>NC_088098.1:109663323-112135823 GCF_036370855.1 Dromaius novaehollandiae
GAACACCACGGAGGTCAGCCTGCACTGAGAAGCAGAGTGCATCGACCCGGTGCTGCTCTGCCACAGCTCGCCTGATTCTGGTGTCCAACCCATCTCGGCTACCTCCTCGAGAAAGCAGTACACAGCATATGCAAGGCCTGAGGCATACCATTTCTGCCTAAATTACAGGCGACCAATGTTTCTGAAGTTTTATTCACAAGTAGGAGCTCAGAAGATTTGCACGTATGCCCCAGCACTGCGCACAGTTTAATCGAAATCTGTCCTGCACTTTAAAACCACCTACTAGGAAGTTCAGTTTATTTCAGAGAAGAACCACATATTTAGCTGTTTTTCAGGCTCTTGGCACTCTCAAAACAGTAGTTAATGTCAGCCTACCTTAAACTAGTATTTCCTGTTCCTAAAGAATGAGCCTTGCAAAAGTAATCACTTGTGGAAAACCCCACCTTGTGCATATTGCGATACACCTCTGTAAATGAGCAGTTCACATAAATTTCAGTCAATTTCTTTGCACAGACCCATGCGCATGTATTTGTTCTCACAAATACTCCTGGATGAACAGTTCTGTTTAGTACTGTAACTGTACTGTAAGGGGCATCTTCTGAGTTTGTTCAATCAGGATCTGCTAACATGCACTCACCAACTTAGAAGTAAACTTTCTTTGCCAACTCTTTGCCAGTTCTAGCACAAAACAGAACAAACGTTTGAAATACAATTGCCACCTGTGAAGGAACCAAGTATCTGGCATCCAAAACCTCCCCTACAAGTGACGGCTCAGTGATCTTTTGCTACGGAAAACAGAAAGGGTGAAGGAGGGACCTGGTAAGACAGAACAGTGAACCTTGCCCCTACTGCCCCCAGGAAGGAGAGGAATACAGAAATAGTGCGTATTACTAACTCCTCACTAACTTTGGTAGTGTGGTGATTGAAGCCCAGGAATACAGTGAGCATGAAAACTTTCATTAATTGACTCTTCTTATTCAAAGAGCCAAAAGCGAACAGGCATAGAAATATATGCCAAGATTTTTTTCAGATTAGAGGGGTGGAAACCAAACAAATTCTAATAAAATAATGTACTGGTAGGTACAAGGGAGTGGAGAGTGGATGCATCTTTCCAATCTTTGTAAACCATTTACATTAAAACATTCAAAATATTCAAAATAAAAATTTTACAACCAGATTTACACTTTCCTTCCCCCCAAAACCTGCAGCAAAAGATCACTGACTAAGCATTTTGTTATATGGCAACTCCTCAAGAATGAAACCTGATTAAAATACAGTGAAGAAATCAATGTGCTCCTCAGGACAGTCATGCTTCTGAGTTATGATCAATACATGCAGATAATGCATTTCCACACAACTCTGACCTTCTACTTGTTGGACAGATCTAAAGATACGGCCAAATCTCCACAGTGTTTCAGTAAAATTGTGTATTTCTCAGTAACGCCATTGGCGTTGTTGGATTAACTCTACAGGTTCGGTGACTTGTCACATGAAAAGTCATTTCATGTTATTTTAACCAGGATTTGGCTGCCTAAAGTCAAAGCTACAACACAGCACTAACTAAAATAAATACACAACTCTTCCTGACTGTGGTCCTGCTCCACTTAGGACCAAGTGTCTCATGATTAGTTTTGAATTCGAGTCACTTTCTTTCAGTAGAACAGGTTTTACCTAACAGAAAGCAAAAGCAGAGTAATTCCATAGTAACATAAAGTACAGGATCACACAGTCTTATAAAACTCAATGATACCTGGGGGAAAAAAAAGCAGTTTTAATGATCCAGGCGATTGATTTGTTTGTTTTTAGTGAGAGGAAGGACAATGTAGTCTCCATTTTAATGGGGGACATAAGCCTCTTGTAGATCACGCTTCAAAAGGCTAAGGACAGAAAAAAGCTCATATAATTTCACTTCAGTGAGAAAGGAAAAATCTGCATTAGCAAAAAGTCTCTACTAGCTCATTTACAATGACAAACTGATTTTTTTCCAAAGCAGTAATTAAACCAAATGAAATTAAAGATACACCATTACAACTCTAGCAAAACTTGGGGAGAAAGCTAACAACATACAGTAAAGTTCCACAACCTACCACTGTGCCAGAATTAATCTAAAAGTATTCATAACATAAATCCTCAAGTAAAAAATTAAAAGCCTTTTAAGTCATACAGATGCATGTAACAGAGATGATTAGTTAGTTAATAATACTCTCAAACACTAGGAATCAGGCTGCAGCTCAACTTGAGCCATGAGTCAAATCAGAATCACTAAAATACTGACTTGACTAAAAACCAAAGAAAATGCTTACTCTATATTCACTGACACAAAGTCATGATGGTAGGAACAGTGGATGGCTGGGAAGAAGAAGTGTTTAACTACTCCAAACGCTCAAGACAAGGACACACACTTTGAAGTAATTTCTCAAATTTTATGTTGATAAAGATGACAAGCATTTTAAGCAGAAAGATGATATGCTGTCACAAAGTTGTGGAAAACAGCTCTTACTGATATGTTTTATATCTGTCTTTCATGAATGCTGCACGAAGGAAATAACTGCAAAATAGCAAGAAAAGGCTATTTATCATTACTGCTTGTTCCATTAGTGTCAAGTAAGTTGAAACAGGTACACATACCTGTTTAGAAACTATACAAAACAAAACAACACAGATGTGCTATTGATCTCTGCAGAAAACGTGAAATTTTCTACATATAAGAACATTATCCCAAACTGCAGGACCTATTAAAAATAAATCTATTATTCCTTATTGGCATCACAGAAGTAATAACTAATTTGGGGCCATCTTCCACAGTGCCCATCAAACCAACAACTTCACTGAGTCTTTACAAAGCCACTTGTCTAAAGCATTAGTTATACAAAACACACTTAAAGCATGTGCTTAAATTCCATGCCAGCACATGTCCAAAATTAAGCCCATACTCAAGAACTCTGATGAGCAGAAGTGGTACCAGTCAATCAGAGTCTAACAGGCTTAAAGCAAGCCCCATCCCTATCTGAAAACAGTCAATCTCAGTTGCAGATGAGACCTCTAGTAATAAACAAAACAAACTAGCTCAGAAGCCACACTTTTAAATATACACAAGAATGTGGTTCCACAGGAATTTTCATCTCATTTAAGTGCGAAGATGCTGTCAAAATGTGTAGCCTTGATTTCCTCTACCAATCTTCAGCTGCTTGCTCCTGCAGTCTTCCCTGCATTGACACTAGCATTCCTACAGAAAGATCTTAAGTGGCAAGTAGGACTAAGGACCTCATCATGGCAAAAACAAAACAAAACAAACAAAACAAAACAACCCAAAATACTGTTGACAGGCTGTTTTCACCTAGATCAGAAGCCAGTCCTCCATGTGGGAATGCATGACTGGACTGGTGGTGGTGAAGGACAGAGAGCAGGGCCTATTCCTTTCAGTGCCAAACTGCACTTACATCACATCAAGGAGGCAGGAGCATTGCTACTTGTGAGAATCTCTAAGAGGAGACTCCACTTCTAGGCAAAATGTCTATACTGAATTTAGAGTTCATTTTAAGATAAAGAAGATGCCTTTTCTAAGAAGTGTCTTTTAAACAAGATTAAAGGAAACAAAATCCAAAAAAATGCCACTGTGCACAAGCCCTCTGCAATCTGAGAAAAAGACTGGAAACAGAATAACTCATTCAAATATGTTAACTTTCATATTACACTGAGGCATCCTATGAAGCTGGAGTATAAATCCTATTAAGTTGAACTTGGTTTGTCCATCCCTAAAATAGAATTGACATACAAACACAAACACAAAGTCAAGGTCACAGATCAGCAAGAAAGATTACAAAGACGACTGATGTAAGAGCTGGCATTTGATCGGAACTGCTGTTTTTTTAGTGCACTTACCAGAAATATCACTATTTTCTTCACATTGGTACACTTTAAAAAAAAGTATTGCCCACCTGTAAGAGTGACTGGCTTGTGCTTATTTATTTTAAGAGATGTTACACAGCCTATCAAGTAAACTAAAGAACTCTAAATGTTAAACGAAAAAAAGTGGAAGAAACTGCTTTTTGCTGTCCTTTTCAATCTACTCCACTGTCTGTCAATACATATTAAATCACAAATCCAAAAGGAGAACCCACCGACAAATATAGGACATGACAGAGCAAGACCACTGCTACAGAATCAGGACCTCTGTTTATAACTTCATCCACTCTGAGTTATTTATCTTAATATAGCAATTGTATATTTGCATGTGCACATCCAAACACAACACTCACTCATCTATCCTAATTATCTGTATGCACAGCATATATTTCTCAATTAAAAAAGAGCTCTTAATACAAGGTCTGTGCAGAACACAATCAAACTAACCTCTTCTGTAATCACGACAACATTAACCTCCTAGAAAGCTTCTTCAATGTTGAATGCTGAGTAAGCGAGCAGATTAAACACAGCAGCAACAGTTGAACGACTCATTAAAACTCAACTGCTGAAAATAGTTAGCAATGAAAGTCATTTACTGATCTATCCATCCATCCACCCACTGATACATTCTCAAAGCTTCAAACACACGCTGAAGAACATTTGGATTACTGGTCACATCCATCAGACATACCTTCTGACACTTTAAAAGGAGAAAGAAGAGATGTCTTGGGCAACGCAGTGTCCTGTGACATTCACACATGTAACACTGTCACAAAGTTTAGATGCTAATTATAAGACCTAGCAACTTGAAAAATGGTATAGCTTATACTCTTACTTCTGAACCCCCACTTTTAACACTAGTACAGCTCTGATGTTGGTCTAGACATGACTGGGAGCAGTTTATATTTAGACGGAGTGCTGCCTCTATAAAATGGGACTGTTCATGTTGGTATAAAGCTTTTATTGGAACTCATTTGGGGTGACCTGCATAATTTACTTGTTTGTGGGCATCTCAGACATTGCCAATAAAGCCTTTATGTCATCACACACCCTTCTACATCTTCTTTCTGTCGCATTTCAGCTTTTTTTCAGATTTTTTCCTTTTAATTTTTGTACAGGTATTAGGCTTGCAACACTCTACCTGTTTGATTGGGTTGGCTCAGTTACTAATGAAGAGGCCTTAAAGGAAAAGGAAAAAAAATTAATACAAGTTTAAAAAAGATAGCTCCTCCTTGAAAACATCCTTCAAATGAATTAGATTGTCACCCTTTCAAGCTATAGCATTCACCTGAGCTACTAGAGCCAGATACAAATCACTCCCGAAGCCTGTGATGAGAGCTTCTCAGTGCAACAGTATAGGTGTTTCTAGCCGTGATACTGATTCACGAGATCTTAAAACAGTCACTGGTCTAAGATCAAATTGAGTAAGGTTTAGACTGCAGGGCAATACAAATTCTTCACTTCTTCAGGCCCTGCTTTTCTAATGCCTTTAAGCAAAATGGAAGAAAAGTAGAGATATTTGTGGTGAAGTTTCTATCTTACCTACTCTGTAAAAGGATGAAAAACTTTCTCACTTCTTAGGAAAAAAATCAGGCAATGATTATGATTCAAGATACAAAAATACCAGAGTTTCATTCAACATCTGCAAACAAATCAGCAACTTACTCAGAGATGCTGAGAATTAAACATACATGAAGATATTTCACAGCCAAGAACATTCAAAGAAATGTATTAGCTTATAAGCTGTATAACCCAGCCCTTCAGACTCTGAAAAAAATTGAGTCCAATAACTTGACTGAATAATGCATGATTTATTTATTTTTTAACTGAGCTATACTGCAGCAAATAATTAACTATTGTTTCAGTATCCCATTAGGTCATCTCTCATGCTTACACTGTAACAATTTTTTCTTTAATCATCATAACCAACTTGTACTAAAACATTAACAGTAGCTGCGGTGTTTTATTTTGTTAAGTTCACAGACTTACGCTCTTCACACCCTCTATGAGAGCACGGGGCTCCTGCTAATTCTGAATTTTGAATCAAATCCCATGCTCTTTGGGTCACAGGGATGTCCTAAGCTGCTATCAATGGGCAGTGAAGGTTTAAGTCTCTTTCTTACTGTGATCCCTTCAATAGAATGTCTAAAACACAATTCTATTTTAGCCTTACGTAGAGAATTAACAGGCAGCGTCAGAGCTTTCAGCAAAGAGAGTCTAAAAGTGTAAACACACACCATTTTGAGAGTGCTCTCTTCTAAAAGGGAGTAATGACAAATTGCAATAAATGACAATATAGCAGCAGAAATGAGTACATCAGGTAGCACAAAGAAGAGAGTACTTCTGATCAATTCAGTAGACAAGTAGATCACAACAATGGATTATCTGACACACTGACTGTTCATGCCTAATTCTAAAAAGAAAACAAAACACTACCTTTATAAACAAACAAAAATCTGTGATTACATTTACATATGTGAAACATCAAATCAAGCAACTTTTAAAAATAATGCTGTTTTAAAAATATTGTTTAAATAACTATTTTAATAGTAACTCCTTTAGCTTTGCTTTTTGTCTCATTTCTTATTAACATAAGTAGATCTATGGATTTTAATAGGACATCAAAATAATGGCAAGAGTATGTTCATGTATAAATTGGTGCATGAGGGAGGCGTCAAACTTCATGCGACATATATTAACAAGGCAGAATCAGGCACACGATAAATGGACATCTACCATACTGAGAAACAGTTAAACACTAGGGGAAGAGTCATGACTGGTAAAGCTGGAGCTCTAAAAATTAAAACAGACCCGTTCACTTTCAAAATTTTAATGTTCTTCCTATAGTATTAGACAATGCAAGATTTCCTTTTCCAAACAACACCTGCAAGATTGATTATTCCATCTTGCCTGTTCCTCAAGTTGTTCAACACACACCAACCACAGCAGGTGATATGGTTTTTCACATGCTGGAATTCTGATACTGATTCATCATCTAAGAAAATCAGACAGCAGTTACAACAAAAGGCAATGGGAGATAGGTGGTGAACTCCCTTTTATAAATCTTATCACAGCTGCTTTGGAACAAACAACACACATACTTCAAAAATGTAATTACAGTTATGGTCTGTTCATTTAGTATCTACTGATAAAGTACAGAGAAAGGAAAGCTGTCATAAAATGAAAGAATTTTATCTCATGAATCTGGTAAAGAAACACAGGAGACTCTAAACTAGCCTGAACTACGTATCATGAACTATAAAATCATTACTTAATAGTTATTATACCATAACCACAACTGCCAATTCATCTCATCAGGCTAGACGTTACTTCCAGCTTAATCAGCCATTGTAGAAATCTGAACATGGCTGAGAAGTCACAACCCATGTCTTCAGTGTTACATAAAGCCCCCTTCCCTTGGTGTATCTAGAAGAGGCATTTCCCAGCTCGATAAACCATTGATAAGAAACTCCAGTGTCTTCTGAATCAGTGCATGATCAATGTGTATCAGGCAATGTCAATGACCTGAGGATAAGTTTCATAGGCTGCACGGTTTCTTGCTAAATTATTATTTTTTGTTCCTTCACTTTTTAAAGTCTTTATAAGAATCCTGTCATGAAGCTAAAGGAGGTTTCTGTCCAACCTCTGTTGCTAAATCTGGTCAGTGAATGATACTGAAGAACTCCACTGAAGATGACATTACCACGATTTCTTTCACCAGCAGCTCAGGCTCATAAAAACCTACAGAATCTTACATAACCATAAGACGACTCACAAATATCAAATTAATGAAGAAATGAATTACAATGGACAGCAGACATACAAGCCAAAGAGGGCAACAAAGGAAGACCGGGTGTGCGTGTGTGTGTGTGTGGGGGGGGAATCCCACTCTTTGCAAAGAACCTTTACATGTAAAGGTATATAATTTAGCATATATTTGTCAAGAAAAGGCCAAAAGTTCTGGTGAGCAAATGATCATATCTCTAGCTGCCCAGGATACTTTTAGCAGATTGCTAACTTTGTACCCTAGTTAGCTACGTCAGGAGAAAGGAATCAAAGACTACATGGGCACGAGTTAAACCATCATCTGACTCAGAATTTTTAAAAGGGATAAGGACTAAAGCTAGCATGAATTAGATTAAGTTACCACTCAATGCCTGGGGTAAAAAAAAGGACAGGGTGACAAACTTCTTCCCAAGTTCAAGGGCAGAAACTCATACCTTGAAAGTGTCAATGCTGGAACTTTGTGAATCCACTTTTCACTCCACTCTGCCAAAAATAAATACATTATAATCAGTATGTAGAAATTAATGATGGAAAACAATTTTATTTCCACTACAACAGGAAAGACATTCTGTTAATTCAGTATTAGCTCATGAAAGGGAACCAGTCTTATTTCTTAAGAAGGTGTCAACAGACTGGACTAAAATAGAACTTTTCTCTACAGTTATACTTGCGGTCAGTTTCTGACAATACCCGAGCAGGACTGCTCTGTATCAGAGCTGAGCAAGCTGATAATGTCTTATGGAAGAGGGGATTGGTCTCCTTGGCTCGTTAACACTATCCGGTTTGTCACAAAAACTTGTCATCAGGAGATTATTTTCATTCTGACACTCCAGCTATCCACTTCCCACAATGACTTCAAAAATAAACTTGATATTGCTTTCTGCTTTTCTAAAATCTTGTTTTTCTTCTTCCACTATTATATTGAATAGTTACTCTCATTTAGACTTGTCAACTCCCTACTTCCGCAACCCATGCTTCTATAACATCGCCAACATCCAATGACCCTTTGAGGCTACACAAAACACAGCTGTCCCTGTAATCTTTCCCCCCCAACATGCTCTGAGCATATAATCCTTTACTTCAAACTCTCAATTGTTTTTCTCTTGCTCCTGATGAAGTTTATGTCTGTCGAACTCAGAGGTACTTAAATAACTTTCATTTCTATCTGCATAGCCTAAATCACTTGTTGTGTCCCTCTCCTTACCCACACACGTTTTTATAGTAACATTCAGACATCTCTCTCACAAGAAATTCCATTATGCAATGCTCCCTAGATCGAGATCATCTACACTATTGATGCTATTTCATGCTCTCCTCAAACAGTAAATCACCACATCAAAAACTAATCCAAACCCACCAAAATACCATCTTCACAAACTACATGGTGAAACACTACCAATGTTGCTTGCCTTTCCTCACAGATTCCCACCCTACTATTTTCCCCTTCCCTCATCATACTCTATATAAAGTTTAGAATAAATACATTTGTACCGGCAAGATGATGACTACAGACGTAACATGAATTAGGCTGGACAACAGTTAAATGAAACCCTACAGCAACACTGGCCTCCATGATAAGAACATTTTCTCCTCCTCTTAAAAAAAAAAAAAAAAAAAAAAAAAAAAAAAAAAAAAAGTAGCAGAACAGCAATACATGCTGCTAATTTATAATACAGTTTTCACCTGATACTTCTCTTTTATTACATAGAATTGGGGGGGGGGGGAAGGGAAGAGTAATACACAGTAAAAGATCAACATAACACAGACATTAATGATACGGAGAGAAGGATACAAACGGGCTAAGATACAGTACAGAAGGGCTCCTCTTTTCTGGATCTGCTGCTATTGAAAGTTTTGTGAATGCTCTTCCCTCTTCCTGGCTGGTACACTGAGGATATCCCTACCCTGTCCCAGTCTATTTTCACTTCAGAGAGTGCAGATGGAGGAGAGGCCAGAGGAAGAAAGGAAATACTTTCCCTAAGAAAACTTATTTTCAGAGTGACTTTTTAAAATTATGTCTAGCATGACAAATGGTGCCAAAGATGACGTAAACAAGGAAATTTTTAAGGAGGAACTTGAAGGCAGAGTAGGTACTCATTCCAGGGAGCTGGTTACACCTAAACCTAGACCTTGTTCAACGAAACAAAGGAAGCTTTCTACCTACGACTCAGTCTCCCACCTTAATGAATTAACCTTTTGGGCTCAAAACAAGAGACTTGATTTTGCGAGATCCCCACTTTTTTCAACACACTTTCTCCTCCTACTCCTCAAATTAGAGAGACTGACATACTGGGTTCAACTCCGATTTCAGTTTTCTTGCAAACAAAACTTAACTTGACTTTCTTCCAAAGTCACTGTGGTATCTCTCACCTAAGTCACATAATCCACAGCTTCAACCATGGCACTTCTGAAGGTGAACAGTTTGGCTTACCAAGAATAACCTACTGGGATGTATATTCCACTTGCCTTCTTTATATTCTGCCAGGTTCATGAGAACAAGTCTGTCTGCGCTTGACATTTGCTGGGAAACACTGCATGGCATAATTACTACTGTAAGACATCTTATATTCCCATAAATTCAGAGTTCAACCCCAAAGGGCTTACAAACTAAGACAAGATATAGGGACAACTAAGCAGGAAAGGTAATTTGAAGGGAAAAAGCAGATTTAATGTGGAAAAGTTGCAACAGTAGGTGAAGGCAGAGAGACTATTCAACCTGCTTAGGAAACTGCCACAAGAAAGTCCTGAACAATCAAAAAAAGAAAAACACAAACAGGATTATGTAGAATGCTACACTCTAAAAGAATACAAACATTCTGATTCATTAAAACAAAGCCATTGGTGAAATTCTAGGCAGCACAGTTCCTAAAACAAATAAACAAAAAAATTAGATATATTACTTCGCCATGGTAAAAAGTATTCGCACTGAACTGCAACAAACACCATGTTACTATGTGTATGGATGGGCAATTAAAATCTTCAGGTTTGCATTAGTTATGTTCTGGTCTTGGCCAATGGAACAAGAAGAACTGGATGAGCCAGAACATTTTTCACTTTAATCTACTGTTCGGAAAGGGGCGGGGAGGGGAAATTCAGTAAGTCATTCCCTACCCATCACCCTTGAGACCAAAAGTTCCAATCATATTTGGAAAAAAGATTCCAAAATGAAAATTTTAGGAGACTAAACTGTTCTTGTAATTCACTTCTACAGAAGACATGAGCACAGACTAACAGCCTCATGTTTGCTAACACATCTGAACATAACGCATTACTGAAAACACATCTCAATTTTTTCATCAATTATCTTATTCACCTTTAATTACCTTATTTTAAAGCAAATGGATACTTTCCAAGAGCAAGCACGATCCATGTTCCCCACAGATATCAATCAAGAGAAAGGTGATAGTATTTCCTAATGTGCATCCAAAAGACTAGACTAGTTGATAAGGGTATGTCAGTAAACTCTTTGCAACTCTAGGTGCTGCCAGTAAAACTTCTCTTGAAGTATTTCTTTTTGGTTGACTGGCAAATTAGATCACTAGTTAAATTTTTCCATAGTAAAGCTGATCCACTCATTTTTAATTTCAGATTGAATTATGATCCTTCACGACTAGCTGGAGACTATAAAAGTCTATGACGTAGTAACCTCAAATCTTGGAGAACAGAACAGAAGAAATGCTCTTGGAAGCACAGAGCTGTTGATAAGAGTATTTTTCCTCCCTTGACCATCCAGTGAGCTGTAACTATGTGCAAGAATCCACATTTGCAACTTGCATAAGACATGCATCCAAACTACCCTTCCACAAAATGATTTTTTAAAAAAGTCAGAGATTAAAAAAAACAAAAAACAAACAAAAAACACAACTTAGAAGAAAACTCTGAAGTTGACTAAACATCCTGAGCAGGCTGTTTTTATTCAGTGCAATACACAGCCATAGTTACCTCCCCTCCTCATAAAGCTTGATGCCCTCCCCCACCAAGCTACAGACACGAAGAAACTTTTTGGCTGTAAAAAGGATTTTCATAGACTAGTTCATCCACTATATCAGTTTGGAAAAGGAAGAGAAAATCCCAAGCTATTTCAGACTTCAGTGAACTCCAGAATTCAGTTGTTTACTTTATTACTTATACACAAAGTGAGATCAGTTATGGAAAAAACAAAAAAAACCCAAAATCCACTAATGGCAAGTAAGAGTCACTTCCATTACTGAAGACCTATTCTGATTTGACAACAACTAAATATGTGGTATTAGATAGCTGCTGCTCATTGCACACAGACCATTGCAATTTCACGCCAATCTTGTTCACCAGGACCTCTCATTATATCCGCTATATGAGTCTAAACCACATTCAAGGCTACTGGGAACTATCTAAGCAGCAAGAAAAAAGTTGTTCCATCTCTGAACGCAACATCACCAAATAAACACCAATGAAGTCATCATCACAGTACCCAGTTTACAGACGAGGAACTGAGAGCACAGAGGAAGACTAAGTGACTTGCTCATAATCACGTGAAGTCCATACTCGTGGTAGAAATGGAGCGCATGTTTTGTGAATCTCAGTTTGGCACTTCAGTAAGAGGCTATTCTGCCTCTCCAATAGGAGGTGAAACAAAACAACTGTTGATCACAATAAACTGGAGGACACAACAAGAATCACTAAAAGAAATATAACTTGCACACCACAGTAAATGTCTTTATCTTCAAAAATAACCAGTGCTGCAACCACCACATGGGGAGATCTGTATCAATCAAGAATACTCTCTAAGTTTTTCCACTGTACCTGCTGCAATGATGTTCTCTCCAAGAAAACAACTATGTCAGTACTGAACTGGAAAGATGAATGATGGCACTAGGGTCAAAGACATCATTCCACCAACCTCTGCTATTTCTCAGAGATCTGCCATGCTGAAACAGCCCTAATGAGCTGGCCTAACTCCATTTAATTTATGGGAACTGGAAGGATCGCAGCACAGCAGCAGCAGAATTTTGCAGCAAAATGCTGGAGCAGTCTTCATCCACTGTCCATTTGCAGCCTCACTCCCAACCAAGAGCAATAAAGCTCTTTTTGTTCAGAGGCAAGGACCTTTCACACTAAACTATGAATGAACATGTATATGCATATTTAAGCGCTTCTAGATCCCTCTTGCAAAGATCCATTTTTATTCCCCTACTTCAGAAAAACATCATGACTTGCTCTTCACCAGTTTAATTCAGCTGCAACACATTCAGCATCAGATTGCTTGGATTCACTAGAAGCAGGTTGTGAATTCATTCATTTGTATGCAAGTGTACACACAAGACTCCAGTAGTCCATGGTAGCAGATGAGGGAATCAGGACTGAAGCTGAAGTGGCAAGTAAATGCTAACAGACCACTTTTTCACAAGTGTGCTGAACTGAGTAGCTTTGCTGACCAGTGTCCAGGTTCTAGAACCCTGAATTATACCAAGCTTGACCAAAAATCCTGTGAAGTCACCCAGTAACTAGAACTGAGCTTTCAGGTATGAGTTTGCCTCTGAGTAAAACAAAGCCAAAAGCATAGGAAAACTACTTATTCTTTACTAATCAGCATTAACGTTTTTTCCTGATAAGTTCTCACAAGCTTTAATTCCAGCATCAGAGCTGGCAAAACTGGCTTCAAAAGACAAACCTTCTCAACTGATCTTAAGAGATGTATCCATATTAGAAGTTTCCAAATGTATCAGTTTCACTAAAAATATTAGTTGTAATATGTATTCAATAGTAGAACTTGCAGACACCTACCACACTTATTTTTTGCTAGTGTGAGAGAAAATATATCAAGTGACTGCCACTGGCTTTGCAAAACATGCAAGTTTGGGAGGAAGAGATATATCCCAAACCTTTTAATTATGAGTAATCAGTGCCACCTACAGTTGATGTTGAAGATAAAGATCCAAACAAAGAAAAAAAAATTGTTTGAAACTTCTAACAAACCCCAAGGTTTTCAGAGGACTTCAAGAGAATACATTAAACACAGAAAAATATTGTCTTGTCTACTCTAGATCATTTACCATTAGTTTTCCAGCAGTAGGAGAATCATGCTAGTACTACAAACAGGTCTCAGTTCTTCCCAACTTTATGCAGTAAGAACACCTTAAGAACACACACACAAAAATCTGACAGCGCAGCTTTCCACTTTTTTTATCTTACTACACTTGTCCCCTCAAGTTGGACTGTGATCAACTTTTATCAACAGTTTCATTTCAACCATTCAATCTG
The DNA here is from genome assembly GCF_036370855.1 of Dromaius novaehollandiae. NCBI lineage: Eukaryota > Metazoa > Chordata > Aves > Casuariiformes > Dromaiidae > Dromaius > Dromaius novaehollandiae. The sequence goes on from NC_088098.1 coordinate 109,677,256, forward strand.
ATTCTGACTGCTATAGATGCTTTGTCCAGCGCCCAATAAAGAAAGCAAAAAAGAGTTTCATTTTAGCAGGTCCTGCAAAAACCACCCCACTACCCCAACAGAGTACCAGCAACATTTGTAATTTTCAGGGAAGGTTAACCAAGGCAACAGACAAAATAATTTCCGAGAGGTTGAGCTGCTCTCTCTGGTTAGCACACAGAGCCTGTAATTACACAAATGCCGTCAGCATTAACAGAAATTTGGTAGCTACAGCACTAGTTGAATTAACCTAACAGGGTCTTCAATGTCTGCACACAAAAACTGCTTAGAAAAGGCTATGCAACACCTCAACTTCCTCCTTCCCTTGCTGTGTTGAAGCAGGGTGACAGAAAGGGGGCGGGGGGGGGGGGAGAACGGCAATCGCACAGTCGCAAGCAGGGCAGAGCTACCTTTGAGAAAGCGCACGAGCTTCTAAAATTTGCTCGGTGATACGCTCAAGTGTCAACTCTTACTTAAAACTCGATTAAAATATATCCAGAGAAAAGGCTGTGTTACACATGGTCTACACCAATGGTGGAATCAATAGCACGTCTAAATTGTAAAGCAAGAATGTTTGAAAATCTGATTTTGTTTGTTCTTTCAAAAATTACAGCAACAATACTTGTTTGAGAAAGAGTCCACCCCAGGCCAAGTTGTATTCCAAAATTCCCATCAAGATTTGAGCAGTTTCAGGCATGCTGATTCAATAAAGATAGCAGTGTAAGTTTAATCCTGCAAACATCCCTCTATTTATCACCAAACCCCCCACACACAAAAAACAACAACAAAAAAAACAAACAAACAAAACAAAAACCACACACACACGGTACCCAAGCCGATATACTCCATAGCACTAGAGAAAGTGAGATATTGAGAGCAGACACTTATCTTTTTTCTCTTATGACTTGATCTGAAGCATCTACATCATATAATGCATCTCTATCCTTATACTAACGATTGACAAAAAAAATACAACTCCCAGAACTAAATCAAAAATGGAATAAGAAAGAGGGAGTCTCAAAGCAGTCACACCAATCTTCACTGGTAAAATGTTTGCAAGGACTTGGATTTGAGCATGTCATTTTCTTTTCCTCTAATCATTTAAAGTCATACTTGAATTCTTTATGAGTAAGAGTTAATTGCATTGAAATGCAGTATTACCCTGTATTTATCTAACACCTTCTTCACAACTTAACAGCCCTCCAGTAACTGGTTAAAACCTACCAAAAGTCAACACCGAATTTAAGATAAGAATTAACCATTTTGGCAGTATCACTGCAACTGACTTCCAAAAATCCTGTTAGATATGGTCAGCTCCATTTATCTTGTAATCTGTGAAAAATCTGTGCAACTGTTTTTACTGCCTTTTGTCATCATTACAACATGTGTTTACATAGTTTTTCCAAAAAATTCCAGGGGGAAGAATAACTCACTCACAAAATATTTGCCTTGAATAAATAATTTTGACTAATTAGTTTTAATTAAATTAGTTATTATTTGAGTACAAACAATCACATCACAGAGTCCCAGTATCTGGGACTCTTAAAAATGTTCTTAAGCTGTCAAAGCATCTACATGATAAACAACCTACATGTATAAGGCTGTATTCACACTCATTGCAAGGTGTAAAATGTAAGCTCAAGGGTACACTCATATAAATATACTGCACATCTATAAAGTGTTAATCTTAAGTCTGCAAGGCCATATGATGGAAGTAACTATTATAGTGCATGGCTGCTCTTCAGCATACAGCATTTTCTAAGTCCCCAATTTCCTTAAAGCAACTCATTTATTTGTCACCTGCCAGGACAATAAGTAGAGAGAAGATTTTGCAAATACCCCTCCAGCTTGTGCATAGTGATAACACACCAGAAAAGACGGATTTTCATTTTCTTATCAAGTTATTAGATAAAGTTTACATCCAGACTTAAATGTCCAGGACAAGTCTGCCACCTGTCCTAAACTTAATTAGTTGGTAATGTCTGTACAACAAGAGCAGATACTTCAGATGTTTTGGAGTGGCCACAAGCAAACATTCAAATAATCACAAACACAACTTCAGTGATGCCAAGAATGAAGCACAGGTCTCTGTGAAACACCCTGAATCTTATTAATGGAGTGCTTTCACTTCCCAAACGCACAACGGACATTAGCTGAGCATCTATAAAACCAGAGAATCAACTAGGCTAAAGTCTGTAACGGACTTAAGGAAAATGAAGAACGCCAGCTTCCTCGTTATAAAACGGATTCACATCTATGTGTTAAGGGAAGAAAGAAAGAAAGAGAGAAAGAAAAAAGGCTCAAATACTGTAAGACTTTTCCTCAGCTTTGTTCTTGTTCTGTTTATTATAGCAGCACAACATTCAAGATTTTCATATTGTTATACCTCCCCTCACCCCCCCAACCCTGCCACGTAGGAATAGTGCAGTAGATTAAAAACTAGAAAAAACATCCTCATTTAAACGCACAAACAGATCAGTGCTCAGATTTCCCCATTTCAAGGCTAAACCAAATAAAGCCTTAAAATATTAACTAGAATTTTATCTGTGTAGTTATGTAGTAATCGCTGACACAGACGTGAGCCACTGAACATTATAGAGCGAATTCTGTTACCAATCTGCTCACGTTGCCATTGGCATATACAACAAATTTGTCTCATTAGCAGGGGCTACTTAGTTCATTGTAGTAAACAACACTGCGGCTATGACAGCCTCGCATACTTTTCATTCATTCACATATTTTTCGGTACTCAGACTTCTAGCATGTGCCACAGAAGAGCTGAATGTTAAACATTCCTGGAGTGTCACAATATGTAATACAATAAAACAGATTACAACCATACCTTTCTTCCACAGCAGTGGTGCCACGCACAGGTACACTGTAGCAATCAATTTGTTCTGCAGACAGTAAGGCTTTCATAGAATACTAATGCAAAATCTCTTTCCTTTCTCCTTCGACTTGACTCCCCAATGCCCAGGTCCCGACCAATACAAGGAAGAGGGCGGAATGTCTTCTGCTGAGATAACCACAACTACTAATCAAGTATACGTGTACAAGGGCACAGGATTAAGCCTCCACCAAGCTTGACTCGGGCACCGAGACCAGCTAAACACATGCACAGCAAGGTCAGAATTAAACACGCGCGCACACACACACGCACGCGCATCTACTTGAGTGAACTAATTTATCACACTTTACCACTGACGGCTTTTTACCTCAGGGGAGCAAAATTACATCCTGGTGAACTGACAAGATTTAGACACAACAGCATCCAACAACAGATCCGATTTCACAGAAATAGGAACTGTGTTCTTAGAAGAACACTCCTCTCCCTACTCAGCAGGCTGTTTCAGAAAGTCTGCGTGTGCATACGCCTATGTGTTTGTGCATGTATATTTGTGCGTGCACATACACATGTATGTGCGAGAGAGAGAGAGAGAGAGAGAGAGAGAGAGAGAGAGTGAGAGTGAGAGCGAGAGAGATAGTGAGAGAGAGAGAGAGACACTGAGACTTCTGCAGAGGCTAAAACGGAAAGGTACCACTGAAGTTCAGAACCAGGTATAACTTCTTTCAGGAGAGTTTTCTTTTTAACCGTATTTATCTTTACGTTTCAACATAAACAATTAAGTCTAAACGCTCCAGAAGAAAGCATTTTACTATTGTCTAACATCGCAAATGTCAAACAAGCTGTTCATTTACCTTGAAGTTTATTAGCATAGAAATGCAACATAAAGATGCTCTCACAATATTGTCACTTGTATTCACAATGTATTTTCTAAAACCCACTTAACAGGTTTCTATTGGCTGGCATAGCTGGATACTGTATTAGCTCTTAAAATAGCCAAGGCAGTATCTTAACTATACCACCCTTGAGCTAATACAAGAGTTTCTCTTTAAACATTCAATTTAAATGAAAAGAACCAAAGAGAGAAGTACTCTTCCCACATCCTCGTCATACATATATAGTAGACACATGAGTTTCCATGCAGGTTCGCACATGTGCCTTTTAAGTAGGAGCGAAAAGTGAAAAAGCAAAATTCAAAAGCAGGGATTTTTTCCCTCCTTTAGTCCTGCCCTGTTTTACATCCTTCCTGGTATTTTGCTTATAATATATGCAAATGTACGTTTTACCAAATACATCAAGATGAGCCCTATAAATTATTATTGGCAGGGTTTTAATAATACTGCTTTTGTATGTGATCTGTATTTAGAAGAAAACACTGCACAAACACCCCTAAAAATAACCCTGAAAATAACATTTGGTACTTTAGCTAGAATAAGTTAGCAAAATATTTGTGAAGTATCGGTGGCTTCACTGAGACACCATAAAAAAGCAGCACAATCAATACTGATGAGCTTGTCCTTGACATACTGACCATGTCATCAGGCTATTGTCATGTGATATCATGTCATTTCCCCACCTGGCTCATGACCTTGTCCTTTAAATGACCCAGAGCTTCCCTCAAGTAGCAGGAGGCCCCTCCCCGCTGTCTCAGCAAGGTCGAATGGGTCAGCATGTCCTCATCTATAATCCACCACCATTTGTCAGCAGGGAGGCTGGAGGAGGCAGGCTTGCTACAAGGGGAGAATGCCCAATTAGGCAGCTGTCACACAAAGCATAGGCTGCAAAATTATCCCCTGTCAAAAGAAAGAGCAGCTGCGGGTGCCAATTACAACAACCTTTCAACCCTTTAGGTACTGGAAACTACACAGAAGTAAATGAAGTACAATTAGTGATAACAAATCGATGAATTAGGACAGTAAATTAGAAATTACGAGCAGGTGAGCTTAGGTCTCCCATAATATTAAGGGCACAGTACACCCCAGGCAAGGGCACAAATGTACAGATTTCACATAGCATATCAGTTTCCTCCTAGCCATTTTTCTTGTATGGAGCCTGTTTTCCTCCATCCTTTTCTTCCCGCAAGCCTTGTGCCAGACAGCTAGTGCAGAGCAAGGAAGAAAAGCAACCCAAAGAAGTTGTATTGCCTGCTCTTCCCACTTTACTCTGGCAAATGCAGTTTCCTCCTTTCTCACGAGGAGGGTCTAAGAGCCAGCACAATCTGTCTGTAGTGACGATACTTCACTTCAGCCTGACATTTGACGTACTCTGCTCACAGTCTGCCTGAAGATTTACCCAGGAAAATGGAACAAAAACCAGACTCAAACGATAAACTTGCAGTACAGTTTATGTCATTTACCTTCAGGAAACTTTACATTGAGCGTTAAATGCGAGACTTTTGACTATAGAGGGAAGAAGCATCTCTCTCCACGTTCCGGTTCCCTTTGATGAATCACGCAACAACATCCTTAGAGCACACATACAGTCATGTATTCCACGTCCACTAGCAAGCGACATTTCTCATATCCTCCTCGTTTATTCATTTACCTTGGTGAACAAATTTCCACATAATCTTTCCCCTCCCCTCTCTCTTTTCTTTTTGTTTTTGTTTTGTTTTTTTTTTTAAAAAAAAAAAAACCCAGCCAACTCTAAAAGTTACACCGCGGTAATAACAAAAGCGAGGTTCTCCAGAATACAATAAATTCAGCTTCTCCTCTTCAACTGCTGTCAAAGAGACAGGTGTTGGAGTAACACCCTTCCAGCAGGTGGAGTCAAGTTACACACAGATCACCATCGGCCAGTGCAATGACTCATCAGGCTTTGTGCTCACAAGACAACCCCAAGAGTGTGGTCAGCTTGTTAGCCGCAACAAATTTACAAAAAAAAAAAGACAGTGGGAAAAAAAAAAAGAAAAAGGAGTCTAGGAAAACAGACTAAGAAAAAATAGGGGAATAAGATAAAAAGGTTGGATAACTAACATACAACACCTCAAACCACAGTTAAGATAGTTGAACCAGTACTTCTGCATTTACTTGCTTTCAATCAAAGACATGTCTCAGGAACAAAATTCAAATTCCAAGATGCTTTCTACAGTTAGTTTTAAATTATTGCGAGCTGTCTGGAAAAACTAACTGAAGCTGCCATTTATATTGTCATTCCTCTCCTCCTTTCAATCTCCACTCCTTTTTCTCAAATCCACGTTCTTTATATACATATTCCTTGCACTTGTTTGGAGTGGTGAGGGTAGTACTCCAAATCCTTTCTAGTAACAGTTCTGAACACAATACCTGTGTACTGACACTAAGTCATACATGAACTCACACACAAGAGTATATTTATAATCATACAATCACCAAAATACAAAATATTGTAGAAATTAATTCACTGAGCTCTAAGAAGCAATTTCCTATGGTTATCTCTTGTTCTCAAGCCAAGCTGGAATATTTCACTGTAAAAGAAAATAAAGTTCTGGCTTTCTTAACTCAGGTAAGAGAGAGCATAATAAAGTCCTAACTATAAATAGATGTAAAAATGTTCATTTAACAGCAGCTGCAATATCACTCATGAAGTTTGGCATTTCCTTTTGAGTAGCATATGGAAACTGTAGGGTACTGAAAGAGTTAATGTGTTTAGAATTCAGTTTCCATCATACTTGGGTGACTATCTCTTTAAATAATTTAAATCCTCTCCATCAACTACAAAGCTGTTTTGAAGCCATTTAGCTTTGTTCTTTACATGTGTTCTAATTAAGAAATGACCTTGTCATCACACACACCAGAAATCCTGGATTATTTCCTGCAGCAAAAATCCACGAAGCCAAAAAAAGAAAAAGAAAAAGAAAAAAATACACACTTCTTCCTTTAGTGAGGAACTAAGGAAGTTGTTGGTTGGCTGAATGCTGAAGCAGTTTCACCGCATAATTCTTTTTTTTGTTGTTGTTGAATGTCACAGGGCGGGTTAGTGTGACCTTGAGCTGCATCAGCAGCACAGCAAGGGTCGAGATGCCTGCAGGCGCCCTTGTACTGGATTTGCAAGACAAAAACCTTCAAACTGGCTGAAGGACATCTTAAATCTCTTCAAAGGTTTTCCGAACTAATCTGGGCTGCTCTTAGCCGGATCTGTGCCAGTGTGAGAGGCAAAATTAAAAACAAGGTCTTTGACAGGATGTTGTCTCCTCTTAACCCTTTTCATGCAGAAGGCAGTGTATCACAGGCACTCTGAAGGGACACTTTAATAAGCAAAAGACATGCATACAGTTCAACCAGCAGCATTCTTTCATAACAAAATTATGTAAGCAGCCATTTACTAAGAATGGTACTGTTATTAATACTGAGCATTGAGCAGGCTCTCTGCACAGCAATCTCCAGCCCTCTCCTCCCCCCAACTTCAACTGTCATTTCCCAACTGGTTTTACATTTTGTAACAGAGCACTGCAGTAACACGCTCAGGCTCTGCAGGCTCCCTCCTAAGAATTTAGATGGAAGAGACTACTCTGCACCTTATAGTTTAGGCCCTCAATAAATATATTCGGTGGGGACTTTTTGTCAGTGACAGCGGTAGCACCTACCAGAGCATCTTGTGTGTTTAGACGTGGCAGGTTAAAGGGGGGTAAAGAACACAATGAGGATTGTTTTGCCAAGCATCAGACACGTATTTTATGAGGAGTTAAGGAATTAAGCAGCATCCACTCCTCATGTTAACCTGCTTATTTCCTTCTCATTCACCCTGAGCTGAGAAGGAAGTAGAGAAGATGGTAATTACCTGAGATGGGCCTACCAACAGTTTGAGAGCATGAGTGAATAGTGGGAAAGAAAACAAACAAAAAACCCAGCTAGCCTATCCACTGTTAACAAGTGACACAGTGGCTTTCTAAACACTTGAGCAAATGCACAGAGATAACCACTATGAAAGGCCCTGGGAACATATGGTCACTTTATGAAACCACAATGTTACCCAGTGGATTTGGCAGTGCCATTTGAAAGCAATCAACACACTTGGAAAACGGACACTTTTTCTTCAGAACCATGGTTGCATGCAGAACCTCCAATTCACTTTTGAATTTCAGTAACAAAGAACTTCCCAATTACAAGTAGCTTTCTGCACTCTTAGTTAGCAAATAAGAAGGATTTCCATATCTGAAAGTGGAGAAAACACATCACCGCCTTATCCTCCTCTGTTTTAGCTGATTACCAACCAGATTAAACTATCAAACTTCTGCCGGGGGGAAAAAACCCACACACAAAAATGGGTTAATATAGTCTCAGCTTAACTAAGAGAAATTAGCATCACACTTCAGAACCATCTTTTACTATTTCTAGGATAGACAGCAGACAAATCCTTGAGGAAGGAAAAGGAGCTATTCATACCAGCAGAGGGTGCTCTAATCCCTTTCTGGTTGGGCACTAGGGGTTTAATTTAGTCTGGTTTCATACAGTGATTTTTAAAGTACTATATTCTATTAAGCAAGAACAAAACAAATTTAAGTTCACTGAAGAAGGATACAGCTTTGGCAGTTATATCACAACTGTTAGAACGCTATCCTCCATCTACCACTAAAATAGATTCGCTTTGTCATTCCTGAGAAGCGCAGCTCTTCTCACAAAATATCCTGCTGCTAAAAGACTAAGAATTTTAAGCATTAGTTTTCAAGTAACATCAGCAATGGTGCCTTTATATCAGCAGAAAAGGAACTTATACAATACAAAGGCTTCTCCACAGATCTACCAAGGTTTCTAAGGCGTTTATTATGCTTGGACAAAGGGTCACTGTGTTCCAGCAGCGCCTGGATGTCAGAGTAACCTCTGTGATTACTCAGAGCACTTCAAGGCTTGCTTCGTGCTAAGGCCCTGGCCATAAGCATCTGCTTTGCAGTCACGTGCGAAGGGAAGGCTAAAGGTGGCATAACTCGAAGCACGCGTTCTCCTCCATTTTGGGGCCAATGGAGATTGATCAGATCCATGTGGTCCATTGATCTTCCTGCACAAATGTGCTCTGTGTCCCTCTGGACAACAGAACACCATACAGTCAGCCAACTACAGTTAAAAAAAAGTCTGGTCATTTAGCCTATTACACAGTTACTACAGTACCGGGTCCTACACCACGTTTCCTAGAAATCTTTTTAGTTCAGCCCAGAGTTCTCAGGAAGAGGGATGAGGAGAGACCAATTTAAGTAGTCAGCATCTTGCATGTTAGTCTAATAGGAAATACTAAGAAGCATCTTCAGGATATGCACAGCTGAAAATTGCAGTGTCAGTGGTTTCCTTAAGTTTCTCCAACACGTAACAAAACAGGAAACTACATTATGGGGGTCTCCAAACATCAAGTGCTGTGAAAACCCCCAAAACGAAAACAAAGAACTCATGTTGCAATGTTCCAGCTGAACAGGGTGATTTAAAGGCGCAATGAAAGCTTTCAAGCCAGGCACTAGTTGCTGCCAAGTATGGGACAGATTACGTGGCCTTGCCAAAGCAGAAGCCAAAACCCAAAAATGCAAGTTAGCAGCTTTATTCTAGCGATGCAACAGTCTGGTGACAACTTTTGAAATTACAGTGCCTTAAGAACCTCACACGAAAGGCAGTGCATGTGACCACATCTAATCTACCCACACTTCAAAAGCTACAGCAGCAACCTGTTGCCCATTCACTTAGAATCCAGCCATCTAATATCTAGGAGGTCAGCATCTATCACTTCTACCCATCTGATAAAATCGTGTTTGTGTACGATTTCTCATGGCTGGCCACTGCACAGAGGCATGTTATTCTCAGAAGTAAGGCTATCCACTTGGCTCCCTGCACAGGCACGCACACACAAACGCACATAATGCCCAGGTTGGATGAGACTAGCATTTTACAAGAGATCCAAGTTCAGGTTGTCCAACCTTAATTCTGCTATTTTCTAACTGCTGATTCTGACCGTACAGTCTTAGCATTTTTTTAAGCATAAAGCACCTGTTTTGTACGCAGTGTACCTCCACGCAGCAGAAAAGGATAAAGATGGTGGCGCATATTATAATGTGTTCTCTTCCCAGCTGGACCCCATTATTAAGAAAAACAGTATCTGCTAAAGAAAAGATGCTACTGATAAAAGCCTTCCCTTGGGAGCAAATGCAGATACTCTCTTTTGGTGTTAGTATTAACAACGAACAGCTGAAAAATTGTCCTATGACCATGTCACAATGTTGCTGACCTGTATCCCTAGCAGTATCAAAAACAGCTCTTGGTCTAGCACTGCACATAAGAATTCCCTACAGAGGCAAAAGTTGTAAATTATGATTCTCATTATTATATATTCTGTTACACTGTGTAAGAGCTAGCTGTAGCCTAAAACAGTCCGACAGATTTTTAAATGCAAATCAGGTAAGGGGGGGCTACTTATTTCAAGTAATCTGATTACATAGAACAGTTGATAAAATGGCCTTTATAGTACTAGTAAAGTAGTACTAATATAGTACCAATAGGGGTGCTTTCATGAAAATGGAAATATCGCCAAATATGAACTAAGTACTGGGGGAAAAAAAAAAAAAAAAAAAACAGATAAAGCATTGTCATAGATTAATCTTAGAATTGAAAACAGATACAAAGAAGCCAAGGTAGATGAGCCTTATCATTAGTACAGATATTAGTTTTAAGTACACTTAATAGAGCTAGTATTCTTACACTAAGTATAACTAGTACATTAAGTTAATAATATAGCCATTATTTAAGAGTTACAGATAAAGTTAAGTAGTACTGAACAATGTAGATCAAGAGAATCAAATACAGCGATCCTTTCAAAGTCCAGAGAAAGAAAATCATAAGAGTCTATCAGTGTTTATACTTTAAGGACAGAAACAACCTTATTCTGCAAAGATCTTGGTTAATACCCAGGCAACTTCCCGTCCAAGTCATTTTCCACTACTTCCCCCTTTCATCTGCCCCTTGCTAGTAAAACCAGACATTTAATTTAGGTCTCCCAACAACTCTCAAATACTCACAATATTCTGCAAGTGTTTTGCCAAAAGCAAGCAACTTACAGATCTGGGCACAGCTCTCCATAATACTTTTAGACACTGATATCTCAAACAAATAAGGCTGACTACTTGCACAGACAGCAGCTACTCATTTGGGGGGTTTTGTTGTCTGCTTGAGACGTCTCAGATACCCATCTAAGAATATCATCATCACTTCATGAATGTGGTTTATACTAGTACTTAACTCATGTACTGAACAGAAAGTACATCAGCACTCTCAGAAGAGTAAGGACTGTATCTGTGTCTAAAAGTGTGTTTTGCTAAATCAGTGCCCTGAACCTTAATGCAGGTTTTTCCACACTGCTGTGCCAGTTTATTTTATTCAGTACAAAACCACCAACCACCTTTGAGTTCTACTGCTCAAGGTCATTTTTAACATTCACAAGCACAGCTTTTTGGCTGTGTGCAGAGCAGAGAATTTTTTTTTTTTTTTTTGAAGTGCATTTAAGAGCAAAGTGATGTCTGGAACTACCTTTAAATGGTGAAAAACATCTTTTAAAATTGCCTTTATCAGTTGTCTGTTGTTAATACTTCTACCCAGCTACCGTCATTAACTGCAGGTTCTAATTCAGCCCTCAGACTCTGCAGCTACCCATATCTAGAAGGTATAAACATGATGTAAAATCAGTTTCACCTCCTGCAAGCTCACAAATCTAAGTTACACCTCCCACCCTAGGTCTTTGAAGACATCCACTATAGAATCAGGTCCTTGAGTTCCTCTCCCTGTTCTGCCAGAAACAACTTTTTCTAAATTTGCAGTTAAAAGTAGGGCGTGGGATAGCAGCTGCCTCCATCCAACAGTAATTTGCAAGATAAATAATCTGAAACTTTCTCTACATTGTGATTATAGAAACTTAAGACAGACACTTGAGTGGTCCCTGATCCTTTTCCTTCACCACCCCAATCAAACTCCTTAGGCTTCCCTATCACTTCTACCACTACTTCCTTCTTATAGTTAGGGATGTGCTACTGAGAAAAAAAGAAATATGTGCTTATTTTACACATTTGATTGGACTGCATTAGCCATTTTTAATATTTTGCTAGCACCTGACTGCTAAATAAATATCAAAACCCCAGGGGAAAAATTGGGTTTCATTTTTTTTTGTTTGTTTTTTTAAACAGCATTCACAACAACTATGTTTTAGAAGCACAGACTAAAACTCCTATGCTGAAGAAGCTTGACGTGCTCCTGTTACATGTACGTCCACAATGCAAAGACCCATCAGTCTCTCTATAATCACAGAAACATTAGATTGTCAATATTCACCTTCAAATATTCCCATTTAAATACTTTTCTATTGTCTTTGGAAGTGTCAGGTATCTTTCAAAACAAGAAGCTGCATAATGATTTCAGAAAAACACAATTACAGAAAGCGAAAAATTGGAAGCATCTAGCAGTCAACCATGTTTTGTACATAAGCAATTTGTTTCCACATGCATGTGTATCTATGTTACACATGCATACTTCATACTGGTACTCCAGGTCATTAAAAAAAAAAAAAAAAAAAAAAAAAAAGAGCAAGAAACTGACAACCAGGTAAGCCCAACAAAAGAATGAAGTATACTTGTACAGTTCCCACAACAAGCACAGTAATACTGTTATCATGTGTCCAACAGAAAGCCAACATTAGTCAGCAGTGACTTGTGTTTATTAAGCTTATTTGGGTACTCAGCTGCCAATCTGTTTTCCTTTTCCCAAACATGCTTCAGTTTATCTTCAACGATACCAATTCCTAGATCACACAGCAATTCAAACCTCTTCTGCTGTCCAGAGAGCAGAACACTAGAAATGCAGCAGAACTGATGCGATCTCTTACATCTTTATTATTTCACTTCACAAAAATCTTAAACTAAGATTGCAGATTCTTTGCCTTACCCACACTCAACCGGGCAGTCCCCATTTTATGGCATATATCTAAACTTTCTGCAGTCTTAAAAACCTCACATTTACAAATCTGTAATGTCCTTATCAATTACAGACCTCCTAACTCTATTTCCTACCATGTAACTCAGGTATTCATTCCCACATTAAGGTCAATAGAAGCTTTAGTAGGAGCAGGGGAGATTTACCCTGTTTCCAGTCAAAGCTAGTACAATAAGGTCAGGTATGGACCAAGTCATCAAAATCAATAATGTTTGTAAATAAAAATAAAGTAAAAAGAGAAAAAAGTTTGTAAGCAATTATCTTGAGCAATTCTCTCTCTTCCCTTCCTGAGAAACTGTAGACAGACCTCTTCAGAAACAAGACTTCTCAGTCCTTTTATAATAAACAACCCAAGCAACTAACATACAGCCTCAATAAAATGAATGCACAACAACTCTATACTCATTACAAATTCTGACAAACTACTGGCCTATGAAAATACAGAGCATTCTAAAATGTTTTTTTTTTATTAGAAGACACACAAAATGCATACGTAGCTGCAAATCCCAAAACATAACTCCAGTTTGTCAAAGTGTAAAATGGTCAGTTCAAGTTTTCTTAATTGATAGTATTTTAACAATAATGAAGGTCTCTTCATGGCCGATTCATTTAAAGAACCAGAAATATGAAGCTTTCACTTTTTTTTTTTTTAAATGTACACAAAGATTTCAAAATATTTACAAGAGCTTTGTCACTTCCCAATTACTTTCATTTATGGATGACTAACAATATTCAGTGCCAAACAGACATAAAATGTATTCTTCAAGAGGCATGAGGCTACATAAAAACAAAGATTTGCTAAATGAAAACACTATAAGAACAATTATTTTCTCAAACAAAAACAAAATGAAGCAACTTAAGATAATGCAAAATTAGAAAGCAGAAAAAATTAACAATACAAAAACGGTTTGAGCTATTAGATATATACACTGCCAAATCCATAAAAATGGAAAAAACTCTCTCATATTATTTCATCTTTCCCACTGCACTACTGAATTACTATTGAGAAATCACAGATAAGCAGAAGTTACAATACTGGGAAAAAGCAAACTGAGTACTAATATTCAAAAAGATACAGGAAGTGAAATACACTAGTTACTACTTGAAACGTAACTTATATCCTTTTAAAGTAATCATATAAATGAGTATCAAATATCAACCTACAGGTTGTTTTCAGCTTTCAGTACAAAAAACCCAACACTGAACCATAAAGCTTTCCTTATTGTAGCAGAGCATTAGCAAAAAAAAGAAAAAAGAAAAGAAAAAATAAAACACCCCACACTTGAAAAATTAAGCATTATGATACCTCCTAAAAAGGACCAACAAATCTAACACCTACACAGAGCACACCTACACAGATAGCCCGACACTGCAGCTAAACTCTCTAGATTCCAGGCACTACCCAAAGGAACTGTGAGGCTCATGAAACAGCCTTGCACTCTAAACTCTCACATTCACCAGCCAAATATGAAGAACTGGCAAGAAACATCTGTGAGAAGAACCTCATAGAAAATTTCCTTCCCTTAATCCTCATCCTGTGAGGTTGTCCACAGCAGGGGCAATTTGGCTCTGGAATATTCATGCTCACTACCACCTGACATCAAGGTCCATTTATCCGCGAAAGAGTCTCCAAAGGATAATAAAGTGAAAGCCCTAAGACAGAGCATTTCAAAGCTAGACCAAAAAAAGTAATACAGAAAAACAGTAAGGATTACTTCTGCACTAAGCAGAAGCAGTAAATGGATAGTCATGGGAAAAGAAACTACTAAAAATCTTCCAAACACCATTTCCCACTTAAAAAAAAAAACAGAAAAAGAATCTGGTCTCTAAATATGACAAATTTCAGTGTCTAATGTAGCACCTAGGTTTCAGGGAAGCTGGGTCAGAAATTCATATAAAACTTCCCATTATATTTTGTAATCCAAACTGGAATGCCCAAACTGCAGCTTGCAGGCTAGATCCAGTCCACCGTAACAACTCATCTGGCCTGCAGCCCACTCCCTGCTGTCTTCATCCCCAAAAGCTAATTAGATATGTGAAGGGAGCAGGCGAGGGCTGGAGGAATTACTCTCATTTCTTATTTCTCGCTGTTGTCTTCCACAAGAGCACTGCAGCCCCCTCTCTATTGAAAAAATGGGCATAAATATCATATCATGCAGTAGTAGTGGTGGTCACAGTGCTGCTACATGGGACAAAGCTCACGTACATCAGTGACTCTATATTGCCCATACAGACTATTTCTGCTACAACATATACGTAGTCCATCCTTATGCAGTAATCCATATGGTTATGGAGGTTGTCATCTGTGGTCCAGATACTTGATAAGAAATTTTGCTCCCTAGACAGGTTGGGTACTACTACTACTGCTGCTGCAAATCGACAGGTTTCATCTCAAACCAGGCAGCAAAAGCCTTAAATTCAGATCCTCCCCACCCTTTCAAAATAGGTACAGTTCACTGAGGAAGGCTCTCCAAGCTGACTGAGTAACATTTAGCTGTAAGTTGAGAGTGACTGCTAGCTGCCATCACAACTAGATCAGGGCATGCATACTAATGTTCTTGGACTGCTGCCATATTATCCATATATGTTCTATTATAGCTTATCTCCTTAATGTGCAAGAAATTTAATCTTTGATCCTTTCAAAATTAGGGGGAAAAAAAAGGAGTTGATACTGTAGAACTGGTTTTAGCACAGTTCAGGTTATTTATACTGGGTCATTGTAAGCTCTTTTACCAGATTTCTCTCTTTGTCATCAAACACAAGTAACAGTAGTAAATTATTTTCTCTTCTTAACAAACTCTTCTGAAACATAAGGGCTAGAATTTTTTTAATAACAACAATCATGTAATCTTCTAGTCATTTTTTTCCTTTTGTAGTTAGGAGGTTTCCATATTAAAAATACAGAAGAGAAACTAAACCTTACTACAAACATCTTGATCAGTAAGTTAAAAAAAAGGGGGGGGGGGGGAGTGGCAGAACCTGAACAGAAGATATATCCACATGAATAAACCCACTAGTTTCAATAGAAAATAAAAACATGCAGAATTGATCCCATAAATTCAAAAGCAAATTAGTGACAATTTCACAAGAAAAGATACCTGACATTAATCATAGGAAATATGGATATCTGCTCACTCTTTAGGTAGGCAGGGAAATCAAGGAATGCAAACAAGAAAAAGCATTATCTCAAGGAAAATAAAGGCTCTTTGAAATGTGCTTTTGGAATGAAACTACTACATTGTTTTTGGTTATTAAAAAAAATAAAATATAAACAATGCTAGCCCAAAATGTTTCTTTGAGGATGAGCTATCAGATGTCCTGCAAGAACATAATTAACTCTAAAAATCAGAACATTACAGTGATACGAACTAACTACAACCCAACCAGTTACTCAAAAACTTACCAACCCACATGCAAACTGGATTTACTAGTCTTTCAGATTGGTTTACAATACACAGAAAATCCTTTAATCCACCCATCAAGAAAACATTTTTGTTGTTGTTTGCTTTATTAGACTTATTTCTGGTTTCACTTTAAATGTAAGCAACTTTTAAACTCATACTTCGTTACAACCACTTGCAGATGTCATACAATAGCCTTCGCCAACAGAGAAATACTTACTACACATTACAGGGATTATACATGCCACCCCATCAACTGCCATAAGAAAAACTGCAAGAAAGGATCAAAAATTCTGATTAGTATTCTCTTGCCCTTATACAGTCGAACTCCTCCACCACACAAGTTCAAGTTTTAGTTTTAAGTAGTACAGTCTGCATGGGTTCATTAAAAGCACAGGATAATCCTCGACATTTATCTAAAATCTGGTTTATGGGTCTACCACTATATGGCAGCTGGATGCATTATATAATACAACGTGTACACATACATAAAAAATAAAAATGCATACACAACAATATGCTCTATGCACGTTACCCATGTTTCCTCATTTTATAACTAGCCTAAAGATCCACTTATAATAGAGCATAATGAGACTACCCAAAAATGTAACAAACTATGTCCCCCACGGGATTTGAAGTGCTGTTACTGTCCCATAAGACACCACAAAGAAATCATGCCACAGCACAACAGACTCCCTTATTTTACCCACAGAAGGGGGAGCTCTTTTCCTCTATCAGTTGCATATGGCCTTTACACTCCTGTATCTTGTTCTGCATTCCTGTTCTACCTTCTAACTTTGCTGCAAAAAGCACAAAAGGACACACATTTCTATGCTCTTTTAAAGTTTTATCAAGTCAAGCTTGCAACCTGCTGAACTTACTAATGTCCCTTTAAATGATTTTTTTCCCTTTAATCAGATGTTAAGCACCATAATTCCAGCCTACCTGCATCATGGTAGCAGATTATCCTCCTTATTAAAAACAAACAACAAAAAAAACCCAGCAAGTCTAAGACTGCATTACTGTTGCAATTTACAAAACAAGGTATGGAAAAAGAGAATGATTTAAATGTTTAAATATCATCCCACACTGGTAATCACCATTTCAAATTTGTAGGCTCACAGAATCATGCTCCAACTTAAGTGCAACTACAGTGTTTAGGTGCAGTAAAATAAAAAGCAAAGTTCTTCAGTACATCATAAAGTTCTATCTAAATTGAAACAAATGCTGTTTAGCACTTCGGTGGATGCAAACAAAATATTTCCTTTAGTGTGGGCCTGAAGATGAACATGCAGTCTTCTATCACAAACTTTCAAGATATGACTCATTTGGAGGAAAAAAATACAAGTTATTTTAAGTATGTGGCTTGATATATGTATGATAGGTCAATGTAGAGGAAATGCAGAAAAATATTAACTATTTCTAATAGGGATGGTGTTTGGCCAGAATGTTTTTACTCCTCTGTGTGATGTCTGTGACGAGCTTGGAGAGCAAGCTGTACAGTGGCATTCCCCAGAGAAGGGAAGGAGCTGGTCGGCGGAGGGGGAAGCGGCTCCAGACAGCCAGGCTGCCTCCCACGCAGGTGGGCTGGAAGAGGAAAGAGCCTGGCTGGGCCAGCCCCCTGACTCCAGCGCAGCTGGGCGCCTGCATTGGCACAGCTACTCTCTTCTAGCCTAAAGGCCAAAGAAAAAAGCAGAAACCAAACTGCAGAGTTACAGCTTTTAACTGAGTTTTGTCTTGCATTACAAAATCTTTGCAATAGGCACATGTAGGTGCAAATCCTCTATAAAAATTCAGATTTATCTAACCCGAACTTGGCTTTTCTTCACCCAATTACTACAGTATTCTTTTCTTTCTGGAAAAGCTTACTATGGGAGAGGATAAGAAAAAAGTATGTTTTAATTAATCCATACTGAAGTTTTAAAAAATAACTGAAGAACAATACAGCTGTAGAAGGGTAAACAAAAGAAAAATTACTCTGAAGTTTCAAGATGGTTGTTGGTTCTTAATTTTGAAGGATGAAGAAGGATATAAATGTCAAGAGAAGACAGAAAAGAAGCTGATATATTAACTCAGAAATCTATAAAGAAAAGTTTAAAGGATCCAGATTTATTTCTCACCAGGAAAAAGATATTCTGAGACAACTTAAAGGTTTTCAAAGTTACATAAAACAACTGATTGAAAATACAAGTAAATAAATAAGTCAAGCAGATTTTTTTTTTTTTTTAAACTAAAGGTAGTGGAATAAACTCCTACAGAAGCCGACTCAAGCGGAGAGTTTAAATGAGTTCTAGAAACACCCAAATTAGTTTGAGTTAGCAACGGACGAGCAGCTTCAAAAATGTGGGTTTTTTTTCCTTTGTACAAGCCAAGTCTTTAATGTAACACACTATCTTTTTGTGCATCTTTTAGGTGATCTTTGGTATTGTACAGCATTTTGTCTTTATTTAAAAAATAGCTTGTACATACATTTTACTGAAACACTACAAAGATTCATCTCAGAAACAAAAAAAAAAGACACCACAACAGCACATAAACCAAATACACAAATCTTATGCATGGACCAGGCTTAACTCTGTTACCCCACTCCCCTACCCCCAAATTGATGTAGGAACAGAGGCGACACAACCATTCAGCTACCTCCAACCCATATAAGAGGTTTTGGCCTAAAAGCTAAAACAGCCCTCGCACCCCAAACCGAGCCTGGTGGAATTACAGCAGCTTGGACACCTGCATGCCCAGCCACGTCTGCAGCAGATGAGCAGCTTTCGCACCTCAGCTTCCTCCCATCTACGATGATCCTGTGAGACTATTTTGGCTTTAATCCATGCCTGTAAAAAGACCTGAATACAGACCCCAAGGGCTATGCTAAGCTTACACGATCTCAGAAGTTTGTCTCAACTTCTCAAAACATTTGACGCTACTCTCAGTACCTTCAGGAATGGAAGACCTGTTTCCACCACAAGCCTTGAAAGAGATGCAGAAGATACACAGGAAAGTAAGCAGTGCTCAGTAATACTGTTACACCAAGTAGTATAAGTGGCAGCAAAAATGTAAAAAAAAAGGCAAAGATTCTGAAAAAAACAGACAAAACAATGAAGAAAGAACACTGTCCATTAAAAAAAAAGGAATAAGTAAATGAAGAACAGGGAGACTAAGAAATAATAAAAAAAAGACAGTAGAACAATTGAATACATTTTTGAGTCAGCCATGTTGTAACATAACATAACTGTTGTGTCATTTCCTACACTTCAAACAACATACATGCATGCCTCAAATAGTTTTATCTTAATCCACGTCAGTTTGTTAGTTCGTTTTTGCTGCTCAGCTCAAGATTACATCCTTCCATTTCCCAGCACTGAGAGCCTTGGTTAGGGGTACATCAGATGGCAAGGCTCTCCACCCTGGCCGTTTTCTGGAGTAACACAGCCGCTTTCTCTTAAAGCTCTCCAACCTCCTCAGTAGCATCATCTTCAAACACTTTCGAGTTATTGCCTAGGCCACTTACAGCTCCAGTATAAGAGCAATTCTAGCATAAGCCTGCACTGCGATACTTTAAGGGCCAGAGGTCAGAACACATGCATGAGCATGGGCAAGAGACACATGGCTGGGGGAGATGCATCAGAGAAAGGAAAAAATGGAGTGGAAGAGGAAGAGGGGGAGAGAGAGAAAGAGAGAGAACGCATGTGCACGAGCTGTATTTCCAAATATGAGCACCAACTAGAAAATGAGAACCACTTGTTTAAAAATGAGTTTAGCCTTTAAAGATATAGTAATTGAAGAATTAGCTTTACCAGTCCATTAGCTAGTGCTACTGGTTGTTAATATTACTTGACCACCACCTCCAGCCTCACCACAGTTTGATTTTGAAAAAAATTTAGATATCTTCATTACCAAGTGAACACACATAAATTGAGCTTGTACAGAGATGAGCACTTTGTAAGAAAATAGCGTTGATAATTAGAACAGTATGCTTATTTTTCACAATAAAAATTGAAGAGATTCCCTACCACAGGGCCAGCTTTTAAAAAAAATTGCTTTAATAAGGAAAATCCATAATAGGCATAAAAGACTAAAATTGACATCCCCAGACCTTAAGTTCTGAGAAAATACTACATCAACCATACAATATACTAGTATTCCAATTAAAGTGCAGGAAAATTTGTGAGGAAAAAAATTAAATTGCGTTTGCAAGTGAAATAGATACATATATTTATTTAGGAACTCACCAGCATAACAAATAAACAAAGACCTCTAAGCCCTAGAGTTATAAAAGTAGATTTATATGGATATAATATTAACCCAGCAACTATTTTTTTTTAAAAAAAGTTACCTCCATCTATTCCTTAGAGAGCAAACAAGTTTCAAATTACAGATTTCTTTTTTCTTATTAACAGCAGAACACCAGTTCTGGTGTTTTCTGTAGCTCTATTTAATGATGCACTGCAACACTCCTCTTTTGCCCAGGAACCAGCTTAAATAAATCATTTACTTTTCATGGTCCACCAAACATGTGGTGGGTGATTTACAGGTAAATACTAAGCCTGTCACTAAAATGTACACTCTACTCTCTAGCAATGGTGTCCCTACGGAGCTCTGACCACCTGTCACATCTGTGCACACTCACCTGTAAATCAATCACTGCTACACGAGGGCAATGCAACAGGCTACTGCTTCCAGCTCTTTGAAGGAGGTTCCAGCTCCCAGCGCAGAGTTGGTAGACCCATACGCGCAGTGGCTACTTGCCAGTGATGATGCAGAACCCAACCTTGTAGCTCCAACCAATGCTGGTGTCCCTATATACTGACACAAGAGGAGTGAGGAATCTGAACCCGCTTCGTTTCCTTGGGGGCCCGAGGGGACAGCAGAGGGGTGATGCCCCTCACCATACTTCAGCATGAATTGTTAGCCCTACCCAGGCAGGTCTCAGAAGACCTTGGCTTGCCAACTTCCATTTTGAAAGAGGTGTTGAGTCTTTACTCAGCTGGGACTGAGGGCATTTGACAGTTAACCACAAGCTGTAATAACACAGCACCTTTGCATTTCCATTCTTAGATGTGGCTGTCAAGCCAGAATTCACCAGACCAAATAAAGATGTTTACAATGCAGGTGTCTGTATTTGAGCAGGTCACCTTAGTCTCCTTTTACAGTCAGTGGAGAAAACTAGGCTCTTCTACAGGTGGAACTGATCTCATCCTATAGTACATGTCTAAAGGAGATCAAATGAATCACACGCTAGAAATCCCTACTTGTCTCCACTGCCTGTTAGAGTTACACAAGGTTCTTATTTCTTTTCGCTGTGTATAAACAGGGCTCCCCCTCACCCCAACTCAGAGATAGACTTTTATAACACAGGTAAGACAGAGTATGTCCTGGCTCCAGCATAACTTTCTCCATCATTCTGATCCACGCTGATCATTTAAGTATTCAGTATTCCACTCTGTACAATGAACACCTGCTAGCACGTAACACTAATCCTTCACCTAAACACATTAATTCACGTCAGGTAAATAAAAGCAGTTATTTCAACATGCTTAGCAACTTGCACTTATTCCTTCAGCATTTTTCTTCACATGCCAAAAAACTGTCCAACTCTGGATAGCAACTCTTTTTGCATTAGCATATAAAATTCCTCTCTTCATACTAGTCTTCAAAAAAGACTTACCAATAGATTTTTCCCTTTAGGTATGACGTATATATTTCTTCTTGTCTATTTCCTTTCAGTTTTCCATTTCTTAAGCCTTTTTCCCTTTATTCTATTCTTTTTTTTTTTAATTAGAATCCAAAATCTACTGAAATCAGTGAATCTTCAGTGGACCTCACATCAAGCCATCTGATGAGTTTTATCTAAATTACATCGTATTTCTCTCTTAGAGCATCCTCGTTTTTATTTGGATAATTGAGAACAAAAATTTTGAATATTCTCAAATTCTCTAACCTTTTAGAGACTTTTAACCTGTATTTGCTAACCTGTTCCAGTGACAAGTAATTTCTTTCTCCATTTCTAATTTCTTTCTTTCTTCCCCTACACACTTTGTTCCAGAAATTCTCCAGAAACGAGATTCACTGAAAAAGGATCAAGATGTTTTTGAAAAGGAAGGTGGTTAGACTTTCCTCTTTCTCTGCTACCCAAAGCAGACATGCAAGCTGCACTCTGTCAGCCTGCAGGACTAGACAGTCTCCCTGAGAAAGTGATGCACAAATGTAGCCGTGCTATTAGAAATTGGTCTCGACACCCTGAACAAGGAGATTCAGGGCTTTAGATCAAATTAATCTCCCCCTCTTCTCTCTCTATTCCTTCTATATCCATTGTCATTTTGGTTGGCTTTAGGCATTTGCCAATAAGTGCTCAAATGTCTCAGTAGTTGCAGGAGAAGATAGTTTCTCCAGGTCAAAGTTATCAATGTATTTATATTCCAACAGTTCACTCTGATCTTGGTATTGCAGTTGTTGTACAGCACTTGAAATAGTAGCTGTCCTTCTCAAAATTGCTTTTGCTCCCGAGCATTTTTCTTTACAAAATTGACCAACTGCATGAGAAATGGCATGGCTAGGAAAGAGCATCAAAACACCTTCTTGTAGGGCAAAGTGGGCCCTATTACATTATTTTCAGCAATGAGCCTCAAAGGTAAAGACCTTGGTGATGGTTTTAACAGTTTGACAAACCTCCTTTTCCAGCAGGAAGGAGGTTTTCCATGACTGGCAGTGAGCTGTAATGTCTTCCACAAAGCTGAAAGAAAACACTGTGTACCCAAATTTAACTTACTACACTTTCAAACCAGTCTCTGGGAGGAAACGTTCATGCACAGCATTCAAAGTTCAAAGAACAGCCCTTTTATGTACATAAGCACGTATGCTATTTTTCTTTAAAGTGTATTTCACGTGTCTTCCCTCATGGCTCAAGTATAAGATCTGAATATAATTATTATTATAAACCCATATTAACCTTCCTTTCTTCAGAGGCAAAAGAGAACAGGAGAAGCATTGAACAATTCCTCATCTCCACAGGCAAAGAAATAAGATAGGCCTGGCACTGAGCCCTCGCAGCAAGCCAACTCCATCAGACCAGGTTGGGGAGCGCATTCCAAAGTCAAAGGTCCTGCTCAAAGAACTTCCTGCCAATGGCTACTTGACATTAAAAACTAGGATGATCTAGGTCAAGTATTTCAGTTGACATTAATTGCTATGTTGGACCAAAAAAGCAGGCAGTCTCTCAGCCAGAGATCAAGTCACGTTAGGCTTAAAAGCAATCAAGGCCAAAACCTTGAATTGCACCCAGAAGCCTAAAGGAAGCCAAGGCAGCTGCTGAAGAACTGCCCGAGCATGTTCTTGCCACCCATGCCCTCCACGCAGACATGCAGCTGTCTACTTCACAGGGTGAAACTTCGTAGCCACAGTCAAGTTCAGCCTCAGAAACAGGCTACCCGGTAGCCTCATGCCGAAGTCAGAGTCAGAGATTATAATGAAATCAAAACGCCTAAGACAAATCTTTTTGTCTGGATGCCAAAGACAGTCTGCTAGCTCTAAATACTTAGGAAAAACAGCAAATTATGAAGTCCTTGTACAAAAGAGTGGATGAAACACTACTTGCAGAAACTAATATCCCCCTGCATTTAGTGCTTTACTCTTGTTTTCTGCTACTTTTACCTCAATTTTATCTACATACTGCAAGGGCAAAGCCTGTGCAACACCTAGTTGGAAAGGAGACATGATCTGGAAATGCAAATCGTCTTTATATTGACAAGAGTATGAGGCAAATTGACTCTCATTATCCATAAGAGAAAACAAGTGCTTCAGCACACCAAGCACAGGTTAACTGGAAACAGAAAAGTCACACTCAAAGAAAGAAAAGGATATTCCTGATTAGGATCTTCTCAACAGCATTGTGGGGGGGGGGGGGGGGGGAGAAATGTCTGGGGTTTTTTTGTTTTTTTTGGGGGGGGGCGGGGTTGTTTCTCTCTCTCTCTCTCTCTTTTTTTTTTTTTTTTAAAGAAAAAAAATCTGTCCAACTATTCCATGAAATAAAAATGACTACAGGCTGACTTTTTGAAGGCAAAGTAGGCAACAGTTCTGAGGAAGAACCTGGTGGAAGAAAAGTAACAGCAAGATAGATCAGTACAGGGAGGAAGGTCAGAGAAATGTATATAAGTCCTAGAGGAAGGAAAAAAAATAAAGTACTCAACGCCATCACTGTTGATGAGGCAGAGACCAGAATAAAGGATTAAAAAACAAAAAAATGCCACAACCCTGAAACATTCACCTGATATTTGAGACTATTTTTAAATTGTTTTTAATGGAAGAAAATTAGGAAGAGTCATAGTTTAGAGAATTACCAATGCAAACATAAGAAAGCAGAATTCAATTCACAGTTCTGCTCCCACAGTTCTGCTGATGGCTGCTGCCAAGGGGAGTAGATTCTGGAACTACTCCTTTTGAAGGGGACATCTCTCTGCATATTGTTCCAGTGGTTTTCAAGACACTAGCTACATGACAAGAAGAAAATTTCAAGCTACATGGTGAATTTATACAGAGAGACAGAACTCCATGAGCCCCTTGCCATCAATATATTCTCCAAAGCTACTACTTGAACAGAAAACAACCAGGACACTCCCCTTGAGCCTCCAGCTTGCACAACACAGCCTTCTAAGCCACAGAGATAAAAGGAATGGATTAATTTTTAAAGAGTAAAAGATGAAAATTTATAACAGTACTCCATAACTAATAGCAGGTTTCCAAATCATAATCAATATTTTCCTTTGTATTTAAGTACTGCTGAATCTTAATGCTTTTTACATGTCCAAGTGCCAGAAAAATAAATGATTTCAATATTCCAGATAACTGTATTAGAGTGTGACCGTACTTTTTGAAGTTTCTTGAAAATGCAATATGGGTTAACTGTCCATTTGTACTGTTACAAAGAACTTCTTTTAGTGCTGTAATACAATAGCCTAAGCAAAGACCTGAGCTAATATTTAGCAAATAGCCTGAGAGCTGCATGTCTGCAAAGAACAGGCTGATTCAGACATAGCATAGACCCAAACACAGGTGGAAAATCAAAATCCACAGTAAGTCTAACAGTATTTGTACTATTTAATTCAAAAAATTTTAAGAATACAGGTATTTTTCAAAGCAGAAACAATATTTGAAAGAAGTATTTAATCAGTCAAATCAGCTGCTTGGCAATTACACCATATGCAGTACTGTGGACCACTGGGTAGCTCAGTTTGTCCAATGACAAGTCAAAAAGACCTTTTTTCAAGTAAGAGTTACCTATTCAGTACAGATATTTAACACATCATATAAATATTCAAATACTGAATTATTTACAATTCCAAATTTAGCCCGAAATTGTTCAAGTATAGCTTTCTAAAATCCTGGCCAGAGCCATACAAAAATCCCCAAACATTATGCTTAATATAACAATGTTAGAGTTTTTCAGGGGTTTTTTTTTTAGGTTTTTTTTTTTCTGTTCTATAACATGCACAGTGTTCCAGACCCAGATAAGGCAAAAAAATGTTCAAATATGGCAACAGGTCATCAAAAGCAGCTTCAGAAGTATTTGTAATACACATTTCTCTATGTAAACCAACAGGAATCATTATAGCTTGAGTATATTACAGGGAGTAAAAGCCAGCTGAACCTCCCCTATGGTTACATTTTACAAACTAGAGTGAATCTCATCCATTATATTTACAGTCAGTACGAAATGCTGGTAATCTAATACTTTAAGAACTTTTTTTTTTTGAATTTGAAAAAAACAGTCATTCCTTTTCTGTTGATTCATATACTGAAGAACATCAATATTTTATCATAGGTCTCCTACAGTCTTCAGAGCTAAGCTTGGGAACGTTGCATGTTGTATATTACACGTACAAATTCTTAGTGCAGAAGGCTATAGACAGCTGCATAAATTAAAGTTTGATAACAGGAATGAAGGATTGCTGCAGTACCAAAAGGTATTGTATACCAGCAAGTCCAGCATCTGCATCACCAAGGACAAAATGCCTCCAGAACTGCAGATCTGGGTGCTCTTTGCCCAATCCTGTTGGGTGTCGCAGCTGGCTAAATCCTAGCAATTTACAGGGAGGACAGGCCAAGGTTTCATTCTGCCCTTGCACAGCCTCCAATTGCCTGCTCTTTCTGCCTTGAGCAGACAACCCAAACGCTAGGACTATCCAGGACCTCTAAAGATGGCTGGCTACAAAGGAGAAGGCTAGAAAGGTCTTCTTGAATTAAATGCTAACATTGCATATGTACACAATGTACACAACTCCACTTCTCCCTTTGGGATATACAGCTTGGAACTGCCCGTTTCAGCACGAAACGTTATTAGTTTCACACAATCCAATCCCACAGCCCCTTCTCGCCCAACTCTCTTCCACTGCTGTCACTGATGTTCCCATACCACATAGTGGTACAGGAGAGTTTCTTGTCACAAAACAGCTGTAAAAAACATAAGGGATATTTATTTTATTTTGATTCAGAATAGTGCTGTAATGAGTTAAGTAATATGTTAAGGGCCTAAAAAAAAGCTAGTATTTTCAGCAGCAAGAGTGAAACTACAGGGTTTCAAACCACTTGTCAAAAAACATGCCATCACATTTCTAACCAGATTTAACAGCTAAGAATTTCTGTACAAAGCATTCTGATAGTTACTTTGACAAAAGCAAGCAGTGCCTGTTTTGTAAACCCTACTCACTAAATAATAATATTTTGGCTAAAACACCATATGTCTTATAAATATAAAATAGATTGATACATTCTAACATTAGAAACAAATGACTATAGACTTACCTACTTAACACAAGACCTGCAAAGCAGTAAACTGAAGAGCTTATTCCTGTTTTGTCTACTTCATTTTTTTCATTTTGCCTACTACCTACGGGAAGTTTTCATGTTCCTGAGTCAGAAGAAAGTTTCATGAACCCTGGAACTTATGAAATTTGATCTGCTTCTCCTGATTTATGCCTTCTTATCAAAAGTATACTAACATTTTCATGTCGATCGAGCGTTTCTGCCTACAGAGTATTTCTGATGACAGGATGGCTTGCTTGTTGGAACAGCAACTTTATAAACTAGCCTACAGGCTAAAAAAAAAGTGTAACAAACTCATAAATAATTTAAAGCCTGTCCTCTTCATTTGCTATTAAAAAGTTTACACAAAATGAGTGGTCTTCATAAATTCTCTTCTGTCTGAATTAGTTTAGCCAATTAACCAATGCACTTAGAAGTTATGAAGCCACTGTAACTGCACATGCCTTTTCATAGAAAATTGGGCTAGAGCAGCTACTTGTTAACAACCATGTTAAGGATGTTGCACTCTTTCTGTGTAGAATGCAAAATTAAAGAGTCTGTCACTGCAGTTCACATTTAGACATTTTTCTACGCAAATGGCATCAGAAACAAAATTTGTCATTCCACTTGTCTTTTGATTTAAGTCAATTTCCTTTGGCAAATACAAGCTAGAACAGAATATCCCATCATCCTGACTCAAAAACATTCTCTGCTTAAGCACCTGATTATACTTCTTTCCTCTTTGCTTTGGAGAAAAAAGGTTGGAAAACGAGAACAAAATAAAAAGAAGCTTATAACATTGATACAGCCTCTTGGAATGAGGCAATGCTCTTTTTGCTCAGAGAATCCCCTAACACTTACAAGGTCTTGTGTTTTCTTTATCTGTCTCTCACTACTGCTCTCAGTCATCTGACCCATAGGCTCAGGCCACGATGAGCACTACTGGACAGGAAAAACAAAAGCAGCTGTAGCCCCCCATTTTCCTTCACTCACATTTGTGTCCTTACACAAATCTTCACCCAGACATCATTAACTGGATCAGTGAACTTGTGCCAACACTCTTCAGGGGACACCCTAGTTGTGGCAACACAACTAGGTAAGGAGCATGAGGGACTGTTATTTCCCAACTGCAGTATGAGATAACAACACACATCCAAATACAGCCCAGTTAAATGTTAATTCTAAGCCAATGTAATAGCTACCTGACAGCAAAATGGGGAAGCCCACTGTTCTTTATCCCTACTACTTCACCATTAGACACGTTCTCCCTGTCCCTTTGATCCATAAAAAGCACTTTCCTTCCTGAGCCTGTGATATACCCATTCAGGGTGCCAAACCAGCATAAAAACATTTACACTTTCAATTTGTCAATTTATCTTCTTAAACTGCCTCTCCACAGGCTGGTGACACAGCGCATAACAGTGAAGTGGCAAGATTGCCGGGCCAGGGGTAGGATTGCCTTGGTCAGTGAACCTAGCTGTAATGTCAGTCTATGTCCTCAGTCTTTATCAGTGAGGATTCACTCTTATTTCTCTGTCGTATTTCCATATCTAAGCGAATATGCCCAAGATTTCCTTCACATACGTAACATCACCCCTTCCATGTAAATAAAGTTTCACATTATTTGTTAACACTGGCTTAAAATGAAAATTGATTAGCAGAGGTGAGACAACCTCCATTGATGAAAGAGAGAGAGAGAGATCAATGAATAGGGATATTTCTGCCCAAATGTATGCATGTTCCACTTGAATTTAATGTTGTTACACTCATTGTAGAAGTAATGAAAGTGAACTGAGACAGGTTTCCTTCATAAAAGGAAAAAATATCATGGAATTTTAAAGTGTCAAGCATGTCCAGTTTTACATGTTGGAAGAAACACATACAGCTAACCCTTTAAAAAGACTCTTTTAGGACCAAAATCTTTTCTTACATTCTTTGTCTCTCAGGTACATGTTTATATGCTATAATTCCTTTGAGGATGTCTTCCTCGATCAGTTTTTAAACCAAACTCTGGGAACTTCCTATTCTCCTCCCTCCATGGAGCCCCTCTCTGCACAGATAACCTTCCTCAGCCTGTCTGAAGGGTCTTGTGCCTGAAAGTCCATATACAGAACACAAGTACTTCATATACCCAGTGATGAGAGTACAAACTCTTCAAGGAAGATTAAGCTGCTTTGGACTAAGCCAGCTCTTCCCATTTCACTGCTAAACAGCTGGAAACACTGTGGAGGTGTTAAAAGTTGCTGGGGGGGGGGGGGGGGAGGGGCGTGCGTTATTTTGTATCAGCTCCAGCAATGAGCAAATCTGTGCAGACCAGAAGTCAAGCAGCTGCCGATCCAAGTCAAAGCCCCTCTCCAGAGCTGGATGGTGCAACAGGGAACTGTTCATTTACTCTGCTGCCTAGGATTACTGCATTTTATAATGACCCATCATGCTTTGCTATTTTTACATCTGTCAGAGAGTACATGGCCTAGATTGGCTACCAGGCTCAGAGCAGTACCATCACTTGATAAATGCATAAAATACTTTATAAAATCACACTGTAAAACTAATTCCTACAAAGAGATTCCTATCAAAGTACAACCCCAAAAAAAAAAAAGTCCAGCAAAAGAATAGATTCTGCAAGTTCTATGCGATAACAACTGCACATATAACAAGCTAGAACGTCCAGTTTTTAACCTGTTTTACACTGCGTCGAAGTCTGATAACTTTCTCCACCGGTTCTCCACAGATGCACAAATTATGTTGCTCCGCTAGTCTCAGTTTTGTCTCAAAACTACTAGCAGTCTCTACTTTCATGGATCAGAGCAGACTGCACATTCAGGAGGGCCTTCAACAATGCTCCTACAAACCTCCTTTTTTCCACACAAGACAACCTCTGAGCATTAAACAAGCTTTGCACAGAGTCCTATTGCTCAAGTAGGTTTCCCACAGTACCCTCCCTCTCCACACTATTGCTCTTCCCTCCACACTATTTCTCTTTCCTCTAAATTGTTAAATCAGTTGTAAAGTTAAAGGACACTGGAAGTGGCCTAAAGGGATTATTTAAAACTCCTGCCATCCACACACTGGTAACATTTATTTTATGAAGGCCTTCCTTCCCTCCTCATCCCCCCACCACACACACAAGAAACAAACAACAAATCAAAGTTGCAGTGTAAAATTTTGGTGATCTCCATAATTCCCCAATCAGTGTTAAGTCTAGCAATGCAAGTATCAAAGCTCCCAAGTTCCAAGTATTTAAGACTAAGTCTTAACATTTCTGTCAGATTCCTTTGGGTTTCCATTAGGGGGCTCCCCTAGGAACTAAGTGGGGGGGGGGGGGTTGTTTGTTTTTAAAAAACACATCTCTAATGAATGCCCACTACTGGATTCAGCTCCTAGTTCTCCAGTTTACCTGTCAACCCCCAGTAGCTCCCGCTTACATTCAGCCAACACAGTAAATACTGCGTTATTCATCTGGACCGGGACAACTCAGGTATTTTCCCCTTCTCTAAATGCATCATTTAAGACAGGTCCAACTTCTGTCCGCAGCTTTGCTTCCAACCAGTTTGCTACACTAGTCCACCTACACATTAACATTCCTTGCCTCCATGGAATATGTTAAAACCTAATTTCACACACATACAGGGGCATATAAGAAGGTATTATCACTTATGCACAAAAGGACTTGTGTGATGTCTTTTCTTTTTTAAACGAGAACAAAATGTAAAACATTTTCTACTATATTGAAAGCCTCCAAGACAAAAATACTTAAATAAGCGATGGCAAGCTTAAACTAGTCCTCCACTAACTCCACAAAAGTAGTTGAGATTAGTTCACACCTACTACCTATGCATGTATGACCAAACGGAGGCAAACAGTATTCATGTAAACTGAGAGGAAATGATGCTCACAAACCACACAAAGCATCAAAGTATTCAGTGCTGGTCATATATGATGGAAGACTCCTATTTGTTCCACACTCACTGAACAACTGCACATAAACCATTTACACTTTTGCTTTTCCAAAAGAAACATTTTATGCACATATTGCACATGAACAAGCTACAAAGACCAAGTAGCATACACACGGTAACCAAAAAGAGCTAGTAAAAGCATACAAAAGATGCTACATTTTTTCTTCTCAGCTGTAATCTTAAGGAGTTCACTTCTAAATAAGAAATACAAGGATACAGTGTTGGAACACACCATTGGCCTGGGGGTGTGTGCATCAGAAAAGTCGATTTATGAATTATGTTTATAGATACATATTTGTTTACATAGTCTAGTTTTTGTACAAATAAAAAAGTGTGGGGATATCTACCGTTAGTTTAATTAGTAAAGCTATCGATGCAGGCTGCAAGGTAGGCATGTATTTTTTTTTCCCCTCCAACTCACTTTATTTATTATTCCTGATTGCATTACTGGAGGCACCTTGTGATTTGAGAACGAAACTTTAATTTCGCAGAAATAGTTTTAGAAATGACAAGCACTCCATGCTTGATCCACCCAGAGCAAACCCCATTTTACCCAGAAAAATACAGGCTCTCACTCATCAGAAATATAAAAACAAAAAAAAGTGTATGAAATATACTGCATGGCTTATACTGCAGGACTTCTATCATTTCATTTTTCCTAACATTTCTACAAGTAAGCTTTGCCATCACTGTAATTTCAAGTATGTCACGAGGTGGCTGTCTGCCCTAATTCTTCCTAATAAGAATGTATGAGGTCACTTGATAAAGGCTTTAAATACAGAATCTAAATTAGGATTAAAAAAAAGTGCCATGCACTTCATCCCTGGGATAGTATGACAGGTGTTCAGGACCTGAAAAATGAACCCCATCCATTACTTCCCTCCCAGTCTTAAGAGTATTTGAAGTTCTCAGTTCACCAGCTCTAATGGTGAGATTATACATGTCACACACCCTTCCAACAGCCTTTCTTCTATTTGTAATTTTGATACTGAAGCACAAGATCTGCAACATTTTCCTTTACTTTTCTGAAGCATCTAAATGGACACTACTCTTTCCACAACCCAAGCCATCTTTACTAGAGTTCTCTAAATCCCACAGATACTCTCAAAATGATAAAGGTGAATTTAAGAAAAAGTGTTCCACAGAAATTAACTGTATGCTCCGCACTGAACATCCACATTTTAAAGTGAATGTAAGGTTCTCTTTTTGCTCAATGAGGAATGGCAGCAAGCGAGGAGAAAACACACTATCAATTCTACCATCTCACTACCAGGGGGGACCCTTTGTCAGATTTATCTGTGGCAGTGCTACTGACCCCAGTTACCTGTCCCATTCCTCTGCCAAAGTCCATCTGCCAGAGCACCAAGCGATAAACTAACAAGAATTAGATCTGATAGCAGATCTACAAGTGTTTATAGCCATGACTCAACTTTCCCTCCTGTACAATGACCTTTAAGGTGGACAGGAAAAGGAGACCAGCATGCTTACATGTTAAATTCACATAGTGCATTATCCAAAGAGTAACTGATATCTGAAGCTTTAAATCTATTTAAGTAGAAGGGCAATGGCCTATGAGATCCCCAAAAGGCTGCAATAGAGGAAACTGGACCATTTCTGTGCTCCTCCTTCCTTGTGGAACACACAGAGTTTTCCTCAAAAATTAGTAACAAAGTTAAAAGGTAACAGCTGCAAATAGCCTGATCATCAGCACAAGGAGGATATTTTGAAAGCTGATTTAATGCTCAAGTTGAGTTCTGAAAAGATACCACACAGCTGGTATTTGCTTAGGCAAGGTTCTGAACACAGAGTTACAGGATCATTATCTTTCAGCGTTCTAAGCCAAAACTGGGTCAAAAAGTAAGTGTTCAAATACCGTTCATCCCCACCATTGCACATTATAGTACTTCGAAAACAAAGCCAGAGCAAGGTAATGTAAGACTGAAGTTGCTCACTGTTTGAAACCCTGAAGAGCACACTGAATAGACTCTTTCTGCATTAAGAGAATTCCCAGTAGAA
The DNA here is from genome assembly GCF_036370855.1 of Dromaius novaehollandiae. Lineage (NCBI taxonomy): Eukaryota > Metazoa > Chordata > Aves > Casuariiformes > Dromaiidae > Dromaius > Dromaius novaehollandiae. The sequence continues at coordinate 109,710,218 of NC_088098.1, forward strand.
AATGACTAATGATAGAACTGAGGCCCAGGAGATGAAGTCTGGGAAAGTGATCATTTATGTATATCAGATCAAAAACCAATTCATGATCACAAACTATGGGCCCTAAGGTAGGATATGAGAAACTCTAGCTATCATTAACTGAAATCACAAAAGAATTCTGAAGAATGGATTTAGGAGCCTCAATAAAGTATTTTCAACATACACACACTTAGCCAATGAAATATCCTTCTTATATATCCACTCAGCAAGAAGTCAGACTCAGTACAGGACTTTGGTAGGCTACTGAAGTCCAGGAGTGAAACAGACCAGTGAGCCTGAGCTAAGCACAAGCTAAAATTTTGAGGGTCAGCCTATTTTAGATTGAATGGTCTAAATTCACTTCCTAACCAGGTAATCACTGGATTAAAGAGAGTCTGCAGTACTTCCAGTATACTACTTAAAGACCCAGACAAATCTTAAAAATAAAAGGTAGAGCACTTGTGATTACTCTTCAACCCATTTGAAAGGATGAAACAGAGATACAAGAACAAAAAGCCTTTGCAGGGGCTACTTTGAGTAGATGAAGGAAGATACCTGCATGTGGGAGGAGGGGAAACATACTCATATCCCTTCTCTTGGCATTGACTGTTCCTATCAACAAGCTTAAGGAAACAGAAGTAGGGCTCTCTGAAGTAAGTGTGACATCCTGTAAAATCATTTCACAGAAAGTTTGTGAGCAAGAACTTAACACAGCTATGTTCAAGAGCTATACCCAAAAGACACCATCAAACTTTCACGCTTGATACCACAATCCAAAGACAAACCAGAATTCAGTAAATGTGATTCTGCACAGCCTTGTTATCTTTTCATCTCTTCAGTTAAACCTATGTGGGGGAGTGCAAAGAAGTTACAAAAGACTATCAACATAGTTCATTAGTGCTGCTTTTGCATCTACTTTGTAATAGAATAAAACTTAAGACAGTAGAGAATTAAATTCCAGTGGGTTGAGAGGACCACCACTGGTTCTTGAGAAATTACTTTATTCTCCAGTAGCAAGGAGGAATTTTTCTTCTAGAAGTGTTGCACTCTTATGTGACCACTTTTGAAGAGTTAAGAGCAGACTTGCTTTTAGTAATGGTAGCTAAGCAAAAAGAATGGTAAAGGTATAAGGATTCTTGCCTTATTCCCCATAAATAGGACCTGAAGTAACAGATACAGAACTTTTTTTTCTGCTAGTTGCTTTCCTCCCCATAACCCTACACCTTCTCTATGTTATTCAGCAAGGTCTAGGACTTTAACACGTGATCTTGGAATTAAGGTGAAACTTTGACTTTGGCCTCACTGAAACCAACAGCACAATTCCCAACTTCACAAGGTGAAGGATTTCATGCTTATTTGTTTCCCCCTCTGGTTTTAGATTATATTCTAGTTTTGAGCTCTAGCTCCTTATCCTTCTGCCATACACAAGAGAGTTTTTTTTTTTTAATCTGTCTTCAGAAAGCACCTTTACAGCGCTTCAAGATATGACTGTTACGTACTAATGAAAACCTAACTATTGTTCTAGTCGCACATGTAGGAAGCAGGGACTAAAACCTGAAGCTTTCAGAACTTAATATTTTTAAAAAGGCAGCTCTTGTATATCACTTAGAGGGTAGCTCCAGAACCTAGGAACAGTCAAATCAGAATATTCATTGTGTTAATCAGCCTCTAAAGGATATTGTTCTCACTGTTTCACAGTTTATCACATAACATGCTAGTAAGCAGAAGAAAGCTACCTCAGGAGTGAAGAACCTAGGTAATACTTTGCTGCATGAGAAAGAAATGATAAAAGTACTCTCCAGAATAAGGCTAACCTAACCAGTACTGTTTTTTTGTCTGAATGACTCCAGAAGGAGAGCTGTGCAGAAAAAGGTGTGTTCAAGTTTCACACAGCTTGAGAGAAGTTCCTTACAGAGCTCAGCTCAATACAGGTCTGGCAGAACACATACACTTGGACATCACCACCCACCAGGGATGCCTGTTTTATCAGCTGGGAACTGCATTTCTAGAAAAATGGCTGCAAACAGGAAGTGAAAATATGTTTTATTGCAAAAGGTGTGGAAAAAGCTCTTTGTAATAACATGTCATGTAGGACTTAGACAAAACTACAAAAACTCTGAAATGATTGCAAAACTCAGGTACATAACCTTTTCTATAAAACAATACACAAAACAACCATATTCATATGAAGCTGAAGAGTACAGACAAAAAGAAGAGTCTTAGGCCCTGTTCTACTGCCTGAGAAATGGAAGGTAGACCAAAGGCAAAAGTGAGTAACTGTTTCTGCCATTTTATACTTCTTCTCACCTTATTTTGGCAGCAGTAAGAATAAAGGCAAAATAAGCTACTGAAGAACAAAGCATGAATTCCATGCTTACAAAGGGGGGGGGGGGGCACAGAAAAGACACAAGAGAAAGTGGATGGACTATTGATATCAATTATTGTCAAATATTTGTGTAGTTTCTTCATTAACATGTCCTAAGTAAAGGCCTACAGCTAAGGCTTATAGAGAGTCCCTTTGTAGAATGAAGAGAAAGTCTGCAATAATAACGTGCAATGAAGATAAGTTTTCCCAATAATGCAAGCTACAGCAAATACACGAAGGTCAAATAAAACTATTATTTGCCTTTTCAAACATTACTTTCTTCAGCTGCTAAATAAAAACATTATGAAGCCATTTTACACAGTCAAATTTAACCTTATATTAACCTTCCATATTAAGTAAACAAACCTTTCTAGCCAATAAGCATCTCTGTGAACTCTCCAAGATGATAAGCAATACCTTAATTACATTCATTTACATGACTTTGAAATTGTTCCAGACCAAAGTCAATGACTGCAAGGTCAAAGAGTATAGAAAGCTAAAATAAGGAGAAATCTACAGTAAGCCAATTCACACAAGCAGGGTACACCATCCCCTCTAACCAGTTTGTAAAGGCCAGGGAGGCAACCAAGTGCCTACCTTTTCATCAGTTACATGAAAGAAGCAAATCCTTCAAAACACAAAAGAGCGTGAGGCAATCTTTTCTTTTTTTTTGAATACGATTCAAGCTGGAAGCAATGGACAACTTAGAACTGCTTTTAATGCCTAACGACCAATCAAACAGTATGAATATTTTATGCAAATATTTTAGTATTCTAATTGAAAGGCACAATACAAAACAAAAGAAGGGATGTTCAGAAAAACCCACAGCAGATTATAGAATATAATTATTAGTGACAGTGCCCTGTTATATTCAGCAATGCAAAACTGAATGGTTTTGCGCAAACTTATCTAATGATGAAAATGGAATCGCAGTGAAAAGGCACCATACTGATTTCACTACTTCATGAACTGCGGAGACTCAGAGAGCAGCCCCGGCCTTGTGAAACCATTGTCAAACCTTCTGCCGTCATCAACAGACCGAGGACTGCAACCTTAGGATACAGGGAAAAAACATTCTGTGTTGTAGTCACAAATACAATCTTTACCACATTACCTAGAAACCTTTATTATTGAATCTGTGCTGTACTTAGAGCAGGAAATGCTAATTACACACCATCAGCAATTAAAGATTTTTAACAATGACCACTGCAAGAATCCTGATGAAGTATGTTCTACCCTGAAACGGACAAAGCAGAAAAACAGACAACGTCCACGCCATTCCCAAGATACTGGATAATGGCTCAGGTATGATCAATAGCAATTAAATTAGCTGAAATGTAATATACACAAAATATAACCCTGGAACTCTCCATTAGTGCACTGTGCATGTATTATAAACATACACAGAAATCAAGTACTGCTTTTGGATTTAGGCAATCACATATCAATGCACTGCAGCTGACAACATTTTCTTAGTATTAAATTAGATAAATCTCTCTACACTCGCACTTTACTAGCCAAGCGCTTTTTACACAACTCTCAAGCCAACAACCTTCTGCAATTTAAGTATGATTTAGTGCAAGAGAAACAATGAGTATTATAAAATTCATGCTTGTTCACCTTCTCTCCCCACAGAGAAGGGCAAGATGTTTTTTCATGTAAATATGTATTAGATCCAAATCATTTAAATAGATATTATTCCATAGAGAACATGATGCTGCATATGCCCATTTCACCTCCATGTTACTAAATAAACTGCAAGATAATGATGTTGCCTTCCTCCTCCAAGAGGAGGATGAAAATATTTCCAGGCTTTTCAAACATAAGGAACAGACTTTCACAAGAACAAAAGAAGAATTAAAGAGGTTCTTACAAAGCTAGGTAAGGTGAAGACAATTTTTCCATAAATCAAAAATTAGCAAGTCGCCTCAGAAATCAGCCACAGCTGTTACAGCAAAAGTACAGATCAGGTGTGTGGAGCAGTCTTTAGTAATGATTTGATATTCATATGCTATCTTCAATTTATTTATTTTTAAACTTAGAAAGGGTAAGAAAATCGTGTTTGCTAGACAAAAACAAGAATTTTTGGACAAGTGACCAATTTTAAAGTTAAAAGTAGGGAAGTCAAATACAAGGTGCCAAATGAGATTTCATTTTCAGTTTTATTTCTCAGCTGTATTTAGCTACAAGTGTCACCGCTTGAAATGGAGGGGAGAAAAAACAGGGAAACTGTCTTTTAAAAATGACAGCTTTAAAAGAATTTATTTTAAGTGAGCCACATGAATATCATTAATTTTGTTTTTATTTTGTGGAAAACAATCAGCATCTTACCACAAAGTACACTCAGTTAGCAATTTAAATAAATACATGATTTAAGTAAGAAAGATTGTCATTGGTTGTGAAGCTATCGCATATTATTTGGGCCAAAGTCAGTATCTTACAACACAGTCTGACCTCTGCTTGATTTTAAAATAGGATAATCACCTTCAACTATGTATGAACCTTGAACATTATCAAAAACAGTTTTATTGCATCAACGATTTATTAATAGTCTTATATTAACAGTAATGTTACTTTGACTTTAAAAAGTCATAAAGACGGCAAGAAACACTGTCAAGACTTATTGTGCTACCTATTTTATTTTAGGCTTGTAAGGCAACCTCATGATTCTGTAAGAAAAACTCCTCAGAGAATATTAGCTACAATGGGAAAACATCAACAAAAATATGCACGTATGCATCCTAGTTAAACAATGGAGTAGGAAGAACAGAGAACATAACCAAGCTAAGTATAAATACTGAATCATTTTAAGTAGTGAGGTTCTCCTCTATCGAACTGGGTTGGAACTGACATCTATTACTACTGAGGCAGGTAGCTCCTAAATAAATACATCAAAAAAAAAAAGCAATGTTTATGAAGACAAGTCATGAACCTTACGTAGCAACATACCACGATAGCTTTATGATGAAAGGTATTTCCCTTCCAAGTAAAGCATCACAAAAATGGTCAAAACCTACAGGCCCAAGTTCAAAACAAACCTGATGAGGAAACATTCCACTCAGACTTGTTCAGTTCAAAACACTTGCTTCAAAGTCCCTGCCACAATTTTCTTATTGTAAGGCCAATTTTATAGCAGTTATACCCATTACAACATAGTTGACAGTTTAAACAAAGAACAACCAAGAAAGTACAATATTCTGTAACTGGCATTTACAGCACTGGCCTTGGACTTCTAATCTTTACCAGACGGGCACACAAATCAATCTATCAGCTCATAAAGGTGTGCTTTTTTAACCTCTAAAACAGATGGGATTGGCCAGAAATGTCTGGCATGTCAAACTGCTAATCACTGTTGCCCTTTGCACAAAATAACCCACTTAAGTTGAGGCATGGTTGCACCGTAACAGACATTAGTCTGTGGGAAACCCATTTAACTGTCACATACTCCTGCCACTCCTGCTCTCCCTTAATTAAGCCTAATGCCTTATGCTTTGACCTTTTGTTCTAGCCTATTAACCCTATCTAGTACAAGTTCAAATATGTTAAACTAAAAAGTTTGCTGTAAAATATTAAATGCCAAGCTACAGAAAGAAGGAGGGCCATTTTTCTTACCCCACAAATTACCAATCCTTTTACCTCTAATTTACTAGACCAACAAAATGGAAGCACTGCCTGTGTTAATTCCTAGAAGGCAAACATAACCATACACTAATCCGTTTCACAGAAGTACAGTTTCTTCCATAGCATACCTTTTCTTCTTTAGAGAGGAAGAAAAAAGTGAAATGTGTTTGCAACTTCATATTCTCAGGCTTTTGCTTTCCCCCCCCCGCCCCGAACAAGAAAAGAACATACTATCAGTCAAGATCATCTTGCACCCATTTGTTGTTCTCTGAAACCTATTATTAAAAGTAAAACATAATTATTTTACAATGTTCAATTCTTCAACTAGAGGCTGCCTCTGCCAGTCTTGCTCACACTGAGCTGTCACTTTGTTCTTTCAATAGCCTCACTGGCATCAGCTGGACTATTTGCAGAACAGAACAGAAATTTACCCTTCTCCTCCTTCCCATTTTTCCTGGAGGTTCTAGACCAACTTTTAAGAGCTTCCAAGTAGGAACTATGATCTTTTTCCAGTTATACTTCCTATTTCCAATTGGAATCATACAAGTTTCCTTTTCATTTTCATGACAGCTCTTTCTCCCTCCACCTCTTATTCTAATACCTTAGGCAATGACCTGCAGTCTGAAAACTGCAATTTTAAAGAGGAACTTATGATCAGGTTTGCAAGGTGGAAACTCTTCCCATACACTATACCCAATCATTTTTATATGAGAGTTCAAAATATTTCATTACTCATTTTTAGAGGAAAACTCCCTATAAATGATGGGGACTTCAGTGTACAAGCACCTTAGTTACCATTGCTATAGCTCTCGCCTGTATCTTTTCATGAGTTGCATCTTTGGGAGTTTCATGTAAGGATTTAGACTTAAAACTCAAGGACATGATTTATAGTTTTTCCTTAATGCTACAGGCTTTTCATGGACATATGCTCAGTTTTAGACAGCTTGACTACCTTTCCATCTTACTCTTACCCCTCAAAGGTTATGGTCACACAGCACCAAACAGAGCAACAATTACGTCTGCAAAGCAGTACTCTTCTGGAGTGCTAAATGGTCTAAAATTCTGATCTGAAGCAAGAAAACCAAATCCAGTGAGAAAGACGAATCTCTGTATTGCACTCTGCCTTAAAACTATTTATAATGGTATGCAATTCACCTTTGTATACAGAGCCAGGTATTCTACAATTAATGCTTACAACCAATAAAGCTTTCCTCCTTCCCCCTACCCTGCAAAAAACATAACACAGCACAATTGTTCTATTATGCTGGTTAGAAGTGGGAAAAGGAATGCAAACTGTCATAATTTGCAGCCATGTATACACTGATAAACACATATTCCCAAATCTTCAGCTTAATCACCTGACAAGATGACATCCTTGGTGCAAGACACTTATTTACAGTTCATACTTTTGGAACCCAGGCTGCATAAAATACCTTTTAAATGAACGTAAGAGAATCTTGAAATAAAGCTTTCAATCACTTATAACTACTTCTGAACACATGACATCTCAAAAAGCCTGTTTCCACAAAAGCCACTGTCTATTAAGTTCTATTACGGCTGTGTAAGTGACCATCTGCTGCTGACCACAATAATTGCAAAGTTTGAAATGGCTAATTAATTAAGTACGTATCTTGCTGATTCCAAGATCAGCAAGTAGTCATAAAATTAACTTCCCAGTAAACACAATTGCCCAGATTACTAAGAAACACTGTAGCAAGGCTAGAGTTTTATTTTTTTGAGGAGTCAAATAGCAAGCAGTGGGGGGGAGGGGAGGGGGGATTCCTCATCTTGATTTCCCTTCCTTTCCAAAGCACTGATTCTGGATGAATCCAAATCTCCCAAATTTTAAAAGGAATGTATATTTTCTAATAATTTCACTTTACTACATGCCATTGTGTCAGAGATGCTCAAGTTTCAGCATATCTACCACTGCTATATGAGAATGAAGTCAAGCATCACATGAATTTATTAGAGGAAAATATACATTTTAACTACACAGATTGCAGATATAAGGATATATACTTGGAATTTTCCATGCTGGGATTTGATACGATTGCCTTCAGCGTTCTAGAGCTTCCCTACTAATGCTCACAAAACTTGCCACTGGAGGCAATGCAAATGAGTCCTAAGAGAGACCAGAAACAAAACAACTGCTTGTCAACCATTACAAGCCCAAATTGTATTCTTTATGCTCATCAGCATTTTCAAGTTCTTAGGCATGCATGTAGGCCCACTGAGTACAGCGGGGCTACTCAAGTGAATAAAATTACTCACAAACCAAAGTGAGTATACATAAGCAATCACTGGACAACACTTGGAGAATTATTCCCTAGTATCAAAGAAAAATAGGATTTAGGAAATGGGAACCAAGGGAGCACATCCAAACAAACTGACAGTGATGCTAAGTGTCTATAAGCTATTGTAATGAAATATCTAATAATGATTTTACTGTGACAGTCCCTTGCCGCAGAAGCTCAACTGGACTATATAAAAAAAAAAAAAAAAGCTGTAACAGGGTAAATTTTATTTAATCTCCTCTCTCACCCTAGAATTATATGTGAATCAGGTTCTTCTCTATTTAGTAACTACTCCCCAAGCCAGTAGACCCAATCTTCAGGACTTACCAGCTAATTCCATACAAAAAAATTCAAACACTACAAAAATCCTTATTTCTGTTTAACCAGCACATATTAAAAAGAACTCTTACAGTAGAAGAGAGAAAAATTAACTTGAAAATTTATCATTTTAAAACATACTGTAATCCTAGAAGAACTTGTACATGGCAGAAAATTGTATTATGGATTTGGTAAGGTAAAGAGAAGACCCCAAGCCAAAAAGACAAAGTAAATAAAGCACAAATATTTACCTTGAAAGTGGTCCCATCAGGGAGGCTCTTCCTTCAGGACTCCAAGGATGCGTTAATTTTCTTCCTAAACAGTTCCATGCTTGATCTGTAAGGAACAGCAAAAATGACTCCATGAACATCTGTATACCAATTTCTCCTATTCTGATTTTTTAGATAGATATACACACACAGAGATCTACTTGATTATTTTTAGTCTAACACAAAGTGATGCTTCATTTTTGTATATTAAGATCTACAAATAAATTTTTTCTATTTCAGAAAAAATATATGACTCTGAACACCAGAAAGCAAAATCTTCCAAACAGAACCATTTGCAAAGCTAGCGCAAATAAGCTGTACTCTCTAGCTAGCTGGATGATATTTAAGAACAAAACTCTTGTCCAGCTTTGATTCAAAGACAGAGTCCTGTTTTCTTTGATTTCATTTAAAAAACAGTTGTGATGTGAAAGCTCTCCCTTCTATGTAGTGATTACTACTTAATAATTGAGGTTCACATCTATAAATATCTAAATCATATTTTTAAAGAGCCCTCATTAATTTTAGTATACATACAAGGAAAACATGAAGCCACAGTAGAACTGGTGAATGTAATGCTAGATAGCCTCAAAATTAATTAGTAAAAAAACTAAACCAATAGAAATGTAAATACTTGCTTTTGAGAAATTGAAAAATGAAGTAGTTTTGGAAACTACACTTAAATCATGTTATCCATCACAAACATTATCTTAAAAATTCTTCTCAGCTCTTTCCTATTACTGCTAAATGAACTTGTGCTAAAAGATGCAAATTTACAGGTAGCCTAGATCAGTTTTGTGATTTGTTCAATCTGAGTGTTGTTCTTGTGACAAGCTGTATTATTAAAGTTTATGTTAAATCCTCTGTCACCAAGTTATCACCTTACGTCATACTGAAGCAGCAAGTTTGTATACTTAAAATAGTCAAATTTAACTACGACAAAAATATAAACAAGACAAAAATAGACACTCCCCCCCCCCCCCCCCCTTGCTTGGCTGAACTCTGTCCTTCTCTTGCTTGGCATATGGAGAGTTTCTTTCCTTTTTTACTCACCTTTAACTTCTACCCTCACAGAAACTATATACTGAAGTATTTTTAAACACAAATTTTCTCCAACATAGAGAAGAGGACTCCCTTGCTCTCAGGGAGTGGCAGAGGCAGGGGGGTAGAGAGGGAGGGGAAAGGGGTGAAGAGAGGTGGAGTGGGAAATAAGTACATCGTGGGCAGCTCATAGCATTTCCTCTTCCTGCAAAACCACCTGGGCTAAAGCCAACTTAGACAAGAACAGTAACTCTGACCAATGTAATACGCTACCTAGGAAAAAGATACAGGTGTTGATACAAGGGTCAGCATCCAAAAACAGACCTACTCCAAGCTTTCAGGTCAGTTAGAGATAATGGAAGCTTGCTGGACTACTGCCAGCATCAGAATCCACCACTGGATCCATTAAGCTGGAAAATAAAGTAAATACCCTTAAATACTACATTCAGAGACTATTTGAGATCCTTCCCCTGTATTCTTCCCAAAATAAAATGCCAATTTGCATCACAGAACAGTAGCAAGCCTCAACATTTGGATTCAATTAGGAAAAAAAAAAAGAGAGATTAAGTTATCACTGCAGTCAAAATAAACAAAGAAATGGCAGGAGTATAGTCAGCAGTGACAATAAGTAGTAATAAACATACTTTAGAAGTCTTTCCAAATTTGTTTCAAAGAGGAAATAAGCAAGATGATAGAATCTCCTATGACCAAAGGAAAGAAGGGAAGACACCCCTTAGAGCACATTTTAAAAGTATATTCATTTGTTCATATCATCTTAAACCAGGAAAAGAAGGTTCTCTTCAGTATTTCTGTTCTGTATTATAGATACAGACAACATTTTTTCCACCACTGATGAGTATTTTCTTTAAATGCTACCACTTCCAAGAGAAGGCAGCTTTCTACCTGACTGCAAAAAACACTACGTCCCCATCAAGGTTCAACGTATACACAGGATTTCCTGTAGGTCAGCATTAAACAATTCCTTTGCATTGTTCCAAGCAACTACACACAGTTTGTAAGAGTTCAGAGAAAAAAAAAAGAAAGAACATGAGTCCTTTGTTATTTCTGGGGAAAGTTAATTATAACTCCTTCAATAACGTTTAAAAAAAGCAAAAATGCTGTTCAATACTAATATTTTATTCCCCAAAACTTTGCTAGAGCACTGGGTGTGCACACCTTTTTTGAGCATCTATTTGTTTGTTATTATGGGTTGCTGAAAAATTAGTGTTTAAGCATGATATGTGGTGACATTAAGAATGTGAATAAGACAATCTCCTGGGACAAGAATGAAAAATTATTTCTACCTTCACAGAAGGCAGAGCTCACTTCAACACTAAGAAAAAAAGTCTTTTTTCAATTTCCTTTCCACCTCCATTTTCATAATGCAGGTGGGCAGTACCAGTGAATCCTAAAGTTCACCATAAAACAATCAGCATCACAGCAACAGTATCAGTCTGATGTCACGTAAAACAAAGAGACTGCAGATTTTCTGTGAGCAAGACATACTTCTTAGACACAGTTCAACACAAATTCACTGAAGGCTTTTTGAGGACAAGTAAATATTCCCATATTTGCTTTTAAATAATAAAAATTTGTTTCTAAATAATAGTTGCAGTCAAGGCTCATAAGCACTTTTTACATCTACCAACTGATCTCTCCTGACTGCTCCGTCAATTTTCTTTCTCAAGATGAAAAAGAACAGGCCAGAATTCTTTGCCCAATGGAATAGAAGTTTTTCTACAGTAAACTCAACCTCTTGGAAACTGGTGACTAACAGAAGACATGCAATTTCTGCTTTTAATCTGATTTGGTCTATAACTGAAATTTTGTTTTTTCCCCTGTTGATACAACAATATTTAGAAACAAAAGGTATAGGACAGAGAAAACAGAATTTCTCTCAAGACATGGTAATTAAACAGGAGAAATGAGTTCCAGTAACAATTTAAGTAAGAGAAGACTATGTCAGGAGGGCTTGACTGTAAGTAAGGTAGCTAACAACTGCTTCCTCCACTTTTTGCACTTGGAATCTTTACATGAGACGGTTCCTATTCTGCTTCTTTAACCATCAAGTTAAGTGACCTGCAACAGACAGAGCCAAACAAATTACCAAATTAATTCTTCCAAGTGCCATACAGTCTGTTCACATTTCAGAGTGAATTTCAAATAAATAATCCAGAAACTTTAAAATGTATACAGTCACCTTTACCAAGAGACCTCCTCCACCCATTTTTCTTGAGGTACATCTTCCACCAGAGAATGCAAGGAAGTTTTTTATGCAATCACAAATGCCCATTCAAAATACTGCTTGCTAAACTTAGCGCATCATTTTCTAATTCAGTATTTTCAAATGCAACTATCAAAATCCTAACATCATAATATCCAAAAAAGTCACACACTATTTAAAACTTTCCTCAGATTTCCTATAGGCAGACCAATACTGTTCAGTTAGTGTTATCATTTTGGCCAAGCAGCAGGAAGAGAGAGCAAGCCACAGACATTTTTAAGCTAAATAAAAAGTTTTATGGTAAGTCTGCTTAGACTGCCTGCTTAGACTGCCTGCTTATATTTGTATCTTTTTGTATAACCGTGCAAATTCCTTTGCACATTTTCCTTCTGTTAGACTCCATTCTCTACCTATATCTATATTTCCTCTTGCCTGTCATCATACCTCCACTGAGCGATAACAATTTGTATTTCAAAATTTACACTTGTTATCCAAAAAGGATAGTTATTCTTTTTATCCACAGAACATTCTTCCTATTTATCCCATCTATTGGCATGTGACAGCCAGCAGTTAGAAAGCTGCCCAACTTACAGGCTGGGCAGAGCCTGTCCGGCCTGCAGGCCCCACACCTGCAGGGGTGGGCCACCACTCTTGCACACAGCCAAAAAACACCCCCACAAGAGTTTATGCCCCCATGCCTGTGCTCAGCTGTAAACCCCACACTCTGCTGTTCTAGACTCCCCCCACTCCACGTACATTCCCATACAGGAAAAATGCCAGCCATTTTGTTCAGGTGAGTTCTTAACAGCTAATCTAAAATTAACAAAATATTACAGTCTTCATGGCTTCTGATAGCCTTGCAATGAGGTGTCAAGCACAACCGTTGAGCAAGACAGCTGACTCTGGGAAATGTGACTCCCCAACTTTGCCTTGGGCAAGTTTATACATGTGTTCCACACAATGCAAAACACGGTTTATGTTTTAATATAGTAACGTCCTGCACTGTCACCGGTAAAGTTAACAGCACTGTCATTGCTAACAATAATCTAGCTGGTATTACAGAAACCTTTCAATGTTAAAAAACAGGGGAAAAAGTTGGCTCTGAGAAGACAACAAAATTAGCTCTTAAGCAGTCAACCCTATGTCTCTTCTTTTAAGCCAATCCCATGTCAAGCAAAACTTACAGACAAATATGATCACCACTAAGTTAATTCCTGTTTGAGTTCTAATATCTTTACCCAACTACTCTTCTGTTTCATTTCATCCTTTCCAAGATAATAGATTAAACCTAAACATAGCTGACTGATACACTTCAGGTGATAGAGTCAACATTTAAAACAGCCATTTAGGTTTATGACATAAAATACTAACTCACTTCTCTAGTTTTCATTACTATAGTAAGTTTTGCTTATTTTTTTCCTCCAGTTTTGATCAGTGCACTTTCAACTTTAGAAGAATAAACAAGTACAGTGAGCAGAAGGGAAACAACACATTTCCATCTGATACTTTTTAACCGTAAGACTACTGGAAAAATCAGTCCAGTCTGGTTATGCTAAGCGTTTGACATCTTGTGTTCTGTGCACGTATGTTCTACAAAATCTTAAGGGGGGGCGGGGGGGGAAATAGTAGATCTCACTTCCATTAGGTACCTCAGAACTGCAGGCCAGTCCAAGAGGAGGTCAGTTTTCACATCTACCTAAAACACACACAATTACTACTTTTTACCTCTCCTGTCCTGCTCAACAAAAACATACACCTGTATACATGCATTCAACTTATGAACAACTTGCTGTCTTGCTTAAGGGTCAATGTCAGCTCTCTCAGGCTGTACAAAGGAATGTTGATAAGTTAACAAGACAGACCTTCTCAAGCACAAGTTTGGGAACACAACTGCTCTGGATAGCAGGAGTCCCAAATCTGCAGGCACGTAGCTCTGAATGAGTACTTTCGCTCTGAGATGTCAACTCTTGTTGCCATTACAGCAACAATTACCCAGATACTATTAAATCTGATTTTTAACCACAGAACTTTCTCACCTCAGAAAAACTTTTGTCAGATGGCTTATTAATGTGTCACTTTCCAGCACTGAGTCCAGCAAACACTAATTCACATTTGAACATTAAAGTCTTTGTACCACTCACGCAGGGATGCACCACCTCCTTTCAGAAGTGTCTATACTTTCTCCTTACAGGCAGACTGGAGCCTCACTCTTTGAGAAATAAAGCTCTATAGTACCTCAACATTTATAGTGCCATGACTCAGTTAAATTCTAAGCGGCCTGTGAGCTACCAAACACTGCAGACCAGTCCCCTCAAATTACTCCCGGAATCAAATCACCCAAACGAAAGACGGAATAACGCAGTTTCTGGATTCCAGGAAGATGAGGCAGCAGGGGACACCTTCCACTTCAGCTTCCCTAACATCAACACATTCCCCAAACCAGAAATCCCACCTTTAAAAAAAGCAAAAAACCCAAACCTTTGACACATGCCCACCATTTCTAGCTGAATTCTTCTTCAAGTTAAAAAGCTCATAAACAATCAGAATCCACAATACTGCCCCTAAAAGGGCAGAAGTAGCACAGAGCCATATCCACATTATGAAGCCATACCTTATTTTATCTACGGCCAATTACTGCATTTGTTTACGTTTCACTTTGTTTCAACTTAAATACCGACTGCCACTTGTAAAAAACGGTTCCAACAGCACGTTTGCTGGGCAGGGGGGAGCAGGAGAACCACCTCTAAAGGGCTTCGGGGACACGAAACAGGTCTGGAGATACCACCTCCAGCCCCCCAGGGAAACGGCGATGCCCCCAGAGCTTCCAGCGAGGAGCCGGCACCTCCGGGGGAGGCAGGGAGACGGCACGTGCCACACGCAGGAGGAAACGGCAAGCGCACCTAGCGCCCAGGCGCCGTGCTCGCCGGCAGAGGTGGAGCGAGCGCTAATAAATAACCGCGGCGGAGGTGGGGAGAGCCCAGCGCGGCCCTGCCCGCCGCTGCCGGGAAGGCGGCAGGACGGAGCGGCCGGCGGCGCCGAGGCACCGAGCGGGGCCGGGGCGGGCAGGGCCGCGGCTCCCCAGCCCCGCAGCGCCGCAGGCACTGCGGCCGCTGCGCGCCCCGTTTGCTGCTCCCTAAATAACCCACACACCGGGGGCGGGGGGCGGGCGGGGCTCCGACACGGGCACCTAGGACTGCAGCGAGCGCCCAGAAGCGGGTTGCGGGGGGGGGCAAACTTCCAACTTTTCCGCCCCTCCGGCTCCCCCCAGACCCATCCTGGCCAGCCAAACTTTCGGGAGAGGGGAGCCGCCACCGGAAGCCCCGCCGACCCCCCGGGCGCCGCGGCTCACCCCGGCATTGTTCCCCACCGCGCTGCAGCGGGGCCCCGGCCTCGCTGCCCGCCGCCCCGCTCGGCCATTTCCCTCCGCCAGCCAGCACAGCCCTGACTGAAGAGCGCCAGACACTCACCTCGCGGCCGGCCCCGGTCCCCCCGGCGCCTGCCGGCCGCGGCGGGAGGCTCCCGCGGCCCCCCGCCGCGCCACACACGGCTGCCCGGCCCCGCAAGGAGAGACGCGGAGGGCGCCGGCCCCCAGCCCCCGTGCAGAGCTCCGCAAAGCAGCGGCCCCACACGCAGTGTGTGTGTCTGGGGGGGGAGGGCTGCGCGAGGAGCTCCCGGCTGGAGCACAGAACGAGCCGCGGCGCCGCCGCCGCCGCCGCCTTCCCCCGCCCGCCCCGGGCCCCACACACGTACACGGAGAGCTCCGCGCCGCGCTGCGCCGCTCCCCTCCGCGGTTCGGGGCTCTGCTGCAATGCCTGCGAGGCTGACTTTCAAAGCCTAACCCGCAGCCGTGATCCTCCCCTCCTTCCCCCTCGCCCGGCGCGGCGCGGCGCAGCCCAGCCCCTCCCCGCTCCGCGCTGTGCCATTCATCTCTTCAGCCAAGTTTCTTAACCCTTTTTTACCCCCTTCCTTCCCTCCACCCCCCCAGCGGCAGCAGCCAGGCGAGGACGCAGAGGCGAAGCGCCCCGCCCTCTCCCCCGTCGCCTCGCGCGCGCCCCGGACGGTTTGGGGAAGGGAGGGTTGGAAGCAGGTTACCGTTAAACGTGCCGCACGTACGCGCGTCCCGGCGCCTCTTGCCCTTTCCGATTAATCTAACTACAGGCGAGGAGCCCCTGGGAAACCAACTTAGGAGTGGTAGCACCGGAGGCCCCGTGTTTAATGGAAACAGCCGGAGCTTAAAAATAACACCTCTTTTTTTGGCTCTTTTAGAATAATGGGGGGGGGGGGAGGCTTCCTGTGGCTTCCATTGCTTGTCATTTTAGGGCTTGAGAGGCTTCAGGTTTTTTCCTCTGGAAAACACGAACTAGAAACTTTTTTGTTCAAATGTTTTTCTTTTTTTTTTTTTTTTTTTTTTTGAACAAAACGTCGAGAGCCTGACGCCAGCACGTTGGCGGCCATGTGCCGGGGGAGAGCAGCGGCAGCCCCGCGGTACCTGCAGCTGCCCCGAGAGAGCCGGGGCGGGGGGAAGAGGAGGAGGCCCTTCCTTCCTCCCTCCCTTCCCTTCGCCGCTCCTGCTGCCTTAGCCAGCCTTACCTTCACGGCTCGAAACACGTTTCGGTAGCCCTCGCTCGTCGCCTTCCCCTCCTAGCGTCGTGAGGGCGGTGATGACGCCCACCGCAGCCCAGGTGGAGGGGAGGTTTCCAGTTAATTTTGGTCAGGGCTCCCGGCCGGCCCTGTGCGTGGAGGCCGCTGCGGGCAGGTGTGAAACCCCTGTGACTGCAGAGGGCTGCCGGGCAGAAGTAAACGGGCAGAAGTAAACAGCTGCCCACATGGAAGAGTTTCAGGAAGCGGGGCCAAAATGTCTCATCAAAGCCATGTGATTTGCCCACGTACCAGTACATACAAACAATCTGGGGAAAGTTCAGCCTCGGACAGAGCCGCCAAGAAGCATCAGTCCTCCATTTTGGTAGGTGGTATCCACAGCAGCATAAAGACAGCCTCTCTTCTGAAAAACTGCATTTTATGTCTAGTCTTTATACATCATTCCCGTTAAAGAACAGAGCTCAAGAGCCCAGATGTGCACCGAATTTGTCTGAATATGCCAAACTACAAAAACTGTGACCTTAGTCACATTTTATGCACACATATGCAGTGTCTGTGTTAAAATCCCATGCTTGGCAAATTGTTTGACAAATGCTGTACAGAGCACTTAATGATGCTTTTTTCTGGAATTTAAACATTGACGGGGAGAAACAAATTAGTTTATAAATGGCTTATAAACTGTAATAACATCTCCATTAACGTGCCAGTATCTCAGTTCTAAAACCCAAGATAATTATGAATGGTATATTCAAACATCTTTTTACTAAAACATAATTAAAGAATTTCAACTTTAAAGAAAACAAAAGGGAGTCACGCTTGTGGAAAGCTAAATATTTTAACCTACAGATATCATGAATGAAAGTAGAGGTAGGACTGTTAAGGAAAATCTCTTGTACTTTGGAATGTACGGACTGTGTACAGGCTTACAGCAGAGCTTGCAATGTATTACTTGACCTATTTTTGTAAGCCAACGAAAGATTTAGGTTAACTTCATCATGATGTGTTTTTAACCACATTTTTCCAGAAAAGCAGCAGCATTTTCTAAAGAAACTGCACATCAGAATATCTATAGAACACAGTCTCTCTTTATTTAAGAGCATAAGTCTCATTTTATGATCTGATCTTGCTTCCATTAATACAACAAGAGTTATGCTCTTCGTTTCCATAGAAGCCTTGTTAGCAAATGTTATTGTAAAGAAATGATCTTTAATTTTCTATTCTCTAAAAATCTTTATCTCAAAAATGTTTCAGCGCTAAGCAGTTGAATTATCCAGGGGAAAGGAAATTTTCTCATCACTGCAGCAATTTAGCTTCTATTTCAATCAAGTATGTCTGTAGTAGAGACCTCTCTCATTCTTAACCTTAGGGAACATATTGCATAGACAAGAGACCTGCAAAATGAGGAATCTTGAAAAAGCAACAGAAATGTGAAATATTCATTAGAAAGATTTTGGAAAAATAGAGAGATACTTGGCTAAGGAAGCAAGTTTCTGTATGATCCAATCACCTGAGATTATATTAAACAAAATAATCTGTGGATTTAACAGGTTATTTTCAACAATATTCATATCATTCTGAAGTGAAGTGTGATACTTGCTCATATTACTTAAACTGTGAAATGAGAATTCAAACAATTTAACAGATAAATAGACAAGTAAGGAAAAATACTAGCACACAGTGAAATCAATCTCTCAAGTAGCATCAAAGTACTGATGTGTATTTATTGTTCTTCCTGTGCAGTCTTCAACCAAAGCTAAACATTGACTCTCCAAACATAAAAAGTGTGCATCTATCAATATACCTACCTATACCACCATCCATAGGTGATGTAAAAAGTTTCTTTCGTTACGGACAATACAAAAGGAGACATTTTTTCATTTTTTCCTTTAAGGGGATTTCTTCACTATAGATCACTTGTAAATGTAAGGCTAATTATGATGGCAAAAAGTAGCTTATTTTTGGATTGGTCTTGGGAGAAATATACATTTATAGAGGTTATTTTAGAATTGATTGCCATAACTGCAAGCATTTCCTGAACAGTTGTTGGTACTCTACTTTGTGCAGCAGCTCACATTTGCTAATACTAGTGAACCATTTCTTTGTATGTATACCTCAAAAAATATAATAATACACACATATATAAACACACACTCTCTTTACAATCTCTAACCAGGAACCTCAAGATAGAAAGGCATGTTTTTGCTCTACTAACGTAATTCTTATGTTCTTGAAGGACAAAATTAGTCTACTTGACTGCTTCAAAAATGGTTAAATTGTTGATTTACCCGCAACTTTTTGTTTGATCATTTCTGTGATTAAATTAATGCATTTAAAAATAATGAAGGAAGCTCCAGTTCCGGTAACAAAGCAAAATACTGTCTTCATCTTGCTAAAATAAAACACATAGATCCATGCTGTGTAGTAGCAAGAACCATATTATTTTTTAAAAAGAAAACACATTATTGCATGACTCCCAAACATTTTTAAGCTAATGCTAACCTAAATTTAAATCACATAAAGTGCTCTTTGAAGAGTTTGGATGAACTACAATCATTCTTATTTTGATCAAAAATTAACAGCTCTGAAACTGCCTTTTTCAATGAGAGTAATTAAGGCCTTGCCTTTCGGCATCCAATCACGATATGAAAGGCTTGGGACATAGTTCGGAAGCTAGCTAACTAGCTTTACAGAAATACATTTACACACTAAATCTTATTCTAAAATAGTTTGTCAGCCTTACACAAACAAATAATGAAATTCCATCCTTGACTCAGCCCAATTCAATTCATGTAATATGTCAGATTACCCACTGTTTGGAAGGTCCCCTCACAGAGGGTTAAATCACCCAATATTGCAGACCTTATGTAGGCATACAAAATAATAATAATAAAAAAATCACTCTCATTCTTATTTATTAATAATTGACTTCAAATGCGGTTTGCCTAAATAAATAATATTACCACTTTGCTCTACTGTAACAGGGTTCATCTGTAAAACTGGAGTAGGTCAGCCTGGAAAAGTCTACCTTTTTTTCAGTGGTAATGTCAGGATTAACTGAAATCAATAGAAACTATACTAGTGTTATCAGAGGAAAAACTGGTACAGAGTGATGATTTCTGTAGGGCATACCATAGTCTATATATCCTGTTTTGTTCATGATAGCAGCAAGATGGCAATTGTTGGAGGTGGAGTTTAAATAGATAATTACATAGTAGCATATAAAGGGGAAAGTAATATAATCCTCATATAAATGAAAGATATCAGAAGTACATACCCCTTGTATCAAAAAGTTAATTTATCTACCTATAGTTGAAGTGATAAAGCTGTTTGTATGTTTACATAATTCATATCATTCTCTACTGCAGTTTTTTATTTTTTATTTACAGTTTACTTTGATTTTTACAAATACTCTGAAACAGACCGTTTGAAAAAAAAGTATCCTCCATACCTCAAGTTCTTTTTTTTCTGCATTATTAAAAAAGTAGACATCAGATCATGACTATTTCATCTAAGAGTAATAAGCAAAGGACCAGATGCTAGAGCCTTTTCAATTACAAAAACATTTAAAGACAGCTGTACCATATAAACTCTCATGGATGAATCATTTGCTTGCAGCATCTGGTTAGTTTTGGCCATGCCTCTAGCATACTGTGTCTGTTCTGATGCATGAACTAAGCTTACTTAGGTTAAGCTTACTTTCCTATATATGTGTGTTTGCATTTCTTGACTATAAACAGGAACTAACACTTTGGGTCTTATATTTTGTGGCAGGAAATAAAGAATACTTAGAGCCTCTGTAACCCTTGTAATGGAAGAATCAAAAGTGGTGTAGGCTAAGTTTATGTGACTAGGTTACGCTAACCATTATTGTTTTACCAGAATAAAATACTTCTGTGTTTAGCCAGAAAAACACATCCTGTACTTGTGAATTTTCAGCAATTTCATCCCCCTCACACACACAAAAAAAACCCACAAAAAATATACTTCCAAGAATGTTATCCTAATGAGTCACATTACCGATAGTCTGAAGGCATGTCCAGAAAATAAATAGCCTGCTGACATCAGGAAGTATCAGTAGAGCAGGTGTAACAGTGTGAGAGTAGTGTTATTACTTGTGGGTCAATAATACTGCAAAGATAAAATCTGAGAAAGATATATATATGTAGCTGAAATATTTCTAAATCTGCATGTTCTTTCAGACTTCGTATTTTCCTGCTTTTCTGTCCTCTTTTCTTACATGAAGATGTTCCTCATGTCAAGAAGAACAAACTGAGTAAGGATTGAAGTATCTAGCCTTCTCTTAGGCTCAGCATTTAGAAGTTACTCTCAAGACAATATGGTTTCACAGCATCATTTTTCTGGCTGGCTATCATAAGATCTGGATAACCCTTTGCAGTTGTTCTCATGATGACACAAGCCACGTTGTTGAAACAGTATGTTCTAAAATAAAATGAACAGTATGTACAAATTATACATACAGAGAACTGGCAGCCAGTACCAAACCGTAAATGAATAAAGTTCTAGAACTGACCATTAGGAAGCAGCCAAAAAAAGAGAAGCTAAAGCGTTCTGTGTTCACCCTTAAAAATAATACAGGTACTAGACAAATATTTCACAATATATGCAGACTTTAATTACTTACTAAAATAATACTTTAGTACAAACTATCTTTAAGTGCTCTGACTCAAGGAAGTGACACTGCTGTGGTAAGCTAAACTGCATATCTAGTACATTTTTATCATATATATTTATCTATTCAGATAGTTTGTGAACAAGTGAACCTTTAATGGGAAAAACAAAAATATAAAATACAGTGTATTTTGATACACTTAAGCTATAGTTTTACCCTTCCACTAACTAGGAACTCAAGCAATGTTAAGTCAAAGATTTCAATTATTTTTTCTTTTTCTCAAACAATAAATACCAGGGGGTTGTGTTTATCAACAAATAAATGGAAAAGAAGCAAGTACAGGTTTATTTTATTTGAGCCCAGTTACATGAGAATTTTTTGAATGAGCTAGTGACTGCTTTCACTTCTACTCTGGAGGCTGAAGAAGGACTGATGGGTGAGATATAGTTGTCTAAATTCAGGCATCCATTGCCATTTTACATACCCTTTGGTAGCCTGGCCTCCAGCTGCCTCCCCAGCAGTGCATGTCTCCAAGCTGCCAGTCCTGTGTGAATATCCTGGATACTACAGAATATCTAAAATGGCATGTGATGTCTTGCTTAAACCAGCTCAGTCCCACCCCTTGTATGTCAGAAAAGTGGACCTTTTATTGATAAAATAACACAATGCTAATGTTTTAGGACAAGGTCTTATACCATTAAGAACACTCAAAATGCCAAAGTAGCATCTTATCTTTTCCATTTACCTGTAATGTTTTTGTTCTAAGTTGCTGTTTGTTTTTCTTTTCTTTCTTTTTTGTGGTTGTTAAAGGGAGAGGTGAAGGAACAAGAAAGAGGTTGGCCTCAGAGGATTACTGGAATTCAAAAGTACTGAAGATCTTTATGATTTTCTTGTTTTTATAGTGAATAAGGAAAAGAAAAAAATTAAAAAACTCTACAACTTTCACAAATGCAGAAAAATAAAATGGAAGTAGAAAGAAGATGGACTACTAATCAGCCTTTGCTGATGTCACTCATAAAAGCCTTCAGAAAAGTAGTAAGTAGGAAATTCTGAAAAAATTTGGCTTCCTAGTTTAGATACCTAAAAGCTGACTGTTTTGAAAACATGGTCTCAGTTCTAATGGTTAACTGTTCTCAAAAAAGTTGATGCTCACCTATCTAACATCACAGTTTCACAAGTGATTACTGGTTCTGGTTCTCTTAATATGCTTAACAGAGATGATCTGTTTAAATTGTGTATCCAAGAACTTAAGGAACTCACTGGACTATATAAGCATGTAGGCATGTATTTGTTTTGCTAGATTGTATTTTATAATATTTTTTATCAGAATCAAATTCACTCTGCTTTTAATACTGATCCAACCAAATATCTTTGTGTAGTTTTATTAGCATACAAGGATCTAAGTTTTATTAGGAGAACGTTGGCTTCACTAAATGTTATATATGTGACAAATCCAGCTTTGATGCTGTTGATCATCAGAGTAATATTTTCTATGTGACATAAAGCTGGCAAAGCCCTAGGAGTGATTTGACTCACCATAAACCAGACAGCAACAGTTATGTTCACATAAGTTGCATCCCTGTCCTACAGGTGGGGAAGTTTCTCTTGCTGCTTTCTGTACTGTATATGTTTCAAAGAACTGCCTTCTCAAGATTACTTTAAAAAACAGAGTAAGAACCTGGGATACATCCATGTGTGAACAGCAGCTGTCATAGGCTGCTTCTGTGGTTATAAACATAGTTTTGCATCTTTTTTTTTTTCCTCCGAATCGGTAATAAAACAAAGTACACATGAAAATGTTTTCAGTAGTCTTCTCATTCATTCTGAGTTTTGATTTCTTAGTGCAGAGAATCCTCTAGGTTACATTCTTCAATTGAATGGCATCCATTTCATTGCATTGCAATATCAGGAACAACTTTTTCTATGTAAAAGCTGGAGTAGAGCAACATAATTTTCCAAACAAACATTTTCCAAATCATTTGAAAGTTTTATTTCATGTTTATTTGGGCTGAGAAGCAACATTTTAAATCCTCCAATATACGGAATTATTATCCATTGTACAATTCTGCTGGGAACCCAGGACGAATGTAGCTGTCCTGATAAATTACTCCAAAGCCTGAATCTGGAAAACCATATTACAAAGAAACAAGGACTCTGTACTCCTAGGAATTCCTGCTTCTCACTTCCTCCACAGCCTGCCAGATGCATCCCTGAGGAATCAGATGGTCAAGCAGCAGGAAAAAGAATTATTTCAAAAGTTTGCAAGCTGAATGTCATCTAACCTTTAGATTACTAACTATTACCTTTATTTTAACTAGAATACTCTTATACACAAAGCACATCCATGTTTTTCTGATAAATCCTATTTAAAATTGCTCCCCTCCCCCAAATCTATTTCGTAATGTAAATGAAATCTAAACCCTTGACATAGCAATTCATTAGGGCTATTGCTAACTTCCTTTAGAAGAGGAAGGACTCACCATGACTCCTTACAGATACCTACTAAAATACACTGCGTTCTAAATCCTAACTTTTTAATAGTTTACTGACCAGTAGCATTGTCTAGCTGTAGAAATGTACAAAAAAAGTTTAGCTGAAAAATATACTTGCAAAAAAATTGTGTGTGTAGTTTAGCTAGAGCAGGATCCAACTCTTGAAAATTTAATCACTATCCACAATTATTTAACAAAAGATTAATAAGCAGTTAAATTTGCCAGGTTGATACATGACTAAATTAATTAAATCCATAAACATTTCCTGCACTCCAAAGTCACTTTAAGTATTAGTTATTTGTAATTTTATAGTCATGCTGATTGATCACCTGTTACATGTTATTATTACTTTTTCCAAATTAAATAGCAAATTTGCAAAGAAGTTTCATGACAGCCACATCAGCTAGAAATATTTATTGTGTGTGTATATAACATACATATTTCGAAATTTCTTTGTTGCTCATATGAATGCTTGAAGAAAGCTTAGTAAGTGAACCAACAGTTTAGATGAATTCTCGTTCTTTTTGAAAGTTTTGTGTTTTCCAGAGTTATTCCTCCAGTTGTAAATAGATTTCACATATTTCTTATAAAAAAAAGAAGCAGATTACTATATGACCCTCACCCTCACTGTACTGAAATCCTCTTTCCCAGTATCAGAAACTCTCCTGTGATTTCGGTAATAGACTGTTCTTGGATTTATGAATAAAACACAGTGTAAATCATGATGTGAAGACATGTAATTGTTTTCTATGACTCTCCAGCTTTTTCCCTGTTCCCACCTTCACATCCCCCCAAATTTTTTTTTTAATTGTGGGGCAGATTTTGCCTAGTCTATACCGTGCAAAAAAAGGAGGAAATCCAACCTTTGCTTCTTTTGTACAGCTGTTCTCTTACAAACAAGTTTCCCGTCCTTCCTTCCGCCATCTCTTCACTGAGAGTTGAAATGTCAGTGAACATTTTCAGCTTTTTCCACTTCTGCTGGAATCACTTCTGGTAGAAACCACCCCCCCCCCCCCCCCCCCCCCAGGTCTGAAAGCCAGAAGATAAAAAAGTACCTTGTTGAAAGTTTTCTCAAATTTTTAGTAACTGATGAAGGCAAAAATTGCAGAACCTGTCACCTAATTATAATGAATAATTGTATTTTTGCTGTCTCATTGGGGCTAAATGAAAAACAGTAACACTAAGCATTATTTAGTTGCTGGAATCAAAAAAAGGCAAGAGATGCAACACCATGCACAAATTATTTTTGTTATATTGAAAAAAAACCCATATGGATATATAACACAGAGCATAAAATCCCTTAGTGAATAATATCTTATTTTCCATCACCATAATCCTGCAATACCAAAATAATTCATTGGCTTCAGTGAATACAGAATAAAATTCTGTTTTAGGTGTTCTTTTTTTTTCCTGTTTAAAATTTTCAGCAACACAGCAATGAGACGTAACCTTCTTCTAAAGACAGGTTCTCATTCTCCAGCTATTCTCATTTTGCTAGATCTCAATGTTCTTCTTTAATGCCTGAGGGACTTTATCTTCCTGTTTGGCACAGTTCTAAATTGGCTTAAATCATATTTATCCAACAGTTACCTGCATTATGTTTTCAAGGGTAATTTGTGTCCTTCTCCTAGAGCATTTATTTCTTGTGCTCTGTAGGGTTCCATTTTGGCCCTGCTCTTATTCAGCATTCCAAAGCTGCCTGTACACAGGATTATTCGTTGGCATGATACTGGTTTTCATTTCTATGCCGACAAGATACAGATCTATTTGTCAACCAAACCTGCAGTTTCCAACTATCCTATTACCATATTGACAAGCTGGTGACTATAAAAGCTGCTATGAGCATCAGTTTTATTCAGTTAAACAAACTAGAGCTGTTCATGGCTGGCTCTTGCCGTCAACTCAAACCCACCTGAACTTCTGACCTATCTTTAAAATGCAGCCCAGGCTCGCTGGTTAAAAACCTTATGTGGTTTTTAATTGTAAGCTCCCCTTTCAGTATTGCAAAAGATTAAGGCTTCTTATTATTAGTTGAAATGCCTGTGCTTATTGCTTATTTATGCTTTTACGTTCCCTAGACTAGATTATTTTAATGCCTAGCTTGTTGATCCACCAATGAGACCGATTATCAAATTTCATCTTACGGCAAGTTCTGTTTCCAGGGCCATGTATTGTGCAGAGTAATGCATACTTCATACCTGGTATTCTCTCATGGTGGCTACTGATAAACTACAAAATCTATTTGAGCTATTATTGCTGTTGACCTACCAAGTTTTTCTGTAACTTTGACTTTTATTAGGATATATTCATCAGGGAGCTGATTCGACCAAGCTAAGTTAATGGGAGCCTTATCACTGCCAGCTGTAAACCCATATAGCCTCTACTCATGTTCTTAAAGTTGTGATATGAATACTGGGTGATAGCTTTTTGCTCATATCCTCTGACATAAGACTACAATAAATTATATATTTAGTCAGCTTTTTTTAAATATCCCTTTTTTTTTTTCTCCCTAAATTGCAAGTCTCTACTTTCTGTATGTTTTTCAGAAAGAGTAGGTGTATCTAAACTGGCAGATTCAGAAGGGCTTTTCAGCTCCTGAATCCAGGTGTTTGTGCACTCTGGCTATGTCCTGCATGTTGAAATGAAGCCTAGGTATAAATACCATGTCTTCGCAAACTCTGATTTTCTGCGGAAGGAAACCCTCCTGTGTGTCCCTAGGGCCTCATGTCAAGGTGATCAGAGGACCAGGACTGACAAATGCAGTTTAGCTGTGTCTGGTGATGATCTGAATATACCACAAGCTGCATCTGATTTGCACTGTTATCTGACAAGTTCTGGCTTGTGAAGGTGTTTGGTCTAATCAGCTGCCAAGGATTAAGCTGTTAAATTTTATTTTGGTTCATGTAGTCCCTTGTAGGAATCTGAACTAAGCACTCTTTATTATTAACCAATAAAACAACAAGAAAAAAAAAAAACAAACCCCACCTCAGCACACGAACAGTAGTGCTAGCAGCCCAATTTTTCAGGCAGCCTTATTCTATGAAGTACCCTACTTCTTGGATGGTGCTACTCAACTCAATGAAAATTCTCCATTAAAAAAAAAGTATCATAACCAAGTCCTATCCTAAGTAAAGGGTTTACATAGCAGACTTGCTAGCCCACTTCATTGGCCTTGCGATGGCATGCATTTCTGCTAAAGAGCTGATTGCTGGTTTTTGTAGTCATTCAGGTTTGCACACTCAGTTACAGTTGCACTGATCTGAGGAGGGGTCTAGTTTTAACAACAATATTTTTAATTATTTAGTTTTGCATCCAATATTTTATCAGCGAGAAAAAAATAAAAATTGTATAAATTTTGTCCCCCTGAACTTTTTTTCCAAATGATCAGAAAATTAAACCTACCAGAATAATTTTATGAGAACATAGTTCCAGAGAATACAGGAAGTATGAAGTGAGTAATGGAGAAAGGGAGGATTTATGACTATCTAGCCACTGATAATCAAGATGATCTCCTGTATTTCATTCAGAACAGACTGCAAAACTTACTTGTTTATAAAAAGTCCTTAGATGGGGAAGATTTGCTGTACAAATGAGTGCCACTTTTTAAATGAAAAAGACCAACTGTAGAACCCCTAAAGTTGCAGCTAAGAATATGGTCCTACAGGGATTATTCTGAAGATTAAAATACTTTGGCTCTAGTGACTGCTGTAATGAGAGTACATATAGAGATAAACGGACAGAACTGAAAAGTATTTAATTTAGATGACAGCCTACAAAAATTAATGTGAGAATGAGAATTGCTTAGGGGTAATAGACTGAGGGTACAAGATTCATTTTTTAAGTGTTAACTTCATATTACAGTGTGATACTATAATTAAAATGGCAACATTCTTTGTTTTGGGAATATATTTTAAATTTCTAATTGCTTGTTAGTTCCTAGGTTAGAAAAATCTGTAAAGCCATTTCTGAATGACAGAAGTCAAGGATTTTTCACAGCAATACAATGGAATGAGTGAATTTCATTGTACTGAGCAAAAGATTAAGCAGCAGCTTGCTTTAATTGTTGTGATTAAATTAAAATGGTTTTGATTATTAAGATCTGTTCTGGTCCATGTTGAGTATGAACATAGAAATTCAGTGAATTTCTTTCTAGTAACCCAGTCCTTAAAAACTTGCCCCAAACTTTGAGCATCTTTGCTGTTCAAAGACTTTGGCTGAGATCAGAGACAAGGAGAAGAATGTGGACCCCTTCACAATATTTTTACCTTTGAAGTCTCAGGTTAAAAGTATGATTAGTGTTTGCTTAAACAATTGAAGGAACGAAGGATAAGATCATGAATTACAACAACAGACAAATGACAAATGTTTTGCATGAAATACATTTTCCTATCAAGAGAGAGAATGCTTCTCTAGTGCCAAGAGACTGGCAATTTGTAGAGAGTCAATTTTAGGGAAAAATACATTTATATTTTGTTTTTAACCATTTAAGTGGGAAGGAATAAAGAATTTGTTTGTAATTTTCCCTTTTGTTCTTCTCTATGTTTCGTACCAGTGGTAGCAAGCAGGCACATTATCCAACTGTCAACATATCCCCTAGACTCAAGCCTGGTACAGTACATCCGACATCTCCCCCTTGCAAGTCTTTCATGAAAACTTCTCTGTCATTCAAGACCATACTATTCCCTCCTCTGTTTATTTCTAAGTGTCTCTCAGCTCCATTCCTCCAGCTTGGAAAAACGTCAAGAACTTTTATCTTCAGAGTCAGTTGCCAGTTCTGTTTAGTGAACAAGCCAGCAGGGACCTCTGGTGCCATCAATGCAGTTCAGTCAGCACCCCTCTCTTTAGGGATGGAGTATATCATTATCCTGATGGCTGAACACAGAAAGATG
Source organism: Dromaius novaehollandiae (assembly GCF_036370855.1). NCBI lineage: Eukaryota > Metazoa > Chordata > Aves > Casuariiformes > Dromaiidae > Dromaius > Dromaius novaehollandiae. The sequence continues at coordinate 109,738,978 of NC_088098.1, forward strand.
CATTTTTAGAACAGTTCTCAGGGAGCAGTTACTGGAAATCTCCTCCCTTGAGACAGTCTATTGGCAACAAGTTTTGCTGCTATGACATGAGGTATTGCATCAAGGCCCAATCCTGTCACTAATAAAGTTAGTGGGAAACATGCCATTCTTATCAAGTGAAGTCAACAGGATTATTATGGCAAGTAAGAGCTAAAGAATATACCTCGTATCTGCAAATGCAAATGTAAAGTCATGTCACAAGTGGGAATGCCACTTCATTTCTGTTTTCAAAATTTGGCTTTGTTTTAAATCAGAATTAACCCCTTTAACAAATTTAAAATTCACAGTGAAGAAAAAGGAAGTTTGAATCATTTCAACTGCTATTTTCATAATACAACATTTCCATTTTTGGTTTTGGGGGTGTTTATTTAGGTTTGCTTCTTAAAAAAAAAGCCAGGAATAGGCTGTTTCAATGTTGACAATTTTTTGCTCTAAAATAAAACACAGTTTTTAGTTTCCTCTGAAACAAAACATAGGCATTGTAGAGAGTCTAGCTTTTAACAAAACTATTTTCTGATGGAGAGCAGTTTTCTAGAAGCTCTTCCTTAACCAGCTCTGTTAGCCCTTTTAATTGCCAATAGAAATGTTACACAGCTGTGCTAGAAAATACTGTCTAACCTGCTCTGCTTGAATAGAGAATTTTTGTTGATTTCAGATGTCAGATGCACAGGTTTTTGAATGCAGTAACACAGAACAGCTAGTCCCACTACTGGCAAGTGAAACTTTCCTATACAGAAATAACACCATGCTGGGATTTTTCTTTTTTTTATGTTGGTTCATTTTTTCCTAGGATATTATCATACTTGGCAATACTGGGTTTAATTCCACTTAAAATGACAGAACTGAATTGTCATCATTTTTAATGGGTTGAATCTATGCAGTTCATCAGAGGTGCTGTTAAGTCTAATCAGAAATTAGACTGTAAAATTAATAGGCCTATATTCTATACAGTGTTATTTTATAAATTTGGAACTGCAGCAGGTTTTGCATTTATATACAGTGCAATTAAGTGGTGCTATAATCTTCAGTTTAAACAAATAACCAGTATAATAACTGGTATGCTGTACTAAAACATTTAGTGGGTATATTTTACTTTAAGTTGGCGGGGGGGAGGTATTGTACCAAATCCATCAAATTTCATCCCTGTGCTTTAATTTTAGCATACATGCTGTGGCTGAAAGCCATGGGATAACTTCCCCTGGTTTATTTTTATGTACCAAACATACCTTTGTTTTGATCCTCTCCGCACCCACTAGTCATTGTCGGCCAGTGCATATCTATGTGCACGCACCCACAGAGTTTGGGCCCTGTATGTCAGCCAAAGTTTCCCATGCCCGGAAAGCAATGTAGGAAAATCCCAAGCGGGACTCTTCAGGATTTTCCTCCTACTTAAAAGAGAAGCGAGGGCCGTGCTTGTTGCCCCCCCCCCCCCCCAACAGAAGCAGGCAATCTGGCTAAACATATGTAACATTATGTAACGCTGCAAGAGCTACTGCTGTTGACAGTGAACGATGAAAAGGCCGTAACAAGCAGATAGCTAACCTTACTTCCCTATACTGAAAAGATTCACTTCTGATGGTAATTTGCTCCATTTTAACTCTGAGTACCTCCTACATAATCATTATACAGTGTTACTATAAAACCTCAGGGTTCATCTGCAGAAACATTTCTTATGCTGAAGCTCTCTGTGGAGACATACTTATAAAAATTTGTATGAGAGGAAGATTAAATAGATAAGAGCATAAAAACAGATTCTAGAATAAATGCAGTTTTGTTGTTCAGCCCATCAACTGGGAGGTAGGAGCTTAAATTCCTGATTCTCCTACTGACTTCTGTAATACTGGAGAAGTTGTTTAGTCTCTTGCACCAAATCTCTTGCAACCTCAGTTGCCCAGATTTGAAATTTGGGTAACACTTTTTTCAATAAATTCTGTATTTTATATAAACACACTGTAATATAACAAGAATATCCTCACTAGAAATACTGTCATTGTGTCTAGCTGATAGAATCTGAATTTCAACTTAGGCTTCTAACAAAAAAATTAATGACATACGCACACTTTTCCTTTTGGTTGTGATTTGTATTCTATTTTCTTATAGATCCTGCTATTCATTCCATCTCTATCTCCATCCCAAGAGAAGAAGAACAGTGTTTGCCAATAGCAAAAGAGCAAAATCAGTAGGAAAGTCTCCCTCCTCCGCCCTTTTTTTTCCTAAAACAACTTTATAGAGAATACAAGACAGTGAAAAAGAATTTTAAAAACTGCTCAGTGGTATCTCTTCACATTAATAAAGCCATTCACTGAAGTAATCTTGCTGTATACCATTAGTGCATGTCAATGCAAAACAAGGTGAAAACCTCTGAAAAAGTACTTAAAGGAATAAATCTGCACGAGGAATACACTTTGTCTCTATCATAATTGCACATTTAAGAGGCCTCTGCTTTACTGGCGGCAGTTCAGAGTGGCCGTGCCTAGATTAATGCTGTCATCTTGTAGCTACTATTATAGAAATCATAGTTGTACAATTTTCAAAGTGAGCAATTTTATGAAGTTAATTATATAATATTGTTTATAAATTTAAACCACACAATGTATTATTCAGACATGCATAAGGGAGTCTTTGTGTTGAATGATGCTTTAAGAAAAAAATCTTATTTTGGAGCTGAAATGATTGATTTATGAGGTAAAATTAAAAGTGCTAAATATGTATTACTTGGCTACTCACCAGCTAAGTGGATGGGGGTGGTATGAGAAATGCCTATATATAACTAACTGCAGTGTATGAATATAAAAGAATCAGAGAAATTATTTAAAGAGAAGCAAGGGGATTAACTTAGAAGTAAATGGCGAAGATTTAAGAAAGGCAACTGGCTATCAAGGGAAACTAGGCAAGAATTAGATCTTCCTGCCTATAACCATCTTCTCTGACTAATGGAAGTTTTATTTTTTGAAAATTTAAATTGGTTGCACAGAACACTATCAAATTCAAAGACAACAACTCCAGTAACTTTTCTCATTAATATCTTACTTTCTAAGTAGGTAGTGCGACTTTAACTAAACGCTACCCAATATGAAAAAGGGCAACTACCTGCTTCTAATGAAGAAAGGACCTCTGCAGCACTAAAGGATCTGACTTCTTGGTACATACACTTTCCATTTTTGATTCATTTGAAAAAAAAACTGATGCTGTTACATGTGGTGAATATCACACTGATTCATAGGCAGTTCCATTAAAGAGTAAGGCTTTACACCAAGTAAAAATCCATCCTTAGTTTAAATAAAAGCTAGACCCTAGTGTTCTGCCCTAGCTTTGATGCTAACAGATCTTTAATTGAGCAACAATTGAAGTTGCTTATTTTATCTCACCAAATCTCTTAACTAATAAGTTTAAGAAAATTATATGAAATTATGTTTATGTACGTAATGGATTTTGAAGAAACACACCAAAGCAATGCACTGAACTTTCTTTTTCAGGCATCCTTTTCAATTATATTAAACAAAGGAGAGTTTCACTGAGTCACTCTCAGCTGAATTCCACAGACATCCCAGTAACTCTTACTCAAGCTAGCTTTCTTCAGGAGAAAAACAAAAAATGAATGTGTTCATGGAAATTACTCCAATAAAGGACAGTTCCTGTTCTCAAAGAACAGAAGGAGATCATCAGATATCTTACTTTGAACTTAGACATCTAGCGCCATCAAAAAAGTAACAAACCAAAACCACTGCATCAACATTGAGTTTTTCATCCTTGAATTGCTGATGAACAAAATTAAATAAAATCCACACAGATCTCGTATTTTTGTTAAGTGTGTGAATATAAATATCTGTATTACACATTCTTTGTGTATAAACAATATGTATCACATACACTATTTATAAAAGCAATCTTATTTTTACTCAGATCCACATTAGTGCCTATTCCATACCATCTTCTAGCTGATTAAGTAGTAACTGTAAGTTCATTTTAGGACTCAGCTTTGCATTTGTGATCCATTAATTCGCTTGTCAAAGCAACTTGGCCCTTCACCCACCTAAACGTTGACAATACAGTATAGACTTCATTTCTTCCTCTTTCGTCTTGACATTTTCCTTCATACTTTGATTGCCAACTTTATATCTTATTTTCTTATCCACTGAGTTTCAGCCACAAACTATAACTAACATTACTTCCTGCATTTGAGTGTATGATTACACTCTTATGTCATGTGTGACGAAATGACATTATGAACTTCCAGAAGTATATAAATAATGCTTATGGCATCTCAGATACAAACTGAAATAAAAGTTCATAACAATCTGACAATATCATCTTTACTTGCACACATTATCAGACCTGTAGCCAGCAATATGAAATTCGCATACATGCTCACAGTTCTGTTCATGCGCTCCACTGGCTGAAATATGATTATATTCTCCCAAAAGACAAACAAGCCATCAGGCACAACTTGGTAACCAAAAGAAAGGAAAAGTCGCAGATAGCAATCTAGCAAAACACTTACAGAAATCCAGGTTACAAACTAATAGCTGACAGTTTTCATAAAAAATACTGGCCTAAAATAATGCATCTGCTGTTTTAGATTTCATTTTTTATCTAACAAATTAGAGTACAGTCTATTATGGATGACCTGGTGGCCTTCTAGGATTACAGACTAGAGTACAGGCTATTCAGCCCAAAGGTTAGGACCAGTGTCCAGAACTGGGAAAGGAGCCAAATGTTCATGGCCAAAAATCAGGAACCAGAAAGTCAAACCAAGGGTCAGCAGCCAGAGATGGGTATACACATCTACCCAGCAATCACGAGCTGAAATCAGAAACCTTCAAGAGGAATTACAATCACAGGGCACAATGCAGACATGGTTCTCAAAATGTCCAGTATGAAAGTCCAGTGTGAAAGGAGGTCCTTGGCCTTTGAGAGCTGCTTATGAGTCATTTGCTCACGTGCTCTAGCTAAACCCTTAAAAACAGGTCCAAACTGCAGAGAACCTGACTTACTACCAGAGAAGAAGGTCTTATCCCAAATTAGCAATACAGAGGATGCTGTGAAAAATCAGACACTCAGTATAGCTGTGTGAATGGCATAGGCAGTATGTTTTTGTCTCAGTCATGCTGCAGACAGGCCAGACATCTACCAGCTCAATGCTGGCATATACATAGTTTGTGTTAACTAACAGACACAGCTAACAGAGATAGTTCCCCCCTAGGTTCTCATGAACAGCACAGCCAGTTGTAGTAGACATATTCTCGCAGTCTTTAGGTAAAGAGGATGAGTTCCATCTAAAAATCTCTTCTAAGCCTTACTTCTGCATCACAGTTGTGACTTGTCTTACAACAGATTGAGGGTTAAATGAGTTTCTCTTTGACCCTTGTGATTTTGAGAGGAGATATTGAGGACCTGAGAGTGAGGGAGAAAAGCTTAAAAGGCTCTTGGAATGAGAAAGATTAATATTCACATACCTTATACATATCTGCAAGAATATTCAAATGGACAGTAAAACAAGTCATGTGCCAATAGAAGACATTATCTTGTTGCATCAAAATACTTGCAGCCACAGAAAAAATTTCCAGGAAGAACATGGCAAATGAACTATCTTTCTATCCTTCCAAAGTGATTGGGCACTGAGAGTTGGAAACTCTTTTCTCAGTATTATAACTGTTATAGAGATTAATAGAAGGCTACTATTTCTACTACTGCTGATCCAGCAACTGCAGAAGTATTACATCCACCTACCACTTCTAAATTTGTTACTAACTTGCACCTTCAGAATCTGCAAAAAGCAAGACTGAATTAAAACAAACAGATCAACCTTGCGCTAGTAGGAAAAGTTTAGGCTTTTGATAAGCCTTTGACCTTCCTCTGTCTTTTTCATTGTATCACTTCAGAGAATGGTGCCAAATTGTCAGATTGGACTTCCACCTGTAATTCTGTATGCACAAAGCGGCAGTGGATGAATGTTGCACGCAACAGGATCCAGCATGAAAAATGTAGATTAAAGAAAAAGGGCAAATCCTGGCCCCTTGGATTTCCCCAGTGGAAAGTTTGCTTTACCTTGGACTCATATCTTCATCATGCTAAGCCTTTATTCTACCAGACTACTAGCACACAAGAGAGCAGCTCTCCATCCTTGCACAGTTTGTACAAGGACTAGGAAAAGCCAAGGTCTTGCATGCTCAGGGACACAGTAGCTTTGACTCCTTAAGAACACACTTGTCTCAAGGAAAGCAGCTCATTCTTTGTGGGACAAAAATGGATCAGGAATAGAAAAGTTTGAAAGAAGATGAGTGTCTGGCTTCTTGGACTGCATCAGGTTTGGGAGAAAGAGTAAATACTTTATCCATTGCTGGACAGTGCCTGCATAGTGTTTTCCAGGTTCAGGTGACTGAAGTATGGAAATGAACTTGCTACAGACAAAAAAGTAAATCTAAGGCAAGCAAAGAAGGGATTAGCTGAGACTGGAGCCATAGAGGTTCGTGTGCAGAAGTATAGGCTACCGCTTAGCAGCCTGAAGGATAGCTTGTTTGAGGTCTGGTGTGGAGACCATCATGAGAGTTACTGCCTGCATGCACAGGTGGGGCTGGGGGATGGGGAGCCCCTTGCTGCCAGGAGCAACCAGCAGGTCAGCAGAGTGAGACAGGGACTGTGCTGAACCCTTTTGTCTAACAACAAAGGCCCAAGTTCAAATTCCTTCCTGCTCTGGCTCCAAAATTCAAGAACTTCTGACTGAGACAACTTGAGAAGGACTAGCCACAGCCACGCTATGGCCTTGCTCCTCAGGACAGGTGCCTCACACCCCACTAAACAACAGTCCTTTCTCATCTGGGCTCACTGTATGCATGCGTGCAGGTATGGGGTTATTATGGATGTAGGACATACACATTTGGTTTGTGCATGGGTGTGGGCCAAGAGTTATTGTGTGCAGTACATTAGCATGAGTCTGTGCAAGTGATATACATACATGCAGTTTGGTAAATGTGCAAAGGAACGACAAGGGGCAGATACTGCATATACTACCTGGGGCTGCAGTTCTTGTTGAAAGTAGCATCTATATGAGAAGAAAGGGTGGAATGGGATATACGAGCTTCTCCCTACCCACACATACAACCCAGTATATGCTTATGCTCAAGCAAGTTTTGGAATTGCTGCTTCAGAAGTGCTGCATATCCCTCAGCTAGAGTGTTCTTCACTACAGTAGTGCAGCTCCTTGCCAGAACAGTGCTCATTAAGCTATTCTCAATAGTTAAATCTAGCTTAGGTACCGATATAGCTCAGTTACATAAAAAAATAAATATGCAAATATTGCACAGATGGTCAGAACACCAACATTTTTCTTAGCAAAAATCTTGTTGAGGATTCTTTGTGACCTCATTCTATTTTTATTTCTATATGAAAGCAAAATATTATCTGCCTTCCTCATTCTTTCATAGCATATTCTACCTCTTATTGACAAATCACTTACGACACTAATTTATTAGCATAAAAATATTACTACACTCAAGACAGTTGTCTTTGATCTACTACATCAGGGTTTTTCATTTGCCAAGGTCCTATCATCTTTGCTCGATCATTAAAAGTCTCATGGCTTTTTACTCTACCCCCTCTCCAAGGAAGGAGTTTTGCCCTGTTGCCTTGGCTAAAATCCTGAATTTCAGAATTATTTTGCAGTCTGAAGGAGGATTCACTGTACTGATGGTTAAGAAATACAGGATGGGTTTTCAAAACCACCTTCTTTACATTACTCTTGCTACTAAAGTCAACAGCAAAGTAGGTAGAAAAGGAGGTATATAAACAGAGAACTGTACAATGTAAGGAAAATTAGAGAAAAGAACCTCAAACTGCAACACTTTTTATCCTTTTAAATGAAAATTACCTTCATTATGTGGCAAGAAGTGAAATGAAATACACATATCCTTTTTGCATACATGTAGTACTTCAGGGGTTAATTTATGCCTAGCTTTGTGAAAACATTAATATCCACTTTATATAAACGGGACCCACTGACTGTACCTAGAAACACCTGCTGAATTCCACAGCAGACAGAGACATGGTGAAACATCGGAAAGCAAGCTTTTTTTTGGGGGGGGGGGTGGGGGGGGGGTCAGCATCATTTTATTACAAGGGAGATGGCAGCTTAATTTGGTAAGTTACTGTTTCAGTATTTCTCTCTCCACAGCCCTCCCTCTCCCTTGCTGCATCAGTCATGCACAACTAGTGACCATCTACTGATACTAGTCAAAGTAAGCAAGCCCTGCATCACTGTAATACTCCAGATTACAAGAATCCATTCACATATTAAATATAGAACTGAGGCCAAGGCCATATCTCTCTCCAAGAGATATTAAAACACAGTATATGACCAGCTACATCACTCTTATTCTGAAACAAAAGTTTTAATAGAAACTTTGCACACAAATATATCAAAAAATCAGCACATCTCATTGTCACATAGTCCATGCATTAGAGAGCTTATTCCGTCCTAGGACTGCTGGGATATTTGGCAAGACAGACAGTCAGCCTCTCTGTCTCCATGGTGGCGTCTGCATTGCTGCAGATTTGTCATGTAATTCATTGGGTTGAATTTAGCACATAAATTTTCAGTTATGACTAAGAAGTTAGAAAATTCTCCACAGACAAAAACTACATAGCCATACTGATACTTGAGCACTAAGCACTTTGGGGAACAAAAACAGGAACAAAGGATCAATCCCAGAGTGCAAAAGCGATGGAAAGAAGGAAAGAATAAGCTAAAAGAAACAGTGGCTAGAAAGACATTCTGTTTTAACTCTAAAAGATCCATCTATTTCAGTTCGCTTCCCATGAAAAATATCATTTAGTATTTTAAATGACTCCTCGGTTGGACGGCATTTTATTGAGTTTTTTTGAAAATTTTAAGCTCCCAGTAAACTGAAAGCTTCTACCAAAATCCGAGCTCTGAAATTAAACCCAGTATCTCCACAATAAACTACAGAGCTCCATCTTTAAATATGTCACATCAATAATTATGGCAAACCAGAACCCAGATCCTGACAACAAACAAGTTTATATAGAAATGTCCCTTTAACACAGAAGTGATACCAAACAGTTTTTGTATGAAATTTCATGTCATTCAGAGATACCAAAAGGAACAATGTCTTTTCATGAAAAAGGTTTGAATCTTTGGCCAATATTATGCCATAATTAACACATTATAGGCAAATTTGACTATTTTATGTAGATTTAAAAAAACCCCAGACATTCCAATCATTATTTCACATAGAGTAGGCTATGTTATAGGGCTTAAGCAGAAAAGATTGAGGTTCTTACCAGTGAAGTATTTAATCCGGATGGAATGAAAAATGCCACTGTCTGAACAACTCTTCTGAAGTTTGGCAAAGTTCTTACAAAGCAAGCATATGTATACACTTTAATTCACTCTTCTCCTGTTATTTGTAGTTATGTGTCCCCCCCACTCAACATGAAGATACAATGTTAGTTGTAGAAATGATAGTTCATTTCTATCAACTTATAAAGTAGTGAGCTATCCAGAGATCTCTTCTGCTCTTAACGTTTAACCAGTAGAGAGTTTTTTTGGTTTGAAATATGATTTTTAAAACCAAGTAATTATATCACTAAAACTGTTAGTGCAGGAGCAGTTTTACTGCATAAATATGACATCAAGTAATAGACGTCATTTCACTTTACAGAGCATCATAAATATCTGTACAAGCACCTTCTCACTGATATAACACCATCTGCATTAGGAAAGGGCAAGAGGTGGTGGAGAGTTTGCCTTGGTAACCACACCAGCAGAATAAAGCAGTAAAACTTTAGCTGGCAGACAAGCCCTCTTGCTCTACCACTGCAGTGTGGAGTGGACAAGACTGAATGCACAACTCACTGAAAAGAAGATTTCTAAAGCAGAGAGAAAAAACAAAAACAAAACCCATCAACAAACAAAAACTCCACCCCAAGAGCAGCTGTGCCAATCCTATTTTGCGCTAATCTTGTTTGTTTGCTTTCAGTATTCCTGCCAAAGGAAATTTCTTTGTAATTTCTCTAAGACATTTGAATTTGAATGAAGAAGGAAGCTAACTTGAAGGAGAGCTTTTCTGCTGGCCTCTTTCCTTGAAAGGGTGAGAAAGCAGAAGCAGGGAAATGTGTAAGCTAAGAAAACAATTCATAGGCATGGATTCTCGGGGGAAAGATACTCATTTCAAGATAAAATTCTGTAAGTCATACCTTCATGTACATACCCTTTGCTGAGATTTTTCTTCAAAGAAGGGCAGGTGGCAATACTACTCCTCTCCAGTCTCAAGTCCCTTGGATAGTATCTCCAACTTCTACTTACCTTTTAGGTCTCTCTCAACACTAGGACTCCAGTAGAGCTGCAGCCAACTGGTACCAGCACAGTCCTGCTCCCGGTCTGGTTCTTGCTTCAGTTAGAGACCAAGTGGGCTGGTGCCTGAACTATCTGCTGAGAAAGTAAACAGGTGATTTTAAACAAAAGCTGATTAAACAGAGACAAAAAGATAAAACATGTTAAAATTAGAATTGTACTGCAAATGATTTTCCTTGTTTATTATTATTTTGCAACTCAAGCCTTTCCTTCAAGTCACTTCGCATGGGCACAGAAGAGTGTTGTGAAAATGGAGCAGGGGCAGAAGGGAGGAAACAAGCGTTCACCCACCTGCTCCAGCAAAGCCGACAACCAGAATAGTTGCTAGCTTGCAAACCTGCTTTGCCTGATTTGGACTGCATACCTGAACTGCGGCTGGCCACCCTATCCCACACAACCTTAGTAACCACAGGGCTATGCAAACTCTTCTTCCTCCCATTATTCCGTCCCCTAGAAATATATTGTACGTAAAATGTGGCCAACTCCAAGAGAAAAGAATGAGAGAAATCTACTCCACAGTAGGTAATAGCCTGACAGGGACATCTCTTTTGGATGAAGCAAGGCAAGGTTGAAATATATAGTTACCATCTAGCAGAGTTACATAATCATACTTCTAATAGTGCAGTAAGCAATGTGACTATGTTTGACACCCGTTAATTCTATCGTCTTCTCCTCACCTTGTATATGTTTGCAGTAGCCTATGTTGCTGGGGAGAGTAGTGACCCTAGTCAGAATTTCTTAAGAAACAAAGATTTCAAGGCCAGGTATAATTGTCTAGCAAAGAAATGCCGAAGACACGACAAACAGACTAGGGTGGAACTTGGGCAGTAGGAGCAACAGAAGTTATTACTCACAGATGCTACTAGGTCAGGGATTTGCATCAGTGCAGACCAAGTTAACTAACTGTGGATATGTGCTGCCAGCTAAGATAGATAGCAGCATGGTTGCGTGTTTTTTCACATGAAGCTTGGTGTATTTCCATCCATCTATATCATCTCTGCTTTGCTTATGTTCTGGCCCACTACCTAGTCTCACTCAAACGCAAGTGCAGCCATAACAAGAGATGAAGAGGTAGATCCATATAACTACTTACTGTTAGTCTCAGTGACTCAATCTGTTCACTACAGTGGTTGCATGCAGACAGTAAAGAGTACTAGAAAGAAAACTGACTACTGCCAAGTTTACACAGTCCAGCAGTGGGACAGAATAGCAGAGGTCCAGTTCCTATCATTGCTCCTTCTGCATGTCCTCCCAGGATGGGCTCCGCTATTATAATATGTTACTTTGGACCTCCACTTCTTTTTTAAGGCAAAGATGCACAGCCTCATTTTCAGTAGTATCAAAAGCTGAACAAAGGTTCAGGAAAGGAGCTAATCTCTCAGCACCACTAAGTAGTTCAAGTTCCACATTCTCCTCTGAAACCTTATTGCACCAGGTCCAGGGTGTGAGGTGCAGCTTCATGGGCCCCAGTTTGGTCTCCGGTTAGCTTGTCGAGTAACTTGCTCAGAAGTAGAAGGTTGGGCATGGCGTAACAACCAAATGGCTAGGACTAATTCATCAAAGGAAGACTCCTTTGGTGTTTGCTGGACTTCTGAATGTTAGCAGAAAAATTCATCATATCTAAACACACTCATCTTTTGGTCCAGGACAACCAATGTTTTTGGCTACTCTGGTCCTTGCTTGTGTCCTGTTTTTAATCATGACTTCTGATGATTAACTTTACTGAACTCAGAGAAACACAAGCTATGATACAAACAGAGCAAACTTCTGCTGTCTGAGAAAGTTTCCTGAACATCCATGTGCTTTTCGGTGAAGTGATATGACAATAGTCTGTGCTCAGACCCAATGCACACTGTGGGTATTGAGGACTCATGACATGCAGTACCACCCATGGTTTACCTTCCCTTCCTCTAGAAAGGATACGGCAACAGATAAGAAACTTTTCTGCATCTGCAATGCAGCTATGGCATGCCCGAAATATAAATTCCTCCAAGGCTATTTGTACCAGCCTTTGCTCAGCCAAGATTTGTACAGCCATCAGTGCTGAGGTTTCCATTCTCACTCAGAATCTGTACTGGGGTGAAACAGCATTTAATGCAACCACACCTAATCAAAAAAGCTGCACTGGTGGGTTTTGCAGGGAGGCATATCCAGACCTTCTGCATAAGAAAGCTGGGATTAGCTTCATAAAAAGCCTTTGAAGGAGGAGAAAAGGGCAGATTTGAAAGCAAGATATTCTGATGCATTGCTGAGTTCTCTTCAGCCCCACAGTGTGAAACACAGTTATCATGACACAAAGAAAACACACAAATTAGCTTTTTCCTTTTTAAAGAGTTCAGTTTTGCCTCTTTGTATATGGGCAATTACTTCTTTTACTTCCTTTTTCCTCATTTAAGTAAATCTCAGGAAAAAGGAACATGAAGACAGGCTTTATTTTCTGTATGCATCATTTCACTAGCATGTTCCTTCAGTAGGTTGTTTAGGTCAGTCTGTTACACAACACACACAGCTTAACTCAGTGACTCCATCAAAAACGCTCCTTCTTTAATGAAATCTGACACATAAGAAAACAGAATAGGAGGTGTTTCTTGTTTGTACTTATAATCTTAAAGGAACTATGGCTTATCCAAAACTTGTCAGATACCACAGCAGACAGAGCCAACAAGCCTTCAGACGCTGAACTTTGAACTTCAGCTAGACCTTGTCCTGGTCAGCTGGGTTACAGGAAAGCAGGCAGACTCTGAACTCGGGTTGTGAGGCTGCTGTAGGGTTATGAGTGGAGTAACAGCTGCACTTTGCAACACGAACTTTGTACTTAGACACAAACACATTTAATCTCTATAACAGAGCCTTTGTTTCATTACTTATTAACATCTCCTCCTTGAGTAAAGTTCTTTGTTAATGAAGCTTTAAAGTGTGGTGTAGGTCCCCCCACACCAAAACCCAGCTCGATAGGATTATATTAACCATTAAAAAGTACAAACCAAAAATGATAGGACTTTATGCACTTTCTGAACACCATGGATATTTGTAGTATACTCTCCTCTGAAGGACTCAGTGGTAATAACCAGAGCTAATTATGGAAATTAGGCAATATTCTGGGGCCTGTCTTTACAGAGATGCCTTCTTGAGATGATACCCACAGTAATTCAGCTTGCAGCAACATGCAATCTTATTTAGCAAAAGTCAGATAAAAAAATCAAGTAGTAGTAGGAAAATGTGAGCCCACACACGATCTATCCTTGTAGTCAGGATATCGCACTTAATACCTGTACTTTAAGAAGAGTGTTATGGTATCTCAAAGGCCTGCTATTGTACAGCTTTTCGCTATTACTTCAACTTTGAAACAGCTTTACTGCTTGGCTTCTCTGAATTTAATCATAATATATTCTAACATGCATAGCAAAACAAATTTATAGAGAAGATATTCAAGGCCTGGATCTGCTTGTGTACACTGCACAATGGGAGTCCCTCATAACAATACAAATACTATAGCCCACGCTGAAATGAAGCTTTGCGCAAGGACAGAAACCTACCTAAATAAGGACCAAACGAAGACCTTAAGAGAGACCAAATAAGATGGTTAAATCACTTTTGTACCATAAATAGAACTCTGAAGATGCACATATGCATTTCTTGCAACAAAACATGGTTGCAGAAATGTACTAGAAGATACTGTTAATGCAGTTTTGCATTCTGTGTGGCCATAACAATGTACGGTTGGCAAAGCGGGTTAAAAATAAAAAGGTTTCCAGAGCAGTCCTTCAAAATACAACCAGAATAGAACAAATACTTGAAATACTTTTTCTTTGGCTTCAGATACCACAATGCTTTGTCTGTTTGAAAGAGGTGATCCACAGGCTCAGGGATCACAGTTGCACTCTTCCTATTTTCTGTCATCACCTATTTTCCATGTTTTCAACATAACTTCTCTCCATGCCACCATGGCACAAACATATAGGTCAGCTTTCTCTTTCCTTTTTTCTCCTCTCCATGAGGGGGAGAAAAAGCCCCCGTCTCTTCCCCCATATGGCTTTCCTTCCCATTCCTTACGATGACTGATACAAAAAAGGCATAGGAAATTTTCAGCTGCTCTGGAAATACAGGAGGGGAAAAAATAAATCAAGTCAAGAGATTTCAAACCATTCCCTTACATGAAGCTGGTCTGCCAGGACTCTCAGGAGCAATCAGGTGCGATTGGACAGTTCCTGAGTTTCTCTGTGAAAAGCCCATGACTTTTCTTATTTAGATCTATTTGTTTACTCACTAGAGTCAATTCATTGCTTTGCCAAAGCATCGTCGCTTGTCTAATTCTAGAGTTTGATTTATGTTCTTTGAGAAGAGCAGACTAACAGAATTACTTTTCTTGTGTTAATACTATTCCTGGTAACAGTATTGCTAGCTCTTCTATGGCTGCAAAGCAGCTGGCCTAAATACAAGAATGTTACACGTTATTATTTTCCTTTTTCATACCAGAACACCATGACTTTTCTTCATAGCAGCCTCCATTCACATTATTCATGCCTTTATCACCTCCCCCTGGAACACTGCCCCCCGTCACATGGGTCTACCATGATGATCATAAGATTTAGCTATTACTAAGAATAGACATGATCATTTGGAATAGATCCTACTTTATTTCTGAGTGCAGTTTCTGAATGGTGTTAAACAACAAAACGTTTAGGTTGGATTCTGGATGACACAGGCATGCATCGAGTTCATCAAGGCAGTCAGACCTTTCTGCATGAGGGCAGGCACAGAGATCTGTACCATTTGCTTAGCAAGGGACAGTCACAGATGTGAATCTGAAGCCAAGCACATCATAGTCTCTGCAAACAAAGGAGGCAGGCCTCTGGGAAACTGCAATACCTTTAGTTAAAATGAATGAATAAATAAATAAATAAAACAAAAATAACTTGGAAGGGGTGCAGAGAAGAACAAGAATAATCATTCAAGGCTTAGAAAAAGAGACTCCTTCCGATGAGACACTGAAGTAAGTGTATTTTGCTCCTTCAAAGAGAAGATTATAATCTTCAAGGGACTAGACAAGAAGAAGGTATTTCAGAAGACTCTAAATTAGTAGGCAGACAGACAACAGTATCCAATATTTGCAAGTTCAATCTGGAGATAAAAAGCATGTTTTAAGTATAATTAGCTACTGAGATGAATTGTGAAAAGCTGCAGTAAATTCTCCATCACTAAGAAGCTCTTAATTATTGTATGCTTAGTTTACACTAGAGGCCAGAAGACTCAGTCAACACAGGCCAAATAGTCTAAGTTTATCTAGCATGTAGCATGAACAATACCCCCTCTCTCTCTGAAAATTGTTCCTGTTGCTAATTCAAAGGTAGATGATTTTTCCTTAGCAATCTGAGGTGGGACAATCATGACAAGAGGATAATTACTGCACACAATACAAGGTCATGTACACATTATTTATATAATACTAGCATTCCTCAGTCCAGTGCTTAAAAAAAAAAAGAAAAAGGAAAAAAAAAGATATGTCCTAATGTCTAATTCAGGTTGAACAAACAAACAAAAAGGAATACTACTTTTATATATAAAATTAAAAAAGAATACAGTCAATGCTGTGTGTAATATTGTAATATGCTTTCCACAATCCACTAGATAACAGGAAGGGGTTCCGGCTAGCATCACCAAGCACTCTTTCAAATTGCACCCTGAACACTTGGAATATTGTTCTACACTCTGATATAAAACTGTAACTTAAATACCAGCAGAAAATTCTTTCTCCTCTTGGTCCTCTAGGAGTTTACATGGATAGCTCCTATTAACACTAATCAGAGTTAAGGGCAGAAATCCCCTGTAGACAGCCATTTTGTCTGGGGATATGTCCATAATTAATATGTTCTAAGATTCTAATTCTGAAACAAAGTAATCTGGCTTAAGATGAGTTATATTAAGACCAATAAACCTCTGACTGCATATTTGCCTATACATATACTGTATCCAACGTCCAGACCAATGTATAGATTACAGGATAACTTCAGACAAGATATATCTTCTCTGTATTTGGAAGCATGAAATGTGAATACACAAGCAGGAAAAGACACAGGGGAGGGGTTCTTTTTGTTTCTAACTCCTCTTTGTAGTACATCGTTGTTATAAATGTTAATGTTAAGCATTGTTCTTTTTCACATCATAGTTCCCATGCCCAGCAAAGCTAACATAATCCTAATACTTCTGATGTTACAAAACTAAAATTACCATGCAGCACCATGGGAATATTTGTAATATGAAAGATGTGGAACGGGGACTTTGTGACAAGTACATGGAGCAGAAAAGAGGAAGCTAGATGGCTTGAACATGAATGGTTTTGCAAGTAAAAGACGTTGTAATGGGACAAGGAATACAAACTAAAATGCTGCCAACAGAATTTGGTTTCGATATTATTTAATATTTCTGTCACTGGAAGAGACATTTTCAAGTCTGTGGCTGCAGAAGCCCCAGCACAATTGATGCCCAAGTCATACATAATGTATTATACAACACACTATATTAAGTCAGCTCCAGAGTGTTAATATGTCATGAAACTTAATTCAGATATCACACATTATGCAAAGGAGATAGAGATGTGGAAACACACTCTTGTTTCTCAAAGGTGTCAGCCAGTCTTTTCTTTGTGACCCAGCCCAGGAGGACGTAGCAGCAGCAGCTCTCTCTAAACCTCTTTCACAAGGTGAGAGTTGGGTGGCTCTTTACCCAGTACTTCAGGCAATGAGATCCCCCTCTGAGGGCAAAAGGGTATCTTGCAGAAAGAGCAGAAGCCTTCCAACACAAGAGAAAACCCAGGGTTCGCAATGCCACAGCTGCAGATACATTTTATATTGCAGGTGTGTAAATTGTCTGTGTAATATAAACACAGAAGGAGTTATCATTTTCTTTACCTACAATGAACCAAAATCCTAGCTTCAGTGCTGTGTGGACAAAGAATCTGTGATCTCTAAATGCCCCTGAATAGATGGCAATGATGGAGAGGAATTGTTTGCTTGATTGGCAGCTAGGAATAAAGAAAGCAAGGCTTTGGCCTCAGTAGCTCAGTTGGAAAGTAACCTAATGCATCTATCAGTTGGGAATGGAGTCCATGACAATCCAGTCCCGAAAAGGAAGGTAGATACCTGCTCCCATTTCCACATACACTGTTTTTATGAGCCTCTCACTAAAGTCTCTCTCTCTCCAAGAACTTCTACATTTCCTTACACAAGCTGCTACTAAGGGAGACAAAAATAACCTCTACAGAAATTGCATTGGAAGCAGCAGAGGGAAAGCATCCACAAAAAGCTTTTGTTTATGGTATGGTATGAAGTTTTCCAAATCCCCTTTGGAGGGGCTTCAGTTTAGGGAAGTAGAGTGTGGTCCACTGACTGAGCATAAGCACCAAGTTCAGCATCCAACTCTGCCACATCATTCTTGCATGATCTTGGGCCCTGAGGTTTTTTAAACAAGTATGAAGAGATGTCTAATTGTCTCTGTATCTCACTCCTTTGCCCGTAGAAAGGGGATAATAGAGGATGATTTTCTACTTGTAGAGATGATAATATTAAGCACAAAAATATTAAGATATTGTAGAAATGGAGACAATATTAAATAGAGAAAATAGCCACGGCTTTTAAAGAATGGAATTAGAAAATGTCGCTGGATTTTACATATGCAAAATAATTAATGGTTTTGTTTAGAAATTCTACAGCATCCCTATGATTTGAAGCAAGAACACAAAATATAAAACCAGGATGGTTAGACATGTGCCTTTTTCTTTGTGGGAAGAAAACATCCATTTTTAATTTTAAAAATGCTCTTATTAATAAATAAATAATAAAAAAACAGAAAAGACATCGTTGATTTTTGAAATCTTGTGGTGATTTCAGGAATCTGCTTTCAGTTAATGAACTGCGTGGGCTCGAACCTTCATGATTATCTAGGCTGTATTTTTCTTTTTCTTCTTTGTACTATGTTGAGAGAGAAAAGGGATGCTTTAATAGTTCGGATTTTGTAAACACACTCTCAAGAACAGATTTGATTTAGACTACCCAAGCAATCCAGTGGATATAGATACAAAGAAAAATAAATGGGGAAGACTGATGAAGGCTGAGATCCCCTGAAAGGAAGACTGGCTAACAGGACTGATCAGGAGCCTTGTACATTAACTGAGGCAGGACATGTCTCTCAGTGGCCAGTTTGCAGGGGAAATGAAAGTAAAAAGAGGTTGTTTGGAGAGGAAGCCATGTGCAGGAGAGAGACCCAATACATAGTAGAGAAGTCTTGCTAGTATTTAAGAATACTCGGAAATAACAAGGAGTTGCATTTTGCATCCTTTCATAATCCCATGTCCTGTAAACTGGAATATGTACAAGATTAAAGCTTTGAGAAACTGGGTGTTTTAATTATTGGGACCCCTTAGTTCTCAAGGCCTAAGGCTGCTAGACCATCACTTCCCTCACACAAGAAACTCTACTTAAAAGTATCCACAGACAGGGATGGAATAAGGAGTCCTGAAGACAATGAGGAAGGTAAGAATTCACTGAGCCTGCAGATTGGTAGCAAAATTCAACCAAAGTACAAAAGAGACTTTTCCACAGATGCTGTAGGTGCTGAAGTACATTATAACCCACATTCTTGATTATTTTCCCCTTGCTCTGCTAACATCTACTGGAGGTGTTTCCTCCTGTAAACCCAGCATCCAGTATTACAAATTCCCAAAACAACCCTTTCTTGGACATATACTCAAGAAAACATCATTCATAGCATCTGACAGACACTTTGGGAACCTGCTAAGCCACTCTGTTACAAAGATACACCACCACCAAGAAGATAGATTTCCTTAGTTTGGCCAGAAAATTTGAAGACTTGGCCTATTGGACAAAATCAGGGAAAACAACATTAGATTTAGTCTTTGGTCAAAGTTAAGGGTTAAACATTTGATTACAAAATTGGAAGCAAAGTAACAAAATGAGAAAACAATAAAACACATTATCGGATCATACTTAACAATCAGGTTCTCCACCAGGTACTTCAGGGGACATCCAGCTCTGGCCAGTACTTGCTAATTTACTTCTCTCTGCTTCCTTTGTGGCAGGAGCCTCAAGTTCTCTTCTTCTTTCCTTGCCCAAGCTAGAGTGTCTTGATGTTACATGTTCCTCATGAGAGCTTAGTCCCTAATTTTTCCTCTAATAGGAATCTCATTCCAGAGCTGCTACCAAATATGGCTGTTCAGGCTTAGTTTTCCCATCCCCTGTTTTCTGTGATTAAAGCTTAGGATATAATAGAAGACTTAGGATATATAATTAAGACTTAGGTTATAATATAAGAGAAGCTTTTTAGTTTAAATTCTCTGCCCTACTGTGTCTGTTTTAAATTTGTATTTCTATCATTCTTTAATTAGCTTTTCTCTGCTATCTTTAGGCTGGCTTTTCCTGTTTATAAGACTGCGGTAAAACATCATAAATCATTTAACCTAGAAAAAGTGATTGTACTAACAATTTATGAAAGCTACAATTACCAGTTTGCTCTCAATATTACATAGGGACTAAAGATGACAATAATTCTAATAGAAAATGGATATAAGAAAGAGGTTGCTTGAATGATTTAAGTTCTTCTTCCCTCACAGACAATTTCTGGAGACGTCGTCACAGTAAATAAAACAATCTTGGTAAGGCTAGTTAGTTCAGGTGTGGCAGCAGGCTGATGAGTCTAGAAGGTGGCTCACCTGGAGTCAGTCCAGGTGACTCCACCACTGAAAAATATAAACCCTCTCTCATGCTCTTGACATAGCTTCCATGAGCGTCTAGCATGCAGGAGAAGCAAAAGCATTGGAGCCAAGACAGTAAGCTCAGCAAGGCCAGGAGCAACCAATTACAAAAGTAAAAAAACAAGGCATAGTAATGAGCACACAGGAGTTGTTTGCATCCAGGTCCTCTATCCCATCCATTTTCTCACATCTCTCCCTTTTCTCCTCCATGGAAGTTTTTCAGGATGTGCAGTCTCCTTTCTTGTTTATCTTAACCCAAGTACTTGGATTAAAGCTGTCTTTCAAAATGTTGCTGCATGCTTAAGCAGCAATGACAAATCCAGAGAGAACCTATTTGTCTTCCCAACAGCAGAAACACTGAAACACAATCTCAGAACAAGTCAGTCATCATCTTAACAACAGAGCACTCCAAAACACTAATTCCTTCTACACTCTTCATTTCAGTCCAATAAAACCCTCATATTCAGTGCATTCAAACAGGAAAAGGATTGCTACCAAACACACTTAAATCAATCTTTCCATCTAAAAAGGACACATCTTCAAACTTGAGTCTTACTGTGCAACAGGGAAAGCAGCTAACTACACGTTAAAGATGTGTTTTGGGTTCAAAATAACCTCAGACATAATGTGGAGTACATAGCTGCAACTTTATGATATGCCAGTCGACTATGCAGTAAGCACTGCTCAACAAAATCAGCCATAGCAGAGCTCTGACACGCATTCAGAATAGACTACATAACAAATCAACAGATCATCACTGACTTCTGCGTCAGGACGTGACTCTCAGTTCTTTGATGTTTGTCCATGCAGTAATGAATTTATTATGCATCTTTGATCCTCTACACCAGCCTCTGCCAGCAAATCCACTTCTCCTAGGATATCTCTAACATTCCAAGTCTTGAGAAGTTCTAGTGTGTATTAATTAATTAAAATATATATATATGTGCCTTAGGGCGATATTCAGCCTGATGGCTGAATGAAAGCCTTACGGCTTTGAAATACATTACTTTCTGCAAGAAAGCTTGCTGGCAGCCTTCAAAAAGAAGCTTCTACCTTCAAAACAGGAACTGCACTTGCTTCAGTGGCAGATCACGAGGTTTCAGTGTGGTACAGAACAGCAATTACACAGTGCATATAACAAATATGCCAGCATGCATGTATGACAAAGAGTATACATAAAGGCAAAAAACTCTGATAAAAGCCATTCAAAACTCATCTTAGAAACTCTTTTTTTCTGAGCAACAATTCCTGGGAGAGTGGAGGAGAGAATCAAAACAAGTCTGACAGCACGTCTTGCACTTGCTCTTTGACTATGAAATCTGAAGACTTTCGTACCAAACCCGGTAATTTGCTCATATGGGGCTAAGTTCTTCACTTTGTTTGTACAATGGTTGATGCAGGAGGAACTAAAAGTTCCTGTTAGGACTTCCTGCTGCTGGGTCAGCTGGGTTTGAAGGAACTTCAGGGAAGTTGAGAGTCTTCTTATGAAAGCTATCAAAACATAGACTTAGGAAAGCTTTGCCCCCATACACAGGGACTGGATTGGAATATTTGATGTGGACTCCTTCTTAAACCTTCTGCTAGAAAGAGAATTGCCCTGCTTAAGAGCCCTTTTAGCTAAGTACAGATACCTAAACACCACACAGTAAACAAAACAGATGCTAAAATCTTCCCCCAAATTTCCCAGAATTTTGTGTTTTTTAGAGAAGCAGGTGATGTAGATCCAGTCAAACTTAAGCACACTTTCCATTTATTCAATATGAACAGACTTACCTGTCAGACTTACTTTCTCTCTCACAGAGTTACTGTACTAGTTGCAGGTTTTACACCTTACAATATGCATCTGCACAGTGAGGATGGGTGAATTGCTATGGCAGACTTTTCCCTCTGCCCATCATCCCTTCCAAAACAATGAAAATGGCTGTAATGTCAGTTCTGAAAGCTGGCTGATAATTACATAGACTAATTATTAGTCTTTCATCTTAATAACTAGCATTTTGAAAGCATTTCATTAATTGGTCTTGTTACTGGTAGGGGGCCAAGCCTACCTGTAAGATTTGGATTTTTTTATACTTTCAGAGTCATCTTAGTTATTAAATCACTGTTAAGGTTTCCAGAATTGCTGTTACAGAGCTTATAATAGCTTGACACTCCCTATCCCTTTTTTAATTCCAACTCACTAGCTAGGAATTCACTATCATTATTCACAATCTAAAATAATCAGTATACTTTCTAGATATCACTATCTAGAATAATCAGTGTCCTTCTGTTTAGCAGGTACAGTAATAACATACCTAATCTTTTAATTTCACGACAGGGTCCCACTGGGACTGAATAGAAGGAAGACATATGTATTATTAATATTATAAATAATTAAAATGAAGGAAATATACCAAAAGTGAAAAACTTTAACCATAGTAAGAACTAATACAAGCCTTTATGCACACTATTGGTTCCATTTCTATACAATTCCAGCCATATACTTTCCCTGCTTATTTATGTCTCTGCAATGCATACATAGAGCCTTACCAGATCAAACTGATATAATCTCCCACTCATTCTCCACACATGCAAGTATCTACAGAAGGTGCAAGGCAGGGGAGAGAGTGGTCAGTCAATCGTGTTTTAATTTCTAGCTATTTTTGCCTAAGTCCTGAATGGCCTGCCAATTATGAATTGTACCAGCTGGGCTGTAAGGAGAGCATGCTAAGAAGGACACACAGGAGAAGAAAATAATAATGTAACACTAATGAGCAGGAGAAAGGTTCAGAATGGGGGACACCTGATGGACACTCCAACTCTGGTGTTAAAATGCCTCACTACAGTTCTATTCTCCATCCCGACAAGAAGGAAAAAAATCCAACCAAACAAAAAAAACCAAACTTGGTTTGGAGCTTGGTTACTGAGCAGGCATAGCCCTCAGAAAGGCAGCTGACAGACACCAGCATTCCTGGCCTTGGGGATGTATCTGCAGACCTATAATATGGAGGTGGAGAAAGGGGCAAGACATCACTTTAGCCCACTGCCCCTTCTTGGTAAGCCTTCACCTAATTCAAGCTGTAAATAAATCCTGCCTGTGTCAGGCCAGATGATCAAAATTACAAGCCCACATCTACTTACAAATTCTACCCACCGAGCAGATAGTCCCTGGCAGTCCCCGGGCAGAAAAGGGTTACAGGAGAAATGGCTCCCTGATATTCCTGCTCTGTTGATCCCATCTTCACTCTTCTCTTGACCCTATTTTTTCTCTGCCCTGAAACCTTATTGCTGGGAACAGCCTGCACAGTGGAGCTTCCTGTGCGGGATCTACACATATCTTTGTCAGTCCTGTGTTGCCACAGAAGAACGGTGCTGATTTTTTGTTCATCTGAAGCTTTCAGCAGCTGTACAGAAAGGAAGAGGGTTCTTGTCCCTATTTCTACTGTCTTTGTCAGTAACCTGTTCAAACCACGCACTAAGAAACAGCCTCACAAACGTAGGAGATGAGAAAGTTTTAGCTCCACAGTGAGATCATCATCTGAATGTAGGCTTAGGTACTAGACTTTTTGAGGCATAATCCAGATACGTAATGAATATAAAAATTGGGACTTCTCTGTGGTTAAGTACACAGCAAAAATAAGAATTGCATATGATGATGACTAGAATCTTCTCAAAGGTCTTCTTTTTATTTTCAGATAATTAATATTAAATGCAGTAGTTTCTTTGTTATTTTTAACAGAATCATTTTTACCAGTGTTTTATATGTAACGTCAAAAAATAAAGATTTTCAGTAACATGGGAGCCCTACTGTTTTTAAGAAGCTCTTTCCTCAGACCATGTCACAGGGAGAATATAGAAAATAAGTCTGCTAAGCAAAACCTGATGAATGCCCATCAGCAGTATCGTTTCTTCAAGAGCTACTGAAGGAACAAAGAAGAAGGATTTGCCTTAAAAGATAAAGATTTTGTTCCATCACTGCTGGGATGTCAATGCTGAATTCACATGGCATATCTTTCAACATAAACTTTTAGAAATGTGGCATTTGGCAAAACAATTGCTTTGAGAACTGATCTGCTTTTCAGGACTAGTTATCTACGACAAAATTTAAGAAATTTACCCCATGCTTTATTGGATTCTGCTTATTTGTGGATGTAGATCAGTTTAACAGAAGTACATGTATACACATGCATTTCACTATGTATCAGCGTCATACTGATGCACTCTACAGCATCCTCCCTGCTTCTCATTTTCATAGCCTTGTAGGACAGGCAAGGCAGACAAGCCAATATGCAAAGCCAGCAGGCCATAACTCCACTAATACAGATAAGTGACAATCACATTCCCAGGATAGGTAGGTAGCTCTTGTTGTCCTTTAACACTGAAGGAAATATAAACCCCCTTGCTCTGAGCACTGATTGTCCAGGTGATATCAGAGCTCTCAGAAGCAGCTACTGCGCCACCGAGATACTTAAACAGACTCTCAATCTGGAATGGGGATGTGCATGTTGGAGGGAAACTACATACGCCAGTCTTCTGCTATTTTTTTAATCCTTATTTTTCAAGAGAGCATTGAAAGCACAACCAATTACTAGAGTGGAACAGTAATCACTTTTTCCGCCACAAGGTCATAACTTGCTCTTCCTATGTCACAGGTTCAAGGCCTTGGGGCTCATTCAGACCCTCATCACAGCACCCCTGTTTTCAGGAGAAGTCTGCCCAAGCTCATGGCTATAGAAGTGCCGTGCCAGCAAACAGGAGACTCTCCCATTCCTTTGTAACAAAGAAGAAGAGAACAAGACTAAGACTATCAAGTATATCCACTGTGGGATTAAGGAAAAATAATATTGCTTTTTTAGGTCTTGCTCTCAAGCAACTCACCTTTCTGTTTTAGCTTTATTATATGCTTAAGTCATTGATTCATTCTGACAATCAAATAATGTTTGTGAAGTTCAAAGAAAAATTAAAAAGCACATCAAATAGCTGGGACAGCCATAGGTCATCTGTTTCTTATGGCCCCTTAGTACAGGCTTTATTTCCAAGTGAGTCTGTCACATTTCAGTGAGTCTAACAGAATAATTTCTTTAACCCCTCCAAAAACCTTCGGACTAAGATGTGATGATGCACCGACCCCTTGGAGGGGGAAGGGGTTACAGATATCATTACATGAGACTACATAGAAATGTTAAGGCTATCTGCGGAATCTCTCCTTGAGTCACTCAGCAAAACTCAAACACTCAGAAACCCACCTTTCTGAAAAAAGATATGGGTCTTATTTTAGCTGCTGAAGATGATTTAACCCAGGACTGCTAAATAAAAAACACCTTCATGTTGCAACTTGATCCCCAGTTTGAGAGAGCCCCTCATTGCTTTGCTAAGTCAATTAAAAGCCTCACTGAATGAAGAAAACTGCAGCAAAGGTAATGAAATGAGAAGTCTTGTTCATTATAGAAGTATCCTCATCTCACTTTCACACAACCTCCAGCCTCCTGTTGACCCAAAAGCTGAAGGAATGAACATTTCAAGCATGTAGGCAGAGAGCGTAGGCAGAAATGGGTGATGATCAGGGCATGTCAGTAATCTCATACAGCTGGAACATTGCCCATTCAGTGGTGGACAGCTGTTCTCAGAATGACTAATCACACAGGAGGAGGTAGAACTGAAAATTCTCCATTTTCAGAGAGAAGGATATTGCTTCTCCTGACACAATCTCTTAGAATTAGCTTCTTCTTTTCCTTCTAATTTCATGACTGAAAGGTCTAGCCATGATGTGTAAAGTGATGACCTGTCTCATATACTAAGTGTGAACTTCAGGTGTGGCAGCATTTTGCCCTCTACAAATTGTTTAACACCACTGTTCCACTCCAGATGTAGAAGGTTTGAGTGGAAGGGTTCAGTGATGAGTAAATTTACTGCTGTCAAGTACTCTGAAAGTCTTTGAAAGCAAAGGCACTTTATAAGACTAGAATATTCTTTCTACTACTATTCAGTTATAGCCAGAATATAGGTTGATGCCAGGTTCTCAAAAACCTGAGTCCAAAGTTAGGTGCTTGTGTCAATTGAAATTCATCAATTCAGTAAAACACACACGAAAGCCTAGAGCCAAAAAGGCTACAAGGTGGGTAGGTGCAATAGAAACCAAACCATGACGTCCATCAGTAATGATGGAAGTACTCCTTCTACACAGCCACAAATACTGAGGTGGGGAGGGGAAAAACAAAAAGAAAAAAGAAAAAAACAAAGAGAGAGAGAAAAGGCAGAAAATGATTTTTATTAAAAAAAAAGAGAGTGTTTGTCCACCTAACTTCAATATCAGCTCCTAGATGCCTAAAGTTAATAGCAGGCAAGATAATATCCATAAAGCAAAACAGAATGTAGCTTTCATCTTCTGAAGTGTTTGAAAACCTAGCCCATACCAGGACAAAATGGCTGGTATTTGCCTGTAACCATTCCTATTCTTGAGGATGACAGTGATAAACAATTCCCTGAATGATACTGTTTAATATGCAGCACTGATGAGCCCAATATCAGTTCCTGTGTTAAGAGCAAGTTCAAAGACTATTCAGCGTTTGCTTGATAAGCTTCTCAGAGAGGTCATTAACTAGTACAGTTAGTTATCCTCCTCACTAGAATTTTCTAGGCCTTTTTTGAATCAAGTTCCCCATTTTAGGGATGCTTTGCCAGATGCCTGGGTGCATCAAAAGGAAAGGTACATGTATAGCAGTATGTTGATATGTTAGCCTGTAAGGCTATGAGATGTTTGTGGTTAAAGGCTATCAGCAGACCTGAAACCAGGAAATGGTTTTAACTAGTTGAAGCATATAGCTCTTACAGGATTGAAGATAATATAGCTATGCAGTAGAAAATACTTACAAGACTTAGGTCTAGTGAGAAAATTACTCTAGGAGGTGGCTTTGGGTAGCTCTAAGAGATACTTGTCTTCAGTATTTGAGCACAAGAAGTAAACAAAATCAGCCAGCTGAGAACCTCAGTGGTATTTCATCCTCCAAAGTTAACTGCTGCTGGTTCAACCTGCTTGCTTTGGCGTGTTCTCGTACCTGCCCCACACATGCTGAGGGCCGGGGTAGTGGTGCTAAGCAGCCTCAGCACCGTGGATGCAAACAGCTGTTGCACACAGTGTCAGCCAGGACAGCTCAGATCATCACATTTAGCCCAAGATAACTATTCTCAAGACTATTCCTTCCAACAATCAACCTACAGAGTCTAAAGCAATACTGAAAGCCTTTTACTGGCACAGGACTACAACTCGACCACACCAGCAATTCCTCCTGACTAGAGGAACAACAAGGCAGAAGCAAGCATTCCTGTCATGACCTTCCTCCCTCTCAGTTGCCATTCTCAACGAACTAACACCAAAAACCTACTCCAGTAAGAAGTTTTAACTGCATCTATGCTAGGTGATTTTGCCAGTCAGACAACGCTAATTCCTGTAACCCTGAACAAGAGAGGCCTACCCATGTCTGTCATGTTGACACAGCTCTAAAAGTCTGAATTAATGGCAACGTTGCAGGGGATCAGCTACTGCCTAATGCAAGACCCAAAGGCTCCAGCAAACATCCTTAAGCAGCTCTAAAACCCAGAAGCAATCTGAGTTGCCTGAGGCTATCACAAGCGGCGAAGGTAGACATGCATCATGGAGAGTTTCAGAGAGGACCCAGGCTACCACTGAGCACTTGTGGGTGACTCCCTGGGCTCGTGGAACAGGGACAGAGGCACCTTCCGGAGACACCAGCAATCAGAGCTATAAAGAGAAACAGCTTGCTGAAAGGAAGCTATAATACAAAAGATGAAAATCCCAAGCAGAAGACTCTCAGAGCCAGCTTTCCATTTTTAAAGCAGGAATAATTCATGCAGGAAGAAAATTCAGCTGACAAAACCAGCAGAATAATGTCAAAGAGATAAGAAAAGAAAAAGAAGAAAGAAAAAAAAAACCCAACCCCTCCAGTAGCAGCTGCCAAATAGCTCCTTCTTCCTCTGTAATGAAAGCAGCAGTGACAGTAAGGGAGAAGTAGTGACCATTATGCAGTGCCTCACCAGCACATAAGCACACCTCACACAGATGCATGTGTTTCACTGTTAGAAATTTTAGCTTTAGGAGTCCCGTCAGAATATATACAGACAACACAGTTCCGGTAGGAAAGGTCTAAAATAAAAATCTCTTTTTTTCGTTTCTTTTAATTAACTACTTTTACACTGCATGCTCTTTTCTCAAGTGTAACTTCTGAGTAACCATACAGAGCAAAAACAGTAAATCTTACATATAAATACTGTTCTGCGTCTCAGAAGATCCCACTTTGATAACACCATTGAGTTACTTAAGACCCTTCACTTTTTAGCATGAAAACATTACTCTTCTAGCACATGTGCATGCACATGTACATACTCACTTGGAGATGGAACACAAACTTTCCTGGACTGATTATGAGCATCAGTCAAGCCAGTGATAGTAGTTACTCAGATAACACATGTACAGAAGTTGTCATTTCAAGAATTACATTTTCCAGACACAAGGAAGTGAACTACTAGGGAAAGCTGTGGTAACCTTATCTTTAGATACATGTCGCTTTCTTTTTTTGTGCCTAGGGTTTTTTGTTCTTCTTTTTAAAACTGATTTCTGCAATGCCAACTCCACTTAAAAAACTTCCTGAAGTATATGCTTATGCCAAAACTATGGATAATGGGCTATTCAAAACAACCTATAGCCACTCTAGCCAATCTGTTTAGCTTAGGTGATCATCAGTATTTTAGAACTTCAGGTTACAGGTAGATAGTCATTGTCTGTCTAAAAGATAGTGTTGTCAGTCTATCTTCAATTATTCAAGTATCCCTAATTCCTGGAAACCTGGGATGTTCTCTTCTAGGAAGAGAAATGAAAAGAAAAGGGAAAAAGGAGGGGGAGAGAAAACCATGCGGAGTACACGGTTCTTTTTAGCCTTCCCATCAGATGCTACTAAGAGAGTGGCTGGCATAGACTGAATATAGAAAAAGTCAAGCAGCTTTTGGTCATACGTCTACACTTCCACACCACACATTAGAAAATATGTATCCCAAGGAATGAAACTTCTCCCGAGAAAGGCTGCATTTTGACAATATTCTCAGCTGTAGAATGTTTTTAAGTTCTCAATATTCCAACTGTATATGTATATTGAGGTTTCAAAAGGAAATGCATTAAGTTTCTGAAGTTTTGACTGCAGTGAAAGGTTAACAATTTGAAAAAGAATATGTAGTTAAAATTGAAACAGAGCAACTCAAATGCCCTCAATTTTACTGTTGGGTGGAAGAGATAGAGAACACACTGTTGGTTCATAAATTTTTACCTTTCAGCTAATATTGTTGTAGGAACATTTTTTGAAATCTCCCAAACTCTTATAATGGGGAAGGAAAAAGAAAAGCACAGCCAAATCAGTCACCATCCAGCGATATTATTCCAGAATAAAATCCATTCAGAGATCTCCAAGAACTGGAACAATAGTTCTGAGTTGCAGCAAGTCAAATTGTGCAACAGCGGGAGTGTTCTCTTTTCTTCCCTACATGACAAATGGAGGGGCAGATTCTGCAGTCCAGCGTATAGCTGAAGGGGCTTCAATTTAGCAAGTCAGGTTTTATTATCAGTCAGTCTTCTTAAGGAAGTCAGTTTATACAACTGCTTGTATTCATGCCTCAATCCATTTGTCTATCTTGCAAAACTTTTGCATTTCCAGGGCAATTTCAATCAAATTTTAACAGACTGTAACAGCTATAAAACAGACTTTAACAGACTTTAACAGTTATAAAAAATATTTTGTCTGATAACATTGTGTACATTCATAGATGGTAGGAAAGGTAATGGCTCTGCTGAGGAAAACTTGCCATGTTAATTTATTAGATACAAGGAAATCTACATATTAAGCACAAAGCTATAGGAAATCAGACTTACAACTTTTATTGCCTATGGTGCTACTTGTTTTCTATACATGTGAGATACTCAGTACAAGAGCAGGGTAAACAGACAGACACATTTTTCAATGCATCAGCACTACCTTTTTTATATATAGTAGTAATTTTAGAATATAGTAGTAACTGTACTGATGCAATAATTCACACATCCACAATGAAAGCAAGTCTAACTGATGAAATTACAGAAGGGTCCAACAAGAAACCTCTATGTGGATTTCATGGCCTCCAGGAGTTCTATGAATATTTTTGATAAGGGGATTTGGCTTAGAACAATCTTCAGTATACATATAGGATATCTCAGGGAGTGATTAAAGAATGTAAGTCAAGAAGATGATAGTAGTCACATCTCTGGCAGGTGTCTAGTTTTAGTTACCAACACGTTCAGGAAAGTCTGTTAAAGTTTTATTCTGAATGAAGATTTCAGTGAGTAAAATGGAAGCCATGCTCTTTTATTAGGTCATTGTACTCCATGTTAATGTTATTCTATTAGGTTTCTGAATACATTGTAAGTAGGGAAAAGCAAGTAGAATCAAAGGCATTTTTAGTTTACATTTCAATCCAAGAATCAGATTTCTGAAAAAGATCGTTAATATTATGCTATAAGTTATTATAGAAGGTCAGATTTCATTTTATTCCATACACAGGTTACTGGATAAAGGAAAAATATTTGATTTTTGTATTCTATCAATAATTGTATTTCCTCTGCTGAAAAAAACACCAAGCTATTTTAGCTGAAGGCAAGGTTATCTAGCCATCCTTGATTTGGGGCAATCAGCTATCACAAAACAATTCCTGGGAGTAAACACTATGGTTAGAGACATGCAAATAAATGCTAGAATTATAAATAATAGTACCACACATGAAAGAAAAACAAATCAAAGGGATTTCTACATGAAGCAATTCTGTATCATGCCTCCTACTGAGTTGTTGTTATATTTTCATGTACTCTGTTTTGGGGGTTTGTTAATTTTTTTTCTTTAAGCAAAGCCACATGTTCCAGCAGGGTAAATCAGGTAAAACCATTTATATTTCTTTTAATTTTTGGAAATAGCATACATTCCTCTTTGTCTTACTCTTTGCTCCAGTGTACCAGTATCATATGTCTCTCAACACAGAGCTCAAGAAGATCTATTAGAATTTAGTATTTAAAAAAGACTTGTGTTTAGTTTTAAATTAACAGTGTGACACAGTTGAAGATGCTACTAAAAGATTTGGATTCTGCTAAAAGAAAAAAAACCTAAACGAAGAGTTACTAAAAATCAAGTATAGTTTTCCTATTAATTTATGACAAGGTTGCCTTTGGCAAACAGTCAACCAAAGGCTTGAGAGATGTGAAGGGGCATTAGTCTGCTAAGGTCAATGAAGCTACGGTGATCTGCACCAGAATTTGATTTGCCAAATATTTGGAAGGGACAATTACCACTTAAAAACAGAAGATCTCTTGCTTAAAGGGGTCTTGTTGAAAAGTCAGAACTGAGATGCTGCTCAGGTAGTAAGTTTTAGTCTTGCATCCGCCTCAGTGAGGATTCATTTAGAGTAACATTTGGCGCTATGCAGGAGACTAGAGATGGCCTATGCTTCACCCAAGTTCAGTTATGTTCTCCCCTGTTTAGGACTTCCATAATGCCTATGGCTCTTGCTAACTTTCTGCATAAATGTATCTTTAATTCCTTCCCCCCCCCCCACATTATTTTCTCCCATTCTAAAAAGCTAAAAAGAGGAATTAATTACATAGGTACAGATCTTGAACCCCTGGAGCCATCATTAGTTTCCCGGGATGTCCTGGGTAGCAAAGATTAGATCCGATACATAAAATAGCATTAACCTCATTAAAGTTTAGAGTCATTTCAACCCCAAGTTAAAACCTTTAAAACATTCATTAGGAAATGTAAATATATTTGCTTTTTGAAAGACAAGTATGAATCTGCATGTAATCAATCAGTTCAGTTACTACCGCTGCACTGTCAGAAATGCAAGAGTAGATTTCCTATAGAGAAGCACCTAAAACCAAAAAAAGAAAAAAAAAGTGATGACAGTGACATATACACACACATTAGGAGCCCTTTTCCCCATGTAAGCTCCCTATCAATTAAAACTGTAATTCACAGACAACATCAATAACAAAATAATACTCCTTAAAATCCTGCAATAAAGTGGAGCACAAAGTGGACACTGCAAAATGAAATGCAGCAGAGTAAAGCAGCCCTCTGCAGTCAGGCATAGCAGCACCATAAAAGCTACAAAGTACCATAGACTGTACTGCCGTAATTTACTTGTCCCTCCCTTTCTTTTTATACTATCTAAGCAAAAGTGGCACTGTAAATTATAGAGCAGGCAGAGCAGAGCCACACAACTTCTGAGGTGTGGTAGCAGCTTCCGTACTGAAGTAATCTTACATCACCTCATTTAACATTTCGGGGCTCCACAGATGAGACCAAATCCAGAGAACTATGTCTATAAGCATAAAGGTAAAATAGATGAGATCAGACCATCCCAAAGTGTACCCAGACTCACTTCCATCCACTCAGTGTCAGGAACTATAATCTAAACTGGTGTAAGCTACATACCAAGCAGCCAAAAGTAGATGTGAGAAATGTGTGTTATTGGGTAGCGGATAATCTATTTTATGATTTATTCTTATGCTCTCCAGTTTCTTCTCTTCTTCCCCACATCTGCTCTTTCTGACTCTACAGACACAACACCTGGATATTTTGGAAGGCTCATTTCAAACAATGGAAAGGAATTCCTTGTGTTTCCAAGGGAGAGGGGGGGGAAGAACACTCTTCAGATGGCATATAACTCCAGAAATTCGGAGAAAGCATTAGGACAAAATGTCAGTTATTCTTTCATAACAACAAAACAAACCATTAAGATAATTACTTCCTTAGTGATATCCCCCTTCTGCCCAGAAAATCAAATAAATCTGTGCCCATCACTAGTAATCCATTTGTTTATACCTACTACTGTCCCAAACAGTACTGACATTTTATACATGCCAGTCATACACCTTTACCTGTCCTTACACCCTTGCAGATGGGAAAGAAGCTGAACAAGCAAGCAATGAGAATTATGGTCTTTAAACAAAAGGAATGGAACTATATGATGATCAGTAGTGTGGATGGCAGGATCCAGGTTCCCTCTCCCAAGAAGGCTAAAGATACTGACCCCAGAGCAATTTCAGCCAGTGTGAGGAGCCTTACGCTTCTCAAAACCCAACTCCAGCACAGAGAGCGAACAGGACAGGAGCACTTCACTGCCAACACAGAGGCTGTGCATGAGTGCCTC
Organism: Dromaius novaehollandiae; assembly: GCF_036370855.1. Taxonomy (NCBI): domain Eukaryota; kingdom Metazoa; phylum Chordata; class Aves; order Casuariiformes; family Dromaiidae; genus Dromaius; species Dromaius novaehollandiae. Next base: position 109,772,373 of record NC_088098.1, read on the forward strand.
CGAATCTCAAGCTCGCATACACCATTCTTCTCATTGCTGTACCCTGTCAGGCCACAGTGCTGCTCACGTTAAAAGGAATTGCCATTAAGGAGCTATACAGCAAGGAATTAATGATCAAGTGTAACACGCAAGCATTACACCTGCCAGAACTTAACAATTCTGCAGTAGAAACAAAATGATGTTCATGTGTGTTTACTTTTTTTTTCATAACCACTTCATATTGATACGGAAAAAAAGTTAAGATACTGAAAGAGTATTACAAGAGGAAATTTCTCCTGTCCATTAAACGTACATGTGATCTTTAAGGAATGAGCCAAGGGTGTGGAAATGAAAACCAATAAACTCTCTGCCAAATATTATGGATTCTATAAGTTTAACTCCTTTTTCATAATCTGCCTCTCATAAAAATCACAGTGCAGTTGCACACCTAATTCCTTAATTGCACCTCTTTAGTTAAACACTATGCAGCCTGCAGGCCTTTTGGTTGTTTTTTTAATTCAAAGGCTGAGTAGGACGTGTAAGGTGTTTTAATAACAGCTCTATATAATATCTAATTTTTCCAGTCTATACAGTTTGACTGTCTTTTTGGAAGAGGTAAATAGCATTCTTTGAATTCATGTGTAACAAAAATGACCAGTGCTCATTAGACAAGTACAACAGAGTATTTATGTTTTTTTAAAGGCAATACTGACCAAAGACAATTTTCTGCATAAAGTGACTCTAGCACATAGCTTAGCACCAACACAGTATCGCTGATCATGCCTGACATACAGATTTTCAAACTGCGTGGATCAATTAGAAAGTCATGGACGACAGTAAGCAGGTGAAACCTCACAATCTGTCTAAAGCATACAGTTTTAGGCAGCCCATGCTCCATGGTGTACGCTCAGCCCGATACTCTCATAATCCCCCTGTAACTCAGAGAACATAACTTTACCACTGAATTCCATGATGCAGTATGGCCTCCAACTCTTACTGCCCAAGACGCTGAAAACTGTTTAAGATCAGGTCTGTTCGCTCCATTAAGAGAAACAGACCTTCTCTCACCACCAAGACAGACCCATAAAAGGTCTTACGTAATGCTAAATACTAATGGCCTTTGCACCGCTCAAATCCCGAAAGGCAAAGCCAGCAACCCAATTACTTTTTTTTTTTTTTAATAAAGAAAAAGCAGCCAACAACACTTGCTTGACAATGAAACCGCAGATGTGCTGGAAGAGAGAGAGGCTTGTGCTCTGCCACTTGCCTAACCCTCATTCCCACTTACCAGTCTTACCAGGGCTTTGCCCTTCAGTACACCTAATACAGCATTTTGCAGCTGCTCAAAGAGCAGATTTCCCTCCCTCCCCAGATAGGGCACAACAGTAGCTGGGAAATGCTGGGAACCAGCAGCTGTGGAGATCGACATTGGCTAGGCTGAGCCAAAATGCTGAAGCATTTCTCATCACAATTATGCAGAGCCAAATGCCATAGCTGTTAATCAAGCACAACTCAATGGGAGCTTTGCTCAGTTAAGTAATGGAGAGTTTGGCTCATCCTAGCCAGAAGATTAGAGCACCACAGCAGAAGCCACTCTGTTCAAGACTGAGGTTAGCACCCTCTTTTAGCATATGGGTAAGCTCCCTTCCCCTGTCTTCACCTCTACCAGTCCCTCTGACCAGGAGACTTCAGAGGCAAGGTGCATGTGAATGAGCAATGCTGAAAAAGCAGAGGCCAAATCACAAAGGAACATGGGACATGCGCTTTTTCTTTCTCTTTATCCCAGTTTCACTACCTGCCTCACTTGCACCCTTACAAACTCTTTTCTCCCTCCCCCCCACCCAAAATGGTTGGAAAACAACAGCATCAGTCCACTCTGATGCATAACTTGTAGCCTCCCAGCCGTGTGATGAGCTGTGATCAGTTTGTTTCCCCTACCATGATCCTTCTCCTAGAAGGCTCTCAGCAATGTTGGTGGCTAACCTCCTGAAGCTTGGTGTCTCTGCTCTTGCAAAACTCAGGTCAGCATATAGAAACTTAGTTAACAGAGGAAAAAAATCATTTACCAGTTGAACAAATTAAAATATTTTTTTAAAATTATATTTCTTTGTCCAAGTGAGTGGATAAGGTGATCAGAAGAGGTGTATCCTGAGCAGGAGACAACATCATAAGAAGGTATCCTAGGCTGGGAAGAGTATACTGCAGACAGAAGTGCTAGCCATGCCATGGTGTGCTTTCTCTAATTGCACGTTACTCTCTCTCTGGGCTCCTTGATTACACCAGGGATTACTTTCTCTTGAGATCCTGAAGATCTCATCCTGTGAGACAAGGCAGAGGGAGGTAGTAGAACTGGACCAGGCTGAGGGGGAAAGGAGGAGAAAGAACTACTATTATAGGTGTTTGCAATTACAGGCAATCATTAAAATTTTTCCTGTTTTTGAAAGTACTATAAACCTAAATCAATAATCCTCACAGAAGTAATATTGTCGCTTGAGTTTTCTACTTGTTCTTGTCACTGAGGAGTTAAGACCTAGAAACTTTTATAATCAACTTTATTTTGCAGCAAAATTTATTTCAAACCAGATCCTAATACCAATTTTGAAACAATCTCTAATCTGTAGATTGCAGAAGGATTTTCAAGCTCTATTTTAAGCTGGAGAAAATGCTCCTTCTCCCCTTCCCCCCAGCATCGGAAGATTGCATAACCGGCAATACATCTAAATCTATTTTATATTTACACTAACTTACTGCTTGGAACTGTACTTGCATTGTTCCAGGACTTATTTATTTCCACAGACAAATGCTGCAAAGACTTGCATTTACACACTGCTGTGGCCCCACTGAATTCAGCGAGATTATTCCCAGCATATAGAATTAAGTAGCACATAAATCTCTGCAGGATCTCAACCAAAGAGACCGTTTCATTAGGAAACAATAACGAGTCACAGGCTTGTGTTAACTCTGTGAGCCAAACTCTGTCCTCAGAGACACAGGTTTGGTCACTTTGGGGAGGAGGCAGTTGCCGAAATCCCCCGGGATGCGAGCTGGCCTCTAACCGGCCAACCACAGATGAACGTAGGATATAACTCAGGCACACACCCACCCTGGGCAGGGGCCAAGAAGGCTCTGTGTCCCTCCACCTGTGGAGGGCTGAGTTATGTTTCATGGAGGGGTTGATGATCAATGTGAAGACATGGTGGCACTTTGGGGGCAATTTAGACCCATTTTTGGCTTGGCACTCCAGCTGAACTTAATCCCCTTTAGTCTCTTCTTCTTCCATTGTCTTTCATGGCCCTCATTGCAATGGAGATCGCATAACAGGAATGTATCTGTATAGGTTTGGGAAGCATGTGCAACTTTTTATAATAAAAGGAATAATGGATATCTTACATTATTCATAACTTAACTGATTTCATTTGCATTATGCTTTACTTTCCAGATTTTTAAACAAGGACATCCTAATAGAACTGTACAGGTAAATTTCTTCTGAGATTCGTGCTCTAGAACAAAAATAAATGTCTTCCACAGAAATCATTATTAAAATGAACATTACACATTGTTAGATTGTGGCCTAAATTGACAAGGGTAAAATATAGTCTGTAACACCTGCGTCTTTTATCTCTAACTCAGAGAAAAGCTATAAAGCTTTAAAATAATGATGGGGCAAAAAAAACAAAAAGAAAAAAAGATCAGGAACATTTAAAAAAGAAAGCAATACAGATCTAAAAGCTCTCCTGATGTCATGCTTAAAGAAAAACAAATGCCTCTGAGTCACCCCAAACCGTCTGTAAAGCAGTAAAATGGAAGGAAAAAAACCCCAAACAAACCCAGCAACAGAATAGCCAAGGCAACAGAGAGCGACTGGGGGCAGATAGGAGTTGATTCTCTCCTTTAAAATTCATAATCATGTGTTTCTGCCCCAGAGATACTGCTCATGTGCAGTGGCTTCACAGCATTTTCTCTAGAAAAAGAAAACGTTGCAAGTAAACACACTTGTATTTGTCATCGTCTACATAGAGACTCAACTAATTCAGGTAAGTAAATCTTCTTTAAAGACTATCATTGATAATCCACTGAGAAGAAAACACTGATCTTAAACCAAAAACTGACAATCTTTTGCCTCTTCTGTTGAAAAAGCCATGGAAATTACGGAACCTTGCACAAAGAGAAAGGAGAACTGACTGAATCCTTCATTCTGGATACCTGAAAGTCTGTCTCTTCCTTATATTAATCTAGAATTTTCTTGGAATATGAAGAAGGAAAAAGGAGTTCTCTTATTTCATTTTCATCTCATTTGCTCCTGTCTTCTCCCAAGAATTTTAGTGACATTTGAGAAGAATGATGTTTTTCTTTTTCTTGCAGTCATAAGGCAATATTAAATGTTCTTCAAATCCAGCTGAGTCAATTGCAAATCACCCATCAAAGTCAGCATCACAGAATCAGGCCCTGAAACTCTGTTCTGAAGTGCAGGAGAAGAAAAAGAGATGCCTTTAAAATCATCCAAGCAAAAAATGAGTAAAAACAGGCATTCATGAAATGTTATTGTCCAAGATAGAATGGTAGAGGCCAAGGAGAACAAACAATGTGAATAGAGAACATGTTTTTCCTTGCCTGCTTCACAATAGCTAAGACTCTTTTAAAAAAAAGAATAGGTAGAAAGATAAGACATGCATGCCTGATATTGAAGAAAAGACTGTTTGTACCAAGCACACTGGATAAATTGTTCAAGAACAGTTCAGCCATGTCAAGAAATGACCCTCTCATGCTGCCAAGGTCAGTTAGACCTGTAGTCAGTGTTAGTCAAAGGTCATCACCACTTGCATATTTAAAATATATGCATGTGATTTCTCCTAGGACTTCAAAAACTTGGTGCAAGCCAATTGACTAGGGGATTTTTAGATATGCTATGGTAGTCAGGTTCCCTGATGGATCAAGAGCTGTAGGTAATATTCAGCCCACCGCTGAAGACTGTCAGAAAGCCTATATGCTGCTGGAGAGCTCAGCTGTAGGGCTTAAATGGGACTATGAGAGATTTGTGCTGGGCACATGTAAAAGATTTGCTTGCTCACTCACACACAACATACTACTGAAGCAGCACCTTGACTGTACAGCTAATACAGTAGCTTTTATGAGCCAAATGAATCCATTCTGACTATGTTATAATCCTTATGGATTTTTTAAATAGAAAAAAAAGGAGAGGTATGACCCCTAACCTCCTAATTCCTGGTTAAAATCACACCTGACTTCAGTGTTTTGAGAAGCCATTTGTTTTAATCTCAGTCTGTTCTCTGGAAGACCCCCTAATGTTTACACAGCAGGGAAAAAAATCATAGAAGTCTATTCCCTTGGAAATTCATTATACAGGTGCATCCTGAGAGGCAGTTTACTTGAACAGGAAAAACAACAAAAACAGCATGAAGATGTAAATTAAATGCATGCTGGTAGTTAGCCTTCTACTCAAGCAATTCCCATTGTTATCTTGGCTTACTGATAACCAAAGGAATGCTGAAAAGCAACAGTTTTTAAACATCTGCTAAGCAATTTTATTACTTCTCTAATTCCATAATTCTATTTAAAAACATTGATTTCAGGAGTGATTTTTGGGTCGATTTGTAGTGAAGATAGTATGACCCTTGCATTAAAAATCTGATGGAGCTACTTTGTGAAAAAAATCAGACACACTGCTTTAAAAAACTCAGCACTGAGAATCTGACCTGCTCCGTAAAATTAGCATCAGTGTTATCACATAGTTGATAAAGTCCTTATCTGTGTGCAGAGAGAATTAAAAAAAAAAAAAAACAGTTAAGAACTTCATGGAGTCTCACCTTCTTTCCAATTTTGTAAGCCATTCTTTAGAAAAACATCCGGCTTGCAGAATATACAAGAAGCAGAATCCTAACCTGGAATGCCTTACATGCAATGTGAAGGAAAAAACTTTCATCTATAACATGATCAGCAACATTATTTCATAACAAATCTGGCAAAGACTCTGTTCTTACAGAATTGTTACCTCTGCACAAGAATGGCCCTGGCTTGTTTCTGTGGTTGTGTTATTTTTTTCTAAACAACACCTATATATAATTACACCCATAAGTCCACTAAATACACTAAATAGGCACTATCCCTATCTAGGGCAAAGAAACAAACTCTGGGAAGGCAGTGGAGTTTTGCTATTTTAAATTAGCTGCAGCTTTGTCCCATGATGTCTAGTCAACAGATACGCATCATTGCTAATTGGCTGTCTGGTCTCATCTTTCCACAGTTGAAAGATAAAAGTGTGAAAGACTCCCCTAGGTTTAGGGCCAAAATAGACTAAAGTTCACTGCATTTTCATGTGGTCCCTCTCTCTCCCAAGGGTTTTCAGAACCCAAATACCGAGTAGATTCCCCCAGGCACCCTGTTAAGAAACTTCCATAGAAAGAAGTTTTCTCAAATGAACTAACTCTCCCCTTCTCCCCTGTCCCCCACCCCTCTTTTTTTTTTTAATGTGGAAAATGCAGATCTCAAGATTTTCTCTATCTTGTATTTCACCACTGTATGTCAGCAGTGAATGACATTACAGTGGCTTAGGTAAGAGGGAAAGAGCGTACCCAGTATTCACGACAGAAATGGAGAGAATGGGGAGGGACAGAGGGGGGGAGGGAGCGAGGGAGGGAAGGAAGGAGAAGACTTTTCTCTAAGGAAACAAACAAAAAAATCAAAATGAAAAGAAGTCAAAATGCTCTGGGAACCTCTAATTTTTGCAGCTACTATAGAACCCATGAACTCTTCTACTGAAGCCAAGACTTCTGATTTTCCAGATTTTCTATTAACTGTGCCTGCCAATGATTACTCACTAAGAAAGTGTTTGTATATATACACTGGAACTAAGTGATTTTACACTGCAATTACTGTCCTTTCTCAAGAGTGGTCTAGTAGAGTTCGGGAGATGAACAAGTGGTACAAAGACTCTCTACAACTTTCCTTGGCCCTCTCATCTGATACATGCTGAAAGCACCTTCTCATGCTAGTAGAGCACAATGATGTGCTAAACATGTCGCACTTGTATCCCTGCCGCTGTGTGCACACAGTTCTTGTTTGCTTTGAACAATGATTTCTAACATAAAGCCTCAAAGACAGCCAGTGCCGCTTTGTGAACCCAAGCCAGCACGCTCGGTTCCCTGCACCATTCAACTGCAGAAGCAGTGTCTGCTAGCACAGGTATTTTCCCATTTCAGAAGTCCTTTGCGTCCTAGCCTTCCCACCTGGGAGTGCCCCTCACAAAGCACACCCTGAAGCAGGGGAGGCAAAAGCAGCCTCTTGCAGCTGATGCCTACCTGAGGGGACACTCCTGGCTGGGCTGCTGCCCTGCGAGGAGAGGCTGAGGGATGGGGCTTGCTCAGCCTGGAGAAGAGATGGCTTCGGGGGGACCCAAGAGCCACCTGCCTCCATCTACAGGGAGGTCATCAAGAAGACGGAGCTAGGCTCTTTGCAATGGTGTGAGGATGAGAGACAACAGGAATAAGCAGCCGGATGTAAGGGAGAAACTTTTCCACGCTGAGGACAGTGAAGCATTGGAGGTTGCCCTGTGAAGTTGGGCTGTCTCCGTCCTTGGAGGTTTTCAAGGCCCGACTGGACAAAGCCTTGAACAGCCTGGTCAGCTCTCAGAGTGGAGCCTGCTTGAGTAGCAGCTTGGACTAGAGACCTCTCAATGTCCCTTCAAACCTGAATTCCTCAATGAAGAGGAATTCCCTACAAGAAGACCTGGCTTCCTCCTGTTACATCAGAATTATGATGTGAGGAGAAAGCAGACATTTGCTTCTTTGAAGTCCTTCCGCTCATGCGGGTTTTGTAAAGGCTTAGATGTACCCTTTCCGCCTTTGCGCAGAGAGTGCTCTGGGAGCATTACAACCCTCAGGTTGTGCCATGCTGAAACATGGGAAGCTCAAGAACATAAACGGTGGCCAGACTGCTATCAGACGAATACTGACCTCTCTGTATGTTTGTGTGAGATCTTCTCCCCGTAACTAGCAGGCAGTTATATCACTGCTGACAAAACAGAACCGATACTGGTTGCAGGCAAAAGCCTTAAAGGCTTAATTGTTTAACGGAGAGATTCTTAACAAACACTTACTTTGTAGTGCAATAAAAATGCATTTTTAAGACACCTTAACAATACCAATATTTAATAATGGCCTTCATATGAAAGGTACTTGCAGATGCCTACATACCATTTCAATTAAGGTATAAACAGACATAAAACTATTTAAGCATAAAATACAGTGTATTTTTGAACAACTCATAATTTAAGACCATAAAACTGAGAGTGATTGTAGGCCTCACAGCTTGTCACTGTTTTGAATTCAAATAAATGTTAACAAAGTTTACCATCTCAATTCAGCAAGTCAGTCTCGCGCTATTCCTCACCTACATCACAGAGACCATCACTGCATTTCAAATCCTTATCATGATCCTCCACAGAAAAGCTAGCAACCAAAGAGCCAAAGGCTCTAACAAGCGAAGTGGTTTCAGGATCTCCAGATCAGGACAAGAACTTAACCAAAAGATTGTCAAGAGACACTTGCATTAATTTTCCTTCTATTTTATCCATTCGATAGATAAATACAAGACTTTCCAGAGGTATACATTCTGAACACAAACATATTCTTCAGTTAACTTGAAAATTAGTGAAGCAACTTCCCACAACTCAGACCAGAAAAATATATTCTTCTCTACTTCAGACTTTGAAATCTCTCTTTAGAAACTGTTTTCTTTTTGAAGCCTCAGATCAATGTCATTAGTGGCAATAATAACTATTACAATTTGACTTTTCATTCCTACATACATACAGACTGCTGTTTTAACAGGAGGAAGGGGAAGTGATCCCATACGAGTGCTTAATATAATCACCAGTTATCCTCAGGGGATGGATTAGTCATTTCTCAAAAAGTTGAGAGAGAGAGAACAGAGCCATTACATGAGGGATAGCTGCGTTTTAAGAAATAGGTAGGCACGTTACATACCAACACACAGCGGGTGGTCACAAGCACGTGTCATTTGACCTTGCTCCCGCAGCAGTTCTGGAGTTCGGAGGGGCTCTGCGGATGCAGTCAGCTTTAGCTTCCCTGGTTAGAACGGGCACATGCTGGAGGCCGATTCAGGCTGCCTATCTGAGTATCACACTAACTGGTGGGGTTTGATTCAGTTCCATAAAATAAATCAGATAAAAATCAAGTTTTTTCAGAAAAACACCTGGGGATCATACAGCACAGCAAAACTACATAACTGAGTTAGGTTTAACACGTAAGGAGCCTAATACCTTTGAGGATGAGAAAATTACCACTCATTATGCTAAGTAATGCCTTATACCAGCATGTAAATAACTTCTCTTTGTAAGCAATCACCAAAGCATTCTCAACAGAAAACTAAGATATCTGATTTGTTTATATATTCATCTAATTTAAGGCAGAAAGATTTTTAACTGAAGCTAGATATGAAAATGTGTCACTAAAATTTTGCTGAGCTACATGTTAGGATCCATATATATTTATACTTATACAGACACACAGAGTTACATGCTCGGTCTGTGTGATGGGCTGAATCAGATAAGATGTTTAATGTACAGTCCTGTACTGTATGTTACAAGAGATTTCACTCATCTCCCTGCTTCTGACAGTCATAGTTTTGGTGGGAAATTAAAAGTTAATTTTGTCTTTGTCCTTTTGTCTTTCTCCTTATCAGTAGTGCCTTCAAGGCATGCTAAAGTATGTTGAAAGTGACCTTCAGTTTACTCATATCATCCTGAAACAAGTGATTTAGCCTCCATACTTGTAGGAGTAAACACAAGAAACATCCACTGACTGACAAAATATTTCATCAGAATTCACACGCACACATGCGCCCGCCCCCCTGCACCGGGGAGCCCGTTAGAGGATGACCTCGTTTAGCCAGGCATCATCATTTAAGTTCACCGCCATTCCACATGCACTACTATTACCATCTGCACTTTCGATTCGCATCTTCTTCCCTTCCTTTAAAGGTTGCTTAATTTTGTGGATGACTCTGCATCCGGCCAGCTTGCACCCAGTTGCTACAGTTACAGTGCTGTGATTTCAAATACAGACCCAGATCTTTAACCAAACCTGATTAAGACAAGAATTCTTCTGTTTCTCAGAACTACTCTGAGTAAGCAGAAAAGCACATTTTCAGTGCTTAGAAATACAGAACTTAGACAAATGATGCAGGGAAAAGCACAACTTCACAATCAATACCCTGCAGAGAGCGTGCTGGTGTATATCACATATCCGGACTCATTTTGGACAAGTATTTTTCAGAACAGTAGTAATGCATTAGCTTCAATGGTCAAAAACTCTAGACCATTAAATCCAGTGGCACGATCTGGGTACTATTCTCAAAATAAAATCCTCTTCTGCTGGACTGGACGTGAGGGCAGTTGAAGCAATTTTTAAATGCAAAATGTTAATTAGCTCATGACTTGTAGATTTCAAGGCATGTACAGGGAGGCAATGATGGTAGCTTAATAAATACATTGCAAATGTGATCAGCAACAGAGATGAAAAGGTTGACGGAGATAAGGACTTTAATCATTGACTGGGCATAGAACACGAAAAAAATCTTAAAGGAAACAAAAAATCTGGGATACAGCAATAATCTTAGTCAAATAGGCTCTTGAAGATATAGGACAAGTTTATTTGGAAGAGTTTAATACTCAGGGCATCAAGGAGTATATTCCAGGTTTTACAAGACAGAAGTCACAGGATTATTAGGAAAGGTGATTTCAGCAATAACATATTATCCAGACTGGGGCTGGAAAATCATGTTAAAAAACCCAAAGTATATTGTAGCACACAAAGCAAAGGTCATGAGTGTACAGATACAGAAAGCTGAACAGATGGACTGTACAGGCTTTATGAGTATTTTAGTATGATACAGAAAAAATAAAGTGTGCGTGTGCGCACGTGTGTGTATATAAAATATACATGTGTATAAAAAGGCTACCTCGGAGCCACCAGATCCAAGAGAAGCTCAAGATAACTAGCTAACAGCAACAAAATGAAAATTGGCTTTGACTGCAGATCACATCCATGCAACCCTTTTTTCTAGCAACTGCTGTGTTACATAAGTGTACACACATACATGTCCTTCTATGAAGAGTACTGCTGCCGTATTCATATGGTTGACACTAAAATGACAGTAGATTTTTTAAAAGGATTTTATCAGTCTCAAAGAGAACAGGAAATACTTAATTGACCCATCTGGCTTGATGATTTAGTATTTATGGTATGCTATTTACAGTTGCACCCATGATGTTTCAGTGCAGTGCCATATTTACATCCATGTCTTTCATGTCCTCCTCTGCTGAGGCCACAGCATTGTATTTCATTGAGATAAGGAGCAAAACTAGCTAGAAGTGCTCATTTGTTCTTAGCTTATCACCAGTGCCCCAATTGGCTCCCTGGTTACACAGTCAAAGCAAAAACTTACAGATTGGACCCACTGTCTGTTTAAGTCTAGCTCCTTTCTTCAAAGGGTATCTTCCATCTTCTAGTGAAAGCACGGGCAGGATGTGCACGGTTTACATGTTTTCAGAAACTCACGTCCTCTTTCTGACTCACATTTGCCTACTCCCAAGTTCTTGCATGCTCTTGCAAGTCCAACAAGCTATTTTCATTTTCATGTCAGATCCATGTTTTGACTCAATACTAACAGAAGAAAAGGTCATGGAAACATATCCTGGCTACTCAACCTTTTAAAGAAGATTTCTCATTGAATTTGAGGGGGAAAAAAATTCTGGTTCAAGCATTGGCCATATGAAAGAATCCTCTGGTATCTGGTAGCCACTGGTACCAGATACAACAAAGATGATGTAAGAAGAATCAGATGCCTTTGATTTGCACTTAGTTTAACATAATTTGAATAAAGATATACCATATAAGGTAGAACTTGTCATTTCACGATTCCTTGGTAATTCCATTATTTATCAATGTTCTGCATATTTTTCCCCTTACTACCAGTGAAAAAGACAAGCATGTGAACAAGTTTTTTGGCAAAGTTCTTCCTACCAGAGTCATCTCATTTAGCAGTGTGAGATGGGGTTCAAGACTTGACCATTTGTTTCTATACAGCAATTAGGAATATGATGCAACTTCACAGACCTTTCAGCGAGACTGCACAAGTGCTTAAAGCACTTGAAGGACCCACAGCTAAATCACCTGATCTCTAGAAAACCTCAGCTCCTTAGTCTCAGAAGTTCTGTTACTATTTTAATACTAATATTTAGGAAGAAAAAAAAAGTCCCAGTAACAAAAACAACAGGCATATAGATGCCGATTCAGACAACGTAAGCACATACTTCAATCCTGCTCTAAGTGTTTCAGACCCACACCCACCAATGTCTTAGAAAGCTAGCAAGATATCAGCTTATAAAGATATGTTCCTGAATCAGAGCACGGAATGTGCATGCAAAGAACCACTTCACGTTCTAACACACAATTGCTCTAGGAACACTTCTGACATCGTGCATGTACTTCCCACTAATACAGATACATCTTCTACAATAACAGGACCACTCAGGAAAAGAAATGAAATGAAAGTTGGGGGTTAGTTTTTTGGGGGAGTTACTTTTTTAAAACCAAAACAAAGTTTTGACTTGTGTATTTCAAAAAGCCTTTTTCTATTAATCCAGTCAGGGATCAAAAACGTAGCCTGTAACTAATCTGTGTAATTTAACTTGTAGCTTTACTTTTGAATATTATATTCGTCCAACAAATAATTGTTTGCAGGAACTATTTAGTAAATCATGCCATGTAACAAATAAATCAAACAGAAGTGGAAGCAAAACTAATGAAGGAAAGATAGCTGGCAAATCAGTCACTTAGCTTTACCCAATGCCTTCTCTGCAGCAGAAGAAAGCGTATACATCTGAATAATGATGCTTTTCTTTTTCTTTTTGAAGGGAGGGTTTGACTTGATATATCATCAGCCCACTAGTAAAAACATGTTTAATTACATTTTATATATATTTATGCATATGTATGTGTAAAATATAAGCATATACAAACATACATTCAGTATTTCCATCTCCATTTTGAAGACATCATCCACAAGTTCATCTTGAACTTTGTCATTATGCCGAGCACTTTAATTTCTGAACTGTTTCTTTCCTCCTTCTATGACCACCTACCATTCCTATGCAGGGCTTACCCTCTGTAAAGGACAAATAGACAATAACTTTTGCTATGTCTTGGAATGCTTTGACAAATACCTAGCAGTCAAATCCAACTGAATCACATCCAATAAATTCATATGGTTGGACTCGCTTAAAAATGTAGTTTCAAACGTGGGCGAGCAGAATAAATGAAACTGGGTACTTTAGTTCATTTAACAGCTCATCCGAAACATTAGCAATTCCCACCATCCTCATTAACTGTCTTTTGTTCTGTCTACCCATTTTTACCCCTCTTCTTTCCCTATTTCTTTTGCTTACTTTACCCTCTGTGTTTCTGCTTCTCTTCCCCTTGCTGACCTACCCTTCTACATGTCTCCATTTTCTAAATATTTCCCTTCTTAAGCCTTTTCTTTCTTCCTTCCCTCCTCCTTGCTTTTGAATGATTGTTCCTCCTTTCCCTGGGCTTAGTCCCCTCCATCTTCTCATCTCTATCTTTCTTTACTTGTCCAATGTTTTCTTTCCCTTCTCCCCCCCCCCCCTTTTTTCCTTCTGTTCTTGCAATCTTTGACTACTTCAAAGCCTGTCTCCCTGCAGTCATAGGTGTTCTAGTTTCTAAAATCACCTGTGAACTGACAAATTAATCCCCCTCTTAAAGAAAACTGACAAGGAGCATAAATGCAGTAAGAGAAACATCTTAGCCCTAAATATCTCATATTTGACAAAATATTTTTCCAGAGGTTACTGTGGTGAAAACTCAGTTCCAGCCCTCCAATTCCTGCTTGCCATTAGATGCCTGTATAGTAGTCTACATTATCTTATTTTCTTCAAGGAAAATGGTGTGACTTTTAAATTATATATAAGAATTGCAACAGCATTGTGTAGTGCATTTCCACAGCATTATCCAGGACTTCAACTGCTGATGAAGAAATGATTTGTTCCTATTCAGCTTCAAAAAGACAAGGGTTCAACATCCTCCTGGCCTCCTGTCTGATAATACCTCTGAAACAAACCACTTTATTTTTTCTGTTCACCTACAACAGAGACGGCTAGGATTCAGACTTCCATTTCTGCTTGAAATGTCTCAGCTCAAGCGCACAGTTTTCTCCATCCATAGTAAGACATATTCCAGGAAACGTAAATCGCTTTCAGGAACTATTAGAAGAAATACTCATACTCTCATTGCACGAGCTTAACCACAGCCAGGAAGAGGGGTACTCTGCTGCGCAGGGCGTTTTGCAGGCTCCCACCATCCCCTTGCAGCCCTACAGGTGACGCAGGGGCTCTGTGGGGTACCCCGCTGAGCACCCCAAGTCAACCCTTGGGTAAGGGGCACCCTCTGGCACGCATGCAGAGAATGAGACCACCTGCTCCACAGCATCTCCCCTTGCCCAAGGCTGCAGCGGGCTACACCGCAGGCTACCTCTGCCCTGCAGAGAGAAGAGCTGAGCCTTGTGCTTGGGTTGCAAGACTTCCACTTCGGGTCCCCGCCCTGTCTTTGCTGTCATATAATTTTGCCTTCCCAGCCTGGTGATACTGCTGGCATAACTTGCTGCCAAACTCTGATCCACTGACCAGCTGCATGCAGTGCATAGAAGCCTGGAAAAAGAGACATCGCGGTGTTGCGCTGTAACTAATGGATCATTTCACAAAAAGGCATGGGCCCCTGCAGCAGCTTTAAGTTACAGGCCCTCCCTTATTACATGACCCTGAAGGGACATAGGGTCCATCCTCCCAGGGATTTGTCTCTCAAGGTGTCTGGCGCACATCTTGCACATGCAGATTTTGGCAACTAGTTAATGGGACATGCTCAGAGAGCAAGGCCATGTGGTAATGCCCAAGTCTGAACTTGGGGACCACAAACACAGCTGGCAGTAAGGTACCATCTCTGTGCTTTGCAGAAATGCAAAGCCACCAAAGCTAGCACCCGCCTGTTGAACTGAGCTCTTGCAGAGCCTTACTAGTTTGTAAAAGGTTGCCTGGAACAAGACGAAGGAGGTAAACTAGTCTGTTTGACGTTAACAGTTGACAGAATACTTATTCTATGTCTTATATCCAGCTTTCTCACTAAAAACTCTATACATTTGTGAAGGTAGGTACAATGCTCTTTGCTTCGTTGGCTTCATATGCAACAAACTCCAGTGGCAGTTTTCACATAGACACGAATTGGAGTGCATTAAGCCAGAGGACTGTCCTCATGATCAGCCTAAGTGAAAGCCTGCTAATTTGTCTATTTTTGTCTAATATATATATTTATGTCCAAGGAACCTATCACCATGGCAGCTAAGCAGAGAGAAGAAAATGCTGCACACAGGAGCGGATCAGACAGCAGTGCTTGTAAGACATAACCACAAAACTGTATGTCACATCCTCCCCTGGCTTCTGCCATGACCCATTTACGATTTCTACCTGAAAACTGTACAATATGAAAAAGTTTTATTAACATACCCACCCTATAGTCTTCAAAGGTCTTACATCAGCAATAACAGAAAAATGAGAACATAAGAGAAGGCCAGAAAATGGCAAGAAAATATTTAAACTGAAATAAAAGAAATCTCATTGAAATTAACATTGTAAAATGCATTGCAGTGATCCAGTCTAAGAGGAATGCACGCAGCTCAAAGTTCCCCAAGCAACTTCAAAGGGAAAAATAATACTATTAAAGTATATACAGAACCAGTTCAAGGTTTGTCATCAGCACAGACAAAACTGAACAGTAGAAAAACATAGGATGGATGGCATCCAAAGAGAGTCTGTGCTGGGCAGATGTAGGTCACCACTGCCTTTTACTCCTTGGGGCTGTGGCCCTCAACCTTCTCCTTCCCTCCTGTGCCTTACTAGGCCTTGTAAATCCATCCTGACTATCCACAGCAAGTGTACTCTCTTCACTCTGCTGGCTGTACATGCTGTATCTTTAGGACAGCCAGAGCAGGCAACACTGCTGCAGTTGGCTCTTTTGAGGGTAGCTGTGCTGCTGCAGCAGTCTGCTTTGTTAAGTAGGATGCACCAGTTTCAGTGTTGTATTTCAGATTAACAAATCTCCCAGCTGTGCCCCTTTCTTACATTTCAGTTCATATCATGGGGTGCTCTCACAGTAAGAGAATTGGATTGCTTTTAGGCAGAATTTAACTGAAAAATGAATTGTAGAGGTTCACCTGATGTACTGCAGCCACTAGCAAGAGTTCAGTTTGCTAGAGCTAGTCTGAAGTAAAACCATCAAAATGCAAACCCTGAGACACTGGCTCTCAGCACTCATTGTTTTTACAGACCCACTCCTATTGCACTGCACAACTTGCTGATGTAGTCATGGCATCTCTTGACTACCTTGCCTGCATCCAAAGGTCCCCAGCATACACATCTTAGGAGAGAGAATGCCATGAGCCACTGCTTATTCTTCACCTCCAGGCAGTTAGAGAAAAATCCACTCTCGTCACATACAACAGCACCATTACTGTGAGAATCTGGTCCAAAATTAAAACCAGAGGTCAGAAGGTGGATACATCTGAGGAAGGAGAGAAATGCCCTAGAGCTTTCAGGTTCTCTCCTGTATATTGACTTAAAATTGCAGCTATTCTTCCTTTTGCATACATTGACTGGACCATCAACAGAATTTTAAACATGTTACTACTATTTAAAATTGTCTTTGTCCATTACCCTCAGGGGAACACACTGCTCTTGTGATCTGACATCCACAAGCTCTGGTAAAATACAGAATTGTAGTGAGTCATTTCTCCAAGAATCAGCACTGATGACCAATGCCACCAAGAAGGCCAGTGCTGGCATTTTCAAACAAACGAGTCAGAAGATGCTCTGATTTGTTTGCCTGGAGGTTCTCGTGGAAACAACCAAACTCTAAAATCACAGTGAGGTTTCCTTTTTCTGGATGCATCTATGAAGCAGCTAAAGAAACTGATCTCTGCTAGTCACACATTCACTTTAAAATTTGGGAAAGACAAAACGCGTGGGTCCTGATATGTCAAAGGTCCCAGCGCTGTTCCCACAGCCTACAGTACCCCACTTTCCTGAGCAGACCTGTGGGATGGGCTCTCTCCACCCGAGGCAACTATGGGCCTTTAGACACAAACAGAAGTTGTCCTAACCCTGATCAACCCTTGCTTCTGCTTCTCTTACTAGGAAAGAGGGATTAATTGATAGGATAATCAGACATTGTCCACTCTTCTATAGCTCATGCACAAAAAGATTAAGGCCAAGATTTTAATAAGTGGAAACCTAAAGTTAGCCTATACTGAAACACTTTAATAAATGGCCTGATTTTATTTATTTTTTTTAAATCACTGACCTCTCAGTTGCTCCCAGAGGCTTGATCATTGCTCTGTGAATGTATAGCCTCTGATAATCTGGCCTTTATGCCTTGAGCCGAGATCGAACGAGTATTATTGGAATAAGAAAGTTATCCTAAAGGAAGATTTAAAAGTTTGGAAAGGGTTAAGAATAGACAATAACACTCCTATAAGGCCATCTGAATCAAAACCCCAAGCAAAGCGAAAGAGTGAGGAGAAGGAACAGCAAAATATTAAATGTAGATGCTTCTTCTATTTGCAGTTTAATAATTCAAGACCTATATTTATTTATTCATACTAATTGACCGATGAAGTTATGCTGTGGAATAGCTGAAGAGAAACTAATTGCTGTCTCATTTTATTTTAATAGTATATTAAAAACACAAGCTAGACTGGAGACCTCTTCTCGACTTGTCCTGATGTTATCTGCACTGAGACACTGGCAACAGTCCAGGGACTTGCCCACGCTGATATTTAGGACTAACCTTAGGAGTCAGATTAGGTGATTCTGCCTTTGGCTATAATGGACCACAAACATGAAGCTCATTTCTCTTTGAGATCAGTCTTTCCTCCTTTCCATTTATTTTTTTTCCACTTAGCTTGTGTTATCATTTGCTCAGAATGTGTAAAGGGGCCTTAAAGTGGGTGTAAATGAATTTTGCAGAGCCCACGCAGGACCCTTTAATACTGAGTAATTTGGGCTTAACTGTAGTGAATCCAGCAGCACACTATCTAAATACAGGCATTCCCAAACATTTCTACAGTCTCATAATTAACACTCCCACAAGCCGAATGAGACAGAAGCGTATGAGGCATGCTGTCTTCGACAGAGTCCTCCAGCGGTTCCCACTCCTTCTGTGTTTCCCCTACAGCATTTCCATGCTCTCTCGATAACTAAATAAACGGCACCCTCCGTGGGGCTGAGCCCCTTTTTCCTCTCCTGGTTCCCGGGCCCCACAGCACACTCATGTGCCAGGCTTCCTGCCTTCTCGCCCACACCAGCATCACCCCTCTGCCAGGCTCCTTGCCCAGGGTGGCAGGCGCAGAGGTGCTGGAGCAGGGCACTGCACCCTGGATCGCGGCAGAGCGACAAACAAGCCAAAAAACACTAGCACTGCAAGAATTTGAAGCCATCCTCAGCTTTCTGCTTTCTATTCTCACGTATGTTTGGAACTGAAGTATTATGGATATATGCAATCAGTACAATATAGAGGATTTATACCCCAAGCAGAATCACTACACGCGCCACCCTCAGCGCGAAGGCTGGGATATATGAATCCCAGCGTATGCTGGGCCCGAGGAATGCCGCTTCATCCTATATACCCAGGCAACGAGCCACTGAACCTTGGCAATTTACATGCCCTTTACGTAGATATAAATAAGCTCAGAAGGTGAAAGGCAAGAGAAGAGCAGGTTCTTTGAGTGCAGAGCCTTTCATCCTCCAAGCTTTTGAGGACAGATACAAAGGCAGCCAGCCATCCAAATTGTGCACATTCCTCCTTTGAAGCTCCACCTTTCCCCCAGCCCAAACTTTGCCATTTAGTCATTTCATTACCTAATAATGACTGCTCCTCCCTTCAGGACTTAGTCCCTTTGAGGTGTGGCAAGCATTTACCCTCTCTTCCCAGGAATCTTAGTTTACTTTTTTCTACCTTTTTTTGCTCAAACTTACCAATATCTTCAGATAATTTTGAAAGCATTGAAAAAAGCCCTATCTTTAATTGCATTTTTATTTTGTATAGGTCACCACATGGTCTTTATACAAAATATAATGCATATCAAAATTTGAACATCCACATCACGTGTGCAGAGTACCATGGCAGAGTTACACCTGTACTGTATTATTTTTGAGAGAGATGAGGCCTGCTGTTTTGAACTCTGTCAATTCTATGCTTATGAAAATCTACCAATGACTTATTCTTCTAAACAAAATAAACAAACAGAAAAATCACTCCTATCTTGAGGCACAGAGACCCTCAAAGCTCTCCTCTTGTGGCTTTTGCTAGAAGTCCTAGCAACAGCCCTCTCCCCAGGGTCCCAAAACACGGCCAAGCAGGGCCAGCGGACAAGGGCTGACTCTGTGCCCTTCCTCCCGGGTCCTGCCCAGTCCGCCAGTGCTGCAGCTGATAAACTAGGCCTTGCCTCCCGAGTTCCCACAAAACGAAGTAATTAGGGGGATATTTGTTCACAGAAAGCAGATTACAAATTACCCACATTCAGCACATGGAAACAAGATTATTTGTGACATAATAGATTGCAGCAATTGTAATCCAGAGCCAGTAAACACTTGTTAGTAGTCCACAGGCAAATACAAATCTGTGTCAGTGTAGCTGTTTTTAGGCAGAGGTGATCAAGAATTATCAGCTGTTAACATTTGAACCTTCTTTATTCCACTGATACCGTTTCCTGAAGGCTTTCCCTGCTCACATTAATCTGAATGTTGCCTTCATCTTCAATGGTAATAGGACTGGATCTTTAGGGAATCGTCTTATAAACCAGAGAGAGTGCCTATAATAATGAGACGGAATTTTAGGGAAAAAATGATTTAAAAATAAAATGAAGTGGCAGAACTGATTTAGTTGGCCTTCAATCTAAGAACCTGATGCCTGTATTGTTAAAGGTTTAAAAAGAAAAACAAAAAACAAAACAAAAAAACCCACAAAGTCAGAAATCAAGACTCCGACTTGGTGACATCAAGCATCTTCAAACAGCTCTTCTAGCATCTCATTCCCAAATCAGGAAATTTCAAGGGCTGGCTTATTCCAAGGCAGCATCTCAGGACTAAGATAAATTGCAGAATCGCTCAACAAGAGCAAATCTTTAGAGAACACCTAACTTTAAGTCATAACATAAAACTGAGTCTGAACCCAGAAGTCCCTACAGGTGAAGTCTTGACATACTGATGTCTGTGCCACCTGGTTCTTTGCAATGGTTTTACAATGATTGTTTTGGCTTGTCAGCTGTGCAAACACAGTAACTTTCCCTTAAAGAAGAATAGCGAGAGCAAAGGCAACTCAGGATCCTATGATACTAGCTAATGTACAAATATGTCGATCCTTTGTGCTTTGTCATGTTGTGAAATGGATATTACTAGTTTATGAAAATAAAGAGCTACGAATCAAATTCCGCTTTAGACAAAGTTTTGGTACCCATTATAAAAATTAATACAGTTACAGTGCTGTTGAAGACATGTACCAGAAATGACTCTATGCCCTTATCCATGCACTGGAGCTCCCTTGAGAACAAGAGATGCTAATTTTGATGGTAGTGAGCTGACAAATGAAGAGCCTATTCCAGCTCATTTTACTGAAGGGAAAGTTTTGCCTTGTACCTTCCATCTGACTGCACTTGGACCCACCCCTGTTAGTTTGCAAATGATAGTACTTGCTTATATTTTCACTATTTAGGTTTTGTGGAAGATTTTCCACAGCAGCCCCCAAAGGATTTAGGAACATGAGAGAGAATTAAGTCATGATTTGATCACACTGATATACTCACACGGCATATGCATTTGCAGAAGTAACGGTCCATAAGAAAATCTCTCTTGTATAAATTTCTAAAAGGCTAAAGAAAGTCTCTTCATGTCAGAGATTCTGACACAGTTTTTTCCCTTCAGAAATTATGTGAGCAAAGTGATAACTCCAAAACAAGAATAATGCTCATATTCTGCTGTAGCACATGCTACGTAGCAAGACAATACAATACACTTGCGCTATTAAAGGAAGTTTCTTTTTTACTTGCTGAACACCAGTTTTAATACATTTGTAAACTTGAAGAAGATGAATTAATCAGTTCTAGAGTGCATAAAAATAAATTCTTTGTTTGCAAGATTTCTGGATAATGCACATATATATCAGCGAAAATTTGGGATTTCATATTAATGTTGGCTCAAGAACACTTCAAAACTCATGAATACATATTTCCTGCTTGTGCAGAGCACACTGCACAACTGATCCCACCCAGAAGCAAGGGACACTCAGTGCATCTTGGCAAAGAATTAAATTTAAACTACCTCAAGGTTTCCCTAAACCTGAGCTCATTCTGTCTTGGCCTCGTCCCTGGCGTAACAGATGCCAAAAGCCTCCTGGGGCCGCTGAGGTGACTGAGGGGTCCTGTGACACATAACCGCCCTTCCCGCCAGCGGCAGCCCAATCGCACTATCTGTGAAAGCTGAACCACGGCAGCACCTTCGCGCTGCCCAAGGATTCCCCTGTGCTGGAAGGTTTCTCCTGTGGCCAGACTGGCCAGCAACAGCAGGAAATAGTCCCAACGTGCTGTGAATCTGGGGCCATAATATGTTAATGTGAAGACTTTTTCCAAGTAATCTTTACCATCTGTTGTCTCGCATTGATGTTAGTGTTAATAATTTATAGGCCTTCTTTTAAGGCTGAAGAGGAAGCAGAATGCTAAGCTCTAACACAGAGACAGCATCAGCTTTTTTTTCCCCCCTTTTTTTAAAAAAAGAGATTGATGTTGATCTATACATTAGGCTCGCACGGGGAATATACAGTGCTCTCTGGCTTTCTGTCATTGCTGCTTTTGTAAGTCTTTTGCTGATAACAGCAGCGTAGCAGTGCAAGATATTTATTTTAGCTCAGTTCCTCTGTCGCTTCTTTCCTACTAAAATAAGGTATGCAGTCTATCTGGTACATCAGCAAAGTGCACATAAAGGTCACAAGCAAAGCATAAACTAACAATATACGAAGCATTACAGGACACAGTTATTGCCAGGCAAGAAAAGAGAAGGTCCCTTTTTCTGCTAAGTGACTGTCAGACTGAAGTAACATAGTTGTGCTACCAGTTTAAGCCAGCAGAATCTCCTTGCTATATTTAACCTTGATTTCCTCAGAGACCAAATATGCAAATCGGGAAATGCGATTCACAGTAAACACGGCTTTCATAAGGCAGCGCTAAGTTATAGTTCTGAACAATCAAATCAGCCTTTCCTACTCGCAGGGCTTTGCTTTAATCTCTTATTAACAGGATTAATAGCCGACTTACAGTTCATGCCATCTTACTCCCCTTTTACACAAGCCAGCCGAGCCACTTTCACAGAGGGACGGGTGGATTAATAGTCGTAGTCAAAAACTAGGGTGATAATGCACAAAATCAGGCGCGGCGAGGGAAGCCGTGGTGGAAGCGGACAGCTGGAAGATTGCTACCAAAACAATGCAATGCCGTAACCAGCAGACAGGAATATGAAATGCGTGGGAGACCCTTCTGCTTCTAAATTAAAAAACAAAACAAAGAACCCCTGACAGATAAACAAGTATAGTAAAGGAATAAGTCTCTCTATTAATAAATACTTACCAGAGAATAAACAAGTAAAGGAATAAAGAACCTGGGAAGCTCAGAAATGTAGAGGCATTTGCAGAAACATAACTCCACTAAGAAATGCAAAGCTCTGACAGCCTGTTATACAATCTTTGATTTCTTTTAATAACACTTCAAGGTCAGATGCCAAAGCTGTTCCTGGAAATCCTAAAAAGACTGGGTGGATCCCCAAGTTGGAAAGGAACTGCCACAGGGTATATTGTGCAACGTATAGCTTATTGACTGCCCTATATTGGGTTACCTCCAACAGCTGACGCGGACACAGTTGCTATAGACAGGCTGGGCGCTGGGGCAAGCAGCACGTAGCCGTCGGGGGCAAGCGGGCGGGTGGGCACAGCACGGGTCGGGGCGGTCAAGCCGATTACCTCGGCCAGCCCGCGCCCGCCCGCCAGCGGGGCGCAGCTGGGTTACCCAAGTTCACACGGAGCCATTGACATTCAGCTGCCTTGCTTACTCATTACCCGAGCAGCAGGGGACCGTCTGGGGCTGAAACGTTAACCCTTCCCGTGCCCCCGTGATTTTGCTCTCAAAGCGATACAGCTCGGCACCGAAATGCCGAGTTACCTACCTGTTAGCCGCCCCAGGGCAGCACCCAACAGGGAGCACCGGCTACACGCAGCTTTGCCACTGGCGTGGCTCGCTGGAAACAGGGCCACAGAGGAGGGGTGAAGGGAAGCTGGGTGGAGAACCGGGTCTGAAAAGGCAGGAGAAGTGTCCCAGGCAACCACAATGTCCCTATGGCCAATTCTTTACTCATTTCTTCCCTCTGCGCAAAGGTAAGCATGCTCAGGGCTTCACCGTTTAGGGCCTGTAATCCAGGGGAAATATAAAAGGGGGGTAGGGGCAACAGAGACTTTGCTGGTACCTCATGACCCTGTTAAGGTGGTAGCATGGCTTCACGGAGTGGCATGGTATTTTCCGGTTTCTGAGGTCAGCAGTTCTCTAACATATCATTGTAGCCCACTGATTTATGAGTTTGTTTGTTTTATTTGGCTCCGAGAAACAAAAGGAAAATCAGAAGTACTTCTGCAGTATGTAATAAAAAAATGCCATTCTGCCTCTCCCAGCAAGTTGAGGGCCCCTCTGCAAAGGGAAGCTGTTCTGCTCTGACAGAGAGAAAAACAGATGGTGAGTAGCAGGTATGCGAATTGTTCCTACTACTCTTCTTTATTCCACCTTTCACTGTAATTATATTGCATGCCAGGCTTCAAGCGAAGCATTGAATTCAGATATCAGAACTTGCTGGAGATGAATTTTGCAAAGCTTTAAATGTTAGTTCAATTTCGTGACATTTTGAGTGTAGTTCGTATACCTCTCGAAGTGTGCCAGGTGCTTAGAGGCACATCAGCAGAGGAAAAGCCGTATTGCAGCTTATAATCACAAATGAAATTTTCAAATAAACAATGAAAAATAAGTAAACAAGCAGTGAAGTTTGCTTGCATCTGGTTAATGCCTCAATTTATCTTTATTAGTTATTTCTAATATGAAGAGCATGGGAGGTAAGATTTATAGCTCTTTTCAAAGAGGAGCCAATGAAAATTAGTTGGATGGGACTAATGGATCAGTTCCAAGCCTAGGGAAGGAAAAGACAGTAAGAGAAGGAGTCATGGAAAGTGGCTAATGAAGTGGTTTCTGCAGATGAAGTACGTTAGAAAGAGTTATAGAAAGAAGTTAATATGTCCGTCCGTGTCCATGAGGGCAAGAGGGAAAGAACTTAAATTTAGTAAGAAGGTCAGTGAAGGAACTTGAAGAAGAACAGGATATGATCCAGTGAAAGGTAAGATAGAAGTGGGCTGAGTTGAAATATCAGGAGGCAGAAAAGAACATATCACTTGTCTGTGACTTAATAAGGACCTGCACATTTGTTTGTTGTAGGTAGTGGAGAAAATATTATTATGGTGTGAATTTGAAAACTGCATGACAGTGGAAAAGGAGGGGTGAGAAACAGCAAGTCAAAAACTGATGATAAAGTTGCAAGCTTAAGAAGTGTTCAGGAAGAGAGAGAACTTAAGAAGTGTTTGAGATTCCTAGTTTGTTGGCATGTGTTTCTGTTTGCAGAGAAGTATTCGGAAAGTTTGACTGATGAGGCAAGTGCGAGCAGTTAGCAAAGTGAAGTGGAAAGGAAGAAGTTAAACTGCTGAATTTATACGGGGTAGTCGAAGATGTGGAAGTGTGTCATAGCATGGGCATGGAGGAAAACAAGAGACGTGGTGTTTCTGAGAGCTGGAGAACAGGTGGTTTTCAGGAAGGGAGGGTGTCCACTCACCCTGAAATGGAAGGCAGGAAGATGTTGTTGGTGACTTTGCTGGTAACGCTGTAAGCCGCTTCCACGGCCTAGATGGAACAGAAAGCAGATTTTATAGGGGGAGAAAATTGGCTGAGTAGGGCCAGAAGAAGTGGGATTTGTTTTACATGTGTAAGACATATGGAGGCAAAGAAAGGAAGCATATGGAGTGGCACTTGAAAATGGGACTGGGGTCAAGAGAGATGGTAGGGGAAACAATAACATGTTTCAGATCAGAGAAGAGTGGTGGAAGATGTCTCATTGTTTCTTTGTGCTGCTCCATCTGTCAATATCCATCTGTTGTTTTTTTGTTGTATCCTCAAATGTCAACTCCAGTAACTGTTTAATGTAAAATGGATAATCATGTCTCCCTTTCTCACCCACTTGTAGAAGAATATGTGAAAAAAAACATCTTCCATGTAGCACTAGAAGGGCGGAGGGAACCCACTTGTTCTCTGTAGCGTCGAGCTTGGTGATTTAAAGGAGGCTGTTCTGGGAAGTGGGAAAGGTCAGATGTGAATCCATAAACCTGAGAAGGGCCCTGAACTTCTGTTTCCTGAAGCCCATCTAAGTGCTTAACCACTGACCTGTTCTATAAAAGGCACTGATATCATCACCAAATCCTAAAAGAAAGGTGTAACAGGAGTATGTACACCAGTGAAAATACTCCAGACCTCCCTGCAGCCTGATGCTTGGTGCCTGAGATGCCCAAGAGGTAAGGTGCTGAGGACACCTCCTCTTGGTGGCCTTCCGCGCTCTGCTCCCCCGTTGGTGTGGTGACTGCTTTGGACCCAATTCTGAGGTATTAAAGCACTTCAGTAGATGGAGGCTGGTGAATCTGGTGGGGGAAACGTTATAACTGCCAGTGGTCTACGCCACCCCCTTGCTGTAGGCTACCTTTCATGCCGCAGAGGTGTGAGCCAGTGCTGGCTTTGCAGACCCTGCTATTCACCCGCTAGCTGTGCCGCCGGAGAGGCAGAGGAGCAGTGCAGCGGGGAGGACGGTGATCTTCTGTGAGTCCCCCAGAGAGGTTTGCTGCGGCTGCTTCCCCAAGCCCTGCCTCTCCCCATGCTCCACCGGGGGTAAGGTTAACAACCAGGGTCACTGCATCACCATCAGCTGGCAGCTACCTACAAGAAATATCCACCCCGGCAGTCATTTTCGCTGCTGGCCGAGCGCAGCAGATATAGCCCGGCTGCTTCACCAAGCCCTGGGGAGCCAAGTCGGTCGCTCCCAGGTCATCGGGAATCAGCCTGTGCCTGTTACGTTCCAGATCTTCGGCGACGTATCTGTAATTATGATTTTCGCTGTTATGTTTGTGATATTAGAATTTGTCTCGCTCTAGCCAAGACTCCTACTCTTAGTTCATGCACGAGCCTGTCACACTATACAATTACAGTGGAGTCAGGGCCTGATCTGTACTATAATTATAGCTGAGTCAGTTACAACAGACTTGTCTCCTGACCTGGTTCCAAAATAGCACTATTTTTTTTTTAAAGCAGAAGAGATTTTAGGTGTATTCTTGAGCCATGTTAATGCATTACACAGGTCTTGGATTTAAACTGGGTTAATTTCTGATAAAGCAACTCTATTATTAGCATAAGCAGGAAATGGTCCAAACTCACTGTTCATTAACATTCACTAAGTCGGCTTCAAGCACCCTCTTTGAATGTCAGATATTTCCCGCTTGCATTCCCTCCCCACTTCGTATGTTTGCTACTTCCTGGCATCCTTATCATATAATAATGAATCACCCTGGAGTTACGATGTCACATTTAGATACTGAGTGGGGCTAGTTTGGCCAGTCCTGGGTAATCAGGCCTCTTAACAGGAAAATACATTTAAATAGGTCAATGAATCTTACAAGTCTGTGCATCAGGAATTATCAGCACTGCAGAACTTGCAGTCTGGGGATAAATTCTCTTTCAAGCAAAAGTTCATTGACACCACTGGAGTAGCAAATAACATTTCATTTACATTTAAACCATGGTGTTTTACCTTTCTGGGTTGTTGGGGTCTTTTTAATTGGAATAAAAGACTCTTTATTTTTGACTTTTTTCTTCATATACAAAAGTAATATATTTGAAAGTCACTGTACAATCCTGTTAGAGCTGAAAGGGTGCTTATCTAATCTCCCATCTCCCAAACTGCAGATGTAGTTCTTCGTCCTTATTTTAGCCTCATGTCTTTTTGGTGATTGAAATACGATGAAATGTTGTATTACGAAGCTAATCAAATTGAAAATGGAACACTTTTCCTATCCTTTTAGATTTCCTGTAGATTGTGTCTGTTAAGGCAATTTCTGGAAGCCCCAAAAGAGGCCAGAAACATATAACAGGAGACTCTCAACCCTAGACATTAGCAATCTGTATCTATAGCTAAAGTGCATAGCTAGGAGTGAAGGCAAGGGACAACTTGGTGGGGGGAGTACAGAGGGAGAAGTACTGCCTGAGGACCTGTCTGCAGTAGGAGAGTCTGTCACTTTATTTGTGCTGGGATAGACACCTTGGCAAAAGCCACTAATGGAAACGCATCCTATGCCAGTGAGAGGAGACTTCCTGGCGGCACAGCCCCGCTATCTCCCTCCGTGATGTTAGCAGAGCTGACAAAAGCACCCTTCTGTTGCCGTAGCTGTGCCTACACCACGGGTCTGTGAGTGTATCTAGGGTGAATGATTTTTGTTTCCTTGTTGTTAGCTGACACGTCTGTAGTGGCGCAGTTTTGTGGTCTACACCTGCAATTGCTCTGGCGTTCAGAAAATAGATCAGTGGCAGCTATGGGAATATATTTCTGACTTCCAGCTCCATTCCTCAACTGTTAGTCCCTGCTGCCATTGTATGAGAGTTTTTAAAATGCTACAGTCTATTTTGGATTTCTAAATACATAATTATAGTTGTGAATACGCCAGTGTGGTGTACTTCCATCGGTTAAACTCTTTGTTAGGTCTGCTTCTTCCTGTATGTTTTGGGGAGTGGCAAGAGTTCTGAAATTGCCCATATTTGAAGGATAAAGTCAGTTTTTTTTGTTTACAGTCCTTATTTTGCATTCATTTCAATACATCTCTTGCTAAAGAGATTCAGGATAAGCCTTCAGGATAAGTCTGTCTAACTTCTAGTCCTGCATTCAAATTCTGGTAGTCCAATTTTTTTTATAACTTGTGCCACTTAAGATATCTCTTCCTGACCTTACTTAAATGCACCTTGCTCAGATAATATCTGCATGAGGCTGTGTATGTATAAAAAATTGGCATTCCTTGGACTAAGTCCTTAAAAAGTGGACTAAGAGGAGACAACTTTTATGGGTTCATCAGTATAAACAGATGACCTGTAATTTGCCTATGAATATAGGTATGCATACGTTCAAATGTTTATAACATGAGTTCTCAGAATTTAGATTATTTTCAATGGTTCAATCTTCCATTCTTTAACATGTGTGAGTGTGTAAAAAAGTAGCTTTCAAATTGCGTTCTGTTAACCACTCCTCACTGGCATGCAAGCCTGTTGTCATTAGGATCAAATTTGTTATATGGTGATTTGCATCTCTACAAGGAAATGTTTAAAGGGTCTGAAAAACAGAAAAGGCTCAAAATCATCAGTTCAGAATGGTACTTCTGTTGTACCAAAAATAAGGTGATGGTGTCTGATCCTGGAAAGACTTCTGCTGTCTATTGGCTCATCGTAACAGCCTTCACTTGCAAGACGCTAAACTTTCAAATAAGCATGTTAACACTGTCACTCATTGGGCTCCTCACACTTGACGCACCTGGGCACAGCTGCCATGCTCTCCTTGAAGCCCTCTTAAAAACTCTCAGTGAACACTGGCTGTGGGTAGCCAGGGCTGTCTGCTCATCCTCTTCATCCGTGCTGTGGCAGTGTTTTCTTGTGGTCCCATCTCTGTCTGACTGCCAGGCCTCTTTTGTCCCTGCTGTGTCATTGGATTGTGTTCTCTTGTATTTTCTGTTCTCTTCTTGTATGACATTTTGCATAATGGAATCCTGATCCATAAAAGGGACAACAGTAAAGCATAAAAAAAAATAAATCTTTTAGTGGTGAGTAGGCTCGCTGAAGTCAATATGTAGGAGTAACACATGCGTTAGTCTTTATGACATGCCTTGACACAATGTGGAGTGGCATGAGGCCATGGGCTAGTATGGGGTCATCTCCACAAGCATGGTTGCTTCCCACCCTGGCTTTTGAGCTAGCATATTTCAATACAACACAGCCCAAAATCTAAGCTGGACAAAACCTTCCCCCTGTCCCCCACCAAGGTGTTTTAGTTCACGTGAGGCATGTCCCATGACAGCCCTTTGGAAACAGCTGTGGTTGCCAAAGGTGTCATTCCTCCTCCCCGCAGCTAACTGGATTGGTGCTGCAGTAATGTTTCTCAGCCTCAGTAGTTAAGCTCACCCCAAGTACCTATTTAAATTATAGATCTAGAATATTGCTGGCTCCCCTCCAAATCTCTGATCTAGTAGCTGTTTTTAATGATAAATTACATATGTTTAATAGCTCAGCTATTTTGTTTAGTTCCTTCAGAACTTCAGATGAATAGGCTCCAGTCACAGTGATTTATTGCAATTTAATTTGTCAAGTTGTTTCAGCACTTTTTCTTACACGGCTCTGACAGCAGTTCACCTTCACAAACCAAAGATAGGTATTTCCCCATTCTCCTCAGAGTAGAGACCCATGCAAAAACTATTTGGCAACCTCTGTGAGTTCTTTCTCCTCTTTGACCTCATTTTCTCCTGCTCAGTTGATTAAATTCAGGGATTTTATTATGTGTGTCCTATGCTCAAATCCTTTATCACCACAATTACACCATACAATCCTTTTCATAAGACAGTTGATCGCTAATTTAATGGTAGGTACAATTTTTGCCTGGGTTCTTCTAGAATCTCGGTGCTCTGTATTCAAAAATTTTTTTTTTCTTTCCAGCCTACTCGTGACTCTTCTCTTTCCCTGATCCTTGTCTGTGTCTGTTTCATCTGAAATAATCTTTCTTGATCATGGATGATCAGATGCACAGAATCCCAAGTGAACTTTTATATTCCTTTCTTTTCTACCTGCTTAGTCTAGTATAGGATTGCCTTTCCCTTTTTCATGATTATGTTTTATTAGTACTTGGTATTTATGCCAAAAGAATAATTATATCTAAGTCTATTGGATACTCAGCTGGTTTCCACTTGAAACTTCCCAATTTATGAGATTTTTGCTTTTTGTCCCTAAGCGTGTGACCTTGCATTTGCTGTAATCAAATTTAATCTGATTTCTGTTATTCCAGTTGTCATTTGTTTCTTCCCATGTGATATCCTAATAGTCCTGTATATTAACTTTGTCATCAGCAAATTTTGTGCTTTCCTATCTTTTGTGCCAAGATCCTTAAAGAAAGATTGGTACGTTTCATGACCTTTCGTTGCATCGTTCTCCTAGTAGCCTCTCTGCAATCTTGTACTTTCTGTTACCATATTCATTAGAAAGGTCCTTAATACAAGTTCAACCTTCATACTAATGCAGGCTTTATTCTGATTAACTTTTCATGTGGCAACATATGAAATTCATTGTTAAAATCTAGATGGATGAGATCTGTATTTTCCCTGTCTAAAGTATCAAGGTAATTTAACAAGGAAAGATGGCAGGTGTGCTTCTCATGATCTACATTTGGGACATTTTTCTCTCCCATTTATAATTACTCTTACATTTCTCTGTTACCCCTCAAAAAACTCTTAGAAATTACTGAGGGAATACTAATGCCTCTAATTCTACAGTGCCATCAGCAGTTTGGTAGATTTATTTTTAAAAAGCCTTACTTGGTGGGTTACTTCATGTGCTTAATTTCTCTTCTTTTTTTTTTTTTTTTTTTTTTTTTTTTGAGCTATATGTGTTTTTTAGAAAGATTCTCAGTCTCTGCTGAGCTCTCCTGGCCAAAGGTATACTCTGAGAGCTTAACACTGCTTTGCAAAGAACAAATGTGCACCATGTTGTTTTAACCCGTAGTTGTTTTCCCTTCCATTTCCTAATTTTTTCTGTTTTATTGGTCTGGGACACACTGGCTTTGCTGTGACAGTAATTAAGTTTTCTTAAACGTTCTCCAGGGTTAGTTTCCCTGGGTGTTAGTTACCAGATTTCCCCAGAGAAGAAATCCCCGGTTTAAACACCCCCAAGTGTATATTCCTTTTTCAGAGCACTGTCCCCCAGGAGGACATCAGGCCTGCAGACCACTGTTGTTGGAGAGTCTTGGGGCTCTGCAGGGGAAATTGCTCTGAGCTCCTAAGTAAACAAAAGGCACTCCCAACGCCCTGCAGGGCAGGCAGGCCTTTAATTACAAAATTGAAGGGATGAATCAGTTGGGTGTCACTTGACTGGGGATCTTTCTGGGTGACTAAATACATGTCAGATGAGGTGACAACAGGTGATAGGTGTGAAATGTCCTGGCAGTTGGGAGACATTTCCTAAAAGACTAGATGAGTGACTTTGATCAGCTAAATGGGTCACTGAATGAAGGGTGATGGACTGAAGGGGAAATGAGAGCGAAGGACAGTCTGTAGACCTTTTCCTAAGAATGGGATACACACTGTGACAATTAAATCACTAGTGCCTTGAAGTGTGATGCTCCAAGAAGCTTTAATTCCTGAGTATGTTGTTTCCTTTTATATGGAATTTGTTGAGATTTCTCCTCTGAAGCTCTTTGAAAAAAATTTTCTTAGGAAGCCCTCCATGCTTTTCTTATTAAAGATTGTATTCTTTGCAAACATTTTGGAAATATATTTTTAAATCCTACTGTGCATTCAAAGATTATGGTTTTTGTTGTTTTTCTCGAGTAAGACCACAGTTTAGGTAATACAAATTAGGAGGCTGGAGGAGAAATGCAAAAAAGTTGATTCTTTGGTTAAAAAGTGTTTATTAAAACAGTGCAGAAAACACTATAAATCGACCCAATCTTGAACACTGTGTGGTACAAATAACATTTTGAGGTCAAAGTACTTTGCAAAATCATTCCCCTCCCTCCCTGTAATGATCATGATCACAGTGCAAATGCTGGTCCTAGGTCTAGAAGATGACCATTCTTTTCAACCAAATGTCACTGTTTGCCCCACCTGTATGATGTGAGACTGGAAGCATGTTTTAATTTTCACACAGCTGAAGCCTTCAAGGCAAACTTCAGAAAGTACGAAGGTACCTTAAGAGAACCGGAGGTGCATGCTGCATTTTTTTCTGTGCCTCGGGAAGCAAGAGGCACCGTAGAAGAACCCACCTGAGAGAGGAAGCATCCACCCTGCTCCATGTGGGGTCCTTTGAGAGACCTGGGCAGGAGGTCATCATCCTCACACACACGCCCCCCCCCGCTTCTTCTCTGACCCCGCTTTTTTTTTTCTTCTTTTTTTCTTTTTGTAGTTCTCTCCTACTTGTGACACCTCAGAGCAGCCTGTCCATGTCCAGACTTCTTTATTCCCTTCACTCTGACCTGCCATAATCTCTGCTCACTCCCACACTGTGTCAGGCATAGGAATACAACTGCTCAGAAAATCCAGATAGCTGGTGAACAGCTTCTGCTTTGCGGGGACCCGACGCAATAAAGATGCCGATGTGCTGAGCCGTGGGAAGGCATAACACATCCCCAGCTCGTGGGAATGCTGGAGGCTGCAGCCAGTTGTACGAGTCCTGCTGAAAGCCTGGGATGGGGGATGCAGGGGAGCGCCTGCTCCGGGGAAGCGCGGAGGGTGCTGCCACCTCGCTTGTCTCCTTGGAGCATGCCGGGAAGGGGAGAGGCAGAGCCTGGCCCGTGCTTGGCAATGGGGGAGCCAGTTTCCCACCTCCTGTTAGTATGTGGTTTTGTTTCGTGTATGAAAATAAGCATGCTCTAACCTCCAAAACAGGGGACAGTTTTCTTCAAAAGGGAAAGAGTTGCTCCTCCTTGAATCCAAGCAGAATTTTGAAAGGGAAAATGTCTTTGTTGCATGAGGCATTATCTCCCCTGGGGTATTTGAATTTTATACTTGGGAAAAGGAGACAAAAGAAATGAGCCACCATCAAAACCATGGTATGGACACCCAAGGCCATCTTCTATGTAAAGCTTTCCATGACAAGCCCTTTCTTATGCCCTTACCAGACAGTGTTTATATTTTGTCCTTCGGGAAAAAAAATCTTGTGTCTTGAAATAGGAAATAATTTAACACTTTACCAGTGCTATCATAATGAATGAATTTGGTATTCATGGGAACACCACATGCGCTTTCATAGGTGTTGTACTATCATTTCACTTTCACTAATGGGCACTTATGTCGTACTGATTTTTCCCCAAAGCCACATAATGATCTATAATATTCCTGAATAATTGCACTTTAAGTGGAAGTTAACAGGGTTGACTGCTCCCAGAAATATGTCAAAATATTTTTACTATTTTAAGTAGGATTTTGAATATTAACAGAGCCTGGCAATACATTTATATATGCTGAAAAGTTTTACAAAAGAAAGTTCTAAACTACTTTTCTTTTTTTCTTCTTTTTTGGAAGGTTAAAAATTACTCAGATGGCTTTGCAGAATAATTTTTGTAGCCCTCTGCAGAGTAGCAGAATTGCTAAATTGTGTTAAAGAGGAAAAAAAGGAAAGGGAAAACCAAATACAAGC
Organism: Dromaius novaehollandiae; assembly: GCF_036370855.1. Classification (NCBI taxonomy): domain Eukaryota; kingdom Metazoa; phylum Chordata; class Aves; order Casuariiformes; family Dromaiidae; genus Dromaius; species Dromaius novaehollandiae. Next base: position 109,806,060 of record NC_088098.1, read on the forward strand.
TCATGCGGTACAAAAATGTATTTATTTAATAGTAGCTAACATTTCACAATCTCATTCATACCATTGCTTGAAAATAAATCTTGCACATATTGCGTGTATTTTAGAAACGAAATGGCATATACATTTCGAAGTAAAAAAAAAATTTTTTAAATAATCAGTCTCCTTCCTGAATGGATAAACTTTGCTGAATTTCTCGGTAACAGGCAGGCAAGATAGCCTCATTTCTCCAGGCTAATCCTGCTCCAAGGCGAGAATTAATCACCTGTCATGCAAGGAGGTCTCGTTCACCCCAGATGACTCCAGCGTCATCCACGAAGCGTGCAGGGAGATAACCAGGCTTCCCGGGGAGCTGGGCCGGACCCTGACATGTGGCAGCCTCAGGAGGACCGGCTCGCACCCTCGTCCCTCTCCGGAGCCAGCAGAGTGGCTTGATTTTGATGTCGAGTCCTCACCTGAAACGCCTGCTTGTGCAAGCATCTGGCTGCAGCAGCGCTGCCCGGCATCCGAGAAGCCCTGCTGGTTGCACCCATGGCTTGGTTGTGCGTTAAAATAGGCCTAGCCGGTGTGCACAAGGTAGGCTCAGCGGCACAGGTCTGGGCCTTGCTTTGGTGCGAGGGGCCTGCTTTTGGGCGCAGAGGGACCCAGAAAGCAGAGGCGGGAGGGAGCAGGAGCTCACTGCAGCAGGAGCAAGTTGCTGCCGGGACAGCAGTGCCGCATGCCCTGCACCAGTTCGGCACAGCAAAGCTGCTGCAGCTCCAGGCCCAAGCAAGCCCCAGCTTTCGGATCAGACCCACGGTGCGAAGGAGCCACGAGACGGCCCTGCTGTGCTCACGGTAGCCAGAGGGGGAGGTCCAGGGATAGGACGGGGATCAAAGTGGAGCAGGACATCTGTGTCCTCAGGAGGATACTGTGGCTCCAGAAGAAACCACTTAATTAAAGGATTTACCTGCAGTCTCGGAAAGGTCACTGTACGTTCAAGAGTAAGTGCTGTAACGCTGGAGGGCAACCACCCCATTACGCACAAAAAAAGCTGCACAAATCTCGATGCAACCCAAACTTGTGGTGTCTCCGTAGCACAATGCACTGCAGTACTTAAGAAACATCTGATTTTTCTTTTTTAATCTAATTAAGGATTATATGAAATGAGGGCGCAAGGCTTGCTCACGCGCTAATGAAGCAAGCACAGTCATGCTGACGGGACATGTTGCGGGGAACACACGCCTGCTGAGCCAGGCTGGCAGCGGGTAGTCTGGGGGAGGTTGGGGAAGCGCTGCGTGTGGCTGAGCAGGTGGAGGAAGTGGAACAGACAGTGTCATTAGAAACCCTGCTTTATCCCACAAGGGCTCGGCGTGATCAAAGGGAAGCACTGCAGGAGGCTGCCAGTTATTTCGGGGGCTGCCTTGGCTTTACTTCTGCATTGCGCTGATGGTGGGTTCAGGCGAGCAGCAGCTCTCCTCTCCTGCGAGATCTTTCAAGATGCAAAACGCCCCCTCCCTCCTGCATCCCAGCCACCCTTTCTGACAAATTCATGTGGCCTTCTCCCCCTCCCGGAGCCCGTCCAACCTCAGGACAAGTTGACAGCTCAGAAGGCTGATTAACCGCTTCCTGCCCACGGCTTCGTTTTGGAGGAATCTCCAAAAAAAGAGGAATCATTACTTATCCGTGAAAACTGTTTGCCAGTAGAAGTCCCCCCATGCACACCCAGCTCTAATTAAAAGGCAACACGGTACCAACCCTTTGCAGATGCGCTCAGAGGCAGTTCCAGAAATAATTGAGAGGATGGTCGAAAAGTTGGCGACTTAACACCGAATCGGGATCCATGGGGGATTTTCGCTTTGGCAGGGCCTCATGGGGGTGCCCCGCTCTTCCAGCAGGGGCCGTGGGGTGGGCTGGGGCTGCCGCCGCTCCTGCTGCACAAATCGCACACCTGGCAAATTTAGGTGAAGTGAGTGGCAAATGGAGTTAACGTGCTGGGTTGTGAACTGGGGTGGTGAGGTGCAGACGTGGTGCCCCTTCTGCCGTGCAACGGTGGCAGTGTCTGCGGGGGCAGAGGCAGGCTGCTGCACCTGACTTGGACTGTGACTCCCAGCCTTCTTTGCATCACTCAGTGAAATAAAACAAAACTGTTAATGAAGTGGCCATTTTGCAGTATCTTTGACGTATCCTTGAGTGATGGTCATCCTGGAAGATAAGTTCTTGTTTGGTGAAAAAGTAGAGCCAAATTTACTATCCTGTTAAACCAAACAAGTGAAATAATTGAACTCACAGCAATTCAGGAATCAGTTCTTGCATTTCTAGTGTTTCAACACCTTTTAAAAATATTTTAGGCTGCATCTAGGCCAGTAAATTCTGCACTTTTGCATACCACTTGCACCTCTGAAGCAAAGTATCGCTGAGTCCCACTGTGTTTCTCTGGATCTGCAGTGTAAATACAAGCTGAATTCTGGCTGTGTTGTCTTAGTATATGAAGCACAGCTGTACTTAAGCAGCCTTTTAAAACTTTAATTCCCCCCCCACACACACACTCTTACCTTTAGCAATAAAGCAGTGCACTTCTAAGACTGGGAAAACAAGTTTTTAACTGTGAACTGGAGCCTTATTCTTCTTATTCTTTGGAGTAATCTTTAGTCCTGCAAACAGCACCATTTACCTTGGCAAAGCTCTTTTGGTGAGGGGCTATTTGTCTTTTTCCCATCCTGTGTTTTGTTGCTGTAACATAGCGATGAGAAATAGACTACTGATCCTCCGCTGCTATGGCTAAACTGAGTGGCCCAGGAGCAATTCCCAGCATGAGTGCCTGGTTGCGTGTTGCGATTAGATTTGGGAAGTTGCTGCTGGCTTTCCAGGAGAAGGAAATGCAGTTGCATGGCCTGCATGGGAGCTGCCATCCAACCCTGCCAGGCTCCCAATCCGGGCAGCTGGAAAGCAGGAGCCCTTGGTGGAAATCAGATAGCCCCTGTCCCAGTGCCTCATTTCCCAGAGCTTTTTTCTATCGTGAACCCCACAGAAAAGGGCCTTAACTCAATAGTTCTGGGCAGTGCTATGCAGGTCTCTATTTCCCCAATGCCTGTATGTATCAGTGTGAAAACTGAGTTAAAGCTGGAGGCATTATTGTTGTATAATCAGAGCACTTAAACCCAAAAGAGCGCAAAAGGTTGCAAATTCCAATTCTCTACCTAACCAGTGCATTTCTTTCAGTTGTACAAACAAGGATATTTCACCACTGCTATTTTAAATGACCCCCCATATCACTCTTTTATCAGTCAACTCTAAATATATGAAAAAACACATTAAATTATAAAGAGAGAGTATTAGGCAAATTTAAATGCAAGTCTAAGCAGAAGACACGTAATTTCTATTTTAAATGAATAATAATGTTATGCATTTTCCTATTAAGCTACATTTGCAAAGTTACCCTGAAGAAATAGTAATAAGTATCTCACCAGAGCAATTCAGTCCTCAGTTGACAAAACAGACAAATGTAATATTACCATATCCCATTTAACAGCATCCATAAAAGAAATAACCAAATTCTCTGCCACTATAAATCAATAGTTTTATTGAATAGAAATGTTCCAGTTTACACCAGTAGAGTTTCTGGAACCTCATGTATGGATAATAAGATATAAGGTTTGGAAAGAAGCACAGATGTCAGTGTGAGCTCCAAAACCCAGGTTTTATGGTCTCTGATCCAATCCTTAGCACCTGTGAAAAAAAACCAAAGGGTCACTTTACATTACCTTCACTTTAAGTGGGGAAAACACACCCTGGTCACAACCCTTTTCTTGAGCCATCCTCCATGCTCACAGATGTCCAGCCAACACCTGAGAACCATCAATGATGGGGGCATTCAGAGGAACTGGCTTATTTGATGTTTAAGGTAGATGAACAGCTCCAAGGTCCTGGGACATAAGAGGTCCACGGAGTTGGGGCCAGGGATAATAATGAAAAATTGCTTCACTTTTGGGTATACTGGCTATTTTTACATGTGCCATGAAAGTGAGAACTAGATTAGGAGGCCTAGGGGGTTGAATGGATTACAAACAAAGCAATAAGCTAATTGTAAGAGTAATGTTCCTTAAGGGCAAGGATGAACTAATGGTTGTACGTTCCTTCATCCCTATGATGTTAAAACAGTACAACAGGAAAACGGTCAAACCAGTAACTGCTTCCAAGCCAGGTCTGCTACATTATTCATTTCTATAAATTTTATAAATACAGGAGTTGCTTAACATGGATTGCTTGCACAATCTTTAGGTATGCTCATAGGAAGAGAATTCAAGGTCAGCAGTCCCTGAAGGCTGTCAAACTATTTACAAGTTTGCTATTTATAAGGACTAGTCTGAGAGTCCTAGAAGCCATAAGTTCTTGGGCAGGCGGTTTGATTTCTGCATGATGTAGAAGAGGTGCTGTTTCTGTATCAGTGACTGGGCACTGTTGCAGTTCTCTGAAATTATGTATTTTGTTATCTAGATCCTAGTGGTTTCGGGCTCACTCTTTAACTGCTCCATGTAACCTGAAGAATGAAGAGAGCAATGAATATCAAAAGAGCAACCATTCTGTGCAAGTTCTACACTGTTTTCAGGGATAACAAGAGTTAATTAGATATATAATGATTAATACAGAATATTAATTGGTTCACCTTTGGAGTGTAGTCTGCTATAAAATAGCAGTTTGGAGGATTCATTGCATTGCCACAGAGCACTATCTGAAGAAAAAAATTTCCAAGGGAATTGAAAAGCTAGGGCGTACTGGTTTCTGCTGACCAGACAGAGCACACTGCTTGCTCTCATATTAGGCCATTGAAAAACACAAGTGAAGTGGAACATGAAGAAGAAAATTTCTGACCAAATTTGAAACACCACAAATTCAAAAGAACTGATGTACTGAATTCAGATAAGCCTCTGATGAAGAGAGAGACTAGTTGTTCCTTCCTCACTAATGTTACCTATGAATATGTACATATCGTACCTTATGTTCTGTTTGGTAAGTGGATGATGCAGCATGGAAAGGCATCACTCATTCTAGGAAGCAAATCTTTCAAAGTCATTTCATCGGGATGTGGTACGTGAATGACTGTGTTGAGTGCTCCGGATTTAAGGAGGTGGTGGAGAGAATCCGTTTTTGAGAGCTGTTGTGTTCTTACCATTCTTGTCAAACAAAAACAAACAAGCAACCCCCCTGCTCTCCCACAGTTCTCCCCTCCAAAAAAACCCCCCTCAAACAGGCATCAGGACTTGCAGATGATTTAATCCATCTGTTAAAAGTTTTGGGAAGGGATACGTCCCTAAACTCCTTCTGCAACGCCTTGTTTCTTTCAAGAATGTGTGTTGGAATGTGTTAAAACAGTGGGGAGGCAGTAAAACAAGAAGTTGAATATGATACAAATGCTGGCAAAAATCAAGGAAAGCAAGGTGGGAGCAGTATCGCTCAGGCTGTCAAACCTGAGAGCGAGCCCCGTGAACAGGCTGAGTTATGGCAAATTCCTGCTATGAGGGAACTGCAGCAACTGAGCCTTGCACTCGAACATTTATAAGGGCATCCTGGGATAAATAAAGGCACAACCTCTGTAAACTCTGCAGTGAAAACAAACACCGTTGAACCAGACTGGTTACAAGGCTTTATAAAGCGTGGGCATAGCTGATGTTAATTACGAGACTTCTGTCTTGATTTTCTACCTTGAGAGAAACCGTTTTTAGAGTCCTCTTGGCTGGCGAAGAGTTAAATGAAAGGCCCTGGCTCCAGCGACTGCATAATGCAGAGCTGATATTATTGCAGTATCGGTGTTGACATACAGAGCACTTTGTGAATTCAGGGTCTTTGTTAGAAAATACAGCACAATAGTAAAACCTGTTTGATCCCTAGGTAAACCCCTGGCCACATGGGGCTATGCATTATTAAAATAGCGGTTGTACTTTGTCAGATAGAAGACACTCAGCTTATTTTCAGATCATACCTCACGCATTCAGATACAGCTGTGTGTCATGGTGAGCTCCATTTAGAAGCTTGGTCTGGATTATAAAGGCATTTAGGAAATCATGTGCTTATCAGAAGTTTGGATCAGACTTGCTGTCTATAGCTGTACTCAATAATCGGACTCTTGAACCATGTAATGGGTTAGCAAAAGAGCAGGGGAGATGGAGGGAGACAATGATTTAGCAGAATTTCTCTCAGCATTCAAGAATGCTAGCATGCCTGAAAATATGGGATACATTATTAATTAGTTAATGTTTGCAAAGTATTTTGACTCTGGAAAGTGCCAAGTGTTCTTCTTCATTAATTTTCAGTAAATATATGACTAAGCAGTATATGTAATAAGGAGACAAAATGTGGTAAGTAGATAAAAGACTTGAAAATACACAAAACACTTAAAAAATAGAGACACTATTAACAGGAGGGAAAAAAAAGGGCGTTCTGGCTGGTTGAGTAAATATTGTGATGATGCGGATAGTTATCTATTAACTCAGCATGAATGTAAGGCCATGCCTGATGGCACTGACAATCAGTTGAGACTGCCAATGTCCTACAAGACCTGTAAAGCTGACCTCTGTCACCTTTTCTCTTCCAGCTCTAAATTTGGCACAGCCTGTATTCAGCAGACCTTCTCTTACCTTCTGGAGCTGCCCAGCTCCTGCTTGGAGAGTCACGTGTGCTCCTGCAGCTTTAATAAGGCCTGGAAAGCCACTTCTAGATGTGGTCACAACCTCTGACTAGCTGTGGGGAGGTGCACTGACACTGGGGCAGGGCAGCACAAGCTGCTGCATTGCTCTTCCCCTCCCCGTTCGTTCTCACATCCCCATCTGTTCCTTTCCAGTCTCTCAAGTGGGAAATAAACTGAGTTAGAGTCAAACTGTCAAACTCATAATATTCGAGTGGGTTGAAAGTCATACCAGCAGAATTCATGCAATCCATATTTCATTAAGTGCAATAAATACGCAGTCTTGCACGGATCTTAGAAATCAATTATGTTTTTCAGGAAGGCTTGGAGAAACAGTAGGGGCACTTCAGTAAAATGATTTCTTGCCTTATTTTCCAGTGAAGTAACTTTTAAATATTACGATTGCAAGATCTCACTTCCTGAAAACAAGATCATAAGTGCCCAAGCCATCCACTTCTGCCCTTAAGTCAAAGTCACAGTCCTCAGTTTACAACATCATACTTGAAAGTTTATGACGTTACAAATACAGGATTGTCACTTTTGTTGACAGCTAGCCAATAGGATCAAATGAATTAAGCAACAAGCTGTGTCCTTGAAATCTTTGGCTGTAAACACAAGGACCAAGTGGAATCCTTCCTAACTGAAAGGAACTAGCATTGCCGTCACAGGTGGTTAGCATGTCAGAAATTCGTTATAAGCTCTGTAAAAACAGCAAATCTAAACATACTACTTTTTCTTCAAACACTTTCTGTCCTTACATGTCAACTGTTCTGCACATGCACTCATGTACATGCATGATAGTTTCTGACTTCGATTAAGGGCCAAATGATAACTCAACTCCTAGGGCCAGATATTCAGCTGATGCCAATTGGCTTTGCATTAATGCAGTCAAGGGAGCTATGCCAAATTTCCACTACCTAAGGATATGTATGGCCCACACAATCTACTTCATGTGCAAATTAAGTGCCGCAAGATTTTCTGTGGCTGCAAGTGTTATCATATGTGGAAGTACTGAAATCGGTGGGAAAACACATATTGAGTCCTTTGTATAGAGTGCGGCCCTGTGGTAAATCAGTAGAAAACAGCATGACAGGTTGTATTAAATACAAAAAGATGAGTTTGAGGCCCTCCAAAAATGTACAGCCAGTTCCTCAGCTGCAAGAAATCAGCAAAGCCTTGTTGACTGTCACTGTTAGAAGACCTGGACCCAAAGGTCTAATTGACTTCATCCAAGCAAAACCATGCCCCTGCAGTTGGCCCCACTTGCAATAGCCTTTTAATAAAGTACAGAGTTCTGCATTATGTTTTTAATGGACCGGCAGACAATTTGGAAAAAACATAGTGAGCAGCAACTTCAGGGTATTGTACAGATGCTGGGAATCTGCCTGAACAGCATCACCTGCAGAATGGGGCACACGATTCAATAACGGAGTGCAAACCCAGCAGGAGCGAAATGTGGAGGCCAGTTTCAGCAACAGACCTTGACATTTTAGAGGCTGGGAAGTTAGAGATTGACAAAGGGATTTTTAGTAAGGATGCTGAATCATTCATTGTTTGAACATGTTTTTAACCCATCCTTTTGCCACTATCAACATATTTTCCTGTAAGAGCTATATGTAAATGTTATCTGGAATTATTATCCTAATCCTATAGGTCAAGAGCAAAAATTACAGGGAAGGAAGCAATTTTGTTTATGCTGCTGCTCGCTATGTTTTTTCCAAAGAATTAATCCATTCCATGATTACTATTTTTAAGGGGCACAATTATTAGTTTTATAAAAGAAAAAAATCTTTTAAGAATAGATTTAATTGCCCAAATAACTTCATAGGAAAAGGAAGTAACAGCCTTTAATTATGAACCCTACTTTAAGAGAGAGAAAGAATGCTTTGTTTTAGGAAAGAACTTTAATCAATTCCTTTTTTTTTTTTTTTTGGTAACCTACAAATAAAATTTTATTTTTAAATAGATCAGAAAAATACTCGTTCAAACAAAAATTTAATGAGACAAAAGCCTTTGGCCATTTCTAATGCAAACAGGTTTCTTTTTATGGAAAAATGCAAACTGATGCTAAATGATAGGTCACTGGTCCTTGTGTCATTCTGAAGTTTTATTTGATGGCTTCGATGTAAAGTCAAGCTACAACCCTAGAGCTAGTGATCACAGAATAATAGAGTTTTGTTTACAAGCTTAACTTCAGCTCCAGTAAAATTTAATTGCTATTCACTTACCAAAAAAAGGAGAGAGACAGAAAAAAGAAAGGTTCTGTCCTCAGAGGTATTTTTCTTCTCTGCCAACCTAATATAGCCATTGTTAGTGGGCAGGCACTGCGCAGGGCTAACCTACTAGCCAGTTATTGCTATTCTTACGTTGTTCAGGAATGACACTAGCAGGGCCATATGTGGCAGCATAGTTTTTAAACAGAAGGGGTAATATTTTGAAAAGTGACATGGAAAAAGTGACATGACAGTCCTCTTTGCAAAAATGTCATATGTTCTTAGTTTCCTGAGAGCTCTTTGCAATTCAGTTCTAATTGACTTTTGAAATTAAGGCTATAAGTTCCTAAACTACTGAGGGACTTTTAAATATTTGACCTAAGAGGTCGTCCTCCCTTTGCATGTTCCTCTGTTTCCTGCAAAGTTGAATTCACACAGGCCTCTTGTGGCAAACACAAACTTTAAGTCTTTTTCAAAAAAATGTTACATTTGAATGATGTAGTTAGCAACCAATAGACAACTCTGCAAAGCCCCTCATGTCTCGCCCAGTGTCATTGTCTCTATGATCTACATGCATGGCAGATGTGTTGAATGCATCAACATTTACAATGTTAGTCTCCCGCGGCCATGGGAGGTGGAGTGCAGGATGGTCTGTCTCCAGAGCTGGGGCTGACTTTGTTCTCTCTGCACAATATCTAGCACAGTGGGGGTCCTGAGCTGTGATCGGGCTCCAAGATGCTGCAAAATGGTACAGCATTAAAATCATCAGTGTTTCACACGTGCTACTAAGAAGCAGCTATTGCAACAGCAGGGAAAAAAAGACTAGGAAGGCAGTAAGGGAAGTAATGGAAGGTTCTTTTTCTCCATTACAAGGCACCCAGAGAATATCTGTGTGTGTTTCTCTTGGTTATTCATTTTGCATTACGATATCTGACATATCAGAATGCACAAAAGGCATTTGCAAGCCTAAGACAAAAAGTAAAATGGTGCTTCAAAATGATTCTCTGTGAAGGCTTATTTTGATTCTGTTACACAAGAGACTAGTCAAGCAGACAGGCTTATTTTGACTTTGTAACAAAATTTAGTGACTGGGGACAAACAATTGTCTGCTATTATCGTTCCTGCCGCCAAAATTCATTAGGTTTAGGAACATTAACCAAATCATGTGCAAAAAGAGAATGCTACCTATACTACTGCTGGAGGGATGATCATGTAGTCAGCATAGTATCCATATATGTCCAAGAGACTACTTGGCCTATTGAAAAGGAAAATATCTCAAATTGTAGTCTTTCTACAATACATGGTAGGCAGTCTCTCTCTGTGGCTGCACATTTATCTCGGTGGTGAAAGACTGTGCTCTCATGAGTCTTGTATCCAGCTTAGCTCTTTCAGGTCTGTACTTCATCAAAAAGTAAATGCATTCAGTAATATGCTGATGATTGTTTGCCAGCCTGAGCAAAGCAGGAGGCTGTCTGTGAATGGCACTTAGAGCTAGAGGTGCCCTTTTAATGTGAGCTAAACTAATTTTTTCTTCTGAGATCTCAGCTGTGGAGAAAGTCAGCTAGCTGAGAAAGTCAGTCTGGCCTCAGCCACATAACCTACTTTAGAAATGTAGGCCCAGATCCCTGGGATATGTCTGAATTCTGAAATGAATTTGAGTAAGAGACTCAAAGTTCAGCTACTTTGCCTTCTCCTGTTCTCCAGAGCAGCCAGGGACTGGTTTGGCTAATGAAGATTGAAAATCTCAGATAACTCTAAACTGTATTGATTCCTCCTGATAAGGGGTTCTTTCAGATGTTCAGTTATAGCAGTTTTCCAACATCTTTGGATCAGAGAGGTATAAAGCGACAGTGGCATAATTTGGATCCCAGAACATGCCACACTGCAGGGAAGTCAGCTGCCTTGCTGGCCTGGAATACACTGGAATTAGGTGTTTTAAAGTCCATTGAACTTTTTAATCTATGTAAAGCAAATATGTAAAAGTAATCAGTTAAAAGGAGCTCTGTTTGAATGGGGTTAAAGAAGATAAAAACAGAAAGGTGATCTGGCCTTTGGTTAGCGGATCTGGAGAAAAACCAAAGAGTTGGGTATGTCACCTCCTGCAAGCCCAGAGAGGAACCAAAAAGGTGTGCCCAAAGCATAGTTCAGACTCCTTAAGGAACAAGGATCCACCAGATCCTACAAAGATGTGCCGAAACCCCAGCTTGCCAGCAAGAGCAACAACAATGCCTGCTGGGCAAGTGATGGGCTGACAGCACGTTGTGATAGAGATGGTGGTGGACTGGGGGGTGATATCCATGGAGCAACTGGAGACACTGGTCAAGCTGGCACCACACAAGGCAGTGTCTAACACTGAACCCTACTCAAGATGACTAGTACCAAGCAACTGTGCGAAGATCAAATGGGCACACAGAAAAGGAGGAAGCTACTGTGGTAAATAGAGAGATGGAAGAGGCTAAAGCTATCCAGGAGTTGGTCTCTTAAGCCAGAAACCTAAGCAGGAATAAAAATGAAGAAATCACAGATCACCTCCTAGGTCATGAGATGCTGGACAAAAAGCTGATTTGTCCTGACACTGCAAAATAATAACCTCCTCAGCAATGTCATGACAAGATCGCATTTATTCCTACACACACACACACACACACACACACACACACACACACACACACACAAAACCACACACACACACACACGTTTGTATTTCAGTTTGAATTGCACCCAGGCAAGAGAGACATTAAAATAAAAAAGTACTTGCAGACTCTAACTGTTGATCTTGCAGCCTCAAAGAATACACGAGACATCAGCCTTTACGAGCTGCTTCTAGGAATACACCCAAAGTGTGTGACTGATACTTCATACTCGGGGCAAGAGGTGATATACTTAGGGTTAAGAGTAGTTTTCAAAAACTAGTGTAACAATTATATACCGAGTTCCGTCACTCTCTAGACTACAACAAACAAACCATATTTGCCAGCAATCAAGACAGTGGAGCAGCTATTAGCAGATGCTGACTATGTAATGATGACCACTGCAAGTGGGTGCTTATTTAAGGGACATTTTCAGGAAGCAGCTTGCTCTTAGGAACAGAGTCTGTAAGGGAGAATGCACTTTGCAAGATTTTTAAATCATGCTGGCTTGCCTTTTGCCATTTTACAGCAAAGGAAATGTTAATGTGTAATAGAATTAGCATTTAGGAGAAGCCTAGAATACTGTTCTTTATAATATAGCCCAGTACTTATTATTCAAGACAGGTCTTCTCATAGTGCAATTTAAGCCCCCCAAAATTACGCGTCATTACACAGACAGTCCATTTAACATTATCAAGCTAATCCTACAACAACCTACCCTTTCAGAAGAGATACAAAGCCTCACTTGGGCTTTAAGTTCTGATTATCAGATGAGGTTCCAATTGAGAATTTCAGCTATAAACCAAATGACCTTCAATGACCATAGACTGGAAAACCTGGTGACTAATCTAAATAAATTTCCAGGCAGGGGGAAAAAACCACCACCCAGCTCTTGTTTCTAGTTCCCTGCATTATTAGAGGAATGACAAAAACAAGCAGAATGTGAAAAAAATCGTGACTCCAGTGACCTTCATCTCTCTATCCCAGAAAGGTCAAGAGTAATCAGCAAAACTTTAGCTAGAGCTCAAATTCAGCTTTGTTGTCCTTAGTGGCTGGTAAAATTAAATATTCCCTTCTTTTCCTCTGCAAACAGCTACAGTAATTGGTGATGCTTTTCAGCATTGGTTATGAAGTTGTATTGACAGGAGCTGAAATTCACAGAGAGATGGTATTTTGCATGGTATGCAGCAGTCTACAGCTGGATTCTGATCTGTTTATAATGCTGGAAAACCATAATCACATTCCTTGAAATGAGATCATTCCAGGATATGAACACATACCAAAATATCTAGTATGTGACTTTATAGTTTGTCAGTCTTTCCAGCCAAGGCAAGACACCTATTGACAACATCTGAAAGAAGTCCTGTGAGACTGAAAGGCTTTAGACAGACAAAGTCTGCAAGAATAAGCCATGTGAGGAAAAAATACAGTGGGAAATCAAGAACAGAAATGGTAGGGGTTCTGTGTCCTTTGCCCAAAGTGCTTTTTTCCTTTCTTCCTTTTGCATATCACAAGCACTTTTATTTATTTATTTAGTGTTCATCCTGAGTAGAGCTATAGGGATCAGACTGGTGATCCATGTTTTCTATCATCATATCACTAGTGAATACAAGTTTAAAGAAGAAACCTAGGAAGGCATAAATATCTGTTCTCAGGGAAACTTCCTCCTAGCTTTTGATAATTAGGAACTGGCTTATGCCTTACAGCATAAGAAGGTATGGTATATGCATCGGAAAGCTATATCCTTTCCAATATGACTTTAATAAAAATTACTTTTATAGTTTGTTGTTGTCCACATCAATGTCTATTCAGTTTTGGAATCCTGCTGAATGATTGAAATCAGTTATAGACTCAGGAAATAAGGTCAACAGGCTAATTTTGAGTGCAGTGAACATGTACTTTTAAATGTTTTTATTTCGTTTAGGATTTTATATAATGACCTCTTTTTTCCTAATTCCGATTCAAAGAGTTCTGTATAGCATCCTCTATTTCGTATGCTGTCTTCTCTTCAGCCTGTCTTTGTCAGAGGGTTTCCAAGTCTTAGGCAGTTCTGCATCTCCCATCTGTGAACCTCTTCTAACTCTGCTGTATGCTTTTTGGGGAGAAGCAGAACCATATAAGTATGAAAGACTATAATTGATTTGTATTCAACATTATACTGTTTTCCACAGTATTCTTATATTTTGTAGGAAACATTAAAAATGAAAAGCATTTTTGTCTTTAAATTAGAGCATTAGAGCATTAGATGATCCCTCCTCCTCCAACAATCTAAAAATAATGGCACTTACCTTGAACTTTGAAAGGTTCCTTCCTTCTTATGCATTCAAATACTGAGTTGCATTTCCTGTATCTCGAAATGTAGTAAGACTGGACATCCTGTGATGCATAGCATCAGTAAAATAGCAGCTGTCAGTAAGGGACACCTGCAACATTTAGTTTGAGAGCTTTTAAAACAGTGACCAGCATTTCTGAAAAACATAAAATTCTGGGGTGTGTTTGGGGGGTGGAGGGCACTAGATTCTGATTCCAAGATGCAGAATCAGTATCTGCATGCCATGCTCCAAGTCCTGCTGATTTCAGTGAGTACATATGAAGTAAAATGCTGTTTATCATTAATAAATCTTTTGAGCATGCTCTAATGCTATCAGTGTTTGCACATGTTACAGGTACATTTGATAATGGGGACTATCCATGTACAATGTTTCCATGTTTGAAGATCAGAAGAGAGTCAGGTTTTCCTTGCCTGTACCTCCCTCAAAGGAGAGAGGCTAACATCTCAAATACAGCAGGATAAAAGAGTGAGTAACCAGCAAGGGACAGGGACAAAAATATCTCCCTTTCATCTTCCCATTGTCGGTCCATCTTTGCTCACTGCAGGTAGACAGATGCAAGCAGTATCAGATCAATGTTATATTGGCTCTGTTGGTTCAGAGGCTACCACTGTGATAGAAATACAACATCATTCCAACACATTTTCCAAAATGACGTGGGGAAAATGATTGTTTTTTTGACTAGTATGTGATGCAATATAAAGATAATAAGCTCTGTGCAACTTCACTGCAGTTATAAGTATCAATATGGTATAAATTCTAAAAAATAAAATGAGATATGCAGTTTTGTTAACACCTCTTACATGTAAACAAATCATAAGGATTATAATAATGAAAATAAAAATAATGAAGAACAATATTTTTTTGAAATAGTATTTCCTATAAAATGCCAGGATGAAGTTGTTAATATCTTACCAAGAGACAGACAGAGAGGAAAGTACCTAACAGTGAGATCATGAATTTTGTCTGTCCTCTTTTGCTTACTCAATTTAGGAAGAAATGTAATACTATTTTGCAACTACGACTGTGTGCAGTCTGTGCACAATGCATTATCCTATGTTGAAAATAAGCTTATGATAAAGTTAAATTATTCCCAGAGAAATAAAAGCTGCTCATATCCTTATGGTGGGTTTAATTCTAAGGAGACTAGCTATGCATTTCGCATGGTTATTAATATGAGTTACCAATGCTAAATAATTTTCTAGTCACTGAAGATCACGCTATCTAGCACTGTCTAGGAAAAAAAAAAGAAATGTAGTCTCAACAGATTTAAGTACACAGTGAAAATCAGAATATAATTACATTATGTTATTAAATGATTTAAAACCCACTTTAGGACAGAAACTTCAGTGCTGGATAATAGCTCGATCCAGGTATTTTATCCTAGTACCATCTCCAGGAATAAGCCACTGCAGAAACTAGAAACTGTTACAACAGGACAAAAGAGCAACATTAAAAAGTTATTAGAAAGGGCAGGAACATCAGGAACATACTGGTGTTCTGTTTTTACAAACAAATGATCCATTAATTCACAAAAACAACCCCATTACTGCTGTAACAAACTTAGTTTAGGCAAATGTCCCTATCAACATTATTCAAGCTCAAATTTGATTTAGTTTGGAAAAGGGATGAATAAAGCTCAGGGTAATGGCAACCTATTAGACCATGCAGACCTTAATGATACATTTGAGAAAGTGTGCTGAGGGAGTGACATAAACATCAACAGAGAAACTAAGAGCATGAGCTGCAGAATAATGGGGAATTTGTATCTGGAATCATACCAGAGAGGGTCAAGGGAGAGACACAGACAGCAGCATGGATCTGACTATAAGTCAGGGAGAATAATCATATTAATGAATGTTTCCCTACACAGTTTTAGTTTGTTTCTTTATTCTATTTTTACTGAATCTCATTTCTATTCAGGTTCAATTAATAATAATGAGCCTAAAATTAATTTGCATTATCACTAACAATGAATGCTTTGATCATGTATGTAGTTGGAACTGCATCGCATACATTACCATATTATGCAAATTACAGTTTCAGCA
Source organism: Dromaius novaehollandiae (assembly GCF_036370855.1). Taxonomy (NCBI): domain Eukaryota; kingdom Metazoa; phylum Chordata; class Aves; order Casuariiformes; family Dromaiidae; genus Dromaius; species Dromaius novaehollandiae. Next base: position 109,821,939 of record NC_088098.1, read on the forward strand.
TCAGCTACAGCTCTATATCATTTCTCTGTGCCACGGGTTTATCCATGCTACACATTGTTTCTTTGTATATAGCCCTGCAGACTGTAGGAAGCTGGGAGAGTTTGGGGAGATACTACCAGGGGAAATACAGCTGTATGTTTGCCCTTTTATTATGTTCTCTCTCGAAGCACCCAGAGTTGGCATCACCCAGGGGAGAACTTCAATTTAACAGGGATGGTGCCTCTTGTGTCCTTTATGACTCTGCTCTTATTTTAGCTAAATTACTCCATTGCATTAACTTGATACAGTGATGAGCTTTGTCTAGCATCCTTTTTTGGACTGACCTCAAAGCAGTCTACTAAACACCCACAAGAAGCCCAAGTACTACTTTGCTTTTTTGTGCTTAACGCGAGCGTATCTCCTGTAGGACTTCTAATTGTTAGCAGCATAAATCAGATGAGAACCTGACCTAAAAAGGAGGCACAGTCAGTACCACAACATATATAAGGATCTGATTTTTAGGTCAGGCTTAATTCATTCATGATGCTAAACATGCTGGGAGAAATGTTGCAGTGGTTAATGGAATCACTCAGTGTTGTCTCAACTGTCTGTGCTTTTTGCTACTGGCCAGATTTTGTATTGCAATGAGCAGGCTCACAAATATTAGTAGTTTACATTTTATATAACCTTTCATCTCATAAAATGCTGCCTTGCTTTACAAGCTGATTCAGAAACCGTATAATGATTGTTTAATTTACTTCGGCACTGAAGCTTTCTTTGTGGCGAAACACAGGAAGAATTTAGCAGCCTACAATAACATAACTGTTTTGGAGAGGAAATGAGGACAATTGTATCCATTTGAAACAACAGTGGGAATGTTGGAAAGGAGAATGTAATTCTTACACTTGGCATTTGGCCAGGTCATCGGAGTTAACAGACTTTACAGATATAATTATTGCCGTGGGATCTTTAATGACCACAAGTGGTCAGAACTTTCCTTTAACGTGTCATCCACAAGATGCACTTGAGTCAGACTTTGCCTGTTCTCATCCTGCTGACTCATGGGCTGACAAATAGACAAGAAGATCCTCTTTATTCATCTATGTATCTGCCGTCCAGTTACGGTCCTACGTGCCTCTCACAAACCAACCAAACACTATAGTATAAAATTTAAACCGGTTTCCCATTTCATGAAAACTTCTCAGGAAAACCTAGCCCTGTAGCCTAGTTGAGCATAATATAACTTCAGATCCCTTTCTCTCAGGGCTAAATTACTTCAGACTCTCTCTAAGGGCTCGATCCTGCCTTCTAAAGAGATGATGGTGAAAGTCCTCTGGTGAGGTCACTAAGCCCTCAGAAGATGATTCACTCTGCCATTTTAGTGTGCTTAATCTGTTTGACAGGAGATCAAACGAGTGCCAGAAGAAAGGGAAGGGCAGGAGCAGGACCACCTTTTCTTCTTGCCAGTGAGCTGTTAAGTTGGCTCAGCCCATTTTTTGAAAACCTCTCCCTAAGAACTGGGTCTATTTTCACTAGCACTTATCTTCCCAGGATGCATTATGTGGCAAATCCAATACCTTTCAGGTTAAGGAATTTAGTTTGGTGCTATCTGGAGAATGACCAGCACCAGGTATTCAGCCTGGTATTCAGCCAGATATTAACCTGCTTAAACTCCTAAACATAGATAGACTTAATGCACAAAATCATATTAATATTGTCAAAAAACACAGTTCTTATTCACTCAAACTGAAATGTTAGATATTTGCTACTCAGTATGCAATTAAGGCTGATCTGATCACCCTCTAAGCAGAGAAATGATAGAAAATGTGGCAAGGAACATTTTTGTTTTATCCTCTGCGTATATGTAGATGCTGATACTGATAAGAGCAAAGAATCATTTTAGTTCTGCACTGATAAAGAGATCGCTCTTGGCAGAATAGATTAATGTACCTGTCTATACAAGCGTAGATGAAGAAGTGAGAAGGGAAATAGATAAGCATTCTGCTGCATATGAGACAATCAACTATGATTTCTGGATTGGCAAGTGGACTAATAATAACCATTGTAATAAACCAGGAACTTTGTATCTCTGATAAACAGTACTAGCTAAAAGACAGTTGCTTCTTCAAATAATGAGCCTTGTTCTTCATCACTCATCACCTTGGGTAATTATTGTGATGAGTGCAAAGTAAATCCATTATGCTACCAAATCAGAATTTTTTCCTTCCATGTTGTGTTTGTTTTGCATGGGCATAATGATTACTCATAGTGTAGACAAGAAGAATCAGACTTGGTGTATTTATTTGCTACATGAGAATATGGAAATCAGAAGAGATCTAATGGACAAGCGCAGCTTGGCCATGATTTGCTGTTTAAAGGTCAGGTTTTTAAAGGTTGCCATAGCCAAGCCTGTGGTTAATAAACCTAAGGAAGAAAGAGGAATGGATAAAAAGAAAAAGCAATCTGGTTTAACACTGAATAATATTTTATTTCGTCTTTCATAATGATGTTTTAGCAGTTGTGTTACTGCTGTGCATGCACAGCAGTATTGAATAATATTAAGAAAACTAAACTAAAACCAACTCGTTCATTTTAAATTTGAAACATCTGCTCAAGAAGCATCTGAAATCTGAGAATTTTTGGTATTGGGCAATTTGTTTTTAGTTTAAATTTTTTTCTGATGTACTGTGATTCCCCATAGGTGAAGTGAAGACAATCAAGGTGAAATTATGAAAATAACCTAGTTACGTGGTAAAGGTCAATAACAAGTCTTGTTAGGGTCTGGTTCTTACGAAGATATCCTGTCAATATTGTCAAAATGGATTAACATTGTAACACGATATAGCCTGTCACTTGGAAGAAAAATAAATGTTAACACAAAGATACTTGCCACAATTAAAATCAGGTTTTGGCTTAGACTGTGAAAGCAAGAAAATATCACACCACCATTAGCTCTCTGTCTTATTTATATTTTTCTAGCAAAGTTCACAAGAAGGTGCTGGTCTGCACAGACTTATAAATTCTTTTTGTTAGCATGTGAGCCAGATTTTACTCTTGGGAATAACAGTCATTAGTTTTATAGCTCTAATTCTTTAAGGGGAAAGTGAATAGCAGAAAAGTTTCCTTCCTGTCTCTTACCATTTGAACTACATTCAGCTTCTGAGGGAAAGTGGCTTCCAGTACCCTAGCACAAGTGCTGAACTGGGAATGAAGAGTGGAGGAATTGCCTACATGCTGTCTGTAACCATCTCTTCTCCAGGATTAATGACTGTGTAAATAAAACAAGTTACTTGAACAATATGAGCAGTCTTGGGCCCATGTTTTTGTCTTCCAGCCCCAAACTGTACACAGGCAACCTCCTCTCAGGGGAGGAACACGAAAGATGCAGCTATTTCTTGTAGCACTTCCGATGTTGGGCATGTAAATATACAGGGGAGGGCTGAGTTACATCCTGAAAACTTCCAGAGAACTTCACTATTGTTGTGTTATCAGCAGAATAAGCAAATCCAGGGCAGAGAAGTCTCTGTTAAAAATCCCTGTCAATATTCTTATGTTCCAGCAGCAGTCAGGTCAGCAGTTACTGATGGCGTATCAAGGAAATTTGATCCAGAAATAGCAAAAACCTTCATTTCAAAATCATACACACAAGCCTTGAACTGAACAAAACAGAAGCTGAAAAAATTCTAGCTTAAGCTGTGGCCACACTGTGAAGGACTTTGTTGTCCTCATGTTTGTGAGGGCTTTTACCTTCAGTGATTTGAATCCTTGAAAAGACATACCTGTGACTGAAGTGATCCAAGACATAAATCTGGCAGGACAAAATATGGCATGTAGTGTAACCCTCCGTACCCTCTACATAAATTAGAAACTAGAAGCTATCTGAGCCATCCGGTTTAAAATACTTCCTACGCGTTTTCAGCTGTCACTGCTTATAAACGGTTTGCTGTTGGAAGTACCAGGTATGGTAGTTTTCTGCTGGCTAACTGCTTCTTTCTGTGTGACCACCTGAGATTGTATCAGTGTTGAAAGCATCCTAAATGCATCTTCATAATAGGTTAGAGGGTTAGTAAAGAATCAACATTTTACCCTGCCTTTGTCCAGGTAGAAGCTAGTGCAAATTGTAGCTATGATTCCCAAGTCAGTGAGAAGCCTGACCAGTGTGTCAAGCTGGGGTTTAATGTTAATGTGGCTCATCACAATGCAAAATCCACAGCCTCAGTTTTCTGACTGCTTTACTGATAAATCACAAAAACTTTTAAATGTCTGATTTGCAGGAGCTAGCACTTCTGTTATTTTCCAGTGACATAAAAACTGTACAGGTTGAAATACATTAGCAGCTTCAGTAATTAGTATGCATAACCATTCCTTGTCAGTTCTATGGGCCATATCCTCAGCTGGCGTAAATCAATGAAACTCCGGCACTGGAACTATATTACTTCACACACCTTGAAATAGCTATGCATACTAATTATTGCATTGGCCATTACTGCTGTTGTCAATTCAGACACCTGATTTACACCAGATGAGTTTGTTCCATATATTTAGAAGTTTCTGCACATTCCTCAAAGGATATGTAGTGGTGAATAACCTGTCAAAATAAGCCAGCCACATGCTCTCCATTATCTATCAAATCAATGTACAATAAAGTGACACTGTTATACATAAATCATGACTGTAATTATTAAATCAAGCTGAGCTTATATTGCTTTTCTTCACTGTTCAGTAGAATTAACCACACAAGCATGTGCGAGCTGGCGCGCTGTAATCTTTGGAGCTGGAAAAAGGAGTTAAAAACCCCACCCAGCTCTCACAACCTAACCTTTGGAACATGCAGCTGATAATCTGAAACAGAACATAATGCCCCGGAGGAGATACAACTGGAGGTCAACTCAGTCAGATACCATGGAGCTGTTCCAACAAAGCAATCAAATATCTAACAAAACCTATAAAAAAAATCACATCTTTGGTATATAGACATCCAATCTAAACTAGATAAGGGTAGAGAAACCTGCTTTCATTTTTGTATCCCTGTCAGGCAACCTAGCTGTTAAATTTTCCTTCCACAAACACAAAATGAGGTCTTTAACCACAGCTTATTAAGGCTTAGTTTGTCTAACCCAAGCATAATAAATTCATGTGTCAAGATCACAGCTGATTGTTCCTCAGAAAAAAATGAGACGAGATAATCCACTTTGCTGAAAACGTAATGCTTTAGGAATGTTACAAACTACTTCAAATCTGTAACTCACTGTGCTTCATCAGTTATGTAACAAAATACCCATTTGCGGTCTGACTCTTATCTCTCGCTTGCATAAGGCCATGTCTAGACTAGGATTTGAAGGTGTGTTGTTTGAAAGTGTTAGCAGAGTGGTCTAGCTGGCAGATCAGGGAGCCCTCCCGGGCAGAGACTTTAGCAAATGTGGGAAGGGTGAAGCATGGGTCCCTCTCCTGCAATTTTTGATTAACTGATTTAGCACATCAGGGTGATTTGTCCACGCTGGAATTAAAACAATTGTTCAGAGGGGTGAGGGAGGAAGGACCCACCTCTGTGCTTAGTCCTAGTCTGGAGCTTTCAAAGGGCTTTCACTCCTACAGCTTTTCAGCATTATCCAGTATATGCACTTGTATGCCACATATATCATATACACAGATATCTCATGTAAGGTAGATGGTACTTTGTAAGACCTGTAGTAAAGTGGTATAGGGGATGATATTCTAGTGATGGTCAGCCCTTTGAGAGCATCCCACTTACAGTAATATGGTTCCAATCTTGATTTTCTGTTCCACCGTATCTCCGTGGGTATAATATTTTTACTTCTTTATTACCCGTTTCCAACACACTTGACCCAGTCACCCACTCCTACCAAACGTATGCAACCTCTGGTTTCCAAGAGAAGCGTTTGATGCAAGGCGGGAAGATTTACACAGGGAAGAGCTCTACATCATGCCGATTGGATGTTAAGAAACTCCTTTTCTTTTAAAGCATTGCCTTGAATTTACCAACGTAGGTGCCTCTGTCCCTGATCTGCCCATTGAAATTTCAGCAGCAGCAGCAGGTAGTGATAGTGAGTATCATTACAAAGACCTACCACGTGTTCTTCTGTGATTTGGTCCATGCAGTGTTATTACTTGCACCAAAAAACTCTAAGATCAAGTACACTATTAACAGTTACAACTATTAAATCTTTTCTTTTCTTTTTCCTCACCCTAGGGAAGCCTAACTATTTCAGAATTACTTTTGTAAACTATTTTATTGTCACTTTATGTTCAGTGTATATCTCCCTAAAGATTCATGCAAAAGAACTGTTTTAGTTATAGCTAATATTCTGATGTGATTTTAGAACTTATAAAAAAACATTTCCAGTAGATGAAAGGAAGTAATCATACTTCTGTAAATGTGCAGTTTTCTTTTTTTTATAATCACAATTACATTGTTTTATAAAAACAAGAAGTAGGAAAAAAATGAACTGTGTAAAGTTTAAACCACATTCTAAGGGAAATTAGGTAAGCAATCAAGCTGCTGATGCAAAACGGGGAGAAATCCCGGAACCAGGATTTTACACTCTGTATTTTATAAATTAATACATACATATATGTAGATACGCACACACATATATTTTCTTTTCTTCTGTAATAAAGCAAGAGTTGTGAAGCCAATTGTGATAGCTCTTTTTGTAATGGAGCTTTCATTCTATATGTACACACTTTAAATCTGGTATGGTAACTAGAGGTTTAGAGTGTCATTAGGAAGACTGAAGTAGCTATTTAGAAATACAGCCTCCTGTCATGTCTGGAACATATCAGTGCTTGGTAGAAAAATATTTTTAATAAAGAGAGGTGCTTCAGAGGTTTCTATCTTGATACAGGCCTAAGTTCAGCAAGTTAAGTTCAATCATGCAGCTGACTTTTCACCCTCCATTATACAATAGGGTTTTCATGTTTAAAGTTAGGTGCATGTTTATGTACGTTATTGAATAGAAACCAGAGTGAAAACATTTTTCACTTAAGATGAAAATTCCTGCTTTAAGTTTTCTTCCTTGAACTTTGGCTCCAATTTGTGAATGCACTGGGGATGTTCAGGTTTCTGCATGGAGCCCAGCGGGGACGTCAGCAGTTCTGCTTCACTGCCGAGTATCAATAGTGCTCGGAGATCAGAGCTCAGAGCGAACACTTAGGAGGGGCAACCTTGTCAGCCAGCATTCAAGTACTTTGCTCTGTTCTTGACCAGCCCATGCAATTCTCATCGCCCTCAAGGTAAGATGAGTGGGTGGATCATGGAAGTGTACAAACAGCCTTCAGGATAATAATTCAACTCCTCTCCTTTTACCTTGAAGCAGTATATTTCCACACACAATCAAGGTGCATAAGACAATATTCAATTTAAAGAGGTGTAAAGAATAGGACAGGTTGTATTTAAAAAGAAGAGAGCAGTATGCCTTTTATAAATAATGCAGTGGCTTACAGTCATAAGACAAGCGCTGGATTTAAAGACAAATGATGTGAATTCCTGGCCTCTCTGTGGGTATCAGAGTAAAAGCTCATGCAATGGCTGAGCAGACAGATGGGTACAATTGCTAAGCTCTGAGTACTCTGAGTACAAGGGCTGCTTCTGGCTCACACCAAAAGCCTTGCCAAGTGGTATTAGATTGGGAGGGGGCTATTAGATTGGGCACTGGCTCTTCTCTCCTTGCATTAGCCGGTAGAAATGGCTGAGCGTCTGGGGAAGGTCACATTGTGCTCTTTACAGATGTGCCAGAGTACCTGCACTCCTGGGGAACTCAGGGATGAACACTGCCTCCCTCCTGGCTGGGGATGGATGCTGCCTCCTCCAGTGAAGGATATGTCTTCAAGGCACAATACAGCCCATCCTCTGACTAGAATTTCAGACTTTTCTGCCAACCTTCAGCACAAGGAGCGTTAGCAGACAGCAAAAATATATTAGGAGACCTATTCACTGAAGATTTCTCATCTCTCTCTAACTTCAGGAAATGCTTGAAGGAAAAATATCACAGCTTGTCACAACATTTGTGTTCCTGTTTCAATTACAGCAGCTGACAAACATTTAAAAGCTGAAAATGAGTAACTACTTCAATGTAATGTAATGCTCTTTACAAAAAGATCACCTCAAATCTGAATCAGCCATGTGCAATTATCAGTTACACTGCATGTCTTATACTGGCCATTTATCTTCAATGTCTATGTCCCTGATCTGTCTATTGACATGTCGACAGGTAGGAGAAATGGAGAATATGAAGAAAAAAATCTTGCTACAAATAACAGCGCAGTCCATTATGTTACTGCTAAAATATTTATAATAGAACTGAGTTTAATGTGCTCTTTTTTTTAATAATAACATTAAAGAATTCATTTGTAATTAAATGTGATATATAAATCATGCTGTTTGCTAGGGCTATTGGCTGTACTGTTCTCATTCTGCCAAACTTAATATAAAATTAATTGTTAATTTTCAAGCCAGTACCTTTTTCACCAGTGCATATGCTGGCTGTTTAGGTCTGAATCAGTGAGATATTAATATTAGAACACAGATTTCTTCCCATATTGTCATATATATGTTCTGCTTAAAATATGAGTCTCTTCTTAATAAAATGACCTGCATTTTTGAGCTCTGTACTGGGCAAGCTCAAACCTTTATACCAGTCTTGCAGTCAATATAAATTGTCTATCTTCATTACTCTTATTTGTCTTAGCAAACAGTGGGCCCAGATCCTCAGCAGGCAGAAGCAGAGCTGTACAGCTTGCATCTGTGGAAGATTTGGCCCCTGTCTATATATTTCCTCTTTGAATATACTGTTGTGCATTGAGAATACTAAACACAATCCAGGTTGTCCGAGGGGCTAGTATTCATGCAGGGTTTATCTAATATTAACAATTATTTGATCTTCCTAGGAAGAGCAAGGAGAAAAACGCTCCTGCACATACTCTTCTACAGACATCTTAAATATTAAATGAACTGTGCACTAAACTTTTCTCGTGTGAAGGACCGATAATACTTTGGACCTCACTTGAAATCTAGGTCACTTTGACCTTGTGTAAATGAAATCTTGCATTTCACCAATTTTTCACATGCTTGTTCCGTCTTGAACAAAACCTCAGAATCAAATAAGCACCAGCTTCAATGTAGAGGATGATTAACTTAAGGAGTTCTTGGCTTCTTCTTTAAGAAGGTTAACATGACCTTGAATTGCAGGAGAATATTATGGATTTGTATTGTTGAATCTTATGCGGAGTGTTGTTATAAGAAGTTCACTTGAGAATGTTATTTTAAAGCCTTACCAAATAGACATTTCTCTTTCACTGCTTCCTTGAGGTTATTAGTCAGTCTACAAACTGAAAATAATCAGTAGGTTGGCTCTCTTCTTCCATAGTTATACTCAGCCAAATTCATGCACATATTTCCCATTTGCTTCAATAAGAGTTTTATCTATGGCAGCACTATAAATTCTACCTCTACCTTCTCTCTAATTGGCACCAACATCAGATGCTAAAGGATGTCCTTGGAAAATCAAGAAGCCAGGAAGCAAAACTACACAGCTAAATTCAGTTCTCCATTGCACATATGGCTATTAATTTCCATGGGGTTATTCCACATCAGGGCTTTGTTCTTCCCTTGTTGAAGTCAATAGTAAAAATCCCGTTAACCTGAATGGGGCAAAATTAGGCCCATAAGTGAAAGCGAAGTCAAACCTTGTCTGAAGAATTCCCACTTAGGACTTACAGCCTAACACAGCGATGACTGAATCATTTCTAAAGGTCATTGTCTGATATGATCTTTTCATAATTGTTAATGGAATGAAGGCATCTTTATTCTGCTCTGCTTACTGCAATGCTCATGTAAAAAGTGCATTATCCACAGTTCTTTTCCTCTTGGAAACTGGCATTTTTTAAGAGAGAAATAAAGCACACCCAGTGTGAAACCAAATTGAGGGCAATCAGTTGAGGCTTATATGCTAGCCAAATAGTGCCACTTGTATTTCCAATTGTAATTTTATAGAAAGTCTGTCTGTTTTGAAGTACAGTGCCATCAACTTAGGAAATGTCTTAGAAGTTAAATTCCATTGATAATGGAAGAGCAGGAGCAATTCCAAATCATGGTAATGCCTTTAATTATGTACCAATTGACATTCTAGTTATACAGTGTATACTTACAGCTCTTCCTTGGGAAAAGACACTCTCAGAGTTTTGCTGTTCCAGGAGAACATGCTTCTTGATGCATCTGCATGTAAGTGAGATGTCCTTTCAGCTGAAAAGTGGAAAAGCTGTCAGATTATTCAGTCCTCACATATTTTTCTAAATTTCTGATAAGAAACGTCTTCACATTTTCCTAACTTTTTTTGTACCGTGCGGAATTCCTCATTACATTTAAAATGAAAATGTACTTTCTGAAGCTGACATTAAGAAAACAACCTCTTTGACCTGTTATATCACAGTGTTTGACACTGTTAATAGTCTGTCAACATTATTATGGATATTGCTGTTGAACTTATTTATTTATGTTGTGATAGTATTGATGAGCCCTGGTTATAGCTGAGAGTCCCACTGTGCATTAAGAGGCTATCTCAAATAGTCAAAACCATTCACTGAAATCTGCTATAAGGTGTAAAGACTTTCCCTGAGAAGGTAAATACTTACATCAAGGAGAAAAGAGAGAAGATGGAAAAGGAACAAAAATAAGTGAAGGATGAAAGAAGAGAAGACAGATAATATGGTGGTTGAAAGGGGTAGACAGAAAAAAATTAAAGCATAAACAAAATTAACCCAATTGGTCTATGGGGAAGTCATGAGCAGAAATAAAACCTCAGTACTGTGTTTATTTGGGCTGACTAAATTTTAAGCCAGTGTGTAGTTCCAGGTAAGTCAATAACACAACTCAGATACTCAGAGTTATGCATTTACATAAGTTCTTTGCAGGACTGATTAATCTTAGATGTTTCAGGAGGTGTTCTAGTAGTCTCAGGATGAATCCTTTGAAAATAAGACAGATGAAAAGATAAACCAGATGTAGACAGCTAGATGCAGTTTTGTGTGACTTTTCAAGTGACAGTTGTCAAAATGTTCATACACATATTCCACGAAGAATGCATTTGACTGTTTCTACATGGCAGTCACCTCATAGGAGGGTATTTGATTAAAACATGCCTGCTGAGAGGGAGGATGGTTTCTAGCGTCACTGTTTGAAAGTTGTTCATTTAGGTCTGATTGCATTTGCAATATATCAGAACAATTCTTGGGAGAAAATTAACTGCTTTCAGATGTCGATTTTCTGCATGATGATAGTTCTACCAGCTTTCACGGAATGAAATACCAAACACATATGCATAAGTGTATGTATGTGGGACTGGGACTTAAAGGACTTCTGGAAGCTCTTGGTTGAATGGAAAATAATAAGGCTTCTTCCAGAAGATGATACAAGTTCTCTCCTTCTTAGAAATATCAAGTTTAGATCAGAACTGAGTAAGAGTAAAATAAACTTTATAGACCAGCACCGCAGCTATGACAACTCCCATATGAAAAATGATGGTATTTACATCTGCTAACAGGAAACTCATACCTCTGATGTCCAGTAGTGTTACTTTTCCCAGTCCTTCTGCAAGCCTGTGCGCCCTTCCCTTGCTGCCCTACTGAAGGAAGCACTAAATAGAGGCAAACATGCCAGCTCCCACAGCCACTGTGCTAGCTGCTGCTGAGCAGAAGAGACAGCAGCTCTGCAGAGGCAAGATGAGCAAGAGGCAGCAGTGGATGTGGCTGGGAAGAGCCCAAGAAAGGGGGCATGCAAGCACCAGGCTCTAGAAACTTGAGCTATGGGTCTGCTTCTAAGGGCACAAATACAAGTGTGACCATAGCCATATCACCTCTGGCAGTCCAGTCCTAATGATCTGGGGACAGTCAGACCTCTGCAATGAAAGTACCTTGCTGATAACATCAATTTCTCTGAGAGAACAGGGAGCCCCCTCTGTGAACAACTTTTATTCTAGCTCTGACATACTGCCTCCATCCACTTTAGCTATCTTGCTTCTGCCTATTCGGGAGGCTGTAATCCAAAGTCACACAGCTGAGAACAACTTTTTTCGGAAGGAAGTTGGATTGTTTAAAAAAAAAATGAAGAAGAAAAGAGATGGTGCAATAATGAACGGTACAATGGGCCACTGATACTACCCTATTGTAACAAAGGGCTTGTTGCAAGAATTCGCTCCTTTAGCATGTGATAGACCTTATGCCCCAGGATCACAGTGGCTCACAAATAGGAACAGGGGAGGAAGCAAGAAATCTACTCATTTCTTTTCCCTGTGGAATAAACAACATTTTCTTCTACCTTTAACCCTGGAGAGATACTGCCACTTAGCAAACAAATCTATATTAAGTGCATTTGCTGAAATTATTTGCAGTATCATTTGTTCCAGAAAATTGCACTGATAGTATATCACTGAATTCAGAGAGTGGAATTTGACATGGATAAAGACCTTCTAAGGAGTAAAAAGCACCCTCCCTAATGAGCATGCCTTTCCAAATAATTCCCTGTTTGCCTATCCCAAAAGGAAAAGAAAATGCCATTGCTCTCCCACAGTATTCTTTGGCAACTCAGAGACAAGCCACTTTTGGCACCCTGGCTTTAACCACAGATGGTTATGCTTGGCAAGCAAGAACAATTCTCTTGCACCTTAGCAATATATACCTGAGACAAGCAAAAGCTCCACCTCATTGTTCAGGGATCAATTTTTCTGTACAAATAAGGATTCATTTGCATGACTTTCACCACTGAAGATAGCTGTGTAATTATTTCTTATATCAGACTAAAATGTTCCCTATTAATCAATGAAAAGGGAGATTGTTAAATCAGTTATGAAGTAAAAATATGTTTGTTTAGAGTAGCCTAAGAATTATTTTTTTCTGGTTGCTGCTCTCTTCTAGTTTCCAGATATGCTGGTATAACTTCACTTTCATGTAACGTGTCAGGAGTTTATTCAAGAAATAAAGATGTCCTGCTGGTCAAATCTGTTTTTGTAATGGTAACCCTGCAGGTTATATGCTACTAGCACAGTTTTTATGCCAAGAAGTTCCTGTATTAAACAGAGGAGGTTAAAAGTCAGTCCTGCCTTGCAGCTGCTTTTAGTGAACTTTGGCAAAAGTTTACCAGTCTGTCCATAAATGTACAGTGTCATTCCTATATGGGAACATGAATCAATGCTATCTGCCTCATGATGACCTCAGAACTGTCTTACATTGTGATTTTGATGGGAACTGCAGACAGGATCACATGTTCCCATTATTTCTTTTATTTTTAGTAGAACAGCTGTAAGCATTAGTTAGCTTTAGGTTTATTTCATGAGTTAATTTCAATAGTAAGCATTCTTTCAGCAGAGGGTAAGAAAATAACCTCATGATAACACTTCCTCTCCAGAAACTCCTTTTAAATAGTACAAGGTGATACCAATTATCTCTCTCAGTTTTGGAAGGTTTAGATTTTTTGTTATATAAATAATGTCCAGCTGCAGTAAGGGCTCCTTAAAACATACAATTAGAAGGAGGTAAAATATACACCGGTGCATGTATTTTGTGTATGGCAGTTATATATCAAGAATACTCAGTGCTTTCCCATTGCAAAATGCAGAAGGTATCCAGCTGACACTTTTTCATAAGTGAGAGGAAGAAGAAAAGTTGAAGCAACAGTTATCGTATTACCACCTCATGTTTCTAAGAAAGCTACGGTAGACTATCAGGTTCAGTAGGTTGCAGTGATACATTCTGAGTATAAATGGAGACAGTTTTCAGAATACTGCTGGCTGAAATTCTGTGTCCATTCAAGACTTATTATTGATCAGGTACAGGAATGATAAAGTACATACTAATATGTAGGTGGAGAAATTAGGCAATCTGCTCATGTCTTGAAGGGAGAGACATACTTTTGTGCCATGGTCTGAACTCCCCAGTTGCATAAAGGCCATTTTTCTTCTTTTATAGTCTCAGGGGATCAAATACACTATTGTTTTGAAGCTGAGTGCATCTCACAACACAATACTTGACACATATATGAGCACTTGTGAGTTTCTTTCAACTATTAAAAAAAGCCAACACTTTCAACACCCGTTCAATTATTATCAGCAGTAGAGACGGCATCATGGCAACTCATAAACTGATTCTTCACTATCCTTGGTGATGTAAAAACTCCTAGTACCTGACACTAAGGATTTATATTCTAATGGTATTTTTCCTTTCTGCTGAGTGTAAAAATGATATTTATGCCTTAACATCACCATCCTACTTTTAGCTCACCAGCAGCATGCTATTAAGGACACTCCAGAATGATTTGCAAATCATGCTGAATCAACCAGCCCTCTTTAATAGCCATTCGTGCAGCAGAGTATGCTTGCATGATGCTAGCAGCCTGCCCTTCCTCCGTCAATAGCTGAGAGAAGCATGTACAGTTTAGGCCAAACCTTGCCTCCCAAAATGAAAAAAAACATTTCCTACCAAAGTGAGAGAAGAGAAAGCAAAGCAAGGAGTGACCGGAGGGGTAACTAAAACTCATGCTCACTGCAACATATGCTTGAAGAAGAGGAAAAAAAGAGGGTTCTGCAATACAGAAGAGGTTCAACTTGTACCTTAATCCAATGAAACAGTATTTAGACTTTATGAAGGTGTAGGGCAGAGGTTCTTTTATTCTGAGGGCCTTTCATAAAGAAAAAAATTCAACATATGCCCTTGAAAATAAAGTAGAACTTACATTTGTGTCCTTGTGTGACTTCTTTCCACTGTGGATGAGAGAAATCCCTACCTGTTTTGTGTTCTGTAACTGGATTCAATTAAATGTAAGCAAGATAGGTCTGTTTTCAAAATTAAATATATTAGCTGGATAAAAAGCTTTTTGCTCTTTGAGCAGAGAAAGATAATAGACACTTCTAATGTCCTGTCCCTTGTTGAGGCTACAGTGCCGTAGTGCCGTCTGGTTTGGACTGAACAAAATGTTAAGTTTTACTCAGTGTCTCCCTGTTCCTGTGTGGAGAACAAAAGTTGGGGCTTCTTTTGGAGGAGAAGGTTGAAAACAGGTCATAGAATGGATCCTAAGCTTGAACTCTAGAATAGAGGGATAGATAACCTATTTTACTACCTTCTTATAACAAGAGTTTATTTTTGAAAGACTCTTCTGACAGCATTGTCATGCTATTCATTCCTAATTCATCTTACTATTTATTCCTAATTAGTTTCATCAATCCTACTATGAATTAGGAATTACTGTAGCATAAATTTGTGTCATCCTCATCATAAAGGTAGTACCGTAATTAAATATTTTATCCCAAATGTGTACAATGCTGTTTTAAGCATCTCAGAGAAATATATTAATCTTAACTGATTGATGTGACCCCCAACTACATTGGTCTATAAATGCAACTTCATTACACTTTTAAATAAAAAGGACTGGTATTCTTAGCATTTTTATTGGCTGCACAATCGTGATACTAATTTAAAGCTAGCTAAAAATTGTGATTGCCTTAATGGAAGTTGAACATCTGAACTTTGCTGATCAAAAAGGGTGTGTTTTTATCTGTGTGGCTGAACTGATTAAGAAAAGGAAGAAATGAAGAAATGTATCTAGTGCAAACATTTGTTATATCCTCTGGTGATACCTTGACTTTTCCAATACACTTTTCCAATATCAGTAGTTTCCTAACCTTTGTATATGTCAGTGTTCAGCAAATTAAACATTTAATCTTTCACTTGTGACAGAACGTGGGCAAAGCAAGTACAACTCATTCCACTCATACCTGCTAAAAGTTATCTGCTGCAAAGGATTAGCTGCTGTATTCAACAATAACGAAGCTCTTGTTTCAAAATAAAGAGGTTAATTGGCTTTGTACAAAATATGCATATATAGCACGTATGACTAATATTGGTTTTATGAAGGCTTATTGCAAAGGAATCTAAAATTTTCTTTTATTACCCCTTTTACAGTAATCTGCCCTTGACCAATAATTATACTTACAGAGCCTGTGTTAGCATGTCATTATTGCAAGTGCTTAATGTGTCATCTGCACCTTCAATGAGTCTATTGTTACACTACGAATGTGCTACCAGTTGTAAGCCTTTGCACTGCTTCTTTCTTTTCTGGTTTTCATCATTAGTGTCATGGAAGAACAGATGATCTTTCACTTACTTTGACTGTAAATGCAAATGGCGGATGCTAATCCTCCCTGATATCTAAGGTTTTGGCATCAGTTGAAGGAACTGGGTGGTTGTTAAATTTCTATGTAAAATATAAATAAAGACACACATTATACATATGTCTGACAGCTGAGAAACATGCAATTGCATGTTCTATTTGATATTATATGGTGATAGATGTGTGATATAATTCTTTTGGCAAAGTTTTTAACAACTTTCTGGACGTCGAGATAGTACTCTCTGCCTGTAGGTTTTGTCTTTCTACCATAGCCCCAAAGGCACACAGCGTTGGTTTCACACAGAGGTGGCAGGAACTGGTCTATACTTGTCTGAAAACACTTCGTCGAATTTGTTCATCTCCAAATAACAATTATGTTTACAAAAAACACATCTCTCTCATGCAAACTTCTGTAATCATGGATCTTTCTGATTCTGAGTACTCCAGTTATACTCTCATTTCTTAGATCTGCTCTCCCTGTTGGTAACTTTAAGATTTGGAGAAGTCCTAGTGTAAAAGAAATGTTCTATGTCTTATTCCTCTACTTTTCTTCCAAATTTTCACTTTTATTGTGATGTTTTTTAGGTTTACCTAATTAATATGTCATTGTTTCATCCAGCTACATTTCTAGATCCATGTCTTGGAGGAATACTTAGCAAGTAGTTTAGTGATGCATTTTTTTTCATTGTTTTTAACTCATTTCAAACAATGTTGGTTTGGTGATTGTAAATAATATATATTTTCTCAAGTTTGTCACCAGTGCCACAAGATGAATAGTAATGAAGTGCTGATTTTATTTTCTCTGTACACAACAGTATTATTGGAAAAATTTCAAAAAGTAAAAACTCATTTAGACAGTTGGATAATGAAAAATGTCAGAGTTCTCCAAGCATTAGATTTGTCACTGGAGATAACAATTTCTTTCTTTCACAGACTGTAAAACTTTCAGAGCAATCTCCACACATAACATATAAAAGTCACATGCATTTGTGGAGAGTTTGTCATCAACAAACAGTGCTCCAGATCCTCAGTAAATGCAGATTTGTCATAGCTCCATTTATGTTAATGAAGCTTTACAGCTTACTGCCGTCAAATGTCTGGCCCAGTGCTTCCAGAATGATGATATATCGTAGTTACCCTGTTTTATAGAATTTGTTATTCTAATTTTAATTTGTTATGTAGCTAGACCCATCTTGCTACCAAAAGAAAAAGATGAAAAAAAAGAGATTAAAAAATGTTTAAGAAAGATTTAAATATTGAATCCTGCAGAGCAGGCAATAATGTTTAATCATAACTTCATCTTGCTAGTTCCATCCAGGTTATTACTGAAGTGTGGATATGCATGTATTTGAAAACATCTGTATGAAGAGCTAGCTCTCTCACTTGGTGCGTGGTTGCATTTAGGGAATAACACAGTTTGTATAAACTGAGAGGGAAGGTAGCCAAAGACATACTCTTCAGCCATTCACAGTGAACATGGATACCATCTAGTTCTTCCTTCTGGTAAAACTTTGTTTAGCTAAATCTCTGTCTTCCATTTACCTGCAATCAGGATCCTTTTTCTCTGATTGAAAGCAAAAATTTTTGTTTCCTATAAGGTCAGAATTATTTTCACAGCATGAATTTGCTATTAAAGGCTCTTGAAAAAAAATAATAACTAGATCCAAGTTTATCCCCTAAAAGCATCCTCTCCCCAAAGACCCTGGAGTCCAATGGTACAAGGACTGAAAGTCACTAGGTCACTAAAAAAAATGCTAGCAAGCATTTAAAAAAATCTAGGTTTTGCCCTTAGTAAGAATCACATTATTTCTAAATAAATTAGAACCAGAATAAGAAAGGATATTTACTGCTACATAAAAGGAGGAAATGAACTAAAAGGGCAATACACTGTACTAAGACTATTTGAATATATGCATTTTTAATGGCAGTTCTAAAACAGCAACTGTTCAATTAAATACAATCTGTCATGGTGGGGAGAAACTGTGAATGGTAACTTTTCAGTGACTTAAAATGTGTGTGTGTCTAGTGTTTAAATAACATCAGACAGTTACAGAAATTTGAAAATTATGAGCTTGTAAATGGATTTTCTTTCTATTATTCATCCCTTTTTAGACTGTTTTAGCACTACAGAACACACGTTCTCCTTTATTTGCCCTTCCCCTTTTTGAGGAATATTTGTCTTTGTGAAAGTTAAGCAATAAAGTTATATTTGCTTACAGTCCACCAATAATTCTCGAGAGAACAGCTGAGAGCAGCTTCTAAGCTGTCCCAACTCAATGCTATTCAGATATTTAGGACATAATGTTTTCTTGCCTATTCAAAACCCCAGCTGCACTGCACTCTTGTACAGTATTATACTCTGTAGTGTGGTACATTTTCTTCACATTTTGTTTTCTGTTAGTACCAACGATATAAACAGTGTTTTTCCACATGTAAAAGAAGTCACAGCCATTTCACAAATGCATACCAATCTAAAAATCAACAAGCAAAGTTCAAAAAAAGGTAGCAGAAGAGTCAAGAGGTAAAAATAAAAGATCAAGACGTTCCTAGGAGCTAAAGGCATCATGTATCTCAAGAAGGATTGTATTATAGGTGCCAAAAGTGATTGACATTCAATGGAAAATTGAAGCAGAAATTAGAAGCCTTTTTGAGGTATATTCTTATAAGAACACAACAGTAAAAACCCATTATACCTACTTACCATGTTTTTGCAATTTGGAATGTGTCTATCATTAGCAAAACCAGCCAGCTTAATCACATTAGATCAAAGCTTTGGGGGGACATTTAAGTCTTCATATCTCTCAAGTGTCCTGATTTAATTGGGACATCCTGAACTTTCATAGTAAATAAGAGTTCCAGCTGTCCTCAA
This sequence comes from Dromaius novaehollandiae, assembly GCF_036370855.1. Classification (NCBI taxonomy): domain Eukaryota; kingdom Metazoa; phylum Chordata; class Aves; order Casuariiformes; family Dromaiidae; genus Dromaius; species Dromaius novaehollandiae. The sequence continues at coordinate 109,840,961 of NC_088098.1, forward strand.
ACCAGCAGGCAAATTCTCACTTTCTGTTGTTCTCCCCTTATGCTGGCACTTTCCAAAGGGTAAACAGAGGTCTGATAACACATGGACAGAGAAATGTCAGATGCCACTCTATTTAAATACAAAGGCATTTTAAGGTTGGCTGCTTGGGCAGAACTGCTTGTGCATTTAAATTTCCATTTCCAGTGGATTAAAAGCAAGAAAAATGCTGTTTGGATTAACATACATGCCATTCAATTACACTTTCACTTTAAAACAATTCTAAGGGCTTCTGTTTGCCATGTTTTGCACTTGGAAACAGTACTGATTTAACATGCCAAGTCCTTTTTTCTTTTGTCTAATTTCAGTGATTATTTATGTGAAACTTACAGAGAATTTTTGTCTGACTGTTTTTTCAGTAGAAAGTGCCTGGTCATAGAAACTTATGCTAAGAAGTATTAGTTTCAATGACAGTTTCTTTAGGAATCATTTCTGAGTTTTTGGTGAGAAAGAATATCTGGTCAACAGTAAAGCATGAGCTTAGCGTAGCCAAGGGTATACCAAAAAGTGACACCTTAGTACTCCAAGGGTTCAGTTCTAGGGTTTCTAATGTCCCAACAGAGGATCTCCAAGCCATTGGCAATTCTGAGGTGTTCCTCTGTCATTTTTTCCATGGAGTATCATTAGAATATTTGGTCTTAAAAAAATGCATATATTTGTATAATTTCAAACATTTTAAGGAATAGAAAGCCATTTTACAAGCTCTGACATGAGTTTTGAAGATTTTTAGGTATAAGATTGGCTTGCAGGTTCAGTGTAAGTTCCTAGGGTCAAGTACTGCCACCTTCTTTTTCTGCATGTGTCCTGGCAAAAGGCACTTAGAAACCTGGAGCATGGAGACATAACTTTGGTATAACATGAGCAGTAGCAGATGTGAAGTATAAAGTGGAATGTATCAAACAAATGGAATTGAATATAGATATTTAATACCAAAAGCTAGCCAAGGTTTTTCATCCACTCTTAATAACACGAAGATTCTTCCCGTGTGAATGTTCCTTGTGACTGATTATATTTCTTTTACTCTCTGTTATGTTACACCACATGTGGTCACATTCAACTGCACAAGGAGTCAAAGCATTTTTCCTTTCTGCCCTCTGCAAACAGGAAGAGCTACAGAAGCTCTGAGAGTGCTGAATCAAGTCACGGACACTTGGGAAGTTTGGCTGCTCAGTTTGGCTGCTCAGTTTGGCTGCCCTAGTCATGCAGTGGGTCACGGGCTGGGGCGGTTCGCAGGCTGCAGAGCTGAGGTGGCTTTTGCCACGCTCATTGTTGCTTCTTCCATTGCAGGGCTAGAAGCCCAATTCTAGGAGAGGCGGTGTTGCTGCATACAGGGGATCATACCTCTTCCCAGCTGCCAGCGTGCCAGGCTGAGGTGGCAGCGTGCTAACTGACCCTGGAGGAGGGAGCCTGCCCTTGTCACAGTTTCCAGCCACAAGGCCCAGTGTGCTCAGAGAGGACACATGACCCAGAGTAGGCAGGGAAGGGGGGGGGGCACATTTTTACAACCAAATCCCTGAGTTCAGTAGTTTCAGACGTAGTATCCGAATCTTAAAAACAGCCTATTGACATCATCAGCTGAATATTTATTATCTAGGGGACATTCTCATCTTGAGAATGCTGATTTCCATGGGGAAAGTTATGTTCAGTATTCTAAAAATCCCACCTTGAACATGTTGATCTCAGACGTAAGGGGCTGAAGTTCCTTTGCTTGGTATAAAATATACAGTTTCTGTGTCTCCAGCAAATAACACTTTAGCAAATAAATTATTAAAGCAGCTCAGTTTAAGTGGGGATTTAGAAAGCCTCCTCTAGGCAAAGAAGCTTTTCCTCTTTCTCTGTTTGTAGCTCCATCTATGGGATTGCTTTCTCTTGCTTTTGAATCTACTCCTCTTCTGCCACTTTTATTCTTTTGCTAAATGCTTGCGGTTGGCCATTTAATGTTCTTCATAAGGCATTTCAGAATTTTCAGTTCAGCCTGTAAGATTACATCATTCCCTGTTTCTACCAAAGTAGCGCACGGATTTGTATGAGCAATTCTTTCTAAGATATTTAATCAAGATTTTCGCCTTCAGTGATCAATCAAGCAAGTGTAATTTTCGCCTTCAGTGATCAATCAAGCAAGTGTAATATTTATTGTGGAGTATACTGAACATTCTCTTGATTATCATTCTTTCTGTACTAAATATTCCATGTAATGATGCATTCTAGTAATCAGATTAAAGGTATCACAGGTACTTACCTGTGTTATATGCATTATTTATGCTCCATTGTGTGATCTAACAGCAGAAAGCTTGTATCGTTCCCAGTGTCCTTTACTGCTTTTTATATTACTGCAAAGTTTGACCCCACATAAGTCAGCCTCTCGTTAACCTGAAAAATACTATTTATCTTGCCTGCTAAGATTTAGCTAAGTTGATTCTTCCTGTGCTTTATCCTCTTAGATATCCTACTTTATTTTTCAGAATTTTTAAGTAATACAAGAAATCCTCGTAGCAAACATGATAATTGATGTATTTTTATTATGTTCTTCTCAGCTGTAGGGAGGCATTGAATATGGGGTTACATTTTCACTGGCAAGTGGAATTATTAACACTACATAAAAACAGAACTCAGTTTTACATCTGAATCACAGTTTCTTAAGATTTCAATAACTGGCCAGGAGTATTTATGAACTGGATAGAGTACATGTCCAAGACAATATGGCACACGCCTGACCACACAGGTCATATTCTATGGCTCCTCTTGCAGAGCCAGAATTGTGCCACTTGCCTCTCAAACAGCTATACGAAGTATGACCTATATTCATACAGAAAATCAACAGAAGCTCAGGATGTGCCTCAGTGAATCTACCTCTCTTCAAAGAGGAATACCTGTATGCAATTTGGTGGCTTAGTCAGCTTCACACCATCTCAATAAATAAGATGTTTTGTAGGATGCCAGTAACATCAGTCCTCTTGGTGACAAGTGCAGGGTAGGGAGTATGGAGTGTGTCAACCAGAAAGGTATGGTGTTGATGAGGGGGGGTTTTCCTCTTTCTTGGGCTCAAATAGTACCATCAAATCACAGCTGAAATAGATTATTTCTGAGCTTTCTTAAAAGCCTGTTTGCTTTTTCTTTGTATCAGCATCACCAAGAATGTGTGTACATCAAGAAATGATTATTGCTACAATCTAGTTCCAAAACTGTGGTTTGGGACCAGTCCGCAGGTCTTGGAGAGTTTCTGGAAGGATACGGCTCAGCAGAGCTTCTGAGTCTAGCATACTGTATGCATTCCTAAAGTGTGAGTGCACTACTGTTCCTTAGCAATAAAACATCCACTTCACCTGGTCTATGTCAAACAGTTGTTGATGACAGTGGTGCTGTTCCTTTACTTAGCCCCAGACAACCAGACTTTTGGGGTTTAAAAGCTTTCTATTTTGTTTATCATTAGAGTAAATCTCCTTAGGGAAAATACGGAATGCTTTTTGCGCTTTAATTTTACATCATGTTCCCAATGTAAAAGGCAAACTGCAAATATCTGCAAGTTCTTAGTGCTGTTCACTTGAGAACAAAGGACCTGTCTCCTGACCAATACAGTAAGATCACACTTTGAAAATGAATAGAAGGGAATATTACATTCAAAGTTTCCTCTCCCCGTTGAAAGAAAAATTAAGAGTAAGGTTTTTTTCCACCACATCCAAGTTTATCTGTAAAACTACAGTGAATAATATAATTCAGGCAAATTACATTATTCAGAAGAGAGAAGATACACTCCCTGAGTCCTATAGGAAGAGCAGGCTTTCATGTGCACCCTGCTATTTATTTCTACAATGCATCATGTGAAAAAGAGCAGTCACCAAGCTCTGAGGAGAGTTCCCAAGCATTGTGTAGAAGAAACATTGAAGGAGACGCAATTGCTACTGCCTACCCAGGAAAAATGTCACCATTCAAAGGTGCAAATAATCTAACACATTAACTTTGATGGATTCTATCAATCTTTATAAGGTGTTAATCTTTAAAGCTAATGATGACAGTCAAGTTTAGGCATGTCCTAAGCAAGGCTCTCTTCAGGGATCCCCTACGTGAACAAATACAAGCGAGAAAGCACCACCAGGGACTTGCCACATCTTTTCAATTTCTCTGTCCCTTCCTCAGCTGCAAACCTCAATTCCTCCCTTCTACAGTAAAGTCCTCAGCCAGAAAGAATGCTCTTTGGCCAGGCAGTAGAATAACTATCAGGAAGCACTGTCCTTTTGAAAGGATTTTAGGAATTTGGAACTGGCCGTCAAATTCTGGGTAGAATCTAGCTGCGTTAATACGTGCATGCACGGAAAAGCAGAATGATAATCCAAACATGGTCATGCACATAGGTGCAAATAGCTATTATTAGATACCAACTAGGGAGCAGTAAGGATATACTTGTGGTTGTCTCTCCTTGGTATTCTTTGAGTCGCACGCTCCAACAGTGTAATTGCATACAGCATCATTAATGTAAATGTATCCAGTTTGAGTTGCACTGAGAGTTAGTTTCTTTTCAGTGGTTTCTAGTGATGAAGAGATGGATTGTCTTTTAAACAAAACTTTACTAGAAGGACCTTTGGTAAATGTTCTATGGCTCTACTATATAATGTTCCCGTATCTCACAACACTTCCATGTTAAATTAACCTGGATAGGAGAAGTTTTGGTTACTTCTGATAAATTACTGTAATTGCCATTAGTCCCTGGTTTGCCTGTTTTTTTTGTATAAAGCTATATATCATTCCAAGAATACCCAAAGTGATATGAAAGGGTTATCTCATGTTTCTGTGCCGCCTTTGGAAAGTCATGCTACTGAATGTTCTTGCTCCTACATAGTGAATGGTTACGACCTTTAAAAGAAAGAAACCAACACACATATCCCAGATCTGGGTCTACTTCTCTTTTGCATTGTTCAAAGAGATGTGAAGTATTGGGTAAACTGGGTGCAAAATGAATGAACTGTATTTTTGCTTTGGTCGCTTCTTAATTGGCTTTGTCTGTGTGTGCAAGATGACAGAGAAGGTTTGAGTCATTCAGAACTGTCACTTCTGTAATTAAAAAGAGCTGTTACCAAAAGAGTAGATTCATTGTTCAGGCTGGGATTGAATTACAGAGCATGTTTAATTATCAGCCTTTCTTTCTAGTTATTTTAATGTATTATTAATTCAGTTTCTCAAAATATCCTTTTCATTTACAACCGTTGATGGAATAAAATGTGACACAATTTGTTTTCTTTTCTACTAAGTAGATGATGTACTCTAACAGAGCAGGTCAACATGACCTTAGCTGTAGTTATATCACATGATAACTACAATAGGGCCTTATCAGAATCTCCTACCCTTTTATGTGTTTGAAAATTCTAAAAAATAAATTAGTATGTCTGAGTAGACCTTAACTCTTGATTGCAAAACAATAAAAATACAAATGTAATTATGAATTTTTAGCAAATATTTGTCTGGGATTCTTCCTTGCTGAAGTTACATATGAGGAAAAAGATATATATCTTCAGTAAAGAAAGACAAAGGAAATAAATGCAAGCTGTCATTTGTTCCAGTAATCATATGACTTTCAAACTAGGTAGATGTTAATATTTGGTTATCTTGTTGCCTTTCAACCTTTTTTTCCTTTCTTTTTTCTGTTCCCCCCCCCCCTTTTTTTTTTTCTTTCTTAATGATAATGTACTTTGCAAAGTCTTTTGGACTGTGATCAATTTCCAGTCCCTGCTGGTTGTTTGAACTTAAATATTTAGAACTGCCACAGGCAATCTTAGCATCTTGGCTATAATCTCAGCTGGTGCAAATCAGTAGGACTGTCTTACACGAAACCCAATTTTTTGTTCTATCCAAGGGGCCTCAAAATAGAGATGGAAACACCTGTTTTGAAAATGGTCTACTGGCACCAGCCACAAAAATTGCTATTTTTAGATCCAGGGATTGACTATCTGAGATACCCTCTGAAGCAATGGAAATTTGCTGCTTATGGAGACGTCAACTACCATGAGTTACACCTCCTCTGAATGCTGCATTTGGGGGATTACTCACTGTTGGTTAGGCAGTGACAATCTTTCCATGATATAGATGAAGATACACTAAAATAGTCCACACCCCAAAGATTTTGCACTCATATGGGTGGGTAATTCATATGTCCTTGAAGACCCAGAGAATGCCAGCTTCCCCTCTCCTCCACTGACCACTGCTGACATTTGCAATCTCACTGAAAAAATAATTCAGCTGTAGTTGGTCAGATTTTCAAGGAGAGTAGTTCCTGTGACAATAACATGAAAGGAAAGAGTCGGAAGCATCCAACACACCCATAGGTCCCCTTTACATCTAATTCTGATGGAGTAGTGTATGTACTACTATATTTGTTACTATATATGTAATCCCTTGCCTACTGACAGTGGTAGTAGAGTGGTTGCTTTGGGAATGGAAAGAATATGGTCCAGACACAGAGATATTTCTGCAGTAGGTATATAAATAAGCACCTTGGTAGATCAGTCTTAAGCGTATAAATCTCAGGTAAAACGTGTGGGTGTTAGATGGTATGGTGTGCACCGGTTTTTAGTTTTTAATAAGAGCCTGTGAAACTTGAAACATATCACTGGCACCTGAAACAACCTAGATCTATACATGACTTCTTAGCATGGTCACGAGCAATGCTCTTTGGAGCCACATGTGACAGCTGGTGTGTCTTACCAAGTGTCTGCCATTTTCAAGGATCCAACGTACCAGCTGCCACAATAGGAAATGTCTTATCTTGCATTCTCCTTCACCATGTGTTCAGGGAAATCACTGACCTGAGTGAGAACTACTCAGTGTGAGAGTTCAAAAATCTATCCAAAAATGAACAGGGCTTAGACTTTTCCAGTTCTGTAGAGCAACACTACTACTCGTTCCTAGCTTAACTGTCCTAAAGATATCTTTTTCAAAGTGAATCTCACTGTAGTATTTACAGACCTCATATGTGATCAGCACTGCATCCAGATTTTTGCTGCCTGAACACTGAGGACATAAGCTTGTAGTGTCACTTGAGATACCCAAGGGCATCTGAGGCTTCCTCACAGGACTGGCAGATATGACAGAGGATCTACAGAAGACTTGCGTCTTTCTGGACTGGTAGTAGGAAGGGAGGAAGGATATCTCCAGACAACCCTAGGCAATGCTGGTGAGATGTGCACTCTACTTTTCTTTTTCACATCTCAGTTTGTGCTATTAATCTTGCCTTGGCCTCTACACATTTGGGGAGGACAAAGGATTTGGACTGATTGGTTTTGCTTTCTCAGCTATGAAAAGATTGCAATAGGTTCTGTTGTAAAACTGCCAAGTTTGGTCTTGAAGAACTTCAAATCTGGTACTGGTGATGAGAAAAATGATGAGCTAGAATAACAGATGAGTGTTATTATGAGAATTAGTAAGAATTTTCCTTCTTCTGCCTTCTGGATAACATACTCACAAGACTTCACATTGTTCTTTTGTTTTAGTTACTTTGTTTGAACTGATGACTTGAAATATAGACCTTCAGCTATATGAAGGTACAATGAAACATAAGAAAGAATAGGAAAGAATTGATTACATATACAATATCAATCACAGATAGTCAGTGGATCCAAAAGCTTACTATGACCATCCAATGAAGCCTCAGAATTTCAGTTGTCCCTTGGCCAGAAAGATTACTTGTATAGTTCCTGGCACTGAGGCCAACTAGCACAGAATGGTCTCCATCCATATTATTACATTCTCATAGCTTTCAAAACAGGATGGCTGCTTTCAAGCTGAGCAGCCAGACATGGCAGCCTGTAAAAGAAACTGTCCTGCATTAACCCCCAGAATCTCCCTGGGAATAGTCTGGGATGCTGTAGGCAGGCTCAGAACAAAATAATGCCAAGGAACATTCAAACTATGTAACTTTACAGGCAACTGAGTTTCAGTGCCTAGGATCATGCCCTGGCACTACTTTATTTAGTAATCTAGATATAGCCAAAGAGTATCATTGACTCAAGTTGCTCACAGGGTTTTTTTGCATGTGTTTTTAAATTTAAGCATTTTTAAACCACAACACAGTGTTGGTATAATAACATCTCAATAAAATACAAAGCAAATTGGTCATGCTTTTTGATTTTCATGCACTGAAATCGAGTGCTTCTTTTGCTATAGCAATAAAAAGAAGAAAAAAAGAATCTCAGTAAAACTGCCTGTATTTTAGCAAGTAATATGCTTTACATATAAATCTACAAAGCAAAACTGTCGTTTCTCAATCTAAAATCTCTTTATTTTTTCATTATGCACCACTGAACACTCATTCATTCCTGAGCAAGTAAAAGATCACTCTCAATCCTAGAATGGGAAAGTATTTGAGATCTGAGACATCCTACAGATGAACTTGAAGACTCAGATACCTCCTTTGCATCTGTTAGAAGTGAGAGATACTCTGCGTTGCTAGGTTATTGTTGAGCTGAGCTGATATTAATGACTTACGCTGTTCCTGATGCTGTATGAGGTACTAAACTATTTAATACAAAAACTGGAGTGATGCCTTAATGCTTAAATATTTTTTGCATTGAATCCAGTCTGGAATTAGGAAGTGCTGAAATGAGAATGAGAGATTAAAAAATCACTCTTGTGAAGTCCAGAGAAATTTGACTTAATGATTCTCTTGGGGAACAAAATCTGAGGTTAGCATTTAAATGCTAGGTGCTGTGTCCATTTTGCCACTTCTTAGCTTATCGGTTTTCGTTCTGGTCTTAAGCAATTGGTGTAATCAGACACACCACTATATCCATCGAGTTCATTCAGGCAAGGATTCTTGCTTGCTTCTGGTTTGCCTGACTCCGCCTGTTGTTCTCATGCCGTCACTTGACCGTCTCTTCTTTATCCTCCCTAGTTAATTGAAGACTGTTGATATTTTAAATAAATGTTGACTCTCTATAATTACTACTTTATATTGAGCCTAGCAACTGACTGACTCAGTGCCCAGGCCAGGTTTACAGACAGACCCCACCTCCCACCCCAATGTGACAGCTTATTTTCTACATTTGTCATCTTGAAGGACTGGAAGTAGACAGTGTAACTCTTCTGCTTTGCTAATAAAGAATTGTAGAGAATATGTAGACTAAAGCTTGGTTTACCAGCTTAATTCCTTTCCTAACTGTCCATTGCTCTGTATGCATGAAAGCCATCAGACACAATGACCTCAGGGGCTTTTCCAGTAGAACTTGTTTCCCCCGTACACAACTCAGCCAGCTTACGCTATACTATTGACAAAGTGATGGCTATGTTCCCAAGTTGGCTGAGATGGAGGCAAGATATAGCTGGGGCAGAGGCAAGATGAGACTCTCACATATATAAAAAGGAGAGGGGAAAATATCTGCAATTATAGTGCTTTGGTTGTTAAAAAGATTCAGAAGCTGCAAGTGTGCCCCTGCCAGTGAGACCCCCAGGGCAGTGAGCCCACTGAACTCTGGCAGTGTAGATCTTGGGGAAAAGTACAGGAGGACTGTTTGGAGATGCTGATGAATGTTATGGTGTGGAAATTCAGTCATAAGAACTAATGACTGTCTGTCTCACTGACAGTAAAATTCTGAAATTTAAGGGCATTATTTCAAGTTTATTACAGAAGATCCAAACGATAAATTATTACCCCTAGTTTTTAGAATGAGCATCCCTCTTCCTGATAAATGAACAGCTCTTTGAGGTTTATGCACCTTTTCATACTTATCATTATAGTTGGGGTCATAAAAAGGGATTGTGGTGGTAGTGTGCTTTAGATGTTAAATATTTATAAAAAATGCATTGTACAATTCCATGTGCATTCACCTTTTAGGGGGAAAATGACATTCTTATGTACATCTCCACTGCCAATGTAAACTGTGGATCAGCTCTTCTTCCAGTTCATGTGAGCATACTTTCTCTGATACTAAAGGAATAATTCTAACTTACAGCAGCTAAGGATCTGGCCTAGTCCATTTGATCCATGAAGTAATGAATTTATTATTGTTCAGGGATTGTGTTCGTTTCTGGTTTTGCATCACAGTCTTTGGAACCCTCCATGTTTACCGCTGGCCTCTCCTTTGTCTTCCCTTTAGTCTCTGGCCTTTTGATTCTGCTTGCTGTGTAACACAAGACTTTATGTCATTGAAAATGAACAATGCCAAAGTGGTGCCCTGCCAGAGCAGTGCAGATCAATGACCCAGGAGCAGCACGTTCCAGCTCAATGGTGCACAAGTCATTTTAACTTCCACTCTCCACTGCTCAGCCTCCAAAGGAGCAATCCTTTTGCCTGGTATATTAATTTCTGGAAACTCCTTGTTAATCATTATGGCTGCAGTTCCTCCTCTGATTTTTTTGCTAAGATCTGAATACAGCTTCTCATCAGGCTAACACCTTTCTTTTGTCTTTCTTTCCCTCTCATTGTGTATTGTCAGTAAGATTAGTGGCACTGCTATAGTGTTCTTACAGCAGTGCTGTGAGGTAGTGCTGACAGATACATTTACTTTATGAAAAGCATACTAACTATTTAAGAATAAGACGACTTTCTAATGGCATAAACTAGCACTGCTTCACTAACAGTACAAATCACATGTTCAAAAAAAATAGTCATACATACAAAAGTCTTCAAAACATAGAGAAAAATACTTTGGAATAAGAGATTAGAATAGTCAAACTTTGTCTTTGCTGGCCTTGTTAGAAATCATATTGTCTTCAAATGTAATCAAAGGATGGCATATCGTAATGGAAGCAATTAAAATTCTGCCTACAGATCCACACTGGAGTTTATAGATGGGGCTAGGATTAGATCAAGCCCTGGTCTTGAGGGTACAGGATCTTTCTGTTATTTTGGAATTATCGACTAGCAGTTTTGCACATGAGTTCACAAAACACTTGATTTGCAATTGCTCCTTTCTTTGCTGTAATCCCTGAAGTGTGCCTCCTTTCATCAAGGAATTCACAGAGATGTGGACTGTGAATGCAGAAACAGTTTAACCACTGAGGCAGGAACTTTTCAGCTTGAATATTTCAAATTGTATTTTTGCCTATAAAAAGCAAATTATTATCAATTTGGTCCGGGGAGACTTATCAACCTTTTTCTTAACAAAAAAATCTTTTTATCATACCGCTGGGATCCGTCACTGCAAGAAGTAACTGGGGCTCTAGAGAGAGATGTAATGTGGTTTCATGGAGGACTTGGATATTTTGAAATTTGATCTTGCTCCAAGTCAGAAGAAAACCAAGAGTACTTAAGTTTTCATGAAAGAAAAGCAAAATGTAATGCCAGGAAAGTCTATTAAAGTTCTGGACTCCTCATTTTGAAGCCAACCTGCAAGAAATGGGACAACTTTCCATCAGATCTTTGTTGAGCTGCAATATTCTTCTCGGACACGAGGAAAATAAGAAGCTAACAAATTCCAAGAGGGGGAAAATTGTCTATAGGAATTTTGTGGACCACAGTGTGGATGAGGCTTTACACAGAAATCACAAGATACTAACTTTCCTCAAGGGAAATCAGAGCTTTTCACACATTCCTCACTGGGGCGACGAAAGAGGCAGGAAAGACAGGGGACTATCACATTTATAAATAGCTGAATTAAAAAAAAAAAAAAGAATTCAGAGACATATTATCTTTCTTGCATTTTGGTGGGCCTGTTTCTAGGCTGGGATAGACAGTCGAAGGGGTGCGGTCAGGGCAGCAGCCATGGCCCTGGTCCTTGCTGGCGGGGGAGCGCAGCGTGGCCAGCCCCCGCCCCAGGAAACCTCCACCAGTTTATCAGAGTACGTAATAACTATACTGCATCTCCAGGATGCAGTGCACCTCTTCTCTTCCCTCCACCTCATCAGAGGAAGAAAGGAGCGCAAGGGAAATTCTGTCGTTCAGACCCGATATCCGGCGGGTTTTCGCCACGCTCGGTAATGTCACCGGGCCGGGGGGGGGGCAGCAGAGCCATGCGACGCGCCCTCCCTGGCCAGCCCCATCCTGCAGCCCCTGACGAGGGGAGCAGGGATGTCCCCGGGCCCCGCGGGGAGCAGCCCTGGGGCTGGCTGGGGACGGGGACAGGCCAGTGGGGCCCAGGGCTGCGGCATGGCAGCCGGGCCGAGGGCGAGGCCAGAGCAGAGAGGTGGCCGCCAAGGGGGCAGCACTGGGGGACGTTACAGCAAGCTTCCTCCTTGCAGGCAAAGGTCCGGCTTTAAGCGGGTTTTAAAGCGGTACTTGATGATCAGAGGATTGTTACGGTTTCTCAGTGAGGAGAGAAGAAGTGTTGTCCAGAAGGTGTCGCAGGGGAAGAAAATTGCTAAGACACCTGCAGGGAAACAAGCCCGAGCCGTTTCCCTTTACCGAGGCCATACTGCTCATGCAGCGGGACTGATTTGGCAGCGCTGCTTTCCTGCGTTGGCCTTCGTCACGTTTCCGCGAGATGCTCGGCTCCGTGACACAGCCCAGGAGCCCAGGCTGGTGCTGGCGTCCCCCCAGCCATGGCCACACGCAGCAGCGGGGTCTCTGCAGCGCCCAGGCCTCCTCCACCATCTCCTCGCCTGGAGAGATGGGGCTGAGCCAGCCCTCCCATGCCACATCCCAGCCCACGGCACTTGCTGTGGAGAAACCGCACCACCAGCCGAGGACAAAGAAATCCATCACTAGCTTTAGACTGAGAATAAATAATACTAATAATATGTAAAGAGCATCAGTTGGATGTGGAAACGAACTGTCATTTCACTGTGAAGGATGCTCTTGCGTACACAAGAACATAACTCACAACAATATCCTTAAAAAGATAGCAAGAATTTAAATGCGTGTGTATGCTTGGGTATTTAATGCACCATGCAGGCATCATATTTCTTTCATATTCCAAACACAAATCATGGCATCTTCTTTAATGAGCTGAGTTCCATGGCAATGATGATTTTTTATGGCAAATAGCACTACTGTGCCATGCTTCTTCATTAAAGCCCTGATTCAGCAAAGCATTTAAGCATATGCTTAACTTAAATATTTGAGCAATCCCCAAAATTTCTGGTGCCATGCACACATTTAATATTCAGTAGATCCATAAGGACTTTGCTCGAATTGGGTCATACCTATCAAATATAACAACCCCGTACAGTATATCCTTCCTAAAACAACTGGTTAAAATGTTAGATGCTTCATTAGCTCTGCATTAGTAATTTTAATTTTCACTGCCTCTTTGATTTGTGAAGAATGAATGTGTATGCACACATGAACTCAAGACCTGAAAAAAATGATGAAGGTAAAAAAAAAAATAAAGGCACATTGTGGGTTCAGGACATCTATAATAAACCTGAGCTTCATCAGCATTTCTAAGTTTTTAAACCAAGAAATATTGATTCATGTTTATTATATTTTATGGCACTTTACAGCAATTTATAACACTTACATTAAGGAATAGATGGGCCGGGATAAAAGCCAATATGGGTATGAAAAAGATGAAGGGCTGTCAGGAATAGCAACTTTCAAGTATCAGGTACAGCCCTTGTTTTTACACTTTATCTAACCTATTTAATATATGATGGAGGGATTTCGTGATTAATTTTAGAACACAAATTCTAGAAAAAGACATGCCATAGCACAGCCACCTGAGGAATATCTTAGCAATGCTATCGTTTCAGTATAAAGCCAAATGCAAAATATTTTCAAGGCATTTAGAACTAAAGAATGAAGCCAGAATTATTGTACAGAAACACTGCTGAAAATGTTTAAGAAACCATGACTATATGTTCCAAAGACGAACTACGTAACAGCTTTTTTCCACCAGGGCTGATCTGATCATCTTAGGGATCAAGGGAAATTAGTTGGAAAACTAGTTTTGTACACAAAATCCTTTGTTGCTATGTTACTATACGTATTTATATGAGAGAGAGTCTCCCAGGGCAAGCCAAAATCTGTTACTGTAAATATTCATAAGCCAGGTAAAACAAAACAGTAACTGGGAATATGTGGAATCCTCACTACCTGTTTCCTTCACTCTGTCTGATTATCCAGTCCAGCTGCTTACAACCAGCAGTCACTGCTTCATTTATGAGCTAAATGATGGGGATTTCTTTTCAGTCCTTTCAGCTGGGAGGGTGAAGCCTAGGTTTTCTCAGCAGTTTCAGAAGAACCGCAGGATCTTGTAAAGCTAAAATCCAAATTGTGGCTGCTCTGTAAGTCTGCCCACGGCACAACAAATTGAAGAAATTGTAAGGTATAGGCAACACTTTAAAAGTAGATATAGTACATCGCTGCCTAATTTTGTGTGCTCCTATTATCCCCCATTCCTAAACAGAGAATTTACTCTCTGTGGCAGAGGCACTGTGATAATCCCAAGATAATTAGACAGCAAGGAAACATCTTTGCTGCTGTAGCTTGAAATAGTAGATTGCTTACTGAGGATATTAGAAAAAAGTTGGTAAAAGGTGAGATCTGTAGTATGTGGTGTCTGTTCATCATTTCCCAAGGTCGCTAGGTTCACTCCCCAACATTCCTTAGCTTGCTCTTCCTAAGGACACTCAAGTTTTCCTCTGATCTTTGCCTGTCAGTGTGTCCCTTTTTTGTGGCCATCTTCTTTGCTGCCTTTGTCCTTTCTTCACCCTGTTTCAACTTGCTCATAGGGAAGAGGATAAGAATGGCAGGCATTTTCCAACTGGGAAAATGCTAAACAAATTGGAGCTTTTTAAGCTTGTTACCCTATGAGGACAGCATATGTTTGAGATATTTAAATGTACTATTAAATGATAAAGAAACTGTGTGTACACATATGGCTCATATGGGACCTATCAGTGCGGCAGCGTGTATTCTGGGAACATGCTGTATTCTCAGTGACATTAGACATGAAATGGTGGTGTGCTTTGAACAAATGTGTTAGCTTAGTGATGGAAAATCAGCTGCACACAAGAAATGTAAAATAGAAGGCAGGGGATCCTGTAAAATAAAAGGCGTGGGACACATAAATAGCCACCTGACCATGTGAGCTGTGTGAGTTCTCTTCTGATGAAATCTGAATAATGTCCTATGTCTTGCTACAGTGCTCAGGTCTGCATTTCCTCATCTTTCTGTAGTCCTTCTAATCTAATCATCACTGCAGCAGGTTTAGCGAGGGACGGTATTTTGTATGTTCTTCTTAGTTGTGATGATGGCAAGGTGTATGAACGGATATTGACCATGCAGTCTATAACAGCACAAAGTATATCTGAGGCAGAGACATCTCACCAATTTTTCACTATCAGAAGCATATAAATGCACCCTGTTTATATAACTGAATGCATTGCTAAAAGCTGACTGTAAAATAATTATTGCAATGGAAGCTTGGGTCCTGGTCCTACAGTCTGATCACAGTACCCAAGAGTCTTGCATCTGTTCATGATTGTATTCTTTTTTCTCAGTCACAGCAGTTGAATGGTCCACCTACACAGAGCAGAATGTAAGACTGGGGCCCAAATTTATGCACCATCTGCCCTTGGTCATGCATGCCAGCTTTTATAAAAATCAATCACTTAATCTCTCTGAAGAGCTCCCACACGAAAAATGCCCCCATGTAAGTCTGGAACTTACGATGAAACATTATTAAAAAAAAAAAAGATTTTTTTTACTTGGAATTTATTTTCTTGTACTGTCATTCAGTGTTAGATTTTTTTTTGGTGGTAGATGGCAACTCAGCCTGAGGCATGACAAAATAGCCAGAAACACGCCACCTACTGTGCCCCATTGCTTTAATACTGCACTTTTTAATAAGAAAATTACCCCAAGTGCTTGGATGACAACTCCAAAATGGACCATAAATATTGTCTACATAAGGAAAAGCTGAAAGCTGTATAATATTGCTCCTGTGCAAAAGGGAATAGAAATACATTCAATTTGCCTAAGTATCTGGTAGTGACAGCCACTAACATTTATTTAGAAGAAACAGCAAGTGGACATATATCTGTTAGTTAATAAATGGATGAAAAGAAATATGGATTACTATGCAAATGGACATTAGAGGACCACAGATTTGGGACTGATGTATAAGACACATAAAGAACCCAATTCTGGGCACTGCTAAGTGATTCCTGCAAGATGCTGAGCCCCTGCTAATTTCAGTAGGAGTTGAGCAAACTCAGCACCTGGCAAGCATGGGTCTACCTATATTTAGATATGGAATGAATACTCATCCAAGTGGATTCATTTATGAGAAACTGATGCAGCCTAGAAATTACATGTTTGGTTAAATTGGGGTAATCACAAAGAGAGGGATGCTAAAATAAGCAGTGATAATTGGTACAACAGTATATGCTTCTTCCTTCTGATCTTAGGTCCTCCCTAAGGATTCTCTCCTAGCCTGCATTAATTAAGCGAAAGCATGTGACATTTCTTGCAGCCTTTGACACCAAGATGACCTTTTCCTAGGTTGCTCATGAACCCCTGCTGACATCAAACATGCTTTTTACTGTACTAGACCCTTTATCTGTCAGACACTCATAAAAAATACTGAATAATGTTCCTGACCAATTATTAAAATGCACAAAAAAGTTGCTGTTATGACAGATGAGTGAATAGTTCATAGGGAATAATTTATTTGGCAAATAGGACCTTTTATTTTTGTGAACCAGGCACTTTTTAAAAAATGAATTCCCTACTTGAAATCAAGCATTCAATTGCTACAAGTATGTATTGGTTGATAGATTGTTTGCAAGACATCTGTCATGAGCATTCAGCATTTAAACCCATTGGACAGAAAGGCCAAGTGTCCTCTTTTGCTTTCTGAGTGGGTATGTGTAGCTCTTTTGAATCTGGCCCATTTTGTAAAAGCAGGTTCACTTTACTGTTCCTCCATACTTCCTGAAGTTTTTTGCAAAAACATTGAAACTGATAATTTCAGGTTTTGCTAAGCTGTTAGGAAACTTGTCTCCTAAAATATTCAGGGAAGCTAAACACAAAAAGAGCATGGATGTAGACAAGATAGATGGAATATTTATCTTTTCCCCCCAAATACCAGCAGAACAGTTTTTGATGCATTCACTGATATTTAGTCAGTCACATTCCCAACATTTTATTCCTCTGAGAGTTTGAAACAGCATAGCACAGCATATTGGGAGATATTCCCAGCACTTTAAACTCCCACCAAAACTACAAATGGAATTTCTAAGATTTCAAACCCCCCCCCCCAAAAAAAAACCAGCATCTGAGCAAAAGCAACTATGTATGTAACTGCATGCCCAAATACTCCCTCAGAGTATCTGCAAAGCCAGCGAACACAAGGCACTGGCATCTGCTGCAAGAACATGAGACCCTCGCGTGGGCAAATTGGAACAGGCCACGTGAGACCAAAGTTCACAGTTCTTGTACTGGCAACTCTCTGTGAGACACCTTGACTCTGGGTTATCTCTGAAAGGTACACATGCTGTTTGGCACATGTTTTCAGTATGCCAGAGATTAAAAAATCGAGTGTAGTGAGTGTACTATGAAACATCCGGTATTAAGCTACATTGAAGTGTATTCCCTTTACAAATATGCAGTGTCTTCTGGCTCTTTATAGAAAATGCCCTGTATAGGTAATGGGTGGCATCACAGGGAAAAGCAATACTAGAAAAGAAGTTTATAAAACAGGAATAAAAGCAGTCAATTAAGACATTGGAACTTGCGGTCAGCTTTGCTTTTAATTCTGTGCACGCTGGCCTCTGCAACGAACAGCTTTCCATGAACTTTAGAGTTTGTTATCCTGATGAAACTCATCCTTACAGTGATTTACAATGCATTTACAGTGCCATTACTCTTCCCTGTCATTCTTGTTTGTGTTAGCTGAGTCTTTCAAGTCAGTCTTAGGAAGAGCCAGAGAGGAAAATGGGGTAAGGCTGAGGTCAGTTCCAATTTTCATGGGTCTTTCCCATATCCTTTGAGCTCCCTTTGCAATAGTCCTCAGTCTGGGTCCTGCAATACTGTGGCACAGAGCTTCACTGTAAGAGATCTTCATGCCATGGCACTGCAGGGAGAAGCAGATACATTACACCTCTTCACAAATATGCAAGCGTAAGACCATTCCACTGTCACAGGACAGAGGTCCCAAATGCAACGCGAGGTAAGCCTGGGTCACAGTCTGGACTTTTGTCCTCCCAAGCAGACGTGCTGAGGAAGGCACATGAGGAAGAGTCTGTGTTACTGTGGGGCCCCAGTTAGACCAACAGCATCCAAAACATCTGGAGAAAATATCCCCTGTGACCATTCCTACATGTGTTTGGTTGTATTTTGTTCCATGTCAGTATCTTTTCTAAAGTGATTTCCCTATCACATTCTCTGGTATTAGATTTTATCTTGCCACTACCATAAATACTTCTTGGTATATCAGTTAGGCTGTTTGGGTGAGTCACTTCAACAAAATGGCTGTGTCATAGGGAACTAATATCCCTCTTGCAGTGTACTGCTGTTCCAGTGAATGCATCAACAGGACAAACTTTTGTGAGTGGTTTCTGCATCTCCCTTTTACCTCCATTTTCTCCTCTGTGGGCTCTACTCCTGATCCACAGCATTCCAGCTGCGGGCATCATTCTTCCCCATTTCAGACCTGCTTGCTTGAATTCAGGCTCTCTGCTTTGGCCTCATTTGTATCTCCTCTCACTTGTTCCCCATTCAGCTTGCCTGCAGACTCTCCTACGTCAATACCTTTCATCTCAAATAATTCCACCTTCTCTGCTTTTTTTTTTATAGTAAGACATGGTAGATCACCTGCATTAGGAAAGAATTGTTCTACGTCCATTACTACTTACATGATATAGAGCCTGTTCAACAAGCCCTTTCTAGATTTGAGTGTAGATAGCTGGTATCTCCCTCTTTGCTGTAAATCAACAGACACAAACAAATTCTCAAGGGAAAATGTTAACGAGATACGAGCTGAAGGGCTCTTCTTTAAGTCTATCCACATCTGTTGGCATGTATTGCCGCAAAAGGCAGTTGTTGCTTTTTAAGGCAACTGACCCATTAGTGGGCCCAGCACAATGACTTGATCACCTATTTTACTATTACCGTCATTCTCAGGGATTAAAAAAAAATGTTGGTTTGGCCATTTTAAAATTACCCAAGTATGAAAAAGTATATGCTAAGTGGTTTAAAAGTATTTTGTTTTAATCATATATAAATTAAACGCTGCTTAATTTAAAAATGTATTTTTGGCTGAGGTACTTAATGTTGAAAAGTGGTTACTCAGCATGCAAAGTACCACAAGTACTTTTCAAAAGAAATTTTATGACATAACAAATTTTTAAAAATGGTTATTTACACAACAGATCCTAATGACTAGCCATTATAGTTTATCAGATCAATAATCAATGTTCTTAAAAGTCACTTAATTCAGATTTATCTAATCCACATTATAAAAAAGGTCAGGAAACGTATATTTACACTAGAGAGCTTAATAGCTCCTTTAAAACTGTTTTGGGCCTCTATGTCAAGTCTTGTGCACTTCTGCGAAGGACTTTTTCATTATTAACATCTGTTAAAAGCAGAAGAAATTAATGCCACAAAACTTCAGTGAGGTGGTGACAAATCATCACTGATGAGAAGTATTTTTGACAAGTTTTTGAGTAAGAAAGGAGGTGGTTTGACACAGATTTACCTTTAAGAATATGGCAGATTGGAAAACCTGGCTTTATAGCCTTTTTGATTCCTCTAGCTCTGTTGTACGGGAGCGCCAGGTCACCATTGCTAGGTTTTCAGTGGTATGGTTTCATGGCTCGTGCTTTGTTTGTCAACTGTATTTTAATTAATAGCAGGAATGCCTACTGCCCAGACAGGTATTCTTTGAAGTTTTAAATGAAAATACCTTAGATATTTGGCTTAATAATAGTTTAGTGCGTTAAAATTACAGACTTCATGTTTATTCTACAAGCTGTGTCATGATACAGTTAAAGCAAGTCGAAAATGCCTGTTAACATGAGTGGAGCAGGATCCCACTTCAGGAAAGACTTTTCCCACTAAGGGCTTGATCCTGAAATCTGTAGTCATGAGAGAGCAATCTCATTTGATTTGAATAGATGACTAATGATACTTGTGGGGACATTGCAGGGTCAGGTCTTGTTTTGGTTGCCATTTAAATGTCAGCACTTGTCAACAGCTATCACAGCAGTATTTGGGATCTGTACTTATTTTCCTTACAATAAAGATACCATATATTACGCATGATGATGGTTAGTAAATGTTGACTTCTGCTCTATGTTTTGAAGTGTTTCTTGAGGTCTGAGACTGCAGGCACCTAACAGTTTATTTAAGGTGCAAGTCACAGCTGTGCCAATTTGCTAACATCATACTGTTCAATTTTCAAAAGTACAAAAATGAGAGAGGAAAACCAGAAAAAATGTGATTTTTCATTCCCAATAGCAACTGTAATTGCCACTGTGAACACGCCCTCACCAAAGATATTCAGGCACATACTCTGAAGCAGAATCTTATGCAGCCTCAGGGTGGTTTTATGTTCCGTGTAAACTTAAGCCAGCCCCACAGAAAGAGACAGAGTTGCCTTCCCTTAGCCCAGTCCCTGTATCCCCACAGTTCACATGGCTCTAGGAATTCTTTAGCCACAAAATGAGTTTGATCAGCTGATCTGACTGCAAACTGATTAGAGAGACCTGTGCAAATGGCAAGCGAAGATAAGAGGGGGAAGTGCTGTTGTAACAGAAGTGCCCTCTTTGGGGACAGTTGAGGAAATGGAAACAAGCTGTAAAAGTGGAGAGGGTAGAAGAGAAAGACAAGTGGACAGATACTTCTGATCTGTATGGGAAGCCACATTTAAGAGGGAGACCTTAATGTGCTGGACAGATGTTGATTCAGATTCAGGAGTTTCTTCAGGAGGGTTAGGAAATTTTATCAACAATGCCATATGGCCATAGTTGGCCATATTTTTATGTGTTTGTGTGTCTCCTGAGTCAGTTAAGGCAAACCAATTTAAGACACAATTGGATTTTAGAACCATTCAAAGATCATATTTCTGTTTGTCTCTGTTGCCACATGTTCCAGAAGAATGAACTATAATCGTAGGTTACCAGGGGTAAATACTGGCTGCGGAGCCTCAAAATATCTAAACCCTGTATTCCAGTTCTTTTGGGGGTGTTACAGGTCCACATCGCAGAATTACACCAAAGACATCAGGGTGAAAGAGAGCGATGCCACCGAATCAAGTTAAGATTAGAGAGCACGTGGATTCGTTGTTCTGAGAGTCCTGGTGGGCAGTACCCATGGTTCAGTTTTGCCAAGGAGGTGACTGGAGCTGTAACAGTCAAAAAGAAAAAAAGAACAAATTATTGGCTTTAGGAAAGCTGTCTCTAAGTAGTGTTCCACACTGCTTGGTTTCCATACTGTATACAGAGCAACTGTTTCCCCCATAGTCATTTATATAATTATAACCTTGCTCCTCCTTTCACCTTCAGAGTGGGAGGTATTGTAATTCTTGCTAATTTCAGCCAGATCTCCCACTGTTTCATGAGGAACACTTTATGTAACACAAGTATTTCTGTGTGGCTAATGTTTTAAAAGCTGCGTTTGAATTTTTCATGGATGATAGGATATTCTCCTTCCGTAGTTGAAATTAAAACCAAAGATTTTATACTGCTCACAGTTAAAAAAATGCAGCCATCTCAGGCAGCATATGTGACAGGGCCTGGGCTCAATGGGAGTTTTACTGATGACTTAGATTAAATTGAAGTTAGCTGGGTGTCAGTGCTTGAACCAGTGAATTATTAAGCAGACCTCAGTTCCAATGAAGATAGTGGGACCTAAGAGAGACATTCAAAGTGTGTGCAGTGGCACAAAGCAGTTTTGTGTAGAGATACCCAGGCTAGTTCAGATACCAGAGGAGTACAGATGAATCAGCACAATGTCCTGATATTTCTGGGATAACCCTCAGCTATGCTGCACTAGGTGTCCAGACTAACTCAGGTATTTCTATATATTGTGTCATATAAACTTACCCTCAGGTTCATGCAGGACATGCTCTGTAGGAGCTGTAGGAATGTTATGGGTATTTTTTCTCTTGCTTTGTCCCAAGAACAAAGCATGAGTGCTGATAGTTCTCCAGTTCTACTTCTCCATTCCATTGAGGCTGTAGTTTCTTGTCTAGTTCTTTCCTTCTCCAGCAAAGCTTTAAATCTGCTGTTTGTCTAAGCTGCTTTGGCTGCACTTTATCAGCATTTGAATGGAGATGACATCCAGGAAATCCTTCTCTCATGCTGCCAGTTTGCCAAGAGCTGAAACCAGCTTTCTGGTATGATATCAATAAAACCTGTAATTGGAGAAAAGGTACCCAAAATGACAGTTTTATGCTTTGTGAACAAAAAAAAGATATGAAGAAGTAGGCAGAAAACAGTGAAGTGCACTATGAATCACTGCAGGAGCTGCAAACAAAATTCCTTAATGACAGAGTTCTCACTGACAAATTCTATTTGTTTTTGCCTCTAGAGTTGTCTGTGCTAATGACAAGCAACTCCACTTGGAACTTATTTGCATAAAGTATTGTACAATGCATACTGTGTATAAGTGGATGAGAGGAAGAAAGCAAGGCCACCCTGAGACTGTATCCCCATGGCAACTCCATTTAATGAATTTCTAAGAACCAGAAGAATATTGAACAAAAAGTCCCTTCCAGTACAGCTAGTACAGCACCAGTGTGGATGTCGTCATGTGGTACTACTATGGTCAGCAGGGAAGAAAGACTTGAAGCTAGGAATCCCATTGTGGATGGAATTCCATTGATTTAAGGTAGACATCTACCTCTGAGCTAATCAAGTTTAGCTCCATTTAGCAGTGGGAAGAAATATGACTCTTCACATGGTCAGATGAATTTCCCCTTAAGGAAAACTATAAGAGGAGCATTTGGTGACTGGTTCAGATTTACACTACAGATACCTAAAGTAAGGTGCAATAAATACTGTTTTAGTCCCTATTGTATATTCTGCACTGTATTTCTGATCCTGTCTTTTCTTAGTGTAAGAGCATTTATTGCTGCTATTGATGGAAGTTGGAAAATAACTACTCAAAAATCCAGAGACAAAAAGTTATCTTTTGAACAAGAACAGGCACAAAAAAGTGTTTAATTTCATTTCAGTGGAATTATCTTTTCTGCATCTGCTAAACATAGTAAGTCTGATCGTCCTTTCACTCACACTGCTGTAAACCTAAGTTAGAAAAGTTCTATCACTGTAAAACAAATGTGGCTGAAGGTCCATATAATGAGAATGTCTATTTTTTTGATTAATTGGCCTGTCACTGATTCACAACCAGCTACGAATTGAGATGTATTTATTTAATGGTTTAATCATTTTAATCATTAATTTTACTTTACATAGGAAATCCAATTCAACTTCCACGTTACACTTCAAACTCAGGAGTAACTGATTGCAAGATTTTCTTTAGACACTTGTCAGGTCAAATTCCCCAAGGTGTTTGTACAAGTAGCTCTGCTGAGGCAAGTGGGACTGCTGAAAATACGAGAAGCAGAACTAGGCTTGGTATGTAGTTATATAAATGCGACTAGGTTGCTTAATGGATTGATAGGCTATGTCTAAACTGTGAGACGTAGAGCTGGCACCTTTCCATGTCTATACTCTGTATTAGCATGAAATCCAGGCATGCTCCTTTGGCCCCCATGGCACCCTAGTGTGTGTTGGAAAGAAGAGAGTGGGGAGGGAAGAAGCTGCAATGCTCTCTGACAAGTCCCCCCCCCCCGTAAATGACTGGAGGAGGTGGACAGAAAGATACATTATCTTGCAGTTTTCATGGAGTCATAGGAATTATGCCTTTTGTCTCTGTCTTTGTTCATGGTCATATGGTAATAAGTAAGTTGTTTCCATTTGATACCTGTACATGTACAAGCAGTTAGATCTCAAGTTTTTTTTTCTCAGGCCTTTATTTGTAGCACATACACAAAAAAATCACCTCAGCAACAGTGTCTGAGAAAAGAAGGCAAGCTTTTCATGAACCATGAGTATTAGCTTCTCTCATTGACTTGTCCTGCTTGGTCTGGGGAAGGCCTTGGAGTGGACGAGGGGAGAAACTGAAGGAAAGCTTGTGCTGCTTGTGGGTTGCATGGTTAAAGGGAGCATCTCAGTATTCAGGAGTCTTGGCCTGCCAGCTTCCTTAGACACTAAATTAATAAGAAAAGTTTTTGATTTTTTTTAATGAGTAATATAAGCCTGTAAATTGCCAAGCAATAATTGGTCCATAATCAGCAGGATTTTTTGGTTGTACTAAATCTCTATTAGCACAAATCAAAATGAATAAACATAACACAAAGATTGCCCAACCTGGAGCTCATCCAGCACCTGCAAATGGTATTCTGCTTTTCCACAGATGTCCTCTTCTTCAATCCATCCAGTACCCCACCTCATAAGAGAGCCTCTCCCCTAAGCATCCATGTCGAGAGAGCAGGAAATGAAACTAGCATTAACTCCTTATGTTTAGGGGATTAGATAGTCCGTTCCTGTGCAACTAGTCAGGAAGCTATCATGCTGAAATACTGTTTATGAACTCTAAAGGAACTTAGTTCAGGTGCATAATGGTTAAATTTACAGCCAGAGCTGAAAAGGGCAGAAAAAGATAGCAGCACAATTGGGTTCAGTGCATGATGGGGAAAAATAAATATCTCACAGAAAGAGATATCTGAAATTCAGATCACATTGAGATGCAAAGAAAGCTGTGAAAAGCAGTAGGAGGGTGATTGTATTCCAATTAGATTTCTTCTGCTCGTATAAAACAGTCTTGGACTGAAAGTTAATCATATGATTTATAGATCTTGGGAGGAGTAAAACCCTATGAGCTCCTGAACAATGAGAGGCAAATGAGACAGAGGAGAGGAAAAATAGAGTATTTCTGAGACTGTGCTTGTAGGGAAAAACAAAGACAATAAAGTCTCTTGGTTTAAAAATTTACCTTAGTGCTATTCTCTTAAACTCATGTTCTTGTTACACAAACAAGTTAGCTTTCTCAGCCTAAATAGTTAAGAGCTACTTATGGTTCCATGTGTCACAATCTTTTCAGCACCTAATACAAAATATTTCTACAAGGTTTCTCTGAGAGACCTTCCAGAGGTATGTTGTCATGGTAGGTTAGTTCATTTATGTAAGTGGTCATAAGCAGTCTGACATCTGATCTGGGGTTGGGTCACAAATAAAAGCATGTCTTACTCCTTAGCTGAATCCTCTTAAAAGCATTCCATGTGCGGGTTGTGTGAATGCTGCTGTCAGCCAAAGGGGAATATGGGGATTCATGTAACAGTCTTGCTTGGTGCCAGGGTTTTAGAGCACTGTCTGATCAGGGGGAGGAGGATTGTTTGGCACCAGCTGGGACCCCCTTATATACTGTTGTTATTCCTTCAATTAATCCATCTGTAGCTTGCTCTCAGAAATATAATACCAGGGGCATTTGTGAAATGACCAACAGTATAGAAACAATATATCACAGGCACCATTTCATTGCGCCATTCTTGAGTTTCAGCCTTCTGCCCAGACCTGCTGCTGGGACTGACGGCAAAAAAACTAAGTTCAAGCAAGGCAAAGATGATGTGGGTAGAAAGAAAAATAGTACTTATAAAATTTTCAGCTATGCTTCCTTTAGATAATGACACACATCCACAACAGGTAAGTCATACCCATAGTTAGGCTTCTTACATAGAGGTATCCATAGGTAGCACTCTCTACCGAGATAGGTAAAAGACTTTATTCTTTTTTTTATTCATCAGATAAAAAAGACTTTTTGTTTTATTCATCAGATAAATTTTCCCTTCAATTTGAACCCAAAGCCAGGCAGCATTTTTTTGCCTAATCTAAGCCTAGAGCCCCCTCTCCAACCCACTGCAATCCTGGAGGTGTCAGCCTGGACTTCTAATGATCTGAGTTACACTTCAGGATGAATGTCTGGACTGAAGCTCCAGCTCTCCAGGTCATACCTTGAAGTTTGTGAGTCTACATCTCAGTGTCAGTTACTGATACCTTTCACACCTTTAGCTGGACTTTTTCCTACATGAAGCTCTTTAGAAACTCCAGATAGTGGAGAATGCTGTGGCATCTCTCTTTACCAATAAAGGCCATTACTAGTACCTTTCCCCTAGTTTCTGCGTTAGCTCGCACAAAGTGCTGAGATAAGGTCAAAATCTTGCTCCTGATTTTCAAGACATTTCCTGGTCTGCATGCCAAATATCTAAAAGCTTGTCTAAAGACCTGGAAGAAGGCTTGTTGACAAACTTCCATCTTAACCTTCAGACCCAGTAGAGCTTCCCACCTTCCAGTGGGAAAGGGCCTAGTACCTCTTTCCCAGCCAGGAACACACACTCAGACACGTGTTAACATTTTCTTTTTCTGCTCTGTTCTTGTGCAACAGAAAGCAAATTTAGTTCTTAATTGATTATTTTTATATTCTTCATATGAACTATTCATAGTCAAAAAGTGTCTTTAGTGACCATCTGTTCCTCATGCTGCTCCATACATGCCCTTATCCCTGACCCGAAGTAACCATCCTTTCTGCAAGGAAAGGAGGTTTAAATATTCAAGCTGGCTAAGTCTTGGATAAACTGTTAATTGGTATCACAATCTCCCACATGAAAGCGGTTTGTTTCTCCTTTAGACTTGCAGCATTTGAAATATTTATGATAGTCAATGAGGGCATGTCTCACCTCACAGGAGATAAAATCTATTTCTTGCAAAAATTTTCATGTGTTCAGGCTTGCATTTCTGAAGAACACTAAAACTTCCACCATTTGAAATGCAAAAGGCGACTTACCCAAGAAAGCACTGTTGGCGTGTTAGACAAATATTGTTATATTTCTCGTAACTGTGACTACATCTCCACTGTGGTCACAGAGGGGAAAGTTTAGAAGTCTTGGGGGTGGGAGAGCTACAGTCACTTCTGTTTTGAATTCCTAAGGTTACTTAGTCATTCATTTTCTCAGATGACTGAGAACATAAGACTTGAATCAGTGGCCCACACACAGGCATCTGCTACTATTTGAGATGCCCTAAGGTAGTTATGCTGCCTGGCACTCAGCTGCCACTCCAGAAGGGCACAAGTCCTTGGTCAGATTGCCAGCCTTACAAAGATGCTCCCGCTACCCGGACTGAATTGAACCCTGAAGGTCCTCTCTCCCAAAACTGCACCACCTCATCTTCACCTTGTCAAATGGAGCAATGGGCACAAAAAGCTAAGATGTTGGTGCAATTCATGATCTTCCTGCTTCCAAAGCAATTGTACGCCCCACCACCTAGTCATAGCAATCTGCTGAACAAGCACCTAGTGTAGACCAATAAATGAAAGGAAACAGAGAGGTCAGTGCAGGTCGTTATTTTCACATACCTTTGAATAATGAGGGCATCACATGTCAGCCAGAGGAGAACAAAATGTCACATTCTCTGGCTAAAGGTCAACATCGGTCATAGGTCACGGAAGGGAGGCCAGGAAATAACCTACGAGGTCAGGATGAGTGCACAAAGAAAGGGCAACGAATGTCAATGAAAGCATGCAGCTGTTCTGAGATGAAACAACTGAGGCACCCTTTTGTGCTGACACAGGCTTAAAAAATGTCTTTGCTGACATTTTTTTTTTAGCTGGCACTTTTATAGGACATTGACATTAATGTACCCAACCCTGAATTAGCCTTTTCTAAAAGCAACAGTTTGGAAGTTAAGTGCAGTATTTTCCAAAGAATCATAAGCATGACATTTTTATTTTGAGTGATTGATGTTACAGTGGACTTCTAGCACCAAATTCAAGTTTCATTCTCAATCATCATATCTGCATAGTATGATAGCAATCAGAAACAAATAGAAGTGGCAGTCTGCATTGCACTAAGGTCTTTTGGAAATTTTTTTCACCTTTACTGACAGATGTGTCACTCCACGTACAATACATAGCATTGCATTTACCTATTTGTTTTAATTCACGCATTTTCAAAAGGTTGACTTTAGGGTTGCCCCTGCAGTGATGACAATCACTTGCATGGCAATCATGTAGTAAATGATAATGAACAGTTCGGGAATATGTAGAAATATATCCAAAATGAGAGACACCTGCAATTTCTGGTGAGAGGGCTACATAGCTGGCTTATCTGTCCTTTGCATTCTCTCGTGAACAGCAGCACAATCCCATTTTCTCTTGTCATTGTGGGTGTAAACCTGACAGTCTTACTTCATAACATGATGATGCCAGGACAACACATGCAAAGTGTTACAACAAACAAACAAAGGTTTGCACTGATAGGTATCAGTGATAGGCATTACGGTTGAGCAACTCTGCAGTATCAAAAGTATCAAAAATGGTGTATCTCATTGTTAAATGCCACTTAGAATGCCACTTGTGAAAGTATTTTATGTATAAATTGCATTACAGAAAACAGTAGGAGTGTAATCCAGAGACAGAAGAATGATAAACTGGAACACACCACTCTTGCCTCATATTTTAAACTCTTTCAATTGGTCCTCATATGACAGAAGAGTGTGAAAAGGAACCTCTCTATGCTTTAGTTCTGCTTTTTGGGCAAAGAATACTTACACTCTTGCTTATTGCCATATCACAGTGAGATATATGGGATATATGTTATGGTCTGTTTTGAAATTCTGAGTTGATAGTAACTTCAGAATTATTACTGTTGCTGAGTTGGCAGTTGAGAGGTTTTTGCAAAGGTGATACCTAAGTAGTTTCCCAGTTTACTTTATTTTTAAGAAATCAGTTAACAATAAAACAAACAAAAAAACACACCCAAACCTGAGGGTTCTTTGTACTCATTTTCTTTTTACTGATCATTGGCTGCGTATTTCTTATCTGAGTCCCACCCCCTGTTTTTTTCTGATAACTTCCCAAAAACTGGCTTTTTTGCTTGTTTCTTTCTTTTAAGGTAGGCTTTAGTGTTGCCAAGATGCAAACACCTGTTCAGATTTGCATTTGCACACTACTAACAGTCCTAGTGAAGTCATAGACCTAATTTGGAGTGCTTTCTCCAAAATCCTGAGGTCAATGGTTTTCTCACTGTCTGTAACAGGGCAGGACTTCTCTTTGTAAATGTCAATAGAAGTGGAGGGCATAAGCACCAACAGCTATGCAAACCTTTGCAACATGGAGCACAAACTGCATAATCATTTCATCAGATTTGGCTTATTTACATGCTATATTTATTATAATTATGTTTTCTATCTATTCACTCTTCCTTATTTTGGGTGTGTAATTGGCCACCTAAGAACCATGCCTTTCTTTCTGCTCCCAGGTTGCATGTCTGAATTATAGGCAGAGAAAACACTTCTCAGAGAGGTTTCAATGAAGCGTGTTTGCAAGAGTATTTGGTTTTAGAATACCCTTTCTCTAGCATTCCTTTAAACAAAAGCCACTCTGATTAATGTTAGTGGAAAAGTGGCTGAAACATATTTGAATGTGGCTGAATTAGAGTTTCAGAGTTTGCCAACACTCCCACAAAGCTTTTAGCCATTACCCTTTCCATCTATGTGTAAATCTACTCTCAGTAAGCTCAAAGGTTCTAGGGAGTTTTTATTCTGACTATGTGCAAAGTGATGTCCAAGAAAAAAAGATTTCCTTTCCCATCACCGTCCTGCTTCTTCCTACTCTATTTAAACAGAGCAGTGAAATTATAAACAAAATGAACTGGCTTAAGGATTTCAGAAAGTTATTAGTCTATGCATTAGAGAGATTTTAATTTTTGTATTACTTAAGATCAAAATATGATATTTTGGTTAGAAATGCCTTAGAAAAATACTCTACAAATCCCAGACAGCTCTCGATTCCTTTTTTGGAGAACAGGCTTTGCCAAGCCTAATTCTGATTCAGCAGGATCAATAAATAAATAAGGTTCTCTTGAAGTTGCAGAAAACTGCCATCAGTATACTGCTGTGACCCATCTAACAACGAAAGGGCACTCGCCAATTCAGTCCCATTTCATTGTCATTACTGATATTACGGTAACTCTGGGCTACACCCAAGGAAGGTGAGTCAGAACTCTGCAATAAATATTGTAGTTCTAACACCGAAGAGTCTTTGCCCTTACAAGTACATTATATAATACTAAATATATATAGGCAAGTGCTGAGTTAAAAAGAAGTCAGTGACTTTAACATGTTGTGTCTATATGGAGGTCATTGAACTTCCTTTGAAAAGTCATTTTGTCTAATGCCATGTGCTTTTCTCAAGATTTTTGTCCTCCTCAACCCATATAAAATGGGTGTATATTCTGCCTTGAACTAAGTGTGCTTGTAGTGATTGAGAAATGTCTAAGGTCAGGACCTACAAAAAATTCATAAGGAAAGCAGCAGGCATAAAAGTGAGGGGTTTTTTAGAGAGAGTTCATGAGCCTCTGTATGAATTGGGCACGACATATTCATGTTACTGACTTCATTTATTTAATGTGGCTCCAAATAATTGATACCAGTACAGTGATAAAAGTACAGAGACTTCACTGCCAGAATTGCGATAATGAAGAGCCTCCCTGCTGATTTCATTCACGGGGCTGTTAGTCTGCTGGGAAAGACCTCTGATGGAAACTGGGCTGCAGCAAATGCCATAAAATAATCAAAGGCACAAAGACCTTTACCTGAGGGGAGCTTGGTCAGGGAGCAATTCAGGGGAGGCAGAGAGGGAAAGGAGAGGGAAAACTGCACTAGCCAACAAACCAGGCACCACTTGTAAAAAATCTGATCCAAACTGTGAGGATTCAGTTATATATAGAAACCTGCTCCATCTTTGGAACAGATTCTAAATTACGTGGCTCCAGCAGCTAGCTAACTGGTATATCAGCAGTGCTGCTTACCTTCCTGAATGTAGTTCAAACTTACCTTATCATCATCTACCAGCCATTTGTTCTCTCTGCCTTAGATTGTGAGTGCTCAGAAACTGCAGCTGTCTTTTTATTATATGCTTAGCACAATGGGCACCCTGTTTGGGCTATACAAAATAATCATGTGGGCTCAAGGCAGCCATACAAGCACTGAAACACAGTTCATGTCAAGAGTCCTAGAGAGGAATTGAATATTAATATGGATCTAAAATCCTTTCTAGGCAGAAATCCCATTTGTCAACTCTGTTCATTTGTTTCACTTCATGTAAGTGTGTCAATGGTTGATTAAAATTCGTAAATGTGCAGCTGAGTTACTGGATGAACGTTGAGTTATTGTTTACATATCAGAGTGTACTGAAGGCAGAAGCCTAGATGTGGAAAAATGTGTCAAGAGGAAGGGACCATGATATGAGTCACAGCCAGGACAGACTCTCCAAACAATCCACAATGTTGCTGTGTAAACTCTGCTGGTGGTTAATTACCCCTTATGAATAAAATGAAATAAAATAAATAAAATAAAATGCCTTCTACTTCCAGCCAATGTTCACCTAGCTTTACCTTCCAGTCACTGCATGTCTTCATGATTTTTTTTCCTACCAGATAAAAGAGCTGCTGCTATCAGAAGTCTCTTCCTTGTGTGGGTGATTGTGAATTATGATCAAGTCACCTTAATTTCTCTTGCTCTGCCTTCTCTTCATTACAGCTAGGTTACAAAACTGTCTTTATGTCTTTAGTAATTCAGACTCAAAATTGGGGTCATAGCACGTTGCTTCCTTCTTCCAGCCTTGAAGTTGCTGTGAAGTGTTTAAGGATAACTCTGTCCCATGTCTTCAGCTACATTTCCAAGCTGCTGTGTCAGCAGCTCTGGTAAAAACTTCTGTTATGGATAACTTCTTATTCCTCTGAAAACAAATTGCACTTCAGATGAGCTCACAGATACCTACAACCCATTGCAGATGGATTGTTAAGATGTGCTTGCTGAAGCACGGTTACGGTAGTAGTGTCCAGTTATGGGTCGTACACATTGCAGTGGAAGAAGGAGTAGAAAAGGCATTCAGCTAGTGCAGTTTAACTTGATTTTTTAATCAGGTGCATTTGGTATGTAGCATTCTTTAAAATGGACAGGCAAACAGTTGCTGAATAGTGCTGTATTTGTGTTTGCAGCAGTGTCTGAAAATGGCATGAAAAGGAGTAGTTGGTGGGATGAAAAAGATGAAACTATTGTGAATTTGGCTCAAAAGTGCCACTGTTCTTTGAGAAAAGGGTGCAGAAAGACATGTTTACCCAACAAAATCTGCTCATAGTGTGGGACAGAAGTGCAGGAAGCATGGAGATACCATCCCACAGCCAAGTGAGAACAAAAACATTAACACCAATAGGCAGGCAAACGTGAACATCTTCTGCCAAACAAATGCTACTAACACTGTGCTGGCTGCCTTCCTGTTGACAGAGCTTTCTAATACGGACAAAGAACAGTTTGGAGAATAAAGGCACAGTGTGATGTGCATATATTGATACAGCTGGGCCCATCTCTATTCTTTAAGAGGAAAGGAAACATGTAGACACTTCTCCTCACTTATTAAAGTAGGGTTTATATTACTGAGTAGAAGAGGGCCAGGGAGCAGGCTAAGCCCTAGTCTCCAGACTGGCAACACTACTTCGCTGCTAGCTCACGTCTGGCTCTGCCTGGGACGTCTCTAGCCAGCTCTGTCCAAGAAAGACTTTGGGTATGGTGGGGGGGGGAGCTCGCTCCAGGGATCTCCCCTGACAGAACGCACGGACCAGACTGCTCCCAGTTGGCCTTCCTCCACCCTACACAGTCCTCCCAAGAGGTTCTGCATCCTGCCATCCTCCTGTATGCCCGTGTGTTACGTACACCCTCAGGCATGCAAAGCCTGCTCCCGGTTTCAAGGGAAAGGCGGCACCCCGGCTGGGCTGCAGCACTGCTTAATACACGTTGAACTGATGTCCTCATCCCCAAATACTAGTAGGCATGAGAGGCATCGTATGGGGTAGGAGACAGCGGACCAAGCATGGTGTAGTGAAGGCACAGCCAGTCTGCTCTAGGGGGGATTAGCCCGAAGCAGTCCCAGTGTGAGCCAGTCTGTACCACCCCACCTTTGGGACAGGTACTGCTCCCTGGGCCCTTTTTTATTTAGGTATCTAGACGCATCCAAACTGTTTGAAGGCCAAACTCACAGTCCACTGCTATCAATGGAATAACTGTTACCTCTGTTAAATGAGCAGATCTGGGGCTAGGCACACAGCTGATTGATAGCAATAATATTTTCAAAAAGACAACCATAACAGTCATGGATAGTTATACCTATTCCTGATCCAGGCAATAGAGCTGTAATGCTTAATTTAAAGTAGTGTTAGAGTAGGTTGAAAGTTTTCATTAAAGGTATTTTACTAAGAGAAATTTTATTTTGACAAACTATTTGAATAAATAACAATAAACAAATTATGTTATTTGAATAAATAACAATAATAGTAACAGTAACAATTGAAAGGAACAAAACACCACAGCATTGCAATGCCTTGG
Source organism: Dromaius novaehollandiae (assembly GCF_036370855.1). Lineage (NCBI taxonomy): Eukaryota > Metazoa > Chordata > Aves > Casuariiformes > Dromaiidae > Dromaius > Dromaius novaehollandiae. Next base: position 109,874,309 of record NC_088098.1, read on the forward strand.
TTTCGACATATTCTGCACAAAAAGAATTGATTTATTTCAGAATCAACTATTACTCTTAATTTTAAAATAGAAAATAAAAGGAAGAAACCAAATGGAAACAAAGTATTTGTTTTAATTTAAATATTTTAGCAATTATTTTCAGAATTTAATTTTGCACAGTGTTTAGTGTTTTTTGGTTTTGTCCCCATTTAATTTAATTTAATATGAATATTTAATATGAACTTTTATATGTCAAAATTTTTCAATCCTGACATTTTTAATGGAATAGCAAATCCATTTTACAATCGACTTTAATTTGTATGCTTTTGAATTGTTGTATCAGCTTTTGGCTTCTTGTTCATAATGTCACTTAGTGGTGGCACTCTTCATTCTTGAAAGTACAACTATCACAAATACACAGTAATTTTAAGATACTGAAGGGTAGGTAAGCATCATCGGTGTTCCCTTACATAAACCAGCTGCAGAAATAGGATAAAGGGAAGAAGCAGCAGCTTGAAGGCTTTGCTATGGCAAGTTCCTGTCTGTCTACGCCTGCCTCAGCTCTTGAGCGGGTACCAGTCGCCGGAGTCAGCCACCCAGGAAATCCCTCTCTCTTATCAGGCTGGCTACCATCAAATCAGCACCATACAGATCTAAGAGCTCAATGCAATTTCATCTTGAAAGTGACTAAGTCAGGACTTGGAGTGATTGCTCTGGAAAGCAGAGGTTCGGCTAAAACTAGCTACAGTTGCCAGTAATGTATTGATTTAGTATGCCAGCTATAGCATTATCTTCTGTCTGATTCAGCCTTCTGATTTCTATCTACTGGAAGTGCAGAAAAGCCTCTCTCATGAAAAATATTTTGTCTCTTCTCCCTCCTCCTACCAAAAAACCCCCCTACAAGTTCCAGAAACACTTCACCGTAGTCAGAGGCACTTCAAACAAGCAGAGCCTAATGTTTCTGAAATCAGGTTTCCAGCAAGGGTTGCACGTATTAATAAGGTCAGTTGAGGGCACACCTGCAAATGCAAGGGTATTGACTACAGGCAAGTTAACCTCTCTGGGCATGATCTAACCCGTCTAATCCACTGCCCTTTCCCCCCTTAGTAATAAGGCAGCTGGGCTCCTAAAGGAATTTGTTTTGATTTCTTTTGCATTATGAACTTTTACCTCCTGATGTTACTATATGTTAGATTTGCTAAACATGAGTGTAGTAGTTAGATCATTTTTAAAAGCTAATTGTATTGCTTGTGCTAATGAATTATTCATAGTATAATCAGATAAATCCACTCTCCACATTGATGTTTTATTTTGCATACTAATCTGAACATTTTGCATTTTTCAGGTTTTGATCTACAGATGATCTTTGATATTGACCTATTCACGAATATAGGGTTTATGTTGCCCTCAGTGTTCTGTTTTTTAAATGCAGCTAAATAGTGTGAACATTTCATTAATATACTAAGAGCCTGGCTTTGTCTAATGACTTCTTCTCTGACAAACCCTCCAGTTATTACTTATCAAGGGCCTCCAAGAGATTTTCCAAGAACTGGTTTAGATATCTCTGTAGCCCAGAGGCTAGCCACCATACCCATGTACCCAGATTTCACACTTCAAGCTACCTGATACAGTTTTTGCTTCTAATTTCATGAGTGCTTTTTGCTTCAAGATCCAGAGCAATGCATCTAGAAGTTCCAGGATGGTAATAGGAAGGGAAGGCTGTTACCTTGATCTAAAGAACAAAGCACTGGCAGTTGTATAATGCTAGGGGCATACTGAACATCATACTACTGAGGCAATGTGTGCAATCATTATTATGTCCAAGATCTGTTCCCTCCTTTGCCAGAAGTTTATGTTTTCAAGGTTCTCCTCAGCTTCAATCAGCAATAGTTTAAAATTCAAAACAGCAAAAAAATTAGTCGTAGTTTTTTATTATTAGTTTATTTCGGAGGTTTTAGTATTGACGAGAGGGAGCAAGTAGTTGATGTTGTGTTGAGAGTGAAAGCGTGCAACAACTTTGTAGAAATTTGACAAGCAAACCATTTGTAAGATGCAGCAGTTTTGCTATTTGCAAGCCTCAGTCCCAGCAATATTAGTTCACATCCATGAGCATTCCCACTGGAACTTCTAATATTAGCAAGCTAATGGTTAAAAGGTACTCAGAAATGTGCACCACAGGTTATGTACTTGCATCATGATATCCTACCTTCCCGAAAGATTATTTCTGAGTAACATAGGGATAGGATTTTTTTGATAAGAAAAATGGATTTTGAGGAATAGTGAGACCAGCAAGGCCTTGCTGAAGCAGTGGTCAGTAGGACATTTTCTGTCAGCCTTAAAAGCTGAGATGTATTTTGTCAACAAGATGGCAAAACAGAAGGGAAGGTTTACCTCAAGTAACCTGTATAATCCTGACTGTGGCGTGGTTAATAGGAGGTTGTTACTAACTTCTGAGAATTAAAACCTGATTCTGCACAGGATGACAGGGAATTCAGCTTTCCTTCTTATGAAAGGGTAATTATCCAGGAAGGGACAAATTATTTGAGGAATGGGAAGATCTGACAGCTTTTCAACCTAATCCTTTGAGATCTGACCATTTTCCCGTTCAGCACCAAAGTTTCGCACCCTTCAGAAGCACCAGGAAAAATTGTGCAGGGGTAGAAAAACAGTGCCATGAAGCTAGCTGGGTGCACATATCCGACACAACTTCTGCTAACATGCACAGACTTTAGGATCATGCCTGTAACCAAGGGGCTGAGGGAAAATGTTAATTAATCTGAAGGAAAAAAATACTGCCAGAGGCCAGCTGCTGTCTGAACTGATAGAGTAGCTCCAGCATTGTAATTTCCAAACTGTAGATCCAGCAAGACTGCTTTTAACAGTATTATCCTCCAGATGCCTCAGGAGCACTATCACTGGGATCAGGGAAAAGTACAACTCCAATAAAAACATCCTTGGTTAAGAGGCTGGTTAGAGTAAGGGTCTCTCAGCAATGTGGTTGCAAACTGGCTTGGGACTTAAGCCTTTGCCTCAGTGATGCTCTGAACTGTGTTTTACTCTGAGCAACAACCCTATGAACTTGTTTCAGAGTTTGGCATTCACTCTTATTCATCATCCCCAGAAACAACAGGAGGTTACAGAAAAGAGAGGGGATGTAGTAACAATAATAAGGCTGCACTTCTGTAATGTAGGCGTCTGTTTTGTTTAAAGAACTTTTGCTGCAGAAGGTGGTGTCTGCGAAGGAAAGGAACGGAACGGAACGGAACGGAACGGAACGGAACGGAACGGAAAGGAAAGGAAAGGAAAGGAAAGGGAGGGGAAGGAAAGGGAGGGGAAGGAAAGGGAGGGGAAGGGAGGGGAAGGGAGGGGAAGGGGAAGGGGAAGGGGAAGGGGAAGGGACCAGCTTGACTTTCAGATCCCTAAGGAGTATTACTGAAGAGAAACATGTTGCCAGTGATGTTTGCCATGGTTGAGACTATAAATATAGTTGTTTGATTGCAAGTTTGAGTGTTGTCTTTCAGCAAAGAGTAGAGCTCTAATTTCTAGATTTGGGGTAGTTAATTCTGCCCTTTGAGGAGCTGTGTCATAAGCAGCACTAAACAACTGAATTGCTATTTTAACAATATGGTCTCTCTAATCACTGAAACAAATGAACCAGAGTAACTTTCCACTTAATTTTGATTTTTATCTTTCATCTTGCTTAAACTTTCTAATCCTGTGCCTTTCCAACATCACCATCTCTGTGCCTAAAGGAGGTAAAATTCATACTCATCTCTGTATGGGAGGAGCTTATTTCCTTGACAGAATATCTGTCATATTAGTAAGCCTACAGTTATATTTACTTAGATTGTATACATTTTTATATGCAAATTTTAAAACATTTGAAAATTAATCAAACAATATCTTTTTCTGATAACTTATCCCCTAATCTTATATGATGAACTGTTGCCAAAGAGCTAAATATGTGGTAATTAGCCTAATATCTAATCTAATATTGCATCATTATTTTAATATGGGAGAAGAGTTGCATGTTAAATTTTCTTCTGGCATTTCAGAGGGGCTTGTTTATAGGATTTACAGGAGAATGAAGGGCCATGCAATCAATGGCGTTATAGCTGAGAGAGAGTCACCACGAGGTCACTGTTCGACAGATAAATGATGAATTTTGGAGGGTGATGCTTTATTCTGTAACCTTTTGACTTTTAGAATTGCCCTTGTAACAGACGGCTGTGAGCTTCAGCAAATAAGTGAAATGTGAAAAACAGAAAACAAGGCTTATTATTTGACCTGTTTGTTAGGAAGAGCTCCTTTTGTGTGCACAGTGAGCCTAAGTAAATCCTTTAACTGAGTTGCTGTTTTCTAATCAGCATCAGAAAATAAACCTCGCATCATGTCAAACTCATCCTAATGAGTAGGATTCCTCACAGTTGTGTAAAGGTGCACAGCTTGACCAGGAAGCAGCCCATGAGGTAATGTACAGTAAATAGAGGATGATGTTAGAGAAGAGATCTCACTGACAGGAATAATGTGATTCAGTCACTAATGACTCAGGGTTTTAGGAACTGTTTTGGAGTGGACTTTAGAAAGTAGAATTTACAGTTCTCCTTTGCATTGCACTTGCTTATCACCAACTCCCAGCTGAAAGCCACTCTCTTACACCTCAGAAAAGGATAACACCTTGCCAGAAAGAAAACTGGATAATGCTTTGCTCGGAGTGATAAATATTCATACACATATGATAAAGCCCCAGATGTCAGAGACAGCCTCTTTTGCAGTGCCTCAAGCAACCCCAGGCCACCCGAGGTGACAGCCAGCACACCCCATAAGTCCTGCAGGGTGCTGCGCCTCTCATGTCCCTGAGGCCTGGGGGGCCCTCTGCTCGGAGGAAACCTGTTCCCACATGGTGGGGTGTGCTAGTGTAGACTAAACCACTGGCTTTGTTTTGACATTTGTAAACTTTGGTGAGTCACAAAGGTGAACGTTCTCAAAAGCAGCCACCGGTTTCAGTGAGTCCACATTTCTGCCTGCCCAAATCTGAGGATAACTCAATTCTTGATTCTCTTTTCTAGAAACAGTGAAGGGTCAGGATTACTAGGGAGGCTAATGGGGCTTTTGTCTCCAGTTCTCTGAGTCCCTCCACTCATATTCCCAGTGCAAACTGGGCCCCCTCTGGCCTCCCAGCCCAGTCTGTCGCACTGGTATCACGTATACCACAGAGACCTGGAACAGGAAATCCTAGTGACTTTACTCGGCATTTTTAGTGTCCAGCATTTTCAAAGTCAGTCCTTGGATAGGCAAAGAAAGCAGGGGAGCCAAGTTCCCCCTAAAGGCAAAGCAGCAACAGGGAATAGCAGATTGAAATGGAACATTTCTGTTCTGCAAAGCAATTCTGATACTTCACAATTTTTTGTCCCAAACTGGAAAAAAACCTGCACATGTTAACCCCCCCTGGAAAAAATGTATTCCCACTCTCCAATCCCCTCAAAACTAATTAATAAAAACTAAAGTAAATGTTTTCTTGCAGTTGCTTTCCCCAGTTCTTCCTGAGCTTCCTGTAGAAGACCAAAAGCCTTTGACGTTTAAGCAGAGACCTTTCCAGGCTTCTGGGAAACTAGAGAACTGAGATCTTAAAAAGCTTCTGCTACTGCCTGGGCTTCTGGGCTCCCAACCGTGCCTCAGGAATCCTAAAACGTTGTGGGTTGCTGGTCTGTGGTAGTCCATATAAAAGGACTGCCCCAGTAGTCTGGACCCTAGAAAGCTGTGTTCCTTAGGAGCTTATAGGCAGGAAACAAAGTGGTTTCTATTGGACTTCTTTGTCTTAGAGGCTCATTTAAATTCATACATTTCTGCAAAACATGTTGATATTGACAATTTGATGTGCTTAATGGAAAAGCAAAACAAAATAAACCCCATTTTGTTTGAAATTTCCCAGCCAACTTTACACTCTGGCTGGCTCAGGATGGAAAACCAATATCAATGCCTGCATGTATTAGGCAGAGACTGATAGGGATCATGATAATGCTGCCTCAGTTTCCCTGTCTGTAAATTATGAATAACTCATGGTACCTCTCAATCTCATTAATATCTGAGGAGCATTTAAGAGTCATTAGATGTGTGTAAAGCTTCTCTTCTCATGCCTGCAATGAGAGATGTATTGTTTGTGATGCTCTGTGAATCTCCAAACCTCTCTTGTCTGACTTCAGGCTGTCGTTTGGCTGCTTTGATGTCTTAGGGAGATAGCTTGAACTCCCCAAAGTAGAAAATCAAGTTGAAACATTTCTTTCATGTGGTGTCTTATGAATAGGTGCTGTGGGTGTTATATTTAAGTACATGATGTTTGTACTTTTGCAAAGTACCCTTAACACAGTTTGTGTGGGTGAGGGAGATTTGTCTATAATCTTTGAGTCTCTTCTTTTTCTCAGCAGATTATGTTTTTCTAAGAAGGGACTGTGTCAATGGGCATTTGTGAAAGCTGGGAAGGTTAATGTTCTTTTCTGAAGAGGGGTTTGATTCCTTCTCTCTTGTCCTTAAGTGTTAAGTAGTTCCTCAGATAACTCAGATTCTGCAGGAATAGAGTGCAATTACAATCAGATTTTCCTCATCAAAAAGTAAAATTTGCTAATATTTCAGCTGTGTTGATTCAAAGATCACGTATGATTTGCTCCTAAATAGTGTTAGGACAAAGGAAGGGAAAAGCAATGCTCTTGTAATGCTTGTAGTTAGTGATCAGTTTCTCTGAAAATTCTCCAGTGGGCTAGTTTCTCTGTATGTGATATGAACAAGCTCTTCCTCTCTGTCTGTCTGCATCTTCAGGTTGCAAATGCAAGAGGAGATGGATTGCTCCTTTTTCTTTTCTACAAGCTCAGCATACTCAGACCCCCTTCTGATGGAGGTCTTTGGGCAATATGATATATAAATATTTATTGCTTTACCATAGAAAATAGTTTATTTCTCTTCCCAGGGGCACTGGCTCCATGAAACATTGAGTTCTGAATATTTTACTGCATGGTAACTCCACCACCAGTTCCACTTCTCTTCATTATACAGCAGCTGAACATTAGATTCCTCCTTAGTGATCCTGAAGTTTTCTCACACTATCCTGGGGCATGCTTTTCTGGAGTCCCACAAATTTTTTTTGCTAACTAGAGGACACAAACATCACAGTGCCAACAGACTAAATGCCAAGTATCTACACTGGATGGAAGTGAGCAAGCCATCTTAAAAATCTATTTTAATGAAGTATGTAGTTATGCAGAGCTCTGTTTCAGTGCACAGTCAACCACAGTCTCTTGAAAACATTGCCACAGATTTAAAATGGAGAGTCTCTGCTTTCTCACTAAAAAAGAACTTTCATTTGGCTGTTGGAGCCTCTGAGACTACTGAATGTGTCCAATTTCTTCTGGTAGGAGGCAGTGGTGTTACACTCACCTTAGAAAGCTAGAGACAGTTTTACTGCAAGAAAGGCAATGAATTTTGTAGTCCTTGCTGCAGACTTGCTCAGATCCTATGGCTTTAAATAAACTCAGCAAGCCACTGTTTTCTGGCATGCCTCATAAATCTGCCTATATAAGTCTCAGTACATTCTGCCATCTATTACTCATGTCCGTATTAGAGATAAAGTAATTCTCTTTGAACTTCCACTGCTGCCAAAAAGCAGCACATCATAATGCAGAACAAATACTTCTTCATGTTACATCCCCTTTATTTTTGTGTTTGACCCTTGCAATATGTGGTGGGAAAAAGTTTGCAACTTCCTCTTTTGTTTTCAAGATGGCTCCTGCAAACTTTTTGAGCTGAAGCGGAAAGGGAAGAAACTGACTTTGCAATACTTCCTGAAGGGGATAATATCTTTAAAATAATGTTTTGGAGCAATGCTTGCTCCTTTGTTATATGCCCTGGAGAAAATGTGTGGCTGATTAAAATGAATTAGCTGCGTGAGTTCAGAAAGTTGGGTTGCTTCTGCAAGCCTTAAATGAGGCTCTGCCTCTTTGATAAAAACTTCACCTCTCTAGAGACTTTTGCATAACCTTCCCAGGCAAGTTCTTGTCTCAAAAGTTTCCTCCTTAACTTCAGATTTCTTTCACTCCTTACAGTTTGAGGACATTGCTTTTTCTCCAAGTCTGGTAGCCTCTAGTCAGAGGTTGCAGAGGGACAAAGGAAAAGCAAGAAGTGCCATTCAGGTACTGAAAATTTGGTCTAGTCACTGCTGGGATCCATTTTAGAGGATGAGACAAAGCTTTAGGCATTAGGTCAGTGTGCGTTTGCTAATTACAGAGGTAGGTGAAGTTATCTTCTCATTGCAGCAATTAACACTTGCAGTGACTGCCAGACAATTTTGTAATGATTCAGGAAGAGCATCCAACCTCACAGAAAGCTGTAGTGTTCCAGTACCTCTTTGTCAGAGATGAAAGTTCACATTTCAGCTAGGAACAAGCTGCTCCAGAACACCATTAGACCATCAGACCATCCTTTCACATAGTGCATAGTGTGCTGTCTATTAATATTCTTGCTATAAATAAAACATTAGGTTTATCTCATACATCTGATTTGCACATCTAAGTATACCCTATACAGCCTTGGATTACAGGTGGGTATGTAGACAAAGAGCATCATAACAAAGGCAGACAATAGATTACAACACTTAATTCTTCGTAAATGAATCTTCCTGTAGCAGTTTGCTGCAGTGTAACTCACCCACTCAGCTGCCCTATAAACACTGAGTCTGCATGTAGAAATACTAATGAATAGTTTCAGGCTTATTTACAGAATCCGCTTGAAATAAAAAAATGTTTGTACCATTGTAATTTTTGTTGTGTTTGAATGCTAGACAACTTCCTGTCTCCCGCAGTCTCGGGAATGACTCTTAGTGTCAAGTAATAGAAGTGGAGGTGGGCAAAAAGGTAGTTAGTGCATTGCTCTGATCCCCTGGCATGCACATGGCTTTTAATCCACTTGGTGCTCCATGTTACTCTCTTCCTTTCACCAGATAGGACATTTTAAGGGGAGTCATTTAAAATATAGATAGTAGTTGTCCTGCTTCTCCATGGATTACCTTTTTTAGCACTCACTTTATGTAGGATAACATGGTCTGGGGGGCACTAATGTCTTCCACAGTGCTGAAAAGAATACTTATCTCATGTGCTTCATCTGATGGAAGAGGTATCAATTATCATCATATGTATGCAGCAACAGCCTGCTGCTAAGCTATGTTTATACAAACAAGTTTCAAAAATGCAAACCCATAGCATGATCTTTATACCAGGTCAGTAGTTTGCAATAGCTTTGTATTTTTTACCTGTTTCAGTGTGGCTTAAGACTATGGGGAATCACCCTGAACTAAATAAAGTTAAACCAATTTTAAACTTAAGCAAGTGTTTACATAGATATTTGTATTGGTTTCTCTGGATTCTTTAAAAGTCTTACAACTCTCTTTCATGGTCAAGGCTTCTGTTAATCCTGTACAATCCCACTGAAGTCTGTAGACATAACTAAGAGCAGAATTTGCCCTATAACATTGTATTGGCAAAAACATCTATTTGAGAAAAGGATTGTTTCAAATAAATTCTGCTGAAACTGAAACAAGTCATCTTTCAGTAGATACCGTCTTGGAAAATATTAGCCCCCAAGTGAAAAGTAAGTAAAAATAGGATTGTAATGGAATCATAACCGAAATTGCTGAAACTTGCCAAATAGATAGCATTTAATAATATAAAGTGACAGTAATCTTAAAATTCTAATGGTTTAGAACTATTCACACTCAGAAACAGAATGAAAAGTAACAGAGCAAATTGATATGATTCATGTAAAAAATCCGCTGGTCTGTACAGAAAGACGATCCCATTAAATGAAATATCATTAAAAGCCCCCAGCTAAAAAGAAGCCAAGTGATACCCAGTGTCTCTAACCAAGTTTTAAAAATAAAGCTGCTGCTTAGATGGAAGTCAAAGAACATCTGTTAATACCTGAGTGTGGTACTCCATATTCCTAAACAGCTAGATTGTGTCCCTAATGCAAAGAGAGGAGAGCGTAAGGAAAAGCTGCAGTAGTCAACGCAGGGAAACAAAATATGTATTAAAGTTTTAGCAAGCGGGCTAGAAAGAGCATAGGTCTCAGCCCGGCTAGATTCCAAAGACAGTAGTAAGACACTTTAATTACATGATTGATGTGGGCTTCAAAAGAAAGCACAGAATCCACAATGACCCCAAGGTCACAAGCATTATCTGAAGGATAAAAGAACTACCACAAATGGAAACTACCACAGATGACACCTGAGACCTCCACGCCAGTGAACGAATCAATAGCAACTCAGTTTTGTCTGTGTTAAGTTTAACAAAATTTGAAGCTACCCATGATTAAATATCACAAAGGCAATTATACAAAACATCAAACTTCTTCATAGGCTCTGCAGGGACTGAGAGGATATCTGAATATCATCTGCATACAAATGACACAGCAAACAGGGCCGCTGAATAATGTTAACTAAGGGAAGTGTATAAATAGAAATCAAAATTGAAACCTTAAGAGAATCACAGCCTTCCTAAAGAATGAATTCCCTCCAGCAAGAGTGAAATTTGTCAATATATATAAAACAGTGCAGACAAACTAGTTCAAGCTTCCAAATGAAATTAAAGGCAGGCCTGATAAACAGCCACTGGAGAGGCAACAACTAGTAAAATGTACGGGCTGCTAAGTAATTTGAATATTTTATTCACCTTCATTACCTTTTGGAAGCCAGTGTCCCAGTGAAATCAGTGGCTGTATTTCATTTAAAAGGAACAGCTTAAGCTATGAAGACGTAATTAGTGATTTGCTTGGCCTTTCTCCATAGATATCAATAGTATTGTTGAATTGCAGTAATGCACTAATATGAGAAAACAATAATTAATCAATGATCCTGTCTTTTGAAAGGCTCTGCTGCAACAATTTCCAACATCGCATCTACCTTTGGAATTAGAAGACTAGGCACAGCAGGAAGTGTAGTTAGGTCATTGTCAAGGAAGTGAGACTAACTTTATACGTACCTTCAAGCCAGATGGGTGCTCACCTTGACAAAGAAAATATCAGAACAGCCATTAGAAGAGTAGGCAAAACTCCACAGGTGGGAGAATTTCCAGACAGACTGCAGCAATGCCCAAAAAGTCTAGGCCATTTTCAAAAAAACAAGTTCAGAATTAATAATGATTTATTACTCAGAAAGCTGACATTAATTAAAGCAAATTTAGCAGTATCCATATCACTTAGAGTTGATGCTATTACAGCTAATTGGAAAGAGCATACAAATTACTTAGAAGGGGACTTTTAGCTCACCTACATTTTTTTTTCCCTCACATGTTTTCATCTCCTGACCATGTCAGTGCAGGATCTGAACTAAAAGTAATCACACCTGAATATGGAAAGAGGATGAAAACTTACTAAATCCCCAAAGCCTTGCAGGGAAGGACAGTGGCAGAGGTCAACAGAAGACAATTTCAGAGACTATGCCTTAAAAGACACTCTGAAGTAAAAAAAATCAGAATACAGCTATCTAAATAGAAGAATGTGTATAAAAGCTTTTTTTTTTTTAAAGAGAAATCTAACTGATACCAGATACAGAGAAAGTAAATGCAAAGACAGTTGCTCCCCAAAATTGGAACAGCAATTCATGTTTTTCAGTAAATCTCAGGAGGGGGAAAAAAAAAAAAAAAAAAAAAAAAAAATGGAACACATGTTTTCTCTGCCACCTTGATTTAGTAGCAAGAAGTGACCTTTGCTCTTCAGTTCAAAAGTCCAGCCCTTTTGTGAGCTTGCATAATTAGATGTCAGCTGTATGGCAATAATGTAATGAAACTCAGGTGTGGATTTACCAAGATGGCTGAGGGGGATGCAACCTCCTTTTCCCTCCTTCTCTGCCTCTCTACCGTGGTCCCCTTTCTCTCCCACTTTCCTCCTGTTTCCCTTCACGCACAGCTGCCTGCTGGTGGTCTGAAGCCTGGCCCTGTGTTAGCACCAGAAACAGGGGCTGCTGCTAGCAGGTCCACGCTGGGACGGTCTGGTCACCCGGGCAGCCCTGCTGTGAGTCATGTAGTGTGGCAAAGGGGCTAAAGGGGAAGAGGAGGGATCCAGGGCTTAACTCTCCTGTTCAGATCAGGCTGCGTCTGCCCTTGAAATGTTGTTATACATTCCTGATGTCTACGTTGAGGACTGAGATTAGATGAGGAACGGGCTCAAAGACAGTGAGCTCGGTGGGATTCAGGACTCCTTCCTAGCCCCAGGCATGCCCCCAGCTATATTCCAAGTATTGTGGTGAAATGCTAGCATTTGCTCTCCATCTCTGTCCCCATGGCCTGTTTCCACAAGAAGGAAACTCAGGCACACAGGCTATGAGGGTGCTTAGCTTGCCCTGGTCAGGTCCCGGAGGCAGGCAATTGGGGCTAGCTGATGTGCTACAGTCTAGAAATAGCTGAACCATCAGGACCTCTGGGGAGATTCAGGGGTAAAACTTCAGTGTGAGCTCCTACTTGAGCACCATAAAATCCAAGATAAGGAATCAGTAACTCTCTTGACAAAAAATTGCGTTTTGCACACAAAGTGAAACAGCTTTGACATTAAAGATTGAGAGAAACACTCTGCGTCCTGCTAGTTAGAAGCTCCTGTACAGGAGAAGGAGATCCTAGTCCTGGCACCTGCTTAGATAAGAATCTAAACCTGAATCACCTCTAGTCCAGGGAATAGCCTAACTGTATGTGTATATATTTAGGAATATATCCTTACCATAACTATTGTAACTAGTTACAAGGACGACCACTGCTTCCTCTAACTTTTTACAGACCTAGCCCTTTGTTTTCCAAAAAAAAAATTTGTTTATAACAATGTCAGAAATGCAAAGATATTTTTGATTGAGTAAAAAAAAGGGTATAATTTGACAGGAAATTAATGATTTTAGATCTAAAAAAACCTTAAGAGTGAAAATGACCATCAAGTAAACAAAAACTCTTAACAGTCCAGACACCTCTGGGCATAAGCATCAAAAAGGAAAGACCTTTACCTGTCCACTCTGGCACGGATTTTTTTCCCCCTTTGATTTTCTTAACTCTTCAGAAAAGTGAGTCCCTTCTTTAAGTCCCCTGCTGGCTGTTTCACATACAAAAATAGCTCTTAACTCTTTCCTGAAAACTTTGCCAGGTCCCCAACTCTTGTATAATGTCACAGGCTTTCTACAAGGCATAGCATGCAAAGCAGAGTTTAGCATTTCACATTCTCTCCTCCCCCTCAATGTCTCTTCTGCCCATGCTTCTCCAGGGTGCCATACTACAAGGACAGTAGACCCACAATGGCGTCGGACCATAGACTTTCACTCTAGTCATACTTGGTGTTGCCCTGCTTTATGGTTAAATATTATTTAAATCAGAAATAGGACCTGTAAACACTGGTATTCCTACAACAATTCTAAATATTTTGCACACAACTTTAATGTCTCTAATTTTGAAATTTCCAGACATTTAGGCTTCAGAAAGCTCATAATTAAGCTGCTCTGTTTTGTAAATCTGGGAGAAATGGACTCTGCTTGTCTTCAGTAACTTTAATGTTTTCATATTCTAGCCATATTAATAGTCTACATAGGATCTTTGATCCTGTGATCAGGATTGGTGGGTTTATTATTCTTCAATGGGAACAGCTGATTTGGAACAGTTCTTATTCCTATTTTTCCTAGGCTTTCATATTTATGGGAACAAATCCACATCAGATATTCCTGCATTGCTTGTAGCAGAGGGTATACATGTGAGCTCTGTCAGATCAGTGGTTTGAGCCATGGCAGCCCAACTGTACCCCCAGCCTTCTGCCTTAACTTAACGCTCTTATAGCAAAGGGTGCAGAAACAAATATTTGGAAGTTCTCCATCAGTATGAGTTCCCAGCCCAGCATTCAGGAAGCAAGCAGCACTGAGCACTGACAGCTCAGCTACAGCTTTGATTCCACTAATACATAAACGCAGTTTTAGGGTGCCTACTATCATGCCAAAAATACCATGAAAGAAGGCACTTATCCTGTACAAACTCATACTGGCAGGTCAGATGTGCTCAGAGGACATTGACACACTAACTTGCTCTATCAGTACTCCCACAACAAGCTCACCAGCCTTTTTGGCCTTCCATCCTTATCCCCTTTTTATCCAAAGTTGTTGCCTTCCTTTCAATGCAGGCTCAGGGCCCTGTGGCATCTTTTTCTTTTTGTACCTTGGCACTGGACTTTGCCATTATCTCCACATGCGGGGTTATAGCAGATGCCTTTGCTGTCCAGCCAGAACCAAGCCCCAGGCCAGAAAGAGCCATATCAGATGCCTATACGCATCAGTTCTGCAGGCAAAAGCTTAACATCTGCCTTTGTTGCCTTGGAGAAGTTCTCACAAATGCCAGCTGTTCACTGTGCTCTATTTTGTTGGTCAATGCCTCCCATTCTCTGCCCCTTACCCCAGCCACCTCTATATGGTCCAGAGTGAGCAGAAAGCCTGGGGAGCCTCGATACAGCTACATCATTTGCCCACTCCTGCCAGGCATGGATACACACTGCTGCTGTTATTTCTGTTGTTCAAGGGAGAGGCAAAAATAGTGCATGGTGCTTGTAGTGCCAAGATTCCTGGGACAGTTTGGCCTGACAGTGGCATGGTACTTTTTATGAAGCTGTTTCCTGAGTCAACAGTTGACCTTGGAAATAGAAAGCTGGCCCTGTCTAAGAGAACTGCCCCAAAATATTCCTGCTGTGCAGCAGGGCTGGTGTCCTGGTATGCACAGGGCAGGCAAGCAGAGAGCTGTCTAGGATACCAGTGACACGTGCTGGCAGAAAATCACCACTGCATGCTCCTGCTAGTTTGGTTATGCCTTATGCTGATTTCTGAATTGGCTTAAATCTGCATCGCCTGATGATCCAGCAGGTTAAAAATCTGATATTTATTTCATGGAATGAAATGCATCAGGCCTGATAAGGCCTGCAAGGGCTCTGAGAGCTTTTTTCTCCCAACAGAACTGATATACTGACTTTCAGAAGCTCAGTAACTTTTTCATATGCATGATATATGTACTAGGCTGATACTCTTTCTTCAGGTATCCTTCATAGGACTATTATAGAGAAATGGGTATCCTCCCTAGTATTTAGGTTAAGTTAGTTAATACTGTCCATGATAAAGGAGTCTTGTGATTTTTCTGTTAAGAATCTCTCACTGCTTCACTGTTTGCCACAAGTCTTTGATATACTGCAAAAGAAATGCCCTCAAGCTTCAGAAGTGTCTTCTGTAAAACTTTCTTCTACTACAGCTGAGCAAAACCTGTTAAAGTTAACCTACTTCCTTTTCTTGCGCATGTACATCACATACAAATTATAATTTATTTTAACCTTACCTTTAAAAATTGCTAAGAAATAACACACCCAAATTATATAATTTAAGTGTAATTAAAATTGAAGCTGCAAAGTCAAGTACTCAAAAGTTGGAAAACGACACAATCAAGGTTGGCTGTGCAATCACAGTTTGCCTCCCTAGTAAATATGCATTCTAGTACTGTTTGAAAAAGCTGTCTGAAATTGTTGATCTTTTTCGTGACAGCAGAATCACCTGAACTGGGTTGCTTACAGCTCAAAATAGAATTTGCTTGGGAAATAAGAATGCAATGATCTCTTAATCTTCAAGTGTGGTTCAAAAGTTTTGGCGGGGAAGGCACTAAAAGAAGTAAGTTTTGAATTTTTGTTTGCTTCTGTTATAGGTAATATTAATTACCCTGCTGGGGGGTAGAATAATATAGCTTTGAAACATGTCATTGCTGTGGACCAAGAGGTTTCAGTCTCAGCCACACTAACTTGTCTGCCCACAAACTGTAAGCTCTGTCTTGACAGCTGCAATACTCATCCTTTAGGCAAAATTTTAAAACACCCCCCCCCCCCAACACTGACTCCCTCTCCCTGTTCTCCACTGATCTTAGAAATTGCATAACATTTCAGTAGAATTTTTCCTGTGATCATTGGCCAAAGCATATCATTCTTTTTCAATATTTTTCTACCACTGGCTACAGGTATTGGCTGTTTTCATTTAAAATATTTGTATGCACCTATCATCATGGTATTTGGATGCATGACAGTGCTATTCTCAGCTAGCAAAGAATCCAAGTAGGTCCAGAGGGAATATGATGGAGCAGCCAAGACAAATTTCTATGTTTTAAATTTGTTATGTTTGTAGATTTTTTGATAGGGTGATGGTCTTTTAAGCCAGGCATGCTGGCAAAATGCATGACAGCCAATAGGAATTTTAAAGCCTGGCAAAGCTGCTTCCAAATCAAAGAGTTTGAAATCAAGAGAAAATAAATGTAGACCATGTTCATATCCTTAGGACAGTTGCAGTCACAGAAACAAACTTGGGCATACCTTAAGCCATTAGTCTTCCATTTCTTATTAAACTTTAAGGACTGTGATTGCTTCTTAGAAAATAACGGTGTTCTGAATAGATGGTTTGGATGCCTTACAGCCAGCAAACCAATCTGAGGAATAAAAGCAGGCATTTCCATGTTTTTAGAATACAAATAAGGGGATACCTCTGTGTTGACAGTCTTAGGATTATGAAAATCATCCTACAAATGACAGCTTTTTCAGAAAAAAGATAAGAAGAAAAGTCTGCAGCAGCTAACTTGGGACCTGACAGCAACATGTGCTTGTTTCTGAATGTGAAACATTTGTACTTTCTGCATTCAAGTCAATACACTTGTGCCATAAATATGAGGCACCCAAGGGCTCTGATTCCCATGACCTACTAACAGTCATGCAAAGCAAAGAACTTGTACAGCACAACAAATTCCTGTCTTCGTATTTTCTCCCTGACAGCAGAGCCAAGGAGTTAGAGCTCTTGTGCTGCTTACAGGGCTTTCTGTGCAGGAGCTATTCTCAAGGGACTGTTTCCACGAATTTTAAGATGCTTTTAGATAGAAGAGTGGTGGAAAAGAAGCCTTAGCATAACTGAGAATCAGGTTTATTATGTACCTTGAAGAATACTAAGTCTCAAAGGTAATTAGGAATTAAAATATTTTGAACAGGTGAAAATAAATTTATGTATCAAATTTTCAGTATGGCTGTGTTCCAGGAATGAAAAAGAAGTATTGTCACGGTGAAAATAAAGTGATGACCAATGAATAAAAAGAAGATCAAGATGTCTCAGAAACTGTTGGCCAAATGCAATGCAATAAGGATTGTTTCATTATGAAAGATGATGGGTAAGTGTGTGGAGAAAATCTGTTTTGCTAGTCCAAATAGGAAAATCCTTAGTGTTCAATAATTGCTATCAAATGTTACTAAGGCTTTGAACCTCTGTACTTGAGCTTCCACCAGGCACCAAGACAGCATAAAACAAATCATATCGACCAGTTTTAGCCACTGCTTTTTAACCAAAGTACAGAACAGGTACATATGTTGTAGCTGATTTCGTTATTTCCACAAGTATGAGACAAGATTTTCCTAGGTTTATATGCCACACCAACAGGCAAAAAGCTACTCTGTGATGCAAACAGCTTATGGCAAGTGTCTGACAACAGATAATATACAGACTCAAGAGAGAACAAGGAAATCTTGCTAGGCAATGGTCATAACACATTAATAATGTAATGAATACCAAGGTAACAGTAATGACAAGAGGGTGGTTAGAGACAAGATGTCTTCAGAGATGTGTTTATGAGAAGCTCCTCTGAAATACAAGTGGCAGTTATAAAAGTAAAAATGTGTAGGTCTACAAATTCACCGAACAAGGTGAACTAGACTGGCAACATGGTTGACTGAAGAGGGGAGGTGTGTATTGGGGGTGGGGGTGCCACATCATTATCTTAGTACTAAGAGGAGGTCGTAGGTAGAGCGTACACATGCTAGGAAGCCCTTTGAGAACAGGGACAAATATCTGCTTTTTAACAGAGCGGGAAAGAACACTGGAGGAAGTGGTGACGGAAGTTAGGATGAAGAGAAGCATCCCAAGTGAAAATCAGTGGGCAAGATCACATTTGTCAAGGCTGAAGGAGGTGGTGTTGCAGTAATTGAGATACAAGATGCAGAGAGCCGAGACAAGAAATATGAAAGTAGTATATCTGGATTTAGGAGTGTATTGGCTGCAGTACTTGTGAATTCCTAACAAAATATTTCATGTTGGCATGAAGTTTGATCACATGGAGACAAATCTGGCAGAAGGAACATTAAGTGGTAAATAACAATAGTCATAAAGATACTGAGAAGAGGTGTTGCCAGATTCAATCAGCTAGATGAACCTGGCCTATTGGTAATGAAGAAAAAGTCAGCTGCACAACCCTTTAATTCAGGAAAGACCACTCTTGAGGTTAAAGAATTTGAATTTCTATCCTGTACACAGACACATCTGAGAGGATCTAACTTCAGCTGGAACTCTGTGAGGCTGATACATCAACCTTGCAGTTCATTATAACAAGATAAGAGCATTAGTTCAGCAAGTATTTAAACTGGATTTGAAAAGTCTGAAATGCACATCTGGAAAATATCAGCAGGAAAACAGATTTTTATGGATGGAGATGCTTGGAAAGCAATCTACCAAACGAGAAATGGGAAGAACAATGGGGGCAAAGGTTTCTCCAATATCTCTTCATAGCCTGTTCAAAGGGTTGAACAGTTACTAACTAGCAGCTTGTTCAAAATGCTAAATGAATCCATAACAAGTTTTAGTCTTGCAGTACCATTTGCATGCTACTGACTATTTGGAAGGTCCTGACCTACTTTTGCTTCTAATTTCCATCCACACAGCCACTGGCTGTAGTAGGGCCAGCAAGCCATTGGTTATTTGCATCTAAGCCACTCTGAACTTGCACTGACTTTTATCATAGACCCCAATTCGTTATCTTCTCCAATGTGCAGTTTCTTGGTAGTGGGTCCCCTGCACGAGTGGAGTCCCATGAAGAGGTGCTAAATCCAGGGTTTCCCTGTCCCAAATCTCCAGCCACGTGAGCAGTCTGAGTTTGCATTGGTCTCTCTATGGATACATAGCAGTTAAAGATCGTAACACAAAGGCCTTTCAAAAGAGATTCTTGACTGATTGTTCTTTTAGCACCACAAGAGACAGAGAATAAATCCAGATAAGATAATGCAGGTTCTCTGTGTATTCCCATGCCTCCATTCCCTCACTTTGTGAAGAACGCTTTGGGCTGAGGCCAGATTTTCCAGGATTTTCCAGGAGAGGTTTCCCCTTTCCTTCTTGCACATGGCTTCTCTTCCAGACCATGGAATCGCCTCTCATTCAGGCACTTGCCTTATTATCTCTTCTTCAGCTCTCTAAAATGGCTTCTCAAGCTTTCTTTGATAGCTGCCAGTCTCCTTCTCTTACTGGTAATTTGACTCCTAATCAGCTGTGTTACGTAATCATAGTTCCCTGGCAACTGACCCATAGATTAGTTGCCAGCTTACCTGAATTATTTTTATGGACCAACACTTTGTACAGTGGAATTTCATATGACATGAAAATCTTTGCAGGAGAAATGATAGAGATCAAAGAGCATGGTAGCAGAGATGAAGTAGGGAGATCCTGGTGAAAGACAATAAAAGAATAGGAAAAAGAAAAAAAAAACGAGAGAAAATAAATGCTGCTTTCAGCTTATTGCATTGTATTTAGTGTATGTTCTTACATTCATATTTTAGAGGAGAACGGACCTGTGTGCTGTGATTAAGAGTACACATTGTGCTGGAGAATTGGCAGCATCCCCGCTAAGCAGCATCCTCTTGTGAAGGCATAAACATTACGGTGACAACGCATTGTATCATACCACGGCCTGGGGGCTGCTCTAACACATGCCCTTGAGAATCCCTGGGACCAGGAAAGGCTCTGTGTCAGGCAGTGCATGGGGCTACTAGCAGCAGGCTCTGACACATTTATTGCTAGGAGATTGATGTACAGTCAATGTGAGTAACTTTTTTTCTGCGGAACAGGCACGGATGTGACTAGCTGGTGAAGTTGTGGATTCGGAGAGCAGCCACATGAAAAGCACTTGCGGAAAAGAGGGCAGGGGAGAACCAGAAGGGAGACTGCATTAATCAGTATTTATATTTGCATTGAGGAGCTCTCCAGACAGTTAAACGCTGCGAAAGACTAGTCCTCTCCACCTCCTTCTTAGAGGCTGCATATTTCTATTAATTGCTAATTACTCATGCTAATGAAGAGAATGAGGATATGCTTCCAAGTATGATTAGAAAATCAGTGCTTGGGAGCTAATTCAACAGACCTGCAAAGATTTCCATGACTTCTTACTAGGAAATTGGATACCTCTTGTCACTTATTTATGGTGTGCTCCTTAAGAATTTATGGAAGGTAAAATGGAATAAAATATTAACCTTTGGGGAAAAAAATGCTAGGGTTAAACAATCATATGAAAGACACATACTAACTGTCTCTTTGGAAGAAATATCATTTTATATATTGGAATTGCTTCTCTATGAAAGCTTATTTCTAGAACATGTATTTATCTAGAGGTTTTAACCACAATGCCTTTTATTTATTATATGAATGCTAAATAATATTTACTTGCTCTTTTATAAATGCAAGTAAAAGAAAAGAAAGCTAGGGCAAAAAAACAGGAAATACATGTCTTTAGGAAAGGTAGCTGCAATTTATACCATGTTTACTGTTTTTACTGTATCCAATTACTATAGCCATTTTCCCTAGCCCCTAAGGGAGGTGCCCATGTTAGGGATTAACTGCTTGCAAATGTTTCTTCTGTAGTCAACATTTGCTATCTAGGGATTTTCAAAGAACTGAGCAGTTGGACTACCTCCATTTCTGAACCAATCAATAATTTATAAATATTGGTCTAGTTTCTAAAAATCTTTTGAAATATTGCAGGTACTGGATGATGGACTATGATGTTCGGTCTTTGAAAGTGACTGTAGCAGAAGTCATTGATAGAAGAAAGTAATGAAAAGTTTGCTGGTTTGTACCTAGCAAGCACTCTCAGCTGTCAGGCAGGCATGTGCTGATAGTACATGATTCAGTTCTGGCCAGAGAAAAGGGAGCAGAGGGAATTCTTACTGACCACATTGATTTGGCACCCATGAAGAGAGGAAGACATCAGAAATGATGAGATACTTGCTTTTAATGCTTGGCTATGAACTGCACTTCAGTTGTTGAGATATTTTTGTCAGCCTTTTCTCCCTCCTGCACTGTTTTTTAATCTATCTGTTAAGTCTTTTAGTTCATAGCTCAAGAAGACACAGAAAATCTGTTGTAGTATATTGGTACACTGCCTAATGCAATGATATTCTGAATATAACATAATATTTCATTTACTAGAGTATAAATTATACTACTGTAACAAATTTTGTGAACATGAAGAAACATTCATTATTTTTGTGTTGTCTCCTCTAAGATTCTTGTGCTGCATTATACCGTATTTCTTATCTCTGCTATTTAAAATAATTTACAACAAAAGTGATGCAAAACTTCAGAAAAATCTCAATGCAGTTTATGTTGGCTGACAGCAAAGAACAGAACTGCATTAATTTTAACATCCAAGTACCATGGCCTGCTCCTAGTGCATAAAAAAGCTCAAACAAATGGTTCTCTTCATACAATTAAAAAGAAAAAAAAGAAAAGAATAGTGGCTAGATATTCTCCTTTCACAAAAATAGGGCTTGCGTATCTCAGAAACCTCAGTCTTATAATACCCACATCGATCATTCATTTACTTGCCCTTCCTGTAGGCCTAATTGAGCTTTGCCTTCAGCAACATGCAAAAGCGGCAAGCCGTCAGTGCCCCAGTGCACTGCAACATGGACATGCCATCTGCACAGCTTTCAGCCTGGACTAGACAGTATGACCAAAGCAGTTAGTTTGGTGGTCAATGGAAACATTCTCATATCTCAGTAATGGGCTCAAAGAGCTGGACTGCCTTATCTTTCAATCTGTTGGATTGTGTATGTGTTGTCCATGTGTACATTATTCAGAAAACTCAAGCCCACCCTCATTCAATTACTAAAGGAAATGAGAAGATCTTCTGCACAGATCATTTTTTTACATTTGTAAAGCACCTACGAATATACGTAGTGGGGTAATGCTGTCAAAACTAGCTATCATTACCACTACAGGAAGAAAAAATAGTCAGAGCTATGTCAGATGAGTTCAGATTGCTTTCGCCTGTGTTTCATTGTGGTAGATGAAGTATGGGTATCTTATAAAATATTCTCATGTGCTCTGATTTTTTCATCCTGCGCTCACTCCTCTGCAATCTGCTTACCATGACAAAAGTCACAGGAGATGCAAAGTGCTGTGATAATGAGAGAATTGTAGGTAACTTCCATTCAGTCCCCTGGGGTGTATTTGGAGTTTACTAGCCATAGGATATAACGGTTTCTCCATGCAATTACAGCTGACTCTACATTTCTCCTTCAGTAAATATATGCAACCATTGAAAAATAAAATTCAGGTTTACCTTAAGAGAGTGCTGAGCACATCTCTCTTTGTATGCCTCATGTTTATCCATCTAGAATCCTGCAATCTTGGGAAATCAGAGTATTGGCTTTTGTTATAGTAATCTCACTGTTGGAAGCAGTCGTCATTTGGCTATTGTAAGTTTTATATAATTAGTAATTTATGGCCTCTAATTTTCTCAGAGAACTTTTTGCAGCTGAAGTTGCAAATTACATTATGCCAAATATTAAACTTTTGGAGGCAGCGTATGTAGCCTTTCAAAGACCAAAATTATATCTCTTTAAGAGGTTTACTTCCCTAACAAATGTTGATTAAGCAAGATTTCTTTGTATGTAAAGTGTTGGCATATATTACAATATAGGAAATTTAATAATTAATGTGATTCTTTCATTATATCATTTTGATCACCATATTTTCATCAATTAGTATACACGTGTTACTGAAGTAATAGCTTTACTCCTCATAAGATATGCATCTAAAATGACTGCATTGGGTAAAGTACACACGTAATTCCTCTAAAAGCTGTGTTACGGGTTTCTTTTTTTTCGGCTGTTGTTTGCAAGTTGCCCGGGTTACCTCCAGTAACACTCCATGCAAGACAGAGAGCCATGAAACCCTTTCAGCCATCTCATGACATTAGCATTGAATTATCATTCTAGTTTTCAACAGAGAGAGGAATGTGTTTAACATTTCCTTTCATTTTGTTCTGCTTTTAAATATCTCTAACATTGTGCCAGAACTAAAGTCAAAAGTTAACACCATACTAATGGGGTTAATGTGTGGTCAAAGTCTGCATTTTTTTCTGCCAGAAGAGCTTTTGACATTATTCTTGTTGAATAAAGACAGTCATCAGCAATGTGTTACAAGCCCACAGCTCTGAAAAGGAAAACCAGCCTGTTTACACAAAACTAGACTACTGTATTTTTTGTTATAAGCAGGTCATGCGGTCCAAAGAGGTGTTTTATTTGTACTTAAAAGTGTCATGCTGCTGCTTTGCAGTACAAGGAGCACATTTGCTGCACAAGGGCTGCAAGCATAAATATAACAAGATCACTGCTTATTCTCTGCATTGATTCACCACAGCTCTAATCCAGCTTTATCCCAGCTGATTTCAATGGTGTTATATTGTCCTACACCTGTCATCACTGCAGTGATGAATCAGGCATTCTTTTCTCTAGTTGCCAGTGTACAATAGTGAATTTTCTAGGTAGTGTTTTAAGAGACCTCTGTGTTCCCTTACGCTGTAATA
This sequence comes from Dromaius novaehollandiae, assembly GCF_036370855.1. Taxonomy (NCBI): domain Eukaryota; kingdom Metazoa; phylum Chordata; class Aves; order Casuariiformes; family Dromaiidae; genus Dromaius; species Dromaius novaehollandiae. The sequence continues at coordinate 109,897,972 of NC_088098.1, forward strand.
CAGATGAGAATGAATAGGAGCCGAAAGGAAAGGTAAAACCTCAGAGAGAAACCTCCTGCCCTCCTCTCACCTTCCCATGAAAGTCTCTTGGTACTGATATTGTGTGCTCGGGGCTCAAAGGACTAGAGAGGGTTAGCTAAGTCTAAGAAGGAAACATTTTGCAGTGCATAATTCCCTGGTAGCAACCCTCCAGAAAAGGGAGTGAAAATTAGTGTTATTCCTCCAGGTTCCCTTCAATTCTGGCTTCTGCTCAGCAGGAGACTTGTGAGAGATTGAAGTGCCATTATGGCATTGGAAATCAAGGAGAGAATTGATGTCCATGACGCAAAGGACATGAGGATGAGGATGAGGAGTCAGAATCTATTTTTGCTGATCCACAAACTCTAGGAAGTCACAAGGTTGACTTTGATTTTTGTTACTCTCCAAAAGCTGGCAAATGTCACCTACCGAGCTGATACCTGTCACTGCTCACAGTATTTGCCTTCTTCACACTTCCTGAAGTCAAACTCATTTAGCTCTGTCCCCATTTTTATGGAAAACATCATTCAAATGGAATATTAGCTGTAGAAGTGGTTTGCTAGCATTGTGCACTTTTTAGCGCTTCAGCCACAGTTTGATCTTAAAGCAAAATGGACTTGTTTCTTAATGAAATCGGACATACGAGGGCTCACTGCAGAAGGCTTTGCCCTGGGGCTGTGGAGCCAGATGGGGAGGCAGCCCCCGGGGTGGGACAGGGATGTGGCCTGGCTCAGTGGGGCCCAGGGCTGTGGCACCTCATCTGCCTACCACAATACCATCCTATTATTAAATGAAATAGTATGTTTTGGTTAATCTAGTAGAGAAGGGGTGCTTAATTAATTTCTACTGAGGTCTGCTGGGAAATTTTTCTAAGGTCTGTTAATTCTTGCTGAGATGTGATCAGCAGGAAGCAATGCACTGGTTTCAGCTCTGCCTGCTTGACTTTCAGCCACTTTCTGAGAGACCAGGCTAGTAGTAAAAAATACAGGATTGCCTGTAGGTAAGGTGAGGTCCAGGTGAAATCTGCTCATGAGCTAGATGAGAGACTGCTATTTGAGTAGCAGCAGAGTACTGTATCTTTGGAGATATAAATTCAAGTTACAGGTGAAAGCACAAGTAAAAATGAATGTTTTGTTCCACATTATATTTTTTTCCAGCAGAAAAGCCAGCTTAACAGATTCCTGATCTCCTCCTTGTCTCACACTCGCTATGCCAACTATCACCACAATTTACTGGCCTCTCAGCTGAGATATTGTAAACCATTGTGGAGGCACTGTCTGAACCCAATCAATCAGTGAAATCAGTCTTTTTAAAAAAAAACAGAAAAAAAATGGTACAATTTCAAGCATAGTTGCACACACAGTACAACTGAGCACTTAATAAACTGTGGCACAGGGGAAACAGATGAGAACAAACAACTGGAAAACCCTTCCATAAGCCTTGATCCTGGAGTAATCTAGCATGGAAACACCCAAGTTAGCACAGCGCCTGACAGAAATTCCTCCTGATCATCATGTCATTACGGATGCCACAGACTTTCCATTACAAATCCCAGTTTTATGTTGTTAATAACATCACTGGGCTTCCATCAGGCAGGATAGGAGTTCAGATGCTGGAAGTATGCCTGATCTGAAAAAAGTCAGCTAAAATAACATGGGGGTTTCCAAATGCAATGCATTGTTTTAATCTTGTTAAAATGGCCTGGCAACCTTTTCTTTGAGAAAGGCTATAAAAATCAAAACTCCCCTGCCCTACACAATTCTATTTAGTCACCCTGCTCAGGTACCAAAGGCCGATATAATTGAGGTGTATGTACAAAATGCCATAGTAAGGCTACATGATCAGTCTTAATTCTAGCCTCTCCTACCTTTTCTGAGTTTGCCTTAGCAACCATGACATACTTTCATGGGGGCTGCTGGAGGGTTTTTTAGCTATACTTAAATCACCTAGTCCTTCTGCTTTAGAATAACTTTATCAGCAATGCCTGCCTGTTTTAGAAAGATCTAAAACAAAGTGGCTCAGATTAAGGGAAAGGAACTGAAAATAAACTTTCTCCCATTACATAAGGCATCTACATAAAAGTTACGCACAATGACTGCAGTTATCAATATAGTTAATACTACCTGATTATACTGCCTGTTTAGTTCGGTTGCTTTGTTATAAGAGCCAACCAGCAACTAAACTAATCTAGCCAACATTGCTTGTAGTTTTGATCTAATGCAAAAACTGAATTTCAGGCTTTTAAAAGTGAAAGGATAACATATATCTACCAGTGATACTACCTAACTGCTCATATTTGGTAACTGTAGAAATAACCGCAGACAATACACTTAATTTCTAAGGCTGAACAATCAAGTACCATTAAAGGAATATGGAAGACAAGACACGAGTAAAGCAATTAAGATAAGTGGAATGTCTTTCATTGCTTGTATCAAACAAGTGAACTATGCAGGAAGATGGGCCAAGTTGGCGAACTTGCTCAAAATAAATGACCGATGCAACTTTTCATGTATGCTTACTGTAACTCATGCACTGTGTTAGCTGGATTGGCTAATTGTCAATGTACTGATGTGGCACACTCTCAGTTACTGTTTAAATAAGAACATTACTTGTTTTAAGTGAAATTAAAGATAAACAAATGAACAGTAACAAATGTAAAGTAACAAATGAAAAGTAAATGGCTAAATTTTGTTTGTAGAGAAAGCTGAGTACCTCTATGCCCCTGATTTTGCACACATATAAGGATGAAATGACTTCTGTTCAGTGGGGCTACTCATATGCAGAAAGTTACTCATTCGCAAGATCAGAACACAATATCCAGAAATTCAGGTGCTACACCCAGACATTTTTCCCACAGTATTCAAATCTTAGTCACCACTGTTCAGGGAGAGAAGACAGCACAGAGCAGATGTCATTGTGGTTAGTGTAAGGTCTATTTAGTAAAAGAATATCCTACTCATTTTCTATTATTCATATTTCAAGAAAGTATTATTAATGTATCAGTCATAAGCACTAGATTTATACTAAATGAAAAGCTGAAGAAAGGCTTGTCAGTTGCTCTCAAGTCTGGCACTGGAGATCCTCAACCTCACTAATTTTACAGCGTATTTCAGATCAATAGTATTAAGAAGTTTATTAATGGCCAATATTTTTGAACATTACAAATCACTTGGGTTACCCTCATCAAGGAGATTCCCTCAGGCAGCCTGATATTCAGAGTAGGTCCTCAGCCCTTATGAAAAGCCAGTGCCTCCCTGCGATATTTCAGAATGGTTTCCTTAGACCCCTCAGCACTCTTGAACATCTTGGCCAATCTTTTTATTTATCCTGTAGAGAAAAGGACCTGCCTCATCTGCTACTGTTTTCTACTGCCCCATGGGACTTGCAGTGCTGTAGTTCTGCAAATAGTGTGTAAATAATTATATTACTAGCTGTCATAATGTTTATTTAGCCAGTAGTTAACCTATTGGGTGTGGACATTCTTAAAACCAATATTTACTCAATTCATGGGCTTGGAAGGGAAGTAAAAGGTGGCCACAAAAAGTGTGCATATCCACTCCCAGCAGAAGACTTCTGAGAGGAGGGTCTTTTTGTCTGTTCAACATGGTCTGGAGGTGCTCCTGGAATCCCTAGGCTCCCAGTAAGAACTGAGGGGAGAAACAGTTCCTGCAGCTGACAGGAGCCACTGGCTTTGCAGAAAGTGATGAGGGCACTTCATTAAACCATGCAAAATTTACTCTGAAAGGCAGACCAGGAGAACTGTGGAAATAATGCAGTAATATTTTTTAAATACCTTAGTCAATTCATTCAAAAAATATACATTGGCAGGAGGCGGAGAAGTAGTTTAATAATTTTAATGGCCAACACTTAAGAAAAGATTAAAGGTCTAATACATTAAAAAGGAAACTCTGCTGATGCTAATCAGTTTTGCTGCTTTTATGCATCATTTTGTTCCGTGTTTGTGTATGAAATGAGGTGTGTGGGGGTTGGGGAGAATTTGAAGATTTAGGGAGATTACTGCATTCATGAGACTGTTTTATTGCACTTCGGCAGTTCTGGATTTAACCAGAAAATCCAATTGTGGAAAAAGGATGAAACAATCTGTTTTTCCTCTAATCAATCACAAGGTTCCAGGACACATTAAAATAAATTTGCGACCGCCATTCTTCTTCCTTCCCACTGCTGTCATAGAAAATAATTATCTGAAAGCTGATTGACAATTCATATATCAGCTCTGATGCCTGCTGCCCTCCTCTTTTTACCAATTCTTATGACTACAAACAAATAACTTAAGAGTTGTTATAAGAACGAGGAAAAATGCCCTGTTGTAGATGAGGTGTTTAAATAGGTGCTTTCCCTAAAATATGGGCAAAACTATGATCAGTCGCATGAAATGCTAAGAAAATTCTCAGAAAATAATGACTCTACTCTAAAGTCTTCCTCCTGACTTTTGCCTACAGTTGGCTGTTATTCCTAAGCTAATTGTTATCTCAGTAATATCAAAACTGTTTCCAGAAGTTATATTTTTGACCAGTAGTGGCTTTGAATGATATAGCAACTTGCAACCAAAATCAAAGGCAATGTTTTCAAATTAATACAGACTGCAGATTCACTCCCTGCTATTGCAATAACTATTAGTGGCTTAAAGCCACTCCTGGGCGCAGCCTCTCATCCAAGGTAAGTAGAATTTTACCCTTCTAAGTCTTCAAATTCAGAATATCAGAAATGCACGACACATGCAGACTACTCGCAGACCCGAGTGAACTTGCTTTTGTGACCGCAATGAAAATATACACCAACTTTGGTATACATCTCATCTTATCTTCTCAAAGTTAAGCATGTAGTCTAAGCTAGTATATTAGGCTCCACTCTATAGGTAAGGGAGTTATAGAGGCACTTCCACAGGGCAATTCATTCTTAAAAACAGGTGCTGTTTAGAGAGGTATGTCATTGCTGAAGGTACTGTTGTCTCTGCTGAGCCTCGCTTAAAATAGACAGTTAATTTTTAGACAGTTAAATTTAGATGAATTCCATCCAAAGACCACATAAACTTTTAAAAGTGTTTTTTTTTTTAGCTAATACTGTGTTGCTGATCCAAGATGAGATCTTTGTAAGCATGGAAGATTTCAGACTTCTACTTTCAGCTGATCAAGATAATTAACACAGTCTTCCAACTGTAATTTACCTAATCTTCCTAACTTGTGACACATTTACAAACTACCTTCTCTTCATTTGGGTATTACTTTGTGTTATTTACCACATTTCAGTTAACCTAAGTGAAAATTCTCATTTCCCGCCTCAGAAAGCCAAAGTGTCCAGCTTTCAATGGGTATCGTGCTCCTCAGTGACTTTAGCACTTTCAACATTTTCCCAATTGTAATGTACTTAGAAAAATACACAGACAGATTTATTTTCTGCCAGTGTTTCCTATACACACTCCCTCTGGGGTGGGATTAATGCAGTTGTCACTGATTCAAAATTTTCATAGCACATGTGGCCTCAAATGTGCAAATTCAAGCACAAAACATCTAATATTCACAGGGTCTTCCTCTTCAAAGTATCCTGGCCTCTAAGGTGAGGGGTCTTCTACAGCTCCAAAAACTGAACTCATGATTTATGGGCTAGATCCTACAGAGGGATCCCACCCATCCCAGGCAGGTCCCTGAACCTGTTAACAGGCAAAGGAGGGTCCTCCCAAGCACATTTTTTGCTGGGAACTGTTCCTTGGTTCTTCAAAAGCCTGTGGAGTTGAACTCCCTGCAGCATCAGAGCCCAAACACAACACCTGCACCTGGGGTGGACAGCTATGTCAGGAATGAAACAAAATTCCTGGGAGGATGCTAGTAATAAAGAAACCCAGCTAAGCATATACATGGCATCCATATTCAAAGGTTCAGTCCTATGGCCTTTTATTCTGAGAAAGGTCATTAGGATTTGTAAGGACTAGTATCCATGTTTTTGAACATTGGTATTAGAGGGCACTGAGTCATTTTTTTGCTAAAGTTGTTCAGCCAGCAACTAAACGAGAACAGTGGCAAATAAAGGGAAAACGTTAGTAGGTACAGAAATAAAGTGTTGTGGAAGGCTCTGTGTGGTGTTTGTTCTATGCCTTATTGTCTAGCGCTGTTTCTCATTCTTCTTTTCTCTACTTCCTTTCATGGGCACAATGTAAAGTGGTGAACAAGTGTTAAATATTAATATAGAGTCTCTCACACTTCATTGAAAATCTTAGGATGTAGCACTGTCTTTGCTTACAGGGGTAGACAGAAATCATTGCTTTCCAGCATGGAACCCCAGTGCTGAGGGAGGCAGTTAAGCAAATGCTAGTGCTACCATTCCTCAAAACAAGAGCAGAAATGATCAGGAAGATTTTGCTGAGTAACGTTTTAATTAGAAGAGAGGCAGAGAAACTGAGAAAGCAGCAGCAGAAAATACAAAGAGATAGCTTAAATAAGCACTGGGAACATGGCCTTCAGAAAGGTTTTCGGAGAGACTTCTAGGCTGAGAGCTAAGCAGCAGAGGGCTAAGAACGTGAAGAAAGATCACCTGTTTGAATTCTCCTCTGTGCAAGCACATGGCTATGGTACACGCTTTGTGTAAAATACACAAATAAACAAAATTAACAGCAAAGATAACTATTCTACTATCTAATTAAATCGAGCCACAGCCCTGAGAACTAACTAGTCTTTCAGACAAAAGAGGTAACGAGTTATGTTCTAATAAATATGGCTTCATATGGGACAAAACTCTTCTATTTTTCACATCATTGTAATTCTATGCTCATCTTTATCCTGCAAAAAAATAATAAGGATACCCCAAGTTTGACCATAAAGGTATATATAGTGAACATATGTTATTTCCAAAGTGCTGACCACATAAATATTTATCATACAAATTTTTCTGTGCAAGAACTGCATTTAGCTTCATCAACTCAATTTCATTTAAAAAAGACTAAGCCAGCATATTGAACTGATTTCTGGCACAACAGTAACATTTTTTTTTCTTTACTGTCATTTTAATTCATTATATTACTGTGCTATTTTTAAAAGATCCCATTTATTTTGTACATTACAGTTCCATAGATTAACAGTTGGAAACTAAAGATTAATTTACAGGAAATGTAAATAAAGTATCAAAGCATAGTGACAGGAGTTATCTTAAGAGCTATATCATATAATGTACTGCAAGATCTATGCCATGGCATATGCTATGCAGTTTAGCTATTAAGTTACCTATTCTTGGTGCTACTGTGAAATAACATAAGTATATTGTGTCAAATGGTAAAGAACATCTCAATTCTATTTTAACAAATATCTAGAATACTAAATTATGCTTATAATTTAGAAGGGGAAAATGAGTTGTTAAAAAATATCAGCAAGGAAGCTGAGAGCAGAACATTACAATATTTCAGTTACTTACAATTACAAAAGTGAACCCAGTCCAGGTGAACAGCAGCTGAAATTTATCATCACCTGATGGCTGTGCAGCGGTCCATGTGAAGGGAATTAACTAGTCTGTCCAGTTTGGAGCTGAAAACTCTCCATATTACAGAAACTGCCACCAAGCCTGGCACCTTCATTGGCAGAGGCCAAGGGTTAGGTGGGTGTTGAAGAAGCAAGTATTGCTGTGCTTTTAGTTGCTGACAGACTAAGTGGAGGACTTCATTTGTCAGAGATGATGGCAAAACCATTCAGAAGTTTTAAACAAAGCTCAGAAAAAAAATATATCCCACACTGTATGGTTACAGCATTTGCACATAATTACCCAGTCCTTGTTTACTTACAGTGATGGGACTAGGCACTCAAACAATCTGTCTCTAAAAGAATTGCTTTCACACAAGTAGGAGTTATGGTCTTGAGGCAGAAATTAATGGGTGAGGTTCTTTGGCCTGTGTGATACAAGAGGTCAGACAAAATGATCGTGATGGTCCCTCTGGACTTTTAAATCTATGAATCTGTGATCAGCAAATGGAAATGAAATTGTTTTCAAAATCAGGCAATGTGTCTTTTCATTTCGTCTACATTGTGGCATGCGCGTTTGACATTTTATTTTGTAAAATATACAGAGGTTAATATGGCATTCTGTATGTGTGTAGGCACTATCCATTTCCACAGAAAGCTTTTTGCATCCCAGGCATATCGTATCGTATTTGCATCACATAACCTATCTTAGATATCCTTCCACTATCAGTATAGCATATAGCACTTTATCACTTGAGTAACACAAGGCCTAGAGAAAGCAAAACAGATCCTTCAGTGCTTTGTGGATTCTAGGCTTGCACTTGAGGAGTACATGAGTAAAGGCAATGTTATGACCCTTTAATTCAGCTTTCACATAGCTAGAGAAGTTTTACCACTCACTTTGATGTCAGCAGGATCAGGCTCTTTGCTTCACTGAAATAAGCAAGTTAGTAATATTTTCCCCACTGGACACGAAGACTATACGCACGTACAGAACTAGCAATTTTCGTACCATCTCCAACAGGGCTGTTTTCCAGTCATTCCAACTGTTCCGTTGGTCACTACAGAGTGGTGTCAAAAGGTAATTGGCAGATTTAACTTGGGGAGTCTATACTTTTTTTACTAGGGCTTTAATTTTTTCAAATGAGAAGATTTGGTAGAAAAGCCATAATACTGTCAATTAAATAGAAAATGGCACTGCAAACATAAATCAATAGAAGCTGGATATCCAAGTGAAGCATACCATTAGCTCTGCATACCTTTCTTTCAAAATTCTACTAATAATTGGCAATCTTATTCACTTGAGTTTACATTTGGCTAAATGACAGAGACTTCTATTAACTGATGTCTTTTTTTGAAAAGTTCATTTGCAAATAGCAAGGTTTGTCTTTTGTGAAATGTCAGTTTTCTTTCTATTAAAAAAAAGAAAATAATTAAAGCTGTTCTAAATGCATGATTCCCATTCCCAGCACATGGCATATATCAACAAACTTAGGATCCTCGAATACACTTAGGAGCTGGCTTCACTACACAAACCATACAACTGCAATATCTCTCTGATCTTTCTTAACTACCCTCTTCTCTCGTAGTCCCTGCTCATTTCTGCCTGGTGCCACGGTGCTCTGCCTTCTCCATGTGCGCTGGCATGGCTGTTTCGGGTTGCCACGTTGTGAAATGAATTGCTGAACTCACCAGGCTTTAAAGAAAAAAAGTACCCAAAAAGAAGTGTTCTTTTCTAAATTCTTTTCCATGATCTGTTTTCTGGCAGGGCAATGGACATAAGGCAGGGTGGGCAGAAATTCTGCCATCTGGCATGGGTTGTGAAACCATGGTTTGGGCATCACCACATTTTGGAAAGAAGGCTGTTGGACTCTCTTTAAGGTTAGTAAGTGATGTCTGTAAGGAGTTAATTTCAATCTCTCTAGTTTTGCATGTCAGGTAGTCACCCAGTTACACCTCAGTCACTATGTCATTTTCCATTCACTCTAGCTATCCCATGATGGTTTGCCACATATAGATTCAGAAATTGACTGTCAAGTTGTTCTTTATACCGTGTTTTATTGCCATACATGAAACAGCATTGACTTTCCTCTAAAACTCGAGGAAAGATGTGCACTGTGCACTTGATTCTACCTACACTGAAGTAGAGAATAAAATCCCAATAAAGAGAAGGACAACTATTAACTCTCTGAGTCTTATGTCTTGTCTTGATGTCTTATGCCAGTCTGGAAAGGACTAAGAAAATGAAAAGTTTTGGTCTCAGTAGTATAACTTCTCTGAGGAATGCTTTTCAGTGTCAGAACTTTAGGTTCTTTTTCCCCTCTTACAACATGTTGCCACATAATAACCTGTGCCAGGTACTTTAAAAAAAAGGTTTTAAAATCTATTTTAATCTTTCCCCTCATTGACACCTCATTGTTTTATACTTGTAATGATAAATGTGATAATGAGTAATGACATCTATTCATGGAATGTGTGAAAGCAGGTCTGAAATGTCAGGATTTTGCATGAGGAAAATGTGTCTCCAGCAAGGTCATCTGCACTGACTTACTTTAACCCATCCCTCATTAAAACACACTCTGAATTTCTTGTAAGTCTGGTCAGAATACATTCTCTGTCTCTTTCTCTCTCCCTGTGCCTGCAGGTTTTTTTTAGATGGTGCTCAAAGGCCAAATTATGGGAATTTTCAAACTTGTTGTTCCCATTAAAATGCTAATTCTGCCTGTGATTCCTATTGTTTAATCCCTTGAGTGCTTTAGGACATGCAAGACAGAATATACATTCTCTGAAAGAGTGCTCACCCTGAATGTTTCTCCATCCCATTGTCAACAGTGGGAGAGAACAAATGGTATGGTTTGGCAAACATACACAATTCTTCAGCGAGTTGCAGAAAACAAGCAGTATGGAGTTGTTATACCAATTGTGCTTTTGATGTTACATGTGATGCACCTATTCCGTTCCTTTCCACATAGATTTTTATACTGCCCTCATCACCATAGTTTCTGAGTGCTTTCCAATAGTGCATTAACCAAAACAGCTAACATCTGTCACTTGTTTCTCCTTTCAACCTGCCCCTAGGGAGAGGAGCCTGTGGAGAGAGGAGCCTTTAATAGAGGGATTTAATAGAGAGCAAGATAGAGGAGGAGGATTGCTTTTAAAATGTTTATTAGTGTACATGTTGTTATAAATTTATATGGGGGAGGGGAGGAAGGTCAAAGAAATGCACTTAGAGCAGAAGGTGATGAAGGAATATGATGGTTCATAGACTCTGGGGAATTGCACTTTCCTAAGCTGGTGTGCCTTGCAAGAAAGCTTTGCTCTCATCACCATTGTGCCGGACGCTTGAAGTTGCCAATCTGTCTTTATCTTGGTATATTGGATTATTGTTTACATATCATGAGCCAATCCCTGGGATTACCATCAATGAAAAAGAACAAGACTTTGAATTTGACACCCAAAATTCTACTGGAGGTCAGCACAGACAGCAGAAGACAAGCTGACCTTTTGCTGGTACTTATTGTTAGATGTCATAATTGTTCTTTTCCTTTGTTTCTGTTTTACCTTTTGTAGACCTCAAGACTATCATACTGGTAGATAAGAACAAGTTACCATAGTTAAAGTCAGCCCACTGCCAGCTGAGGCCTGACACTGACCATTGCTTCCAAAGCTAAAGGAAGAACGGAAACTTTCCCTTGGGAACCAATACCATTTACTATAGTCAGGAAAGAGCTTCATTTGCTATCCATGTACATGCCTTGCAGAAACAAAGATGCCTTCATCTCAAAAAATAAAGAGAAGAAAAACAGATGAGGAAATAAAATCTTAGCTCATGACCAGATTACTTCCTGCAGGAATGTGCATTCTTATTTTGATTCTGATACCTATCACTGTAGAAGATATCTTTGTTCTACTTTGTAGTATTTTACCAAAAAGGAATAGTGTTCCTTATAACCATGATGATTTAAGGACATGAATGAGGCAAGGGAGAGGACATGTCTTTTATTAGGTCAACTAATATACTGAGAAAAAGATTATGTTTGGAATTTGGCACCTTTGATAAGGGGATGCCAAGCCCAAAAGCGTGTCCATTTTATCCAACTACATCACTTCACCTAACAAAAGACACACCTTCCTCCAAAATACTGGCATCTTTTAAGTTCTGCTTATATGTTTTTTGTGTCTGTATCTAATTCTAGAGGTTGCTGTTAAACCACTGATGGTTCTTCATGCTTCTCTTAATTTCAGTCATTCCTTTATACTTGCTGAACTGCTTGGGTTTTACTCCATAATAAAAATATCATCCATACCTGGCAGACATCTCCTTAGAAGACTGCAGTTTTGAGTATAAGCTATCTAGCTGAAGTGTACTTTGATAATACTGAATGGTCTGTTATGTGTAAATAGTTTGCTTTATATTAATTAATTTTCATTATTGCTATCTTAATTTAGCACTCAGGAGCTGTGATTATTTCTACCTGCATTCCAGCTCAAATCATCACCAAAAAAGTTATGTTTTTAGAACCTTTCATCATGGAGTGAATAGACGTAACCTATCGTTACTGTGGCAATGTATGGAGCTTTAAAGCTAGATAAAGGGAGCTAGTGAAAGAATTACTAATTATACTTTCCCTTGAGTCACACAGGAAGAATTACTAAGACACATCCCTGCTGTGGGCCTATGTTAGCAGTTCATCATGATGCCTTCTCTCCTTGTATCAGCTGTGCTGGCCACCAAATGGAAGTTTACAGCTCAGACTTGCTGCTCTCCTTTCCTTCCTCATTCTCATCCAGCAAAAGAGAAAGAGGCAAAAACTCTGTGCCTGGATCAAAGTTCATAAGAGCCATCCCAAATACAAATAAAAGGGTTTCCACTCCCTTGCATGGGTAGACAGCCCACATCATATTCTATGTCCTTGAGATGTCTATCTTGAAATTGAGAATGTTAAATTTAGGTTACTCTCTGCTGATACAAAAGAAGGTAGATAATAGAATTGTTTTCGTACATGTGGTTCTTAGGTTTCACCCTCAAAAAGTCTTAAAACTGGGTTCATTGTTCTGTCTCTTTTCTTCTGTGATTTCATAAAATTTGTCCGTACAAACTGTCTTTTTTAAGATATAGGCCATTGTATATTAAAACCATAAATGTCATTCAGCATCCAGTAGCTAACACTGAGTTAAACAGTCTCCTTTTACAATGAAAGATGTGCTGTTCATAAATCCATCAAGAAGAAAGGCAAGATGCTTTAACAAGTGTAGTATGTTCTGCATACTTGTTTGCCATCCCTGGATTTAGGTCTGTCTACCAAAGGCCTGTATGCTTTTTATTAGTATGTCTCAAAAGCAAGCACAAAGAGCCAGAAAATTATGTTTGGTAGTAAATATTTTAAACATTTGATTATATTACCAAATGAATAAACATCTGCAAAGTATACTAATATAAAATATAACCCTTCAATGGCAAAAAAGTACAGTATGCTAAACCATCAATGGTTTTTAGTTTCAGATGTTTTATTTTAATAATTATCATTTTTTCTTATTGATTCCAGGTAGGGCATAATGACAAATCTGTTAGACACAGGAAAAACATCAAATCATCATACCACATTTGTGTTCTCAACATCTATTCTTAGTGAGAGAAGATCTCGCTTTTAACATGTGTACTGAATATTTAAGAATATGTTATAGCTTGAACACAGATAGTAGATATTGTCCAAGTAAGTCTCAGATCTATCCATCAGGCACTACAAAAGTTGTTTTTGTGAACCAATAGACTCCTAATAAATTGTCTTTGTTATTTTCAATGACTATATCACTTCAGTAATAGAGTTTGTACTGTCCTAGAGAAAGTCATGCCACTACAATACTAGGGGGAGGAATGAATAATAATAATAATAATAATAATAATAATAATAATAAAAGTAAACTGAAGTTTATTTACACACATTTTATTGGCCTAATTCTCTCAGGCCACCTGTTCTGTATCTGCCTCTAAACAGAGCAGCTGTGAACCCAGTGAACTCCAGGAAAGTGCATGAATTCAACCTTACAAATCAGAAGCCAGGATCTGACCTAACTTCAGTTTCAGAAGCAAAACAAATAAAAACGAAAGTGGTGTTTGCATGACATTTTCAGTAGCCTGAAAATCTGTGGTTTCATGCTGCACCTTATCTGGTGCAACTGCAAACTGCTGCTGAAAGTCTTACTCCCTCCCAGCCATCCTTCTGCCAGCTGTTATGCACCTCCAGCTCCCTTGCTAGACCTTGTGATGTGACACTATTTGCCTATCTGACTATTTTGGTGGTTTTGTTTTCTGTCAAGCCAGCTGATTAATCCAGCTCACCTTGCAGCTGCACAATCATTACCTCTGATAGAGGGAAGGCAGCAGGAACACACAGTCAGGTACAAACAGACTGATAGAGGCCATTAGACCTTTCATTAGCATATACCCATTAAACTGGGGTAGGTTTAACTTGAAAATGGACCCTAAGAAAAAACAACCCTTTATTTCCCTGATGTTTCAATAGGTTATGTTAAGCCCTCACACCTTACCACATTCACAGAAGTGCCCAGGTGGTAGGTGAGAAGCATGTTTGATAAATTTTGGAGTGTGAATGATAGAAAGAGGTGAAGATATTTTTGAGCATCCAACAGTATGTATACAATATTATGCCTATGTCAGAACAGAGTGAGATTTTTGATGCACTTCAGTTCAGTCTCACAGCTTGGTTAACTGAATTGGTTGCTGCTTTAAAAAACTTCTTCCATTTTAAGCTAAAGGCTGAACGTTTGAGACTTCACACAAGTCCCTCAGCATTGACCTCATTCACACATTTTTATAAGCTAACCACTTGGATAGCTAGGACCAAAGGATATGGGGCTTGTATTCCTTATTTGAGAGTTGAACATCTCATTTAAAAGAAGAGGGAGTCCTCTAGCGGAGAATTCTGAGTTCTACTCCTAACGTGAGATCTGGAAGGATTTGACTTTAACTGGTTTCATAATGCAAAATAATAAAAAAAACAAGTCACAAACATGTACTGAAAGTACAGTTGATATTTAAAATCCTTCATGTTCATGTTCATTGTCAGCTACAATTCCTACAGATTGGTTTGACAATGTTTTTGACTCTTTTTACAAATATTTTTTAAAAGAGATTAAGGCTACTTAGGAGTGAATAAATACATGAATGCTTTGGTAATCTTATTCTTCTACTCTGAAAAAATAGTCATCTAATCAAGAAAGAGAAGCAATCACGTGTTTTAGGTGACCATCCTTAATAGCATGAACGATCAGATGTAACATCTGCAAATTGTTCAAACACTCCTGCAAATAACAAATAATGTGTTTCCAGGAACAAGAATTGGTTCGCAAATAATGTACCAGTAACAGAAAGTTAAATTAGCAATGAATATTAGTCACAATGAAGCACTCAACCAACTCTTGATGTGACTCAACTTGAAGGGACACAATGTACTTTGAAAGGGCACTGATGTAATAGGATGAGACACAGTGACCTTTGTATGGTTGCCTTATTTGCTACACAGGCAGCAATCGAGCAACTTTAAACAGCCCTGAGATTTTGTTCCTGACCTCTCCTGAACATTTTTCATTTAATAATGTGTCAGTGGCTTTTACATTCACCCTTCCTGTTTGCATTGCACAGAGGTGGGGGATAGGGGGATCAGGACAGATGGCAAAAGCCTGATTTGGTGCAGGAATGCCCTCCCCTTGTGGAAGCCCTCTGGGAGTTACAGGGTTCAGGAGGCAGCACTCATGCTCATGTCAATAGAAAAGCCAAACCAGTTCAGTTCATCCTCTCCCTTCTTAATCTCTGGCATATTTCTCCTCATTCTGATATTGTTACCTGTCTTCTATCTATCTCACACCTGATAGGGGATTTCCTGTGTGGTGTGCAGCTCTTACTGTGCCAGACATACTGCCAACTCGTGCAACTTTACCCTAAGCCTCATGATTTCTAGAAGTATTCATAGAGACAAGCTGCTGGACCATAAAACATTGAAAGAATCTCAGCTTTCTTTTAAGAAAAAATAACATCCTAAGCCACCACATGCTTGGAGAAGAAAGCTTGCAGAAGGTGAAGTCTCCAAATCCAAAAGGCAAATGCAAAGACACAAAATGTGTTACTTTAAATATATCTCATACTTTTTAAGCCAGTTCCTCCTTTTGAGGCCTGAGCTGTGATTTCTGAATGTCTGAGCTGGCAGCACTGTGCCAATGAAAATTTCTGAGGCAGAGAGTATATTCCCTACCATGCAGCTCTGGCCACTTTTCAGTTACAGGGCATAAAGTGAATTTGGCAAACAGCAAGATCTGTCTGTGTGCGTCAATCACGCTTACTAAAATGTCTCTCCTTATTCATTACATTCAGATGTTTTGGGAGTAAACAAAGCCTGAACTGCAGTGTGGAGGATGTTATACTGCTTGTAGAGCACTGTTTAATTATACAAATTGAATATGAAGATGGAATTTTCACTGCACTCTCTTTCATTTCTCAAATGCTGAAGTACTAGGAGACATAATCTTTAATGGTGTTCCCGTGTGTTTGCTTTCTAGTTTTATACCTATGTTATTTCCCCCTTCCATTTTCGTCTGGGCTAGCTATTTGTACTTGTACATCTGAGCAAAAGCATCTGAACAATTGAAAATACAATGTCAGAATAAGTACAGACTGGAAAATTTTTATTCAATATTAAATACTGTCAAAGATAAATCCATTAATATATAACTACACTCTTTACATGATTTTCCTTCAACTATATTCCCAATATTTTGCATTCACTTCTCTCAATATTCTAGCAGATGGCATTTCTGGATGGCTGTGCAGAGACAGAGGTAATGTGCATTCAGTCTCATTTGTTGTCCTGAGTATTCTCATTAGGGTTAAAATTCAGCCAATCAGAAAACAGAAACCTACCATAAATTACGGGGCCTTTTCAGATTAACTTCTAGTTGGTAACAAATCACAGTACTATCCTCATGGATTCTCACTGGGTTTTCAATTCACGGGTTTTCACTCATTCAAGCTTCTCTAAAAATACTATCTTTACTGGGCCTCACCTCCCCATTTGGAAAGTAGGAATAACAGCAATTCTTCACTGACCCATCATTAGCTTAATTTACTAAGCTTATGCCAAGCTTAACATTTCATTAGAAATGGAAGGTATATCTAACTTACATAAGCAGATTGGAAAAAAACCTTCAAATGCTTTGAATAAATTATAGAAAATGTATCACAATTTTTTTGAAGTCCAGTGAGCAACAGTTGTGCTCTGCTTCTAAGAGACTTTAAGAGCTTTTTACCACAGATTCCCTGAAGAACTGACCACGAAAAAGAGACTAAATTAGATTACAGCATAAAGTGTAGCCTGCACTTGGGGCTTTGGGATTGCTTGTTACATGTACCAGAGGTTTGGACAAGAAGGAGCAAGCTATGAACCCAGCATTGTCACAGGCAGTATTAGAAACAGAGGACCAAGTTATCTAGAGACAGCAAAGCTGATTTCTGGTCTCTCTTTCAGTTTTATGGGAAGGGTTTTCCCAGGTGAAAGATAAGCATTATACCAGCTTTGACTGCTCATGTCCTAGAAGCAGAGGCGATCAGCTCTGTTTTCACACTTTGTATTGCTCCTGCCATCATCTCCTGGAACGACAACTTTTCTACAAATGCTCCTAGACTGAGGCCCAGGAAGGGAAAATCAATTTTCAGTATCAAGGAGAACTGACTATAGATGACTGAGCTTCAGTGGGAGATTTGCCGATGACACTTATGTGCCCCTCATCACTCCTACTCCAGTCCACTTTCTCCTCAGAAAGAAGACAGGCTGATGTTGCTGCTACACACCTCCTTTCAGCAGTCCCAGTATTAGTCTGTGGATTAGCAACTACTGAAGTCAGAGAAGAACAGCCCATGTTATGCATGTCTTCAAGACTGAGCAATCTAAATTTCAGAGGGATTTGGATGAGGCCTTCAGGAGACACTACATGCTACAAAGTAATTGTGTGGTATGTATCACTGGAACACCCTTCAGTATGTAATCATGTCTTAGAGAGTCCTTTTAGTCCACATGCAATGAATCCTGGCTCTTCTGCTGAGCACAGTTTTACCTGTTATGTGGATGTCAGTTTTCTTCTTCCCCAACACTATAAATGAGAGCAGATTAAGGTTTTTATGATGGTGTAGAAAAATTTTTAATATGTCAATTGATAGTCGAGTTGGAAAATTGGGCTATTTCCAAGCTTGGATTTTGGCTGCATGAGAAGATCAGTTTAGAAATTGATTTTGTTAAATCATGGCAACACCCTGATGCAGAGATGTATTTGAGGTTTCATAATGACTTAGTTTAAACTGGTAAGGAATCAGCTTAAGCTAAGTTTACCCAATCCATCCTTACACAAAACACCAGTAAACTGCATGATGATACTAATGGTACTCAATATACTAAAGATTGTGCTGATCTGTTAAATGCATTTCTAATTCTATTTGATTGCACTGTCTTGTGCAGACAGTGCTTGTGTATATGTTTGTATAGGTGTTCTCTGAAGAATACAGAGCACTAGCCTCCTTCATCTGCACAATCTGTGCAATTGTGAGTGCCAGCTAACTGGTGAGAAAACTTGTGATTAGGACAGGGATGGGAAGGACAGTCTCTTTTTCTGTGGAGAGGGCACTGGATTTCACTAGTTACAAAATAAAACAGACTTAATGTATCATAGTTGCAAACAATTCATAAATTTTAATTTAATTTATTCCCTAAATGTTAGGCCCTCACCACATAAAGTCTGAAAACACCAGAAAACCTGAAGAAGGAGCTTTTGGAAACAGTGTAATTAGTCAGTCTTTAAAATATTACTGAAGTACATTTCTAAAACAGAAATAATTTAAGGTTAACTTCTTCAGAAATGCTTAACATAAACGATTTTTGTCTGTTCTGTCTTTTCCTTTTGCAGATTCTCTCAATACGTGATCTAGTATCCAAAAGTTAATAAAACCTTATGTATCCAAATGGACCCATAAACTCAGAAAAAATATAAAGTACATTAAACTTCACACATTTCAATGTAATTGTTAAAACTATTTAGTGCTTTATATCACAGCATTTGGAAAAAATTATACAGTGACAAAGATTAGCTTATTAGTAACACAGAATTTCTAAGTAAAATATTATCACCTCTTTATTGAAATTGCCCCTTTGACCATGCTAAACAGCACCTTTCCTTGATAGTTGCAGCCCATAATTATATCTGTACATAAGTCACTTCTGGCCAATTATGTATGTTTTAGTTCTTTTTAATCTTTCCTCATAAGGCAGTTCCAGTTCAGTTGCTCAGAGTAAGTGCAAAAAATATTAAATGGTTTGAGCATGTGTCTCTGTACTTAGTGTTGGGAGAATGTACTGTCTGGGGAGCCCCCTCCAGTAATTTATTTCTTTCTGAAGTGGGGCTGCACTTTTCCAAACTATTTTATGTTGCACTGGAAGGAAAAATGGAAGATCCTCCTATGGCAGATCTCATGTTCTTAACTTGCAGCCCCTGCTGAGAGGATCTATAAAGATCACAGTTATAGGAATTTTTCCTCTAGATTTAAGAGGAAGAAGTATGAGCTTACTGCAAAGTAAATAATGAAACCTTCTTTGGCCTGAAGCATCGGATCACTGCTAATCATGCTGACCAGCTCTATGTTCATTCTTTGCTTTCGCTAGTCTGACTGCCCATAAAAACTTGTAATTCTTTTTAAACTGAGATTGAGGAAGGAATTGCTTTTTCAGTTGATTTTCTGTTTAAACTGCACATCAGTCTTATACAACAAGGTTCTGACAAAGTACAGTGATATGATTAATAAATAATGCAGTTTGGACAAGATGAGGTGTATATAATGAGAAAAAATTTCATGCATCAGATGAATCTGATTATCAGATCATAAAGTACATCAACCATTTGCAATATGTAAGTAAAATACATGCATTAAGAGCGGGGTTCTGAACATGCATCATCAACAGTTTGGTTACTTATTTATTTTATAAAGAAAAGAGAATGAGAATGTCCTATCATCCTCAGATCACTTGCTGAAAAGTGATGCAAACCCAAGATTCAATCCCTGGCAACAAATGAGGAAATGTTCCCCCCTGCACAAAAATCAATGAAAGTTGAACTTTTGGAGTAGGCAAGATGAATTTGATCATCTTCTTTTCTGTTTGGATGGTCTTATTTAGTTACAATGACAGAGAAAACTTTGATGGTATACATGCTCTGAGCAAAATATGAATGTTTAGTCTTAAAAAAAAAAAAAGAAGAAATACATAGGTAAGCAATCTGGGTTTGGAAAGTGTCACAGAAAAATGTT
Source organism: Dromaius novaehollandiae (assembly GCF_036370855.1). Lineage (NCBI taxonomy): Eukaryota > Metazoa > Chordata > Aves > Casuariiformes > Dromaiidae > Dromaius > Dromaius novaehollandiae. The sequence continues at coordinate 109,917,811 of NC_088098.1, forward strand.
ATGGGTCTTAAAAGTTATGAGACAAAAACTAGTGGAGGTGAGGGGTTCACAAAACAAATAATAACAGACAATGATCCAGATGATATATGCAGTGTACAGGGAGACTTTTACTCAGTTCAAAGGTGGTTCGGTATTTTTATATAAATCAACTCATTTTCATTGCCAGCTAGCTGAGTGCTCCTGCTGCTGGGCACTGAAGGAAGCTCAGTAAAGGCACAGATTTTGAGAGCTGTGCTAAGGTAACTTAGAATGATTTAATGTCTGTGCTGTAAGAGAGAAGTTAATTTATCATATGAGAATGAATTCAGAAAAGAACTTATTTCCGCTAATAAAGTATCTTCTTGCTGGAAACCTAGTTTAGGCTTTTCATGCAGGCAGCATTTTTTATTAATCTCTACCATTTTGACTGACACACATTTTAATTTTTAGATGATTTTTCTACAGTGCTTGAAAAGTGTATTAGCTAAAAAACACACTCTGGAAAGTAAAGTATGCATCCATTATGTAGTAGTATCAAAGTAGAACAAGGGTTCAAAAGTTCCCGGCTTAATAAAACATATGGCAGAAAATGTGGCAAATAGCTGAGATTTAGCACAGTAAATGGATCTGTTCCCCAAATATATGCATTTTCTCTGTACACAGCTATTCCTTGTCAAAATACCTTTATTAAATACCTCAGTGTGTGCACTGTTCACACAATATGTGAAATATCCCATAGTGAGTCTAGGTATAGCTCTGTGTAGTCTTTGAAAGAGGAAAAGAAAATGCAAGGAAACATACTGCAAACTACAAATTACAAGGTGTTTCACTTACTTGAAATATTTGAAAAAAATATTTTGCTATTCAGTTCAGCATGTTATAATGGTTCTCACATTTTCAGCATTTAAAGAGTCTTCTATCCTCTGTTAAATTTTCCACAGGTAATGTCTGGAAGAAAAGTGGAACAATTTGCTGGCTTGGAAGATGATGGGATGAGCACTTATAGCACTGAGCAAATAGAAAGCAGTTGGTCCTGGAATATATTAAAAATATGGAAGATGATATACTGTTCAGATGCAGTATTGACATTTCTCATGCTACAATAGTTTAGTGCATAAGCTGAAGGAGATGACAGAGGTCTGGGTTTTCAACTATCTTAACTGGAACTGTGGCCAAGTGTAGTGTAGGATGTTGCACATTTCCCATATTTTAACCTCAAGTTGTTTGATAATGCCTTCTGGGAAAAAATAGTCTTTATACAGTTGTTTTGATAAAAGTAATATCACTGGAAGCTGTGAGCATGTGCACAGTTCTCATGGACTGTGTTTTGAAAATTTTCATACATCTGAATTGAGAGTAAAGTGTTTAAAACAAAAAGAGAATTTATTTCTTGTTCTTGACATGAGACAAAGAAGAAAAAGAGATCAGTATTTTCCTCACTCTTGAAGGTATTGCGATAGAACAGCACCAAACACCAGAACCGAATTAGATGATCTTACATTTCTGAATTTTTGAATTAGATGATCTTAGATGATACATTTTTACCATTCTCCGTTTTCCTTCTATGAGTGTAAGAAGGCCACTTCAAAGGAAAGGATAAAAACAACTGATGCATCTTCCACAGAAAAGAAAAGAATATAACTGATGACCATGTGCACTGTGAACAGCGTCAGGACCCTAGGGGCACTAATATGTCTTGTTTGCCCTGACCAGCCTTACCTGGAACCCCCACCACCCAGAACCATCCTGCCCTGGCTCACTGACAGGGCTTCCTGGGTGGACATCAGGCTCACGCTGTAGCCTTGTCTCCAGTACTGTCTTCAGCCCCAGGCTCTGCCCCATCTCCCACTGCCCCTGGATGGGGCCCCACATGGAGCCCAGCCCTGGTTCATCCCCTTGCTGTGTCTGGGGCTGTTGATGGACCCTGTTAACAGCCTCCAGCCCTGCCTGCTCTGCTTAGTGGCTGTGAGGCTGTGCCCTGGTTGGTGAGGGCACTGCCTCTGCTGCAGTCACCCTTGGCAGCAGTCATCCTTTCCTGGAGAGCGGCCCCACTTTCCCTGCTCCCTGACACATAGGGCAAGAATTTATTGAAACTGCCACATTATAAGACTTAGAATAACCAGTAGGAAAACTTCTCAGGTGTAATTTGTTCCAATAGCAGAATATATTGGTAAGAGATGTTGTGTTCTCTCCATCATTAAATACATTTTTTTTTTAGGAACAGATGAGAGGTAGGTCTGCCAGGACCCATCATTGGTGCAGCTGTCCTCTTAAAGCCCCTTCCAATTCTAATTTCCGTGAACCTGTGAGGTGCTTGTAAACAGCCAACAGCTGAAGTTAAATCAGTGGTTATAAAGCTAAGGGGGTGTCTTACTCTAAGGTATATTTGCATGGTCCTTCATGATTATAGCTGATAGTGACCTCCTCTTCAAGAACCCAGTAGAACTGCTGCTCTGGAACAGACTTGTAACTGCTCTTATAAAATTTCAGTGAGACATCAACCTTAGCACCAATGCTGGTTCCAGCAGTAACCCAGGGGCTTCCTTTCAGCTTCTTTTCATGTGGGAGGATAACTGGTTCTACAGACAGTCTGCCTTTAACACCAGTAAGTGCATTCTGAGATTTCTGCATCTGCCACTAAGGTATATTCTGACCACTTTCAGAAAAAGTAGACTAGATATGCCCATATGTGATTCTTAAAGTATCTGTAACGTTCCAGGGTAGCAGATACTGCTATTTTCCAAAATACCACTGTAAGTTTTCCCTTACATTACATCTTGCATGAGGTATGAATAAATTCTCCTGACACTGAGATGCCTGGCTGGGGTGTCTCAGGCCACAGTTTGTGTGACACAGCACCATGGTATCAACATGGCAGCTGCTTCAGAACAAACATGGTAAATTCAAGTAATCATGAATTCAAACTGGAAAATAAATAAGTAAGCTTTGTATTTGCAATGGAAATCAACTATGGTACATGAGCTTTAGCTTTGATGTTTTAACACATTTGTATAATGGCTGTTTTGATGTTTGCTTGAGTTGTGCCTCCAGATGTCTTCCAGTCATATATTACCAGGGTGAATGTAAGGTGTAACAGCTGCTCCTTTCTGTCTCCTCCCTCAGTTGACTGTTAGTCTTTCATCATACACTAACACAAGGAAAGTAACCCAAAAGATATATCACTTGTCATGTACAGACAATATGATGGAGTAGGAGATAAGGACTATAAGCATGGTCAGAAGAACTATTCTGGTTACAGCAGAGCTGAACTGAGACTTTATTGACACCATCCCACACACAGCTGCTTGTTCCTACCTCTACTACCTCTGCCAGAGATCCCTGTCATTGGAGGATGTTCTGTTTTGTTCTGGGTTGTTCAGGTTTATTTGACCGGGGTCTAAATTAGTTCTAAAAAAATGACAAACTGAAAAGCTATCTTTTATGAGAAAAGCAGTTTTCAATCTGGTTTAACCTATAAGTTAGGATTGGTATCAGGAAGACAACTAAAGCAGTAATACTGAGAGGTGAAATCTCCACTGGGCTTGCAGTGTGGATGGAGGGGGAGGATGAGGAGATAACATCTTGCCCTGGATCCACTGCGTGCAGCACAGCTCATCTGACCATTCCATATGATAGCTTTAGCCAAAATACAGAAATGAGAAGAAGATTACATATACTGTACTCTTACTTGGTATCTTATTCTCAAAGGACTGATGAAATTAAAATTAAGAGTTAAGATCCACCATGCATAAGGTCTAGGGCATTATGAAAAAATGAGTTCTACTATTGGTGATTATTTTTCTACCACCAGGAAACTGAACCAGACTACTGAAGATTTTTATAAAGTTGCTTTGGATAATGTCTGTTATACAAAGTTTGAAAGGTCCCAGTTCAGCCTTTCTACTGGGTAGTGACTTGCCAAGAAAAATCTTTCTTGTTTTAAAAAAAAATCCGATGAAATACCCTGTCTCTTAATTATTGAAGCTGTGAGTGCGTCATCTTACTGCCTGCATTCCATGTTTTATTTGATGTTTCTTTTTTTTGTAGCATTCATAAATAATTGAAATTGTTGATGATCTTCCTTAAAGTATAATACTAATCAAAGAGCTTAAGGCAAGGGCAAAGATGAAATAGCATAGCTTGGTTGCTCATCCAGAAAAGAAACAAAAAGATCCAGTTCCAATTCCTGAAGATTAATGCACCCTAGGACAGACTTTTCACTATTGTTTTCTTCTTTTGTCTGCCTTTCTCTTTGTGTTTTAGGTTCTTTTTAAGCAGTACTCATGCTAGATAGTTCCTGCTTGTAAGCAAGGCTTGGATTCTCCAGAATGTTCTGTCTTTGTATTTTGGCATGTGCAGAAATATAAAGTGCTACCTAGGCTTCTTGCTACATTTTTGCCACTAAGTTGAAAGAAAGAGAGAGAGAATCTCCTAGCCTCCTATCTTGTCAAAGCAGAAAACTTGCTCTCTTAAGGAATGACTTTCGGCGTAATAAAAATGAGTATGATTCTTTTGTTTCCCAAGGAGGACACATTCTCATCAGCTGTCTGCTATATACAGATGCGTATGTACAAATACATAGGCTCTCTTCCTATTCCATCAAGTGAATGCCCTATTATTGACCGCTAGGTTTGGTATGGTTTTTCTTTCTGGACAGTGTGTAAGTATTTCCAGCATGGCCTTTGAAGGCTATTTACTGAAGTGTTGCGTCTTTCCTTAGTTTTGATTACCTTGAACTACATCTTTTCTTATGATTGACAGGATGTCTACAAATGGAGGCTATTCTGTGTTGGTCCCAACAAAACTCGCACTGGTTGATAAGCTTCATCACACAATTGCAGACGTTAAGGAATGAGAGCAAAAGCTAGGAGATTAATACACTCGACAAGCTCATTGCAGTCTTAGTTTAGACAGATTAATAGATTTCCCTAAGCCTTTGCCTTTTGTCTCTTTGTGAATGGAGATGCTTTGCAAGCAGTGAAGTGCAGAAGACTGAGCAGACCTCTCTTAAAAGTGTCCACATGTCTCTATACCACACCATGGAAAGATTCAGGGGCTTAAACTCAGGAATTTACTGCCATTTTAAATGCCCTGTGGTATCCTGTGTGGCCTCTGCTGTCACTTGGAAGGTTTCCCACCAGAACCATGTTACATCTATCAGCTATGTGTAGATGTCAGACAGCCTAGGGCATATGAAGTTACACCAGATGTCTACATTTATGATCAATTATTTCTCCTCATAGCTCTTGTTGTGATGCACAAAGGAATGTTAAGCACTTGCGTAGCAAAATCAGGCCCCTATTAAGTTAATATATAGCTATGGACAAGGAGAAAAGCAAGTTGTCTAACAGCTAAAGAGGACAAGGAGGCTGTTGCTAAGAAGTCTAATTGCCACAAATCCTGGTCAAAATCATAGTAACTCTAGCCTATACGAGGCATTAGAGAAAAATAACTGGCAATAAATATAAAATTTGAAATGAAAATTTGATCTGGTCACTCAAACATTATACAACTTTTTTGACAAGGTCACCAGCTTAGTTAGAAAAAGGCATGTTAATGAAATAGTGTTCTGTAAAGTGTTCATCTCAGGTGTATGCTATGGTTTAACTAGCACTGTGAGAATCAGTGTAGTCTCTAGCAGTGTCTAAAACCTCAGGAGAGGAAAGGCTTAAGAAGCTATTGGAGGAAGTCAGGCACACTGGCAAGTTCTCTGTTGTATGGTGAGTTAGGGATCAAAATTTGAACTCTGCTAGAGGGCCATATGGTTAGGTCACTGTGAGAGAAAGGATTACGGTTTTCTATATCAAGACTACGGGGAGGGCTTTAGAAGAAAGGGCTCTTTTTTGGGACTGAGTTGGTTTTACATTAAACAAGGCAATCTTGCGCTGGTCAGTAAGTTGAAAATTGACAGGGAGCATACCTTCCCTGTGAGTGGATAGTCAATCTCACTCCATGCTGCCCTAAGAAAGAGAGGATTCAGGAGGTGACGTTGTTTCTTCCTGCACCAATAGCGAGATCACTGTCGGATGTCATGTCCAATTCTGACATCAATGCTTCAGAAAAGATAGTGAAAAATTTGGGAAGGCCTCAGAAAACAGTGGTGAGAATGACTATGTATCTGGAAAGGCCCAAGAAAGAAAGAAAAACTGTATCAATGAGTGTATGCTGAATTTGCCCACAGAAAACTTTGCTGAGGTTGCAGAGGAATTCCAGAGGGAAAAAGTGAAATAAAATGCAGTGGGAGCTAGGATGCATATTGATAAACAAAAATAAGAGTTTGTTTTGCTTATCTTTACAGGAAGAAAAACAACTTACGTAGGATTCCCCATCCCAAGTAAAAATTCTGTATTTTTGAAGACATTGTGTTAGCTTAAGTGAAAACTGTAGTTTTGTGAACAAATACCCTGGGGTGAGACCCAAGAAGAGTGTGTTTTGTAGAAGGTCAAACTCCTGGGCTGCACTGTGGTGTCAACAGGTGGCTTGGAGTAGTTCATACAAGGTCAGCGATGGGGCACAGCAAGATCCCTAGCACTTGCCTCTGTGCTGTAACATTACCAAGCACAGGACTGTTGCTAGTACATGGCGCTAGGGGCAAACCTGGACATGAGAGAAGCAGGCAACCATAGACCGCTCCAGCCACAAGTAAAGGTTTCAGCTCGGTCTTTATTGCCTTCTACCACATCCTTCCTTGCTATGTTACTGGCAGTGCTTGTATTTCACTTGCTGAGCTGGCAAGAAGCTGCAGCACCACATAAGGATTATTAGTAATGCCAGCCCTGTGTCAGGAAGGTAGGACGTAGACTAAATTGTTGCTCTCTTCTTCCCTTTGGGTTCAGTAAATTTTCACCTGAGACTAGCTGATCAACCGTCACTTTTGCCCTTATGATCTGTAAGGCAGGCTGTAAATCTTATTTGACTTATGAAAGTCTTAAATTTGTGTTAAGAAATATTTCCTTCACTTCTGGAATAGGTGGATTGACTTACTGGAATTATCTATAAATGTATTTGACTCTCAAGGGTCTCAACAGTTCCCTAGAAACTATTATGTTTGATGACAGATAGGTGAATGCTTCTCAAAGAAAAATATGCTGGGTTCAATCCATACTGACCTTCCTCCACACATGCAGTTCTTAGGTTTTACTAACCTCACTGGAAATGTAAAGGTACCAATGCAAGCAGCCATTTCCATAAGCTTTCTCCCAACTTCATGAAAATGATCAACTACGCACATGACCACTCTACTAACATGATTCTCCTGAATGAGTGGATTTTTTCTAAGTTTTCTTCCAAAAAATGTCCTTTCTCTGTTGGCTCTACCTCTAAATCAGGACTCATCTCCTGGAAGCTTCTACATTCATAATTATTTTGCAGGCTTGACAGACCCACCACCTCATCAGGGAAGCGCTGATGCTCACCTGAGGAGCATGTGGCGAGGCTAAAGGCTGCACTTTGATGTGCACAAAGCAGAGATGGGTTTCTAGAAGTGCAATGAGAAGTACCAGGCCAGCTTGGTGCTGAGTCTGGTGCCCAGGAGTTTTTGAAAGGCCTGTCCCTTGCTGGTTGGGTGATGAGAAACCTGTTCCCTCTTTACAGCACATTGGAAAGCCCCATGGTGATGCTAACCAACACTGTGCAGACCGCACTAGCACTCCTGTTAGGTTCCTGCACTGCGGGGGCCACTAACGGCACGGCTGCACAACGCAGCAGCCCACCTCCAAACGTTGCGCAGTGGCGGCAAGGGCGCCAGCAGCAGCCGCTTTAACGGCGCGAGCTGCTGCTCCGCGCGCGCGCGCGGGAAACGGCAGCGGTAGGCGAGGGGCGGTGCCCGCGGCCGCCCGGCAGGTGCCGCTGCCGCGCCGCGGCCGCGGGGCAGCTTTTAGCTGCGGCCTGACAGGGTGTCGGCGGAGAGCGGGAGGTGCTCGCTCGTGTGCGGGGTTTCAGGGGGCAGGTCGCCGCAGCCATCCCCTTCCCTGAAGCAGCCGGGGGCCGTTCCTGTGTCGGGGCGATGACTGCCCGGGGGCCGCTCCTTCCCCCCCGCCCCGGGCCCGACCTGGCCATTATCCGGCCGCGGGGGCGGCAGCGGCCAGGACGGGATGGGGGCACCAATCCCTTCCTCGGTGCGGGAGTTTTTTGCCCTCCTAGAGGAGGGAGAGGGGGTAAAGCAAAACGCCAGCTGTCGCAAATTTTGTGATAGGAAACAGGCCGCTATAGCTGCATGCATTATAAATTCAAAGTGGCGCATAAGAACTGTAACAGTTCATATTCTGGTGAGAGCCTTTTGGGCAGTTACAAAATGGAAGCAAATCTAATCGATAATGCAGTGCTTGCTCTGTATTTTTTACAGACCAACTATGTTTCCAAACTATAAACAGCAAAATACCATACATTTTTAAATGCACGTTAGGTAGAGTTAAGAGCATGTATTTTAGAGCTGTCAATATGACCTTGGATGGAATTATACAGATTTTTGAAGGCTACAGAGATCTCAGCAGTACTTGAAAGAGGGGAAATTGCTAGTAACGGTTTCAGAAACCTTCCTGGTCCCAACAACAAAAACAACCAACCCTGAGCAACATTTCCCCCCCCCCCCCCCCCAAGATTAGCAGGTTTGCAGTTGCTGTGAAGCTGGAGGTTTGGTGGTTTTTTTTTTAATTTAATTTAATTTTTTATTTTTTTAACAAGATTGGAGATAAACCTGGGAAGAATGCAGTCTGAGGTAAGACTAGAGTATGGAAAGTTCTGAAGTTGTAAGGGAGCAGTTTAAAAGTTCAGTGTATATGGTGGGGTCTGGAAAAAAAAAAAAGGAAAGGAGACAGAAATACAGAAATGGATTACATGAGGCAGAATTGTTCAAATCCTGTTCAGGAGGAGCTGCAATGTTTCATCAGTATCTTGCCTCCAGTCAGGGAAGTGCAGCTGGTGGTAAGATATCTATTGGGCTGCGCATCACCACAAATCTGCCTGAAAAAAGTGAAATGGGCAACTTTAGTTTATCCATTTCACTATGGAAAGGCTGGGGTTAGAGACACTCCTCTGTAGGAAGAGAAGCATACCTGGTGGTACCAAAAAAAAAAAGAAATCTGAAAGGAAATTCAAATTCAAACCCCTAAGAAATAACAAAAAACCCCACATACTTTCTGGTGTCTGGGTAGTGAGCAGAGATGACAGAGCACTGCTAAATGGACTGTTATGGCCAGATTATAATCTGTTATCTTTTAGGTATCTAAGCCATGGAAATAAAAATTATTAAAATTTAGATGGAGGTGGTTGTTCCAACATAAGCTTCAATCAGCTAGTTGTTGACCTGTAATTACTTTATTTAATTCAAAAGATTAAATGCATCAGATTTGTGAGGCAATACTCTAGTAATGCCATATAATCTTACACTATGGTACTATTAGAAGACTGCCTGTGGGAGATGTAAATTTAGAGAGCTAGGTTGTGTAAATTCCACACATCAGCGCATTCAGCTGAAAGATTGTTTCGCTGGATTAGGTCCTTTAAACAAATCTCCTCAGGCTCCAGCTTTAAATTAAGATACTGAGCAGTCCCAGTGAATCTGTGGAAATTGAAAATTTGGTATGGAAGAGAACTCTCTATTGAATCAAGACCAGCATGTGTTCAACAACTTTGGAGAGTTTGCTTTTTTGAATGTGGGTGGAAAACATGGACATCTATTTTATGTTGGTCAGGTCTTCCCATCGTGCTTGTAATTATGGCATGCTTGGTCAGCCTGACAAAATGCATGAAGACGACCTTAAAGCTGCTACTATGAGAAGCAGTTATTCTTCAGCTTGAATGGTAGACATCTGTTGGCTATAACAAAGTTCTGCCCAATATAACTGAATGTCTTAAAGGGACATAAATATTAACAATTTATTATTAGTCTGTTATTGGTTGCTAGAAAAGCAAGCTCTGTAAAAGTGAAGACAAGCCATGGTGCTTGTCTTAAGAATTTTATTACTTGAGCTGAGATAGCAATAACACACTTTAAAGGTTAATTATGGACAAGATGTCAGCAACAGGTGAAGGGGGGTGTGGTAATCACATAATCACCATAGGTGCTTTATTGACTCATATTTTCTAAAGGATATTTTTAAAAGATGAAGGAAGATACTGTCAAACCTATAAAGTGGTGAGGGAGAAAGCATGAAGAAAAATTCATCTAAAGAGCAGTTAGGAAAGACTCATGAGTCAGTGAAATACTGTTTTGCTTGTCTAGCAGAGGATATTTCTTTTTAGCTTCTAATGGAATTCAGGTGTCAGAACTGGTTTATGAAATACTGATTAAACTACTAAACCAAAGAATTCAACTTCTGTATTTTTAAAGAGAACATATGCTGATTTTTAGCAACAATTAGAAATTATGTTATGATTTTGATGGCTTATATATAATTCAGGCTCCTCATTGCTGACCACGAATGTGAATTCAGAAGATAATTTTAAAGTCGGTTTTTCTATGATGAGGGAAGTCTTTTCAGATGTTAGATGGAGCTTGACTAATTAACAAAGTGCTTTCAGGCTCTGCTAGAAGATCAGAGATTATTCTTGATTTTCATCTTAATAAAAAAAAATCATTGACAGTGTAAAGAGTTCCTTTTGATTATTAAAATATGACATTAATATTGAAGCCTTTCACAGGTAAGGACATGCTGTTATGAATGTGACATAGAGAGGAAAAAGTCATTACACTTTTCCTTTTTTTAGTGTTTCCATTTCGTATCCTCTCAGTGAATCAAATTAAGGGACTCCAGTATTCTTATTAAATTCAGTGGCAAGGAGCTGAGAGACATGATTAAGTGCTTGCATTGGCTGCTTAAAATATGAGAAGATGCAAAGATGTGCAAGACACCAATGAAGAGGAATTTTAGGCCGGGGTTTATTCAAGATCCCCCTTTTTATATACTGTATACTCCATGTCATTCCCAGTCACTCTTCGTTGTTCTTACTGTCCCCTACAGAAGAGAAGAAAAGGAGAAATGTACAGCACGGGCAGCGTGGAACAGATAATAAATGGAACAGAAGTTGAATGTAAAAGCCAGAGGTAGAGTAATAATGAGATTTGATATGATGTTCTTTATCTTGAATACTTCTTAAAGCTAAAATTAATGCTCACTGTAAACTAACTGCTCTTGCCTGACTGCTCTTTCCTGACTTAGAAATCACCAGAACTGTAGCAGTGTTAGCTATCAGACAGAGTATGGCGTGAAAAACAAAATCTGTCACTCATGTCCTATGCATGTACTATGGGTAATGTTAGTAAGTGATTACATCATGTGAGAGTATGGCATGACCAATTAATACACAGTAAATGACTCCTAAATTCAGCACGAGTCAGATTGTAGTAATTGTGGAATTGTCCCAAATCTCAAAGAATGTGTGAGTGGATGGTGTTAATAGCCTGATTATGTAGCAGCAAGGGTTTAAATATAGATCTTTAGGCATATAATTTGATTCCTCAAGGGACAACTAATTTGGCAATAAGTACCTTGTAGTGAAGGCTTGCTTTTTAGAAGACCTCTAGAACTGCCCAGGTTTTATTTTGGGGAGTATATGAGACTTGTTGGATGCTGCAGGCATTTGTGTCTACTTTGCAGTACTTTGACAACATTTCCAGATGTTCTGATTCACCAGAATGTCTCTGCTCTTGTCCTTGCTTTATTTTAGGGTTTAATGTTTTAGGAACAAGTCCTGTCTTCTTTATACCGCTGTAACTTCCACTTCTACAGCCTACAGCAAGAATTGTATCATGTCACAGACTGGTTCCTTAGAAATCTCACATACTGGAGATCTGTGTTTTAGAGGAATGGCAGGTAGTGATCACTTGCAAAAATCGTATCCAAACTATATTAACCTTATGAGATATATTAAATGACTTGTGTTAGGTTAGAAGAATAGGTAAGCAGTAGATGTATGCTCAGCTTTAACTGCACAAGAGAAACTGGAAGCATACTGGTACAAAGAAGGAATCTCAGAAGGAATTTCCTATTTTTCTGTTTCTTAAAATTTTATTTGCTTTTCCAGTTACTGGTAACATCTGACTTGGAGATTTGGAATGTTGTCCTTTTTTATAATATAACGTATGTGTTCAGTAGCATTACTCTAAGGATCTCTGACAAGAATTAGGACACTCTTGTTTTTAGTGCTATGCAGACGCAACAATATGACGATTCCTCTTTCTGAGGAAGTTCAGATTTAGTTGGACTGGACAGTTGGAAACAATTTTTTATATATCCCATGACTTGCAAGTAGTTCTGAGTTCTCTTAGATTAAAAGGGAAAAAAGCATCCAGTGATAGCTGCACCATAGACTAAATTACACTAACACCAGGAATTAACTTGGCAGGTGCAGTGTGAAAATAACTTAAAATATAAAGAGATTGTTTAAATGCAAATATAATACATTTCATAACAAACCCTTCAAAAACCATAATTCAAAACTTGAAAGATTGAATAATCTGATTTTCTTAGAGTTTTTTTAAATGCTTCTTGCTCTGCAGCAATTGATACCTCCTAATTTGGGGGACCTATTTCAAAACAAGAGAGAGAATGTGTAGGAGTTCTGTTAGTGCAGATGCATTACCATCTCAAAAACTGCAATTAAAAGATTATTTATAATAATAAACTGGAGTTATCAGTAGTTGAACTAACTTTAAATAAGCCTCTATGCTATCAGAAGTGGCAATACAAGATCCTGACATGGGGTCATTGACTGTTTCTCGGCAGGTAAACTGGTTAACACTTAAGTTTCATGATGCTTTGAATAGACTCCTAGTATGAACTTCTAATACCTGACTGTCCAGCTTAAAATTAACTTGGCTATCTTTTTCCAATGCTGCAGTAGCTACTATGTCTTCATTTAATAATTAGTGTGGCTTGCTGACCTAAAACTTGTCTGTCTGAATCCTCTTTCTTCCTTTGCTACAAATTAATAATAGTAAATGCTCATTAATAAGGCATATTTTTCTTTTAGGAGCATAGAATTTAATTTCTATAGCCCAAGTCCATCTTGTGTAAAAATTCTATTCCCAGAGACTACCTACCCCTTCCTTTCAGCTGACAGGACTGACTTTGAATGTTTCATCCTTTAGATCACCACCTTGATCACCACCATTGAAGATATCTTAAAAAAAGGTAGATGGATCTCTTAGTATGGCGTATGAAGTAGAATGAGTTAAGTATGGTGTCAAGGTAAATAACCTGCTTTAAATTTCTTTTAAGTCAAATGACATTTCACATTATGGTCAAGTAATATTCATTCCTAAGTTATTACTATCAGGAGTGTTACTATATTGCAGTATGTGGTGGTTCCTATTCTGTATGCTTAGAAAATAACTCCAGAAATAAACATTCATGTAAAAAAAAAGTCCAGATTTTTATTTGCTGTTCCATCTGTTGCCAAAGATTCTGTAGTTTCTGGCATACATTGACAGGGTCCTGGAAACTGATGGCGAAGAGAAGGAAAGAATAAGATTTATTCAAAAATGTTTTTTGCAATAGCTGAAATGTATAGATTTGATAGATAATACGTGATTAAGGTTTAAGTAGAGTTCACATTTTGAGCGGTGGTATGTATGGAAGGGCAGCCTACAGATCTGTTTGAGGAGCGAATGGACCAATCTTAGCTATATCTATTCAGGTAGCATGATTTACTGTCACATCATCTTAGTGCTATTTCTAAATTCTTGATATATCACTTTCCTTTTCCTTTGTACAGGAGTGAGGAAATAACTTTATATAGTGTGTGTTCATTTGTGTGTGTCTGGAACAGCTTAGTAGAAACCTTATTCAAAGGACTAAGATCTTAATGAGAGAATTTAAGTGTGTCTTTTGCATGCAGTGAGATTTATAGTCATCATCTCTTGAGGAAGAGACTTTCCTAGTGTGAATCCTACTCCTGAAAAGGTTCTGTTTGCTGTCACCATTGCAACATCCTTCCTATAAAATAACAGTTTCAGTGTATCAGAAATCTGTTACTAAATGGGGGGCACAGACAAGTGCTCTACTTTTCCCAGCGCTTCCATCTTACAGTGACAAAGGAGCCTGTTCTTACTACTTAGAAGATCGTTCTGGAGAGCTATCAAACATATTCCTCTCCAAAAGTCCTAAGTAAAGGAAGCATTAAAAGGAGCTGGAAATATACGTTCTCCATCACCTAGTAACTAGATTTTTAAAATGGTCAGGTAGTCGATCTACTTTCAGAAAAAAACATTATTTGTATCCCAAAATCTGATTTGGTGGACCAATAGGAAGCTGTGCTTGTTAGTGAAAATCAGAGGAAAAGAGCAAAGAAAAAGCTGCCCTGTAGCAACATCTAGGTGTTGTAAAAATAATCGAATGTATACACACTTACAGGATCCATTGCTGTGTAATTCAGGGTAGTATGTAGCCCAGCTTGGGGAGAAGAGATTTTCTTACAGAGGCTACTTTTGCAGTTTAACATCTGGATGATAATCTTGATTGGTTGTGGCTGTTTTGCCCTCAGAGGTTAGAACTGGATCTCTAGTTGCTAATGCTCATGTTGCTAATGATCATGTTAATGATAAAGTACTTGGGAGTTAGAATGGAAGGTATCGGGCTTTTTTTCCATAAATATTGAATGGATATGATGAAGGTTGCTGAAAAACTCAGAGTGTTTGGGCCATAAATTATTAGTGTGTTCACTGCTTTAGAGATGAATCTGAACTATCTGGGAATGAATTGTCCAGTTTGCTGGTATGAAGCTAGAACATATAATGCCTGCTTTGATTCTAAAGGTATGTACTAACTCTAGATGGCTTCAGATATCTGGTCTAAGCACTGTAAGCTTGCCAGCTAATCTTCTGTAGTTCCTAGCAAAGAGCATGATGCTCTGGATGGGCTAAGACTAGTGCTCCTGAAGAACGCTATCTTTCTACTCTGTAGCAGGATCTAGCTAGCTAGATACTGTTTCTAGAGTATGGGAGATACACAGCCCTCTTAAGAAACCATGACATAACTCTACAATTAAAAAAAAAAAAGAAAACATTTCAAACTCTTGTTTTTGATATATTCTTCTGTGCTGTAAGCTGTATGCTTAAGCAAAAAGTTTACAAAGATAAGTCTTTTTCATTTCAACTCCACAGTTACAGAAGAACCTTTCAACTGTCATTCCCACTTTCCCTTTTAAATATGTTGCAAAGTATCCATTTTCAGAGAGGGTGGGGACAGAAGAAAGAGAGAGAATGACAAAAGAGAGGGCAGAAGATACATTTGAAATGTCAGACTGCTGGGAAATAAAAAATACTGTTGTAAAGACTGCCAAGGTCTAGCATTGCTATGACCCTTCACAGACTGAGGAGCTTATACGGATGCCAGGAGGAGACATGGCTGATCTCATGATCAAGCCATGTCAAGTTTAAAATTGTCCTGTGGTGACTCTGAGTCATAACACCACCACCATCATCAGAGCACAATGTATAAGACCACCAAAAGTCACTTGGCTGACTTTGTCCATGAGAAAGCTGAAGAAATTATCAGTATGTCCTTCTTCCTTGTTTCATTGGTATATACTTTCTCTACAGTATTCTTTTATAACCTTGAATCTTGCAGCAGTCTTTCATAAAGCTGTAACATATACTGCACGTTTGTTATGAAAATTGACTAGTTTCTAATTACAATAGCTCCTTGTTCTCTTGCCAAGAAAAAAGCATCACCAGCTACTTGGATAATACAGAATATTACAGAAAACAACAACAAATATACATTGTTATTTTTCCTTCCTTATATCCTGCCTTGTGACAGAAATCCACCCCCCCATTACTAAGTTCATTGGTCAACAATAAACAAAGCTGCGTTCAGCAACTGTGTTACTATAGCCTCTGTGTAGCATAATACAGTAAAGCCATGATAATATTAAAAAACTGGTTAACCATGGTAGTGTTTTGCTTTTTTAGCCCACTTTATTTGAAATCTAACCTCGTGCAGAGATGATAGCCTTTTCTTGCATCCACATAGAATGGGGCTGCTACAATTCCAATAATAAAGAGCATAAATAATTTTCGCTAAGTGTTTTATCAACATCAGCAGAGAAAAATGCTTACACCAAGAGATACAGGGTCATGGCAAAGACTTAAGAAATGACCAGAGGTTATAGCTTGCTTGCTCAGCACAAGAGTTTTGGGTTGCTTGTATCTTCCACTCCTGCTAACAGAAGTTTTTGTCGATCAACATTTTTGGAAATTACGTAAAGGTAGCTGGCTGATCGCAAATACTGATTTATCAGAAAACATTACTTTTTTAAAAAACATTGAGATTTTTTCTGCCTTGCCCAAGGGAAGTGTCATGAGGAAGAGGTAGGGACTTCACATTCCCTAGTTTCAGGTGACTAATTTTGGTCAACTAAATTAGGACTCAGTTTCCCAAAACTCCCTCTGTAGTCAACAGAGAGAAATAGGATCTTCCAGGGAATTCCAGACCTGACATCTAACTCAGATGCTCTGTATTACCCTTCAGAGGAGGCTTGTGAGAGAGACAAGATCAATACCCATGGTAGTGTGTGAGGGGTCGACTTGCATATGGTGATCCAAGCTTTTCAGTGTTAGAGGCTGGCTACCAGGTCTGGGACTTTCCTTACAGGGTGCCAGGCATAGGCACGGAAGGAGGTATCAGTTTTCACCTGCTGTCATTCCCTGTCTCCTTAGAATTGCTGCAGGAAAGATGGTAGGTTAGACAGAACCATCTTGTGGGCCAAATACCTGGCTTGCAGGTCCCCAGTCAAGCCAGCTAGTCTCAGGTATATCAGTCCTTCTTTTCTCTTCCCTCTCTGGTTCTGTTATACCTGACTTCTGTTTTTCAAGACTATTGGACATGATGTATCAGACATTTTGGGCTAAGGTACTTTGGTCGCCTTGCTCATGCTTATGCCAGTCAAGTTATATGATAGTAAGTTCTGAATAGTGTTTTGTTCTGGTTTTGGATGTCAGCTGTGGATGATAAGCTTTATATTCAGAAATCATTGACTGTGCCTGTAGGCTTGAAGAGTGATCTCGGGAGAAGGCATGAATACCCTCGGCTCTCCTCCGGGAGCCTGTTCACTTGTGCCTGTTGGTATGTACACCACTGGGCTTGCTCAGGCATATGAAGTTGTCGGTGCACCTTCCCCCATATCTGGGATTGTCCTTCCAAGTTCACAGTTTGGGCAGGCTGAAAATTGGACTTTAGAGAAGTCACCAACAGCTTTGAAAGATAGTACACCCGCTGACCGTGATTTACTTTAGGTAATTCTCTAGGCGAGAGCTGACTTTCTGCATCTCTGTGCTGGAGAGTCTCTGTTAAGAAGTCCTGTAACTTTTTTTCTTTTTGATTTGTACTGCACTGGTGTATCATTTTATTCAATAACGAACTTTCATTGCAACAGAGTGTTTTAAGTATCTGGACCTTGATATTCTTCAGCACTCATCTTCTTCATCCAATAAAATGTCCTACAGCGATTAAGACACAAAGAAGAGAAGAAAAAAAAACTTCTGCAGGTCTGAAAACTTCAGCTGGTATGAAAGTCTGAAAGCTTCTGGCTATTCTGAATGTAATGGCTAAGTTCTTTTGGTTGCTGTTATCAATGTATCTTTTTATTAAAAGATACTATATTATTTGCTCAGTCAGCCTGGCAGCCTAAGTACAAACTTTTAAAGTAGGTGAGAATCTGATTTTATTTACAGAATATTTTATTTATTTAAGGCTATTTGAACTGACTTGTTTTTGAATGTATCACAACTTACCTGATGACCTAATCACTTTTCTGGGCAATTACAGCTGTGCATAACAAAAGGAAGGTCGTATGTATCCAGCAGAAATTGAATCACAAAAGCAGAAAATTAAGTCTGTCAAAACACTGCATAAATGCTGGACATGCACCTTTTTTAACTGAGCCCACTAAGTTGAGAGATTTGCAGTTTATTCAGCAAGGCTAGTCCCTGGACCAAGTCAGAAAATGATCAACCATTCCTCAAGGTAAAATACAAGACTGAAGTTCAACAGCTATCCTTTTAAGGAACAATAAATATGTATACATTGGCAATCATTTTAGAGCTCTGTGTTTTGACTCATCTCATGAATTTAGTTTCTCAATTAAGGAAAATTTGCTGCATCAAGAATTTCAGTACCACCCTTCTCACAGAGATGGAATCTAATGCTCTAAAGAAAAGGCTGGCATATTAAGGGTTTGAAGCTGAATTTACAATGCTAATCAGAGGTGTGTCTGTATCCAGTGGTGGATCTTACTCACAGCACATTTGGTTTAGCACATGTGAAAGACCTTCAGTATATTAGTGTATTAGTGATTCCTTTCAGAGGTTCACCATTCTCCCCTGACTGTCTAAAATGCTATGGATTTTAACATTCACTCAAGCGCAGCTGGGGCATTTTTTTTTCCTGGCATCTTTCATTCAGATATAAATAGGTACTAGAGTAACATTACCAAGAATCTTTTTAAAGAAATAACTGCTGAAGCCATAAGAAAACACTTGAACTAAGGCCCTCCAGAATGACTGCCATTACTGTTTTATGCTACTATTCCAGATGAGACCATCTAAGAATTGCAAATTTAGGAAAAGAAATAGAAGGATGTATGCCAAAATACAATGGATGTGATCTTTAGTGTAGCTTGTTTAGAGGTTCTTTTTCGTTAAGCTATTGTTTTAATGCAGCATTATCTCTGTCAAAATTGAAATGCTTTGAAAAATAAGTTGATGGAAATCTGTTTGAAGGAAAACTAAATCATTTAAAAGAATATTTGGACCATTTTAAGAAATTTTTAAATCATGCTTTTATTTAAAAAAAATCAAAGAAATTTGAGGTCTGTATGAAATGTATTGCAGTTCAGAAAAAGAGAATGTATCATGTTGAAATGGGAAGAAAGTTTACATGAATTTTTCTGTGAAATGGAAAAACCCCATTCCTGGCCTCGTCTGTTTATTGGCTATTTCCTAAAACTGTAAATACTTTTTATTAATGGTTTTAGAGGGAGAGAGAGAGGAAAAAAAAGTCTTAAATGTTAACTCACAAATGCAGATTAAAATCAGGCTGACTTTCCCAAGCAGCTTTTGGGGGTGCTACTTTATTGGGGGTGGCTGAACCTAGTGTGGAAACCCTGTTCCACATGTTCCTCACATGAGTGCCTTTCTACAGAAGCTATTGGCATCCCTCTTTAAAAGCACTCTGAAGTGGTTATTTTCCCTAGCTGTAGGCATTAGTGGTCTCAGACTAATTATGCTTTTGCAAAGCATAAGACTGTCAATTAGCTGAAGTGTAGGTTGCTATTCATTTGCTGGCTGCTGACAACTTGTGAGTTCGAGTTGGCCTCTGTATATTTAAATTGGGTATTACTTTTGAAGGAAAAAGAACATGTCAGATGAGCTGTTACCACATCCCATATATGGCCACAGAATGTCATGGCATAGGTCAGACGGAGCTGGATGCTGATAGCAGAAGAAATTTGGGAAATCATATTGTTAGAAAGAACACGTTCATAAATGGGAATAGTTTTGGTGGGGGCTGACCCTATTTGTCTGAAGGCGGCAGAGCCCATTCATTAGCTCTTTTTTCTATGATGAGAGACTAAAACATGAAATAAAAAAGACTAGTTGCACTACAGCATTGCACTGCTCTTTGACTGCAACAATCATCTAGTGGCCAGGTTTCTTTTTTCTGCAGAGATTTTGATCTGCTTCCTGGTGAAGCAGATTTTTTGTGCCATATCATTGCAGTTCCCATCACTGTGTAGGCTGAAGAAGAAATCCAGTCTGCCAAATCAAGCAGACAGAATTCTCTCCTTTGCAAGAGTGTGTAGACCTTAAAGGACTGCTTGTCACCAAATGGACATGTCTGTGCTAGTTCAGAATCCCCTTCAAGCTATGTCTGAAATACTTCTCTGCTGCAAATGAGTTACTCCTTCTTGTGGGTGGAATGAAAAATCTTGTCCTTCACCTTTGTGTATACTAGGTTCATGACAGAATAGCTTAGTCATATAAAAGAACGCAGATACTGCCTCCCTTCTACCCCATGTAAACCTGTGGTGAGCAGTGGAGCTGTACAGCCAACAGACTAGTAAAACCAGGCCTGCACTGTTTACCAAAACAATCAGGTTACAAACTCTGCATAGTCATGTTAAAAATCTAATTTGGCTATTTGTATGGGTTCTTAATCATACACATACCAGTTCACATTAAAGTTAGCCTTAATAATATCTATCAACTCATCCATTTAGATGAACAATACTTTTCTGAATGTAGCTTTTTTGTTTTATATTTATAAAATTTTATAATCATGTCACCCCATTATGTAGCAACTGAATATTCATATTCTACCTTGGTTTTTGTACATAGGAAAAGTATTTTGAAAACTAAATATATGCTGTATTAATTACAATATATATCTACGAAGGACAGCAGGACAATTTTTCATCGGAGTTCTAGTCTAATGAGATTTTCCTATACATGTAAAATCAACTCAGCCATTCAATATTTTCTACTTCAATTTTAGGTCAATCTTTGTATCTGTGAAAACAATCTACAATTGTCTCTTGTATTTTACAATCTATCTGGTGTGTATAAAAAAGTGAGCTTTTGTGAAGTTGTGTTTTACAAATACTCAGAAAAAGGGAAGAAATAATGCACAGGTAAAGAGGAAATTAGGTACAAGATGAGTACAAAATGATAAAGTTTTTGGCATTTATGAAAAAGGGAAAGAGATGGTTCTGGAAACTAAAAACTTGCTGAATCCTAAAAATGATGTGCAAGATGTCACTTAATAATTTTTCATCCTTGTAACCTCTCTCCCCCAGTAACCGCACCCCGCCCACATACACATATTCCACATTTGATGTATTCTTTGTCCTCATCTCCTTTGCTGAGATGCCGTAGGAGCTAACAAACTTAGCATTGAAGCCCCACAGGCTGGGATATCCATGTTTCACAGCATGAGCAGTTCAGAAAGTCACAACTGGCATAGCTGCGTTAGTATGGTATGACACTTTGTTAGCATGCGCTCAAGCTGACGTGCTTATTTGAACAGTGCTGTACTGAGGCGGTGATGCTACTTGCAGTTCCAGGGCCTCTTGGTACTGTGTAAACATGCCCATTTTCTTTTATGATCTTGTCTGGTGGCTCTGACTCAGAACCACAAAACTTAGTAGTTGTCTTTTGCTCTTGGCTGTGTGCAGTGATCGTGTAAAGTTTCACCAGAACTCCACCTGGGATTCAGCAAAAGTCCACCAAACCTGAGATGCTGTGAACTAAATGCTCTAAATTCAATGAATCAGCATTTTCCCTACTGAATTGTTCTGCTTGGAAATGGGAAGAGTCACAGGTTTACTTCATCTGTAATACAAGTACTTGTGTTTATTCCTTGAACAAAGCAGTTTACCCAACTTTTTGGTCCAAGGACACGGGCAGAGACAATCTGGCAAATTGAGCTGAGGTTGTTTAAGACGCAACCCCTCCAGCTGTCTGCTGAGCCCCTCTTTTATAGGCTACCCCTCCCATAGCAGGCTTGGCAGGATGGAACACCTGCACATGTCTCAGCACAAAGTCTGCTGTCTTAGCACAAGCCCGCTTTCATCAGTGCTTTAAAGTAAATTGCTGGACTTTGCACCTAAGGCATGTAGACACAGCCTGAGCCAGCTGCTTTGCTGTGGGTATGTTTTCCCCTGGCAAACGGGTGGTAACAAATTGTGGAGCGGCTAGATGCAGAAGAAAGTAATAGTTTCTTAAACCACTAGTCATTTCTGTTGTGAGTATGCTCCTGTGGTCTGAGTCTCCAAAGGCCTGTAGACTTTGTTCTAGAGTATTGCAGAAATCAATCTTTAGCCTTATTTAAAT
This sequence comes from Dromaius novaehollandiae, assembly GCF_036370855.1. NCBI lineage: Eukaryota > Metazoa > Chordata > Aves > Casuariiformes > Dromaiidae > Dromaius > Dromaius novaehollandiae. The sequence goes on from NC_088098.1 coordinate 109,939,622, forward strand.
AGCTACAGCAGAAGGCTATTATAAATATTCTCAACCAAGTGAAAAAATAGATAACATGCAAGCATTGAAGAATATAAATAAATATTTTGCAAAACTGCCTGTAATTATGCATGCAAAGTAAATTTTATGCGAGGAATGGCACCACCTAAATGGAAATGTAACATATGTACGCATGTAAAGAATACAATATTTTACAACAAACTATTGCCACCATCCTGGAATAGCTTGAGCGCTCTCTTCGCTTTCTGGTTAACCTATTCAAGCAAAATGAATTCTTTAATGTTGGGAGGGATGGGGCTTCACTAGCAAGTATATTCTTGCTATGTTGAAACAGTAAAGGTACAGTGGGATTATAGGGCAAGGCAGAATTGCAGCTGTTACAAACATCATATGTGGCAACATGACATCAATTTTGCTGCAGCTTTCCTCATGGCAAGGTAAGAAATCCAAAGTTAGATGGGTCAGATGCTACCTAAGCTGGTTTTATAGCTAGTGTTTGTTCATTTATCACTTTAAACTCTGACACAAGCAGTTAAGTTTTGTTCTAGCAACAATCCCAATACTTATGGTTTTTCCCAATTTGTCACCATTTCTTTGTTTCCTGATCAGCACAGCTGGTCTCACAGCACTGGGCTGCAGCTTTTCACTGTAGACACAGAGCAAATAGGTCTGCTCTAGCCACAGCAGTTAGCATCTGCCTTCCATTCCTATGCCATGATGCATGTTCTTAATGCAGCACTGCAGCCTCTCTGGGGAGCTGGACTGAAGTTACAGCACTGTGGTTGAGAATGCAACTGCCTTTTAGAAGGGGAGGAGATACAGGTTATAGGTAGCAAAGCTGAAGGTCCTTTACCTAGTCCATACAATGAGTTGACTTCTGACTGCCTTGCATTTTGAAAGCTTCCAGAATATGCATACAATGGGTATCTGATACGGTGACACTGCTGCAGTCACGGTTGTATCCGAACCAGAAGGTGCTGTAAGTTCCTAAGCAGTGATTGTGGATGGATTGATATCATCTACTTCCTTACCTTGTTTTTTTCAGCTTTGTTATAAGGGGGTCTTGGCAGGGCTAGAAAAAGGGAAGACACTTAAGTTTTGAAGGATTTGCTATTGTAAGCAGCTGAGAAGGAAGTGATTATTAACTCTTGTCAGACGCAGACTATTACCCCACAGGCTCTGTTGTGCAGTGGAGCAGGCTGAGTGAAAATCTGTGGTCCAAGTTCTACCAGGGAGAAGGGAGAGTAGTGAGCTCAAAAGGTTAGATTTTCAGGTGACCTTTTGTAATTCTCCTGGTTATCTGTGAAAATCTTTAGGAGGTGCCTGTGAATAGTACATCATTCATGAATCTAAGTTTAGGTCACTTTAAAAGGGTAACATGCTTTGAGAAGAAAATCCTAGTGGATCAAAAGAAGCAATGTTAATCTACAGAAAGTAGACCCAGGACCTTTCCAGATGAGTCCTCAAATCCATGACTTCTAGTGCTGAAATTGATTCTGTTGTCCATAGAGCTAGGTCTTTAAGTCAAGTATGTTCCCGAGATCCAAAGTTTTACTTCACTGAATTCCTCTAGTGAAGATCCAAACTCTGTCATTTCATGAAATAATGGGCCTACCCTTTGAGTTGCAGAAAACTGCGCTAAGATGTCTGTTTCAGTTGTAAATTACATTGATCCACATTTCTTCTCTGTGGTGGCCAGAGTCCGCTGGAATAGAAACCAGTTTGAATTCCCTTTTATTATCTATCTGAAAGCAAAAAAAATCATCATATAAGATGTGCAGACATGAACTTCTCACCTTACTTCAGATATACATTTGGTGGGATGAGGAATTTTCTGTCTTTTGCCCTATTTGTCTTGCTCTCTCTTCACATGCGTGGAACTCGTGTATTTCCAGTGCAGCACTGTCACTTCTCCTTGATAAACCACGATGGGGAGAAACTCCAGTGCTGCAAGCACCCAAGCTGCAGGGCTACAGAACTTCCACTCAATTTGCCTAACCTGGTGCAGAGTCCCTGTTACACTCATACTAGGGAGTTTTCTTCACAGCCCCTCCTTGCAATTATGTATGTCCTTCTACAGCTAACATTTGCTGTCCCATAGTACTCTTCAGCCATACCATCTCCCAGCCTTGGTAAACAAACATAGTGAGAGCCCTCAAAATTAATTGATCTGCAACACATTTTCTGGGGTTGGACCACTGAACTAGACATATGAGGCTTCACCTGTCTGTAATGCTGACCAGCTACTGTTAGGAAAGCTTCTTATCTGTCTCTGCTTTCATACTTAGAAAATTTATCCACATCCTGTTCATGTGATGAATTATTAATTTTGTCTATTTTCACAATAAATACTTACCATAGGTTTTCTCCTTTGGAGTTTTTGTTGCTTCATTGATTCTCTGGAATGTTATATCGAGCTTGCCAAAGTATATGCATTGGCTTTAATAAAAGATAACTGCTGTTTAGACTGGTTCTTGTTGTCAGTTTGTACTCAGTGTTTCTGATGGAACAAAGACAGATGAGACTGTCTCAAGCTCCCCAAAAGCATTGTGTAATGTCACATCAGTTCTGTTTCCATTTTCATTCACAGAATCTCCTTTCCCCAAATTACCATTGCTTTATGGATGCAGCACAGTGTCCTAACTACTGTAACACTCCCTAATTTCTGTCCAAATGTTGACTTTCATGCCGCTAAAGCTTGCCCCTAGAATGGTTCTCCTGGTAACGTGTAACAAATGTGTAATAGTGTAACTAGATGAATAAGATCTTACCAGGTTTCGTGTTAAGTATTCTTCGAAATAGAATACTAAAGATCATCAATGAAAGTCCCCACTGAGTAGCAAGTGCCACTGAAAATCATTTGTCAAGCAGTATGATTAACACCGCAATTTATGAGCCCATCTCATCAGGCTTCAGTTTATTTAATGTGTCACTCTTTTAAGTCTTATGTTTCACCCCAGCTGTTCATGTTCTAACATTTATAGGCTTTGCGTCTGCTATGCCTGATACTATAGTAGTGAAGGTCACTAAGCTGTGTACTATTAGATGGGTTTCATTTTTATATAGCAAATGTGATGAGGAAGAGTCACAGTGAAATCTGTCGACAAAATCAGCTTTAAATGTTTTACATACTAAACTACTTTGTTTTCAGTTGGTCTGCTCAGCACAAGTGGGATTGGAAAACTCATTAGAGTATTTTAAGTGACAGATTTTGTGATGCCAGCTGCACACTTCGAGTCCAATATTGTCCTTCTTGTGAATACAGGAAGAGTATAGTTGATCATTTATTTAGAGGTTGCCATACAACTATGTCTAGAGCACCCACTGACACCAGTCACACTGCCCTCAACAGTTCTGTGAGTGGATTAATAGCAATAGGAGGTTTTAAAGTTTTCTGTTAGACTGATTTAAGTCTTTTTCTCTCTTTCTGGTAGGTAACCTCCCCAATATTAGTTATTAAAATGTTAACTTCTTAATCACCCAAATGAACACTGTGCTCAGATAAGATGTCAATGAGCCAGGCTTGTTGGTTAAAACCATGACAAGAAAAGAAAAACAAATAGGTTTTCATTTTGTCAGATGCCTTCTGACTTACAAAGCTGTTATTGATGCAGCCAGTGAATGTGGTAAAATACCATGATTCATTGAAACAACAGGGAGAATATATTATTTTCTGACAAAAAATATTTTGGAATGAATGAATTTTCTACATACGGGTAAAAAATACAGGACTGTATATGTATAAGCCTGATCATGTACATATGTCAGTAAAGTTTCACATCTACTTGAATTTTTACAAATAATATCTTACAGTCAGTAATAAGATACAAAACTTTAAACTGCTACTTATTCAAGAAAATGATGTGCATGTGGTCCCATAACTGAATATAACAGAGACAATATAAAAAGACTCACACGATATAAAATCGGCAAACACGCAGTTCAGTCTGCAAAAATAACTACACCTAGACTGGATGCTCAGTTGTTTGGTGTGATGCTGGCTGAGAATTATTAATTTTAAAAAGTTCTTGGCTGAGGATATAAAACCCTGGAGTTTTGTCCTCATTTTTTCTTGGAAAAAAGCTGTAAGTAAATCCTGCAATAGAAATCAGGATCACTTGTGAGGGACTGTCCAACCTGTCTGTCATTAATGTTTCTAAGGGCTGAATACAATGAAGCTTTTGTTAGTGACCACCATATTATGTAATATCTGCCTACCCGTGGATTGATGCAAAAGATAGATCTAAAAGCAAAAGCTTCCAACTCCCACCTACATTTTTAGACAAATACATTTTCATCAGTAAAGTTTCTTAAGTGCTGGAAGCTCTCTGTACATGTGCTTCTATCCTGTCAGGGCTGACTGCCTAGCAACTTTCCCTAAAAGGGAATAGGTGTTCCTCAGTTCATCTTTCCTGAGGAGACCATTTGATAGCTATGCTTTGAGCACACTGACAGAAATGAATTGGCATGAAACACAGCAGCCTTGGCTACTTACATTTAACAATACAGGCAGCGAAGGAGGCAGTAATGATGTTTTTTCTTTATTTAATCCCTTAGTGTTTAGAGTGCTCACCCAGGAGATGGCAGATCTGGGTGTTGGGCCCTCCTACACGGTAAGGGGTGTAGAGCCCACATTCCCCTCATTCCTGAAGAGCAGTCAAGCAAGGAGGCTGTAGTTTACGCTGTGATAAGGAAGCGGAGTGGCTGGACATGAACATGAATCATTAAGCTCGAGTTATGAAACAGGAAGCCTGATCTAAAGCAGCTTCCCACCTGTTCAAAAGTAGCTGCCCCATCCTTAGCAGGGGTAGGATTTTGGACACATGCCTCTCAGCAATTTATTTCAGCAAGTCGTAGTTTGCCTAGTGTTACAGATCCCATTTTGCATCTTTGTCTCTTCCATACCTATTAAGGGAATTTAGGTGACTAGCTAAGGTTTTTGATAATCTAACAGTATCTAAATATACCTGAATACCTAAAGCCTGGCATAATGCACTTCAGTGGTCCCGGTCCTTTCACGTCTCTGTCCTTGAGTAAGAGATCATGGGAGACTAAGCAAATAGGCATCAAAAAATGAGAAAAGCAAAGAATGTGATTTTTTTCTGCACTAGTGCCATATCCTTTCATTCTAGTTTTATTTGTGAATCACAGGATACTGATAGGTAGCACCAGCATCATTGTTTATCCACTTAAGCAGTCAAATGTAAAGTCATTGGCTAATGAAGCAATTGTCATTCATTATTTAATTACAGAAGAGGGCTTTGATTCCATGTATGGCAAACTTGTCCGGGAGATATGATAGGCTATCATTATTTTCAATAGGTATCTGCTTGAATAGAAAGCAAGAGATGATTGAGAAGATGAATGGAAGAGAAGAATATGACTTTTTACATTGCAGGAAGTTCTGCCATCTGAAAAATGAATATATTCAAAGTAAAAATGAAAAGATTTGGAACTTGCTACAGAATTTGCTTAAATGTTTTGTGAGCCAAAATAAGTTATATAGATCTTGAATATCTGAGTGCATACACATTCACAATGCTAAAAATTATAAATGTTTGAGCTGAAATAGTTTCAAAATAAACATTGGAAAGATTCATTATGGAAGTGTAAAAAAGTTTTTTTTAATATCTTTTCCCAAAAGGAAGTTCAATGGAAATTGTAATTTGTTGTGAAATGTGTTCCTTTAGATGAGTTACCTTTTCAATGACAGAAAAAGTATTTCTGGGAAAAGTTCTGAAACACTCTACTGCTTGATAAATGGTGGGTAATGCCGATTGGATGTTGCTGAGCTCTAAATTACCTTTAGCCCCATAGGAAAAAAACCCTCATTGCCTCTCAGGACAGCTGTGTGAAATATATGATCAATGCACAAGTGTGGTCAAGAAAGCAAATAAAATATGAAGATGGCTAAGGTTAAATGTAAGGCACCTGAATCAGGTTCCCTGAGAATCCTTAATTTCTGTGGAATGCATCTGGAGCTACATGTATTTGGTACTTTAAAACTCAGATTTTTTATTTTGAATATAGAGCCTGACTTTTAGAAGGCATATGAACAGGCATCTCCTGTCAGGAAGCAAACAGAAGGTGAGGGATCTTTAAGATACATAAGACATAGACTATGTGTATTTGTTTTGTTCAGTGAAAAAAAAACCCTATACCCATATCATTTTAGTTTTACTTTTACAACTACTTCTCAAATGGCTTTCAGGTAATGATTGCCCTCTTTCCTGCATCACAACTTTGGTTAGTTTTTGTTTTGGCTCCCTCAGGGAATAAGCAACACTAGATTTTGCAAGCACAGAGCAATGCTCTAACAGATAACAGTGACAAAGAGAGTAATTTTTAAATAATGATTTAAAAGGTCTCTTGCTTAAAAAGCTTCCTGAGTGGTGTCATTTTTGTTTCAAATGGCTAAACTGTTTTCTGCAAAGCAAAAAGGCCTAGGTAAAAATGTTCCAAAATGGGTTTTAGAAATGGAAAACTAGAGAAACTCTTTTTCCAGGATTAATTACAGAAGCTGTGTGTTTTTAGCATTTACAGCATTCTGTTTGTACTGATGGTTTTAGAACAGTGCTTTCTCATGGCCAATATAACAGGTTACACATTTGGGAAAAGAAAACCAAGAAGTCCTGACTTGTACTTCCCCAGCTGTAACCAACAGAGCCACAGTATAATTAAGGTCCTAAATAAATGATGCATTTAATTAAAGACAGAAACAAGCCTATTGAAAATTGAAGGAAATAATGAGCTATTTCTTCTTGTACATGATCTTTACATACAATAAAACATGTGCTAAAGTGCTTTGTGGTTGGCTGATGTTTTGTTTTCCTTTCATAAAAGTGGGAAGACAATGAGAACTGTGAGCAGGAACACTTTTTCTGTCCAACAGGTGGCCTTCAGGAAGGCAGGATCACTTACTGATTTAAGATAGGTGAAACGAAGCTTGACGTGTGCTGTTGCTCAGCCTGTGCCACTTTCTCTTTTGGGTCAGCACAGCTGTTCGTACAGCTCTTCACTGAACCATTTTGGGGAACTGATCTAGCAGAAAGATAACTGGTTTGGGGGTAGGGCAAGTTGTAGTTATATTTCAGGTGGATCAGTTCTCCGGTACTGCTTGTCATGTGAGCAGGCAAGCACTGGTAGCGTTGTGGAGGGGACCAAGCAGCTGGACATACAGACTCCCTAGAGAAATTAAGTGACACTGCTGCCAAATGTTTAACCATGAAACCCTGTGACATGGTTAAAAAATGAGATGCCTCTAAGTGGAAGTAGGATGAATTTCCAGGGAAATATATACAGCTATGGCATATACTATTTAAGACATTGACTTAAGGTGTGTTTCCTATCTTGTAAGGAACAATATAAGCAGCAGGAACCAAAAAGTAAGATAAATATTATTTCAGCTCTTGAGACTCATAAGCAAATGTGATCACACAGCATTCATTTTTCTGTGAACGAAAAACATCCATTTATGATCACTTCTCTTTTTGTGTACTAGTATCATCAATAAGACTAGCAAGAAAATGCTTGCAGCTGTGGAAGCATGACAGCTAAATAATCACTGCAGACTAGCAATAGGAGTTCAGATATTGAAGACTGTGGACTCTGTTTGTTAAGGTGGCCAATACAGAACCAATACTTAAAAGTACAGTACCCACTGTTCTGTAGGAGTTTAGAAGAAATTACATAACTAACCAAGAAAGAGAAAATCCTATATGGTCCCTTTTGTGCTATAACACTGCAGGTAGGACAGCTTTTGCATCTTGATCTACCATGCTTAATTCTCTGCTAGGCCCAAACAAAAGTGATCTGGGTTCCAGTCAATGGGAGCTGATGGATAGAAAAGGAACAGCGGATTGGATCCCTAGAAACCAAGCAATATTCTTTTTCATTTTTTCTGTAATGGTAATTCTTTATTACATTGTAGACACTAAGGAATACTAACATCGTCAAGTCAAGAGCTCTTTCAAAACTGTGGCCCTGACAAAATCCTTATTGTTTTCTGATGAAGTATGAATTCCAGTCTTGTACTAAATGTACTTAATATGGAACTTGTGTTGCAAATGGAACACGAAACTCAATTCCGTCTGTTTTTCAGCAATACCATATGCACTACAGAATCATAATTTGCATCGCCATGTTTCAGACTGTGTCAGTATTTCAGTGATAAATGCATGCCTCAGGAGTGGATTGCTCAAGCTGTTCAAAAAGAAAAAAAAAAGGGAAGTAGGGGAGAGGGAAGAAAAGAAATTTAGTGGAACATGATATTTTGTCATCCCATCCTGATTTGAGCTAAAATTGGGCAAAAAAGTAAAATTTATTTTCAGCACATTCTTTTTGGACCCATTCTGAAATTTTTCCATTAAGTTAAATGAAACAGGGACAAGACTTGAACACATGATTACAAGACATAACCATAAATTGTTGAAAAAATGCTACATTGAAACAAGTATTTTCAAAGTATTCAAGTATTTTCATGTTCCTATCTGAACATGAATCAAAAATACACAGTGTAGAAGAAGCTGTTAAAATTGTACCAGAAAAATTAATGCAGGTTACATGCCAATATAGTTAAGGTCATGGACTGATGCAAGACTATATATTGAAAGTGGAGGACAGAGAAGCTGCTACAGCACTTGGGGCAGAAAACTTGTCTTAAAGAAACAAACTACTACTGTTATCAATCTCACATATAGCTACCAGTCTGAGTGCAGATAAAATTTGCACTCAGAAAAGTAATTTGCAAGCCACTTCAGATCTCATTAGATTATTATTATTATTTGCATAGTGTCTTGTCTTTTACACAATAAATTCTTTGGGAACATTAATTTTAAAAATTGCTTAGTCCACTTGCTGTATAAAAGGCAAAAACATTAAAACGGATACAATCTATGAGCTACACATCTTAGAAGAGCAAATATTGATCAAAATGCCACATCTGCTGCACAGAAGCTATTGTGAAATAAGGCAGTGTTTGCAGGTTGTCAGGAGCTGTGCAACATCTGGTATTTTTCTTAAAGTCCAAGATCTTGCAGTGATGTTATTACCTGATAATCTTAGCTTTAAAAAGATTAGCACTCTATCTTGAGGGGGAAAAAAATGAATTAGTGAATCTTAAAGGCTCAGGCTCTGTGTGACAAATGAGTAGTAGCCACAATTCATTTTGTTGAGACAGGCTCCCAACTCAAGATTTTTAGGTACTTAAGGTTATCAGTACTGTGCTGCTCTCCTCAGCTTTTCCTACTTTTCCTACAAATTCCTACAAGCTTCACGAATTTAAGAAACCAAACTGGGACACAGCCACCATAGATAGCACGGGTATTCAAAATGTGAGATGAGTTCTTCTGTTATCCTTGTGCCTGGTTCCATTTAAATGTGTCTTGGACACACAATAACCAACATAATCATGTGCTGCAGAAATTAGTGAAACCTTTTTTTTGGAGGGGGCTGGTAGTTGTTGTTTTTTCCTACCCTACCTCATGACTGTGAAGAACTGAAAGCCTGAGCCGAGCACAGCAGCAGCAGGAGCACCCACCGCATGTGCAGGCAGACTCTGGCAGTGGACGGAGCAGCTGCAATTAGAGCCAACCCCATCAGCTAGCAGAAACACCCTGTCCTGGTGGCCTGCAACATGAGGAAGGCAGCTTGGCTTCCCGCAGCGCTGAACACCCTCTGGACTGCCTGCGACAGACTTCCCCCGATTCCCCTGATCCTCACAGTTCTGTCTTTCCTTCCCTTTTCTTGACTCCACAGACTGGAATAAAAAACATGATAGTCGCTTTCCAAATACCACTTATTTGCAGCACCAGAGTTCACTGTGGATTGCTGAGATCTGAAATCCTCCCTATACATGATTCACTAGCAGTGAAACAGTTAATAACATTCGCATTTACCCTGCATGCTGAGTATGATCACTCACAGCTCTCTGAGCTAAATGTTAAGTGGGGAGGGAAAGGGGAAGATAATGCAGCTTTGAGTACTGTTTCAGGTTTGTTGTGGATACAAGCAACTAGTGCTGGAACTAGTCAGAAATTTCTGGTAAAACACAGCCTCCCTGGAAAGTGCCTGCTTCTTGAAGGAGAAATACACAGAGGGCTTTGAAACCCGGGCTGGCCTGCCAGGACGCCCCAGGCCTTGGATGCCCCTTGGCTCCCAGGCAGAGGTCAGCAAGCAGGGAGCGAGGGCCGCCCCGGGGCCCACCTTCTCTGCGGAAGTGAGTTATCCCCGGTGTCACCATGCTGTGACACCAAGGGAGATCCCCCCGAGGGCTGGCTGAGCACCAGGGAGCTCTCACTTCCCCCAACCTCTGCAAAACTTGGCTTTCTCATGAAGCACAGCACGCGTTCAGGCCGTCCCCGTGAGACCGAACACGCAGACCCAGCACGCAGCCAGCGTAGCCCCTTCCCCGGCGGGCACCGAAGCACCCAAACGCCCCTCCCCCAGAAGAGGCCTTTCAACCCCCGGTTCCCGTTAGCGGCGTGGCGCCAGGCTCCTCGCGGGCCACCGCCAAGATGGAGGCGGCAGATGCGAACGAGGCTGCAGAAGGAAAGGCGGGGGGCGGTCGGGCTGCGACGCCCCGCCCGGCGGCAGGCGGGCGGCTGCTACCTCCGCCAGCCGGTTAGGTCGGAAGCGGCGGGGGTAGGTGCGCGGGGCGGCGCCGGGAGGGCCCGGCAGCGGCGGGCCAGGGGCGGGGCGGGCGGCGCTGCGGGCACGCTGGGCGGCGGCGCTGGGAGTGACAGCGGGGCCTGAGCGGATCGGCGCTGCCCCATGGCGGCCGCCTGCCTCGGCGGCCCGCCCGCCTGGCGGTGACTCGCGCTCCCCCGCCCCTCCTCCGCCTCCCGCTCCGCTCGCCCAGCCCGGGCCCGGCCCAGCCGCTGCCACTCGGCGCCGCCGCCGTCCGCCCAGCCCGGGCCGCCGGGAGCCGCGCGGGGCCATGACGGTGGAGCAGAACGTGCTGCAGCCCGGCGGCGCCGCCAAGGTGAGAGCCGGGCCCGGCCCGCCGCGCCGCCCGCCTGCGCCGGGGCCCTCGCGCCGGCCGCGCTGACCTTACCGCGGGGGCGGCTCCGCGCCGGGCGGCCCGCGCTGTGCTGCGCGGCCGCGATTCCCCGTCGCCGTGCCCGCGGCGGGGGCGCGCCCGGCCGTGCCGCGGCCTCCTCTGCCCTTGCCGCGGTCCCGGCGGCGCCGGGCGGGACGCGGCGGACTGCTGCTGCCGCCGCCGTCGTAACTTCGGGCCGCGCTTGCGGGGCCGCGGGGACTCGCCCGGCTGCGAGAGCCCCCGCGGGGCTGCGCGGCGTGGGCCGGGCCACGGGTGGCCGCGGCGGCTCGGGGGCCCCGCGCCCAAGCAGCGCCCCCCCCCCCAAGCCCCCTAAATAAATAAATAAATAAAAATTACTACGCCAGTGGGCGCCGGCGGCTCGCAGCCGAGCCCCGCGTGCAGCCGGGCATGGGGTGAGAGATGCTGCATGCGTTGGGCATGCAAATGCTGTGCTGATACCAGCCGGTGCTAAAGGTGAAAGCTATTTTGGGCGTATGACACACAGCGGCCCGTGACGCTGTCTTGCTGAAGTTAAAAAAAAAAAAAAAAAGAAAAAAAACCCCACAAGGTGGGGATTTGTGTTTAGGGACTCATCTTAATGTGCATTATGAAACGGGGTTAAGCAAACAGTGTCATTTAGGAATCTCTTAGCGTGGACCAGGAATTGCTGGAAAATATCTCTTTGTCAAAAATGGATGCCTTCTGTAGCTGTTTTTAGGTTGAAGTGGATTGATAGGAGAAAAAGAAGCCTAAAATCACATGGCAGTTTTTTATGACTGTTATTTTCGAGGTAACTGTTGCTCGTAATGCAAGCGTGCTCATGGGAGGTGTGACTGCCTCCTTCCACGATTTTTTGTATGACACGTGAGGCTTTTGTAAGAGGCTAAAGGTTTATTTACTTTGGTATAGCCACTGTGGAAGTCTGATGGCTCCGATCGTAAAAGTGAACAGTGGCAGTGTGGGGATTAAAGTATAGTTGGTTGAAGTGGTACAAGTTAACACTGAGGAAGCCCTTGTGGAGGGAGAGGCGTGTGTCTCCCAAGACTGCTGCCATGGTTAGCAGCGTATTTCGCTGCTAGCGCGTATTTCGGTAGCTTCAGTGGGAAGGTAAAGGCTGAATGGGCTAAACTTGTCTCTTCGTTCTTCAGTCAATACTGATTTATCCTGAGGTGTGCTAACAGACTAGCGTAGCTGCCTTTTGCTGCCCGCTTCAGCCTTAAGCTGTGTTTACGAGCTTCACTTGCTGCTGGTGTATAGCTGGCGTCTTTCCTGAGTAGTAAGTTCTTTTACAAAACCTTCTGTTGACTGTTGGCTTACTTAAATATTCCTTAATTACCGTAGCGGATATTCTGTTACATAATACCCAATAAACACTTGACAGAAAATGCAAACAAACAGCTCTGACAGTAATGCTGGAAAAGGAAGGTTACGGTTTTCAGTAAAACTACTGGTAGCAGCTCAGTGGTTCAGAATTACTTTAATTTCAAGTCAAGAACAAGCTTGAAGGGTGGTTAGGATTGATTCTTGTACGTCAGCTGGTAATCCATACTGGAATAGGGAGTTTAAATTAGCAAGAATTTAAAGTGAAATCTCTCCCTGGATGATGATTAGTTGTCTGAATATCTGCAGAAACTACGTAAAATAACAAGCTCTTTTCACGGCAGAGATTTTTCTTATTTCTGTTGAATCATCTGATTATTGCATTATCTGAAACTCATTGTAATCTACTTTCTACTTACATACGTGCTGGGGGGGAACAATCTTGAGAATGTTTTTGAAAAATTATTTGACTGCAGAGTGAGTCTCTCATTGCTCACAGTGATAGTAATGAATAGCTAATTGGATGACAAACTTCTAACACCGTATTTAGCTTATTTTCATTTAGGAAGAAAAATTATGAAATTACTTTGGGCTAATGCTCGGCTGAAAGATTACCATACCACTACCTCTCTTTCTTCCCTCAAAAGGAGAGAGTCCCATACTCTGTAAATAAGGGGAGTTTGTTCTGGAGACCTCAAAGTTTGTCATGATTGTTTTGTGTTAGTGTGAAGAAACCGCATGCAAACAGAAATATATTGGATTTACAAGAGATGTCTGAGACATCAACTTACCTTATTCACAACTGTGATTCCCAGCATTGTTCATCAGATGTTTTCTTACTGTCATACAGGAAGTATGTGTCAAGTTTCAACAGTACTTAGAGATGCAGTTTTTTATTATTAAATGCTCTGACTGTAAACAGCCCGTTTCCCACTGAAGCTACCTTTAGTTTATTGCATAGTTAAAGAATCTGGATCAGTTCAAAAGTCAGCCTTTCTTTCAAGTTACTGGTCGTTTTGACTCCAAGTTAAAACTTGTAATTTATCTCCTGAAGCAAATAACTAATCATGTTAATCTTTTCCTTTTCAATGCTTTTTTTTGTGATTCTGTAACACTGTTAGGTGTTTGTGGGTTATCTGTAATCTTCATATTAAGACTAAAGTATTTGAATAGAGGTGAATTGGCCTGCAATTTTTATAGGTAACTTCTGGTTTCACCGGATTTTCTTCTGTCTATATTTCTGTCTACTAGAGTGTTTTTGTGAGGCTTCCTGTTGTTGAAAGCCAAAGAATTGGTGTTGCTTGATTCCCTCTATTCCACGCAGTCCTGAATTGCTGCCGTGGGTCCGTTAAAGTTGCTGAATGTGTCTGTAAATTTTCCTGTCAGGGGAACACAGTTGAAGACTGTCACTCTTACTGTGGAAGCCTTGCACTCTTCTCTAGGTCAATATGCCTTAGACCATGGGTACAGCAACGGAAGGAAAAAGAGGATGTAAAGAGGTCATATGTGTTTCCGCAGCATATTGCTTCCAACTCATGTAGCTATTGCTGATTGTGGTGATGGTCTTGGAACTACAGATTCAAGAAACCAGATTTTGAAGGGTGCTGCTATGCTAGCCTCTGAACAACGTGTATTATCAAGTGCTTTTGCGTTTGGAGAAAGACTGGATGTTGGTCGATACATGGGTTTAAAGTCTGTTTTATCAGTCCTTTGGTCTTCCGCACCCACTGTTATTTCAGACCTGTGATTCAGCAGTATGTTAGCCGTGCAGTCACAGGAATAGTAGAATAAAGTTAGGTGTGGCAAGCTCAGCTCTGTTATAAAGAAGCACAAGCCTTTGGTTAAGGGTATTCACCACTTGAAATAGTGCATGGCATTAACCAGGGTCTAACACAATTTAACTTCTTCCCTTTTGCCCTTGTTAGAGGTGCTAAAGAGAAAGCTCTGTTAGTTATTGTGTGTATTTCTTCTTTGCTCATCTCGTGTATTTGAGACATTTAGTTAGTAGTATGGTATTGGCTGCTGCTCTTTCCTGAAAGCAGTAGTCACTAGCTTCTTAGTATTACAGTCATTGTTAATGTGGAAAAGTGATGCATCCATATGTCTCTGGCAATTGAAATAGTGGTGTTTATTCAAGTCTCAATGACTGGAGGTGATCTTGGAGCATATCTCCTTAGGATTTGGTATGCGCTGAAATCCCAGGAGGTCCCAGGCTCCTGCTGTCATGGTGCAGTGAGAACTGTTCCTTCACGTGACTGGGAAGCAGGTGTCCTCCTGTAGCTGATTAAACGCACGCAGAATGGTGCAGTGCAGGTGGGTTGCGTGTCTCCTCACACAAATGGGATGCCTGCATTTGGACCGTGTGACAGGCGTGCTGGTCACACGATGGGCTTGAATTTGGGGAGCTCTACGTGCTGCGGCTAGTAAAGAAAGTTTTATGACCTCTTCTGGCCAGAAAAGCAAGAAGAGCCAGACTGATTTACCAAAAGCAAACAAACCACTAAGTAATTTGCAAGGGTTGTTTGGCGTGCTGCTGAGCCACTCTTGAGATATCTCGTTATGTATTCTACTCTTGTATTTTCTAGTGTATTTAAAAAAAAAAAAAGTTTGTATTATAAATAGTTACACCCTCTACATAGGCTCCTCTTTATATGTTTTGAAAGGTAGAACAAGGGACAAAGACCGATGGTAGAAGGTAATTTTGAAATTTCTTGTCAGACTAGCATGTTGAATACCTTCTGATTTTTTTGTGACTGTTCTGATGGCATTTGGTGGGAGGGGAGGGTTATTTTGTTCTTCAATCCTTATGAAATAAGGAATTTTCAAAAATTTAATTAGCATAACACGCTATGAACATGCACCTTTCTGAAACCATTAATAGCAGTTTAAAACCTGTTGCGTTCTAGAAAACCTTTCACAAAAATCTAGCGATAACTTGGATTGTCATAGTAGGAGTTTACCACTGTAGTACAATCATTAGCATCTGTCTCAAGTAATGTCTTTAAATATCTTCTGGATCACACCTTGAAAGAAAAAATACCTGCTTCAGAACATTACAATGTAAGACACATTTTTTTCTTAAGTTTCTTTAACATTATTATTTTAAAATATCTTCACTACTTTGTGAAAAACATGTCTAGGATATAGCCCTGTATCTACAGCTATTAGGAACAGAGCTAAAAAAGATTACAAAAATACCAGCTTCTATAAAAAAAAGTCAAAAAGCAAATTACCTCTATCTCTAAATAGCAAAATACTCCACAGTTTTAGAAGTGCTTTGTAAAGGTAAGTGGGAGGATAATTGAGCAGTTGCTTTTCTTGCACTCTTGTATCTGAAAAGGTATGTTAAGGCAGGAAGTAGCATCTCTTTAACCTTGTCAAACTGTTCGGTTTTCCTGGACTTCTTTAACTAAAGATGCAATGAAATGAGCTTGCTTGTTATGTTCTTACTCTGATAATGAGCAAGGAAGGGAAGTTTTTTCTTTTTTAATTTGCATTCTGTTTTTGGCTATATTTTCTTTTATCTCTGACTGAAGGACATGCCTAAGTTTCAACAGTCTGTTCATTCAGTTAAAGGTTTGTGAGGCTCTAGCATCATAACTTTAGTTTTTTGAGTGGTTGGCTTGAGGGGCAGAGTTTCGTGTTAAGATCCTGGATTCTGGGGACTGGTGCAGTTGTTGAGTTGCTGTGTCCTAACCGAATCAGAGGCTGCGTTTTCAGATGAGGCCGAGATCTTTGTAGAACTGTGAGCTATCTAAGCTTTCCCGCTTCTCCTATGCCAGGGCTTGTCTGATGTGCTCCAGAAGCCGCTGTTAAAACTGTTGTTTGCAGCGTCAGTGATGGGGGAATTATCGCGGCACCCGGAGTGGATGCTTCTGTGATTCCTTTATTATCCTCGCTCAAGAAAGTAAATAGGAAGAATACTGATTTGCAGTTCCCAGTCAGTCCTCTGGCGCAAGCCAAGAGCCAAACATGACATTCCTGATATTTCTTAGCAGAAAAAAGTAAACAAAAAGCTTAAGAACAGTATCTTCACATAGGAAAAATTCCTTTAAAAGCTCTACAGAACAGAGCTCTTAGAATTGAGAGATGTGTGTTTTGCCTAGACTGAGTAGGAAAGAAATATGTGTGAGAGCAACCTCTCTTTTTTGGGAAACAAAAGTATCCTGAGCAGTTTCACTTTCTACTTCTCCTGTGCTAACTAGTGCGGTTACATAAATGATGGTGAAGATGGTGTTGAATCAAAATAGAAAATACATGTGTGTGTTTTTAAATGGATTTGTTAAACCTCACCATTGAAGATTAATAACTAAGTTAATAGAGTGACGGTCTTTAGTCAGCAATTGGATGCCTGTAATTTGGGAGTATTCAGTTTCTCACCAGGGGCTGTTCCTGACTTCATGCTTAGGGTTAGTACGGTAGCGTCATGATGCAAATAACAATCCAGAATATTGGAATACACTGTCGCAACAACATGTTTCAAAACGATTTTATGAGTCAAGATGGATTTCACTCTTTTTCCAGTTAGTTGATAATTATACTTTTTCAGTTTGGGGGCTATAAAAATAGTTCGTATCTGCCAAAAGTATCAAGTGCTTGCATGAAGTGAAAGTTGGCTTAACAAAGTCAGTGAAACTACTATAACTTGTGTGGACCTTTTGCCAGAGAGCTAAGTGTGCAATACATAGGGTGGTCATTTGTTCCACCATTTGGAATTTGAAGATTTATAATACATGTGAAGCTCTGGTTAATAGGTGGTGAAGTATAATTAATAGTGAAAAGTTAGCACTATAAATCACAATGTTCGGTTGTATGTAAACTAAGAGGGACACTAAAACTGTTCTGGTAGACTCCCAAACTTTTTTTTTGACCTTTGTAGGCCTTTTTGTAAAAAGTGAAAATATGGAGCCAAAGTGATATAAAGCTGTGAGGCTGAAGTTAAGATGATGTCATGGCTTTACTGCTGAACAGGATAGTGGGGGCAAGCCTCGCTGCAGAACAGGATAATGGGACAAGCACAGGCTTTGTGCTGAGTAAAAGGAAATACATGTTCCTGTTTCCTGCATCAGGTTGACAAATGGTATCAGCTGATATTATTTGTGAACACTTGCATTGTCACCATATTAAGGCACTATTTCATACTATTTCATATTCTGAAAAGCATATCTCGGGCTTTTGTAATGGTACCCTAAATTAATGCTGTGCTAAATATAAACATTGTCATATGCTATATTGTGCTAACGGTCCTTAGCCAAACCTTGTAGGTAGAACAGAGAGCAGCCTTAATGTATGCCATGGCAGGACACAATCACCATCCAAAACGTTGCACTCTTACGGCGGTGAAACTTCCATGCTCTCGTTGTATTGCCGGCTTTAGACCTCTCTGTCAGTAGATTTCTTTGGGAGACAAAACCTTGCAGTGAATTAACTAGGGACTCCACAGACTAACAATGGGAAATTTTGATGCAACTGCTTTTGGAGCAGTCCTATCGATGCCACTTTTCTGCTGCAAGTTACTACCCTGTTTTTTAAAACTGAATAAAGGGAATGTAAATGTGTATTTCTGCTGCACCAGGTTACACCTCCTGGCCTTGATATTCTGGGCCAGTGTGCTTGTCTGGAGTGACTGAGGGGTGTTTGCTGCCTTCTGCTGATAGCTGTGGGGCTGTATCTCCTGGTAGAGGGGTGATTTTAACATCCTAAACTATCTAGTAGTGAATGTGATGCAGAAACTGTGGTTTTAGACTTTGATAGGAACAAGATATTAAGCAACATTTTAAGACAATAGTAAAATTCCTATCAAGTGTTATGAAGGAAGAGCTGGATCTTAAGATAGGACAGGTTGGTACAAAATGTCCTAAGACATTGTGATAACTTCACAGCTGTCTACGACAGGCATTTTGAGTTCTTGTTACTTGATCATGGGCTTGCTTTAGTAACATCAATTGCAAGCATTTAAAAATCATGAGTAGTGATTTTTTTTTTAAATCCATTTAGACTTGGAGTCTTGAGATTTAACAAGATGCTTTTTTGTTATTTTTAGGTTTTTGTTGTTTGTATTCTTTTGGGAGTATCAGCAGTTATGTATTTGTGCTTTTCTTTGCCATAATAGTTAAAATTCAGAAGTATGTTGAAAGCCATGAGCATGAGGCTTTTTTTCTAACTCTGGTGTTTTCTATGATGGGACTTTAACAAAAACAGCATGGCTGCGAGAGATGGCATCACTGGATTTATGCAGTTTCAACGTAGCTCTCATAAGTAAGGATGTTAGAGAGATGGAGTCCAAAGGACTTGCAATGTGGAATAATTTGAAGGCTGGAGTGCAATTAGGTTAATTTTTGGAAACAACGCTTCATATCAGTTTATGTATGTAAGCATTTTTTAAGGTAACGTAAACATCCGCAGGCAAGTTCTAATAGTAGTTTTTATTCTGAGATGCACAGTTTTGACGTAATGCTATTGTTTATAGTAGGTCTCTAAATTACTTTAACTGGTATATTCTTGCTGAAAAAATTATACCCTGCATGACGTTTCTTTCAAAATGTTTCTGTTAACAAATTGGCAACAGTCAAATTTATCAAGGTTTGGTTTTAAGCAAATGCAAATTGCGCTTATAATGTGCTTGACTATGGCTTTTTTAACCATCAGGTGAAAGCATATTTTTTAGCTTTACAGTAAGCACATTAGGCAGAATAATGTGTTTACTGCAAGGTTTTCAGAGGGGCAGTACTGTTTTAAAGGCCTGATCCATAGCTGTTTACATTTAATTGACCCTTATATCTTGCCTCAACATAGGCACAGTTTATGGAAATTAACACATGTGTGTAATAGCATCATATACCTCTGTGACTCTTTCCTACCAATGGCTGTGTTGCAGTTTCTCATGTGTTGTACTCTGTAATCCAGAGGGCTCCTTCTAATTTACCCAGAATGTTCATTTGTCATTAGGATCTGAGATGGGAAAGTTTTGGACTGTGAATCGTGTAGCTGTATATAATGCCAGCTATTACTTTTGGTGAATAGTAAATGCTAGACTTGACTTTGCACATGGTTTCTGTGATAGCTGTTCTTCTCATAGCTGTATAACTTCAAGAAAAGTGACATACCGGAGATAAAAATTTCCATTCCTGTTCTTGAGACGAAAAAAAATTGCTCTTTCTGAATTTCAGTAAAATTGTTTGCATGGGTTCATTTTGGAGAAGTTGAATTTAGCTGTGTTTTTTTGCTGTGGTAAGCCAGTAAAAAGAAGAAAGCTATGTGGGGGCAGAGTGTAGTATTCATTTACATTCAGGTGTATGCTTTGAGAATGCTTGAAGGTGAACAGCAGCAAAAGCATGGGTGTGCATGGGCACGTGGCATGCTTCATTGTCCTCAGAAGAAGAGGAGATAATGACAACAGACTTCTTTCCTTTCATGTTCACGATTTGACTCTCTTTGTCTGACAGTCAGCTGCTTTTAAAAAGAAATTTCTCCTGGGAACACAGCTGTATCTCTTGAAAGTGCTGTGATGTCACTTTTTAAAATAAAATTTAGGGTTCTAAAAGTGTGTAGGTATAAATGGCCTAGTTAGAGGACTGAATGCTGTATAGTTCATCATTTCCCAGAAATTTTATATTGTGACTGAGAAAGCAGTTCTTTATTTTGCAAATCATATTTTTCCTTTTTTCTGTACAGGACCATGGGAAAATATATGAGGGAAAGCTTGTAAACTTGTGAATTTTTGTCTTAGGGGAGGAAAAAAAAAGCTTTTGAACTGCTTCTGGAGAATTGCTTTTTCCTGCTTCATAGAATCTACTTTCTAGTTTGTTTTGCTTTTCTGCAAATTCCACTTTTGTCTCTTCTGTAATTTCTCACCTGTTTGAAGGCTATGCTCTTTCTGGTTTTGTAAACAGGCAGACTTTGATTAGAGATGTTCCCACTACCAGTTTCTTTTCTTGCCTTATGACATTGTCCTTATTGGTGATGGTCATCTGCAAGCTTGTTTGATTAGGGCACCTAAGTTTATAGCTTACTCTTCTTTTTTTTTTTCCCCTGTTTCTTTTTAAATGGAATGCTAGAATTAAATCTTGCTCTCTGTCTCTGTATCCCTTTGCCTGTTTGGAAATTTAAAAATAACCAACATCTTACACGCAAGTTTTAACAGTTCTCTCCAGTCTTGCATATGTTTTACAGGACTTGATTCTGAAAGCTATGGAGCATCTCATGTGACAGCGCTGGCTGAATCATGGTTGTGCCCTCGGCTGAAGTGGATTGGGCTGCTGTTTTGGGTACCAGTCTGTTGACCTGCTTGATAACCTCTGGAGTTACTGATGGGCAGATTCAGAAGATGGTCATATCCCCTGGCTTGTCATGAGTCGCAGCTCTTGTTAACTTGGCGTGTTACCTTGAAGCAGCCCCACAGAAAGATGTGAAGAAGTCTGGTTATTGTGCCGGTTACTCAGGAGTGCTGATAGCGGGCATGCGTGCAATGTATCCACTCTGCTGCATTGCTTCAGACTGGGGAAGGATTTTGCTGCTGCCCTGTGTCCCTAGCAAAGATGCTGATCACAGTAGTGTTGCGACCTTTCTGATTGGGTTGAAAATCTTGCTGTTGGAGCATGGTACCTCTGTTGTTTGGTGGGGAGTGTGTTGACATAATGTTGCTGCTAGGAGGGCAACACAGCACTGTAGTTTTATACATTTCAAGCTATTTTTCAAAAATGAGATCTCTTCAGAGGGGTCTTGCATACTCCTTTTACTCAAGTCAGCCTATGAAGTTTCAGCTAAGTGAGTGGTGATCAAGGACAGCAGTGAGTCACCATTTGTGATACTGCCATGATACCACAGAGACGTGAGAGACTGACATGGCTAAATTATAACAAATAGCAGTTATAAACCAAAGTTGTCATAAGGTTCATGAAACGATATTCTAATAAACTAGAATATAACATGTTCAGCTCTTTCGCTGTGGGAGCTGACATATTGCATATTTCAATACACGATAATTCAAAGTTCAATTAAACAAAAACAAGACTCTTATGATATTTTTTCTTTTTTTAATTTTTCCTTCTACCTTGAAGGAAAATGGCCTAGAGCATTTCAGTTTTCCTCTGTGAAGAGTACTGTTAAACTTATTTTTTTAAATTGTGAAGTAGTGAAATTAAATGCTGATCCTAAGTAGAAATCTCAACACATCTTTTAAAGTGTTTCCATTGTGTTTAACGTTTGTTTTAATTCTAATTGTCTGCATCTGATAAGATTATTACGTGGCAAAAATGAAAGCTGCTCACTGACCTTCACAGCCTGGTAGTCTGTAGTGTTGCAGTAGCCTTTCTGCAGGGACGTAACACGTGCCAGTGGCTTCCTGGTGTTTGACTTAGGAAAGACTTTCTTGCTAGAGAAATTGGAACTGTTGTCAGAAAACTACAGCCTTGCAGGCAGCCTGTTAGATACTGCCCCAGTTTTTAGGTAACTTCATGTTGTCTGTAGTCTTGTTCTACTGCAGAATGTTTCTTTTTTTTTTCTTTTCTTTCTCTCTTTTTTCGTTTTTTTTACCTCCCCCCCCCCCCCCAAGTTAAAAGTTTCTGTCTCTGCACAGGATTTTCTTCTTAAATGATTAATAGGGGGTAATATAAACTATTAAATCGTTCTATTGAATGTTGCAAATAATGGTACTTTCTTCTTGTGATGGATTCTTTGTAATGTAATTCAGTCAAAAAGTTTCAGGGAGGCGGGGGAAGGAGGAAGTGACTTAAGGCTGCAGCGTGAGCTCGCCTCCAGGATCCCTTATCGCAGTGCCTCAGGTTCCCAGTTTCGCTCCCCTTCCCCAGCTCCGTGTGCCTTTTTACCCCGTGTATTTCAGCCTGTAAAGTGGGTGGTGGGCAGCACAGGCCGGAGCTGCGTGCTGCTGGCCAGCTGTGCGCCATCCTCCAGCTGTGGGATGGGCTGGCCCCTGCGGCCCAGGGGCGCTGCCGAGCGTGTTGGGGGCCTGCCAGGCTCGGCCAAGCCATCTGGGGTTGGCCTCTGGCTCCTCCACCTACTGCTTCAGAGAGACAGAAGGGCAGGCGTGCGCCAGTACATGCCCGCGCTGGCATTGCATCCTGTAGGAAATCAGGTTAGTAATTTCTTTTAATCAGACTAAATGGAAAAGCCTTTAATGAAAAGCTTTCTGTTTGTTTTTCTTCCCCTTTCCTCTAGTGAATCGGGCAGCTGAGTGAAATCACTTTGCCCAGATGTGTCCCCACTACTCACCACAGACTCTGCCTCATAAATATTTGTCTTAGAAAGTGCAGTTAAGTTTTTATTTAGGATTTTCATGCGGTACTATTGTGAATTGGCTATGAAAAGTTTAGTTTGTGAAATGCGTCCTGGTATCGCTTATCTGAGGCACACAGCAGAGTTGTTTTGAGGTGAGAGGAGTCTTTAATCTTTATGTTGTTAGCAGTTGCAATAAAAGTGATCTTTTTGGATGCGAATACTGTGGAATAAAGAACAGCATGCCATTTCAGTACATGCAGAAATAGGTCTTGGTGTGTATAAGTAGTGTGGTGTACATTTTTGACCATTAGTGCATCAGGAGCATTGTATCAGTGCAGGTGTTCTGTTGCTGTGTTAATTTTACATTTTTCTGTTGGAGTAAGATTTCTGAAGCAGCATCTTAGTAGGCCAAGGACTGCAAGAGGCTTTCTTTCCCTGTCACTTTCTCTGACTTGATAAAGATAAGATTAAAACAAAGGCAGAGAAACAACTCAATTTCATAAGGCTGCTTTTCTGCACCAATTTAATCCAGCCTAAATGGGCACAGCCTTGGGCTTGTCCCCTCCCTTGTGCCAGCTCTGGTTCTCACTAAGTCAGCAGGAAATTAATTAAAAATAAAGATGAGCTTTCTGCTGGTTTAGTGAGAGCCTGGGTTGGCTTTCCCTAGGTTCAGACAGGTGACAGTATTGGCTCAAAGGGAGGAGTGTCTAGTGGTGAAAGACGATGGGACCTGGCAATATCAGCGTAGGCTGGCTTATGTTGGCAGGACACTACAACCATGGAAGTACAGCTGGCTGTTCAGAAACAGCCTGTGGTCCAACAGCTGCTTTCAACTTTATTATTTTGAAGTATTGCAGAGACCAGGATCTCATCGATCTTAGCACCCTAGCAGCTTCCAGAGTGAGTTTGGTTATTTATTTCCAGAATCATTGCTGTTATCATCATAAACAGCACAGCAAAGAGAAATAAAGAACTCACCTGACACTCTTGTTTTGGGAACTTATCATTGTTGTGCAGAGCAGGATGTGGGATCATGATGGTTGTTTGAAGAAGAAAAGAAAATACATTAAAAAACCCAGACACCTGAATGGTTTAGCAGATCTCCATCTTGAGTTGAGAGGTAGGTCTTAGCCTCTCAACAAACAAATGATAAATAGGTAATGAAAAGACTGTGAAGAGACTTGAAAGTGAACCAAAATAGCTTGTGCTTGGCATGATGGGTTAAATTGTAGTTGGGATGCAAAAAAAAAAAAAAAAAAAAAGTCTCAAAGCAGAAAGTTAAAAATGTGGATCTTCACAGTGTTGCTCTAGATCTTAGAAAGACAGGATTTCATTAACTGTTTGAAAGACACTGAAGGGGACGGTTGTAATAGTTGAGGTAGTAAAATTACGATATTCTGGGCAACAGTTTTTCCTGTGTGGAGGAAGGCTTTATCCCAGTGATAATTACATGGGCAGATGCTGTAAAGTTCATCATTTGGGCGTGATGGTAAACGTCCATGAACAGAATGGGTGGGGGGGGGGGGGAGGAGTACCAACCCTTTTATGCTAGAAAGTGGCCAGGAGTGATTGGAATTGGGGAGGGGGGGGAGAGAAAAGTGTTAAGAGAGTTGGCTCTTAATATTTAAATCTGCCCTCCTTCAGTCTCCCTATGCTTTCTGTCTGTTTAGTGTGGCCTCTCGTTGACCCAGTTGGTTTTAGTTTCCCATGGCTTGTTGTGCATGCTGCTGTCAGTTCTCTTGCTGTCAGTCTGCATGCACAGATGTGGGGCTGGGATACTAACTAACATTCAAGCAGCCGGTCAGGATATGGCATTGCACAGTTGTCCACAAATGGATTCTCAGAGGAATCCTTCTGAATTTTATGCATAGTTTACAGATAATGTGTGCTTGTACTGGGAATGGGGAAAAAACCCATCACTCTAACGCATCAGCTTTTAATTGAACGAGACAGATTTTTGCTAATTATTGTCATATTTACTGGAGTATGGAAGAATCAAAGCAAACTTTCCCATAACTGTTCGATTGGATACAACATGAAATTTAACTTATACTGATTAAATGAGTCCAAAGATCTCATTAGTTTTACATTGATGATTTTAGAATTGTTGCCATTATTACAGTAACAGCAGAGTGAGAAGCAAAGAACTAGCTTGACACTTTTTTGGGGACAGTCTCTCTGTTGTGCAGAGCAGGGTGTGAGAAATCATGGTGGTAGTTTAAAACATAAAAACCTCAAAATGCCCCAAAATTTTACGTTCCTGACACCTTTTGTTTTGAGTGTGGTATTACGGATTAAAACTTGCTATGCTTTCTTGACAGTGAGCCTGTTGCCAAAGCTGATTGAGAAATAGCTATCAATAGGAATTAGAAATGTGGAACTAAGCAATTCTTTGCATACTTCTTCCTTCAAGCAATAATGTTTATATATCAGTTCATAGACTAATTTTAAGATGGAACTTCAATTATGATTTTTGTTGTTTGTTCCTCTTCCCCCCCCCCCCCCCCCCCCCCCCCCATTTAGGAAGACTGGTTCTAAACCTTGGATGGAAATTACAAGATTTTGAACTAGTTTACATTTCTGTTGTGGCAGATCACGCTGTTTATCTTATTCTTGTAAGTTACTTTAAATGTCTTTGTTCCCTTCCTAGTGTTTACTTTTGCTTTGTCTTTATGATGAGTACTACTATTGCCTTCTGCCACTGTTTTGCTTCCCCCCACCCTGGCAGGGGGGAATCTCTTGATCATATGAATTTAGCATGTTTAGTTGTAATTCAGGTGAAGGAACTAAAAGCAATTGAGTCTGAGCCTAGGACTGAGTTTCAGTACCTCTGTAGCTTGAGGGGAAAATGAGACAAAAGCCACTACACTCATGTAAGTCACAGAATTGTTTTTGTTGCTTCAGAAACTGCCTCATGTTCTCCGTGTTATAGAAGAGGCTCCACTGGGTATATACTGTCCACTGTCTGCATCATTACTTCAATTCTTTAACGTCCCGATGCTTGTCTAGGAGGATCCATATAACAAGGAGATACTTCCCCCTTTCATTACTGTTCTGCCCCATGAGCAGTATAAGAAATTTGAGTTTAGGGCCTCACTCAGGGAGGATGGTATGTGTGCATGTAAAGGGCTCAAGCCTTTTCCCCCTTCAAACTTGTATTCAGTCCAGATTGTGGCTGGCTGAAAATGACTGCTATACAGTGCGTTCTTTTGTGTGCTTGCAATAAGTTTGATCTCAGTGCAATTTCAGGTGAATAAATGTCCACTTCACACAGGCTGCTGCTGTAACTGTCAGTTTTTGGCAGTCTTACCAGAGCAATTGCAGATTGAAAGTGTGCAGTCTCTGTGCACGTCCTTTTCTCTCCATAGGTGATCATTGCAAGCCAAGGCTGAGGTGCATTTCACATTTGTGTGTGTATAAAAATCGAATTACATGTTTACCTACTTCTTAGAGGATGGAATATCATATATGAGGTTTCTCTTTTAAAACCAGACAAAAGCAAAGCCATTTAGTAGATACAAGGCTGGGAGACTTAATTCTGCAATACTTTAGGAAGGTATTGTAAGAGTGAATACCTTAAAGCCAATGCAGGGACTTAAAATTTGGTCTTTGCAATGGCAAAAGACTATGTATGTATATATGTGTGTATACACGCACACACACAGAAGTGCAGACAAATCTTTCCAACAAAAATGGTAAGGACGAAGACATGCAACAAAGCCTTCTGGGGTTGCCTGCACGTTATCCCAGTGTTTCAACCCAGTATCTTCATGGAAGAAGTTAGCTTTTGTTTACCAGTCTGGAACTTTTCCCATAGCTCATTTACATGATGGATAGTATATCTGTGTTGTTGGAAACCATAATGGTCAGCAGTGTATTTGGGCTTTTTAACCATTCCCGGGAGATACAATTAATGCGGCAGAAAATGACATTCGTAGTAATAATTGAGGATCTTTGGTATGCTCATCCTTTATGTTTCCTTTTTTTTTTTTTTTAATTTATTTGTTGGAGCAGAAACTGAAAGACTTTTTATAGAGTAGAGGATTATATTCCTCTGATATCTCAGTATTTTTCATATTACAGAAGTATCATATGATGAAACTACGTTATTAGCTACTTGTCTGTGAAGAGTACCATTAACACTTCCTCCAAAGGTCAGTTTCTATTAAAATTTTTCTCTCTTCTAATATATATTAAATACTTTGTGCAAAGTCCATCCCGTTTTCCTCTAACAAGTAACTCCTGTGAGTCGATGTTGCATATGAAAGCAAAGCAAGTGGGATCTATGTGAAGGAACTGTCTTGAGATGCTATTCTCAGCATTGATCTTGCTCCCTTGGCTTTTTTTGGTCTTTTTTTGTCTCTAGTACGAATATTCATTCCTTGAGAAAGGAGGGATTCCTGTGGTTCATTTTCATCATGTGCTGTTCCTCAAATGAAATGTGTAGTGAGGCAATAGGCCTTGTTTCCTCTTGGGCCATCCTGTTTATCACTAAACATGCGACTTTCGGTGTATGCTTGGAAACTGAAGAGGGATGTCTTATCTTGTAAGTCTTACAGTGCTCATGTTGCAAATACGATATTTGGATGTTGCCATGAAAAAGGCAAAGCTTGTATTTAATTCTTCAGAAGTTAGAGTTGAGAAAATAGACCGATCAAAAGGTGGCAGGTTTTTTCTGAATGTATCTACGTTGTAATTCTGAATCAGTGGATTTGTGAGATTTACCTTATCCAAAAAAAAGCATTGGTGTAATTTAACTTTTGCGTCTGATCTTGATAAGTTATCAAGTTTCAGAGTTTACAGTACTGTTGTGGAACTAATATGGGCATAGTATCTTCCTAAGCAGATGGCGGTGTAGATCCTTTTCTGCTTTACTAGTGGTGGCATAGCTACTGAATATGCTATTGTGTGAGGTTATAAACCAGATAATCTTAATTGGGCATTTCCTGAGAGAGAGGGAGGGATGGCTGAAAAAGGAAACAACTGGAAATACAGGCAGGCATTCCTAATATACAAATTTGGCATCCATCCAGGAAAATAGGAGCATTTCCTGTTAGTTAATATCTTCTGAGAGCTGAAAGCCTCAAGATACATACCTCAGAGAGCCAAAGGAAGGGGGTATGCTGGGAATAGCTTGTGCATGAAATCACTGGGGAACTGCTTGCTGTATTATGTGATGGGACTGAGGGGTATGTGCAGCTGGATCTCAGAGCAACTATAGCATCAACAGACCATGTCTCCTCTCTTTTTCCCATGGTCAAGGATTCAGGCTACCCTGCAGCACTTGCACCAGCAGAGCCTGGTGTCACAGACCAAGCCTTGGAGCCCTTTTCAAGTTGACTCAAATGCAGTTCAAGCCACAGGGGTGTTTGTGTGTACATATCATATATACATGTGTGTATAATGTACCACACAGTACATGTACACTGTGGATACATATGGAGCCTTTGTTACTAAATAAACTGCAGCATCTGTGGAATGGATAGACTGGCATGTAAATTTGAAATTCTGGAGGAAAAAATGGCAAATATAAAGGGGAATCGATAAATAAGATCTGAAAAGAATTGAAGTGCATTTCTTAGCAGTGGTAGTTGCTCCTGGTTCCATTGTAACAATGTTTTGGACCTGCATGTGAAGGTCAAGGTTGGCTATTAAATTGAATTAAAATACAGTGAGTTATGATCCAGAATTTGAAAGTCTACTAATGCAATATTGGAGAAAATACGTAATCAGGGAAGAGCCAGAGCTCTTTATGTTAAAACTGGGAGGTGCATTCTAAATCTCCCTCACTGACCCAATTTGATTAACATATATTAATGTAGATGCTTCAGATCCTTGTAAATACCTGTATGCATTTTCTTCTTCATTCTCTAGTTTTGCTTTACTGTAGCATGAGCTTTTGATAAGTCCTCAAGTGAATTAAGATCATTTTTTAGAACATCTACATTAGTGTTCATGGATGTTGAAGAGTATACGTGCTGCAGTCATTTCAACTTAAGTTAGCCCAAGCTGCAGGAAGATCAAAGCTTCTACTGTAGGTGTAACCAGAAGGAGTTAGAAGGATGGCTCAGTTTGTATGCAGAACTTTGGCCTAAGTATTTTTTTTAAATAACAGTTGTGTTACAGGACAGACTTAATAGTTTAACAGTTCCCCTAGAAATTGATCTCCAAGTTTCAGTCATGGGTAATAATAAAATATCTTTCCTTTTATCATCCTATATACCACAGCAGCATGTTCTAAAGGGATTAATTCAAAGACAAATAGGCTTCACTGAATTTTTGACTGTGGCAGCCTAGTATTGATACACTAAATTAAAGTTATATCAGAATCAAGTAATGTCAGATCTGTGAATGTGAGTATCACTGCATGTGCTAAACTTCTTAAGTGTGGCTGAAAAGAAAGAAAGACAAAAAGAAAATTTAATCTCACCCTCCGATTAGTGAATGTGGAAAGGATCTGATAGTAATTACCTGCAGTGTCATTTTTTAATGAAAAGAAATAGAATTACCTGTATCAGTATCGTTCCATGGGTGGAAATGTATCTACAGCAGAACTGTAAAGGGGCATATTGGTGAAGCTGCGTGTGCAGTTGCAAGAAAGATTGTGCTCAGTAAACATAATGCAGTTAATGTCACATTTGAGAAGATGAGGGGAGAATGGTGAATGCCTTGCAAAGAAAGGCACCATAATGCAATATTAAGGAGTTTTTAAACTGCCCTGCGCTGTTTCAAAATTGTTTCCAAAGACCTGTTAGTGTTGATTGTAAGCAGGTATTTAACACAGTGATGAGCTGGAAGCAATTTAAATTGTACGTTTCTTCTTGGTTCGTGTTTTTTTATTTATTATTTATTTACTTTTCTTCTCCTTCCATGGGTGAAATGTATTATTGTTATTAAATGTATGTGTGATTTGAAATGACTCGATTAAAAATTAATGGCAGCTTTGGCTGGCAAAGTCACTTTGAGGACTCCTGTGTTTTAAAAGCCAGAAATGTCTAGATGAGGTGTTTGTGGCCCCAAAGCAGTTAGCTCCCGTTAAGGTATTCAAGATAACTGTTCATATTCCTCTTAATTTCTGTCATTTGTAACTGGGATCCTTATGGATTCTGTGTTGTTCACTTAACTATCGACCAGAAATCCTGGAGCTGAGTGCCTAAACTCTCGACCTTAAAAATATATTTAGGTACTTAAATCGTCTCATTTCTTGGGGAAGGAGTATCCCTGGGTCTGTTTCTCATCTGCTAAATGTATGTTTTCTTGGGAAGTGGGCTTAGAACTACAACTTTACCCTTGAGGACTGAAATCTGGACATAAACTGCACAGGTAGAGGTTTATAAATCACAGCTGGGCTCTTACAGTAACAGCTAATATTTTGAGCTGCTAAGATTATACGTTGGTAAACCACTTCTCTTCAGTCCTCCTCCAGTCTGTGTGAATATTCTCCAGTCATCCTGCTCATCTTGGCCTTTCCAAAATGTTCTAAATGTTGTGAAAGATGCAGAAATATGATGTAACTTGAAAGCGTAATTTATATTGCAACTATTCTCATTTTATTAACCATTGAGTTGGTAGTTAATACAAAAATAAATCAGTTGAGGTACTCTCCACTGCCCTAGAATTGTTCCTGCCAATTTTAATGCTTTTGTAATTACTTTTCCAAAATATTCCCCCTTTTTTTTCTCCCTCTTTCTGTGTTGCCAGACCCACAGGCAGGAAAGCAGCTTGATGGGAAACAACTCCTGGCTTTGTACAATGCTATGAAATGCACACAGTAAACAAATGAGGGGTCAAGGGGAACAGGGATAGAGTGAGAGGGTTTTTTTCCCCCTATTGGTTCACTTGTCTTGTGCTGATAGCAGGGTTTAAAAAAAAGGGGGGGGGGGCAAATTGGATTGTTAAGAGTGTCCCTTAGGATCCTAAATGAAGGGAAGACTGTGTATGTAATTCATAAACATTCTGGACTATAGGCCTTCTATTCCTACTTACTAGGGCATGAAGCAGTGCCTGCTAGGTTAATTTTGCACTGGGGAATTCAGCATTCAGGCAATTCTTAATCTCCTCCTCTGTACAAAGCTGTGCTCGGAGAGAGTGAGGGTATTTGAATACTCGATTCCAAATAATTCATGTTAAGTAAAAGTATTTTAGAAGTTAGTCGCACAACAACTGTGGTTTGTTTTTTATTAAATTTGGAGAGTAACGTGAGAGTGTTTAATTGTCATTGATAGGAAATATGCTTTTTTGTCTAGCAAACAAAACCCTGTACTCCATAATATCTCTTTTGTAGATGGAGTAATTGTTTTGAGTTCAGGATGTGGTGGGCAAACAATGAAAAAGAAACACTCATAAACGCCATCAAGTTTTTCATCTTTTTCCCATCTTCCAAAGGAAGAATGGAATTTGTTAGTTTGAAACAATGGTCAGTCGTCTGTGTCTTCATCATTTTAATGGTTAAGTTCAAGAATTATTACAAAGTAATGCCTACTTTGCGCTTTGCAAAAAGAAACATGTTAGCCGAGGATGAGTGGAGGGAGTCATCTGTTGGCTGAGAGCAGGTGGTAGGAACAGGTTGTTCCTCAAAATTCGTACTGAGTATTTAAGCTTCACGCAACCTTTTATTCTTTTCTAAGTAAGTGTTGCTTAAAAACTTAGCCATGGGAGCTGGTTAGCTTTGAGTTCCAAGAATGGAATCCACTGGTCTAGAAATGTGGTTACTGCTGATTCCTGGTGTTTTGCTTTAGTCTTGAGAAACGATTCTGCATGGATATTTTTATAGTGTTTCTTTTAAAATGCACTTTAAAAAGTTTTGGTTAAAAATGACTTTCTAGTTTTGAGGTTTGAATGGCTGGGAATTGTGAACGTTAAGGAAATACTAGGGTTGAGGATAATTGGGACTTGAAGAAGTTGGTTTTGACCCGAGTTCAACAAAGTACTTCCCCTGCCGCCTTTGAAGACCAAGTCATGCAGTTGGTTTGTTTAGGAGGGCTATTTGTGGCTTGATATAGACTACTTGCACCCATGTTGAGTAAGCTTAACTTAATTCTCAATTTTAACAGTGTTCTTTTAAAAAAGATTGAGGATGATTAAGTGTCCTAGTTGCAGAAACTAAAAGCCGAGTAATGAAAGCTGTACCACCATAAAGATTATTTGGAAATGCTTTTAATATCTGCAGAGAAGCATACTGTCATAAGAAACAGTAGTTTTACTGTTACTTGGATCTTGTTTGGATAATCTGTGTGTTTGTTTTTAGCACCAGCAAACATTTTTGAATCAGCTAAGGGAGATCACTGGTATCAATGACATCCAGGTACTACAGCAGGCACTGAAGGTAAGATGCATGCTGGTAAATGTCTGACTTGCAGCTAAATGTATACATGTTGTTATTAACTGCCTGTGAAAGCTATAAGACCCACCCTTTCCTGGTCCTCTTCCATTCCATTCCCTCCCCAGCTTGAATTCTGTTTAGATGCATTTTGGGGGAAAAAGCTTGTTCGCTTCCGAAACAGACCCAATCTGTTCTGATATTGGCAGAAAAGTTAGTCTGGTGTTCAGACGTTTAAAAGATAGAAATGGTATGGGTCATCTTGAAAGTAACCTTTGTCTAAATTGTCTTGAGGTACTTTGATGCTAATATAACTGGTTGACTCCTGGTGGGTTGAACTGTTTATTTCCTTGTCAAGATTTAGCTAAGCTTTCTAGCGTGGAAGGGTCCTGTTCAATATGTAAAACAACTCTTCTCAGACTTGTCACCCTTTGCTAATTTGGCATTGCTTCATCGCTGTTTCTTCAACTGTCATAAGCTCTTTCACAACACAAAACAATCTGCAAATAAAAAAGGATAAACAGTAAATAAGCATTTGATCAGTTTAAGTCATACATATAATTGTTGCTCCTGACTCCTCTAAAGCTGGTATCTCTATCCTTAAAAATGAAATGGCAGATTTTCAGAATAGTTCACTTAACTGCTGTCAAAGTCTTTGAGATTATGTTCATTATGCTAGTTGAGGAGTTGACCTGTGCTACGATACCTTTAATTTTTTTCTATGGTAGGTGGAGCTCTAACAAAGTAAATTTTTAGAACATGTCTTATCTCTGTTTTAGTTAAAAAGTAGTAAAGTGTGCAGAATGAGGGTCAAGTTTGGAAACTTTCTCACAGTATTTCACATGAAAATACAGTGTCGTTGATCATATAAGTTGCATGTAATTTGGTCATTTGCTATTAACAAAGCGAAAAAGAAATGGGGACTCTTATTTCTTGTTTTTGTTAATGCTTAAAGGACAGCAATGGTAATTTGGAGTTGGCTGTGGCTTTCCTCACTGCAAAGAATGCCAAGGTTCCCCAGCAAGAGGAGGCAACTTACTATCAAACAGCACTTCCTGGAAATGACAGATACATCAGTGTGGGCAGCCAAGCAGACACGAGTAGGTATTTTTCTCTTCACAAATTCAGTTTAAAGATGAGGAGAGTAAAACCTTGCCTGTAAGATTACCATTAATCTTGACTGATAATTCTTTCTTAACAATTTTTAGACTTACTCATTCTTTCTCTTCTTCTTTCAGCATATTTTTTTATTTTAGCTCTCCTTAAGCATACCTTTAACATGTATTTATGGTAGTAAACAGAAGGTGAATAACTGGGTTTTCATACCTTTTTTTTTTTCCCCTTTTGTAGGATTTATTTTGGGGGTGTGGAATAAATAAAGGCAAAAGCTGCGCAACCTGCCAACCTAAAAAGACATTTAGAAAAGAGCAAGTGTAACCACACATGAATGTATTTTTTAATAAGCTAAAGCAGACTTAACAGTAGCTTCTCCCTAATAGGGATGGCTTTCCCAAAGGGATAGATGAGAAGTCAGATTTGGATTTTGTAGTAAAAGAGCAAGCATTTTATATGTGAGAGTAATATTAAAAATGCTCCGCTTTGAGGGTTTTACCTAACTGATACAGGAGATTCCACAACCTTATATTACTCTGTCTCCAGCTTCAACTCCTATGTTTAAGTGCATAGTTCTTTTTATGAGAACATAGAGGAAGAAACATTAAAAACAATTGTATTTTTTATGAAGTGATGGTTTGGAAATTATTGAAGAAACTAGTTTTGCTTTTTTGTGGTCCTGCATGTTAAGTGTATTCTGCAAATAAATAACGAAATAAGATGAAAGAAAAAGTGAAAGGAAATTATGCAGCTGGATTGATTTCTGTAAAATCTGAGTTTCTTGATACTGTATTTGCCTTCCAAGATTCTAAACATAGACGCACAATATTTTTAAATAAATATATATTAACTATTTGACCATATGTGGTGCTTATCTGTTACTGAAAAGTGTAAATATATTTCACTTCATGCAAAGTGGGATTTTTTTTCTTTGTTTCAGTAACACTGAGATGGTTGTGGTGGCAACATTGTAAGGAAGTTTACTTAGAACTCATTGTCCATTGTACCATTGCCTTTCTTTTTGTCTCTAACACCTTGAAATGAACATCTTTAAAGCTTAGACTTTTTTTAAATGAGGGATGAGTTTAGTTTCAGCATTCTCTGATCAGAAACTGCTTTTCAATCCTTATTATTAGCACCCTGCATAAAGTGCACTGAGTACATTATGGGAAGTCTTGTATCCCCCAAGTAAGATTTGTTTGTTTGTTTTTGTCTTTATAAAGACAAAAAGAAACACCGGACAGAGTTAATTTTAAATGTCAAAAAATTGTCATTGAGTAAATGGAGACTATTTTCAACAAACATAGTTAACAAGTAACTAATTAATTAGTTACTAACTTGTCTTAGTCTTCAATATTGAAGATCTAGTATGACAGTGGAATAGTGAGCTGGGTTCTGGTGCAGTCTGTTTTATTAGATTTCTTACCAATCTCATTAATAGAAGTGTTTAAATTTTGCTGTCACTTAATATGCTATGCAACTTTATTGAAGATAAGAGGTTACAAGAGATACAAGAGAGAGTGGAGTCTAGCCTGCAGAGTTGATTTTGAGTTGCAGGTCCCAATAGTGCACTATAAGTCAGTAATTAAGAACTAGCACTAGCTGTTATGGAAAAAGCAGACAGACATCCCTTACGTGAGCTCTGTAGTCATGGGATCAGGTCCTCATTGGCAGCAAAGATGAGCCCTTCGCCAGCCTTCGCTGTTTAGGTTATAGGCTGAAGACATGTTACGAGATCAAGGCCCCTTGGCTGACTCTGTTTCTTCATATTAGAGGGGATATGAGAAAAGAACTAAGCACCTACAGCAGAAAAAAAGGCTAAACCATTCTGCCTGCTTTACCAATCTCTGATCATAGGGACCCCTAATCTGTAAAGCAGAGATCATACATGTTTTCTGCAAGAAGCTTTTACAGTTCTTACTTTGATCTGCTTGACTGTAATTAATCTGGTTCACAGATTCACAAATGCAGTACATTTAAAGTGGACAAGTGGCACAGCCATACATTTGTAAGCGCTGTCATGTAATGGAATGTGATGAAATACAGTGGATGATTTGGGAGAAGAAAATGGAAGGGTGGACATAGATGGAAGTAAAATATAAAGCAACGATAGCTTCAACCATCACTGTTCCCTTCTGCAAAAAAGAATGCTGCTACCACTTATCAGTAATTCTGAACTGCTGCCAGTATCTCGCCTTCCAAATTTGAATCCCTTTTACTACTCCACATAGGTATAATTAATTACATGAAGGTAATTATACCTTACCCTTATCTTTCCTTACTGCTTAACCATACATGTGCATTTGGAATTTATCATGTCGTGAGTAACCTAGGTTTGCAGTCCCACCAAGTTTTAAGTCATCCAAACTGGGAATAAGAGTAACAGATAAATTTCAGAACTGTCTTCTATACCAGAAAAAAATAATCCAGCCACTTATGGAGGTTTTTGAATGTATGCTCTGCATAAAGGTTTATTTAATTTATTCTGTGGTCTTGACTGACTGTTTCTTTGAAAGATGGTTAATTAGATAAGGGATAAAATAAATGTGTGTCTAACAGCATGTCATACTTTAAAAATCAGCTGTTAGCCTGGATTGTGCACTATGTCTTCAAAAACTGACAATGGTCATTTTGCTGCTTGAGCACTGAAGTTGCATTCAGCATGTAAGGAAGTACAAGGAAGTCCAAGCTACTCAACAGAAGCAGGGTCCTTACCTGGTTTCTGGCAATTTTTAGCAAATGCAGCATTTCAGTGGTTGCAAAAACTATTAATAGACTTTGCATGAAGATGTAGTCCTGTCTTAAAATCGAAGGCCGACTTGCACAATCTGTGTTATTCACAACACCGGCCTTTTTGCCTGTTCAAAACAGCATGTGCAAGCACCAGCAAGTGCAGTTTTTTCATGTTGAGAGTGGTGCATAGGTTATTTGATCCCTTTGCAAAGGCGGTGTTACTCTGTCTTTCATACTACAATGTGTTAGTGAGAAGTGCTTTAGTATTAGGATTGCAATGTACACGCGCATGCCTTTTCATCTAAGATCACCTTAACTCTCTGCTTAGTTGCGTATATCCTAGGCACAGCATTCAAAGTTGTGTTTTCATTTGCAGTAACTCAATATATTTGCATCTATGGCTGCAGAACAGAACTATAGCATTGCTAACCATGTATCAGTTTCCTTCTCTTTATTTGAGAAACTTGCAGAACCCTATTGCAGCAGCAAAAAGAAGCAGTGGAATGAAGGGAAGATGCATATTTTAGAAGTACTGTCTTTGAATGAAATAGCTGTCAAGACAATTTCCCTCTCACCTTTCTTTTGAAAACTCAAAAAATGTGAAAATTCTTTTTCACAGACACTAAACTAGTCTTTGCAATTGCACATACCACAGCGAAGACAAAGGATTTGAAGCCCTTTAAGTGCGTAGTATAATGTAACTATAAAATGCCACACACCAGCTAGAGGACTGTAGACTTCATTGCTTCTTGGAGCCTGGCTTTTTATATTTTCCTGTTCCTAGAATTTGAGTCCTTTGCATAGGTTTCAAAAATCATTCAGTCAGCCTCTTCCCACAAGGCCAGACTTAACTGCACCTGACCCTTCCTAACTGATGTTTATGTAAGCTATTTTTAAAAACCCCTTGCCTTCTAGAGTTTCTGAAAAAAACTTATAAAGCAGTTTGTTTAGGTGCTTCACTGTCCTTATTCTGAGAAAGCTACTCCTAATGTCTTACCTAAATCCCTCTCACTTTTGGGGAAACCCTTTAGTCTGTTTTATCCCCTGTCACTGGAGTGTACAGTTCATTCCTTTTGTCTTAGTATAAATGTTGTGTGATTAAAGACTGTTTGTCATGACTTCCCCTCAGTTTTCTCAGCTTTAAACTAAGCAGCCCAAATTTTTTTCAATGTCTTTGGCTCTATTTTCTATACCTATTGCCATTTTATTTGCCCTGTTACTCTTTCCCCCTCCTCCCCCATCCAGTTTTTACCCAAATTGATGTATATGATATTTCCTTTAATCCTGGCATAGGAACCCAGTTCTGGATCCTCATTAATTGTTCTGCCTCTCTCTTGAACTGCAGCACTCAAAACAAGAACAAAGACTCCAGCTGAGTCTTAACAATGTTCAGAAAAATGAACAAATCCCTCTAAATGTGTGTGTAATATTCTGTTGATATACCTCAGTATAACACTTTTTATTTCCTTTAGCACTATGATGATGAGA
This sequence comes from Dromaius novaehollandiae, assembly GCF_036370855.1. Classification (NCBI taxonomy): domain Eukaryota; kingdom Metazoa; phylum Chordata; class Aves; order Casuariiformes; family Dromaiidae; genus Dromaius; species Dromaius novaehollandiae. The sequence continues at coordinate 109,976,869 of NC_088098.1, forward strand.
ATTGCAAGTTAAGTGTGAATCAGCTGCAGCTCCCAGATCCTTTTTGGCACGAGTCCTAGTCAGGCCTCATTCTATAGCTGTGTGCTTCATTGTTTGAGGTTTATGAGTAGAATTTGACACCAGTTTCTTCTGTCACCTTACCAAACTCATATACCCCTGTGTGTCTTCATAACACTTCCTTCTGTTTCAGGGATTATTTGTGTCATCTCCCATCTTGATTCCTGGGACTTTCTCCAGGTGATATGGCAGGATCCCTGCTGCAAGATGTCAGGAGTCTTATGTCTTGATGTCCTCCTTTGATCTTGCTGGTTCACTTCCTCCTTTGTTCCATGACTACCTGTCACCTTGCCATTCCTGTTAGCATGAGAATAGTCAGTTTAAGGTGTTACCATCCTAGGACAGTATAAGAGTTAAGTGCAGTTGAGATGAGGAAGTTCCTGTAGGGTAGCCATGTCTGCCCTTTCATCGGTAGACAGCTTTCATCAATAGACAGGTTTCATCAGAGCTGTTTGGTTTGGCTAAGCAACTGCTGGGATGTGATATATTCTGTCTCGTCCACTTCAGTTTTTACCCAAATCAGCATAAGCAGCATTCTTTTAAATCTAGACGCAGGAACTCAGTTCCACCATGAAGTTAAACATCACAGAGTAGACCATAGGATATAGGATCTTGCTTAGCTCTGCTAGTAATAAATAAAAGTGATGTAATCTTAATGTCTTGCTTTTTTTTGCCCCTCCCCCCTTCCCATAATGTTGATGTGTTGAAATTGTAGTCATGTTGTTGGCTTTCCAAACTTGACAACTATCCGTTGAACCCATCAGGCTTGCCCCTTTATTTTCCTTTCCCCGTGCCAGCAGTTGCATCACTATGGTTGTTCATTGCCTGTCCCTGTGTTCAATTGCTACTTCAAATCTGTCCCTCATGCTGAGTTTCCCAGCCTACTTATGTTTGAAGTTTCTACCCTCTACCTTCTCCTTGTACAACTAGTAAGTCAATAACACTGTAATTATTTTAATGACAAAGGCAACTGCCAAGAAAGAATTATTTATTTAAAAGATGCAAACTTCCTAAATAAGCACACTGAATAAGAAGGTTTTTAAGAAGGTACATGCACACACACAATATATGTATGTGTATTATATATACCTGTATATTTGTCACAAGTTTCAATATACAACTTATTTGCTTTTCTATAATGACAAAGAATATTAAACTCGCTGGATCTTATGTACCAGCAGCACACATCATAGTTTAATATGTTGTAAAACAAAAATATTGCTTTTAGCAAAACAGCTTATTAATTCTGCCTATTAATTTTAGTTGAATAAACATCATGAATGTGGTTAGCCAGATTGTTTTGAGCAATTTCTTTAGCAGTTCATAAAAATTTTTGTTTGTTCTGTAGTTATGGCTTAGTACTAAAAAAATGCAAACAACTATCTGATTTACAGTAAGAAGTGCCTTTATGAGGATAAGCCATTGGGAACTACAGGGTTCTTCAGCCTAAATGAGAGGGGTATAACAAAATCAACACGCATGAGTTAAAACACAGTAAATATAAATTTGGAAATGTGGCATTAATCTTAATACTTTTGTGAGTTGCATCCTTCAGCCAATCACAGAAAACTTAGTGGGCAAGAAATTATGTGTCTGTGTTTATAAAAGAAAAAATAATCTACTCTGACCTCATATGTATGTCTGATTAAATACTTTGGGTAGAAATCCTCCCTGCTGTTCCCCCATACTCAGAACTTGAACACAGAAATCAGTTGGTCAGATGGGAAGCTTCAGTAGATGAGTTTTGTGGATGAATTCCACTACTAATTGCTGTAAAATAAACACTGGCATGGGCACTATACAGTCCCAGTGGAATAAGCATCCAAAAATATAGTGTAGGGTTGAATTTATTATCAGTCTTGAGAGAATGCAAAAATCATTATACTTGTAATGTAACTGCTTGAAAACTGGACATCTTGCTTTTCAGTTAAAAATCATTTTCCCATATAAGAATTTACAAAACATGAGATTAAAAAAAACACTGCATGAATTTCAGGTAAGGAAAGTACATTTGTGTAATCTATAATCGAATGCTGGGAATGCAGCTGTGTCACTTCTGTTATGAGTTCTTTTGGGATCTCCTCTTTATGCTTAGGATTCAAGACATATGTGAGCTGTTGCAGCTTAATGAGTTACTGTATCAGCTGTGATGCTGAAAAAGACCTTGTGTCAGCTCCAAGTACAACCAGCAAGATCTAACATACATCAGCTTAAATATCCAAACCATTTTATTTCACATTTCTTACAAAGTAAGAGCTCAGTCAGTTACCCTGGATAATCTGATAACTTATGTCACAAAAATAAATTTCTAGGTATGGTAGGTGAACCCTCCATGACATGAATTAATTACACTGCTCACATGTGGTAGAAGGTCTTCACTGTATTATATTTTTTTTATGTCAGTCAGGGACAATGCATATATGAAAATAACATTTATAAAGAGAATCCTATAATGTCTGCTCCAAAGTCCTGGCATGGTGAAGCGTCTGTTCTGTTGACTTGGTTTCTGAAAGAAAGCTGAAGTTGAGGATTTTGGTTTTTAATTTTAAAATAATGTAATTGCTGGTAATATGAATGGTAATAAAGTTCTGAACATATAGTGTGGTGGTACAGATTAATACAGATTAAGAAGCTAGGGCAGTGCAAAGAAATTGTGTAATTTAATGAAAGTGCTAGTTGGATTTGACCTTGATAGTCTTTGTCTTTTTTTTTTTTTTTTTTGTTTGTTTGTTTGTATGACAGTGGGAGCTTTTGTTAGCAGCAAAATTTTCAGCTAGTTTGAGTTTTTCTGCAAAATACTCCCCATATAAGGGACTTCACCTTTTAATCTAGCTTTCTTGTTATTACTGTATAAGAGTTTCATCATTCTTAGCTGAGAAGAGATTAGCTGAAGGAGTCTTTTTCTCTGAGAGTAAATGATCAGAGTAATCCCATAGTTCCATCACCAATGTGTGTGGCTATTAAATTTAAGCTTACTCCATCTTCAGTTGTGACCACTATTACCACTTTCAGAAAAACAGGATGTCTCCAGTGGAGATGCAGCATTTACGTGTGAATACTTGCAAATGGGTAGAAAATAGACATAAGCTGTAGTCACAGATTTTTAAAGCCCAGTATGTAGTACATGAAGCCACACAATGCCATCATCACTGCTGGCCTTTCTACCCTTGATTCTGCTGTCACATTGCAGAACAAAGCCATATTTTCATGCAGCCTGGGTTGTGGTGGTTATTTAGCCTGACCCTATGTTGTTCTCAACACATGACAGCTCGTATCTCAAAGCTGCTGTGGGTGTGACTTCTGCTGGTCTTTCCCATAGTTTCTTCAGTTCTTTCAAAGGAGAATTTCAGGCATCCGAGTTAAAGTATCATTCTGACATCCTGAAAGACCTGAACTGACTATAGAAAAATAAGAATAAAATACATAAAGTGCTGCTGCTTCTCTGGCCATAGTGTTGTTTCATACTTCCAGATCATGACAGTTTGTGTAGCTTACTTTACAGGTAAGAATGCTTTGCTTAAAGGCTCACTAAATTAAGCTGAAATTCAACAAAACAGCATTATTATGTGGAAATGCGTGAAGAAAGTAATTTTTAAAGATGCTGGTGTTAACAGAAAAGTTCCTTTTACAACTTCTCTTCAGTTTCAGTCTTCCATGAGTACAAGTGGTCCTGTTTGCTGTTAATACGTAGCTATGGAAATGATGGTTGTATCATACATTCAGAATTTTATTTTGATCTGATGAGAAATATCACAGCCAAGTAAGTCCAGGGAAATAATGAAAGCTAGCTCTACAGTGAGTCAGGCCATCCAGGAGAAAAGTCAGAAGCTAAAAAGAGAAGCTCTTTGGGAATGAGTTATTGAGCTGGCCGGTGGGAGGAGAAACGCAAGCATGCTGCTCATCTCTTTTTTTGTGAGCAGCCACCAGTTGTGAATCTGTTTCTCTTTCTTCCACAGTCTTTTAACTTCTAATGTTAAAACCCCAGGCTGGAGAGTTATCCTTTTAATAGTTCTTTGGGTAAACTTTGCCCTTGGAGACGGACTGAAAATGGCAGGGTACCAGCACACTGTGTGCGTGTCTGCCTGTCTGACATTGCACATAAAGGTCAGTTATGCACTTTCCCCTGTCTTTCTGTCTGGCTGACTTGCAAAATGAGATTTTTGGCCCTAGAAGTCATGATAACCAAAGACCTTGGCTCTTTTGAAAGTCTTTTGCAGCTAACAGGCATTCCTGTTGGCCCTGACCGCTTTGGAAAGCGTGGCTGTGCCTGACGGAGGAATGATTTGTTTAGCAACGTGATGTGAATAATGAAATTCCTATTTACTCAGAAGAGGGAACGTTGTTGCTGTGTACAGGAAGCAGGGAGGCTTATAGGGAATATTAGCATCTGATTCTTTAGATTAGTGTCGGAGAAGAAGAAAGAAATAGGCTTGTTTTCATCTTTATTGCCCAGTTAGAAGCCCACCAGCATTCCTCACTTACCAAAGGATGGATCCTCATTTTGACTTTGTTTCCTTAATTCTGCTGTTTAGATGGGATGTTTCCAGTAGACAAATTGGATTTAAATGTATATTTAAATGTGTTCAGAAAATGAATATGCAAATAAAATAGAAAAGAAGTAGATTAAGTCAGGAACTCTCCCACATGTTGCGAAACTGTGTAAAAGTACTTGGCTTACTAATGTACAAAAATATTTGTAAGATTTGGGGCTTCTGTCTGTATTTTGGGCAAATTCAGCACACATTTCTCCATGTGGAGGAAGAATAACTATGCTCAATGAAGATATCCTTTTTATGAGAAAGTAGTTTCCATCGTGTGCATCCTGGAAGCAACTGATTACGGTAGCTGAAGTAATACATTAAAATGCATTGCTTTAAAAGGACTTTCAGAAACTATGGATTTGTAAATTTGGCCCATAGCTTTATGAAACTTAAGATCCTTAGGAGAAAGGAAGGCTGTTTTCAGTCATATCTTAGCGAGAGCAAGCTGCTGAGATTCTTATTTGGCCTTGAGGTGGAAGGGAGCAATTTGCACAGCTAGTCGTTAGAAGAAAGCAGGCCACAAGAAGGATGGACTTGAATGCAGTTTAGCAATCCCCATGGGTTCTGTGTCCTCTACAGTAAGACTTACCTTTCATTCTGTTTCACTTTTAATTTTGAGAAAGATAGTTTTGCTTTTCAGATGTGATTGATCTCACTGGAGATGATAAAGATGATCTTCAGAGGGCAATTGCCTTGAGTTTGGAGGAATCAAACAGGGCATTCAGGGAGACTGGAATAACAGATGAGGAACAAGCCATTAGCAGGTAAACAAAACAACTTATATAAAGCAGAAATTAAAATTAAAGAGTTGGAGATTGGCCTGTATTGCTTTTTATAATTTTTTTAATTTAACAAAGAATAACTTGTTTGTTTTCACTTATGCTACTGATATGCTTGGCTTCAGGATGTTGCTTTAATATATTGTATGTTCTACACTGGAAAATAGTTTATTATCTTTGGGCTAGGAGTTAATAGCATGTTTCACACCCGTGTATTTTTTTTTAACATTGAGGAAGTGGATGGAGGTGGAGAATATATGATCATATTTAAATAGGACCTAAAACTGAAAGATTGTGTTGTGTATTGGGTAAAAAGTGATGAAAAGAAAATACAATTAAGAAGCTAATAAGGTCTTTATCCCCTTTTTACATTGTTCATTTTACAGTAACACTTTCTTACCTCTGTGATAAGGCCGAGATGGGGGAGGAGATAGTACTGCTATGACCTGAGTGTACTAGGAGCAACCATGATATTTTAGCTGATAAAGTATGTTATTAACCTGTTTAACAAACAGGTTTTATAAGTTTTAAGTGAAGCTTACTTTTCACCTTAATGTTTTATAAACTTGATTTTCTCAACTTGGGGGTGTAAGAGTTTGTAAGTTAACTTTTGATCAGATTTGACAGTAACTTACAATAACTTCTTACAGTGTGTGTTTATGTGTAAATGTAAATATACTTACGAAGTACTTGCAACTTGAAACTAAACCTGGATTTTGGGTTGTGTGGTCGATGTTTTGGGGTTTTTTTTTTATTTTTTTATTTTTTGGCTGTGGCTGGAAAATGGCATTGATTTGATTCTCATGTTGGCAGGTTAAGTACTGCCCGTTTGTAAGAGAGTAGTTTTAAAAAGGACTGATTTAGGTATGCAAGGCTCACAGCAATAATTCTTTTGCCCAGTTCCCTGTGTCTGGCAGACTAGATGGCCTCTCAGAAAAGCCCATCTTTGAGACTGTCTCTCCGTTACGTTATCCACCATGATTTTCTTTTTTCTTTTGAAAAACAAGTGGATTAGTTGTGAGAGTAAACATACCAACAAATTATGCCCTCTTGCATTTGTGACAAAATTCTGTGGGTTGTTTTTTTTTTTTTTTTTTTGGTGACAAGATTTGTGACAAAAATAGTATTTGAGTGTAGGATAACATAGTTTTAGGAAAGAGTGGTGAAATGAGGGAGCTTTATATTCTCATCAATAATTGGAAAAAGGTTTTTAAGGGTTCTTTTTTCTAAGACCTCAGCATATGCTTAGCATACAAGGTTATGGTAGAAATTCTGTCTGGTTTTGGTTCAGCTTTTGTGTGTTCCTCTGTGAAGGCCAGAACTCTCACAATTACAGCATTGTGATTTAGGTGGCAGCTCAGGGAAACAGACCTGTTTCTGCATTAGGAAGACTTTTTCGTCTTTTTTTTTCTCGCCAGACTTTGACTGCTTCTGCTGTGCTCACTTCGTGTGAGCCTGGAGGCTTTAGTTTTTTTCCAGTGGCCTTGTGTTTTCCACTTGTCAGACTAAAAAGTTCTTTTTAGTCTTATCTACCTACTCCATAACTAAATATTATAAATGTTCTACTTAAATTATGTGGGTTTTTTTTTCCTGGTTGCAGAAAAGAGTGAAGTAGTATGCCATTTTTTTTCATACATAGCGTGTGCAAAAGCGTGTAGGCACTCTCTTCAGTTATATACAGAGACAAATACTGGTCCTCTTTTGATGAAGCTATATTAGAGGCATATATTTGATTGCACAGTTACACAAGATGTGTATGCTAATTTCAGAGCTTGTTGCTACCAAGAGGGATAGGGCCTATACCCCATACCACATATCTTTTTCTTGCTGTGTTATTCTTTGCAGTGTTTGTTCGGACAATCCAGTTCACAAACCTAAGCAAAAATATTTACTAAAGGATTCAAGGAGTGTCATGGCATAAGAAAGGGAATAGGACTTTGTGGATGGAGGCAGAGAAAAGAAAGAATCGGCCTCTTTTGGCAGTGCTGAGGTATTAGATCAACTCAGTTACTTACCAAGATATGCCCTGAGTTGATAGCAAGTTATTTCTGAATGGTACAAATACAGGAAATTCAGAATTCTTGCTCAGAACCATTTGGTCAGTTTTCTTAAGGATCAGACTGCAGATTGTTTTTTTAAAAAAATCACTTTCTGGTTAACACCCCACAGAAGAATGTTGGCATTCCAATAAAAAAACAGAGTATGCATGTTAGACTTCTGAAAACAAAAAGTAAAACACAGTGGTTGTAAACAAGTCAAGCTGCAGTCACTTTCTTCTGTTTTTCTAAGTTAAGTAAGAAGCAGAGATCAAATAGGAGCTCAATAATAAGTCAATTCAAATACTGAAATCTTTCATTTTTAATGAATTAGGATGTGTGCCTATTTAAATAATTTTCGAAATAGAGGAGTGTTTTTTCAAAGGTACACGTAGGGTTTTAGAACCTAATTTGCGCTGATTTTATTTGAGTTTTTCGGGGAACATTATTGGCATTTCTTAACATGTGTAATTAATGTTGCATGGATGTAGAATTTTTCTTCCTGAGTATAATTGCTTTGTGGTACTGAGTGGGGACAGATCTGATCACTACATAGATGTTGAGGAGTGTAGCTGAAATGTCCAAGAGTGTCCAAGCTAAACGTTTTGTGCATGGCATGTTTGAAGCGTTTAGTGTTCCCTCTTTAAATCTCCCAGTGATATGTTTACATTCAGTGCATTTACTAATATGAAAAAGCTTTTCCTATTAGTAATACTCTTAATGGATTGAAGGAGAATGAGGTTGGCCAGATAGGGGTTCACTGGGAAGACCAGTAAGATGACTGAAGGGGAAAGTAGCTGAGAGTATGCATTGTGTCTACAGCAGTGTCCATGTTTCAGTGAGAGTCCATACTCGGTGCATACAGATGTGCACAACCTCTGGGCATTTTCTTTACATGGTCACTGAAACTGCTGGGGACTCTGCACTATGGTATGCAGTATCTGTGCAGATAAAAGGTGAAACTGCAGAGGAAGATAGGGTTGGGGGGATTTCTGGATGTCCAGCTGGAAGAAAGCCACAATACGTAGATTTTTTTCCTTGTTCTTCTTTGCCAAGTAGCCTGCCAGAGTGGCTTTTCTTCAGTATGCTTAATGGGCTTCCTCAAAATGGCTTGGCTGAACTTTCATGCTATGGACCTGTTTTTGCCCTAGGTTTATTACATTGTGTGGCTAACCACGTGCAAGGAGCTCTGGAAAGCTGCTTGGCTATGCCCAGCTTGTTATTGAGAGAAAGAAAACATCCCAAACCAAGGGTGGCATTAACTAACCTTCAGTGAAAGTTACGCTCTGAACAGGATCCCACTGCAAGGAGATGGGGAAGCCTCTCGTCCCATGAAGCCGGTGACGTGCCGTATCCCACGCACGGCTTATGGCTCTGTTACTAGTGATTCCTACTGTGGTCTCTGTTGATGGTGTTGAAGGGTGTATTTTGGCTGCTTGATCAGATTGCCAAATCCTGTGCTAACTGTCTGAATAGGTACTCATTTGGTTGAAGAACAACACATTAGTAACATACTTTAAGATAGCCTCCCAAATCACATTCTTTGGGCTGTAGTGACGTTATGGTATAAGGGAAGTGGGGGTACTTCCTACACTGGTGAATGCATTCCTACTGAGCAGCTTTTGAGCTGATCACTGGGTTCCTGTTTAATATGCTCACTTTTATTTTAGAGTGATTCACACTATCATTGTAGCTGAAAATGAATTTGGCTTATAAGGTGTACAGGTATGGCACGTGCTCTCTGAGGACAAATAATGTGATAAGTAAACTTTTCTCAAGAACTGGTTCTTTATTTCTGGGAAAGAATCTCATGAAGCTATAAGAACTAAATACTTTATTAAAACATGAAAACAGATTTGAGAGGGAGTCCTCGAGGAAGAGGAAATCCCTCTCCTGCTACAGAAATATGAAAGCAAACATGAGGGAGAAATTTTAATAAGTAATTAAATTGATAAATGCCACTACTCTTGGGCTCTACTTCTATGTGAGGTACAAGGGCCTGCGATCATTTCCTGTGCCAGGAAACCAGTCTCCCGTAGTAAGGTAACTCAGGCTTCCTTTTTTTCCTCTCGAGGATCCGAGCTTTGATTTGCAGGTGGGGCTTAGCAGAACTCTGCTGGAAAAAGCTGTCTAGGAAAAACATGCGTTGGCCTAGCCTGGCCATCTTTTCCTAAGCTGGACATATATACAGCCTTATATATATGTGGTAGTCCTGTTAGAATAATATTCTAAGTGTGTTGTAGTCTGTCAGAGCCTTTAGGTTTTAAAGTTCCCTTCAGTTTACTTTAAACTAGAGTTTAGATCATTCTTTCTGAATGAGAAATTATTTTAAATGTGTATGACATTTGTTTTGATTTCATTTTTAATGTCGTCATCAGCTAACTCGTACTCTCAAAGCAGTTACCCTAGCAATGATAATGTTACCTTCCTGAGTTTTAGATGACCACTGTGTAAGAGTCTTTGTTTACCACTGAAGAATCAGGTTACATCACTACGCATTGTTTGAAGAAATGTCAGTGATCTCTACTGAACAGTAATAAGAGAGCACAGAGTCTTCAAAGGTCATATATGTACTTTCAATGCCTTTGGAAAAGGATGTGCTATTTATAAGGGTATCTGTCAAAAATCAAACGTTTGAAACTGACTAATCCAAAGGTAATTCCAAGTTTCAGGTTCTTCTGAGATTTATTGTTGCAAACGTATTTATACCAAATGAACTCTTAAATTCTAAATGTTCTTGTTTTTTCAAAATATATAATAATAGCAAATCAGTATGTTCCCTGAAGCAGTTGGTCTGCAGTAAGTTCATATAGTGCTTCATAGTTCTTGCAAGTCTTGTAAGACACCTTTTGTTAATTTGACAGGGACAGTCTGAAACAAAAATATGCAGTTGGGAAACAGTGATACGTGATTGTGGGGTTTTTGATGATTTTTTTTGTTGTTGTTGTTTTTAAGATGTTCAAACTTTGTCCTTTAGAAATTCTCTTTAAAGACCAGCCTAAACCTGCCTCTCTCTGCTGTTTAGTTGGTCTAGAACAGATGAAGATGACCCTTCAGACTACATAGACAACTTAAGTGCTTGTCATTTAACTTCTGAAATCCTGTGCTGGGGTGAACTTGGTGGCTCAGTAGCAGCTCAGCCATTTGTATAAGAGTCCGACTGGATAGTTGCAAACAGTCACCTTGTCATCTGTCCCCAAGCCAGACTGATCTGCTTATCAGTTAGAGCATTCGTTCTATGACTTTAATGTATCCATGCATATCTTCCTATTTAGAATATCTAGCTCTTGCAAATTACCTTTAAGGTGTCCTTTGTCACCAGACTGAGGATGTGCGCTGAGGTAGAAATACTGTGTTGAGTGAAGCTTGAGTTTGGGAGTATACACACTATCAGATTTGATTATCATGTGAAATACGATCTTTCTGCTTAAATCATATAGGAACAGTTTTCCTGCAAGCAGGGTGGTATACAATTAATTTGTAGGGTGACAATTTAAAAATTGTGGGGGTATATTTTTCCATGGCTCATAAAGTAATTACTTGCTATGTAAAGCAATTAATACAGTGACATAAGATGCAGAAATGGAAATTAAACAGCTGGGTTCCTTTTTTCTGAAAGTTACCTAGTTGACTTTGGTTTCCTATCAGTAAAATAAATATTGGTTACTTTGTGCTTTACATAGCACTAAGAGTATCTGTAGGTGAAAGTGCTGTGTGACAGACTAAAAATATTGCCTCATATTTCTTGTCGTCCATCCTATTTGAATCTGATTCTTAAGTATTTGACTTCTTATAGACATGGTGCTTGTACCTAGTGCTCTCATAGGAGAGTTTCTCATTTTCCAAAAGGTAACAGAATAATTGTAATATATTTACAAGTAAAACAGCATCTTATTGCACATATATCTGCTTTAAAAACAAGCTCAGCGACAAAAAAAAAAAAAAAAATCAGATGTTATAATTATGATGTCTGGATCATCTGTAACTAAAAGTGTTTTAAAATGTCTTTTTGCTTTTTCTCACGTCTTTCCCTCCCTTCTGTTCTGAAGAGTTCTAGAAGCCAGTATTGCAGAAAATAAAGCGAGTTTAAAGAGGACGCATCCAGAGGTGTGGAGTGACTCTCCAAACCCTTATGATCGAAAGCGGCAAGACAACTGTCCAGTAGGATTAAAGAATGTTGGCAACACATGCTGGTTTAGTGCTGTCATTCAGGTAAGAACCTGCTCTGATTAGCTATGTATACTCTTTCTTGGATTTAATGTTAGGTGAGTTATCCTAAGTAGATAGCATCTCAGTGTTGTTTTCCTGGGTAGTTTAGGCCACTGAATGAGGCATGTTTGAGCATCACTTATTTATCACATAGCTAAACATGGTCATGCGTATGTCTGGTTGAAGTGTAGTAAATACTGTAGTATAAGTAAGTGAAGCTTCAAAATAAATGTCTCTTATTAAAACTTGTTGAAGGCAAGGGGTTGAGTCTCTGAATGTCTTGAGTGCCCGCACCTCATGCTGACTTCAGTGACAGATGCAGATGTTAAAAACCTGTAAAAATTGGATTACGGATGTGGAACGAACTTTTTATATAAAAAGTAACATATGCAAATGGTTGAAAGGCGGTGGCTGACAGTGTAGGTAAAGGAAATGAGAAGCCCTCAGTCATGGAATACTTACTAGAATAGCTGCAAGGAGATGTTTGGCTGAATACGGTGAAAAAGGAATGAGTAACAGGAGAGAACCTGAGACAGGGGAAAGTGAAGGCCTGATGCAGATGTATCTGTTTTGGGATTACTTTACTTACTACAGTCAGTATTTGTGCTGTTACTCTGTTTTTGTGTGTATATATAGCTGACTGCTGACTTGTAATAATAGCTTAGTTCAACTAGCTATGTAGAAGATTTTTGTTTCACTTAAGTAGAAGAAGCCACCTCATTTTTTTAAAGTATGTTTAATGGGAAAATGAATGTGGATACAGCAACTTGTCTATGAAATCTAATGTTGTAATATCGAGCATTCTTTGTACATAAGCTTTATGAGTGCTGCTTTTGAGAGATTTTTTTTAGCAGTGATTGTTAAATCTGTATGCTTCTGTAGATACATTCAAAAGTCTCTAAACCCACAGAAAATCGTGGATGAAACTGAAATGTGATTGGAGCGCTTTTTTTTTTTTATTTTATGGGAAGTAAATTCAGCATATTGTAACTCTTGATACCGTCTGACATTTTGAGACAAAGAAAACTAGATATTTAATACCTATTTTCAACAAATCACTGTCAAGCTGAAGGACTTCAGATAAACTAATACTGTTTTTTTCATAATGATGGCTCTTATACTTCAGGCAAAGAGTTCATTTAGCTCACTGCTCTGTCTCTAGCACTTTCCACAAATGGATGCTTAAAAAGAGTACAAATGAGATAAGTATGTATGATACTGCTCTCCTAAAACATTCCCAAGCCTCCAGCTACTTTTGGCTCAGAGGATTTCTTGGTCCTGTTGCAGTTTGTTTAGTTAGTAATTCCCCATGGACCTCCCTTTTAAGTACTTGTCTCTCCTTGAACCCTTGCAAATTTCTTACATCCATAGGGTCCTTTTGATAGGAATTGCATAGTTGTACTGCATGTAGCATGAAGAACTGCCTCCTTTTTCTTTTTTTTTTTTTTTCCCCCCTGTCTCCTGATGGAACAGATAGTAGAAAGTTGATTGCTGTTACAGTTCTGTAGACTTCTACCATATTTTTGTTTCAACATGTTGGTGGTCTGTCTTCCAAGCTGAGGGACCAGGAAAGTACTCAAGATGGAGGTGGACTATGAATTCAGGGAGTGCTGCCATGGATGCATGCCAGGCTCTTAAGGAAAGACAAGTATGGAAGACAAGGAAGGGGGTTGCCCTTTATATGAGAGAGCAGCTCAAATGGGTGCAGTGCTTGCTTAGGACAAGATGAGAGTTTGTGGATCAGGATGAGAGGAGAAGCTGGTAAAGATGACACTCTGGCTAGTCTGGTACAGACCATCTGATCAGGGTGAGGAGGTGGACAAAGCCTGCTTTGAAGAACTCAGGGGAGACCCTGGTTCAGGTGGGGGACTTTAATAACCACCCTGACACCTGCTGGAAGGGCAATGCAGCAGGATGCAAGCAAACCAGAGGTCTCTGAAGGGTATCAGGGACAACTTCTTGGTACAGATACTGATTGGATCAACCAGGGGTGATGTACAACTGGATCTGCTGTTCACTAAGAAGGAAGAACTGGTTGGAGATGCAGCAATACAGATAGCCCTGACTGTAGTGGCTATGAAACAGTGGAGTTCAAGTATCTGATGGGAGTAAGGAAAGGACAGAAGCAGAGTACAGACGTTGGATTTCAGGAGAGCAGGCTGTGGCTTGTTCAGGAAACTGGTAGATGGGATCCTGTGGGAAGCAGTTCTGAAGGGCAAAGGAATTCAGGGAAGCTAACAGCATCCTCCAGGTGCAAGAATGGTCCATCCCACTGCTCGGGAGAACAAGTAGACGTATTAGGAGACTGGCTCGGCCGAGCAGGGAACTTATGGCAGAGCTCCAAAGCAAGCAGACCATGCAGGATATGGAAGTGCTGGGATGGGCTACTGAGGATCAATTTAAAAACACTGCCTGAGCATGCAGGAAAGCACAAGCTCAGCTGGTGTTGAGGCTTGCAAGGGGTATCAAGGGCAACAAGAAGAGTCTTTGCTGCTCTACTAGTAATAAAATGCTGAGCAAGGAGAACATGGGCCTGTTGCTGAATAGAGCAGATGATTAGTGACAGCAGACTCAAATAAGGCTGAGGTACTCAATGCCTTCTTCACTTCAGTTATCTTCAGCAAGATCTCCCATACCCATGTGTGCAGGTAGAGTCAGGGTTCAAGGAGGAGCAGTGGATGAGGATTGAGACAGGGATTATTTGAGAGCACTTGATGTGAGTGCAGAGTCCTGCCCTTGGGAAGGGAGACCCCCTTGACTGGGTAGGGTCAGTTCTTCAGGTGGGAACTGACCAGGTGGGGAGAGGCTCTTCTGGGAAGGCCTAGGAGGTCTGGGCCAACAGCAGCAGCAAGCTGAGTGTGAGCCAGCAGCAGGCACTGGTCGCAAAGACAGCCAGCAGTGTCCTGGGCTGTGTGATTAGGAGCACAGCTGGTAGATTGAAGGGAGTGATTAAGCCCCTCTCGTCAGCAGTGCACCCAGTTTTGGGTCCCCTGCTGATGAAATGAAGCGAGTTCAGCGGAGGGCCATGAAGATGGCCAGGGCTGGAGCACTTGAGCTGTGAGGAGAGGCTGAGAGCCCAAGGGTTGTTCATCCTGGAGAAGAGAGGACTTTGGGTGGGACCCAACAGCTGCCTGCCTGTACCTACGGGGCAGTCACTGAGAGGATGCAGCTGGGTTTTTCACAGTGATACATGTTGAGAGGATGTGAGACAGTAGGTGTGAGCTGAGATAAAGGAAGCTCGTAGTGTCTGTCGGGGGAAGCTTTCTCATGCTGAAGACAGTCAAGCAGTGGAGCAGGTTGCTCCGCAACGTTGTTGTGCCTTTGTCCTTGGAGGTCTTCAAGACGCGACTGGCCAAGCCGTGATCAGGCGGGTCTGCTCTGGTAGCTGACCCTGCTTTTGAGCAGGAGGTTGGACTGGATGAAGTCCTGAGGTCCCTTTTGAGCTTTGCCTTTTGACTACTGCCAAGCACTGAACAGATACCTTTATGGAACTATTTGTCATAAATCTGTCTTACTTCAGTAACAATAATTGGCTTGGAGCCCATCCTCTTCTATACAGTTTAGGGTTGTTTTCCACTACGTACATCACTTTACACTTACTTGTGTTGAATTTTATTTTATTACACAGTCACTCCACACCATGTGATCCTTCTGTCAATTCTTCATTGTCTCTTGCCTTTATTACCTTGAATATCTTAACTGAGCAAACCTGGTCATCTTGACGCTAACTGTCTTCTCCAGATCACTTATGAATATGCTCACCAGCGCAGTCTGCAGCACAGACCTTGTAAATTTGCAGTAACAACTCTTCAGACAGGAATAGACCATTTACTTCTGCCCTTTGTTTCTTTCTTTTTACTTAGCTATTTATTGGTGCTATGACCTCCATCTTATCTGATGGCTGCTTAGTTCAGTTAAGAGCCTTTGTTGAATGACTTCTTCAGAAGTCATTTTGAAATCTAAGTAGACTGTATAAATTGGATTGCTGTTATCCATGGTTTTTTTGACTTCTTCAAAGGACTGCATGTTTTTCTTAAGGCAGAATTTACCTACCTGTAGTTACAGGTAACGCTTTAGGTAATGAAACCGAAAGACTTTTACTTCTGTATTTGTTCTGCCTGCCACCTGCCTTCCCATCTAAGGTTTCACATTCCTAGGCCTCTTTCCTTTCAGTGTATAGCAAATTATCAAATTATACAGATGCTTGAATTTTATGTTTTCTTGAGATCTTTTAATATTTTCCTTGTTCACCTCTCTTTCTTTCCTGATTCCCTCGCATGCATAGCTTTGTTCCAATAGCAGATACGCTGTCTTGGTGCTAGTGTAGAAGCAGATCTTATTTCCATGAAGGCATAACTTTGTAGAGTTATTTTGACTTAGTGTTTTACCTTTTTTGTTGTTGTTCTGTAATCAGCTTTCTCATTCCGAAGTCCTTCCAGAATCTCAAGATAACGGATTTTATGTGTGTATTTCTGTAAACAGAATTAATTATTGATAGGAAACTGCAAATATTTCAAGAAATGTTTTCCAGGGAACTTGAGTTTTAATTAATTAGTCATAGAGATAAAGAACAGGCTAGGGAATACAAAAATCTATGCTAGACCTATGATCTCATGTTATTTATACCCAACGTGCAACTTTATACCTTGAAGGTGGATTATAAAGAGGACTAGCCAGTTCTTATGATCATCACCCGTATTATGTGAAAATCTGTGACATTTGGAATTGCAGTGCTTTGACCCAAAAAGATAATTAAACTTCCATATTTAGGTCTATAAAATGTAATTCAAGTAAACCATTTAAAGATTTATAGCTTTAGTTGGTTGAAAATTTAGATTATTAATATTGTCTGCCAGCCAGGAAGACTTATGTTCCAAACAACTGTCCCAGGAAATTTAATGCATGTTAATTTAGAGCATTAGCTAATATCATACTTATTTATCCACAGGGCAGATTGACTCCTTGGGTTGCATTGACTGTGTAGAAGTATTTTCAAGCTTTCCTTGCAGCTTTGCGTATCACTGAAGTTAATGTTTAGATATTGTTGACCTCTGTCAGTCACAATAATATTTTGTGTAATATAATTAAAACAAAATTGTAAAGGAAGTCTTCAATATATGTTAGGGAGTACTTGTTTAAAAATGCATACTTTCAACATTTTAACAGTTTTCCTATGTAGTGCATGTTTTTTTTTTTAATGCGACCAATTAGCCAACTTATGTAGATGCATCTAACTTGACAATTGTGTTAAGAGCATGAAATTCCTAAAGATCCATCTGCTGTGAGTGACAGCAAACTCTAACAAGATGCAACCGTTTATTGAAATACTATCTTTTTATCTGTATTTGTGTGCTAAAGAAATACACACATGGAAGACATCCCCTTTTGAAGGGAAGGAGTCTCTCTTCAGATAGCTCTGAAAAAAATTTTGCTTACAACAGTTATACGCAGCATCATTAGAGTCAGCAGTTATATTTTTACCCAACATGACTTTTAAAAATACTTCCTGTTGTTGAAGGCTTTTGACTCAATAATAAACTGAGTTTAAAACTGAGTCCATGAGTAAATATGTCCAAACAAAGCTTTGATAAAGCGTGTTAGCTCTTTGCTTATCTGCCAAGAAAAGAATCAAGTCCTTCAAGGATTTGTTTCCCTCCTCTAGATCCTTTAATAAACCAAAATTTTTGAAAGAAGATCATCCATACATGTTTTGCAACTGTTTATGTAAATTCATTTTTATAAAGGGATCCCTAAAACTTGAGGTACTAGAATATTTCCAGAAGTTTGGGATTTTTTTTCTAATTCTCATTCTAAGTGTGTGTATCTGCTCTTTCTGCTCTTGAAGTAGAACTTATCAAGTCCTTAAAAGAAACAAAACATGAATATACTACCCAGTGTTTTTACTTACATTTTGCAGTAGATTTCTGTGGTTCTTTTGTGAAAGACAGCTTCACAAATTTCCCTGTTTTTTAGAGTTTATAATCTGAAACTTGGGTCTGAAAATGATTTCTAAATAGTAGAGTTACTGAGCTTGTTAAGCAGCTTTTCCATGTCAAATTGAATAAGAATTAGGTGTTTGCAGGACTTAAGGACTGTAATTCGCAGGACAGAGATGCACTAACGAGTGTCTCTTGGCGTTGTTTGTAGGCTTGCTACTTGTGCAAGTTGTCTCCAAGGTGTTTTACTTGAGATATTGCACAACAATAACTTTAGCCTTCTGAGTTCCAAGTAGCATTTCAGCAAAGTACAGAAAGTAATGCCTTTGCCAGTATCTTGAAAAAGGTGTGGTGGCAGATACTGAATACTTGGTCATTTAGCAAATGCAGTCTGCTCAGTGCACTAAGATCATGGTCTGATAGAGGGAAGAAAGAATATATGGGGAATCACAGGAAAATTGTACCATAAATACTGCTCTTTTCTTCCTCATCCCATCCCATACCAAAGTACCAGCTGCAGCTTTTTGCTGTGTCTTACAGCTTCGTAAGAGCTTCTCTGGGTTGTAGCTCCCCACTTTACCAAATGAGCTATCCCATCAGGACAAATGGGGTGAGGCATCTACATGCTCTTTTCTCCACAAGTCTAACAGAGTCTGGTTAGTCACTCAAAAATGAGACGTTTTAAATCTTTTTTTACCTAGTGGTGCATGGCATACGGAGCAAAGGATTAACAAACTACAGTCTTACGAGCATAATTCTCCATGGCTGTTCTTTAACCTTTATTTTTTGAGACCCTGATGCCACCTCTGGCATTTGACTCTGTTGCTTTGTGTTTGGGACAACCTTCTTGCTTTCCTGATGTCATCTTTGGGGTTAGGATCTGATCTGATCGTAAGCTTTTAGTTTTGAGAGGAAGAAGGCCAGCTTGACAGAGGAGAATGAAGTATTTCCTTCCTATATTGGTGGCTCAGCGATTGTTCTTACTGTCTTTGAAGCAGTTTATGACAAGAATCTAACTTTTGCATTGTTTTGTTTTTCCGATTTGTCATGTTGAATTAAAGGGATCATGATGGATGATGCAGCCAATGAGTTCATCAATAATAGGCTATTTGGTATTAAGTAGTAGTGTATACATAGATTGTACATGATTCCCTTGCTTCCCTGGATGTGTAATGGAAGATTGGATGGTCAAGACGATCCAGGGTGCAATCTCTGGTTGAGTAATAGTCATTGCTAGAGTATTTTCTTTCTGCTACTTTCTTTGTGGAACAGCTTGGGGGGAGGGAGGATATAATATAAACCGATCTAAACGGTTTCATGGAGAGAGGAGTAATGAAGTTGGAAAACTAGTCTCTCCTTCCATCCCTCCTTCCCTCCATCTCCATGTTGAGTAAAGAGCTACCTGTCACTTCTGCCAAGTTCTGCCATCTTTTAATCTTTTTTGATGGGATATTCCTCCTCCTTCTTTGTGTTGTCCCTTACAGGCTCTAGTTCTTCTGGTTGCTCCTGTAAGTTTTTAAACAATTACCTTATATTTAGTTGTACATAATCTCGTGAAACTTCAATTTTGAAGGGTTAGAAAGCTTTAACGGATGATGGCTTTAGCTTTGACTAATAACATGATTGCTCATTTAATTAAAATACAGGATACAGAATATAAGTGTTGAGTTTTGATTTTACATGCCATTTTTTAGGTTTAATAGGACATGAAATCATTAAATTGTTTAGGCATCCTATTTAAAGTTATGCCACAAACTTCTTTCATAAGTCTCATGTATTTAGGCAAAAACATGAAAACTTTAACCATGTAAGGAGATGTTGGCTGCTATTTTATGTCCTAACACAATTTTTTTTTTCTAGCTTTGAGCATGTAATAGAAGAGTAGTTGGATGGCATATGCTAGTATGTGCCAAGACACAAGAATAAAGTGAATTCTTTTGGAAGCATCTCAGATCATGCTTATCTGCCTTCTGCATTATAGTAATGTTCTGAGTTTGTTGCTATAAACCAGTAAGTGTTCTCTTAAAGCAGACTGGTAATACCATAGTGAACTGTTTATTTAAAATTGTTGACTTAACCTAAGTCTGCTAAGTCAGTTTGACTTTCTAGATCAAGAAGTGTGAAAGCTGTTTTCCATCTTCTTCCATGTTACACCTAAGCCTTTCGGAAAAACGAAACATGACAGCTTAAAACTGCATTTTATACTTTGGTTTTTACCAGTGTGGAATGCTGAATTGTTGACTTGTTCATGAATAAAAATGTGCTTTTCGAGAGACTTTTCAAAGCTTTTAGGAGCTGCAATTGAATCTCCCTCTGTGACTTTAGAAAATGCTAAACATTTTCCTGACCTTTATCACTATGTACATGGGGTTGTTCTGCACAAATTCTAACATGAGCCGTACCATGTGCCATAACAGTCTGTAGGAGCTTTGCTTTAGAGAGGAGGAGGGAGAAAAGACTCCTCTGTACTTTCACAAGTAAGTTTGAACAAGAGCTTGCTGAAGTCCCAGGTTTTAAGCTGTTTGCCTTTCTTCCCTTCTCTCCTCCTTCCACACAACCTTCTAAAGAATGTGAGGATTTTCAGGAAACATTTTGACTGTGCCAAGTTTTCAAGGGGGAAGAGGCAATATCAGGAATATGATTTGGGTGATTTCCTTGTTTTCCTAAGGTCCTTTTCCCTAGGAGGTGAAAGACAATATGCAGGCTTACTATATGCATATTAAAAATATATCTAAAATTTTCTATAGTCATGTTACTTGAATTGTATTGTACATTTTATGTAAAATTCATTTAATCTTATAAAGAATAATAATGCCGATAAGTATAGCAGTCAATTTCCTTTTAGTTTGTTTGTTACATGGGAAGAATTCATATAGTATTATACTTGCTGACTGTCTTTTAACACTGTATGACGTATGTGTAGGCTTAAATATAGGTCTGATGACTGTATTTAATGCCAGTTATTAGCCTCTATTCTGATAAAGAGGACTTACCACTTACCATGAATAGGACACGCACAAGTAGGTGCTGGGTGGAAAGGAGCGTAGTGTGTGAGCAGAGCGGACAATGCAATGGCAGCAAATAGCCACTTCACGGGCTTTTAGTGTTGGAAGAGCAGGATCAAGAATATGAACTAAAAGGTAAAATAGACCATTGAAAGGAAAAGGTGGGGAAGACCTTAAAGACAAGAGAGAGAGGCAAGAGGGGACGAATTAATGATAGAAAGCCCAAAAGGCTCGGGGGATGGACAGAAGTGGACTTAGTTGCTAGTGAGGTTGCTTTTTTTGTGTGTGTGCACTTTTCTGGACACTGATACTTAGTCTGAGGTTTGCAGGTGTGTTAAGTCACTAATAAAGTTAAGTCCAGTATTTTGGAGTACTTTATTTTTGAACCCTTAATAATGCAAATATTGGTAAATAATAAATTTGAAATTCTTAATGCTAATGGAAAGTTTATCTGCTAATGTGTGCAGAGTTTGGCCTATGGTCTGTACCATTCTGTATTTCCTTTGGTTAAGACTATCAGCATGAATACGGAAGCTAACCCTAATGACTGTTTACTAAAACTAGCTCTGTGTACGGTAAAATGTTGATATTGTTGCTAAAGTGAAGTAAGAATGTGAGTCTAATTTGCCATGTTAGTAGAGGCACTCTATTCCAAGTACTACACTTAGTGAAATAGGCAAAGCTCTATTTCTGCTCATTATTTTTAGAACAATAATAACGTATGCATTTTTTAAGACTGCTCTATGCTTACTATACAAAATGAAAGTAGATATGGTCTCTGCTTTGTGGCTTTAAAATCAGAATAATTATGAGACTGGACATGCATAAAAGGCCCAAGATGGCTTAAGTACATGTGGTGAATGGATGTTGCAATGTTGTAATGCATATATAAGCTTCCTGCTTATACAGGATCACGTATTACTTTAATGCCAGTACCTGATGTTCATTTAAGAGCTCTGTAGGAATCCATGCTTTGCTTTCCCCCCTTACTAAAAGTTGCTTTCAAGTGGTACTAAAAAGATAGCTTTAGATTTTGGTTTCTAGCCAAATTAAGTCCTCACTAAATTGTTCTTGCCAATATTCAAGCGAGTCTTCATGTTTTTCTCCTGTTAAATCTCAAGCCTTGGCACTAGATTGGACAGACTCCTTGTCTTTTTCTGCTGCTGACAGATCGGTATTGTCATGCTCATCTACACTAGCAGTGGCATTCCTGTCCATTGTTAACCATTACCAGTTCGCTTTGGTAAAAGGAACCCTACAAACTAGCATGCCACAAGAATGGCAATTATGTAGATTTTCTTGGGGCTGCTCTTGTGAAAAAGGAAGAGAACCCTAAATGATGACCACGTTTCACACTGTGCCAGTGTTGTTCCAGCTGTCTGCCAGCATGTATGTACTATTTTGATTGCTAGGCTTCATTTGTAACCAAGATATTTCTTCTTACTTATCACCTTAGGGGTTTGGGTTTTCTGCAGGC
The DNA here is from genome assembly GCF_036370855.1 of Dromaius novaehollandiae. NCBI lineage: Eukaryota > Metazoa > Chordata > Aves > Casuariiformes > Dromaiidae > Dromaius > Dromaius novaehollandiae. The sequence continues at coordinate 109,998,909 of NC_088098.1, forward strand.
ATTATAACATTGTTTGAATTGCATTCATTGTACCTGAACATCATAGTTGATTTCTTGCCAAATGAGAATGTTTTGGGCATCTTGCTGATTGGTTTAGAACTAGTAGTCGAAATGACTTTATACGAGTCTCAAAGAACAATTTTAAAGTCATTTCTGCCTTCTGAGCTTAGTCTTTACAAAGTCAATGGATAGATGTTGCACTGCTTATCTTATCAAATTGTCTTTTTCATGTAACCTTTTAGAAAGGTAATCAGTGTTGAAAATTCACCAATTCTTACTCAAAAGGATTTTCTTTGTTCTCTAAAGATGGAAACATAGAAAATTGCTTGCCAAATAAAATACATTCATACATTTGTCACTGAAACAACTGTTTTTACTGCCCTGTACTTAGAAAACTTGCAAGAATCTCTCAGAGTGCCTGTCTAATGCTATAACCCAACAGCTTGATAGATCAGCTTTTATCTGGATGCAGAAGAGTGTTCCTACTCTGAAATTATTGTTAATGTCAATACGTTTACTATTTTAATACTCTGTTGGCAGCTGTTAATGATCTGTTATATACCATATTTCTATGGGTTTAATATGCTGACTAGTTTTCATACTTGTTGTATTAACGCAGCATCACAGTACATCAATGTTAAGAAGTATTCCTATGTTTAGGCAACCTAAATTCTGCCAGGGTCCTTATATTTGATTATCCTAGACATTCAGAGGGGAAAAGGCAGGTAAGATATCTTAAGTGAAGTTGAGGCTGCCTGTATTCTGAAACTGTTTCGTCTCTGTGAGGCATTAAATACTGGATCAGTGATCAGGATCACATTTCACATATCTTACAAAATATAGTGAGGATAGGCATCACTCAGAGAAATTAATATTTTTAGTATCTTCTCTTTTTGAAATTAGCATTCTACCTTGTTTTCTGCAGCATGGTAGAAAATATGTCTATGTCTTTACCTCCTGTAGCAGGTAAAAGCCGCAGTATGTCTGTTGCCCTTCAGCACAGTTAGCTTGAACGCCTGAAACTGATACTGTTTTTTTTGGTTTTGTGGGGTATTTTTTGTTGTTTTTTGTTTTTGTTTTGTTTTTGTATAATGGGAGGCAGGTAGCCTGAAAAATTATTGCTTTTCATGATAATTTGCATTGATATAAGTTGGTACTGCTGTGATTCCACCCATTTCATGACTACAGTGCTCATCTGTCTGCTTGGTAAGCCATTGTTAAACTAGCAAGAAAAAAAACAGCAAAAATTATCAATTTTCTGGCAGCTTAATGAGGCAAACAAGGCAGGTAGTGGGCAGGTTGTGGAAATGCATGGATGGGCTGCTGAGGAGCAGTGTAGAGACACTGCCTGGACATGAAGGTATGGTGTTAGGAAAGCAGGAGCTCAGCTGGGGTTGAGGCTTGCAAGGGGCATCAAGGGCAACAAGAAGAGCTTTTACTGCTTTACTAGTAATAAAAGGACTGAGCAAGGAGAACATGGGCTTGCTGTTGAATAGAGCAGGTGATTTAGTGACAGTGGATTCAAATAAGGCTCAATGCCTTCTTTGCCTCTGTCGTCTTCAGTGAGGTCTCCCATACCCATGTTTGCAGATAGAGATATGCTTCAAGGGGGAGAGGAACCATGGATGAGGATTGAGACAGAGATTATTTGAGAGAACTTGACACATATAAGTCTATGGGATTTGTTGGGCTGCATCCAGTGGTGCTGAGAGTCTTTTCAAGATTGTTTTCTATCATCTTTTAAAAGGTCATGGAGAGTTGGGAAGGTTTCAGGTAACTGGAGAAGGCCAACCTGGGGAGCTACAGGCTGAGTGGCCTTGATTTGGTTCCTGGAAGGAAAATCATGGAGCAAGAAAACATTTCATGAGCACATGAGGAAGGAGAAGGTGATAAGGAATAACCAATAGGGATTTGCAAAGGGCGAATTGTGCCTGACTAACTTGATACCCTTCTATCATGAAATGTCTAGGATTTGTGGGTGTCATTTACTCTCACTTGAGCAAGGCTTTTGACAGTATCCTCCAATGTTCTTGTGTACTGATCAGAATGTCATGGTGTGGAAGTGTGAACAACTAGATAGATAAAAAAACTTCTTGGATGATCGGGTTCAGGGGATAGTGATTAATGGGTCATTCTTTACCTGGAGGGCAGTAACGAGTGGAGTACCACAGGGGTCTGTCCTGTGACCTCTATTAACATCTTTGAGTGACATGGAAAAGGTGATGCAGTTCATGCTCGTCAAGTTTCCAGATAACACCAAATTGGGGGGAACCAGTCAATACCCTTGAAGGCAGAGCTGCCACTCAGAGGAAACTGGACAAGCTGGAGGAATGGACTGACAGGAGCCTTATGAATATCAACAAAGACAAAAGTGAAATATTGTCCCTGGGAAGGGAGACCCCCTTGCAGTGATACCAGCTAGGAACTGACTGGTTGGGGAGCAGCTCTGCTGGGAAGGCCCAAGGGGTCTGGGCCAACAGCAACAGCAAGCTGAGCGTGAGCCCACAGTGGGCACTGGTCGCAAAGACAGCCAGCAGTGTCCTGGGCTGTGTGGCTAGGAGCACAGCTGGTAGATGGAGGGGAGTTTTGGGCCTCCTGCTGCAAGAAAGACACTGATAGAGTGAGTTCAGCGGAGGGCCATGAAGATGGCCAGGGCTGGAGCACTTGAGCTGTGAGGAGAGGCTGAGGGCCCAAGGGTTGTTCATCCTGGAGAAGAGAGGACTTTGGGTGGGACCCAACAGCTGCCTGCCTGTACCTACGGGGCAGTCACTGAGAGGATGCAGCTGGGTTTTTCACAGTGATACATGTTGAGAGGATGTGAGACAGTAGGTGTGAGCTGAGATAAAGGAAGCTCGTAGTGTCTGTCGGGGGAAGCTTTCTCATGCTGAAGACAGTCAAGCAGCGGAGCAGGTTGCTCCGCAACGTTGTTGTGCCTCTGTCCTTGGAGGTCTTCAAGACGCGACTGGCCAAGCCGTGATCAGGCGGGTCTGCTCTGGTAGCTGACCCTGCTTTTGAGCAGGAGGTTGGACTGGATGAAGTCCTGAGGTCCTTTCTGAGCTGAATTGTCCTATGGTTGGGCCATGATGTTTTCGCCTTCGTTCTCTCCTCCTTTCTTAATTGTTTGAAAAAAGTGATTGGCCTCGTACACACACTTGTTGGATACTTATTTACACGCTAGTATCTGATTTCTAATAATCTGTGAAATCCTCTCTTCACATGCGCTTCTTTTCTCATGAAGAGACAAACTTTCTGAAGTTGATATAGCTCAGCAGACAGTAACTACAAACAATACTGTCCTGATGGTATTGCTGGCAGTGCATTACTCTGAGCATTCAGATATCTCTCAGTATGACTGTGTGTATGGTAAAATACTGTTCCTGTGATTAAATGTGGCTGACAGTGTGATCTACAAATTAATATACTGTAAAACTCAATTTAATTTTTGAGAAGGTTAATAACATATTGATTTAGAAATTTTGAGTAGAATGAAGGGGTTGAAAGGAGTGTATCAAACAATCCTCTACTTATTTTCTGTGGCAGAAAAAGTAGAAGTTCAGCTCAGTAGTATGAAGTTCCATATTCACATCTTAAAATTACAGATTAAAGAAATGTGGCTGTTCTGAAAAATGTGTGGACTGAATGCTGAGTGAAAATCATAAACTTCTGGACATTTTTCTGTACTTAATTTGTGTATATTATGAAATTGGCCAGTTCAGTGGCTTGGCACTGATGGCACTTGGATTAGTCCTGGAGAGAAGCCAGTCTTTGGACATTATATATCATCAGCTAGTTTATTTTGTGTGTAAGACATTGCTATGTTTTACTTGATGAAAAGCCCATTGGTGGAATGCTGTTACATCATAAGACATAACTTCAATTAGCTTGAACTTCTAGAATAACACATGAATTAAATATTAACATTTTCTACTCTTTAAACAAAGGCCTCAGTGTTTTGATCCTTCTTCTCTGCAAGGAAGGATAAAAGGAGAACCTGCAGTTTGAACAGCAAAGCAGAAAGAAAAGTTTCTCTACTTGACTGTCTGTGTTGATTTAAGGAGGTTGAGATGGTCTTTTCTGGTTGGTGTTTTTGTAGGTGTGTTCTTTTTACATCCAAAAATGTTAGATAAGACAGCTTTGGTTGTCTGGATTTTTGTTAGAGATGCTGTACTTTGGAGTATGGGAAGAGGTCAAACTTGGAAAAGGCTCTTTTCTGAGGAGAGTCATGAATGCTGCAACTTATAACAAATGGATCTTTTTTCCACCTTTAAGTGTTCTGTATTTTTAGAATAAACCTAGTGCCCCTTTACAATTTGAGTTTTGCTTTCTTGGCACTATGGAGCTGAAACCCTATTAAATCTGTTGTGGTCTGTGAAGTCTTAAGTTTTTACCTGTATAGGACAAGTTGAAGGATCAAAGCATATTGCCAGGGTAGGCAAGCTCTCCCTTTCCAAAATAAATAGCTAATATGTGATCAGGAAAAGAAAGTTATTTATAAATTATAAATAGTTATAGATTGTAAAAGCAAATGGAATGGAGAGAAGGGAAAATCTTTCATGTGCTTCTGTGATGATGAGCATCTTTAAAATACTTGGGACCATTTCTGCAATCCTTTCCTTGTCTAATTGCCAGTCTGCAGGAATAAAGTAACGGTATTAAGTCTAAATTACCTTTAAGGAATGCTAGATCTTGAACTTGAGCAAGAGATAGGCAGTTCTTGCTCTTACAGAAGAGCAATGGTTCAGTCATGTAAGTGGCAGTCAAAGACTTTATTTCCAAGCCACTGCTTTGGATTTTAGTTTTTGCTATCTAGCTTCTTGTTCTTGTAGGCTCTTTGGCTTCAGTAGTTCAGTGTATGACACTGTGGTGTTCTTCATAGGTGTGCCTGTAGACACCTGTTTTCCTGCCTTATTGTCTATAAAATGAGAATAACAGCAGTTACTTACTTGCAAAGATACTTAATTCAGTTTCCTTACACTGTTGGAAAGTATTCAGATCCTATAATAATGGGAGGAATGGACAGAATGCAAAAAATAGAGATAAATGTGAGTGGATTTTAGCTGAATGTACAAAGATGTACCTTCTTCATTGAGGAATTAGATGATAAAGGGGCTATGAGATTTATTTTACATGGCTAAGCAGGCTTTAATTTCAATTTGTTTTTAAAACTGACAGTTATAGAGTTAATGGAATTCTTGTTGTAAAATGTAACTTATTCCACTTATCTACAATGCTTCATTTATGTGATTACTAAGTTTAAATAAGGTATTTTTTAATTATGCAGTTTTCTTGGCAAAAATAATTGTCCTTTATTGAAAATACATTAAGCAAATTTAAGTGAAATAATGTAGCTTCTGAAATGAAACTTTAGCATTGCTTATGTTTAACATTACATTTACTTTGCTAAGGCACATTTGGGAAGATTTTTTCTTGCAGAAGTGCTTAAACTTTTTTTTTTTCCCCCCCCAGTCATTATTTAACCTGCTGGAGTTTCGAAGACTAGTTTTGAATTTCAGTGCTCCTGCAAATGCTCAAGATTTGCCCCGAAACCAAAAGGTAAAATTAGAAACTAACTTCTCTAGTGGTTAAGGGCATTTCTCTATTGTAATTGAATTTTACACTGCTCTCTATTTCAAAGTAGCACAGATTTTACAGGTGCCAATTAACATTTCTCTGAGCTTCCTATCACTTATCTGGTATAAAAAACATTTTAGTCTCACAATAGAGTACAGAGGAGGGTGTTAAGACATCTAGAGTTTGATCAGAGTTCTGCTGCTTAGACCAGATCCAATGGAAGGGCTTTGCTGACACAGCTGTGGCAGTACTGACTGTAGTGAGAAAGCATTTCTAATGTGAATGTAATTCATATTAGCAACTGTGTTTTATTCCAGTCCTCTCACACTGTGCAGTTACAGGCATGCTTTTCTGTTACCCCATATATTTTTGATCTGCATAGCTTTGCCAATAATGTAGTTTGTGTTGGCTTGGCCACTTCGTTGTTTTCTGAGGGATGTTAATTACTTGCAGCTCGTGATTTGAGATTAAACTTTCTGTTATTAGCTTGTCTCTTTTGGCCTTTTCATGAGGTGATTGTAAGCATAAATTTTCCCATATTTATTCTGGTACTCCTGTGGAATTGGGTGTGTGGAGGGGAGGGTTTGGCTCAGATTTCTTGTGACCTCAGATGAATGAGGGGGGAATGGTCACGGACCGAGGGGCAAAACAGGCCAAATTTTCTACCTTCATGAATACCTCCTGAGGAAGGATGCATGGGGGTACTTTGAATTGTGTGTTATGGAACAGCTGCAGAGGAGGGATGGGGAGAGGACGTGGCTGTATGAAGCATGAAGACATTTGATGCCCTGATTCTATCAAGTTAGAGAGCAGTGAATTTTGGCATCTCCAGAAACTAGATTATTGCCTTTTGTGCCTTTCTTTCAAATTTTAGAAAGCGGAGTGTGTTGTGAGCCTGTTCTTAGCTTTTTGGCACTTCAGGTTTGACTGGAATGTTCAATAGCAAAAATAAGAGCTTTAAGTAAAAAAAAGCAAAAGAAAACAAATACAGAGAAGCCAGTGTCCATTTTTGAAACCTCTAGGAATGTACCATGTAGCGGAAGTTCCTTCTCAATGTCTAGATTAACTTTCTGCTCAGCATTTCGGTATTTGTCACATAATTAGTTCTAGTAACATCTGCAAGTGCTTGGAGTTCTTTGCCTTTGTTTCAGGGCTTAAGAAGTAGCTGACATCTAAGAGGTGGTACAATATAGATGACATCAAGATGTCGTCTTTGTAAAACTTCTTGCTCAGGCATTGGCACTAGCAGCCATAAGCATTTTGCAGTTCCAAAGTGCTATTTCTTAGAAATTCGGACCATGGCAGACAACATTAAGGCTGTGTGAAATAGTGTGACGTCAGCCAAGCATACACAGATTTGGGTAGGAGCCTTGCTTTCTACAAGCCTACTAGGAAGAACTTCTGGCGATGGTTTGTATCCTCTCTTGTATCTAATGTTAAATTTCAGAATGGAATGACATAATTAAACCTGTGTACTCATATCTCTTATCTTCTGCTAAAAAGCATGGATTTGTGTTGAAATAAATTTTGGGGAGAATTTAGGAAAAGGGAACATTCCACTATTTGGGACTTTGCCAAATACAAGAATTAAATTTGAATGCTCCCAAATACAGTGTTTTCATTTCTTTACGGAGTGAAGACTACTAGAGATAGATTAAATTAAAGTTGTAATATATACTGCCAGTTGACCCCCCCCCCCCAAAAAAAAAGAAAAAAAAGCCCTTGAATTTACCTCTATCTGCTTACTTGTTTTAAAACTATCTTGGCTTAATTTAGGTGTGTGGTTTTTTGTTCGCTTGCTTTTAAACCCAGTGTTAAATACTGGACGCTACTGACATGAGCTAGGATCAATTTTTTTTGCTAATAAAGACCAGGTTTTTATAACCTCAGATTTTCAGTTTCTTGATTTATATCCATTTCTTCTTCCAGTGGGTGGAAAGCAGAGTTTAATGCTAAGATCATGACAGTCTCCCAATTTGAAATTAAAGCATGTGGTTGTACTTTAGGGAATATTGCCTGGTGGAGTCTTTTTGTTCTTTCCAGTCAATATATTGAATTCAAGTATTTAATAATTTAGCACGTAAAAAATTTTTGTCTGAAAGTCACTGGCATAAATTTTGACTTTTTAAAAACCTGCTTGCCTCAGCTAGTTGGACTTTGCTATTCTTGAATTCAAACTCAGGCATATACTTAGTCTCAAATCTTTTTTTTCTCTCTCTCTCTCCTTTGAAACTTGCTTTCCTTCCTTCGTTTCTTACTCTGCTTTCTTCTGTAGAGCAAAACATGGTGCTGTGTAGTTATGGCAGCCTGTTTGCTCTCTGAAAGTTACGCTGCCTACAACATATAGCGAGGTTAACAATTGTGCGACTCCTTAACTGGGAGCAAGTGACCTGGAATTCTCTTTCCTCATGCTCTCATATGAACAGGTCTGTTTTGCTGAACAAGGTAGATATTTGGTCTGGACAATATTGTCAAGAAACTTTTATTACCACAGGAAGTGGATTACCTGTGCCCACAGGTTAGCACATCCTTCCCTCTGTGTCAGCGTGATGGCTATGCCCCCATTCTGGGATAGCAACCAGTAATGAATGTTTGCTATGTATGAAACATGTAGGTTGCTTTAGAAGCATTTTTTAATGATAATCGTTCCTACATCAGTGTCTTAAGAGATTGTTTATGCAGGCAGGATAAGTGATAAAATACAGAACATTTTAGATTGTAAGCTTCTAATACAATTTTTATTTCCAGATTGATATTTTTCTTTTTCTTTCTTTTTTTTTTTTTTTTAACCTGTTTTGTTGTACATACGGTGAGCTTTAAAACTGAGAGCCTTAGGCTGCGCTGCAGTTGCCTTCACTAATTCCTTTTGTTCTTACGCGCGTGTCCTTAGTGGACCTGTATATATTTTCTTGTGGACTGGCTCGTGGCTACTTGAAGTTTTTAGGCTTTGTTTAGTCAGAATTACTGTCTGCTGTGGTAGTGCCTACATACTCTGGTCTAATCGTGACTAATGCATTGAGCAGTTTTCTCAGAAAAAAACACCACAAAGATTTTTTTTTAGATTCAGAGAACTTTTGTAGGCTTTATAGAGATGCTTGTTCTGAGTAATGCTACTGAAATCAGTGACCAGCTGTTCATCCTAAAGCTACAAGTATGCCTAAAACTTAGCCAAATTAGTATTGTAGATTTGGCTAAGTTCTGTAATACAATAATGCTCACTTCCTGTGTACTTCGGATTTAACAAAAGGAAGGTGAGATGTTGGGTATTGTGTGGACGATCATTTATATTATGCATATGAACAGATAATCTCTAGTATTGAAATATCTGTATTTAAAACTTGAAATTCTGTTTATCTTTAGTAGATCACTTTATGAAAATAATAAGAAAAATCACTTTCACAATTTGTTTCCTCATTTTATTGTTTAAAGTTGCTTGAAATATGTAAACAGAAGACTAATCTTAGTCTTGATGATTTAATGCTGAATTAAGGTGGCATTAGATGATGTCTTCAGCTGTTTTGGATTCTGTGAATGTTGTTATAACTGGTAGGTGTTTTGCAGGGTAGGCTAGAAGAGCAAGTAAAACTTCTTGGGAATTTACATGAGTAGTAATAGTTTTTAGGTATAATGTGGAACATACCCCATTTCACTACACGTAGTTTTTAAAACCGAAGTAAAACAGACATTATATACAAAATGCTTTATGCATGCTGTATATAATTCCATAGGATTGGTTAAACGAGTCTGCTCTTTAATCAGTATGTGCGATAGTTTACCATCAAGTAATACCAGTTTGACCAGCACCTGACATCTGTGCTGCATTTGAATGATATTTTGTTGTTCTAAATACAAGTGGGTATTTCACGGCTTTTAATTTCACAAGTATGTGCCAACTCCCTGCTCAGGAGTAAGAGAGAGATACAACTGCTGTAAAGACTGGAACTTGTGGTTTAATCTACGATGTGACTGATTGTGCTTCGGTTTATTTGCTTTTCATTATACAGGCAGGAAGTATTTCCTTTGCTTCTCTTCTGGAAGCCAGAAAAAGAACTCTTTTCTCCATGAGCTATACTCAAGAAAATAGGTAGACAGGAAGACAGACTATTTCTCTTGCTTCTGTCAACAGAAATGATAATCCATTTATACCTTGTAAATGGAGAGTCTTCAGTGAAAAATAAATTTAAAAATGTACTAGGGATGGAGTAGGCTCAACGGCAGTTCTGCTAGAGGTATAAAGGGATACCAGTTTCAATAAAATTAGTAGAAATTATTTGAGGGTATTACTTAAGGCTTTGTAAAGCCTTTCTGAATATACTAACTGGTAGGGCTGTATGCTGTTTTCTTTCAATTTTCTCCCATTAAACAATGCCTACAGGCTATTTCTTGTATTTCATCTCGTTACTCTTATTGTTTTTTAGTAATGGATCCCTCTTGGAAATTATTTTTCTTCTCTTCAGTTTCAGATGCACACAATGATTATAAATAATTTTACCCCATCATCATTTAGCCAACCCACCTACTTAACTTCTACTATGCCAGATTTGTGTGGTTCATATAGGAATAGCTAATACTTGATAGTGAGATGCTACAAAGGATCTCATGGGAAACATTATTATTATTATTATTTTTTTTTTTTTTTTAATAAAACTGAAATTCCATAGATAATTCTCAGGGAAAGTGTATCTCTTCTTTTTTGCCTCTCTGTCTCCGAAGTTAGTGGTTATTGGTTGTTTTCATCAGCTTTCATTTAATTAGTGGCTTCCAAATAAGCTTGATGACAAACGACATGCAGAATTGGGGACACCAGCCCAGTAGAAATAAGAATGTGGGCCCTGGGTGTGTAATACTGAGTAGAAAGTCTTGGGAGCAACTGTTCTGTGTTAAATACAGCTCTGTGCTGTCACCACTTGTCCATTCAGCCGTATTTCAAGTCAAACACCTATATCTAAATGCAGTTTCAGAGAGCTTTCAGTTTCTGAAATGTAACTTCATTTTGATAGTATTTGAGAGAACCATCTTATTTTGTAAAACTAATAATTAAAATGCATGTAACACCACCTTAGTAGTGCCGCAAGTAAGCCTACATATTTCTATGATGATGGGCTGAACTGTATGCTTAGTTCATTTGGTAACTTTTCTATAAAGTATATTTTTGTTACAATTTTGTTAAATATTTTTAATTCTTCTTCAAATACAGGAACATAGGAATCTGCCTTTCATGCGTGAATTGAGGTACCTGTTTGCACTTCTAGTTGGTTCAAAGAGAAAATATGTTGACCCATCTAGAGCGGTTGAAATCCTTAAAGATGCTTTTAAATCAAATGATTCCCAGCAGGTAATTATATATTTTCATTCAAGTTTAAACGTGCTTTCTTAGGGTCTTTGAGTAATAGGAAATATTTAAAATGGACAATCAAAAATCCAAAGTTTCCCCAGATACTAACTAAGAAACTTCTCTAATATTACTTGATCTCTTACAGTCACTTCTATACACAAATATTAATTCCAGAGAGTATACCTACCGTAATCCATTTCTTCCTATTATTTTAGAAACCTCAAAGTAAACTAACTAACCTCATTTTTGAGACTTTATTAATAGTTGCACACACTTGCTCTCAGGGTTTAGTTTATCTTCTAAGTCAGTAGTTTTTGAATGAGGTTTATTCTTCTGATCTGAAAGTAGTACATCTAGGGCTGTATAGTCAAAGTATACTATTTGTTATTGGTTTGGAGAGTCTCAATACTCATATTTGGGGAGTGTGCCTAAATGGTTTTGTGAGAAACAGTATGTTTTTTCAGATACTTTAGTCTTCCCACACGAGGTTATGTGGTAAAAGTACTTAATTACAACAACGTGCTGAATTTAGTGCTCTGTGAAGGTAATACTAGTCACCACTTGTTAGATACCAAAGGGTTTGAACAATGTGATTCATAAAATGCCTTTGGACTACCACAGTGTGAAAACTGAGCCAAAATATTAAGGATCACAGGACAGTGCAATGGGTGAGGAGTACTAGAAAATTAATGTGCTCTGAGAGCCACCCATGAAAAATAGTTTTGGTGTAGTCTTTGATATACTGTGCTTGGAGTTCTTTTAGGGGGAAATACTGCTATGCTGACCTTGGAAGGATGACACCTCATTATTTTCATTATTTTTCATTATTATTATGTGAATGTATACTGATTATTTTATATTTTCCAACAGCAAGATGTTAGTGAATTTACACACAAATTATTAGACTGGTTAGAAGATGCCTTCCAGATTAAAGCTGAAGAAGAGAGGTAAGATTTTTTTTCCTCACCCTGTCTATTGAACATTATGATAAGAAAAAGCAAACCAAACAACCAAAAACCCACTTCTCGCTGAATGATTGAACCAGAACCAACTCTGTAGCTTGTTTCGGTTAAGGTATTTTTCCATATATGCTGTTACTTTTTGATTTTCTGTGAATTGTGTTTTTCCACCTCCTTATTTCATTTTGGAAATCTTGCTGAATGAAGTCCAAAGTAACTAGATAGTAAAGACGGATATTGTAAGTAATCAGCTAGGCTTTTTTGCATTTGAATGCAGTTTTGTTTCTCAATACCACAGTTTAAATACTTCAAAACCTTGCTCCTGTTTCTCTTCTCGGAAGATAAATGCTCATTGTTTGTGTAAGTGAACATCTGCAAACTGCCTTTTGAATATGTAATTGTTTCTGGAGTTTTGGAGGAAGTTTTACAAAGGTCATGTACAATTTAACCAGTTGAATTTTTATTTTGAATTTGAATCAGATAACTTCTCCCAGAATGAAATGCTTCAGAAACTCATTTTTCAGAATATAATTTTTATCGCTTCAAGTAAGTCAATCGCTGTCATTAGAAGAAAGCAAAAACTTAACGTACACTAAGTAAGATAAGCAGCATTTCCATAATGAATTCAAAATGTTCTGCTTGTGTTTGGTAGAGGCTCGTGGCTTTGTGTTTGATCTTACGGTAACATAGTTCATATTTTCAGGGATGGAGAGAAGCCAAAGAACCCAATGGTAGAGTTGTTTTATGGAAGATTTCTAGCAGTAGGTGTACTTGAAGGTATGCATCTGAATTTACTTGACCTTTTGTGTTGATATCTGTTCAGTGCTTGTCTGAGTGCAGAGGCGAATGATGCAGCTGTAACATTTTAGCTGTCTGCAGATATACACTTCAAGAATACATATTCAGCCTGTGACAAAAAGTTTGTCCTGAGAATATGAGATTGTAGGTAAATGTAGTGAAATTCAGTGATCTGGAAAGACTGTTCTGATAGCTTTCAGGAACTGAATGTCTGTCCTTAAGCGAAGCAGAAGTTAGGGTGAGATGCTGAGCATAGATGCTTGCAAGAACTGATTAACAGTGTATTTTTTGCCACTATTTGTTAATAGTGTACAGAAGGCAAAGGTACAATTTTTCAGTGAACAAGTGTCTCGCACTCTCTCTCCATCTGCTTTAACGCAATTTAAAATTTCAGTTACTGCATTTCGTTATACACAGTTTCTGCTGTGGCTAATTCACCCTCCTAAAAGTATTGTTCCTTGAAAACAAGTAGCTGAAAACGAGCACAAGGGAGAAGCAGGGAGAGTAGTGAGGAGGAAGAGACTCTGCAGCAAACTTCCCTTTCTTATCTGCAGGTAATTAGCAGATTTGCAAAATTGCAGCATTCTCTTATTTACAGGCAGCTGCAGCTGTTGTGAAGGTATTTTAAATGTTGCTGGTTCTGTCCCTCTCCCAAGAGTGAATGAATCCCAAGATGCTTTTGCATGAAGCATCTATAATCTTTAAAGAGGCTTCCAGATTGTTCCTTGGCCAGAAGTGCTGTGTCTAATGCCTTGTTTGTCATATTTCAAAACTATTCTCCGTATTCATTCCTATCAGCTAGCATGTTCTCCCTCCTTTCCAGTTGGGTACTTTCATCCCTCACATTCTCATATCTAAACTGAGGAGATGGGGGGGTGGGAGGGGGAAACCCAGCTGGCTCATATAAGAAGACTTGTTTCTGACTTTAGGAAGAAATAAATCAAAACTGTAAATTGAAATTGCCTGCCACCCATATTTCTGCCTATGTCTGAGCTTATATCATTGTCCACTATTACTAAATGACAGTATTGTTTTCAGGACATAAATCCTGACTGTTCTTTTCTGTGGTTTAATTTTGCAAAGAGTACTTATACAAAGGGTTGTGTCTTAATAGCAGTTCCACTGACTTTGCTGCGAATGAGCAGGGTTGTATTACTGAGCTGTTACTTGGAAGAGGAGTTTTACACGTGCTTTACCTGTATAAAACTTGCCATACATCTGCAGTGTTGTGTCATTTTATGAGTTTTGCTTGTAACTGATAAATGTAAAAACAACATAAAAACAGATTGAAGAGGAGAATGTAGTCATTTTAAATATCGTGTTCAAGCTACTTTTTCAAGTACCTTGTTTTCATGTGTATCATTGTGAGAATATTAATGGGAATATCATTCAGTATACTAGTTCCACGTGAATTAGATTTTTGTAAGATTGAATGCATGTGCCTACCCCCTTAACTGTTTAATCTCTCACATAAAGGTAAAAAATTTGAAAACACAGAAATGTTTGGCCAGTATCCACTCCAGGTTAATGGCTTTAAAGATCTGCACGAGTGCCTAGAAGCTGCAATGATTGAAGGGGAAATTGAATCTCTCCATTCAGAAAACTCTGCAAAGTCTGGTCAGGAGGTGAGTTAAATGCTCTTGTGGGCTTCTCTAAGGGCATTCTTATAGTGCTCTTTATTTTTCATTGGGATTTTACAGCCTACAGAATGCTGTGCTAAAGATCTTATGAGCTGCTATTTACATACTTAATGCTGCCTGGAGTAAAGACCTTGTCTTGCTAGCAATGAGTGTGGTGAGAAGTTTGGAAAAACAGTGCTGTGCACTGTCCAAAGAATGCTGAACTTATTTGGAGTATTCCTGTTGGATTCAGGTCCCAGTTCATATTGAACTATTTCCCGAGGAAGAATCAGCAAATTGTTAGCTTTCTTTGTTTGTTTTTAAGGCAACCGCTGTTCATTGCTGCTCTACAGGTTCTAATGTCTGGCATAATCGGATTGTTAATTTTAGGGGCTTGTTATCTCTCTTGAAGTATACAGTGTCATCTTTTTGTATTCTTCATAGGTTACGAAGTTAGTGCTTATTAAAAGTTGGCACAATTAAGTGCTTACTGTGATTGGCATAGGCTGGTTCCCACCTGTTGCTGATATTGGATCTGCAGAGAGGTTGTTGGTGTAATGCCCTGCAGTAGTTGACCACTGCTCTTACTGACATACCGCGCTGTGCCGTACTGTAGAGAGCATGCGCAAGCTGCATGTTTGACCATTCCTTCAGAGGATTGTTATTTTTCCTCTGTATTCTGTCTTTTTTTCCTCAGCACCCTACCCTCCTTTCGCTCCCTGCTTTTACTGGCTTCTCCTATCATCCTCCTCTTTGCACACAGTAGTGGGTTCTTTTTTTCCTCTTTGCTCACTGTGGTGGACAGACCTCTAGGGGCTTCCTTTAGGCTGGCTTCCTCTAGGTGCCGCTTCTCCTCCCAGTAGAGCTGCTGCTAGAGCAAGAGTCTGCCAAAAGCCAGAGCATGCTGGAGACACGGGTGGAGGCATGAAGGTGGAATGATGCTGAGACAGAGTGAGGGGTATGTGATGTGGGGATAAGGTGACAAATGAGACTTCAGCTGCAGAAGTCAAGGGGTAGGGAAAAGAGGTGGTTAATGGTTGCAGACCCTAGAGGGTGGACTCTTCTTAAAAAAAAAAAAAAAAAAAAAAAAAAAAAAATCCCCTCTTCTTGCTGGCATGCATGTATATGCACAGTATTTCTTTCTGGCAGGGGTCTTTCTTTAATTTAATGACCTGCAGGTTATTGGTGTGGAAATATGGTAATTACCATTGCCCCTAAAGGCTAAACTACTTTCTCTTTACACAATCATTCATGTTTCATCACAATTACTCTAAAGATGTGAAATCCTAGAAGGGGTGTTCTACCTGAACAAAAAGTTTAGATATAGTTTCTTTCTTGGTGCCAATCTTTTGCAATAGTAAAATTCTAGTTCCTTTAATCATATCAACATACACACTGGTGTTTAATTACTAAAGCCTAGTGAAGCATACTGAAACCATCCTCTAATTTGAAGTCGTATTTCCAATTTTGTGTGCTCAATAAAAGACTCAGTTTTGCAATCCCTTTTTCTCATTAGCTATTTTTTATCAAATAATGATCAGCCAAATCATATATATATATTTTATTCCAGCACCTATGTAAATAACTTATTGTAATAGGCATGTTTTCTGAAGTATAACTGGGAAGAAAAAAACGCATTAATATCTTTGTACAATTCAAAGTACAGTTCCTTTACGCAATGTGTAATCTTGTATGTAGGTACCATGAAAGCAAGATTGTTCCATCTTATGGACTGAAGATTGTAGTTAAAACTTGTGTGCATTCATGTATAAAATGTCAATTCAGCTATAAATTCTTGATTAGAAATGTCAGACTTGTGTTGTTTTTTGCTGTTTGGGTTTTTTTGAACCTGCAATGCCAGAAAACTACAGGAAATGGATAATCATATGCTGTTCTACAATGTTGAGCTTTGAATTCTGTGAAACTGTCTGGATTTTAATCAGTTCAGCTTCTTTGCCTGTGAATATGGAAGTGAAATAGCCATATAACATATTGACAGTGGTGGCAGAATTAGAAAGCTAACATATTAAGTCCTAATCCAAAAATATGTAACTGTATAATTACCAGGGCCAAGCAAATAAGTTATATTTCCCTAGACTTCAACAATTAACTTGTACCTGCTGCTGCTGTTAGTAGTTATGATCAAACGCTAATGCCGCAGAACTGTTACCATGCATTGGAAGATCTAGAATTACTGGAGAAAGCTGAATTTCTTATATTTTTTGCAAAGTCTATGTCTTCTAAACAAAGACTTCAAGTGGCATTTGTGCCAGTGTAATTATCAGAGCCTTAAGATAATAATATTGGTGTGGTAGTTGCACTTACTGGGGGATGCATTTTATCCAATAAGTAACATTCCTTTTCTTCTTGTTTCCATGCGTTGCTTTTAATTGTGTGTTTAGCTAGTTTTTCATTATTTTTATTGTCATAAAAGCCCTAGCCACACAGTTAAGGTGTCAGCATGCCAAGAAACGTACAAACAGAGCAAAAAGACACTCCCTGTCCCAAGAAACTTGAATCCAAACCGAAGGAAAGATGGGGTCAGCGTACATAGATATTGGTAGATGCAGAGGGAAAATGAGGTAACATTTGTTGGTATCATGGTTGGTGGACTTTAGCACATCAGCAGTGTTGTCATTGTTAAGTTTTTTGGGACATTGCAATAAAATTATTTTAAGGAAGGGTAGTGATGTGGTTTTGTCGATTTTTGGCAGTGAAACATTCTGATATGTGAAGGAATTGTGAGAGAAGTCATGATTGTCTCCTTTACAGCTTAAAAGGTGGGTAGTGGAAGCTGACATAAGAAGAATGAAGGCAGCTTATTTTGCGTGTAAACATGTAAAAATATGAGTGATGCTGAAGGCAGTGGACTAGGAAGATTCAGCAACACCTGGGATAGTTGCCAGTGTGACAAGGCTGCACTTGTTAAGGCTGCGCGAGAGGGAAAGAGAGCACGTTGCAGTGAAGTGTAAAATGAGAACCTAGATCAGGGTTTTAGCTGTGAACTTAGGAAAAAAGGCTGTCTTGGAGGTGTTATTTGAAAAGAATGTGCAAGACATTTGGCTGGATAGGAGAACGTGAAGTGAGCCCTGAGCCACGTGTTCACATCCAGGTTGAACTGGCATCAGAACTGTGTAGCAATGATGAATACAGCAATCTGGAGAAGCTTGGTTTGATGGTTAGACATCCAAAATTTATTAAATGGATAGACCGTGATGGGGTGGGGGGGGGGGGGGAAGCAACTCTAATGCCAGAGATGGTAGCTGAATTCGTCTTCTAGTTGCGTTTACTGAGAAACAAAGTATAAAAGGAAAGAGATAAGGGCTAAGGATAGACCCCTGCTCAATTCCCAAAGAAAGCTGGAAGATGCAACAGCATGGAAGATGCAGCAGCATGGATTGGTCTCAGAACGCAATAAAAATGATTAGAGAGATGAGAAGAAAATAGAGGATATTTGTAGGAAGGAGATTTTAAGAAAGAGTATCTGTTTGATAGAGCAGAGAGAGGTTACCTGGTGCAAGGAGTACTGAGTACTTACTGATCCCGCTCACGAGGTCGTTGGAAACTTTGAGTGATTTTAGGTGAGCAAAAGGGTCAGAAACTGCAACAAAACTGGAGGGAAGAGCACTCCACACAGTATAACCAACTCATTCAGTGGCCTTTGAGAGTAGAAGGAGGATGGGACACTGGCAAGGCAGGCAGGTTCAAGTGTGGGCCGCTTTCAAGGTGAGAGAGACAAATGTGAAAGGAAGAAGCTAGAGGAGATGGGGTCTGCTCTGCTTTATCTACTTAGCAGTAGGTGACTTGTAGTGCTTTGCTGCAGCATGAGTGAAGCAAATGGTCTTCATTTTCTGTGAAGCTGGAAAATGGGAACTTTGGAAAGCATGTGCTGATGCACTGTCTTAAAACCAATTTCTCCCATAGCTGTCAGTATGCAAGTATTATACCGTTATATCTGAAGTTCTGTTATTTGAAGTCATTCATTGTGGGGTTTTCTGTTTTTTGTTTTGCTCAGCACTGGTTCACTGAACTTCCTCCTGTCTTAACTTTTGAGCTCTCAAGATTTGAGTTTAATCAGGCTTTGGGGAGACCAGAGAAGATACACAACAAATTAGAATTTCCTCCAATTTTATATCTGGACAGGTACAGTATAATATTGTCAGCAAAGTCCTAGTATGTATATAAATTAAATCTCATCAATTTGGTAAAATTGCTAGTGCATCTTACGCTGGCTTAAACTACAGTAAATTTCTGTTCAGGCTGGACTAGTTGTAATTTTATGGGTTTCAGTGACTGTTTCAGAAAATGCAATTACACAGTTTCAGATATGTTGTTCCTCTGTGCCAAAACCTGCTTACAATTCAGTCCTCAACCCAGTTTATTGCTAGCTAGTTGTATACATCGGCAAAATACCTTAAAAGCTCACACTGCCTTGGTGTGCTTATTGGTCCATCTGGGAAAGAGGGTGAGAAGTCTCGTATTGCATGGTGTTTCAGACACACCACATGGTTTGAATGAAGATACTTGAAACATAGGGATTCTCAGCATCAGTTAATGCTTTTTTATATGTAGAGATGAAATATCATCATGGCCTTCAGTTAAATACTAAGTGGTTTTTTGTGAGCCTAAACAATGAAACAGGAGTGTTACTACATGGATGCTAGTAAAACCACCTAATTTAAAAGCTTTCTGATACTTGTTTGCATACAGATTTGAAAGACTCATCTCTGGTATGAACAGAGCTTTTTGAAATTGGGGTTAAAACATCATCTGGAAGTCATGGGCGGGGGGTTAATGGGTTTACTGTTTTCTTAGTTTTGTTTTACAGCTTAACATGTTGTAGGTGAAATAAATCAGGTTCTAGAGAGCTTGAGGTTCTTGTTGGCAGTAAATGGCATGGCTGGCGGATACAGAATTCAGTTTGTGTTGTATACCATGCGCTGACATGTCTTTCTAACTTTCATGTTTTACAGATACATGCACAAAAACAGAGAAATAACAAGAATTAAACGGGATGAAATCAAGAGACTTAGAGAATACCTCACAGTTTTACAACAAAGATTAGAACGGTACTATAGATAACTGTTCTCAGTGTAAATGCAAGTAATATGGGCTATGTAAAACAAAATAACTCATCTATACACTTTGTGTGTAGTAGTTATTTGTTCTAAATTTCCCTGCTGTGTCTCTCTTTTTTTTTTTTTTTACTGTTTTACTTGGAAACTTGTATAAAAGCAGTAGTTTTGATGCATTAAATTTATTAGGAAAGGTTTCTTTTATTTAATTGTAGCCTGCCAGAAAGCCATTTTTATTTTTTTTCTTTCTTTTCTTTTTCTTTTTTTTTCCCTGTATCTGTGAGTCATGGCATTAATACGTTTTGTGGTTAACAGATATTTAAGCTATGGTTCTGGTCCTAAACGATTCCCCTTGGTAGATGTACTGCAGTATGCCTTGGAGTTTGCCTCCAGCAAGCCCGTTTGCACGTCTCCCGTTGATGATCTCGATGCCAGCGCTCCCTCTAGCGGCACGCTGCCTGTGCAGACCACGCCAAGGTAACCACTGCCCCTCCACTCTGCGCCACGTCTGCTCCCCCTGCTTTTAGAAACTCTCTTTGGAATCGGGTAATAAACCATTTAAAATGGAACCGTGTCTCTCCAGAGCAGAGAGAGATGAGAGGGAATTCAGCTATTTAATTCACAGTGCCAGTAAAACTGAGCGTCCCTTAATGGGGATAGGTAAAGTTTCTGCATTCTTCCTAGACGTATTTGCTAGTATGATAGATTTATAGATATGAGATTGTCTAATATGCTTATAAAAACTTGTATTTTATAAGCAAATTAGAGAATTACCAATTTCAAAGTAAAACTAAAGACTGTAGTGCTTTGTGGTGTTGAACATTGGTGCTTGCTTAGCTTTCTAAACACCGGGTCGTTATCTCTTGTGTACTTGAAATGACACTTACAACTCCAGATAAACATGATGTCTGATGATGTCATTGTTTTTCAGGTAGCCTATATTGTTTTTAAGAATTTGAATTTGGACAGCACATGCATGCTGCACACCTTCGTGGTGTCTTTTTTTTTTTTTTTCCTGAGAGTTAAGCGCTTCAGCCCTGCCACTTAACTTGCTGTCTGACATTGTCAAGAAGTAAACATTCTGACTTCTTGTACACCGAATAGCCAAATATCAGAGAGATAGAGGTCCAGTAATGTTGTTTTACTCATTATTGAAATTAGGAGAGTGGCTGTATAAATTAGGATAAGACTTGGCTGTGTGGACACTGGGTTTATGTCAGAGCTTTGATACTGGGTTCTGCAACTTGGGTTCTAGGTCCAGTGAAGATTCTGTACTTCAGAAAAGTGAAGTAAATGAGTCTAAAAAGCCTGTAAAAGTCTTCAGATGCCTTGCCGATATAATGCCAATAGAGATACTGATTACTGATAAGAGAAGACAAAATCTAAAAAGATACCATTGTTTGCCTGCACTACAGTATCAAAAGTACTATACTGTGTTCAAACTGGTATGCAGGAGGTTTATATTGTAAAATATAGATATTACAACTGTTTTGTCAAGCTATAGAAACGTGAAAGTATGTTATGTAGAGTGGTATTGTCAGCTCTTAATGTTCTCAGGACTTTCTAAATTACTAAAGACTCCAGGCTCCTCAGGCGACGTCATGATGCCATACCCAAAGTAAATAAGCAGTGGCTTGCTAGAAGGATCTTCACATTCATGTTATGTCTAGGACTCCATATAGGTCTCTTAGTTGATGGGAGGAGAAAAATTGGTAACAGATTTTAATTTTTAACATTCTGCTGCTCTAGCAGAAAGTTTTCAGAAACTGTATAGTAATTCCACACTGATATTGTAGGTACCTTGTCTGGATTGCACTGAAGGAACTTACCAGCTTTAAAATTTCTGTATTCAGATGAAAAAGCTTATTTTTATTGTGCAGCTTTCAGTTCGTTTACAGGATGACTTCACTTTCGTATTTCATGTTTTGAATGAATGCAGCACAATGGAGCAGCAGGGGCCTTCCTCTTCAGATGTTCCAAGCACATCTCCTGTACAAAGATCAGTAATACATAAACCCTTCACACAATCACGAATTCCTCCTGATCTGCCGATGCATCCAGCACCAAGGCACATCACTGAGGAAGAGCTTTCTGTTCTAGAAGGTTGTTTACATCGTTGGAGGACTGAAGTAGAAAATGACACTAGAGGTATTGCCACAAGTTGGAGAAAGTAGTTGCAGTTGAAAAGGATCTGTAGAGTGGGAAGCGGGGGATGGGGAATAGCCTTCATGTGCATATATGTGTGTCAGGTTGTTTCATTAGTGTTAAACTTATCTCTAACTCATAGGAAGGGAAGCTAGTTATACCAGATCTTAGTAGACTAGAGGTATATAAAAGGAAGATGCAACCTGGGCATTGAGCTTGTAACACATGGGGACATTTCTGCACAGGTTTCTGTGTGTATGGTAAGGCATTGGCAAGAATAGGGTAGAGCACAAGTGGTATCCATGCCAGAAAACTTTCTACAAGGAAGATTTAGCTGTCAGTGTGATAGTGGGTTGGGCTGATTTTTTATCTTGATATTCTGTGGGGGTGTTTAAGATAACCACCTTTTGTGAGGGAGAAATGACGAAATTTCTGAGCAAAGGCTTTTTGCAGTTGGTAGAGCTTATGGTCTGTTGTATTGCTCTGAGGAAAAAAGGGGCACTAGTTATAAAATAACTGGGGTGGAATTGGTTGAGCTCCAACAAGCAAGCTGTGGCATATCATGAATCATTCTATCTGCTTTTTCTTCCAAAAAGTTTCAGTGTTTGTCCTGTAGATGCACCAAATGTGAAATAGGTACTCTTGTTTGAGCCTTTAATAAGGAAAAAATGAAGATGTATCAGTGTACCATTGTGTGGCTTCACTCTTCTTTTTCTTTTTTATCATTCCTTTAGATTTACAAGAAAGTATATCTAGAATACATCGGACAATTGAATTGATGTACTCTGACAAAACAATGGTCCAAGTAAGTAAACTTTCTGCATGAGATAACCCAAAATAGATCCTTTTTGTCACTTTTATTACAACTCTTAGCTGCTTAAAAATAGAGCAAATATCCAGCTATTATAAACAGTTTGAGAAATTTCATTGGAAAATCATAATGGCTTTTGCAAACCTTTTGATTATGCACAATTAGGTGAAGGGCAGCTTTATAGTATTTTACAGGTGACATAAGGCAAGTTTAACATTCAACTTGCGTAAGTTTAACTGACTTTGTAACAAAAGGCCAAAATAGGTTTCATCTCTGATCAGCTCTTTTGACGAGAATTCAGAACCTCAGTTTTTCCTGTAGCACAGTAAACTTTTCTCACCATGATTTGACCATATTGCTATATAGTCTGATGGTTTTAAGATCGCAAAATGTTATATACAGCAAACCATTATTTGTATACTTTAGTACTTATTAGCATTGTATTTTGCAACTTCCATATCAAGATGCAGAACTTCAAGGCTCCTGTTTTAAATTTGTCGTTAATAATGCTAGTGATAATTTTTTATTTTAATTCTCTCTTGATTTAATACTGATGAGAATCCTAACTATTAGCCTGAGCTGTCCACTTGGAAAATTGTCATGTTCTGTAATCTGAACAGGAGTTTTAGGATGCTTTACTATGCACTCGTGCCTTCTGTGGTATTCTTGTATTCACTTCCTTAGGCAAGTTTTAAGGTTAAGGTTTATTCCTCTGTTACTTTCTGTTAATAAGAAGAAATATTTTCCTTCCAATTAGAGTCTGTTCAGCCTACACTCTTCCTTGAGGTACGTTTTAGTTTCGTACATAGCTTGTTACAGTTCATGACAGCTGAACTCTGATGTTAAGAGTTTCAGGCAGAGTTGCCTGGATGGCTTTCTTTAAATTTTCTACTGGCAGGCATTTTTTTTTCCCCCCCAAAGACTTGTGTTGTACCAGGGAGGCTACAGGCTACATGCCATCTAACAGTACATTAAGTAATTTGAGGACTTAACTGCTGGGTGCAGCTAGTCAGTTTTTTGGACTGTTATGCAACTCAGGGTAAAGGCACTTATTTTTTCTGCTTTCGAGGTGATCTTACATGCAAATAACCTGTACCTTTGTTGGCTTACCTGTTACAGGAAGAAATACCTCTTCCTGGCTAGGATATTAGTGAGCAAATATTAAACCAGAGAAAGGCCACTTGGTTTAAAAAAAAAAAAAAAAAAGCCACTTTTTCTGGTACAGATCTATATAATAGATATCTATTTAGATAGAGTAGATATTTATTTTTATTCCCTTTTGAAACAATTCTGGAAATGGAAGAAGACCAAGATAGCACATAGACTTGTAGAAGGGAGTTCTGTACCATGCCTGCAGTTGAAAGTAGTGATGTGTGTTGTTACATGATTGTTAGAGAACAAGTAGCTGCCGAACGTGTCCGAAATCACAAAGTAGAAGTAAAGGCTGCCCTTCTGCAACTCAGCCTGTCTTATCCAGGTGGGTGTTTTGGTAAAGTAGGAAAGAGGCAGGTGCATATAGCTGTCTATTTACCTTCCCTTGCCCATCTCTGCATCTGGTTGATTGGATGGTTTAGTATTAGCCTCTTATCTGGGGGACTTTTTCTCTTCTGAATCAGTGACATTTGGGCACATAAAATTAAACTGTTTTGTAAGGAAGTAGTGTGATACTTGCAGGACACTTTCTTATGTCTGTATGAACTATATAAGAAGCTCCTAATAAGCTACTACTTGTGTATTATTTTGATTCTAAGGAAACTATGCTTGTCCATAAAACCTTTGTCAAATCATCATGTGAAATATAATTCTGAAATCGTTATTTTGTCTCATCCTCATGAATGAATAGATTCATTGGCTCCGTATGAGTCCCCTCTTTTCCTCCTTTCATGAACTGGCTGTGGAGGATAAGAAAAGAGATAAGAGGTATCTGTTGTTCCTATGGGAATTCGTCCTAGTCTCAAGCTGGAACTAAGAAAAGCTTCATAGCTTGATCTCACTCTTACTATTAAAAGAACTCTATTGTATTTAGAGAGCAGAGTGGACAGCAATGGACGTTACCCTGATTCTGCAGATGACCTCTGCAATAGCCTGTATAATGGCTTATTGAGCATCTTATAAAGATGGAACATAACCTTCTGTTTTTGTAAAACCCTAATTTAGAAACCAAAAAGGGAAAAAATATACCCAGGGTACCTGTGATGCTGAAGAGGATCGTTACAGTGACAATTAGCTTAAGTCTCTTAGACTGGTGGTTTTATGCCCTTATACTGTTTTGCTGTACATACATAAGTTCACTGCTTATCAGATGGGATGAAGTCATATAATCAGTGAAGACATCACCAGTGTCACTTGAAAATATTGTTAATCTAAAAGTTTAAGTAGTCCAGGAGGATTCTGAACAATAATCTACTAAACTGACCAGTGGTGAATGCGTGCAGTATCTTGACTGAAGTTTTTGTGTCATGGTGAAGTACTCTTCGTGTCAGTCATGTTGTTAACGTTATGAGGACACCATTCAGATTTTCATTACTTTTCCTATCAGGTCTCTGTTTTTGAGTTTTTTTGTTGTTTGTTTCATTTTGCTGCTCTGGTATGTCCTGTGATTGCACGTGAGGAAGGTGAGGAAATTCCATTTTTGTTTCACGATCAGTTAAGTGTAAGCTGTGCATCTTAATGCTGACTATTTACCTAGTGTGTTGCCATGTGCCACTAATTGCTGTTGATGTAACAGCTTATTGTAAGACACCTCTCTTGAGACTGAATTCACCTGTCAGGATTGTATGTCTGTCCAGTCACAATTAACAGTTAACATTCCTTGAAACTCAGACCAGACAACTGACAGCCAGTTTTCCAGGGCTGGAGAAAGATAGAGGCCTTGAAGTTGACTCAGTTAGCATGGTTTTAAATAAAATTATTTTAAATCAGCTGGGGTTTGCACTGTGCTATTTTAAGGGGAGGAAATTTTATTATAGAAGCCTAGAGAGATTTCACTTGCCTGTTTTTTTAATCGGGATCTACATATATTTATGTGCATACGCATAGACTTGCAATCACTTTAAGAAGGCTTTCACTCTGGTTTGATAACAGGTGTAAAAACCTCTAGAGCACTCAGATTTAAGGAGCTGCTAGGGTTTCTTCTGCAAATGCTTCTGTTTGGGAGACTTAGAAAGCGTGAGGTTCAGGCTCTCGGATAGCAGTCTGATTTCAGCTGCTGTGCAGTCAGCTAGCTTTACAGTTCAAGGGAGGTTGCAGAATCTTCAGATAGTTTTGTGTAGCCTGAAAGAGAATGACCAGGTTAAGAGTACCTTCAAAGAGTTTCTCAAATCACAGTAACATATGTATTTATGGTTACTGATTATTGTGGTGGTAGATGATGATTACAGCTGTTTAGTACACAGCATGTTAAAAATAGACCACTTATCTACAGTCCAAATTGTGGCAGCAGGAAAAGATGGTTTCAAGTTTTTCATCCTAGCTAAGCTGCTAGCATTGAGATTTCTAAGGACTTAAGCAAGAGCTAAGTATTCCATTCCTCCTCCTTCCTGGCAGGTGAACACACATCACCAGTGATACTTTTTGCATTGCTGGTCCTGGAAACTGATATCTTCCTTCTCTGCCTCAGAGGGAGAACTTCTT
Organism: Dromaius novaehollandiae; assembly: GCF_036370855.1. Taxonomy (NCBI): domain Eukaryota; kingdom Metazoa; phylum Chordata; class Aves; order Casuariiformes; family Dromaiidae; genus Dromaius; species Dromaius novaehollandiae. Next base: position 110,024,855 of record NC_088098.1, read on the forward strand.
CATATGTTTCTTCCTTCTCTTAGCACTGCTTTTACTGATTTATTGAATCCTGGAAAACAGTTGTATTCCTGTTCTGCAATGTTTATAGTTTCATTAACACTCTAAGGATTTTCCCTTTTCAAAATGGAAGTATTTAATTCCCAGATTCTCCTTCAACAAAATCACTTAATGGCCATTGACGCATAAAAAGCACTGAGTTTATTACCTTGAATTTACATATGCCTTTCTAAACTTCAGGATAAGTTTACCAGTTCAGGGTTGGAACAAATCACAGACACTAAAGGCTGACACACAGGGCTTTTTCTTTTTTTTTTGAGATGCAAGGACAGTAGGACTGACACAAAATTAAGAAGAAAAGAGGGTACCTGTCAGTAAAGACAAGAGAGTGGACGTTTATACTGTGGGTCCACTAAAGTTTTTAAGATCTCTTGTAAAAACAATGGTAACTGAAATAGTTCAAAGCCATTTAGCTTAGTGTGTTGCTAGTTTTACCTCTTTTTTTCCTCTGTTTTGATCCTCTTAATTTTATTTTTGTTACTTTTTATTTTATTTAATATAACTATTAGTACTGTCAGGTTACTAGGAACTGAATGCTGGCAAGGAGAGTTTGACTTCTTGTTTTGTTTTGTTTTTTAGGTTCCTTATAGATTGCATGCTGTGCTAGTTCATGAAGGTCAAGCTAATGCAGGACACTACTGGGCATATATTTATGACCACCACCAGAATAGATGGATGAAATACAATGATATTTCTGTGACAAAGTCAACATGGGAAGAGTTGGAACGTGACTCTTTTGGTGGTTACAGGAATGCCAGTGCATATTGTTTAATGTATATCAACGATAAGGAGCAATACTTGATGCAAGGTAATGTCATGGATATGTTTTCAGCATGGAGGAGAATAGCTGAATGTATTGACAGAGCTTCTTTCAGAATGATTTCCAGAGTTTTGAATGGTTAAAAACAATGCTAGAAAGTTGTATGTATGCTCATAACTGTCAGTCATATTGTTTTTTGCAGGTGAAACAAGTTCTCTTCAACTTTACGTAAATAAAGGTTAATAAAGATAATGCCGGTGTTTCAGCATTATATTAAAAGAGCAAAATTTGTTTGCCATTTCACAAACATTTAGGCAGATGATAACATCGTTTAGTATTTAGGAGGTGTTAAGCTCACTGAAGAATAAAACTGAAATACGGAAAAGCCAAAATGACTCTGTTAAAATGAAAATACTCTCAATCTTTTTTTTTCTTTTCTTTTTTTTTCCCCATAAGCTTCACAACTCTAATGAACTTTACAGAAATGTGGAAACTTGACACTTTATGTGGTATATTGAAATGTGAATAACTTAGCCTTACCAAGCACATCTTTAACCAAAGAAATGCATAGGCTCGAAGGCTGTTTTCATGTCATGCAGTTGTATGCAACTAGAATGCTCATGAGGAAATGTTTGGAGTGAGAGGAAAGGCCTCTTAGCATGAGTTTCATGGGCTCTGGTAATGGTGGCTAGGGAGATGGCTCTGAAAGTGGCCAGTGATTCAGCAACAAGTTTTGAACTTCAAGTGGAAATCTTCATGTTCCAGTCTTCTCATAGGGCAAAAGCTAGAAATCTCATTTGTCTGGTTTTAAATGTGAATTGATATTAACCTTGACATTTCTAGATTGCCAAATTAATAGCAGACTTGCAGCCGTAGGGTTTATGAGCCCTATAGGATGGCTTTGCCACTCTAATTACATTTGAGACCTGCTGGTGGGGACAAATACAGCTGGTTTGTCCCTCAAGACCTGAGATACTATTATCGAGATTATTCCCAAAGGAAAAATGAAGGTTACTTCATGTAGCTCGCGTTCTTATCAGTTGCCTTTGCAAATCCACATAGGCCCGCTCTCCTTCCTCTTTTCTCCTGGGAAGTTGATAATGTTCCCAATTCTACATGGCAGTAATACAGTCAAGCTTACAGGTTTTTTTTTCCTTTGTTGCAAATGTTCAGGACCATATGGTGTTCATGGCCCAAAAGGTTTATCTTTCAAAATGGTAGTGATCCAATGGTGCCCAAGTATGTATAATCTCAAGATTGAAAGAACAGTAGCAATACATCCCCATAGCAGAGAAGTTTCCAACAGATAATAAAAACAGTAAATGTAATACAGTTCTCAATGCTTCCTGCTGTACTGCATGCTTTCAGTAATTCACTTGAGTAAATGTTTTTCTCTCGCGCGCGCACGCTCTCACGCGCGCGCGCTCTCTCTCTCTCTCTCTCTCTCTCTATATATATATATATATTTTTTTTTATTATTATTTTAACCTGTTCTTTCCTTTTCTGAAATACAAACTTTATGCTACCACAGAGGAGTTTAACAAAGAAACAGGACAGATACTTGTTGGAATGGACACACTGCCTTCTGATTTGAGGGATTATGTCAAGGAAGACAATAAACGTTTTGAAAAGGAACTTGAAGAATGGGATGCAGAACTTGCTCAGAAAGCACAGCAGGAAAAGTTACTATCTCAGATACCCAGGGCGCCAGCACCTTCCCCTGCTCCAGGTTAGTTTTTCCTACCTGTTTGTAAAAGGAGTAGAACCGAAAATGATCGATTTGTATATACATTGTTTCACAGCTTAAGAAAGGAAGACAAAGTTAATTTTTGTAATCTTGAATTATATTTATCTGGGCCAAGATAACTGCACTTGAAGCTTAACCCATTGGTTTTTGTTGCATTTTAATTTTTACTTAAAAAAATAAGTTGGTGGTTCTTCTTTCCCATTCCCAGCTGTGTTTAGCTGGTACTAAATTAAAATGCTGTTTTTACTTGGAAACTGTGGCCTTTTTAACAGATAATTAACAGCTCTCACCAGTCAGTCTTGAGAATTAGCCTTTGAGTAATGTATGTTCTTCTCTTCGGAGTAGCTGAGTAGAAGACCTAGCTTTTCATTTCAGTTAGAGCAGAATTTAGATCTGAAGAGAAGAACAACTTGGTGTGATGTGTGGAATACAGTTAGCAATAATAGCGCTCAATTAATTAATGATTATGCCAATTTTTTTAAAAAAAGAGGATCTTAAAACCATGCAAAATGCTCTGAACAGCAATGGTGAAAGCCAGTGCTGTTAGGACCTTAACTAACGAAGACCCCTGGCAAGCAGCATAAAGAATATGCCTGCTTCAACGTGGAAAAACTTGTCAGGTTTTAGGTTACATCCACCTTTTGCTCCGTTGCAAAAGGCTGTTCATACATCATATCAAAGATGACCTAATGGATTTGCATGGTGAGACTGCCGCCCAGATGTTCTCATTGTTGTACTTGAGTCATTAAGACTGCACATACATTTGTCTTGACCATCTGTCACTACAAATTGAATATAAAAGGTAAAGTGCAGTGATTTAATGGTATTTTTCTTCTTGCAAATTCTGTGGAGTGTGACTTCATCTTCTATATGTTTTGATTTCATAAACGCCTTGAGACTAGTTTTAGTTCTTTTATTAATAATGAAAAATATTAAATGATTGTATGTAATTTTTGTCTGCCAAGATTTCCCCTTTTCGTATGTGGAACATAAGACACTATTTATGCCAGTCGGTTTTATTTCCCCAAGTGAGGGAGACTTTGGGATTTCTCTTAAGTCAGAAGACTGTAATGTGTTGATTATTTTGTAAAGTTAAGATATCTTTGGAGCTCTAGTAGCTGATGATCATTCCATATATTGGGCATGTATCCTACTAAAAGTCTAAGTAGAATCTCATCTTTGTTCTCAGTCCTCCCTCTTAGGGCTGATAAACACCCCTCGTTTGAGAGCTTTGATGAGTCTATAGACAGGAAGGGTCAGATGTTCTCAGTGTAAAATTGTGTCCATTTATGTGAAATTTTTAAATGCTGTAAGACGCAGAAAACGTCATGTAACATGTAATGTAATGAAAACATGTAGTGTAATATTGGATTTGTGAATGATATGACCTTCTGTGCATCTTCTGTACAGGTTACTTTAGGAGACAATGATGCCAATAAAACTAATCAAGTCAAAATTCGTGCTTATGTTAACATATGGAATTGTTATCTTATTTCTGTCACTAAGTTCAAGCAGGAGAACCAGAATATTTAGAGCAACCATCAAGAACTGATCTTTCAAAGCACTTAAAAGAAGATTCTGTACAAGCAATCAATAAAGCTTTAGCTGAACAAGAGGATAGAGGTCCAGAAGCTATTATGGATACGGTGAGGATATTTTGAAGCTTAAAATGTCTTTTCCCTTTTACTTTGCAAGTGGAAAGGATGAAAACGGACAAAAAGCGGGGGGGAACTTTGAACAGAAGATTCTGTCTCCAACACTAAAAATCCATCCAGAAAGAGTGTAATATGTTAATGAGCACAGTATAATAAATATTAAGGTAGATGTCCTGTATGTGGTTACAGTACTTGTCATGAGTCCAGCATGTTCTTCAAATAACAATCAAGCATTGGTGCCCACCATCAAACAATCTTTTCCAAAATAAATGGAATCATCTAACATTTTAGGAGTGAATATTGATATTCCAGATAAAAGGCATGAAAAGTATTACCTGAAACATGATTTTTATCTGAGGAATATAAAATTATAAATTAAGTTTTCTCAAAAGGACCACAGGAGCTAAAATAGCTTTTAAAGATGAGAGGTTTTTTTGGACGTTATGTCTAGGGAAGGTAGCTTTAGAACTAATGGATTTCCGAAGGTGAAAAATCATCAAGAAAAACGGCAATATAGTAGAACTTTTTGTTTAACAGTGTTCTGTAGCTTTAATGCAAATTCACAAGTTTCTGAAAATTAAGCTTTGTGATTTATCAGATGCATATATTTGGTATATTATAAGAACTAGAATGTTGGGTGATGCTGTATCTTCAGTTCATATTGCAAATAGTAAGAAGAATTGGAAATTAACTGCTTCAAGAGTTATTAATGAAGCTAATATTTAAGTTTCTGCTGAACAGTTTTTACTTTCAGCAATTTTTTTTTTTGTTTCACTATAGGTGTATAGGTAAATGATCAACGTATTTACCACAAAAGTGAATGCATTTAAAGGAATATATGCCTCTATCTTGGAATTGTAACCTTCAGAATGAAGCACACAAAATACATCAGTTTATTTTTTCAGTGTAGCTTGCTCAGACACCACTAGTGATGTGAACAATTTGGAGAAGTGGGAGAATTTCAAATGTACTTCCTAAGTTCTGGTCTGAATCCTCATTAAATGAAATTAGTCTAGTGCCAGGTATCTTTGTGGCCGACAGGAAAGTCTGTTTAAACCCCTTGAAAATGACGTGACAACTTGTTGACTCTTATTGCAACATGAAAGTTATTGCATCTCTCTCTACTGTGGTCTCGGGAGAGCAGAGTCTCTGCTAAACTGAAGTTAAAGCCAACAGGAAAACTAATCTAACCCTGGATGAAAAGATGCTCTACCACTAACGTTCAGGCTACTGCATATCTGGCTTTTTGCGTTGAAGCACACTGAGCATCACAGGGCGATCTTGTTTAATGAGCCCTCTCCAGCTGAGAGGGTAAACTCTGACGATACCCAAGCCATGATTATATGTCTTGCCTGATGCTATCCTCTTTGTAGGGTCTGTGGGCATCCATCCCGGTGGGAACCTTACAAACTTGATTCCAGGGATCAAGTGGTAGACTTTAGGCTAGTGACATTTCACACAGTGGTCAGCCTTAGGGCTTTACAAGACTATGGTTGTTGAACTGAAGGATATATTTTATTTGAGAAGTAAAGCATAAAATCAGTTGAAGGTTAAAACATCATGACAGCCTTAAGGAGGCAGAAGTAAGTCTCCTTATTCCAATATTTTCACTGCATTGTTCTGCAACAAGGTGGGTGTCTTCCCATTCCCCCTCTCCCCCGCCCAAAAAAAAGAGAAAGGGCAGAATGAAACAAGCTCTTTTATTAAGAAACAAAAGTCTTTCAGCTGCTAGCATCTAAAGCTGATTCCAAACTAGTGTAAAGGTACTTCACTGATGTTTAAGAGCTACTGTCCATATACGCAAAGGTAGCTTACACCGAGAGGAAAGTACAGTTCTACCTCCCTACTCTTTTTAATTGTAATTCTACTTCCACATGCATTCTGACATCTAGGCGTGTATTGCTTTTCTCAACTTATTATTTGTCCATTTTAAAAGAAGGAAAACAACATCAGAACATATAACAGGATTATGAGCTGCTCACCACATGAACATTTGTTCCCATTTTGTGCCCATATCTTTTTTCTTTTTTTTTCTTTTTTCCTTTCCCCCTCCTCGTCCTGACTGCACGGTCTTCCTTTGTATTTATACAATGTTGGGTGAATAGATACCATTCCTTATGTATGTTTCTGGAATCTTTGCTGAAAAATGAAACTATTGTAATAGTTGCAGAACAGTAGTGTGGCTTTCTTTCCACACTGTGATTACACAGATTAGAATCAAGGTTTAACTTCTGCAAACTGACCATCAAATAATGATAGATGGTAGTAGCTGAGATGATCTCTGTTTTTGTTTAAAAGCTTACTTTAACATAATGAGAATTTTTACTGACTAATTAATCTTTTCCATTTTTCTGGGTAGTTACTTTTCTAAAAAATAATAAAAAAAAAAAGCTTATTGAATGTAATGCATCGTTAGATATTCTTTCAAGTATCTTAACTGCTAGAGGCATTTTTGTATTTCTTCCAGGGCATCAGCAAATGTTATTCTTTGGCTTGTCGCCATCTCTTAGTATGAATTCCTCAGATACTTCAGTTGTATTTATTAATTCTCTGGTGGAATATATGAAAAAAAGATAGTGGTTCAGAGACTCATCCTTTAATGACTGCTTTAAAGTTATAATGGATGTTACAAAGTTGCAGTAATGGCATACCACCCTCTGAAGGTGTGATTAGTGAATAAAGGAAAAACAACACAATTCCACAATTATGGATTAATTAAAAATCCACTGCTTAAAAATTTAAGAAATTATAAATGATGAGAGAATGTGATATTTACCTTTTTTCTTTTTTCTTCCCCCCCCCCCCCCCCCCCCCCCCCCCCAGAACTTCAGCAGTTCACATCATTTTACTTGATCAGGCTGTCAGTTTGTGTCTTTCTGTATTTTTCTCTTTTTCACCCCCCCCCCATACTGATAATGATTTTCTTCTGCAGAGCTCTGATAATGCCCCAGCTCAACCAGCTCCTAACCAGCGAGTTGTAGAGGTGGCGATTCCTGATGTAGGGACTTTTGTGATTGAGTCAGAGGAGGGGGGTTATGACGATGAGGTACATTTGATTGCAGTCGTGTGCACCGCTCCTACTCGGTGCTTTCTTATGCTGCCTGATGAGAATTTTTGGCATGTTTGCACATCGTGACACCTAACAGATTTCTGCATAACTAAATGCTTAGCGATTTGTAACCATAACGATCTCTTACGTTGTAATGAAATATGAAAAGAAAACACTAGCTACTCTAATCGGGCACGCTTTGCATGGTATAGTTTACACTGAAGGTATCTTTGTCTTTATAGCTGTGGAAGTTGAATGTCTGTGTTAGGCCAGATAGCTTTTGCAATGCTGGTGATAGACTGTGGATTCCTACGATGTTCCTTTAAAAAAAAAAAAATGCCAGGCCAGTGAGTGATGTTGTGAATGTTTGTGTTTTCTTGTCAGTCCAGTAAAGCTGATGTTCAAGTCTGATGCCATTTTTGCCAAGGTTAGGCTTTTTAGACTCCAAGGGTTAATTTGTCCATGGAAATAACCTGAAGCAGATAGGGCTGGTGGAGCTGAATGGAAAATATTTTCCTTGCTTTTTCTTTCAGCCATAAAGTTCATAACAGCCTTTTTGTATAATACCACTTCCTAAAGTGTAACACTTTCCTAAGAAAATAAATAAATTTGCTTTTTCCCAAGTCAGAACTGAGGTTGTGCATGTAACTAATAGTACTTGAGGAACAGATGAGAGGCACACATCATCCTAAGAGGCAGTATTTTCTGCAGTATTTTTTGGCAGCAGAAGGAAACACTACCAGGTCATCTCACTGTTCTGCTTTGACACACTCTGTGTTTGTTATGGTGGGGAACAGAGGGTGCAGCCCATATTTGCAGGTATCTGAGCGTGTTTTCTGGGTAGGCTGCGGGCAGCTTTCACTTCCCTGCACAAATGGGTATTTCAGGTCATTCTGTCCTGTAATTATGAGCAATTGTAACTGGCAGTGTGGGGTGGGGAACAAAATACTCTAATTGACAGTGTCGCACTGAGTTTGGCTTCTCGCAAATGTGTAATTTCCGCCTTTAAAGACAGGAACGTTTAGCCTCCCCTAATGACCTGCTTTTTTGTTGTTGTTGTCCCCATGCCAGAGGATGCTAACTTTCTTCCCCATTTTGTTTTTCTTTTCTGTCCATTTCTTTTGTAAATGTATTTGCTGCTTTTTATTTATTTATTTATTTTTTTAATGCTGCTGTAATGCGGGGGAAACTTTTCCAGAAATAATCCTAAGGCTCCTAATCTTCTGCTCCTAAAGGCTGGTTTCTGTTGCTGTGCCAGCTAGACCTTGGGCAGTGAGGGAGGGCCCATTTGCCTTTGCTCACAGATAACAAGGGGAAAAGGCCTTTTTGAGTAACCCAGAAGTAACAAATTTTGTGTATATAGCTGATATGTATAACTGTGAGGTCGTTTTTATGTTATGTTTGGCTTTGTGTTTGTCAGATTTCTTGCTTTTATTTTAAGAATTAGGCTGCAAATGCTTCATGGACCAATTGTTTTTACAGCAACGGGTCCCTTATTTTGATATTGAAACACATAAAGTATAGTTAGTATAGTTTACTATGCTTTTTAATGTAGTACATATAAAGTATGATTGGGTGATCTTTGTATTTGAAATAGTTTTTATTTTATCCTTTGGTGGCCATGGGTTCTTCAGGTATTACTTGTTCAGTATGCAACTTCTGATGAGTACTAATGTTGAACAATGCATGTTCCTTTCCTGGGAGGTTTTGACCATGTAACTTTTAAAGTGCATTTGATGCAATTCTTCAGTTTTTTTGTAAGCTTCCTTTAAATCATATGTTGTTATAGAAAAGATATGTACATGTGCTTTGATTGGTTTGCAGAATACACACATCAGATCTTGTATTGAAACGTGCCATTTCAATGTATGCATGCATTAAGTTGTTTTTTATCTTGCATGAGACTAAAAGCATATTGAATTTAATCATTAAAATATTAATCATTCAAAACTTTTACCTTAAATCCCTTATGGCAGGTCATGCTGACCCCGAACATGCAAGGTATTATCATGGCTATAGGTAAAGCCAGGAATGTTTATGACAGGTGTGGGCCAGAAGCAGGGTTCTTTAAGGTACAACTAACATTTTCAACTTTTTTTCTCCTCTGAGTTTTCTTGTTAGATTTACCTTCTCAGACTATTCTTTGATGCATTTTAAGATTTTTCCAGCATTTATAAGTACTCTTCTATGACGTCAATCCTCCGTTTAGATGTTTCTCTCTGGAAAAATATATAGCTATTTCCCTGTTCATTTAGCAATATATTGTTTTGATATCAGTAGCTTAAATACTTTTCTGCATTTTACCTCTCTAACAGTAATGGCAAGTAACTTGAAACTTAGATGTGGGATTGCCAAGAGTATGTATTTTTACCTTTTCATAACAAAAAGCATGCCTTCACTAGACTCTGTTTGGGACGTCAGTGTTTTCACTCAGGGACATCAGTGTTCTGTCATATTTGTTATTTCAAAGAAACGTTGTTCTTGTTTTGTCCTTCTTAAAAGACTTTTACTAAATATAAATTGTTTTCTTTTGTTTAACTGCCTTGATGTCAATACTTTTTATTCATGCAGTGTGTTTTATTATTGCGAATTGGGGCCTTTGTGGTTGTAACTCTTCAGAATAAGACCAGATTTTAATAATGTGTTAGTTTTCTTAAACACACAAACTTACATGCATTTTTTTTAGCTCATAAAACCTTTTGAATTTTCAGGATACTAGCAAGGGGATTACTTTGACACGATGTAAAATCTTCTCAAATGTGATTTTTTGCAAGGAAAGGAAGAAGCTTCTTTTTTGGCTTTGAGCAGCATTCTGTTTCCATCTTAACTGTTACGGTGTATTTACACTAAGAGAAATCCTGTCAAATACAATTGAAAATTGTCTTTAACAGCTTGGTCAGGAAATTGAAATCTCGAGTTTTTGTTTGTTTGTTTAAACAGATGCTTTGAGAAGTGTTATGACCACAGCATTTGTTTCCAGGGCTCTTTCTGTTAACTGTGCCTGCCCCCAGGGAACAGAAATACCTGCCATAGGATGGGTTTTGTTTAGAGTTGTCAGTGTTTTCAAATTTCTCACTTAATGAAAAGCTTCTCCTTGTCCATTTCTTTTCAATGTAAAAAAAAAATGCTTTTTTGAGCAAATCAAGCTCTGTACCAGAAAGGTTAATTACAGTGAACCTTCTTCTTTAAATGAAGGGTGTTTTTATTATTTTAAAACAAAAAAAAATGCAGTTCAAAATAAACTTGTGGCAAATGCTTTGGAATTATCAAGGCATTGCACAGTTACACATTTCTTTCATTGTTTTTAATTTTAGCATTTAATTTTTAACACATTTTCACTGCGTGGTGGGGGAAGGATTTTTCTTTGAGAAAATGTTCTGACACTAAACTGGTGGACGATAGAAAAGTTTCTCTACTCATTTTAAGCTGAATCATGTTTGTAATAACTTAGGACAGGTGGAACACACATCAGCTTTAAGGTATAGCTTAGTATGAATGTATATGTAGTATGCATATAAAGTGGCTCTATTCAGTAGTGAATTTCATGTCTTAAAACAAATAACATAAAATTTCACGTTACTTCATAAAATTACTGAAAAGCTTCTGTGATTTTTTTAATATCATTAGACTCTTTTTCTTCCCCATGTGTTTTTTATAATATGAGTATTTTAAAATGACTGTGTTTTTTTTCTATGATGTTTTTGCTTTGGTATACCCCAGGCAAAACCCATTTGACATGGGTCATACCAAGGTTTGACTTCCCCTTCAGATCACCAACTTGAGGCATGTCTAACACAAACCTATTAAGATGTTTATTGATCAGTGACCTCCTACAGTCATCCTTCTCTAAACTTCATAGCTGGTTTCTTGCAAAATGTTTTCCATAAGATCTTTATATAACATTCTTTACTTTTTTCTGTTACTTTTTTCCATTGCTCCGTTTTTTGTTTGCCATTTAAAGAAACAGTGCTATTTTTCACTGCGTATAGGATTTCTAAATACATAGAGTACCATTTTAATTTGTTTTAAATGAGTGTGTATAAAAATATAGGTTGTGTGTTAGATTTTTTTCTGTTTCTAAGTAATTCTCTGAAATGAATAATATTCTCTGAGTATTCTCTGAAATAAAGAATAGCAACTAATTTTTGTTTCTGGCCTGCTATGATAAATGGGGTTTAATTGTGTAGTTGTCTGTGTTGGCTTTATAATGGCAGCGCTTCTTATGATGTAAGATAATGCAAACTGTTATCCATGGCTTCTGATATTTATAACCAGTTCTCCCAAACTTCCTGTTTAATAATAATGCATCTGAATAACACTTCCAAATACTAAGACAGGACGTTCTCTAAGTTTTCAAGTTTTCCACACACTGTCCATTTAACTCTGTATGAGTAGTGCCCTACCCATGTGTTCAGTGTTTTGAAACAAAGTGCATATTGGGAGAGGGATGGGAGCCTGAAACACTCATAGTGACACCTCAAGAAGTATGCCACTTCCAGGTATTTCAGCATAAAGGAATGTGGAATATTGAACAGGATATTTTTCTACCTGCTTTGGAGTTTTATTTAGTTTCCATGTTGCATTGAAACTTTGATAGTTTTCTTGGTATTAATGCGTGAAGCTACCGTGCTAAGTCATTTGTTTCAAACTGACATTTAAAATTAGCAGTGTGATCACTTCTGTATTTTGAGAGATAAATTATGGAATTTATTAAGATTTGTCACCATTTTTCTAATTGTTTTTCTTGTTGCTGTTGTTCATGCTACATAGTTTCAGTGCATAAAATCTAATTAACATAACAGATGATGTTTGTTAAAACCTAATGTGCTGGTAAAGTTAGAAAAGTAAACATTTCTGGTGACCTCTAAAGTCAGTCTAAAATGTTCAGTGAGGAGTCCATCCTGCCCTACAAGGTGCTAATACTATTAATATTGAAGTATGTTTTCTTTAGAAATCATACAGTTTGGTTTTTGTTGTAAGACATTTTTCATTCTGGTTTACAGTGTTTACAAAATCATGCACGCTCATTAAACTTTCTGTAGGATTTGTTTTATTCATATATTCACATTCTTACCATGAGTTAGAGGCACCTTTTTACCTTAGGAGATTTTACAAGATCCCGTTAAATAAAATGTCTGAAACCTTATGTTGCTTTTGGACAGTACATGATTCAGTATGCCCCTTTAGGGATCAGATAAACTTTCTCCCAGGGAGATTTAGCACAGGATTGGGATTACTTTTGAAGCAAAGGTCTGTCTGGGATATTGGCAGGGTTAGTTGGGGAGAGGCAGGAACATATTTGTCATATGTCTGTGTGTGTGTGTGGTGTTCTTTTTTGAATGTAGTTTAAACTTGTGAGGGGGTGGAATACAGGATTGTTTAAAAAATACTTTGTAGGCCATGTGATGTGAATTACTCTGGTGTTTTGTGAAATTTACATGTTAAAAGTTAACCAAGAAGAATAAAGTATATTTTTAAAATTATCTAGGCGATTAAATTGGAATACACACGACTACTAAAATTAGCACAGGAAGATCCACCACCTGAATGTGATTACCGTTTGCGTCATGCAATTGTTTACTTCATCCAGAACCAGGCACCAAAGAAGATAATTGAGAGAACGTTACTGGAACAGTTTGGAGATCACAATCTTAGCTTTGATGAAAGGTAATAAGATCAGCATGTCTCATTTCCCATGCTCATGAGCCTTCTGTGAAGGCTAGAGACACCCTTTTATGTTTATATAGTGTGTGTAATAGCGGGTAAGAGTTGCACATTTGTTTGGCTTTTACCTTCTTGCTCAAAGTGTTAGACGTAGGGAAGAACAAATTTTATAAAAATTATAATCTTTATAAAAATCTCTGTAAAAAGAGTAAACAAGAAGTTTGGTTTTTATCCATAGGAAATCAGGAGAAGTACTCAGTGGTGGTGTTCATAATTACATAAAGATTTCTGTACCTTCTTTTGAAATACCGCACAAGGCCGTGTACTTTTCATTTCATCACCTGCCTGTGAGCCAGCATCTCTTGCAAAGCCTTGCATCTCTTGAAATGGGATACTGAGCTAAATAGGTAGCTTATTTGAATGAAAGACAACTTCTGTGTTCTAACTGAAATTCCATATACTTACCTATTTAAAAACAATTTGAAAGGTAGAGAACACTAGCGTAATTTCTGCATAGTGACATCTGTAAAGCCTCTGGTTCTCATCCTCAGTCATCGAAGTATCTTGATGATACTTTTGGAAAGTGAGTATCAGGGAGTTTCAAACCATCTGAACTTTAATTTAAAAAGAAAGAGTGAGCAATGCGGCAGTTTAAAAGAGTAAAACAAGAAGTAAAGCTTAAACGGCACATTTTTAAAGTAGGTGTGATGAAAACCCGTGTTCTTTCCTGCTGATCATACTGCGCAAAATAGCACATCTTGCACAGTGTTTTCATGCTGTTTGCATAGGGCTGTAGCGCTCGGTTGCTTATACTGTTTAAGGCTGCTGTCTTTATAGAGATAATATTCTTTATGAATTTGCAGTAATCTCCCATGACTTGTTGTTGCTTTTTGTAAGGTGCCGTAACATAATGAAGGTTGCTCAAGCTAAACTTGAAATGATAAAGCCAGATGAAGTAAACATGGAGGAATATGAGGTCAGTATTTTTTATGCTGTAAATAAAACTGTAACATGAAATAATTATGAGTATGCTTTAGTTCTGAATTTATCTTAACAAATTTCTTCTTGTCTTGTCTTGAGCAGTTAAAACTAGTTTTTGAAAGACTGTTTATTAGTAGGAAGGCTCCTCTGACCAGTTGACCTAAAGCCGTAGGCCTTTTTTCCATATCTGTAGTTCCGAGGTCAAATTTGACTTGAGCCGTAGATAAATGTCAAGTTTATTCAGTCTGTCCTTACTCCTTAATGCGTCTTGACGTCACTAACAGTATTTCATAATTTAGCACATAAGAGCTGGTTGGCTTTATCTATACAGAAATTATTAAGCAGTAAAGAAGTGAGAGTGGTCTCAGACCAGCCTTACACATTTTGAGAACTGTGTCATAGGCATCAAGGTCACGTTTGTGGTTTTTCTCTGGCTGTCTTTGCAGTCATTCCCATTCTCTTATAAGCACCAGATACTTCCATGTGCTGAGACCACATTTAACCACCTTATGCATTTAATTTTCCCTCCTATACTATGTAGAAAAGCTTTGAATTGTTGCTTAAAGAAATGAGCAAATCCCAGACATTAAATTATCTTTTATTTGCCAAAAGACTCCATCTCATACTTAAACATAAATTTGTAGTTGGTTTTACATCAGTTTCAACTCGTAATCCTGTACCTTAAGGCCCCTGAATTGGGGTTAATTGTACCCTAGGCAGATTCCAGTGCACCGCTTAAACCTTATCATTATGCTCATTGGTACAAGCAGTTCCTTGTTCAGGAGGACTAGGGAAGTAATCTTCCCCTCGCCAAACCGAGTGAAAAATACACACTCAGCATTTCTCTTTATCAGATTTAGGACCTACAGTAGATGCTGCTACATTGTAATGTGTCCTCCATGGCCTGTGAGGGGAAAGGACAAAAGGCTGTCATAGTGAGGGGCTTTCTGTTGCATGTTTTAGACTGTGCAAGACTCAGTATCTTACTATTTTCTGTATGGCATTGCACAGGTAAAATAAACAGTTCTGGACTTAACTTTAAGAAGGGGGGAGTCTTCTATTCCCCTGCAGATATGTGGCACTTTTTTGGGTTTTTTTGTTTTTTTTTTTTCTCCTGAGGCACATAGCCAGTGGTTTCTCCAAAGACTGTATCAGTATTTGTCCTGTATAGTGAGTTGGTGTTTCATGGAACTTTTTTCATGCTCTGTGTGTTGAATCCATAAATGGCTATCTATTATGGTTTCCTGTCCCTTATTTTAACTTTAATGAGCAATTGGAAGTTGGCTACTAATCAACTGGAATAAAAGCGCCTTTCGCACTTAGAACACTTACCTGTAAAACATACTAGTTTGTATAAATGGTGATGCAGTAACGTTAATGTTTTGCTCTAGTATAAACACTGTTTTTATCTCAAGTCTGAAGTGCTTAATAAGACATCGTGGTTTTTTTGTCGCTTCCCATTTAATGTGCTCAGGCTTTTTCTGTCTCATTCGTATATTGAAATTTAAGCTTAGTGTATAAAAAGGCTTTCACATTTACTGAGTAAATACTTCAATGTAATATAGGGAAGAAAAAAAAATATTTAGCTTCTCCCCTTCTTACTGTGAAGAAAAAGGGAATTTCCTATAATTCTGACTATGGTGCTCCAAAGATGCTTTTCATTTCTTTAAAATGATAATGCATTCTGTTTAAAAAGTAGAAAAAACCTAGAAATATTTTAGGTATTTAAGAGTTTTCCTTTTATTGAGGGTGGGGGAATTTGGACTGACTTTTCCCACATGCAGCCTTACTAGGAGTCCTTATCATTTACTGTGATTATTCAGCACTAAGTAAAGTGTGTAAAATATTTGTATTTCATGTTTGTGGATGAAATTCTATATACCCTTTCTTATATGCAGAGATGGCATCAAGACTATAGAAATTTCAGGGAAACAACCATGTTTCTTATGGTAGGATTGGAGTTCTTCCAAAAAAAGAGGTAAGTGGTATTACAGAGCTCAAATTTGGTAGAGTGATTTGAAGGCAAAATGTAATAGTGATATGTAAAGCTATTTATAAAATTAAGAACTGTTTAATGTGTTCTTCATTTCATTTAAATATTTAGCCGGTCCGTTAATTTCTTTAGTCTCACATCTACATCAGCTTCCTACTCTTTATCTTGATTTCTTCTTTCCTAACCAAGCCACGGACTCTTTTCAGAGCATCCCCCACATGCACCCATATTCTTCCATCTCTCCTACTCTTAGGGCTGTCTGTAGGTATCGCTTGGATTCAAGAATCTTTCTTCTCCTGCACCACATACATGCACATGCATTTAGCTATTTCCATCAGCCATCATGGTCAAGCCCCCCTACTTAGCTGGCTTTTCCCACAGAAGCAGAGTTTGGCCTTCTGCATTTGTTGGGGGCAAAATTCCACACATGGTATTTTTTAAAGGACAGGAAAGGAGAACATATTTAAGAACTGTCATGCATGACGGTTCTAGCTGTAGCTAATTCCTCTTCTTAGCTACATGAGGCAGTGGTAATTCATTGCCTTCTGTTTTCTAACCAGGTCAGGAATTGTGGATATATAAAATTGGTGACATGAATGTATTTAATGCACTGCAGCTAAAATTTATACTCTGATTTACTACGTGCAGCAAGAAAATAACAATATAAATGCCTCAAAGCATTCTGCAGAAGAGAGTCTTGGAAAGAGAATTGTTCAAAACGACCTCTTTCTCTCATGTCCGGTCAAAGGAACAAAATGATTAGCTACTAAGTGTTTAGTTGCTGTTATCTGCTCTTTGAAAATTGAGCTATCACGTGATACAAATTTCTGATTCTGCAAATAATTTTGACATCAATCACTGATTATCATGTATAACACAATAAGCAAGAGAATTAAACTAGTAATCAAGCATAGTTTCTTGTCTGTATTATCTGTAGGAAATCGCTTCATCTTTCTTTCTTGTTTTGCACGCTCCCCAAACAAAAAAGACTCCAAACACAAGAAAATTTGATTAAAAAAAAAAAAAAAGCTGTTTTATCTTTGTGACAAGCTATGTCTTTGTTTAACAGCTAACACTATAAGCCCATAATCTTGGTTTGTCTTCTGGGTGCTACTGTGTAATAAATACTATATTCATTAATAATCTAAATCTGTGTACGCTACTTTGTCAGTGTTAAACAGCTTATGTGCAAATGTTGGTCAGAAGATTGCCTTCCTTATTTGAAAAATAAGCACACTCATCTTATTTGGTCCTTTAAAGAGGCAAAAAATTCACAGGCATACAGGTGCAGCGTATAGGAACCCTCCTTGTTTCCCTCAAGCTTTATGTGCATTCAAAGTACGCAGGCAGGAAAGGAAGATCTTCAGGTTGTTTGGTACTGAGACTCCAGGACCTTTCACTGTAAAATGTCAGTGTTTTCACTAGTGCACTCCTACCATAATCTGTTCTGACTGGGCTGGGAGAGGCAGAGGAACACAGTTCTCTGTTCTATGCTGAAAAGTATTTTTGGTATGCGTTTCCAGTATTTAGGTTAATTCGCAAAATAAGAATGAGGCAGTTATTACCAAGCATCTTCATAATTTAGCAAACAAGCTTGGAATGACCAGTCTTATACTCTGATATTGAACAGAAAGAAAAATATGCAGTGTTGTCAGACTCACTGAACATTGAAACAAGTGTAGCATTAATTTTCTTTGGCAAAAAAAGTAATTTCATAAATGCTTAAAGAGGTGTTTAGTAAGAAGATACTAAGACTGTAGTTAAGCATAGTTGGAGGATGAGTGGGGATCTGGGGATCTATTGACCTACTTTAAAGGCATCCATTGCAGTTATGCTTCTGTGTTTCAGCTATAGGTTTCCTCATGACTGAAATATTTATTGCAGTTCACTTCTTGCACACTGTAAGGGACCACGCTACCATTCTCATTCTGAAAATGAAACTTACTTGATGAGCTCTTGTGATTCCCTTTCACGATTCCCTCCTTGACCCTGACATTATAAAAATGTAACTTTAAAAATATTTATAAAAACATAAACTTTCTTAACTGAAACATAACCTTCATTAGCAGGACTGTTTCGAGGCTGCTTTTCTTAGTTTTAATAATGCTAATGCCTAGGAACATTCTGCTTAATATCTGGATAGAGCCAGCAATCAGCCTTTACCCAGGTAGTCCCTGATTTCCTTAAACAACTGTAGTATGTTTGTTGAACAAACACAAAAGCAACACTAAAAAAAATAGTCTGGAGTACTACTTTCTCCTTCAGTGCTGGTAGCCCACTTTTATAGGTCTTGGTGCTGAAGTGCTGAACATGCGAATACGTACCTGGAAACAAAGGAAGCAACAGTTTCTTAGGACCTCTGAGAATCCCACAGAAATCACATGGAGGTGCTGTTTGCTGGGAATCATGCCTATTTTCAAAGTTTGTTCCTGATCTTTCATGGTGGTTAATAAGGCCCTCTTTCCACTGCAGGTGAAGAACCAGGGTTCTTCAGGCATGTTTTTACTGATGGTACTATAGAGTTGGCACCTGATGTGGATAGGATGAACACAGGAGTCACCTAAAGAACCTTTTTTACTTGCATCACAAGACAGCTCTTTCTTGTGGTAGTTACTCTTAGAAATGAACTAACTGTAGGCATCAGTGGAAGCTTTTTAACCTTTTTGGGGAAGCCAATATGTTTTTTCAGCCTTGACTGAAATCCCTTTCTCAAAGCAGTACTAAAGTTTAATTTAGCCAGCCTATGCTTTCTACCTCTTTTCCAAAGCCTAGATTCAGCGAGCTACCTAATTCTGTGAGTGGTTTCAGTGATTTTAAGTGCTTAGGCTTCAGAGCTTTTATAGGCTAGAGCTTATATGCACTTCAGATGTGAAAAGATGGACTATGTTTGCTAATTTACACTGTAGTAGTATTGCTCAGGCTTTAAAGATAATACAAGATCTCTGAAATTTGCTTAACAAAAGTGATTCAAAATGACTTAGCTTGCTGTTAGATGAGCACTATCATTGGTTCAGGGGATGATCATGCAATGAGGGGAAGGAGCAGGAAAAGAGGGACTGGGAATTAGGCCACCAGCAGCAGGTTTTTAATTTGGCTCATCATGATGGTTGACACCATCATTTCAATGTGCAGTTTCACAGACACCTGAACCAAGAATGGAAAGGGAGAGAAAGTTCTACTCCTCTTGCTGCATATACAGCAATTGCAGTTTCTTGTATTCATCTTACCCCTTTTTCCTCTCCCTTTTCCCACATGATGTTTTTTTCTGCTGGATAGTCAGTTGAGTTGGTGATTAGTGGTGTGGAGAGTTTGCATGGGCAGGAGAAATGGACTTGAGGAGAGGAGAATGAGACTTTGTCCTTTGATGAAAGCATAGCTTTGGATTTTGAAGGCAAAAAGATAGAGAATAGTGACTGTATTTACGCAGTACACTACTCAAGCAGTAAATACTTAGGATCACAAGTGAGTATGAGCAAATGTCATAGTAAAAAAAATACTTTCACAGTGCATTCTAAAATTCTGGTGTTGGGGTTCATCTTGTTCTTGTAAACAGGAACATTTGAAGATAAAGCTTCAAGCAACTATCACTATTTCGAGCAACCTTTTTCCTTCTTTTTATATTGTCTTGTTGGCAAGTATTGCTGCCAGTCTTGAATTTGCTTACTTTGGAAAGTTCTGACACATATTTTTTGTGTGTCCTTTGTGCTCGGTTTGTGTGCTTGCAAATAAGTTTTAGCCATTTTTAGTAATCTGCTTTGGTTTTGGTAGTTTAAATCCTAACCTTCACCTCCTGTTCTCGCTAGCAGTAAGTGCGTAATGTACTGTTCCTGTAACTTCCCATTAGAAAAACATCTGAAAAATTATCTTTTTGGATGGAATTTTGTTCTAGGTCCAACAAAAATGAGATTTCTAACTGCTCGTTTTTAGGGGAGTTGCCTGAATTGCTTTCAGTGGTCGTCTGTCTTAACCGGGTTTCTGTAAGTCAAAAAATTAACAGTTCAAGGTGTTTGCTGGAAATGGCATGCAGCCGTATGTTGGGAGATCATTAATTGGTGAGATCTCTGTTAATTATCAACCATTAGGTTCTTAGGTATTGTTACTCATTCTTCATCAATGAGCCATATGTCTATTATTGGCATTTAGATTAAAGGCAGAAGTGCGAGTAGACTGTTGGTGCTTGTGCTTTTGAAATGATGTTCCAGCTTCTTCCATCACTTTTGACTTCAGTGGTTTGGAGGCACTTATAGTTAATGAGGCTAAATGTAAAAATTTACAGTTTGTGTTTTGAAAATAAGACAGTGTTAAATCTTATTTGCAAACATATAGATTGCTGCCAAGTTATAGGACACCAGAAGATCAAACCTAATGCGACAAATGCATGCAGGAAAAATTAGGTATTCATGTATATTCAAGGCTAATCCAAAGCCATTTTTGAAGTGGATGGAAAGGTATACATTGGTTTCAGTGAGCTATGGATCAGACTTCTTGTGCAAGTGATCTAACTTGATGATTAAAAAAAAAAACTTATGTGCATAAAATAAGAAGTTGTGTGGTATTAGAAAAAGCAATTTTATGAAGAGATTGAGGGGGGAGGGGTGGACTTAGTCAAACAAGTAAGCCAAATTAATCCTTTGAAGAGCACAGCAGTTAGCTTGAAACAAATGGTACCTCGATGTTGCATCTAATGTTTTTGTTTCTTTACTTTGCTTTAGCTATATGGAAGCCTTGCTCTACCTTATCTATGCTTACCAGAATAACAAAGAACTCTTGTCCAAAGGTCCGTACAGAGGGCATGATGAAGAGCTGATATCCCACTACAGACGAGAATGTTTGCTAGTAAGTGAAGAGTGAAGTGTGTTTCAAAAAGTTGAACTCGCTAGTTGAACTAGCTTTAATGAAATGAACTAGTAGACAAAGCGTTCCCCATTGTTCAAATAATCACTTTCTTTATCATTGTAAATAGTGTGCTCACTGCCATCATGTTTGGCATAGATATGAACAACAGTTGACAATGCTGGTGAGCAAACTCACTATGTTGCCACAGTTCAACAGGGAGACAAATACTGGAAAAGGCATCAGTGAGAAATACTTGTTTTTTCTTGATTCTGTCACTTTTTCTAGCCATAGGAAGAAAAGGCAAAAGCAGGTGGTAGGGCACAGTCTTCAAGAGGGACAGCTACACAGGTTGAGTTGTCAGGTGTCAGTTCAAGTGACTTAAACAGCATCAAATCGTTTAGTACACTATATGGATCATTACTCTAAATGTTAAAGCTCAAATATGACTGTTACAAATTAGCAGGCAGTTTCGTAGGAAGACTGTGCTTTAAACCAAACAAAAGCTGATGCATGGTAAAACATGAAATGCTATATACTTAAAGGCTTTCCTTTTTTGTGGTGGTATGTGAAGAAACTAAATGAACATGCTGCAGCACTGTTTGAATCAGGAGATGATCAGGAAGTAAATAATGGCCTGATCATTATGAATGAGCTTATTGTCCCATGCTTGCCATTACTACTGGTGGATGAAATGGAAGAAAAAGATATTGTTGCTGTGGAAGATATGAGAAACCGTTGGTGTTCCTATCTTGGACAAGAAATGGAACGTAAGTTATTTATTCATTAAGGTAAAAGGCTCTTACGCACCTTTGATGTCTTAGTGTTTTGGATGTCTTGAATTCAGCCTGTATATTTTGTTCACTGGTAATGTATTTCGAGATACCCAGACTTTTGAATACTCCCAGACCCATTTAAATAGACAGCAGTTTTCTGTGCACTGCAATGGGATATCAGGCCTTAAAGGAAATATTTTGGGTGGTGGGGTTTTTTGTTTGTTTGTTTTGGAACAGGAGAGTATTCATGCTGATAGTCTGTTTGGAGGGGCATTTATATTTACATCTTTCTAGGAACCAACATGTCTAGTTAATGCTTTGGAGAACTGAAGAAAGTAATTATTCCAGGTGAAACTCTCTTTCTTCCCACCACCAAAAAAAAAAAAAAGTGTTGAGCAGAAAAAGGAGAATTCCACATGCAGACATAAATGTTAATGTTTGGCTTTCTTTTTTTATTTGCAGCTAACTTGCAAGAAAAGCTGACAGATTTCCTGCCAAAACTGCTAGATTGTTCTACAGAGATTAAAGGTTTCAATGACCCGCCAAAGTTACCTTCCTACTCTACACATGAACTGTGTGAAAGATATGCCCGAATCATGTTGTCGCTCAGTCGAACTCCAGCTGATGGAAGATAAATTCTGCAACCTTCCTAAGCACATTATATAAACTTTTTTAGTTCTTAAACCTTGCCTTCCTATCACAGGGTTTGCTTGTTGCTGCTATAGTTTTTAACTTTTTTTATTTTGATAACTGCAAAAGAGAAATGACTGTACAAACTTTAGCCAGACTGCAAACAATTAAAGCTGAGAATCGCATGGGGCTCAGTCGTTTCAGCCAGAATTGATGCAACATTGCAAGTCTGATTATTATGGCAAAACCGCTTTTTTGCCACTTATCTGTTACAGTATTACTTTGCTTTTATCTTAAGATCCTTTACTTTATCAACAGCTGTCTGGATCATTTTGTGACTGCAACTACTTTAAGTGTCCAGTGCTGTGTAAATACATGGTACTTGGTAGCTTGTAAATGAAATGAAAGAATAAAATTTTATTTATGGCTACTCCTGTGTTTGCAAGCAGATACCTTGTATATTAGTGTAAAATACGGGTATTTTTAGAAGAGATACAGTATATTGATGGGTTACTCGATTTATAGACAAGGTTCTTCAGGTTTTATGGCCAGTTTAGCTACAGGTAGTTGGAGATTACTGTATGTGAATATATTGAAAAACTGTCACAGTATTATACACTATGGTTTTTGTATATTCTTTACTGGTATGTATGACACTGCACCTCAACACTTGTTTTTGTGTGGCCATGGCAAGTCTATTCTGATGGTAGGGACTGGCTTCTGAAGCTAAATAATAATGGCACCTTCCTTCTATTCTTAGAAAAAACTTTTTTAAAAAGCAATTAAAACTATTTTCAGTAGAAATATATTATACAGAGACTCTCAGCAAGATTTTTAGACACTTATTTGAGTAGAGTAAATGAGAGCTTGGAAAAAGTGGGCTTTGTAAAACTTAAGAGTTTATCAGTTTTTTAATTGTTATTTTAGTCATGTAAATGACCAGAAATAAAACCTTCCACTAATTCCTTGAAATGGGTTGCTGTTGTTGCAACAAAAGATCTTAGAAACCTTCTATCTGCTCTAATTGAGTTTCTGAGAGAAGTGAAAGAAAAGATCTATATAGCTTGTTTTGTAGAACTGAAATACTGTCTGGTTTTAATGAAAAAACTTATTTTGTGGAAAAAAAAATTTGTGCGTCTTTAGGTAATCCTGTTACCTAACGGCATTTTGATTCCTATTCTTTATAGAGAACGTTTTGTGTTAGAACAGTAAAATATGTAAATATTTGTTTGTATGTTTTTATTGGAGCAGCAATCGACTTTTTATTACAGGCTTTCAAGTGGGGTGTTTTCTAATTTCTACTAAAGAAATAGCACAGAAGGAGAGGAGGATTGATTAAGGTCAGACCAACAATAAACATAATGGATATAAATGTAGGCCTCTCACATGCAAGTAAAGGCTGACTTCAGTCTTAGCACATAATCAGTCTTGAAAGTTTTTCGCTTTTGAGATGTATGAATTGTAATACTTCACTTCAAAATTTGTTAAAGGGTATTTTCCTCTTCTGTTTTCAGTCTTACAGCCCGCCATATTTTGTCAATCCATACATTTATTTAATTAACAATTTAAAAAATTTTTTTGAACTCTTACAGCTGCAGTACTACTCAGCAGGATTTTTTGTGTTTTAGTTTGTTTTTTCTGTCTTGAAGCTATTGACATCTCAAATTTCACCTTCTGAGGGAGAAAGAGATGTATATTGTGAAAAGAGCGAAGATGCATTTTAAAGGATTTCATGTTTTGCATCTGTTGCACATTTCATTTGAAACTGAATAATATGCTTAATTAACACTGTTTACTTTTAAACAAGGTTTTGAACAGATTAAACTTCTCCTTTGCCTCTTCAGTAATGCTAAAAGCAATTAAAAGTGAAAGAGGACTTATATTTCTTTATTGCTAGCAGGTTTGGAATTCACGTGTTTGTGAAAAGCTTTAAAGAAAAGCTCCCCACTAGCCCTGCAGATCCTCCCATATAATCTGTGTAATCTTCTGTGAAAAACGAGAGAAAGGCACACTTTCTGAGGAAAAACAGGAAGAAAATATTGTACTTGGGAAGAATATCTAAGATCTTTAAATTACAAGAAAGCAAGCAAGGACAAGATTATTTGTTCTTTTAATTTCAGGGTTTATTCATTTTCTTAAAATATGAAAATAATTGGTAAGTTCGTAGTACTGAAGGTAAATATATATTCATTTGCAATGACATGAATTTTGAGTAGAATTGCGGTCTGAAGAGTAGAGTAGGGTTTTTTTAAGATATTAAAATATCTTTTAAATATCCTGTATTAATTTAAACCTGCAGCTAAATAATTAAGATACTGTTTTTAAATTGGTTGCTTTATTTGTTGCAGTAAGATAGCTGATAGCTCTCATTCACTACCCCAGCACATAACCTACTCAAGTATGTGTAGGTTCATTTGGCTAACTAATAATCTCTGACTGAATTACGTAAGTAAATACTTTCTTTTCATTGTGGGAAACATGAGACTTTATCAGGCCTTTTCAGTGTATAGATCATAGAAGGAATAAGAGAATTTAACCAGAAGTCATTTACTAAATCACCTGCACCATGAATTAAATGCAAGGATTTTTTTTTTTTTTTTTCAGATTTTGCTTCATAAAATGAAGGACTCCGAAGGCACTGCAGTCTTTCTCAGATACATGCCATTTTTTTTGCACTCCTGTGTCATATTTACAGGTGACTTACTGTATTACTGCATTTTCACTGATGTTTCAGTCAGTATCAGAAGTACTGTTGTCACTAGTTAAAGCAGTCATAGCGATTCTGTTAGTTCCAGTCTAGCAGAAGACCATGAGCAGCAGCAGAATTAGTCCAAACAAATGAAAAGGATTGGAGTGAATTATACTTGTTAGGAATGGTCATCTGGAAACCTTGCTAAACATCAGATGGGTAGACTAGAACCTCATTATTGAGTTACCTTTGCTTTTTGGAAAATCTACTTTAAGAGCAGTGAATGACTATACAATGAACAGATTTGCTCTAGAAAACATGACGTATGAGGAATATTTAAAAGCATATGCATCATGTTCCAGCATTAGAAAAAAATAAAAACCTGTTCATGTTGGTATTATACCCAAATATCTTTCAGTTTATTTTTCATTTACTACTGCAACATGCATGTGAAAACTGCTGCTCCAGAAAAGTAACTGATATAAATAGAAACACATGTGAAACAGTCTGATACTATCCAACAAATGTAAGAGCCCATGAAGAAGCACAGTGGGTTGTGGTTTATATTCTTCATTTTCATGTTAACTTTCCTTTTCTCAAAATCCAATGAGTCTAAATGTCCGTGGAAGGCTATATATAAACACAAGTTAGAGTGTTGATGAAAAAGCGCACCATTCAAAGTATATCGTAAATCACCTCATCTGTGCAGCATTTTACGTTAATATTTTTAAAATATTCTGTCTTTATGTCTAGAAGGATGCAAAAAAAATGGGCATCAGTCATGGCATTGAGAGGAAAGTGGTTGCAGCTATCCATTACTTGCTCTTGGAGTGGAGATTAATATAGATATAAAAAAGCTCTTATCCAAAGAGGTCTTTTAGCAAAATGCAGTGGGTAGAATTCAAAAGGGGAGTCATTCCTTCCAATGAAATAGAATTATTTTCCATGTGATTGATTTTCAGTTTTTATTTATGTATTGTGTCCTTGAAGATCTTTTGAAATCCCAGACTTGATGGAGAAGCTTTTAGCCGAAAACAGTCTAATTCCTTAGGAGCTTCTTTCTTTGTAGGCAAACCAAAGCTATCGGCATTCACCTCACTGAGTTTCCATCAGCAGATCATTTCTGCTTCGTTCAGCTCTTCTATTTCAGTTTTGATTCTTGAGAGAGCCAAGCCACAAAACTTTTGCAGCTTCTGCCATTGCTACTGTACACTTGCATACTCCAACTTTACTGTCACATCTCTACACATCTCTAAAATCTTGGTCTTGACTAGGAACTTTTTTCTTCTCCATGAATTTCAAGTATTCACATTAAGTAGCAGGAAGAGATTTGCACTTCTAAGACACGGCTTCTTGAGCCAGCACTTCCAAAGAACATCTTGACTTCCTTTCCGGTGGTAAGGAGCACCCCCAAATCCCTTCTTGCAGGCTGGGAAAAGGCTTATTTTAGGATGGTGGTCGCTGGTTGGATTAATTGTGATTATCAAGGACATGATCACCATTCATCTGTTCCTTCATGTCTTATTTGAAGTACTTTTCAAATAAAGGTGTTTTGTTTCCATGCTTCTTTCATTCTCTCTTTTCCCCCCCCCCCCCCCGCCCTGTTGCTCCCTGTTTAAGCCACTAGAGTATCCATTCTTCCAAGCCGCCTTGTGTGGTTTTTGCTTTACCATCAGCTGGCCTTACCACCGTGCCTTCATTACCAGGTATAGCTAGTGATACAGAAACCAGGATACTTCCACTTCCATCTTAGTAGCAGGAGCTTCAATTCTCATCTCCGCTCTTGTGTATATGTGCGTGCAGGATTTGGGGGTGAAATACCACAGTCCACACACCTTGTATTTGGTAGCTTAACATCTGAGAGGCTGAATGAGGAAAGGTATGGATACTTACTTAGTTGAAGCTGCAGATTTTCTCTGTGCTGCTTCTTGACATGCTTTCTAAAAAAGAATTTTTGATTAACTTGGTGTCTAAATTAACCGAGCACACTCTGAACTGAATGAGCATTTTAGAAGTGTGAGGGGTGATCTGTTTAGTGCAGAATCACAGCCCTATCTTTCTGGGTTTGTGAAGGCTGTAGAAGCTGCTCCTAATGTTGAATAATCTTCACCACTTCATCTTACCTGATCTTCCCATTTTATCAGGAGTTATTAAAATTCCAGTCAAACATAAACTTCAGCAAAAAGCTATCGGGTCTTGCTGTGCTGTGTCTAATCTGTTATCTGTATATTCCCTGCCCATATCTGTGTTCTGTATGCAGCTATTTCCTATCACTTCATATATGAAATTGTATCATCTTTATGATCTATGTTAAAGTTCTCTGGACACATTTGTATTTCAAAGATGTGCAGTCAGCAAGGAGAGAACAAGAATTCCTGTAGACTTCCTTCAGGGAACAAAACTTGTGTTTTATCTGTGACCTTTAATCTGTGGCAGTTAAAGTCTTAGTTCAACTGTGGACTCTAAGGGATTGAAAAAAATTGATCTTTTTTTGCAGTATAGGTAATTTGTAATTGTAAGATAGAACTAGAATTTTACTAGATAAGCATAGTAACCTTTTATACAAATTAGAAAAAAACCCCACATTTTTTCTAGTAAGTTCTTAAGCAATAAAAACTCAGTATCAAGTAGTGTAATTTGAAAAAGATTGTTTTCTTAGGGAGAGGTTGGAGGGTTAGGTTTTTGTCAGAAACTTTGATGTATGGAGCCTATGTTATCAAAAATCTTTTAACAGGCCAAGGTAATTTATTTTTGTAATTTGTTCATGAAGCTGTTTTGCTTGGAAGGATTTGTATCTCATGAAGTAGGTTGTTTTAAAAACAAAACAAACCTCTTTCCTGCCTTCCCTGCCCCCTCTCCCCCCCAAAATACCCAACTTTTCTCTGAGGGAAAGAATATTGTTCTAGAAAGTCCAAGCTGAATTTGGATGGTCAAAAGATTTCTTATCTCCTCCCTTCCATGCTCCAGCCTGTTTTTAACAAGTACACCTTGTTTTGGAACATGTAAAATTTCTCTTTGAATTTTTAAAGGGAAATGTGTTGTCTTCAAAACCTTTTAGCTTGAGATTAAAAGTCGTCATTGCATTTGGCACACACGTAGTTGTTCCACAGTTGGTGATTTTAGTTACTTGGTTGCTGAAAAGTGCTTGACCAGGTGATACAATTCCTCACTTCAGCATCTCCTTCAATTTCAAAATTTGAAATTAAAATGGCACCGGTAAGTTTGAGGACCTCATGTTCACCGTGACTGTGGGTGGAGCTCCTGCTGCTCTTTCCCCTGCAGACCAGGTTCCAGAGGGAACTGCGGGGCCATGCAAAGCTCATTTGAATTCCCTTTCTGCTGCCAAAGATGGTTTAACAGATTCATAGCACCCCTGTGTAAATCAAGCCTACCTTTACTATCAAGTTACTTACCAAAACTGGAGGCATTAGGGACAAATACTAACTCTTAGTAGTAGAGGAATGCTGAATGGATGATTGACATATGCTGGACAGGATTGCCTTTAGATTTACTTCTGATTACGGCCCTGAGATCTCCATTCAAATTCTTGTATTTGACAGCAAGTGGCCAAATAGCCAGCTCTGATCATACCCTCCACCCCAGATCCAAGACCATGCGATGGTTGTGGTCAGTAACAGCAATACTACTACATCTACTTGCTATACAAATGATTAGGCAGCATCTTTGGTACTTCTGGCCAAGGCTGGCCTAGTTTTCTTTTCTGCGTGTCTGCCCTGTGTTCAGTGTGCTTCTGCCCTCTCTTGGGCAGTGCTATTTGCAGCACCTCTCCCTTGACTTGGCCTGAAGGAGGAATTAAGAGAGTCCTGCTCCCTTTTCTCCAGGAGCCAGTAGCAGTGGCCTTGCCAAGCCCTTAGGAGTGGGAGCTGTAGGCCCAGAGAAGGATGTCCCTTCCAGAGGGCAGGACCAGTGGAGAGAGGTTAGAAGGCCCTCAGTGCCATCTTGCACCCCAACCACTGCTGGGGAAAGAAGTCTCCTGGGAACAGGCAGTATCCTGAGCTGATGCAAAGAGTTTCTGTGGGGTTTTTTTTCCATCACTGAGGTTTACGTGATGTGATGCTACCTTTCTGCTCGGTGTCTTGGTTTTATTATGACCGCACAATAATCACTTCTACATGGTGTCTGCAACAATAATATGATACTTTCATTGCAATATTTGGGGGTATTTGAGAACTTTCTAAATGTTATTTGATGATTTAACCATGCCTGGGTTTTCTCTCACTTTGTTTTCTGTTTTCTAAATGCTCAAACCCTTCATAATTCATTCTGTAGAATGTACATTGCATACAATGGTATGTGCTGCTGTGTTCAAAGCATTGGGTTCCCTCTCCCCTTTTTTTGTGCAGTCTAATCCTATTACTCTAACGCTTTGCACTGAACAAGGAAATTAGTACTGCTTTGGTTTGCAATTATTCATATCTCTTACATTGGACACAGTGTCATAATGTGATATCCAGGCTTCTTAAAAGTTTTTTTTAGTGTTTTGTGCTCTGTGAAATTATCTGAAATTATCTGAAAGGGAAAATGATGGAGCTAATTACGTGCTAGTTGTAGTTGACAGAGAAGGAGAGCCATAATGATGTTTTATAATTAGTAACAAAATTAAATAATTTCTCTGTTAGCACAGTGTCCCACAAGATTTGGAAAGTTGAGTCCCTTTTCTAAGAAAATAAAAGCCACTAGGTGAAATCTAGCAAGTGTTAAAACTGGCCATAATCCCTTAGGAAGATGATAGTGTGTTATTTTCTTCTCTTTGATTTTTGAATAGAGGTATACCTGAAAATACTGACTCAAAAGTATTCATGATGGATTTTGAACTGCTCTGTAGTAGTTTTATGAGTATTTTGTTTTATGTATGTTTGTTTTCAAGAGGCTTGTTTTATAACTACGTGACATCAATTCTCACTTATAAGGAATGAAGAGCATGTTGAGTTCAGAAGGCTATTGTTAACCGAAAATGAAGTTATAAAACTTGGCAGATACCTCTATCTTGTTAGCTGGCTTGTGAAACTAAATAATGGGCTCATGGTAGGGTGTAATATTCCTCTTTTGGGGGGTAGAAAGCAGTCTTTTGGTAAAGAGACCTTTTTGCTACAAGAGGGCCTAAGGTACCTAACAAAGAATGGTAAGCTCTAGTTGAGGTCTGTAATATAGACAGTTTTTAAACTGATTTATCTTATGTTTTGCCTCTGCTATTAAAACTGAATAATTTGGTTTTAAGTGTTGTGCTAATTGTTATAAATGGTGTTTAGAAGGGTTGCTGTAAAGGCTGCTTTACAAAGAATGTCTAAAAAGAAGTACCAGACCAAGAGTAAATGTTGAGACCCCTGAAGTACTGTAGTCTAGAACTTGATTTCAGAGTAAAAGTCCTGTGGAGTTTCATCCCAGCAGAGATCAAAAAGACATTAGAAGTCTTATCTACAAAAACACTCAATGCAGTGTGAAAGGACACAGCTATTTTTTCAGGATCTGTGCAAAGAGTGGGAGAAAGTACAGCTGCTGCATTCCCGCATCTTCCATTTGATCAGCTCAAGGCTTCTCAGCCATGTAGACAAAGCTGAGATTTGCCATAAGAGGAGAAAGAGCGGGGCTCCCTTCTGCTGTAGAAGGAGGAGAAGAAAAGAGCATGTTTTGGACAGGAGTCCTGGAGAGCCAGGCACACTGTTTCTGGAAGTGGGAAGCAATAGCTTCTATTGGGAGAAGACCCCTCCTTTTGGAAGAGCCACTGTCTGTACACCTTGACCTGTCCATCCCCTGCATGATCAGCAAGCCTGCGATTCCTGGGCTCACATGTCGGCGGAGCAACCAACAGCACTGACGAGTCTGCCTAGCAGCAGCCTGCTTTCTTGAGTGAGTGCCTGCCTTGATGGTGTCCTGTTCGGGTCACACCTGGAAGCTCATTTTCGCTTACTATAAAACGAAGTCTCTTCTGAATCTTTCTTCTCCAGGACACAAGCCTGGTCAGATAAATGAAGTGATACTCTTTCTTCCGCAACAGCCAAGTGGAGAATCCTCTATTAAACCTGTACACAAGTGAATCCAGCTCTTAGACTAATCTCAGTTACACAGCAATTCTGACTGACTTGTGGCAATGTACACCCTTCCATCAAATTTTGTGGCTTTTTAAAAATGTTGTCAGTTATTTTTTCTCAGTTCACTGGCAAAGATGGACCAAGAAGAAATCTTTACAGGACCTGTCTCCTTTCTTCCCTTCACTAGTAATGCTTCCACTGGAAAGTGGTTCCCACTAACAAAAAAAATCCTGTTTCATGGCTGAACAAAAACTTTTGCAGAATAAAACATAAGCTTTCATCCTTACAACCATTTCAGGCAGAGTTAAGAGCTATGAGACTGTAATGAGCTAGCTCTTCTGGTGGTCTGTGGTCTCTCCCCTTAGGTATTGACAAAGCTCCCTATACAAACTTGTTCAATTAGACTTTGCAGTAGACTCTTTTGCACCAGCACACCGTGCTGTCATGTACATGTTACGTCCCACAGTTACAAATCTCAGCATTAATAGTAGGTCTTCTACACCTGAGAAGGATAAACAGTCATGTTAAAATGTCTTGAGACAGTCTGCAAATGAACACAGATGTACGAAAAGGAAACTTTTGTGTTTGAAAAATCTTACATGACAACAACCTGCCAAGGGGGGGGAGGACAGCCAATTAACCTGTTTGAAATTTCCTATTGGTTTAATTTTGACCATGCTCTTACCTACTGTATTGTAATATTTGAAAGGTTTCTATTTCTTATCTTAAGTGGTTTCCCTTCTGAAACTAGAATTCTGGAAGTTCTCACTGGAGCTCTCAATGACATGCTATAAGTAACTTTTTTGATAGCGCTTTCCTGTTGAGTATTTAGGAAGTCATTTAAAACGAATACATTAATTTGAATAGCTCTTCCTTTTTAAGTGTAGAAAACATATGTATTATTTAAAATGCTTTTATATTTCACATTCTACAATGCCTATGGGTTTTGTCTGGACTAGGTTTGGTTTGTTTTTACTCTCATCATACTCTTAATGTTATCTTTTCTAGAGAGCTTAGTGGTATAAGTGATCAGAATCCCGAATGATGTGTTGTCTCAGGTAATAATGCAGAGCTTGTGAAGGCCTAAAATGTATCAGTGCCCCTCTCAATTAAAAATGAGAATGCTTCCTTAAGAGGTGGAATCTTGTTTCCCAGACAGTTACTTATCTGGGAAGGCTGTGGGATTTTTAACCTCCAGGCTAAAAAGACTGTGGATTATTTCAAACTTCTTCTGCCTATGTAGATTTACAGAAAGTATTGAAGTCTGACTTTTAGTGAAATTGTAGAGCAGCAGCCACGGGGTGCTGCTTGCACTCGGAGCATAATTCCATGAAAGACTTCAGGATAAGAACATCACATGCTCTCTGCCCCTTACACAAAATGCTTTTGATCACAGGGAGGCAGGAGGTCTCATTTCTTACACTTTGAAGCCAATGTCCAAAGAGCTTCAAACTCAAGTTGTCAGCGCACCGACGTGCTAATGTCTTTTGGCTATTTTGACAAACTTGCTCATTCTATCAAAACACGTGCTGTACATGAGTCCCATAACCAGGAGCTCCTATAGCTCCTTTTGCATGACTCCAGTGAGATTTGTTTACCCAGATGTAGTCATCTCCTGTGTAGAAGTGGGAATTTGCGTAGCATCTCTTCCCATGAGATAAAAACAGCTCTTGCAGCTGTGTTTTTGTGGAACAGGAGTGACATCTGCTGGTGATTAAAAATTGTTCTTCCAGCAAAGCAGCAGTGTTTTTCCACCAGTCAAGTGCTAAGTAAAATAGCTGTCCTTCTGTTCTGTTTTTTTGTTTGGTTCTTTTTGAGTCTTAGAAGGTCAGAAAAGTGTACCGGTAACCACTGCTCACCTATTTTAACTATTTACAGGATATGTAGAATGAGTTTCTTACAGATGTTTCTAATGCCCAGTTCTTGAATGAACACCAAAGCTAATTGAGTCATTAAAAAGCTAGTGACCTTTTAAAATAATTTTGATTTTTCAGTAGTTAATCCCATGCTTGCCCTGCCTGTGCAGAAAGGCATATTAGAGGTCCTGTGGGCATTAGTTTATTTTTGGTTATGACGTTTCATACCTGCATCTGTCTGTAGTAAGGGAAAATAATTTTACACTTTTTGCTGATAATGTCTTATGTGAATCAGAACAGTTTCTTCTTTTCCTTTTTCTAATGCAAAATTAGCTTGGATTGGACACAAGGTCGAACAAGGTATTTTAACACAGAAAGCCTTAAGCGATTAGGTTATTTTGTTATGGAAGATGGTTTCTTTCAGTAGTTTTTCTGATGGCTGTAATTACTGTAGCCATTCATACTAAACAGCTTTCTGATTTTAAAATGAGTGACTAGTGGTACTATATTTATAGTGACTGGTTCTTTTCCTGTGAAATTCATGTTTTGATTTGTACCAATTACATCTCTTTGGCAGAATGGGCAGGTTCCCATGAAGCATTCCTAGGAAATTGGTGGGGCTTTTTGAATCCCTATGGTGCCTGAGAAAATGGTTTTTGTAAGGGTGAAGGATAGTTGATTAAAAGACGTTTAAAAATGATCTGATGTATTGTGAGTTTAATCTGTCCTTGAGGTTAAGAGCTAATGACAGTTTCAGGAAAGCCGATACACTGGAATTTGGGGAGTTTTTGTTGGAGTTTTCTTTAAGTTTTTATGCGATTAGTTATTTCAGTTTATTGTATATGATTGCTTTTGATGTCTAGTAGGGAAGAGAAAATATGGTCTACAAAATTTGGAATGGGATTTCAGTGGATGCCTAGAACCAGCAGTGGTTACTGGGTTAGTAACTGACTAACAGGCTTCTTGCCCTGTTTGGAAATGTGTGTGTGTGAAGAACTAATAGTGAAAATAAATTGATCTAACCTGGTGTAAATCATAAAGGAAAAAATCCACAGAGATACTTGAGTGAGGACATGATACTGCCACCTATAATTTTCAACACCATATTTTAACTGCCACTATTTCTAGCAAATGAGATAATTTAGGTCCTGCTTGCTCATCTTGCCAATATAGCTGCTCAAAAAATGGCAATTTAGTCTCCACTCTAGTGTGTATGACAGTGTCCCTTAGCCACCTCTCAGGACTGAAGTATCAGCATCGCAATGGTACATGAGGTCTGTGAGTTGAGCTTTTCTGCTGTGTTTGAACTTGCTCTGAGGAAGGCATTCATCATGACACCCACCTGAAGACAGAGGTGCTCAGCAGTCTCCAGCATCCTTTTGGTGCCTAAGAAAAAATGAAGAAGAGATTAATCTTTATTATGTTCACCTAGTTTGAGATTTAATAGACTTTTTTTTTTGATTACTTTACTTTACAGATTATTTTAGCTAATTAGACTCTTTAATTGGATTTTTAAAGTTATTAACCTTTTAAATAGGCTCTCCAGAATGGCATGTCATCATGCACTGGGCTAGTTTTCCACTTGCAGGCAAACAAGGCAAGGGTTGCTCGGTGAGGCAGGGGGCACAGGGATAGGTCTGGGGGCACCTGCTCCGCCAGGTGTGCAGAGGCACAGGAGAGCATCACGGTGCTCTGGCTGCTGGCGCCCAAGCATGTTGGCTGCTGGCGCCCAAGCATGTTGCCCTGAGCTGGATGCGTGCCCACAAGCGCCTCTGCCTTAGTTTCTGCATCGCTTACTGCTAGTGAAACTAGCTAGGGCTTTCTTGCAAGCATGAATGAAGAAAGTAAGCTCTCCCTAAGGGCAGTACTGTTCTGTCCCTTTGACTTCTGCTGTCTTTCCTTTGGGTTGCCTTTTCTGTGACACATATTAGGATGTTTGTGCATCCCTCACGCAGTAAGGAGTTCCTTCTACCCAAGGTCCCATGAGATGCAAATTTACACAGAAATTTAAATGACTGGCCAAAGTTGTTTGTGGTGGAGATGAAGGCTACAAAGCAGCGTATATTAAGCAGTATTATTTGCTGCTCATACTGGAAGGTAAGACTAGTCATTTTCAATTTTTGGACCAGGACTTTTGGCAGTTTTTTTGTTCTTGATGAATTTAAGTTATGCTCAAATTTTGCTCCTCTGTGTCACTCAGTTTCATGTCTACAAAATAGCACTTCACAAGACAATTGTGAGAACACTGGAGATAACTTGAGATGCTTAGATGTGCTGGTGATTTAGATCACACAGATAGATGGAATTTGGGTCTGCAACAACATATCTGCAAGAGCTTTCCTGTGAGCATTTCTTCTCACCCTACATGCTTTTGGACTTCTGAAATTTTCTTTTTCCCCTTCACAGCCTCACTCCATGAGAAATCATACAGACAAGAAAAGATGCAGGTTTATTCGCTCAAACTTGGCCTATTAAATTGAAGGCAGATTTAAAGCACAAAATCTCTCTGATACAGAGTTTTTCATTTATCAACAAGAGGATTTAATAACAAGCAAGCAAAGAAACCTCAAGACCTGGATTGCTGCATTTTTCTTTCCTGCAGTAATACATATTCTTCCACTGTTTGTAAGATACAGCGCTCAGCCAGAACCTGGACTGCAGCATTTGGCCACTTGTGGTGTTATAGCTAAAGAGCTGCTATTTGATGGGTTTCATTAAAGTAGCCATGGTTTTGTGCTTGCTAGTTTCCTTCCTGCTTTTCTGGCTAAAGATGTTCCCTTACCTGCTACAAGAACTCTGCATTACTGGGTAGCTGTGTTACACTGCAAATTGCTGACAACATCATATGGTGTCAGTCTTGTGAGGATAGACTTCTGTCACTTTGCAAATGGGAAGCTTGGGGGCTGATGACATCCTCGGTTCCCAGTATTCTCTATCGCAAATCATGACGTTGAGCAAAAGGAAATATGTCATACTTCTGGTACTGAGCTCTTCTGGTAGTTTCACTTCCAAATGCTTTGCTGAAGAGTAGCAGTAAGGGTGGGTGGGTGGGTGTGTGTGTGCGCATGTGTTCGTTTATTTTGGAGGAGTGCGATTCTTTAGTTTAGAAAAGGTTTGCCAAAATTCAAGGCCAGGAGTTAGCACATGTATAGTAAAACTCAGTTCTCTTATCACATGGATTTTTGCTCTCACAATTCTTGATCTATTCTCAGAGAGTAACTGTAGCTAGAAATACATAAAACATGTTTGGTTCCAGACTTTCAACCTGAAGTGATTTTAAGCACCTCCCCTCTTGGGCCTTGTTGAGATGGTTCTGAAAAACTGACTTTTATTTTTGTATTTTCCTTGGTGAAATGCCAAAGGATTGTTTGTCACATTTTTTTAATGCTAATTTGCTGGGTTTAACCTGGAATGAGCAACCTATAGCTACAGAATTCCAGACCGAGATACTGGATTTTTGCTAACATAGTATCTACAGTGATGGGTGAAGTGAAAGGAAAGCAGAGCTGTTTGTAAACTGCAAATGGACGGTGTTTTACCTTACATTATCACCAGCTGTACACATTGTTACAGAGCTGAAGGGCAGTAAATTGGTTTTTGTCATTAAGGTCTTTATTTTTGCTGTTGCTAAGGTCTTTCTAGACTATGTTTGGAGGTTTCTTTACTGACTTGCTGTCTAATATATTAAAACTAACATAGTGCAGTCCCAACCCCACTTCATGTATCAAGGCTTATAAGTCTCCTGCCTGTGGTTCATTCATCACAGTTTAGGCTGTAATGGAAACATCCAGTGGGAGTATGTAGTTATAAGCTGTATAGCTTAGAGTTACATACATGTGGAAAAATCTTCATGTCATATGTTGTAATGAGGGGTTATAAAAGTATGCAAAATAAAGATTCCTGCTCAAGTGGGTTATGCACCTCTTGGAAACATGCTTTCATTTTCAGAGAAGGATGTACTATTTGTCGTGATTTATAAGCATGCATCATTGAGCGCATACGACCTTGGATCGATTGGAGCCAACACTCACCTGTGGAAAGGTGCAGCATGAGATGTAAAGATATTATTGTGTTTACATCATCAGTTACTGAGTTGCATTAGAGTATATTCTTGAAACCTCCACTGAGAGGAAAGTTCTGCTGTGTTAGCATACTCAAATCATAAATGGTAAGAGTGAATGTCTGTCCTGAACGTGTTATGATTTTAAAAGACAGTGCGGAGAAAGATATGTTCTCCTCAGTATATGGAAAGGAAACTGAGCAGAAAGAAAAAAAATAAGATTAAGCCATGTGTTTGAGGACTAAGTTTCTGGCCAGAGTGTTGAATTTTACTTACAGAGTCACAAGCTGTCAGAGAAACTGTTGAATGCTCCCTCTTTCCCACTCAAGAAAGCCTAAAATATGTTAAAAGCAAATCTTGATTATGTGCTATCTACTCAGTCTTGGTCTATTCCTCCTATATATTACTGACAGCAGAGTTGCTGCCCAGAGCCTGCAATTCAGTGTAAATGTTGTCTGTAGCTTTTCTCATATTTCTACTCCATTACATATGTGTGTGCACACACACATCTGTGTATATATATATATATTTATATTTGTATATATTCTGATACTTCCTCCACAGAGGAGAAAATAGAATATACTGTATGTTCAGCAAAGACAAAAAACATCAGAAACTCACATTTTATGAAGATCAGGATGGCTGTAGGTTGCCATATAAACAGATTTATTTGTAAGGACTCAGTGGTTCTAAATCTTGTATACTGATAACCAAGATCTTTGACACAAACCATCCAGAGCTTTGCAAATATGCAGTCTTGAAAAAAAGCTTTCAAGATTTTTTTTTGTTTTGATTTTTGAAATTCTAAATAATAATTTTTAAAATCAGTTTCAAAATGTCACTAACTAAGCATATGAAAATATAAAATAAACTGGGAGAAATCTATATAGATAATAGAAGAAATACAAGCATACAAGTTTTGGAATGTAATATGGAACAAAGACACATTTCAGACTGTTGATTAGCCTTTGCTATGTGATATCTCATCATATATATTCCAAGTTTAATCTGTGTTCTTGTCTCGCATAACGTTACTACTTACAAGGTAATATGAAATAAATGTTATTAAAATATAATTTTAAGCAGGGTAACATTCATTTTAGATTAATGTCAAAGTCGATTAGAATTCATTTTCATTCAATTATGCCAGTAGTAAAGGTATTGGAGTGTGTGCACCTTAGCAAATTATTCAGCTATTGGGTTTTTCTCTGCTATATGGAATTGCAGCCAAGGTATTGGTTCTGGTAAACATGAAAGGCAGAACTGGGACTCAAACTGTCAATTTGAGTTTCTAGTTTATAGGTCTTTTTCTCTGTTAAAGCCTCTGTGTCCCAAGTGAACTGTAATATTCCAGAAATCAGAGTTGTTTCATACACGGCTTTTTGCATGGCTACCATAGATCACTGTTTGCATAGCAACTTGGATACCAATGCAAACCAGCCTTGTTGAAATGATCATTTAGTGACAACTGCTTCTTGGATTCTGCTTTTAGTCTTTATTTAGTTGTCCTCCTTTCCCTTTCAAAAAAAGAAAAAAAGAACAACCCGATCAATGAAATGTGTGGTGTCATCACTAGCATCAGAACTTTCTGCTTTCCATTCCTCTCAATCATAGTAGACCAAAGCACTGTGCAAACTATTCTTGGGAATAAGTGGTATAAACGCCTTGAGGCAATTCCTTCTCTGTGATCCCTACAAGGTTTAGAAGAAGCAGGTCTGAATCTGGACCAGGTAGATTCACAAGGAGGGCGAGTTTTCATGCAGCTGGCAGTTCTTTTGAAAAATCTTCCATGTTGGACTGTCACATTGCCACATGGCACCCTAAACTCCTTCCTTTGCCAGGATGCCTGTTGTGCTTATAAAAGGAGTACCAAAATTAGGAAATTATGCAACAATAATGCAAAGCTTTTGAAGGTATTGCTGCTGTGTTTTCCATAACTGGTGTTCTGATATTCTTTTGCCTGTTGCATAAGTAATAGTATGATTTATTTGAGGAAAATAACATGAGAAAATAAACAATATTATTCTGTTTTCAGAAGTGAATGGAGTACTGAGGCCTTTAAATATCACTGACTTGCTGCAAAAGATTCTGAGGTGCCCAAGTCATCAGTGGAAAAAGTGAGTTAGGATAAGATTTTAGTAGCATATGAATGCGTTTTCTACAGAGCCGATTGTGTCCTATTACGTTCTACATGATCAAGGTGCTTTTGTAAGTTGTACTGTGATTTCTATGCAGCTTAGCTATTTAAGTACGGTGAAAGAAATGGGGAAGAATGAAGCAAGAGAGAATACTAATGATTAATACGTCTATGCCTTTTGCATTTCCTTTGTAATTGAGGGTGAGCTTTCGAAAGAGAGTCTACTTAGTTAAACAACCTAGTATAATTGATGCTGGGGGACAGTACACAATTTTTGTAAACCCTCTTTGAAAATGTGTTCCAGAAGATGAAGAAATGTTTAAGCAATAGCAATGAAAGCTGCCCACTCTTCCTCCAAAAACAAGAATGGGAACTATAAAAACTTTCACAAATGTATTCTTCTTAAGTAGGTCTGCCAATTTTGATGATACCTAAGTAATGGATGTGCACAGTGTTATGGTAACTATGTGAATTTACCCATCTTCATAGCAATACTGAAGTGAAGAAGAGCTGTAGCTTATTATTTTAGATATTGATTTTTTTTTAAGTGCTCACTTGAGCATCTGAAAGTAAGACTTAACATGTATTATTAAATATTGACCTTTCAGTGTCTCAGTGAATCTTTTAAGACACTGGAATTTTTTCATATAGGCTTGAGAAATACTGTACTCTAACATGTATACAATACTGCATTTTACTATTAGTTCAGAAAACTCTTCATCCTGTTCCTTTAAAAAAAGATGATCTTTTCATTTATTTTTTCATTTTCAGAGGAAAGAGAGGACATTTCTAGCAAGAAAGGAGCTGTTCTAATGGGGAATTTGTTCTTTTACTGGAAGTGTTTTCTTGCTCATCTCATTTGGAATTAATGTTTACTAACAGCATAAGCAGCCAACCTTTGCTCTTCTATGCTTCAGGTAAGGTATGTTTTTCTTTTGCTATTAGGACATGAAACTGGGCAGTCCTTTTTATAAAATTTTGTCTGTTCGACAAATTGAGACCACAGAAGGATTGTCATATATTTTCACAGTTTCTGATGAACTGAAAGTACTTTGGAATGGTTAGAATGTATCACTGGACGTGATTGTGGTACTTAAATAGCACACTTTGGTGCAAAATCTCCTGTAAACAATCCTTTGGTAATTTTTTATTGCAAGGCTTCTGGAGTTATCATGAGACTTAACTGTGTGTATCATGTAGCCATGTATTATTTAATTGTTGGCTTTATTAATAAATACACCTCCAACTGTTTCATAAGGTGTCACATACTGTGGGACAGCTTCTAGGCAAAGTTTCTAGAGAAAAGACTCTCCTTCCTTAAATGTTTTATGATGTGTGGCTATGAGATTATCTGATCTTCTGCTTTCTTCATTTTTCCCCTCCAGCTAAATCCTCTGCTGTATGAGGGACTCTCTCCTGTTGTTGAGGTAGAGTCCTCTAAGTGAGTCCTGTAAATCTAGGATGAGTTTAACAGGGGTGAGCAATGAGCCCTTATGTTTCTGCTAGCCTTGAAAAATATACCTTCTGGTTCAGTAAATCCCAAGGCTGCAGACTGTCAGAAGCTGGGAGCATATACTAGAGGAAAAAATCACAAAATGCTTGCCCTTGTATTTCTTCCATAATTCATTACTAGATCATGTCAGAGGCGGGATGCTGGGCTGGATGAACTTTTGGTCTCATCCAATACAGCCATTTTTCTGTTGTGTTACCTAATGTGGCTGAGCTTTCCTGCTTGCCTCATTCTGTGACATGGGCTTTGGCGGCAGCTTCTCCAGCGCGTCTCGGGGTCCATCCAGAAAGGTGAGGAGGGAGGCTATCCTGCAGCTTCTGCAATCATTTTATACCCATTTCTGCAACAGCAGATCCAGCTGTGCTCAGTCGTTCAGGCTATGTGCTGACCCTTTATCAGTGAGTGAAAAACGTTCCCTGCAAGGTGCTTGGGTAGGGAAAGAATAGAAAGTCGTTAAAATGAGAAACTTCTTTGGGCAGCTATGCTTTGTAGTGCTTCTCAGTAGAATGCTTGTGTTGTCTTTCTTCTGTCTAAACCACAGCTGAAATTTAATTTGAATGTTCTCTAGCCATGCAATACCCCTGGGAATGTATCCTGTAAAACAGTCTGTATCAGGCCTGTATGAATTGTAGACCTGTTTAGTCTGAATGAGCTTTAACTTCATTATGTTAGTACAGAGTAATTAGTAGAAACCTGAAATGCAATTTTGTCTAAAGAATGGCACTTCTGAGGCTTTTCCTCACCTATAGCCTTGCAAGGCTTTTAGTGTCCTGACAAGCAATCTGTCAGAGCAGGAATGTTGAGTGCATTCATTTTTTACTTCAGTTCTTTTCTTACAGGAGCTCAAGTGACTCCACTGAAACTCTGGCATTTATCACAGACAAAATTAGGTCAGAAGAGAGCACAGAGGTACTGAACTGAAAAGAGAGAAATTCATCTTTAGAAGAAAAAAAAAGTCTCAAGCTGCAAACTTGGGTTTAATTTCTCCCCTCCACATAAGGTAAGTTTTCCTAAGGGGCTTTCCAGGCAAGTTAACCGTATCTTTGATATGACCATAGTACCAAATTTTACAGGAGGAATATTGAATATATGTTGTTGAGCTATGTAACTTCAAGTAGTTAAAGAACAGAGCATTTTTTTCTTAAATGTAGACAAAAGCAGGCTTGGTAAGAATCTGTTCCAGTTTGGTTAATGTCCAATCATGCAAGCCGCTGAACACATTTAGGTAGCAGTGACAGTGGCAAGAATTATTTGTTGTCATTATTCTGCAGGACCGTAGTACTTGTGTTTTGATCACAACAAGGATGATGTTAAAGCTGATACATAAAAACCTGACTGTATGTATGACTGTCTACTAGTGCAATATTTTTTCCTGTGAAAAAGTATAACTTTCTAATTGACAATTAAGGAAGCAAACATTAGTGTCTTTGCTATAGACCATATTCCTTGATTGCACATACTGTGTTAATTTAGATAAGGTTTTGAATTTTTCACTGGGCCTTACTGAATACATATATACACACAAATAGCACAGCTCAGCACAGCATGGCATGCTCTTAAGAAATAGCCTCCTGAAAAAAGGGTGCCTCTGGTTTTACCAATAGATCTTTCAGAATCCATTGGTGCATTTGCAATTTGCTCTTCATCTCATGTAAATTTGATACTACTTTGATTCATTCTACAGGGATCCTTCTCTTCTAAAAGCTTCTGTGACCAATTAATTGTCCCATGGAACTGCCTGGGTAAGTTTGGGTGAGTAACGACTCCAGTTCTCTGTGCATCAGTTATTTTTGATACCAAAAAAATAAAAATAAAAACTTTCTTACAAACGACAGCTTTCTGCAGGAGGGGAATCATCTGGTTCATACCCAATGACACTATATATGACATGTAATAGTCCTAGTGAATCACAGTCTTTTTCTTTAGAGGGAATAAGGGAAATAATGATATTGGAAAGGGCAGGCAGGATAACAGAAGAGAGTTTCTGAAGGTTTTTCTGGTGGTAGTGATGTGTTATATCGTGTCTCATAGTACTGGTCCTGATATTTATCTTTATGATGTGACTGAATTCCTTATGGCTACTCATGTGAGCAATCTTAAACGCATGTATTTGTATGCTCAGTGCTGTAGTCAGCGGGTTATGTGATCTACACGCGTTCTAGGTAAGAATGGATGTGGACTGGATCCCAAGCCTCTGCAGGTGGGATGATAAGACAGAACAAGGTAATTCCCGATCTGGGGAACAGACGAGGAGAAAGAACTTGATAGACCTCTGGCTGCCAGGCTTTGACTGTGAGAGTAAACAGCTGAGGTGACCAATGACCCCTAAAAGATTTAAATGCAGCATGAAGTAAGTCAGCAAAACACATGAGGTTCCAGATTTTCTGTGGTTTGTGTCAGATCAAGGTTATAAATGTTTGGTCCACACAGTCCAAGTGTAAAATATCTGAATAGAAGCACTTCCAAAACTTTACATCTGCACCCCAATACCCAATCCTCATAGCTGAGGCTAAGTTTGGAAAGGTTTAGCAATAAAACTAG
This sequence comes from Dromaius novaehollandiae, assembly GCF_036370855.1. NCBI lineage: Eukaryota > Metazoa > Chordata > Aves > Casuariiformes > Dromaiidae > Dromaius > Dromaius novaehollandiae. The sequence goes on from NC_088098.1 coordinate 110,067,843, forward strand.
TCCTATTTTGAATGCAAAATATATACTTAAAAAATTACATAGCTGAATGAAGATCTGTTTTTCCCTGATCTCTTTTTTTAACAAAATTTTGTGTGGGAGTGTATTGCAACTATGCAAAGTGTATTTGTTAACACTATCAGATGTTTGTTTAAAAGCATCCCTTCTCACCAGGTAATTTTCAATACTAGCTTAACTTTTGATTTTTCTGATGTTACAGGTTATTTTTGTAAGTGTTTTTTAACAAGCTGTCAAATATTTATGTCAAAGCATTGATTATATTTGTAGCTCTATCTTGGGGTGCCAGATATCGACCTTTTTAACTAATTTATTTTAAGAATTGTTATTTTAATTTAGCACATCCCATAGTAAAATCAGATTCCTGAAAGGTGAGGGCAGAAGCTTTTATAAGGTCGATAAATCAAAGTTATTCTGTTAAGATCCTATTGTTATTACTAGAATGTTTAATTAACCAGCATCTAAAGAATTACCACATCTGCATATGGAAAGAATAAATCACTAAGATAGAAAGAACAAGACCGTCTTAATGTCTTTATAAATAACAAGGAAAATATCCAGATTTGTCTGAGAGCCAATGTAAAAGAAAAATCTAGTTCAATGTGGTGACCTGATTCTGTTCCTTTTTGTAGCCTTGCTGTAAGGTTTTAAATCAGATGTCGCATATCTGAGAACCTAATAGAAAGCAGTATGAATAATGAAGTGTTTTAAATGAAATGCAGAAAGATATTGGGAATTCTGCTTTTCCAATATGGGAAATGATTTTAGAGCATAACCATATACACACCAAAGTGTACATGCACAAGCTGTCACCTAAATAAATTTAAAAAAAACCCAAAGTGTGCCTATGAAAGATAGTGATTATTTTCTTAAGAATAACAGATTACATTTTGCCACAAGATTTAAGAAGCTAATGTTCTTCAGCTATTACTGCCCAAAATGGCTGCAGCTATTACTTTCTTCAGATTTGATTGGTGGGGGGAGGGTTAACACACCTTTTCCTAATCTTAAATATCAGCTGCGGTAGCCACCACAGCTTAAAGAAAAGACTGAGAAGATTAAGCTATATCTCTAGCTAAGAAGTATAACATATGCAGAATATATGATAATGTGAATTACAGAAACTCAGATTAACTGCTGTCTTTGATACCAAGTGAGCAAGTTGCTAGAGCATTTCTCTTTGAAACGTTCCCAAAGCTGCCATTGTTCAAGGGCTATAAGGGGCAATCATTTGAGACAAGGATAAGCCAAATATCTCTTTTGAAGTGCCAAGTTGTATTTCAGAGCAGTATTTTCAGAATGGAGGATAAAGTTCAGGGTCTTCTGCAAGAGAGTTTCAGAACAGTCTGTACTTTGGAGGAAAATCACTGGTTTAAATGTGAATGATAGGGACTTTTACAGTCCTAATTGGAAGTTCAGGACTTCCAGGTTCAGTGTTTGCCTTGTTGCAGTTGCTGCCTTCTGACATCTAGACTCCACATTTTGGTGGTCTTTGTTCTCAGAATTGCTGATTTTGTCTCAAGGGTTAAAATTGTAACAGGAAAAAAACAGATCTCGCTAAAGGTGAATTCTGGTTTTCATTTAGTAGGAACAAATGTAAACTGTATCTGTGACAGATGCAATGCATTTGTGTGTACCCCCCAAAAGAGTATCAGGAGGTGTTTAGGTTGTAAAGGCAAACTTTTACTACATTGGAATCATTAGAATGCCTGCACAATTTTTAATTTGCTCTGCTTCTGCCTTGCATAAATGGAGCTAGTTGGGAATTTTCAAATTAAAGTGCTGATTCATAAGAAGTTTTCTTGACAAGCTTTTAGGTGGGTGGGAAGGGGGAGGGGAGAGAATGTGTGTGTGCATCTTCTGCAAATAGCAAATAATACAGTTATGAAGGCACTGCCATGAAGCTGAGTTGCAGGCTCCCATGTCTCTCTCCTGCATGGCTGAAGGGTGTCTCCTAGCTACCAGCTATCCATACAGGGTCTCTCTCACTGCTTATACAATGTGGAATAGCTCCAGCTGAGCTGGAGATACCTCTCCATAATAGCTAATAGCATGGTGATCAGGTTACAGCTTAGGGACCTTGGAGACCAAGGTTCAAAGCCCCCTTCTGAATCACCAAGAAATAACTTTTGGAACAGCTTGGACACCATGGATTCTCCACCATGTGAAAACCTATAATTTTGAATAAATGACAAACTTTGGTTTCCATTATGATGTGAAATGCCTTCCCCCCTGCCCCCACTCTCTTAGCTTGTAGTGATAGTATGTGATAATGTGATCATATGCCTCTCCCTGACCTTCTACCACACGCAGAATACTTGCTAAATGCCATGCGTAGCTCAGATCACCTGCAAAGAATGAATCAGGGTTGTGTAGTAAGTTGGGTTGTTTGTGAGGTCCCAGGTTTGCTGTGGAAGGCATCTAGATAATGAGGGAGGGAATTACACAAGGATGAAAGTGCAAAAGGAGGCAATAGACTTACAGACAAGTTGTCTCAATGATACCCTAGAGACAGCACCTTAAATAGATACTCCTTTACAAAGTAAGTGCAGTCCTCATGAAAAGAGCTAAAAAATGGTTGGCTGAAGAAGGGATGACAGTGGTGGGTTCCTGTGGACCGATTCTTATTTCAGGGGCACTGATTACCCTGCTGACTGAGAACCACTACTCTAGATCAATCTGTTCTGAAGATGTCCATGTAGCTTCTGCCTTATTCTCACGTCTTTCATCCTTGCCTCCTCATTTTTTTCCCTCACTGCCCACCCCAGGCCTCTCATCAAACTGGCACTACTTCCTCCTTGCCTCCCTGTCTGCCCTGCCTATGCGGTTGGCTCTGAAGTGCTGGGGGAATCAGACTACATAAGATTTGCCTGTGCTTTGCCCAGGTGAATGCTCAAATACTGACATGTCTCAGAGGGGGAGCCCGTGATGTGGAGAAAATGAAATAAAACTATTGCAACTTTTAAGGTGCAGATGACTTTATAGACCAGTCAGGCTCACTGGGTAAGGTAGGCTCCTTTTAACAAGTTGCCTTTAAATACTATTACATGTCAAGACGTACAACTAGATGAAAGCGCATCATTCATGCTTAGGTGAGCCTGTCTTCCAAAGCATACTGGAAAGAATAAATACAGCAAATGCCATTCTCTGGTATCAGAGAATAAAGGAGGCGATATTAACTGCGTGTATAACATTTGTTAGCCAATGACTGTAACCATCCTGGTACTGTTAGTGTGGCTGTATGGGGTCAGGGCACAACTCTATGCACCCTGGTTTTATGTCTCTGACAACAGCTAAAAGTGGATGCTTAAGGAAGAGCATGTAATATATCAACATGTGGTGATACTTCCCAAGAGCATTCTCCCAGCATCCACCAATTTTTAGTTTAGGAACTTTGTAAGTCAAAAGTGGTGACAAACTGAGTAACTACCCATTTGATATTTGTAATGAGGGAGTGAATGCTGTAGCAAATGTTATATGAGCACATAACTATGACTCTATGTCAAATCTGTATATGCAAATAAGGGAGATGCAAAATTAATTTCCCCATTTCCTGCCTTGTGAATGTTTTACTTAAAAACTTTTAAAGTATTTTTTAAATTTTGAAAACAATATGGAGAGAGTCCCAGGGTAAGAGGTGATTCAACAGAGGAAGTCAAACAGTGATATTTGAAGTAACATTTACCAATGTTCTGGCCATTGTGAACAGTGTTTCTTAGTCCCATTGCAACTCTAGTCTTTAAAAGTAAACAAGTTCTCTTAAGTTCTCCCTTGTCATTCATTTTATAGGTGAATTGTTTTAGTATTGCTAGCACATTTAATCCTTTGTGTAAGTCTATAATATGATAGTGAGGATGGCCAATTATTCTCTTTTCTGTAATTTCATTGTAGGAGCTGATACAGATCTCTGGAGAATATTTTCAGATAGAGTGAATAGCTATTCCATGTAAATTCTCCACATGCTCTGCCTCAAAGTATCTTTTGGCAAATATTTACCTATTTTTAGTTCACTACTGTTCAGACTTTTCTGTAAAATATTTGACATAGAACTTTTCTTTTTTTTAGCATTATTGCGGAGATTCATTAAAAAGTAGTAAGCAAGGATTGAGGTTGCTTATTTCGGAGTGGAGGATTTAGAAAATATATGTAATTTAATGCCTGATGTAAATCTTTGCTTGTATTATAGTACATGAACACTTTTGATTTCAAATTTTAGGCTCTGATCATGCAAAAGCAAGCATATAAAATCATGACATAAGAAGATTTGGGGGATCTGGAAATGCAGCTGAGGAAAGTCTGTTCGGTAATTCTTTTCTAGAGCTGGAGCACCTCTGGAGAGCTGACTTAGCTTATATGAACGTTACTTAGAAGAAAGGAGACTTGTTCCAGGCTTCACCAGTATGGTTGTTTTTACATCAGATTATCGTCTAAAAAGTGGGAGTATAATGGAGCTGAGATAAGGAACCATCTGATCTTTGCCCCCTGCATGAGAACTGCAAGAGGCCACATCATTGCATTCCCTCTTGCCTGCCTTCCTTTGGGGTCCAGCGATCTTGCTCACTTGATTGCAGAAATGCACAGTTGTGGTGGTAAGGGTGGAAAGTGCTCCTGGTGAGCAGGGTGGTGATTGGATTCTGGGAGTTACGGGAGGGTCTAAAATCCAAATTTTCTTAATGCCTGAGCAAACGTTCCAAACATTAAACCACTTACGCAAAAGAAGAGATGCTGACACCGTCCCCGCCCCCTTATGACTTGCACATGCAGAGATTCAGGTGTCCATGCAGATCTGTTGAATTAAGCTGGTTCCTGGGTCGGTGGATTTGGCCTTCAGTCTGCCTTGATAAATGTTGTTAATGGACATAATGAGAGAAGTCCCTCATCTCTCAGACTTCAGCATCATCATGGGGACTAGTGTAGATATAAGTGATTGATTTATTTTTAATTCATCTAATTAATATCCTTTGCAGAAATTAATTTCCCTGTGGCTATTTTTATGGCAATTTAGTCTTTGTCACGGGAAAAAATTTACATTGATAAGGAAAAGCTTTAACGTTTAACGGCTAGTAAGGTGATTCGGATGGGCTGAGGCTGTAGCGTTCATATTGCCACGGTTATTTGCCAGTCAACTATCTTCTCTAATTGCAGTATAACAACTCTGGCCATTTATCATGAAGCATTGCGACATCAGTCTGTGGCCTCTTCCTGAACTCTTAAGAATTGTGACTTTTCTTTGAACTCTCCGCTTTTAGTTCCACTGACCCTATTGCCCATTTATAACTGGTGTGCTATTTATAACTCTCAGACTTAGAAATATGGTTGGGGGAAAAGACTCAAGTGCAATCATTCACACCCATAGTCTCTTTGTATTTGGACTTCACAGTTTCTATGTTGTGTAACTGATAGGGAGAGATTAGTTACAAAACTGTAATTCTGTTGAAGGATTGTGATGATACCGTACCATAAACTGCATACGATGCTCAAGAGGTTTGACATCATCAGGGTTCTGAGATTAAGTTACAGCATCTACTATCAGTCTCTGTCAGTGTCTCTTAGAAGAGGACTTTTGTGTAACCTCACTGTAAAATATAGGATATTTTCTAGGTTAGGAAACTTGCTGTTGTATTAATCCATCCAGTGTCATGTTAGTAGTTAAACTAGAGCGTGACATAAACCAGATTTGATACAAAAAGACATAAATATGTATTTTTATATGCTGCAAGAAAATTCTCTGTGCTGACCACTGACAAGATCTTGGCATATTGGGCTGAACTGGAACCACTTTGGCATCTTAACAGTTATGCGTTATAAAAAAAGTAAAAGAAAGCAGCAAGTAAACCTATCAGAGTTACTGGCGAGGCTGGAGTGTAATCCTAGGAAAAAATCAATGTGTGATTTAAAAGCAAAACAAGCTTTCTTTCTTGCGTTCCCTCTTCATGTATACTTTTTGCTATTCCCCTGCATTTTTCTAGTGTCTATAGGAAGCCATAGCTTTCCCCTCACTAAGCTGTTCCTCACACCTTTCTTTTTTGTCATTTTTCTTCATCTCACTCTCTTCTGATTTTTCATGTAAATGTTTCCGTCATTTAAGTGTGAAATGGTTGAGCAGGGTGTGCTTTAATGGCCTTTTTGGCCAAAGAATGTTGGTTTTTAAAGTGATTTGCCCTTATATAGAAGAAGTAAGGAATTGATTCAAAGCTCTATCAAAGTTTGAGAGCCTTATTAATAAGGGCAAGAGATCTTTGCACAATTCATATGAAGTAGACTAGATAATGGAAGAGTTCAGAAAGCTGAATAGCTCCAGCTAAGACTATGGGAAGACCTCTCTTGTTCTTTCAGTTATGAGAAAAATAGCATGAAATCCTGAGCTTTGATCTATGGGAATTAATGTTTTCTTTGTTTTTGTTTTTGTTTTTTTTTAACTGCAATACTTACCACTTAGGAAAACAATGACTGGGATAGTTATTTCACTTGGTATTTTCTAATCAAATACTCTGATTTATATATATGATTCAACAAATGAAGTGTTTTGTTTTGTCTCTGTTCAATAATGGCATTTACCTTTTTTGCCAGTCTCCCTTATTCCTCTCTCCTTGTCTCTGGTGTTCAGGCTTCCTGGCTGGATTATGTCTCCTGTACCTTACCACTGTCTTCGCACAATTTCCATGGTGTGTTGTGGTGCCGGAAGGAAGGCTGCAGAGGTGACTGAACCCTTTTCCTAAAATCTGCCTTTGGTGAGTTTTTTTTTTTTTTTTGGGGGGGGGGCAGAGAAATATTAGTTCCTGTGGATCACTGAATTTAAGCCTAATGAGTAACAAAAGTAAAGATTTGAGAGGCTTACCAAAATTTCATTGTAAATTTGTGCCAAAACTCCTGACAACTAATGTTGTATCTTTAAAACCTCCTTTCTATGAAACACAGCCCACTCTCTGATGTTGTCTGTTGTTAGTGAAAATTTTACAGAATTTTAGAAAAAATATGGGAAAGAGAATAGCCAAAATAACTCCTCAAGCCACAAGAAAGGACTCAAATAGAAAAGGGTATGGACACCATTTTTTTTCCGCTTTGGATCCCCAAAGAATATAGGCACTTCCTTGAAATCCTAATTAAAACATCTGAAGTCCAACTGAGACATACAACTGGCAAGCTGTTTTTTCTTCATCCCCGGTACTTCGTATTACCTAGCTCTAAGTAGTTACCTGCCCATATTATAAGTTTGTCTCCTCAAACGTTGTCTTGAATCTTTTACTGAAGTGCCTAACTCTGCAATGAGAAAGCCTTCTTACCGCACACGCAGTTCTGAATTTCACGCATTTTGTTGTAGATGTAGACTTAAATTATGCCTTGCAGTGGTCACCATTTCAAAAAAAAGAAATGTTGTGATATCCCCAAACAACTGTTGATTAGGGTACAGTACCAGTTATATTTAATTAGTAGAGAATTAGTCATCAGTAATTGCACATGTACATACTGCAAGCAATACTGACAAGCATGTTGAAAGGATTAGAAAATATGATTCGGTATTTTCATTCATTCAGGATCAGGTACTTCGGCCATTTTGTGTTTTTATTCAAAGTTAGTACTGAAATGAAACCCTGTAAATCTTTCTTTGCCTCACAGAGGGGATGTAAATGACATGAACCAGTCACTGTTAGGTCTTTTAATGCTGGCCTATTCAAACTGTTGCAGTTTAAACAGCATTTCATAAATCAGGTATGTTTTAGTGTAGTTTAAAATGATCTATTTGATTTTAAAATAAAGTTATAACTGAAGCAGAGAGACAAAGGAAAGGTTATTCTGGTTTAAATATAGATAAACCAGCTAATTATTTAATTCTTGCATCATTTACTGGAAGCTTCTCTGGCATTTGAATGTTCCCTGAAGTGGTGCTCAGCAGTTTTTAATTCAAATTTAAATTATTTTTTCATAGAAGATTAAGACAAATATTTCAGTGCAAGTTTGCACAGATTTATTTTGGAGCTTTTGCATTATGAATAAAGTGCAGGAAGCTTAGCATTCCCCCTGGTTTTCAAGGAAAAAGAAACAGTGCGCTATTGTAAAAACAAAAAATGAAAATAAAAATGCTAGTTCTGGAGATTCAAGAAGGGATCTTAGTTTCTGTTTGTGGACAATCCACCAAGGATTTGATCTGGTTACATAAAAGGCTCTCCACAAGAGAGCTGATTTCGTAACAAGCTGCCTCTGTAATGATAAATTATCCTCTGCTCAAAAAGTATGGACATGTATTTTAGAGCTACCTTGCTGATGTGAGATTTATTTTTCCTTAACAATTCAGAGAACATTTCAAATCTGTACCTAGTAGGGGTGTAACAACATACTCTTAAGAAGCACTAGTCTCCACACATACTGCTCTGTTTAGGGGGTGCATGAGCTTTTCTGTTCCTGAGAAGACAGACCCTGTGGAATTCCCCTCCTGAGTGTGCAGAAGGAAAAATTAGGACAATTACGTTGCTTGTCTTTTTAGTTAATTTTTTTTCTCAGTGGGTTATAAAAAATTAATTAATTAAAATTGGACTATAAATAATGCACTGAACTTGCTCTGCTGAGAGGTGCAATGTTGTTCTTCTCAGTAGGAAGACGATTTATACTGTAAATAAAAGGAGTTCGTTCTGTTGTCCAGGGACTGAAGAGGCAAATGGGAAAGGAGTGACTAGCGCAAACTGCACAGCGGTAAGATCCAGCTTTAATTTATCAAACCTAGCCGTGTTTTTGCAGCTCCATACAATTTAAATAAGACTTATCTTGGCATGTACATGTGAATTTAATTGAATAAACTCCCTACCTGGTGGCATGTTTTCTTCACATGCTTTATGTGATCTGTAATAGACACTCTCACCCCTTCCCCTTGAGACTGAAAAAATTGTGGTGGCTGCTGACGCTGTTTTTTAATGTGTTTTTTTAACACAGTGTTCCTTAAATTTGAAGTTCAGGAAGAAATCTTGCAGTTTAGTGACAGGAAAATGCCTACAGCTTAGATGCTTTGAAAAAGTGAAAATGCTTTGCGATGTGAATGCAGTTTTACCCTCTTAAGGTTCTCCATATAGTGCTCTCTGATCTGTTTGCTTCCGATGTACTTTCAACCCCACTGAAAATGCCTTAAGGTCCCTCTTGATAACACTCACAAGTCAGAGTGTTCTGAACCCCTGGGAAATGGCCAGAATGGTCTGCAAATTGATGCACCCGAGCATTCAAAAAGACCTGGGAAAGACTGCTTTCTCCTAGAGTTTACCATGTAATTTCAGATTCAATGATAGTTTCAGTGTTTGGAATTACATGTGCATGTTAAGGATTTGTTTTTGGGCAGATGTATCCTTTTGAATATTACAAGAACATGCAAATTCAGACACACACATATGTTTTGAAAGGAGGTATCTTGATCTTTTTTTATTTTCTTGAGTAAAGTTACTGTAGGAGAGCAGAAAGAAGAGCTATAACAAGAACATAAAAATGATTCTACTGCTTCTATGGAATTCATATGGGAAGTTGTAAGAAGGAGACACAATTTTAGCAAAATAAACCCCAACAGTAATGGTGCACCTGACAGGTTATATTTTTTTCATAGTTGCATAGCTTGAGAGGCAGGTGTGACTGTGATTTTGACATATGGTAGGATTTTTCTGTTGTTTTGTTTTGTTTTTTTATGGAAAGCTTAAATAATTTTCCTGTAGTCTAGTTGTACAACTGGAACTTCATTTCTGTAGAAACTCCCTGTTCTAATTTATCCTAAGGAGGAAATGGGTACCCAAAATAGCACGTAGGCCGTAGTACATCAGGGAAGACTAGGTAGTATGTGTGTAATAGTATTATAAAGAAATAATAGGTTAATCTGTTCACTTGAAGCTCTAGGCCTTGACTACACTAAGTTGCCTGCTGATTTGTTCTTAAGACCATTTTATACTTACATTAAATGTCCTTATAGCTAATTATAGGCTCCATCCTGTGATCTGTACCAAAATTCACATTGACTTCGTGATTGAACCTATTGACTTTGAGTGTTTAAATTAGAGCTGCAAACACCTAAACCAGCTTGCACAGTCAAGGGCTTTGGAAGCCCCCTGTGACTCTTGCAGTGGAAGAGTATTTCAGGCTAGCCCTCTATTTGCTAACAGGTTGGAGGTCCGTGTCTGTTCAAGCGTAGCTTTTGGACTAGTAGTGCTGCGCAAGCTCAGAGATCATTTCTTACGTAGTTGGAACAACGTAGAGAGATGATCACTGAGACATAGCTTTTTCACTGAGAACATAGTTGTGAAATTGTGTCACATCCATTGTTAAATGCACATGTTTGTTCTGAAGGAATATATAGACATATTTTTGTAAGATTTAGAAAACCTTTCCCCCTCAAAAATGCAGTTAAATGTATAGATAGCATTTTTGTTTATAGCCTTAATTTTTGTAAGAGAAATCAGTATATGTTCTGTAACAGGTTTAGAATTATTCATCTTTTTGTTCTGTTTTAAGACTGAATCAATTTATAAATTTCCATTGTCAAATATTGTTTGATTATATTCCATACATAAGTTCTTTCATATCTAGTAACTGGCTGTTAAGATATAGCAATACACTGAAAGGATTGGGGGTTTGTTTGTATTATAGTTGTGTTTAGAAACTCCAGCTAAAATTAGGGTTCTGCTGTCTGACTTTCTACATGTGTGGAAAGAGACAAAACTTGACCATCTTACAATCTAATTACATGAGACTTCCTTTGAGAAAAGAAAGTAGTATTTTTTCTTTTGCAGAAACAGTAAACAGAAGGACAAAAAGATTAGGGATCAGATTTTCATGACCTCAATACAAGGAGTTTAGAGATTTAAAAGTTTGCAATTTTCAGCACTGAGCAATCTATCCCTAAGCATCCCCATGGCAGTAGGCAGCCCATGGAAATCTACTCTGCATTTCATTCCTTAAATGGGTACTCAACAATTTTAAAGATATAGACTGATGATTTTGAGTTCTGTATATTGGGAAATCTGTTCCTAGTTGATTTAATAAAGGTAACATAAGAAATCTCCTGCCGAGGAGAAGGGAAGAACTTCAGCTGACTTTCAGTGCAGAGTTTTAGGCCTCTCTCCTCTATTTTCCCTAGATTTTCTCTAGTTTGGTTAGTTTCTATAGCATGATCAGTGAATTGTTGGAACATATTTGTTAAGCTTGGCAGTCCTACCAATTGAGGATCACTCTAAGATGTAATCCTTACCTTAGTTTAATGGCTAATATATTAAGAACTGTAGTCTGGCTTCCAGCTTCGGGTCTTGTTGTTTTAATTTGAAAGACACTTTTTATATTTAAATATGATATGCTGTTCTTTTTTTTTTTTTTTTTTTTTTTTTTTTCCCAAATTTGCTTGTCATTTGCTCTTAAAGTACAAATAATGCTGTTTCATTAAGCTGACCTGGTTTAGGATGTACCTTTCACAACTCCTACTGTCACAGAGATTAAAAAAAAAAAAAACACTTTGGGAATTAAAAGGCATGACTTTGAATAAAATGTTTGTTAGGCCTCAAAACTCTTTGTATTAATCACTTTGCCATTATCTATTCAATTTCCCACTATAGTGGGAGCAACTTTTGTGTCAAATCATAATTGGCAGAAGGACTTGTATTTCGTTGTGTATAAACTAAAACCATATTACCTCCTAATAGTCCTATTTTCCTAACAGAAGGACTGTTATGTCCTTCGCCTCTGTAGAATTTTATCTTGCAGACTGTGAGAATCTTTTATTCACAATACCCCTGTGCAAGCAAGTTGGTTACATAACATTTTATAAGTTGAGTCTAATGATGCAGAATTTGAGTCTCTTGAGCTTCTGTCTAGTAATCCGACCCTTGACCATCATTTCTCTTCCTTCTTATCATTTACTACTTATAAGATGCTCCCATTGGATTTGTAAATTTCCAGAAATGGGATTAAGATTAAATTGAAAATAGTTAGGGGGTAAGGCATTTTGAAGGTTAAAATAGTTCTAAGAATAATTATTTTCTAAACTATAATTGATTTTTGTCATGCTTTTCTCTCATCTTAAATATCAATAAACTGTTGTCCAAATAAATACTAACTGAATACGTTGCTGTTCAAACAGCTTTCAAACTACCAATTAATTTTAGCTTCTTGCTGACAGACAACATAAATGTCCATATTTTGAAACTTTGCTCCTATGAGCAGCAGTGACTTGCTTGAATGTGATATTTACATCTTCTTTGGAAATTGTGTTGCTGTTCTGCAGTGGAGCCATTCAGCTCATGGGATTTTTTTTTTTTTTTTTTTTTTTTTAAACCAGAAGATTCACTCAAGGTTCTGCAGGTTGTTAAACTGGTTTAAAAAACAAAAGGTCTCAGAATCTCTAAACAGATAAAGAAGAGTCAGAAACAAAAATGTGAGTGATCTGCTTTAACTTTTTCTGTACTCCAAAGTCTTTTCTGATTTATTTAATAAAATCAGGTATTGTAGTTCATACTAGGAGTATTGAATATAGCATGCAGCCATGCCTGCTCTACACCTGCTCTGAAGTATTACATAGAACAAGTTCAAAAGCACTTACAAATGCTGAAACTTGAAATCTTTTCTGATTCTTCTGCCAGGTCATTTCTATTTTATAGCACTGAGCTTTCACGAAAATACATCCTCTGCTTTCTAGACAAGAACTACTTTAAACAGCTGAGTCCATACAGGCTGTAGCATTTTCAAGGCCTCTTTAGAAAAGTCTGAACCATAACGCCTTTTCTATGCTAGAAAAAGTGACTGTGAAGTGGCATCAAGTATAAAAAATAATGAAAGATGGGGAAAACAGGTATTTTCCAAAATGTAAATACTACAAATTCAACTTGAGACTAGAAAATGAAGCTTTTTTTCTTTTTCCCTTCTCTTGTTGTGCTATATGCAGTAGAATCATCACTGTGAGTGGATTCTTGAGATTCTTTGACTTATAAAGCCTGAAAAAAGGTGTATGAACTTTTTTCCTTACAAGGTGGTTGCTCTCTCTGATAGTACTGCCATGTAAATCACTGGAGGTACTTGGACAAGCTACCACTAATAAAGTGTGAAAGGGATCACCGTAAACATGTTTTTTACTTAAAAAAGAAAAACATGGATTTAGAACCTGCTTGTATACCATTAGAAATCTCATGTTCGAGCACAACACTTGCACAGTCAGCTGCCACCTTACACTGCTCCCAGTGCTCTGGCATCTTGAGGGCCATGCTCCTGTCTCTTTTCTACCTTGTTGCCCCTTGTGCCAGATGCAGCTGTTTGGGCTGGTTTCTAAACACCTGGTGAGCTGTTTCAGGGCATGCAGCTCTGGCACTGTGTTCAGCCCAAGCTTTTTTACTTCCCGCAGCATACAGGTTCAAAGGGCTGCTGTGGAAATATTCAGTTTCCCGCTGCAGCCTCGTGCTGTCGTCCCTTCCCCTGTGGTCCGACTGGCGCACCTCCCAGGCTATTGGGTGTTTCCCTTTTTGTGTGTCCACGGCACTTTGAGAAAGATGTGTAAGCCCCAGTGTGGCTTTGGTTTAGTGTAGGGTGAAAAGCGTGTCTTTTCTCTTGGATCTACAGAGGGCTGAGAGACCTTTTAGGGCAGAGGACGGAATGTATGTATACATGGACAGCGCAAGGATGCTAGCTGTGGGTCAGTTGATGTGTATGTGGCTGTGATTAAACCCATAGTCTCCTGCAGTTTGGGACATTGGTCTCAACAGGCGAGCGGCTGCACGGTGTATGTTCTAGTCCTATTGAATTCTTCTTCTGCTGTTCCTCATGTTTATCTGCCTTTGCACCTGTGCCTCAGGTGTCTATGGCCAGAACCTGCAGTGCAGTGCCAGCAGCCCACTTCCAGAGGTATCCTTGTCCTCAGGGGTAGTGATGCCTATTTATTTTGCCCTCTTGAATGCCTTGTGGCTCCATGGAGAACCACAGTGGTGGTGTCTCTCCTGCTTCTTTCACAAGCAAATACCTGGCTTTGCTGTCGTTTCCCAGTGGTGTCCTAGAAGAGTCACTTCTGGAGCGGAAGGGGGAGAGGCACACAGGCCAGATTATACCCACAGTGACACTGTGCTGTGCATGGGTAACTTGGGACATAATTTGATGTAAGAAACATCTACTGTGGATGAAACTAACATACAAGGAAAGAATCAAGGTTGGCTACCTTTTTTAGGTTGTGTAACATTTTTGGGGGTGAGTTGGAGTGTTTTTCTGCCATTGTTAAACAATGTGCCAATCAGAGAAATAAGGGTCTCTGACCCTCCCTTACTGATGTTCAGGGCAGAAATAACTCTTCAGAACTGAAATTGTGTTATTCTAATGTAAAAATTACTTTCTTTTTTAATTTTTCTCTTTTCTTATGCTTCCTTTTAGGTTACAAATCCTGCAGGATAGTTTATTAAATACAACACAGACTGACTCTTAAGAGTCTTAAAAATATTCTCTTAAGGCCCTTGTGAGGTAACTAAATATTATACTCCCTGCTGATATGATGGAGAAATGGAGCTCCAGACTTGTCCAAAACTGTAAAATGATTCAGTATCGTGTAAAGAGTTAGAACACAGAAGCTTTCCTGGCATTATGCCCCAACCACCATCCAATAAATAAGGCTGCTTCTCATTAAAGTTTAAATATAACTTTAGCTTTTGATCTAGTACTGAAAGAGAATCCTGCCCTTGATTTAAAAATGTATTTAGGAAGCTTGTGTTCTTCCATAACTGATTTGATTTGTATCAACTAGATTTATCACCTTATATTCTGTAAGAAGGAAGGGGGGATGTGAAATGCTCCGCAATTTGTAACAGTAGGAATGATCCCTCTCTGCTCCCCCTCTCCCCTAAGTTAAACATCAGTAGTGTTACATCTGGATTTGGAGAAAAATGCGGTGTTTTGGTAAGTGCTAGTGTGTGTTCTTCCAGGTGTTCTTCCATTTAAATATTAAATTACATCCAGTCCTTCAATTCTGTTAAAATTATGCTGTTCTACATACCTGGGACAGCTTCAGGTGGCTGTGATTAAATCCATAGTCTCCTGCAGTTTGGGATGTTGGTTTCAGTAGGTGAGTGGCTGCACAGTATACGTTCTACTCCTATTGAATTTTTCTTCTGCTGTTCCTCACTTTCATCTACCTTTGCTTTTGCTTGTGTTCGGGGCAGAAATTTAAAAGAGGGTATTGACTGGTAGGCCAATGTAAGTATCCCTGTAGGTATAATGTGTTAGGCAACACTTACTGTGTAAGGTCCTTGTTGTTTTCCCAAACAAAACATATGAATTCAGCAGAGGCAAAGATGCTAAGTGCAGTTTTGTTGCTTTGCCTATCCCTATAATCCATATGAGCTAGCCATGTCTCGCATAAAGTTCATGATATCCAGCAAGAACCTGAGATGATGCCACCAAGGAGGACTCTATGCCTACTCATAGATGTCCCTAGAGGTGCAGTGATTTACACCAGCTGAGATGTGACCTAGCATATATTGATTTTTGTGGAAGAAGTTCCAGGCTGGAGCAGTGAGCTCTGGCTTCCCACCTGTCTGATGCTGGCAGAATTTGGGAATTCTGAATTGGGCTCATCTCTAGCAATAGCAGTAGCACATACCAAAATCGCTGTAACCATAGGACAGTTTTATGAGACTCTCACAGGCTTGTTACATACCTTTTCTGTACTGAGAAAAGAACAAGAAGTGATCCTAAGCACAACAGTTCCAGGATGTTTGACCATTTCTTTTAATGTGTTAGTAAGTTATAGGATTGGTCGAAATCCAGAACAGCAAATTTCAATGATAAGAATGAAGCTGTCAGTTTCCTGACCTCTTCCAGAATTTGCTGTAGCCCAACTGCAGCTTTTGTGGTTTCTGGTCTGAACCTTGAAGGGTTATTCGTTCCCCTGTAAGTACCAGCGATTTTAGCAGAAGGTAATTTTCTTGCCTTTTTCTGAATGGGATATCGAACTTCAGATTAACCCTCTAAATATTAAGAGCTGCAGAAGCTCGTGATACGATGCGAATATTGTGACTAAAATTCCTGGTCCCTTGTACTTCCATTACCTTAATGGACATGCAAAAATTAAAATGTGTAATGATCAGATTAAAAGCAAGTATGTTTGCTGAACCCTAAATATAGCTGTGGAAGTGACCATATTGAAACATTGCAAAATAATTTTATGTCCCCTTTGGTTTCTGATATTGCTGCAACTCCCTGCTATCCCCTGTAGCATTTTGTAATCAATGCTGAAAAGATACTGGTAAATAGTTGCTACATCTCTAAACGATGCGGTGATGTGGGTTTACTGATGTTCTTCTATTTCAGCCTGCAAATACTTAGTGTTTCCAGTAGAGGTCAGGATGATATTGTCAGATATTTTGTAGACGTGTTGCCCTGAATAGGAGCCCTCCAACACTTCCCTTTATTCACAGGCAAACCGTTTGGGTGGCTTTTCTTTGTTTTATTTTTTTAATATGCAGATATGTCATTGCATAATTATTTTTGTTCCCACTGGAAACAATCAGCAATTTTGTAAAGTTTGACAAATCTCTCCAGTTGCTTGAGAAACTGTGAAGGTTGGCAATAGAGGAAAAACAGTGGGAAGAAGGTGACTGAAGAATTAAGGCTGCCAGTGAGCTAAAGGTCACACTACATACACTAGCACTTGGGGGCCTAGAAAATCTATTTAGATTTGTTTTTTATTATCTTACTCTGGATATATACACCCATATAGGTGTACACAGACACACACACACACATGCATGTCACACACATGTACCTACACAGACAGACATACAAATACACATACACGTTTTTAACCAAGACTGCTGCACATACACAGCAGCACTGCTTATGCAGCCTTTGCTTTGGCCACTCATTTCTGCCTTGTCATTGTAGCTGCTGTGTATTAACTCAAATAAAGGAACAGATCTGGACACAAAAATAACCCTACATAAATGAAAAAAAATATATTTTTTTTTCAGCCACATCAATTACTTGATCAGTTTTTCAGCATAGCCATGCAAATAAATGTATCAGTGCAATGCACAGGGCATCTCAGGGGGGATAGGGACTACTTAAGCTATTGTGGTGATTGGAAAAACAGATGAGAAACACAATATAATTATTTTTAATTGAATCCTCTTCTATACTCTGGAACATTGTTTTGTGTCAGAGTTTATAAAGCAGAACCACAAAATACATGTAGCCTTGTGTACAGATGCTCTCCCCTAACAAAGTGGATTTGCTGGTGCACATGCGTATGCAAAGCACAGAATATCTCACTTCATTTATTTTGCACAGTCCACTGGTGGCTAACACTGGAGTGTATATTTGTTTTTTTCAGGCTTACTTTGCATTAAGATCTCAAATACATGCCAACACATGTACACATATACTTGCTGCACAAAAGAAGCTCTCTGTGAGTCATAACATACTTTTACAAAATTCTGGCATTCACACTTCATGCTCTTACTGGTACACCATTTATTGGCACAGCAATTTACATGTATACACGCACAAAGCTCTTGTACATCAAAGCGTGTTCTTCTCTGGATATGTGTATGAATCACATTTTATAACCAAGTTTACAGCAGGCATCATCTCTTGGCACGTGCATGTAATCACTCTATTCAGAGAAAATATGGTATCTCTGTAGAAAGAGCTATGGCAGTCTGTGTTGTTTACTCCCCCTTAGACTATCTACAAAATGGCTTCCTCCACTTTCTGTAGAAACCAACTACTGAACGTGTAAAACTCATGGCCCAAAATGCAACTTGGTTAACTAAAAGGAGGAGGGGAAGATGTTCACCATCTCCAAGCATATAAAATGTTGTGCAGGAAGATAAATAACTAAGGGTGGGGTGTAATAGGATGAAAATAAAATCAAATCAGCTTTTCTTGATGTCTGGTCTCAGTTATCTTGACAATAAGTATTTTATCAAACCATGGAATACTTTCCAAGGGGAAGTGATGAAAGTTCATATTGCCAGTGACATTATTAGCTAGATGGAGAAACCACTTTGAATGCTTATAGGGAATGATTCAGAAACACTGTGAGACAGATGAGGTAGCTCAGTTGGTCTTTTTTGATCTATTTATTGTAAGAAAATACATTAAATATCATGCTTAATCTCTCCTCTTTTAGTAAATATTTTATATCCACATGTATGTTTCATCAGTGGAGGCAAGACTAGTATGAAATCAAGTAGTTCTGGCCTGAGATGGCTGATAATGGAATAAAACAATACTCTCTTATATGATGTGCTCCATAATTTATCACAGTAGGCAAGGGTAATTTATAAATAACAATGACACCTTGCATTTTAGTAGGTTAAGGTTCTTACCAAAAAAGGTGTCTCTTGCTTGTAGTGATTCTTATTGTTTAAGAAGCCTGGCTAACTAGGTAATGAATACACACTTAGTTTCACAAAAATCCTCAGGGGAATCCATTGATACATTGGGAATGATTTACAGTTACCAGGTGAAGAAAGGCAATATTTCTCTCAGACACAGGGATGCTCAGCCCAGTGAGATGAAGCTCTTTATTCTGAGCTGTGAACTCTCTGGGTGTTTGAAATTCAGGCTCATTTTCACTAATCAACCGTAAAAAGGTAATTCGGTGGAAGAGGTATGTGGTGGCCTTATTTCTATTTTTTTCCTCTCTTTCTCACTTCATTGCATTTTTAAGAGAAGTATTAGTAGTAGGTATTGCCTGGGACTTGGGATGCTTGGACTCTATTTCCAGCTTTACCTGAGACTTCTTAGCCAGTTCCTTTTTAGTTCTCATGTGTCTCTTGCTGGCATCTCCCCTCAGTGTGGGCATAGAAAGCTCTCATAGCTTCCTTCAGCTTTAATTCTTTGGGGCTTAAGCAAGCCACGTTCCTGCAGATATGTCTCAGAAGTTTGACTACCAGGGTAAGTGGGAGAGTCGTGAGACCTCTTCCATCACTGTCTTAACTTGAACCCATCTTTCTTGTAAATGGCTGACCAAAATCATACCCAGGATTCCAGCTGATCTTGCACAATAGATGATCTTGCTCAATACAACTAATGCTGTCTTCTCCCAGAATCAGCTGGCGCTGAGCAATACTCATCTTTATCAGCCCTGTATCAGACTGGGTGCTTCTATTCAAGTCCTTTTTGCATTTATTTCCCTGTACCTGCTTCAGTGATTGATTAGCAGTCTTCTGCTGTGCTAGAGTTAAATAGCCTTTTGTCTAACTGTAAAAATAAAACCCAAGTTTCACCAACAGAAGATCTGGGTCTCTTACAGTACTCCAGCTAAAACATTTTCCATTGTAAATGGTATCATATACATCTCTGCCACACTGAGCAGTGAGGTGGAATATCCTTATGTAAAGCCTATCTTCAAATTTAATTCCTCTAATACATCAAATTCATTTAATACATGAAATATTTAATAAGCAAAAAGTTAAGTCTTATCACTTTGATAACAAGATCATTGTTGAAATAGCTTCTCTGCATTCTCTCAGATCCACGGTTTGGACAACAAATGTAAGCTGAACATCCTAAACTTTGAATATTTATCTGAGTAAGTTTCTCTGAGAAATCTTATGAGTATAAAAAGATTAAATTCTGTTGTGTTTAAATCCGTGTTGAGCTCTGTGCTATTGTGTTTACTGTTGCCCCTTTCCATATGCTCCTTATTTATGTGCACCTGCCTCCCAATTAAATCTTCATTAACATGCACATCTGCAGAAGCTCTACTTGCTTTCATCCCACTCGAAGCATTACATGTTTTACACTATATGTGTTCTTAGCTTACTTCTGAACTTCCAAAAGAAGCATGGAGAGATAAGAAATCCAAAAGGGAAAGAATGGCCATCAACAAAACTTTGGGATTCAAAGGCCTTGTTAAATTTTGCTCTGGCTCCTATTTTATTTGTATTCATTTCTCATTTCTTTGTATTCATTGCAAATCTAAATGTGTATGAGAATATTCATTATACAATTCGGAACTGATTCACTTCTCTGGAATAGTTGATTTGCTTCCCAGAAAGCTCTTATTTAGCCAAGAGAACCTCTTCAAAAGTCTCCAAATTGTGGGACTGATTATAATGGGATACAAGCTATCCACTTCACTGCAGTGCTCAAGGAAAATAAATTTACCTCTGCTGCCATTAACACCTTAAGCAAATCACGTGCTGTGTACGTATGTTGTGTAAGTTCAAATGAATTTGTGTTGAAAATCTGACTGTGTAAGAACATATAGCAAATGCAACTGGTATAATGATTGGTCTCTCTTCAGTAGTAGAAACTCAGCACTAATGCCTGGAATACCGAAGCTGAATTACTTGTTACTCCTAAGGAAAAAAAGAAATATAACCATTACTTCAGGTCACCAATGAGGTCACCAACAGCACAGCATGGGGGATTCAAGTATAGCAGCATGACTGCAACTAGCTGATGGCTATGAAAGAGATCTTTAGTCCCCATTGCTACTATACACTTAAATTAGAAGAAGTAAGAATACATTCTTAAAAAAGGTGGGGGAGGGCAGAAAAAAACTTTAAAAACAAAATTAAAAAAGAATCCTTTATCTATAAACACTACTATGCTGGACCTACTGCATACTATTGCATGAAGATGATGTCAGTTAAATTAGTAAAATCAAGGGTGAGTGGGTTGGTGGGGGGACCCCTCTACAGTCCATGCACTGCTTTCTTTAATAATTAGATATGGTCCTGTTGTCAAACTGTAGTCCAGCTTTTATCATTCTTGGCAGACAGAATAGAACAACACTCTGGCACTTGACCTGCCCATAAAAACTTGAACAGGAAACAGCAATAAATAATCCACTCAAAAGGCCCTTGAGAAAAGCATTACACTTGGTTCCTTATAGGAATTGCATGCTACTCCAGGGTAAAGCATGGGACTCTTTCAAAACACTGGCTCTGTATTGTTAGCACTTTTTTTGATTACAATTAAATGTCTCAGTGGTAGCTTGAAAGATATTGTGTACCACAGAACTGAGAAAGGCTTCAGTATGTTTCTAGTTTTATTTCTTTTAATCAACAAAGAAATCAACTTAGTCTATAGACATCCCCCCGCCCCCCGCCCCAGTGTCTTAAACAAACAGACTCTCCCTCCCTCCAGAAGTGATCCCAGCTTCTTTCAAATGGGGAGCCTGATCCTTCCTCTTCAGCTTTACATGAAACCCTTGGTCCTTCCACAGTGAAATAAGAGTTGGACACAACACCCATTAGGTTGGTGGAACATCCTTGTTAACTTGGTGACTGGACAGTGAAATGGGCATCAGGTTAGACACCTGCTCTAGTTAGTAAATGAGCAAAGTGGGAGAATATTTCAGTTCAGTTTCTAGTCCAAGGAATAGCTTTTGGTTCTGTTCTTATTTTTTCAAAATATTTATAGGCTCTGATTATGCAGTCAGTTCCACAGGCATTTCCTTTGGTCTCTGGCCTTTCTCGTGAAGTATATTACAGAACTAAGGGCATAATTTTTAGTGTTTATAATCATACAGTGGAGTAACTTGTCTTTTTCATGGGTGTATAATAGCTAATCTCTCTCATGTTCATTTTAGTGCCCTGAATGAATCTACATTGTGTGAGGAAAAGAAAAATCTCTAATATTTACCATGAATGGTTTGAGAGAGATAGGCTTACACAGACTAATATCACATTTTTCATCTTTAGTAAATTAAAATGATCAGTAGTTAAATGCTGTGGTTCTTTATTTTCCCTGGTACAATCTTTTGTTTCTCTGCTAGTAGAAGCTTGTAGCTCTGCTAGCTTCTAACTAAATTAAGAAATTTTCTTCTTCAAAAAAAGAAAAAAGCAATTTCTTCCCTTTATTTTCAATGAGATTAAACTTAACTTATTTTTGCAATTTTGGAAGCCAAAGCCCCAGAACACGACCAGTTAGACCAGTCAGTTTTACTGAAATTATTCACTTGGCTTGCTGAAGATATATATATTTAAATATTGAGTCACTGATTGCTCAAAACCAGAAATTTTATGAAATATTTTCCAATTTGACAAGAATGCTCTTCAGAAATAAATAGTACGCCACATGAAAAGCAGACTGATAAAGTTCTAGCTTTCCCTAACAGATTTTACTCTTACAGCTGGTCTGATTTCAGATGTTACAAAACTAAATGCTTGAGTCAACTGAACATGAAAAATCTTCTCTTACAGAACTGCAGATAAATATCTCAGTTTGGTTGCACTTTTTCCCACTTATTTCTTCTCTGTATACCTCTTTCTCCCCCCTAAAAAAAACATTCTGAATAACTAAAAGTAATCAGTGTAGAAAGGTAATTGGGACCAGGTTAACAGTGTCAGAGTTGAAAATATCTGGGTAAGATGGCTCATTTCTTCAGTGTTGATTTCTTTTATGGCACATACAGAGGTATGTTCAAGATGATGAGGCCCATACTCAGGTGTCACAAATGAACTTCAGACTGTCTCAGGTCTTTATCTGGCAACATCACCCATCTTCTGGCATGGCCTTGTAGACCAGATGGAAATAGATACTAATGGCCACCTGCTTGAATTTGTAGTGACCCATGTTGCATAGGGGCAAGAAATAGGTGCTGACCGAACGCAAGGTGGTATATGGTGCCACTTGCATCCCTCACTGAGCAGCCTCATCCCAGCTGTATGCCTGCTGATGGCTATTAGTAGTGCCATCTAAAGACACAGGCATATTGTATTTGTGCTTTACTGCTCACTCTTTGATAAGAACCATCTTGTGTACAGCTTGTTTACCTCAAAATTTTAGTAGTTTTCATAGCGTGCAGTCAGACCAGAATACGTGAGTGATTTGGAACCGAAGATGGGCGAAACCTTTGGATTCTGCCTAGTAAATAACTGCTGTTAAGCTATTAGTGTTGTCTATTTTATTTCTTGAATTTTCCATTAAATGTTCAAAAGGGTTAAACTAGCATTATGTGGCTGTAGCAAACATCCACCCTTGAAGTATGTCTAATTGTTTTGTTGAGAGGTTTACCCTTATAACAAGTATTTATTTGTCTGTATGGAATTCATAGGTTGGTGGAGAACTCATTTATTTATTTACAAATTTTCTCCATTATTGACTATGCAAAAGTTTCCACTAATGAGAATTCTTCTCCATTGTGAATCATTAATACATTAAGTACACTTCAAATTCCTCCAGTAATGATACAATGAGAATTGCTTAGCTGATTTAAATGACACAGATGTAGTACTAATTATACATTTTAAATTGGCAACAAACACAATTAATTTGCTGATTATCTAAAACAAAAGTAAACTTTTTTATTATAGTAATTTACTATAATTTATCACACAGCCATTTTCTTTGTATAATATTTATGCATTTGACAAACCTACAAAGAGATGTGTAATTAGACCTGTTTCATCCATCACTGGCTGCCTTTTAACCAGAGGTCCTATGTGAACAGCTTACAAAGATGCTATTAGATTAAACAAACCATAATGATGGCAAATTTTAAATCAACAAATGGATTTATTTTACTAGTAATTTCTGTGGATTATTAAAATTGAATGGTTTTAATTTAATTCATGTTATTTGAAGCTATTCTATTACGCTGTTGTTTGTCTAGTGGTTTGAATAGTTGTAGTTTACCAGATCAGTCAGTGTTTAGACTGCACATACTTTTGGAAAATTTGAGACCAAACAAAACTCATTTGTGTGCATTTTTTTTAAAACTAAATTCTCTAAAATGTTTTGCTCTCAGTGAAATTTAGAATGATTTGGCCATGGGTTCAGGAAATCAAAGTGAGGCCATTAGAATATTTCATTTTCATTCGATCCTCAATTTTGGTCATTAAAAATCTGCAAGTGTCCATAAAGGGGCCTTTTAACAGGTCATTTATTTGTCTATTAAATATTAGCTTTAGATAGCTTTATGGTGGTGCCTGTAGTGTCCCTGAAATTTGCCAGATGGATGACATTATTAAAATAGTCTTCAAAGTCTATTTTAATGCAGAATAGACAGACGCATCTTATAGCAGATACCAATTGTTAGCTTTGGTACAATTCTTTAAACTGAATGTAAGACTAGGAATAAAATAAAATAATAAAAACCCTGAGATTCATTCTGCATTTTCAATGTCACTGATAATTCCAGAGAAAACATATGTATTAATCATGTTTTGACAGATTAAAAGGCATTTCAGTTCATTTAAAATCAATATACATTTTCATGTAGTAGCGTGGTAGCCACCATGGGCTAGGGAAACAAATTTTATCAGGATAGGTAATATCCTTTGATCCATGCTTCCCTCATACTTGATAGCCCTCATTCTAGTGAAAAACTCACTTTTGTTTTGCATTAAATGCTTCTAAGTCAGAAATTTGGCTTCTCACGTTTTCCAGCTTTATACACAGTAAGTGTAACAGAGGTGTGCAAACTGAATTTAACCCTACTGGTCATGATTTTTCCACACTGGAAATTACTATTTCATAGGAAATAATAATGTATCTCAGTGGAGAATGAGATCTACTGAAGACAACCCAGAATTTAGTCTCCTCAGACACTGTCAGTAACAGTGTCAGTGCCAGTGGGTGACACCAGTTCTATTTCGGCGTATGTGCATTTGAAAGAGATGTGCTTCCATTCCTTCTTCTACCACGTTCATGTTGCCCATCATCATCCACTCCCAACTAGAATGATAACCACATGCCAAAAGCTGCTCTTCCATGTATCACGATGACACCAAACCCTGAAAACATTCCTAAAAAAAAAAAAAAAGAAAAGAAAAAAAAAGGAAAAACAAAGTCTATATTAGATTTCTTATGAGGCATTTTGTTCTGATTTATAGAATCTAACAATAGCCTTGGTAAGAAGCACTTCCATGGTGTGTTTTCTCCCACGTTTTAATTTGTTTGCTTTATGTTTTCAGCAGGGGATATAGGTATTGGTGAGCGTGAGTATGACTATGTGGTTGTTCGAAGCACTTATGGATTTCTTTTTAAAAGAAGAAAACAGTGATTTCATTATGTAATATAAATTCACTGTATTGTACCTTTAAAAAGAAATATGCAGTTGTTCTTGAACTATTAAACTATATGTGTCATCGATTTATCCTGTTACCAAAAGGATCTCGTGTGTCACTTGGCAAAATGACAGGTTTTTTTTTTTTTCAAGTCCATTGTATAATTGTGTTTTGTTAGCTGTTTTTGTTTTATAAATACTGTACTGAAGGGATCTCTGAAGATCAAGATTTTGATGCAGTATTTTTCTTTGCTGTCCTTTGATGTTGACTTTCCTCCACTCCCATCCCTGCAACACACACAGTATTTTGTTCTCAAAAACTTACCAATTCTATGTCAGGAAAAAAAGCGTTTATTTTTCATGCCAGAGTTTTTGGAAACAGTCTGACTCCATTCCAGCAGCTTCCTTGCTGAAACTCCTCTAAAACAATTTTCCTGGGAAAACGAGGTTTGTGAAATTTTTCTCTGTTTAAAAATCTGCAAAGAGACTCCAGTGTTATCATTCTTCATGCACATTACTACTTGAACTTTCAATATTAGCACTGGTATAGGTTCTCTTTCCTTCACTGGCCCCTTTCTGCTAACTCCCCCTTCTAGCAATAGCAGCATCAGAGTGCTCTCTCTTTCCCTGTACATTTAGAATGAGAAACTTCTCCTGTAATATTTAATCTAAATCCCCCTTATTGAAAAATAATTGAATAAGTTCTTATCCTATCTCTTGGTAGTTATGGAGAGAAATTATTCATTGTCTGCTTTATAACAACCTCTACATATTGGAAGTCTGTTTTTAAGCCTTTCCTCCAGCTTAATCTTCTCTTCTTTATACTAAACAAATGCAGTTCCCTTAACCTTTCTTCCCAGATCATGTTTATGAAACATCTTATCAGTCTTAAGGTTTCCCTCAGGGTTCTCTGCAATTTATCTGCCTTTCTCGAGCAGAAATGAGCCAACTGAACAGAACATTCCAGCTGAGTCTCCTCATTGCCAGGAGAGTGGAAAACTTACCTCCCATGCCTTTTACATGATACTTCTTGTAATATTTTTCAGAGTCATGTTTACCAGTTTTGCAACAGCATTACATTTTTGGCTCCTATTCAGTTTGAGCTATTATAACACATCGACTGTGCTTGAAATACTGCTACTTAGCCAGGTAGTTCCCATATTATATTGTGCTTTCTTTTGATTTTTTTCTGAAGCGAAATACTTTGAACTTTGCTTTCATTGAATTGAATCCTATTGGTATTATAATACTGCTGTAATTTCTGAGATGAGTATGAAACCAAATCCTCCTCTTGAGAGTGCCTGCATCCACTCCAAGCTTAGTGATAGCCACAAATGTTATAACATATTTGCTATCCAAGTTGTCAATGAAAATATTTAAATCTTACCAGATTTTTGTCAAGACCTTGCATGGTACAGCCCTCTGGTTTGACAGTGAAACTATTCTTTGGGTACCATTTTTCCAGTTGTAATAGAAAATAAAACTGTTCTATTTGTTCAAAATTAAGTGCACATATATTCTACGCTCTATTTCTTAATAGAAATGTTCCTGCAGAGCAGGGAAGGGGCTTGGCTTCTGCCCATTAGGTGAGATGCAAGCCTCAAAAGGGGGAGATGACGCTGCTCTGGGAGTGACTGAGCGTGCTGAGCTGGAAGAAGCTTTTGGAGTGCAGGGTGAGGTAGGCAGGCAGCTTGCAGTGCAGATGGGAGGGACATCTCTAAAAAGCTCAGGAAGCAAACACATGACTGTGCCTTGGAGACTTATCCTGGCAACCCCCCATGTCCTTGCAGAAGAGACCATATTCTCCAGTCTTGCTTTCCAGTACAGCAACTTTCTATGATTTCCTGGGCTGAAAAAAAAAATCTACCCAGTCTTCCTGGGGTTTCTAGGATAAGCCTTAAAGGCATGTCTGTGTATATGCTTCCTGAACATTTCAGGAATCCCCCTCTAATTTGTGCTGCAGACTGCCTTCTCCCCAAAATGTTGCTTCTTTTGGTGTAACCAACATGTGCCATGGCTGCTCTGTGCATGCAAAAGGCTGATCTCTTCTTGTACAAGGAGAGCCCAGGAAAGATGACAGCCAGAAATACCCTGGAAAATTCTGGATCTATCATCCACTGTTGTGGACCAGATGTGAGTTTGCCATGAGGAGTGGACTGCCAGCTGAATAAACTGTTGGGACAAGAAAGTGGCATCCAGTGACTGGAGGCTGTCAGTCTTTTCATAGGTTGTATGACAGCCTACTGTTGATAGTTTTACTGTTGTATTTGTTCACTAATGTAAGCAGTGGTGAGTTTTTGAAATAGTTCTATAGTATAAAATGAAGTTGGTTTTGGAGGGTTTCTGCCTGGCTGTATAAACTATATAGGTAGTCTTCTACAGAGAGATTTCTTCTAAATATCAGTCAGGGCCAGAGCCTGATGTGGGATATAAAGTAGTGAGGAGTTAGTGGAAATCCTTCCACAAAATTGGAAGGATGTAGTCTGAATGCATGCTCTGCATTGCGTCATACCAAGGGGCCGGAGAGGTAGAAAGGGAGATGGGAAAGTAGTTATGATTCGCAGACCTCTTGCTTGGTGGATACCAGTGGATAGAGGTACATGACTTTATTATGTCAGTCAGGATAATTTTCTGTTATTGAGTTAATGTTCAAAGCACCTTTTAAGACATTGATGGTAAATCAGACTATGAAATCATATTCTAATTGTATTCTGCAAACACTTGTAGCTGTCCTGTGATCTGCAAGGTAATGTTATTGACCTCAAATCATTCAATCTGAAATGCTTGACTTGGTGGGAGTATATACATTCTCCTAAATGAACTATGATTTATATGAGAATATCTGCTCAGTACATTTGAAAAATAAATAATCAAGATTATCTAAGCATAGGAAATTTATAGTTCTGGCTCAGCTGTCATCTTCTGGCATCTGGGTTAGCAACCTGATAGATTTTACAGCTCAGCCGACTAACTGATTTAATGACATGGCCTTTTAGAAGTGCCAGCTGAAAAACTAATTTTGGCAGGAGGAGTGGCCAGATGTATTCTTCACTGTCCTCAGGCTGAGCTGGGTTAGTAGGGACTATAAATAGATTCATAAATATTTTATTATGTCTACATTTTGGGCTCGATGTAATATATTGGGGGATAGATCATTCAAGCTCATCATGGGTCATAAGGAACTGGGTTAATGAAAGAATTATTCTCACCTAGAGAAACAAGTCCGTTTGTTCGGGGCTTTCTGTCCCCCACCCCCACCTCCCCATCTCTGTAATATCT
This sequence comes from Dromaius novaehollandiae, assembly GCF_036370855.1. Lineage (NCBI taxonomy): Eukaryota > Metazoa > Chordata > Aves > Casuariiformes > Dromaiidae > Dromaius > Dromaius novaehollandiae. The sequence goes on from NC_088098.1 coordinate 110,096,089, forward strand.
TCCATTCCTGGCTGACCAAAGCTTGGTAACTTCAAAACCTTCTCTTCTTCACACAGAGGCCACAAAGATGTAACAGTTGCTGTTCACTTCTGCCAAGAAAGGACTTTTATCATGGGTGATTTGCCTGTCATTGTGGCTTTAATTTAGGAAGGAGATGGACCACAGAAGTACCACTGTTCAAATGAATGGAATTATTTTGTATTCATTGTTTCTTATCTGCTTTTCTGATCAGGAACCTCTGTCCCAGATTGAAATGCTAGTATTCATCTGGAGATAAATGTATTTATACACTTGATCCAGGTCCCTCTGTCTATCTTTACTGAAGTTTATTTATTGAACTTTGGCAAGTTACGACCCAAACTTGTTCAAAGTATGCAATTTAACTATATCTAAAAGGACTGTTCATGGCAATTTATGTAAAAGAGTGCAATACAGAAATCAAAAGGGAATCTAGATTCATTTGTCTTGTGTCTGTAAGACAGAAGAAACACAGCTTGACCTTTGAATTTAATTTTATTCTGTTTATTTATCTAATATTCCCAAAGTTAAAAAAGAAAAAAAAAATCCTTGCTACTCTGAATGTTGTACTGGGAAATTTAAATGGAAATATATTTCTTTTTCAGCTTCTTACTCTTTCAAAGACAGAAGTTTGATCTTGATATTGGAATGTTTCACCTGATTTAGGTTGCTCTACTACTCACCTCAGTTTTGATCTTTTTTTTTTTTCTCCAGGAAAAGCAAAGAGGGATTTTTAGGCATTATTAAAGAAAAATGTGTAATAATCTGCAATAATGAGTGACATAGATCTCCTCCTCTAAGTTTTGACTATAACAAACCTCAACATGGTTCATTCAGGCCACAAATCAGCAAAAGCTTTATGCTCATTTTCAAGTTCTATTTTCATAAACAGAGCTTAAACATGTTTTTAATATGTTGCATATGGGAAAGTCCTTTGCTTGTTTACCAAATCCAGTCCTTATTTTCTAGTATTCAGCTGTCTGTTTTTGTTCTTATTGAGAACAAAGATGGGATCCATGGCAGCTATAGTCCACAAAATCTACTGATACCTCATTCAAGTAATCTTTTGGCTGTCCCATAGATACAATCAGATGGCTTAGTGTTTCTTGGTTTTGCTTTTCAGATTTGACAGAAAGCAAATGTTTCTTGCTAAGTAGATTCCTTACCTGCTCTGTAATTCTTGGAGGAAGCCACAACCCCCACAAACAATTCTCCTTGCTTTCCCTCCCGGCAGCCTGCACTGGCTATATTACAGGTATGAGCTGGGGCAAAAAATTATCCCATTTTCCTAACCTATTTGAATATTTTTGTCATGTGTTAGGAGCACCATTTCCTGTTCCAGTATAAATTACTGAAGAGAAGAGGGGGAGAAAGCATTCTGGGTCATGTTTTTTGAAACCATTGTATACCATCCATATATTGGCACCCACAACAGGTTTGGGAAGTTTGACTTATTAGAGATAATTTAGCTTCTAACTAGGGAAACCTGACATCCAAGAGCCTCTGATTGATGTTTTTTACAGCTGAGTGGTAAGCTTATTTAATTTGCAAGTGTGTGTGTGTGTGTGTGTGTGTGTTCGTGGGTTCGTGTTCGTGTTCGTTCTTTAGAACAGTGTGATCAAGATTTCAAATTGAGGAAAATTCAGCTTGTAAAACTTCTTATGAAATAAAAGCTTCATAGGGTTTTCTTTTTTAAAGACTATTTTTTTTACTTAGACATGATTTTCTTTGTGCCAGTTATTTTTCTTTACATTATACCATTCAAAAAGGCCAATGATTAATAAATTGATTAGAGCTGATTGTTAAAGATCATTCCAATTTGACTACTCTACCATATCTTTAAAAAGAAGAAGAAAAAAGAAAAAACACATTAAAAAGAAAAGGACACAAGAATGCTTCTTGACACCTTGTGTTGTAGTACACAGGACAGTTACTCCAAGAGCAGATGTTTTCTGGATGTCATATGGTTGCACTGGAAATGGGAATGAAAAGGATACTGTGATAGTCCACAAAGTTTCTCTCTGAAGATTTAGACGTTAAAGGTGTTTTAAAACTGTTTAAATTAGGTAAATGCACATAGGACAAGTCTCCTGAAAATACCTCTGAACAGTACTTTATTTGTTGGAAGCAGTGTCTTTTCCTAGGTTTATTCTACCTGTCCTTGGGGGATTCAGGCTATTGAGGATGTGGGGGCTAAAGAATTTTTGCAGATGTCTTGTCTCAAACCTATATTCCCTCAAACAATAGCTGAGATTGCTTTGCTTTCTCTGTGGTTAGAAGGAGACAAAGGGCTCTCTAACTGAGCACGCTAAGCTTCATCTGCAAAATGTCAGAGTTTAAACTATGCTGGCACTCATAGTTGTCTCTGAAATGTGTGCCAGGTTGCTTGGATAGTAGAATTAAAATGACAGATTTAGGCATACGGTTTCTTTCCCTAAAAATCAAAGTAGACTACAAAATACATTTTGTACCTAATGTATAAATATACTTATTTATTTAATTAATCTAGGTACTGCTACTGCAAAGACAAGCTCCTCAGCTATCGTGAAACAGATCAGGGTTTCACAACTGTGATGAGTGTTAGATGAGGGAATAGAAGACACCTCCATCACAAATCAGTCTGCTGGTCAGCAGGGTTTTTTGTTACAAATCCAAAATTAATTAGTGTGTTAAATATTTCATTAAAAAAGCAACCCCCAATGCCCCCCCCCCCAAAAGAGTTTTCAATCAATATCAGCTAAGTACTCCATACCTAGTAAAAATGCTAGCAGGAACAAACAGTTCCTAGCTCTTATGGAGTGTAGATGCCAAAGGGTGTACAGAAATGTTGAGTATCTTTTGTTACTACTTTTTGGTCAGAATTGGACCACAAAGGGATCAGAGTGAAAGGAAGTTGGGGCGGTTGGGAGACCTTCCTCTACTTTTTTTTTATGGTATTCTCATTTTTAAATAAGCTGTAGAAGTATAGTCAACATTCAGAAATGGAAAAAGAGAGATATTGTCATTATTCTTTTGGAAGAAGTTTTCAATCTTTGATTTTGGAACAGCTTGTGTTAATGAGAGTGAAGCATAAACTGGTGTCAGTTAGACTTTTAATCAGTTGCTGGCAACATGCATAGTTCATATCTCCCTGTCATGAAGCAGCCAGTTTAATTTTGTGGAATAAGTTATTACTTGATTACCATTTCAATGCTGAGGAGAGAAAAATCTGAATACTTGAATTTCCACAGATCATAACTCACTCTTGTCCTAAAACAAAATTAAATGGGTAACCTAATATGTTGGATGCTCACACAATTTTAGAACTATCTGCTGTATTTGCTCTTGACTTTAGAACAACTTTTGACATGCCCAGTAGCCGTACTGCCTGTACATCTCAATATGATGTGCGGGACTAGGTATGTAACATAGGTATGTTCTAAGTGGTGGATGGAGAAAATGATTATCAGCACTGAGTATGCTTTTTCAGGAACGCATGGCTGGATGGCAGTCTTATGGAGAAGAAGCTACAGGCAAGATCATTTAGTTCTTACACTATCCCGCCATGAATGGTTCCTGGTTGTAAAAAATAAATAACTGAAATTTATTTAGTAAACCTATCACTGGAATCTGTGGCATGAAGCTAAATTATAACAACCAGAAGAAAGAAATTAAATAGGAACTCTTCATAGAAGGACACTGAGGACTACAACAGAGCATTTTTATAGCTCTTACTCAGAAAGCATTTTAAGAAGGAAAGAAAAAAAGTTGTGTACAAAAAGAAACAAGAAAGAGCAACATATGAAGAATATGACAATAACGCAAGTATCAGCTAGGGTCAAATTATTCATGTCCAGACTATGTCAGCAGAAATAATGTAATCTGTGCTTGATTTATTTATTTTTTTAAAGGATATATAGCATTTGCTGAAATTAACTTGTCCGTTTGGAATCTACTCCAGATATAAACTGAAACATTTTCAGAACATAGATATGATTTGTTAGGTCATGAAGAAGCAATTCTATTAAGCCTTTTCCAACACAGAATGAGGAATAGAGGAAAAAAGGAGGGGAACTGTGGGAACAAATGAGTTTGGGCTCATGGACTTAAGTTTTGAGTCAAGTCCTACTAAATATTCAATCATTAAGCCCAAACAATAATTTTTTAGCATTCTGGATATTAAGAGCCTTTTAGGACTTGTCCTAAAATGACAATCCAGTTGGAGAAAGGTGATGTCACAGTGTCTGATATTATTTGGAGATGAGCTTAGGATATTTTTGATTTACTTTTTCAATTTATCTTTATTGCTTTAAAACAATAACAAACTCAAAAAGCAATTTTCTAAGACACATGTAACTGTCCACCCGGAGACTAACATAATTTGTCCTTCTTTAATTCCTTCTGCAGCCTTACTCATAGATTTGATTCTCTCTCTTTGTATAATGTACCTTTGCTGACAGTGTTGGTTCCCTTCTAATACACCTTACAGGAGTATTTTATATTACTTTTGTCAGATAAGTCTTGCCTGAATTCAGAATTGTGCTGCTTTTTAAATCTGATCTAGCAACAGTGGTATAAACATCAGTTAAAATATGCTTAATTGAAATTAAGTCTAGCTTAAATTGGTTGCGGTTTAACCTTCTCCGTTCCTTCTCATTTTCAGGGATTTTATTCTCTGCCCCTCTTTACTGCAAAGGATCTTGCTTGTTTTTTTATTTTGCGGCAATATCCAGAGGCCAAGGTCCCATTGCGATAAGAGCTGTACAAACATGGTGTTGATTGTTAAACTCCCTGGAGCAGGAACTGTCTCTGTCTAAAGAGTCTGTTATAGATAGATGAGGAGAACGGGCTCCACAAGGATAAAATAAGCTATGGATTTTCTTTGTCTGACAATTTTATTCTTCTCTCCACATTCCCGGGAAGAGTGAATTCTAGTCAGCTTTCCTTAGTGCTGGCTTCCCCCTTTTTCTTTTAGCTCCTCTCTCTTGCTGGATCCCACTGAATCTCATGCATGAGTGCCATCAGCATGGTATCAAAGTGTTATATTACTTTCCCTTTCTTGCTGAGACTTGCCCTCCCAGCTGGGTGCCTCTCTTCCTATCAGACAGCAACCTTTTTCTCATTTTCAGCTCTGTCCAGAGGATTTGATTACCAGATGTGCGCACTTATTTTCACTCATCTAGCTGCATTTATGGCTGTGTAGTGGTAACCTCTGTATGTTTTTAAGTTAAATATTCTTCTCGGATAGTGGGAGGAAGCGAGAGGGAGGAAGGTTTGTTCAGTGTTTTTCTCAAGAGTACACTGAGTTACTTGAGACAAAACAATCGATCTGTTTGTGGTAATCCTACTAAATGGTTGGATATATATCTTTATTAGCTTCCTAATACCATGACTGGCAGGTACAACCATTTCCAGAAAATATGGTTCATTCAGCACCAGACTGGAACACTTACTGCACACTGTGGCTGATATGAATAGCATTGTGGATAAAGTCAATTATTACTGCACCACAAGATGGATCTAGATTACTTTTTTCTCCTTTAATTTTCATTTTATGTGAAAGCATTTCTGGCTCCCTATTAGAGGGGCTATGTCAAGAGAAGTCAAGTGTTTTACCTTTTTGTCCTGTTTCCTGGTTTGCCAGAGTGTTATAATGAAATCTCTCAGAACTTAATGTAGCACTTGAAACCATGATGCTATTCAGAATCCAAAAAATAATAAAGAATCATGTTCCAGTGAGTGTCATCAGTTATCAACAACACAGTAAAAATTTAACAACAAGAACAGTGACACCATCCATGTATCTTGCACTTTGCTTCAGCTGCTTTAAGTTACTTTCAACACTTATGTAAGAGATTTAATAGCTGGAAGCATTTTGCTGTTTGTCCTATTTGTTAGAAATATCATCTGAATTGCTGCAATGGAGGAACATCTGATCAAATTTTCAGTGACAAGAGACTGACTGTTTCAGTTTTGAAGTCAACCTTGACCTTTCAACATGAGAAAACAAAAGTGAAGTAATCTGTTGTTGGTGTTCATGAACAACAGGGTGTAGCTTTCTGAACAGTGTTTGGGCAATGGGATGCAACACTTGAGAGGACATGGTTTATGGCCATGGCAGATGCACAGCATTTTGAAGCTAGGCTGTGTAAATCTCCACACCAAAATGCTGCAAAGCAGTTTTCTGAAAAATGCACATAAGACAAGATGTGGCATATATTTATGTCATCTGTGAATAATTAATTCACTTTTTTCCCTGTCAAGATTTTGCAAGCACTGGCTGCTGTCCATTGCTTAACTTGCATTTCTTAAGTTGAATTGGTCGGTTTCCCTATAAAGGAATGAAAAAAATGCATTGTGTAAATGGACTTTCTTGACTGATTTTAGTTAGCCACATTTGCGTCTGAAGTAGAGCCCAGTAGCTGGTAATAAATATGAAGAGATACACAACAATTCTTTCTTGTTTCTCCATCTTTTATGACATTTTGGGGGGAACATGAGGAATTTCTGGTACGTTATGAACCTTAGAACATGTCGGAGGGAAGAGAAGAAAACAAAGAAGAACTGGAGTGCTTTTTGAAAGAAAAAAGTAATTCCTTCAAGTTTTAGAATTCAAGGAAATTTTTTTTCCATACATTTTGAATAGTACATATGGAAATAATCATATCTAAAGAACAATTTTTATGCGTATGCTTCTGTAGCAAATCTTATCATTTACTGTCTCAGTGTCCATGTGTAACATATGCACGTGGGAAAATGCATACCCTTTACCACATAGCCAATACCCATTGGTGTTTTCTCATCTGGCTTTAATCTTTTCCTTAGACAAAAATAAGTGTGTTTCTTGCTGCTGTGCCTAACTTTATTGAACTTGATATTTTTATTTGGAAATACATAGCAGGTTAATGATGGAACAAAATAAATTGGATCATGCAAATGACTGGCAAGATCAGGTATATTCATGGAAATGATCAGTGCTGCTTTACTGCCACAAAAAAAATGTTCATGATGATGCATAAAACCTGTACTCCTGAGTGGTTTTAGTATTTCTTATTAGTTGGAAAGGATCTTTGTATAAATGCATGCACCTGTAGACATCAAGACACCTGAAAATCAACAGCAGTATTAGTGCTGATTATCTAACATCAGGCGATGTAGCTTGCCAAAAGCCACAAGAATATCAAAGCAGGGTGGCATATGGAACAGTCAAATCAAGCAGGCTTGTATCTTCTCACTTATGGTTGGGTAAAATTCAATATTGCCATCCCAAGTTTGAGGGGAACAGAATCAGACAGACCTCTGTAGCCTCTGGAAAGCAGAGCGAAAACAGTAGAAGGAAACAAAGAGCCAGGTGGACAAGAGCCCTTGAGAGTTTTGTTTATTCCCCTCCATTAGAGGAGGGAGGGCATATATAAATCTGTGCAATACATGTATGGAAAGAAACTATATACTGCATTTTTCATATTTTTATGTTATAACAAAATACGTATGAATGAGCTGTATAGATTTGGGCAATAAGCTAAGTCCTCTTTGACCATAGGACAGTTTTTATCATTGTTCTTCCAAACAGAGAAAAGCTCTTGCACCTGCTATCTCTTTCTTGCGGGATTACACTGAAAGGAATGTGAGGATATGAAATGGCTGCCTCCCATAAGGAGAAAAACAACAGAAAAAGTGCTGCTTTGTCAGAAAAATGGGATAGCCACTGATTGTGCTGCATGCTATGTATATCAATTCCTTGAACCAGTGAAACTCATACAAAGGGGTTTAGATATTGCTGCAAGTCATAGGCTCAGTCATTGCCTGGCAATGAGAGAGACATTAGTTTAAGGCTCTGATTTTGACTTGGGATGGTGTATTTCTTCTCCCCAGTCCATTTACACATTGCACATGCATCCTGTTCACTTGTTTATTCAAGAATTCTTTATTTGCTCGTATGGTGTACATGGATTTCATCTCTGAAGGGCTATTCTGTAGTAGAGGGGGGACTCCAGGGATGTGCTAGGACTTCGCTGAAATCATTATAACATATGGACTTGCAGTGCACCAGCATTTGAGAGCAGACAAGATGATGGCATGATAGTGCTTCTCTTACCCTAGTGCTAGCCACCATAGATACTCCTCAGGAACAGGACTCTTCCCATCTTGTGGGTGGGCTTACAAAGGAAGGAAATTCCCTGTCCCTTACCTGGAGAATATGTTTTATCTATTTCTCAATGAAAATTTGATAAAATCTCAACACTATGGAATTTCTGCTAGTAATTCTGGTTGAGTTCCTCTTTGCACCTGTCTTCCTGAGTGTTCAAAGTATGGCCTCTACTTATTACCTTACGGATTTTTCTTTTCTTTTCCTTTTCTAGCTACCTCCAGAATGATTAATATTTCTTGAATGTCACATTCCTATTGAAGATTGATCCTGTTTGGTACTTTTTATACTGAATTGCAAACTAGTGCTTTAGATAGTGGCAGTAATAGTATTCTTGGCACAAAAAAAATTTGTTGTTTCATGATCATATCTGAGGATCTAACTTAAAGCTAAATTATGAGGTGTTTAAAAGGACACAAGGAACATATGAGTTAGTTCATGAATTTTCCAAGCTCTGAGCTTTTATGAAGTTCTTCATTTTTTTCCCCAAGAAGTTACAAAAGTCTGGAAGTTTTACATGGTGGAAAATGGAACAAAAGCCAACCATGTTAAGTTTTCTAGTGTTTTTGTTCACTCGAATGTTCTGGGAGGGCTGACATTTAAATTGCACAGTACAAATAATTCTGTGTAGAGTGATGGCGTTAAGTGACACATCAAATAAATTTGAGAGCCCAGCAGGATAGGCAGCTTTGCCATCACATCTGAACCTGTGTCCTGCCACTGTTCTTCTTTCAACCTCTTATTAACCTCCCGAGCTTCATGGCTGGAGACATAGGGATAAAGACAATGTCAGAGCAGTTATGTCCTTCTGCCAACTAAGATGCATGTTTTCAAAGCATTGCATAACTAAACTACTCCCACTGATATTAATGGGCATCTCACAGCTAAATCCCTGAATGTTGCCTTGAACATGTATTCATTAAGACTTCCTCCCACCCCTCCCTCTACCTCCCACCTCTGGTTTCAAGTATCAGGCCAAGAGGCCTGTTTTGACACAAAACAATTAAGTAAGGAAGCAGTTAATACAGGCATTGTGTGCTGGTGACCTGATCATATGTCACTAGGAAAGTCTTTGTGGTATGTAAGATCTTTCATTTAATGTGGGAATGTATGTCTTAAAGGTCTGTGACAGACAAAGATGAGGGTGTCAGGTGAGTTCCTCCTTTACAGTCCATGGGAGAGGAGCTGTCTCTTCTTGTATCCTGTCTCAAAACCAGGGCGTCAAATGTGATTCAGAGAAAAGCCAAAAGAATTTTAGAGAATGTAGGATTAGTTTTCCTTCCACATATCGTTCTACCTGGTTCCCAATAATTAAATTTAGTTTATTTGTTGAGCTGCTTCACAGAATTTTTGGAAATAACTCAGTTCTAGATATCTGCAAAATTGATGGGCTTGTCATGTTTCTGAATGTTATTAAGTTGTTAGACTTGGTAACTTCCTGTAATAACAAGCATCCATGTCTATATTAGTAGATGAAAAAGAATGGGTTTTGTCAATCTCGAACTTGTCACTTTTAAGTTAACCTGCTCCTTTTCTTTTTTTCTCTATATATTATGAGTGGCTATGTGAATACTTAGCAAGGACATAGTTATTGATAATTTCACAAACAAGATTCTTACCCTTTTTTCATTTAACTTGCAAAATGGAAAAAAACCCTAACTTGTTAGTGTTATATAGCACTAGACTGCATTCTATGTAGCTTGATATTTTAAGAAAAAAATATGGATAATGGGCAAGCTGATTGCAGAATTAATGTTTTGTCAGCTTTCTACAAGAATTGTATCCATGCACACAAGTTTGGGGATTCAGATTGCCTAGCTGCTTAAATTTTCACCCTTTTCTTTCTCACTGATACTTTCTATAGCTGCAGGTGAGTTAACTTATTTCTTTGTTTTCCTATCTGTAAAATATGTTGGATGTCTGTTGTATTGCATACAAGTATAATGTAAGCTAATTAAAATTCAGAGTGCTTTGAACTGGTCTAATACCGGAGAGCATTGTTAAATATTATTTATCTGATTATCACATAGCTTACATCAGGCTAATGCTTCTTTCTGCATTTTCCCAGAAATGAGAAATTAGGAGATGAATGCTTCATTTCCAGTTACCTTTATGAGCTTCTTATCGCTAAGATTAAACTTAAATTTATTCATCTGTAAAATTACAAAGGTAACAGCCATACCCCTCACAAGTATTTTGAGGATAACTGCATTAATATTGGTGATATTATTAACTGGTATTAACTACATTAATTATCAACAAATATATAAAGATATTTATATAAATTTGCATTTTTCTGCCCGGTTGCTCCTACATAAGATCCTTGGAAATGGCTACCAAGGTTTCTTTGGCAAAGCAGGAATAGAATAATGTTTTGAGGAACATTTGCACTGTATTTTCTACTTGAGTATTTGCTCTGAGCCTTTAGTTTTTCTTTTGCATAAAGTGTTATTACATCATTCAGAAGAAAGCAGCTTTGTCCCTGAATGATTCACACTGGCCAGGTATGCATATCTTATTTCAGTATCCTTTGGCTTGATTTATTCTTGGGACAAGTTACTGACGCTCAGAAATAACTAGATTGGAAATTACTTTTGAAGTATGTCACTATTGCAGCCTGTGTCTCTCCGGGCAGAGTCCTGATAGCTCTAAGTGGTACCAGTAGATAGATCACACATACATTTAAGCTCCCAGAGCACAGTGTTACTGATCACAGTTACAGATTTGGGTTTCTCGGGCATTCTCCCAGGTGCAGAATCAGTTTCTGATAACTCTGTTGATCATCAGCACTTTGCAGATTGCCCGCATGGGCTGTGAAACTAAGGTGGCAGCCATTCAACATACCTCAGTTGATTGGTCATCCTTTTGCATAACTAACCTGGTTATGAAAGCTGTTTTCTAGGTAAATCCTTCAAGAAAGCATACAGTGAAAGATTAACAAAGAACCCCCTTAGGGATGTTCACTTTACTCCAAGTACAAAAACCTACAGTGTTGTAGAGAATGGCAGAAAATCCTGTTTTCTCATAGCCCATACATAAATCACTTTGGTCAGAACCAGTAAGGCAAAGACTCTTCTCACTCCTTACCCACTCCCCAGGGCTCCCCCTCAAGCCCTTCTCAAGCCAATCTCAAGCCCTTTTGAAGCAGCCCATGACCTTTTCAGCTAGGAGACTGGGGGAGAAACTCAACCACATGCCTCCGGAGTGGGAAGTTCCTAGCCCTCTGTAGAGAAGAAGAAGTGGGTCAGCCACTGAGATGCAAATCAACATCCCTCACTAAGAGGGTTGTTTCAGTGGTGGGAACCACTCAGCGTTGCTGTCTTTAATTTCGTGTTCCCTTAGTTTTCGTGTGCATTTCTCATGTCATGTGTCATTTATTGTGTCCAAGGTTCATTGCATACTAATTTTGTCAAAGACAGACTGGATTTCAACATTACCTAGATGTGTTAAATCAAGAAGGAGGTCATGATACAGAACGTGGTAGTGAATGTTGTAGAGAAGGTTGCTATCACATTGAGTTCGCGGTTTGACTTTGGATTTTTTATTCCAAATCCTTTCACAATTATCAATACATTTCAAAAAGCAGCTTGTGCTGAATATACGTGTATTTATACCAGTAAACCTGTAATTTAATAATCCAAGCTATTAAAGTAATACATAGGGTTCTTTGATTGACACATCTGGCTCTGCTTCCTGAGAACTATGCAAAGGGAGAAGACCTAAGGTAATTAATAGATACGCAAGTTTTCTCCTTAGTAAACAGGAAGAGTTTAGGTATCCAGCTATCCTAGGCTAGATATTCCCATGGCTACGTATCTGAGGGTTGAGTTGCTCAACATTTTTTCTCCTTTGCCAATGAAAGTAGGCATTATTTTCACTGTTATTACTTTCTTCAGTAATCCACTTGCTCTAAGGAGTTCAGAAGGCTGGGGGCACTCTTATAATTAAAGTGTCAATGCCCAGAGTTGTGGGACTGGATACAAGAGCAGTTGATAGTGAAAGCTATTTCTCCAGAATACTTTTTTTCTGCATCATTCCCATATTACCCGAATTCTGCTTTTGTCCTTCTGCTCTTCATTCAGGTGATGCTCTTGGTTAGGCACTTTGTGTCCTGAGTAATGATATGCTTCCCTTCATTTTTTAGGCTCTGACTCTCTGGGGGATCCCATTTATGTTAGTGTTTGGATTTGGTTAGTGTTAGTGCTTGGCTATGAACAGGGAGGGCTAAGGAGGGCAGAAACATTACTATTTTTACTGCTTCTGCTCTTGAAGTGTTTCCCTGCTGCTGTGTTGCAGATTCATAACAGGGGCTAGTAACCTCTTAGATCACCCAGAATGAATTGCTGGAGATGTCAGAGAGTGCAGGATTTTGAGCAATTCCAGTAAGAGTGTTTCTTTTCACATCTTTAGCTCTGTAGAGGCAAGACAGCAGTAAGAGTGTGTGTTTCTGTATCTGTGGGCAGAAGAACATTAGCTTTTGGACAGCACGTGCTCTTTCCAGGTGTTTTGTCCTGAAGCTTGACTGAGGATACCTCTTCATGGAAAACTATAGCACTCTGAAGAGAAACCTGAGCTTGGAATGAAAAGTTGTAAGCACTATAGCCACTATACAGCAGGACTTCACACAGGCAAACCTGTGTAAGTGAAATACTCTCATAATGCCAACTATACTGGAAATAGTGTCCAAGACCGGCTATCTCTGTGTGGTACTGCATTAAGCGATGTAGACATGGCCAAGAGAGAATGATGATGCTTGCTGCTGAGAGGATTTTATAGACTGAGGCTTCTTGAGAGGGAGGAAAAAAAGAGATTGGACTGCTTCAAGTTCAGCTTTTCCTGAAAGGTAAAGATAAACGCTGAGGGTAGGATCCAGTACTCTAAAACTAGGCACTGAGTGCCATTTGAAACAACATTAGGTATCCAAAGCATCAAGCCATCAGGCAGCACTTGTGTTCTCCCATCATGGAAGGAGAGATGGAATTACATGGGCACCGTGTTTGATACTGCCTGAACACAGGTCACCAAATCCTGCCCTGAGTGCTAGCTTGTGAGATCTAATGCATCTGTTATTTACTTTTGGATTGAGGCTTTCTGCGTTTTAGGAAAAGTGGTAGAACTTCCTCATGGAACAGGATGCCAGAGGTACCTGTCAGTAGAAGTCCTTAGTGATCTCACTTCTTTCATCAGTGGTACACAATAGCCCAGACTGACATTGCCTCCCTGAGAGATTTCACCTGTGGACTAAAAGGACTGTCATCTTACTTATGACATCTTGAACTTAATGTTTAGACATCTTATGCTTAAAGGGCTTTCTAACTTTGATTGCATTTTCCTTAAAATACAGTGATTTCTTTCTATATTTCAGCAGAGTTAACCTGAGGTTATTAAACAGTAGACAGGTAAGTGCTACCCAGTCACAGCTGGGTAGCATAGGCTTTTTGCTTGGCATGCTGGCTTTACAATGTGCTGAAATAATATCCAAAACAGGCTACATTAAAAAATAGGCTCCCTTGTTCCATACACATTCTGGGGTAGTGCTTGATGCCATAAGAAATTCCAAGTGTGATTTAGATGCATATTTTTGATGCAACAGACATATTTGATGATGCGGGTGCATTCATCCCTTCTCACTGACAGTGGCATCTCATCATGAATAAGGAGAATGATGAAGTTGAAAATTGCCATCTTTGTCTTTGGTCCTAGAAATTCAAACACTCAACAATACCGTAGAGTTTACAGGCCTTCAGGCAAAGCCATGTGTTCTATCTTTGGACAGAACAACATTTGGAGATGGGTCCATCATTTAGTTTGTGGCTGGTTTGGTACCTGTTAGTATCAAGCGATCAAAAACATAGTCTGCACTGGAAATGAACATTTATTGAGGGTTACTTATATGGGAAAAAGAAGGAAAGGTGGGGTATCTCAGCAGCTTGGTATCCAAACTAAGTTACAGCAGCAGCTCGTGGTAGGGTGTGAAAGTACAACCGATCACATACGCATATGGTAGCAGTCTATGTAACTTTGCCCAAAGTAACTTATCCCCAAATAAATGAGACAGGTAAATGAAATTAGATTTATAGCAAAGTACTGCAAGGTAAAAGTGCAGTATAGCTGCTGTGGAGAAATAGACACTTTATGCTTACATGCCTGTCTACTCAGTTTAATTAAATTACTGTTGAAAGCATATCATGCAATTTTTCCCCATTAGGAGGACTAAGTAGAACCTGAGGCAAGGATGAGTCCTCGGCAAGAGTGAGGAAGGAAGAAGATGCAACCGAGTAGGAAATGAGGGTTAAAATAACCCTAAAATAGGTCTGTTCAAGGGGTAAATAAAGATGAATTTATCAGTGGAACTGTAGATATTTTTAAATGGTGAAGACTTCAGGTAAGTATACTTATATATATTCTTAAAACTGACTCAATAAAAAATTTCTGAAGTATGGTTCCTCAATGTCCTGTAAAAGGACCAGACAATTTTACTTCTGCTATTAAAAAAAAAAGAAAGAAAGAAATTGGAGGAGAACGGGGCAAGAAGAATGTATAAAACATTTTGCATGTAAACAGGTTATATTTTTACCCTGAATAATACATGTTTATTTGCTTTTACTAATCATGTTTTTAAAATTTTTGACTCTGTATTTATTGGGTATGTAGTCCAGCAAAATTTCCTGGTAAGACTGAATTAAAAAAAGGAGAAAGATATTTCACTATGCCCACATAGAGTTGCTTGCCTGGTTGTTTTCATGAAAGATACTATGGTGGAAATCCTTCAGTGAATTTTAATCTGTGTGTTTCTGTGAGTGCCATACTACCAGTGTGCTTAGCAACCAAACCAGTTTGGCCTAGGGCAGCGAATTTCCAACTTTCCAGCGCTTCCCCATTTACAGAGATTAGTACCAACGATAACTAAACTTTTCTTCTGGCAACTTTATTTACAGACCTGATGTTTTACAGCAACCCAAGTACTCATGCAACCACAAACTTGAGTGGTACTATCAAATGCTACATTTTTTAACCTCTTAAACCATTGCTACTTTTCCACTTAAGGTTACAAGCCCGAGCCTGGCAACCACTGTTCCATCATCAAAACATTTGGGATTACAGGAACTACTAAAATGAAAACAAACAGGTCAATATTTGCATCAAGTCCTTTACCAAAGCAAAGTGATTGGCATCTGCATCACATTTAGGCAGGTTAGTTAACTGGAACTCCTGTTGTGTATAATCGAGCTGCAGGTTTCTGGCACTTCTGAAAATCGGACTGCTTACTAACTTAGGACTTTACCGTTCAGTCATGCAGCAAGTTTCTGGTGGGAAGCTTATAGCAGAACCAAAGTTTAACCATGGGTGCCAGAGCCTGAGTGTTGTTTGAAAATTCAGTTCGTAATTCAGAAGCTGAAGACGTAGCAAGTATGTATGCCAGATATCATCATAACTAATGCTGTTGACATATGGTGGTGTATTCTGGGAATTTATAAAAACTTGAATAAGGGACTGAGGCTGATGGTGCTACACACTAAAAATACAGAACAAAAGATATTATGGTTTGTGAAGAAAATAGCAATTGCAATTAAAGACATGCATAGAGAACTGATGTGCTACATGATGCAGTTCTAGAAGTAGAAAACCTTACTCTAAACACAATTTTTTACTATTGTCCATTTTATTTGATGACTTATATAACAAATCTGATCTTTTTTTTTTGCTGAGATTTGTTAATTTACATTATTGTTATAAATGTTTACTGTGCTGGGATGAGTAAAATAAAGGAAAAATACAGAACAGTGGATTATAAAATAAGACAGAAATCTGCACATTTAGCGACACGTGACTTCATTTACTTCAATGCAGTGCTTGGAATTTGTCATATTCACTGCTACAGATGAGAAACATATTAATTATGCTCTCATTTTAAATTATAGATTTTCCATAAGCAAAACACTGCCTCAAATTTTGTTCCATAAGTACTTGAAGTTTTGAGGTGTTACCCTCTAACAAAAGCTTCAAATTACCAATAATGTACCTGGCGTTATTGAGTGGGGTCCTCGAATAAAGGCCATGCTACGGTTTTAAAAGGTTCATACCATAAAAATCACATCATCATTCTGCTGTTTAAAGGCTTTCCTTTTAGTGATGCAGCTTATTTTTCTCACATATGATGACATAACCCAGGCATTTAAGCTGAAGAAAAAAATTAATAATTTGTTCATAGAATTGGAGTCAGAGTTTGAATTTTGGATAGAGACAAAAATGTAAAGAAGGGATTGACAGCTTATTGTTTTGATAGAGACAGTAACAGTGGTCTGGTTGAAAAAATGTGTTAATTAATATTTATGGGTTTACTAATTTTTTTGCTCTGTTTATTTTGCTTTTACAAAAAAATCTCTGTTTCAGAGAGCCAGAAGTAGTTTCTTGTGATTTTTCTAAATGTTCTTCTGATATAGTTAGTTAAATTTATAACGGTATTTTTTAAACAAGTTTAATATCTTATTTTTTGTGCTTTACTTTAAAATGTGGTTTTCTTCATTAAACAAATGTTATTTGGGAGTTAAATACCATGACAGGAATGAACAAGTATATTTGAAAGAAATGTGTATTGTACAAATGTTTAAAAAAGCCCTTTTTGTTCCTTTATAACAGTATTGAATACAGTATTTTTGTAAAAACTGATATAAAACAAGGCCTGTCAAACACATGGTTGTTACATTAAAAATGCTCATTTCCCATTGGAAAATGAAATATTTTCACCTTGCTAACTGTAGCATTATCATTACCAAATGTAGAAAAATGTAGGGAAAAGCATACGCCTGTAGGTAGTATTATCTAGGTTTTATAAGGAAATTTTGCGTGGCAGCTACAAAACATAAACAAACATTTAAAAATAATTATACCGATGTCATGAATTGGGCAAGGTTACAGTAAACGTAATGTTTTTTTTTTTGTTGAGATTGTTATAAAAACCAGTGCACAGTGTGTTTACCATGCAGCCTGAATAATCTTTCTTCTGGTGGTTTTTTTTTCCCCCTTTAAAGACAATAGAACCTGAAAGTGAGTCAGAGGATGTATTTTATCAGATTTGGAAAACATGTGGTTCTAATAAGTTGGGAAAAAAACCCTATGGTATTCTAGAACCCCAGCTTTCTTGGTAAAGGCATCATTCCACATTACAGAGCAGGTATTAAAATACAAAATAAAGATTTTTCAATAGCAAATGGAAGTTCTGTTCCTTTCTGTTTTGTTAGTGGGTTTTTTTGCATTGCTGGATGAATGTCCTCAGCATCCATAAACTGAAAATGGTCTGTAATGCAAAGGCAAAACTTGCAGAACACTAGGCACCAACTGTAAAATGATTTTCTTTCACCTACCAATGATTATTAATAATGCAGATTTACTTCACCTTCATGTTCAGAATATGTACGCATTTTTGTAAGCTGTCTACCCAGAATTTATAAATAGGAAATAAAATAACCCTCAAAAGCCAAACAGCTCCTCCTCCTTGTCACCATATGCTGCATCTTTTCCCCCTAGGTTTTGTATACTCTGTGTGCTGAAGAATGGTGTCTTTTCTTTTCATGTTGCTCTGTCGGCGGTCATAACAGCTATTCTCTTCATGAATATGTAAATCCCATGCATAAAATCACAAAAATTAGCATGGCGATTCCCACTATAGAATGTGCCCAATTATGTCTGTCTAACACGTGAATAGTGATGATTTAATCTTTTGAATATATGAGTGGATTCAGGTACTGTTACAAGAGACGCTGTAATTAAAGAATACCCAAACACACAAGCTAGATGTGTGCACATGCTGGGTGAGCATCGGGCTTTTAATAAGAACTGGGCATCTGATGCGTGCCTGTGATGGAGTGCGTGCAGATTCATTTACAGGCACTTACTCTGATGTTTAGTGACAATGGAGAAAAATGCCCTAGGTCTGCAATACCCTTCCCCTTACTAGCTGAGGCTCATTTGCATTTGAATTTTTTTATTATTATTTCCTACTGAATGCCGACGATTAAAAATAAATGAATAAAAGTTTGGATAAATGAAAGAAGGAAATGGTGACCGTATTTGCTAGGTGTCCGTAACTCATTTAATTTATCAGGAATGGGTGTTGGAGGTGGGGGGGACATGCAGCAAACAGAAACAAAAAGGCAACCACTAGCAATTGATGCATTTTTGTATTTAAATAAGCAGGCGTGCTCATGCATATTTATATGATGTGCATGCCTATGCGCCGCTCTGAGCAGTGGCACTGCGGCTCGGCTGCAGTAATTAGGCTGCTGTAATTATAGCAAAACAAAGGAAGCTTCGCTTGACACTTTTTTTTCTTCCCCCCCCCCAATACAGTGGGGACATTAAAGACATATGCGTATTCCAGTACACAAAAAATGAACCTGAACTGCTGTCAGAGGCTAGGAGGACAGTGTGGCCAGTGCACCTATTGTGTCACTGCTGTAGAAAGCAGCTTAGCGATTGGCCACTGTCTGCAGCACATAATACTGACTGGTTATAAAGGACTTGTCTAGGGGAAAGCCTGTAGGTACTCCATTGTCTGGCAAAGTTGATATGACTGCATTCTTTTTGCAGGGGGTCAGACAGCTGAACTGTAAAAGCTGCACAGATTTCTTTTTCTTTCTTTCTTTCTTTCTCTTTTTTTCCCTCCTCCTCCTCCTCTCTCTGTCTCTTCCATACAGCATTTTTCTTTCATGCCCTGTCTCAGTTTGCATAGTTAAAGAGAATGCTAATTAAGATCCCTTGTCTTAACCTGAAAATAATGACTCGGATGTAAATAGAAAACTGGCGATAGTTTAGGATATTCTTGCGTAGCAACGAGATATGAGTTACCGTTCTAGGGGGGAAAATGAAGATTTTTTTTTTTTTTTTTTGTAATCAAGGTAAACAAAGAAGAGTTGTTGCTTCTTTTCTTCCTTTCTTTTTTCTTTTTTTTCCTTTTTTTAAACCAATGGTGCTGTACTATTGCAGGTCAGATAATGTTTTATTTCAGAAAGTGTGCTAGCTACATAATTTAAAAGTCCACAAATCAGTTGCAATTTAGTGCTTATTAATCCTTCTTAGGATGTAATTCGGTGAAAGAACTGCTTTAAAAAAAATTCTTTTCTGTATTATAGACGGATCTAACAACGCAGTCTGGGCTCCGTGCCAAAGGCTGGTATTTCACAGCAGCGACCGCCTTACAGATGAGCTGTGGGAAGCTGGAGGGAGACTCTCTTAGGGTGCCACTACTATGGAGACACAGCTGGGCTGAACAAGATTTGCTTCAAACGACAACAAGAGAGACAGAAAGTGTCTGGTTCGACCGCTGCCCAAGCAGGCAGTAACCAGAAGAGCTAGCAGCCAATCCGGCCATGCTGCACTGTTCGAAACCAGCTCTACATCCCAGCCAATCAGTGACATCACTGGTGAGAAACTCATTTACATCATGCAGTAATGAACTTTGTTTAACGTATCCTTTTTTCTTTTCTTTTTTTTTTTTCCTCACAGAGATTAGGTCCTCCATTAATTATTCTGCCAGCATAATTTGAATCGCTATGCAAAACGGTGGCTACATTTTTCCTGATTTTTTTTTTAACTGTGTGCTGTCTCTGCAGGTAACCATGGGCATTGTTCCATTTTTTTTCTTTTGGCCCCATAAAACCTTTAAAAGAGTCTCTTATTGTTAATATTGTGCATATATTTTTTCTTTTATATATGTCTGTCTCCTTGTAGTCCTTACCTAATGTGGTAGTGCTTCCTCCATTTACAGTCTGAGACTACCTTTAACCATCTTGGAAGGTAAAAAGGGTGTTGCTGCAGCATTGAGTTTGCATCTTTAGCTGCCATCACTGTCTAAGTACTTATTCTAATGCTTCAGAATTCATTTCACTGTGGCCATTTTACATATCTGGCTTTCTCTAAAGGTTCGTACGTGCATCCGTTACAACTGAGTGAAGTTCAGTACTGTTATATTTCATTCTTCACCGCTTTCAGCCAAGATGTCATTTTATTAATGAATAGAACTGAGATCATTTCTGAACAAATTTCACCCCCTTCCTTCCACCTCAACACAATGCACCTGATTTGCATCCATTTACCAGAATAACTGAATACAAGAGCCAGTATGAAAGGAAGTTAAGGGAGAGCTTGCATACTGCTTCAGGGTATATTGCAGCAATACGAAATATACAGTTTTTGTTTATCTATTTCTCTTTTTACTAAGCTTGTGCATACTCTGCACAGAAGAGATTAGATCTTAGCTTGAAAAAGTATTCCCTAGCAAGCTTTTCATAATAGAGAGTGTGTGTGTGTGTGTGGGGGGGGGGTTAACATGCATATTTTCTTGAGATGTGTCATTTATAAACGGAAAACACTTGGACAAGCCAACATTGTGTTGAACATTTGGATTTAGTTCTTTGTGCGTAATTTGTTGTGCGAGCAATTTAAAAACAGCCCAGAATACTGTGGAATGCAGAGATTTCAGACCGCATAATCTAATGAGGCAAGTTTTTGTTCTACAGTATTCTAATAGCTGAAAGAGAATCAGATATGAGACAAATTTAATTGTGTTATTAAATTAAAGCTGTATCTGTTGCTAGTGGGCTTCAGGAGGTCAACAGTCTCCGGTAAAGCAAAATTTTATTTTAAAAAGTATTCTTAAATATAATTTTCTGTTGCAATGTGAAAACCCTCCCCCCCAGTAACGCACAGTCTGTTTATGGAGCTTCGGTTAGATATTTACCCTTGTAGTCACTTTGAAAATACAGCAGATTTAAACACTAAACCATGGCTCTTTCAATGCATGATGCATTCCATCATCCCATCATCAGTATTCTGCGTGCGGCTGTCTTGATTCAGCCACTAGCTCCCCTGCTGCAGATCCTGTAATTTGAATCATGCGTAATAATATATTATCCTACTGGGGGCCTTCTTTCAGTAGGAGAGTGGTTTTATACTTTCTGCTGTAAGAGAACTGTTGGCTCCTTGCCATCTCATAGCCATTATTCACAGAGGCAATCAAGATAGTCTTCCTTAAGGAATAACATCTGCACAACTGCATGTGCCAGAAATATGCAGCCTCCCCCACAGTATAAATTTGGTTTTCTTGGAAGCAGGAATATTTGAAAATACTGGAGCATAAAAATCGGACATTTACAGGAATTCATCAAAAGTGTGCTGAATGTGCCATGTGCTGAAATCCAGGCAGCGAGCATGTTTGGAGTGGCTAACAGGGGCAGAGGCAAAGAAAATAAAAGCTAGAGGTTGTTCTGTGGCTCTTGCTTAACTTCTTCAGACTCAAGTTATTGACTTAGCTGATGATTATTGCTACATTAAAAATGTGACGTTCTCCTTGCTGACAAGGTAATTTTCTAGCTAATATCCTGGTGGTACATTGTCAGCTGGGACTGAGGCTGTATTTCCCAAGCTGGGAATCTAACATTATTTGATGCATTCAACAGGATGTGTTACCAGTTTGTAGTGAAAGAAAAACAGGTACAAAAAGGGGCTGAAGTTGTAGAAAATATGGAAACTTCACAATGAAGTAGCAAGTTGCAGAAATGCAGAATCTAACAATATTTTACAAATACGAGTTAATGAACTGTTTCTGCTGTTGAAAGCTATGTATGGCAGCAGAATGCTAGTGAAAGGGCAGGGAAAGAGGAACCCCAGATCTGTGCAAATTTACCATCTATACAATGGGCACTGCTGGCACTTGTAGCGTATCTACAAATACTGTGGCCTACTATTGTCTTTTCATTCATTCTCAGGAATAGCCTCCCTAAACCACAAACACACAAAAAAATCTTATTTTTACAAAGATTCTGTATGTTTGAGCATAGAGCGTAGTATGATTTTTTCATATGTTCAGATGGTTTGACCATACCTGTTGGAGTCAGCAGAGTCATCATTTTAGATTTTGAAAAGACAGAGGGGAAGTACTGGGAAGAAGTAGAAGAAAAGTCTGATTTAGCGTGTTTGTCTCATCCTGGAGCTTACATCTTCCCTGTTGCAGAATAATCATACAACTGCAAAAACTAATCCTACACAAATTGTTTTTATTACAATATTGTTGAGATGCACAGAGATGGGGAAGAATCTTCTTGTTGTTATCATCTCTTATTTTTCCTTCTACAAGAAATAAATAAGATCTGTAATCTGGCTAAAATTCAAAAGCTGTAGTATTTAGGAGCAGACATTCTTCTGGGACTAGAGGAAATGGTAGTTCAGATAGGGCTCATCTGGTAATTGAAAGTTAGAGAATCTTCTTAGAGGGAACACATGCCTCAGCACTATTCTTTCACTTTCACAATACTGTAATAAAAAGGATTGGTTTTCTTTAAAGAAACTTGGCAACATTAGTAATATGGCCTAGGGATCAACTAAAGTTTAGACAAACAAGACAGTTGGTACTCCTGACTCATGCCATGCTAGTAGTGAGGAAGAAAGCTTCAATGGCATTGATGGTCCATGGAAGAACATCCTGCATATAGTCCTTGAGTTTTCAATGCTAGAGGCCAAGAGGAAGAACAATGCAAAAGCATATAATGATTTGATGGAACATAGGGAGACAGATGATCTTTATGATAGCTGAACTGTCTTTCAAAATGAGCAAAGCAGAGTTAGCAGAGCTGGGTGGCATTTGCCCTAGTTCGATCTAATTAAGATAAAAGGTGTATTATTCTGGAGGATGAGCTGGCAGATAACAGTGGCTGCAGACTGCAATGTTTCTTTTGTACTTCTGTGAAAAAACACATTGTGCTTGATACTGTTCTTCTGTGCTCGTGTTTCTGCTTTCCAGTGAAAGTCATAAGAAGTCTGCTCAAAATATTTCTTCTCAACAAAAGGCTATACTTTAATTTCAGTCTCTGATATTTCCAAGTAGAACACCTACATGAATATGGCGTAGACACTGAAGTTTGTCTTCTGCTGTTAGATAAAATATTGTGTATAAATCCTACTTTTTGCAACTCACGTTGGAGCATTTATAATGAAAACAATGAGGCTGGATGGCAGAGGTGATTGCTAAAGTGAATACAATTACTTCATTTAAATTTTTATGCCATATTTGATTTTCCTGCTTCTTGAAATAGAGAACACCAGCAACACAAAAAGATATTTAGAAAGCATGATTGCTGAAGATCTTTTTATGCTGAGGTCATGAGCTTGAGACTTAACCTTAGTGCTATTGTCTAGATAGCAACTTTTGAGGGGCTGTAAATCAATTTGTAAACAAATTCATTCAATCAGTTCTTAGAAGTAAGGGTAGCACTTGGGAAAACAAGCTAAGAAGCCAATAGCTTTTAGGCAATTCCTCCAAAAATAGAGTGACTGTGAGGAACATGTAATTGTTCCTTTTTAGTTGATGACCTTTCAGCTGTTACCCTTTAAAAGGCCTGTACATCTGTTCTTCTTGCAGCATGCTAAATTGAATTGTTTTTAATGCTAATACATAAATCAAGATTAGGATTCCCAGCACACATTCACCTAGAGGCAGAGGACATTGAGCTATTAAATACACTAACTTCTTTTATGGTGTGAAATGCAATGGTAGAAACCTATAGAGAAACATCTGCCTTGCTGGGTTCTGTCTAACAATCTATAGTACATATATTTATTTCACTTGGGCATATAAATGCTCTTTGTGTGTAGGATGTTTATTCTGTTTCTAGCCAATGCTAAGATACATACTTGTTTAAGTCCAGGGAGGAAAGAACTTATTTGGGAGATACTTCAATGATGAGTCAAAAATTGATCTTGGGTAAACAAGGTCAGTCACTTCTTTACCAGGGACACGTTAGCCTTCTTCACATGAAATTAGACTGTGGGAAATGGAGTGCGATGGCTATTCTCAGTATGAGAAAAGCCTGGAAGAGACTGAAAACCGTTTTCTAGAAGAAAGTAAAATAAAGACTGTGAATAATAAATAAAGGAGTCATTTGGTCATCCAAGGTCAGTCCTACGATGACTGAGGGTTGATACTGGAAAAAGGGCTCTTTCTTGGCCTAAATGCTGCACTGAAATTTCTTCACTGGCTAATGCTGGCTAATGGGAGTGCAGTTCAGCACTGCCCCTGGGAATACACCACCCTGGAAGCCATTAGGCAGGGGCTCTGAAGTGCAAGGTGCTAAATTGCTGACTTTAGGGGAAAATATTTTACTGTTAGAAAATCCTTAACCCAGTAAACTTAAGCCAATTGTTTCCTCAGAGAAAAACTGAGCTCTTTTGTTACCTTTCAGTGACTATAAAACTAAGTGTTAATACTTTATCATGAAAACCATCACTTTATCTTGTTGGGAAATGTCTTTAAGAGGATTAAAGCAGTCATGCAGTGGACTGAGCTACCTGCTCTAGCTGACCCTACTTAAGCAGGGGGGTTGAACCAGATGATCTCCAGAGGCGCCTTCCAGCCCCAATTATTCTGTGATTCCGTGACTGAAAATTGTAAGAGGAGTACCATAATTTATAGCAGCTTATGACTGTGACCTCATTTAAGTTCATGGAGAAATTAAAGCTATCTATGAAGGTGATGAGAAGGCAAATTTAGAGAAATTTCTTTGCCAAATTCCAATGTTAGAAGGTTGGATTTGGGGGGCTGGATTTCTTTTAACATGAATAAACTAGTCTAAAAGGCCCAACAACATAGACATGAAAACCTTGTATCTGCAAGGTAATTACTAGTAGATGTATGTGTATAAGGCATTGTATAGGTCTGAGTAGGTATTGGATGCAGCATGAACCAAGTTAGCTTGGAAGTGGAAGGAGACTTGCTTTGTTAACAAAGTATGAGATAACTTACCTTTGCACCTAGCCTAATTAGTCAAAGCAGATCCCTAGTGTAGCTGAGATACTTTCGGTTTCACCAGATGGCACTGCATTATGCTGTATATATCCAAAATGGCTAAATAAAAGGACCCTAAGGCCATACGAGCCAAAATGATCTTGAAAATGAGGAACGAGCCCTCAAGCTTCAAGTAATAAACTAGCATTGAAGTGACTGGAACTAGAAGGAATGTTCTTCATGGAAGGCCCTATTTCATAATTACTTTATACAGCATGCACTGACTTCCTTTACTGGCTGGCAGCTTCCTTAGTCTAGCAGAGTAAAACCTCCATGGGAAATTGTTCTTGTGAAAAGAGAAGTGGAGGTTTTTAACTCGCAGGGCACTGGGGAACTAACCTTACTGCATAAGGCTACCAATGTAAGGTAATTGTTTTAAAATGTATTGCTGAACACATCAGATGCTGTTTTTATCCTGGGTGAATCTTTGTTATTGAGTGTTTTCATTCTTGGAGATAAGCTTAAGTCTGTATGGAGGTGGGAAATGCACTGACCACAAGGTACTCAGTATCTGACAAAGTGTAATGAAGTCTTCTTGTCAGCTGCAAAGAGAAATGGGTATTTTTTTTGTCTCTAGTCCCGCTTGGCTGTTGGTGGTTTGGAGGACTCTGAAAGGGCCAGGAAGCTTTGGGCTGAGGCGATGGTATGAAGGTGGCTGGCCTCTAATATGGGGAGGTTACAAAGGAAGCAAGGCTTGGCTGCTGCTTTTATTAGTCAGCTGCTTCATCCTTTGGAATTGTCTTTGCCTGAATACTAAGGGATCTAGGGGCACTGGTGTTTTCATGTTTATCAAAAAGGAGATATAGATCTAGGGGCTATCTGTGTACTGCTGATTGTCTCTTACTAGTTTTCTCAAAGGCTGTGAACAGATGCCAAATACCAATGAGAAATATATTTAAAGCATTTGGGACTTTCAAGGGAAGGTGGGGTGGTGGCTGTTCCTACTAGGTTTGATCTGAGGAGAAACTTGTGAGGTCTGGCTTGAAAAAAACCTCTGTAGCTCATTTAAGCATCTGAGATGCCACAGTGAATTGAAACAAGATATTCTGATTTTTGAAATGGTCAGAGGTGGTTATTATTTATCAGCCACTGAAATAGTTCTGAATTTTGAACTTCTTTTGGAAAGTCCCATTCAATATAAAATTTTGAAATTGCTATGCCTTGACCATTGGGGAGATGACAGCAAATCTGAAAAGTTGCAACATCTTGCAACATGAAAATTCCATATTTTTATAATCACCAGCAACCTGATCTACTAGGCAGTAAGGTTGTATTTCCATTTTCTGTAAGCAGAATGATGGTGTCCTGACCTGAAGCCTGCCCTTGAAATTCCTATGAAACAACCACCATTTGTCTCACTTTGTTTTATTTTAATACATCTCTACTGTGTTTGTGAAATGGCTTCCTCTCACAGTCTCATTAATTTGTAACATGAAAGCTCTATGTTCTATGCTTGTTTTGTGTGGAACACCAATTATCTATGACTTCTTGTGAGAGCCAGTTACAATGGTTTGGGTTAATAAGATTAGTACATGGTAATATATGCAACATTTTGAAAATAAGGTAGATTTACTGTCTGTGCAAAATGGGATAAGTACTCGTAAATATATATATTTTTATATATATATATTTTTAGGAAAAGCCCTTATCATTAAACCAGCTGTTTTAATTGATCTACAGAATCAAAATTGTTCCCTTTAGTTTTCTTGTTCTGCAAAATATGGTCATGGAATTAAGACTATGACAATGATGATTGCTGAAAATAAATATTTACATTGTAAATAACACCCAAACACTAGTAAAAGCTGAAAACAAGACTATAAGGATTTGACAATCTGTTGGTGTTTTTTAACAAAGTGCATTTCCATTCAAGGAGTCATTGAACAGCAACATAGTGTTAACTGGTGTTTCTTCAATTTTTACAAAGTTATCATGATTATAAAGCTGGTTGGAAATTTTCAGGTTTTCGTGCTTCTATAGAAATATTTTTTAATTAGTCAACCTAATGTCATTGTAAGAATAATAACAAACACATTCACAAATAGAATGAGAGTTCTTTTTGAAAACCCTGGTGGTTTTGATTTTAATCCAAATTTATGAACCAGTTGGGAGCCAACATCAACATGAATGCTTCATTTATGTTGATATGCATATAAAACATTATTTTGTGGATGTAGATGTGTAATTTTAGTATAGACACTCATTTTCTGCCATGTATTTGGAGTATGTTTGTGTATTTTCAAAAAGGTTTGACTTAGCCGACTAAAGGAAGACCTCTCCCACGCTTACTTTTTCCTATGCCATTCTGATGCATGTTTATAGCACCCTGCAATTTCATTGTATTACCAGTGGTTTTCCCCATAGGGTGCTACTGTAATCACCCTGTCTCTCTTGGCCTATATAGATGTAGTGACTAGTCAGAGCAAAACTTGTCTTTTGACGATACCATCTTGTTCATGTCCCAGTACAGTGAGGCCCTAATCCTTCTAACACTACAGCAGTACAAATGGTAAATAAACATGCAAGGTTGTGCAAGATGTGTTCTCTAGACATAAACATTGACTGAGGGCCAGTGCAGCATCCAGAAAGTCACAGTGTCAGATCGCAGCTGCAGTGTCAGGAGAAACGGGCGTGTTGGTGGAGAGATGAAGCAAACAGAAAGGAAAAAGAGGGGTATTTTCAAAAATCTGGCTGCTTTCTTTGGTGCTTCTGACAGTCAGTCTTTTAGAAATGTGGCTATGATAGGATGTGCTGACGCAGCCTGAAGATGTCAGTCCAAATAAAGGACGAGCTATCATTCATAGTTCTGTTACCTTCCCCTTGGCTGAAGTCAGAGTCTTACAGCTACCTGTGAACAGGCATTAGAGTGTAGTGGATGTGTGAGACATGTCACTGGCCACTCTAGATATGGGATGAAATCTCTTTGAGTTTCTTTTCTTCCTCAACTTACCTGCTCGGCCTTCCTTTTGATAAGTATTGTCCCTTTTACAACAGCTTCTATGGAAAACAGAAACGTATAACCTTACTCACAGAATGACAGAACAGTTGAGGTTGGAAGGGACCTCTGGAGATCATCTAGTTCAATCCCCCTGCTTATTATAATATATCTTATCTAGCTTATTGCTGGGAGGGCTATTTTATAAGGTAACTTGCTTCCTTCTTAATTAACGAATACAAGAGATTTGTTCCTGCACATAATCATCCCTACCCATGTTCAACCTACTGCAGCCAGTAAAAAAGAAAGATTAAAGCTGCAGGCTAACAAGTCTAGCATCTAAGGTACCAATAAAACTTAACCTCAAAATTGAGAAGCCTTCCTTAGGCCAGTTCACAGGACACTTTCTCATCTGCGTTTGCTGGACTCCAGTTTGAGCACATTTATTCCTAGCAGTCATGTAAAAAGGTCTCCTGTCACTTAAACTTTTAGCACTAAGTTCCACCCAGAAGTTATAACAGGTTCCAAAAAGCCTCTCTTAGAAGCTCTCAGCATGCTACTGGAAAATATTCTGTATTGTGTCAGCTTCTGAGGGAGACCAAGGTACAAATTTAGTGCATCTCATAACAAGTTGCCTCACATTCATAATCTTTTATTTTAGGACCTAACAAGTAGCTAGTTATTTATTTTCTCTCATTTGATAGTTCTCGTAGTACCTGTGTTACTTCTTATTGACATACTTTGGATTGTATTTAAATTTTCCAAAGACTTTTTGATAACTTTCAACTCTTCTGGCCTTCTTACCAACACGGTTGTTATTTAGATGTTAATATTAATATAGCAATCAGAGTAATTTTCTGATAGCACAAAAGGCCTAATCAGAATCAGGAGCTAGTGCTGCTGTAAAACAATTAAGATGAGACAAATCCTGTCTGAACAAAAAAAAGGGGGGAGGGGGGCAAGCAATGCAGTGTGGCCCGTATTTAGTAGTCTTATTTATTACTGCTGCAACCTCTAGCACCTTCAATACACGTCTACTTTATGTCTTTAAAATGTTTGTACTGGCTTATTGTTCAAAATTAGTATTGTAAGAGAACACATAGATTCCACTCAACAATGTTAATAAAATGTGTGCCGCTACCATGTTGGGATTGTGCATAATCAAAGTTGGTATCTCCCACTTGTCGCTCTAAGTGGTGTTATTCTGCTCTATTCACAAGTTTTTCTACAGTGTTAATCATGGATTGACTAAGTGCAAGCACATAAATCAAGGTTATTTAGCTTGATTCAAAGTGGTAAAGGAGACAGAATCACCTGCGATCAGAGATCTGCCTGTTGTTTTGTGTTCTTATATTGTATTTTCTGATCTGTGTTAATAAGCTGCTCTCTAAGAAGTGATACAAGTGGATATAAATTGAACTTAAGCATCAAAGTACTTTGAGAAATTCAGTCAATGACAAACATACAAATGCATTCTTTACCGTATTTGGGAAAGGTAGGGACATAAGAAGGAGTAGAAAATACAGAACTGATTTATAAAGAATTAGCCATTGAGATAATCCATTTATCAGTTCTTTTCCAACTTTTGTGTATAGCAAGTGAATTAGACAATTTGCTGTCCCTCTGTTCTGTACTCAGCGTATTTTAAACTGTGATAGTATAAAGTTTATTTCACACTGTACTTAAAATAGTTCAGCCTATTGGTTCTGCCTCCCTATTTTACTTGGTGGGTAACTTCAACAAAGTCTCTCAGCATGTGTTTTCACTTTGATCATGCCCTTTCCATCCAATTCAAGGGAATTAGATAGCTTCTGAAGGGAGCTAAAGTAACTCTTCTTCAAACTGGTTTTGTTCAGGTTATCCACTCCTTGGTGAAAAATGGAACACCAACCAGGAAATACAGGAGCATACTTAGATTTCTTTTTCACTGGGATAATCCTTAAAAACAAAACTTTGCATGCGATATGTTCATGCAGAGCTATAGGAGTAAGTGCACCTGGTAAGTAACATACTGCAAGTCATTTCAGCAAGAAATTTATTTGCTATAGACAGAGCGCTTTTGAAATGCTCACTAAATGGCAAACAGCTTATTTTAAGAAGTGACCTTCAAGGAAGTATCTGAGAGAAAGAAGAGTTTGTGTCAGAAGTCAATTTGAAAAGGTTTGGGGATTTTTTTTCACTTCTTTGGCCTGATTATCTAAGGCATCTGCAATCTTTTCCTACATGTTAAACCTGCAAAGATTCACGCTCCCCTTTTGTCTTCTGTACAGTGCTGCACCTCCAGCTTTTACAACTTCCCCTCTTTTATTAGTTTATTCCTTGGTGCATAGACAATCTTACGGTTTGTTCTTCACAACTTAAGCCTGGTATGCTAATGTTTGTCCTGTGCATTTTTGTCAGATGCTAGATATTCTGATAAAACTGTATGTCAAGAGGCTTACAAAATAACATACGAAAGTGCAACTCTGACTGTGTACTTTCCATTGTGTGTGGATAACCTGTACAATTCAACTGAGTTAAAAGATTTCAACTGACTGTACAGAATATACTTGCATGACAAAGAACAAGTTTTGTGCTCACATTTACTGAATGAGATAACTTACGTATCTGATATTCATTAGTATCCATTCCATCTTCTGAATTTTGAGTCAGTTGAACTGCATCCTTACTGCTGACTTTGGGGCTTTCACAATCTTGGAAAATGAAACATTCTTTAGAGGAATTGCCTCGTGCTTGTTCTCAACTCCCTCCTTGTCAACCCTCTGCTCCTCAGTGGTGTTTGAAATAGTTGTTCCATTTGTGTGATAGTGTCAAATGTATTCAGTGACCGTTTATAGCAATGTGTGACAGACAGCTGTTAAAAGAAAAACTAGTGCATTTTGCTAAATTAGCTATTGAATTTGCCTAGCCCAATCAGAAAAGAGGTTTCAGTATCACTTGTGAGACTGCTGGGAAGTGCTATTTAAAAAAAAAAAAAAAAAGAAAGAAACTCATTTTCTCAGCACATACATGGCTATATGTTATCTCTATAGGAGCACCTAAATGCATTAATGACTTTCACAGATGAGTTTAGTTCTTCAGTATTATTACAAAAGATAATGCAGTTTGGTAGCTGTTCCCTGGTGGGTTTCCTTGTTCAGAGATGGGTTTTGCAGATACCATCAGGTATTGCTACCTTCTATCACAGGAAGATTGACATTTTTGCTTGTGCTGCTTCCTTGTTTTGTGTGTTCTTTTTATTCATTTCTTGTTTTTATTGAATTTACTATTCTGACTAGTTGGTGAATAAGACCTTACCTTTAACAGAGTTACAAGTGTGTTTCTGTGTAGATTTATATGGCTGTGTATAGATATATAGTGTACAGATATCTTATGCATAGCTGTTAACATAAAACTTAGAGTATATTGAGGAAGGATACTTGAAATACTACACTTCTCTGTGTCTTTGATTATAAATATTGATGTTTAGTAATAATATTTAAGAAAATTACAAATGAAGCAGGATCTGGTGTTGAAGAGAGCAAATCTGTCAGAATCAATCATTCTGATGGGATATAGGGGAGGAGAGTGTATGTTGTAGTGGAATCAGTCTGTTATATTTTCCGTTATATTTTATTGGGAGGGAAGGTAGACTAAGGAAGCAATTTAAACTCGACTAGTGGGGAGAGATAAGACACAAATGGATACAGTCTGTATTGGTA
The DNA here is from genome assembly GCF_036370855.1 of Dromaius novaehollandiae. Taxonomy (NCBI): domain Eukaryota; kingdom Metazoa; phylum Chordata; class Aves; order Casuariiformes; family Dromaiidae; genus Dromaius; species Dromaius novaehollandiae. The sequence goes on from NC_088098.1 coordinate 110,127,705, forward strand.
TGGTACAAAAACCAAATCAGACTGATGTTTGGCATGAATGCTTTGTATAGCCTTTATGTGATGCTAAGGACTTCCTAACTTTTATTTTCTGATTTGCTTGGTAGCACGCTACACTGTCATGAATTATTTTCTGTGAGCCCAGTCCTTGGAATCCTTCACACCAGCATTTTTCTGGGTAATGAGGGCCTTGAAGGACTCTTAAAAATTTTCAGGAGCATCTGAACATCTTTCAGGCTGAGCGAAAATGCTGTATTTATAGATGGCTTATTGAAAAATTCAAAAAATGTGCATTATGGACAGCCACAAAAATTAGTTGAACTAATATGAAGTTGAAAAATTGCTAGCAAAAAAAAAATGCCAGGACCACAGTCTGGGAGCAAACCCAAGTATGTGGCTTGCCCTGCTTCCCCCTTCCAAAAAGAGACAAAAAAAAAGCATCCACCCAAAAGCCCTTCCTTTTTTTCATTAAAATTTTAGCCCTAATTTAAATTGTAGCCACTTTTATATCTAGGAGATAGCAAGGTAATTTTTCTTCTGTGATTACATTTTAAGAATTTAATATGTTTTTTATTTGTTTTTCCATTTTTAATCAAAAATGGAATCTGAGTATTTTGTCCAGTTCTATCCTACAGTGGTTAAAATGGGAAGAAAATTCTAGCACATACTAGAAATTTTTCAGAGTGAGATGAAATATCAAATTTCCTGCTTCATAATGTCATGTCATGGTCAATATCTCAGTGAGAACTGGGGCTGAAAGTGATATATTCCTTTGGAAAGGATGGAAATGGTTCTTCTTCTGGTACTGTGTGGTGATTCAGACTGAGCACAAATTATTATGGAGAAATTGAACTTTTCACACAGGGATTGGAAAAAGTGGCTGAGCCTATGTGAGCCTTTGTGTAGCCATGTACAGTGTATGTGTGGTTGAGTAGCTGATGTTTTGGGGCAGTCTATTTAAGATTAAATGCCTTTAGCAAGATGGATGGACTGAGGGGTATCAAAGCCTGTGTGCATGAGGCAGCTTTAGTTACAAAGGTAGGTAACGAAGCACTGTAACAAAAGAAAGACGAACTCCAAGGCCTCTTCTAAGCTTCGGTCTGCCACTGATAGGCTTTTGGACTAACATAAAGGATTGCTGTACGTAGAAGTAATGCCTTTTTTTACGTAAGATCTTTGACTTCTGGCTTCTTCCTTCCTGTTCTACTGCTGGAGTGGCCTGGGAAAACATGGTGTTCACATTTACACTGAATCCCTTTTCGAAAATTCAGCATAACTACAGAGCAGCTTTTGACTAGTGAAAACAAATTATGTTTCTCACAGAAGAGAATGAAGCTCACAGAAGAGAATAAGGGTCAAAAGGTAAATTCAACTTCCTGCGGCAAATAGTTTTTGATCTGACTGCTGTTCAGGAGATGAACACAGCTTTCCCTTACAGTGCATGTTGAAGCAAGAGATGTCATCTGTCTAAAAATATCCATAAACCCTTCACCAGTATGCTTTTACTTTCTGGCTATATTTTTCGTGTTTTGTTTGTATTTGAAATTTTCTACAAAGAGACCACTTCTCTATTGCATGGTAAAAAATGAAAAGGGATGTGAAAAGTGAAATGAAGAGATATGATTTTGACAGGAAAATTAGTATTACTCAGTGACCTAGACAAAGGGTCTGGGAAGAGATAAAAAGAAGAATATCCACCACAAATCAGAGTTAAAAGGAAAGAAATGATGTCACTTTTGGAAGTAGTGAAATTAAGAATTTACAGTGGTTGAAAGTTGTTTCCACTGATTTAACTGTAGGCTCTCCTAATTCATCCCGAGTCTGCTGTTTTCATTTGGTTCCATTTGTCTTTGGTACTATTTAAACCACCTATATGAGTTTTCAGAACCTGATTGTCACCTTGAAACTGTTCTGGACTCTGTTAATGTTTTATCAAAACCTCTGTAGTATGCCAGACTTTGCAAGAAATCAAGTGGGAGACAGTTTTTTCTAACGGGATTTTAGCATCTGTTCTGCATACTCAGGGGAAAAAAGTGCTGAGACCATGAAAAGAAGCTGGCAGTCAGGTTGGGTAAATAGGAGGGAGAGACATTTTTCTTATATACAGAACATCCGTCTTTTCCCCTGTGCAAGACACGCAAACATTACCAGCAATAAAATGGATGTTTCAGCAAAGCATTCATGGGCTCTGCGTTTCTGGGGGAACAGAATTACTTCTTTATGCTATACAGGTGGTTCCTCCATCAATGTCAGTTAATATCAGTTAGCAAGTAAATGTGGGAACTTTAAGCTGTCTGTACTATGTTACTACAATGTTGGAGAAAAAAAAGATCAGACTATTAGTTTGAAACCAATTAATATCCCTAAAGGATAATCTGGGGCAGTGTTTGCTTGTTATAGAAGGTCATTCCTTGCAAAAGACTTCTTAAAAAAAAGGGGGGGGGGGAGGGTGGTAGAGAAGGGAAGGGCAGATCAAGTGGTGACTTTAGACCAAAAATGGTATTACTTTATTTTTTCTTCTGAAGATGAGTGACTGCATAAGTACTATTTATTTTCTAAAATGTAAATCACAGAATGAATCTACCCCTTATTTTTTCTGTAAATCCAGCTTCTACAGTCCTGAATGATACTCTAGCTTTCTTGCCTGGATCAAGAATTATTTTTTCTTTTTTTTAATTGCTATTACTGTTTTTAATTACTGATTTCACTTTTTTTCTGTTGGAATTCAGATTTTTAGGATTTATCAATGAAAGGGTGCATGAAGAAATTATAGCAGAATTAAGCAATTAAACTACTAGTCTGAAGTGAAACAATGCACATATTGTCACTAAAACTGTTTCTTTTCTCCTCCTCAATTTGCTGTACCTAATTATTTCTAATGTATCTAGTCAATAAAAAAAACAGCTTTTATTATTAGGTGTGTAAGTTAGGGCCTTATTCTATCATTTCCTTGCACTTTGAACAGTACCTTTACACACAGGTAGTCCTACTTTTGAGTGACTGGGATTATTTATACGGTAAGGAAATATTTGGAGAATAAGGATGTTAAACATTTTCAAAGCATTTTATTTCATTATTAGTCCGAAGTCTAAGTAGGTGGGTAGGCTAGCCAAGTTTTTATAGATGTATCATTCATTACTTGAAAAGTAAATGATGAGTGCCTTTGGCTTTTGCCTAGGCAAAGTGATACCCATTCTTGAAAGCTTCCAGTGTTGGTCTCTGCTTTGTTTGTTCTGAAGTGGGAATCCAGCTGATGGTCATTGAAATCAAAACCTGTCCTTCTTTTCACATTCACAGCATGTTGAATACATTATGGAATAGTGTTATGACAGTTGTAGTCATCTGTTACATTTTTGGAAAACGGAACATCTCATTCTTCTATCTTTTTTTCATGTGTGCCTGTAGGCAGACATGTCATTTCATTTACTTGGACTGCCTCATACTTCTGATATTCATTTAGGTTAAACTGGGTGCCTGAAAACTTTTGCTGCTAATGGCTATTTAGAAATGTGAGAGACTCGTAGTTAGAGTTAGACAAGTAGTGTTCTCTTTTGAATCTGAGGCAAATTTGGTCAAATTTTAGCATGCTCTTGTATCATGCTCACTAGCTGTCTATGGCTTTGATTAAGGCTCTGTCAGAATTAGCTGAGTATTTTCACTTTGCTTTGGTTTCTTGCAGAATCTTTAGCTGAATTGTTGGTTGCTTGGACTTTCTGTAGCACCATCTTTCTTGAAATGTTCTAGTAACTCCTTAAATATTTGATGAGATAATCCTCCTCACTAACTTTGAATTTAATTCATGGTGGGAAGTCATTAAAAATACTGACCTTTATTGTTAAGATTTGATAGTCATATACAAATCACTCTCAGAGCCATGGCAATTTTAGCTCAATCTATTAGGGTAATATTATTGCTATTTTCACCAGGTTTCCTGGGGATTCATTATAGGGAAAAAAAAATATCCAATTTTATATGCAAGTCTGGTGATAGAATGACTTAAATATGTTCTTTCCAGTATACGTTAAGGATTGTAGCTAGTATGCCTGGAGGTGGTCCCCTTGAGGTACAGACTGCCCTACAGCTATCCTAGTTATTATATACCCTACTGTTCTCAGAATTTCCATTTTTGTCCTTGGGTACAAAATGAAGTTAACTCATAGTCTGTTTGTGCATAATCACGAAGTTGTACAAATGAAATGTGTCCTCAAAAAAGCACTGCACTTGTGAAAAGCAGTTTCAACATGACTTAATTATATACGCAAGTAATATGTATTGGAAGAACTCACACCAGGTTCCAGATTGCCTTTGAAGTGGCTCCTTCCATTTTCTATGAAAGAATGGGAGAGTAAGATCAGTTAAAAACTGCATTACTAGGGCCAACAGTTCGTAACAATCTCCTCCTTTAAAGAAAGGGGGAAAATTGTATCTTTCTCTTGAAAACCAAAAGCATGATATAGCAACCGAACTGTTAAACACTTCCGAAACAGTTTTAAAAAGTAAGAAAAAGAATGACCACATGTGATTTATTTTTTACAACAAGCCGTGTGTGTGAGGTCCACTAAGAAGGAATAATATGCAAAATAATAAAACTTTTAATAGTCAGTTTGGGTCTAGTAAAGGCACTGGCATATAGTCATTTTTCTACCTAACAGAGTGTTAGTATGAGAAATTAACCCATGCTATGTTGACTTTTTCTTAGAGTTGTTGAAGGGTTCATGTGTAGGAGCGTATGCATACATCACATGGGTCTGGAAGAGCTCCCTTTTGAACACTCAAACCTTTTTTGCTCAGTCTCCAAAATTGAATCCTTATATTCTAAAACTCTCCTTAAATTGCAACCACTAGCCCTCTTTCTTAGTTTTCTGATAAATTTCCAAATCAGGAGCTATGTGCTTTTTATCTGTTTATGAACTCTAGTGGCTTTGCTGCTCTATTTGAATAAACCAAAGTGCCTGTACTTCACAACATCTTGAGTACCACTTTTCTTAGCTCACAGGACAGTCTTAGTTTATGGTTCAGGGAGGGTAGTTTTGTTTGGAAGACATCACTTTTAATGTCAGTAATATAAGAGAGAGACCAAGTGATAAATACATTGCCCCACCTTGTTTCTTGTGAATCCTCAGTGAAAAAGCCAGAGTCACGTAAAGCACCCATCCTAAAAAAATTCCCTGCCATCTAATGTATTACTAGTTACCCCTCTTGTGCAAAAAAAAAAAAAAAAAAAAATTGGGAAGGAACACTATTCCCCCACATCACATAGAATATTCAATAAATTATTCAAAGAAGCTTTTGTTCAAACAGCATTCACCAAGATTTAATGCTCCCTTGCTGCTAGCCATGTCTCATTTATCCTGTGGAGTTTCAATTCGATATAGAGGTCCAAAAGACCAAACAGAAGACAGGTATGTTTCATTCTAAAGGATTTTGCAGTCAGATACAGATACACAGAAATGAAGTGGACCGAAAACTCAATCTGTCATTAAAGAATCCTGTATGGATATGTTCATTGGCAGAATTGGAGTATGGATAATCCCAAATATTTGTGTGGATTTTAACTTCTTCTCTTGACAGCTCAATCTGTGTACCTAAGATTATCCTAGAGATGTCCAAATTTAGAGAGTAACTCCTACAAACTGCTATAGTTACAGTTCCAATGGTTTCAACCATCACAGGTTCCATTACAGTGTTTTGGTTTGTTTCTTTATTGGTGCGTCACTGGCCCTGCCTGACCATGGTGTCTTGCCACGGTGAGGTTACTTGTAAACCCATGTGTCGACGCGGGGGTTGAGGGGGTTATTGGTATTATCTCTGGGTTCACTGCAAACAGATTTATTGAAGATGCTATACAGAGTAGTCATAGCAAGCAAATCTTACTGCACATTTGTTATTGCCTGAGTCTCAGTTTCTTGGTTGGTTTCTTGTCAGAGGTTCTCTTAACTCCTGGAGAGTAGCCTTGAGAGGCGTCCCAGCTCAAGGGGAGATTCACCACTGTGCAGCCCGCTGCTGTGCAGGATTGCTCCATGGGCTGTAGGCTGCAGGGCTATTTATGGGCACGGAGTTTGACTCATGGTCATACAATATTTGGTGTGGAGATATATTATACCTTTTTGCTGACCTCATGCCATGTTGGGAAAAATATACCCCTTTTTGCTGATCTCATGCCCATTTCTGGCCTCACCAGCTGCAACCAGTTTTGCCTAGTTTCTCCTGGTCAGCACTGGGCACTGTCAGTTATTTGTGGTCAGCTGGGGCTGCACTCCACCATGCTTTGGGCCCGAGATGGGGGACCGGGGAGTAGTTGCGCTCCACCCCACCATGTGACCTAACATGCAGCACTAGTGGGAGATTCACTCCTTGCAGAGCCATTCATGTTGACTGGACTGTGGAGTTAAGAGGCCACATCTGAAAATGAAGAACCACCTCTCCTCCTTTCATGTCTGAGGCTGGGGAAGATGCAAAATCTGATAGCCTCACCTTATTCTTACTGTCAAAAGTCTTACTAATTTTAGCTCTTCGGAACTGTAGGTAATATACAATTGATCTGTATAAAATATAGCAACCAAATTGTGATTTGAAATAACAAATAACATACTTCAATAGCTTGGTCAAATTAAAGGAACTAGCCTAGAGTAGGACTCTTCGGCAATGAATACTCTCTGGCTTCTACATCTGACAGTGAGGCATGTAAATTGGAGTAAATTTCTGTGGCAATTGAGTCCTTGTGAGATATATATATATATATATACACATATATACATATATATATATATATATATCCCAAACTGTCACCTTCTTGATTAACCTTCATTTCTTCAAGAGGAAGACTCCAAGTAGTAAACAGTGGCCATCCATCTGTGTTTTGGATAACTCTTGCCCTAAAACAGTTATCTTTTTTATACTTCTCCTATCCAGACAAGAACTCAAGAACTCAAACAGAGAAGAATGTGATGCTTAATACAGTCAGAAAGCTTCCAACACAATAAATCTGCTCTACAGATTATTTTTTGGCTTCTTATAATTTGCATATGTTTCAAGGCATCACTCTTCTCACTAAGAGTGCCCACTGGAAAACTCAAGACTATCTTGGTCTGTTCTAAACAGTTACATTTCTCTGCTAACAGGTGCTGCTGTTCAGGCAGACCTCCGTAAATGTCAGGCTTTAGGGCTTTATATCATTTCATTTTTTAACTTCTTCATGTCTCTCTTCTCTACACAAAAGAATAATTTTCCTGATAAACTGAGAACTGTGGAAGCTCATGGTTTCAACACTGGCCAAGAACCATGCCAGCACTACCATCTTTCCCACTTCTTTTCCTCCTTTGCTTTATTTTTATTTTTTTTTTTTTTTTCTGAATAAAGTACTTATTTTGCAGATCTTGATCTTCAAAAGTGTTTCAGTTTGTATCTGCCCCCCCCGTTTTTTTTTCCAATACTGTTTTCCACTTCACTCAGTAGTTATGCATGTTCCCTTTCCAAATTAATGGATTAGAACAGGCCTTCCATCAACAATTTATTTTTCAATGGCAATGATCCTGTGAGGTGGAGAGATGAAACTGTATTCTTTACATATTCTGTAAAGCTGGTAAAGAGACTGAAAAACTTTGCTCAGCATTCTTCTTTACTCAGATTTCTTTGTGATTGATTCATTCTTGCCCTGTTCCCTGTGATAAGTTGTTGAACTGCATGCTGCTTAATAAGCATAGTATCACTTCTCTTGTAACTTCTAGTTCAAAACACTGCAAATATCATGTAAACACTTTTGAAATTACTTGTTCATGTTTGTATCCAACCTGGCAGGATACTATGAGCAATAAGTTGTTTGTATTCTTAACTTTACAAGTAAATTTTTCACCTGATCCTGAGCATCCATGCTGAATTCTAGTAACTGGCAACAACTGTCAGTTGTGACATTGCTGATACACATCTTACTTTTATATTTTATCTAGTTAGTATTTAATACTAATTTAATCAAAGTCAGTGAATATTCTTCCTTTGGCTCCATATGTGATCCTGCAGTAATGGCAGATAATTTGCTTCCACTTAAGGTAGTCAGTAGTAGGAAATTAAAGCAAAGAATTCTGTTCAGTTTTGGAAAGAAAGTCAAATCATCCTGAGTTTCTGTGCAAAGAGAGAAAAATCACTTTTAAGTAAACAGAATATTTCCTTTCAGGTATGTCCAAACTAAAATGATCCTGAGAGTATAGGATACAGGGTGTTAGCTCACTCAAGAATGCAGAGAGGACTTGCAGGCTGCCTCTGAGTCCCAATGGTCTGACTGTGGACTGGTTTTGGAACTCTGTGAAGTAAGCTGAACAGCTTTGGTACCCTGGTGACATGGTTAATAAATTCCTGAAGGACACAGGAAATTCCTGAGATCTCCTGACAGAGGAGATAGTTTTCAGCATTTCTAATTTATGTCCATGCTAATAAATTAAATAGGATTAGGTCATGAATTTGAGGTTTGGATTTGTTTTTTTTTTTTTTTTCTTCAGAAATTGTCCATGCTGTTTAATTGTTAGCCTGCTCCCTGGCACAACTGTGGCCCATGGCTGAGCATGTCTCAAGTGATACCATGGGCCAAGTAATAGGATAGGCAGTATGGACATGGCCATAGTATTTGGAGGGAACAGAACTAGCTATGTGGTTGTGAGCCTTGCCATGCTATTGACCTCAGGGCCAGAGAACAGGTTTTGTTATGTTTTTTTTCCTGTGAAGACATACTATGAAGTTTTCTGTGATCTTCCAAACTCTCTGTTACGGGAGCTGACACACTTGCCTGGCGGACTAATGGCTAGAACTGAATTGTCTTTCAGGCTTTGTGCTCCACAGCACGGAGCCTCAAACCTCCATGACAGGTTATTAAAGTGTGACCTGCATAGAAGCCTTCCAAGAAGTCATTGGAAATTACTTTGCAAGTTTCATCAGAAGTTCGCTAAAATTGATGCTTTTTCCATTAAACTATTTTGTTTTCATAATTTGGATTTCTTTTGGCAATTCCCAGGAGCATCATCATTAATCTTGTGAGACTTATGCTAGGGGTGAGATGTTAGTCAAGTCTTTGTGCTTTTTTGGTTCTTGGTTTTGGAATGGAGAGTGTCAGCAAGCAAGACGACTCAACAAAGGATGATCTTTTCACGTTACAGATCTGAGACCACTAGTCATTTCGCTTAAGCCATGGGAAAGCCCATCTGATGGCAGAAAATGACTTCTGCCATTTCCTAGGCAAGTTCAGGTGAGTGAGAAGAAACAGAACAAATTAGGTTGTGCTGTGCTCCACACGGTGGAGGCAGCCTCACTTCCAGTACTAAAACTAACTTACTTAGGCTAACCCATAATGTTTCTATAGTGTTGTTACTGAACTGAAGATTTTTGCTGCAACGGAAGAAGACATAAGTGAGTCAGTTTTCCAAAAGAGGTATGTGAATTTAACAACTAAGTATTTTTCCAAAGTAATGGAGAAAAATCTCATCTGCCCATTTTCTATGATCGTCTTCTCCCTGGGACGAAACATATGAAATACCAGCAGACTTTCTTTTAAAGAAAAAACAACCCTACAATGCAGTATTTCAAACACTGAGGTTTAAAGTTAGTCACACACAGCTTAAATAAACGTTTTACTCTGAGATGCTGACCACCCACAGCTCCTAAAAGTTTTTAATCAGTACTTTGACTCAGAAATCAAGTCATTTCCGCTTGGTTTCTAAGTTTAAGCAGTACGGTTTTAAATGTGGTCTGCGAAACTTTAATCAAGTTCCCAACTCTGGATAAACAAGTTTCCATAAAGTGACAATAATCTATATCCAAACCTTCATTATGTGAGGTAGCCTGTTAAAAACTCTACTGTAAAATACCTTACATGAGACAGTGATACCATTAAAGCAATGTTTAAAGTTCCATAAACAATGAAGACTAAACATTGCCTTTACATATGACTCTGCAACCAGGAATCAAAGTCCTTTGCTTTGGAACAATAAGCAACATTAAACTTAATGCATACAGAAATTCTGCCTCTGTTGTTCTAAATGTGGTTGCCAGCCTGCCAAAGTTTAACCATGGTGAGTTTTATTCACAAAACTCCCTGTGTAAATCGAAAATTAGGAACTCTGATGAAGTTCATGCCATTTACATTGGGGTATTCAGGAGCAGAATTATGCCCAGGAAATTTAATGTTTACGATAGCTAACAGAAATGACAGGAATTCATTTTGTGATGCCCAGACCAAGCCTTCGCAGGACATAAATTGCTAAATTTGATATAAATGGATCTGCACTGATTTTTATTATGTTGGAATGTGACCCATTACGTTCAGTGTTCAACCTGCCCCTACTACAGAAGCGATCTCATAACATGTGTGGCTGTACTGAAGGTGGTTTAAGTTAACTTTTGCTTTCAACTTTACCAAGAAACAGGACTGTAAGTGCTAAAGTTCAGGTTCAGCATTTGGGAGGGCATGATTAATAGCAGATCCTGAACTTCATTTTCATGTTGCAAACTAGTCATGCAGCACAGGTTAATGTTACTATGTGTGCAGTCCAAGCACATACTGCAATAACTTGTATGTAGCTGCAGGGTTGGTCAGTTCAACACCAGCTGACATACCCACACAGATTTACCCGTGAAGTCTCATTATACTTCTGTTTTTCTGATGTTGACTCCTTATCAGCAGTTATCTGCATCTGATTTGGCCAGTCTTCAACGATATTTTTTCACTTGCCTGTGTTTTATTCTCTGCATTTACTTGCAATGGACACACTTTCCAGAAGTAAGCTAGAGATTCAGTCATGGGGTCTGCTCCTACTCAGTTCTCAACAACAAATCAGTCAGTGGACAAGTAATGATCAGGTCAGGAAGGGGGGGGAGTAAAGTGAATTACTCTAGTTTGGTTTCTTAAACACTGAAAAAAAAAGTCCTGCGTATTCTGAAGGTAGCCACCTGTGATTTCTGCCCTATCTTCTCTCCTGCTACAGTTCCACTGACTCATGTACATTTGTGTCGTGTTTCAAATCAGAGAGAAGCTCTTATGTTAGGGAACTGTTTCTCTATAACCCTGTCACTTTGTTGTTTACCAGCAAGGGAGCGTTCTGCTTCTTCATTTTACTTTAGTGAACTTTTGAAATCTCAGTTAATGCTTTTTTTTGAATTATTTTTTGAAGTTGTACAAATGTTTTTCTCCCATACAAAGTAGACCTAGCATAACTTTAAAGTGGTACAAATTTTGCACTGATTTTGAATTTCAGAGTAATAACAGAATTTTCATCTCTGTGTGTTAACATGTGGCATGACCTGTAAGCACTGACTCTAAGATCATGTTAAAGGTAAACTATATAATAAATGGGAGATGGCTCCAAGCCATCTTAGACTTTGAATTCTACTCACAGTCATGCATTTTTGCAGCTTCTTCATTTCAAGAGGAAGAAATGGATTCCCCCAAATTACGGCGATTTGGTTTTCCATATCAGTTTCTACTTGGATTAATTTCTGCAAAAAATCCAAGTTCTTTGAAGCCTCAGAGTTTAATCCTGAATACTCCTGCAGTGGCTGAAACTTGCATTCACTTACTGTCTTTGAACCTTGTCTTCCATGTTACTTCGGCTGCTTCTTTAGAAATCTTCCTTCAGCTCATCCTTCTCTGGCTACATTTAACACATCTCCTCTGGGTAACTGTCTCCAGAATGGAGTACGTATTTTGCAATTCAGATTTAGCAACTGGATGTTTGGTTTACACTTTTTTTTTTCTCCTTTTAGGGACTAGAGAATAGCTAGTGTGCTGCAGAAGAACATTCCACCATGGTTATCCTACCCTTAAGACAGTTTATGGTTGACATTTAAGGACTCGTCTGTGTTTCAGAAGGTCTCTGGATAGCCCTGAAGAATTCATCCCCTTCTGGAAGGAGAGTGAGTAGCAGTAAAATTACCTACAATTTGATTGGATTTTTCATTGCAAATAAATAAATAGATATGCACATATTTACTTCAGATGAACTGCCTGAAAAAACTGAGTTGTATTCAAGAATACAATTAAATGATTTGAATTCACAGGATATTAAACAACATTACTCTTGATTAGAGATTTGTGCTTGTTTTACCCAGTAGTGCTGAAATGAATCTAACAAAAGCAACTGAAAAAATTTCTTCTGAGACTTTGGAAGGTAATGTAAAAGGGACTGACTGAAAATCCATTGCATCTCAGGATAATTTTATCACAGATTCATAGTTTAATATAGGTTGAAGGGGACCTCCTGAAGTCAGCTAGTCCAACCATCTGTTCAAAGCAGGGCCAAACCCCAATTTTTTATTTTTTCACAAAAATTCAAGAAAATTTCAGCATCAGTCTATGAAAAATGATTTGTAACAGATCCAAAAAGTAATATTGCTGGTAATATTGTACAATGATAAAGGTTAGTATAAATGTTTTCAATTATGTCTAGCCTCTTCTGTAATGGAGGAGTTCAAAACAATAGTATGGAGAGGGGTGGGAGTTTTTGTGTTTGTCTGAGTTTTTTTGTTTTTTACCTCTGATCCCATTGAGACTTCAATTTAAATGAACACAGTTTGTTGTCAGGGTAGAATCTGCCATTCTTTCAGTCAAGACATCTATCATTTCTTGATACTTAATGTTATTTAATAAGGTAGACTTTTTTTTAGATGTGGTTTTATTTAAAAATGTTTTGCCTACCATGGGAGAGGGACTAATATTGCATACATTATAAGGCAGAATAGCGAGTGTTGGAATTGTTGAGTACTATCTTATCCACATTGAGTAATGCTTTTCTTCAATAAGCTCATATGGACTTGAACAGAACTGGGGGTAAACTAAGGCTTTTTACGCAGACATCTGGGCCTTCTTGTGTAGACAAATAGCTTTACATACTGCTTAGAAAACTAAGCAGAACACCGTTTGATTTCAGTCCAGCAAAGCACTTAAGTTTTCATGGACTTTAGCACTCTTGTTGTCTCTTAAAAGAAAACACATTATGAGCAGGTTCTAACTGTTTAAGACAAGCTAGGTCTCAGAGCTGCTCCATAACATGACACCCCTTTAGGGTTTAGAAGTGGTTTCATGAGACTAGGAACAGAAGCAGTGTGTCTGTACCCAGCAGTGTGAATTAGAAATGGCTTTAGTATTTATTGACTGTACATGGATTAAGTTATGCCATTATGTACTTGTTAGCAGATGGAGACTGTCTCATCTCCTCTTGCTATAGTTTTACAAGGCTCATTGAATAAATCACTTTCGAATATTGGTAACTGAAACTCGCTTTCTCACATTCTTGATTTCAGTATAATCTGCCAAAAGTTGACTTACCTCTTCTTAGGTATTCGCCAACTAGTTCACTCAAAAGCAAACTCAGCTTGTAATATTTCTTGAAACTAAGTTTTCAGGTTCTATAAAAGGTTTTTTTAATTTTATTAGAAAAAAAAAAAAACTTTACAAACTTTGGGCCTGGCCTCAAGAAAGAATGGGAAAGCAATGAGATTTTTAAGATACTCCCTAGACACAGTTAAGAGCAACATACATATTTATGTACACCAATCACTGCTTAAGACATGCAGTTCTCATTCAGTTAAGCCCATTAAGACTTCTGGGTTTGGTTCCCGAACTTTTGTATGAGCTATCTTTTCAGGAAAAAGATCTTTGACTTTCTCAGGTAAAGCCAGTAGGCAGAAGATAATAAAACAAATTCATAGTATTCATCCAGTGGTATCAGTAGTTGTGAGATTTTGAAATATCTTTTCCTTTCAATAGGTGGCTTATTTTTAATTAAATTGGCAAGACTTCAATTATCTTAAGTAACTAAATACATTATGTATTCATTTAGACAGCCTATATTGAGGCTTAGTACCAGTTGCACTCATTTTGACAAATTTTAGGCAGAAAACTTCTCAGGGGAGTCCTGCTTTCTGTCATTTAAAAAGCTTTTATAATCACTTAGTCCAAAATGGTGATGTAGGCCGAAGTTTGAATCCTTGGCATATTGCTATAATGCTGCATTAGCTTAATCCTTCATTTTCTTGTCAATTAAGGACTTATCTTTATTCACAGATTCACTTATCTGTTATTCTTAGTGTATTTTAATGCTAGTAGTTAAAATCCCTTTGTTTATGGCAATAAGGCACCATTCAGTTTGTGAACTTTATAAAACCAACCTCTGCCAATTTTGCTGTTTGAGAATAGCTGTAAAGAAGTGTTCCCACAGTAATTACTTATTCCAGAGATGTTCACTAAAGAATGAAGTAAGGGGAAAGTGTATAAAACAATTGTACACCAACTGAGGCAAGTTTTACCAAGCACCTTCCCAGCATCTACAGGGCATTAAAAAAAAAATCCTTGCAAAACACTACACAAAAATCTGTTGTCTTTAATGCAGCTACATATACTGACTTTACAAATATTGGCAATTACTTAAGGTATTCACATTTAAATTACAGCTGGCCAAAAGGTTGGGAAAAAGTGAGGGAGGAAAAGCAGGGGGGTAGGCGAGGGCTTTTCACCATGGGGCTCAGCTGCCCATCATTACTTGCTCTGAATGCTTTGGGTCATGGGTAGTGTCACTCATTTCTAATACCTACTTAGTTACATTGAAGTAGGAATGGCAATGCTGAGATAAAGGAAGAAACATGTGATAAATAAAAACCTATGCAAAATCATTCTAATTCTGTATTTTTATGGCTCTCCTATGCTTTTTTACTTTGTTATTTTTGAAAAAGTATTTTAAGTGAAAGTGTGGGCTAGGAGGGAAGGGAGTGTGCTATTAATATTCAATATTGATTGTGGAAACCAGCCATGAAAATAATTTTGAGTTTGTATTTTGATTGAGCATTTTATTATAGCAGTACTAATAGAACCCACTCAGCCCAGAGAACCATTGTGAAAACCTTTGTGAAAACTTTAATGAGGCCAGGAGTTTACCCATGGCAACTGCCCCAAATCACTTGAGGCCTCAGTTCTCAGAAGAAACTAACAAATCTGAAAGCTTCTGTTTTTATGCTACAGTACCACTTTTGATGATCAGAAACTATAAAACTACCTTTTCCTTAAAAATTGGAGTGAAATTCTGCCTGGAGGTCCTCCGTGCAAATATGTCACCTTTAGCATTAGAGAAAAGAAAAAAAGTGAGTAAACTTTTATTCACATCTAGACTGGTATTAGTAAAGTAAGAGTTAGATATGTCCTAGATGTGTGGGCAATATGGCAGATGCTGGTGTAACAGAGAAGAATTCTTAATGAGCACTTCCTCCTCTTTATAGGAAAAGAGATGTAGCCTGTTTTTCAGATGCCACAGCTGAAATCTGCAGGACAGAAGTCCTGCACTATTTTCAGATACCTTCATCCAAATATGGACAGGACTTTGCACAGCAGTCTGATTTTGGATGCTAGGCAGGCTTTCTCTTCTGAAGACAGAGGTGCATACATGCTGGTGTTTTGCCTAGGAAGAGGGGTTTGGCTTCCTTTGAGGTCAGCAGCAAGTCGGTCCTAAGAGTTTGGACTGTAAGTGAAATCAGCCCAGTGCCAGTTATCCAATTGGTGCAGAACGTCTCCAGCACCAGAGATCAACATCCTGCCACAAACAGAAGCTTTAAAAAAATTGTAAATTCACTCAATGGTTAAAAAATTGTAAATATTTCTCTAGCATTTAAAATAGTCATGTTGTTCTTTACAGTAAGTTCATATAGTATAATATAATGTATACTTGTTGGCTTTACAGGATCCCTAACACTTCAGTCCAATTTCTGTAACACAAATAGATCAGTGATATTAGCGAAGTCAAGGAGAATGATGCAGGAGTTACTGAATTCAATGGAGAGTGAGGGAAAGCAACTGAAGTTGAAACTTGGTATCTAATCTTTTTAATTTTACCAAAGTCAAGTAACACTCATTATGTGCGGTGCTTGCCTTTCAGACCCCAGGATGAGTCAATCCTTTTGCTTATAGATAAAAGAAAAAAAATAGGTTAAATTCTCTCATACCTCTTTTAGTGACTTTGCTCAGCTGAAGAGGCTGACAAAGATTCCTCTCGATAAACCAAAGCAGTCATTTTTAGGGAGCTTCTTATCTTTTCCTTCATTCTGGCTGCTTCAGGGATAAAGCTAGAATAGTGAGATAGGAACAAAATATTATTTTGTAAATGATCAAGTATGATCGGAAGCCTTGCAAGAAAGGATTCCAAGATCCCTTTTTAATAGGATCTTTCTTCAGGGAAAAGCTTTGCATAGCTTTAAAGCCTGGGCTTAATAGATGTCTTCTAATTTTCAAAATATTTCACAATCAGGTTGGACTTTAACAATTGGACTTTAACCTAGAAAACTTGGCACTCATTATTGTTTTTTTCAAATGATAGACCATTATTCTGCTATTCATTTTTTGCCTAGTTTAATGGCACAGGATGACCTGATGCCACTTTTTCTGCAAGATGGCAGTTGTCAGCAGAAAGATCACAGTTTAAAACTGATTCTTTCTGAGTATGTGGTATGCTGCACTAAACTAAATGAGTATATTTTTCAAGACTGACTGGTTTTGAGAGCTGTTATATACCTGTCATAAAGACAGACTGACCTTCTGTCTTTGTTGTGAACCAAAGTGATCTCTTTAATCAATAGAGATTACTCAGAAAATGTATGACTGGTGGTTTCAACTGACGAGTATACTAAACCCTGAGCCCGTGCTCGTCTTCCTGGGTGAACTCTGACTCTGACTGCGCATTCCTCCTCTGTTATTTAAAAATGACATTTGCCTGCCAGAAGCACTGCATGAGCAATAGCTATAAAATGTTGCCTAAGGATGGAAATGCTACTGAGATGGTTTCACAATTGAGTTAACTTTCCTCCTGCAAGGGAAATACTTTACATAGCATTTGCTTGAAAACAGGCACTATCTGTTTCCATTGCACTTGCCTGCTTTTATTTTTAACTGCTTTTGTAAAACTTGATGTCGTATGAACTGTTCTCCATCTTTTTTAATTACTGAATGTCTGAGCACATATGTTGCTTCACAGGTTCTAACCCCTAGCTTGTTTTGGAAGGCAATAATGTACATTTGTATTAGGTTACATAATGCTAGCACTGAGTAAAAGCAGGCAATCTTGTATATACATAACTATATCATTTAGCAGTATTTCCTATGCCATTATTCCTGTAGAACACTATGTTAAAATGCTCTTTCAGTAATGAAAGTGTAGATTGTAAACTATAATCTCCTCAACCATGTCATGCTTTAGATTCCATTAAATGATCTCCATCTTATCTTTTAAATGATCAGCACGGCAAATACTTAACTCTAAATTTCTGGATAATTCAGTTGTCAAAAACAATCATTTATAAACTGATTCTTCTTCAGACAGCTGCCAGCTTGTGGAATAGTGAATTCAGCTGTATCCTGCTATTAAGCTCTGTGCTGTATTCCGTATGAAGGGAAGGGAGACAACTTGAGCAAAATTTGATAAGTTAATTCATCAACAGTGTGTCTTGTCTCCCTATATTAAAGGTATTTTAATTCCTTTATTGAATAAGAAGGGGACGGTAAAAACAAGTTACCCCTAAACGAAATTTCCTTCTGACAAGGTAAGCAGTGAATGTAGTAAAAAGATCACTAATCACTTTATGCAGTCCAGCATAATCAAAAGTAGCTTTATGGAAATGGCAAGCAGTAGGCCTTGGAACTTTACTAATGGGAGGTTCTGTGTTTCACAAGTTCTTCATTGCTGACCAGACTTTCAGCAAGTTGCAGAAACTAGCTGTGACTTAAACCTCCTACCTGAAATTGTAAGATGCATGTTAACTCTTAATTATCTTATAGTATCTGTTCCTTCTCAGTTATTTTATGCTCAAAAGATCCAGAGATGGGAAGGGAAAATCTGGTAGTGGAAATATGATAATTCTTTTTCTTTCTGTGCTTAGGATCTCATAAACTGAAAGCTGTTGAATGGATGCACCAATGGATGCACCAATTTTGAGAGTCCAGGCAAGATCATCCTATGTATCCTACTTGTCTCTCATAACACCTACCTCCTGTGTATTTTCTGAAGGTTCTAACAGACTAAGTGAACTATCAGAAAAAGCACCTTACAAGTTTAAATCTCATATTCAAAAAATATTTTAAGAGATATGGTTGCAGTGACTTACAGTGAAAAAGTGTAGCAGCTGAATTTCTCAGACGATGTTATTCATTCTTCACAAAGCTCTTTAAACAAATACGCTTTAAACTCATAAAAACCCTTTTGTATGCTTCTTCTGACATCTCCGTGTCTCATGAATTGTAAGCAGCCACAAGGATAGTATCTATGATGAGAGGGTCTAAACGGCATTATTCCACCTTTCATATATGCACTTTCTGCAGGAATACTTTGAAGCCAAAGATTCTCTTGACTAGAGAGATCACATCTTTTGCCAGGATGTGAATGTGAGAAATGCAATGGATTTCCTGTTAGTCTCTCTTCACCAGACCTCAGTATACCTGGCAAATACTTCTGTATGAAGTACATGAGTTCTGCTACTGGTAATGACTTTGTCCTTTGGTTTATTTTTCATAAGTTAAAATTGACATCATGAAATGGAGATACATGTAGAATGAATATAATTCCTCAGTAGTGTGTTAAAATAAAAATTTCTGTAAAAATCATGCTCTGAAATGAAACATAATTGTACAGAAGAGTATTGCCTTTATATTGTTAATTCATTCCGTTTGTATTTCCTTCACTTTAGGACAAACTTTTTTTGATAAAAGCTGCTCTAACTTCATCTTCTGTTTCCTTGCAATGCAAATAAACTTAAAATAGAGTATCTAGTTTTCTTTTCATCAGTTTTGGGAGCATATTGTTTTGCTGTCATCATGGATGTGAGACTTGCCAGAAATGATTGGCATAGGGCTGTGAAACAGACTCTGATTCTACAAATGTGTTTCTTGGACTTTTCCCTCCTCAAACTTTTCCTTCAAACATAATCCTGATGTGGATTTTGTTACACCTATGTAAACATATAAGATATTTGTAGTCTAATATATAACCAATTAGTAAGAGTATAGTTCACATAGAGATGATGTGGCAGCAAATTGGTGTAGATTTCGCAAATTAGTAAAATTGCACTGTAAATTTTATGGTTATTTTAACAGATTATATCCTCAAACCATGCAATGGTTCTGTAGACTTTCTGGAAAATGTTTTCAACTCCCAAATATTTTGGTATATCATTTATAAAAATATTTCCCTACTTGTTTTTTTAAACAGAATAATTTGATTGACTTTTCCATTTGAGCCCAAATCAAATTTGGCCTTTTGATATGCTGTACATAAAACAAAAGCTTGTAAGGCCCATCTTATTCCTGATATAGGCAGACATATAAAGATTAATATGTAATGTCCTATACTACAAAAGGCTTGTGATTGAAGATCCCCCTGTGGCAAAGACAGGAGAACATATAAAGATGACTTGTTCCATCTAAATGGGTGATTTAAGATAATGTTAGCCTTGTGAAGGCAGGTTCATAGTATATCAGCAAAAACAGAGGTAATTTTTTCCAGAGTTCACTAACAAATGCCAAGAGGTACAGTGTCTGTACTTTCAAAAACAAGATCCAGAAAATTTATTTGCTGTTTAACAGAACTTCCAGACACATCTAGACCATAGTATGCCCCTGCAGTCTTGAACAGTCTGAACTTTACTGAGTCAATGAAATATGCATCTGTTGAGGAAAGTTTCTTCTGGTGTGAAGAACTGGAGCAGATGAGACATGAGATGGGGCCATATAAACTGTAGCATAATGTCTACTCATAAAAAGGCTGAATTAGGCTGCTATTAGTATTCATAATACTGACTGCTTTCTGAGTGATTTATACTATGCAGACACTATTTTTTATTGTGAAATATGCGGTAACATTTCCTATATTAAAGAAGATAGAACTTACACTGCGTCTAGTTTTTGCTAGACAGCAACAAAACAAGCCACCCTGTAGGCTGTATGCAGTAGTAGGAACTTAAGCTCTTGCTGTCTTCCATGAACATTCTATTTCATATTGTAAAATACTTTCTGTGCATCTATTTATCTTATGGAAAAAGCCAAACTCATTGAAACACAGCTGTTGTTTTGTCTTTCATTAATAGACAATGTCTCTTTTTCTATATACATCGGCTTATTACAGGGTAAGAGAAAAGACAGCCTTCAAATTTTCTTGACTTCTTTCATGAAACCATTAGCAAGTCAATAAAGCACAATGTGAGAAGTCTTTTACTTAAGGAGTGAGTTTGTCCAGTGTTTCTCAAACTTTGAGAAAGCAGAGAATTGAATTGTATCTCCACTGATTAAAAAGAAAGAAAAAACATTAAAAACTAAATGTTAATTTAAGGTACCTATATTTTTACACTAGGATCATAGACATAGGTATCTGGTCCCTGTCTGTGGGAGGCATGAGGTTGTTTTCAGGTGGCTATAATGTTCACAACTTGTTTATATTAGCAAAAAGAAGCACTAATATTTCAGTGACCGTTCATAATCTTTGGTTCAAGACTGGATTACAGTCATGGCTAAGATGTTCTGTGTAGGTAATGAATTTGTCTTTGTGTATGAATGAAAAATAATTATGGTGTATTGGCTACGGGAGTAATGCTCTTGCTGTTCTGTAATATGGCTGTAGCACCTAGAAACCTTGGGCACGATGGTTTGAACTTCACTCTGGTAAATGCTGTACAAATATCAGCTAGGAATCCTTTCTAAGGCTGTACAATTTTTTTTATCTCTGTGGAGACTGCAAGAACTCTAATGAGAGAGTTCTTCAGCTCTAAGAACTCCACTTACCTCTGGACTGGTTAGGTGTCAAAGCTGAGCAGAAACATGGACTTGAATTTGGAACAGTCTGAAATTTTTGAAAGATCATCCAAACCTGTCTTTGACACTCCACCCCTGCTGAACTTTTCCTTGGACTATGCTTATTTTGGCAATGTTGTCTCATGCCTTCCACCATGATAACAGAATGTGAGATTCATGCAGTGCAGGTAGCTCAGAATTTGTCTTTATCCAAGAGTTTCTCTCTGAAAGGAAAACACAGCTCGGCCATTACGTCCTTCCAGCAGACTGAGGAGATACCAGACTCCTGAGCACCTATCCTTAAAAGGAATATATATCAAAAGTAGCTGTTGAAACCTGGCTATGCAGCTTAGACTAAATTAAGGCCAACCAAATCTACTTTTCTTCCCTATGCTCATACATCCTTTGTTTAACTGGTAGTGGAATATAATCACATGTACCCCCACACATGTACACTTCTAAATATTTGAAGGAATGCAATCTTCAGTCTTTTTCTTCCCTCCTCTATTTGCTCAGTTGCAGAGTGGACTGTATTTCTAAATGTAACATTTTAGAATGTAAAACAAAGTTTGAAAACTCTTCTTGTCATCTTTCTCACTTCCTCTCCTGCTGCCTCATTTTTTTCATCCTGTCTTAAAGAATGTATTTTGCAAAGGACGCTAATGCAAAGCATACAGTGTTCTGTATGCTAAATGACAATAATAAATTTATCGGTGGATATACAATATGTTTGAAAATAAGCAATGCATTCATCACAGTTACAAAATTATTGTGAAGCAAAACTGAAAGTCAACTGCACGTGAAATGTTTTTTACTATAGCTTCTGTGTGCTTTATCTCTTCATGTTGTATTTCCTTTGGCCTATTTACATTGAAAGAATAGTGAGTCCAAGTATCAGTAGCCTTAATTGCTAACAGTTGTAACTGTTAATAGTTGAGAATCAATCTCATTCTGCTTTTAAAAGCTTTATCCCTATGTTGTATGTCTCAGCATACAAACTCGAAAAAGGTAAAGCAATGGATAAAAAGGACTGCTCAGTTCTTTTTTTATAGCTCTGTGTGGAGGATGATCATAGGACTATAGCTGTACAGGTTGAAATTTTTTTCATGTCTCCATTGCTAAAAGTCTCAGAAGTTCAGAACTGCAGGATGAAGTATCAAAATAACTGGAAATGATAAAGTCTCCTAAATGAAAGCTAATAAGGAGTTTAGAAAAGGAGAAATATAACCCCTTCTTTTTCCTGGATTATTCTGGGATGCTGAAAGTATATTTCTGAGTTCTTTAGCAGCTCGCAGGATTAAAAAGAATGCCATGAAGATTTTTCCAATTACAGCAATATTAAGTGGAAAAGTATGGCATGCCAGTGATGGACAATGTAGTTAGCAGGGCACAGACATAAGCTCAGGTGGACAAGGCAACTAAACAAAATCTTACAGAACTTGAGAATGTAGAATATGCTTGGGAAAACACTAAAAACAGATCAAGTATACACTGACTCTTCCTCGCTGTATTCCATCATCCTTTAGTGAGTCAAGCACTTGAGGGGTGTCTTAAGCCAGAGATTGTATCTGCATCTTTGTGTTAATAGACCCTGATGTACCTCCCTACATATATTTTTGACTTTTTTTTGAATGTTTAAACTTAGGATGTTTTCAGCATTCTATGGCAATGAGTTGCACAGTCCAGTTATGCGCAGTGTGGAAAGATACGTCTGTTTTATGTTTTAAAGTTGCTGCCTAATAATTGTATTTGAGGCTCCCTAATGAGAAACAGTGAATACTCATTACCCTGGATGTTTTCTATACTATTAATGATTTCATAGCCTTCTAATTTCTCCTGGTACAGAAACATTCTCGCATCATAGATCATCCTCTTCTTTTTTTGTAGAGTTCTGTTACATCTTTTTCTTGGCAAGGATGCCAGAACTGAGCCTGGATTTACTCTTTATCATAATGGATTTGCATCTTTTATTCTCTATTCTATTTCTATTAAGTTCTTAATATTCTATTTGTCTTTTTGACTCCCACTGGATATTGAGTTGGTATTCTTATAGGGTTATGGACAACATGGAAATGGCCAATTTAGATTGCATCGTTAAGTGTGTGTATATATATAAATAGGTATGCATGTATGTATGCATTTATATAATACATACACATATACATAAATATGTATGGATATTTAGAATTATTTTTCCTTAAGTGCACTACTTTGCATTTATTAACTCTGAATTTCATCTCTTATTTTACAAGCTGATGATTTGATATTACAAGATCCTCTGTAACTCTTCCTACTCTTTTGGCTACACAAATCATTTTGTATTCATAGCAAATAGTTTTCTCACTATTCCTCCTGCTTTTATTATTTCATATAGCAAAAACAGTATGTTGAACAAAACAGAGCTTAGCATAGATCCCTATAGGATTGCTCTGGTGGATTTCCCTTATAGTCAAAACTGAACATTAAATTCACAGTGTTTCCTCACTGTTAACTAGTTCTTAACTGTTCCATTTTATCTCAGGAAGATGCTAGAAGCCAAAGTAAGCAATGAGAGAGGGCAAACGGTGCTGACTTGTCCTCAGCTCCCTGCAGAAGTGTCTGCCTATACATTTGGGAAAATGGATGTTTTTCTGGAGGTTTGTTTTAGCCAAACAGAAACACTTATGCTCTGTACCGGTCTTATGCAAAGGTACTTGCAGATAGTTAAGCAGGTAGTTAAGATTCTATTTGGGTCTCAGATATCTCTGATATTTTCAAAAATGTTATTTAAAAACAAAGAACTTCACTGACTGAAGCTGACAGTGTTTCTAGTTTTAGTTTTGTGTCAAGCTACTTATTTATCCTAGCACATCCAAGAGTGCTGAAAAACATACTTTGATTTTCCTATATGTATATGCAGTCTCTCATATTGCTATTTAACAAGTATATGACATTAACAAACATGGATGTATGAGGTTAGTGTATGTGTAGAAATATTTGAGCTATCCTGTAAGCATATCCTGGCTGTCATACAATTCTATTTCCTCTTGACACTATCTTACTGCTAACCCAAATAAAATGCCACACCACTTATTCTTTGCTATGCATATCCTCCCAAACCTATTTTATTTATAAGCAGCCATCATACGATACCTCATAAAATGCAGCAAGCAGCATAGAAGTAGCTTTCAGTTCTTGTTTTGTGGATGTTAGATACTTCTGTCCTGTGTAATGTTTCTCTTTGTCTAAGAAAAGCTTCATTTCTTCCCAATTGCGCTTTTCTCATATCACAAGCCTTTAAACCAACTTAGAAGCTTTCAGAAGAGTTTTATGTAACTTTGTAATATGGAAGAGCATAGCGCCATCTAAATACATCCATTAATTTTCCAGTAGTGGATTTGTAGCTATTACTACTTAAATGCTTACTTTTAATGACATTTGAACAATTTAAATAAAAACTTTAGAAATCAAAGGAAGAGAAAAAAAATTGATATAGTTTCCTCATTAAGAAGGAAGTCATTAGGTATTGAAACCTCAGCATTCACTTGGTATTTCAGATAAAATGAGTTACAATCAATCAGCAATACTTGAAAAGGTATCTCAGTACATTTATTGTAGCTGCACATTTAGTAAGGGAAGAATCTTATGACTCCAAATTTCCATAGGCGTTTGACCTATAAACCACAGCAGGGCAGAAAAAAGAGTTAATTTTCATGCTTGTATACTGACTTCTGCAAGGACACCTGAATGTCACTTTGGTCACTGGTTCTCTGCAGATTTATCTTTCCCTTTAAAAAACTGCTGGATAAAGCGTTATGCTTTTGATCACAGAAGACCACCTTAGAATTAGCTTAAAGTCAATTATCATAAATGCCAACAGAATAGTTTTGAATCAACTAAGCTGCGGACAGTTGGCTTTTAATCAAACCTTAATTTACTCTGGTTTCTGGATGAAGCCCACCTAGACAGGTTCCAGGTCAGGGAAAGAGAGAGAGGGAGCTGAGCAATACCAGGGTTGTCCACTTCATCAGTCAGCCTTCTCTAGTATTTTTGCAGAAATGTGAAAAGAAGAAAGGATGAGCATAACACCTGCAGACAGGTATCTGTGCCATGCCATGACCTGATTTGAAGTCTGAACAGAATTTAAGGATGTCAAGTGTTTTTGTAGTTGGTCCTCTACTACCTTGTGTCTTGGTTTCCACTGCACTCACAGTATTAGGCACTATCTGTATAATACACTTACTTTGAGATATAAAATGGTCTGATGATCTGCAAGAATACATCAGCAACCACAAATGGTGTGTGCTGTACATTTAAGGTCAGAAGGATTCTCTGATAGGAGCACAGGTTAAGTACTTGAAGGACAGCTGTCATTCCTAGTGAATCCTAGCCATTTTATTTGTTTTCCTATGAAACCTTTTGTTTGCTCAATTTATAATTGTGTGGAAGACATAATGTTTACATGGTGTGAATCTTGTGGGTCCAGTGAACAGTAGGAAATCTTCCTTATCTAATTCTTCTCTTTGGTGAGAGGTGTATTAGGGCCAGCATCCTTGGACAGCAGGATCTGGTTGAGATTGCTGGAGTGCAGGTTACCACCTGTGTGCACCACTCATGGTGCCTAGAGCACGGCTAATCTGCCAAGACACATGGTGGCTTAGTCATTTGCCCCATGTCCCTAGACTGTCTCCAATCAGAAACGTAAGAAAATTAAGCCATACTTTCTTGAGTAGGGCAAGCAAATACAGTCTACTTTAAAATACGTTTGCTGGCAGAGTTTCACTAAAATGATCCTGAGGAGAAACCTAAGGTAGATAAGCAAATTTTATTTCAAAATAGTACCCATTAGGGCATGAATCATTGTAAGCCTCGCCTGGAAGTCATACACAGTCATTTTTATAAATGTCCTGTCTGCACTTGTCTGTAGTGTTGTGATACCTGTGAAAATATGCTACCTATTTCCTAATCTAGGCATGGCTGGAATGTGTTAGAATATTAAGAGTAGTCTAGGTAACTGTGTGACTTTCTGACGCACTTGGAGAGCGCACGATGCCTCAGAGAAAGCAGACGGACAGAAGAAAGGAGATGCAAGCGTCAGCGTGAAGCCAGGAGCCTTACGTGAGCTGGTGTCCCCACCAAACCCCAGCACGCTGTCTCAGTCGTGTTGCTCATCCTTTTCAGCCGGTGTGTACCCACTGTAGGTTTCTTTTTACTTGCAAGTAGGCTTCAACTCTGGATCATAATAACAGTACAGAGTGCCAAACTTTAGCCTGCATCTGTGCCAAAATCTGTAAAGTTCCCAAGCAGTTAAAATGGGTAAGTTTTACTGTGCAATTATTTATTTATTTATTTTTAACCACAATAGGATTGTTTTATTGGCTGGGGAAATGGCAAGCACATGTGATTCCTCTCTTTCTTCCTTTCACATTTGGCCCCTATTTTGCACCATGTGCTGATTAGCATCTAACTTGGCTGTTTAAGTACGTGAAATGGCTACAAGTAATTAAAGAGCACGCAACACACTTTGTGCAATTGTGTACACCGTCCCTGCCTTTACCTCTCTGCACGTATCTGAACTCTGTTCTTCTTGTATGGCTTTATATGACCTGGTTGGATTTTTGTTGTTGCTGCTTTTTTTCCTGCGCAGGCACCCCTGAGCCAGCTCCTCTGTGGGGGAGCGCTTCAGAGAGTCAGGCAGGAAGGAGTTCCTGTGCTCCCGGCAGCCCAGCGGAGCACAGTCTCCCACTTCCCCTTACACGAGGCCGTAAAGTCGCGCCGGGACAAGCCTCCGTCACAGCGCGGCGGCTGCCGCTTCCCCTGCGCGGCGGTGGCGGTTCCCCCCGCGCCTTCCAGAACGTTCTCGGCGGCGGTGGCAGCGGCGGGGGGAGGAGCGGGGGTGCGGCGGCGGCGGGCGGCCGCCAGAGGGTGCTGCGGGCTCGGCAGTGGGAGGCGGGCGGCCTCTCCGCCGTGCGGCGTACGGCCGGGCTGAGCCCGGCTTCCCAAAAGGAGAGCCCCTCGGGAGGGGCAGCCTTGGGTGGGTAAAGCGCAGCGGTGTGTGCTGCGGGTAGAGATCCGCGATGCTTTTCCCGGCACAGAGCGAAGGGAAGTTCTGTGCAGGCCGTAGGCAAACGATGCAAAATGACAGTGACGATACGGCAGACGCACCGCGGGAGTGTTTCCTTCGCTTCAGTCTCAGTGGTTATTTAGGCGATGTCTCCAAGGGCGTATTTGCAACGTGCCACAAGACACCTGAGTGCTGCTGCAGGCGGTCGCAGCTTGGCTGCGTGGATGCTCGGCTGCTTTTCAGTATCCATCCTGTCTTGTAAGGACTGACCCAAGCCCCAGTGTTCGCGTGAGACTTCAGCTTGGTTTATTCTCAAATACATATATAATGTAAAAGGCATGCTTAATTAAGCAAGGGACTATTTAGCATGTGTATTTTTTTCATGAAAGGCTCACGCATGAAGTTGGTTCCATATTTTAAGTGAAAAACAATGCCTGAAGTAAAAAACAAAGCCTGAAGTTAAAAAAAAAAAAAAGTTATAGTTGGAAATACCCTGTTTATAGCCCTTTATTGCACTTACTTACAAAATTCCACTGTAGCATAAGCAAGTTCTCTGATACCTAGAGCACAGGATTCTGTGTGGCAATGGCATGAAAAAAACAGAAAAAGTATTTTTAAGGGAGCAGAGTGAAGTACGCCGAAGTTATGAGATGGCAGATTTGAGGATGTTTAAGATAGCTCATTTGTTCATGTGCGTTAGAACACGATCCTCAGTTATGTGGCCACGTTCTACCTCTTTCCCTCTCCCCATATGCCCACCCCTGTGGGATTTCTCTGTTATTCAGACTACAAATTAGACCTGCCCAAAGGTGTGTATGTTTGTGCAGTGCAAGAGTCTGTTCATTTCTTGCAGTTGAAAGGTGTGTAGTAGATAAAGACAAAAGGAAAAGAAAAATACAGGTAAGAAGTTAGATAAGGCTCTGAAGAATAGGATTCTAGTCTTGTCTCTGCTACCAGTGTTAAGTCAGTAAATTTTTCATAACCATGCGTGTATTCCCCAGCTTCTGAGTGCTGACTGTGAGATCCTGTAGTCTGATGAAGCAGAAATGGTGAACACCCACCCCTGCTCCTGAAGTCACTAGGGAGTTGTGTTTCGAGTCTATAGAATAATGAATAGTGCTATCTGCTATGCCAGCTCATGTGCCAGATGTCTCAGATTTTGTGTGCCTGTATCTCTCTGTAATCTCAGTGCTCATCTTTGTCATCTGTAGAAGACAGATACAGAGTTTTTCAAGGATGCAGTGAAAATAATATGTCTGAATCATTTGTATTCTGTAGTGATGAGCACCAAAGAAATACCTGGACAAAGTAAATACATTTGTCTTCAGACTAGGTTTTGAACCATGTCTAGGAAATAAAGTCCACTATAAAGGACTACAGAATGAGCAATGGAACAAAAGAAAATATTGCAGAGCTGCTTTTAAAATGAGCATTGTCCCTCTTGTGCAGTAAATAAAGCAACAATAGTGCTTTGTATTTAAAGACTGTATAATTAACCATTTATTAATCAAGCCTAAATATGGATTTAGGCTGACTTTGGGTTGCACGTTAGTTCTGCAATTTCCTAACCCTTATGTACTTGATTCTGTAACCTGACTGATATTGCTTAACGTGTGTGTGTGTGTGTGTGCTAAATAAAAACCAAACAATTCAGAGTACATGCAGTGATAGCAGGTTAGCACTTAGTACAGAAGCTTGTACAGTTCCAGGTAACGGTCTAAAATTTTGTTTAATTCTGATTTTTTTCCTCGCTTTTTTAGTTCCTTGAGTAAATTATATGAAAATGAAATCCATTTCCTGCCACAGGGAGCAAGAAACTTAGCTGTTTGAGAGCAAAGGCTTGTGTACAAAAGGAATCTGTTTGCTCCCTTTGGGGGTTCATATGCCTTCTATAGATACTATACTTAATATGAACTCCCTTTTCTGTGAAGGAGAATGGAGCTGCTCTCTTTCTGTCCTTTATTTTTGCACTTCACTGCATGTGCATAAAACAGTTCTGTGGTATAAGCGCAGTGAGTTTGCTTCCTGGTGCTCAGGAAGCATCAGACTTATCACACATGCTGTGCAAAGGCAGGCTGGGTGATGAGCTGTGTGTTTCCAGAAGCATTATATTCAACAGCAAGTACACAATAATGTTATATGCATAGCTACTCCACCTTTGCCCTTTTGACTGTCTATATGACTTGTGTTGTGGGCAGAATTTTGTGAGCTTGCAGTTAAGCAAATTGGTCTCTATTGAAAAGAGACACTGGAAGATCTGCTGATAGTGTTTTGTGGGTGTGATAAGCTAAGTAACCTCTGTAGTTCAGCTAGGAAGCTCAGCTGCCTTGTTCTCCTGCTTGTAATGTGTCTAAACACCCAAATCCAGAAAAGTAACCCAGAAAAAAGGTTGAAGATGCAATTCATGACACAGAGTACTTCATCCCATTTGTATGTGTTAGGAAGCAGAAGGTGTTTATTTTTGACTATGTAATTCAGCCTGGAATATGTTTGTAGAATACACAATAGAAGTTCTGATTTTTATCCTTAGCATCTCTCTTGTTCATTATTCGCATGTTGTTTTCTCCCCAGTATAGTTTTAACAGAGCATGAATGGAAAGGAATTAAAAAATGTGTCTGAGAGTCTGCATTACAGCTGCTCTCTATTAGAATGTGTACAAACTGTCATATACCTTTACTCTAAAGGAAGATAAGTAAAAATGTTAAGAGACCCAGTGACCGATAGCTTAATTCTATTCTCAATTGATTTAGGAACCATTGTTTAATTCAGTGTTCAAATTGCTTTTATAAAGATGTTTAGCTCCTACTTCACTCCCACACTTCAGGAAACCTTCCCAACAGGGATAAAAAGACTCATGATGGCTGCAGGAATTATTAAAGCAGTGCCATTATTTAAGGTAACTTTTTCAATAAATGGTAGATTAATTTCTTGACCTTCATCTTGGAATTAGAAAAAATTGCTGAAGGC
This sequence comes from Dromaius novaehollandiae, assembly GCF_036370855.1. Taxonomy (NCBI): domain Eukaryota; kingdom Metazoa; phylum Chordata; class Aves; order Casuariiformes; family Dromaiidae; genus Dromaius; species Dromaius novaehollandiae. Next base: position 110,157,507 of record NC_088098.1, read on the forward strand.
TTTCAAGATTTCATATCCCAGAGGAAAAAAAACCCAGATTTTTCTGGGTAGACTTCTTAAAGCAGATTAAAAAATTTCCATCAGTGCCCGAGCTCCAACACTTTCAAAGCTACTAATGTCAAAATTACTTTAATTACTTCTGTGAGGGTTTTTTTTGCAGTGATAACATTTCTTTACACTATTGAACAAGTTACAGTATGTTTTCTGTTCTTTTTGTATTCAGTTTAAACATAAAAATAGGCTTGGGGCAGGCAGGCAGCCTGTGGGCCGGGGCCTGGGTGTAGGGCTGGCCTGGGCTGGCCTGAGGAAGGGGGAGGCAACCCCACCTGTGCCTGGGTCTGCCTTCAGGGCCTTGACCATGTTTTCCAGATTTGGGGTGTTCTCTCTTTTTTCTTTGAAATCCCTTGTTTTCCTGTGGGGGAGAGGTCTCCATCAAATACTGATAGTCTGAAGTAAAGTGCATTGAAACTGGACTGCACCGCAAGTAACTGTTGTCATACTCTCATTACTTTGTAGATCTAATTACTGTGGTCTCATATCCCCATTTTAAGGCAGTGAAGTATTAGTATTGCCAATTTAAAAGTAAGTTATGTGGGGAACTTTGTCAAGGTGATTTCAAAAAGATCTGAGAATGGTTCTATTATGTTCACGGAACAGAAATACGTGTGGCTTGACTGTGCTGTCTGTAGTGACCACAGAGACTGAGGTCAGGATTTCTGGTCTCAGCTGTTTAGCAAATTGAAATGCAACAGGCTGACCAAATTGTTTGCCCATTTTGTTACAGTAACTGGCCCAGGAGAGGTTAGCAACTTCTCCTGGGGGTGGAGGTCTGACTTGGAGATCATGAGCTTCAGCTCATCATGATGATGTCAGCTCAGAGACGGAACAGTGGAAATACTGTTTTCCCAATTTTTTGTTGTTTTATTTCAATGAAAACTTGCCCATCAAAATAGTTGTGCTTGTAACTTACGATTTAACTTACAACCAAATACACGTATGAGCCATTTTTCACGTATTTTGCTAGCTATGGGTCACATAGTTATGCTGGAAGGCTTCAAAGATTAAAAGACATCAGAAAAGGTAGCTGTGATGACTGACACTCTCTGATCTCATGACCTATCAGACGCCATACTACCACAGTAAATAAAGCTGTCTGAAGCTCATCACTTCTGTTAGGCTTTAGTACAGATTTTAAAAAGATGAGCAGACTTGATTTAAAGACTTTCAGGATTTCTCCACCATGTCCATTCATATGCTGTTTTAATTAACATTTCTTCTTTGTGTAAAAAAAGGCATTCCTATCTTTAATATGAATTTGTCCAGCCTCATCTTACAACAAACAGTTTTCTATAAGTAGTCTCTTCCCACCTACCTACCAGAAGGTACTTGTTGTCTTGAATTAATTTATTTATTAATAGATACAGCTCTGGATTGTATGTAGAAAGTGATCTGGTACCATGAGGTCCCTTTCTTGATGTTACTATGAAGTCTTCGGTGAACTGCAAATATCCAAGACACAGGTGTTCTTCTCCCACCCATGCGAGTAAAGACCAGCTCTGAAGTCTGCAATTTGGCGTGTCAGTTGCTGTGTCTTCTCTCTGTATAAAAGGAATCAAAACAGTTATTCTCAGTTCAGGCTTCAAGAAACACAAATAATGTAGAAAATCCTTTTGATTTTGATTCTTGGTTGTCTGATCCCTTACAGTAGGCAAACACTGGGATTACAGCATGGGTCAGCAGCAAAGCAAATGGTTACATTAGGTGCCACAGAGTACAGATTCAGCTCCATTTGTTATGTCCAGGACTCAAACAATCATGTCAAGCTGAGATAGCCTTGATGCTGAAATGGACAGGACTGCAGCAAAGCTAACGTTGTAATGTACCTACCTCCCTTTGAGTTGTTTGTAACCTGGCTCCACTATGGCAGGGAGCAGCTCTGTTTTCACTAAGCTGTGGGTTGTCCTGGGTGCTAGGCATGAGGGGAACACAACAGTTCTTTGCTACCTCTCTGTCATGCCCTTTTGCATGTGGCCTGTGCTACAGTAAGCTGAGCTGTACTAGTTTAACCAAATTAATCTCTGCAAGATAAAGTTTTCCCATATAGCTGTTCTCCAACAGGAGATCCACTACATTATGGCTCTTCATACAGTATACTGTGTAAATTTACCCCTAAAGATTGCACTTTTTTTGTGCTACCTTTTTAATGTATTGGCGCCTTTGAAACTCAGTGGAACCTGAGGAGGTCTCTCAGTCTCTTGTTTCTGATGTCACTTGCGCTACTGCATTGCAATCATATGTCAAACATGGACAGGCGTCAAGGAAGTGGAACACCTCAAGTAGCTGACACTGCTGAACAGATAACCTTCTATTTCTGCCAAGTGGTTATTTACCTTCAGAATACAGATGTGTCCAAGCTGGATTAGATGCACAGTAAGTTTATAACGCCTTTATATTGTAATAACAACAGCCCTGATTGCAAAACAAAGTCATACTACTTTAACAACTACTGTGGCCTGTAAATATGCTTTCCTTGCTGTGGATGCAGTCATAATGCTGCCTTGCACAAGATGTAATTGCATGCACACTGTACATATACTAATTTGATGTTTTGGTTAAAAAAAAAATTATTGCATTTCTTGCAAATTGGCTAAACCAGTGAAATTCTTGAAAGATATCAGTATGACGCAGAGGAGCTTCTGTCAGTACTGCATGGTACGATGTTCTTCTCCTTCCTAAAGACTCCGGACTGAACATGCTGTCTCCATCCCATTTCCATTCCATAGCAGCTTTAGGAATGAGAACGTAGGAAAAAAGAAACCAGCACAAGGTAGTTGTTCTGATGATAGTGACTGGCACTGAAATGGACCACATAGAATCTGTAGTATTTATTTGGCAGAAGTTTAGCTAGCAAAATTGATCATTGTAGATTATAGAATATATACATTGTGGTACTAAAGAATACACATAATGGTACTAACAGCAGTGAATGTTTAACTACTGGAAGCATCACATGGCCTGAATTAATGCGTACTTTCCAAAAGAGACTTTCCCACTCCTTTTTCTTAGTTTTATGTAAGTGGGTTTGTTGCAAGATAGTGTAGATGACTTTAGAATGGTGTATTTTTCTTTATTCTAGAGCAAAACAGAAATTTCACATTAACGTCGAAAAATTTTGGAGGGGGGAGAGTCCTTCTTAAATGGCTAGATCTTGGTTGACTCCTTGATTCTAAGACCAGTATTTTATTGGAATCCCCAATTAAGCCAACTTCTTTCATGATTCCTTCCACTTAGCAACAGAAATGTAAGCTAGAGCCTCTGTCCCTAATGAAATCCTTTAAATGCAGTCTACATAGCAAAAGGTTAAGGGGGCAAGGCACAGTTTAATTTCCCAGTAACACTTTATGGGAGCCTTTGTAAATGCACTTGGTTCTGGAGTTTTCTAATGCCCCTCTCTCTGAAGCTGTAGTCAATTTGCAGACTAGAAGTTGCTATATTAATATTACATACATGAGAGAGGTTGGAGGGCAGTGGGATACGGGACCTTCCTGCTAAATTGCTGATCCAAATGGGGCCTTAGTCAGTCTCTTACGAAGTTGTCAACATCCAATGACCTATATGAAATGAGTTGGTAGCCTCAGTCCAGTTCCTAGAGAGGTGTGCACATCAGAAAAGCAATCAGCTGGCACTAATTGGCACCCTGGCTAGCAGCCTCAGCAGAAAGCCAAAGGTCTGAATGGGAAAGGAGACTGAAGTGCTCTCTCAACCTTAAAGATGGTCCCTCTGCGTCGGAGTTTAGGGCACATTTGTAATGTCATATGTGGAATTTTGCTGTGCATCTTGCAATGCTAGACCTGAGCTGTGGCTAGGGAGGTACATTCCTTAGGGTATTCATAATTAACTCTGAAATGACTTCAGCCTTCCTTCAGATCTAAACAGGAAGAGATTATTTGCTAAGCAATAATCTGATATTCTAAGGCGTTGGGTGATAAATAACCAGTCCAGTTGAGGGATTGCCCTGAGAAGGGGAAAGATAGGGAGAGTGTATTCCATTAAGACAAAACTTTCTGATGTCTGTGTCCAGCCTCCATAGGTACTTGTGCTCTGTCAATTTCTCCACCTGTTGTGCTCAGAAAATAATTAGTATTACTGGTGAAGAAATTAATGTTGCTTAAATATTAAAAATGCCTTGCTTTGCGAACAGGTCTGTGAAACTCTGTAAGACATGGTCCTGGTATACTTCGAATTGTTCCCAGATCAGAATCATTTCAAAAAATTTAGTATGGGTTATTATTTCCCCCAAATTGTGTACTTAAGTTTATTTCTTATTCTGTTCTTCTATTTACAAAGTTTCAGTCATTCAGGCAGGGTGGAAATAACGTCATGAACGTCAAGCCACCAGCCCATTCAGCATGAATAGGGTCAGTGAAGTAGCACTAAATTAAGAAGTGGGTAATGTACCTATCCAGTGTTTTAAGCCAGGCAGTCAAAGGTGATAAAATATATTGTCCAAATTAGAAGTTGAGCAAATTTTCTTTACCTCCATTTACCCTTGAACGTACCAATGAATATTGAACGGCAATGACAAATGATTGGTTGCCTGTGGTGCTAAGCAGAAAAAATAGGTTCTTTCAGTGGAGGTTAGCCTGTTTCACAAAACATTTGGCATCTTCAGAAAGTAAGTTTTTGTCCGCATATTTATTGTTCTTACTGATAAAGATGAAATGAAAGCCCTGCCATAGAGCATGCATGTTTCTGTAAACCAGAGCATACTTTTCCCATAGCTTTATGTTACTGGGGTTGCTGATGATCTGCTGCATTATTTTTCTCTGAATAAGATAACAAAAGAAACCAGGATCACAGCTACTCGTAACTGAAATGATGAAGTTCTGAAAGTAACACCCTTTTCCAGTCATACAGCAGTCCTGTTTCACTGCCTCAGTGCTCTATCACTAGCTGATTTGGTGTATGTTTATCTGATAGACTAAAACTGGAACAGTGCAGAAAGAAAGGTAGTATTTGCGTCCCCAGGCATGGAATCATCAGCTGCTGTGAAAATCTGAGAGTTTGAAGGTGGATTCTGCTTGCAACATTGCTAAGGCCCAGTGCAAAAAAACCACCCTGATTGATGCTGTATGTCTGTGCTTTAATGTTTTACACTGAAACACGGTGATACCCTAAATGTAAAAAATACTACGATTTGCAAGTTCCCACCTATCGTTCGCTTTTCCAGAAATAGCACCCCCCCACTGTAGTCTGGACATTGCCCCAGGTAGTGTCTGACTCTTATCCCAAATCAAACAGTAAGCATTCAGATACCATCTGGCCCTCAAGCAGTGGACAGGAAAAGCACAACAGCCTTCTACTTGCCTCTTTCCTAAGCCCAGGCAAGGGCTTATTCTCAGGAAATCTTCAGCCTGTTTTCTTCATAGGCCTTTAGGATAAGGTTTTAGGGTCACAGTCCCCATTGCTGCATGGCCCAGCATGCTTGATGAGCAGCCTGCGTGCTGTGAAAGAGTGTGGTATCAGAGTGATGCTGCAGAGATGATAGCATGAGGTTTCATTTTTCTTTTTGCTGGCTGCACCTCAGTAGCATAACTTAACCTAGGATTGGCCAGCCTGTGTCTCCGGACCTGTAAATGGTTGTCAGCAGTTGAAATGCAGTTGCCAGTCCAGCTCTTGAGACCACTGACAGGACTTAGAAACTGCAGGGTAGTTTAGGTGCCTGGCTATTGGAAGAAAAAAGCCAGCATGATCTTCTGAGGCTGCCCTCAGAATGACTACAGGTCCCAGCTGTACTCTCTCCCTTGGCAGCAGTGTTCCTGCAAGTTGTGATCATACCCTGCCTGTAAGCTGCCCTGGAGCCCTGCTTCCTGTCAGTTCCTCAAGGCAGGTGGCAAGGATTTGGCTTGGCTTGCACAATCAGGAAGTTTGATCACCCCTGAAATCTCCTCCAAAAATTGTGAATCACACCTTCCATAAGAATTGCTTGGTGGTAGCTCTTGCCTAGGACTGCAGCCCCCACTATTGCAAGAGATGGCAGTGTCCATGCTTTTGTAAAACCAGAGTTTCTTGCCCTTATGGATACAAGGAAAAGACTGAAAACATGACACCATGCTTGACTGTGTGTGCAGACAGCAATAAGGAGTCTAGGCAGTATGGACAGCCCTGCTCATCTTAATTGAAATGTATCACCGTCTTCCAAGGGCTGGACATGGTATGGCGTTTATGCCTGAGGTCCAAGTGTGTTTGACCCTGGCTCGTACCCATTTATTTGTCCTTTTTAGCCTGAAGTCACACTGTTGCCATCTTTGGACCCAATGAAGATAGCAACACATACATTGTGGGTCTGAGCAACAAGCTTCAGTGAAGGGGGCAGAGAAGGAGGACTACTCAAAAAGAAAGAAAATGCTTTCATTGGCATGAAAACCAAATGACAACAATCATGTTTGTGCATTCAGTGAAAAAATTAAAGTTAGTAATTCAATTAAATTAAGAAATTATATGTTTTATTTTGAACAAAGCTTTTTGATATTAAGATACATTACGACGCGTGGAAACATTTTTTTAAAGATGTATTACGAAAACTTTGGTGACAGTCTGGAAAAGGGAGCCAGCTAACCTGAGTGATCTAAAATATCTGATATTATGGACCGTGTTACTCTCCTCCATAATGGTTTACAGTCTTATTTTTGAATGCAAGATACTTCAGTTGCTCTAGTTCACTTTCTAGTGTACGCAAGCTAAGCAATATAGCTTTGAGATTTCAGATTTTGTATGAAGCCCACACCATCTCTGGAAACTCATGTTAACGCTGGGGAGGACAAAAGGAATCTACTAAAAAATGCACACTGTCAAAGTAAATGATGGCTAGATTCCTTAGCTAATCTTTGCCTTTGATCTTGTGTATGAGAAAATTTATTTGGTGAAGTAGTGATGAAAAATTTCTGACCGTTCTGAAGTATCAGCTGCAAATAGCCTAGACCTTGTGAATTTCAAGATAAAGCAGGAAATGTTTTTTTCTCTTCTCTTTCCAATCCTTCTAATCTTCATAGAAAGCTTTATTGTAAAGCAATTCAGAGAGCAGCAATAGCCATTCTTTTTCTTGAACTTACAATCTTTTATGCAAAATTGCATGACATGTTGTGACTGTGTGGAAATCTGACTGTATTGTTGTCTCTGCAACTATTGGCAGAAAGAGACGACAATTTTGGCTTAATGTTTTTCGTCATTGGCTATGTTTTTTCCTTCTTTCCCTGATGTATGCATGACTTCACACTTCACCATGTTTTTGTGCTCACTCTGTTGTACGGAAAATAACATAAACATATAATAATGACACACAACCATATCTTACTTGTGGTGGATCTCCAACATGGAACTTTCTGGTCTGTACCAATCTTAGTCTATTTATTTTCTACCATTTCACAAAAGACCCCTCAAATCATACTGTTTTGTGTTGTGATTATTACTGATTGTGCTCTGATGGTTGTTCTTGCTGCCATTTTATTGTACAAAACCTTCATTTGCTTTCATTGTCCATTCATTCATGTTTTCAAATGTGTTTATGGTTTCATATTTTAAGTAATTTATCATAGATTTTTAAATACTGCAGAACACACCCTTCCATATTTAGCACTTCAGCAATGGTTTGGTATAACCCTACAGAACATCACTGAACCTTAATTGTTGAGTCTGTTTTAGATCCTGGGGTTTTTTTCCTCTGTTTTTTTTTGTTTTGTTTTGTTTTGGGTTTTTTTGTTTGTTTTTGTAAAATCTAGACTGCCTTTTGCAAAACACCTACTTGTTTATACTAAATAGCAAGTTCTTGTTTCAGGACTTTCTAATGTTACAGCCACATGTGAGAACAGAACTTAAAAGCTGTTATCAGTTGCTGTGTAAAATCTGCATGATAATAAAGTCCATGCTTGAAACAACTTACACTCTAGATAGAGATTTGACAGATCAGAAACTGGGGTACAGAAAGATTAAGTTGACTCTCTGAAGGTTAAGGAAATCTAGGGTGGATCTCTGCTCAAATCTTGAGTATATTACAAGGCTTTTCTCTCTAGCCAGTGCCGATTATTGTGGCTTCATCTACTAGGATAAGAAACACAATATTAGAAGGGAAAATCCAAGTCCCCATTACTTCTGGGGATGAAAAAAAAAGAGGGAAAGGAATCAGTTTGACAAGTGCCACTCTCATATTATTCATTCTGTTAATATGTTCAGTCTCTGTCCTGTCTATTTTGATTATCAGTATCCAGGGGTGATGAACCAAACCCACATCACATTCTCTTCCTTTTATCTGGAGATGGGAGAGGGAATGCAGCCAGAATGGCTTAGTGCTTCTTCTCGACATCAGAGGGCCAGGTGGGAAGGGTCACATTGCCTGCCCACACATCATCCAGCCCGACCCAACACCTTACCTTTGCATTACAGCAGAAGTGGAGTCAATTTCCAGGAGCTCAGGCTGCTGCGAGTTGAAGGGACAGAGGTCTTAGGAAGGCAGGTGCATCTTGACAGTTTTCAGAGATGCCACAAGGTGAAGAAGGTGCAAAGGCAGGAACGTCCAGCTTTTCTAACGTCATTCAGGTGTTGGAGGTGAAGGAGAAAAAGGCATGCCTACTGCACATATGTAGCCAGCAGTGGCCTGAGTTGTTTATGCAGCTGTTGCGCTTTGTGGTGATGTCTCAAAACTGGAAAACTGATTTCATGGTCCCTGATGCGGATCACCTTCATATTGCAAATCTGAGCTGATGGAGGCCCGAACTCTCTGCAGCTCATTGCCTAGCTATATGGAGAAGGTGGGTTTTCATTGCAGTAGAATGCAACAGTATTGAAGATATACTTTAAAAATTAGTAACAATTAAAATACTATTAAATATAACCAGTAATTTAATAATAAGGGGTTGTTATTTCTTTTTTCCACTAATGCACTTTACAGATGGGTAAAATATATTTGGTTATGGTGTCTTTGTCCCCTTTCTAGTTTTTCCATTCAGCTCATAATTTTATTTAATGGAAGAGTCACTTCTCACATATTGGCTTGACAATTTACAAGCATTTGTTTGTGCTGAATTAAGCACATTTCCAAACTTTGTATGTTGCTGCTGACAGTTTGGGGATTGATTTTTCTCCCAAGAGAGATGCCTTTTTGTCTTTAAAGCAAATTGAAGTTGACTGTTGGAACATTCCCTGGTACAAAAGAGAATCTTCTTCAGGGATATTTTTCCACTGAGAACTCATTTTTAACTGAGAAGCTTCAGCAAGGTCATGTTTTTCATGACACCAAAAAAGAAAGAAAAGGGGTTCATGGACAAAGAAGTAGCATTGATTTTTAGAGTAAATAAATAGGAGCAAATATTTCCAAGCTTTTTCTCCTGCAGTGGTCTGTCAGGGAAGCGTGCTTAGATACGCAGTAGTAACAGTTTTCCAGACTTTTATTCTGAAACCATGTGTTTAGTGCTGGTTTGGGCAATAGCAGAAAAAGAATTTACCCATCCATGCTTTCTTATATATTTTACGAGTATAAATTTAAAAAAGTGCTGTAATATTTATTAGGACATTCAGATTCTCAAGAGCAGATTCAAGGCTTGTCCACATTGGCAACAATGGGAGGGGTGTAGAAAAATGAATGGCTTAATGAGTTTTATGTGAGGATGCGGGATTTTGACTGAACAGGTGCTTTATATAGTTTTCTTTCACAATAAGTAAAGCTAGATGCTCTGTCTTTTAGATAGACTCTGTGGCTAGCCATGCAGGGCTAGAGTTACTTTCTCAACTTTCTCAAACCCATTAGAAAAATCCTGGGCAGTTTTTTTGCAACAAGCATTACATCGTTGCTATATTGAAGGAATGCTGGGATTCATGTATGTAGCTCTCCCTCCAGGGACACTAGTGTCTGAAGTGCTGTATTTGAACTTAAAATAAAGAAAGGAGAGTTTTCTTTAAGTCTTCAGTGATTACATCTTTACTTTTGGGCACTATGTTTTGCTTTATAGGAATATCTATTCTTATACATATATAAATAGTCCTAAAATAAGATAGTGTGGATGTATGTATCTGGTCTGTTTTATGTTGTCAGAATGAAAACTACCTGACACCTGAACAACTAAGTTGAATACATGTGTCCTGGCCAGCAAATAAATCCAGTCACTGTTTTTGTGATGGTATCTGGCAGGTTACTGGTGAAGTGATGCATAAACATCATTAAACTCCCATTAAATTCTTGTTTCTGGCATGACTTCAACTGCTTTTGTTTTCTGTAACTTCATGCTGTTTTATCTCAGTCTTCTTATTCAGTCATACTTTAAGACCCATGTGACTCAACAAAAAATATATTTCTTCAGTCCTTCAATAAGGTACCAAATGACAAAGTCAAGCCCACTTGTTTTCGTTTCCTGGCACTCATGCCAAGCAAAGCCAAGGTGCTTTGTCCAAAGCTACTGTTTTTCACTACAGTGCACGTAAAAGTTAAAGAAACAAATTTCTTGAAGGAAGCCACATCCTGGTGGCTATAAAATCTCATTAGAAAGAGGTCAAGGTCTCTGCAGTCTTCTTTCAGGTCTTCTTTGGGATCTTCTCATTGGACTTTTCATGCATTTGAGTCCTGAAAACTTCACTTACCTTAATATCTTTGTGGAGACTTGGTTATCGATTGCCAGAATTTTGATTTGACCCTTTGGCCTTTGTTTTCCTGTCCCAGATTCCTTCCATAATATTTGTGACTGTCTTAGAGTAGTTACCAGGCTAAGACAGCAGCAAAATCCAAGAAACAAAACTTAAAATGTTCATCTTACTAAAAGTAAGAAAAAGTATCCTGCAACTTGTTAGATTGTCTTGTAGATGCAAAAGAAAACACTGGGATGTTTATTAGGACAGAGTAGGTTGAGGGATGAGAGAAAGCAGGGGCTGAGCTGCTCGGGCTCCAGAATTGGTTGCGACTTGTGAGCAACATCTCAGCGCTACCTGGCTTTCAGATGGAGGGGTAGCCCAAGCAGCAAGCAGCTCATATTTTCTGTTGTTTTCAGTTCTACAGCTTTGCTAATTAATTTTTAAATTTTTTTTACTCAGCTTCACCTTGGAGCTTGGGTCTTTTCCTGAAAGGAAGATATTAAATTAGATCATAGCGTCTATTAATAGCCCGAAAGTCCAAGTAGTCATATTGTATCACTTTATCCTCCTACTTTTTGTTGCGGCTAGGCCAGTTAGCTGTTGATCTGTATGAGCTGTAACTTCTGCCTTAATCAAGCTTGTTTCTGTTTTGTCCTTTTGCCTTATAGTATTTGGCATTAACTTTGTCTCCAGTCCTCTTCCATTTTGAATTGGGCTGTGCACCTAATTAGAGGTAATAGTTTCCTTCTTCCTACAGCAACAGCCAAGCAGATCTCTGCTGCATCTGCCTACCTGGGGGCTCCATTCCTGAACAACTGTGGCAGAGACTTCGGTAATTTAGTATTTCTCTTCTGCTTTTACATTGTTCTGTGGTTGGAACAAATGTGCCTCTAGATGTATTTCATCTACTTTGCTAAGCTGTGAAAATCATGGAAATACGTGTATTCTGAGTGGTCAAGGAGTGGTGGCATGAATGTTATAATCCTGTCCAGAAGGTTTTCATTCAGGATTGTTTTTAACAAAAGTTTAACATCTGTTAGGTTTGTATCAGGTTCTCGTTTTCAGTTAAGAAAGTATGCATAATTTTAATGATTTTGGTGTAATTTTTTTAAACTTCAGAGTTTCAGAAAAGAACTCTCATGTATCATCCAGGACTCAGAAATGATATTTTAACTAATCTGTGTGTAATGCCAGAATGTAAATTTCAAGTAGTTACATTTATAACTGTAGAGCAGAAGGGAGAACAACTTACAAAGGCAATTGTAGGAGGAGAACTTGTGCATAGCAGTGCATAGCGAATAAGATGCACAGCTTCCGTTATCAATAGGAGCTGCATGTCTAATCCACCAAGCTTGGTACTGAAGAAAATGTTCCCTGGGATGTCAGGTGTTAAGGGGAAGAATGGGCCTCTCACGTTCTTTGCACTTACAAGCCGGCTGTAACCTTTTGACTCTCTCTCTCTTTCTCTTCTTGAGTTTTGTTTCCTGAAAGGAAAAGGGGGTGGGGGGAGGTAGGGCTTATAGTGTGGAAGATCTGCCTCAAAGTACTGTAGTATATTTGCAAGGTTTCCTTTTTTTCCTGGAATTAATATCAGTTTTGTCTTGTTTTGTTTTCTTAAAGAAGCAGTTTCTTTTAAAGTAGAGTATTTAGAGTATGAATTAAGAGGTAGATATCTTACCGAATACCACTATCAGCGCTATAAAAGTGTACACATTCTACCGCAAATGTTTTTTTTACCTAAGTGAGAGGAAAATAGCTTCATTTAAGGGCAGAATAGGGGAGGAGAGCTCATTCTGTGAATTAATGTTGCAAGGTATTGCCTTTTGTATGGACCAGTATTTTGCAGAAAAACAAACCTAAAAATAAGAAGAAATTTCTTTTATGCTCAGAAGATCCCCTCATATGTCATGAACATATATTCCATCTATTAGACCATAAGCACTGACCACATTGAACTTGGGTGTACTCCAGGGCTGAAGTTCTGCACATGCAGAGAAAATGTTTGTATAATGCTCATAGATTTCACCTCCTTGCTATCTGTGAATTAGTATGTGTGAAAATATCCTGGTGCAAGGAGGAAGACTGGTATAAATGCACCCTAGGTGAACATCTACTTTTTAGAGTGAAAGAACATGTTATTGTGCTGAGCAGATGTAGGAAAAAAATTCTGTGGTGCATAATTAGGGTAGATCTTCGAACTTCATGTGTGTTGAGGAGAAACAGCAGAATTTGGTTATATGTATTCTGTTAGGAAGAATATGTCAAAACCTACTTTACCCTTCCTTGAAATACAGTCTGCTCTTCTGTTCTGGGCTTAAATATGGCAACTCTTTATCTTAAAAAACAAAAAACCAAGGAGAATGACATTACTTGTTCCTTATTGGAATGTATAATGCAAATTGTTGCTACGCTGGTCTTCACTATCGTTAACTAAAAGAGCCTTTTGCTCATAGAAGAGAGTCCTAAAGGAATTAGGTATTTCTGGCTACCATCTTGGGTTTGAGGACCATGTCCCTATTCTAACTCTTTATCTTTCTTTACTAGAGATTATTTTCAAATGGCTTGTGTTGCCTTTGCTTGGCTGAAATGTGGCAGCAATGGAGAGGAGCCAATGGAGGGGTAATCTTACAGCCAGCAATCAGGAAAAGGAAGAGCCCTTAGCCAGGGGAGTCAGCAGTGCCAGGAGGAGCCATTATTCTATTATTGTTTCCAGTGTGTAGGCATTGTTTTAAGTTACATTAAAAACATCCTTTAAATGTCTTTTGTTATTTGTGTCGTAAATTTTCCATATCAACCTTTCCAAAAAAAAAGAAAGTGTGTGAATCTATAACACATTTCCAAATGGAGTGTTTGGGGTGTATCTGGCTTTAAAAAATTGTGGGTTAAAGGGGAAACATGAGATCAAAAGAAATTTCTTGTACTTGGAGTGCCTGGAGGATCACAAAGATCAGGAGAACATGGCGTGTATTCCCTGTTTCTTAACACTTGCTGGAAACAACACTCTGGACAGCCTGGACACTGCCTGTTTACTTTTTTCTAGTATTAGGGGCACCAACTCTAATTTGAGGGCTCAACTCTCTAAATTCTCCAGGAACTTTACATTTAGATGGCTAAAGGAGAAATAATGAAGTGCATATTAATATTCATGTGCACGGATTTGTATTTATCTTCTGGAGATTGTGTGTTGAAACCCATAATGGATTTGTATGGTGATTTGTGAGATTTGATTTAGCTAGTTTGGTTGCTTTCAGTTACTCAGAAGTCCAGTGGCAATAGATATTTTATGTTCAATACTGCTTTAATTCCACTGTGTTGGAAGCATATGTTTTTAACTAGTATTGAAGGGATCCATATATTGAATATTATTACATTTTTATTGATAGACTTTAGCGAGAGAAAGAAACCTTCTGTAAGGCAAGTGGTATTTGGGATAAATGCAAAAAGATTAAATAATGTGTCCCAAATCACTGGGGTAGTCTGAGACACAAATGGGAACAAAACCCAAATCTCCTAAATCCTTGTCCAGTGTCTTAATCCTATTTTTTCATTCAAAACTAAAGTTTCTGTGATTATTATTTCCACTGCCAGGACTTTCCAAGGATTTAAATATGACCTAATTTATTAAATGCTGTCTTATGTGCAAGACAGAAGCAAAATCCTTACCCCAGGGCACTTACCCAGTGGCCCTGATCCTGCAATCTGATCTCTGGAATGAATGTCTGAACTAATACAAGCTCTGCCTGTTCACAGAATTTGACTGGGTCTTTAATGGAGAAGAGGCATGCAGATCGCAGGTTGTCTGCAATGTCCTCAATGAATTCCAATTAATTACCTCAACCTTCCTATTTCTGTGTGTTTCTCTGACTCCTGCGCAAGCTTTTGTGCAGCTGTTGCAAAGTTACCTTAAGTACAGAGTGAAGTTTTGGTTGGATCGTTTCTTTTTTCTCCCCCCCTCAACTATGTATAAGCCTTGATCTGTGGCACTACTAAAAGATGCTTTGCGATGTGCACCTTGAGATTAAAGTGCATTGCCCCTGCAGTGCATTGATCTTGTCTGGCCCAGAAAGGGGTTGTCATAGATCTGCTTTTGAAATCAGGACTCCCTCATGGGTTTTTCCAAGGCATCATCTCCATGTCATTGGGTTGGCAGGATTTGAAGCTGAGGGTCTTTTTGAAGTTTTCCTTCACACCAAGGGGTGTATACTTGACGTGTGGGAATCATGGTTAAGTTACACCCTCTTCTCCCTGTGTGTTCAGTGTAGGAGACATTATTGGAGCATTTAAATGTTCCAGACCTTTTTTTACAGTCGGTTGTTTTTTTTTGTTGTGTCAGAGTATTAAAATGAACAGTGCAGTTTTTATGCTCAGAACTCATTCGCTGGAAGGGACTGAAATACATGGGATGAATTTCATGAATTAATTAAAGAGCGCTACAAACATCTATGCTTTTGCAGCTACAGACAATAGTCTTATTTTAGGGAACGAGATCATATGGTTCATCAAATATCGCTCGTGCTGGTATTTTTTGTGTAAAGCAATTGTAAAGCGATATCACTTTAAAGCTTGCTTGTCTATGTTGCCTTTCAATCTCTTTTTAAGTACAAAAAAGTTAGTTTCTGGCAGCAAATGATTTGTTATTGGAAAAGCAAAGTAACGTTTCCATGATCAAAACTCTTCTTCCAGCAAAACCACGGTGTATGGAAAATTTTTGCAGCTTTCAGCGTTTATTTGATTTTGAACACTTTTGGTTATGTAAGTTTTAATAAGTAGCTTTGGTGTACCCCTAAAGGCACACCCCACACACTTATGTTGTGTGACAAAGGGTCACAAGTAATGGCTGCAAGCTAATTGATTGAGAAAGGCTTGTCTGACTGGGCCCCTTTGAGTCCTCCCTTTACATTCCTAAATTTCTGTAAAGGAGGCACTGGCAGCTTCGCCTGGCGAGAGGAGGGGTTGGGGGAAAGGGAGGAAGTTTCTCAGTTTCTGATTATGCGCAGAGTTTCCTTGTACTGAGCTTATGTTCTCCACCCACTACTTAGTAAGTAAAGCTTTATCCCTGTGAGTACCAGAAAAGTGATTTGAGTATTTATTGAGCAAGGAGAACAAACTGCTTGCTTCAGGCAGGGAGAAAGCTTATGGAAATGATATTAGACCTTCAGCAAAGTGCACAGCTGCATTATACAGAAGCTGAGACTCAAACTGACAGGCAAATAAGCCAGATCACGGAAGGGGCCTCTGTGTGGCAGCTCTGAGCTACCAAGTGTTGGACAACTAGGCAAAAAGTGAAATGGAACAGGGCAGAAAATAACATACTAACTTCAGGCAACTGTTGCTTTTTCATGGTGAGTCCAGATTTGAAATATTGTTTTGAATGTGGCTATTTCTGTTGTTTCTAAAATCCCTTCCGTTTTACTACAGCAATCCTTTTGCGAAGGTCATTGTGTTACAGATTATTTGTCCGGATGTGCACTTCAATTCTGAACGATACAGAAATATATAGGGATGGTCCTTTCCTTGCTGCTTGCTCTCTATGTTTCTTTTGCTTCTTTCAGGAGAGAGGTCCCTTTTATAAGAGCACACTGCATGGCTTCCAGTCTGGAAAGAAATAGTTTTGCAATGGGCACTTGGTATGCAGCAGCATATAGGTGAACAGGAGAACATAATTTCTGTGCAGCTTTTTCTGCAGTTTGAGCTTTGTGGCACCTCTCCGTTACTCCTTATTTCAGCGCCTTATCTTGAGAATGTATGGCATGGTCACTATGAAAAGAGCTTTGTGTTTGAATTCCTGGTGAGTCGAAGGGTCAGGGCCTATGAGTTATCTGCCTGCCAGCAAGACTCATTGCTGTGTCCCTTTAGTTTTCAAGCTAAAATAGAAAAAACATGTGTCCTCATCCCTTTTATATAAACATATTTTGAATTCAGGTTTTACATGCTGTTTGTGTGTGCTTTGTTCTTTTCACAAACTTGGTTTGTGAGGGGAGCCAGTTTTATTCTATCCATATTTATTTTATTTACTCAAGCTTTCTTGCAGCTTTTTTTTTTCTTTTTTCTTTTTTTTTTTTTTTGCATTCCTTTGTTGTGATGCACATAAGTTTTTCTTAAAACAACAGTCAGTGATTCTGGTTTCTGCTAAGAGACAAGGGATTTTTATTTGTATACATATTTCTCAAAATATCAGTGCACTCCTTTGATTTTAGGTAGCTGTAAAATTATACAGAAGATAAGGCTTTTGTAACTTTTGTCCCTCTTGAGGAGGGAAGCAGAATACTTTTGGACAAGTTCTTGAACAGATTGTGTGAGATACGCTAGTTATCTCATGTAATAGTAATAAACGATTTGAGCTATAATGTTATTTCAGTCAGTGACTTCAGTTTGAAAAAGCTGTTTTATTAGCATGGCAACAGCATTAAACATTACACGTTGACAGTAACATTAGAAATATGCTTGCCAAACTGCTTAGTGGATAAAATTTAGAGCAATAAATCATAAAGGCATGTTGAAGTTACTCTGTATGTGATATTTTAAGATGCCTATGATTTAGAGAAGAAACAACTCTAACTGCTTTTCCTCTCCAACAGAAGTGTGGTTCTGTACAAAATGATCTTACTTGTATCTTTCTTTAATTAAATAGCTTTCTTTTCAAACAACAAAAAAGGGCCAAAATCGTAAGGTGCAAGAGAAGTGTTGGAATTATATAACATTTATTTTGAGCTAAAGGAAAAACACACATTTGATAGGATAATTCGACTAAACAATGTAAAGAGCTGGCCAGATGAACTCTCCACAGAGAGTGCGTTACTATTAGTTTCTCTACCTGACTTTCTAAGTCTATATGCTCATCTGAAGACTAACAGTTAGCTAAGTGCTTATTTTTTAAAAAAAAAAGATGGTGCTTCAGATCTGGGCTGATCTGATGTTGCATCCCTTTCAAGTGGAGAAGTTCATGTTGTTCACCTATTGTGTTCATTCTTGTTTTCCAGTCAGAGATCGCAAGTTTGGCCATGAATTTTTTTTTTAAAAAAAGAGGGAAAATTGTTACAAAGAAATGCTAACAAATACAGAGTGGAAGGAGATATTGAAACATAAGATGATCTGAACAGACCTCATGTTTCATGTTTTCTTATTATGTATTGGATTGCTAGTTATTTTGACTTGGACTAAACGTTAAACCCTCTACAAGAAAATCCTTGGCTGAGTCCTTAAACAGTGCAATTACGGAGACGCTTTTCTTTTAACAGTTTCAGCGTTCACTTTCAGGGAAGGAAATGTGTCCTCTTATGTAGTGTAATAAATTATTTTTCTCTTGTCTGTGCTGCGATGGAGGAATACCTGCTGAAGTGCTTCTTGCAACCTGAAAACCTGACAGCAAAAAAAACTTTATAGAGTTGGTTTCCTTACAGCTTTGGCAACTGCTGGAGAGCTGGTTGCCTCCTGGCGGTAGCAAGGCGCTTGGGGAGCAGGGGATGGTGAGTGCTCACGTGCAGCCACTTCCCTCGCCAGTGCTTAGGCAGAAGACCTGCCCTCTCTCTGCCATGAGGTTTTGATTGGCAAAATAAGGCACCAGTGTTGTTGTGAAACCTAATTAGAGGATTATGAAACGTTTCTTCATGCTCTGATGGAAAGTGTGATGAAGGGAAAAGGGCTTGAGGAGGAGGAGAATAATTTCCTTATTTTGTGCTTATATCATTAAAAGGAGAATATCTGCTCACAGTAGCTGTGTTCTGTAATTCATGGAGACGCATATGATAATGACGCAGGTGATGAATAACTGGTGCATTCTTACTGATGATCTAAGTTACCGTGTTCACGGAGGAGCGACACAACCTAACGTGGTTGCAAGGAAGTTCAGCTATCACTAGCGTATCTCCAAATATTACTGTTTTAACTTAGAGAAAAGTGACATCATTAGCTCAGACTAAAATAATTATATTGGCTTTTTACACTGTCTGACACTAGTTAGCAAAGAAAAGGCAAGCGTGAAAACTTTAAACACAATTGCTTTAGATCTTTCACTTCTTTGAAAGATTTGTATTTAATGTTATCTATGATGTTTAGACAAGGAGGAACTAGATTTGATTGGGAATTAAATACACAAGAGCTTTTGGAGGTTCCCTTTTAGGTTTGTTCTGTTTTTAGGGAAGTGATCAGTGGAAGGAGGAAAAGCTTT
Organism: Dromaius novaehollandiae; assembly: GCF_036370855.1. Taxonomy (NCBI): domain Eukaryota; kingdom Metazoa; phylum Chordata; class Aves; order Casuariiformes; family Dromaiidae; genus Dromaius; species Dromaius novaehollandiae. Next base: position 110,176,288 of record NC_088098.1, read on the forward strand.
ATGTACAAGACATGTTCATTTCATTGACATCTATACACTGCAGAAATAGGTCTCCATGGTGCTTATCGATATCTATACTGCCACATGAGACAGGATGGATGTTCAAGACTAACAGAGGATTTTTCTGTCAAAGAGAGTAACTAGTTTGTGGTTTAAGGACAAAGCGATATCTATACTGAGATATATATAATTAATAGGAACAGGAGAATTTTAGCATTCGTGGTGCCAATGAATCACAGTATTGGTAAGACAAATTACAGCAAAACCTTATGTTCTAGCAAATTTTAAAGATTTTTTTTAAGAAATTAAAAAAATCTTTCATGTGCTCAGCTATAACTGGTGGTCATGTTTTGAAGTTCTTTTCTGACTGTAATTGGTTGGGCCTTAGTTTTCTTTGATCTGCAAGCTTTATGGATCCATGAACCGTAGATCCAAAAAAAAAAAAAAAGAGAGAGAGAATTGCGAACCTTGATGTTCAGTAAATAGTTGAGAGAGCAAGCAAGCATGTTTCAAGGGAAACAGAAGATGTACATGCTGCTTGTCCATGATGATACATGGTGAAAGAGGTCAGAGACCTGATCTTTGGAATACCCAAATCAACTTTCAATTTAGTTTATTCTCCTGGCAGCATATTCAAAACATCAGCAGAAGACTATCACAGATGGAGATGATGATGGTGTAAGAAGAACAAATAAAAGGAGAGACATGTGGGTCCTGAGGTGATGTAAGCCATTGTAGTATGTGGGGAAAGAGAATGGACACAGAGAACAAGCAGAAGTAATGGGATATGAGGATAGGAGCAGTAGTAATGGAGGGAGGCAGGACCTTAAGGAAGAAAATAGAAGAGGTGATGTAAACACAGAAGAAAGATGGCATGAGAGAGGAAATCCACCCTATCTGAAATGCTTTGTCTTAGGAGTCACTGATACAAGTCTGTGCCCCAGGAATTGTCAGCTGAAGTGCAATCATCTGACTTAAGCAGGGCAAGAGGGAAAATACTGAGGAAAAAATGAGAAAAACAATGAGAAAAGTGCCACTTTTCTCCCAGTTTGTTCAGAAACATTCCCGCTGTTGACATTTGAGTTTCCTGCGTGAAGTAATACATTCACCCAGGAAAAAGGCAGTTCCTTCCAAAATTACTGTCACTGCATTTGAGAGAGGGGAGCTCTGGGAGGGAGGGAACCTCTCTTTTCCAGCTTCTTTTATTTGCTTTGCTCTGTCTAGTGGTGAAGGTAGAGATGATGACTGATGGTTACGTTTGTTGGGACAGGTTGTTTTTGTGAGCACAGATTAAGTTTCTCTTTCAGCTGCAATAGCTGTAACTTTTTAAAAATTCTTGTAGAAATCATTGGAAGGTCTTTTGGCAATTCCGATTCTCAGGCCTGGGAAAGATGCAGGCCATTTGCAGCATGAAATGCGAGGCAAAAGAAAAAAAGAAATCAGTGGAGTGGAAGAAGAGGAAGATGGCTGTGGATCTTCCTCTACCACTCTTCTGACCAGATGATTCTCTTCTGATTTTTTTCCATCAGCCAGGGCTTTATCCAAAACTCCTCCAGAGATCCTGCTGAGCTCAGTAGGGATTGGATGAGGCCTTATATTAAAGTCCCTCACCCTTCAGTTTAAAACAGTATTCACAATGATTTGCAATGTATTTCTGTGGCCTCCATAATGGTTTAAGATTTCTCAGTATTCTACTGATACTCACACCCATAGTACTAGATTAAGTTAGTACAGTTTAGTGCTACTTCTAGTTACTCAGATGCCTACTTTTTCTGTAGAGAAATATCCAGTGATTCAATCAGTAACTAAATGTATGAATGCATTTACCAATTCTAATGTTACCCTTAAAGCTCAAAGGTGATACGTTAGTGTAAATTGTTTAATTCCAGTTTAGTTAGCAATATTATGAAAGTTGTTATGAAACACAGCTTGAAGTGCAAAAAGCATCCTCTTCTGCCTCTCTTAAATTCTTTTGAATCAAATTATTTCATGCCTCTCACCAACTCTCCACATGTCTGCACCCAGTAACTCTCCTACAGATATAAACTTCCTGTGGCAGAGACCCTGGCCTTTTAATTGTGCCTGTTTGGAACCATGCATGCTTAATGGTGTTAAATGAAAAAGCAAAATATAAATAAGATTAAAGAGAAACTCCTACCCTGAAGCATATGCCCTTGGCTGTTGACGGTATTCATTATTTCCAGAAAGCAGCATCAGCTGAAGCTGTCCTTCCAAGTATATTTTTCTTTGTGGCAGAGCTGGTTGAAGCAACCCGTATGCTCTTTCACTGCTACTTCTCCCAGTTCTGTGCTCCCTTGCGGCCTCTGAAAATATTTACCTGGTTTTGGTGTATGTTTTAAAAACTACTCATGATTCTGACTCAGTTGCCATTGAGCATCTGTTATTTCAGACTTTGTATAATAAATTTGTGAAATTAAAAAAAAAAAAAAGGGTCCCTAGTAGAAGAAAGTAAGGTATAAATGAGGAAAACACAGGAGAAAATGATCAACAACCAACTTTATTCATAAAACATACAAAATGTAACACAGCAGACTGACAGAATCAATCCATGCTGAAAATACACTTTTATTTATGAGATAGGACTCAGACTGCATTCTGTATTGACCCCATACAACTTATTTTCCCCAACTCTGTCTAGGAACTTCCAAGGAAAAGATGGGAATTCCCAGAAGTACCAAATGTTGGCCCAGCTATCCTTCCACTGAAATCAATGAGAGCTGTGGTAGTATAATGCAAAAGCTCTACAAATTGATAGCTTATGCTAAAGATAAAGCAGGACTCCTAGGATTTTCTTTCCTTTATGTATTTTTTTAATCTACAATCTACTGCCAGTATCTGGGAAAATAACTACGGCAGGACCTTGTATGACAATCATGTTTTAGGTTGCATCAAACCATTTCCTGTCTATCACTTTGCCATTTTCTGAAACACGAATATTTTGGCTGAAATTTTTCATAGCGTAGTCCCAAACCACAGGTGATTGGTTTCTTTAACTTTTGTCTTTTTTGTTGTTAAAGGAAATATGTTAACATTATTTTAAGCAGCAGGAAAAGTGGGAATAAATTATACTTTTCCTGTTAAAGTAAACCCAAACAAAACAAACTCAAGAACTCAACTTGTTCAAAGTCTTTGAACAACTACTTCTGAAACAATATGATCAAGAGGTGGTTTGTCAACTTCTTTTAAAGGGTTTGGGGTAATAAAAAAGATCTACATTATTATATACTGGAGATGTTAAATTATGGGTATGTATTATATGTCTTTTGGCAGCAAAGTGTTAGAATACACCCTGATTTTTTTTTTATTTGCTATGAAGATCATATGAAAAATGAGGCATTGCATATGTATAGTACTGAGTGGCCTGTCCTTAGAGAGCACAATGGTGAAAGAGCTTGCACTGTGCTTGTATCTGTGGTTAATCTAGGTCGGTGCTGAGAAGTAAAAAACAGGACATAAGATGGCCATCTCTGGATGTCTCGTGTGGAAAAGGAATGAATATCTTCTTCATCCCTGAGATTCTTGAAGTATTGTTAGTACTCTATTTTGATATTGATCGTTAATTTTAATGTTGCTGCTTGCAGTTTCCAAGAATTGTTTTGGTTTGATTACTGAACCAGAAGTTAAGACTCACAATCAGTTTTTAGTAGAGCTTTTTCAGAAAAAGAGAGAATTTCATGCAGCTTGAAAGGTCCTGAGCAAAGAGCACTTGTGTAAGTTTTATATGGATGTCGCTGTGTATTTGTATGGCTAATAATAGTCCTCGGAAGATGCGTTCTGTCATGAAGCCTTCCCAGACTGTATCTTTGAACAGCAGCAGGATGTATTAACTCAAAATCTACAGACAGTTCCCCCCCCCCCTTAATATCGTGTGCAGGGAGACACATCATTGCAACAATTCAGCTCCCTCCACATCATTTATGCAATTGTCACCAGGCAAGTGACAACAGTGCTGTGACTAGTTGGTAGGCATAAATAAGGTAATTGGCCAGATGGCTGCTCTCAGACAGAACAGGCAGTGGCAACCTTCTCCCTGTCTTACCTCAAAGCTTCCACTATTTGAGGTTTCTAACTCAAACACTGATGTTCACAAACCTGTTATTTGTGAAACAGTAGTATCATGCCAAATATTGCTAGATTATGGAGTGCGTACATGTTGCTTTATTTTGGGTGTATCAGCAGGTAATGGAAAATACAGCTTCTGAATTGTTTTTGAAGTAAAAATTTAGAGAATTCCATAGCAACCCACTAAGTGAATATTAAAGTATTCTGATTAATATTCAAGTATCAGGGAGCAGTGTGATTGTGACACACAAAACCTTGACTGGATTCTGTGTATTACTATTTTTATTTTATGTTAAGACTTCAATCATGCCATCATAGATTGTACATTTTTTCAACAGCATTTTCAACAGCTTCTCTGCAAAAAGTAAATCTTTCTGAAAAAAGAATATTATGATGAACAAAAGCAATATGTGAAAGCCTGTGGGGAAATAAGGACATTTTTAGGGAAAATAAAGTGGATTTGACTGCACTTAACTGATTATGCTGTATTTAATAAATATCAAATGATGCTGTTACTATACAACTGATTTCTTTTTGCCTCAATCTTCTCAGCTATAACTTGGAATTAGTAAAACTTCTTATACATGCTCTGATATTACTACTGTAAAGAATTCTTAAATCATTGAGTATGGATTCGCAAAGAAAAAAAGTGCCAGACATTTTTTTAAGAGTTGGCCAAAACCGAAACATAAAAGCTTTAGATGGAAATTTTGCTCTTTTGCCTGAATTGAGCAAAATCTGTGTGTAGTTGAACTTTGGCCTGTTTTTCAGGTGGGGGAATTTGTTCTTAAGATAGTCATGAATTGTTGGAAAGAACTTCTAAAGTCAGATGTCAAAGCTTGGTTGAACACTTTGATTTTGGTTTAGATATTTGAAAATACAGCTATTATACAGGAATTCAGAAACAAAAATGCACTAAACAATAGCCTTGACATGGTGTCTCTCTCTGTCAGTCTGTGTTTACTCCGAGTTTCCGACAGCATTAAGAAGTTCGAAAAGTTTCAGTCTACATCTGGATTTAGAAATCTTGAAGTGTCATCCAACTTCCTTATAGCCTTGGGCAAATCACTGTAAACATGTAATTTCTTATCAGTAAAAATCATGTTAAATTTCTGGGTTTTTTTAACGAATGCATTCCTTTTTATATCCAAGTGTATGAATTGGATTTTATATATATATATTTAACTTTACAGGTCTAATGGTCTGTTTTATGTGTGTAATTGTTTCCATCTGGTGGGATGGGTTTGTACCTGGCCATTGTTATGTCTCAAGTCGGGAAGTGAGAGTCCTGTGTTTTAAAGTGTGAAGTATACTGCAGATCACACTTAAAGGGAGATGCTATGTTCCTGTCATATTGAAAATGAGGTCAGTCATCATGAATTCCTAATTATGGATTTAAGATCCTAATGTTAGGAAGCATTAAAAAAAAAAACAAACCAAAATCTTGGCCAGACATTTCCCAGTGCTCATGAACTTCCAGATTTTCAACATCGTTATTCTTAAATATTTGTTACTACCCTTGTTTTCTAAGGAAGTGAGACTTCTACGGAGGTTTGCCTCTTCCCTCTCCCCTTTCTCTCCTCCATAGCTTTTGAACCCTTTCATCTCTCTTAGTTAAATATGAAAGCAAGGTAGAATTCTCAATGCAAGTCATGTCTTATGAAAATCTGTGGCAGTATGGAGGAAAGAAACCCGAATTACTGCCAACTTTGAGGAAAAGGCAGGCAGAACATAGCTGTTATACATTCTGTTTGGCAGTGCCTCAGTGGCCAAACAAAATGTGCATAGTTCCAGACTAGTCACAGCACAGTTTTCTTCTGCCAGGCAATAGTGTAATAGGCAATGTGGAGAGATCTGGGGCTTTGCAGTGAGAAAAAAGAATATGGAGTTACAGAGCAAAAGAGCATAAATTTGTAGGAAAGCAGGTTTCATTCAATCTGCTGCTTACAGGACAACTTGGGTTGCTATTATAGCAGAAGAATAAAGACCCAAATGCCAGAAGATCTTAAAAGGATGTAAATTGCTTGCTATAGGCAAACAAGAACATCTTGTTTGAATTTTTTTTTTTCTATTTACTGAGCTTTTTTTCCTGTATGGAAAAATTCACATACTGTTTCAGTCATCGTATGCTGCACTGAACACATGATGGTCTTACTGATCTTTCATATGCGATGCAAAACTGCAGTTTTTAAGTCCTGTATAAACAGTAAGATAGAGATACTGAAACACTGAATAAGAGAAATAAGGTAGGGGAAGCTTGCTTTTTAGAACTGAGAATTTAACTTGTTTCTTTTTCTGGCTCTTTTCCTGAAGTCAGCATAGACGTGTTTAGATGGGGATGAAAGCTTCATTTTAAAGCAGTTTAGTGTTTTCTGTTTGTTTATATTTAAAGTACTTATGTATCCTATCTTACCTTGGATATATTGCATACTTCTGTGGACTTGGGATTACCCATCTGTAGATGAGAGTAATAATACTAAAAATATTAATGCTTGCCTGTTCTTTTGATTTAAATAACATTTATAAAGAGCTTTGTAATTGTCAGATGGAAGAGTTGTGTCAATGTAAATGAATCACTGTTACCTTATATGATTTCACTAATTACATGGATACAATTTTCTAAAATGTTGGAGTGAGTGAGTACGATCATTGCCTTTTTCCTGCAGTCATTCAAGATCAGGGCAAACATTAATTTTGGTGAGTATGCTTTTGTTTCATAAGCTAAATGAATGCCAGATCATGATGTTCTGTAATCACTAGTTTGTTTATTGTGGGAAAAAGTAACCTGGGTCATTTGAATATCAGTTGTCTTTTATGGACTGTTTTAGAAAGGTACTAGTTCTAAACATGATCCTTGGTATTCTTCAAGATAGGAATGTTTCCACTAGCAACAGGAAGTCTTAATGATTTAGGTCACTCTGCATACAGAAGTCCATTCAGCAGTAACTTTTGGATCGAGTTTGTAGCTGTAGTTTAAAAAGTTATTAGCAATTAGGATGAACTCTGAACTTCTGAGCTGCTGAATAACAGAGCGCGCTGTATATCCGTATTTTTAAAGCAAAAAGAACTGAAATGTTGAAATAGTATGATTCAGCAGTAGTGCAGGGGTGTGTGTGTGTGTGTGGTTTTCCAATGCAGTAAGAAGTTTATCCCAGAACCCCTTTCTATTCCAAAAGCCCTCTGCTTGTGATCCACTTTAAGTGATCCTGAATACAGTTGTGATCCTGAGGGTTGTCTAAGGACTTCATTTTAAAGGAACTGTACTTCTAAAGTGGCGTGAATTCTTTGTGGTAGGGTTATTAGGATGTGAATTCATGGTTCTGTTTGTTTGATAATTTTGGTTATGGCTTGAGACAAGTTCTGCAGAAGCCTCATTGTCCATCACAAAGTTGCTATGGGCACCAGCACACAGGAAAGAAAAAACAGAAATAAACTAAAACCCCTCAGCAGACCATGCTAAATATATTATAAATTAATGCTAATTGGACAGAACAATAGTGTGAACCAAAACTTTGTGAAGATGGAAAATGGGATTTAAAGTTTGAAGAAACATTTAGCTATGTGTGTTGTTACATTTTCACAAATGTAAGCTCTTGCAAATGGGGATAGATTTTCATAATAGCTCAACCTGATGATAAGTACTAAGGTAAGCAGTCAGATTTTAGAAAGCACTTGGTCCACTCTTTAACAAACAAATGTACAGTATATAGAGAATGTTTTAAAAATATCTCCTACATGTCTTGCTGGGAACTGTTTTGTGTGCTCCGTGCTTGCAAAAATGGCTGTGGCATAAGTGTTTGAGATCTAACCATTTGGCAACACATCTGCAAACTCTTTTGCATGTCTGAACCTAACTGCTAGCCAGAATTTTCTCTGGTGTTTAGGCACAGTTGCGTTTCACCACTACCTGCTGTGCATACAAGTTTGGCACTCAGGATGCCAGTCTTTTCCACTCTTCATGGCAATTAGAGTTTGAGGGAATTTCTCAAAACAGTCTTCCATTCCTGTAACTGGTAATGCAGAAAATAAGACTACTGTGAAAGTGACATATGAAGGTCTTTCTTTCGCTCCTTTTGGTGTATTTCTGAACACCCTTTTTGGTGGGTCAACCATGGGGGTTTTCTGAAGGGAAAAAAGTTTTGGTATGTGCAACAGCAAATCACTGCTTCCCAGCAAGGGCTTTCTGCCCTTCAGAGCTCTCCCATTTCATGTCAGTTCAGTAACCAGGGACGAGACCAGTAGTGTGCTTTTTCTTTTAGCAGCATGTTGTGATGTTAGAACTTCCTGCAAAATCATATGTTTCATATGGTTTTTATACTTTAATCGCATTTTTTTAAAGTGCTTCCAGATGCAAGCACATATTTGATTGCAGTTTACTGCACATGCTTATGCACTGATAAACTAGTAAGACCTGCATCCAACACCCTTTAAAGCAATAGACGGCTTTCCACTCATTTCCACAAACTCTGGTTAGGCCCTTAGACTATCACTGTTGCTACAGTCAATGGATCAGTGTTGCCAGTTTCCTCAGAAGTGTTTAGTAATAGTACAATGGTTAGAATAATTACCATTGTTTAGTAATCTGATGAGTTTTATTGCTTTTCCTTTTCCTTCTTCCCCCGTGAAACAGTCCAGAAATCTACTCAGGGTTCAGCTCAGTTTCTGCTGACTGTGGGCAAAGGCCCCATCCAAACAGAGAGGCTGGACAGACACCATTGCATTCCCTGGTGCCAGAGTATGTGCTGAGGACTCCCATGTTTCTGCACAAGAAATACTAATGTGTGCACTGCAAGATTAAAACATTCTGGACCTCAGAAATCCTCAGGCAAATGCACTGAAGATGCTAATGTAGGAAGTAAAATGCCTTTCTTTTCTCCTTCCCCACTCCCTGCCCTCGACTGGGAAATTCATGTCTGTTCATAGCATCCCTTCACCAGAAGACTGCAGATACAGTAGGCAGATCTTGTGCCCTGCTGCTTTCCCACAGAGCAGCCCTTCTGAGCACAGATAGTGCCCCTAAGGGAGACAGGCCACAGGAAAAGGATGGGATGAGTTTCCCATGAAATGTGATAAATGGCTGGAAGTGCATGCAAGATAAGTGAGGCACATGCTGCTTTTGCAGAAGGCTCAGTCTCACTTGCGGTTCACCCATTTTTCCTTTCCAAAGAGAAATCATTAGCAAAATCAAATGCCAGCAGGTCACTTGTTTGCTAAATCAGATTTTGTAGGAGTTGAAATGGGCATTTATGGAGAGCTGAAAAATAAAGCAGCTCTCTGCAGTGCCTGGATGGTGGGAGGTAGATGAAGCTGCTACCTCATCGTACAGAACCCCTCTTGAAAGTCTCTTACTCACGGAGAGTAACGTGAGGATCTGGGGTCCTAAACAAGAGGAAAAGCATGGAGTAGATACATAATAGCCACAGAATAGATTTCCTGAAAGAACTGGAGGCTTCGGGACAGGTAGAAGTTCTCATCTTACGAGTAAGAAAACTAAAAGCTTGGAAGCCTGTAACACAGGTAAAATTGGAGTATTTTGCAAAAGCTCAGTGATTGAAAGCTAAGAAAAGGAACCTCTGCTTCATATATTCATAGACAACGATAAATTGGGAGATCAGGAAGAGACCAATGGTAAAGTCCAGTCAGGTCATGCCAGGTAGTGGCATTTGCTGGAAGCTTCAAGAAAAAGACTGTATGAGAGATGCACAGAAACGTTCATCATTTCTCTGAATTGCTTCAAATGTTGGGGTAAAGTGAACTCAGTTTTGGCTTGGAGGCTGCAAGATGCTGGGATTTTACAAAAAAAAAATTTACTTGGCAAACTCAGGACATCCCAAATATTCATAAACTGGAAAGGACTGTGCCAGTACTTCTCTCATGCAGTGATAGAGAAAAACACCTATGATAGGAAAGTACTGTACATTGAATTTAGTAACAAAGTTTCTATTCCGATCACAGTCCTGTGGGTAGATTGTATATAAAGTCATTTTAGACCTGTTAGATGTGAGTTGCTAGAATTGCTCTAAAAAGAGGAGAAATAACAGAAGCCTGGTAATTAAACATGCTGATTAAAAAAAATTTGGAGGGAAAATATTTATTGCAATAAGATTGAAGCACTTAAAATCTTTTCAGTTAGAGTCTCAGACTAGCCTTTGTGCACCAGTGGCATTTAAATTAAAACCGGTAGGTTTCCATAAATAGGAAAGTTGGTTTTGATGAAGGAAAAATTTTTGATGAAAACAGCTTCCATTTGAAATCCCTGATTGCATCTATAAAGAAACTCTTGTCCTTTGAACACTATCCTTTTGGCATACCGTTGATGACAATAAACTTAAATGCAAGTACTGAGAGATACCAGCATATGTGTATGTGTGTATGTATATTTGTATGTGTAACTGCAAATTGGAATTAATTGGGAATTTCAGTTTATCTACATTAAATGCAGATGCACTCTTATGATCCCTTTCCCCCAATCTGATCAGACAAGGAAATATTTACAGTTCCTTGACAGCTGTGAGATAAGCACTGCCCACTGTACCACATATGCGTGAGGCTCCATTTTGAGCAGAATATAAATACAACACTTCCACAGTACACATGCTTGTGTGAAGACCTGCAAATAATTGCTAAGAATGGGCATCTGGGATGATATGTAGTGCTAACATAGGCTGGAAAACATCGCATAGTAATCTGTAATTTTCACAAGAAGTTATTTTTCAAACATTATTTGATTGCTGTTTTTTGCTAGCAGTATGTCTTGATGTCATCGTTTCACAATATCAACACAATCTAAAAATTCCTTTAAAAAAGGAAAACAGGTACTACTTTTTATTATATGATTATTTGTATAACTAAGATTAGGATAGCTTCGATCCATTAAATTGTCCCTGCTGTACCTGTTTTTCAAATTCTACAGTGAGGAAGTAAGGTCAGTTTGCTTAGATGTGCGTTTAAAATGGATGCCAAGGTAATCTTCCATTGCAATAGTTGTAATAAGGAAGGAGCCATTACTCTATGAAACAGAATCTTTTTTAAAGGTGATTTGTGCTAAAATAACACAGACATAAACTGGCAGTCTCAGTCCATTACTGATGTTGCCCACTGTTGTTTAGTATGTGTTCAGAGAAATCTGTAAGGTCCCTCTGTAAGTGCTTTTCAGTCAGCGGTGGTTGCTGGCAAGGTTCATTAAAGGCTCTATTTTCAGGAAATTTCTTTTATTATTCTGCTTTCACTATCTTGTCCTTACAAAGATATCTTATTGTATATTCATAAGGAGCATAAATTCTATTCCAGCATATGATGTCTTTGATAGAATTCATAGAGCAGCTACTACTTTATAGATGGGCTATATTTATATTGAGAAGGCAAGGATTTGCTGTTGCTCATCTTGTATATTATGTTATGCATGTTAATATTTTCTGTGCTTCCAAACTTGGGAGAAAAATAACTTGGGACAAATAATTTTGCTTACTTTTTATTTTCTTTATCTTTTATCCCCAGGAGTAGTAATTTTTCAAATCTTCAATACTTAAACTATTAAGGAATATAATTTTTTGCAAGTGTTTCATTAAGTGCAGCAAATGGCTCAATGTCCTCCTGTATCAACACTACCCCAGGTGTAGAGTGGGGAGGAAAAGCTTCCTGAAAGTGCAGCACTAAGAATCACCGTATCCTTTAAAGTAGCCCTCTCTAATACAAGGTACTTACAGGAGCAGTGTTGGACTCTTGAAGAGTGTATCGTAGTTTTAAAGACCTGAGCTCCTGAGGTCACGAGATCAGGTTAAAATCTTGTTTTTCTTAAAAAAAAAAAAAAAGAAGAAAAAAAGTGAAAAAGTACATAGTCCAAATTGTTATAGAAAAGAGCTAGAAAAGATTTAGGGTAAACTCAAGTCATCGGTAGAAGATAAATTTTAAAAATCCACCATGTATTTTAATCTAATTTAATTTTCTAATATCACAGCACTTTTAAGTCTTACTGTTTGTACATGCTAACATGGTAGCTCCTGTGGAGGCATACAGTGTGTGTGTATATATATAGAAAAGAGAGAGATCACCCTCAAAATGTCATCTGATTTCTCTAGTCCTTACTAGCTGAAGGTAGCTGAAAACATGATAAATGGAACAAAAATAAGATAGCACAATAGGTAATTGGCAATTTAATCAATAAATAGATAGACCGCAATGTAAATACCTGTTGATATTCATAGTGTCTGAGATCACTGACAGGGGTTCAGTGCTTCTCCTGCTTTCTACTGCTTTAGCAATCTTGTAGCCATAAACCTGCCTTATAATTGCCAATTAAATAGGGTTTATGGCTGCTTTGTGTTACTCAAGTGACGCAGAAGATCGGCATGTACCAATGAAACTAGCCTATTGTTTTGCTTTTTTTAAACAGACCTCAGTAACATAAGGTGATCTCAACGCCTTGTGCTTACGCCAACACCCTGCGTGTTGGATGATCCTCTCCCTCCCTAGAAATTAATCACAAAAGAAGTTATTTGAATGAACTAATTGGTTATAGGCTATTTGGCCAGTAAGGACCATTCAACTCATCTAGCAGTTGGAGTGTGTGGATCTTGGAGACTCAGACTGCAGCCTTAACCAGGAAGAGAAACGGCAAACAGCTGGGGAGGTACCGGGCTCAGGCTGGCAAGGAAGGTAGGCAGCAGTTGGAGAGCAGGGCCATCAGGTACCTGCCAGGGAAGACTGAGGAACAGAAAAAAACTGCAGCTGGGAGCAGAAGGGCCTTAAACTGAACCTCTCCTCCCCCTTATTTTCTATTTAGTATCTCCCATTACATGTGCCTTATATTCATTTAGAAAAAACAGCTTTTGTTCACTCAGCCCAATTCTACTGAAAATTACATTCCACAGTAGTAAAAAATCTGTGATGATTTACCTTTGTGGTAGCTGCTCCAGCATAGAGATTTTCCCCAAAAGCTTTTCTTTAGTCACTTTTAAATTTTGTGTTCATCTGCCTCTCTTCCACATCAGTATGTACTAGCTTAGAGTGTGTGCTGTATGTCATGTTTTGTATGTCATAATCTTATTACATATGTTATTCTTTCTCATTTCATTAATCTTATAAGAAGAAAAAGTATTTGTAATAAGTAGATCACCAATATGGGAATCACATCTTATTAAGAAATTAGTATTTCCAAGAACAGTACTTTGCAACTTCGACTTCTCATTGGAGATTTTAAGAGCGTTTTACATCCTCTAATGGATTACATAAGCCGAGATCATTGTTAGGCATTAGGGTGCTTGTAGATTAGAACAAAACCAGAACAAAAAAAAAAAGTGATCATTCAGTTTGATCTCCTACATCTACTGAGCAGAATACTTCTCCGAATGAATTACTGTTTGAGGTAAAGTACGATTTTTAGAACACAACATCCAATCTTGATTTAAAATGGTCAGGGACAGAGAATCTATCATGACCCTTGGGAAGGTGTTCCAGTGGTTAAGCACTGTTCCCTGCATATCGCCATCATATTTTACATTAAAAAGAATACAGCCCAGCCCTTTATTCTCAAGGCTCTTCAGTGAGTTTCTTGAATTGTATGCACCAAACCTTGCTACAGCTTTCCAACAGTGGTTGCTTGAGTGCCAAGTATACAGTTAATCCAAGTTCTGTAGTCTTTTTCAGGTTCTTCCATGTAGGCCTCCGGGGATGCATTTTTCCCTTTGGCCCCAGCAGTACATTGGGAGCTCATGTTCAGCAGAGTCATGTCCACTTTTATTGCCAAGTCTTTTTAAGAATTGTTACCCCTCAGCATAAAATCTCTCACTCTGCCAGGAGGACCCTACTATCTTGTTTGATTTATAGATGTATAAATTGGTACTCATAGTGAAGTGACTTGCCCAGAGGCTCAGAGTGGCAGATCCTGGGAGGAACCATCAAACTCCTGAGTATCATTCTGTGTCCTTGCCAATGGACTATTCATTCACTTGTTTCTTCCCTTGTAGTGAATGTTCTACATGACTGAATGCTTTCCTGGTTTTTCTGCATGGGCTGAGACTGTACATACTCTCTTTTTTTGGACTTGATCTGGTTCAGTCTAATGAACAGAGTATACTTCAGGAATTGCAAGAGGATAATGCTATTTTTAGTTATAATGCTTATTATTATTACAAAATCTTATCTATAAGACTCGTGTGATCAATAAAATATTAATTCTCAAGTATATTACAAAATGCCTCTCATTTACCCATGTCAAATTCAGGATTAAAATTCTTGCACTGCTGCTGGGCCCTGTTCAGGGTGGTACTCTTCCCCTGCTTCCTCTGGAGAGCTGATATCATGCTGGTTTGTAACATTCATTAGCAGCCCAACCCCCCTTTTTTTTTCCAGGGATAACCTCAAGTCATGCCCATTTCAAATGTTTCTGCTTTTAAGAATTGCCTCAAGAAATGAATTATTTCAAGAAAAAGGAGCTCAGACCTGAAATCCACTTTTGGCTGAATGCAGAGGATTCCTTTCAGCTGGAAATGGTTTAACGTTACCAGCGTGACACCCTTGCACAAGGGGCAGAAGCTGTCATTTCCCTTCTCAGAAGGTGGAAGACTGTTCCCTGATGTTGAGCAAAAGAAGATGACTGATTTTTAGGAATACTGTCATCCTCAAACACTTTCATTTGAATGGAGCAAGCACTTTACTGAACAAGCAATTTGATCACTTAGAGCATCAAACTACATTTGAAAAGAAAACTGAATCCCATAAAGAGCTGAACCAATTTGAAGTTAATAGGTATTCTTAACAATTTATTGAACAGTTTTTCATCTTTCTTATAATGAAGGAGGCCTTTTCTTTTGTTTTTAGCTGTTATTTTCTCCTGAGATCCTCTGCTAAACTGGTTGAGTGGTGTCTGGTGTAAGCTGCACACATTGCAGGTCTGTGGTCAGCTGTAAGCAATGCTATGCCTGGTCCAATCAAAGGCCCCAGCAGTGCTGCGTGCTGATGGTGGTGGCAACTACTGCCACCTGCTTTGTGACAGGAAGCAATGTGGCTGATGTGATATGGGTAGAGATGGCAGTGGCTCTTTGTGCCTGGTCATCTGGCCTCCATGCTGATCCTTAACATCTCCCACTGCTGGATCTTCATGTGCTTGCACGGAATAGGGGTGGATGCCTTGCTGCAGATGATTGGGACCCTGCCTGGCCAGCAGGAGGGTTGAAACATCAATGTAATTAACAATTCTGGTCTGCTAGGCTGCAGCAGGGAGGAGATTACTGGCTTGGACGAGGAGAGCTGCTGTATCAAGGAGAAGCAAGCAGTTCATGTAAGTCTTCAGGGATCTGAAGCTCCTGGCCCATCACACACTAGGGAAGAAAATGCCTTTTAGCACTGTGGCATTTTTCAGGCCATCCACTCCATGTTTTTGAGTTGGTGACTGGCAGAGTCAGTGGACAGGCCGTGGTTGCTCTCTTCAGGCTGTGCAACATGCTGGGTATGGAGGAGCGCCCTGGGGCCAACCACAGCAGGAGGTGGCAGAGGCTGGGCGCTGTGCTGGCCAGCATGAGCTGCTGCACCCTTGCGTTAAGTTCCTCTCTGAATCTGTCTGGGTCAGAAGCTGGCGAGGTGCCCTTCAACCTCCTGATTGGTGCCAGCCTGGTGCCACCACCGCTTCATCCTGCCTGCCAGCAAGTGTGGGGCTGGCTGCTGCAGTCAAGGTGACCTTGGGGCTCACAGATGCTGCTTTAAACGCCATCATTGAGACCTGCAGTGCTGCAGGCCAACCTGTTGGTGCCTTTGGCAGCCTCTGTGACAGGCAGGCTGTGGCATGTGCAAGCTCTTCTCAGCCACAGCCACAGAGAGCGTGGATGGGCTGGAGGCTCCCTATGCCAACCGGGGGGCAAAGCCCCTCTCTGCCGCAGGTGTCCTTCCCTGCTGCTCTGGCCTCTTGGAAGGGGGAAAGCCAGTAACCGACAGAAGGTATTTAGGAAGCAACATAAGAGCAAAGCCAGCAAAGAGTGGCTCTTCCTCCTGTAAAACTCCCAGTTCTGGGCTGGCCTGTGTGAAACACTTTACTGTGACAATTCTTGAGTTAAAATGCAAATGGCAGCTACATACTAGACTGTTAAATGCATTAGAAGCATTTGGAGGATTAAAATGAAAGCTCACTGGAATAAAGCATACTAGGGAGATGAAAGATCAACAGAAACATCTTTGTCTAGTTGATACAATCATTGGCTTTTGGGAGGTTGGTAGAAAATGGTGTCTTATACTACTAATATGCTAAGTTTTCAAAGCTGTTTTCAAATCTGCTGTCCTGTTTATATGTTAAGGTAAGTAAAAGACAATGTCAACTATTTTTATACTTTAGGGGTTTTTTTTGTTTAGTTTTTCACCAGGTAACAAGTCCATATAAAATTGGAAAAGCAGTCCTTGTCTGGCTTGAGTAAATAGAAAGATTGGCTTGTCTTTAAGTGATTGATTAGTTTTAAATTACTGTGAAAGCTTCTTTTAAATAGGTCAATGTAAGTGACAAAGTAAGCAAAGCAGCTCCTTCCCCCCTTCCCTCCCATGTTTGGAGTAGTTTTAAAATTTTTGTCATATAGTCAGGAAGTAGAATTGAAAATAACTTGCTACTAACACGCTTCTAAAATGATACACAGTTACGGTGAATGGAGTAGTAAATGATAGGTGTAAAGAAGTTTTTACAAGTTTTTCTTTTCAGATTTTTTTTTTTCAGTTTTAACCTCTGAAGCTCAGACTGAAGTTCTTTCTGTTTTAGAAAGCTTTTTTTTTTTTGAGGAGGAGGAGGGAAGTAAAAGGTAATGTTAGCATCTCAGCTTCTAAGAAGAGTTAGAAAAATACTTTAACTAGCAGCTCTTTCTGTGACCTACTTTTGAAGATTTCTGCGGTTTAAACAGTTGGGGAGAGATGAGCCAAATTTGGCAGGGAATTTTGTAATAGTTCATGAAGAGGCTGGGTTTGATTTTAGTGCAATATAAACTATTAAGCATGGACAGTGCAGTTTAATAGTAAATATGCAAAGTGCTCAGCTAAAGAATCTGCTGAGCATACTTGTGCACTGTTAGCCGCATTTTGGAAAGTCTGAATTTGAGATATTGCTAGGAATCAGAATGATAACTGGAAGTGAAAGAGGCATCAGCAGATAATGTAAAACATACCAGGGCTCAGGTAAGGGTTCTGCTTTTAAAATTGAACATCAATTTCCTCCCCAAAATTTATGATGGTAAGCAATCATATTACACTGCCTGTCACCAAGGTCCTAATCCTGCAGGTTAGCCTGTGTAGGGGCTTGAGTTTATCTGCATAGTGGTTTACAAAGCCAACATTTAATGGAAGAGTCAAGAATATGTATTGATACAACCCAAAATTTGTTCGCTGTTTGACTGTTCAGCATTCACATTCTGTCATTGAAATTTGCTGCTGTGGAATACTTTACACTGCTGAAAGCAATCTGTAGTTACATCTAAGGATAACACAAAGTTACTGTTTTAAAATGAAGAGAGTGTTTTATAGAAAGTGTTCTGTGTTCTGATGTCTGTTTTCTGAGCCTGTGTGCATTTGACTTCTGTCATAATGGCAAAGAAGTTGAGGAGTGAAGCCAACACAGAGACCTCATCATATGAAAGCAAATTTTACTTCACTGGTGCACCAT
Organism: Dromaius novaehollandiae; assembly: GCF_036370855.1. Lineage (NCBI taxonomy): Eukaryota > Metazoa > Chordata > Aves > Casuariiformes > Dromaiidae > Dromaius > Dromaius novaehollandiae. The sequence goes on from NC_088098.1 coordinate 110,193,998, forward strand.
AAAAGTTTGGTATCTTTGGAGAACTCTCTGACAAGTCTAATGTAATGGAAAATATACATTTACTGCCAATCATCAGAAATGAGAGGGGAGGTAAAGCAGCTGAGACTGAGATGAAAATCAGTACAGCTGGTTAACCTCACTGCAGACTCAGAAACCTTGTTCCTTCGCCATATATTTCCTTTCTTCTAAATACATCCTAGCACAATTTTCTCTCTGGTCTCCCACCAACATACTCTGTTGTTCCTGTCCATCCTGTTTTGTGTGGAACACAGGTGCCTAGTGGTATTTTTTCAGAACTGCCTCTTTGGTCATTAGTGCTTGTTCTCCAAAGCAACATCTGCTGAGCCCTGAATCTTTCATGACTTTCCAGAAGAGAGGCACTATGGCACAGGGAATTTATACAGCTTGTGCCTTCAGTTATTGCCACAGAGGAAAGCTTAAATCCATGCTGTGAAAACACTTGTGTAGGGCATGGATTGGGACCACTCAGCCCAAAAGGTCTCACCAGCAACTTGGAAGGGAGTTTCTAAGGTCAAAAGAAAAATAAAACTGCCTGGAAAGGCTGCAGCTTGTGCAGGCCTCCCAGAGGCAGCTGAGGCCTGACGTCTTTGGCCCTGCAACTTGCCAAAGAAGAGTTGGACACAGCATGAGGATTTAGAAAAATGAATAAATATTTGAGGAGTGCAGGAGCGGAATGAGTCTACTTTACTGGGTAGCCTGTTTAAAGACACAGTTTGGCTGCCGGAACTGTTTGCAGGTCAGTCAAATGGCCAATGAGGAGTCCAGGGTACCTATCTGTGTATTTTATAATTGCCTGCCTGGCTGAAATCCTAGGTTTGTTACAGATGTTTTGTATGCAGATTTCTTTACAAATGATATATGTAAGCTTTTGAGCAGTGATACTGTTAAGCAGAAAAAATGTTTTTAGAAATACATTTTTAGGAAGCTAGAAACTGTTGAATGTTAGTATCAAAAATCACAGATCACTACAGTTTGGCTTACATAGTCGATGTTCCCAGGTTTTATTCATATTCGTGTGGCTGGTGTGGAGTAGACTGTGCCAGATATGTGACAGCTGTCCACACCGAGAAGTACCAAGAAGTACTGCTGGCTGGATCCTGCTGACAGTTCAAATCAAATCATCTTTGAGTAAACTTAGTAAAGGTGCATTTGTTCAAACCTTAAAGCTTTATATTTGCTTCATATGTCTGCAACCAAATTAGAGAGTTGGCACTACAGTTTCAATATATGCTTATGTGAACAGCTGCACTATGCTGAAAGCTCATGAAGATCTTAAAAGTCTAAATATGGCTCTTTAGAGTAATTGTAATTAGAATTTAACATATTGTTTGCCTATTTACGTTAGCAAATACTACAGTACAATAGGAGGAAATTCATAAAGCAAAACATTTAGTGCTGAGGACCTAATGTCCACACCTGGGGACACTCTGGGGGGTTTTACTTCAGACTAGCTCCAGTCTGGTCCTGTGGACTGAATGTTCATTTATGACTGGAGAACGTATTGTTCATAAACAAGCAGCCCTCCATTTTTTTTCTTGTACTCTTATTTAGTTGTATGTTGTTTGTCTTTGACAAGAGATGTGTGTGATGTTCTGGTGTAGGCTTTGGTTGTGTGCGTGACATGTAGTAAGTAGCAGAATGAAATGCAAGTTAAACGTATGTTGATTCAAGAGGGTTTTCAAATGGGATCCTAGTTTACAAATACCCACACATGTTGATGAGGTTTCACTACATATTTTGCAGAAATTAGTGTTTTGGGACCATGGAGATTGCAGACTGAAACAGGTTGTAGTCCATCTGCTCAGTATGTCTTCTGTGGTGGCAGCCAGTTCCAGGGGCTTCAGAGTTTAGAAGCCCCTATATTAGATGGCTGTGCAATAAAAAAGCCCCAGGATAACATCCTTGAGGTCTGTGTCATTCTCCTTTTTGTTTACATTACATTAAGCAAAATATTTTGAAAACATTTTAGTCTAGAAACATATCTGGTTCACTTCATATATATCAAGAGATTGGCAATACAAAAGAACTCTCACTGTTCAAGCTTTAGGTACACATGGACAACGTACAAGCCTCCGAGCAGTATCTTCAAATGGCTTCTAGCATGATCTACAGAGATCTTATACAAGCTATAAGATTACTGAAATTGATTTTCCATTTCAGCAGATTTGAATCAGTTTGGAAGCTGTCTTGTCTGATTAAAATATTTGTATTTTGTTAATGAGGAAGCAAGTTTCTATTCATCCATATTTGTTCATTTTGCAATTAACTCTTGCCTAGGGGCACATCTATTTGGACTACTGAGCCCAAACCAGTTGTCTCTATGGAAACACAGTATTAATCCTTTTATCCCAAATAATGCTTTCTTCTTTTCAGATGTTGATAAAATGAATATATTTTGGTCTGTGCTTGCCTATAATTTTAGTACCTTTCTGCAGTCCTTCTGCATCAGTAGTTATCTTGAATCTTTTTGGATAATGTTTTCAAAAGTTGCAGCTAGGGTATTTTAAAATAATATTTAAATATTGTGAAACATTTATATCTTCTGTGAGACAGGCTTCTAAACAATTGCAGTGTTGTTTTTTTTTTCCTCTCTGTATTTTTATTATCTATAATATTGCACAGTATACTGAAACATTCTGTATTTAAATGCTATTGGTATACCTCCATTTGCCATGGGCATATTTTTTTCTCCTGTCCTCTCCAACACACATTTATGAGCAAGCACATTTCATTAGGTCTCTCTTTGACATCTGTATATTTTGTAGAAACTGGAGATGCAGTAGCTAGTCACTTGAAATTCCATAGAAGACCTGGTTTTGCTCCATCTGCTCCTCCCAGCTTGATAGCGCTGGCTGCAGGGATCGCTTACGCAACCCAAGTTGGCACTTGCGAAACACAGATGCCCAAGACGGCAGTGAAACTTTCCACTCAGCGCACAAGGGTGTCATTTTTGCTTTCTCCACATTTCTCCTCCTTCCTCTGCCTCGTAAATGTATTGGACAGCATTCGCTGCTGGCTTAGCTGTTGACAGTGGAGAGAGAGTGGAGAGAGCTGTGGAAAACTAATGCAGCTGTTCTTTTGGAAGCCATTTTTTCGGTGAAAATGAGGCTGAATGCACGGAGTTTATACTGTGTTGTGTTTATGGTATGCAAAACAGCACCAACCTGGAAGTTGTGTGTACCTTAGGTCTGCCTACATCTCCGCCCATCTTCATGTTCATATTCTTCAAGTTCAAAATGTAGGTGCATGAGAACATCCTGACAAAATCCAGTTCTACCCAGAACTTGCTTTTTTTTTTTTTTACTCTGCTTGAATCTTGTTGATATTTGTGCTCTCAGTAAAATACTCTGCAGGTCAAATACCTGGGCCACTTATTTCCTTGATCTGTATTCCCTCCCCCTCTTCTCCAAGCAAGTACCATCAAACTCTTCTGAAACTGTTTTAAACTTTTGCTTGCTCAGAAAATCACTCTAGTGGTTCTTATTTCAGTTATATTAACAAAATCTGTCTTTGAACAAAGGCAAAGCCTATGACAAGAAGTAGTGCCAGGAGTCTAGTTAGTTTTAATAATGAAACTAATGTGAATATGAAATTACTTTCGCTTTACTTTGGGACCGGACGGAGGAAAAAAATCTTTGCAGCATGATTACTTACATAAAAAGCCCATGTGAAAATGGCTTATATTGTTTCATTATTAAACAAGCAAACCAAAAAGCTCTGCCTTGTTGTCAAGTGGTTCTTTCAACTGCTAACACTTGGAAATTCAAGTCTGTGGATTTTGTTCATATGTCTCTTACTAAACAGTACATTTTGAATTCTCAAAAGCAGTAATACAAAGGTGAGAAATGGATAGCTTGCTTTGGGAGCTTTACTGTGGGATATTTATTTCTTTTTCTTATATTTAGGCAAGATAGGAGGCAGGAATTGGTAGAGGGAGAGCCTCACATAGACAAGAGGACCTCTCATGTCCCTTCTGCACGTTTTCAGCCTGCTTCTCTTTGGGAGCAGATAGTTGATTCATGCCCATGTCATGTACTATCTGATGCTGTGCTGATGACCCCTACTGCCTCTTCATGCTCTCTCTTTTAGGGAGACCATCCTTCTTAAGGGTAGCATTGAATTGGAAACAGCTTTATGGACTTGCTTTTTGTTATGCGAATTAACTACTTGAATTACTTGTCTTTCTGCTGTGTTTATGGACTTGCTTGTTCCTTACATGAACCAGTTTAATTAGTTGTGTCAGTTCCAGTGCTTGCAAAAAGATTTACAATGGCTGATCTTTGCTGATATTTCCACTCCACAGTCTCCATTATACGTGGTGTTAGCACTCCACAAGTGAACATACGTAACTGGAGATCATGCTGTGATGACTTCTTAAAGAAAGTTTTGTGTGTGTGTGTGTGTGCGCGTGCGCACATGTATGTCTTCCTTTTGCTTGTAACTAAACACTGTCTATAAGAATTAGTATAGCTATATAGGAAGAGGTACATCTGTTTCATTCTCCTGCAATTTATTTTGCTTTAATTTTTGGTTACACATAGCTTATTTAGTGGGAAAAACATCTGGTGGATGTCATATAGGTAAAATGAAGTTTTAAAAAATGCATAGAATAATTTGAAATATTGGATGTTACAATTATTGTTTTAATAATCTTTTATGTTTCTAGGAATATTAAAATAAAATTAAAAGCAGTCCAGATTGTTGTTTGAAATTTCTTATAAATTACTTTGAAACATATCTGCAGTTTATAAATCAAACAGAAGTACTGGCTTCGCAAGATGTTTTCCACCAGGATTATAAATATTTTTCTCACTTTTGATTTTTCTTCCTCTTTGGCCTTTTGTATGCCCCTAGTGCCAGCTTTCCTGTTGAGTGTGTCCCAAAACAAACAAAGCATTTTGTTTTCAAAACTACTTGAGAAAAAATGATTATATTATAGCTTTTTATTTGGAGTCTGATTTCTCTACATCCTGTGAGATTCATTAGTTTAAATTAGGATGTGGTTAAAAGAGATGCTTAACATATTATAAAAAGATTGTAGACCAATTTATTTATCTGGTAATTAAAGAGATTTAATAATCGGAATCTGAAATGGAGACAACCTTAATTATTACAAGTGAGAATGTAAGTTCTGTTCTCCTTAGTGTAGTAAATTACGGAGTTTTCCATTATTAAATTGGGCAAGATCTTAAATGACATGTGAATTTTTAAACTGTTATTTTATACTAAGGAAAACATTGCTTTTATTCTGACTTGTAATAAATACTATTAATTTTATCGTATCTTATCTACTTTGACATATATGTTTACAAACGGAAATATGAGGAGTTTATGCGTTAATTGGCTAAGCAGATATGGGGTATTTTAATATTCACATGAATTGTGCTCTAGTAGCCTTAGAGCTATCTGTGCTGTCACTAGGAAAATTAATAAATAAATAGGAAAGAATATTATCAGTGTCGTCTCAGAAAGAGGGGTATAGAAGTGATATGGAAATGCCTCATTCCTAAATAATATGATCAGGTGAGTTGAGCCTGATGACTTGAAGGTACCTGCGAATGCCACATTTCCATGTGATGCAATGAAGGATTTAATGTAGCTATGTTAGCCTTTATGGGCACAATAAATAAGTCTTGAAAATTCAGAAGGCCTCACTCATCACCTCATTTAAATTAGCCTTTAACTGACATGTTCAAGTAGATCTCAAAACAGAAATCATATAAAATTAACAGACCTCAAGTTAAACTTAGTAAAGCATGTGCTTTTCTAACTGCCTTTTATTGCCTTCCTTTTCTAGGTCTTTAGGGATTTTACACTGCATATCTGCAAAAACAAGTTACCATTTAAACACTAAGTCTACATCATGAATGGTAAGGGGTAGCTGTATTACTGTGTTGTTATTAGTATGAAGTTAATGACTTGGATGAAGGAAGGGGAATTCTCATTTTTTGCTTCATGCTTTAAGTAAATACACACCTGAAAGACCTGATTTTTAAAAAAGTAACATCAAATAATGCACACAGTTTTTAAAAGCTTTGAGGGTTGATTACTGTACACTTGCTGCTAAAAGCTGTAGAGATTATTCAGCTCCCATTGACCTTGGGTATTCCTGGGACATAGGCCTTGTGATGTACAGATTTCTATGTTAATGTATTTAATGTTTTAAGATGCTCAGCATAGGGTTGCTCACAATTCCTGTTTTGTATTATCCAAGTTACCAGTGGTTTTGCTGTCAGGCTGGCAAGCATTGCTTATTAATGGTGCCTAGCATTTTCCACAAAAGGCCCTGCTTTCAATCAATTCTATGATTCTGGCAAACTGTAGTTATTTAAGTTAAAATTCTGCATCTTGCTCACACTTCCCTTTCTCTTTCTGCGAAAAGAATTGAGAAAGTTAGAGGACTCCCTTCCTCCCCTTAATATTCAGGTGACGTCTTCCGGGAAGTTTCTTCTGTCCTTCATTTAATGTGGTAGGGCAGAAGGGAAGGTGCCTTTTATAGCACTGTAGAAATTTGCTTCAGTTTGGCCAAGCTGTAAGTTTTCAGAATACTTCAGTTTTACATGCTTTGTAAAGAGATCTAGAAAAAAATTATATTCTTTCCAGACTGAAAAAAAAAACAGCTTAGGTTTGAGCTGCTCTTTGCCACTTCAATGGCGAGCTGCTGCAGGCAAAGTTGGAATTTGGTGGAGAAGCCCAGAACTGAAAGTAAGAGGGCTATATCTTCCCTATGCTCTCAGTGACTGTGCTTCTGGATCTGGCTTGAAGATGGACTAGACAGAGAAGGAAGTTAATTAGGTTAACTGTTTGAGGGATATATGTATATATATTTGTATATACAAGGAAAGTAGGCCCAGAATTGGAAGTGTGGATTACAACTGGACAAGTACAAGATTGCTTCAAGTAAGTATTGTAGTTAGGAATAAAAATTTATATTTGTTTCAGTTATTCTGGACCAAAAATCAGATTGTTTTCTTTAGCATCAATTGTAAGTGGTTATAGCACACACTGAACATTTATTTTCATTTTGGGGTATTGATAATTAATTACAACATTGGAATAATACAGTACAACTTCATGATACTGAAGTTTGTTCAACTAAAAAGCAATTATATCCATGGGGAGTACAGTCTGCTCTTCACTGTGTTTCAAGTCCATATGGAATTCACTGAAGAAAAAACAGCTGGATTCGCAAGGGGCTATACTTCAGTATTTCATAAAGGTGCTCTAGCTAACACCAGCTTGACTTTTTTTATTTTACATTTCAGTTAGTCTCTCAAGGGCTTAGTTGGTCTCTTTCAGGTTTCAGCAGGTTTTTGAAGTCTTCAGAGACCCAGGAGTTTTGCATATCCACTTGTTTCCTGAGCATACTAATGCTGAACTCTGACAACAGTTCTGCAGTCTGTCCAGGATACTTTGTAGTCTGGGGAAAACTGAAGGAAAAAGGTTCAGAACAGGAATCTCTCAACCTCCGAACAGATTTGCTTATGTTGAACCATTCATTTGTTGAACTCGTTCCTAAGTGAAATGGTGAGGTCACAAGATGGGAGTTGCAGCTAAGAGAGGCAATGGCAAAATGTGTGCATAAATGACTACAGTTGATTTAGTCACATCTGGTACCACATAAATTTGCAGTACGAATAAGGGACCATATTAGAAGTTTAGAATAAAATTAATCAAAAGAGAGAAGAGTATCCAAAGAATATTGTTAAATATCTGTAAATAGTATGTGTTTTAAATGAATTTTTAAGAATAAAAAGTCTGTCCTTCTCCTTTGTGTGCTTGTATATGAAACCTCTGTCTAACTGGGTAAATAAAGCCCAATTTATCTGTGGATCCTGTTTCATGATAAGCTGGCCCTTTCAAAGCAGGCTTCAGAGATATTAAAGATAGTCTGTAGCAAATAATTTCCTAGAGAAGTAACCTGGGAATACAAGCCCTGCAGAAAGCAAACAGGGAAGGCTGGAAATTAATCTTTTGGAAGAAAAGACTAGTAGGAAAGAATGAAGATGCCCATCTTAAGTCCCTAGTAAAGGATGTGCAGGATGATGCCTGCAAGGGATTGCTTGGCAGAGGAAAGCACAGGGATGACATTTGGAATGTATTTCTCTCAAACAAAAATGTAACCTGAAACTCAAGCCCTGAAGAAAATTAACTTAACTCCTGTAGCTCTTAGGAACTCTCTGAAACACTAGCCAGTGAATTAAACCACTGATTTAGAGGTTCCTCAGATGACTAAAAAATATATGAAGTCTTCAGGGCAGGGAAGTCTTTTCTAATGTGTTTGTGTGTCATCAAGCATAGTGGCAAAAAATGCAAGTTCTATTTATGCCAGTAAGTGTGGAATGAAAAATACTTAGGAAATCTATGTTTTAATTTCCTATTAGGGTTATTTCTACCAAAAAAACCCCAAGTTTTATTATCTAATTGGCCACTTTATTTTTTTATGCATGTTTAGTCTTTGAATTTGTTGGGAAAAGTGTTGTCAGGGCAGCACCAATGTAACTGTTCACATAGCAGCTAAAATCCAAAGTGAGACAGCTCTTCTGTCTAGCTGTCATTCAGAGTTCAAAATTCTTCTCTGATATTAATACTGTTTTGGTTTGGTTTGCTTTGCTTTTATGATGCAACTTCTCTTAATATTAGTAATGTATCTTGTGGTATATCCAAGAGCCTTTATCAGAGTTAGATAGCACTTGGCTCTATAGAAACATATGTAAGGAAAAAACCGCTGTCTTGAGAGGATAACAATCAAAAGTGACAATGGCAAGTGACTTCAGATGTGGAAAGTTTGGCATCATATATGTGCAATTTGTTATGTATTTAATTATTTAATAAAAGAAGTATAAAGTAAGTGTCAGTTATCAAAATCTTCCAAACCAGTCTTTTGACAAGGTGATTTCCTGCCAGCAGTTTTGCAGAGGTGATTTTCAGTAACAAATTTGAAAGAGGAGAGGTTCATGGCCTTTTAGGAAAAGCATTTTTTTTTCTTTTAAGTTGTATCAAGAACAAATCAGTTCCAAGCTCCTAGGTGTAGTCCATTTATTTATGCTTGAAAAGTTGCTCACGTATTATGTTCTTACTCTTTCTGCAGTCATGGTGATCACAGAATCACAGGATAACTGAGGGTGGAGGGGACCTATGGAGGTCTCCAGTCCAGCTTGCTCAAAACAGGTCTAATTAGAGCTGGCTGCTCAGTGCCATGTCCAGATGAGTCTTGAATACCTCCAACAATGGATATCCCACAAACTCTGTGGGCAGCATGTGCCAGGGTTTGACCCCTCTCATGGTAATTTTTTTTTCTGTACATCTGATCATAATTACCCATGTTCCAGCTTGTGTTTGTTGCCTCTTATCCTGCTGCTGTGCACCCCTGAGAAGAGTCTGGTTCCAGCTTCTCTGTATCCTCTGATCAGGTAGTTGTAGACAGTGAGAAGGTCTCCCCTGAGCCTTCCTTTCTCTAGGGAGCTGAAGAGGCCCAGCTCCCTCAGCCTCTTCATACATCCTATGCTCCAGCCCCTCACCACCTCGGTGGCCTGCCACTGGACTCACTGCAGTATGTGATTCAGATTAGAAGTCTACTTTGATTTCTCTCTTTTTTTTTTTTTTTTTTAATGTATGACCCAAGTCTGTCTTCAGTCTTGTAGCTATGTGCCCACTTTTCTATCCAAGTTCTTTTTGATTTCTTTCTTTCTCCAGCCTGGATAATTTAATAAACATAGTTGTGGTAAACAGTGGACAAACAGCTGTCTGTGTTCTACCATTAAGTTTATCATAGTGGCTAATGCACAGAACCACAGAATCACACAGAACGATGGAGGTTGGCAGGCAACTCTGGAGATTTTCTAGTTCAACCCTCTGCTCAGAGCAGGGTCTACAGCAGGTTGCTCAGGGCCTTATCCAGTTGGATTTTGAATATCTTGAAGGACAGAGAATTCACAATCTCTCTGGGCAGTCTGTTCCAGTGCTTGACCATCCTCACAGTAAAAAAGTTGTTTCTTATGTTTAAGTGGAATTTCCTGTATTTCAATGTGCGCCCATTAGCTCTTGTCCTGTCACTGGGCACCACTGAGAAGAGTTTGGCTCCTTCTTCTTTACTCTCCTCCCATCAGGTATTTATATATGTTGGTAAGATCCCCCTAAGCCTTCTCTTCTCCAGGCTAAACAGTCCAATTCTCTCAGCCTCTCCTCATATGTCAGATGCTCCAATGTCTTAATCATCTTTGTGATCCTTTACTGGACCTGCTCCAGCATGTCGCTATCTCTCTTGTACTGCGGAGCCCAGACCTGGACAGAGCGCTCCAGATGCGGTCTCACCAGGGCTGGGGAAAAGGGAAGAATCACCTCCCTTGACTTGCTGGCAATGATCTTCCTAATGCAGCCCAGGACGCTGTTTGGCTTCTTAGCTGCTTGGGTGCATTGGTGGCTCACGGTCAACTTGTTGTCCACCAGGACCTTCTCTGCAAAGCTGCTTTCTAGACAGTCAGCCCCCCAACCTGTATGGGTGCATGAGGTCATTCCTCCACAGGTGCAGGTCTTTCCCATTGTTAAACTTCATGAAGCTCCAGTCTGCCTATTTCTCTAGCCTATTTTGGCCCTTCTGAAGGGCAGCACAACCATCTGGTGTATCAACAGCTCCTCCTAGTTTTGTGTCATCTGCAAACTTGCTGCAGTGCACTCTTCCCATCATCCAAATCATTAGTGAAGATGCTACGCAGTATTGGCCCCAGTATAGATCCATTGGGTACCTCACTGGTGACTGGCCTCTGGCTGGACTCTGTAACACTGGTCTCAATCTTTTGCAGCTGGCAGTTCAGTCAGCTTTCAGTCCATCTTGCTGTTCATTTAGTATTCCATACTTCATCAACTTATCCATGAGGGTGTTACGTGAGACAGGACTGAAAGCCTTGCTAGAGGCAAGATAAACATCCACTGCTCTACCTTCATCCACCAAGTTAGTCACTTCATCCGTAGAAGGCTATCAGATTGGTGAAGCATGATTTCTCCTTTATAAATGCATGCTGGCTGCTCCCAATCACCTTCTTAATATGTTCAGAAATGGCTTCCAAGAGGATTTGCCCCATCACTTTCCAAGAGACCAGGCTGAGGCTGACTGGCCTGCAGTTGCCCAGATCCTCCTTTGGCTCTTCTTGAAGGCAGGAGTGGCATTTGCTTTCTTCTGGTCCTCAGGAACCTTCCCAATCACCACAACCTTTCAAAGACTATTGAGAGTGGCCTCAAAGTGACATCAGCCAGCTCCCTCAGCACTCATTGGTGTATCCCATCTGACCAGGGACCTGGGTATGTCCAGGTTGTTTAAATGTTCTCTAACCTGTTCCTTCTCCACCAAGGGCAAGTCTTCCTTGCTCCAGGCTTTCCAATGGGTCTCAGAGGCCTGGGATTCCTGAAGGGCAGTCCCACCCATAAAGATCAAGGCAAACAAGGTACTGAGTTCCTCAGCCTTCTCCATTTCCTTCATCACCAAGTCCCCAGCCCCATTCAGCAGCCAGTTCACATTTTCCCTAGTCTTCCTTTTGCTGCTGATACAGCTGTAGAAGCCCTTCTTGTTGCCCTTCATGTCCCTTACCAGATGGGACTGGTAATTCAGTGCCAGCTGGGCTCTGGCTTTCCTAACCCCATACCTACACAGTCAGGCAGTGCCTCTATAAGCATCGTTATGCAGAAGACAAAATTCTGGACAATCAGGAATCTATGATGTGAACAGCATCTAGATGACTTAGGTTAAAACAAAGCACTCCAAAACTAACAACAACATGAATATACAATACAACAAAAATAACAGGAACAATTATCATCTAAAAAAAAAGTTATTTCTGGGAAAAAAACTTGTTATACATGTTTTTCTCTGTTCTGTATAGAACATGCTTGACCTGCCAGTGACAGGCAGCATGTTTTGTTTACATGTATTTGCCTTTGTTTCTTTCTTTGTTCTATTGAGTTCATAAAGATAAGGTTAACTTACGATCCGTACTGTCTTATAGTGAAATTTCTAGCTTTCCTTGATTATTAAGAGTTAATGGTTTTTAGTCATGTGTTACTTAAACAGGCCAGATATTGTAGTAGATTCTAAGTGCCCTTCCTTACTTCTTCAGTGTATCTGAGCTGCTTAAAAATTGCCACATGCTTTTAGCAAATGAAGACTTCTCTCTTCTAACCCCAGACTTTGTAGGTGAAAACCAGATCACTTTTGGAAAAGGCTTTATCTAACTTTTCTTGGAAAAGATATGTATTTATTAATTATTTATTTATAGTGAGAAATGTTTTCCCAGAATATGGAAGTAGTCTCAGTTTACAACTATCTTTTATCTGTCCTGCTATATAAACAAAAGTTAAAACATAGTTGAGTGTCTTGGTGGTGCTCTGTAAGTGACAGAAGCTTTTAATCTTTATCTTAGTTTAATTTGGGTCCAGTATTCTGCATGGCTGTTTCATTTGTCAGTTCTGTGCTGATATTAAAGTCAGGTAATTCCTACTTACTCATTATCCTCTTGAATGCCCTTAAGTGAATGTGGTTTCACTGTACTTATGGAGAGGATCAATTAAGATAATCTTGGATTAATCCCATTACACTCTTTGGTCTTGTTTATGGCTGTCTTTGTTGTTGAATGTACACAAACTGCTGAAAAGACAGTATCGTGTTTGTGGTACTGTCTTTGTCATTTATTAGAGAATTTCCTCCCTTATAAAAATGTGAATGTATCCATTATTTTGTCTCAGTGCTCACAGATACACAAAACAGAGACATACGAAAGTTTCTGTATCATGGTACTTTAAAAATACTGTCTTTTAGGTACTGACCCTACATACATATTAATACGTATAAAATGATTGTCTGATTTGCTCCTGTAAAATTGGTGGTGCTGCTAACAAAACTAACTTTAGTTTCACGACTAAGTTTTAGGAAGATCAAGACTTTTATCAGAATCTAACTTAAAACTTTTAACTACTAATGGAGATTTAAAAAATGTAGCTCTCAAGTTCAGTTATTACCTGATGACTGTGAAATGGGACTATGCAAAGCAGCCTGAAATAAGGTGCATTTACCTTTCTCAGTTCAAAACTGTAAGAACAGTATTTATGGGATCATAACAAACACTTCTTGTAGAAAGAATGCTTTGATAAGCAAACTTGGTACAAGTGTAGAGGTGTATAGCATTGTACGTACTGTAATTTCAGGTTGAGCTGTAATCAAACTCTTGATGTGTTGGTACCTAGAGGAGTAATTTGTTTCACCTAAAGAAAAAGTGGGCCTGATTATTTTCACTGGGTCAATGGCTGTTGCTAATCCGAAGTTTGTCAGCTTGCAGTCTTTCTTCTATGTTCTGTTTTTCTTATTTTTGCCTAAAAGGCAGATAAGATGATACTGTTAGCACTTTTTGTTTTTGCTTTTTTTCCCTTGAAACAGTAATGTGATAGACTTTTAACATAGCTGCTCTGAACAAATTTTAATTTTTCATACGTATTTATGGGGAGACAGATGGCCAGAGAAGTATAGAATGACTTTGATTTGTTTATGTTAACCATCTATTTCTGTTTATGGTGTTGTCTTTAGTGTCACACAGTGAAGAAGTTAAAGATCTTGAAATGCATTCATGAAATAAAAGCTTTGATATTCCTGGAGAAAAAAAAAGTTGTGCACCCTGAAAGCTGGTACAGCTTTTAAAGAACTATAGTTTATTGTGCTAAGCTTTGAAGGAAAAAAAAAGTGACTTTGTGCTTTCTGAATGTTTAACCAAATGAAAATCTATGAGGACTGTGTCATGTCCGCTGTAGGAGCTCATCTCCTGTGTTGTGTATTTGGATCATGGGAATGATCCTCTCCCCTGTCCATATTTATTAGTGAAGTTTCTTGCTGACTTTCTTCTTACTCGTATCACTTTCTTTTAATTTGACTCTAATTCTCGGCATTCAGAATGACCATTCCTGCTTATATGTCTTAGCAAGTACTCCAAGAACTAATGTTGGAAAGAATCTTTAGAAGCTGGCGTGGCTTTTTGTAAACAGAATAATTTAGAATAATTTAAAAATAGTTAAAGCTCTTCTTGTTCTTCATTGTACTATGAAGGCTTTTATGTTTGTGAAGTCGAAATTCTGCCAAAGAGGCAAAACCCAAATTGTAGACTGCTTTCAAACGGATTAAAAAACGTAGTGGGAACAGCAGCTCAGTCTTACCCCACCGAAACAACAACAAACAGCAACAACAACAAACACAGCGACATTTTCTTCTCCTCCCTCCCGGCTAGGCAGATCAAATCCACGTAGCAGCTCGCGCCGCTTTCGCTCTACCGCTTGGCCCCGCAGCTCTCGCCCTCGGAGCCGCGGGCGATGGCGAGACACGTGCTGCGGCGCCGCGAGACGCCCGCCGCCCGCGCCGAGGCAGGCCCGGGGGTGCTGCCCGCTCGCCGTTAACGGGGCGCAGGGCAGAGGACTGCGACCGCCGGGGCGCTCCCCGCCAGGCCGCGGGGCCGTTGGCGGCGGCAGCGGGCGGCGGCCTGCGAGGCTGGCTCCCTCGCCGTCGGCAGCCGGCAGGGGGGCCCATGTTTCCTTGCCTGGGAGCTGCAGGACATTTGTTCGACCCTGCTTACGGCCAGCGGGTGCCGGTTTTTCTACCTTATTGCTTGCCTTTTTCTTCAGCACGCAGGGGGCTAGAAAATCGGAAATGATCTTAATTAAATGTTTTCTATACAGAAACAACCAGGCCCTTTTTGTGTGAAGCGAAGGCAGCAGACCTTATCACAAGAGACAAAGACAAATATTTATCAGGCAACAAAAGATGTGCACGGTTGCTTACAACGGGGTAGATTTTTCTCTCTCTTCTGGGTGAAGATGTTTAACAGTATAAGATGTTTATCAGGACGCCTTGTTGAAATTCTTTGTTTCCCTGTAAGACCTCCAAATGAAACTGTTTTTCTTTCTATGAAGCACACAATGAAATCCATGAGTTAAACTGCAGAGAATGCAAACACCTGCTTGTCCGCGTGTCGACTTTGTGTTTGGAGAAGATCTTTTCTGTCTCACATGATAATGGTTTGGGGGGTGGCTTTGTTTGGTTTTTTATTCTGTGAGGAAAGAAATGGTCATCTTGTCTGTCTTCCTATTATGTCGCTTCTGATTCAGCTGTTTGTCTCCGTTAGAGGAATACCAGGTTGTTAAATAAAAGTATTCCTCTGTCACAGAATGGTATGTGTCATCCAGTGAATAAGTTCTTAGATTTTACTGTTTTTCCTGTCTGGTGCCTGCTTTGTGTTTTCTATGCTTACTTTTAAATGCTCTCGTTGATAAACTACATGCTTGACAGCTTTATATTTTAAGCTATGAACAAGAGGGAGGAAACATTAAAATTTGTGTAATTCTTTATATTGTCTTTTGTCCGTTGTCCGTTTTGTATACGGAAACACAGTATTCCAGAGGTACTTAAACCCTAAGTATTCAGTTATTTAATGTGTGTGTGCCCTTAGTATAAAATGACTTTAGGTGATATTTGAAAAGTACAAACCTTTACTCTTACGACATTTTGTTCCAAAGACTAAGGTCATCAGTTATTTGCAAAACAGCTTAAGCATTTATAATTAAAAAAAAACAATTTCTCCAAGTAGCGAAGAAAGTAAGTAAGTTGTGATTAAATTTATTTGCATGGCAAATATTGAGCCTCAAAATAAGTATAATAAGCTGATATTATTGCACAGAGTTCTGGCACTGAACGACATAATTCATAGCAGTGTCTGTGCTCGAGTCTTTGGGTTTGCATTAGTTCACAGGATTTGAGGCATACTGTAAAATATTTTTTCCATGGAAAGTTACAGTAGAGCTTTACATCGATGTAGGCTTTTAACTACAATGCTGAAGAGTAAGCATACTCTGTCATAACAGAAGTGTTATACCCAGTCAAGGCACGTCTGCTGTTTTAACATATTTCAAAAATTGGTGGGTGGGAGGCGATTCTCCAAATGTCTATACTCAAAGCTAGTCCTGCTTACCTAAGAAAATGTATTCAAGCTGCTGGGACTCCTCCTGGGAGCAAGGACTTGTGGAGTTGACACCTATTTCAATTGCATCACTACATTTTAAATTAGTAATATAAAATAAAACTTTGAAATGTCACACAGATGAAAGTATTCTGTTTGTTGCTTTTTCATTCATGACTAATATTTTCCTCAAACTTTGCAATCTCTGAAACTTTTTTGAACTCTCTGCTTCTGAAGAAGAGTTCTTAGGGATATGTATGTGTAAATTATGTACCTTTGTACAGCACTTAAAGCAATCAGTTTTAATGAAATCAAGTTATTATTGTTCAAATTAGCATGAGAGTTTTAAGATAAACCTGCTGTATATTTCTTTATATTCATAGATCTGTTTTTAATCTAATTACAGAATTTCCATTATATTTTATTGAAATACTGAGTTGAGACATTTTCATACAATTTATCTTAAAGTATAGAGAGACTGCAAAGTAGGGGGTCTCACGCCATTCTTAAAACAGCTGAAATTACTCTTTTTTATTGTTATTTGGCTTTTTCAGTTCAGAGCTTTCTCTTTCTTTTCCCATAGGTAAAACTTGTTCTATGATAACTTGTAAAATTTCTATGTTATACTAAAACTTTCTGTATTTCCCATGCTGTTATCTCACAGCATATTTTTGGAAATGAATGCATAAGTATAGAAATAATAGTATGCTAAATTTTGCATTTAATTGAATAAAGCAGCTATCTCAGCTATCTTGACTTGAACTATAATCATTTTCTGAGACCCTCTGACAAGAAACAGCAACTCCGATAGGGAGAGTTTTATTCTTCAAAAACACAGAATACATTTTATAAAAATGTTTGCTTATAGTTTTGGACTGCTCTTGCCCCTGAGATAAGTTTTCTGTTTAAAAAAATGAACTGGGTCTGCTCCAGCTTTCTTTTCTAACAGCATATGTATTATTCGAGGATTTTATTATCTTCAGTTTTGTAAGTCCTATAGTGAATTGGTATTATCACAGAAGCAGGAGAGGAAAAAAAGACGGGGGGAAAAAAGCAAGAGGAAAAAACTGAGAGAAAGGCCAAGTTGATAGGGAAAGCTCATTTTTAAGATAACTTACCTTCCTGTTTGCTTTTCAGATAGCATATTCACATTATTTCTTTTATCTATAAGAGAAAAAGCAATAATGGGTAAATGGTCAAGAACTCAAAAATAATAAAAACTATACTTCTGTTGAAATGAAGTCACTCCAGCACTAGCAAGTAGTTTGTATTATATTAATGCCCTGTTGCTTGTGATAGCAATGCTGACCATTTGATAGGTTGATGCTAAAGAACCAGCCTTTTTAATTTACTTTTTAATGTGAGCAAAATATTTAGAAAACTTTGGTGAAAAGGAAAGTTATTAAAATTGAGTATTTTTGGCACAATTTTGTACAGATGGGATTGTAATTGGTGACATGGGAATAGTATATATACTGAAATATTTGAAATGCTAATTCATTTCTTGCTTCGGTTTTCCAACTGCCAGCTGTAATTATGGATCTCATTTAACAGATGCTGACAGAGGGAGTAACTTCACTCCTAGAGCAATCCCACTGAGACACGGGAGTAAAGTTAAGGCTCAGGTACTTAGGCACCGGTGTAGATACAGTTCTAGGAATTTGTTTGGATGCTGCTATTAATGGCTATCTGGTATCCAGGTTATAAACCATTTGTATTTTAAATATATCTTGTTATACTTAAGCTGTGTTATTTGCCAATTTTTCCGGATTAATGGAAATCTGAAGATTAAGATTTACCACAGTTTGCCAAAAATTTCATTATTTTCTGGGAGAGGGAGATGAATCTAGAAATCCTTTCTACCTCTACCAAGCTTTTGTAAAATCTGAGAGTTGTGTGTGAAATGGTTTATGAAACCATTTCAATTAGTTTCATGTTATTTTCCAATTGACTCTATTAAATACATAAAAATGTTTTAGTAACAGTAATAATCTTTCTAAAATTCCTCAGATGAGCTTGCTGAATTTTTTTTAAAACAACTGAATAAAACAAGTTTTATACAAGCAATGTGTAGTGTTCAATTAGCAGAATGAACTGAACTAATAACTAAAGGCTTCAATCAGCATCTTCCCTCTGTGAAAATGACACAAACCCATTAAAAAGATAATCTATCTTTAACCTATCTTTAGGATGTTAAAAAATAAAATCAACTAAATAAAGTTTAATAATTATATTTTGTGAACAATTATGTTTGTGTACCATTTACAGTTCCCATTCTAATTAATGGAAAAATTACAATTAACTTCAGTAAGAAATCCTCTGCATTTTTCAGTGCAGTTTGGAAACTTAATGTTGAACTTTCAGGTAAAATGAAATGCCTCTGTAGTTTCAAAATTAGGTATTATTAATATCCTGAACAACTGCTTCAGTCCTATAGGACTTTTCTACAGGATGTAGTAGGAATGAATCCAAAAGAAGTTCTTTATAGTGTTAATATAAATTACTTTAAAATCTTCGCAGTGTTCTAGGAAATATGTTCCTTTTTATATCATTTTGTAATTGTTGAACAATCCTACCAAAGTTTATAGCAGGGATGCAGTTTTATTCTAGCTTCAGAAATTCTTGGAAAGGATATATATTTTTTTTCACATCCTTATAGGCCGTAAAGGAATAAAGGCATAAAGGAATGAGTTGCACAGAAGAAGAATTTTTCCTTAATTTCTGAACAGTGAATTATTTTTTTAATCTGTTTTTTCCCAACTGAGTTTAAGATACTTTAAAAGTTAACAAGAAGACAAAGGATTTTGAAGCAACTTCTGAATGCTTCAAAATAAATGGAGTAACAGCCTGATTCTGTGCTTCCGTTCTGAAACTTAAACTTAGACAAAAATATTTTTGTGTGTCTTCAAAAGCTTTTTTTCTGCTTGATTTGAAAGCACTGTAGTTAACTAGTGATTTGTTTTGATAAGAACTAATATAAGTGTAATTATAAAAGGGTGAGTAGAGAGAACAAAAGATTCAATTGTTTTAAATTTTCTAAAGTATTGAATCATTGTTTTCTTTACATTTATGCTACCCTTACGTCAACGCAAAAAACGAGGATGTGATTAATGCAGTACTTAGAAGGTTAAGGTGAAGTTTCAGGCTGGATTCAAAGCAATAAAATGTGTAACAGGAAACTTCATATTGCTTCATGTTAATGTTTAGGGCCAGATCATAACTGCTGGAAGGATAACAGTGTGAAGTCATTTGCTGTCTGAGTTTATGTGAACATGTCTGAATGGCATGTAGGGGGAAAGAATGAACGTTTTAGGGTTTACATATAAAAAGCTTCATCTCATTATTTAGATCACTAGGGGAAAAATGTGCCAGGTACTGTACAAATAGAGATACTACAAGTGTTGGCTTTTAGGGGGGAAACAGCTTAATACAAGTGCATTTCTGCTTATAGGAATAATTTGATTCTTGTAAGGTATTCCCATGTCCATGAATTAGCAAGATCCAGCCTGTAAAGGTGTATATGATTTAGTTTCACTTAATTATATGAACCAAGGTGCATATCATATGTTGATTAAATCTGTAAAGCATAGAAAAAGTGTTCAGAAATATTGCTGTTTTAATTGGTAGGGTTTTTTTTTTTCCTGAAAGTACTACTAGAAAAAACAACAGTCCAGTTTTTAGGGGTTAACATGAACTGATTAAAAAAGAACTAGCCTCCTGGCTTTTTCAACCAGTACAATATATTTGCTTTATTTTTGATGAATTTTTCAGGATTGTTTCCTGTGCAAGTTCAGAGATAGGCACTGGAACTGAGGGAGCTAGTTGTTAACACAGTTTTATGGCAGATAGAAAAACCTAATTTTCAACCTTTTGCCTCTCCATTTCTTACTATTGCATTTTGCTGTTTTGCTCACTTAGTTGTGAGAGCCAAATAAATACATGACAGGTCTCCATCTTGCCACAGTTTTACTGTTTTACTTTATACATTCATGTTTGTTTTCTTGATGTGAGTGGAAGGTGGCAGCAGTTTAATCAAGTCAGTGTATGATGGGCTCTGAGAGGTTTTGAGCTTTCACTTATTCCTTGAAAGGAGGTACCGTTTCCATCTCTGTGTGATGTATGAAGTGGTTAATGGAATACATGTACTGACTGTGCTGTGCCAAAGTCTGGAGGCTTGCTGGAATAAAGGGAATTTTTTGTCAGGCTTATCATTAACTTAACAGCATAAAATGAGAGTAATAGCCGTATGTACACAGCATGTATATGATGGAGTGTGATAACATTTTAAAAATAATGAAAAGTAAGGCATTGCTTTTAATAAAGCACATATACGTATATGTGTATATATAAAAAATACGTGTTTTTACCAATTGCTAGGTTCAAAAGCAGTTAAAAATCAGACTATAATTCTGTTTTCCATTGAAATTAATGTCTAAGAAACCGGGCTGCGTTGGACCATTTTGCTTAGCGTTGAGCAGAGTAGCCTGCCTTTTTTAATGACAAAGCTCGGATTTTGAGCTATGCAACTTTCCAGAGGAGGAATCGTGTTTTTCTGTAATGCAATACCATTCCAGTGCTCTGCACACTGGGATGCGGTCGGTCATTTGTTGGGGTCTGTAGGAAATACTGTAAATCTGTATAGAAAGCCACTGCTCTGTGACAGTGTGAAAACATCTTCTGGGGTGTTTCGTATTCAAGGAGGCAGTGCTGGATGAAGTGCAGCCCTTCTATGCCTCCCTGTCCTGGGCCACATCGTGGCAGCTCTTTGTCCTGCTCCTGGCCCTACAGGCTGCCTCGTGCCCACCCCCAGGTTAAGGACAGCAGCTTTTGGCCCTTCTCTCTCTTCCTTCCCGCCCCCTTTGTGGCCCCTTGTGAGAATGCTGGCGCCAAGAGCCACTGGCATCAGCAGGGAGTGGGAGTGGAGGTTGTGCCAGGGTGCAGGCAGGGACTCATCAGGGGCAGTGGGCGTGTGCTGCCAGTGCTTATGGGACCCCCCCCACCCCCCCTTCTGCAGTGTTTCTTCTCTCAGGGTCTCCCTGGCTCTCGCAGGATGCTGCCCAGCACCTGGCGGTCGCTCGGTCAGACAAGGCATGACTGCTGATCCCTTCCTGCTCACTGGGTCGTGTGGACTTGCAGAACACCTGGTGTTTGCCCTGGCAATTTGTGCGGGTGTGAAGGGTTGTTCAAATATAAATTGCATCTTGGAGGAAAACAAACCAGAATTCTAGACCCTATTTGCAGCATCTATATGCAAGGGTATATATGTTTTCAGGTGAGATTTTGAACCAGTCTTGACCTATTTAGGCAGAAAAGGCAAGGGACTTTGTGTTTGGAGTCTTGATGCCAACTTAAAACTGCCAGCAAAAGAGAAGATGAACTTCAATGAACAGGCAAGAAACTACAGCAGAAGCAATTCCAAGATGTTTGCCTATTCGTGAGGTGGACTGGGGGACGCTGCCCTATGTCATGTTGCAGGTTGGACCCAGATGACCATAAAGCTTCTTGCCACATCCTCATAGGTTTACCTGTCATATATTCCTTTGGAAGTACTTTGGAATAGCTAAAAGATGGTTCAGGGTCGAAGGAAAGGAAGTTCTTTTTGTTTTCTTTTTTCTTTGTTTCTTTGTGTTGAACAATGGGAGTAAGACACAAAGCAGGAGGGATTCAGATTTCAACTTTCTCTGTAGTCTGAGTAGTACCAGAAAGGTGTACGTGTTTTGTGTACAACATGAAGAACAGGATACATGTGTGCTTGGGTTTAAGCATGTCATTAGTATCTCTGTTATAGTGAAAAATATTTGTTAGAAAACTTCATGTTGTGCATAAAATGAGTTTTAAATCAATTGGTTTTGAAATTGGTTTAACCATTCAGATTCAGTTTTATCTAAGACATTGAAGGGTTTCCAGACAAATCTTTCCAGAATATCACTGCAGAGCTGTTTGGCATTATACCCAAATTAACAGCATGCTGTGTCATTAAAAAAATTAAAAAGCTGCAATTTTTTCTTGGCGCAGACTTCTGCAAAGTGATAAAAGGCTCCCTATGTTGGTTACCAATACTGTAAAATGTTTACTTTGCTCTAGAAACTTGGGGCATTTCATGCTTGAATCTATTGTATGTGGCCCCTTAAGATCTTTTCCATGTCTCTGCTTAAATCTTGTTTGACCAATAATGAGAAAAATTTTCTCCTTGGGTTTCGAGTAGACAGCCAGCTACTTAGATAACAGGACAAAACCAACATGCCCTGTGGAGAAAGTGAAGGCAATGAGGACAGTTATAGGCAGGATACAGATTAGTTAGGAACTCTGGATTTAGTTCTCAATACTTACTCTGTTACTGCTGGAAAGTTGTACAGTTTCCCAGAGCCTTCATTCCTCCATGTATAAAACAGGAATAAAATTGACCTGGCATGCAAACAAGGAGTGCTGCTTTGTATTTCTGCAGTGAAATACTAGAATTTCTTTGCTATTAGATATTTGTTCATTATTAGACCAAACACGAGTTTTTCTTTCTCCCTTTTTAATGTTTATACAGAGAAATCCCAGAACCTATCATACATTGTAAGAGCTCCCAACTCCTGAACAAAGTTTGTGCTTCCCACATCTTTTACTGCATAATCCCACATGCGCACAAAGCATGCCCAACTGGGAAGTACGATCTTCAAATTTTATGAATTGCAAAAAAGGATTAGAGTTGGCTAAAAGCTTCCCAGAAGTGTACGTAAAATTGACTTTTGCTGTTCTTGTCATTAAGTGTCAGAGCTGATCTACTTCTGCCTTGGGAAGGGAAGGAGCTGGAGTTAGACTTGTACCATGTAAGAATGCAGGGCCTCATTTCTCCAGTATTAGATTTCAGCTACTCATGTGCCTGCAGATTGCATCCTAACCCCTAGAGTTGAGTGAAAGCCAAGAATTTTGCTTCGTAAAATAGCTTTGTGTTGTTTAATTTTGCTTTTGCATTTCATTGTAACAAAAATGGGACTTTAATGACTTGTGGTGATGGAGGGTGTAGTAGATGGGAATGGGAGAACCTCATCCTGGAATAACTGGTGGACTGGAGTCCAGAATGCCTCCTGTGGTGTTTATACAGAAGTAGGGATATGTATCTGAATCGCCACCTTTGTTTTCTGTTCTGAAAATGAAAAAGTCTTACTTTCTAAGATATGTTCTTATGAAAGGCTCCTATTTTTACTTTTTTAGCTAAATTTTTGCTGGTTGATTGCTGGTACCATTCAGTTGCTTGCACGTATGTATGCCTCAGCCTACTGCTGTGCAGAATTAGTTTCCTGATATCGTGCATGTTGAATAAAGTACAATGTCAGGCAGAATTGACATTTACGAAAAATAGACATGTGTGTGCTAATGCTCCTACCATGAAGTTCTGGAGGCAGTTAGTGAAAAATTTTAATCAGCCATTAAATAATCAATAATTACTAGTTCACAGAAGGTTTTTCAAAATTTTAATTTCTTTGGTTTCAGGATATTGGAAGTTACAGATATCATTTTCAAAAGGCCTAAGGGAATTAGAAGCCTGACTCCCATTGAATTTAAATGTACTTTGAACATTTTATTACCTCAGACTTTTTTAAAAATCCCAGCATGCATGGGTTAGATCAGTTGTTCCTTTACTACTGAAGTTAGTAAATTGTGAATTCTGACTTTCTAGTCCTTCAGGAATATATGGATCTGGATAAGGAGAAATGAGAGCTGAAATATCTTCAGTTAAACTTTAAATTTGTGGAGGACTTTGTAGACAGACTTTTAAGCACCTCTTAATGAGTAAATTGAGTTTCATTTTTCTCCTTTGTTGTTCACCATTAGGGTCCACTTAATTCTGTCAGAAAGACTATGCATTCTCAAAAACTTCATAAACTTTTCAGATCGGTGCATAGCATGTGTTAGCTGCATCATTTAGATACATAATATCCTCTGTCCTGGAAGGGATTTATGGCATGAAGACTGTTCTCTTTATACAAAAGCACTTTTCATTTTTTCTGATAGTAGTTCCAACAGAAGAGTACCTACCATCTCTTTCTCTCTAGTTTCAGCTACTATCTTGAATTGTTCTTAAAAATATCAGCTTAACTTACCAGTTACTTTTTGGTTTATTTTCATAATTCTGAACCATTCTAAATTGCTGTGGGAAATATTTCAAGTGAATAAACTTTTCTGAGTATACTTGTTACCCACTCTTTGAGTACTATCTGATCAGTAATTCAGCCACCCATCTAAACTCCTTCTAAGTTATATGTAGTGTCCATTGGCTTCAGAAGAAATTCATATGGGTGTAGACAGAATAGACAGACTTGCAGAAAAATTCTGCCTTAAGCAGTGCCAGCCACTGCCAAATACTATTTCCAGTTATGATTACTTCAACTGAAATAACTGTTTGTGATTAATTCTTACAGCAAAGATGCAAACTGTGTTCCTCAACACTCCCATTTTCTTATGATAAATAAACCTACCCACTTGGCAACATTCATGCTTGCTCTTCAGTTTTCCTTCTGGCCCTGTGAATATTAATTTGTTTTCTGTACCAGCGCAGAGCTCCAGCAGGCTGGGTAGTAGAGTTTTCCCTCCCTAAGAGGGTATGTCTAAATTATTGTTTTCTTTGTGGATCAGAGGTCTGGATCATCTCCATTTATTGTGCTTCAGTTCACATCATGAAGTGATCTTGCAGCGTGTGAACAAGTTTCCATTAAGATGAAACTAACCTGGGAGATGCTCTCCAGTTAGGCATTCAGGCCACACAAGCAAACTAGAATTTAAATGTTTATAGTGCATGTGTCACAGAAAAGAAGAAAAAAAGGTGGGAGGAAGTAGTCAAAAGTGTCACCTCTTCTACTGTTGGCATGAATTTGAAGAAACAAGCTGGGAGCAAACAGGGCTGAAATCTAGCTTCAGGAGAGCGCTCTCTCTTCTGCAAGTGCCTGATGGCTAAAGGTGCCCTCCTACGCTTATGAATAAAATGTATGAGAAGTGAGATTCAAGATTCATTCCTGTCCTTAGTGTTCCCTATTGCCTAACTCCAGAGAGTGTCCTGATAAGCTTGCCAAAGACTTTCTCATTGCCTTCCTGCTGTGTATCCCTCACATCCAGCCTTTCCTTCAGTTAGGCCAGAGCCGAAGGTCAGAAAGGAGAAGGGGGATGAGGCCTCTGCCCTTCTTCTGGGCTGAGACAGTCTCCTGCATCCTGGGACTCAGGAGCATTGGAGCTAGTGGCCACCACTTGTTGAGCAGCAGCAGGGAGCTGCAGGCTCCCAGCACTGGCTTGCTTTGCCTCATGCGAGGCCAAGAGAGAGGTGTGAGTTACCCCAGCCTGCTGTGCAGGAGGGTCCCAGGACTTCAGGATGACTGCGTGAGGGAGGGCTCCTACAGTTCGAGTGGGAGGTGAGCTGAGGGTCAAACACCAGGCTTAGAAATATGTAGTCCTTAATTGGATGTAGCCTCGGTTTCATCTATTTATGCTGAAGTGAATGTCAGGTATAAAGGCCACTGGCCAGCAGTGTCCATAAGGTCTGCGCCTGGTCTGCCCATTATTACAGGGCAGTAGGATGAGACCTGCAGGGAAGGTAGTTCCCCCCCACTTCTGAAGCATGGGATATTTAGCCCTGTTAGGGAAGAGTTGTCTTAGGCTGCAAATCTTCGATGGGAATCCACACATTCCCTCTTCAGATTCTATCACATAGCCTCTTAAAAAGTTGCTGAATGTCCTTTACTCTTTTTGTTCTGCTTCATGGTTCAAACCAAAGCATTCTGCAGAAGGCTGTCCATTCTGTCAGAAGCTGGCAGTTTTAAAACTAGAGTGGTAAAATAAAAGATTCATCTCTGAAGAAACACTTCCTTTTGATAATTGGATAACAGTAGAGTAATTCAGCTTTTCTAAGGTATTTATTCAAAGCAGTGTATTATTAAGCCACTAATGTATTCTAAATTCAAAAGACAAAATTAGGGTGCTTTAACTGCCTCTCTGTTTGCAGTCTGTTTTGTGTATCACAAGAAGACAGCTGTAGATCTGAAGACAGATGCGCTTCTGGCAAACGATGGGTATGTGTGAGTGAGAACTTCCTCTGAGATACTGACCTCGTCACAATCAGCTCCTTTGAAATTTGTTGTTTAAGTAATCTATCTAATATGTCTAAGGAGTGGCATATCAGAATCAATCCATCCAAATGCCTCAGCAAGGTCAATAAAAGGATAATAAATCCAGTAATGCTCTGTGATCTGCTCTGGTGTGAAGCTATTGGGGGAGCCTTGTACAGTACGAAAATTAATTCTTGTACATTTGTTTGGGTGAAAAATGCTCTGGACTAGGTATGTGTCTGGTGTAAAATTCATATCAAATTCATTTTCAAATTTCATTTTCTGCAGTAATCTGCTATGAAGCTGAAAGGAGTCAACAAGTGGCAATTGCTGAGGAAACTTTCAGAAAGGAAATAGGCCTGAAGTTTGCAGAAGTAGCTTTCTATCCTTTTTTTGCTTTTGTGAAGAAAAAAACACCACTTGTTAGTATCTCTTCAGCAAAAAAAAAAAAAATAATGTTGGGCTTTGATATTGCTCTGCTTCATAAACCACAGTAATTGTAACAATAAGCAGTTCTTTAAATAAAATAAATACAATAAATACAAAGGCTGAAGGGATAAGAAATGCATTTGGGTTGCTAATTTACTTACCAGACTAGGAGCATTGAGCATCAGTCCTTTATGGGAAGAGGAAAAGAAAACTATTGGGCATAACCCTGGGAGTCAATTGTTTTTTGTTTCAGTAGACTGTAGTAGGAATTGGGTATAGAAGTCATCTCGAAATGATGTCTCACATAGTTTATTTTATTTTTTTTCAATTGTCACACTGGTTCAAACATAATCAGGAGAGAATCCTAGCACTTTTGCTTCTGACTGGATGACAGGAGAGAAGTGACCTTTCTCACAGTGTATGGGCACATCTAGGAAATATTTCTGAATGTTTGGAAACCTCCAAATTCTGTTTGACCATTCTATAAATGGTCAAAGATTTGGGGATTGGTGTCTTCTTTCAAAACCAACTCTGTACACTTTGAAGATCAGGAAGAGTACTTCAGTCAATTTAGATCTGGCCAGTGAAAGAAATATATATTCATCTGAGAATAAGGAACAGAATGGGTAGGGATTTTGAGTTTCAAATGACAAAGATGAAAGCAGAGCAAATATTGATGCACATAAAGCACTCATTTCACAATATGAGTTTGCTAAATTGCAGCATTTGGATTACAGTCTTCTTAGATTATGGGCTTTTTTTTTTTTTAATTTTTGCTGCACCAAAATCTGACCATACCTTAAATGCGAACAAAAACTCTTTGTCCCTATGGCCCTTACCATCAAGGTATCTATCTTTCATGAATCTGGTTCAGGAAAACTTTATGTTGAAAACAAAGCAGATGATAGAATACAAGTTTTTTTCTCCCCAGTAACTGAAGTCTTGTTCCTTATAAATACAGGCTGTATTGGTGCCAAGTCAGAAGGCTTGTTGAATATAAATTCAAGGCAACAATGTCTCATCCCGTTGGATACCAGATCTGGAATGCATCTCTGAACAACAGAATTCAGTCTCCTCCTGTAAAAGTAATCTTTAAATGTGCACGTGCAGTGTGGTAACCTTTCTGCTCCAATTAGCAATAGGTTAGTGAAGACAATATGTATAATATAACTGAGCTTCTTGGTCTTTAACAAAACTCAGTGCAAAAGTTTAGGTGGCCAGTTATAATGAGAACAGGTATGCTCCAGCAAATACACCAGCATAACAGCTTCTGGATGAAACCAGTATAGATTTCAGGCAGTATTACTGGTGAAATTGTATCTGAGTAAGGAAGAAGCGCTAAAAAGTGACTCACTTTTTGGGTCAGCCAGGAAGTCCTATCTAATAGTCAGAGTTGTCTTTAAAGAAAGAGCAAAATGACATTAGGTGAGTAATTTTGGAGATTTTATTGGAGTGCTGTAATAGTTTTTAGTATCAAAGCTTCAGAATTAGGAACGAAGTGTTTCAGGTTCTGGTTTCTAGCGTTTCTTACTCTCAGGAAAGTAAAAAAGGACAACGGGAAAATAAATACAGGAAAAAGAAGTTAGAACTTAGCCTGTTGCCATATGAAATGAGTAGGGAAAAGACAACACCCTGGTTTGCTCTCCCCATTCAGTCAGCTCCCAGCCCTTGTTTGTTCTCTCACTTTCATTACCAGACTATAAATTAACTGCTGTCAAGGCGCTGAATTCCGAAGGAGTATTTTAACAAAATGTTACATTAAGGTGGCTATAATGGTGACATGAAAGCAAGGATAGAAACATTTCATTTTAACCACTGAAGAGATACTAGTTTAAGATGTTCAAACTTCTGGCATATTTACTTTTATAAATAACAAAAAATAGCTCACCAAATCATTTTCTTCATTGGCCAATGGTAAACGTGGATGCTGTGGGTTTATTTTAGTGTGTGGGGAAAGGGTGGGATAAACCCTGTTAGGCCATAGATTCATCCAGATCATTAGAATTCAGCATACCTATTCAAGTCTTTTAGAATAAGGTGAGGTAGCACTAATGCAAATAAAAATCAGTTATTTGCAGCAGTGTAGAAATACTTTGAAATTTGCTTAAAATTACAACTTATTTCTGATAAGCAGCACAATGTTAAATTTGTAGGCCATCCCCTTTCTGAGAGGGTTGCCATCTAACCTTAAAGGACAAATTCAGCTGCTGGGTTGCCTCATATTATATATGATACAATATGATGATGATGTAATTCAAGACTCATGGCTTATAGGCAATATATTTTTAATGCTTATAGGAAATACCAACAAATAAATAAATAAATAAAGCCAATAGAAATGAGAAAGGCTGGTGCTTTCCATGATCAGTGTTCAGAAGTGTCACCCATGAGTGGGCAAAGATTAGGGATCAGTGGAGTAAATGAATGTTACCACATTGTGTCAAGTCATTCTGAATCTGGAATGCGACCACATTGCAATGCAATGAAGTATTGGAAATCCAAGACTTGTTAATAGCACATAAAGCATTCAGATTGTGTATGGAGAAAAATCTCATTTCTCTCCTTAAACTATTTTTTTTCTACTGTGGTAGGCCAGGATCTGTTCTGTTGAAATTTTGTAATGCCAAAATGTTTATAATTAACAGTCATGAAAGACTGTGCAGTTCGTACTGTAATTATATGTAAATATTGAGATGCTAATTAAAGTGTTAAAGAATATTCTGTGTAGTAGATGTCATAAAATCAGTTACCTTCTCTCAGGTAGCAGTGAATGTTACCATTCTTTATAGTCATTTGGTGGGTCTTCCACATCAATTCTTGGAAAAGGGGAAGAGCATCATGATTTCCATCTAGCCCAACAATAATTGTTTGGCAGTGTATGCAATGTATTTTTCAGAATATCTGCTTTTCTCGTTTGTCCCAGTTTTTTGGACAGACATGTGACCTCTGTTTCTTTTCTGCACGCCTTGGAAAGCTGCTGTTTTAAAAGACCAGCCTCCTGTTCTTCAGGCACTGCTCTGGTGATGAGCTTTCTGAAAAGATGCCACCCCAAGGAGATGCTGTTGAAGTTTCACTTCTGAAAGAGAAGGAACTAGTACAGGATTAGGTCACTAACTTGTTTGATTTTAGGGCTCCACTATGAGCAGCAACATATTGCCTCTTTTCTTTAGGAAATATGGTTCATTGTAGCTCTACTTCTGACCCTCCACAAAGTGATGTTTTTTAAAGATATGCTTGCTGTAGTTAGTTCTTGTATCAAAGACTTACTCTTTTAAATTTTAAACATATCTTACAGTTTTTTTATTCTATGGACTTTAACATTTTGTCTTCATTATTTCTATATTAAATAGTGAGTGTGCTCAGCTGTGCAATAAAGTGTGTTGGCGGGTCCCTGTTTCAGCATACCTGACCTGAGTTCCTTGATACAGCTGAATTTATGTCAAGTGTTCTGCATAAACATTCACCCCTGAAAGTACATAGCTCTGAATTTTTTAGGGTAGTAGTACATGTTTCAGGTTAGTCTATGCCTGTTGGCAAGATTGACTACCTCTGGGAAAATGAATAGGGATGTGGTGTCTTGCAAAGTAATTTTAGAGATATTCAGTATGTGTGTTTTTCTTTATGGTACAAAGTTAATGTTCCTGGCTGGTTATATACCCTTTTCTCACCAAGCTGAAACTATGTGAAGTGAAGGAGAATGTTATACTACGGTAGAAATACTGAGTTTTATAATGAATGGCTACCAGCTGAGGGATTGAAATTTCCAGTTTATTCAATAAGCGGCATTACAAACACACACAAAAACCAAAAACCCAAACAGTGTCAGGGCCTGACTGCGTATTTCAAGGGTTAACAACATTACACAAAAACTTTTTGAAACCCAGTAACTTTAACTGCTTTGCCTGCGGGGATTTTTGTGTATGCTAATAAAGAAAACCAATGAGAAGCATGCTGGGCTTGTGTATTTCTTTGGACCAGCTCATCTACAGCATATGCATGGCTGATGTTTTGACCCGTGGGTCACCTGAGTTTAGTCTGGTATGTATAGGTGTGATATACAGATAGGTATGATATACGGATATGATTATATATGTATCCAGATAAGCAGATATCCAGACATGGTAAACATAGACATAATACGGCACTTGAGGGTAATGAAATGAATGGATGCTGCGTTAGGATCAATTCCTTTGTATTTTTGGGTAGCTAAAATTCGTATTACCTTAAATTGAAAAGTAAATTTGCCTTGGAGGAATAACTATTTAATTATTGGCTACATCAATTCTAAAGAAAATGTTTTATCTACGTTCTGCATGTAGGCCCTTGCTTCTAAATTTCTTAGTACAAAATAATAAAAATATTTATTTTCTGTCTTCATTTGCTAAAAGAACTTCAAACTCTTCAAGATTTTTCACAAGACCTTTTTTTCTTGTTTTGAAATGATATACTTCAACCATGGCCTGCATATCGTTATTTAAAATTGAGTGCTAGTGTTATGCTGCTCTGAACAAAGAGGGTAGGGGATACATGAAATCATCAATAGTTTATACAATAAAGGATTAAATTAGTCTCTTGTAGATTTGTTTGCCACTCTATTGAAGTCATGGCTGTTTACAAACTATCTTGAATTTGGCTCAAAATCTGCTGATGACTGGAAAAGAGAATACCCGAAAATAGTGTTTATAAATTCTCTCTCTGTATTTTTTACTTACTGGGTTTGTATTTTCTGTGGTCTCAGCTTTTTCTTTAATAATTGACTCTTCCTCCACTTCCCCTTTCTGTGTGTACTCATGCTAGTCATAGACAAATCCATGCAGATTTAGGAGGGGAAGTCCACTTTGGCTCATGCATTATCAGAAGAATTAACAAAACTCCAATAATGTGATCTCCACGTTGATATAGATAGAGCTCTTCAGCTCTCTTGCACATGGAATACTTAACATTCACACCTCTGCAATTACTGCAGTAACTGTTACCATGGTGTTCCACATTCTACTGCATACCACCTTTGTTGCAAAGAGAAGAAAGCTCATACACCAAGGTAACAGTATTTTTACTTGTAAATAGCGAAAATCAGATAGGCACTTTCTGATGTTTCTAAATTGGATCAAGATTATTGATGATGATACATACCCTGGGATATAAAACATAGCTTGAATTCTAGATCCCAAGTTGAGTTTGCAAGTCTTTTTTTTCTTTCTTCTAAAATGAAGCAGACCTGATATGGATGAATTGAGGAAAAATAATCTTGGTATTGCACAGTGCAGTTTATTATTTATTCATTGTTTCTGAAAGAACTGTGCTTTATCTATGTTACAGGTCTGTAACTGTCAACTTCTGTCTCATATGATGCCCAAGTCTTTTGATGATGCCACATGCAGCACTGACTAGAACTGGAGAATGGAAGAGGTCTCTTGGAATAAGGTATGTTTCTTTCTTTTCTGTAAGTGCAGGATTTGCTGACATTTTCCATAGTTACTTTTCTACTTAATAGAAATGAAGTTGAATAAGTATTTTAGGACTCCTAAAGTTTGGAGAAATGTTGCCAGTCTCACACTTATTGCTGCTATTATTTGTTTTTACCTCTAAAATTGTCAGCAGAAGGTATGTTCAAGGTATCACCACTGCACTGCAGAGAAAGAGATCACATATGATCCACAATAGAAGCTAGGAAAGAAGAGGTTATATTTGAATTGCTATTACTGCTTGTGAGAAAAATTAGTGCCTGTACTATCAATGATTTCTATAACTGAAGAAGTTCATGGCTTGTAGTTTTAAAGACCATTGAAATAGCAGCAGCAGAACCAGGTGCAGAGCTACTGGCATGGTGCATGCCTTTTAAGTGAGAGTATTAAACTTGCTCTGTAATGCTAATAACTTAATTTTGTCATACAATTTTTTTGTTTAAACATACTTTATAGGTACTGTTCTCCTGTGCTTCCTTTGCTTCCATCTTCTTTCTTGGTGTTTCTTTTTTTCTTAAATTCTGTTTCTTTTATTCTTGTATAACTTCTGTACATTTCAAGATCTTTACTATATGATGTGTTCGTATAGCACGTCACCTCATTGTCTTTCTTTGACTTGGTGATGCAAAAAATGAACTAGAAAGAGCAAATTGGATATCAGAAGTCAAAACAGAATATATATGAAAAACTTAGGACTGGGGAAACTGGGGAATAGACTTTGGTTTGGAGAGAATTGTGTGGTGAGCAAGCCCCGAAGAAAGACTGTAGTGTAATTGCAGAAGTATGACAATGGAAGGGACAGCTGTGTAAAATACGGTGTTTTGGTGGATCCATGTTCCACTTCACCTTGATTTGTCATTAATTTCATGGATTCCTATGTGTTGGTATCTACCTAACAGAGCTATTAATGCATCCAACTGTGGTACTGTGCTATAATGTTCTTTTTATTGGTCTCATGGTTTTGTTCTAATGCATTCTTGGCAATCTTGTGAATGCTACCTGAGATTGAAAGTATACTCTGTAGTCCATATGCTTGTGCTGTCAGTAATAACATATTGCACTTTATAGCCAATGTTCTTTCCTACTAGAATGGTTTCATGAGAGTGGTTTGGGGAAACATTTGCCTAGTATTTGTTCACATCATCCCTGGTCAAAGTGCAGTGTCATGAATAGAGATACTGCCTAAAGACATTGGTTCCAATTTACTGTTTTCTCACTGGTAAAAGACATATTGAGGTATGAGTTTATTACTTAAACATGGGACTGGCAAATATGACACACTGCCTGCAATAGACCCACAGCCATCTGGAGTGGCAGCTGAGCCCTTGGCAGGATACCTCAGCATATGTAAAATGCACTAGCTGCCTATGCTTAGAAGTCCTATCCTATAGATTATATATCTATTGCAAGGGACCGTAAAACTGAACTAATTCAGTTAGTATTGTAAAGATAAGATTATAATCTTAGATTCAGATGTGACCTAGATGGTGTAAGGCGCATGTTGTAAGCTGGGGTACTTGAAAACCTGCAAGGAAAAACGGGTTGAAATGAAGCAAGTAAGGCCAGTAGCAAGATGCAGGACAGTAGAGGGCCTAATTTATCTTATTTTTTCCATTGATTGCTTTTCCTACTTCAAGGGTTAGTAACTAACCTTTTTCAAGAGAGCAGTGCCTTTTCTGAGTTGTTCTGCCATTCATTATTCCATGAAAAGAAATTTATTAATTGCTATATGCTGTACTGCATCCCCTCATTGTGTACCAAATGGGAAAATATTATCGTTGGTATCTGACATGTGGAACTAATTTGCCTCCATAGAAGTTCAGGGAGAGGTCTTGGCTCTTGCAGTGGGAGAAAACATGACAAATTATAGGCACCTTGCTTTATAGTGCTTCATTTTTGACCTCCATTTGTGATGATATACTATGAATAAAATATGGGGATGATATCCTGGCCCCACTGAAATCAGTAGGAGTTTTTCTGGTAACTTCAGTTAGGCCATGACCCTGGGAATCTCTGCTGGCTCCTTGTGAAGGATTTCCTCTATTCGTGCCTCTAACTAGACCTCCTCTGAGGACTTAGTTTTTAATATTACTACCAAATCTGCTTCTTAGGTAATAATTGTCTCTTATTGAAGTTTATTTGTAGTTGATTTGTGGGATTCAATGCTCAGAGGAAAATAAATTTCTATACGTATGTTTTTCTATCCTTAAATATGATGGTATTGTTAGAGGTAATTATAGGCTGACTCTCAGGAAATACTTTCTGATAAAAACAGAGAAAGGACTTTGGAATAATTTCCCAAAGGATGGGGTAGCAGTCCTATAGGTAAGAGACAAAATAAAACTATCCTGCTTGCTGAAGGCTATAAAATGGAGTGCAGGAAAGAAACCTGAACTCTGAGAGGAAAGACTAGATCACCTACTAGGTCTTTAATATCACCAATTTCTAGGATCACAAAACTCTTTTCTTGAGTTTATTGTGGATTTTCCAAGACCAGGTGTTCATGATTTGCTAAGCTTATTTTTTCCTCACAGATGGAAAAGTGATTTTTAAATATTATTCTTGCTTTAAGTAATCGATATTAGACTCTTTCACACTCGTATAGTTGGTGCACGTGTCACTGACAGGTCATTCA
This sequence comes from Dromaius novaehollandiae, assembly GCF_036370855.1. Lineage (NCBI taxonomy): Eukaryota > Metazoa > Chordata > Aves > Casuariiformes > Dromaiidae > Dromaius > Dromaius novaehollandiae. The sequence goes on from NC_088098.1 coordinate 110,228,613, forward strand.
TGCCTTATAACACATTCTATAGAAGGGCATGTGAATTCTTTTCTGCTACATGATTATTCTTTCCCATCAGCTGATGTTCTGTTAACTGCTATTGCTATACTATATTCCCCTCATTGTATAGATCAAGTGAAGAGTGCATTAAAATTATTGTCTGAAACATGAATGCTACACCAAAACTTTTTCTGACTTGGGGATATTTTCTTAATGGCAACCACTAATTGGTTTGGAATCAGGACCAGATATAACATGCTGAATGTGAATTTTAAACGGTTAGCACTGCAGAGGGGTGGGTTGCAGAGGACTAAGATTGTCTTCACCATGGAGAAAACATGATGTCTGTCTACCATGGGTGTTGCTGGATTTAGTTCTTCATTCTCTTCCCAGTGCCGTGCCATGTTACCATCCCTGCTTTGTTATTAGAAATCTTTAGGACACTGACATTGTATGCATGTGTGGTTATGTAAATAATAATAAAAAATAACCTTGCTAGCTCCTATTACTTTTTGATCCACATGCTGAATCAGTATTAAACCTTTGCTTTGCTAATTAACTTGCCAAAGGATACTACTAATTCAACTGAAAGGATACCAAGAACAAGACCCTAGTGTTCTTCTCATCACAGTTGTCCCAGATTTTCAAAGTATTTGAAGTGCCCTGGATGTAGATAATCTTAAACTAATCTGCAAAGGAGCCAATATAAATAAATCTTTTTTCATACAAGATTTCACAGTGATAAGAATGTTTGAGGGGGGAAGAAAGGATTCCATGCAATTTGTAACCTGGAGAACATAATACATTTGACTCCTCTTTCTGTATAATACAAAGAGTTCATATGTTGCACAATGTTCATTTTTAATTAAACATTTTATCATCGCGCAGCCCTTTATTGACATTCCTCATAATAGAGCTGATAAGATCTTGACCTACTCTTCAATAAAGCAATGTATAACTCAATATTCTGGCACACACTGTTCCCTTTGGAATTAAACACACAATTTTCTGATTTAATTTAAAAATCTTATGTACTTTTACTCACATTTATTTACTTTAACGTCTCAGATTTATGCACTCGTTTGACTTGAGCAATTTGGGTGCAACCATTTCTTGGTGTATTACTTCTGTTTATTTGAGCTTTTAACTAGCTGGACCATTTTATTGACTCTTTCCTCCTTTCTTTTGCTTCCTCTCTAAAATTTGGAATAAAAAGTGATTTATCACCTAATCTTGTTTCCTACTGCACCTATTAAGCCCAGTTTTGATTAGTTGCATTAACTTTGCTCACTTCTACCTTAATCATGTGGTTATAGAGTTTTTGCTATCACTGAAATTCCTTCAGATATTTCATGAGATTCATGATGATTCCTGAAGATGTTCCCAAAGATGAACTACAAAGCTGATCCCTGTAAGTATCCTTAAAGAGCTCTGTGATGTAAAGCTGCCCAGTATCATGCAACAAAGGTCATGCGTTTAGCCATGCTCATAAGCAGCCCTGTAGCCTAGCAGGATTTCCTCAGTGTAGCGGAGCAGCGGGAGAGCGGCAGGTATTTCTTTGTCATATTTCTTCAGTTGGTAGTTGGTGGTGGCTGCTGTGGTGCCCACTGGAGACAGCTTTAGACAAAGCAGAAGCTGGCTATGGGGCAGCATCAAGCAGGGATATGGCCCAGACTCTTTTCCATAGTCTGTTGCTTCCTACATTAGATTTATCATGTCAGAAATGGAATATTCCTCTACATTTGATACCCGGGATTCCTTACCACTTTGCTGCAAACAGTCAACCCTTAGGATAGGGGAACCCTCTAGACTCACCTAAATAGGATTTCCCTGTAGAAGATAATGACATCTGCTTACCTTCTGGAAGATACCTGAACACCAGGTGTTGCAGAACACACTTGCTCACTAATCTCCTAACCTCTTGCACTCTCAGCTCTCTCAGATGATTAACCACTCAACTATCCCACACTTCTTTTTCATACTTCAGAAAATTAGCTTTGTGCATCTGGAGATCGTCCTTGTCCTTATATCCTAGATCTGTCACTGTTCAGTGTAAAGGTATATTGATTTTATCTGCTAATTTTGAGATAATTTAATGAACTCATCTGGAAATACTCTATGAAATATATCACAGACAAGACAGAACTGCACTGCAGTTACAAGATTTAAAAACTGGGGAAGGTAAAACTTTTCCATTGAGGATGCATACACCCTCACAGATTTCCTCCCTTGCCTTTTCATCAGAGCAGAAGTTAAAGGTGGTAAAGGACCTTCGAGACTGTAGGAAGTTATTACCTGCCAAATAGGAATCTTTCAAAATTCAACCTTTCAGTATTTTTTCTTGTTACAGAGACCTAGATCCTCAAGGACAGACAGGTATATTGAGTTAAATAGATACCAAATGCTTCAATGAACTAAACCTAGATTTGTGATTTTGTTCTGTTTTTTTTCTTTGGGACATTCTCCTCCTCCCCCTGCCCCCCTCCCCCCCAAAAAAAACCTCCAGGAAAATGGAGGTTATTGGAAATTTAGAAATTTGTGTTCAGATTTTTTACTTGTTGGGATACAGAAGTATGGGAGAGCCTGGAAAGTATGAAAGTGTGTAACTCTCAAGTAACAGAGCATTGTATTTTGTTAGTTTTTCTGGAAGGTAATTGCTTAAGGAAAAACAGAAAAAGAATAAGTCTAACAGGAAAATGCAGACATGGCGATTGTAGATGTAGCAGGTTCATAGCGAGTTCCACCTAGCCAAGCTGGAGACTGGTATCAGAGAAAACACAACCAGGGTGTGCCCAGGGTGCTTAGGAAGCTGTCAGCACAGGTGCTAATAGCCATGCCTCTCCACCTTTCCAGCTGCTGCCATCCAGGTTTACTAGATTAAGGTAAATCTGGTAAATGCCAGCAGAATTTTATGACTTTGTTTGCCATGCAAGGATATGATTGATGCAGTAAAGGTGCAGGGCCTAGCTATCCCCAAAAGATGAGGTGGGAAGATGTATAAGAAAATTAAAAAGCTGATAAATTTGTTAGTTATATATATCCATATATCCATACCTGAAAGCTCACAGGAGCCCACTAGACCTAGGTGATATGAGACAAAGCTGTCCATTACATTAGAGATACTGGGAATTGCCATTTGAATAAAGACACAATTTTAATCACAGTACTCAAGCAGACAGACTTGATTTATATCTAGGAGGACCTTGCCCTTTGGAGGGGCTAAGGAAACTGCTCAGGAGCATGCTGGTCTGTACCCCAGACTGGGCAGTCCTGCAGGCTGACATGAAGATTAGGAAGAGTCAACATGTAGGTATTTTACTTGTTTGTTTGTTTGTTTGTTCAGGGTGGTTTGGGGAGGTTTTATTGTTTTGCCTGAGGTAGCTGAAGAGACTGTGTAAGCCAGGAAGGTGGCTGGCATCTTCACAGATACATTGGTATTGGTTTTCCCCTAGCATTGGGGGAAATAACCATAACACCATTAGCTGGCATACCATAACACCATTAGCTGTTCTCTAGGTTTTATAAAGGGCCTTTAGAATCACTAAAAGAAGGTCCTGGGTTTTATACATACTTAAAAGAAGAAAACAAAATTTCTGCTGTATTTGCAGCTGAACATTCGTGGGGGATTTGTAGGAAGATTTTTCTTCCTGTTTTAAGAGAGCGGCAGAAAGTGAAGTAAAAATATTTAGAAAAGAATGAAAACTTTGAAATCTAATCCTAATATCATTAATGTAAATTTTGATAATGTAAGTGAAGAAACATATTTTGAAATGCACCATGTAGTATGTAGAAGTTTGTTTTCATGAGTATCACCTTAAAAACAAAAGTTGAACTGTGCTTTTTACTGACTCAAAGAAGTGCAAATGCTTATTTCTGCAATGGGAAGTATTTTGTAAAAATCAGCTTGTGTGGCAGTGGTTTTACAGCAAGCAATGATGTTCAAAAGATGTGTCCTTGCCAGAGGGAAGGTGAAAGTATGGTTTAACTAAATCTGTAATCTCATTTCAAAAGATCTGCATTCAATTTTACATAAATTTATATTTAAAGTCCACTTCATAGATCACGTTGTTTACCTTATAAGAACACCACATAATCTGGGACAGTTAGCAAGCTCATGTAAGTACAAGTCAGCAGTGGGACACACTAGGTAAGATCAGGATGACCTAGATAGGTAGTTCTGACTTTGAAGCATGCTGATTTTTCTAAAACTCGTGAAAAGTCACAACCACTTCACGTAAATTCTTATTTGCTTTTATATACTCTTGAGATAGGAAAAAGATGAGATACAGGAATAATTTTTTTCTAATAGTCTTTTCTGCTTACTTGTGCCTTAAAAAGAGAGGAGTTATGTAGTATTGTTGTTTCTGTGTATAATTGTTCAATGCTTTAGATTTTACTGAAAGGGAAGTCTGTTGGCTATGCGCTTTGGTTGCATTCATTTCCTTAAGAATGGATGTTTTGTTTATCAGCTTATAATCTGACAAAATAGTGGTTAATATTACATTTTAAAGACTATTGTTGCAATGTTATAAGCTCATTATTTAAAATGAGTGAATAAGGCTTATCTTGTTGATATTTTATTGTGGTATACCCATAGCAAATCTTACTATTTTATAGAAAACAGTTTAACAACTCAAGAGGTAAGATAATTGTTACTATACTGATATCAGACTCTCATAAATTCAAAAAGGCTTTCTACTAACTGTTGCTTAAATTATTAATATGGACACTTAGGGTGTACTGTTAAATTAAAAAGAAAAAAAACCCTTAGTAATCGGACCCCTTTTAGCTCTCAGACTGAGATACACAGAATACATATTATACCCAGAACATGTATATACAAGGTGAATTAGGAAACAGGTAGGTCCTGAGGAAAGCTGACTGTTTACTTAAGTCATTCAGCCAGAACTTGGAAGGTGCAAGTTTAATTCCAGAATTTTGTCACATTTTTTCCTGTTCAGCAACCCCAAGTGGATACCTTAATCTCCTAGGAGGAAATATGTGAGAATTTTGCAAGATCATGTAGTAGAACCGGCTTTTTAGTTCAGATACCTCATTTATAGGAGGAGGTCAATTTTCTGTCACTTTTTCTTCTCTTTTCCACTTAGCTTTATTTTGGGGCAAAATCCTGTTAGATTTGTTATTTTAAATTGGATAAAGACCACAGACTTTAGTCTCTCCATTCTTTTGGGGAGAATAATGATGGAACTGTGTCAAAAAAGATGAAAATATTTATATTTGCTGATGAAGCTTTACATTTTTAGCTAGTTCCAATGATATATATTTTAACTAGGAAAGAATTGTACAAAAAATACAGGTGTTTTGACCAAAAAATACCAATGAAAGGATGCTATACTATTTCCATTGGTCTTTATAGAGGTTCCCATAGAGTAGAAAAGATTAAGTTAAGGTTATAGTCGATACGTGTTTAAAATGGTTACAGATAAAATAGTGAGATGTGTACTCTCCATAGTAGTGACACAGACACACACGATACATCATTTTTACGCAACTTCCTGCTGTGAGGTTTTGCCCCCCCTGGATCCATGTGCCCACTGAATCGCAGTTCTGGTCGGGCTTTAATAAAAAAACATTCTTCTGCTTTGCAGTTGCTCTCAGTTGTTTTATTTAGTGCTCTGATATGGCAGCTGTCACTGTATCCATAAAATATGAGTGAGCATCAATAAGCTATCCAAGAGAAAGGAGTTTTAAGGAGGTATTTGAATGAGAAGAGGATGACCGTACAAAAAAGGAACGAGAGTTCTCTGAGTATAAAGGCATCAGGGAGAAAAGCAGAAGGTCATTTGGGTGAAAAAACTTGTAAGCATCTTGTCATGTAGTTAGATGATATGTTAAAATTGCAACTTCCATACAGCAATCAGTGTGTTCTGTAAGTGTGCACCTACTGGTTTAATAAAGCTATCTACTCTTCCTCTTCTCCCAGTGCAGCTCTTCAAATAATCATAGCATGAAGTCAAAGCAATGAATGTTCACCAGTCATAGATTCTGTGGGAAAAAAGCTAAATACAACAAGTATTTGCAAGAATAGTTGCACTGAAAGTCCCATCCGAGCAAAGCATTTAAACTGATCTGAAAGTAGACTGCTTTGGCAATTACAAGCATTTGCAGAGAATCAGCAAAAAGAAAAAGGGGTTCTTGTCTCCATACGTTGGGCTGCCCAATCAGGAAAAGAGAGCTCTATTTTGTGAATTGAGTGACCGGTCACGCATCGCAAATAACGAATAGTGATTGTTCATATCAACCAGTTTAAAATTCTGTAATAGGGTCAAATATGTTTGCAGACATTGTTCAAGGACTTGTGACTAACAGAGTAATTAATAACACCCATGACCTATTTGCAGACACCTGGTGAACAGATTTAAGAGCTCAATCTATTGGTTACATTTCTCAAGGAGCAGTTCAACCAGCTCTAGCTAAAAATGTGTAAAGTCAAGCCTAGAACAGGAGCTGTTTCATAATATACTAAAAATGTCCATGCCTAAACACCTGCTGCAATATATCCTTTATTGATTTTGCATGAATATAACGTACAATGGATTCTGTACCCAGTCCTACCACGCCCCCCAGTCCAAACCAGCAGAACTTTCAAATATTTGCATTATTTTTTAATTAGTTTTGGACTACGAGATACTGTCTCAATAATAATATTCTAATGATATTCAATAATGATTCAGCCAAGTCCTGTTCAGAGACAGGCAAAGGTCTAATCCCTTTTTCCAGGACTTTGTACTTTGAGCCATGTCTGTACTCAGAGGAGCAGTTATTTTTAAGTCAGTGGGCAGAAGAGTAAGCTGGAGTGCAGTGCTAGGCAGGATTGGTCCCAGAGACACAGCTTCCATAAAGCTTTTCTCTTCCAATGACTATTGTAAACAGAAACATCTTGCCGTTCGGGGAGGAGGAAGAGGAGGAGGGAGTGGAGGCTGGGGCCAGGAGTAGGCAAGACTCAGAACCACAAGATTTGAAATTCCATCGTATATTTAGTGCAGTTATTGTTAGTCCCGGGGCTGATGCACTACTCTAAAGAGCAAGTATAAACTGCAGAAAGATCTCTAGGTTGTTGTATTTCACGCAGGTTTTACTTGAATACCATTTTATACTTTGTCCCTACAAAAACAAAAATGTTTTGGAGGAAGAAGTAAAGGGGGGGGGGGATACTTGGGTAGAAAAGAGGGTGTAAACTGTGAGACATTTACTTTGTAAGATCTTTAGTCTCTCTTTTGCTTTTTGTTCTGTAATTGATTACTAGCACCCCCTTTAACCCACCTTAAAGGGCAAGCAGGAAATTCATGTTTTCGTTCATCAGCCCATCCCTCTGAAAAGCGTTCAATATTAAAACAGTTTGCGAGGAGCAAAGACAGAAGAAACAAGAGGCCCAGTTAGACCGTGGCAAGGTTAGGAGATGCATGTCTGATGCCTGCAGCAAATACCGGCTCTTGTTCCTGTACAATTTTTGCATGGGGAGACCAAGTTAATTGGGGTATGGCTCTGTTCTTTCCTTTATGTGTGACCTTTTATTATCTCTGTGGCCCTGTAGTTCAGGCAGTGTCATAAAGCTGTGGGAAAGTCTTGCAGCTAGTGTTATCAGCTGTTGGAAATTAACTTAAAAAATGAAATATCTGTGTTTCCTTTTGCCTGAAGGTGTCTGGGAGTCTGTAAACTGCTATGAAGGTGCAATTATTGTGGTTGTGATTTTGCTGTAGCTATCTGAGTATTGCTTGTGCGTCTTTTTCCCTTCTTTCTCTCTCCTTCTCCCTCCCCCCCTCTTTTTTTTAGTGCAAGCTGTGGGCTGGCAATCAGGTGTTGTGCTGGGGGAGGTGGGTACTTTGGGGGGGGGGGTTATGTGGCATAATTCCCACGAATGTAGGAGGAGGATGAAAAAGATAAAGAAATTTTGTTTTTCTGAGCTAGAGGATTCTCTGCATGACTTCCCCACTGATGGGATCATGTGCTTTCAGGCTGAGATTTTATTAACAATTCAAATGGAAATTGAGGGCACAGGAGGAGCAGATTCTCACATAAACTTGATCTGTCCATGAATGCAGTTCTCTGTTTGCCCTGACCCTGCATGGCTTAAGACACTGCCTGTGAGGCCAGAGTGCCAGACACAAAGAGCGAAATGAAAAGCAAGCACATTCCAGTAGTCTGCACAAAGGCAATGGAGCAGTTTCTAGCAGCCTCCCCAGAGAGAGATCTTATCTCCGTGTGGCTAAAGCCCTTTAGAGTGTTTATTTGTACTCTAGCACCCGAGGTTTATAAATTGATATAGATGCCGATTAAACTCTCCAAGTTTCCCCAGCGAGGCATTTTGGGGGACACGGAGGTGTTCCGCAAATATTTTCTTTATCAAATATTTACAAGTATTTATCAAAGCGTGACTCGGTTTTCCTGGTGAGCAAACGCAGGCGAGTGCTGAGGGAAAAGGTACTTGAGCAAGTGCGTTCGTTACCAGCCTTGCAAGAGTTTTGCTAAACTTCGACTTTGGAACAGGCTGCCTGGTTTTGACGTCCGCAACGCGCAGCGGCCTGTCGCCGGCGCTCGGGAAGGTTGTTGCCGCCTATGAATGGGTTGCGTAGACTCGGCTGACCTTGTGCTGCGCCGGCAGCAGGCCCCGGCGCCGGGGCAGGGGAGGATGCGGGAGGCCAGGCTGCTGTGGCTGCAGCTGCGCTGACACTGCTGTCCGCCAATGGCAGTGGGCAATGCTGCCTGCTGGGGTAGCGTGGGCTGCGACAGGAGCTGGGAGAAGAATGACGGGGTTTTTGCTTGTGTTTTTCCTTGCTTTCTGTTGTGAGAGTGGAGGTAGGAAAGGCTAGGGACATGTTGCAGTGCAGTAATATAATTCCTATTTCCTTTCGCTGCTTGAGGTTGCTATTGGCAGTAGCTAAATGCTGGAGATTCCTTAATCAAACTATTAAATATTGATATTTCTGGCTCCCCTAATCAGACTTTCTTTTATAAGAGCTCTCTAAAGCTGTAGGAAAAACATAGGTAAATAAATGTTTTGACTCTGGTAATTCCAAAGAGTCACACTTTTATCACCCCAGTTTTGCTTATTCTCAGCCAAAAAAAAAAGAGGACCAAAAAAAAGAAAATAACCCCCCCCCAAAGCCAGCAACTTTTAGATATGAAATCATCACGATATGTTTTTCCATTTTTATTAAAGTGTTTAAAGGTTTCAAAAACTTTTGATACTCCTTAAAGTAGTTCAATTAGTGGAAAGAGACTAGCAAAGGATATTGATTCAAGTAGTTTTGTTCCCTTAATTTTATGGGGGTTATATTATCCAAAATTAATGGTTGTACTTAGGCAAATTGGTCAGTAATTGGTGACAAAATTGCTTTATTGCTTTTCTTTCATTTGATGCTAATTAATGGCCCTACATTATTAAGTTCAAACCTCTTCTGCATTTCTCCTTCTCTATAAATATTCTTAGTGGTAATGTGTCAGAGTAAACTTTCTTTTCCATGTATGCAATAATTGCTTTATAGAAATGTGATAACTAGCAGATTTCTGGCATAACTTTTCCCAGAAATAATTTAAATGTTATTTGCTCAAGAGCTTGAAGTCATTTTGGTATGAAGGCATACACCAGTATTATGAAGTGTTAATTGATTCATGTGGTGCAGCATTAGTTTCTCATATCAAAATACTTCTTAGCAACTTACCTACCAGTTACGTTACAAAATCCTGCCTTTCTTTAGTTTTTAACAGTTAACCCCCCCCCGCCTCCTCTCAGATGGAGTTTTACAGTGTGTTGGAGGAAACAATTCCATTTCAGTGGACTAGAATAATACCATAGAATTTGTCATAATATTTTGCACCTGTTAATGAAATTGCTGTTTGACACAGAGCAGTATTTATCTATGTTTTCCAAGTAATATTTTTTCAATGCTATGTAAACATTCTAAAGTCTAGAATAAATGCAGTAAGTAAAAGCCAGTTCAAGTTTCCATAAGTACTATGGAAAAACATAGTTTTTGAGTGTGTGCATGGGGGGGAGTTGTTTGTTTGTTCTCTAAGAACTTATAAACAAAGGAGTAATGAAAATAAATGATATTTTTGTAATATATCGAACACATACCAAAATAGAATAGAGTGAGAAGGAGGTAAGTGTGAATTAAGCAACATGAAAAAAGGAATTTTGATGGTGATTTAACAACAAATTGTAAAAAACCCAACCAAACAAAAACAAATCAAAAAAACCTAGGAAAAGGTATTGAAAATCCAAAATATTTGAAAACAGAGGAGGAAATATTTTATAAGCTGTTATAAATAGTTTCAGAAATTATATTTATTTTCCCTATTGTCTAAACCTGTGTTACAAAAGTCAAGGAGAACTGTATCTTTCAATTCTCCGGGTACAGGTTTGTTCCTGTGATGATTTATTGTCCCTGTGGTCCTTGGCCAAGTCCTATTTATCTTTAATCTTAGTTATAGTCTGAAGGTTTTCAAAAATATGACTTCTAATTCCTTGAAGTGTCTATTTTCTTGTTTTATCATTTGCCGTGTTAAAAATAAATTTTAAATTTGTGTTTAAATTTATACACATTTCAAGCATATTAAGGTGGTATGCTATTTAAACTAAGCTTTAAAAGAATTACAGTTTTTATGAGCAACTTCATACCCCTTTTTGATATGTGAAATAGTTTGATATTTGTCCCCCCAAAAAGCAGTGGTTGAGGAAAAAGAAAAGAGCAACTTCACATCTGGAGTTAAGTGTTTGTTGTTATGTAAGTGCTGTTTCTTGGATTAAGGAAAAACAGTGAAACAAGATCCTTGGCACGCTGGATTGTTTAAAATTTGTTGAAGGTTTTCTATTTTTTTTTTTTAAACGTGCCTTAGTTATGAAAACTTTAGCTTTGTGACAGAGTAGAAATGCACCAGTAATTCTGAACTCTGTCCCATCCTAGATTTCCACTGAGAGCCTTGCACTTCCACTTGTTTGGAAAGAATTATATGTAAATGCTTGTATTTCAAAGGCAGCTGAGAGAAACTGTAGCTCTTTAGGGTCTTTGCAAAGAATGATATTTTGCAAAACAGTCTGAGCTGTTCTTAGTAAAGTATTTGTAGCTGAAAGCTGCTCCAGCAAAAAGACAGAAGATTCTTGCTTGCATATGTTTCCACCTGCATTCCTTAACTGGTATCTTTATGCACATGCTGTATCTTTGTCCTTCGTGCACCTTTGCCAACTTTTAAGATCTCTGGTTCTTCTAACTGTAACTATAATTTGTTAGTGTACGTGAGGGGGCATGTTTGGACTTCAGCTGTCAATAAAGCACAGATATTTACTCACATGGGTCACTGAGGGGCACGCCATGCACCCTTCTCTATCTGTACAGGTGCAGTTGTAACGTCACAGATGCAGCGGTGTGAGAGCTCTTAGCATATTCTTAGCGAGCCTTACCTGGTGCCAGATACAGCAGGGCTCTACACCCTCGTATGTGCGCGGGCAGCATTAAGCCACTACTGCAACCGAGATTGATATGGTTCAATGTGGGACAGGTGGGAGCTGGTCCTGCGCTGCGTCAGCTGCACCAGCCACTCTCGGAGCACGGTCCCACGTGCCTGACACTCACAGACAGGCGCAGGCTGCGCCCACGCCTCCTTGCATGTGCCAAACTTACTTTGGCCCTGGAGGGGAAGGGGCTAAAGGAGTGCCCTTCTGCCAAATTTTTATCCCTCAACTGTCTGTTGAAGCAAACTTTAGTTGAAAGAAGGTGGCCCACAGTTGCATGCCAGATGCACTCACAGTTCAATTCACCAGTTAAAAAAACAAAAACAAAACCCCCCAAAACCCCAAACAACTAAAAAAATTGCAGTCTTATTCACACAGGAGCACAGGTTGCTCACCTTGATTTCTGCATTTTCAAAAGACAGTGGAGATGATTCATTTCCCAATAGGGTAGATAGTTTTCTGCTACCTTAAATGTGGGATGTTTCCACTGAGGGATTTTGTGGAACTGGGGAGTTTCCTTCCAGCTGGAGCAGCTGGGAATACCCGCTGTACACCAGCCCTGCTTTCAGTTTTTGCAGTCTGCTGGTGTTTAAGGCAAAGCCAGACCTGTCTAGGGAAGACTTTAGTGCCTGTTTCTGGCAGGTTTCCTCATCTGCTGTGAGTGCATATATGTGTATGTGGTACAAAGTAGGCCTTGGAATGACATAGCTGGGAGCTGTTTCATGTAGGTCATTAGGAAGGAAAAGCTAGAGAGCTGTAAAGTGATGGTAATGATGGATTAAATTAGAAGACACGTATCTGTTTATGAGTTGTGGTGAAGTGTAGACTGGCTTGATCAAGGATTTCTTCTAGACCTCTGAGAAACTTGCCATATGGATAGAAATGGTTGAGGAGAAAGCCCTGTCTTCATATTGAAACCTGATGAAGTTTGCAGTTGCTTTTGGAAAACCCAAATCTTCTAAGTGTACTTTAAAGCAAAACTGAAGTAAATACTTGTGCTCAGAATTGCCCTGTATTTCTTTTAGCATACTGGGGAGCTGTCTTCAGGTGATATGTTTTACATTCAGCATAAATGCTATATATGTGTACTTGCTGTGTTTCACCACCTTCTGTCTATATTTCTCATCCTCTGGTGTGAGCTAAGGAAGGGGGGGGGGGGGGGAAGAAGCCTATTCCACTCAGCCTCCAGTTCGTACATGGGACATGTTAAATGTTTTCCCTAGTTCCATACAGTGGGCATGAGAATAAAATGTGTGGTAAGCTCTATTTACCCTTTTCAGCAATGCAAGGACTTCCTGAGGGCCATTCACCCTTGTTAGTTACCTAAATTGGTACCTAAATTGGGAGGCTGGTTTCTGTAGGCTTTCTCTCTTGTCAGTAGAGAAGCTTCTTCCAAAGATGGTGTCAGCACCCATGTTCAGCACCTTCTTTTGAGTCTCCCTTTTACAGAAGTCTCTGTCTCTCACTGACGATGTAAGCACCCAGATGATTTATCTCCCCAAAGCTGTGGTGTTAATACTTTCCCAGCTTACCTCCCCTCAGTGAGAGTTTCTAACTTTTCTGCCAAACTATGACAGTCATGTGCATTTAACATTGGCTGTATTGTAATAAGGCATTATCTCCAGTGGGTATAAGATATTTCATCTCTGATTTCTGTGACTGCAAGGGTTTAATGATACCCTAGTCATTTTCTGTTTTTAAGCAGTAATTCTCTGAGGGAAATTTATTTATCTTAGTAAGTTCTGAATGGTCCAGGAGATGGTCAGAGCAGAAAAGCTATTTTACTTTAATTCTTCTGTTGATAACTCAGGATTAGATACTGTTTTTAAAGATGATTTAAAGAATATATGATAACCTTTCAATATACCTGCAGTAATACTGCATTTTCATTTGGTAATCATTAGAGAGTAATGTGAGGATACATATGCTTCAGAAGATCATGCTCTTACTTCAGTGTAGTATTGAAAATGAATTCTCTTTGAGTCTGCTGCATAAATATACTTTCTTAAAAAAAAAAAAAAGCAATAGCAACAGAAACTGAAGTTTTTCATGCATAAATTTGCCAAATAGTGATTAATTAGGAAATCTTTTTAATTTAAGAAGTCATATGAGTCTCTCAGCCTCATCCCTCCAGCCGAGTCATTGATATAGGAAAAAAAGAGAGAGCGGAAAAAAAGCTGTTCAAAGACTAAGCATGAACATAATAATGAAGAAACAATGCAGTGTAGTCAACCAGGCATGAAGAATTATCTATTGAAGTTAAAAGGCCAAGTGTCTCATCAGTTGGATTTTAATAATGCCTGGCAGAAGTGCTTGTACTTGTACAGCAATTGTTTTAATATCTAACTGAGTTCCAAGCTGAAATATGACAGTTTGTCTTGAAACATGAAGAGAACATTTCCTGTGATGCAATGTCTAAGCATTTCTTTACGTACAAAACTGTGACTAGAAAATTGGTAATACTTGTGTTTTCAGATTCCAGGAGCCTTCTAATTATGCATAACTAAAGCTGTATCCTGTTCAGTCTTGCTATTGTTAACTCTTTCCTCTTCCTGCCTTTATAATTCATTTTGTTTACCATATTCATTTGATGCAGCTTGTTCCTTTTTTTCTTTTTTAACTGTTAGCTGTTTGCATTAGGGACTTTCATTTGCTATGTGGTTAGCAGAACATGGCCCCACTTTTGGAGGAGTCTAGTTACAACTTCAGTATATAAATATAAATGTGACTCCAAAGCCGACATACTAATTATGCTCCCAATAATGTGGCATTACCCTTACACAGTCAGGAGTGCAAGATCATCATAACCGAAAGTGACAAAAAAGGAGAGTTTAAAAAATGCTTACATTTTTACTTAACGTGTGCTGAAATGGATGCGTTGCACAATATATAGCCTGCTTGTAAAATGGGCTTTTTTCATTTTATTCCTTGTGATCGATTGGTATGTGAAGCTGGAGCTTTTCAGGAAAAGTCTGGGATTATGAGTGCGCAGCATCTGCTTTTAGCAAAGCAATGAGGTTATCAATAATGCATTAGAGATCTCAGAATCCTTGAACATAGGGAAATCACAGCTGGTCTGGGTTTAGTGTAGAAATTGCAGAGTTGAGCCAAGAGGTCACAACAACTGCATGTCAGACGATCACACACGCACGCACACAGACATGTCTTGGGGGAATGGGGGAGATAATATTTGAAGCATTGCCACTGCCCATGTTATTTAGAAACTCCTCATATGCTTCTGTAGTATAGCTTTAAAGGCAGCATATTTAATGCTATTTGCAGTGGCCTTTTGACATTTTGGCCTTTCCCAGTATTATAAGTTTTATTGTTTTTCTGACAAGTTTATTCATATACTAACAACTTGCTTGGCAGCAGTGTTCAAACTCAATACTTAGGCTTTCTGGTCACGGTGATGGCTGGGAGTAATAGAGAGGGAGAATAAGTGAGTGTGGAAATGCAGAGCTGTCTCTTGTTACATTTTATCGATCTTATTCTGGTGTCATTCAATTAAGACAGAAATGTGATGGATAGTGTCTGCATAGATACTTTGCTTTTCAGCCACTCTAGATAAAGCTTTTCTGCGGAGGGAGGGAGAGAGGAGGAGGGGGGAACAAATCAAAGATACAGTGTGATTTGAATTACAGATCAAACTTATCCTTTTTTTTAATTATTCTTCTAAAAATACCTTGAAAAGCAATAATTAGCAGAGCTGATATTCTGCATTATCTTGCCAATAAGTATCAGTAAATGTCTGGCCTATCGTTAATTGAAGTAATACTTTTGTGGTCCAGATCTTGTCTGTAATTTATGAATACACACTTTATTCTTCTGAATTTAGTATACAGATATAAAGGCCCCAAGAAATGAAAGGACTTACTTGCCTAAGAGACTAATCGGCATGCTTTAGGACTGTAACTCCAGAAAACCATCTGAAGATAACAGTTGTTTGTTTCAGCCTGTTTATTTTAATGGTGGCAAAAAAAAATCTTTGAGTGGTTCTGGAAGTGGAATACCAAATTTTCTGATACGAGCTCCATAGGCTTATGTAGAGTTGCATCAATTTAAAACAACTGAATCTCTCACCCAGTCCTCACACTGTGGGAATTTCAGAACTCATAAATTGCTTTCAATCTAACTCACAGTTTTCCACCTGAAATGTGAATGAGACAGTCCCTAGAATGCATTGGCGATTTCCAGAAGTATCTTCTGTCATCACACCTGCAGTGGGCTCCTTAGTCAGACAGAACTCCTCTTGGGAGAAAAAGCTTGGTAAATCTCACCTCCCTGTTTTCCCATCTGTCTTCCAGGCTTAGACATAGGAGGGTTGTGTGTCCAACATCAGTGCTCCCAGGAAAACCCTGGGGGACAGGTTTGCAACTCCAAGGGCAATGTCCAGAGCAGATCTGGAATTTTCTGCTGAAATGGGGTTACTTTGGAAAAAGCCAACTTGCCAGAACCCAAATACTTCACAGATGTGTATTGGCTATTACAACGATCATAAAGAAATGGAAAACCCCTAAAGCAAAACAGATTCCCAGGAGCTGGGCTGACAGGCTTCTGGGAAACCTGGATTTCCAAGGTGTGCAGCTGTGCCACAAACACTTTGCAGTGTTGGATACTCCAGGGTTTCCAGGCTTCTTAGCTTGTGGCTGGTGACTATGTTCCAGACCTCATGGTTTGGCTGTGGCTCCTGCAGTCCCACAGCCCCTTCTTCTGCATTGGTCCAGGGCGCTGAAGGGCACAGGGAGCACAGGAGCTCTAGGATGACATTTTAACAAAAAGCCTTGGAGCTTTGGTATTTAGGACTGTACTTCCTTTGCAAGTGCCATTATTGAATCAGCAGTTAAAGCTGTGGGAGACATTAATTACTTGGCAAGCTATAAATTTAAGTTACATTTTAAATGTGATGAGGCTGAGGAAACTAGAGGTTTTGTAAGCTAAAGAGCACATTCCTAGCCCTGTTATTCATTGTTATTCAGAAAAGCGCTCTGAGTGCTTCCTGTGGGTGCTTCTTTGTGTGTGTGTGTGTGTGGGGGGGCTCTCTTTTTTTTTTTTTTTTTTTTTTTTTTTTTAAGTATTTCAGGTTAGCAGTAGTTGTAATCTGGAACAGAACCTAGAAGAGAGTTATGGACCTGATTACCAGATTGATGAGCCTGAAAAGTAAATGTCAACTGAGATACGAGTTTTCAGAATTACAGAATTTCAGAAGTGAGACTGGGACTGAGGTGAACTGAGCTTTCTCACAATAGGTTGATATTGCTTATGCTAGTAAATAGATGCTTCTCCTAAAATGATCAGCAACAATTATACTGCCATAAGGAAGGTTTGCATTAATTCTTTTTTTAAAAGGAGTGGAAACTATACCTGTCTTAGAGCTGTATTTGAGATAATTAAGTATCTTTCCTTTGTGCGAGAGCTCCAGAAAGCATCCATAGCTTGTCTTCTGAGGACTCTGAGACAGGAATCAAATGCTCAAATATGAATGTGCTCCCCGGCATGAGAATGCAAGTAGGCCCTTGGGCAGTTCCAGCCACTTTGGCTTTATTTTCTCAGCGGCAGATAGGTACATCCAGGATTGTCTGAATTATTGCTGGGGCTGCTCTGACTTGTGGACTAGTCTAGAATGGGGAGGCTGCTCAGGTGAATCCTAGCTATTTCCTACTCCCTTATGTGCACTTCTTAGAGTTTCAGGGGCACTGAGTTCCTGGTTCCTGTTCTTTTTTCTGTGCTGCACAGCTGAAGGCTTGTAGTGCTTGTTCCAGGCTTTGCAGTCTCATATAATGTAATGCATGGAATCATCTTCCATTTCTAAGTAGTGTTCATTTCACTGCAGGAATCAAAGCTTTTGTGGTATAAAAAGTAGAAAACATTTTTAAAAATACTGTGACTTTGAGTCAGGGAATGAAGGGTCTTGCTGTGGCCATGTGAAAAATTCATTAGTGAAGCAAGAGTTGGCCATAACTTATGTTGGAATTTTTTTTTAAATGGTGCCTTTAAGAGCAGCAGTAGTTCTCAATGGCCGTAAGATAGTTAATGCTAAAGAAAGCCAACCAATCTGCAAGCTCAGCATTGCTTTATAAACTCCCCATGTCCCATCTCACAGCTGAAACCTGTGGGAGAAACCTGTTCTTTTGTAGATGACAAAAATATGAATAATTATGGTGGACTACAATATGTCCTGCTGGCAACAGGACTGGCAGTGGCACATGAAAAGTCTTTTTGCTTCATAGGTGTTTACATACAAACAAAATATAAAACAATCTTGTGGATTGTCTTTCTTGTCCACTTGAACTGTACATTTTGGGGCATTCATTAAATCAATCTCCAGGCCTCATTGAAGTCTGTACTTCTAGTGAAATAGTTGTACTAAGATATGTAAGATAAAAGACTGCAGAGTCAGAATTGGTGCTTATATCATAGTGTCTACAAACACAGGTTTATTAGTTAGCTAAAGGAAAAAAAATTAGATGATATCTATGGCAAAAGTCATTTTGTCTGTGTATTGCATCTATTGCCTGCTTAGGCATAGTCAGAAAAGGGGATCATATTCTTGTCAGGGAGCAAACTGACAAATGGCAGGGCACAAATCATTTAATGTGTATTTCAGCTATCTCTCTTCTCACTTACAAAAAGAACTAAATCTTAGAGGAAAGATTACTCCAAATACTTTTCGCCTATTGTGAAGATATACATAATTTTGTTGTCTTTCAAGCATTTCAAGGATTTTTGAGAGCATAAAAGTAAACAACTTCATTGGCAACTAATTTCTATGCTGTCTTCTCAAGGTAGCTTTTAATATAATTTCCCCCAGGAAGACTCAGTTTTTCCTGCACCTGCAGAAAGTTTGTAAACAGGTACTTTTGGATAATAATCCAGCTCACCCATAGCTAATCCTTGGGCTGAATTTGATCAGGCATTATGTTTGTAAAAATTTAGTGAAACAGTTTTGTGTTGATTTTTTTCACAATTATTTTTAAATGTCTGCATTTTATAGTGCCAGAAGTGGTACAACACGAACTGGTCTTTTTGTAAAGTATTTTCATCTGAGATGGGAGGGGCTATAGCACATTACAAATTTGCTGTCTTGAGATGTACACTTGAATTTTCTTTTTTTTCCCTTAAATTTTAGAAATTCACAGAAGGTGAGGGAGAAGAGGGAGGGCGGAAGGGTTTTCTAAGCACATAAGTGGTTACAGCCTATTGTACTTTTTTTTAGAACTGAAATATTTCAATAGCTTGAAAATGAGCCAGACAGCCTGTGTATTATGAACAGGGAAAAAGGCATAAAAATAAATAAAGAGCAGCTGCAGTTCTGTTAACAGCACGATAGAGCTTGAAAGGGACCCACAAAATTATACCCAATATTATGTATACAAATCTGGAGAAAAAACAACCTAAAGAATATCAAATCTTCTAACACTTCGTTCTCCTCTGAAGACTTAGGGTTCAGCATTTGATTTATGAGCAAGGGTTTTTCCTTTCTCAAGTGTTTATGGAGAGTTAAGGTTAAATAAGTAAGACAGGAAGCAAGTCAGAGTTTTAAATGGCTTGCCTTAGAAAAAAGTCCCTCAATATCAGAATTATATGTTATTATAATTATATTATTATATACTCTTACATTTTGAATTTCTGCAAGTATTTACCAGTTACATAGGAATTCTTCAGCAAAATTAGTGTAGAAAGTAATAGCATTGCTTAAGTAGAATAAATTTTTCTTTTGGCAAATTCTTGGGTTTTACTTCTTGATATTTAACTGTAGGTTGATTTGTAGACAACTAGAGTTTTTCCCTGTGGAATTCACCTTTATGACTTCGCTGTGCAAAGATCATCTAAAGTGTTTTCCCTATTAATTTGTAATTAGGACTATTTTAGTGAGGGGGGGGGAGAGAGAGAGAGAGGTGGTCATGGTCTGCCTGAATTTGTAAGACCTCTGGTTCCAGAATATGGTGAACATTTGTTTAGTCTCTGCCTGAAGGTGAAAGGATAAACACGGCTTTTCTTCACTGCACTTTGTTCAATAAGCTAAAGCTAGCCACATTGCCCTATTTTTGTCTCTTGATTTTTCAATTTTATTTCAGGTATTCTTCCCCATTAATCAGAAACCAGATAGTCCTTTATAGACAGTGTTCCATCTGAATAGGTGTTCGTATTTCCATTTCACCTGATGTTCAGTGTTTAACTCATCAACTAATTCCAACCATCAGTAAATGTCAGATGGTAGATACAAAACGAACCACATGTTAGAGAAGAATAAACTAACCTTCAGCTAGGAAGTCATCAAGAAATAAAAGTGGAATGCATTCTGGAATTAGTCATAATAATGATTAGATGTGGTATTTGTGATTACGAAGATTTTTGAAGGAAAGTCAGGAACGCGTTTGTGTTAACTTTCAACTTATAGCAACACAAGACCTCCTCTTCATCATGTCATTTATATTTGAGTTGGACCAACTGAACAAAACTCTTCACACCTTATTTTGCATTTGCAGTTTTAAAAATGGGTTCTTATAGGAGAAAGTAATTGAAAATAGAAGAGGAATAGTAGGAGAGGACATGTCAGCAAAGTGGACATTGAAGTCATCTTGGGTAATTTGGCAGTGATCAACTTCCCTCATCTTTATATTCTAAAAGGTATAGAATTGAAACATTAGATTTACTGTAAACTGCAATAGAAAGGTGTGAAGAAACAGTGCATTACACAGTGATATTTCAGAGCTGAAGTACCTGAGAAGGCTGTTACTTTATCTCTATTTTAGTTTTATTTCAGTCCATTTTCTCCAATTCTCAGTGATCAATGTGTGTTTCTACCCTACTCTGTTCCCAGAGTTGGTAAAGGAGGGAAGGTGAGAGTTTGGCAGTACTGTTCCACTGCAAACCAGTCGTTCCCCACTCCTGCTGAGCTCCTGCACACGCTGCCCTTTTAAGCAAGCAGGCTTGCACTGAGGCAGGTAACTCTTGTTTGTGCAGGGTAGCAGTGCCTGATGCTGCCTGTCCTACAGCACTTTCTGGAGGCCCCTAGATGGGGTGAGCTGGTGCCTCACCAGGGTGGCCGAGCTGGAGAGTAGCTGCATTTTGCCTATGTACAAAGCAGAAGCTGCTCCTTACTTCAGAAGTGTGCAGAATGCAACCATTGTCCAAAAACGAGGCTGTGTGGTGTAGGTAGACTAAAAGGGGTGTCCACTTCGAAAACTGCTTCTGCAGTAATGGTCCCTTTCTGTTAAAAGGGCAGACTAGAACATTTCAGCTTCTCAATTTTGTTGGCAGATCTCTTCATAGGTACCAGGATACCAAAACACCAAGTAGCATCTTCCCAGAAAATTTCAGATGCAACAAGATTTTTTGCACATAAGATAAAACATAAAGTCTAGTTTTAATAAAATGGGTAAGAATTTTCTGATTAAGGTCCGTTCCCTGGACCGTAAGGACAAACTTTCAAGGTTACTTTCCCAGAATATGCATCGCTGCATATATTTGATCCTTTTAATGTTATGCAATATAGAACTCTTTACCATTCGTGTAGCTTATAATGGCTTCTAATTATTAACTCCCTGTATAGTTCCCCAAAAGAAAGAACTTGCTAATTTCAGAAGTCTTGTAAGATAGTCTTTTAAGCATTATTTTTTAAGTGGGAGGTAGTGGCAGCTGACTAGTGATTGTACATTTTAAGATTACTTGCAGAGGGACCATAAAAATTATTTAAAAAAAAGAAGCACAGTAAAAATTAAAACATTTCCCTGACCAGCAAACATCTTGTTTGTTATTTTAAGAGACAAAGAGATGAAGGCATATTTGTCCTGGTGGAGGAAGAACAAATATTCCTTTAATTTTCTTCCAGAGAAGAGAACTTTTAATTGACTTTTCTGAATTTGTAACAGTCTTTACAGAATGTTACGTGATGTTCTTGCATGAAGCCAGCTTGGTGTACTTCATCTCCTTGACAATGCTGTATTCTCCTAAACTGTGTAGTGTCAGTCCCTTAGGGACATGTGGTAACTCTGAGTGTAGAAGAACAATTTTGCATAGTTCTGGAGAGGTGTCCAAAATTATCATGAACTTTTATCCATGTATTTTATGACTGTGTGATTCATAGAAAGGCAGATGCTTTTGATGCAGCAGATGAATGATTGTGGCTTGGTAGCAGTGTGTGCCATCTTAATGGATGTTGCAAAAAAAGCATTGTACTTCATTTTCCCAACTGCACTGCTGTCTTTTGAATAACTTTATGATTTTCCTACAGTAAGATCCCCCAATAACTGGAAAGGTGCAGTCAGAATGCATTCTTCTGTGTATTTACCATTTTGGAGTGCAGAGAATATGCAGCCATTAGAAGGGCAACTCCAACCTTACCAGGGCCTGTTGAAATGAAAGAATATTGTCTGTAGGCAAGGAGTTGGGAATAACTGCTTGTAGTCAACTATAGCTGTTTCCTAGCTGCTGTCAAGAATGAGATGTTTAGTTGCAAGCTTTGGGCTTCTCCAAGGGGGAAATGAGGGAGGGAGGATTTTGTGCTCTTCTGGCCTGAGTTCTGTCACTGACAGCTATGTGGCGTGCCCACAAACTGGAGTGATGCTTCTGTCATTTGTAATGTGCTTTGGCATACACTTTTAAATCAGCTTGTTTTTCGTACAATTCAGGCTACATTTTGAGGATTTTTTCTCCATAAATAGTTTCATCTTCCTACAATGAAATACATTTTTCTCCATAGTTTCATAGTGTTAGGGGAAAAAAAATCAGCACCCTTTTACTTTCCCTGCTTTCCAGTTTGGCCATACTACAAGCAACAGCCAAAGAATCCAAGATCATTTTTTTTAAGAATTAAAAAGAAAAACATTGTGTTTTTAATATCCATGTCGTATTTGAAAGACTTTCCTTGAAATTGCTGAGAGTAGAGGTTCAAGTTGCTTTTAAAAATGGGATTCTGTCAAACTACTAAGCCACGTACATATATTACTGAAAACCTCCCATTTTGGTTCTGAGATGCATGAATTTTTCAACCTCTGGGGATATACCCTAAATACTTTTCAGAGAACATGGACAGCATACCAAAGTATTACAGACTAGGCCTTTTCAAAGAAAGGAAAACATGAAATGAAAATAGCCATTCTTTGTGGCTTCTTAACTTATTGGTGTTCAGACTGTATCCATTGGGTTTCTCCTTTTGAATATTTTGGATGCATGGACTGATGGATAGATGGGTGTATCTGGTGATAGAAAGCTGTGTATTTAGGAGCATGGTCAATATTTCATATTTGTGTGTTTTCCATACCTGTTTCTATGTTATGTAAAGGCATACAATTAAATGCGTAACTTAAATATTAGAAAAGCAATCATAAGAGGTTGTATCTGCTTATGTATAGGAGGATATATTAATCTCCTCAAATTAATGGAATATTTGAAATCTGTTTGATGGTAAAATTCACACTGGTAAAGCTACAGGAATGCCCAGGGGTCTGTGGAGCACTCACAGATAAAGGAAAACTCAGATGAATTGATTTCCAGCATCATAGATACCAAGACTCAGTCCATAGTCCTTTCCTCTTCTTTACTGGGAGTTTGTACAGTTCGGATGGTCTTACCTAACTAATGATTAACCTTCTACAGAGCAAGGCTGGAAAATCCTGAACTAGTATTAGTTGTGTTTAAATGTCAAATGATGGGATGAGAAATCTCTTACAGAATGGTTCATCTGTGGCAATCAAACTCAAAAACAAGTCCTTGCAGAAAAAGGGAGACTGGAGTGGAGTTCTATATAATGATGAAATAAAATTCATGGCCATTTCCAAGAGGTTGATATTGGAATAAGATGATATTATCAGGTACCACAAATGTAACATGAGTAACAGAGCTCTGGTGCCCTTGTTTAATGAAGGCAAATTTGAATTTGAGATCCTTAAATGTTGATCCATGTTGTTTCTTTTGTTGTTTCTTTCCCTTTTCTTCATCGATTTTATGTATGAAAGAGATCTTTGACGCATAGTATGAGTCCAAAT
The DNA here is from genome assembly GCF_036370855.1 of Dromaius novaehollandiae. NCBI lineage: Eukaryota > Metazoa > Chordata > Aves > Casuariiformes > Dromaiidae > Dromaius > Dromaius novaehollandiae. The sequence continues at coordinate 110,252,067 of NC_088098.1, forward strand.
AATGAATGAAAAAGACAGGCTGTGGGTAGGAGTGTACTGGTTTCTCATAATCTAATGTCATTTAATATTTGTGGTCCAAGAAAGTAATACTTTATCACCAAGTTGATGCAAGCATCAATGCTTGCAATTCCCAGCCTCAAAATATTTTCCTGCTTTGCATGGAGTTTTGAAATGGTTATATAAAATCACAGTGTGTTAATGTTTGTTTAAGAAACCATATAATACTGGAAGGTAAATACTGAATGACACACGGAGTATTATACGGTTAATAACCATAACAGTCAAGCGGTCTAAGAAAACAGCATATGAATAAATGTGAACTGGCCAGTAGTTTGAGGGCCCAGGCTTCCAGAAGGTGTCATTATCTTTGTGGATTTTTGTTTGGATTCAGAGCTGGCTGAATAAATGTACAAATATATGATCAGATATTTCTGTACAGCTGCTCCTTTTAGGAGACTCAAGAGCATATTTCTTCTGACTTTATGTGAGCAATAAATTATTTTCAGTAATTCTGGCTCCGGTTGCTTCTGCAGGTAGTGGAAGAGGAATTTGTAGTTGTTTCGTCAACTTTTACCTTCTTAGCTAAGCCATTGACCATTAGATGTGAGTTAGATGACTTTTCATCAAATACAAAAGTCAATTGGACTTTAACATCTTGTTACTGTTGTTCAGACATCAGTGAATTGACAATCATACTGAAATGACTCTTAACCAAGGAAGCATGCTTTTCAAATACTGGATGTGGTAGAGATCTGAGAAAGGGATTTCTTCTCCTGTGATAGTTTATGGCCACGAGGACTTTTTTTGTGAGGCTCCAGTTGCCCACATGTGCTTAGACTACTGGTTTTATTTTGTACTATTTTAGTGAACTTATTGACATTCTTAGGTATAATGGACTTTTGGACTGTTTTCCTAAGTCAGCCATCAAAATAGAAACTTATAAAATGGTAATTATTTATCTTCTTTGTTAGTCTGAGGACTCTTACATATCAGTACTGCTGTTTGTTGATGTTAGCTTTATTGTGTTACCTCAAAAAACTTTCCTAAAATATGGGCCCTGCTCTACTACAAATGAATTATGTGGTATGCATGAAGAGAAAGAACTACGATGATTTGAAAATGGTTTCTAACCTGGAAGAATAACTAATGCATGTAGACTAGAATGGAACTTGCTTTCACATTTATTTTTAAAATACTTCAGAGTGTATTAGAATAATGAGTTAGATACTGATAATGGAATGAGAATAAACAAGGCCCATTTGAACAGTATGACAAATTAGACATCAATTATGTGGCAAAGCAGCACCGAAGGATGTAGCAAACTGGGAATTAAGCTGTAGTGTTAATTGATTATGAAATCATTTGATAGCCTTTGGTTTTATTGAAATGATTCTAAGAGTGCATCATAAACTTAAAATCCATTATAGCAGAAGCATGGCATTGTGTCCTGAGGGTTACTTCAGCACTGGGCCAACAGCAGTGGGAAAAGTGGTATAGTTCATTGGAGTCTTTTTCATAAAGCGATTATTAGAGAATTGTGTAGCTTTCTCATGAATATGTTTGGATCTACACCCTTTAGTTTTGCAACTCGGATCTGTCTATTTTAGCTGTTGGTATAACTATTTAAATGACAAATATGCTATTATTCTTTTATGTATATATGTTTCTGTTCCTACAATTAGATGCTAAGTATGCCAGATGCTGCTACTTTGAAGAACCAAGATGCTACAAGGTTAGCTGATGAGTATCTCTCTGCAAGGCAGCAGATCCAAGTTCCTTTTGAAATCAGACTACGGCTAGAGGCTTGGTCTGTTTTTATACCCCCTCCAAGGTTGCTGCTGTTGGTCTCTGTTGGAGACCACCAGATGGTTAGATGGGCTGCTGGCAACCCACTGTAACTTTGGATGTTTTAAAATCTGTAGCCCTGCCAGCTCCGGTGCCTGCCTCGCTAGGTCACCTGCTCCCTTTTGGGATTGTGTTTTGGTGAATCTTGCTTTGTTCTCTGCCCCATTCAGCCTCCTAAAAGAGGCTGTCAGCTGCATCTGTTTCATTTCAGAGTTGTACCAGTTGCCGTAAATTCATAACACTTAGATTGGTTTATAATATTCTAGTAGCTTTCTCTTCTGCTGCTGTTAGTGCAGGACTCCTTGCCTTTTGTTAAGGGAAGGTCTTGGCAGTTTGGCAGCCATGCTCATTCTGACTGCTTTTCTTCTGTCTGGGAATGATCTCTTTTTGCTGCTTCTCAGCTTCTTCTTTCTTCTAAGGGCAGGAGACCCATGTCTGTGGAGAAGCCAGAAGGTAAAGATAAAAGGAAGATGAGAAGGGAAAACAGAGTAGTGTATGAGGAAGTACAAAAAGCCTAAAGAGGCAGACTATAAATCTGTGGCACAGGTTGGGGAAGACATAGGTGTATTATGTGGCTGTTCAGGATGGCTGCACAGTTGTACTCTGTGCAGTCAGAGTTCTGCACTCCCTGGTGACCTCTGACATTCAATTTTATTTCTTTTTGAGAGCAAATGTTGTTCTAGGCACCAGGGATAACCTCCATTTTGCTGGGACGTGTCAGGGGGTTTTAAGTTCTGTTCAGACAGCTGCTGCAGAATGGCAGAATGGATCTCACTTTAATGACTAACTTGAAGAGAAGAAAGAAAGAAGCCTTAACAAAAAACCCACCACCACCAAAAACTTTTGGTACCTATCATTCCACTGAATAATGCTACCTTTGCATATGAACTTGTGCTTAGAAATAAGACTCCTGGATATGGGATGAGATGGAAGCCAGTTGAGCCAGTCTGACGTTGTTTTGTAACCAGCACATATAAATACTGTTCTAGTGCCACTTATACATAGGTACCATACATATCTTTAATGGTATTTAATTGAGATTAAAGAAGCTGTTGGAGTGGATGCTGTGAATGCATATTAAGAATATTACTTAAAACCATAAGCCCTGATACGATAAACCGTAACAAGTCTGAAGGACTCATAATGGCTTATCATGTCAATAAAATGCACTTAAAAATCCCCAAGTGATTAGAAGGAGCCATTTCAGTCTATTATATCAACTGTTATATGCTGAGAGCATATGAGATTTATTTTTCTTTTCCATCCTCTGTTTAAAAAAAAAAAGGAGGAAATTAAATCATAATAAGCTATGTTCAAATAGAATCAAGGTACTAAAATAAACTCACAGAAGGAGATTTATAAATTAAGGAAGGCAGTGAAAAGTTTTATCCAGGCAGTGAGCGCTCTCGTGTTACGTTTGGTCTGTAACTCCTGAGCATCACAGAGTGAGTAAGGGGCTGAGCGAGTGCTTGCACCAGGGCAGCTCTCGTTGAACTGTGGGGAAGTGTGAACTGCACGTTTTGTGCTGAGAAATCAGAATTTTGCCCCTTGTAGCAGCGATCACCTCCAGCACTTCCTTATGAAAAAGGCTGAATTGCCCATGTGGTTGTAAACACACTGTAAAGGCTCTAGCAGAAAGGAGGCCCCTGAAATCTTCCCATCCTGGTACTTCCCCCAGTTGATTTTTCCAAGCCTCTTCTCCAGAGGGCAGGCAAAGGGGAAGCAGCATCCAAGCTCTTGAGCGCTTCAGAGGCCGTGATATCTGGTGATACTCCACTGACAGGGCTTCAACCACCAGCAGCTGCTCTAAAGCAGTTGCTTGGGGGTGTGTTTCTGCACTGGAGGTCGCCTGTGGGTCCTCGCTTTCTGTAACTGTTATTCTGCTTTTTGTCTCCTCGGTTTTTGTCACTGTGGCTGGACCGTGAGGGGTTGGGAGATGGCAGCAGGTGCCGCTGTGAGAAACATCTCCCTGTCCTTCAGTGTAAGTGAGGGAGGAGCTAGTGCTGAAGGTGGTTAGCTCATGATTCAAGGCCTGGTCTGCTGTGCCTGCTGGTCAGGGCAAAACCACGTTTGTTAACTCATGCAGCTGAGCCAGGAAAATTTGGAATTGTTTTCTGCTAATAATGAATGAAAATAGTATGTTTTCCTGCTGGAAGGAAAGGCAACCATCCGCTAAAATGTAGGCTTTATTCTTTCCTCATAAATTGTTTAACCGTACTGGCACTCAGCATTTTTGACTTTCCTGCTGCTGCTGAAATCCACGCTGGGGTGAGGAGCCAGCGTGGGTCCTCTATACCAGCTGCACAGGCTCCGAGGTGGATCACGTAGCTGCTCTGTAGCATTTCAGACGGATCTGAGCTGGCTCTCTGGGGCAGCTTTGCAGATGGGTCTGATACAGGGTTAAAATAGACCCTGGGGGCAGATTGCTGGTAAAATTGGTGTCCGAGCTCCCTGGGCTGGCACAGTAGTTGCAGAGAGAGGATAGGGCTGCCCAGTAGCTCTGCACCACGCTCCCAGATGGCAAGCTTAACCTCTGCGGCACCCAAATTTGAGCTGTTTAATGACCGAATAGGTAGAGCCTATTCCAGGGAAGTGAATTTTTTTCTCTTAACTGTATCCCTGCTGTCTCGGTTGCAGATCTTAGGTTTAATGCAATCCTTTCAGATAGTGCTGCTTTATATTTTCAATGCCCGAGTCCTGCCTGCTTCTGCCCATCTGGATTAACCTGTTAATTCCTGCGCGCGGTTCACACGCTAAGTGTGCCTCTGGGACCGGGGCTGGCAGGGCTGCAGCGTCTGGGGGTTCTTCAGTGCCGCTGCCGGCAGACAGGCAGCAGAGAGAAAATAAACAGGTTCAGAAGGTGGGGAAAAATGAGCTCGTGGAAGCCAGGGGAGGGAAGCAGCAGCAAGTAAACACAGCTGAACAAGAGGAAAAAGATGTTTATGTATGCTTATTTAGGGTTTGCAGAGGGGGTAGATGTGAGTCTGTCAGGACAGTTTCTCTCTTCATGATGCTGTGAACCCTTTGTCTATTTACTTGCTGTTATGTGTGAGCCAGAAATATGGCATTATGCGGTTTTCTTTATGACTGGAATGCATGCAGTGAAGTTTGGCAGAGGGAAATTTAACATTTAACTGGTGCATGAGAGTCCCAGTTTGAGCCTCGGCTACAATAACCAGATGAACGCACATGTTCATATCTGTACACGTACACATACGTACGCACGCGCGTGCGTGCATGCTGTCTGGTTACCTGAGAGAGGATGCTGCTAATTGGTTCAGTTGGCAGAAACAACAGTTTAAGGGTGACTTAAAAATATAAACCACATCAGAAAGGAGATGACACCCAAAGAAACATGCGGAGATTTCGTATCAGTGCTTTCTCACATTGTCAAAGCTGAGGAAAGCAGCGACAGTCGACCATCGCTTGGGCTGCGTTAGCAGTCCACTGACTGCACCGTCTGTAGCACGATTCCAAGATTCATTTTTCATTTTCTCTGATAGTTATTGGGGAGGGAGATCTGTAGGTGAAGGAAGTGATCAATAAAAGAACAAATAAGGAACAAATGCTAGGAATATTCAAGATAGCGTTTTTACTTGAAAATCACAGGCAGTGTTATTCTGCAAAAATCTCTGAACAGAACATTTTTCATCCTATTATGTTCATTTACAGCAATATTCATTTGACAGGTTTGTTTCAGGCAGGAAAAAGGAAAAACATAATTTTAAAAATACTCCAAATATAAGATGCAGGAGAAAAAGGTTGGGATCTAAAACCAAAATAAAACCAAGAAAACAAAACCACATAAACTTACCATAATTAAAAGTATTTTTGGAGTCTTACAGTTTTTAAAATTTCATATTCTGACTTTATTTTGACATGTTGAACTAGGACAGTAAAAGTAATTACGAAGATTTAATACATTTATAAAAATGGCTAACTGCTTATACTAAAGTCTTTGAGTGTGCAGGGAGCAACATTGATAATATTTTGCAGTTTTTAAATACCTTGGCTTTGTGTCCCTTAGGAAACTCAGAATAGCATTATGGGGAATAAGAAAATTAAGGGGGCATATTTAGGAATGTTTTTTGTTTGATAAAATATTCTGTTTTAAAGAAGACTGCTTGAATGCACTGTCTACATTCATCATGTGTGTCTGCATGTATGTATGTTATAAGATTTATCTAATATGTAGTTCTGTCTTACTGCAGTAGTAGAAATGTGACTCAGTATGAGTTAGATATTTTCCTCCATAAAATTGCTCTTTATTGGATGATTTGTATTATTTACTGAAGGACAATACTGAAGCATCAGTGCTAGTGTTGATAAATTAATGTATGCTTATTTCTGTTTTATGGAGAAGGCAGGATAAGTTTGTTTGTGAAAGCTTGTTGCATGCTAATAAGAAGAAAAATTGTCCCAGTCATACTGAATAAATTCTGTAGATGGTATGAAGGATTTTCAGCAATCCATATTGTCCTTGGACTTGGCTGTTGCATTGTACTTTAAATGGAATTGATTGTGTGGTTGTAATGAAAGTAACAGATTGATTTCTATCCAGAGTTACACAGAGTAAATAGAAAAATGTTCTTGTTTTGACCTGCATTCATAAACTAAAAACCAGTGGCTTTTGACCTAATCCTTAATAAAAAATGTAAATGTAATATAGCAAATCTGAAGGTTGCTTTGTTTCTTAGAAAATTTACTGTTTATTGAGTTTCATGGGCCTGCTTTCTTGGATTGTAAAGTTGTTTTTGTGTAAGAATGCTAGTAAGTGTACTGCATTTTCTCTTAGAGGACCTTGTACTTTTTCTATCTGTATATTTTTTGAAATACGTTTAATTATTTTCCTTAACATTATTTCCTTACTGTGCACCTGGAATACCTTGTTTTATCTACGTAGAATATGCATGATTTTCCATCCCTTCATTGTTAAATATTGTCAGCATAGCATCCTTGCGAATGCATGACCCATACATTTCTGAGTTGCCGCTGCACACTTTCGTAGACTATTTCTAAAAGATAGTGCTTTCTGAACTGAGTATGCAGATTAATAGCTTTATGTTGTAGTGAAAGGAGAAAAGCTGTTGATTTAAATCAGATGCAACCTTCTTTCTGTCTGAATATTTTAAAACTTTTTAAAATATTATGTGTGTGTGTGTGTGTGTGTGTGTGTGTGTGAACTGCAACAAAGGTTTGTGTCATTGCAACTATTTTCTCAATGAAAGATTATAGGGATATTTCTGAGCAACATTTATTACTCTGTTTTTCGTATGTGTGAGCCTGTGGTTCATGCCCCAATAAAATAAATGAGGTAGTTTGTGAATTCCCTAATCTAGCTGTAAACTAGGACTACAAGGAGGAAGATAACAGTTAATGCCCCAAGTGCTTTCTGTGCGCATTTATTTTTGTGTGACTTTATTTTTGGGGTTGGGAATGTATTTTCTCGCCGAAGTAAAGCAGCGCTTTGTAAGGATGCACAAACAAGAAGCCCAAAACAATGGGAACACTAACGCGTTGACTGCCACCGTCCCTCTGTTGTGCCTTCCAAGAGCACTCTATTCTTCCCAGCCCACTTGATATCCTGCAGGTTGTGGCAGAACAATTCACAGGAAAAGCTTAGACATTGAGCTTGCACGCTTCTTGACTCCATTTTAAACCCTTTGTTCACACCGGGGTGGCATTTTTTCACACCACATGTGGCAGCTTTGACTCCTATCCAGCTTGTCGTATAGAATCAAAGTCTGTGGTTTCTTACATTCCCAGGGCTGTCTCCTGAGCTGCTGTATTCTTTGTAGCTCCCCAAATATTACATATCTCAAATTCATTCACTTTTTTTAAAGCTTTATAGAGTATGTAATGAGACAACTATACCTGCAAACTGAGATTTGCCTAAAATCAAAGCTGTTTGCAGGGGGGAAGTGAGTTCTCTTCTACTTTATTCTCTGCTTTAAGATAAAACTTAACACCAGCAGTTAAAAATGATGGAGTGAATTTCATATATGTTCAGCCAGCCTGGTTTACGTTTTACAGAAAAGATACAAAAATATTTGTAGGACACATTGTTTTAATTTTGTAAGAGATATGAGTGCTCATAGTGTGATTCAGTGTTAATTCATTATTTATTAATAGATGTGTACATTTCTTTTCTTTGTTATATGTTGGCATCATCTGAGATTCTCTTTTTTTCCTTTCCTGAGACCCTCATCTGCAATTTTTCTGAGTTTTATGTGCCACAGCATCCATGATAAATTCCATTTCAGACTAATTTTAAAGAGAATACAACCAGTCTACCAATATCAATACAGCTAAAATATATACTGTTTCACAGTTTATTAGTAGAAGGTATATTGCTTAATGTCATTCAGTGTGGTAAAAATGCCACTTGAGTCCTTAAATACTGAAGTATATATTTCTTACTGTTTAGAAACTTTACAATGGATGGCAAGTACAGACTGACATGGTAACAATAATATTTGGATAAAAATTGTCACAAGAGTTAAACTAACTTGTATTTGACACTTTTTAATGCAACTTTAAATGATCAATGAAAATTAAATTGTTGTACGATTTGAAAGAAATGTTCTGAATTCTGTATATATTTATAAATCTTTGTGTTCATTGTGGCTACTTTATTCAGCTGAAGATAATAGAATAATTTCTCCTTGGCACATATGCTAGCCTGTGCATTGACATGACACCCTAATAAATATTTTGACTCGAGCTGTTGTTTGTTGCTATTTGTCAGTTGGTTAGAATGGTCTTTTGGCTGCTACTTCTTTTGCAGATTAAAATATTAAAATATATGCTTTCATGCTAGCAGTTTTCTTACTGTATTTTGATAATTTTTCTGTTCATTCTTTTAAATACAGAGATGTGCTTAGTTCATGCTGCTTATTAGCCCAAATCTAACTATTCAGTTGTATTGTTTATGTAGTACTTATGTTGTTTTTATGCTTACTTTTAAGAATGGTATGAAATCATATTATATGAGAGCAGAGTTCAGTAACACGGCCTGAAAAAAAAAATCTTTCAGTGTTCTGTGTTGATTTAGAAAATTGAATTTACCTAGTTATTTCACATGCATATTCTTGTCCAGTTTCCTTGTCATTTATTTATGTAAGCTTTGGTGTTAAGGTGTTAATTGTCTTAGCTGGTCTGATATATAGCAGCAGTTAAATAATAGAGAGTCTGCTCCAATTAATCCTTATTTTGTATTTCAGCCCAAAAATCTGAAAGGCTTAAACTAACCTCTAGTAATAATTTATTTTCAAGTGGGAACATAGTTTTATTATCTCCAACTGCTAAGCAATCTTTGTGTAATAAAAAGTACAAAATATATGAAAACAAAACTCTTGTGGTTTGATATATATATATATTTATATATATATATATATATATATATATATATATATATTTTTTGGTCTGTCATTTTCAAGCCAAATTAGGTAAACACCTGAAAAACACATTTAGAAGCTGTATTTAAAGATGGATTTATTTTGCATACTAAATCTTACAGAATTCTTAATAATATTCTTTGAGAAGATCAATGTTTAGTTTATTAAGACTTGTATTAAAATGGATTTTTTTAAAGAAGTTACTTATTGCTAAAAAAAAAAGTCAGTAATCTAAACTAACACATTAGCCGTAAACAAAGTGAGCTACTGTTTACTCCTTTTGCCAGGTGACTTAACACTTTCTGCAGCTCATCTGTCTACACATGACCAGATATTCTGAATGCAGTTTTAGATTATATAAAAATATTTGTATATAAAAATTGAAACAGTAAAAAGAAATCCTTTCAAAATGTAATACAGCAAATTATACTAAGCAGGTCTTTTCAAAAGCACATCTTAAGGAAACAAACGTGTAAAATACACATGCAAGCTTACCTATTTACTGTTTAAATATTAAAACAGTGACTCAAAAAAGCAGTGCACACACGTTCAGCAGAAAGTTATTTTACTGGCACACTTATCTACATCTAAACTTGATAACATACAGCATTTTTAGAAGAATCTCTCTGAAGCAATACAAGTTCAATAAGTGTATCAAAATTAATTTACCTACTTTCGCAGCGCATATTTACTGTAGAAATGGCATGATCTTATTTCATTTAAGTGTCATGAAGCGGAAATAGAGAATAATCGTTTATTATGATCCATTCCAGAAAATCCCAACTTTTATTTCTCGGCATCTCTTACTTTTCCCCACGTTTCTTCAGACCCTCTTCACGTTAACATTTCTTCTACTTCCAGAAAAGGGGGGGGGGGGGGGAAGCCAGTAACAGAACCCCCTAAACATTCAGCAAAAGCGTAATTGGTTTACATTGCCTTTCAGCTTGTGGCCTGTCCTGATATTATTAAATCAGATCATACATACTCCCCCAAAATTCAGCTCGGAGTAATCCTCTGCTACTTAAGGCTGGATGAAAAGAGTACTCGTGAATTATGTTTCATCTGTCACAATAACCTTCTTTATTCTTTAGTGCACCTCCCCTTTGCCTGTGGCAATTAGAGAAAATAGGTATGCCTTGAAGTATGAGACAGTGGTATCTCAAAAATATATATACTGATGTCATATACAGACAACGCTGGGTAAGCAACACCCTGAAGAATATATAAGCCCTTTTTGATGCGATTCGAATTTTATTAGACCAGAGTAGAGGCAGGCATATTTTACAATGAGTAGGTGCTGATGGCTGTCACTAGGTTATTGTTTTTTGACAGTCAGTGGTCAGAGAGTTTGCCATTCTATTAAAAGAAGAGTAAAAACTTGCTTTCCACTTGATTTCAGGAGTATATCATTTTACACGCTAACTACATTTCTGTCTTTTATTCTAAGGTATTAGAGCATTTTTTTCTTCCCCCTCCCCCCCCCCCCCGAAATTCTTAGAGTTTTGTTGAGCTCTCTGGCTGAACATTTAAGCTACATTTTCTTATTGGTTTAGCATAATTTTCATAATTTTTGGTATGGTTCGAGCATATTTTTAATTAAATACATCTTAATACACGTATAGCTGGCCACTGAAGAATGAAAATACTTGTACCATGGTACGGAGGAGTAAGAAGTATTTTAGAGTTCCCATATTATCAGATGTTAATTTTCCAAAATTACTGTCTCAGTGTGTTGAGGGAAGAAAGGAGATGGGATCCTCTTAGGTTTTTAGCCACCTCTGTGAGGTTGTTTTAGCTTTTCTAATACCTGTCTTTCCTTACCAATTTCTGCTTTATTTGTATTTTTACAAGATTGCCCCATATTTGCTGGATTTTTTATTTTTGAATTTACCTTGGAGGCTTTCTAAATTCACTTTTTTTCCCTCATGTTATTTTTTTAAGCCCTACAGTAGCAAACCTCCAGTCGGTGTTTCATTTTGAAATGAGCTCCCCGATGCTGGGGTGTGCATACTGATCCAAATCCAGCCTCCCTCACACTTTCGGGAGGACTAATGTTCAAGTGGGAACGACTGAAAGCGAAAGCACCTTTTAAAAATAAAAATAAAAAAAAAAGTGTGAAAACAAGCAGATTACAGCAAAGAAACTGTCTGTTGAGAGGCTGGTCTAACATTATGACACAGTTCATTAAAGTACCTAAGAAACTGCTATATTACAAAACCCAACAACTTGTGAATAAAGGAAAACAGTTTGGCCCAATGCACAGGTTTGGGCACAAAAGTGCTTGCTAAGCTATCTATTTCACACATGCAACGACAGAAGGTTCGATATTCATTCGATCGATGACTGAAAAGGCACAATGGCAAAATCGGACGGACTTCTTTTCAAATACAGATCTCCGATGTCCCCCTACAGTCTGCAGTCGCACGGCTGGTGGTGTGGCACAGACGGAGCAAGGGTTACATCAAGGCTGTTCTCTGGACCGTGCAAACAGTCTAGACCAATGACCTGCAGCATCGTGCCCTTTGAAGAAGAGGCAAGTTCGGTCACGATGAAGAAAAATCAAGGCGTACCCCTTTTAACAATAGGGAGCAGCTCGTGGCTGCAAAGAGGTAAGCAGGGGTAAGCAAAAAAGGCATCTGCTTCCATGGTTACAGGCCAACTATGGGAACCTTGCTTTTGAAGAGGGACGGTTCTCAGGCTCCCTCACAGGCTATGTCATGCATTATAAGCAAAGGCAGGTTGAGCTGAAATCCGCATAGTTATTTCAGAGTAAAATGATACGCGCACACATGGCTGTTAGCAAAAAAAAGTCACATGACTGTTTAGAAGCCGGCTTGCACTGTTTCCGATTTGAGCCTTTCATTTGTGTTCTTTTTTCCCCCCGTTCTGTTTTTTTGGGGTGGGGGTTTTGTTTTTTTTTTTTTTTGCTTTTGCCGCAAACAAAATGAATTGGGAGAATGTTTGTACAAAACAAACATTCGTTTGATACACAAGATTCTGGCTGTGCTCCTTCTCTAAACTGAAAAAAGGTCAAGGGTCAATGTTTTTTCGTGACAGGGCCACAAATCCTTTTGTTAGCATAGCTTTAGCAAATGCCATTTAAAATAAGATTTTGCTTTTCTTTCTAAGTGCATATTATTATAAGTCTGACAGAGCATGAAAGTAATGAATTTCTGTCTTTCTGCAAAAACTTTTTTGTTCGAATGTTTTGCCAGTTATTTTTCTTTTTTCCTCACTCCCCAACACTCATTTTGGGGAGCTTCGCTCCTAGGCAATACGATAAAAAAGTGGTAACAGTCTTACCTTTCTCGGGGAGAAAAATTATCTGCAGGCTATAGGTGGCGGAAATGTGATCAGAGGATTTGAACCAGTGGTGTAACCATTAACCTTTGAGAATCATTATGTTTGTACTTTGTTTCTTTTTGCTTTGTTACTTCTTAAACTGCAGTGTATTGTATTTCCTCTGGAAAAATTAAAATGCATAGTCTATTTGATCTAACATATGTACCTGTTTTATTAATTGTGCTTATTAAATCTATTGTGTGGAATTTTAACTGTTTGGGGTAGTTTGGAAATTTTGGTGAATTATTTTGTTTGGTAGAATTTTACAGTTAAAAATGTTGTTTTAGGACTGTTTTAGGCTTCTGTTGTGTGCCTTATGTTGTTCAATTTTATTGCCAGTTACAGTGTTTGTATACTTATTATTAGTACAAGATTAATTTTATTCCACATATTCTTGTTAAAATTGAAGGGAGCCAAAAATCTGGAGAACTGCTGGACAGAGCTTGAAGTTTCAGTCACGTTAATAATTACTTCCCTCATTTCCATAATTATTTTTGCTGTTGTTTAATAACTAAAGTGTTCTGTGGTACTTGGTAGAATTTGTATTGCTAGGCTATAAAAGTAATTAATATTTATGAGTGTATCAAGTCATGTAGTTTCTCAGGGTGTATTCTGAAGTTCTGACAAGCTATAGAATGGTTTGATTTAACTTTGGACTGGGGGCTGCTTATTTGAAATAAAATTGTAAAAGAGAAGCAAATGTAAGTTATCTCTAAATAGTGCTAGACATTTTTTAAAAAAGTCTTTGGGCTATCCAAATCAGAATTAACCAAGAAAATAATGAAAATGCATGGGACAATATCCATATGCAATATAAACAATTAAATATTAATAGCAAAAGTAGAAAGCACATTACCTTAAAATGCTCATGATCTGGATTCATTGGGTAATTTATATCCTGCATATTAATTCAATTTTCAGATTGTCTTTGACATAATTGCAAATTGTACCTTTTCTCCAGAAGGTCCATTAACTGCTCCCATTAGCTTAAGAGAAAAATCTATTTGCCAGTCTTTTGTGAAGGCTTTTACACGCAATATGACATTTTGGTATCCTGATGAACTATGGATGCATGTTAATGATGACAAACATGTTCATATAATGTCTGCAGTGTAGAAATTCAGGCAACGTGCAGAAGCGTCATGCCTTAAGCTTTATTTAGACTACGTGAGATTCTCTTAATTTTTGTGTCTGTTATCTTCAGCAATAAATTAAAAGATTAAGTACTCAGTCTTACATGTGTAGCATAAACAGTGCAGAATACAGTTCTGTTGTATTTGGTATTGAAATACGGTTTGAAGTTCAACAATGCAACTGCAGCAATAACTTATTCTCATGCAAATAACCTGAAGAGTTTCAATCCAAAAAAAAAAAAAAAAAAAAGAGAAGAGAGATTTGCTCCTGGAAGGAAGACTTTTTTTTTTAAAAAAAAAAAAAAAAAAAAAGGCATCCCTCTTGTTCGTTTTAATGTAATTGATAAAAAAAAAGTCATCTCTAGATTCACAGCAGTCTGTACAGTGTACCAAGGGGAGGATCTGATCTTAATTATATTCACGATCATTTCTTGGAATAATTAGTCGTCTCCTATAAAGAGCTGAAGATAGAGCACTGCAATGAAAGACATACAAGTCTTGGTGTTGAATAGAAAAAGTGCATCTCTATTAGCAATGAAAATATGATTGTGAAACCTGTAAGTTTATTTCTATTGTTGTGGGGTGGGTTTTGCCATATGTTGATGTGTTGCTCGGAAGCTCATACACCTTTGATTCTCTTTGTGTTGTTGACACTGAAGTGCTAAAAAATCATTGAGTTATCTTGGGCTGTTGCTTGAGTGACATGCCAACTTTGCACCTAGTGAACTTTATTCAAGAAAAGATTTTATTCAAGATAAAGTTCAGGCTGCCAGTTGGAGGCATTTTACTCTGTTAAAGCTAATGATGACTATTACACTGATACTTCCCTTTATTTTTCCCCTTTGAGGGGATTCACTTAGATGAGGGGTCATCTAAACTTATTCCCCTTCTTGAATACCAAGGCTTTAAAGGCCTCAGGAAGTAACACTGTCTTCTAAACTCTGCTCTGAAATAGAAGCCAATTCAGATTCTCTAAACAAGGGGTGTGCATCACTCGTTCTGAGAACAGAGAAAAGGAGGGCTTTTTTGTGTGTACTGGAGATGCCTCCTTGATGTTGTGAATTCTGTGATTTGCATAGCAAGGATTATCTGATGCAGTTTCCTCCATATTCAGTGTAATTCATGCCGACCTCCCTTGTTGTCTGCAGAAATAACCCCTTTGTTCCCACACAAGAGGTGGACAAAGACTTAACATGGTATGCTGTAGACAAGGTTCATTGTTCATCAGTTTATTTTAGAGGAATTTTAGGCTGAATATCTCAGTGGAGTTAGGAAAGGTACCAATCCTACCAGAAAATGGTTCATCCACCCTTTCTCCCCTTCATATTTCCTCACCCCCACCTATGCTCCCTGCAGAAGGACAAAGAATTATGGAGATCTGTTAAGATATGTGAACCAATGTGGAACATCTGGCCTATGAAAACTTGGGCAGTTAAGAAAAAGGTTTTAGAACAGACTTGTTTATTTCACCAAAGCTCTCTCAATTTGAGTCACTCATGTAAGCCTCTTCCAAAAAAGTAACAGGTGTATCATAGCATACTGAACTGAAACGAAGAAAAAAACCTGAAGAGACCATGCTCCTCTTCTTCAATGAAGATGAGAGTTCCACAGTTTTGTACCATCTTTAAGCAATTTGTACACTGGCACTTTATTATGATATCCAGCAATGCCGTAAGTCATCATTTCAAGGACAGGAGTTTATCATGTTGCATCTCCTAAGAATCGACTGGATAAAGAAAAGGTAGCAAAAACCCGAAGTCCCCATTTTAGCCTGTCTGGTGATACAAGAGGAATTATTAGTGACCTGAAATTCAAATGAAAAGCTCACTTTTTTCATTCAAGGTTCCTAAATGTGGAGCCAACTTTAATCCTCACCAAAAATCCTTTTGTTTGCTTCTCCAGGATCATCCTTTTCTACATTTCCTTAATGACAGAGCATATTCAAGCTCAACTGTGGAGTTCTTGAGAGCAAGGACTTGGAGAACCCCATTTAGCAGAGAATCATCAAAGACTAAAACTATGTTGATTGCCTTTTAGTAGTATGTTACAGTTTCTAGCCTTTTCCCCTCAGAACCAAGGTACCTAATAGTTGAGTTAAACTAGTAACAGTTATGATTATCTACTTTAGATACTGTGTGTGGATTTGCTTTATTCTAAACTTGGGAAAGTTTAACTGCATGAACTTCAGATTAATATACAAAATACATGAAATCTCTCTTGCTCTTGAATGTCCTCCTTGGTCTATAATCACCACCAATGCAGACAGAAAGCCTCAAAGTCTACTGAAGTCCTTGTTCCTTATTCTAGTCTCCTTCTAAATGCTTTCATATGAATAACAGGTTGAAGATTCAAGAACTCTTGAGTCAAATGACCAGAAAGACATATTTTCTCACTCACCTGCATAGTTTTGTCCTTGTAATGGAAGTCAGTCTGATACTAGGAGTATCTGAAGTATGTGTTCATATCATACTGTCATTTTCTGACTCTCCGATATTGATTAGCAGAAGTCCTTTTAATGCTTATGTTCTGTCTGCAGAAGTTTTAGCATACCTGAAATAATATTAAGCCAAAATAACACAGTGTTTCTTTTAGCTTTTTAACAGACAGATGCAGAACAACAGCAAGAAGGGCTTCATTCTTGTCACAATCTTTCTGGTATGATCCCATGGCAAAAATGATTCCTGCTTAGAGCTGGTTTTTGAATGTTTCACAAGGTCATGTGAAACAACCAGAAGATACATCACTCTAATTGAGAGATTTTATTTTTTTTTCTAAAAATGGTTCTGGTTTGCTTTTGCTTTTCTGATGTTTTCAGAAGAGCATCACAGTGATCCTTCTCATGCAAAATGTGGCTTCTACTCACCATTTGCTGCTTCTTCTACACTACATAATGACTTCATGAGAAACTAAACAGGACTTAGGAGGGACCAGAATGATTCTGAGCTACAGCTGGTTTGAGTGGCCTGGGGAGTGACTGCTTTTTTTGTATTTTTTTCTTTTCTTTTTTTTTTTCTTATTTGATTTCTTTCAAAGAGATATTCATGGAAGAAGGAGTTCTCAGAATAAATGTTGGTGATTTTATTTACAGATATTCCTCTGATAAAATTATGACATCCTGTTTCAGTGTTTGGGGCAGAAATTTCCCCTATGTTTGTATCTGTTGAAGAGCTCTGGAAGTTTTACATTACTGTTAAGAAAGAATTCTAAAAAAACCCTTGTAATACTTGTACGCTCATGAATAAAGAACCTTGCAAACTAGGGCAAGCATGCAGAGTTTGTGTTTAGCAGCGTGTGAAAGAATACGTAGCAGAATGCAAAACTGAAACAGTCATTTGAAAACAGAGAACTTTGAAAAGGTCAGCATATCCTTAACAAATGCCACCATCAAGGACATGTTTATGAGAGCTCTGGCCTAAGAAAATAGAATTTTTCTAGAGAATAGAAAGTTGGATGATTTTTGGTTTATGAGGGACATGATGACTGGTAGTTTGACATTTAAAAAAAAACTGAAATTAGATTGTGAAAGAAATCTTTCATATTTCTGTGAACTAAAATACCTTTGATCCTGCTGTGACTGGGATTTCAGGTTTGAATGAGTGCTATACGACAACCTTAATAGTATTCCTTCACTTAATAGTTCTGACTTTTAGATGATCTCATTTTCAAGCTGAAGTGTTTGAGTCCTCATTTTAAACAAAGATCTTTTACCCCATGTTACTGTGATTCATGAAATAGAATGAATACCCATCTTTACTGAAATCTGAGTTTTGCCAAGGTGATACTCAAATCTGCCCTTCTTTTATTCATAGGACAAGGTAGTTCAAGAACATAAGAGATGCTTTGCTTTTGTGGGCCAGACTAATAGTCCATCTGTGCTGATCGTTTTGCTGTGATAGTGGCAAGAGGACATGCAATTTAGGGAGGAGTGCACATGGGTGCCTGTCTGCTTTCTGTGGTCCAATTCCCTCGTACTCCCTCGGCATTCTCAGTTTTTTGGTTAGGGATTTCAAAGGTGACATCATTGCCTGTTCTCTTCAGTATCTGTTTATAGTCCTTTTGTCCCTGAATTCATCTTTGAGCCTGAATTATCTGTCAGTTAATCCTTTTAGTAGTGTGGTGCTGGAAACAAAGTTTTTTGGTGTTTGCGTTTCTGAGACCTTCCTGAATCTTGATGTCCAAGCACTAAGTAGATGAAAATTACACAGAATGGCTTCTGCTATGCTAAATAACTCGGTTTTAGTTATGCGTGATTGTGTCTTCAAAGATTTTCCAAATACTCTGTGAAAGAGTTCATACTGAGCATGATAGTTTGGATGAAAACTTTCCCCAGACATCCCCTTGTTTTATTCCCAGACAGCCAGAGTTTTGTCCAAATACTGATGTCACATGAAGTATTGTTTAAACGCTTGCATGCAGACAGGATTAGTGAAATGTGAAGAACACTGTCATGAGTAAATATTGGCCAAAACCAGAACTCCTGAGATATTTAGCCTTGCCTGTTAGATACTACAAAGCTTCTGGGATAAACCTTTTTATCCATGCTACTACTTCCCTCACAAAGCAAAGCAACACTGATATGGTAGTTACATATTTTTCACACACACACACACACACACACACACACACACACAGCCCCACACACCAAAAAGTATATATATTAAAAATATATATATATTTTATATATACATACGCACATCATATTTTGAGGGATTTCTTGTAGATTCTTAAGATTCAGCAGTAGTCAATTTTTAAGTATTAATCAACTGTGAGTTCATGTGGTATTGTAATAGCATTGACTTGTCTAGGGGTGTGGGAGAGAATACTGATTTCCTTCTGATTTCAACTTTTTCTTCATAAAGCAAAGTTCTGTAGTTGTTCCCTAGGAGATGATGCTGATAGGAATGTGTGTTTGTACTAGCTAAGGAGATTTTTATATAGATGGATCACTAAAAAGTAAGATCCAATTTCTCATCTCCATTTTTTTGCTACCATCCTGTTTACCTCTCTATTTCTACATCCTTGTATTTATGAAGTGGGAATTTGATCAAAACTTGGTACCTCGTTTTCACTTCTGAATGTTACCGCAGCCAGATTTCTTAAGATAACCATTGCTCTTTCTCATGTTCTAGTCGGGAGTATCAATTGTCAAAATGTAATCTTGTCAAATCATTACATAAGCACTTGACTTTTGTGGGGAAATTGTGCTAACTCTAGTCTACCTTTAAAAACCCCAGTAACTAGAAGATCTGTTTTCAGTATGCAGTCCAAAAGGACTGTTAATTCAGAAAAGATAAGGGAAAACTTCACAACTTTGAGGCTGGGAGGAACAGAGAAAAGATGGAAGCCTGAAGTACAAAACAAAATTATGTTGATGGGTCTGATTACTTCTGCTATTAGCTGATATCTTGTGATTTTAAAAAGGAAGTGAAGGAGCTGATAATATTGATAAATCACAAAATAAGCTGCTCAGCTGATCCAGTATAGATGTCTCCATCTTAATCAGCCTACGGTGACTAGCTCAAAGGTGCTGCTTAAAACTAGGTAAAATGAATTTCATCCAAAATGACTGACACACCAATGTCCATAAAAACAGGTTTATGTCATTTTAAAATGTATCAAGTTAGACTGTTCAGGTAGTGAAATAAAATAATTAATGCCTTTATGTGAGGCATTGCAACAACCTCACTAGGAATACTGTCTAGCATTCGGAGCACCTCGGGGTAGGAAGCATCAACTTATTTGGAATAAACATAGAGAAAGGCTACTAAGATGAGTAGGGAGAAGAGAGAGATTATTGTGAGGAGACTAAAAACTTGACTTCTGTTTAATAAAGTAAAGGCCAAGAGAAAAGACGTGGATTCTTACATTGGGGAGAAGGGAGCATTATAAGCACTGGGGAATGAGAATATTATTTAGGCTGAAGAACAGTGCTGGGACAGGAGCAATGGGGGAAAATGAGACTGAAAGTTAGAAAAAGGTTTCTAGCCGTCAAGGCAGTAGTGTTCCAGAAAAGCCTTCTAACAGGGTGGTTGGTTTTTGATATTTCTGCATCCCCTCCCACACACTTTTAATTGTTTTCAAGGTAGAAAATGATACGTTTATGAAAGGGAATGTGCAACACAGTTGCCTCTAATGGCAGGAGACTTAACTTGGTATTTCACCACTTTGATCCTAGGAGGGTATGTGTATGCATGGCTGCACTTATTGAAGTGACAGTAATTATGCTGTAGATATGCCTATACTATCAATGTGAATATGTTGTTGTGGTGCTTCTTTAAACTTGTAATTAATACTAATTGAACTTCCAGAAACTAAAACGTTCCTTGTTTAAAAATCCAGTGCTTTTGATGGAAGTAACAACTGTTTAGAAACTTACCCCATTTGCTGGAAAACTTCATAGCAAGGAAAGGAACACACTGTATGAGACCTGTAGACAACAGATCAGAGGATTGCTTACTGCATAAGCTAAACAGAATTGTGCTTCTGCCATATCTAATTTCCTCTGGTATTATATTTACTCTGTTAAAAATGTGGTTATAGATTAATACTTTTCAGAATAAATTCTACTTCTAAACATGACTTTGTGTTTGCTGTGAGTAATCTGTTCAGATGTTAGTATAAATGAGAACAAACATACTGGTTTTGTGCACACAAAGAAACAGAAATTCAAACTGGTCTACAAAGAGAAAAAAAGAATTTTTAGGTGTTAGAATGCAGTCTAAGAAAAAGAAGTTGGTTGCCAGTTTAGGTTAACATAGTTTAGTGATATTATAAATAAAGCTTAGTTATGTATATGCTTTTCAAAACTATTCTTAACATTTCTACATTCCTATGTTCTACTGTATTTACTCTAGTTGTTTTTCTTTGTCCCCTGTACTCGGCACTGCAGTACTGTGTCCAGTTCTAGCTCCCCAGAATAACAAAGGAGGAAGGGCCACTCAGATGGTTAGTGGGCTGTAGCGTGCGACATCCAAGGAGATGGCTAAGGGATCTGGACTTGGTAAACCTGGAGAAGTTGGGGGGAACCCAACTGTAGGGTCCTGTATCCACTGCCCACGTTGGGATTGTGGAGAGGATGGAGCTGGACTCTTTTTGGAGGTGCTTGATAGAAGGAGAAAAGGCAATGGTCGCAAGTTGCAGCACAGCAAATTCCAGTTAGGTAGTAGGAAATTCTTTCTCATCATTGGGGTGGTCAAGCACTGCGAGAGGTCACCAAGAGAGTTTGCGGGTTCTCCTTCCTTGGGGATACTCAGAACGGAGCTGGACAAGGCCCTGAGCAACCTGATCTGGCTTTCTGAAGTCCTCACTAGAGCAAGAGGCTTGACTAGATGATCTGCAGGGGTCCTTTCCAGCCCCAATTTTTCTATGAATCATTGTTCTTCTTTTAGCTCAATCAGCTTGTGCAACTCCTAGAATTATTACTAAGTGAAGATATGGTGAATAAGCTGTCCATCTATCAAAATTAATATGTACTTTGGATCCTGATGTATCTTCATGCTGCAAAAAGTTATAAAATCATTTGACTATTTGCATGCATTGCTTAGCACATGGTTGAATGTGCAGCCAGCAAGTGATTGCCCCCAAGTTTGGTAACATGATAAGGTGCTGTAAGGCTTGCAAGAAAGAAAATGATGGTGGAGTAAAACAATTTACTTTATTTGTGGCCTGCTCCCTGCCTTTGTGTGTTGTAGCCTTTAGAAAAACAGGGCCTGAGAGCATGCCATGTGCTAGTGAATTGTTTGGATGGGCTGAATCTGGCAAACGAGAGATCAGGCACTCTGGGTTGTGGTACTGGAATTTTTTTGTTGTTTAATCTACTGATATATGGTAATGCCCTTCAAGTTGTTAACTTGTTAATATTGATCACAATTTGAAACAAAATGGTTTTGCTTTTTCAGAAGGATTTTTTATAGCTGTGGGATATAGCTTTAACCATTTCTCTGAAATGGGGTTAATTTCAAATTAACTGAGTGAAATTCAGAAACTCAGATAGTTTACTGCATTAGTCCTTTATCATTGTTTTGATGCACTATATTTCTTTCAGGTGTACAGCTGCCTTCCAGTTTGCAAAGAGATCGTTTATCATTTCATGAATTACGGGTAAGTCTTGAGATCTTTATTGGAAATTCCAGTTATCAAGTAACCATGATCAGATACTTAAACACAGTTTTGTGAGCAGTGCTACAGCTCACAACCACATCTGGCACTTTTGCAGGCCAGTCAGGAGAAACCTCAATGAATTCTGAAATTGCTCCTGTGGGTGCAGCCCTGGCACTCACTCTCGCAGTGGGGGCTGCCAGGGCAGGGGTCTCCCTGTGGCAGCAGGGCAGGGCCTCCCTACCCTGGCCCTGTCCCGCTGCCCCCTGTGAGGGAGCGGAGTGGGGCTGGCCCAGGGCAGCCCCAGCACTGGTATCGCTGTGGGGCTGGGCCAGGTTGGGCATTAAGAAGCTGGGGCAGCCCCATGGCCATGTTGCTGGGGCTGGGGCCTGCCCACAGGGCCCTGCTGCTCGCTGCAGTGGGGGATATAGCTCCACACTGGCAACACCAGAACTGAGTATAAAATTTGGGTGCTAGGACACTTAATGGGAAGTTTGCCACCATCTTCTTCATGATGAAAATTTCACCTCGAGTTTCTAAGGCCTTCTAAATGGCAACAGTCTGGTTTGTTTGAAGACTAGGATTGTCTTGACGTGATTCAAATTCTTTTTCCTTACAGAAATGACTAATTGCTTCACACCTTTCATGGCTAATCATAGCGTTTAAAAACAGAACATACCATTGGACTATGTAGTTTAACCTGTTGTAAATCACAAGGTTTTACATTTTGTATAGTTACTCCCCTGTATTTTGTCTTTCACCTAAGCAGGAAAGCATGTATTTTTTATTTAATCCACCATTTTTCTTCATGGCAAGGGTGTTGCTGAACACTTTAAAAAAATATGCCTTTTACCTAATTTAAACTTGTCTGGCTTCAGCTTCTGCCTTCTTTTTTTTGTGCTGGCACCTGTAGTTGGTACTTTTTTTCCTATAATCACTACTACATATTCTTTCAAGTCAGCTAAAATAGATTTGAAATCTCTTAAGTCTTCCACTCTAACACATTTACTACAGTCTTCAGTTTTTGTTGCTCTTCTTGCACCTCTGATTTTCCCAATATCCTTTTAAAAATTTTCAAGAACTTCTAAACATTAGTCTGATATCACTGTTACTGATGTTGCCTCTGGAGCAAAAATCAGTTGCCTGTAACTCCTTTTTTACTGGTCCTTGGCACATTGCAGGGTTGTGCTAACCTTTTTATGCTGGGACCTTATACTGAACAGTGGATCCCTGTGCTTCCTCCATCTAGTTCAATAATGACTCGTTCAGCTTAGATCACTCAGCTCTAAGAATGATTTTTGAGTGTGTGGGTATTCACACAGGTTTGCATTCTCCACCTAACCATTCTGTTGTACCTTTACCTTTCCTCTTCCTTTGTATGTTAGGAATAACTTAACTTTATGTTGGGTTCTACAGTTATCATATTTCCAGCTGACATGAATATGTGGTCACAAAAGAATATCAAGCCATAAAGAAAAGTTTATGAACATGTCTTTCAAATTATACTGTACCTAGAGACTGTCTTCAATTCAAATGATGCTGATTTTGGATGAAGGGCATTTAGTACTCATCCATGTAAACTGGACCAACATTTTTGTTTTAATGAAAGTGCTTGGTTATAACGAGTGAAATATTTGAGAATATTAGCTATAAGCCAGTACAGTGTGGAGGATACATATGGCTGGCTGCTTAGTGTTGAGTGGTAGAAAATAATCATATCACTGTATTCTTAAAGAGCAGTAATTCAACAGTAGATTTCAAATAAATTTGTTAATAAAGCCCTAGCTTTTCTATGCAATAAACTTTCAACTTCATTGTGATGACCCTCCTAAAGCCAGGCTTGATGGGAATACCATCTGGGCTTCCTTTCGCTTTCCTCCTTTCTTCCCTCCTACGTACAGGTCTTCTTTTTACTGTGAATCTTTTGTTAGACCTTGTTGCCTTTCTTTTCGTATCTGTTGGACAACTCATTTTTGATTTGTCTAATACCAGGTCTTCTTTCTCTATCCCTTTTTTCTTTCATGCTTCTGTTTGTCCATAAAAGCTGGTTCATTTTTCTTACTTTGTTTTTGAGACCTTTTCTTCCCATCACTGTACTTTTTTGTTTTGTATACATGAGGAAAATTCTGCTCTACTTTTTCTTTCTATCTAGAAACTTAAGAAATAGTAAAAGACAAAAGGATCTGAATCTGTGCTTGTAGGATTGTGGAAGCCAGCTGTCCAAACAGACTGTGTATTTGGTCATAAATTTATCAGAAGATGAGTGTGTTTTATTAATAAGAATGGGCATTTTTGATATTTTCTTTGCAGTCAGCATGGAGCTGAATATAAACCCACTTAATCTTTCTGAATACTAATATTAGCAGAGTAGGAATAAAGTCCTCTTTTTATAATATGTGACATTTTCTTGTAGAAAGATCTTTCCAAAATAGGAGAACTTGAAGAAATAAAGGGTGAAAAATCATATTTTGGCTGGAACCTATGGATGAGTCACTCCTAAAAATGGATATCCTACAGAGCAGTTCCCATCCACCAGATTACATTATTTTCACAGTGCCTGGACTACGCTGACAAAACTCTCTTACTCTTACCAGTGGAAGCAGTTGCTACCTCCCATGTTAAAAAGAATATAGCCTGTATGTAATATAATATGTGCCATCTGCAATATTTTTGCTGTAGATGTTATCCAAATTTTGTATAGGTCGAGCAGAAATTTTCATCAAACAATTATATACTTTCCTCCCTCCCCCCCCCCCCCTTCTTTGGAGTCCTTTAGTCATTTTAACTATTAGTATATATTGTAAAAATCAAAGTTTATTATGCCATTGAAAGCCAGCAAGTCATTTAAGATTAGGTATTATTACTGGAAAAAGGCAATGACTTGAGATAACACCTGTATTTCCCAAATTTGACAAAATTACTGAAAAATTGACAATATGGAATGATACCTGTTTAAAAGAACCTTGTAGGATACATTGATCAAAGTTGAGCTTAGCTGTTAGTAGAAAAATTTATCCTGCAATTTGTCATTAAATAGTAGGGATCTGGAATAGCTGTACATATTAAAAAAACAGCATTTCCCTCTTATGAAAACCCAAATATGAAGAATGCCATTGTTTGCTGAACATGTGGCAACCAGTCTGGTTTATATTAAGTTGAAGTTACTGCCATCTGGTGGGGAAAACAGTATTATATTACTACAATTGGAAGTGATTGTATTAGGTTTACTTTCTTCAGGAAAGAAAAAGCAAACCTTGAGAAACAAGTAAGCACGGTATTAAATATATTAAATATATTAACTTAGCATTTGAGGCTGATTTTAAAAGAAGAATTTGAAAATGTCCAATAATGCAGCAAATTTGTTAAGGGTATGAAACTGTGAAAGAAAATAAGGAAAAGCATGAGAGGTAAAAGAGATAGACATGCAAGATGTATTCCGTGATACTGCCAGTGCAGCCACACTTTGGGCCTAGATTAATATATATAATAATGCACAAAAATCTTTCCCAAGAAGATTCCTTTGTATTTTACATGGCTAGAGATTTTACATTTCGTACAGTTTTTTGTTTCACACTTTTTATGACAGAGATGACTACTAATTATTGCTGCAGAAACATCTGGGCTAGCTCTGCCTTAGTGCTCCATTCTTTACTCAATTTTTTTTTTTTTTTTTTTTTGGCCCAATGAGTTTGCTTTCTTCTTGAATCAGGATATATACTTGTGTTAACTCTTGACTGATTCTTGAAGAAACAGCCCAATAGGAATAGATTTGTGTAAGCAGTGCATCAAAGGAGTCTGTGGGGCATGTTAGACATACAAAATTAATAGGGTTGTTTTCTTGAGGAGCTAATACTCTTACGTTAGATGTAACAGTACTGTCAATGGTAGGCAAAAGTAATAATAGAAGGAAATTCAGCTGTGGGAAACAGTTCATTTACTGTCAGATACCTATCTTTAATAATAAAATTGCTCAGTAACTATATGAAACAATAACTAGTATCCACAGCTTGTTATTATTTTATTGTTATAGTGTCTGAAGACCCCAGTCAAGATTAGGTCTCCTTTACATATGTATATAAACAAGCTTTGTCCTTGTTGTACACGGTGTTTTCTTCTGGTAGAGAACATTAGAAGTGGTCTTTTGCTCTTAATCTGCACATAAGTTGAAGTTTTCTCTACTGAGAGGCACATCTTATTAGGTTCATATTAAAAGTGTATCTTTGAACTGTGTTCTTCTGATGCTGAGAGTTAAGGGGATCCAAGGGACTGACATGTCTGGTAGTGCGCAGTGGCAGAGTCAAACTCTCAGCATGGCTGTGTTGTCAGAAGCCCTGGGGCTATCTGCTTAGCCTCCCATGGCAGCCCAGCTTTTACCAACCTGCAGTTGCTGGTGTTGGCTGATGTAAGGCTAGAGCTGTACAGGCATACATGGCCTCAGTGTTGCTTGGGCTTGACTGTCTCCAGGCCTTCCATGGCACGTGGTTAATGGGGAACACTAGGCACAGGGCTCAGATGGAACTGAGGCCACCAGACTATGAGTCTTGGTGATTTCAGATCATTGAAGAGGCCTGCTCAGGCTAGTCTGAACATTTTGTCCTATGCTGAGTTGGACAAGCAGAAGATAGTGTTACAGATACATTAGATTCCTCTTTAAAAGGCTGACTAAATTCGTCATCCTCTACTTTCTAAGAGGAGGAATATTGCTCTGATGACATTCTGTCCATAGTCCTATTTTTTTCATCAGGGACGTTTTTCTTGTGTGTAAATCTTACTTCGGGTTTTCCGAGGCAGTTATCTACAGCAACCTTTTGTTTCTTTGGATATTAGTTGCCTTGCAGGGACATCCCTAACAGGCCTGTGCTGAATGATTATCTAATTGTATGTAACATTCCTGTAGCCTGGTGAGCTTGAATTGAATTTGACTCACTTGGTCAAAAAGATGTGGGACTGCTTCCTATATTGAGGAATTTCCATTGCTGTCCTATACGGAGCAGCTTATGTGATACTTGGTCCATACATTTACAAAGTGTTTGATCAGATCTGGTCTGTGTGGAAGCCACATTCTTTTTCCTCTCATAGCCATGAAAATGCTGTTTTCAAAACAACAGGTGAGGGGCCATACGATTTTGGGAAATCTGCCATCCCTGAATCTAATTAAGCAAAAAAACTAATGATACTGGTTTTCTGTTCACCTTTTAGAGGCTACTGAATGGGTTAAGCGTGGTTGCGGAAAAAGATATTTCTCATCTCTCATCATTGTTGTTTATTTTCTTTAAAATTCTTTTTCACTTGGTTGGTTTTTGCTGCCTGTTTTATTTTTTTGTTTGTGTTTTGTCTTTTTCCTTTCTCTGAACTCTCTAGGAGTCTGAATCCTGCCCAGATAACATCTTTCAAAAGGAAAATCATTGACCTTGTAATCCTGTCATTCTCCTTCTAAGACTATTGCACTGGCAGGTTTCTGATTTCTTCATAGGTTTTAGAGGAAGTAGTTTTTCATGACTTTGCGATGTAATTGCTTAATTGTTTTTCAGGGAGGCAGGCACTTTTTCTCACAGTAAGACTCTTACTGGAAAGTTTTAACAGTGTGAGTTAGAGCACTGGGTGGTACATGACCACATATTAAGGAAGTGCTTCATACTCAAGCCCACAGCTGCTGACCAGAGAACCATGCAGTGCAAGGAATTGTCTCTGACTCAGGCTAGTCTGCACAAGACAGAAAAGTGAAACAGCTCTTAGAAAGAAAATCTCTGATTCCCGCTTCCAGCCCCCAGTTCTCAACATAAAGTGTACTTTGTGCTGTGTAACAGAAGAGACCAATTTGATTAGCTCTTGATTACAAAACTGGCTGCTTTTTCTTTGCACTACTGCTGAGAGAGTCACCAACATTTAACCATTCTTTGAAATCCTGGGAGTGCTGAGAAGAAAGATTTCTGGAATCTTGTTTTTTATTTGCGTATAAATTCACATCTTTATTTATAATCTCATGGGATTGATAGTCTGAGAGCTAGAGGTAATTTCTCCCTGTGCTGGAGATAACTAAAAAAGGGAAGCTTTTCTAGTGAATGATGATGTAATTCTAGAAAAGGTTAGAATGATGTTTCATTTGAACCAAAAATGGCCATCTTGTAGTCAGTCTGTTAAGATGGGATAGAGTTTAATGTTATTATGTCATATGAATTATACATTAGAATGTGGAGTGCATTACAGTCTCTCTAATTTGAACTCTTTAAATGGAAATTGATTATAGACATATGAGAAGGCATATGACATACTCAGTGAGAAGCTGCAGAAATAACTGGGTCAAACTCCTTGTGTTATACAGGAAATCAGAACAGAGCAT
Organism: Dromaius novaehollandiae; assembly: GCF_036370855.1. Classification (NCBI taxonomy): domain Eukaryota; kingdom Metazoa; phylum Chordata; class Aves; order Casuariiformes; family Dromaiidae; genus Dromaius; species Dromaius novaehollandiae. The sequence continues at coordinate 110,280,221 of NC_088098.1, forward strand.
CACAGTGATCCCTGCTAGCTTTGAAAATCTGAGATGTAGGTTTTCCTCTCCAGGAACAATCTGTTAGATGTGATGTTTGTATCTGATATTTGAATTTCTGTCCTTAGAAGTTTTCAAGACATGACTGGACAAGTTCCTGAGACACTTGTTCTTCTTAGACCTGTTGCGAGCAGGAGGTTGGAGTAGATGACCTCCAGAGGTCCCTTCCAACCTCCGTTATTCTGTGATTCCATATTCTTTAGCCTTCTAAAAGCACAGTATTCCCAGAGAACAGAGATTTAAGTTCAAGATCCTAGTTCTTATCTTGAAGGTGATGAGTGACTGAAGTTACTAAAAATATTGCCTGAATTCTGTGGTAGAAGATGACTACCGTGACCTCAACTCATGCACAATAGAACTTTTTATCGCCCTGATAAAGCTTGTCTGCTCAGCTTTTCCAGGGAATGTTTGGGGTGGTGCAAGGGACTGGCTATGGAACTTCAAGTGCAAGGCACACTTCTGTTACTTAGTTTTGTCTGACGCAAACACAGAAGTCTGTGTACACATTTATTAAAACAATAAAATAAAGTTAGCCCTACCAAAACATTATATTTTACATTCAATTTCCCCCTTAGGAAAAGAGGAAATGAACCAAACGTGACAAATATTACTTCTATCTCTTAACGGACTACTGAGGGTGCTTAGATAACATGGTGATAAAGGCAGTAAAAAGATCATGCATCCAACAGAAGAATAAATACCTTTACGAGTGCTTCGTTTGCTTTTTAAAGCAACATAATTTAAATATTTTATAATTTTCAGATTACCAATGTTGTATATTAAAATCCTGTGTTAGCAATCTGAGGATCACTAAAATGCAAACCGTACTTTCCGAAATTGTTGTGCTGTCATCTCTGGTTTAGAGGGAACACCCTCTCTCTGGGGTGGAGAAATAATTCAATTTAGGAGACACTTAGCAATTTTGGCTGCTCTAGAACAAATATCCTCAAGTAAAACAAATGTTTATGAACTTCATGCTGTTCTTATTCCTGTTTACTAAAGGAACCTCAAAACTCAAGTTATTTAGAAGAGTTGGTCAGTTGGACTCAAATGGTAAATGATATCTTGTTTGGTACAGGTGTGGTTTGACTACATTTTGAGGAACATTACTCTCAGTAACATATTACTGTGTTGATATTTCTTTTCTGGTGTGCTGCACTTCCATTGTGAGAGGGTTAGACAACTGATTCATAAGAAGGCTGTCCATCAAATCTTTAATACAGCGTACACTGATGATAAATAAATGTCAATGGCATTGTTAAAACTGGGTAGTGCTGAATTTACATGTAGCATAATATGATTGGTTACAATATGAACATCTTTTGCAGTGAGGAGCCATGAGCTGAGCTAGAGTTAACTCGGCATTATGTTGAAATTCAGTTTTTGTATTAATTGTGCCACAGATGCAGAGCCAATCTGGATCCATGTTCGTATGCTTCCAATCTGCATGAATGTGGTTACGTGAATTATAAAACCAGCTTAAGTCCACAAACAGATCAGCTGCTTTCATGCTGCACAGACCGCTAACTAGTAAACCCTGTATGAACTCAACAGGCTGCAGGCACAGCGAAGTTGTATGTCCCTCTATCTCTTTTCCATAATGAGAAGCACAGAAAACGTATGCAAAGGTCACTGACTACCTGGAGTTAGTTCAAATCCAGCAGGTATTATCAGTTTGGACTCCGTGTCAGCCTCCCCAAATCCACAATGAATCTATTTGCAGTCACTAGGACTTCATCCTGCTCCACTTCCAAAAGGTCTCTGGAGGTCAAGTGTAGCAACCATGCAAGCACTGAAAGGCAGTAGTGGGCTAGAGCTGATAAAGCTAAGAGAGCAGAGTTGACTTCACTGTAATGCCCCTGTTTGGGGCATCTGTGCTCCCCAAACAGCACAAGAGCTCTCAGCAACTTGAGCACAGCACTGAACCCAAGCTGGCACAGTCTATTTGAATCGCATGGTGCCTGGCCCACCAGTACCATCCACAGCAGCAGCACTGTGCTGCGGTAGATGCAGTCTTAGGGCTTTGCTGCATAACGGCTGGTCCTGTGTGAAGCTCCATGTGTGTCTTGGCAATGTTCTTCCCATTCTCTCCTGTACTGCCTCCCCAGAATCCTCCATCCCTCCCCTTCCCTCCTCTCCCTCACCACCCTCCCAACCCTGCCAATTTCTGGGGAATCCAGGCTCCCGTTAGCTTGGACAACAGAGAACTGATCCTGCTGCGGTGAGGAGATAACTGAAAGGTTACAGTAATGCACTCTAATAAAAAAACCCTTTATTTTTATATCTACTCTTGTTAGAGGATTGGCTTTAAAATACAAAACTAAAAGCCTGGTAAAATTAATCTAGAATCTTCTTTATGCTTCATATCAATATTTCATTAATGTACTGCATTAAAATTGCAGAATAGAAGATGTAGGAGTGCTTGTAACATTTTTTGTGTAGGTTATATTATGGCAAGGTCTGTAGTCTCATTTTTTCAGGCTCTTAACTTCATTTCAGTTTACTTAACTGCTTGGTGGTGTTTAGGATAAGAATTGCTCTGCTGAACATTTTAGATGTCCAATCTCTACTTTCCCTTATTATTTGTGTCATTTTCTAAGGGGATTTGAAATCTTCTGCCCCATGTTGGAGCAAGTGGAGTAATTCTCTGGAATGGAGCTTCAAGAAAATCAGAGTCACCTTGTTTGGAGCGTGTCCGATGTGCTAGATTCACACCTGCATGTGCATCTGCCTATGGGGTGGCTAGAGGGGGACTCTGGATTGCTCAGCACCAGCTACTGCTTCACATCTGAGATCCCCATGGTGTGGCAGCACATCTCCCTTGTTTGGATCAGCCCTGTATTTGCCCCAAAGGGAGAAATCAATCTGAGTTTAGAATGTCTGACTGAGGCCTGGAGATCTGGGTCCTCGTCCTGCGCCTGCCATGCCACTCCGGTCTCGTATATACTGTATATACATTCCCCTGCTCAGGCGAACCCCCTATCATTTGTTCCTTTTTTCAAGACCATGCAGCGGAGGTACTTCACTGTGACCTTCACTGCAGCGCCTGTGAACTCTCACAACTGCTGCAAAAGACAACAGGGGAGATGTTTTGAATGTACAAAAATGGCATGAAAAACAGGTGCTCTGAAAAACAACAACAGTACATAAGTTTATTTTGGGTACCTAAAATAAATCAACCTTGACAATTCTACGGCTGTAAAACTGAGATAATGCTAATGGCACTTTTCCTCACCAGGGTCTTGTGTATGGATGTGTTTGTATTCTCTTAGCTAAAGTAATGAAGGTTTGTGGGGTGTTTGGCTAGCACAGAGGTGCCACAGAAACAACCCTTTCAGAAATTAATAATTCCATGTTAAATTTTAGGGTCTCCGAAGAGGGCCTTCAGTAAAGGATAAAACATTGAGTAATAAGACCAAAAAGATGTGGTGAAAGGGTACTTAGACAATGACAGATGTCCATTCTAAGCACAGAGTGAGGCCCACTCAGATTATGAATTATATATTATCATATAAAGACTGCTTTGGAATGTGAACACAAAACAAGACTTACTATTCAGGATTTTTTGTTTTATTCCTAATGGGCTTTCAGAGTAAAAGATATGTGTCTATTAAATATATATTAATGCGTGTATGTACCAAGTAACAGCCCCCCATATTTTGATGTTATGTTGAGGTTACAAAGTTGAGCATCAGAAGTGAGACTATAAATACATGCATGCACACAGCTGGCAATTAATACGTATTTTTAAATATTTAATATACTAAGATGTTTGTTTCAATGCACAACAATTTTTCTTCTGATAGGTACTGTATAAGCACTCATCCTTGATACACTTTTTACAATGTTTTATATATAAGAATACTGTTCCTGTATCCTTTGGAATCTGTGGTGTTGATCATCTTCTTTAAGCAGGGTTCATTTTGAGTATCTTTTCAAATAAATTATGATAGAATAGGATATAAGATGGAAATATGGTGGAAAACAAGCATGTATTTACAGCTTTCAAGGAACTTCAGGAAGTTTGCTCCTTACTCAAAGATTTTGTGTTTGGATTTCTGAATCATCTTTAAAATTTGGTGACTTAGTTTCACTCGGCACAGTTGTATCACAGTAGATGTTAGTGGAACAATATAATGGAAGGCATTATTAATTTAATTTTAAAGTGGTGTTTTAAAAGTCAACATGATTATGCAAATACATGCTGTAAAATCAATAGCACTATTAAATCTCTACAAATAAATGCATCATCACTTTTAATTAAGTGTTATGCCTCATCCGCTGGTATATACCAGAGATATCATTGTCTTATTCAAGAATGATCTGTGTAACTATTATTGACATGGTACTCAAACTTTGCAGAAACAAAACTGATACTGACACACAAAATATGTCATGAGGAAAAATGAGCAACCATTAACAGAGTTAGACATTGGGAGAAAAATTGAGATATTTTATAACAAAAGTAATACAACAATTGCTAATTGACTGTTTAACTGATTGTGCCAAAATACATAACTTACTATCTTTCGTTCATTCTTTTGGTTCACCAGAAGGTCATACTGCAGAAAGAAAAAAATATTTTGATGATTTGTCTGATTTTGCTGAAGAGGTCTTTTATGGAAGACACCTGAACTGACAAATCTGAAGGTATATTGAATTAAATGTAATCTGAATAAGAATTAAATGTAGACGGAGGGGGAGATACAGCTGATCATGGGTTAGTGTGGTAAGTGGCCTCCACACCCGCTCAGGTCAGCTGTTCTCACATTTTTTGTAGTTAAAGTAAATAAAAGTTTTAAGAGAGATTTCAAAGAAGACCCTGCCATTTTGGTGAGAGAGACTGCAGTAAGAGAGTTTGAGAAAGTGATAGCAGACCAAAACGTCATGTAGTTAGAGCCATTCTGCAGATTTTCCTCCCAAGCGTGATGGGAAGTGTGGGAAGTAACACAGTAGTGCTTGTTCCAAAGTGTACTAAGGATATGCTGGAGACTGTCAGCATAGACTACTTTGTAGATTGACTTTGATGAGAACTTGTCCTAGAGGAAGACCAGGGTCAGGAAGCTATAAAGAAGGACAGAATGGACAGACTGCTGGGGTAGAAATACTATCTTTGCAGCAAAGAATTTGGATGGATTTGAGCATATCAGATAAGGTTTGTCAAAGCCAGAGAAGAATGTCTTGACATAATCAAGACTTGATATGATGGGACATGCATCTGGTTGAGGAGGTTGGTGGGAATGGCCACATATATTAGGATATAAAAAAGAAAGAGTATCCTACCTATGAAGACATAGGGGGAATGTCAGGGATCCTGTCAGTGTAGACCGGATGGTAGAGCTTTTAGAAAGACTGAAAAACATTGTATGGAGGGGACTTCTGTGAGACAAAGTCTGAAAATTTTATTTTAGCCATGCCCAGCTTGAGTTGATGGCCAGATGTTCATGGAGAGATAACAGAGAGGTAGTGTGAGAGCTGAAGCTGAAGAAAAGGAATGCTACTTCTAAAAGATTAAAAAGAATGCGGGATGGCATGAGTGAGTGAGTTGTAAGCTGGCTGTCTCCATGTATATTCTACAGAGATGAAGTGTTGTGTATGTTTGCTTTTTCATCGTTGTGAGTGACATCTAGTTCATTTTGGATTGATCTGCTTGGAAGCCAGGTGGGGTTTGAGAGGCATCTAATAAAAATGGATTAATCAATACTTGTTTTATAAGCTATGAAGTATTTACACTGACTAAAAAAAAAATCCCCTCCTTAATGTTAGGAAGATTTGGCAAGACAATTTGAGTAAAACTATCTCCTTGAAGAGTAGATGCTATTCCAAGAGAGATGCTGACTATCTGCTAATGAGAAAAGACATGAGATAGTTTAATTTTAAAGCTCATGGTACTTTTCTTTTTCCCTCTGCAATCATCTTTGTTCCAAGCTGTTGGGGAATGGTAGAGACAGCAAGACATAGGTCAGCACTGTATGGCAGTTTGAAGAAAGAACAGGGCAGGTAAGTAGCAATCCTCATTTTGTGATTTCACGTAGATAGCCAGTCCTGGTCAGAATGGGAAAGCTGCCTAGTACTGATGTTTATTCAACCCTTTCAAATGAAGTACAGAAGATTACTGTTTTTCCAGAAGATGTTAGTGTAAATGTTAGAGAAGAGCTGCTTCTCTATTTTCAGCAAAACTCAGTTTCCAGATCTGAGCTCTGTTGGCTTCAGTTATTGGAAGTGCATTCCAGATAACCACAAAAAGCACAAGAATTCAGTCTTTTATAAGAAATCAATTCACATTCATTTAACTGCATTTGTTTTTATTTAACTATATTTGAAAACTTTGAAGCTGAGGCTGATACACCAATACTGAACTTTGAATCTGTGTCATTTATATTAAACATATATAAACCCTATATATAAAAATTGGGCTTTTTGGGAGGGGGAGGGGGATGATGATGATGTCAAAATAGGTGGTCTTGGCAAGAATAGGAAGATTGCCTATTTCTTTGTAATTGCTTGGTATCCAATACATTCTTATCATCTAACCAAGTATGAAATTCCACTGTAGCAAAGCAAATAACAGTCTCATCTGCATCATCAATGTTATTGTGTTCCTTACATTTAAATAGATTTTCAATAGAATATTGTAGAAATAATTGGAATCAATTCACGTATGTATCTTCATGTGACTGTGCAGCAAGTAATTGAGGTAGCTAGGGCCATGAAATGCTTTTATAGCATCCTTTTGGTTTATGGAACTCTGTTTAAAGCAGGAGGCAGTGCAGGCCAGGATGGTCTCTGAACTCAGTAATTATGGGGGGGTCGGCTCCCTAAGGAGAGTAGTGTAAAGATCATGTTGAAGAGACAATGCAAACTTTGAGGAATCAATGTAAGATGTCAATCAGGTGTAAACCATTTTTTAACTTTGTTGTGTCACTGTGCTGCAACATGATTTCTTGTTCGGTTGGGCCAGTTGCATCCTAGAGTGTGGTCTTGGCATTGGTGACTGCAGGAGTCAGTCAAATGCAGTCACCTGCAGTAACAAGGAGAAAAAGATACTCAACTATTCTGCATATTGGTATTAAAGACACAAATACAGAGGTTGACAGGCTAAATGGCAAATGTATTCTGGATAGCTGGATTTTATGCAGCTGAATTTCGTATTGTTTCCATCCATTCCCTATCATTTGTCTCCTCAACTTTTTGCATATAGGCAAATGACAAATGTTGTCCAGAGGGTCTTTGAAACATAGATCATCTGTGAACTCTTTGTTGAGTACAAAATGGTCATCTGAAGCTGAGTATATTAAAACTGTAAGGACCCAGAGCATTTAAAAAGTGTATTTAGAAAGAGTGCTGAAGAGGCAGAACTGAAATAGAAAATAGGGCACTTCACTCAAATCGAGCATAGTGAAGACTTGAAACAGTAAAAATGACAGTCATGGGGAAGCTGCTCTTTACAAATGAACAACATCAGGAAGAACAACATCAACCTGGATAACGAGGGCTAGGGATTGAAAGGTAGGAAGTGTATGAGATTGGAGACAAACTGAAAGATAAGTCCAGGAGAGGTTTTGTTTTGTTTAAAATCCTTGATGTTATTCTTCAGTGTTCATTCTCAGTGTACAGCTAGAGATCCCACAGAGCACTCATGCTTGCCAAGTCCTTCCTTGAGAAAAAGATAGACTTGAGGCATAAATTCATGATATGAGGAAGACAAAAGACACAGACCATCAACTCGTGATACAAAAGTTTTTTAAAACTTCTGGGAATGCTATGACAGTTTGCTATGTGCTCCATCTTCCAGGTTCTTGGTGCAGGCAGGGGAGGGCCAAGCCCGCCATGCGTTCCTATTCAGCACTACAAGTAGTAGGTGTTTGTGGGATTCTCTTTTCTGTCTCGACACTTCTGTAGGACAGGACTACTAGTGCCATTTTATAGACGTACAAAAAAAGGCAGAGCAAGGCAGAGATCAAGGGCAAGATCTTTAAAAGTACCAAATTTTCATCAAAAAAGAGTTTGGTACCTAGCTGTTTTTGTGGATCTGTAGCCCAGGGTTTGCTCACGGTTGAAAAAGCAATCTGGGCTGGATGAGGAATCTAGTCTGCATTTCCCGGTTCAAAGCTGCACCGTGATCACTGGGACCTCTTTTTGTGTTTGCTTGTTGTGGTGATTGTATCATCTTTCTATATAACAAGTTTCACAGTGTTGTAACTGCTCTGTGATAACTGTAGCCATTTAATTTGGCAATTGTTTTCCAGATGGATTTCACCAATGTCTGCAGTAGAATTTTTTGCCTGAAGGATTAATTCAGGCGTGCATACAGAGAATCTGAAGGAAGTTTCCCAAAACTAGATCCTGATATTTTTGTGTTCCTGACATTATTCACCTGAAATTATTATTTTCTATGAGAAAGTGTAATGTTATACAGGATGACACAGGCAGAACTGCCTGACTTTTCAATAGGAAGTTGTATAATGTAGACAACTTTTTGTTTTAGGGACTAGAGAACAACTTTAGATTTTCTGTGCCACATCTAGTCTGCGCAAAACACACTGTTTAACTATTAGGTGAACACCTGAATCCACTTTAAATTCAGCTTGGGCCCCTTTACAGTAACTATGCCTTAATATTTTAAGATTTCTAGGGTGATTTCTCCTGAAGAGTGATCATTATGGATAACGGTGTGAAACACTAACTTGTCATACATAATGGTTATTAAAATGTCTTCTGTACTCTATATGAATTGTACAGAAGGGTCACATAGAACACCTAATAGCTCTTTAGTTGCAGAGCCTAAGAAGAGGTGTTACTGCCTGAAAAGGAACTGTATAATTCTAGTTTTTCTTGTTCATAAAGTTTGTTTTCTAGACCAACCAGGCAAAATTACTACAGTTGTTCTGCTGCTACATTACATACCAGTTAGTCTATGTTTAATGAGGGGAGAGGGAAGGACTGAGGCAGTGTGATGAGACTTGCTGTGCAGCAGATAATGTTAACTTATGAGGCCTTTATCTAATGCTTTTATCGTATCATCCTCCCCAAAGCCTGTATAATCATCTCTGGTATACAGTGTTTGAACCAGATATCTGATCTGCAAACCTTCATTCCAAACACTTTAGTTCAGAGCAAGAACAGGTACAATTAAATCAAATGTGTACTTTCAAGTAAAATGTACATTTCTGAAACTTTGTATAACACACACTGTGGTAAATGTATATACTTCCTCACAGAGTATCTATAATAAAATATCATATAATATTATGTAATATTTGTGAGTACTGTGCAATAGATAATCTTTGACTTGCAGATGCATGCAATTGGTTTATCTAAGGTAAGAAAACATATCTTCCTTGAGACAAATATGCAATTGCGTGCCTTTTGAAAAATACTCATTGAAGGTATAAAAAGGTACAGAGGATGTTTTTCTGACACAAACAAATTTCTTGTTACATAACTTTTTCAGCTTCAGAAATCAAGCAATCTGTTTGGTTCTATATTGGGTTTTGAACCTGCCAACTCTGACAGATTCATATCATCTTTTAACTGTTGTTCAGTTTTGTATTACAACAAACCTCGCTGCTTAGTTTACTTTAACCTTGTCCTCCAGGTGAGATTCAAAAAATGGTTCCTCTTCAAAGGTGAATCTGTCAGAAATTGATGTGGAATTCAGGTTGTCTATGGTCTAACAGAAGTGGTTAAAGTTTTTTTTTGTTAAAAGAGAAAAGCAGATCAGATTTTGAGGTTATGAATAAGAAGGCCAAAAGGAAAAGAGTGTTTCAGGCTTTTCTGAATCTCTGTAGAGATTTAGGAGTTTTTGTTTTGTCAACAGAATTTATCAAAATATTATTGAAAATTACATAAAAGTTTGACAATTATTTGTAATTGAATTCACTTTTTTTTGCTGATTAGCCTAAATGATTTTTGTACAATTTGGAAAAAAACAGGTACTTTCATTTTTGAATTAGAGCTTCAGTAAAACATTTCCTATGTAGCCTGATGGGTGGGGTGAAGGAGGATCTTTCTATGTAGTGCGAAAGTTTTCTTTTCTACATAAAACTTTTTTTTATTATTTTTATCAAAAGCTGCTGTAAACAGCATCTCATTTGCTACTGTTATACACAATCATAAGAAATATTCTAAAGAGCCTGCTCTAGATTTCAAGTAAATCTTTCTTTATTTATATGTATTTTCCAGCACCCTGCAGCGTGATTTGCTTTCAGATCTTTTCAGCAGTAAAGAAACAAGTATGCTAACCATAAATCTTAGTTTCATTGTTTTAACTGTCCTCATTTTCTAATTAACATATTTAAGCTCCCTGTGATAATCTGACTTCTGTTAGATCATTTCACGAAATAGTCAGCATCCTCATCAGCACTGTTTAATAACTCTGATATGTTAAACAGTATTGGGGGCAAAGTCTATAGACTGACTTTAAAATAAATGCACCAAAAAATCCTCATCTGCCAAAAGGGGCTTTTTTTTCCCAGCTTTAAATTGACTAGGCTCTTCCCACATGGGTGTGCCTCTAAATCTCTTCCAAATTAAACACAGAGCTATAAAGACAGTATGCAAACAATAGCAGTAAAAATGCATCTTATTTGTTCTCTTTTGCTTTTTTACTTGTGAGAATCCTTCAGTATGGCTTTCAGTCTCTCCTTCTGTAAGAAGGAAATGTGCTTAGATGCACAGCCTGCTTTCTCAAGTGACCTGGATTGAAGATTATAGTCTTTAACTGTCATCATTTAACATTAGAACAATGGTTCCCAATTTTCCTTGAAGATGTGATCTTTTCAGGGAGCCTGATTAGAAACATATTTCATCAGTGTGTTCCCTCACTTCTGAGCAAAAACGTAAATTGCAATTCAACCTGTGTTCAGAACTTTTGCTCTGAGGCGCTAAACGTACAGAGTTGTATAGCTTTTTCCCATGCTCCAAAACACTTCCTTGAAAGCAGTTCCTCTCCCATCCAGTGACTATGTTACCTGCCCTATAATTATGTTTTAAAATAAAAATAATTATCTGGTAATAATGACAGGAGTGTAAATAAGAATCATTCAAGCTATATAGATCTGAACACATCTCCTTATAGTTTCTTTATACATAGAACTCATCCATGAAATTGTTCATTAACTTTAGAAAAGGAGTATCAGTTTAGTCTAGCTGTAAGTTATCACTGTAGCTAACATCAAAGGAATTAAATTGGTTGTGGTATTTCCACTATATACATGTGTGTATTTGTCTGTAGGAATACCTACATGGCAACTGAAGCTTTTCAAGGCATGCATTACTGGGTTTTTTTTGTTTTTTTTTTTCCTCAAACATCATATGATCAGACCCTGTAATACTGAAGTTAGGAATAACAATGAGAAACAGAAGCCTTGCAAAATGCTTATTAGAATGTACGAAAACTGACAAGACTTACTTCTTTACTGCAACCACAATGATTTCCTAGGCTGGCATATACCTGGAGTTTTGCAAGACTGTTGTACAGTTGCTACTAGTTAAGAATTAAAATCACTCAAGATGCAAAATATTCTCAAAAATTGTTTGAAACCCTTCAAATATGTGGCACTAGCCACAGCTGGAAGGAGAAGGTGAACGTGCATTATATTCTTGCAGCTTTTTAACAGAAAATGCCTAGAGCTGACAAAACAGATTGGTGTTTTTTAATGAAAGTGAATACAGTTAATCTGTGTATACTTTCATTGATGAGGTTCTGCACTTAGGAGTACAGCACAGATGGTGTAAGCAATGAATACTTATGTCTGACTGTAATTGATCCTATCAACAATGACATACCTTTAACTGGGTTGTATCACTTTACGTCACATATGGTTAATTAAGTAAGAAGGGCCCAAATACACTAAGGAGATTTTTATGTTTATACTTAGGAAAACAGTCTAGACAGGTGTTAATGTAAATGAAGTTAGTACTTGTCAAAGGTGAAATTCTCCATATGTAGCCTTGCTTCAGTCTCCAAATAAATACAGTTTGGCTACATCTACATTAGCAAGTAGTGAGGAGCTAGAAGCAGATCTGAAGAGCAAAACAGCTGGTGCTGAGGACCCAGCATCCCCACTATGTGGATTTGGGGAAGGGGGGTTTCCTTCAGACTGGCTTTATTCTAGTCCCCCTGACTGAATGCCCAAAAGTGGCTGGAGGGCAGTAATAGGCAGTCTTGGAGGGCATCGTTTGGCTTCGTTTCATTCTTTGTGTTTAGTACCTTGCCATGCATTCTGGAGAGCTACTCTTTGTAATTCATAAAACATGAGGGGCATCAGAGCTTGCCCTTCATTTCTAATATGCTTCAACGTCAATTGCAAAAGATTTGCTTCCTGAGATAACCTCTCCTACTCTGCTCCTGGACTGGCTACCACAGTCATCTTTCATTGTATGAAGATGTCTGCCCTGTGATAGAGTAGAGCAGATGCAGTAGAGGTTGTGTTAAATTACTTTTAGTGTGTGCATGGGTTTGGATTGGCCCTTAGTTGGGGCGTCTGGCTGTTGTAAAAAATATTGTTTGGAAAATGACATGTCCTAAATCCTTTCCTTTTATGGACTATACTGTCCATTGAGAAGCACACCTTCCCTTTTGCTTTCTTCAACATGCAAAGTGATATGGACAAAACAGAGCATGGTGTGATACCAGTTTTGGTCCTGGAGATCTCCATAGGTATGATTTCTTTGTATCAGGTACCTTACCTTTTGCTCTTCTCTTGAAACTTCCCCCGAGAAGTTTACCTTTCAGTCAGTGAATGTGTAGTTCTGCTTCTATATCAGAACCCTGTGGCAACCAGCCACAGGTTTTTCTGCATCCTGGCCGCAAATCTCAGCTGTTCTTTGTGATCTACCTACAATAAATGCTCTTGGCGTAAAATGCTTGCTGAACTGTTACTGCTGACAGTTCTTCCAAAAGTGGGTATTCCCATGAGGATATTTTGTTTTAATTTTGGGAAGGAGAGAAAAGGAGAAGGGGATTCCACTGTAAGGAAAATCTACTGCAAAGGCAGGAAGATTCATGAAAAATAGTGGAACACAGGAAAATTATTCAGGCTTTTCAGACCTTTACATTAACATTCTAGAAAGAAATTTTTATGTCACCCAGCCCTCCTCTTTAACAACAAGGATTTTTTTCCCCCCCTCATATTGGAGGATAGCCTTTTATTCTCTGGTGGTTTCTTCTACTTTCAGAGCAAAATCTTGTTTCTGTCCCTAGCCCAACTGTACATTGTGAAGGAGATCTCCTTTTCACCTCATGTGATTTTTATCATCTTCCCCCACTTGAAAACATGACAGCTGCTTGAAAGCTTTAATTTGTCACTGCTGAAACACATACTTTGTGGATGTGATCGCTGAACCTTCCCATCCATCCCAGGTGGCTGTGTAATTTCTGCTTTGATTAGCTTCATCAGTTTTAGAAGCAGAAATGTTGATGTCATTCCTAAGTTAACATCATCTGAGTTGTGATAACCATTAGCCTGCTGCTAACATCCAACTGGCCCAGTATTTCTTCATACATTACCAACTTTAATATGAAAAAGTTATGCTAAAAATTATTTTACTAACCCCTTGAATGAAGCAGTCTGCTTATTTATAAAGTGAAAAAATAAATATTTGCTTGGTATGGAACTAGTTAGGATTGTGTTAGGATGTTGAAAAACAGTGAGATGCATATTGCTCTTTAACTTAAGGACTAGTTTGAACATCACAGACAATCGGTGTATGATTTAGAATTAAAAAGGGAAGTAGACTCAACAAATGGAAAGGCACATTTTGACCCCTCTTTCTTATAGACAGTTGTAGGTTAGCCATTTCATTTTCATTTGTGTTGTTATGCTTAGAATTGTGCTTTTTCTCTACAAAAATATTTGGCATTTTGTAAAAGTTTGGTGTAATTTTGCTTATGCAAAGCAAAAGAATATCAAGTATAGCAACTTAAAAAATATAAGAGCATTAATTTCCAGGTTTAGCAGGATATTTTCAGATGTTGTTCAAATATCTTTCCAATGGCTTCTGAACAATTCTTAATTGGACTACTCACATACTTTAAGGCATGTGCTGAAGTATCTTGCTACATCAAAGCTTAAATTAAAAGTGTTGGGAAGCCAGTCAGCGAGTCCTGAGCTCTAAGTAATTCAAAACAAAAAATATGTCCCATATTCTAGAAAGGGCTTCTTTTATATTGTGCTATTGCAGGGCCAGTCCTGCTGTCCTTTCTTCCATTGAAGTAGTGCATCTCCTGCATGTATTACCAGATAACTTAGGCAATGATATCAGCTAGTACTCTGAGTTTAATGTATCTTCATTTCTGAAGGGATAGTTCTATATATATTCATAGGAGGAAGATTTTTTTTAAAAAAAAAGAGTCTGGTATTATTTTTAGTCCCTGGGAGGCACTTCTTTCCTCCTTAAGGATGACCACTTCACTTACAAATTCTTTTAAGTTGCCATCTTTGGTAAAAGAAATGAGTTAAATAGACTTAGAGTATAAAAAGACACATGGGACAAGTTTCATATTTATAGTGAAATATGGCTATCCTTTAATTTTTTATTATTGTTTGTAAGTACCAAATTTATTTTACACGTGCATTGTATCAGATCACAGAAAGAAACTGAATGTTACCAAATTTGAAATCAACGCTCATTGACACCAACCGTGCTACCAGATTTTCCTTCCAGTGCTTACGAAGATAGGCATGGTGAAGTACAGTGCAAAAGGACAGCCTAGAACAAGGACAGCAGCTTGCAAGTGGAAAGCTAAGTCTGGGGAGCTCATTAACAAGTAGAAGAAAAAAACCCCCAAACATTTGTCTGCTAAACATTAGGATGAATTTATGTAATGTAATTTAATACTTGTGTTTCTTCAGCCTCAAGTTAGGAAGATGGAGGAAGTATTATAATTGGTAGCTGAATCTGGAAATTAGATCGATTTTTAACATAAAAAAGTTGGATGAAGCAGCCTTGCTAACCTTAAATACTCTTCCATGTATCTGTTAAAGATCTAGTTCATCTATAATTCACAAAACCATGAACTTTACTTTGTCATATTTTATCTTTTTCCCCTTCTGTTCCAATAACAATAGGAATATTTTCCCGGTATTGTGCATATGTGTTGGTAAGAAGATAAGCAAAATAGGAACAGATTTTTTTATATTCTTATGAAATTACAGGTGCAGTTCACTTTTGTACTTTTTTGTATAAAAATGTCCAGTCTAATTATTAAGGAATTCACATTGATCAAGAGGAGAATGTTCTTTAAAGAACAGATAAAGAAAAAACCCAAGTAAATAGAAACAACAGTAAGAAGAAATATCTAAAGGACATGTAACGTTTGTTATTGTTGCTCATCAATTCTGTCTAGAAAATAGAGAAATTGATTGCATGTGGAAATCTAAACAATTTGGTTAAGTATGAAATATTAACTGCTTAGCAGGCCAAGAGAAGGGCAACAGTGAAGCTTCAAAGCTAAAATAATGTTTGCAAGCATCTTATCTTTATTCCACTGACATATTTTTTAAGGTCATTGTAATGTCAATTTAAATGAAAAAAGTGTGATTAATGATAGCTGGTTAGGTTAAAATAAGATTTGCCCAGACCTTTACAGAACATTAAATTTGGTTATTGTCAGAAAAGAGATTTTTATAAAAATTGACACCTTAACTCTCATACTCCTCATTCATAAGCTTCTTTACCATTGTAGCCTATCTTCATCTTGAGTCATTCTACTTACTTGTGTTTCCCGTCTTGTTGCTACATATATTATGGCACCTTGCTTGCTCTCCCAGGGCATGCTTCTCTCTGCAGGGCTCCCATTAACAAGAATCCTATTCCTGTACAGCAAGAACCTTACATCTCTTCTTTGAAATACTTTTAACTCACCTGTTGCACAGCCTCCACCAAAATGCATAATCTGGTTGCAAAAGTTAAACCACTATTTGCTGTAAGGTTTGACAACTCTCTGAGCTACTAACAAAGATAGTTCTACAGTGGCTTTTAGCTTTGTGACTCACCAGGAATAAATTTATAATTGCACAGGCAAAACAAATACCGGAACAGATTAAACTTGTTTTTCCCTTTTTCAGTTTCATCACTAATATTTGAAATTACTTGGTTTTATTGGTCTTGATTCTAAATCTGTGATTACTGTCATCCATTTCACATACTTCACCATGGTCTTTAACAATGGTCCTCCAGGTTCTTCAATACTAGACTTTCCAGGACAACTTCCAATGTGTCTGCAACGATGCTGAAAGACTGTATCTTCTGATTAATAATAATCTTTTAATTCCTGTTTACAGGGGTTTATAGACCTGGTTGAAAACCAATCAATCCTAGTAAAGAAGCTTATATATTTTCAAAAGGGTGAATTACTAAAGAAGTTTGGTCTATAGCAATGAAAAGGGAGTTCTATAACAGTGAAGACTGAGTTGTATGCTCCTTAAAAAACAAACAAGCAAAAATTCCCTCTACCAAATGCTTCCTAGGTTTGAGTTGGTTCGTGGTCTCTAGCAGTAAAAACAAACCAAAAAAAAGTACATAATTCATATAAAGATGTCTAAAACATTGAGGCTGTAGCCAAAGCAACTTTTTTTTTTTTTTTTTTTTTTTTTTGCTGTATGAAGACAGGAAGTAATTTTTGCTACAATGCTAGTATTTCAGTTGTATGTAATTCTTATTCTTTAAGTTCTGTGTTACTTGAAATAACTTTTTTCCAGACCATCATATTCCTTTGTTTTTGTGTTTTTAAAATATAAAAATGAACACTAACAAAATGCAGTACTGAGTATAGGGAAGAACACAGTAATGCTACATTTGGAAATGCAATTAGCAGTTGTTTCTTTTTGTCCCGTTCCCTTCCTCCCTATTCACCCCCACAAGCCCAGTTATAGCAAACTGTTTATTGTTAGGTATAAAATAAAACAGTTAAATTTATTTTTAAGCCATAAACACTGAGTAAGCTTACAACATCAATAAAAGTTTAGAAATTCACACTTAAATACATAAGGTTTACATAAGACTTGAAAAGTATCTTTCAGGATACTTTTGGAAGAATGGTCCCAGAACTGTTTAGTATTGGTATCTTCATATTATTGAATCCTGTCTGATAAAACCAGCAGAGAACTGCACAGCAGGAAAAGAGATGAATTGGAAAGTATCTTATATTTTTCCAGTTCTCAACTTGACTTATGAATTTTTTTTTTTAAAGTTTTGATTCTTTTCATGGCAAGTAATTCTGACAGAGGAAGAACACGAAATACTTCCTAAAACATTTATCTGACTTTAAAACTTAAGTACAACCGAGCCATCCAGACTGCTGCATATGACTGCCGACAAATGTAATGAAAAACAGAAAATCAGTTTTATATTTAACACATTGCTTCTGTCTGTGATGCTGCATCTAATGGGCTGTTTAATGAGCTAACATTATAAACTTCCTTATTTGTTTTATATATATATATATATATATATATATATATTCCTTAATTTTATATATTTATATTTATATTCATATATGTATATCAACTTCTGAGCTTCCTTATTTGAAGACGCTTAAGAACCCGACCGAAAAAATCTCCTTTGAGCAGAAAGGTAATATTGAAGTTCTAGTTCTTGGAATGAAGTTGCCTTTTTCTTTTTATCTTTCCAAATTTTAAGAAAGAAAATTTTGTGAGAATTAATTTGGTATTAACTCCAGATGTTATGTGGTGTTTCTGTAACTCAAAAAGATATTTGTGAACATTGATTTTTGTTTGTTTGTTTGCTTGTTTTACAACATGAAGGTTTTCTTCTTATTACACTCAGCATGTTGAATAACCATTGGCAGTAATGGAAGTTCTACTCATAAATAAGGCAAGGACAGATTTTAGTCTTAAGGAGTCACCTGGTGTTAAAAGTCTGCAATAACAAAGTTGTCTTTTATCCACCTATATATGCATTTGATTTACATTGCTGGTAACAAGTTTTTTGTGGGCAATCAAGGACAGAATATGGATCTTCACATAGCTGGCTGCTGTTTTTCTGCAATTGCATGTTTGCAATATGTTATTGCCCAATGCTCTTAATTCACTGAGGATCATCACATGTTGGTGATGATCGGCTCAGCAAACCAGTGTAAAACTGTCCAAAGTTGGGTTTGGTCATATTTAGACAGCCTGGGATGCGAAAGCAGATCCTAACCAGTCATTAGCTTACAACCTAATGATTTGGGTCTTGGTTGTTTAGCTGAAATAATTAGGCTGGGTGCTTGCAGAGCAAAGTGCAAAGATGAATTAGGAGGGAGAGGGACAGAAAGGCAGCTTTTTAGCTTGACCTGTACCCTTCCATAAACTACTTTCCCTCTTCAGTTTATTTGGCTGTGTTTGATTACCAAAGAATGTGGATCACCCCACTGGCAGGAAGCGTAAAACCACTCTCACGTTTATACACTAAAGAAATGTTAGCATGCTGGTAAGACTAGTGTCATGTGTTTTTATTAAATCAGTGACTATGAACTCTTTTTCAGTAAATCCTTAGGGAGTTTTGTTTTGTTTCTTCCCAAAGAAATTAACCATGAATTATCATTGGCAGAGTACATGTAGAATGAATGACCATCACATTCATAATAGATATTAAAAAAACATTTCATGTATTGATTTTGAAGGAATAACCTTTATAGAAACATTTTTGAAGTTTAAAATTCATAATTGTTATGGGTTTACTTATTGATTTAGTTGCTGACCTTCAAAATATCATTACAAAAAGTTCTATTAAGATGGTAATATTCTCCAGTAATCAAGGTGTCATTTGTGTTGGCTTTTTATTGAGTTTTTTAAGTTTAAACTTCAGAATCTAATCTTTTTATACCTGACGCTGCCATCAAGTGGCTGTTGAGTAAAATCTCTGTGTTGTCCAACTCTTATTTAAATGTTTGTCTTGGTTTTAATTAACAGGTCAGTTTTGAAGGAGGAAATATCTTGTACTTGTTAACTGACAGAAAGCCATTCCGTTTATTGCTCTGTGGACCAGATTTATAGAAGTATCTGCATGCTCAAAGATGCTTTGAAAGATACTTTTAAAGACTGGGATTTCAGTGACATCGAATTTTAGTTGCATTGGTTTTTAGATTGGCTTCAACAGAATTTAGGAACCTGTTTTACTCTAGTCTCTCTGTGGACTATTCTATGTGTTCACTTGCATAGTCAGGCACATAAGTAGATAAGTAAGTCCTCCCTTTTAAATATTTCATTTTTTTATCCATTTTACCAATACAGACGTAGACTTGGGCAGGGATTTCCTTTAAGTGGCCAAAATTAACATGGATCCTAAATTTCAACAAAATTTCACTCTAAGCATAATCAAGAAGCTGATGAAGAAATAAAACTATATCTTTATGACTGCCCAGCAATTATGCCTCTTAAAGGTGGACAAAAAACTGCTGATAAAATGACTTACGAATCTCAGTTTTTGGGAAAGGAAAGCTAACATCCCAGTGCCAAATGACCATTTGCAGTTCCTCACAACCCAAATACTGGCATTCATCAGCAACTCTCAGTTCACTTCCAGCAGCATGGGGCTGTTAACCAATTTTAGGCAAATAATGATAAACATCCCCATTTTCCTGAAGATCATTTGCCTTCTTTCACCCTCTGGAAATGATAATAGAAAATCATGTGCACATTTGCATTTGTATTTACTGTCTTTGAATTAAAGCTGCAAACAGCTCTGATTCACTAATAACTGATGAAAGTGTCTCATTATTGAGCTACAAAACCTTCAACAAATTAATGGAAATTGCAAATCACCTTGAAAATTGCAGGCTCTTTAGTCCTATAGTGACTACCTTGACAACAGCATAAATAGCCTTGTTGCTTAACTCTTTCTTTTGAAAAGATAGCTTTCTTATCACATTTTTTAAAAAGCATGACTATTACTAATTAAGGCATGGCTAAGCAACATCTTTAATTTCTTGCTGTGTTTTGTTTTCTGCACTAGTATGAAAATTCCACTGCGTATTACTTTTGTTGCTTCCGCCCTTTTATATAATACCTAGGATCATAGACTCTCTATCTCTGATGCTAGGCAAACATTTTGGCCATTTTTCTCCCATGCCTGAAATTACAGTACAAGACTTAGCATGTGCTGGTTCTTTTCAGTAGTGAGGTAAACATACATATATACTCTTGCAATGTTTCCTCCCAGATCATAGGTTAATTAGAATAAAGTATTTCATGAAAAGGACACTATGTTTTTGTTTGTTCACTATTTGTTTGATTTTTTTGCTATTCTGGTAGAACTGTGAATCCAACACTAGTGCACGCCACTAGTATTATATTCATACAATACTATTTTATAGGATTGTGCATGCTGTAAGGAAGAGGTATAGGAGCTGATCTCCAGCTGGTATAAAATGTCATAGCCTCATTTTCATGAAAATTTACTCTAGAAGAGTATCAGATGCATTTTTCTAACAGGCAGAATGCTTTCTGCAAGGTGCTGAATTCTCTTACATCCCACAATTCCACACTACAGATGCATTTAGCATCTCTGTGTTAGACCTGATTAATTTAAAGGAACATATTTCAACTTAACACAGATTCTAAATAAAAATAAAGACTTTCTATTTTTGTCTCTTTTTGCTAATGGTTGAATCATTAAGCTTGTGATGAGTAATTTATTATAGTTCTGTGCATACAGTAGCTTATCCTGAAGCTTTATAAGACACAGTTGACAATCTTTTTGCATGTAAAACATCATACGGCATTTGTGCTAGTGCAGCGTAACTAAGAAGGAACAGATTTTGCACTCAAAGACATATTTCTGCTTTATATTTGAAGTCACTTTGTTTATAGGAATACCAAAAGCACTTGTGTGGTCACAAGCTCTCTAGGTATAATATACAAGAAAAGATTCCAAAATTTATTAAAATTTGTGAATCTCCAGTGACGTAACTACTGCTGTTAGTTGGCAGGTGCCTTTTACTAGAAAAGCTTTTCTATAATTTTCCAAAATGGTTTCTTTCAAGGGCTCAGTAACATGTCGGATGTCCATCATTAGTTCTGTCCACCAATAGAACTGAAAGTAGCAAAGTATTTAAGTTTCTTTTTGCGCTGTCATATGGTTACAGGCTGGATGAGTAAGGGAAGATAGTCCCGTTCATTTTCTCCTCTTCTTTTTATGCCTTCTAACCCATCACCTTCTATTTTTCTTATTTTCTTAGAATCATTGTTAATGTAACCAGAATCATTACTCGTTTGTGCTGTACCATTTTCATTCCACTCCACCACCCCAATTTATTCTTTTACCCATGAGTGCTGTATCAATGTCTGACAGCAGTTTGCCACAGCCTTTCGTATCAAATGATGTAAGATCAAGTATTATTCCATTTCCTTTCAGCTTCTTCCTGTCCAAACTATGAAGACTCAAACACTCCCTTCCAAAAAAAAGTGGATGCTCCTTTCCAAAAAAACTATAAAAATGTGAATATTCTTCTACTTGAAGCCCAGAAAGCAGTTTTGTTTCCTTCTGTTTCCTTGTCCTCTCTTCTGGCTCTACTCCTGCTTGCCCCTCAATCAGTTGAGCAATGAATACTTACGCTTTTAAAACAGCAATTAACTGAAGAAGATACGGCAGCTTGCTGCCCAAACCTCTTTGTCATAGACTTGTCACAGTTTTGAATTAGCATTTGTTAAATATGCTAGGCACATGTAGAAACCACATCCACCTGGAGGTCCATTCATTTTCAGCATCAAGTAGAGCACAGGTGAATTCAAAGTGATCAAGGTCTGCTGTCTATCTTGTCTTCTGTTTACTCCCTTTTAAAGAGCACTGTGTTGGAGGAATTTTTGGCATATGCTGGAGTTTGATGATCCCGTTCCTCAGATATTGTGCTCTCCTTAAACTTTGTAATGTTTTAGGGAATGTTGTGTGCCAAGATTCTATGAGCAGATAGACTCCATGAGACAGACTCACAGAGTAATGAGGAAAATTTGTATGTTTGATTGTTCATGATACTCAATTACTTCTGAGAGTGTAAGCTAATAAGTGTGTGTTCTCCATCAGTACTTGCATAAAAATCTCTAATATTAATGGAAACATCAAGCAGATAAGACAGACAATACTCATAACCTGAAGAAAGTTTTTGCTTTGCTCTTGTTCAAGGCCTTCTCCATTAGCAAATTCCAGTTTTCTGCATTTCATGTTGGAATGGGAAATGAACTTCATATAGTGTAAACATAAACCAACTTGTGATGATATGACAGTAACTGAAAATACTGTTCATAACTGCTACTTTTTCAGCTGGGACCCAGAGGATGCCTCAGATTAAACTTGAATCTTCTCCAATGACAGTAAAGTGCTGTCTAAAATAACTAATAAAAGGCAGCTGGGGCTGGAATCAAAGATTGTTTTAGACATAAGGAGCTATTTTATCAAAAAGACAGCAGGTAGTCCATATGCAGTGTGGCAGATTAACATATTTGTGTGAATAACTGAAAAGTATTGAAGACTGTCTACCTAATTTACTATGTACAGTACCTTCTATTTCGTGCACTTTCACTTGACTGCTATTGGCAGTCATGAAAGCTTAGAACATCAAAATACAATGACAGAAACTGATTAAGTATGTTTTCTAGCAGAGCATGTTTTGTTCTAATAAGAAAAAAGATCAAATATGTTAGTTTCATATACTGTGTGTCTTCGTAAGATCCACTCTGCTGTATTACAGACCCCTAAGCAAAACCATGTAACGTTACGATTTTTAACCTAACATAGTCAACAGACTGTAGCCATTGGGCTTTTCTCTTGGGTCGTCATATATTTGCAGTTATAACCGTTAATAATTAAAGTTTATCCTCCATTGCTTCTTTGTTTAGGTAGCTGTTTGATTGGCAAAGAATATAGGATCTAAAAGGCCAGTCTGTTTGGTCTTGTATTGGTGTGAAAGAAGAAAACTCCGGAGGGCCAGTTTTGCAAGGAGAATACAGTACTGTTTACTTTGTTTCAGTTGCATGTTATGTTTTGTCTACAGGCAGTTTATAGATGGGCTTATAATATGCAAATAAAGGGCTTAATTTCTAAACTTTCTGGTGTAACAGTTTGGAAAGCCAGCTATTTTTTTGTAATGCGCACTAAGGTCTGAAGAATTTGTCCTGAAGTGCCAGAATTGTTTTTGGTTGTGTTCAAGTGCTTAACGATGGAAATAGCTGCTGAGTAGGATTTTGTAATTGCCAATGTATGCAAAACCCACCTGCCTCTTTAGTCTCCTCCAGAACTTCAAAGAGAACTCAAGGCACAGAATTTTAGTCTCCTGGTATTCCTGGTAGGTGGTTCTGCTTCACATTAGTAGTAAATGCCATCACGATTCCTAAGCGAGGCACTTTCAACTATAAGTCATTAAAAGGTTGGTAAACAGGCTATCCCTCAGACAAGAGTAATGCTTACATCTGTGCTGTGTCAGCTGTACTTGAACAGGTGAGACTGAAAAAAACAGAAAGTGGTAACTTCTGTCCATTTTGGTTGTGTAGGGTCCTTGTTCTCTAAGAGAGATTTTTGCCTGAAAAGTTTATATTAAAAAGTGAAAATATTTAAAGAGTCAACACAGCACTGACTTAAAGGCATATACATTGGCAGAGTGATTGGTTATTTAAGCTTTGCAGTGAAGCAGGTAGCTTAAAACTCTAGACATTAGTGCTTAGGACTATCTTTGTGAAGCATGCACTGAAAAACTGAATTCAATGCCCTGTCTCTCCAATTTACATAAAAACAGCACTTAAACCAGCCACAAATTTATTCTGGATATTCAGTAGAGACTTGTTGAATATTTATTTCTACTGCAGATGAACTTTAGAGGCAATCAGAAATTGTACTTCAATTTAGATTAGTTTATGATGAAATGCTTTGATTCTTCCTCCATTGCTACAATGATGGATCTCTAAGCATTTCGCAAGAATTAATAGTGTTAATATTGATATGTTAACTACTTAAAACTAATAGGAATAGTGTCAGCTCTACACTCAGTGGAACTAGGAGGTGGTGGATGAAAGGTTTGACTGGGCATGTCCTGTCACATGTCATTTAAGCTATGTCAATTTATATCAGCTGAGACCTGGGGCAGAGAGGTTAAACAATATACTCCAGGTCACCCACTGAGCTAGAAGCAGGACCAGAAACAGACCCTAAGAATCCTGATTTCTAGTCACCTTTAACCACTAGATCACATTCATTATTACACTTGCTAGCATCTCAGAAGTATAGTATGCAATACTATAAATAGTATTTATTTTACATGTGTCTTGTTTTCTTATTTAGTGCTAAGTGTGAAACAGGTGTTAATGTTTGCTTAATATTTGGAGGGGTACATTACCAACAATCTTCAATCATTCTCCATCATATTCTTTTCCTAATTTTTCCTTTCCTCATCCTACCTCTTGTTAGAAAAAATAACAGTAAATCAATAGGAGGTGTTTACCCACAGAGAAAAACTGGAATATCTGTCTCCCTTCTTTGGTAGTCATAACTATGAGAGAGAGTATGGTGATGGGAGAAGGAGAGAGCTAAGTTTGTGTATGAACTCAAGGAAGGGATCTAATGTGCCAAGGCTGCACTTGATTGACAAAATAGTAGGATGATGTTTGAGGCAAGAGCTGCCTTTTTGTTTGCAAACACAATAGGGTCCTCTTCCTTGAAGGATTCTCGGCACTACTTAGTATAATAATATGATAATTGGTCCCACCAGATGGAATGAGGAAGATTGGATGATGGTCTTTGGGGGCCCAGTTGTATTATATCTAATCTAATTATGTTTGATACTGACTTTTTAATACATATGGTAGCTATTTCCTTGGCATATAAGTAATGAGTATATGCAAACTTGATGTTTGCTTGGTCTCCTTTCTAAAAGCACACAAATTTATTCTTCGGAGAAACCCCAGCTATATCTGTCTCATGTCACACCATATTCTAATTCAGAACCAAAACTGATTTGTTCCAGAAGATGTCTTGAAGCATAACGATGTGGCTTGTGGAAATGTGGGAGGTGTGATGGAAAGAGCAAATGTCTATAGATTGTACTTCACAAAAACACTGCAACTTGCTACAGAAAAGACGTAGTAAGTTATTGCTGCCTTGGAGCAACAATCCACAGCAGGCATTCACCCCTTTGCATGGGACAATAGAAACATTTTAGTTGATTTATGAGCATAAAGGAGCATCTGGAGATGATGAGATTGTCTAAGACTAATTTTAGAGGAGGAAATAAACTAATTACATAGCTACAAAAATCACTGTTCTATCCTGTTCTTTACAAGATGTCTGTGGACCATGGTAATACCAGATTTTCCCAACCAAATGCAATAGAAAAGTCTAATGCACTACTACTGGTAGTGGTGTGGTAGGCACTGGCTGACTCAAAGGATTATGCAAATCCTTCATGAAAGATATTTATGCAATCAAGTTTCTGAGGCAAGTTTCTTCTCAGCAGTTAGCAGCTGAGTTCCATTTTAACATGAATAGGTGACCGTCTCTTGAATTTATTTAAGTTTCTCACTTTTTTAATAGAAAGTATGCATATATTCCTGTAATTTTTGTTTTGCCTTTTTGTCTTCCAGCTTACAATAAACATATTAGATAAACATATTAATAAACCAGTGGTCTGGGATGTATTAAGTGCTAAGAAAGGAGCAGGCAGAGAAATAAAGTTGTTTGAAGTTAGACTGTGGGTTTTGGAAATTTAACTTGCTTACCTGAAGCATGTGAAATACTTAAATGCAGGTTTTATTCTATGCTTAATTTATTTTTTCCTCTCCCCCACTTCCAGACTAGCAGCAATCATTACTGCAGGTTCAGAAAGCGGAAGGCTCAGCAGATGAGCAAAGACCCAACAGGTGTAGAAAATGGGAGTATCAAATGCCAGGAGGGCATATATGACTTGCAAGCTTATGTCACAGTTTGGCCCTTCAACTGTTCCAAAAGTGGCTGATGCACAAGTGGAAGCTGAAACTATGTAATAAATCACCTGTCTAGCTGCACAGTGCTCTACATGCATCATGTTCTGGGCCCCTCCGGCAATTTGCTTATGGCTTGGGACTGAAAAGGATAAAATCCTGATGCCTTTGAAATCAAATTAGAGTTCTGCAATTGACTTGAAGTGAGAAATCATTTGGTCATAAAGTAACGGCCTAAAATTATGGTATTAAAAGTAGAAGAAATGAGGGCAGAAAGAAGTCATTCTGCTTGAATAGTTGAAACCAAAAAGCATAACACAGCCTTTGACGGATATGTCTGATATGCTGTGTATCAGCTACCCAACAAAACAAAAGGGAGTTCATGACCACCGAAGTCTCCTTTACTATGGATTCATCTCTTGAGGTTAATTGAACTTTGATATATAAAACAGTATGTGGTCTGATGGGAGTTTTTAATGTAACAGGGCAGTTAGAAGGTCTCTTTCTTCTGTAGATTTTTCCGTATTTGCTCATGAGGATGTTGACAGAATCTCCTCTATTCTTTTGACCTATATTTGATATAAGATGGCGATCTCAAAGTTGCTGAGTTTCTTGAAAATACACCTGAAACCTCCAATCTTAAATTTGATCAGTGTTGGCCTATGAGTTCAAGAGATCTTAGAAGGCCTAGACATACACAGGATAATCACATACACATTCAGCTCCCCAGCCTTAAAATCAAGGTAAAAAGAATTACTGTGTTATTTTTGATAGAGAACTCTTTTAGGAGCGACCAGAGATTACCTAGAACCGAAAGTACAAATATGCTTAGCTCTACTAATGCTCCATTTATAAGATAATGAGAATTTTAAACAGTTTTCTAGAAGGAAAGAGATTTGTATTCGTCAGCCAAGCTCTACTAGTTACTGATTCCGGTGCTTCCCTGTGTTTCTTCATGCATTGCCCAAGGGTGACAAAAGTTTGATTAAAAGGGAAAGAAATGCCAGATACTACCTCCCTCTCCTGCAGCCACTCTGGAGCAATTATGACAAGAGTATTTAACTTACAAATCAAAATGATGCTATGAGGATCCACCCTCATAAACAGAAGCAGGAGAGCTTGAATTAATTTTCACTAGCTTTCCAAGAAGAAGGAGAAGGTTGTGTGAGAGCTTTCTGCTAATTATAATGTATCTGAATTAAAAACCTTTTGTGTTCCACCTCTTTAAATGTATAGTCTCGTATTTTTTATGTCAGTGGTTTAAGTGCCTATCCGCCATGGTTTATCACATCCTGATCTTGTCACGCCTTGGATAAGTTCCTTGCTGGCTTCACTGAGAGCAACATTGTTCGCGTCCTGTCATTCTAAAATTTAGCTGCTACATTCCCTGTCTGTTCATCTGGCCATATTACTTTCTTTTCTGCCTCAAGGAGCTGGCAGAGCTTCACTCCAGCCTATATTTTGTTTCTTATCTTGTACTTTTGTTCTTTGCCAGCCATGATAGCTTCAGTGTTGTTAATGTCTTTCTATAGCTATTGCTGCAGTATTGCCTTTCTCGTATGGGGCAATGCGAGGTGTGAATTCACAGGGCACCTAGCTCTCCCTGCTAAGGAGTTGCATTTTGTTTAAGGGCCCTGTAAATTAATCTATGATAAATGTTTACTGTGCTTTTTAGTCAGAGAAGAGAGGGACTGTAAAAACAGTTGGCTTTGTCTCACCTGTCTGCCATTTTAAGATTTCAGATTTCTCAGGTATAGCAACTGCCTTTTTTGTGTCCTTCCCTTTAGCGTAAATGTAATTGCAGGCACTTTCTGGGCATTTTACAGATAATGCAGTTACCTTGCATTTCAGTTCTCATGTTAGATAGCAATGGGATCTTCTGTTTAACTGTTAATATATTTCAGGACCAGTGAGAGGTGCAGGTAGTGACATCTAAGCTTACAGAAATCTTTCCTGGATCCTCAGAGATGCAATACCAGTGACTTCCACTGGTTTTGGATAGCATGGCTTATTCAACAGCTCATGGAAATCAGTTGGTATGTAATATCTTACAACAGACCAACAGACTGTGCTTTTGCCATTTGGGTTTTTTTGGTTTGTTTTTGTATTTTCTTTTCCCTCAATATCTCTGCTGAGTATATATGTTGAATTTCAGACACCCAGCAGTGCCTACTGAAGGCGTTCAGATATCAGGAGCTAGACCTTCCCCTCTCTCTTACTCTGTATCAAAAGAAGTCATTTGGATTTATATTAAATAAGGAAAAATGGTTGGTTTTCCTTTCTGTGCCTTTTGGTTTTAGGTAGGGAATTTTTCTGAATTTTTACTGAAGGGGAAATTACCATGAAATGCAGTTTTTGGAAGAAGCCAGCAAGCCTCCATGGTGGGGTGAGAGTAAACAAAGTTTTGGCTTAATTAAGTATCATGGCAGAGTTTGGGTGCAAACGCTGCAAAACTGTAGGTGGTGTGTTGGACTATGCTGCATGTCTAGTACTTCAGATGCCTCCACTGGATTTTAACATGTTTGTGTGCTTCATTTCTGTCGCTGCAAATCTTTTTTGACTTTTTTTGAATTAGAAAACACATGCCAACCTTTATGCAATATGCCTGTTACTAATAGATGCTTATATGTTTTTATCGATCTCATATACTTTCATATGTAAATTGCTATCAAGTTCCACCGTCAGTGTTAATCTGTAATCCCTTCATTGCTCACAGTGCAATTTGCACTGGTATAATTTAGATCAGAATCTGGATGCATATTTAAGTGTGTGCATGTATGTACACATTTAATGCCTGTATTCTTACATATACATATATATATATATGTAAACACACACGTGCACCCACACACACACATGTGTGCATACACACACACACATCTGCATTCATTTTACAGTTCAAAGCTAGTGAGAGGGAGAATGTTTGCTGGTTGTTTTTATGCTGAGTAATTTTAGAGCGGCTAGGAACAAGAGAAGAAATAATTTTAGGTTCTAGGTGGATTTTGAGTGAGGCACACACATGCACACCTTTACAATATATTCTGGTCCTTGTTAGCCATAAACAGAAACTGCTCTCCTTCACCTGACTTGCAGTGCCGAATTTTCTGCAAGACTTAGATCTCCTTGTTGCTCACTCTGGGAAGATGGAGGTGGGGGCTGCTTAGAAACAAACCACCACAGACCCACACAGACACGCAAAAACCGCTCTTGTATCACTGATCCGAACGCGGAACGCATTTTAGCCTAACTGCCCCAGCTCTATCATATGTGCTGTGCAGAGTCATCATGGCCATGGTGCATAGCTGAGAGCCGGAAAGCAAACAGCTGCTGTAGCCTGATTTGAGTTAAAATAGTGTCAGTGTTTAGTCTGGCGCACTGCTTCAGGAGAGATTGGCAGCTGGGTCAAACAAAGTCATTCCATTGGCTCCTTTCCCAGTAAGCTTCTGCTAGTATTTAGGTACTAGTGCAGCCTAGGCCCCTTTTCTCAGGGATAGCCTAACATCTGACCGCACCCTCTTTGCTTTTTAAAAAATGCCTTTTCACTCTTTAAGATAAATCCATTATTATACAATCTGCCACTAATTGTGTATTAAGACTGTTTTTCTCCTGAAAGCTGACGCATCCCGCTCTCAACGTGGTGTAGAAAGCAGGCTGTTACAGTGCTGGATTAATAAAAGGGGCCTTTATGGTTTGTGAAAGAATATCTGTGTGCTTAGGCAGGAAACTTTTTGATCCACAGAAAAGCCAGACGACATCTAGGTAAGGCTGTGTATCAAATCTGCTTTTATGGGCGAGTTGTGCAGGGAGCTCTGTTAATTGCAATTGCTTAATGTTTGCATGACCATTTTGATAATTTTTTAGAAAGTTTAGAAATAGCTACTCCCGTGTGCTGAGCTCTTTCTCTTCCCCCCCCCCCCCCACTCCTCCTATGGTTTTAATGCTTGCAAAATGTTGTAAAGATCTGCTTAGTTTTAGAGTTTCAATATGCACGGGCACGCTGCTTCTTTTTTAAGAGGGATTTCTCGTAGGGACGTACAGCAAAAAGTTCTGTTATCAGACAAAAATGCTTTTAAAAGCAAAGTAGATGGGGAGAATTTACAGGGAAAAGCTTTCAACTTTTACAGACTGCCTGTGCGATCATTTAAAAGTAGTTGAAAACTGCTTTGAACTAACAAGGGTTTAATTACGGAAAAGTTTAATGTGGCGATGGAAGGAATATTAAGTAAGTTGTCTTTGTCGCATACTTTTTAATTTTAGTTGTTGCTTTAGCCTGTTGGGTCACATTTTTTGTCAGCGCTGAAGGCTGCTATGAATTGGTAATGAGGGCCCCTTTTGCACATGATTTTGGCACTTGGCCAAAATCAACTTCCCAAAGGCAAGCTTTCTCTAAAAGAACCTGAAGCATTTTTTTGTGATTAGGAATCGTGTCTGAAAGCTGCCACAACCAGTTGTGTAGGCATGTCAAAATGACTTTATACAGTATAGCTGAAACATTGCGGGGGGGGGGGGGAGTATCTGTTTTTTCCTAATGTACCAAATTGTTGCTATTATCATTCTAAAACTCCGCAGCTTATGCACCACCAAAAAACAGGCTACAGTGAGCTATGGCATAATGGGGATAGTTGGTACCTTTATATTTTTCAACATGCCAAAGCAGCCCTAATTGTCACATTTAAGCAAGATACAGTGTTAAGGGTTGCTTAAAGCACTTGTGGATAAAAAGCAGATGAATCTCTAAACTTTTTATCTCAGTAAATTATGCTCAGTGAACAGTAAGTAATGACGTTTTCTAGAAGTTTCTTTGTTTGAACTGTGTAAGTGACACTTTTTGCTATAACCGTTTAAAAATACGTGCCTAGCTCTACGGCAGGGAGAACTGTGCAGCAAAAAACCTCGTGGGTGCCTTCGGGTTTGTCCTGTTCCCTTGAAATCTGGTTCTGGGTCTGATCTGTGAAGCCGGGAGCAGCACTTGGCTTGTCCTTTGTTGTTAAAAAGGGGGAAAGGGAGTGAGCCTAGACGGTAATGAGGAGCTGTGAAAGTTCACGTCTCGAGTGCTCTCAGAGTTTTTAAACTTGCAGAGCTCATCAGGGCAATAAATGGATGATTATTCCTCTCTGATATTATATAAACAAATCTGGCACTGTAAGTGAATACATTATTATTGTGCTCTTGAATGTTTTGTGAATTTAATCTGTATTTAACAGAGCAAGCCAGCAACTGGAAATTAAGGACCTCCGATTACATACTGTGTGGTGCTTGCTCCATGTGTATTCGGTGTAAAGACAAAGTGTTTTTGTTAGGTAGTTTTATTATACACAGCAACACTTGCAGTTAGAGCCATGGAATTGCTTATTTCTTCTGGATTATTTTGTTTATTTATAAGCAATATCATGCTTGAGAAGCAGTATCAATGTGGAACAGCCTTTTCTCACCTTCCTCTGCCCCCTTCCCCCCAGCCTTGATCCCTTTTGCAGTAGTTCCTGCAGTTAAAATGGGCTTTACAGGTATTGTCTTTCTTCTGTTAAACCGTACATTTTCCGTAAAGGTGTTTGTGCGTGTGTGTATAAATATGTGTCTCTGTTATTATCTAATGCAGGACCTAACTAGATTGGGGAAAAAACTTATCGAAGCTTCGGTATTTATGCTTCCAGAAAACTTGCATGGGAGAGTTTGGTCATTGTTATGTTGCCGGGGTCTGAATTACAGCACTCTGAAGTCTCCTACTAGTTTAATTATAACACAAAGTATTTATAATGAAGCAAAGCAGACAAGATTAAACTGTTGAAAAAATAGATGAAGAGCATTGGTAAAAATAAAATTGATAAGATTTAGTAAATTTTTCTGGAAATCTTTAGAAGTTTTACGGGGAAAATATATTGCGGTTAAATCCTATTTTAATGTAGAGTGTTGAGAGAAAATGACAATATTGGGTGCAGAAGAAAATGTGACAGTAGAATTTTAATAAATACCTGTGATTTTTTTTTCTGGTATATGGAAATAATTTCTCCCAACTTATTAAAGTAGGTACAGTTAATTTAAAAAATAAATATACACATCTAGTTACTGCCAAACTATAATTTTAAAATGTTTTACTGTGGTATTCCTAGTTTTACCTAGAAGGTTTTACTGTAACATCATGAATACAGGCTAGTGCAGTACTTAGAGGTTTTCGTTTCTGTTTTGGTGGTGAAGGATTGTGTTATAAATCACAGCAAGCTATCCTCTAAAAACTTCGTGAGCAGTTTCTAAATCTAAAGTCAAATTTTGTCTGATAGCATGCCTCCAGTGTAAAATTTAATATATGATGCAATAGAGAGTTTTGCTTAGAAACTAAAAATACTAGAAATTCAGTTTTTTATTGCAAACATTGCAGGTTAGTGTTTTCCTTCATCAAGAAATGCACTGCCTTTATGAATATACAAACAAAGGTGTCACATTTCTTTAAGATCAGTAAGTATAATATATCCATAAATATTTGAATATAAAGCTTAAAATGTATTAATATTATATTCTCTTTTAAAATCCCAAACCAGTAGATTGTTATTTGTTCCTTATAGCTAAGTTGATAAATGATCTGGTTAGTTACTTTTCCTGAGACTACAAAAGGCGAAACACATCAAATATTCTCCATTATGCTATTTTTATTTTTAACAGCCCTCAGAAATAACATGCTCCTGATCTTCCTACTTGCGGGGCTTTAACTTTTCAGTCTGTTTGTGAACATATCATGAAGGAGAACACTTATAAAGCTTAACTTAGCTGTAATTTTGTATCTTAGATTTTACTCCATTAGAACTGTTGAACTCCCAGTTACCCATTTCAGTGTAGTCAACTGATATATTCTCCGTTCAGGTTATGAAGTTCTGCTTTGCAGTTGGCATTTCTGATGACCACTAGACATTACTATTTCGTGTTTTAGTAAGGCAGTATAAATGTACATAATGTTAAACATTTGAATAAAAATTGCAAACATTTATAAAATATTTTCACTTATATGAAAAAGTTTAATTAAACATATCATAGAACACTTTCAGTTTATCAAGATAACATGAGGGCTTGTAAAAATTGCATTTTTTGTTTGATAGACTTTACTGCAAGTTTTAAAACTTCAGAAATGGGACAGGTCTGTGTTGTTTTGTTTTGTTTTGTTTTAACAGGCATTTCATTCATATAAACTGGGCACTTTGTTCGATATGTTCTAAATTCCAGCAATGAGATAAATAAATTGCTGCATTGGATGGAACATAATTATTGAATTTTGGCAGAACTTCAGTGAACTCTGCCATGAAAGATTAATGTGCACAGTGCACTCTTAGATTCTGAAGTAACAGAGTAAGATAAGGGGAGCACGTAACAGACTCCAACCTTTGTGGTTTAAAGAAAATAGAAAATGATGGGCAAATACTAACTTTCAGTATAAACTGCTAATGATAATGTTTTGTCATCTCGGTGATAAAAACTACAGAAAGAGACAAGAAAATCCAGTACAACACAAATTCTCTCCATTTCTTTTTTGTTCTGCTTCACATTTTTCTGTATTAGGATAGCCATGATTGCTCTGTATTCCTACAAAAGGGAGAACGTAACAAGCAGACTACTTGCAGCATGCAGTAATACAATGTGCTAATGAAATTCCCTGTAACACCGTATTGCATGTGGCTTTTCCTTATAATTATGATTTTGTTTTATGATATGCTACACTGATTTAAGAGTGTAAGTAAAATTGCACTGGCTGCATAAAGACTCCATGTAGTCATGGTAGCTTTTGTTATTACTTCCTCTCTGTTCTTTCTCTACCAAACCTTAATAGTTGAAAACAGTTGTTTCAATTGACGAATTGTTGTTATAATCACAAAATCATATTCCGATTGGCTTTTAAATAATTACTGTGCCCAGATAATGTTTTTAATTGAGAACAATGATTCATTGTCCTGCCAGTCAAACTTCCTAGGCAGGACCAACAAAATTGCAAACACTTTTTAGTATTTTCAGGCAGTTCTCTATAGGAGAAAATGGGCATGAGATCAACTCTGCTCTGGGGAGTATGGTTGTGACTTTCTGTCAGGAATACCTTGTTCCTGGGAGTGATTCTTGCGCCTTTTTTGCCTCCTGTACCCAGTTGCCCAGGTACCCGGCGTCTCAGACCGGGGGCTTTCCCTTGGGCAGATGTGGGCAGCTGTGACTGCTAGCCCTTGGTCCTGGAGCTGATTGCGGTGGGTCCTGATCCCGACAGGAGCGACCCCCTGGGCAGACTCCTGTGTGGTGCCAGCTGCCCGAGTGATTAGTTATGCGAGTACTGCTCAGATGCACCCAAAATACCTGAAAACAGAGGGAATTAGGTAGGGAGGATGCAGCCACACATTTTTATTTTTTTCTCGTTTCCAGACAGGTAACCTGCTGCTAAGATGGAGTGCATTCAGCTCCATGTTTTAAAATGGCAGATATCCAGGATCTCAGATATGTTCCATGACTTTAAAGACATTTCTGCTCTCCTTCCCGGTCCCATCCCTAACCTCATGAAGACAGTGTTATGAGTGGGATAGTTAAAGATGTATAAGGCAAGGGCCTGGTCTAGGGCCTGTTGTAATCATCAGAGAGTCCCACCGATGTTGTGGCTCTTTGCGTCGTGTGCTTGCTAAGCCAGCTGCTCCACGATGCCGGAAGCTGTTTCTTCTCCCTTCATTCCTGATGGTACTAACATTACTGGTATTGCCATCTTCCTAGCGCGCCTTTGTCATCTTTGCTGGCACTTCTCAAAGAGGAAGGTGTGCTGCGTGAAAAGCATAAACATGCATCCTCGTGTTGCAAAGATGCAAATATCTAAGTGCTTATTTTGCCAGTTTGTGGTCTTCTCCCTTGTCTTTCCCCCCTTCTAAAAATTACTCTCATGGCCGACCTTGATTATATATTAATTTCAAACAGAATTCAGTAAGTGCAGCTACCTGTGTGCTAGTGCATCCCTACTTAAAGGCTGTATTCAATAGCGTAAGTCCAAGGTGAAATGAATTTACATTCTACATCTATTATCTTGATATTTACACATTATTCTTTCAGTGAATTTGATTTCAGGATACCTTCATATTCAAATAAAAAAGAGCTTATTTTTATCTTTTGTAGAGAACAGCAGAGTGCTTCAGCCTTTGTTTGCCCTGTATTTAGTTGGAAAACCTTTAACAAGTTATATTTAGAGTGTACCTGTATTTCAAGTAGACCATGATCCTTTTTTCTTTTAGGTTTAAGCAGTTCACAGAAATGGATTTTTTTTTTTAAGCAATCTAAAATTGTTACCGTAGATTATGGAATAGGAGGAGGAATATTGCATCTTCTTTGCATGGATAATAAATTTATTCATGATGTGAAATCAGATTATACTTTTACAGCAGTGGGGTTATGGCCTGTTAACAGATTCAATCTCTTAAAATATTATGAATGCTTTTGCAAAAGGTTATGTATATGACCCAGTGAACACCCCCATACGTTATTTTTAATACATTTTAGGTGAACTTTAAATGCCTGCCGGGCGTCACACGGAAGGCTCAGAAATAGCAGAAAAAGGTGCACTGAAACAAATCTCGTTGTTCCCTCTCTGTGGACGTGGAGAATCTTGCATGCAGCAGAGCCAGCTCTTCTGCGTGGTGGGAGACAGAGGCACCTGGGGGCTCCTGTGCCGGGAGCTCTGCCCTGGCGCTGCTGCGCACAGCGGTGGGGGGGAGCGGTGGGAGGGCAGGAGGGGAGCCAGCGTCCTTGTGGCTGTACAGGCCCGTCATCGTCCCTCCTTTTAGAGAGGGAGCGTAGCGGCTGTCTCAGAATCCAAGGATCAGCTCTCCTGCGAGTCTCTCTCGAAGCGGGACGGGCTTCTTTCAGCTGCAGTCCCAGAGACCTTGGCAGCACGCAGTGACATTACGTGGGCAGCCCGCTGGGAGAGGCTTCTGTCCCGGGAGGGATTCTCTGTGGCTTCCTTCGTATGTTGCTGCAAAATTTCAGTCCCGAATTAAAGACGGAAAATACTAGGCAGGTGAATGTGGTTTTTTAGATATGTAACATCGTGGAAGTTTTTCTTTCAGGCATAGTAACTAATAAGCACAGTAAATTAGGCTGATGTGATGTTTGGGTTTCTTAGCTACCTGCATGGTGTGCAGGTCAGCGTAGCAAATTATGCTAAAATATAGTCTGTAAAACTAGGCACTTACACTTTACAAAGTTATGCATACTGGTGTCCATTTCTGACAAGTCTACCCTTGCGGATACCAGATCTTCCAAGGGGAGAGCCTTACAAATCCTAAGCCTTTTCCCTTCACCTGTGGTACACAAAATTCTGGCTGTCAACATTATACGCTTTCAAAATATTGAAAGAGTGGTATAAAGAAGAAAAGGACACCACACAAATCTGAAACTTCATTTTTTGTCAGAAATGAGCAACAGTGATGTAAAAAAACTGTTAAATTGGGGGTTTGGGGGGGAGCAAGGAGGAGGTTATGTTTAGAAAACCCAACTTAATCATGTAACTCACAATGTTTGCAATGTATGAAAATATTTATGATGGAAATGAAATACCGTTATGATGACAGATCACAGTTGTAATTGCTTTTTGTAATCTCAGAATATGACTGAAGATGCAGAATAAAGCATTTGACTATAGTACTCGTTCATTTACAGTAGGAAAAAAAAAATTAGAAAGGATCTCCAAGTACTTGCAAGGTATCTCATTTGGGGGTATACGTTAGTTCACTCAATTCCAATTCCCAGAGCAGTAATCATGATTGTTAATGTATATCTTTTATGACTTTCAGAGCAAGAGAATCCAATTTTAGGAGCATGCTTATTGTGATATCCTCAGTGGTGAGTACCCTAACTGCAATCAAGTTTATTACATTTTTGTAGAGTAGAGACCTTTTCAAGACCACACTTGCTGCAGCTTAGTCATACAACAGCTTCAAATGTTGTTCTGGAATAATAGGGTAGTAATGTGATATACTCTATAGTGAAAATCAGTGTAAAGCACAGGTGGTTGCTAGTATTTGTGTGGTCAGATATAAAAGCTTCACTATGTGTCCAAGCTACTGCTTTCCCACTTGAGGAAAGTATAATTTAAAGTGGTCTCCAGATGTGTTGGCATATATCTGCGGCTTTTAAAAGTGAATTTTGCAAATACAAACTGAACTACATTGCATTCATTATTATGAATTGTTGATGGGTTTTCAGATAATAAAAAAGAGTGGAAGCATCAACACCCCCACTGTAAAACTGAGGCGTGTTTAGACAACAGACAGTAGGATTTTATGTTTGCATTGTGTTCTTATTATTTTCTGTGAGCGGTCCATATTTGAGCCACAGCCAATATGCAAAATCTATTTGCACAAAAATTAACACTTATTTCATGAAAATATGAGAGATGATTACTTGCCTGTGATTTTTTTTACTACCAGGTAGGTGCACTAATTTTTTTTTTGCGGTATGTTCAAATAAATACCACCCTGAAGCATTAGGATTCCTTTATCGTAATTGTGAAGTCCAGACACATAAGATGTTTATTCTTTTTCTAAGTTTGACTACTATATGTCCCTACATATGTAAATAGTCAGACAACATTAAGAAAAATACAGCATGCTTCAAAATGACCTTTTGTTTTAAAACGCAAAACAGAAGCAACTCTGTAGCTCTAGGCATATATAATGCATCCCTGGTTGAACTATTTAGAGTAAATTAGAACAAATTCAAAAAAGGTGCTAGGCTTTAAATATTGGTGAGAGGCTATAGCAGCTCTTTTGATTTAGCTAAATATATATATTTTAGGACAAAATCTTGGTTCTAATATCCATTTGATTTCATTAGAACTAGTATTTCCCCTGGAAATCTTGTTATTAAAATAAAATCCTGTTACAAAAGGAAATTTTTGCAGCTCTAGAAGTTTTAGCCACTGCTGCTGTTAGGCGCAGAGGCAAGAGGAGAATGCTGCACCTGCCGTATTTTTACGATGCTTCTCTTTGAACCAGTTACTGATACCTGTGCCTCTGAGTGAACATTGAAAAATGAAGGCCAGGACATATTAGTCTGAGGACCTTGGACTCTTGACCAGGCTGCTAGATAATAAGAGAAGATTTTTTAGATATTATGTGTAATATTCCCTGACCTCTGGATGAATTTTCTTACTTCTTCAGATATGACTCATGTAGCATTTCTTGTCAAGGGAGAATCTAATCCCTTAACATTTTGTTTTTGGGAAATAGTAACATTGAATAAATTCAGTGTTTTCTAGATGGTTCCTCCTAGGTAGACCTTTCCAGATCTAAGTTGCTTTTCCATTTAAATTTCTTTTTCTTGACTCAGCAGAACCTAAACCCTCTTTTAAAGTGCATAGCTATTAGAATACTTCAGCAGAGGTTGAATTAGTCAGAAAAACAGCTGCTCAGATCATATCTTCTTTAATATAAAACAACATCTAGTCAGTACTTGCATTTTTATATTGATTTTTCTGTATGAAAAAGTAGAAGTTATTTTAATGACATTGACAGGTTCAGTGAAGGATCCATCGTGCAAACCTATTACCAAAGAGAGTAACTTGTCCTACATGTTCTGTTTTCTGTAGTAACACACTAACTCAGTAAAGTCCTAATGCTGGGAAGTACAGTGTTTTGGCATGACCACTTTCACTTCTCTGGGATGTTGTTTTCCTTCTGTGTTTGTATATGGCCAAGCACACAGTGTCTGCTCCTTGCCTGGGGGGATCTTGGGATTACCATGAAGCAGATAACCAGTAAGTAGGATATAAACAATTGTGTGGTGAAAATAGGCATTTCAGCAATATTGCTTGCAAGTACAGCAGACCATTTTTTACGTTATAATCACTGGGTATATCATAAATGCTCAGAGTCTGTTTTACAAATATATGTTTACTAATACATGCATATACATTTAATACTATATAATATTTAAATCATTGTTTGCCCAGACGGTAGAATTTTAGCACACAGCTGTTATAACACCCCCCCCCCCCAGGCTTTTTTTCTGGCAAAATGCCATGCAGCATCAAACTTAGAAATGTCTGCAAAAATACAGACATTCAAATGTGAAAATGTGCAAAGTGAACACTACCTAGTTACTGTTCACTCCCCTGAATTGGCTATTCATGTCGGAGACCAGCCCCTGCAAGACCCACAGCCTAGCTGGCAGTTTTGTACATTAACCTTTTTTTGTGAAATGGATCGATTTTAGTAGGCACTTAGGTGGGTAAGACAAAATAAAGAACTTACTAAAGAAATAGGCTCCTTAAATATTGGGGTTTTTACATCCCTGGCAACTGAAGAATTTTGCATACTTTTTGATTATTAGTATTCTTATTAACTGAAAAGCAAAACGCTGACCTCATTGGGGCAAATGCTGAAAAGCCATTCCTTTGGGAATGAGCATGAAGAAGGCAGCATATCTGGAAGGCAGAAATGCTGCCTTGATCGATAGATGGAGAAGACGACCCTCAAATCTTCCCTCAAGCGCAACAAGCCTGTCCAGTGTACTTAAAACAGCTTAACCTGTCTTTTGTGGTGTGCATTTTGCCAGATACTGGTTATAATTTTGTAAGAGGCACGTAAGTTGATGATCGTGACTGCGATGACTCTGGAGTGAGTGGAGAAATGCTATAAATTGTTATGTATATATGATACTGTTGTTGTCTATTTAGTGCCAATTTTGCAAGGACAGCCTTCTCTGAATTCAAGAAATGTAATGCACCCTAATTTCACCTAAAAGAAGTTGGAAAACACCTGCTTTATATTGTGTTTTATCTCTGTTTAGAACATATTTTTTGCCTTTTGCCCTGAGTTGTTGATTTTAATGCTTTCTCATAAATTGTGAGCATTTCCAGAATTTCTTCAGTTTTCCAGAAACGTGATCTTCATCTGAAGTTGAAATCTTATTTTTATTACATGACAGTTAGTTGCTATAAGCAAAGGGTCTATAGTTGTATAAACAGTGGAGTAAGGCTTTGGGAAGAGTAACCTACAGAAACAACAGGACTCTTAATGTTAAACACTCTATTTTAATAACAGTATCCCTAATCATGAACAAATACAGGGAAGAGAAAAGATACACTCAATTATTTCTAAAAAAAATATTCTTCAAAACGTTCCATGAAATGACTTAACAGAACTGGAAGATGAAACTGAAATGGTTACCTTCTGCATTGCTAATTTTTGAAACTTCAGAAATTTCTCCTCTGAAATTGGAACAAAAAGATGAAATACCAAATTATTTTACAAATAAAGTCAGGGAGAGGATGGATCAGATCAACTTAAATATTTAATATCAGTAATTTTGAACTATTTATTGGTTTTTGATGTGTTTTTCTACCCATCTGTATTACATTCTTGGGAGAAAAAAGTAATTTTGAACTCTAAACCAGACTTCTTCATCTTGAAAATATCTAAATGGAATATTTCAGCAATTTTAAAACTCTCTCTGCTTTTATAAATGGAAAATGAATCAAAACATATCCTTGCCTGCAAACAACTTTATTTTTAATGAACCAACCTTTTCTGAGGGAAAATTGTCTAAAGTATTTCCTCCTGACTGTATCAGGTGACAAAAAGATTATGTGTTTTGCACTTCTTTATAGTTTGTGGCTTTTCATACAGTGTGAAACATTAACAAATTATCAATTTAAGCTTTGAGGTCTTTTTGTCTTTGCTTGCTGAGAATGAAGTAGATGGCAGAAATGTATGGAAAATGTAGCTCACAAGCCTTACCTGTGGATAAGTCTCATTTACTCACGTAAATAACTCCACTGAAACCACTGAAAGTTGGGTGCTAAGTGAGTTATCCAAGATCAGTGTGTGTTAGACTGTTGTAAGTGTATCTTGTACTAGCCCTGCATGCTGGTCATTATGCTGAGAGGGAGCTTGCATACAGACACGTAGCAAGTTATTGCTCCAAGCTTTCATCTCCTTTAGTTTTCCCCTGGTGTTTAGGAAAGCTGTGCAGCACTCCAGCCTAGAGCCAAAGCAGCGTACCTACCGCATTCTGCCTAGCAGCGAGACAGAGGCCTTGGGAAACCAGAGATCAGTCTCTGTCCAGGCCCCATGCCCTACCATCCATCTGTGTGACTGTAGGAACTTGCCTCCTCCCAGCATCAGTCCTTAATTTAAGTGACCCAAGCTGAAACTTCCTGACATTTTTCTGTTTCCTAATATTACCCTGTTGAAACGTTTCAGTGTTGTTTAAGGAAGGCTTAAAGACGCCACTCTTAATATGGCTGTTATTCTGATTGATCATACCGGTACTTTAGAATTTCTTACGAGGGAATATCTACTCTGTGCCAGCCAGATGCAGGCGCTGTGCCTCCTGTTTTTGTGCAAAGTTGTCAGTTGTGGCACTAGCACTGAATAGCTCCTCCTTACCTGTTTTGATAGCCATGTCTATGTACTTTACCAATCAAATGCTTCAGAATTGAGATGATCTCTGATCAGTGCTGATTCAACCAACACCACTCTACTGGGGACACTGGAGAGCTCATGTGCTCTGAATATTTTTTATTTACAGTTTTTCTCTGATGCAACTAAGGAAGCTTTTTTTTTTTTTTGAGTTACTGTCTCTTGTTAGTATTGGCCTCCAGGTTCAAATGATTAAAGGGATGGCTTTTGTCTCTGAGAGAGGAGCTTTAACCGTTTAGGAAGAAGGCAGGAGTTTCTGTCTCTGTCACTAGTTTAGCTGAAATGCCTATCTGCACAGTGAGTGCAATTGCTGTTGACAGACCCTCCCTGCTTAGTGTGAGCGTGTTGGTAATCTGGAGCAACATATCCCACTTTGGGTGGCGTGCTACAGGCAGGGGACAATGACAATGATCAGAGGTCTCGAAGATCATGGTTTACAAGGTTTACACGGTTTACAAGGAAAGTTTGAACAAAGTGGAATCATTAGACAAATGCGTTAGAATGATTTGCTTTTCCAGTCTCTCTTCTCACTCCCTCCATCTTTTCCACCCTTTTTGTCCTTCCTTCTTGTGCCCCCCACTCTCCAACACAGAACACAGTTTTTTGTCACTTCAGGAAGAAATAATGCACGGACCTTCTGGAGGTTAAGCTTCTAAAGACTCTGTTGCCTGTCAGACTATTTAAACTTCCTTCATCGTGATATTTAATGTCTGGCAGATTGTGATTCATAAGGCAAGAACTTCTTCAGCGGATAGTATTTTAGTGTTGAGAACAGAAATCTCTTCAATCCTTGTAATGACTCCCTTTGCAGTTGCATTTTCTGGTGGCAGTGCTGTATCACCCCGTACTGGAATTGCTTTTCTGAAATGAGGTGGAACTACTCTCTCAGAGCTCTTGGTCCAGGAGGAAATTCTCTGCACTGTGTTTTTTGTCTGTCCCTAAGCCCATTTTCCCTGAAAACATCCAAAATGTTCCACTGAAGATTTCATGGAAAGCCCCACTGTCAGGGGCTCCACTTCGGTAAAGCTTAAATGAAAGGCAGTACCTATTAGCAAATTGTGGAGTAGAGGAAAATAAAACAAAAAACAGAAAAAACTCAAACAAGCCGTAGGTCATTTCAGCTTCAAGATGGGAGCTTCCTAAATGGCTAAATATGTGCTTATGGGGAGACTCTGTGCTTACATAATGATAGTTGAAGATAAATGGGTTTTTCAGCATTGTGGTAATTTTGTTTGGATTTTACTTTAAGTTTTTCTTACCACTAAAAGAAACAGAAGTGTCCTGATGCTGAGAATCTGTGTCTAATGCTAAACAAATCCTTTTACACATACAAAAGATTAGTATGTGTAGCCTGTGTTTTGCCAGTGGATTCAGTCACATACTATGAATAGCTTGGAGAACATGCAAATAACAAACTCTTGATAAAAAAAAGGCAAACTGCAAGGTCTTGTTATGGTAGCTAGTGCTGAGGAAGACTGTAGGATCTTCCTTTAAAAGATGATGGATACTGGACACTGACAAATGCATCAAATGCAATCAAAGTTTTGTAGGCAGAAAGGCAATTTCTTGTCAAAGCTGTAAAAGATAATGTTCAGAGTCTCTCCTCCTTTGATGTGAGCTGGGGAGTTTGCAGGGCAGAATGTGTCTTGTGACATGGTGAAAAACAACTGTCTGCTTCCTTCCGAGCAAACAGGTTTGTTAACCATTAAGCACTGACTATTTGCCTCAACACTGTACAAGACAACTTATAGCCCGTCTCTGCCAAGAAGCTCTCGAAGTGAAAGGCGAATGCAGGTCAGAGACAAAACACACTGGGACATCCAAAAGAACTCCGTTAGAGCAAAACAACAACAAAAATAAAAGAAGTAATGGAGCAGAAAGTAGTATGTTAGAGATAAAAGTGTTTGTTGTTTTTGAAAAGAATTAAGAAAATTCCAATTTTGGGTGTTCTGCATACAAGTAACAAAAAAATTCCCTTTGTTGGGGAGCACAGAAAAGAAGGTGCTAAATAAAACTGAGGATATAATTCATGGTGGAGTAAAAGCAATGTGGTCTGAAAATAGAGCAAGGATGTGGGCAAGGTAATGATTATAGAAAGCAAATTTAGGTACTAACAGATTTCCACAATATAGCCGAAAGATACTAGGGACTGTGAGGATAGTAAATAGAAGGCATGCACTAAAATCATACTTACTAAGGAATGTTTTCAAAGGCGGATGGAATTTTTACAGTTAAAGAAGGGTTGAAATAATGTTAAAAGATGAGCAACTCATCACCAAGGTTTCTGATGCATAGTTGGAGGTAAGTTTGGTAAAATTCGTCTGGTTGGAAATTTACAGCAATACCACAGTAAGTCAAGAAAAATCTCACAGTCAGTCAAGAAAAATCTTGGAACAGAGATTTTCTAGTTAGCTGCTGCTTATTTTTAAGCAGTGGAATCCACCTGAGTTTGGGCTTCGCAAACCCATGCTTTCTTTTATATTCTTAGCTGGAAAAGTCTCTGTTAGCTTGGGTTTGGCTAAAAAAAAAAATTAAAATGCATCTTTGCAAGAGATAGGAAGAGGCAAAACTTCTCTGTTAGGGGTTACCCTACTCTGTTACCCCCTGTGTAGGCGTACATAGTTGCTTGTTTCCTTCCATAAACTCTTTGATCCCTTATCAGCCACAGTCCTCCCAATTTTTCCAGGGCACACTTTCAGCTTTTTACTGCTGGATTCAACTTAAATCCGTCAGTAAATATACATATTTTTCTATATATACTTTTAATTAGATTTTACTAATATATAAAAATACGATCCAGCATTATCTATATATTTTGTGGGTTTTAGACAATACGTTTTGTGTTGTCTGTACCATGATCTTTTCAGGAGTGTGGTTGGTCTGCTGAAGTGCTAGACCATACGTGAAGAAAACATCTATTTGAACACCTCGAAGGTGATAAATGAGGTATGACAAATGATAAATGAATAATGAAAGGGCTAATGTAGAAATTAAGTGGTGTCTAGCATTTCTGCTGCCCTTCCGTGCTGGAGTTGTATTTCACCCAAAGCACTATTCATCCTCCGAGAAGCAAACAAATGATTTTTTGTGGTAAACACTTATTTTTATATTACTTTTAAAAATTAAGAAACTGGCAGAACTGTTATTGCTAAGAGTGCCACAGAGGATCAGTATCAAAGGAATCAGAAATTTGAAATCTGAGCTTGCAGTGGGAATTGAAGG
Organism: Dromaius novaehollandiae; assembly: GCF_036370855.1. NCBI lineage: Eukaryota > Metazoa > Chordata > Aves > Casuariiformes > Dromaiidae > Dromaius > Dromaius novaehollandiae. The sequence continues at coordinate 110,324,814 of NC_088098.1, forward strand.
AAACTCTACAAGAGTAGCCGTACAATAACTATCAGGCAGATTTGTGATGAGATTGTGGAAACTGAGGAGCAGAAAAGGAAAAAAATATGGGTCTGTTGTGACCTGGAGTTATGAAGCAGGGAGGAGGAAGAGGCATCTCGAGGAGGTGGATAATACTAGGTAAGATTTCAAAGTTTGCAGGGCATAACCAAATTAAATCTCTGTGGTCTCTGAAGTCTGTCTGTTGCAAACTGTTTCAGCATTCCAGCTGTGAGGTGTATGTTGAAAAATCTGTTTTAAGCCAACAAAAGAAGTTGATGGAGTATGTTAGTGAGTAAGGAGTCAAGAATGAGTGAGGTATCTATGATGCAGCCTAGAAAGAGAACTAACAGTTTTGTGGTAGCCTGGGATATTGCACATGTACAGCCATCAAACTGGAATAACAGATGGGTGAAATCTGTAGTGAGACTACTGCTTTAGTCCGTCTGTAAGGTGACACAGCCAGATTTGACTAGAAAACAATGTCGAGTAAGATTTTTAGTGTTAAAAATCCAGAATATACTTTTCTCAAATCTTAAGTTAAATAGCAATGTTATTGCACATACACAATTTTTAAAACAGTCTGCAGTAATAGAGTGTCATCTAACAGAAACACATCCTCCAGCCAAACTAAGGTCACTTTCCTCCTTACGCACAACACGGGTAATTAGGCAGGACTGAGAACAGGAAAAGCCAACTTTCAACCGGAAATACAGGAAATATTAGGAAAAAAATTAGGACATAGAAGGGGAAAAGGCCTTTGAGAAGGGAAGGCATCAGGGTCTGTTATTCCAGAAGTTCTGTTTAGGTAGTTTTCTGTTTATTTTCCAGTCGTGTACAGTCCTTTCTGTTTTTCTTCTTGAAAGTTACACATAGTCTGAGCCTTGCAGTTAAAACAAGAAAACAGACTCTCTAAAGCTTTTGTTATGTTTATCTGTAACAACTGATCTCTTCTCAGCAGTTTCATGTGATACCACAAAAATTAGCAAAGTGGATTATATTAGACTGCGTGCATCATAACCATGGGGAAAATATACCAGAACCAGTTCATAAGTTCTATTTCCAGTAAATTACTCAGGAAAAATTTAGAAAAGAATAGTGGTCTTGTTATACAGATGTGTTTTCACTTACATGGGACCACTGATAATAAAACACTTCAGTCTATAGCTCCAAGAACATGGAATTGGAGAAAAAATGTTTTTCACCCTCTTATTAACAGTGAGCAAACAAAAATCGTAACTGAAGTTCAGGTGAATTTCAGCCTGAAATTAAGAATTTATGTTGGGTTTGAGGTGTTTTTTTTCTAATTGCCTCTGTTACTTACAAATTTAGCTATTGCACTTTATTCTTTTATGTTTTTCCTTAGAACTCTTTCTTTAAAATGACGTGGCACCCAAAATCCTGCCGTAGAGGCCTGTCATGTGCTAGAAAGCTGCCCAGGTTACATAGGTTACTGCCATTAGCTATCTCTGCGTTTTCAAATCCAGCCAGTCAGTTACTTTTCTGGATTTCAAAGTTCTCTGGTGCTCACTGCAATACCACTTTGGGACATAATCAGTTTTGTCACAGAGTCAATTTACTGCTTTGGTCTTGGTCAGTTCTGCGCAGCCCCATCTTATTGCTCATTTCCATTACTGCTCCTGCCTCATTTTCCTCATTTGAAACATAAAGTAAGCTTCTTTTTTGAATCACACATACACTGGAAAATTGTCGTTTTGTTTATTAGCCTTTCATTGTTGCTTTTTGTAAAGCTTTTGATAATACTGGTTATGAGGCATCGTGTTTAAAGAAAAAAGGTGGCACCATGTGGTAAAGTTCTTCTGTTTAATTAAGTTATTCCAAGTTCATATTTATGGACATGTTTAAATTGAGCTCCTTGTCTTTGTTTTACAGTGCAGGTCTTTAGCTCAGCTGGGTCTGCCTTTACTCTTCAGAGGGATGAATAAATAAATAGCATAGCATTTCCTCGTAGTTTGTATTAATTCTTTACTGTTACGGTTCAGTCTGAAAGAGATTTTTCTATGATTTCTAGAAAAGATGTCAAGTCCACTTATTGGGCCTACAGCTGAGGCAGCCAAAAGTAGAAACTGATAATCATTCATTGGAATCCTTTTATTTTGTGATAGAGTTTCGTTCTCAGGAATCCCTTCTTTGAGAGTCTGGCAGCTATTCACATTGTCTAATGTGAGAGGACAGTTCAGAAAAAGAGGGAATCTGAACTGCCCTCTGGAAGAGCCTCTGTCTGTCTTCATTGACATGCGTGGAAACTCATTTCTTAACTGTGGTGTGTAAGTTAAGTACCCAAAGTCAAGCAACAGGAAAATGACTGCCCTGTGTCTTGAACTCTTGCAATGTAGGTTATTAAGCTTGGTGAACATTAGAGGAGGGATCTTATAAGTGGTCTGACGCAAACTTCAAAATTCCTACCTCCCTCTCTTCTCCAAGGTTTGAAGTACAACTGTCCAGCGTTTGTATGCTCTGAAAACTGCATCACTTTTTCCTTACAGACCAGGCTACATGCCTGCTAACAGTGAGCCTTCTACTGTATTTCAAGCTGGGAAGAATAAGTCCTATGTCACACAGACCATATTGCCATATGAAATTTGCTGGAGTCTGTACATTGCAAAATTCTTACTTATCTCCAGATACATGTTTTAGTCAGTTTTATTTTTGAGATCAACTATCAGATCATTGTAGCTTTTATCATGAGCTTAAGAAAATGTCAATGTCGTATTCAAAGGATGAAGATAATGAGCCTGCCAACTTTTACATTTTACATAGTTCAGTGCTCATCATAAGGATGCAAAGGCTGCCACTTTTTGTGGGAGTGTGTTTCAAAAAATAACCTGAAAATATAAAATGAAGAAGTTGAAAAGGAGCTCATACTTAAAGACTGTCATTTGCTCTTCACACACTACATAAATTTCATTCATATTCTTCCCTGCTCATTATGAATACACATAGAGCATCCTGCAAAACCTACTGTAATACATTTTTCTAAATGCCAAGCAGATAATATGTGATGAAATCTATTATATATCAGAGAGCAAGACTGGAGGTGAAAAATAGACATGGTCTGAAATGTCCTTGTGTAGTTGAAGAATGGCATTTCACAGCAAGTTGGCCTCATCAGAAGCTACCAGCACAAGTATTTACAATATCTTTAGACAGCATCTCTCTCTGGGCACAAGGATCCTCTGTTTCTTTAAAACAAGCTGTCATATTACTTGAAAAGAATAATCTAGTGACATTTCATTACTGTGATATGAAAAATTTATTTAAAAGAAGCAATTTTTTTTAGGTTAGTAGGTGGAAGGTGAAGCTAAACAAACTCCAACAGATGCAGATTGGAGTAAATAATGCATTATGAACTACAGTTGCAAAATGATAAAGCAAACCATATAAATATATAAAAGGAGGAGGTAAACTGTGTTCTTGGAAAATTATTGAGCCATTGCGCGCTGGAAATATATTGCTTCAGCAGTGTTTCCTTGATTGTGCCTCATAAAAGTCATTTGTTTTTGAGTTTAAGATAATGGACATCCTGGGCTTATTATACGGACTGTGTCTGTTAGAAAACCAGCACACATTTTAGGAATTGGATTTTTACATTATAATGTCGTGCTCTTTAAGATGATTTTCAGAGTGTGTATCGCTCATACACAAAAGTACAGTAAATGCGTAATAGGGCAATAGCTGGAACTTGATGACCTATAACTGCACTATAGTAAGTTTTAATAAATCCTAAAGCAATAATGAAAAATGATCTGCTCTTTCATTGCTAAACGTGGTTCTGGGAGTTTGGTATGTTGAGCAGTATTGGCTTCACAAGCAACCATGTGTTTATCATTCAGCTGTTTTAATTACAGGAAATTTAATGATAATGAATAGTAACAAAGAATGAATAAAAAAAAAGAGAAGAGAGAACTTAGTTTACATCCAAAGGAAAGAAATATTTTGGTAATAAATTAGTGCCTTTACATTGGAAAATTCATTTGTACTCACAGCATATAGGCTAACTATTAACAGTTGTCCATTATTTCTTTTTTGTTTTCCTTTTTATGGTTACAATTAGCTATGTAATAATTGGAAAAACATTAAGAAAAAGCGTGATGCTAAACAGCAAGGCAGTTGGTTTCTTAAGCATTTGGTAAACCTGGGCAAAGTTTTGACCCCTTTGAACGAGTTTTTTGCCATTGATTTCAGCAGAATCAGAATTTAATTTGTGGTATAGAGTGACAGCCTGATGCAGAGCCTGTTGCAAGCAGAAGCTGCTGCCTATTGCCTTCAGCTTGCTTTGGTTGAGGCCTGAAGTCACCTCTTGATGCCTGCCTAGTTGCCCATGTCAAAATGTTTAGATTTGAGTGTTCTGAGCCCAGGTGTCTGTATCATAGAGGAATCCAACCTGTGCAGCCTCCACCTTACCTAGGAGATAAGCTGAACAAGGAGGAAGTACTTAAAGGGCATTTGTATGTTTGCTTTGTTTTCCAGAAATGCTGCTAAGGCATTTTGGAGGAGTTGGTGCTGCTTTAACTTTTAGCAAATAAGACTTCACTCAGTTTTGTAGGTCCTCAAAGAATGAAATAGCTAAGAAACAAATGTCCAACATTTGGCACCAAATTAAACATTAGGGTGACAAAGTGTAGGATGCTAAGCTTGGAAAGCTAGCCAGTTAAAATACCAAATGATCCAATTACAAATAAAAGACAAATTCATAATATTGTTGGGGAACTGTTGAGGTCACTTGTTCGTGGTGATTCCTTGGATGAATGAGTTTAAGGTCCACGACCAGCAGCAGCTTACATTAGACAGATTTCATTTAAAATTATTTTTGATGTAGACTAATCTCAATTAACCATACTGTTCCTCATGTCAAATTTTATAGCTAAACTAAAAGCTTTACCTAACTCTACCTAACTTGGTGGATTTATTTATGGTCTGCATATCACTGCAACACATACAGATTTATGGCATTAATAAAAAGGAGAAATGCTTAGTGATGCAGCTTGTTTGGTAACCATTTGTTTGCATTCAAAGTTGATCAAATTTCAAAAATACAAATTTGCAAATGCCTGCAATTCCAGGAAAATTCTGACAGCCATATTCTTAGTTCTCCAAACCTGTATTAAAAATACCTATTGAATTAATTTTGAAATTTGATAGCTAGAACTTCCTTTTAACTTCAGCATAATTATGCTGTCAGTTGAAGAGGTGTTTCTTCATATCCCTTCTTACAAAAACGTTCGGTAGCAGCAGAGAATATGTTAGAAACTTAAAACATTTCTTCACTTTTCACTCTCTCAATGCATTAAAATTTTAAAACGTATTTTGTAATCCATGGCATTGTTTAAAAACCAAACAGAAAGCTAAAGGGGTTGCTTTTCACAGCTGAAATGCCTTAGGTTTTAAAGTAATCTCAGTGTTTAATTTCCTTCAGAACTCTTTTAAAAATTCATAGTATTTTTTCTGAAATTTTAACCCTTTAGGCATATGTTACTCTTTTGTTTGTTTGTTAGAAGATTAAGAAATCTAAGGCAACATTTCCAAAAGTACTGGAATGGCTAAGAAGACCAAATCCTTTGTGTAGGGTAGATCATAGTCTTAGTTTTCCTGAACTTCCGTTGCCATTTGGAGTGAGGATGCAGAGCACATTGCAATAACGTGAACAGTTATTATACCGGTTTATATGATACCACTCTCCTACTTCATGAGAATTTGAGTTAACTTTGTTTACGGTGAGAGAGAATACAGCTGACTTGAATTAACTGGTACGTGTTTCATCTGACGGAAGCATCATACAGAGCTTCTGAAGTCCAGCTGGCACAGGGTAACATTTTACCCCAAAGTAACATCTCGTGTCTGAGTCATAAGGCCCTGAATGTGTGGTCACACATAAGACAAGAGAAAGTCCACAAAGCCACTCTTTTATAAAAATGTGGTCCACCCTATGAAAACATTTGAGACATCATATGATTAGCTGTCATCATGTATTAATTTTTAAATGCTGAGCATGTACACTGAATCTCATCCAGTCATTACTGGTTTCTCTGTAAATACTTATGAATGAAGGTCAGGATACTAACATAGTAAGGATTTCCACCATCTTTTCTTTAGGTTAGGACAGTCTATTATTGTGACTGTTACTTATTTTATTATTCTTGGTGTCTCACTATCAACTATATGCTAAAAATTAACTGGAAAGAAGCATGATGGGAAAATATGTTTGTAAACTAACCTGTTTTAGCCATTTTAATTTCTTATGCTTAAAGGATATAAATATGTATAAATACCCTGTTGGAAGGAGTAGAGAAGATAGAGCCAGACTCTTCCTAGTGGTGCCCACTAACAGGACAAGAGGCAATGGGCACAAACTGAAACACCAGAAATTCCACTTAAACATAGTAAAAAAGCTTGTTTACTGGGAGGGTGATCAAACACTGGAACAGGCTGCGCTGGCAGGTGTGGAGTCTCCTTTTGTGGAGATACTGAAAACCTTACTGGACACAGCCCTGAGCAACCTGCTGTAGGTGACCCTGCTTTGAGCAAGGGGTTGGAACCAGATGACCACCAGAGGTTCCTGCCAGCCTCAACCATTCTGTGTGATTTGGTCACATGGCTTTGGGCAATGTAAGAACCTTTAATGCTTTAGATTATTTTAAAGTGACATCTTACAGGACTGCAAATTAACCACATTCTGAAATTGTTCTTTGCACTTCTGTGATGTAAAATATATCTATATATATATAAAATACATATTCAGAGTAGTATTTAAAACAATACTTAGGCTTGTTACTAAGTTAAACTAAAAGAGATTTTTTACAGTCATCATGAAACAGAGGATTCTGACGGGCATAACCATAGAATTTGACAAAGCAGAAAATTCACAATGTTTATACCATGTTTAAAAACATGTCCTGGAGGCAGACATGAACTAGCTGGAAAATATGTAAATTAGAAGCTTTTAGAATACAGAGTTGCTCGAATCATTTGTAGGATTGCTGTATGTTGAATTTCCACTAATCATTTTTGTTATTACTCGTATTAAAAGTGTGCGTTCCAGCTGAGTCTGCCTTAGTCTTTTAGTAACATTGCTTTCACCCAAAGTCTGAAAACATTGTAATGTGCCTTTACCTACATCTTGTTCATCTAAAAACTTCACTGGGGTTTAGCATGCACTTACATGTGGTGATGTTCCTAATGGATTTATTTTTTTGAGCTGTGCTAGTACTCACAGGCCGAACGCAGAGACCCCTCTCTGTGCTAGGTGCTCTACAGCACACAGCAGGAGACATTCCCTGCCTGGGGAGCCCCTTTGCAAGCACAATATCAGGATGAACTGCATGATCGTGTCAGCATATGATATTAGTTTCCTCCACCCTCCCCCAGCTTTCTAAGGAGCGTTTTGAGGGATAGCTTTTTTAAGTGGGTGTTTGCAGGAAACAGTTCTTGAAAACAAAAGGGATGCTGAAGAGAGGAGAATAAATAAATTAGGGATATCGTGGTACATCGATAATCAGAGCATAAGAATGAGCAGGTGGAGAAGTGTGGCTGAAGTCTAAAATTTGGACTGTATATTTGTGCCAAAAAACTATAAAAAAGGGAGATTAATAGTTAAAATGTACTTGCAGTGGTTGGTAATGCAAAAGGTGCGGCTTTTTTTTTTCTAATTGATGGATGTTGTATGCCAGTGGTTGTGTGAGGAGATCTGGCCTCTAAAATGGTGCTCCATTGGCTGCATCATTACCTAATTTTCTTTAGTAAACAAAGAAAAACAGATTAACAAGCAGTGCTTTCACCTTTAAATCAGTATTGCGTTCTTAATACTTGTTTGTTTACCTTTGGAAAAAAAATACATATTTTCTTCTGAATAGTCAGTTTAAAACAGTAAAATGGAACTTTTAAGTAACATGCATGGACACGTTTTAATATATTCATGAATGATCCGAATACAGTGCAGAAATCACATATGCTGTTCTGCTGCAACTTTCAAGGTTCAATCCATCATTCTGGAACCCAGGGGGCCTAGATTTGACATCCTGCCTAGAAACCATACTTCACATTGGTTGGAGCGATGCCATCTTATGTTCAGGTTAAAAGAGCAGCTGTAATTTGTCTGGGTAGCACTTTTAACTATGCACAGCAAATCATAAAACCCATTTTCAGTAATAAACTTGAAGCTAAAATAGGTCCATTGCTTCATTTCCTGATCCATACAAGATTTTCATCATTTTGGCACAATTTTACTTGAAGTTTGATCGTATAATGATGTAGATTTCTGTAACAATCTCTCTCAGATTAGCAGTTTTATTTAGCATATATATAGTATGTAGGAGATTTCTTTTTGGCATTTAGAGAAAGTCTTTTTCTATTGTTCTTTGAAACTGAAAATATGAGAATAATTTCATAGTAGGAGTTAATCTTATATATGATTGCCCCAGTAAATAAAACCTGATTGTAATCCTTTTCAGTTGTAAATACCAGATGTGAAAACACTCTATCGTAATGTACACAGTTTTTTGTTTTTGTTTTTGTTTTTTTTTACTTTTTTAGCATGGCTTGTTTACAAGGGAGTTGCAAATGCAGATATGTCCAGCAACTAGCTAAAGAAGTTTTAAGAATATATATACACATGCACTTATATATATACATGCGCACATACGATTTTTGTTTTTGGTTTTGTATTATACTGGTTTTAGATTAAGCCTGTTGTGCCCATTCTTGTTTGTACGTGTGCTCTTGCCTGAATGGCAAGGTCTGACTTCTTGGGAGGTAGGTTTCCTTTTTATGTCCAGGCTGAGTAACATAGCAGCCTAAGGGAGCTCCTGGGATAGGCTTTCCTCAAGGGGATGTGCCAGTCGGCGGGGATGTGCCAGTCGGCCTGACTGTGGGGAGCCTGACCAGAGGCAGCCACGTTTTATCGTTCACAGGGGACGTAGGCTATGTTTCAGCTCCTTTTCGATGTTGCGCAAAGGGGGTTCCAACATCAGCTTTCTTCTGATACAAGTCTTCAGAAGCTTTGTGAGAAACTGGGCCCACACGCTGTAAGAAATAACAAAATGCGCTAAAATGTCATTATAGTTCTGCAGACACTCAGTGGCTTGACTGCTAAGGGGGCTTGACCAGCTAGCCCCCGTTAGTCCTTAATGCATTGACTTCAGTAGCCTTCTGCTCAGTGCCATATTTCTGGTTGTCTTTTTGTGTTCATAGAGAATTTTAGAGGCTCACTCAAGGAGCACAGTCTTGCCTTTCAGTCAAAACCTAAACCTCATGATACATCTTGTGCCCCTGTCTGCCCTCTGTATTGCCGCTGTAGCTAACTCAAGGGACAGTTCTTTCTCTTATGCTTTTGTCAGTGCCACGAGGCTTTTGACGCTGCCAGCAACACAGCTTGTCCGTGTTACTTTATTGTAGTAGCTGAGCCTACCTTACTGAGAATATATTCTTTCAGAATGTTTGTTTCCTTTAAATAATTTAGCCCTTTGAAAATGCCACTGGATTAAGAATTTATGGGAATACGGTCTACTCACATTAGGCATACACTCTGCTGGGGTGGCTTAGCTAAGGAAGATGAAATGTGTTTCTATATATTCCGTCCTCCTGTACCGTAGTTAAGGCAGCGCATGCTGCAGTATAGCATTATGCATCCTGGTGGCCACACAAGCACTTTGTATTCACTGGAGACTTAGATGTATGACAGCTGCATATAAATATGCATAGTTGGAGAGATTCATGATTGTGCCTCATTCTCGGGCTGATTGGCTGTAGTGCTGCCACTGCAAATCAATGAGTGTTTTCCCCATCTATCAGCTGCTTGCTTGCTTGAAGGCAGACAAAATGGTTAAAACACCAGCAGCCCACAGAGGGCTCCTGAGTGAGTGAGACTTGTTTGCTGCAGCACTCAAAACATTTCCCTGAATCTACAGTAGCTCTCAGTAGATGAATTTAGCACTCAGCAGATTAATTTAGCTCCCAGTGTGCTGGATTTAGAAAGAAAAACTGATATAGATGAATACATTCTGTTCAGCCAGCATATTTTGTTTTGCAACAATACACGTCTTATTTGAACTGCAATCTGGTTGGAAAGCATTTTGCGAATGGTGCATTGGTCATAAAAATGAGTCATACTTGCTCATTTTTTAAAAAGCTTTCATCTAGTGCAGATTAAGGAAAAAGTATTGAGCAATTCATTGGAAAAAGTATTGGAATTTTAGCCATTTCTGATGAGCTTTGGATGTTGCAAAAATTTAGCAGCTGCTTTTCACTTTGTTACCTGTGTAACCTGTTCTGTTGTGTGTACCACCTTGTTCATGGTTATTCCACTCATTTGCCTCATCGGCAGGGTTACCTTAGCAGAATTTTCAGGTTTGAAGCTGAAGGCATGTCCAGTAGAAGTTGGGAAGAGCTCTTCATGAGGAAAAATTCAGTATACAAAAGCCTTGTATGGCTTTCCTCCAAGCTTTAGCTGTTCCACTTCACCTGGAAAACATTACAAAGAAACCGGACTAGTTTGCTTATGCGTGGTAACAGTGTGACTAGCTTGTGTATGCTAACGGAGTAATGCTTTTTGTTTCAGAAGCCAGGAAACTGTATGCAGATAAAGAATAAAAATCTGAGCAGATCATTTGGCTCATTTTATTTAAACATAAAGCAGTCAAGGAAATGAAAAGAAAAATGCTGCAAAATGACAAGCTAGCTTTCTAAACTAGCATCCTCAGTAAATGAGTCTCTCTCATATGAAAGACTAACTCGCAACATATCTTTCAGGGCACTTCCTGATAAAGTATTTCCACTACCAGCAGCAGGATGATTGTTATAAAACATTCTTTCTGTCTCACAGCAAATTTCTTTTAGAGCATTAAAGAATGGGTTGAAGAGCAAATAGCTCCTTCAATTGAGTCGGTGCTGTACAGTGCAGATTTAATTTACTCAGGAAGAGCTCAGCTGCTACAATGATGGGTGCTTTATAGTAGTGATTCCCAATCCTATTTAATCAAAGGACTACCTAACCTTTTGGAGAACACAAACAAACCAAAGACTTTCCTCTTCAGTGTTGCTGTAGTGTTTTTCATTTACCGACAGATAAAAATGAAGCTAAACGTTGGATGCTCCTTTATGAACTTTGTTTTTCCTCTTGTTTATATACTGGCTTGCATGTGCAGGGATGTGTGTATGTTGTTTTCTTATCTCAGTTTTAAAATCTTACAATATTTTTGCAGATTATTTTGTAATATCTTACAGACTACCATTAGCTTCTAGTCAATAGACTGAGGATCACTGCTATGAAGAGAACAGAGGCTGGAGGCCTGCTTTATACATTTGTTATGACTACTGGGTGTCAGACTGCAAAGCGGTACATGCACACTGTTTTCCTCTGGCTTGTAGATGGTATATACCACTTTCAGCAGGGGACTGTGAAGTGGAAATCTCTCAGGGCCCTTCTGGGATTTCATAGGTTCTCCTGTGTGAAGGATGAGGCAGAACTGTGGTGCCTGAGCAGCACTGCAGGAAAGCAGTAATGACTCACCACCCTTTCTGGCTCCTCTTTTCCAAGAGGAATGGGAATTTGTTATGAGTGGATCCTCCCATGGGAAGAAGAGTGCTAACTACCACTTTCCCTTATTGACTCAGTTAGTCTGGCCAGACAATGAGGCAATGAAGCCGGCCGGGGCTGTGTTTAGTCACTGGCTGCATGCTCAGAAGTGTAGTAGTATTGGTGCATATAAGGAGTATTAATTATATATGTTAGGGCCCTGAGTGTATCCCCATTCCCTCCAAGCCTGCCCACCTCAGGGTCTGCCTCCCCGGCTGGGACTAAGGCCTGTGGCGGTGCCTGGTGCTAGCCAGGCTGTGGCTGACCCTGATCACTCTCCCTGACCTGGCCCAGCTCCCCTCACCTCGCTGGGGGTTGTGGGATGGGCCTGGCTGGGGAGGGGCGAGGGGTACCGTCACCCCTGGCCTGGCTGCCTGTGGCTACCCCACCATAATGGGCAGGGGTGGGGATGCAGCAGATTGCTCTTTGTTGCAACCCTGAATGAAATTTGGGATTTGTTGAAGCCAAGGCAAAAGTTCTGTTGCCTTGGATGAAGCTGAACATTTCCTTATAGCTCTGCCTTGGTTCTACTTTTGAATCAGCCATGCTCGTCTTTTACTCACCCTCATTAAGATGGTTTTATAAGTACGCAGAGTTGTTTGTCTGGGAAAGCTAATGCTAATTAGAAGACAGAAGAAAACTCTATTGCCAAAAGGCCTTTTTGGAGGTTGTAACATTGAGTACCCTGGAGCTTTAGCCAGCACCAGCATGGTGAGTAATGGGATTTTTTGATAGTTAAGCTTATACTTCAGTGGTCTGAGTTTCTGACCCTGCAGGAGGTAACACTATCTTAGTGTTTTCTCCACTGCCATGAGAAGACACCTCGGTACCCTGTTACTGCTGCTCAGGATCCTCACCTTGCCAAAGTCTGCCTCATCCATCGCCTCCTTTCTTCAAGGTTTCCTTGCGTTCTTGGCAAAAAGTACAGAGGAAATTAAAGGCTTTATTTCCAGCCTAGCTTCAGATGTTACAAATATGGAGGCCAGGTTCTGAAAATCCAGTTCTAAAAAATTTCAGTGTTTATTGTTTTCTATGCTTCCATGCCAAGATCTTCTCCCTGCTGTGGCAAAATACTGCCATCTGTAAGATATATCAAGCTAAGTGTTAGCATGTTGGTACTTGCAAATGCCATAAGCTCTTTCATGGCCTTGTTATGGTTTAAGATCTTGCCAAACTTCAAGGATGCAGGGGCTTGTTTTGAATGTCTTTTTTTTTTTTTTTTTTTTTTCTTTAATTCAGTCTGGCCCAGTTTAAGAGATCCAGGACACATCCATAAGTTGAGGTAATGTCATTAGACATACACTTAAACATAACCAGGCATTGTGGCTCTACTATGCCTATAGAAGCAAGGCATAATATGTGTTGGTAGAATTAACTTGCCTATAATGTTGCAGCAGCGTGAAATGTCTTCATTTGTGTAGCACTAGTACTCCTATAAATTCTCATGTAAGATGTTTACTGTTGTCAGATTTCCAGAAGATAATTGAACATTATCATATTCAGTGAGTTAGGAACACAGTTTGTCGTTTCTTTCCATTCCTGTGACTTAGTTTTAAACAGCTATTTTCAGAATTCACATTCACACCTTTTTAGTAGTTTATAAATGATAAAGGGAAACAGGTAACAGAGGTTCAGATTTCCATGTGTGCAAAAACTATACCTTGTGCTCAGGACAAATCCAAACAACTGTTACAGGTACAGTGCAAGTTGTTTAAATGGTCTTCACATCCTCAGGTATTCTTTCAATCTTCCCTTGAAACACATAGAGAAAAGAAGATGAACCATAGACGATTCAGGACGTTTACCGTGATCAATTCATGGAGCGTGGAAAGTATTTCAATTTGAAGCAGATAATCTGCTTAAAAAAACTGCTGCTATCTAGAGAGAATATTTTGTCCATGTGTTTTGGAATTCACAGAAATACAGATCTGGAGATTGTCCTAGAAAACAATAATTTTATTTAATGAGGGTTGAAAACATTTCAGATCCCAAAGTTCCACCCATTACTGGAAATCATTTTTATTTACGATTTTTGTCTACATTAGGCACATGATTTACAACAGTGTTCCTTCTTCATGACCTTTCCCTCTTCTTGCCCTGGTCTCCCACTTCAGCAGACCTAAGTATTCTGATACATAAAATACTTTTTAATAACTTTGTCTCTGAGGATTTGTACTGACATAATCACAGTGGCTACCTCTGGCTGATATCCCAGTGTAGGCAATGTTTATCCATGATAGAGTGGAGCCGTCCCTGCAGAACAGATGACAGACTCCAGAACTGTTTAATGTATGGGCTAGCACCTGATGTCAGTGCTTATTCAAAGCTAGGCTGTTTGAGAAAAAGTTAAACCCCAGTCTTTTATAAAGTCTTTAGGTGGAGAAAGTAGATTTCATGGCCCTGAATAGTTTAGAAGTTTTCTTTTTTCTCCATATCTGAGGAAAGCTTTTGCAAAGGGAGTTGAGTAGTAGGTGTGATGGACTGTGTTTTCCTGAGGAAGATGCCTTTATAGCACAGGAAAATGGTCCATTTTTTTTCTCCTAGAAATGGAATTCTAATGATCTGTAGTTCATCCTGATTTTATTTTAGCTGTACATGTTGGATATTATCTAGAATTTTCAGCAGTAGAGAAAGTTAAACAGCTGAGACTGAGCACCACAGCCCTGGTGTAACCCAGTTGAGCCACTGATTCAAATTAGAAGCAAGGCAGAGTAGTGCAGTGCATGCTATTGTGTGGGCTGACTGCTGTAGCAGGGTTGAACGATTGCATCAGCTGCCAGTAGGAGGTCCAAAGATAGAAGATTGGAAGGTCTGAGAGAACCTGATGGAAGAAGGTTTCTGAAGAGAAACAAACCTTTCTGGATATTCTCAAGTGCTTGTACATCTTGGGTTCATTTTGTAGTAAGTCCATTGCAGGTTCTGTAATTCCTTTGGTGGCACTAGTATAAATAACTCTGTTTGCATAACCCAGCAGTGTACTGAGTTTTTCTAAACGCTCTTTGAGATACTCTTTGGATGCACAGTAGACAGGCCAACAGCTCCTACATTTCCACATGAAAATCTGTGTTCAGAGGGGCGAGTAGAATGCAAATATTTTAATGAGTAAATGGAAAGACAGATGACAGAAAATGAATAATACTTTTCTGTAGAAAAATTAACCACACAGCTATAACCAATACAAAAGACATTCAGAATTAGAGCAACAGGATGGTACTGGAAATAGCATAGACTTCCCAGTTGCTTTGGAATTCTGCACAGAAACCACATGTAGCACATTCCTCCCCCCACCCCCCATTTTTCAACTGCATCTGGTAATAGCTGTTAGGGAGATCCAATCATCATTGTATCAAAGACTAAAATTAGAAATGCTGTGCACAGCAAAATATAACTGGCTAAGCAGTTTCTGGCTGGGGCTGTATAGGGGCAGGAAAAGACATCCCACTTCTCTGTCTTAAAGACAGGCAAAATAGCTTATTGATACACAGATCACTCCAGGGGCAACAGGGGAAAATTACATGAGATTTGTTGAGCCCATATCATTTAGGAAGTTGGAAGGATAGTCTGTAGGTTAGCATTCTAGTCTGGGTTATCAGAGACCTAGCTTTAGTTCCTGAGATACCACAAATACTGCATGGTTAACTAGTCTGAGTAGTTTTTCAATGCCTCAGTTCCCATCAGGTAAAAAATGGGTTCTGTAAAAGTGCTGTTGTGAGGATAAATACCTAATGCTTGCTAAGTGCTTGGATTGTTCTGTATTGAAGGTTGTCGAAGTACCTCGAAGCACTGTTTTGGCAGGAAAGTGCACGTGTATGCTTTCTTCATACACCAAGGACTTCCTTAATAACTTACACCACTTAGCTTAGAAGACAGAGGAAGCAATGCATCTAAGAGGACTGAAATATCAACAGTGTTCTGAATTGCACTTGTGTCAGAAACAAAAGACACTTCTCTGAGGACGACAGCTCTTTATGCTGTGGTTGGAGATGACTTAAGTAGAAAATGATCAAAATACTTGATCTGAGGAGATGACAGAGTATGAGAGAAAGCTACCTTGCCAAATACTCTGCTGAGAAAGGATGCAGTGGCAGAGCAAGAAACACAAGCGAGTACTTTATGAGAGGGAATGTTACTAAAACTGAGACGTTTTCAGAGAGATCCAACATACAGGGACAAGAACAAAAATGTAAAAAGAATAAGGAAATAGGAGTATCAGTGGAAGGATTTTTCCCTTACTAGATTATATAGCTCCAGATATAAAAAAGAGAGTTTGAAAAGGAGAGGGAGACTATGTTAGAAAAGAGAAATGGGAGAGAGTGACAGTAGCTGCTACTGGAATAGAGATATGGATTTCTTGCATTTACCTAATGAAAGACTAGCATTGTCGATGAAGGTGTATGGGTAGGGAAGAGATCACAGAAGGATCAACAATCAGAAGATTTATAGTTTGCAGCTCAGAAAAACATTAGTATGTCTTTGGTAAGTTTTCTGTATTAGTTAGAGGAGTAACAATAATCATTGAAATACTTCTCTTCAGCTCAGAAATCTGTGTTACCAGAGAAAAAATGGTGGAGATAACATTTTTTCAAGGTTAAAAACAGAGCTCATGATGGTGCTGGAAATACCACTAGCTTCAGTTGTCTCTCTGTCAGGCCCCAGGAGGAGACCTTGGGCTGGCTGCATGCAGCAAGCTGAGCTGCTAATGCGGCCAACGAAATCAGGGCAGTTTTCTTAGTGGTGGTAGTGAAAAGTGCATTGTAGGTAAGCGTTTGGCTGAGTAGGCAACAGGTTCCTGATGTAAAAATAGTTACGGATGGGAGATGTGACTTATGTGGAAAACTATTTAGGGATGAGATAGTCAACAGAAGGGAAAGCAGTGGGAATACTGAAGCTGTACCAGTAAGGATGAACTGGGAAAGGAATTTATCTAGGAAAGGATGCCAAAACCTTAAGGTAGAGAATAATCTTCAGGACCAAGCATAAGCAGAGTAAGTTTCAGACTGTATTTGGAGAAGGAAATATTCATAGAGGACTGTCTTTAAGAATCTGGGGGATTAGAGTTTTTAGTTTGTTTTGTGCTTTTATTTTCTTTACTTTGCTAGGGCCCTGTAGATCCATAGGGAAAGCAAGAACAAAGCAGCATGTCATTTTGTCTCACCTCTTGTATAACATTGTATTTGAGTAGGTTTCTTAGCTGAGGTTTTTGTTTGGTTTGCTTTGGTTTGCTTGGTGGGGGGAGCAACAAACAGAATATAATTTTCTCCTGTTTAGACACATGAGTAAAAAAAAAAGAAAAAAATTGAGCAGTTTGGTGATTAGCTGTCAGCTCTGTGTACCATTCTTGTATAAGCCTTGTTTAGTAAGAATTTAAGTAAATATAAATGAAGTATTGAAAGCATAAAACATCTGGAACATTTTGAAGATGCACAGAAATATAATGTGATTAATTTTTATTGTGCTAATTATACCTATTATGAATTAAAACAGATTCCACTTTGCAGACATTGTTATGTAACTTGTGGCTTTACAGTTCTTTGAAATGCAGTTTTCTATTCATGTGGTATATTAAAAATGTTAGAAGACAAATTACAAAGCTTAACTGAAATAGTGCCAACAATCTTAAACAAGTTATTTGACTAGATAAATAACCAGTGTAACGCTTACTGTGCCTTTTTTTATAAATATCAGAAAGAAATGGTAATGTAGTGAGCCAGGATTGAGGGGGTGGGCTTTTTTCAGTTATACAATTTAATGGAATTGCTCTGCATCTATAGTGATGTCTCTTAGATCAGTCTGTGAACTATTACTCCCATTTGATATTTTGTACTCAACGGCACATTCTGCTTTACGCTGCGTGGATTGCAAGTGTGGCATAGCACTGAGTCCAAATACTCTGGGATATAAAGGTAGCTCATCTGAAGAGTTATTTTATTTTATTTTTTAATGACATCATTCACAATCACTTAACAAAATGGAAGGGTAAAGTGCCACATGGTAGTTGGCACTAAGCACGGGCCTGGAGCAGGTAGGTAGGGTGACTGTCTCCTTTGGACTTTCAGGTGTGGGGTGCCATCTCCACAGGGAGGAACTTTGGCCTGGGGCAGAGAAGCTGCAAGGAAGAGCAGCAAAGCCGAAATCCGCCACCACATGCGGAGTGGAAATATGGGGGCCGGCGGGGCTGCTCTCTGCTGGTCATGGGGCTGCAGAGCCGCCCCCGGGGCCCCACAGAGTAGCTGTCATGGGCAGCGAGCTGCGGGGGACGGCGGGCTGCGGACCTGCCTTCTGATCCTCCTCCTGACACAGCCGAGTTCTTCCTGCTCTCCTTTCCCACTATAATGGGCTTAAAATGCAATCTAGCCCCTAGCAGTTATATAAAAATTAATCCTCTTTTAAGTACTTTAGGAGAAAAAAGACTCTTATTTAAAAGACGGCATCCTTTTTTTTTTTTTTTTTAGCAGTAAGTGAAACTGCTAGCTAACACAATTCAAATAGTTATGTAAGCTTTGTTTTGATAAATTGGGCATTGCTTAGGTGCTGTTGTACGAAAGATTTCACCTGAAAACATTTAAGAGTCAAATCCACCCATAGATGGCGAACCCAGACAATACTCTCTGCAGTATTTGAGTGTAATTTCACCCCTAATTTGACAACTGACATGAGCCTGAAGCCCTACAGACTGGAACAGATCTCACCGGGGAAAGAAAAAAAAGAAGTGTTTTCACCCCAAAATCAGTCAGAGTTTATAAGAAACTTGAAGAAGTTCAGTTCATTTAGTTGTGTCATTTAGTATATTCTCAGTTTTAACCACAAAATTCCCCCCCCCAAATCAAGAAAGCCCCTCTAAACCGCATGTGTATGTGCATGTAAATGTATGACAGAGAAGGAGGTTCTAATTGTACTTATGTCCTTACTCCAGATGCAGAAAATACCATGAGCATCTTTCTTCCCAGCAAAAATCTCCAGTTTAGTTTCGGTGGTATATGAGAAACTGGTAGATTTTTTTCTTAAATTTTTGCATCAGATATCACTTCTGTCTTTTTAGATTTAACCCTGGGCAGTTGGAGATACACACTACAAAAAAGGATTTTTTTAACACATCATGAGAGATCAAGGAACCCCAGCATTTTTAATAAGGATTTAGAAAATGACTGTTTATGTTTGCCGTTATCATTCACCATGTCCAATATTAGTTATTGGTCTTTTACTCCTGAAGTCTATAATTTTGTTTTTGAAAAATGTATATAATCTTATTTGAATTAGCACTTTTTAGATTGCTTTGTACTGGAGCTTTCTGTGCCATGTAATGTGACTTTCATTTTGTTTTTGCAGCGTAGTAAGGGCAAAACTGGTCTTGTTTAACAAATATATGCTATTACTCAGTTTTGAGGGTAGGTGTGTGTCCTGCTAAATAATGCAAGTTTCTGCATGTTTTTTGCATTAGTCTCTATTGTAAACAAAGTAAATACGCTAACTGAGGTTTGGCCATTGAGTGAAATGACATTTAAATAGGACTTAAATATTGGGGGGCAGTGGTCTGTCCTAAGCACTCAGATGCTGTCACCACAAGAGCCAGCTCCATAGCCACCTAGCTGGGGTCTCCTTGCTCTATCAGTGTTGTTTAGCCTTAGTCCAGTCATTGCAAAGACAAAGCATCTTCTTCTGCATTATTCAGCTTTGCTTCTGTTTCACAGGGGGGTTAATTAGAAGAGGCAGCCAAAGGATAATATATCAGACTATGCATGCCTCAGTCTTGGCAGAGTCTCTCTGGGCAGGTATCCTTCCCGGGAGTTTGGCCTCAGAGAAACCAGTATCTCTGCCGTGCGGTGGTATGCTCAGCAGACCCAGTGTCCTGGGACCGTCGCAGTCACCCCAGGAACCCCTGTTTTGCTCGATGGGTAGCTTTCTAAAAAAATGGTAGGGATGAAAACTGAGAAAATAAACAGCTCTCCTTTTCCCCCTGTCCACTCAAAAAAGAGTGCTATATCTGAATCCAGCTTGAGAATAGAAACCTGATTCTAAACCGGAGAGCTATGAATAACTGACAGGGGTTTAAAAACAGTTGCACACTGGAAGACAGGAGTTTCCAGGTCTTAAAGTTCACTGGGTATATTCATCCTCATGTTTGCAAGCAGCCGAGTATTTTTTCTGGTGTAACAACTCCGTATGAAACCCACCATAGTTTGTATACTTAAAAAGGGACATAAAATTTCTGTGCAATGAAATACATGCTGTCCTGAAATGCTTTGCAGCTTTCAGGACACTATCCAACAGTGTTTTCCCCCTATCTCCCCAGCACTTTCAGTACTCCTTAGACAGACATGATGTGATAGTTTTTTTCTGTCTGTTGACTTTACACTGCTAGTTGGAGGATTTACTGTACTACTTTTTATAGAAAGACTTGAGTCTACAATAATAAAATAATACAGTTTTCAGTACCTAAAAATATCCTTACTTTAATTACCCAGTGTCCATTTCCACTGGCACTCAGTTCTTGTTTCTTTTCCTTTTTTCATATAAATGTGTAAAATTGGAGGGAAGAAGTTCAAGCTTTCGAATATTGTCTTCCTTAAAATGTACATTCCTGCATTATTTCAGCTGACCCAACTTTAACTTCTATAAGACTAGAGTCAGAAAAGCCAGTTTAATTATCTGCAAACAGCCAAGAGCTATAAATGAGAACTGTCTGTTGCTTTAAACTGTTGATACAGCTAACCCCAGCACTGAGGATAGTGTTGCAAAATAAAAGACCCCCCCAGAAACCCAGTTAATGGCATCTTTGTCCCTATTCTGTGGCTTTGTAGGAGCCTTAGTACTTCACGTTGTAAAAATTAATAATGTAGAGCTGAAGTGAAAATAATACTTTGGAAGGAGGGATGAAACAAACTTCCTTTTTCATCTTTCCCCAGTGATTTGCAGGCAAACGCATCCCCAAGCAACTTCCTAACTTTTGTAATTATATTGAATTCCTGGTTAATTGGGCTTTTCTCTTGCTATTGAATTCTTCCTTGGATAATGCCTGCTTCATAATGATTTGTATGCAGACAATAATTGTTATTTTCAATAGAGGTTTAATAAGATGAACGATGTGGCTCTATATAAAGGTTATTGAGCCCTTAACTCCCACTGAAATCAATACCTTTGCAAATCTGGTTATAAATGACTTAAAATGAATATGCATAAAATAGGATTACTGTTAAATGTTTCAAGGATGAAAACAGAATCACACACTGCTCTTCACTGAAAAGTGACTGTAAAAATTGTATCTTTAGAGTTCCGCAGTTATTGTCACAGCATGTTGATGCTTTTCATGCCATGTCTGTGCTCTGTTTGGAAATAGGAAGTTGGTTGTTATGCCTGCAGACCCTGCAAGCTGGAAGGCAAAATTGCTTCGTTTCCTGCTTGGACTTAATCACTGGTAATAAAGGCCCGTCTCCCCCAGTCAGGATGCCGGTTCCTCCAGTGGGAGCAGGGATAGCAGCTTTGTTCCTGATTCACTAGAATGTATAGACACAAATTACTTTCTCTTAGTGATACCGAGGTAACTGGACTAAGAAGCAGGAACCTTTGTTGTTGTTGTTGCTGTTGTTGTTCTGAAAGAGGCTATGACAAAATACATAAAGGAAACGGACCTGCTGGTGCCAAAAAGTGCTGTTTTTCTCGGGGCAGAGTTCAGGGCTTTTCACAGGTACAAGAGTGCTGCATCAGCAGGGGTGGCTGTCCGCCACAGTTTTGAGTTCTGCCCAGGAAAAACCAATTGTATCTGGTATACATTAACACATTTACTGGTTGCCCACTTACATGCATACTAGTTTTCTTGCATATCGTATTGTTACTGAAAGTCTGTTTTGAATACATTTGGATCACTCTTCTGAACTGAAGCAGGAAGAGCGGATGGCAGCATAGGTTCTGGATATGTTTTCTGCTTTTTCTGTTAAAACTCGTTCTAATTTTGTTCTGTGTAAAACCTCAGAAGCGAGGACTGTGTGCAGCAAATCTTACGAAAGCAATGTGTCTGTTCAATTTATCATTTATCCTATCATCAGTCATATTTTCACAGTTCTTGCATTTGCCAAAACTGTGTGTATCTAGGTAGATTGTATATCAGGCTTTTACTTGCTCTGTGAGGCTGTCAGCCATTTTAATAATTGTATGTTTTTATTTATTTTATTTTGACTGATGAGATTTTAGTTAATTTCTATTGTTGAATTGCTTTGGCCAAATGGCTTGTTGCAAACTTCCCTGCTATTAGATCTGAGAAGAAAAAACTGTTTTACGCACATTGACTTGCACAGCTGCATGAGTCCACCAATGCAAACGCAGTAGCAGGACTGTGGTTTGGACTTGGAACAGAGAAGATAAGTCTGATCATTAATCTTTCTGAAATGAGAGAGAAGTTTCAAAATACCATGTACAGGCAGGTGCTTAAGGAAATGGTGAGGATATGACCCTTTCAGCTCAAGGTTGCTTGACCCAAATCCCAGTTTTTAAATTAAGATGAACTAGTCAGGCTACATTAGAAAGATACTAATGTAGCCAGGAGGAAACTATATTTTATTGGCAGCATATATTCTAGAGTTTACTGATAACTGGGTTGACTTGGCTGGGTTTGCAGTTTGTTTATACCCTCCCTGATTGCCGGTTATTGGCCTGTTCCAGAATTCTGTGCATCAGGGTCATTGGTTTCCCTGTTAGTAAAAAAATGTAAGGCAGCTTGACAGATACTCATCTATGACATAAGCTTCAGTACACTGGAACTGCTATCTAGGGTGAATGGAAGAGAGATGAAAGAACTATCTTTCTGCCTTATCTTGCTTTTTCGAGAGTCTTTATTGACGTTGTATGTCACTTACCGTAAAAAGACTGTGTTTCCAGAGTCCAGAATTGAAACTATGATTCTTTAGTCTCACAGTTTCCTTGTGGTCAAAAAATATTTGGTGTACACTAGCAAATGACCCTTCTGTCATGCTGGTTTGCATAAAGTAAGTCAGTTATTCCCTGACCTCAAGGAGTTAGTTGTTATGGTTGACAATTACCATGCCTGATAACAGAATTTCTGAAGATTATTTGTGTTCTCTCCCACCCCAGATAGACCTTTACTTATCAAGAAAACCTGTCTGAAAACACTGCTTAAGTGTTTAAGTGGTGAAGTCCAACAATACTAGAGTGGCTTGTGCACCCTTGCTGTGACCTTCCTCTGCAAACGCGTTGTGGGAATCTTTCATTACATGGTGACACGATTTTTCATACAGTCCTCGATCCAGCCAGGGAACAGATGGGCCTGTTCTGAGGATGAATTAGGTTCTGTAGTATGGGAGAGTCTTGTTCGTAAGCAGTTAGAAAGTGGAAGGTATGCAGCAGCTGGGAACTTCTCAGGACGAGAAAAAGGAACCTCACGATAGATAGTCGAACAATGCCCTGGAGAATAAAACTCAATCCTCAGATTTACCACAGAGTTCACACAGAGGGACGAGGTGTGAAGTGCTTTGCTTAAGCAAAGTTTTCAGAGATGGTCAGCAATTGCATGGTCTCCATTTTTTGTAATCTCACTTTAAAACCTGATTTGCAGAAGTGGTTGGTATTCCTGTCTCCAACTGAAATTGTTGAGAGCAGTGCCTTGAATATGTAAAGTGCTACGTAATGCTCTGTCCTCTGAAAAACTAGGCCCATGTGACGCAAATTAGTGTATTCAATTTTCAGCTTAGTCTCTTAGCACCAAGTAACTCATCTGTAAAACGGGGACAATGTTTTTCCTCCAAAAGAATTTGCTGAACTTGAATTGCACAGTGTTTGTGACACAATCGAAGACCATAGTGATTAGATTGTACGTATCATGGCAAAATGCTGCAGTTTTTATATCAGGATTTGAATACTATTCCATGAATGTCTCTCCAGTCCACAAATTAAGCAATAAAATTTTAAAAAATACCAGTTCTTGAAATTTGCATGTCCATTCGTACAACAAATAAAAAGGAATTCCCATGGAAGAATGTTATATGATTAAGCACTTCACAGCTGTATCATATTCAATATTCACTGAAGAAATGAAGGTTGCCCAGGCAGCCTAGCATTTGGCATTTTCTAATATTTAAATTAATCACATTTCAGTCTTAATAATGTTCTTTTTATATTGTGTTTATGTGAAATATTATCGAAAGTAAATGAACTGTGCATCAAAGACCATTAAATGAGAAATATACATGTTTTTACCAGATAGACATGTTACAAATCTGAGTATACCTCTAAGGAAATAATGATAGACATATGTTGGTATTTGGATAAAAAGATGACACAAAAATTGACACAAACTTGACATAACAGATACCCTTTCAAATAGCACAGTATGGGTAGTTTTGTTGTTCTTAGTAATATTATTTATAAATTTACTCCAGACACACCATCAGGACTTTTTTGGGTAACCTGTGACCTAATAGATTTTTAGGAGCTTTGTGTTTAGTATAATTTAGCTGCTTCTGCTTGCAGCTTGTATGTAGTAGCAACCACTTACTGTTACTAATTTGTCATCAGTGAGAAATAAACTATAATTAAACATCCCCCTCCTTTTTTTTTATTCCAGATTTCTTTTACAATACATTCTGCTCAGGCCTGTGAACTTTGTTAAACTGTCCAGGTAAGAAAAATATGCATAGTCACACTTAGTTCATAAAAATGTTTTTCAAACATTAGGCAACTAATTCTGAGGGATTGGTGTTACGCATTCTTGGAGAAAGTCTGCAAAATCTGTTATAAAAATGTTAAAAGTGCTGTTGCCAGTTTCTAATAACAAAAAGGCTGAAATTTACTGAATTTATTATTTTCAGTTAGAAAAGGAGGGTATTTTTTTCCCTGATGTGCTTGATTTTATTCTTTCTCTCCATTCTTTTCTCTCGTTGTCCTAGTTTCCTCACAGTTTGTGTTGGTATTTATGATTTTTCAGAGCCTTACAAATTGAGCATTTTTTGTTGGATGCTGTGAGTATCTCTCTGCCTACCAGAATATCAGCATTGCAAACAGTATTGTCTTTTGAGAAATCCAGAGATGGTATTTTAATACCCTAGGAATGGCACAGCAACAGTAGGGTGGCTGGTGGGAACTGGCGGTGGCTTTGGAAATTTATAAACACCATTTCTGTAAAGCTGAAATTAATAAAATGCCATTATGAAATGAATGATAGTGCAATTAATGGTCTGGTTTGCTGTAAAAAGCTGCTGGGTACCAAAAAATCAAGGCAAAACAACAATTTAGAATCTTCTGGTGTGCAGATTGGTAGGCTGACTTGTATCAGAGTTGGGGGCTTTTACCTGTTTAATTCCTGCTTGATTGTCTGTCTGTTGTATGCTTTAGATATGGTTCCAAAAAAGCATTTTCTTTGGTCATCTCTCTTACTGTTACGGGTTTTGATGACACAGTAGTGCAATATCATGTGTACGCAGTAGAGTTTAAATATTGCCTACATCTAATCCCATAATTTTTTATGCTTTTTCTGAAGTGGTCTGATACTTTGTTAGGAGACAACAGACTGGACAAAAGAGTTTACAGATACCATTTCATAGGGACTGTTTTGTTCACAATATACAGACAGAGTTTGCCTTAGATGTGAATTTCCAGTGCACTTCAATAGACTTTTCCTAGCCCTAGTTAAAATAACTAAATGAAGATGAAAAGGGAAATATGTGCTGGAGGATCCTATGTAAATACTTCTCTTGTTTCATGTTGTAATGATCCATAGCTGTAACACTTTATCAGTAATGTTAACCTCATCTTTATTCGTGGCTCTTATCATTGTGTTTGTTCTATGGTGCCACTGACACCTAGAAAGCTTCCTTGATCTCAGTTCACTAAGGAGAAATCACCTTCCTTTAGATCTTCTCCTGAAAATTCCCTTCAAACCCACTATTCCCAATGTGTTTATTTCCTTTAAAAAAACTAAATAGAGACCTCAAGTACTGCTGTCATCTACATTTCCCTAGTGTGATATTCCTGGATTTTGTTTGCAAGTTGGTCTGCAATCAGTCTTGTAAACAGGAAGTGAAACCTTGGTTTAGAAAAACAGTTACTGATTTTGAATGTTAACCTTGAGTACTGCTTAAAGTCAACGGATACTGAAAGATGGGTGGAAAGGGGCAAATGATCAAGGAACTAAACTTGCATCCTTTTTTTCTAAACTGGGCCCTCTTCTTCTGGGCCCTCCATGTGTCCAAATTAGTCATTATTCCAAGTTTCATTACTCACACTTGAAAATTTTTCTGACGATATTTTGTTCAAAACATTGTAAGCTGCAAGTATCAAAAATAAATGGATTTGATAAATAATAGAATTTTGACTGTTCCAGCAAAACCACAGCTGGTGACACAGCTATTCAGTATTTCTGCTGTTCTCAATATAAAGGTGCCTCCTAGACAGCTCATCATGTCACTGCCCTTTCAAATATAAATTCTAATGAAATTGTAATGCTTAGATTGATCTGGAATCATAATTGACTTACTCGTCAATATGTAAAATCTGAGAAAGACAATCATTTTGGCTAAAATAACAAATTTAATTCCTTTTTCAAAGTCTTTGTTTCTCTAAGTATCATTAATCATCATTCTGAAACAAAAATCAATATATTTCAGTAAGATTTCTCTAAGCCTATCTTTAAAAAAACTTATTTTATTAAAAGAATGAAATGAAGTTCATCTGGATCATCTAAGCTGCATTCTTAGTGAATAAACTATTTCCTCTAACTTCTTCCCTCTACCTTTCCTCCTTCCTTACTCAGGCCCCCACTCCCCCAAATCACCTAGTCCGAGCCTCTAGTTGCTGGATAAAAGGTATGTCAGACAAGCAAATCACTTTTTCGGAAGTTGGTGCTAAAGCCAACAGTCCAAAGACAGAGATTAGTCCCTCAAAAAGAGTTATGTAGGTAGAAACTGCTGTTCTTATTGGCTTCATTTATGGTTTCTTTTTCTCACTAAGGATGATTGTAGCATTTAGGTAGCAGAAAAACAGTGCTACAGTAAATACTTCTGCTCCATGGACAGAATATCTGCCTTCGTTTGCATTCTGCACATTGCCATAAATTAATTGGACCCCAGCTTATGCACACGTGTGTGGTGAGCTAAGGGCTTTGGCTGGGTGTGGGTGATGATGAGCACACAGAGTACAGAGCTGATCTTTTCTACCTATAATGAAATGGGAGCTGATTTGGCACCTCTCACATCTCTCTACCACCTTAAACATCAATTGAAGTATTTCAAGATAATTTGTGTCTTTTTTCAGCCCCCTGCCCTGCTGGTATTTGTGGTTTAGTATGCTCTGAGTCTGAACAATTGCATAGTGATTTGACTGCGACAGTGACACACTTTAAATAGACACTAGTAAAACTGAGACCTAGTTGATACAGATCTGTAAGCCAAGCACTAGATATTTTTCACATGTTTTAGCCACTGCTGTATGTGTAGGGCCCCTTAAAAGACTGAGGCATTGGCTTGCTATTGCAATACTGAGCAATAATGGAATTTTCTGCAGATGCTATCAACAATAATTCTTACAATAATTATCTCTCTGGCAAAATGCAGTATTTTAAAGTTTGCAGGCCTGCTGGTATTCTCTGAGGCATAGAAAGCCTGCTAAAAGTACGGGTTTATCATTAGTGTACAATTACTGTACAGTGCACATATGTGGACCAAATATAACATAGAAAATGCAACACAAAAATGATCATTTCTAATTCTTTTATTTTAAATCTACATTTTAGGCATTTTTGTGCAACTGGTGGCATCTTCTGTCTTCATTATGGGGAGAATTTGGGGTGTAAGTGAAATACTAAAAGCTCTAAATAGCTATTTGGGGGGAAAAATGCTTTAAAAGTATGGGCCTGAAGAGCTCTGGTAACTGTAGATAAATATTGCTTCAGAAATTGTTGGAATGCCAACAGTGCTTGAGCCCCTTTGAAATGTTCAGAAAAGTTAACATCTTAAGACTATTCTAGCACATCAAGTTACTGGCGAACACAAAGCACATTTTAAGGAACAGTCACTGAGAGTGAAAACTGGATTTACAGTTTTCACACGGGAGCTCTGATTGCCACTGCTATGCTCATCTGGTGCAAGAAGCAGAAACACCGCCACGGGCTTCAGCTAATCGCTCTCTGCTCAAGTTTCAAAAACATGCAGCGATCAGTTCACAAACAAATTACATAGCGAAACGTATTCAAGCCAGTACAAACTAAACCAGCGACAGTCTACTAATTATGTTTCACTTAAAGCTCCTCTGAAACACCTGGTCCTTGCCTCTCTCCAAGACACAGTGCCCAACTAGCTGGCCTTAGGTTCCATCCCATTTGGCAGTTTCTGCATTATTATTATTTTGTAGTCATGAATGGTATGAAACTGTGTGCTGTTCCTATGCACAGGAGTGAGTTTCATACAGAATCAATAAAAGGTGAAATCGTTTCAGTTTGCCCTGAATAATTAACCACCAGAAGAAAAACAAAAGCATATTCTCAAATACCTATTGGGTTATTCATGCGTCTGTACTCAGAATTCCATATATCTCTTGGCTAGTGCAGAATGTACTTTGAAAGTCAGTATTGTTATTAAAAGAGTGCAATTTCATTCACGTGCTAATAGTTTTCACTATCGAAAATAATTTAATTCAGAGATATTTCTCGTAATACCCAGCAATAAATAATTGCTCTTCTGGGCCCTTTGTCTTAATCAATGACAAGAATGCATGAAGGTATACATTTTGAGAGAGAATTTAAATGAAGCCATTTGTTAGAAGGGCTGCTTCTTTTTCAGCTTGGGTATGCAAGAATGTGAAGGAGTTTAAAACAGGTAATTGTAAGAAGATTGCTTGTGGATCTCACTGTAACTACTGTGGCATTTTGGTATGTTATGAGAGTATTTCTCTTCAGTTTAATTGATGATTCTAAATTCACTCTCATTTTCCCTTCATATGTAGTAATAGGTACTGGTAGCCACACTAAGTCCTGGGATTGACTGGAATGACAGGTGTCTCCAAAGTTTTTGCTACTCTGGACTGGCTTTCTTCAGGGTGATAGCACATATATCAGTCTTTTCCAAGGAGGAGATTATCATCAGAAGGTCTCCCTCACTTTGATCATCCACTTAGTGCATCCTAGGTCAGATACTGCTCCCATATAGTTAAAACACTACTTGAGTTATGGTGGATCAAGCCCTTTGTATGCAGATCTCACCTGGGCAGTAACAGGAGATTCTTCCCTGGAAGAATGAAACAGTGATTAAGAGAGTTGATTAGAGAAGGGGAACCCTGCCTTCATTAGCTTATCGGCACTGTGTTCCCAGCCAACTGTGTTTATTCAAGAAGTTAGGAACCATAACCAAGTCTGCCTTCAAGTAGCTGTGCCGCTAAACCTTCTGTCTTTTTAAATGAAAATCTGAATATTTGTGACCTTTTGAAGTGAAGTGCAAACCTTAGAACAACAGGTTCTAATGTGTAAGAAATACACAGTATCTCTGTTTTTGTGCTATGTCTGTTGACTTAGGAAAGTCTAACCATATCATAGAGCCTCAAGCTAATTAACCAAATAATTTTTTTTTTTTTGTATTTTATTCTTTATGTGTAAAGTTCACATCTTAAATTGTTAGCAGATTGGAGTCCAGCCTTGGAGCTACCTCCAGGCAGAGAAGGCCCTTGTTTTCAAGAGAGGTTTTGTAGGGTCCTTGTACAACCACAGGAGGCCAATTGCAGGGTCAGGATCTCAGCAAACTTAGTAACTCTTTCTTCCCACCATCCATCTTGCAAAGTTTGATTATTTTTTCAGTGCTTCAGGTGCTGGATGTGATTATGACAGAACTCCTGCTTTCATTCGCTCTTTAACTTTAGCATTAGTAGCTACAAAGGACTTTTTAGAAGACTGATTGTGATTTTTAAATCTTGGATATTTCTAAGGGTATCTATAAAAGCATATACATCCAAGGCTCAAGGGTACGAACCAGTTGTCTTTCTTTCATCTCATAATTTTTGCAATATTCTTACGGTTTTTACTGTGAGCAGAAGGAAAAAAGAGCCCTGATCAATATTTTCCTATATAGTTATTCTAAATTGTATTCATTAAAAAATTTTTACAAGTACTAAAGGTGATCATCTGCAATGCTTTTGTTCTTCATTTTGCATGTTCTTGTTTTTGTAAGGAAATGCCAGATGAAGCATAAATTATTGGTCACCTGAAGTGGGCTATGTCTATGTTTCAGAAGAAAAAATGTCTATGAAAGAAAAAATGTCCAGCTTTCAGAAGAAAAATCTCCGCAATTTTAGTTCTGTAGAGCTTCAAAATCACTTTTAAAAATTGGTGAGAAACATCAGAATAGGACATGATGTACTTTCTCAACTAGCTCGATACAGTAGTATGTCAGAAATTACAAGAGCTATGAAAAGGGAACGACAAGCCTCATCTTTCGAACAGTGGAACCATAACGTCTGTGGCTTTAGCATTTTCTCAACATGAATAACTGGATGAGATGCTAACTTGCTTCATGTTTTACAGTATCTTAAAATCTGTCATATGTCCAAAGGCTTAGTTTTAAGTAGTTTTTCCTGGAACATTTAAGGGAAAATTTCATCTAAATATACCAGCAGTATGATTATGTACTTTGAATTGATATTGTCAGGAATTTATTTTTATTACTGCAGCTTTAATGTCCAAAGAGTAACTTGCTTAATTTTCCTAATATATAGCAAAAGTGAACAGCTGTTTTACAATTGTCTTAGTGATTTCTCAATAGTTTCATTTTTCTAACCCTCTCTGGGGAGGTCTTTACACGCACTATTGACAACTTTGTTTTCTGATCTACTGGAATGTAAGTAAGCAAATTATCAGGATAAAAAGTGCAAAAAGGATGCAGAGGAAAGGTTTGCTAAAAATGAGTTGAAATATTTTCCATCCTTTTTTACAACTGCCTTGCTGGAAACACCAGCAGCTATAATAAATTAAAGAAGTTAAATTACAGAGTTTTGTGTGCCAACTCTGTCTTAGGACAGTAATATGTTTAAAAGTTTTGTATCCTATTAACTCATGATGGTTTTTGAACAAACAAAAAAAGCTTTTTACCAAGCACATCTTATTGAATTGATACTACACTGCAAAGAAACTATGTTAAAGTTGCTTATGTTACAAAGTCAAGCATATGAAAGCAAGGAAATGGCAGACTTACAGATCTAAATCTGCTCCATATATATCTTGCTGAGGACTGAATGCCCAAGGCCCACTAGAAAACATCAGTACTATAATGCAGATTCATAGATATATTTTAGTCTCCTTGAAACTCAGTGATTGTAACATATTCTTCATGCTATTAAACAGAATAGAAACCTGAACTATTGCAAGGTATAGTTTGCCTGTGCGTTTAATGGCATCTTGTGTGATACAAGAAAAACATCATCTTGAAGCCTAAAAATCTTTTTTTTTTTGGCTTCTGGATTGCTTGTTTGTGTTGCCTTGCAAAACTGAACCCTACTGGGATTTTTTTCCCCCAGTGTAATACTTTGGTAACTGCAGTCAGTCCTTAGGCTCGAGCTGCTTTGTCAGCCTGGCCTCGCAAGTTCTGTGGTGCTGCTATTCCTGCTTTGCACTGCAAATGGGCATGAAACCAAATTCCAAAATACCACCATCTAGTAGAAAATAATTCATTCACATGCATAACGAGACCAGCTATGTACAGCTTTAGGTTTTTCATATATATCTAATTATATATTCGTTAGGGAGAGGTGGGGAGTAGAGAACAGAGGAGATGATAAAAAATGTGCTAGAGAGGTGTATAATACCAAAGGTTAAGGACATAAGCTTATCCTTTGTTTCATAATTTTTTATTGCTGAAGTTTTTTTGTTTAAATTCTTCAGACCTGTTTCATACTTGTTCTCTATGCATCTTTTTCTGAGCTCATCTTCTGCAGGTCGTTCATGGACTCATGTTTGTATTGTATATGGACTCTCAGTATGTCTATAACTGAGGCATTATTCAGAAAAGGGAGAAGAATTTAAAAATATATGTGTGGAAATGATAGAGGGTGAATTGGAGCATCCTTTCTCGTTGCAGGACACAGTTTCCGAGGACATAATTTGTTTGAGGGCTTTCAGTTTTTCTCACCAAACTGTTTCTTCATGTCTGTCTGGGTTGTGCTGCCTTTGGAGTCACCACGGTTTACCTCCTCAAATCATACTTAAAATGCTTGTAGTAGACAGATGCAAGCATGCTAGACTGGGTCCATTGAATGTGCAGATGCCAGACGTATTGGGAGTGACAATGTAAAATTAATATGTACACACTGCAATTTAAAGGAAAATATTATGCAAATATATCTGAGCGTGACACTTTAAAAGGTAGTTACGTTTTAGACACATTCATTATTTTTCTCCATGAATAGCAAGTACTTCTTCCCACCTGCCATCTCTCCCTTGTTTTCACTTGCTGTGATAGTTAGGTGTCATAATGCTGTCATAATGCTGTGACTAGGCTTTTTGGGTAGTAGAACCTTGCATGCTCTGCATTTATATTTGTGCTCAGCATTTTTAAAACAACAGATTATTCATTTAGAACTGTACCTTTAAAGCCATATTTTAAAAAAAATACTTCCTTCTATGGGGCAGATTCTGAATTGCTTTTGCTGAATTTCTAGTATACAGCAGGTCTATGTTTTACCCCTAAGCAGTATATAAAAAAAATAATAATGGCTGATGTTAAGTTCTGCCTGCCCTGCTACTTCAGACTTATATTTATGCATATTATGGTATCAGCCACTTGATAACGGAGGTAGCAAATCTACGTTCTTAGGCTTTGATGGTGGTGGTAGTTAGTTCATAGGTCACCTAACACACCAAACTAACAGCACTATTAAATGATAACTGTGGATTTATTTTCCTCCCTGAAATTTTATCAGAGAGTTAGTTCAGGCTCTTGTAATCACTTGCAGTGCACCCTTCAAACTTTAGCTGTACAGTTTCATACAAAAACAAGGAGCCACCATAGTTAAAAAAAAAAAAAAGTATAAAGCATACTTAGGCAGGCCATCTCTTCTACCCCTGCCTGCCTCACATAAATACATACCTTTTTTTTTGGTCTTTGTGAACAGTTGTGAGCCCTAATGCCTGGATTTAAATGTCAGCATTCCACGTTTGACAACTAAGCAAGCAAATGAATTGCCAGAGTCTGTAAGGAGTCACAGCTCTTGTTGAATCTTGGTAGCATTTGAAATGTCAATACTTTATTTGTCTGATCATGTCTGTCCATTAGTACCAACATGGCTGTGCTCTTAACTACTGTGTTATCTTTTCCCCCATCAAATAAAAAAAGAATGTTTAGGATAGCTGGAAAAAATACTTTTCTGAATAAAGCCCTTGGCAGGTTGGTTTCTTCTTGTTCGTGCTCCTGTGCAGAGGCTTGATGACTCCATGTTAGGAAAGTAGCAGCACACTTCCTTTAAAAGACTTGCTTCAGATCTGAAAGCCTGCTCCTATTATAACAGCCTTGCTTTTTTGAAGAGGAGTAACAGCAAAGTCAGGATCTCCATGAGCATCTCTTAGCTGCAAGGGACAGGAGTTGCACGAGAAGATCCATATGCTTAACATACTGCACCAGACATAGTTCCCTCCTCTCCTCTCAGCCACCACAAGCATCACTGATGCTCTGTCACCAAGGTGAATTTTATCTGGAAATGTACTTACGCCTGTGAGTAGTCCCATTATTTTTGTAACTATAAATCAGTAGTGTAGATTTGCTTATTGTTAAATAACATGCATTACGCTTGATTTTCTATTTGCATGTACAGACACCATAATGCTAGCATGTGCGTTCACTTATACAAATCATATAAAAATAGTTATAAACTAAAAACATAACATTGACAAAAATTATGGAATTAGGAAGATATTAATCTACTAGCAGTGAAGGTCAGAGATATTACTTGGAGGCTTAATAAATTAACCAATAGACTTGGCTATAAGCCTGTACTAATAATGCATGTAGCTGAAATGGCAACATTATGAAAATGTCGTTAGCAACATCATAGTTAGGTATGTTAACATTTCCAATTTAAGCAGGACTCATATCCTCTTACACACTTGAAATGATTGAATTTTATCTCTGAACTTAATAAAATGTATTCTATGGAACATTGCATTTTCTAATGTTTTTCCATCTGATTTTGTTTCAAATATAACTTTAAGATCCTACTTGTTTCTCTAGCAAAAAACCCACAAGCCACAAATTTCACACAGGAGCATTCACAATTCTGAATAAACCAAATAAAATTACATTAAAGAATTATAAAATATTTATACAAATTATAAATTTAATGTGTTTATATAATGTATATTACTGAAATTGTATAAAATTTTAAATAGGAACATATATATAAGATCTATATAGTATATGTTCCTTATGATAAAATTTTATTGTTTAGTATCTTGAGTCAGCCAAAAGCAAATATTTTGTTTGTATATGTGCTGAGGTTGCCCTGTCTGTACTCAAAATGACATACTTTTCTACTTTTAAAACTTCATAATTATTGGTATAGAAAGTTGCGTGAAGTTAGGAAGTAGGACTCTTTAAGGAATGATATAAGAAGTAAAAGATTGATCAAAACCTTGACAATTTAGGTATGTTCGATATTTTGAAGGAATATGAAAGTGTTTAAATTGGTATTAAATTCAAAGAGAAAAATGTCAGTTGAAGTAAGAAGGAGTAAGTGGCCAGGTAGCCAAATAAATCAGTTTGGTGACAAGAAGTTATAAAATATAGATGACAGATTATAGAGTAATTTTCTTCACACGTAGTATTTTAGCAAGAACAAGGAGATTAATACAAACTTTGTATGTTAAAATAAACAGTGGGTATCTGTGTGGTTAAGTATTTGAATGGCAATTAAATAATCCTAAAAGGTGTATAATCTTACCAGAATAATAGGCTTGATTATATAGAGTAAAAGAATTCATGTTAACCACTTTGTCCTTTAAATGGTACATCATAGGTGTAGTGTACTTCTGGGAAATAAGTTCTCTCAAAGCACAGAAATCCAAATTGGTAGTGAAGATAAAACTGGAAGAATGAAATTACTTTATTCTATATAGGTTATTATATTGCTTTTATCATCAGAGTATCTGACTACTTTCCAGTGGTGCATTAAGCTATAGGATTAACATCTGTTCCTTAGCGCTCTGCTGTTGCATTATGAATCTTGTAGACTTGGGGGGAGGAGGAGCAGGGAATCTGCTAAAACTACCTTAGATTTTAACAAATTCAGCATGTGGAAATGTACATTAAAATAGGAGGGAAGAGTAATAATGATGAAAATGATATCCAGATAGGTGAAAGAGAACAGATTTAGATGTCTTGGCTGATGCTGCAAAGACTTTTGGAAACGAAGGATAGTAAAGGGTTGCCATTTGATCCATGACCATTGCTATCTATTTCAAGAGTAGCTCAGAAATGTGCAAGAGACGCTATTAAAAGAGACAACAACCTATACAAAAGGCCAGAATTTTAGACTAGTAGATTTTAATCAGCCCAATGTTTGGAAAGGAACAAGGTTTCTAAAACCATTATCTTTGAAACTCTTCTGTGGAATTATTTCCAGAGCAAAAGGAGTTTTAGAAAATCTTCACTTTGGTAAACACTGCTGTGACCAAAAAGGAATTTTGTTATCTGAGAAATTTACTATTCTAAATAAGCAATATTGAAGAGATACTTAGAAAATCTGCATTCACAATATAAATGTACTCAAACTGAGTATTAAAGGGACAACAGAAGCAAATCTAATTAAGCTAAAAAATAAAGCTGTGTCTAGTATATGGAAAAAGCAAAAGCTTAAAATATATAAACAATCAGGGACTCAGAGACCTCTAAAAATAATCAGACACAAATTAGAAGACTATAGAGTAAAAAAATCTCAAAGAGGAAGTGAAGAGACTGTTTCAACCAAAAATAAAAGGAGTTTTCTGATATTTCAAAGACTCTGAAATTCTGCAGTATTTTAGTGTCAGTTTCTGCAGGAAGCTGCAAGAAAATTCTATTTTTAAAGTAATTTAAAGATCTTGTGCAGCTTTTGAGGGAGTATTTAAATGAATAAAAGTTTTCTGAAGGAAAATCTTAAAAAAAAAAATTTCTTAAAATCCGTGATCAGTATATACTAAAGAAGTGGCCAGTTAATTGAAGGGATAATTCTTAAATGCTATCAGACTTTAAAATGTCTTGGTCTTTAGTTTTTGCTACAGAATAACTAGAATTATTGTTTCTTGTCTTTGGCTACTTGATGTTTACAAATTTTATCTGGAAAAGTGTCTTTTCAATCAAAGTAATATGGAAAATGTGAAAAAAGTGTTTTTTTCACAAAATTTATGAGGACAGGAATTTCTTCTTTAATTTTAAAGAAAACTCAACATTTTGATCCACATCTAACCTACTTAAAAGTCCTTAATCTGCAAAACGTGTCAGAAACATCTTGAGAACAGGACCTCTCCGGATTCTTGTGAGTCACAGGGTATTCTGGAAGTGCCTGAAATGTCTTTTGTGCAGCTATTACCCAGTTTTGACTTACGTCAAATAGGAAATGAAAAATTTTTGTTGTAACTTTTAACCAGGAGGAGCACAGAATTTGATATCCATTGAAATCCTGTGTCCATCCCATCAGATACTTCAATTCATAAAGCAATGCAGGACTTGAACTTAAACCAAATATCTAGTAAAAATTATGTTGGATTTTTATCGAAGTCAGTTTATGCCAAATAATTTCCCATTCACAAATTCTAGAAAGGCAAAGCTGCATGTTTCAATTACTGTAATAAGTATTCTTTACTACTTCGTGTGAAATGGGATATTTAACAATTCAAATAAACAATTTGTAAGTGTAGAGAGGGAAAATCTTGATGGTCCAGCTTGATTCAGACTCTAGGTGGACAGGTATTACCTTCAGGCATACAACCAACAGGCTTAGGCCTCTGTTATGAAGCATCACACGTGCATAGTACCTCCAGGATCTCTGAAATTTGTTCGGTCGCTGCCTACACTTTTTTGCAGACTTCAATGAATCACACTGCACAACCTGACATCAGGAGTACAATATGTGTTTAGTAGAAATGTTTCACTCTTAATGTGCAGTGACTTATGGATTATCCTTCCTCTCCAGAAGTATGTATTCTCTCTGTAGTGATTTCCTACAGTTCTGCAAAGACAATACCACAAGCAGAAAGAAGGAATCACTCGTCATCAATAACTCTTGTTCTTTGATAAGGTCCATTGATGGATGTTCCAGTTTATATTAATTTTAAATGTTACTGTTCTGATCATCTTTACAGGCATCAGTGAAGTATAGGCGTTCTGTTGCGCTAGTGTTTTATGTATACATAATTAAAACCAGCACCAACTCTAGGCTCCCATACTCAAGATACTTCTGCGTGCTTGATTATATTGATACAGATGGTTCCCTTAATTTCAGTGAGAATGATAATTGTAGTAAACATGAGTAAGAGTTTGCATGATCAAGGCCTAGAGACCTTACACAGATCAGCTCCTCTTCTGGAGCATGGAGATAACAGGTTCTTCACTGGACATCCTGAGTAAAGGATACATATTGCATACTTTGTGCACAACATTAAATTCTATAGACTATATATTGTTAAAATCCATATAGGAAACTGGTAGTCTGTTAGAAGGTTTCTTCCCCCTAACTCACAGTCCCATTGCTGCTATTAATCCCTTGAGGATAGAACTAAGATGCTATCTGCAGAACTTAACATCTTGTTAAGTAAGTGGGCTGCTTTCAAAATTTTACATTCCATTTCTCTCCTGCTTTATAAAAGCTATCCAGAATTGCATTCCAGAAATCTGGTTGCTATGTTTCGTGCTCTGCAAGCATTGGTTACCATAGTGTTTCAGAAAAAACACCTTTTCAGGAAGCAGATACGTAATCGAATATAGTCCACAGAAGTTGTGCTGAATGAACCATCTGTTAACAAGTTGAAAGTAGTGTGTTCGTTGATTAAATGATTAGTACCCTTTAATTTCCTGTTACGATCAGAGAAGTATAAAAAAGAGGGCTTGAGACTATCTTCTAAAGCATCTGTGTATATGCTCTGAAGTCGCCTACCCTTTGAATATACCTTATTATGAATGTCTTCTGGCAGCAAAATAAACTCAGCCTCTTCAACAACCCAGACTTTCTAGAAAGCAACCCAGACAGCACACTCTACCTAGACTGTGCACATTTCTTCAGATACTCACTGCCAAGCCACTGGCACAATTAATGCCTTCTGGTTATTAAGCCAGGTTGTGTCCAGTACTGATCAAGAGCATTTTAGTCGTACTGGATCACTCTTACTTAAATCAAAGGCCATTTTGCATGCTGTTGTAATATTAAATGCAAATTCCTGTCTTTGATCTCAAAGAATTAGGCATTATAGAAATGTAGCGTATTTATACCATGTTAGTCACTTGATTGTCCTTAAGTCTATACAGCCTATGTAAGCATTTACTAGTAGTATAAAATTCCAGAAAGATGTTGAAACAGGTCTGAAGTACTCTTGTGATAATTTGAAATGAGAAATAAATGTTTTCTGCTTATTACTAGGAAAGATAAAAATACTTTCTAGGTACATGACCTTTGTTGGGCCTCTGAAATCCATCTTGTGCTGGTCAGACCTTCAGTGACAAGAATTTCAAACCAGCAACTATGCTAGCTGCTTTTATTTCATGGTTCGGCATATTTTGAGTTCTCCAATAATCATTCAGTGCTTATTTATAATACATGTCACCCTTTGTCCAAGTCTGCAGCTTTCTGTTGGTTGTCAAGTATGAACTAAAACCATCTCTTAAGCTCAAGTGTGTTTTTAGCTACACTATGGTAATATAGACTGTGGTGCATCTCCTGTCTCCTCCTCAAGAAATCAATTTGATGTTAACATCGAATTCGCACTGATACACATTTACTGGGGTAGCAGACATGTAATACAAAATCATGAAATTCAATGAGCCTAAAGTCACAAATTATACCAATTCATGTATTGTTACTAAGTCAGCAGATTGCTGAATTCATTTTTGTTGAATATATATGCATGATGTTTAATATTTATTTTCTATAAAGCTGTTCAGGATTTTTTGAGGAAAATTATCGTAATAGATTTGTCAAATCAAAATTTTGGGCAAAAGCTCTCACTTTTTAGGCAGATTTAAATTGGAAATATTTTCTCAAGTATAGAACTTAATTTCTGATAAAGACAAATAACAACCCAATAACCAGCCATCAGGTGACTAAGGTACTCAACTGATTGCATGAAACCTCACTTCAGTGCTGAGTGCCCTGTGCTGATAAGCTGTGAGCAGTCTTATGGAATGAAGCGTGGTTGTGCACAGCAATGTTACCAAACTGTGAAGGACCAGAACTAAAAAAACCCTCCTACCTAACTGCACAATGTGAATTTTACCTAGATGGTGTGGAACTGTGATTGGATTAAGATTTTGAGTTGCTTGTGCTCTAAATCTTCTGAAAAGCAAGCTAAAATAAATACTAGCTCTCCACCTGGAACACAAGTTTTAGATTATTCCTGTGAGTTATCACTTCCAAACTACACAATATAAATTTTACAATGACACCCACCAGCAATAGGGTGCATTTTTTGTTTGTTTGTTTTTGTCAGAAAATGCCAAGTCATTGAAAACACAGCTGCTTGCAGGAGAGTCATTTGCGACTTTCACTTTTGGAAAAAATATTGGAAAAGTGCATTGTAAAAGATCCCGTTCATACATTTTCAACATCAAAATTCATTTTTGTATTTTAAATACCTTTTCAGCCCTGTAACCTACATCGAAGGTATAAACAGTTCCCCTCCCCACAATCCAGCAACCTGTAAATTATACATGTATAGTGGAAGCAGAAGTTAAGATCGAGTCCTCTCTCCCCTGCCTTTGATCACTCATAGCCTGCTCAATCTTCCGAGAAGGCCCCATGCCTTTGATCTCCTCTGCCTCTGTGTTGTTTAGGTTATCTGAGAATGTTGATTATTTTGAAGTGTAGGTCTTAATCACAAAATTATGGCAATTCAAACTAAACAAAATTGAAAAATATAGCAATTTATACTAAAAATATCAAAGAAGTCAAATCTAGAATGAATATGTAAAACATTTTAATGTAAGTAGAGTTAATTGCTTCAATATAAAAAGACCCTAAAAATTTAAATTGTAGGGTTTGTGCTATTTGGACTGAGATTATTTTGCAGACCAATTCCCAGGGGAAAGATTGGAAACTGGAAAATAGAACATTGTTTCCTGTCTAGTTTTAATCAGCTTTGATTCAAAACGAATCGATCCTTTAGTCTGCTGAATCAAAAACACGCTTGATGTTGGGCTATAATGCATGTGTTCCTTCTTTTCAACTTAGAGTTACAACCTACCCAGTTTCTTTGGCCAGCACAACTGAACTTGCTAAGAATGTAAACCAGCAATGTGCGCACACGGGCCCCATATTTTTGTAATTAAATTCCAAAAAAGGTGTGTGAATGCATTTGAATATGTGAGCATATACCTGCCTGCAAGACATTCTGCTGTTTTGGGAAATACAGTCCAGATATAGGTACCTAAAGATGTACAAAACTTCTTTCATGAAATAATTATGATTATTTCACACATACTAACACTTTCTCTTTGCCCATGAGCACTGAATGGTACCCATTTTGGAGATGTGGGACTGTAATGAGCTGTAGCACAAAGAGGAATGGATGACACACAACATACGTTCTAGTGAAGGCTACTTCTGGCTGTTTGTCTACTTAGCTACTGGCGGCTAAGCAAAATGCTGCTTTTAAATTACATTCCATAACATCTCATTTAAGTCCTGAGCAGCCAGGACTCATATAGAGTCATACAGGAAAGGTACACAGTAAAAATGTAAAAATTGTTTACCATTGATTGAGAAATCAATGGTATGAAGAATGTCCTTGCAGCATCTGTATTTTCCTGATTTACATTCAGGTCAAGAATGAGTCCTAGGCAAAATAAGTGGCCCTGAAGGACCCCTGCTACACAACCTGCTGCACAGTAGGGAGCAGGAAGCCATCTGCGCTTTCTCCTGAGTTATGTGTTTGTGGTCTGTGAGGATTTTAATTCTGAAGCCTAGGAGAGGACTGCTGTTGTGAAGATGTTCCCTAGCACTTACGCACGCAACTTAACCAAGCGCTGCAGCAGTATTTGAAGGGGAGCACTGGGGTGAGAATTATATTGGGGCAGCTCTAAGCAATAAGCAGTGCTGTTAAGTCAGGAATTAATAAAAAGGTTTCTGGCTTGAGTTCTGGCTGTACTTGTCCTTGTCTTGAAGAGGCATTAGTGAAAGAAGTCGACATCAATTTATTGTTTTATCAGAAATAAAAGGGATGTAAAGAATTATTTGTTGTTTACTCTCTTTGCTAGCTAACTCTCTGTGTTTACTCTCCTCATCCTCTAGTGATGTGTCCCACAAGGTAGCTTTAAATTTCAGTTTTGAAAGGTAGTGGTTAAGCTGGTGCAAACTGAGTAGGCTTTATTTAGAAATTACTGAATTTAGCGTAGTACTTATGATTCAATGCAGCGTATTTAAATAGTGTGCAATGTCAGGTATTCCATGCTTTGTTTTCATGTATTTCTGAAAATTAATGTATGAAAACAAGTCTTTGGTATGTTTTGATTAAGAATTGGAAGATCATATAACTTCATTTCTATTTATGGAAGAGTGACATACTACAAGTTTGTTAATTTGGGAAATATAGGTGCTTCAGGTCTTTTCATCTGAACAGTGAGGATGATAGTGCTCGGCTGTATTTGACATAGACCTGCAAGAAAGAAATGAGGTAAAAAGGATGTAAGAAGAGTTTTTTTATATCTAAGACTAGGTGTAAGTGAGGGGGTTGAATGCTGCACCTGTTGGACAGAAATTTTTTAATGTTTCTGGAGTGAGAATACTGAAATAAATGTGGGATGAAGCACGTACGCTGAAGGAAATGTCTGTGGCAAAGCTTTTCCTATCATCATCTCTTTGATTTGGTATTTTATAACACCACAGTATTTTCACCTGAGGTACTCTGTTATTTTTGTTGAGGCAACTTCACATCTTTATGTGCCTACAGGATTACCCCTAAGAGAGTAAGCTTTTGGGAAATGGGAGCTTGCTTTTTGCTTGGGTTTCACTGTGCGCTCCTCAGAGCATCATCGCTCCTCTGGCAGTGCAGCCTTGCCTCTATGTGGCGGAGAGCCACTTGCCCTACTGCAGCTGTGCTTCATAGCTAAGAACAGAAAGGTTGCTCTTGTTTGCCCAGGGGAGATGCCTTCATACTGCAAAATAGTTACTGGAGAAAGCTCATTTGAATTCTAGGTAGCTGTTTCCATTAATTACATTTGCACACTTTGCTCTTTATGAATATCTGTGCTTTTAGTGGAATAGCTGATCTTACAAAGTCTGTGAAGAAAGCTTTTCTTGCGTGAACAAGAATATTTGCTGAGCATAACTCAGTTTTTGCTGCCATCTATTTTTAAAAGTTTTCTTTTTCCAGTAACAAAGCAGAAAGAAGATTGTGAAGTTCAGATGTCTAACCATATAGCCTAAGTAGCAAAAAGTTAAAACAAATAGGCTTCAGATAACCCAGGGAGGGAAGTTTAGAGGAAAAGAGTTAATAAAAGCAAGGCCGTTCATGAAAATTTCAGAGCAGAAAAATTGCAACTAAATTTACAATGAATGACATCTCTAACCCTTACCACAGAGCGTCTTGCTCAAGTCTCTTAGTTCTGTGATGTTAACCTTAAAGCAGAAAAAAGGGAAGGCACAACGCCATTTAAAGATAAAATTAAGGTAGAAAGCAGATGATAAATTGTTATTTGCATGCATTTTACAAATAGTTTTTTTGCCTCTGTATTCTAGAGCCTTTCAAAATATGGTCTGTAGAGCAAGGAGTTTTTATTTTCATGTGAAGTGCTATGTCGTGCAACACAGTATATAAAAGTTAAACAAAAATACTTAATATATCTAGCCCTCGCATGTCCTGTTTATTTTGTGTGTTAATTTTAAACTTTTAACATGTAGTGATTACATTTATGCCTCCCCCAGTTTTGTGTTTAAGAGCAAACACATTAAAAGAAAAGTAAACATTGCCCACTTCATTCATTCCCTTTCCTTTCACTCTGTGACTGTTGCCGTCTTTTTTTCCAGTTCTCCACTCAGCCTTTCTCTCACGGTTTATGCAGGGTTGCCATGGCCCCGAGAAAGCTCCACTTTTTCCTTTCCAGGTAGTTTACAAGCTGTCTGTTAAGCTAGGAAGGTCGGGGTGCCAGTTGTCCTGTGCACAGCCGTAGTAACCATGCTAAACTGTGGCCGGGAACTCCCAGCCCAGTCCAGATTTCCCTTCCTCGTTGCCTTCCCCTTCCTGCTGTTTGGGTGTTAGAAGAATAAAACAGTCCCTTCTTCTCCCCTTCTGAGTTGCAGTGCTGCTTCCCTCCACCTGGCCATTCTGCCTGCTCCAGCTAGATGTGAATGAGACCAGACACTCTGGCAGATACTTTATTTTTGTTCCCTTTGTGTCATCATTGCATTAGTTCATAGGCAAAGCGCTCATATTCATCTACATCTCTAATTGTTGCCTGGCACATATGTGAGTGATTTTTTTTTTTTTAACAGCTTTTTAACATCCTCCTTCAATACTAGTGAAGCGAGTACTCCTTCTTGAGGGCTAGCCACATGATAAAGTGTTTTTCCACACAGACAAATAAAAGTGACTGTGTGGAGTCCTGTGCCTGTCGTCTCTCAAAGGCTGCTGCTCAGGTTCCTCCACTCAGACTGTATATTATTTCTAGTTAGTGGCAAACACCCATCTGAGATCTGCAGGTCAGGCTGTTTTCTTGTCCTTTACAACGTGCTTTTGCCAATAATAATAATAGCAATAAATTTAAAACAGAATCTGTATTCATTGTAGTTTATATGGTGAGTTCCAATCAGTTCTCATTAAACCATTATTTTCACCTTTGCTGCAAATGCATGCAGGTTTATAGGTTGCACCAGCGTGAGTTGTTAATTTGAAGACAGTGACATATTTTGGCCTAAAAATTTTTAT
The DNA here is from genome assembly GCF_036370855.1 of Dromaius novaehollandiae. Taxonomy (NCBI): domain Eukaryota; kingdom Metazoa; phylum Chordata; class Aves; order Casuariiformes; family Dromaiidae; genus Dromaius; species Dromaius novaehollandiae. The sequence continues at coordinate 110,368,499 of NC_088098.1, forward strand.
GGCTAATGGTGAAATGTAAGATGGAATGAACTGAGCTTGATTTCCACATGCCCTCTCAGAAGAAAAAAAAAAACAACTGTTTTGATTTGTTGACCCAAATAAATCAATAAGAAAATTATCAAAACAATCAAAAAGGAATCTCAAGTTGCTGTTTCCGCATAACTGTTAATTAAAGTCAGCAGAATTGGCTTTTTGAGTTTTATGAGCCTGAAAGAGCTGAATTTAGTTTTTACTAACCTCAGAGAGGTCCCAAAGATCTTCGTGGGAGAATGCCCCAGTGTGTCATTTTTACAGTTGAAGCTTAATGATAGGCAAAATTTGCTCGTGATCTTTCTAAGTCAGTGAGTTGCTTTACAATGATCCTTGAGGTCCAAACTGTATGACTACAGCGAAAAGTATTTGGAGTAAAAAGCAGGATTTCCACGTATAATAGAAATAATGGATAATGGCCTAAGGACTAAGTGGCCTTCTTTGAATTGCAGTGAAAAGTATCTGGATTAAAAACCACGCACATGGCATTTCGCTCTGACAGGGAATTTGGGAGAGTTTATACAATGTCACTGTATCAGAGGGCTATTCTGCTTTTGGCCCTTGTAAAGCTCTCGATCTGGGAAAGAGAGACATGAAATTGGGCATTGATTTATTGTGGCCACAGCCCTGAAGCGTGGGTCTCTTCTGACAGGCACATCTCACCTGTTGACCAAAGAGAGAGGGATCTCAGGTGCATTTACTTGACAGGGAAAATGGCGTCATTCCCGTCCTAAATTATTGTATCCAGCGTCTCCCTTTTCCTGCCCTTTGCCGTTGCCAGAACCACAATAGCTGCCCTGTCTCCTCATCCTCTCTGCCTGCCATTCTGGGGCTTCTCAATTCATCAGGAGATGGCAGGGAGCTCTCTCCTTCCCCAGCTGCACCTGCCCCTCCTGCGCCTGCTCTGCAGGTCCCACAGCTCCTGTGCTCATCTGGACAGCGGTGGGGGCTGCCTTGGTGCTGTCAGGGCGCCCCCAGGGTGCCCTGGGCTCCCTGGTCCCACCCACGCCCAGGGGTCATTGGGCCTCCTGCCTATAAATAGCTGGGGACATCTCTCGGCGCTTAGAAGTCGCTTCAGCCGCCCAACTCCCGTGTGGTAACCATCTCCCTCTACTTCAAAGCCGCCTTTCTCACACTTCCTTTGGTAATGAACCTTCAATTTCCTTAAAGTAAATAAAAGCGAAACCGAAAGGAACTATAAAACAAAACATAAAAGTAGCTAAGAGTTAGAGCAGTTATGGCCTGCAGTATTCGTGAGGCCGTTTTCTTCTGTCCTCCTGCTGCGGTTTCTAGGCTGCTGTCTTTCACGTTGTTTGCCGTTCCTTAACAGTTTTTAGCGATGAGCTCTTTAGAGCGCAGCCTTGCCTTTCCACGTGCATTTGTGCGACTGTCTGCTGATGCCCATAGGTAAAATGGGCTCCTCCCATCCGTCCGATTTGATTAATGTCAAAACCAGAGAAGTTACCACGTTTTAACATCTATTTTGCAGTAACAAGTAAGCTTTTTTTGTGTAGAAGCTCTGACTGGATTTATGTTCAGCTGGTGACAACACTGAGCTCCTAGATACATTCTTTTGTATAGCCTTTTTAGGTGCTAGGAGGATGTATATTTGTTGCTCATTATTTTATGTGGTATTTTCATTTGAAAGTGGCATTTTATATGACATTTTACTTCAGAACAATAGATGGGCAAAACTGAAATTTCAGGTCTGAAGCAGAGGAGTTAATGTCCATTATTTAGTCTATTTAATAACGTATCTTTTATAAATTCTTTCGGAGTGCATCTCTTTTCAAGAAAGTATGGATGAACAGTATTTAGAGGAAGGGAGGGTGCTGACTGGTCTCAAATGTGCTGGTTTGCAACCTTGCGGACCAGCTGTCCTACCCAGTTGTGAAGATGGGAGGGCTCAGATGAAGGGGTTTGTGCTGCTGGAAACACAACCAGCTTTCTCAGGAGACTGCTTTGAGGAATATTGCAGCAATATTGCATCCCCACTGTTACTAGTGGGTATTGCTGCACACATGTATAATTTGAGCTAGATAAAATCAGGAGGTTATAAAGAGAGGGAACAAGAAGAGAGGAGAGACCTGCTATATCCTGGACTTTTTTCCTTAAGAAGAAAAAAATGTCCAGGGAATGCTGTGTTAATGCAGGCAGAAATGAGTGCTGCTTGAAATCAGAAAACTTGCATTATACTAAGTCCTTTAGTTTGGGAAGCATTTCGGTATGTTATAAAGTAAAGTTGCAGACTAGGCATGTTTACTAGACCTTTAATTGCTACGTTTAGTGGAAAGGCCCCCCCCCCCGCCTCCTTTTTAAAGACAAGAAGCCAGAGTTTGCTGTGCAAATGAAGCAGGCTTTGCAAGAATCAGATTCACTTTGGACGACTCTTCACATTCCTAGTCATCATTACATTAGGCAGCACAATCCCATCTCTGGTTGATGGGCAGAAAAAGTGGGCAGCCTGCCAGGTAGACGTTTCCATGGCTCCCAACCCCCAAAGGTGATGCGTTTTTCAGCTAATTCAATGAAGAGTGGGCTGAACTTTGGGTATAAACTAGACAATAGCTGCCTTCGCAGTATCAGCAGAATGGTTTATGGGAATGCACTCCACATTTGGCAGAGAATCATGTGACCTTACGGCTGAGATTTTGTGATGGTGCCAACGGAGACTTGGAAAGCAGCACCCGTTCCGACTTTTTTCCTCTTTTCTTACATGGCTCAGAAAATGGTGGATCTTAATACTTGACTTTAGCCAGACTCAGCAAGCGATTGAGCTTTGAAGCACAACTTTGCCTTTATTCTGGCTTTTTTTGGCACACCACCAGGAGGCTGTCCCTTTCACGCCTGATAAATTCTGCTTCTTATCTCTAAATAGAGAAAGGAAAGAAAGAAAATATAAGCAGAATATTTAGACTTCATAACTGAATTTTAAAACTACAAGTTGTATTTTTTATTGCTGATCTGTACTTTAGAACGACCCTCCTGAGTGTCTGAAGGATAAAAGTTTTTTTTTTTTTTCCCCTCCTGTTTAATGAACAGGCGTTCGAACTGGGCAAACAGGGCGACAGCATTGAACATGAGATCATTGCAGCATAGTGTAGCAAACTGGCACCCTGCCTTTTCACCCCTTTGCTTCGGCAGATTTGTGCAGTCCCCATTTATAAAATCAGCACAGGGGCGAGATGAATTTTCTGGTCTCTCCCCACCTCTAGTCCTGTGCAGGCAGTTGCGGCAAGGATTGGTGCAGCTTTTGCGCAGTGCTTTGTGCTTGGAATTCCGAGAAGAGCGAGAAAGAAGACAGGCATCCTGGGCTTATTCCGAGAAATAACAGGAGCCCCTGAGAAGAAGAAACAAATCTGAGTTTGTCCTACATACAAGAGTGCAGAAAAAAAAGTGACTCTCCTGCTTCCAAAAAAAAAAAAAAAAGCTGGCATGTTTAACTGCAGAGACATCAGGATGTGTTAGAGCTTCTTAAAACAATATAGCAAAATGAACCTAAGTGATTGATTCTGTTAGTAGAAACAAAAAAGAAAGAAGGAATTTTTTGTTTGTTTGGCTATTGCTTAATGTAGCAATATTTGGCACTGGGTGAAAACGTACCTTTCATATCAGGTATAGCTTCTTTTTCTTTTTTTCCTTCCTTTTTTTTCATTTTAAACCTTGTTTTGAAACTGAGTCCTTGTGTATTAATTTTAACATGGTCAGCCGATGACACTTTTTTAAACTAACTTTTTTTTGGTGTGTTTGATCTAATACTGCTAAAAATAGAACGTAAACAAGAAAACGAGGAACTGTAGAAATAAGTGGTTAGGCACATTTTGTCTAAGCTAAGTACTGGGGTTGTGCAAAGATCTTTATGTTACATTTATTCAGTATAAGCTTTAGGTATCTCTGAGAAAGTTGTGGGTATTTAGATCTGGTTGCTAAGGAAAGTAAATTCTTTTTTTATAAAGTGTGACTCATGCTTTCAGTTTCTAAAGAGAGGAAGAAAAAAATGTGTTAAAATATAGGAAAGGATCACTCTTGTAACCAGTGTATTAAAGTTATTACTGAGTTAATTCATATATGAGTTTCTTACGATTTGTATCTAAAGCCATTACAAAGAAATCAGTGTAATAAGCACTGGAATAAAAGGCACATTATTGGGACATTCATGAAGAAAGCCTGGTTTGCAGCTAGTAACAGTGACTATTTTAAGATGTTTGGTAAAGCAGCACTTGTCCAAGAATAGCTGAAAACAGTATTTAAGATATCCATTCAGAATGTTTGTGATAAGTGCATGCAAAGTTACAGTAAGTTTTGAGCATATGACTGCTTTAGCACACCCTTTTTTAAAAGCATTTCTCTGTCCGTTGTAACGTATTACTAGGTAAATAGAACAATGTGTAACAAAATTCATTTTGGCTGATATATTTTAAAAAGCTCAACCAGATCAGTGTTTTACGTATTTTGGATTTTTTTTTTTAAATATTTCCCATCCTTTTGCATTTACGTTAAAAATACAGAAGTCTTCAGCTAGAAATTACTTTGAAACTCATCAGAAATGCTGATATATTTATTAAAATGTTCTTGATAGCTTTTTCTCTAATAAAAACCTTTGAGATTTAAAAATAGGGCTATTTTAACATGTACTTTTCTTTGTATACATTACCGATTAGACAGTAACTTCTAAAATTATATACTAATTTTGCTACCTTATATTTCCTTATATTTTTGTTGCTCTGCAATGAATTCTGGGAAATTACTAGATGGAGATCTTATGTATATGACACATATACCTCCATTCGCCCATTTATACAAGAAAATGTTTATAAGATTTATGGTGATATTTCCCTCCTTAATAGTTTTGTTAGAGTAATTAAGTATGTCTTTAATAGCTATGTCTGTCGAAAAAAGCTATGCTTGCGTTGCTTGAAAGAACATTTTTCATTTGTAAATCTTAGCACAGTAATCACGTCTTTTTCCTTAAAGTTTTACAAGCATTTCTTAATTTAACCCATTCAACTTATTCCAGTATTTTTTTATGAAGTTCTATATCAAATTACATTATTATAATCACCGTTTGATAAACCCTTTTTATTTCAGTTAAGCCTGATCCTTCACTTCTGGAATTGCTAATAAAAGCTAAATATTTGTTGAGTGAAAAAGAATTAGGAAATACTAAATAAAATGGTCCCTTTGCCAAAGTGTGTATGTTTGCAGCATGTCTTCACATGGCCTTTTGAGAGGGGCATCAGCAGTGTGTCAGTTTTATACCTTAAAAGCATAATTACTAATTTTGTACGTGTTTCATGTTGTTCTGAAAGCACCTTTCATAGACCAGATGTTTGAAAATCTTCCTCTATTTTTTTTTCTTTTTTTAGTAAAAGGAAAATTTTAAAATGAAATGGCAACTGAAGAAGTTGAATATACCAGAATTCAGCGAAGGTAATACAGTGGTCTTAAATATTTTTCTAGTATCTGTTAAAGAATGAAAGTTCATGGCAAGAGCAGTTGAAGCAGTTTAGCTTTAAAGCAATTTCTTTCCCTAAGAGAGCCTAAAATATCATTTTGCAAATATATATTAAACTTTTTCTCTGATTACTTTCTGTTGAGAATATTGCAGTTTGGGTAGCCTTTATACTTTTTGCTTCTATGAAGCTTTAGACTAAACTGGAAGAGGAATATATAAGTTGCTCTTTTGTTGTGTCTGATAGACAATATAGCACATATTTAGTGGTGTATAACTAAAATGCAGTGATCAGTTCTTTTTGGAACATTGAATATCTCTTCTGTTTACCAAAAAAAAAAAAAAAAAATCTGAGAAGCAATCTTACAGCATTTATTAGAATCATTCAACACAGTATCTATGCAGCCTGTATCCATACTTTTGGTACTAAGATAAATATTTTAGTTTGAGAGCATATCTGATATATTCTAACTCTTCAGCATCAGTAGAAAATAATTGCAAAGATGTCATTCTTTCTGAATGCAGAAATGTTATATATAAAATGAAAGCAAGTTTAAAACATACTCTTCTAGAAAGTAAATTATGAAAATTATTTCTGTTATGCAGTGAAGGTACACTAGACCTTACAAGATTTAATCCACTAAAATTTTTAAAAAGCACAGTGGTCATTTACTGATATTCAGCTGCTGTTACTGAACTAGAAATATATGTTGCAATCTGCAAGAAAATGAAGTGTGGGCCTGATTCAAAAGCTCCGTTATTGGCAAAACTCATTCTCCTGAAAGGGGTTTTGTCCAACTAGCAATGGCAGAATCAGGCCTTCAGTGGGAACTAATGGAAGGCAGTCATTAAAATCTTGTTCAGGTACAGATTTCAGTAAACTGCTAAAATCATAAGAGACCTTTCTGCAGCACCTGTTTTTAGATGATACCTACTTCTTATGCCTGTATTGTACAAATGTATTTGTGACTATATTGTTACAAGCTATCCTCGTGTCAGATACTGTGCTTTTAAGATGCAGTATTTATAAATATTTTCATTTAAAATATGTAGGTTATAAAACTGCATCTGTGTCTCACCTTTGTGACTTCCTGAGTATTGCCTCAAAGGACCTATTTTCAGTCTGTTGCATAGGACACTCTACATTCAGTGTATAATAATTTGTATTGTACTGCTTATCGGTCCCAGGAAGAAAATATTTATTCTGGGAGTTAATCCTGAAATTTTACAAGATTACCTTTCTACTTGCAGTCTTATTTATTAGAGAATAGCATTGATTAGAGAATTAGTGAATAAAAAATAAAAATGAACTTTGCTTGGAGCAATAGGCATTGCTTAATCAACAAGTTATTGTGAAGCAGTACCTAGAAACTTTGTAATATGAAGAAAGAGTTAGGCACTATAGCACTGTATGAGAGCTGCACTCCAGCGTGCCTCATTGCCTTTCAGATTTAGCAGGTTGATTTTTATTTTGGGTTCTAGTATAGATAAGTGCTCAGACACAAAGCACAAACCTGTATTGTTCACTTTTATCTTACTTCTAATTACGGATTCCAGTCTTGCATGCTGTATGCATACTGTAGTCAGATTTAAGTTGTTGGGAGTTCATCAGTAAGGCATAGTGTGCTCAGAAGGACGTGAATTCCTGCTGAAGACAAAACAGTCTGTTGTGCAGTCGGTCTGTAAAAAATGATTTTTCTTCCTTTTGCAAAAAACAAACAAGTTACTTTTTGAGTGTCTTTGGCTTGTTTGACGCATCCACTATTTATGCAGTTATACTCGAAGTAGCCTTCTTTGCAAATTGATTGTAGTATTTTTACTCTTCAATGCTCGTTGATACAGTTGCTTCATATATTTGTTTGTTTGAAGTCTTCTGCGTCTCAGTTTAAAAGGAAAATGCTAATCAGTGATGCCAATTGGCATAAACCCGTAGATCCGATCTTGTGTTGAAACGTACTGCACAAGCTCGCTTCTATGGGTCTGTGTCAGTATGGTGATCTGGCAAAACTTTATGCAGCATGCACTGCCGGGGTATTTGACAACAAACCTGAGTGAGTGTTTCAAACAAAACTAGACATTGTTTTGATGGAATGCATCTCATGTCCATTGCCTTATCTTCAACTTGATTAAGTGATTTTGTTCTCTTGTCTGTTGCTTTTAAGCACCTTTGGCTTAATATCTTGTTAGGATTTATGAAGACATGTGAGGGAATTAAAAGGTTTTTACAGAGTAAGGGTAGGATATACCATTTGCTAGCTTTATTAATATACCAGTACAAGGTATTATATTCAAATAAGAAAAAAATAATTTAAATATCTGCTTGATTTTCAGTGTTAAATAAGGCCAAATGGCCATTTCTTTCCAGGAATGTAGTTGGACTTGCATCTTTCCTACAAATATATATATATATATATAAAATAACTATATATACACATATATATATGTTTATATATATAGAACCCACATATACATATGTTTATATATATGTAAGCAGGATAGAATTCCTACCTCTCTATTCACAGTCTGTCAAAATCTGAGACTATGTCTTCTCATCTTAAATGTGGAGAATGACTGCAATTTCAGCAGTTCAAAGCCTACCCACATGGGAAATACATAGGCCTGTGGCTGTCACATTTCAAAGAAATAATGAAGAAGCGAAGAAGACTTTATGGTCACCGTTGGAAGCTGTGTGCATCCGGGTTGAGGTAGTAGGTTGTATGGTTTAGAGTTACACCCTGGGAGTTAACTGTACAACCTTCTAGCTTTCCTTGGAGCACACTTGAGCCATCGAGGAATTCATCATCACTTTAATCTGATCAGGGAAAGTATGCAAAAAGGTATTGTGTCATGGCTGTACATAATAATCACTCTGAGGCTTTATTGATGTTGAAATACTCCTGATTACTTGATTATTTCATTTACATCCTGTTATGAACAATGCTAACATGTTGTCTTAATGGACTGTGACTATGTACTGCAGACACTTAGGAAAGACTGATGATGATTTTAATTCCATTAACAGGAAAGCATTAAAAGTTTATTTTGGTTTATAAATTCATAAAAATATCAAGTATTTATTGCTTTATTCTTTCTCCATAGAATTAGCTTATTCTACAGAGTTATTTTTTGGGGGTTATATAGATGCACATTCTTTTTAAGGGGAAAAGAACAAACCTTTCTATCGTTACAGTACTCTGCAAAAACTATTACATTGTGCTACTTGGATAGTAGGGAACAGTATCACAAGTTGATCCTGATCTTCACTTGGATTTATGATATTCTTTTTGTGTGTACACAGTTCAGTATTATAAGCACAGATCTAGATAATCTGTAACCCCATGTGTTTCTAGCTTTTTCGTGATTTATATAGAGTTCTGCCTAAAAATCTCATTCTGGAGTTACAGCATCCAGATCCTCACACAGCTTGTCAGTGTCTCTGAGGCCTAACCCACAGTGCTCTTGTTATTTTGTGCCCCAACTTAAATTCTGACACATCTTCGTAACCCAGCAGGAGCTTCAGAAGTCATGTTCCCTAATGCGAATATTCCCAAAGTGCAGGGCACCACTTCCATATGAAATACATTTCTGCTCTGCCAGCTTTGTGAGCCAGCCAAATGGGATGGTAGCTCTTAGCTCCAAGGTCCTCCTCCCTTTTGGGATTGAGTGCCACTAACAGAATTAGCACTCTTCAGACCTTATGTTGCCTGCATGTGTGACACACCTTTTTAAAGAGCAATGACCAGAATGTACAGATGGAAAAAAATATGTATTTGACCTCAGTCAAAATAGGACGATGAAGGTGTACAGATGGAGATCTGCTTGGTATTTGTGCCTGGAATTGTGCATTCCCATTCCATGCTTTTTTCCCAGTCTTCCTTGCCTTGGAAGAAGAAAAAAAATCAAGTTAAGTGTGCACATCTTATGGGCAAGTATCTTATCAAAGAGATAAAAATAGTGTTTTCACAGTTAAGAAACAGTCCAGAAAAATCAATGGCATGGGAGGGGAAAGGACTGTTCCCCTAAATCTACCATGACTTTTTAAGTGAGGCCTGCTTCTGAAACACACCTTAAAGATGAGTTCTTATCAGTGTGATAATATTCGGCATTACTGGCAAAGTAAGCGCACCTGAACCAGAGGATGACTCTGATTCTAAAGCAGTTTACAAAAGCTGATATTGTCTGTTTCCACACACTTTTCCATAAAAAGTGAAAAGAGTAGAACTTAATAAATTTAATAGTATTATTAATAGTAAATATTCCTAATTTTGCCTAAAAGGACTTACAATTTGTTAGTAGAGGGCCAAAGAGTTGAGCCATGCCCTTGTGGTGCTGTGATTAGGGGGACACCACTGATGTGAGAAGTGGGTATGCCACATCCCTGCAGGCTGCGGAGAGGGTGAACGTGGCTGTCCCGCATGACGGCAAGGGCTGTAATCACAGAGCTCCTCTGTTAGCAGTGAACAGCTCTTTTTCCAGCATTTTTTGAACCGCTCCGTTTGTTGCTTTACAGGTGACCATAGCAAAATGTTTGACATTTTCATTTTTCTGTTTTTCTGCTTTACTGGAAAAGTTAAACGTTCTTGTTACAAGCGGATTCGATGCTTGCTTGTATTTTGTTTTTTTCCATTCAGTTCCACCTGTTCAAAAATCGGTTACTTAGAGACTTCTGTATTTGACTTTTTCTACCTCCCCTTGAGGCTTGCCTAACCGCTCTCCTACATAAGAAAAAAAAGGAGATGAAAATGGATTTACTCTCTCTTTTTGATAGCATTTATTTTCAGTGACTAATGTTCGTAATAGGAAATTAGTACAGAGGATGACAGTTGGGTAGATGTACAATGGATTTTAAGCGCTGGTCTTAAAGCATGTAGGAAAGAGGAGAGAGGAGGTTGAGTGAATCAGAGCTACTCTGAGCTAATGGAAAATACCAGCTTGTTTTAAGGGGACAGTGGCTAAATGGGGGGATGGAGAGGAGCCCTCCATTGACCAATGAAGCTGAACAGGGGCCACTCGCCAGCTGAATAAAAACTGTGATATCCTCTGTGGATTCAGAAGTACCCTTGTCACCAGTATGTTGTCCTTTCTTTTTTCTTTCTTTTTTTTTTTTTTAATTTCTTTTGTAGTTTAAGTCCACAGGAAAGAAACATTGTAATTGCTGTTTTCTGCCAACAGAGCAACAGGTGTTCAATCCTTTTATATTAATTCTTCAATTAGTTGCAAAATAAAGGGGATTGTTTATACTAAGCTGAACCAAATAGAAATGACTGATGCAGAAAATTTGGGAATGTTTCATCTGTCCTTCAAATGCATGATAAATTTATAATTCTATCCGCCATAGTTACAGGTTGCAATTTTCATTGCAGCATCATTAATTTTCTGTATTTCTTTTTCTGTTCCTTATTGTATTTTGTTACCCTGAAATGTGCAATACATTGTTTTGGTGAGAGTTATCAAGTTACGAGCAAAAATGAATGAGACTGTGAGGTAATTTTGAAGCGGATTAAGGTAGAGAATGAAAAACAAAGGGAAAGAGGTCTATTAAGAACAGCTGGATAGAGTTGGATGTTCTGTGATTTCATTTTAAAGCCACAAAACATATTGTCTGTTTTAGGCAAAGCCGGGCATTTTTTACCTTGAAAAGCTATTGGAGTATTACTTGGTCACGTAGTATTCAGCATGATACTGGTTTGGGGTTCTGTTATAGGAAATAAATGTACTTTGCAATGTGGCTAAACATGAGTGTGTTCCAAATAGAGGGCCCACTTAGCAGTGTTTATTCTAGTCGGCAAACCGTATTGTTGTGGTCATGATGCCTTTTCCTTGTCTCTTGCGCGTAGGAAAAATACCTATTAGGCTATCTGGGGACAAAGCTTGAGATCCAAATGGTCTGCAATTCCTATTGGTTTCTTTGGGAGGTATCGGTGTTCAGTATTTCAGAAGTTTGGTCTTCCAGAAAAACTGTCTTCATTAATGCAGAGACACTGACCAGGCCAACACACTTCTGCTACCACAATTTCCGTGGTGAAGATTAAGTGTGATCCAAGGCCTGAACCCTGCTTCCAAACGCAGGAACTTACAGCATGTTGAAAACCCGCTTTAATGCCAGATCCTGTTTGTCTTAAGAGTTAAGTCATTTCAGAGAGGTGGGGAGAGTTTGGATTTCCGTCTGCAGCCCAGAATGCCTTTGTCCAGAGACGTGTCCAAAGAAAACATAATTAAAGGGTCATTTCTGAGCTGTTAATTTTGGGTCAGAATCACTAGTAGCGTCTGGCCATTTTGAGCCCAGCCATTTTGAGCTCCTTCAGTCGAACAAAGCTGCCGCTAATCTGATTTACCAGTGTAGTTAGAGCAAGTTTTGAGCGATTCTGTGTTGCTGAAACAGCAGAGAACAGCTGAAAATAAGTAAGTGAATATGGGTCAACATAGTTGGTACAATATGTTTTAAGATTTTAGAGATAATCCTATAGATTTACATTATGAAAGCTGAAAGTCATTATAAAATGTCATTTTCATAGCAGATATACTTTCTCTTTTGTTCTTCCACTTAAATAAAAGAAAATGATTGGTTTCATTTTATCTTACGCTTCGTTTAACTTCCTGTTGTCTTCTAATCGGTTAAATTTCTTTAGAGGTTTTTGGGTAAAGAATGTGGTAAAATATTTAAAAGCAGGCCCAGAAGATGTTTTCTTTGTGAATCTGTTCCTTAAAAACCACAAACAACCCTTACTAATCTCTAAAACTTGTTTATTGAAACTCTCCAACAAGAGACCTGTAATAGGTTGCTTAACTGATAAAGTTGGAATAGAAGTGCACTTGACATTTTTTGAATTTTTTTGCATGGGGTTTCATATGACATTCATTTATCTATTAAGAGCAGCTTCTGGTATTTTTAATAAAGCTCAAATTAAATACGTCTGGCAGGCTCTGTTTAATTGTGAATATTGCTTTTACAGCATAGTTAAATACAAGATTGAAAAGCTAATGCTTTTGCAGTATATAGTACAGAAGAATTAAATTATTTCAGCTTTGTCTTTTCTCACATAGTAAAAATATTTACATCTGAGTGATCTTTTTGGTAGTGTTTAATTTTGTACAAAGCTTCTGGATATTTCAGACATATTTTATTGAGAATGATATAATTTATATGGAAATTTCAGGCAAATTCTTGTTTTACTCCTTCTACCCCTTCTTTAACACTGCTTAAGGAAACAGTAAGAGAAAGCCTCACGTTGATGAAGTCTTTTTAAGAATACTTATGAAATCTGAATAAAAAGTCAAAGATGATGTTTCTTTCTGTTTTCTAGCATGACGTACTTGTTTGTTCAGAATTGTCTGTATCCAATCTCCCTATTTCTTCTTTTGCAAATGTGATTGGCATATTACTTGAACTTATTTAAAAATAGCCATGGATCCTGTTGGATCCTGCTGCCTTGCTTTCGCTTCCTTTTAAATACAGAAATATCACCCCTAAACCATTCTGCTTTGAGCCTGACTGATGTAATTGACTGGCTCGAGTAAGACTGATGCCGATATGCTTCAACCAGTACCCCAAGAGCTTCAGCAAAAAAATTCAGATACAGCATAGCAGATCACTTTTATAAAAGAGTCCGAGCACCCTTGTGTGCCGCCTACTTTGCCTTTGTGGTCAGGTCAGAGAGGGGGCGCATTATGTATTTTCAGTATTGTGTGCTGTTACCATAAAGCACTTACTGCTCTTATCTGAATGTTATGAATCTCCTTAACTAAAGCCTTATCTCCAGTATTGATTTGTGGTTTATCTGGGAAATGTAGGTCCCTTCATTTTTCTTGATCTGTATTCTGTATAATTTTGGTTTACGCACATTCCTCTGCTGGTCCGTTTTTAATTGTTCATTTCCTGAGATCATGATGGTAATGACAAAGAACATAGAGCACTGCAGATACATGGGAGACAGAGATGGTCAGGGAATACTCTGATAGCCTGGGAGAAGGGTAGTATCAGTGGCATGTTTATAGGGACAGCGGAAAACAAAAGCTTAAAGCCGACTAAAGCAACCAAAGCCAAACCAGCCCTTAGAGGAGCCTCTTTGTTATTCCCCTTCTACTCAGGAAGGTGAATACTTTGAGTGCAAGCTGTTTGGTACCACAACCTTCTGAGCTTTGGCCTCAGGCTGCAGGTTTAACTTCCTTAGTCAAGCTCCGTGCAACTGGATTTTATTTTAAGCAAAGTCCCGGGACGCTAAATGCACTATAAGGCTCACTTTTCCTTAACACACATTCAGCCTTCTGGTGACTGCAGTATCAAAGCAAATGTACAGCTCTGGAAAAAAGTGGCTGCCAGTCCCTGAAATAGCTTTATATGTGTTTTCCTGTGCTTTGCACTACATTGATATGAAAAAAACCCCTCCCTAGAATTTTTCATCTTCTATATTACAGTTAGTTTGCTGAGACAAATTTGTTAACTTCCCATATAAGGAAAAATCATCAGATGGGAACTTTCTCAAGATAATTTCACCTTCCCTTGAAAGAATTAGCACTTTAGACCAGGAATAGCATTCAGAACACACTAAATCCATGTGAAAAGTTGGTTTCCTGAAAGGTTGCACAAGAACAATGTTCAGTCGATGTGTGTTGTGGAAGTAGATTCCACAATAGCCTGTGACCAGGAGAATTGTAGACAGGTGTGAAGGGAAGCCCCACGGCTAGAGTGTGGATCTGGTATTCATGAGTATGGGGTTGAAGATCCATGGCTACTACTCTGAATCATAGCTCGTCCGATAAAGCTTGTTCTTTTTGAGGGTGTTTAAACGTCCAGCCTCTCCACCTCTTCAAAAGGCCCAAATGCTCTTAACTTACACAGATGAAGTGGATTTATTCCGTAAGTTTTTTGAACCCCCAGATTCATCGGTGTCAGTTAAGTGTTTTACAGGGAGGGAGATTTCTTTGGTGTAGACTTTTTGTTAAAGCATGATTTATACTATATTAAACTAAATTGTAACTGGTCTGCTGTAAAGGGTGTGTTTTCACAGCACAGTGCAGGCCTGTATAGAGAGAGAGACCTGAGGAAGTTTTGAGAACATTGTTCCAAGATCATCACTCTTCGCAGCTAAGCAAGCTAAGCAGCACCTGTGCCTCCAGACCCTTGTGTTTGTACCAGTGCAATGTGAAGGCCTATGGGGTGGGGACGTCCAGCAAGGGATTTCAGGGCAGCTGCTGAAGCTGGTGTCACTGTCCAAGGGCTTGTGAACTTGGGTACCAGGAGCAGTAGACCAATGTAGATGTTGATGTCACTAAGTAATGTGCCTTGCTCCTCTGGCCCAATGACAGTAACTTTTGGTCTGTATCTAGGCTAGATTTATCTGAAGGTATATTTAATAGCATATCCACATATAATTTCTTCACGCTTACTGCCCTAATATTTTATTCTAGGTTTGGTATTGTAAAGAACTAGGCTCAGGTCACCTAATTTACATATTGCACTTGTCTCTCTTCACTAGCTGTGTAGGAAGACAACGTCTGAAAGCTCTCAGGAGTAGTCAGCCTATATAGTTTATTGCCCACTTAAACTTGGAGACCAGACTGCATGCCGGAGTCCATCTGAAGTACCGCAGCTGGCAGTCAGGATACAGCCACAGGGAGGTTTTGCTGGAAACTTACCTTAGACTTTAGATAGCATTTACTCAGGATGTGCCTTGTAAAGAATATGATTCCAGTAGTGATAAAGGGTTTTCTGAGAAGCATTATTATAAAATACTATAAAGTGCATTACTCTTCTGGAATTGTTCAGTTTCCAATATAAAAATCTTGTGGTTTTTATTGTTTACACATATCTTTATTAATGTTTTCATTTCAAAGTATAAATATACCAGAATGGCCAAAACATAAATTTTAGTGACAAGTTTGAGTACCTTACCTGGGAGCTGATGAACTGTCCTGCACAGTGGGGCGTCCTGCAGTGCAGAAGCGATCTGCTGATGGGAGACTCTTTTGTCTGCTCATCCCCTGTTGCAAAGGGTAATGTTTGCAGTGAGTGCTAGTTGGACACACGTGCTTCAGCTCTTAAAGCCAGTAGGCAGTGTGTCTCTGCAGATCTCCTGGGGCCATCCTGTGCTGTTGCTTCAGGGATGGCTCTTGCAAATGCAGGTGCTCCCCGACCACAGGCAGGTAAGGGCAACATGTTTCCCATAAGAAAGGAATTGAGCATGGTTACAAAACAGTTTATTTTTTTTGGCTAGAACTGGAAAATGTTGGGCTATTGAAGTAAACATGCCGACTGTCTACTGAATGCATTACGCATTGGCTGCGTGAACTGCTGTAAATGCCTAAGTGGGTAAGGGCTGTGACTGAAGGCTGAGATGGCAGGCCTGCATGGCTCCCTGGGCTTCTGCCGAGCCCCAGAGGCTGGGGAGGCAAGAACAGGGCAATCCACATGAAGGTGGACCCAGGTAATGCAGAGCAAATGTAGGGCTGCCTGAATCTTCTGGTGTGGGTATGGTTGTGTTAAGGATATCCTTCCTTACATGAGAAGCGGCTGTTTTCTTGCAGTTTGGGGTCTTCATTATTGTGTAATTTCATAGGGTTCTAATTTAATGACAGTTCTTCCTAGGCAACATGATTTGCAAGGCTGAGTTCTAGTTCTATTGATTGGGCCTTTAATTTATTTAAACTTGCACTCAGATGCTTTGTCAGAGATTTTATGCAAATTGGTGAAACCTGCTTTGTAAGGAAATTTTTTGTTGAAATTGAACTCAAATGCATTAACAACAACTCAGTGAGGTTCAGTGTGAAAGTATCTCAGGAAGGGAACATTTTGGTTGAACTTTATTTTTTAAATAATGGGCCACTGATGTTTTTCCTTTTTTGAGGATTTTTTTTTCCAAACTCTCATACTCAATTTGAAGGTATCTCATTTTTGGAGATTAGCAGAATGGGTTTTTAAAGGAGTCTCAGAGGGTTCATTGCAAAACTTTCATTGAAAATAAGTAACTTGTAACTTTTGAAATCTGGTTCTATGATTTTATTAATACAGAAGCAAAATTTACCAAATATATAATATGTATTGCAAAATTAGCTGTCAGGGTCTTCTAGTTATTTTTAAACTGTACGTTTTATTAAAAGCAGAGATTAAAGTAGTTTTGCAAGGCATAAAGAATAGATTATCCTGTTTTGATAACTATCAGTTTTTTTAAAAGATCAGATTTATTTTTGACCATTTACAAGTATATTTCTAATCAGTTTAGAAATTTTAGAAATGAATGGTCCTAACAGGGAGGAGCCAACAAGAGATTAACTAATGGTAATTTTTCATTACCCTTTCCAAAACCAAGCCATTGCACCTGAGCTTTCAACAAAGAAAGTCAGAAGAGGAACAGTGTATCTGTGTGGGAGGAAGGAGGGAGTAGAGAGGACGAATTATTATGTGATCAGAAGGATAAAAGGATGTAAGAGGAAGAAGGAGATTGAAGAGGCATGCAGAATAATAGAGAGGATACAAGGAATAGGATTGTAATGAATATGCATTTGCTACATAGGAAGGGAACTCTGGGTATGTAGGCAGAGGTATTCAAGAAGGTGGAAGAGACAAAGGGAACTTGGAAGATCTGGGGAAAGGAAGTTAGGATTTGTAACTTTGCATTGTTCTGCTTTGTCCAGCCTCGTACGTTTTGGCAGCTCTAAAGCAGTGACAATCTTTTTGGTATTGAACCTTAGGAGTGAAATGAAAAAGAAAAAAAGAATTAAAGGCAAAAGTTTGTAAATAAACAGAACGCCTCATGGAAATAATCCTTTTTGTATTTCCTGTTCAGCTTCTTTTTTGTACAAATAGAAAGCCCACTATAAATCTAAATTAAAAGTGCGGTAAGTCTGAAGAGTAGTAATTGAGGGTAGCATACATTCCAGACATATTGAAACTTGCTCAAAGTTATCCCACAGTCAAGTTAGGAACCCACAAAATTCAGAGCCAATGATAAACTTAAAATCCGGTGTGAAGGTGCTCAGATAACCTTAACTCTGCCTAATACTGACAGACAATCTTTCTAAAGGTGCTTGTTAGTTCAGTCTAATCTAAGACCACAAATACTAAATGATTACATTATAGCCGTGTTACTACCACACAGTGTCATCATAAGGCAGAGTTCGGTTTATGCGGGTGCCCTGCCTTTGCTTCTGCTTAATTTATTTATGTAAATGAGAAGTATAAACCACTCAAAATCCCGAATCAAAACGAATAAGATAACCCCAACTTTTCTACGAACTGTAATTAATCTGTAGCCCATTACCACAAAACTTAAATTAGGGAAATTCCTAGTTAGATTGAGGAATGTTAAACATTTACATGAATAGGAACAGTATGTGCAGTGGCGTTAGAAGCAGTAATATTTCTGATTCAAACCATGCACTGAATAGTTGTTGAGGTTACAAAACTTCTTTCCTTTTACAATTAAGTGCTTTATGAGAGAATGAAGTTATTGACTGGTGATCACTTCCAGAGACAGGATGGAGGTCTGTTGGTTCGTTCCGGAGTTTAGTAGCAGTTCCATATGATGCATATTAATGGAATATCTCATTAATTCCCTAAATATCACTAAATTGGTTGAAGAAAATTTAGCTCCTTCAGTTTTTTCAGCTCTGTTAAAACATCTGCAGAATGTGGAATGTGTTAAAAGAGCAGCATCTACGTTGAGAAATATCTAGATCTTAACCTTAGCTATTTCTGTTACTGAGCTCAGCATGTTCAGCATCCAAATGGAGTCTGAAGATTTCCATCCAGATACTTGTTTTGAAGGGGACATGTACATGCCTATTCTATACATGAACACTACTTCTGTACCGTACTATTTCAAATAAAAATCAGGAAATATGTTTGTATAAGGTATAAGCTATCAAGTAATGTTGTTATGTATTACTACATGAATTGTCAGATTTAGAGTTTTGTCTTATAAGGTTATTTATGTGTTAAGTTAAATGGCTAAACAGCAAAACAGACTCCAGTTATGGTCATAAAACTGCAATTTCTTGTTTGTCTCAGGCAGATTTTCATGCCTCAGCAAGGTATCCTCAAAGCTTTTGCTTTACACAAAGGGTAGCATTAACTTAAAGTGAATTGGTTCATATTTACAGGCAGTTTTGAGAGGAAAATAAGCTTTTAAAACCAATATAGTCATTTAATATAAAGTCTGTAATTTGCCAGATACTAATTTGACATCAGAATTATATATGCAACGACCTATTTTACAATATGTAGAAAATTGAGTTGGAAAATTCTACTGATTAGTCTGACTACTATCAGTTGTTTCTCTTCCCAGTTAAATTTAATGGACCTGTAGTAATACCAATCAATCACCAATTTACGGTTCCTTTCTGTCAGTGTGTTTGACACATTGAATGTCTCAAGCATAACTCCTCAAATAAAATATTTCGTCTTAGAGGTCCGACAGTACTTTTCTCACTCAGTGAAGAGTTACTTCAGAACTAGTATTAATGAAAACAGGATCTGTGGATAAACAAAAGTAAATATTCACTAATGCAAATCTGTATTTCAGTGAATATATGTAATGCTAGAAGATACTGAGAAATAGTCAGATTCTCTAAAATAGATTGGGCCCCTTATTTTTATTAATGTCATGTATTTTTTACTCACAGTTACTCCACAGTCTCAATTTTGCATTTCAAATGTGAGTACATCCAAAAACCAAAAAAAATATAAATCCTGCCTGTAAGAAGAAATAAAGAAAATCTGAATTAAGGAAGTTAAAATATTCAAATACTTTTCCCAGTCATTATTTGTCAGTCATGTCCACAGCATGGTACCTGAAACACTGAATATGTAACTAACTTTGTTGAATGCAGTAGCATTTGAAAATGCTTGTTCTTTTAGGAATTGCTGTATGGCGTCAGGTCTGCAGAGCACTTCAGCAACTTTAAATCTGCTTTAAACTTTAAATCTGTGGATTGAAGTAAATGTGTGTAAATATATTTGACAAGTGCTTTGGAGCATTCCTAAAGATGAGCATTCACATTAAAACCTAATTCTGTGGAATGCAAGGGAGCCAGAACATTATCTGGTATCTGCTTTTTTTTTTCTTTTTTTCGTCTTTGTCTCCCTGTATGTGGTTTTAGTTCATCTTAAAGATCTGTCCCAGAATTTAAAAAAACAAATGGTGGTAACAGACTTACCTTGAGAGGGCAATGTTTTGCATGTTGGTTACAAGGATGCAAATTCAAATACTTTACATCAAATTTTGGGATATTAAGCATTTCTTATGACTTTAAAGCCAGTTAACAACAACAACAAAAAAAACACTCTGTCTTTGATGGTGAAATTTTAATGATTGTAAGATTTTCACCTGTTCATTACTTAACTAGTATAAAATATTCAGCTGTTTCTTCATCTGTAGTCAAAGAAGAGCAAGAAAAATGAGAAGTGATTTGGAAAACATCGTGAATTTTTGTCCCTTCTTAAGCCAAAGAGTTTTTTGATAAACTTGGAGGTGGGATATCACCCAGGCACAGAGAAATAGTTGTGTGTAGTCAGGCAATAGTTGTGTGCCACATGGAAATAGTTGTGTGCAGACTAAATAAAGAGGATTACAGAGAAGATATGAAACTATACAAAGTAGAAGTCAGATAAATCTAACAAAGTCAATTTTTTTAGGGGAAAGTAATGATTAAAAAAAATTACAAATGGAAAAAAAGTATTGGGAAAAAAAAATAGTCTGCCAAAAGTAATGGCCATTGTTACCTTCAGTAGGGGTGGTCAAGGCCAAAGGAGACATTAATGAAACATTAATGGCAATCCATTAAACAAAGAAAATTATCCTACAGTATTTGACTAAGTAATCCTTTAAGTCCTTGTACTTAAATGCCATACCATTTTCTGAATGGCATGGTGCAATAAACGTAAATATTTGTGGTCATTTGGAAGTGCAGAACAACAGCCGAAAGTGTTAGGCAGTTCATCAAAGAAAGACCATGAGGAAAAGGTGGATAATTATGACATGGAAAGCATAATGTAACTCTCTTTCATAATTTTACACAAAATCATATTCTTTGCAGAGTGTCTGAACTATTGCTTTCTGGTGACCTTTATCATCTGTCAGACAGAATCTAGTATCTGAAGATGAGTCAGCTTCATATACAACAGTTCAACAGGATCCACAACAGTTCAACAGGATCCACTTAAAAATACTGTCAGTGTGTGGAAGAAAAGTAAAGCTATTCACTACCAGGACAGCAACTCAGTGGTTGTTTCAGTAAAATAAGTGTGATTAACCTCTAAAGGAGATGCGTCCGTATGTAAGGCTTTTCAAGTACATACATCAAGCAACAGAGAACAGTTAGGAAAATAGAGAAATATGCAAAGTTTCAGAGGTATACTGTCTTCCCTGGTAATCTAATTGAAGCTTTGAAGAGATAGTTGTACTTCAGAAAGCATTCAGATTTGTTACTCTGAAAGCAAAAGCCCTTGTATCTTTCTCATTCTAAATACCTCTGTTTAACACTTTTCCTTATCTGTTTTTTAACAAAATATGATGTATGTAGGACTTAGACATCTTTTTGCATGCATGGTATAAGCAAGAAACCAAAGCTCAGAACAAATAAATGGTTTGTCCAAGCTCATGTTAGCTGACGTATCACTGTCAGGATCAAGCCACATGTCTCCTAGTTTGCCACGACCGTTACTAGGCCTAAATACATACATTAAAGTTCTTTCTGGGCACTGTGTTGAAGGTCTAGCCTCTGTGATCTAAATAAAAAGCCCCATCTCACAATTTGAAGGCCGTGTATCACTTTGGAATGTGGTTTTCTTCTATCAGTATGATGTTTTTCATACTCTGTTTTGTAATGTAGTAATAACACAGTTTCCCCCACAGTGCTTCTTCAAATGAGAGCATATCATATATTTAATAATACTGCATTGTCAGAAATATTAAAAGCTACAGAATGTATGCAAATATAAAGACTGCATTAATGAAGGTATTTTAAATAAACAGCGTTGATTGAAATTCAAGCAGTGAGAATCTGTGGATCCTGAAAGTCGAACTGACTGTGCAAATAAAACTAAAATTGACTTCGATTGTCTAAGATGACAGGAATGTGACATGGCAACAGGGAGAATGAACAGTGATGGAAAAGTTGTTTAAACTTTTTTCTGTCAATGAGCTGTGACATTATTTTTTTAGTGAGGTAGCGAAAGAAGTGCATTTGCCTACGGCACATCTTCTTACCTGTGCTCTGTCCACACCTGCGCTCGGGAGGCTTTACTGTGGCGAGACTCACCGGAGCTGCCAGTTGTGGACTGAAGAGCTCAGGGCCTGTTGGGAGAAGAGCTCTCGGGGCTTGGGAATCAAGGGAAGCGGCCAGGGGGGTTTTGCAGGCAGCCCCTGGGCAGGCTTGGGGCCAGCCGGGGTGCCGATGGAGGGGCTCCGGGGGCACCCCTGGGGAGCCAGGCACTGCTGGGGCTCGTGGGCAGCTGAACTCTGCCTGCTTGCAGGCAGGCTGGAGGAGACTGTCCCAGTTAGGTGGCGAGGCGCAGAGCAGCCCAGGATTAAGAGGGCTCAGGGTCGGCCTCCATCCATTTTACTCCCACTTTCCGCAAGCTGCCAACTGTAGGCTGAGCACCTTAGAAATGACAGCCCGATAGTGTTTATGTGAGCAGCGCTCTCTTAACTCTTTAAAGGATGTGGCAAAAAGCTAGTTAAGCTCAATTTGCCATTTTCAGATAGGAGTTTCAGTAATCCCACAGTTGTGGGGATAAAGTTTGGCACGTAAGTGGGAGAGGGAGAAGCTGTGCGGAATTTACAAGTCCGGGATATAAAAAGTAGACGTTCATAAGGGTTAACAACAGAAAGTGTCTAGGTCTGTGTATTTTGATTCTGCTTGGAGTTGCTCAGTAGTTTTGCATGTTTTTTTGTTGTGATGGTAACGTAACGAGAAGCTCTCTTGATCTTTATGTTCTGAGAGGATGGTGCAGCCCAGTTCATGCGTTAAGCAGAACTACCACTGGAAGAGCGTGATGAAGGATGTGTATTCAGCTGCAGTTATGTTAGAGCTTCTGTACTGAAGAACCGAGTAATAGCAAATACTGTGACCTGTTTTTGGAGAACTGTTTCAGATTATTCCGGTGAAGTTTATTTCTGGGTAATAGAAAGAGAATGGAAATTAGGAGAGGCTATATTTAGATGATAAAGTATGGGCACAACTGTGGTAGTTACCAGGGTTGGTTCTGCAAAGGAAATGCATTCATCACTATTCTGTGAGCATGTTTCTTTAGCAAGTCATTAAAAAAAAAGAAAAAAGCAAAACAGCTAACCTAATTTTTTGAACTTCAATAAGCTTTCTCCACAGGAGTGGCTGTTAAGGAAGCTATGTAGTCAGTCAAGGGGTAAAAGCTGGCTAAATGACAAAACATAAAGTAAAAATATATAGTCAGCCTCCTCTATGGCTAAAATGTAACAGTGGGCTGCTCCATTGCTCCATGTTAGGACAGTTTTGATTTAATAAATGTATTAATGAATTGGTAAAGAGGGTTGGGCAGTGAGAAGGCAGCATTTGCAAGCGACACAATTACCTAGGTTACTCAAGTCCAAAACACACTATGTGGGGAGCTTCAAAGGGAACCGTCAGAACTACAGCAATGAACAACACAATGTCAAATGGAATTCAATAGTCATACATGAAAGCCAGCAAGCTCTGAAAGAAGTAATTTGAACTTTTTATGCACTCTGCTGGGTTCTAAATGAATTGAAAATACCAAGGAAAAAAGATCAAGCCGCTGTGGACAACTCGATAAAACCTATGATCTTTGTTCAGGTTTTGGCAGCCTTTCTTGTCTCCTTAAAAATCCTCCAAGCAAAACAACCCCCTCACCGCAAAACAAGAAGCAACTACAACAAGATCCTATCTGCACAATATTTATCTACATAAGGGACAGATGACAGCATATAAATCAGCACTGTCTGTTATCCTGACTGCTGTGATAGAGGAAAAAAATGAACAAAATGAGACAACCAGACAATCTGTTTTCAAGTAAATATGTTGTTCTTCTTTCCAAAGTACAACAGTACATGAAGATTCAGTGAAACTGAGGGGATGCAAATTTTAAATATGTAAAAAATATATATTTTCTTCATTGAGTAGTTGTTCAAATAAAAGTCATTGCGAGAGGGATCCAAGCTTGTAGGTGCTTTCACACAGCAGGGCTATTTAGATGTGTAAAACCAAACTGTAATATAAGTGTCTGTAGGATCAACTGTTGCAAAATGCTGAGCAACTCATACAGATTCATCTTCTGACCTGGAAATCCTGAGAGAGGAGGTATCGGTGAATGTTTCAGTTGAGTACTTCTTCCCTGCCGTTCCCTGTATGGGGCAAAATTTACCCTGTCTGCTCTGTTGTTGAAACAGCTAAGAGGTTCTTGGGGGTAGTCCATTGTTCCATGCTTAAGTTTTAATTATTACTTAGCTCAGCTAAGGTATACAGAATTATACCTGTAGTTAGCCAAACTGCTGCTCTTCTGCATCTGCTAGGTGCATGCTGCATCTGTCTCCCTAGAGTTTAAAGGTGAGATTAATAGAAAAACATATATATAAATAAATAAATGAATAAATGACATTATTGTTCAAGAAGCATACCAGTCTTACCATGAACAATTGTGGAGTCACAGGAGTAATCTTTACATGGTATTTTTGCAAGTGGAATATGTGAGAGGAGAATAAAGAAAAGGCAAAACAAACATCTTTTTTCAACATCATGTAAGACAAATGAATTAAAATAGATTTCAAGGAGAAGAGTGTGCTACACAGTTGCTCGAACAACTGCACTTTTCAAATATGTTTGAAAAAGAATGGAATTGTGAAATTCAGGAAAAAGGTGTTCATTAAAGTCATTATGATTCACTCCCTTGTAACTTTTGGTGCATAGATTTTGGCTGGGCGGGGGGACAGTACTGACGTTCTCTTTCGTTAAATTAGATTTTTGAACTTGATACATGTGAATCATGCTCGCCTATATCTCACTTATATCTGAATATGTTGTTCAGCATAAGCAAAGGTCCACATTTTGCCTTAATCTTATTTATATTGCTGTCTCATCTTCTGACAGATTTCTATATCACAATTACAGCAAAGAACCTCAGAAACCCCCCAAACCAAATAAGTAAATAAGTTGAAACTTTGTAATAGTTACTCTTAACTCCAGGGCAAGTCCATGCACCATTTCTGCCTTTGCGTTCTCTTTCTGGAAGTTTTATCTTGCCCTCGGTCCTTCCATATACTTCTAAACTGCTGTTTTATCTCCTCCAAATTGCCTGTTTTCAAGATTAAAAGTGTTTCATCATTCTTTTGTCATTAAATATTCCTTTTAATCCCTCCATACGCATTGTCTTCTACATTATATGATATTTTAATATCCTCATAAAACCTCTATTCCCTGAATGGACAGGTTGCAGAATTCTCACTGTGGTTTTGCTATTGCTACCTCCTTTCAACCCTTATCAAGGCAGGCAAAATTCCATTTTCTCTTGAACTGCTGCCATGCTCTGAGGTTCCTCATATCTATTGATTCTTACCACTGATGTGGTTCTTTGACTTCCTTATTTTCATATGAAGGTACAATAGAACCTAAAGGTAAAAAATGACCTAATGCACTTGCTGAGCCAAGGAAGGATTAGTCCATACTCATGCTTGATGTAAGCTAGTTTTGCAGAAGTAAGCCATTATCTTAAAATAATGTTTCATTGTGAAAAAGAATTCCTTGTTACACAAATAGAAATTCTTATTCTAATTTTCATCTCATTGCTTCTACGTATGACTCTGCATGGAAGAACGCTGCTCCTTTGCTCCAGAGATAATGCCCAACAGATACTTGTAGGCTGTTGTTGTAGTCCCCCACATATTGCTCAGCTAAGCAAGTACTTAACATACTTACCTCGCTTGACAACTGTTCTTGGGTCTATGTTGGCAGCTGCCTAATTGCTCCTCTTGTCTTCCTCTGAAATCAGTCAAGATTGTCGAAGTGTTTCTGGTAAGGCGATGACTAGAATGGAATGTGCTAGCGCAGGTTCATTTGACTGGTGCAACACATTTTAGGCTAGTTGGGTTATGTGTCAGTAGCCATGGCAAGCAAGAAAATATTCTGATATAGTTCACTTATCTGCAGGTATGTCAATGAATCAAATTTATATAGAACAAGTGTGTAGCACAAGCTGTCTGCCCCTGAGACTTTTTGAGTATGCTACTCAGTACTTTACTTTTATATCACGATGCAAATGCAAATGTGGCTTGCAGCCTGTGATCGCTCCTTCAGCATTGTCTTTTCCATGTTTTTGTGGATCCAATCCATGTGTTGCACATTATTCCTTCTAAAATGGAAAAGTAATTTAATTTTTATCCAAAATAAAAGCACTTAAAACATTCTATATCCATCTTTCCTGATCCCCTTTTCTGTTGTCATGATAATTAGCCAGTTTTTAGTGTCATTCTTTTTTTTCAGAAAAGAAGCTTCTCAAGATGTTCTTGAACAAATACTTTTAAAAGTTCAGATAATCTTTATTTGCAGTTAGACATGTTTATACCATGTTTGCGAAGCCCAACATTAAGTAGAAGAGGGTCCTGAATTTTAGCATTCAGTTCCCACCCAATTAGTTTACTTTGTATTAATTCACAACCAGTGTTACAGCTTCCCTGTCTAGTTTGGAAAATGCGTACTGGTATTGTTCACCAAGCTGGCAGTGATGTCTGTCACTCTGCTTTTCCCACTGGTGTCTTTTCAGAGCTAACAGAATGGTGATCATTTATGCTGTGATTGGATAAAAGTCACTTCAATGCAGACTACTTATGTGCATGCTTAAATTAAAAAACAGGTTTTGTATGACTGTGAGAGGCTCTTCAAAAAGTTGAATTTCATATGTGGTCTGCATATGTTCACTTAAAAAAATACTAGTCACTGTCACTTCAAATATTACCAATTTCACTGAACTTGATTAATCTTCTGTAAAATAATTGATGGTATTTTTAGTTCCCTGCTTCCTGTGGCAATCTTTATTCCATTTATTTCAAAGCTCATTTCAAACCATTACTGTGGACTGGTTTAGGATAACAGTGAGATTCATCCATCTTATATTAACAACTCCTTTCGCTAACCTACCGTGGTCCTCAGTAAAGTCAGCATTTATCTATACTAACCCTGCTCTCTGTGATCTCAAGTAGCACCATTTCCTAGAGTAGATACATGGCAGTAGCACACTGCACATTCAATGCCAATTTGGATAAATTCCGATCATGGTCCTGAAATAGAGAGGTGGGTGAGTAGGCTTAAATGAATGAGATGACTGGATTTGCACAAACAAATTCTTTGCTTGAGATCTCTTTAGCTGATTTATTTTGAAGGGAAAGAGTGGTCTGTGAACAGAATGCTTCTGCCCCATCAAGTATATTTTCCCTCTTTGGGAAAGAAGCTAAAACGTTCATATGTACTGTGGTTTTTATTCCTACACCTATAATGATTATATTTGAAATTCTTACTCTTACGCATCAGTAGAAAATTCCTGTTGTCAGATTAGACCATGAATCCATTCATTTCTGAAGAGCAGAATCCAACTTGGAGGAACTTAGAGTGTGAGGAATCCAGGATTCATAATCATAAAAACAAACAATCGTATTAAGACCCTAGCTGAATAAATGTGTAGTACTACTTGATATGTTGTGGTCTTTCTGTATTTAGTTTGTTTTTTTTTCCTTTTCCTCCAAATGGATGTCGGTTTTAATTTTTCAAGAAAATAAAGGAATGCAAAATACTGTCTTTTTTCCTTTGCCAAAACCCAAATATATTTGGCTGGTAGAAAAAATGGAAAGATGTAATGAGATTAAGAATGAATTGAATTTACTTTAGTGTCATTTTACCCCACTGATAGTCTGGGAATTTTGGTAAGCCATGAATGCTAAAGAGAGTTCAAAAACCAGTTTTCTCTGGGAAAAGGGGGAAACAACGAGTTTAATGGTGTAATGTAGCTTACTGTGCATTTAGTGAGGAACTGAAAGGGGTGCATGTCTGGTATTTAAGATTCAAAGTTGTTATTATAAGGTCTCTAGCTAAGGTAGTGATAGAAGTGCAGAAAACCATTTTAAATCTTTGAAATCTGAAAGAGTTAATACTGAGGCATGTCATATAAACCTGTCCTCATCTGTGATATTGGACTTCTTATTGCTTTTGCTTGCTGATACTCCTCACTGAATAATGAAAATGCTTATTGCCTGATTTGCTGACTTTTAAGAATGAAGCAAGTATAATGGCCCTGTTTGGATGGCTGAAAGAATACTGTGTTTCAAAATTCTGATATCAAGGCTTAATAGATGCACTCATCATTCATATGGACAAGGGTCAGATGACACTTCTCTTGCAGGTAGATTTTGCAAAGCAGTCTATCACTTCTGAGTTGGATTGCATCATTTTGTAAGATCTAGGGACTCAAAACTTTGGTTAAATTAGAGTTCATTTGCAATCAAGGAAGGCCCCCAGTTATCTAATTAAAATTCGCAGAAAATTATGCCAGTTTGTTTTTCAGGTAACTATACTTACAGTCTCTATACTCTGTATAGAAGTACGTTTCTGTCTAATAAAGGAAAAAAAAAACCTTTAACAGTTGGTAGCTTATGGCTTTACATAGAACTTTATCTAATGCTCCCCTAGTGTAATGTAATGGTATGTTTGCTTAGTTTCTCTGTGTATTTATTTTATTAGTGGAATAATTTTCTCTTGAAAATAAGTGAAAAATACATAATTTACATGTAGATAATGATCACTTCTAGCTATGTTTTATCAGACTTACCTAGAGAAAGTATCATCAAAATGGCTTTTAGCCTTCCCAAATATAGTTTAAAACACCTGATGTCCACCTTAGGAGTTGCATTTATTACTTTTCCCTCTTCACATATCTACTTGGATCCCATGAAGGAGAGAGGAAGCAAAAGCAATTGTTAAAAAACATTACTACTGGCTGGCTGGTATTGCTGCTGGGTTTTGTTGGTTTTGCTTTTTTGTCTTTTGGGGTACTTGCACTCCTCAGCAAACTTCAAGGGCTGTCTGTATTAAGTAGCTCACATATAGATAACCAGAGCGATTCATCGCACCAAAGAGCTTCTGTCTAAAGACTGAGATTTTGCAGTGTGGCTAACGCTACTCATACTGAACGTGGTGAGGAATTTGACTTTAGTGAAATGATTGCTAAGTGCATTTGAAATCGTTGTAACATTATCCATGAAAAACAGAGAGAGAAGCTGGGAAACTGAGAAGTTTTGGTGAGTACAGAATAATAGCACATTATATTGTCTTCCTGTCACCTGTCCTACCTACCGTCTGTCCTCATTCAATTGCTGAAAATGCGCTACTAAAATTCCCTACTATTTTGTTATTCCCACCTGGCAACTTTCTTAGTAGTATGCAAACCAGTTCTCTTTCCTTATAGCCACCTCATAATCCTTTGTTATAAGCATCATCTGTGCTTGGCTGGTTCATACTCTTCCTTTGGCATCCATTTGTAGGAAGTGTTGGAGACAGGGTGCTGAGCAAGGAGGCCCTTGGATCTAACCTCTTATGGCCATTTTTATGTTATATAAAGGACTGAAACTTTACCTTTCGCTTGTTGTTGGTTATCCTGTAGGCATCTTTCCTACTGGCATGGAAATGTATTTTTAAAAGTGTAGGCTGCTATAGTAGCTCGCTCTCCTTCGTGGAGAAAACAGAAGTGTTAAACTTGCTCGGTTTTCTTGGGTCACTGTCATAAGCTCAAATTCTGGACCCAGAGAAGCCAAGGCGAAGGCTCATATGGCAGAATTTCAACTGGTAGATATAGTGGAGACCGTATTTGAGCCTCTCTGATTATTTAGAGGAAAGTGTGCCTTTGAAGGTGTCATTGCAATCTAATAATGAAAGATGAATAAGGAAAGATGCCTTCTCCAAAACCTGCGTCTCCTCAAGCCTAACTCAGGGTAGTATCCTCAAGGGTGTGTTTGTTGTGTGGATAAAATAAGTGCTGTAGACCAATATTTTATGTGAAATTTGCTTTGTTAAGAAGGTAGTAATGTTTCAGAGGTTATTTCAAAGGTAGATCAGTGTGGACTTGGAAAGTTTTTTTGTATGTGCAATAATTGTTTAAACTGCTGGGTTGTATACATCCCTGATAGCTTTTGGCTCACGCATGGGTTCTAAGGCAGAGTTTGCCACATGCGTGCGTCCCGTGGATATCTGATGCGCTTGCAAATACTGTGTTCCCTAGCGAGCTTCCTTGGGATCGAGACGCTCAATCATTTTGATGAGATGTTCTGCTTAGAAATTCAGGGCACACCATGGTCCTAGTAGTGGATCGTGCCATTCCACCTTTTTTTCATAAGTAACAGATGTGATATGTTTCTCAGTGATATGTTTCATCTTCTGTTGTTGCTCTCAGATTGCATATGTGAGAACACAGCATCTCAAAAATGACTTACAAACCAGGATGAAATGTCTGATGGCACTTTATTTGTGAAAGAAAAGGCATATCTTTGCCTTATGGTGTGTGCCTGTAGAACAAAATCCAATGATAAGTGTACTGACTACACATAATAGACATGTTACTTATCCAGAAAGAAAAGAGGCAAAATGCTGTATGTTATATGGAGATAGCACACAGTTTATTGATTCTCACTATGTTGTTTAGGGCTATAGTGGGCATTGTAAAAACCGTAGGTCAGTCTATTTTACCTTTGTAAACAATTGACTGGGAAACCAGTTCTAGATTGGATAAGTAGGAATCAGACATACTGTATAAATAATTGTATGTATATAGTACATTTCAGCCTTTTTTGGCAAAGTTCAAATAAGCTTGTTACAGTGTCTGGAGATCAGAGATCTAATTTTATTTTGAATTCTGTTGTCCCAGCTATCCTTAGCTCTGCAGTAATTTGTATTTTAAGTGTACCAGAATCTTTGAACACCTTCTTTATGTGTTGTATAATTACTCTTAATACCTGATTTCACAGTTATTTATAACCTTAATGTATTACTTGGTTGTTGTTCATATGCTGATGCATAGAGCTTTACTATTCTGACCACCTTGAACAGACTTCTATATGAGTCTGCCTCCCCCCACCCCCCAGCTGTATCTCTTAATTTCTCTTTGTCTGTAATATAGTCTCGTGTCTTTACTTCAGACAGTATTTTTAATTCTGTATAGCGGGATTCAGCAAGAGTACCACGGTGTGCAGTAACGCTAGTGCACAGATTGAAGATTGGGACTTTAGTGTCTTGAAAAGGTAACTTTAAAGAGGCCACAGTTCACAGCTCCTTTCTCCCACCAGGTACATGGACACATATTCTGCGTATGTTCAGGCTGCCAGTGAAAGGAGAGCTCCATCCTCTTGCCAATGGCACTTATTTCTACCCAGCCTTTTGTGCTGGCACTTAGGTTTATGTCCCTATTTAATGAGCCAGATCAAGGACTGATCCAGCTGCAAACTAATTTTTTGTTTCTTCTGATTTACTTTTTTGGTTCAGTTCGCTAATCTGCTTTACGATGCAGCTGTAAGAAGCAAGTGTCAGCACAAACAAGGTGGTGGAACAGATGACTAAGGTCAGGAGGGAGGGCAGAAAGGACCACCTCTTTTTGGTGGATATCCTGATTTATTCTATGAATTAAACATCCTGGGTTCCAAACTCACTGAGAACTGGCAAATGGGAATTGGTGTTTCGCACAGATGCAAGATTCTGCCAAAAAGGTGATTGTCAACATCACTCATCTTTTAAAGGCAGCAGCTTCTGGCTCCGGGTTCCATTTCTACTGACAAGTGCTAGCTTTAATACAAGACAGGTATGTGAAGTCTGGCACCCCACCTTAGAAAGTTGTTCATCGCTGCTGCATTCAGTCGTACAGGTTACATAAGGGATTGTGCAATGTAAACTAGCATAACAATGTTTTATGGAAGATAAGCATAATTATCCAAAACTCTAGGTAGCACACCCATCATATTTGGCAAACCAAAATTCAGATGATTAGAAGCTCCGGCTTAGCACATTCTGAAATTTGCATGTTGGATCTAAAAA
Source organism: Dromaius novaehollandiae (assembly GCF_036370855.1). Classification (NCBI taxonomy): domain Eukaryota; kingdom Metazoa; phylum Chordata; class Aves; order Casuariiformes; family Dromaiidae; genus Dromaius; species Dromaius novaehollandiae. The sequence continues at coordinate 110,400,033 of NC_088098.1, forward strand.
TCTCTGATTCAGTCTTTCTAGCTTGGTGAGCTGGATTTCCAGTTGGGAGAGTCATTCAGCAGGGCTTAGGTTTTAAATCAAATATGTAAAAACACTGAAGTCTTTGCCTCAGGGTCTGCCATGGGAGTTACATTCCTGGATAAATTGGAATACCATCTGTAATGCAAACTGTGATGTAGAAGAGGCACACAAGTTTTTCCAAGCAACTGAAGTAGCCTAGCTGAAACAGATGATACCTCTGTCTGGGCTACTTTACTTCCCATAGACTGTCCCAGGCATCTCCTGAATGGTGAATTTTAGGTTGTGACTCATAGTTATCTAGATCTAACTTACCTGAAATCCTAAGCAGGCAGGCGGATAACATTATATAATGGGTCATCTGTGATGTCCGAATTAGGTAATAAATTATGATCTATTTGTAAGAAATGGGGGGAAATAGTTTTGACAGTACAAAATCTGAACTACGAAGGACTAATGGTGGGAAAACAAAAGAATTGTGGTAAATGGATGGTAAATTAATTTTATACTGTTGAATTGTGCTGATGATTTTGGCAAGGTAATTGCTCCTAAATAATGGGAAGCATTGTGTAAGTTTAATCATTGGGCAGTTTCAGCTTATTTTCTGTCAAATGTCACTCCCTTTTGTGATATTTCAATTAATTATCAGGCAAAAACTGAGCTATGGTTAAGGCTAAATACACATCAGTAACAGAAAGGAGAAAGCTTTCCAGGAGCATTGTAATTAAGTGCAAATCAAATACTTTTAATTTTAGAATGTCAGTGTAAAACTGTACATGTTAATGTATAGAAATGCACATCTAAATACCCAGAAGTTTGCCTTGGAGTGAGGTAGTAATTACCAGATTATGATTTGTGCATGTTAATTTTTGCAGATGATTTATTAGGCTTTTACAGACATGAGGTTTTTTCTGCTTTTTTATTTTTACTTTTTTTAAGGCTCCTATTTTCACAACAGAACACAGTATATTTAATGATGCATTCTCATAAATTTAAGTGCGGGGGAAAGTGCAGGCAAGAGTAGATGAGAAGTAGCAAGAGCTGAAGGTGAGGTAGCTACTCTCTTTGTATGTGAGATGCATGTGGAATAATATGTAGCCAGTGCAAAGATGTGGCCAGGGTGGCAACCAGAAAAGATACTTTTATCAGCATTATTTCAAAACAACTATAACAGTAATTATTAAAAAAGGAAAAGAAGCAATTACAGTAGTGAGCTGTTACTCAATTTTGAAATACCCTTTTGTAATGTGTAGTAAAAGAACTAGATCTTTACCTGTGCAATTAGGGACATGTTCTGGATATGTCCTGCTTACCTCCTTGAGTGCAAACATGCATCCAAGGACAATTTTTGGTTTATTTTGTAGTTGAGATCACATGCTTATGAATTTGCAAATAAGACCTGGTATAGGTACTCTTAAAGTTGTATTTTTTTAGTGAGGCCTATACTAGGCACAAAACCCCTCAGTTGTAAACACATTTTAGTGTCTGTTCTTTGTCTGAAAAGTAATCAAAGGTACAGATTATATGAGCCTTCAATATTAATTTTCGTTTACCTCTGAAAGATTTGGCTGATTTGCTTTGTGATTGCTTTTCTAAAGGAAACGATACATTGTAATCAATTTGTTGTGTGCAGTTTTAAATGTCAGGGACATTTTGTTACTTAACTAGCAGTACTCATGCAGTAGGGAATGATGCTGACTCTTTTGAAGTAAGGCTGTTTTAAGGATTAGCTTCTAAGAGATTCTGGCTCAACATATCTTGGTATGCTATATACTCTTTTATGGTTTGCTTTTTCTTAATATAAAGCTGAGCAGCATTTTAGGCTATAGCTAAGATGGATGAATTAAGGTATCGTTTAGATATTTCATTACCTTGCTGTCTTTCTGGTGATTCTTTTTGATGCCGTAAGCAGACTATTAACGATGATCACTTTTGAATATTTGCACTGTTTGAAAGTTCTTGGGAAATATTAACCATTTCTTTACTGTAAAAATAGATATTTGAGTGTAGAATTCAATTAAAATGTCCTAATAATATTTGTAAAGAAGCAAATAGTTTCCAAGCACTGATTTGAAAGAGAGAACTTTTTTAATGGAACTCCATGTAGATTTTGTAGATACTTAGGCGTCTCTTGACTGTTGGTTGAGTTTATTTAAAGAGCTTTTCTAGTCACCTTTGAACCCAAATGATTTCTCCAGATGTACAGAAGTGAACAATGTAAAAATCTTGCTGCTTCAGCAGAACAGGATCCAGCTGGCAGGGAACTGGATCTGCAAGTCATTGGTTACAGCTGTGTTTCGATTTATGTGATGGTTGAAAAAATAAATTACTGGATTAAATGGCTAGAAAGAGGACTCTTTGTTTAGCCCTTGTGTGGGGACTGAAAGTGTTTATGGTGCTGTTTTCTACAGAGCCTTTGCAAAGTAAGCTGGACAAATAGACTTATTCAAAACTTTCTGAAATGTTGCGCATTCAGCTTTATTTCTTTACAGAAGAAACTGTATGTTTTTGCGTAATGCTGTCAGCCAGCAACCGTTTTTAAGGTCTCTTGGCCTTTGAGAGTGGCAGTAGCATTTTAGCAATGTCTTTTAGGCATTGCAGTTTATCACTGGAAGGCAGTTTCCTTTAGTTAAAGGCTTAAAAATGCGTTTCTTGGCATGCTCACAAATACATGTAGGGACTCTGTCAAACTCATAACTTCTTAATAGGTTTACTATTTCAGCTTTGTATACCACTTACCTTTTGCTCTACATAATAATGTTGATGTAATTGTAAATCTGGTGCACCATAATTTACAGACCAAGCACAATGAAATCAGAAACTAAGGCCAACTGTTGGGATTATCGTATATCTTATTTTAATGTCTAATGATGTAGGTGAATAATTTCTTCAAGACAATGATTATGTCTTATTACATGATATCCTGATTCTGCAAAGATTTACCTGCTTAATTTTATCCACATTGAACAGTTCCAATGACTTCTCTAAGGCTGTTTTGTGCATAAAGCTAATCATAGCTTTGTGAGCTATTTTGATAAGAACCATTTTTTTTTTTTTTTAGTTCTTTATACGGGTATGGTCCTGTGAGATCCTGTGAGCTGCCTTTTTACTGAAGGTAGCTCGATTTGAAGGAGTTCAGATGTAAATTCTTGCAGTGAAGTTCTGACTCCACTGAAGTCACTGGGCATTTTGCCACTGACTTCTCCGATACCACAATTTCACCTTCAGGACTGGATTTTAATGCTCTTACTTATAATAAATATCTCAAGACCCACAAGTGACTGCTCTGAAATAGTGCAAATGCTTGTGAAGTGAGAGGCAACCAAATGTGCATACAAGATTCACATTCAGACCAATAGTAGTTTTAAGGGCTTCTTGCAGATGCTATGAAAAGATAAATAACAGCATATAACTTTCAGTCACGATGGATAGTGAGCATATTGTGCATTTTTTAAAGCTTTAGCTGGCTTTCAGCGTAATAGTTTACAAAGCCAGGAGCTTTTCAGCACTTATATCTGTTTATTCAGCAGTATTTCTTAGCAAGTATTTTAGGCTGACCATTTAGTTTCATTTTACAGTCATAAAGCAGTCAGTAGCTATAGGCTGGTATCAGTTACATTCTATTTATTAAAACGTTTCTGAAACAGTGTATAAGGATGGAGAATTATGGTTGTGATTATATCGTAATTGTTGTTCTATCAAGATCTAATTACTTTTCTAAATACCTTTTGCACAAATCATTTTCAAAGGCCTGCCTTTATAAAATCCTACAAAATGCTGACCAAGGAGAGTTAAATACCAGAACAAGAGTTCTGTTCTAAGTCAAAAATGAAATCAAACAAGTTGGCCAATTTCCACCGTAAACCACCCTCAGAAATACCAGCGAGCCGCTTAAAATATTTTAAATAGAATATTTCCCCTCCCCCCGTTTTTGTTGTTGTCCCCGAGCAGCATTATTACATTAAGACCCATGTGACAGAAAGTCGTGGTGATGCAGAATAAATAACCATAATGTATCAAAAGCAGACAAAGGTGTGATTGATCTGTCTGGAATTGGCAGACTCTTTCGCTGTGTCAGGCTTTCTTTGATCAATGAAGGTATAGCCTCTGACCCTTAAAAAAATCAATGAGATTGATTGAAAGGAGAGAGAGAACTATGAGAACGCAGGATAGCTTTAACCTTCACTGTCTAGAAAATGTAAAATATTCTGGTTTTGCAGGCATTGAACCTGCTACTTTGTATTTTATTATTAAAAAGGTTTAATTTTCCCCAGCCTGCTTTTGAAACCTCTTGAAACAAAGCTCTAGAAAAAATGTCTGAATGTCTGTCGCAAATGTTTGTCTTCATATTGTTAACACTGTTAACCAAATAGAAATTACTTTTGTTCTATAACAGAATTCTGCATGTTCTGGTTGCTGTGCACAGTCACAGAATTCCTTTAATTTCTTTTTATTAATTCTGGACCTGATTCCTATCCAACATATACATCTCTGAGAATCAATGCTCAGTAAAATAGTTCAGTTAATTTCAGAGGAACTATTCACATGAGTAAGTTTCCTTGAATTGCCCTATTTACAGGATCAGGCCCACTGATGATTGCAACAATAGGATGAGACTTCAGCATGGGAAGGTGGCTTCAGACAACCTATTTTGACTGTCTTGTTCTATGAAATCTTGAGTTTTTATCGAATATATATATATAAAATTACTAAGGAAATAGTAAAAAATGTCATATTAGAAAATTTATGAAGGGAGAGTTTTAACATGTGTACTGCTCATACATAGAAAAGTTCATTCATTATTTCACGCTTTTGGAGCTCAAGAAAACATAGGTCAGAAAGAATAAATATAATAGTGATCAGTTTTCACAAAGAATTACTTTCTTTAATTGAAAATGTCAGTGAAATCAAAGTCTATTGAATAGCATTCATATATTTTCAAAGTAATTCAGACTGCAATAATTTGTGCTGTCATATGTCTGTGTTTTAATTAATGGCAGGTAAATTGACAAGTCAGCAAAGAGACAGTATAATAATATTCCCCAAGTATAAAGAAATTTATATAGGGAGAGAAGGATATTGCTCTTTCTGTGGATTTTTTTTCCTTCTGTTTGTCTGAATTCCTTTCTTTAACAGTTGTGTAGGATGTATTTTTTAATGCTTCATAATCAGGTGGAAATTTCAGCTAAGATACAAAAAGCGCTATTATTAAAAATAAGGCAAAGGCTGGGTGTAGCATTTGTAAATGGCAAATTAAGAGGGTAGATTTTTATGACAGGTTTGGGATTAGATAGATCCGGGAAGTTGTTATCCCCTTGCTTTTCATCAGTGTGGAGAGAAGATGTCATGGACAGTCATACAAAGCTATGTCATGTACATAGGTACAGGTCACTCTAACAGTCTTACTGTTTTAACTCATTTAAACGCTACGTTAAAGGAAGCTAAACTTTTTAATTTAATTGGTGTCTATTTCATATACACTGTCACGAAGAAACTTCTAGAGAAAGAAGAGGGACAAGGACGTTACCTCCCAGTCAGAGCACGCAGAGTATGATGATCAGAGCTGCAAAATCAGAATAATGTGTTTGATGCCACATTTCTCCCTTCATTTTACACAGATTCTGATTCTGCTCTGATAGTGTCTTATTCTTGTTATCCTAATTCTCTTGGCGTTGTTTTTTGTTATTCCAGAGAATCTGTATCTTTCACAAAAAGATTGCATTAATATTGCAAATCACCTTTAGTCTTGCTGTCTAAAAACCCCAAAGGCTCATCCTGTATTTGAACGGGTTTGACACCTGACTTCCACGTCCAGCCTCACTACTCCTCCTTCTCTGTCCATAAGTAATAACCCAAACACCTTTATTTTTTCATTTTGGGGGTTTTTTGGTGGTGGCGGTTTCAACAATGGCTGCTGCTGTTGTTCTGCTCTTCATGTACGCAAGCTGCATCTCTCCCGTGTGCCTGTGAGTGCTGTCCCCTTGTGGATGACGCTCACAGCCTGAAGTGCTGCCTGCCAGATGGAGCAGTACCTCTGCGTGCCCTTCACCTAGTTTAATTTGGTGTCTGATGCATTGCATTCATTTTTATTGCTAAAGGACAGTAGTAAGGCTCATGTATCTCTTCCCACTGTCAGCTAAACCTCTCCCAGAAAAGAGGTGAAGCAGGGCTCATTTTTTTTCCCTCCGTGAGAGGTCAGTTACTGCAGCAAAGCAGTTCCTGGCTGAGGTACAACAAGCCCATTAAAAAGCACCTCTGCTAGCAGCTGAATGATTTTCTAGACCAATTTCTGCTTAAGAAACAGGGGCTTTCTTATATTTCTGCTAATGAAAACAGCTGGATCATTAAATCCAGCAATCAATCTCCAATAATAATATATCTTGGCTAGCGCTGCTCGCCACGGGTCTCCCTGAGCACTCTGCAGCACAGCCCCTTGGAGGTGTGCGGCAGTCGCAGCCCTGCCACGGCCGAGCCGGGCAGGTGTCATGGTTCCCTGCGTCCCCTGGCCTGAGCCTGTGAAGTGAAACAGCTATTTGCTGCCTCGTTCTCATACCCGTGCCTAAAAAAAGTGCAAAAAAATCCTCCCCCTGATATCATCGCCGTGGCCCAGGGGCTCATTCTGCTGTTTGGCATTCATAGTGCGGCACGGGCTGACGCTGCACCTTCGGTCTCTGCAGCTGAAAGCAGATCTGCAGTTTAAAAAGGTGTGGTTCTGCTTGGAAACAGAGGCACTGTGTGCAGAGAGCAGTGTAACTGTAAATGCGGTGGCGTTTTCTTTTGCCATTGCTATTTGAGTCTATCAGTAGAATAAATCAAATTTGAGAGACCAAATTTCTGGATACCTGCTAACCATCTAGTAAAAACTTGGATTCGTGCTTTTCTCCTGAGACACTGAAAGGAAGGATGTGCGACAATTGCTAAAGCATTTTTATGAAAGCTTTTTGATCTTTTTGGAACTTGCACCAGAAAATAAAAATGTCAAATTGATGAACTTTAATCTCCATACTGCAAATAATACTCACAGGCAAGATTTTAAAATGGCTCTGCTCCTGTTTGAACTGATGGTTCTTTTTTCCTTCCTTGCGTGTGGATGTTCTGTACTGTGGATGCAAAATGTACGTGATTGGGCAATTCTGTGAATTTCAGGCATTCCTACAAAAATGTCTTTACGACTTTTCACACTTACCCTCAAACTGAAAATGGATTTTCCTAGCGGTTGATTAACCAGAAATGAGTTGTTCCTTACTAGGTTGAGGGGAGGAGAGTTCTCTAATATTGGATTACTGAAAAGAGTGAACGGCTTCGGTCTAATTCAACTAGTCTTCTATTTGTAATCTCCAAGGAAACAGCTGAGTTGAATGTTAATTAAACAGCAGTCTTTGATCCACCCAGCCACTCCCGGGGGCATAATAATAATATATAAGCGCACACACAGCAAATATATAATAGGTACATTTAAAGGAGTGCATCTAACCTTGCCTTATTCACGCTTAAAACATTCCTTGCTGACCTGTTCTTACATTTTTTAAATAGGGAAAGGGAAAATAGGGGAAAAAAAGGAAAAGTTTAAGTTTCTGTAAGGTAGGGCAGCAGAGCGAGAAGAAGTTTCTATTTTGAGGATGTATAAGGGTTAATGATTAGAAGAGTGGAATCAGGAAAGACCTTAAGCCCAGATCTATGACAGTGGTAATTGAGCTGATTGATTACGACATCTTGTTTCAGACGACTATTGATTTAATCTAGTCTGCAGTCCCACTGGCCCCAAAGGTGCTCCCGAGTGAGGCTCAGCACTTGAACCTGGGTACTCTTCCCTACTCGCTGTCTGGATATAAATTTCCAGAGTATGCAGCCATTTATACTTTTCGCTCGTGCTTTTATTCAAACGCTTCTAATTTCAGCAGGCTAATGTTTTTAACCATTGAGGAGGCAGACACAGGGAAAATGAGATGGCACAGATTGGAGAGGTTTTTTTCCTTAAAAAAAGGCAAGACAGAGAGCTGGGGCTCTGTGGCTAGTATTTGCATCTGTTGTTTCTGATTCGCAGAGCTAGCAAAGGCTGCTTTTGGAGGCAGTCCACAAAGCTGGGCTATCAGTAGGCAGTTTGCTGTACGCGCACGTTCAATTATTAAAATAGTAGACTTTTTTTTCTGTCTGATAGCCATAGCGAGGTCATGACATTAATTTATCCAGGGTATTGTGGGTAACTATACAGAAAAAAAGCATAAAGGGCACAGATGCTGGAGCAGCAAAAAATGGATGGGTCTGAGCAAAAGGAGATTAAGAGGCGATGACCAATCTAATGTACGTATAGCAGTAAGAAGCCGGCATCCGTCACAGACTATTGATGGCAATAAGTATTTTAAGCCATGCTGTGCATGTGTTAATTTTTTTTTTTATACCTCCGTAAATGCTAGGCTGAATGCTGTAATGCTGTATTTTTTCCGTTTCCCAAATATGATTTCAGTCTTGCTTTTGTTGTCTCATGCTTGGCGTTCTCTCGCTCTCTGTCTCTGTCCGTGGGCGTGTCTGTCTCTCTCTTTCCCTTCCTCTGAGATTACAAACTTAACCATTTCCTAATTGTCTGCTTTTTTTTTTTCTTTCCTTTATGTGAGAAATGAATTACCTTTATGATGGCTGGTCATACGTGTGTGCGGCCGGGGCTTGGGGCGCGGACCCCAGAGTTTGGGCTTCCTGCCTTGACTTTGGGCTTGTGCAGTGTTTGCTTTGGGACTTTGCCGCGCGTGGATGCCCTCCCCGTTTGCTGCCACAGCAACGTTGCCAAATGGCTACCTTGGTTGGCGCTGCGGTATAGCACTGCATCCTGGGATCTGTCTGGGTAGGTAAGTGGAGGCTTTCCACAGCACCAGGCAGCTCTGAGAATTGGCTGGAGAATTGTGTATCACCTGTCCCCCTCTTGGTAAATAATTTTTGTACTGTGAATCACAGTGGTGTGGTGTTGTCTGGGAAAATAATTCACAAATACTGTTCGCGTAAAAAAGGGAAAAGCTGAAAGATTGTCAACACCGTAAGTCATTAAAGTACCTTGTTTTAAGAACAAAGGAACAAGGTAGAAAATGCACACTGTAATTATGCTCTGCGGATTTTCGTAGCCTGTCGTACAACTTGTGGCTGTGTTTCAGTTTACAACCTTCGTGCTTTGCTTTGTACTATATATTTTCTATATGCATCCTGAGTTTGTGTGTGTGTATTTGATGTACATGTGTATGCACAGACTATTCTACAAACACAGAATAAATAACTTATAGATAAATATACAAGCGGAGCTCAAACATGCATATTCAGTATTTTGCACAGTTGCGTGTGCGTGTGCGTTGCCATTGTTCTCCAACGAGACTCTCTCTGACGCAAACAGCTTCTTTTTTTAATTATAAAGTCTAAAATATAAAAAAAGGACTAAGTCCAGTTAAGTACTGATTGAAGTCCAAAAACTTAGGATTTCAGCGCCGTGACTAGTGATTCAGACCCTGGCAGTGTTTTGGCTACGAGACAATTCCTACTTATAGAGAGCACAGTGAGGGGGGGAATAAAAGATAACATTAATTTTGAGTAATATTAATAGCACTCTTTTTTACTGTTCATTACTTTCAAAGAAATGAATCCTCATAGCTTTTGAGAGCTAGTGTGTCCTTCCCACCAGTATTTATTGAAGCAGAGGAAAAAATGAAGAAGGCATAGAATAAACTCCTAAGACTGTTCAAGAATTACTGGCATTATTTCTCTCAACGTCACGTGTGAGCCTGGGTTGCCTGCTATTCCTGAGGCAGAGGATCGAGGATGAAAGTCTGTGTGTCAGAGCCTGTTTTCACAACTGCATTTGGAGATCTGTCTTATTGATTAGGAAAAAAAGGGGGTGGGAATAGGAGTGTGAGGTGAGGGGAGGACCGACTGACTACTGGCTTATTGCAGCTCAAGACATTTTCTTCCGGAAAGATGTCAAACAACTGAGACACAGCAACAGAGGAAGTAGAAAGGTGGAAAAATAAGAAGAGGGACCCTTTGGAAGAAATGAAGGCATTTCTTATGAGAGCCTTGAGGCTTTTTTTTCTTCTAACATCTGACCCACAAGGGCTAGAGTGACAGCGTCATGCAAATGCTGCAGTCCAGCAGGTCTGAGAGAGGGTGGATGCTAGAGAGTGAGTTAATGTTAATGATGAGTGCAGTGAAAATACCAGCCGATACCACCCCCTCCACACACAACTGCTCTGAGTCAGCATCCGCTGCTTTGCCTTGCCTTTTTGTGTGTGTGTGTGTGTGTGTGTGCGTGCACGCGCATGTGTGTGTGTGTGTGTGTGTGTGTGTGTGTGTGTGTGTGTGTGTGTGTGTGTTAGTGACTGTGCGTGTGCATGGAAGGTAAAGCCAGTCAGTCAGTGAGAAGCAAAGGTACGTTTGAGAGCAACTAAAATCTGACTGATTTCCATCTTCAGAGCATCAGATGTATTCCCTAAAGAGGATGGGTCTATGCGATGGGGGTGGTATAATTATGTTAATGTCATATTTATAGAGGGGAGAGATTTTTCATTCTAATTATTGATTTGAAAGCTGTGGTCAAAATTGTTTGTTAAATCATGATCAGCTTTAGAAAAAGAAATTGAATGAAATCTAGGGACTGCTATACATTATTTCTCTCTCTCTCTTTCATATATATATATATTTTGTTTCGTTTAACTATTTTGTGTCTGAGGCATAACTGATTGAATGGTGCACAGTGACAAAGGAACGGCTCTTATAGAATGTTGCATTATATCATCAACTAAAATATTTTAAATTATCCAAAATGTTCTGAAATCTGAAGTAACATTCTGGAGGGGAGGGTGAATGGCAGGGGTGGGGGTGGGGGGTGCGGGCAAATCTTTTCTTCGGTGCAGCTCTCTACAGCTTACTTGTAAATGGATGATTCACCTGTTCTGCTAGCAGAGATTCTAATTCTTCCCCCCCCTTCTCTTTTTTCCTTTTTAAAGCTGAACGGCTTCCCGAAGAGCACTGAGTTTCTATACCAGAATCTGCTCCAGTGGCTAGGACCTTTATGGCTGCTGTTTCTTTTGCTCTGGGTTCTGATGGAAAAAAAAAAAAAAAAAAAGCCACCGTGGATCCCGTCCCTAAAGTAGAAATTTTCTTTTTCATTCTGCAAACAAGCCTAAAGATCGGAGGAGAATGAATGCAAAAGTATTTCAGGATTGTGGTCGTGCCGCTAAAAGTGTTCGGCTTCAGAACAAAATTATTTGGAAAATCCAGTCATTTCTTCTTACTGTATCGACAGTATTTGAAAGTTATGTGTGCTTTGAGTAATCTGGTTCAAGTGACAACAATCTCTGCATGTCAGTGTTTTCTACAGTTTATGGAGCGAAAGCTAGTTTTGGCACTGGAAAGGAAGAAGCTTTTACTAACCGTCTGTAGAAGGATTAAATGTTGAATAGGGGAAGAGGCAAAAAGTAAATGCACGCCCAAAGGTTATCCTTGCATCGTGAATAGGTTTAAAGCACTGTGTAACCTAGGGCCCACCTTAACAGTAAGACTAAAAGTATAATGGGGAAATATTTCAATTAGCCCCTTAACAAGCATTTAATCCTTCTTTAAGGCATTAAGGGAAATAGAATAAAACTGTTACTGTACAAATAGCTGGAAGCTGATTTTAACCCATTTTTAGACTCTTCCTTCCGATGTAATGAAGTATGGCTTCTAGTGAATCGAGGCAGTGAAGATTTTTCCTGAGGTCTTTGTTGTTTTTCTTTTCAAAAGTTAAGGAATATACTCTTAAGTCTGTTCAGTCAGCTGATACATTGTCTTGAATGTACGTATGTGTGTTGCCTGCTTATTCGATCTTTTCTGCCCCCTACTTGAAACTGTGGTGTGTTTATTTTGGGGAAGGAGGGCTTGTTGAGTTTTTTTGTTTTGTTTTGGGTTTTTTTTTTAACCATGGCAATGGAAGTTTTCCTGACAGCGATTATGACAACTAAGCAGTTCAGATTATTTGAAGACGAATTCTACTGGATCATATCGGACTTTTCCTAGTCCCTGAGACCCTAACTTGTGAGGTTTTTTAGCAGCAATCACAAGTCAGGCTCTTGGGACCTAGGCGGAGGGGAACCAGCAGCTTTGGACTTTGATTGTTTCTCTGCCGAATTTAGAGAATCAAAGGAGTTTTTCCTGTCTGGGAGGGGAAGAGGAAAATATACCTATTTCAAATGTTAAGCAGCAGAACTGTTCCTAAAAGAAAAAAAGCTGTTACCATTGTGCAACATTAAGATGCTACAGATCTGTATGTTTAGAAAACTGGACTGGATGCTGTGTATCATTTAGAGTTTAAATTTTAACTTAATGCCAGTTTGTACCTCAAAAAAAGAAAAAAACCCACTAAAATATAGTGTATCCTAAAATATACAAAAGGCTTTCAACCGTAATGTTATTATTATTACAGACCATTCTGGTAGATAATTACTACAAAGTATATTTTCAGCTACATTGTTACAGCATTTAATTAACTTTTAAAACGTAGAACATAAACATTGATGTTTGAGGCCTAGAAAACATTCATTCCATTGTTGTTTGAATAATGATTTCAGTCTGCAGGAAAACTGTTGCTTAGTTTTTCCTGTAATATAGGACAGAGTATTTTATAATTAGTTGCCATCATTTTTCTTTGTCTAAGTGAGAACACAATGTGACACTGAAAATTTTCTCTCGTTTAATTTACTTTTTAATGCAATGGGGAAAGTTGGTGTGAAAATCATACTACAGCATTAAAATCTCTTTGCACACAAAATTGCCCACATTTCTGGTACGGATTCATTTGACCAGAGCCAGCAATACTCTAAAACTGAGGTCAGCTTCTAGCCTCTTTGGCACTTTTTGCATTTTTTCCCCCCGGCTGGCAAAAACAGAGTGACCTTTAGGATGTCCCCCATGTGTTAAGTACTTCACTGACTTTGCAGAAGAAGATTTAACAGGACAGAAGTTTCTCTGCACCGTTCATTAATCTTGAACTTCTGATATACAACACAGAAATTGATTTGTGTTTCTTAGTATTTTATCTGTGGGTTAGGCATGATTAAGCTTTCTCTGTTTCCTGTTTCTAACCCAAGATATTGCAGGACCTTGTTGCTACATCAGGCTTCACTGAGACAAAGGCTTCACACAGATGAAACATCTAAATCATTTGTTCATTTCAGACGTGGTATTTTGGCTGCAGTATATTTTTTCCACTTGTGTGGGAGGAATTGTGTTTTATTGTAAGCATCAATACTATTGTTAAAATAAATTGTTCTTATCTGTTAGTGTAATGCATTTTCTTGTCTTGTTTTCGTAAGAGACAGAAACTATGTACTCCTATGTAGTTTTCGAATTGCTCAAGATAAAATCTTTAATCTTTAAATCCTTAATCTTTAAACCATCATAAAAATATTTTCTTGACAATTACAATGATGATACAGTTCCTGGTAAAGATGCAATTCTTTTCTTCATAAACTCTCAATCCCTCATACTCAGAACACTCAAAAGAGCTATTTGCAAACATTTGGACACAGATGTAATTATTTTAACACAGATATGTTATCTCACATTGATTTCTATTTAGGTGATGTTAGTGATGTAGGTCTAAATCTGTGCAAAATATGCAAAACTGATGTACCCAACTAGGTGTTAACACTGATGAAGTACACTGGTAACAACTGACTTGTATTATATATGATAGCTTTCGTTACTTAAAAGAGTATATTTAAGGTACTGAGCAGGTGAACATGTATTCTGTTCATTCAAGCTATTTAATGAGATAAAGCTATACTGTGTGTAGGTATATACATGTTGATACACAATTTAAATTATGCATATTATTTATCAAAACAAAAATCCTGGTAGATTCAATCAGATATACAGTGTATATGTCTGTACACGTAAACATTTTCATGGCATTTATTTTTGAATCAGCAAAATTTTCTTGCATGTGGATGTTCACAATACTCTGAACACATTTTGCACTTAATGCTGCACACACGAAGAAGGTGAAACTGTAGTGTCAAATGTCTGTCTCAGTCAGGAACTAACAATCTAATGATTTCAAATCTTTTTTGCTCTGCAGTGAGAGTGGGAATAAAACGAATCATTAAAAATCCCTACCTGGCTTATTTGGTGCTACAGCAAAAGCCATGAATATTCAGTACTGCCTCTGCACTAACACTTGAATTGGGATAGCTATAGTGGTTCCTCTCTGCCCATAGTACTCACTGCTGCCCCTTGCCATCGAGATAAAAAAGTTGGTCCACTGCCTCCCTTTTTCCCCTCCTCCCTCTTCTTCCCCAGCTTCAATGCAGCAAAACCAGCCTCTGGTACACATCAAGGTCCTTATGGTGGGGCAGAGGAGGACGGAGGGGAGCTTCGCTCAGGCAGAACTCCCATCAGGATCAACAAGATGTTTCCCTCTCCCAGGACTGTGTGACAATGCCTACAGACACCCTGCAGAAAGCAGGCTTGTTTACGCGTCGACAGCATGCAAGACCTCTCTCTATTAGCTCAAATAAACAGAAAGCATCTTTTGTATACTCTGCCAAGATATGCATATAGAATTTCAATGTATTCGTTTATATATGACTTTTCCTGTTTCAGTACAAAATGCTTTTAAACGCTATTTAATATGTGATTTTGGGGTAATCAGCTTGTGCTACAACAAAAACAAAAAGCCAAAACACAACCTCTTGCAAAGGGGGGGGGGGGGGGAGAGAGTGAAAATGATGTGTGGTGCATACAAAAAAGGAATGATATTAACAATTCGATGAATTCCTAGTTGGTAGACCAGACTGAGCCAGACGCATATATTAACGGCTGTCTGCTGCTGATGTGAGCCTGCTCAATGCGGTGGAAATGAAGGATCACCTAGTCTGTGACACCAGCTTATTTGTACGTTTTAATTTTAAAAAGGAAAATCACTGTTTTACATAAACATCTTAACCCCTGCATGATTTTCTTTCTTTTTTCCTCCCTCATATTGTTTGCTAATTTACTGTCAACTTAAAGTGCTGTTTAGCTACAGCCCAACAAAACATCAGTCAAAAAGCAGAGGAAAGTACTAGCTTTTCTTTTGTCTGCCATGTACAATTGGGTTATTATTATGATAATTGTCTATTTTAATTTTTAGTCTTCATGGGAGATGCAACAATTTTCCAAAGCTTCATTTTTAAAGCATTTTAAGTTTCAGCAAGACACCATTTCCTTTTAAACCTAAATAAAAGAACGCTTATAGATCAAGCTAGAGTGATTTGATCAATACTTTTCATTAACCTGTAAGTCTTTAGCACCTTAATATAATGTTACATATATAGGACAGGATTTCTTTTCAAACCATATAGATGCTGAGATCCATTAATACAGTGTAGACTGTTACATGAGTCAGGGGAATTCCAATCCAAGTTAATTACTGTTAGAATTAGAGAAAAGAATATTTTACTCTAAGTTGTATAACAAGAATCTACAATTATCACATTTTGGAGCATTTTTCCATTCATTTGATGAAATATGTCAATGAAGTTTAACAGAAGATGTTATCCATTTACATTGGTAATGAAAAATGGCACATTCATGTTCAGCTAACACAACATTTTCAGTGTGTTAATATGCAGTGCAAGAAAAAATTCTGTAGGCAGTAAATGTGGCCATCACTTTGATTTGTCCATATGATGATTATGCTCAGTTCCTGACTGGGTGCTTAATTTCACACTGAAATGCAGTCATCTCCTCTTAGGAACCGTAGCCCACAAAAAAGAGAAACCCAAACCAACCCCCCCCCCCCCCCCCGCCACACACACACCACTTTCTTAGCAAGCTAGCTAGTCAGATAGATATATGCAACACACACAGAAGAAAATCTGGGATCCTATAAAAATGCCAGCTGAGGCTGTATCACACAATTAAAAATAGTTATTTTGTTATGTTCATTTGAAGTATTTTTGTCTAAACAATGTGTCTGTCAGAGACATTTGTCTCCTTGTTAAAGTTTTTTATTGTTTGATACTTACAATAGGCATCTTCGGAGTTTGCTCATTGCTGCATCGTTCCATTCCTCTGCAATACTAGAGTTATTCTTACGGGATGAAGTGCATTAATCTAGTTATATTAATTTGTATGTAAAGCTATATTTTACTTACAGTGTCTGAGTAACAGGTGGATGGACTGTGGAAGCTCTTCAGAGTAAGTGAACATAAGATTGCTAAGATCAACACTGATAGAATTATTTCATCTTTATAAACATTTTTAAGCTAATAAGTTGGATTTAAAATTCATCATGGAATCATCCAGTTGATTATACACTAAAGTTTATCTTCTTGGCTTTTGGGTTTGCTATCTTTACTCTTGTTCTTGCTTATTTAGGAATTAAGGATTTGTCTGTAATTGCATGAGAAACTAGATACAGTAATGATAGTTTTAACAATAGAAGTATCCTGTAGGGAAAAAGGCAGATAATATTCCTTTTTCTTCTGGTAGCTGTTACAACTGATTCTCTGCGAGGAGCCTGTTTCTTTATTTATATGGCAAAGCAAATCTTCAAGGTTGTGCTGTTTAGTTTAGGGCTGGTATTTTTGGTTTTGGTTTTGGGTGGTTTTCTTCCACCACCATCCCCCAACCCCCTTTTCTTAGATGTGGGCTTGTGTTGTGCATGGGAAGGTATGAAGGAAAAACAGCTATTGAGCAGAGACATGTCCTACCCCTTTAATTAAGCTTTTCCTGGACGATGTAAAAACACTGACAATGTGTAAATCCCATTTGGTGGTTTTTACTTTAACAGATTCCTAAGTATTATATTAAGATACCTCAGTGATGAAATACAAATGAAAATAGTTCCCTTAGTAAGTCACTGGATACTGAAAGGGTTGGATGGCATCGGCACAGAGCCAACTGGAAGATTTTTTTTTCATTTAATTCTTTTCACCTAGTAGGCTCCTTAAGCATTAGGCAGAACCCAGTATGCGGCTAAGTTATTGCTCTAGTGTTCATCACACAAAAAGCACAGTCTTAGCATTTGTAAATTTTCTTCAGGGAGGTTTCTAATCTAGACAGCATTTGCGTTTGGGGATTACACCACAGTCTGTTCCCCATCACCTCCCCCACTAACATGTAGCTCTTTCAACTTCTTCAAAGAAGTGGGGAAAAGTAGGTTCTTTTATTAATAGCAGAAAACAAACCGACTGCTGGACTTCCGTGGCAGAGCTCACATAATGCAGCAGGGTGGGAACTGTAACAAAGAATGCTTGAATGCACTAAACGTATAGTGAAACCCCATTTACATTCACTGATGGAGCTTAAAGTACAATCAGTGAGAAGTTTAAAGTAGAAATAAGTAGGGGCCTGAAAAGACTTCAGTGAAGGTAGATACTTCCTTGAGAAGTTTAGCACAGGATTTAATTTCAAATTCAAATATTTCCTAACAGTGCATTTCTAATAATACCTCCCTTTTACTCAACGCATCTCCATCAGATGAAGGTAAATCAGATGAAGAGAACATCTTCAATGCATAAAGAAGTAGATTTTCATTATCCAATTTATTTACTAATTTTTGTAGAAATGAGATAGTTAGCAGTGGAAAAGTCCTTGTGGTTCACTGTCTGTTTTTCTGCTTGGAGAAAATGCACTATCTCACCGCTAAAAATTGCCTTTGATATGACAGAAACAACTTTTTGTCTAGAAATAAGTTTGATTATGTGATCCTCATGTAATTTTCAGTTTTCTCTACTCCTCAAATTTATGTGTGCATATTGGTATATATAGGCAGTAACATACATACATGGAGAAAGAGAGAGAGAAATACTGTCCTGTAAGGGTTGCTTTATCTATACTCGCCTCTACAAATTGGATGAATTAATTGTTGTTTTCTGCTAAAGGTTATTCTGTGAAATAGAATCACAATATTACTGCTTAAAGACCATTACACTGAGTAGCTGTCACCTTTCACCTTCTCTAAGAACAATCTTCTCTTCCACTGTGGTAGTCGTCTCTTTGCTTTCAGTGGATTAAAGTCCCTTCCACAGCTCCAGTGTAAGCCCCTACAAGACACCAGCTTCTTTCTCCTTAGAGTGCAAATCAGCCTTGCTCCGACTTTTTGCCTCGTTGGTCTCCATGGTGGTTCTTCATCCTGAACATGAAGAACGTAAGAATTGGTCCTACCTGAAACCTTTTGCAGACTCTACATCACCTCCCTCAGCCCCATTAAGAAACAATGAGTTAGCCAGAGGTTATATATTAGACAGCTAGTCACAGTTTTCCAGCTAAGGCTTGCCTTGCCATTCATTTTCTTCTGAGGAATGGCATGATAGCCCTGGTCTCCACACAGTCAGAACGCAGGAGAATTTGTAGAACATCGGATTTAATAACGGGGGCAGGGGAGAATTTGGAATAATTCCCTGCTACTCTCCTCATCAGAGTTAGTGGCTGCCTTTGAGGACAATGATGTGAATGAAATACTTGGTACTAGCATTTAGTTGGATTCACAATTCCAGAAGTTTCATGAGCCTTGCTTAACCTCAAAGCAGATAAGTAGCAGAGGATTCTGCGCAGGGCGTATAGCAGGCATGCAGTACACACTCGCAGCAGACTAGTTGTGTAGCTCTGCAGGTGACCAGGCAGACTACGTAAGCCTAATCCATACGCTGAATTTTGCAGCACTTGCCTTGCAGAACATCCGAACTTCTCCATCTGTGCAGGTCCAGAACAGTGCGTGCATCGACATTTAACAAGTCTAGCATGTAAAATGGCTGCTTGCAGACATTTTATGGCTAGATTTATAACATTTCACCGCAAGAGGAGGATTCATATCTCCATTAGGAAGATTTCTTACAAATCTGAAGATATACAGTGCTTATCGGTTCTGCTAATATAGTTATACATACCCCGGAGCATTCAGTAACTTAGTTTGACCATGACATTGTAAATCTAGGAGACTGAGCTTTCCTAGTGTATGCCACCATCATGTTTTAGATGGTAATTCTCAGCTGCATACCTCTTACTGAAATAGAGGAATAAGATCAAAGTATTGATGTTTTGGGAGTTGGTGGGGCAGCCAGTTCTAAAAAATGGATAGATGTTTAAAAGTGAAGCAGGTTATTGGTGTAATCTTAGAAACCTCTGCAGACTGACTCTCAGAGTTAAATTTCTTCTGGATGATGCAGGTATCTGAGTGTTGTGCGATGGTAGGCTTTTATGAGTTAACAAATTCCAAAGGCTGCAGTTTGGCTTTCTAAAACCATCATTCCTTAAATGCTAGTGGGAAATCAAAATTACTACGTACAATAACTAAAACTTAAAAAAACTTTCAAATGTTTCCAAAGAGCAGTCTAAGTGCTCTTCCTCTTTCCTACATCAGTGGCTAAAGATTTAGAGTCACTTTCTGAGACTCAGCTCGAATGCAGACAATTCTCTTGAGCTCCATTTCAGTGAGTGTACCGTTACTTTTTTTGCTGATGCTCTGACTCTTGTTGAGATAGGCTGTGGGCTCTTTTGGATGGGACTGACACTCGCTAACTGGGAGCATGGTGACTAGCGCAGTGGGACCCTGATTTTGGTTGGAACTCTGAGGCTGCAGTATAATGCAAATAACAGTGAAGCATTCAGTGGTAAGTATCAGGTCATGGTTCACTGTGGTAGAGTGAGAAGACATTTTATACATTTTTTTACAGCCCACTTTGTGCTATTTGTTCTCTGGGTGTTTACAGTCACTTACTGCTGTGTCCAAGAAGAGAGGGAAGCACAATAGAGCAAACAGTGGGATCTCGTATCCCAATATTCATCTATTATCCATCAACTTTTCAACTTTGTTTTGGCATCCACATCTACTACTTTTCAGATTGAAAATTTTAGATGGTACTAATGATCTTCTGCAATAGCCAGTAAGAAGAGCGCTTGTTAAGGAGTAACTTTCAAAAGAGAGTCACTGGGTTCTGCATTTTTCTCTGTAAAGTAGTCTTATCTGTGCATCCAACTCAGACTATGAAGTAGTGACAGCAGACCCTGATAACTACAGTAGTCTTTTCAGTGGACTAGCAGACTCGCCTGCACTGCTGTAATATTTGTGAGGGGCTGAAGCCCCTCAGCTTCTAGATACCATCTGCAGGTCACTGAACCACAAAACATGGTACCACACAAGGCTTGCACCTTGCATGCACAAAGCAAGGAAGCCAGCCAGACATCTCCTCCTTCTTTCCTTCCCTTCTTTTTCTTTTCCTAATCTTTCCTTGCTTTCCTCCCTCATGTCTCCCACACATAGCAGGAATATCGTACATCTGCTGCCAAGAAGGAACTTGCTCATCTAGTCTGACTTCCTCCATAAACCATGCTAAAGCATTCACTAAGCAACTCCCACATCAACAGCAAAAATTTCTGTCTGGTTAGCATGTACACTTTATGATTTGGGATGACAGAGAATCCATAATAATCCCAGGAACAGTGTCCCAGCAGTCTATTACATTACTATGAAAAATATAGGCTTATTTCTAATCAGAATTTGTTTAGCATCAGCTTCCAGCTACTGAATCTTTTCCTGATAATTTAAATGGTCATTTGCTATTGCCTCTTATCACTTTCATTTATAAAATAATGAGATTAAGTGTCGTTAGTGTCTTACTAGAGGTCAGATTTTTGGAAACATCAGATCGTGTTGCTAGTTCTTTTTTGAACCCTTTCTAATTTGTCAGCATTCTTTGTTGTAGTACTAGAACTAGACATATTATATCAGTAATGGTGTTATTAGCAGTGCTGTCAGGAATGATATTATTAGCTCTTCCTCTTTTCTTTTGTTTGACTTGTCCACATATCATGTTTATTCTGTTTTTCACTCCACTATACTGAGACCACATTTCAGTGGGTCACCCATGATGACTCCTGTATGTCAGTGTCCAAATGCAAGTATAGCTGAAGGAATAAGGAGAGAAACACAAAAAGGCATGTCTGAGCTACTTGAAGGTGCCTAATTCCAACTGCAGTAAGTAGGAGTCCAGTACCTAAAGTGTTAGGCACTTGGGTTATCCTGTCTCTACATTTGCAGGCATAGGAGTTTGTAAATCTGGCCTCTGATTCTGTTACCTTTATTCAAGCAAAACTTTATGTCATTGGCAGAGATAACTGAATTACCTCATCAGTGGTTACCTAAATATTAGGCAGGTAATTTTTAACCTCCATCAATCTATTTATTGAATAAACTGTGTTTAATGTCTGCGTGATAGCCACTTCAGCCATAGTACTTAGATTTTGATCTTCTTTTAGAAGAGTAAGATTAGAAGTGTGATTTCTCAGTCGTCATTTAAAATGAAATAAAGTATATTATTCTTATTTGAAAACTTACTTGGTTTCAGCATTTTCTGTACTTCTAATGTACTCAATTTACAGAAATAGATTGTACATATGGATTAAAACATACCCATGTGTTGAACAGGCGCTCAGTCTCACATTTTACAGGTATTCATCCAAACAGCTAAGATACAGTTTAGCTAAAAGATTATTTTTACTGTGTGTCTCCAAAGTTCTGTAACCTACTCCCTTCGCAATGCTTATTTGTCTGATCTAAGTAAATCTTCAAGCCTGTATGTTTTATCATTTTTCTATCAAGGGTTTGGGGAGGAGGGGTGTGGGAAGGCTGATCTTAGATAACCAGTGCAAGTTGGTTAAGAAAAGAGATGGCTGTCATCTGTAGCCTTTCCAGACACTGCAGTACTGTTCCAGACAGTCACCTGAGTATTATCGCTTTGTCTCAACTATAAATCATAGTCTGGTAATGGCCAAGGCTGACACCCTGACATTTTCAAGAAGAGTAAAAGACCTGATTTGAATGGAAATCAATTTCATTTCACAAATCTTGGGATACCACTCCAGACCTTGCCTTGTTCTTTTCTTGTGTCTTATTCAGGATTTCCATGATCTTGATAAAGGATTAGTTGTGTTATACAATGACTTTCATCTCCCGCATACACTGTAAAATTACAGAAATGCATCTGTGTAAGCAGTGCATCATGGGCCCTGGTTCCCTATTTGCATGGGAAAGAAACTCCCTTCTCTGACAGCCCAGTGCAGGTGCAGGGCACAGTTCCTTTGGATTATGGTGCAACTTTTAATACCTTACCCTTTTGCTCCCTGCATACACAGCAAGTAGCCTACATTTGTAAAGAAAAGGAATGGGTCAGAGCGTGTGATCTCACACCCCTACGCAAGTGGAAGTGAATGCAGGTGGGGTGCGGTACCCAGAACTATGTGAAAGGAGTGACAGTGCTGGTACCCCAGGACTTCCTGTTGTAGGATAAGTCTTCATGCTTGTAACTGCCTCTCTCCAACCACAGTGGCCTGGGATTTATAAAAATCTCCTCTACACTTTTTAATCTTTGAATAGAGAAAAAAAATTAAGAAGGGAATTTAATTTTCTTTTTATTTATTTTTTAGCCTGATCTGTATGAATGTACTGTAAAGGCAAGATATCCCCATTCAAGAAGGGAGGGGTATGAGCTCTGTAAAGGTAGCACCTGCAGTGCTGTTAAAGGCTTTGCAGTAGCACCAGACCTTCAGTAACTGGTCTAACAATGACACTGAAAGATTCCTTCCAATCGTTGCATAAGGAGATATTACACTTTGCAACATTTCATTTTTCTTACTTGACAAAACAAATCAATCTGGAGGACGCTTTGGAAAAAAGGGGGTGGGGCGCATAATGCAATGCATATATGAGAAACTAAGCCAAATTAGCAAGCTGTGCCTAAATTTGCCAACAGATACATTCCTGTATGAAACTGAACACAGAAAATTGTCCCTAGCTTCCAGTGGATTAAAAATGTCTGATGGTCATTCCACGTTTAAGCCCCTTAAACGGAATAGTGTGCAACACGTAGTGGTGTCTATAGCAACAGGTGTGAAATCAAAGGTGAGGATTTTTCTCTTTCTGCCTTTCTTGCCTGCTGCACAATACTCCTGAAAAACCTGTAAGAACCTCATTAAAACCATGCATGTATAACACAGCCCTAGTGCATCAAATGACTTTCAAAGGCAATAGCTATGCACTGTCTAGACACTGTCCATTGGCTTTATCTCAGTACTTCTTAAGAAGCAGCAAAAGAGAGCATGCCAGTGTGGAAAGAAATGCTAACAATCTGGCATCTAGGCCAGAATCTTTTCTCTCTGACAATAGCCACTAGCAGACGCCCAGGGAAGCGGATAAGATCAGGACAAGCATAGTGATACTTTGCTGATGTGCTTTCCTGTCTCCCACAGTTTGTAATCCAGTGCCTAATGGGTGACACCAATCTGTTTAAGCCCCTTGGCAGATTTTTTTTCTTTTCTTCTGTGAATTTGTCTTATTACTTCTGCTTTAATTGCATGGAGCCTTTTTGTATCCTAATAATGGTATCTTTTTTTGATCACAAATACCTCCATGTTCTGCGGATCCATTTGTGACTGAAGAGGACTGAGAAAATGTTGGAGTCTTATGTAAGTGGTTTGCGTGAACTTCCCAGGCACAGCACCTGTACGCAACCTGCGTTATGCTCACTTAATTTCTTTTTTTTTTAAGCATTTTCTTCACAGGTAGAATCTGTAATATGTAATCTTATGACTGTTTCTAGTTGGAGCTGATGCCTTTTTCTAATATATATAGCTTGTTGGCAAACTTTTCCAGCTACACATTGTTCTGTACAATAGAGAGATTTTAAGGTGGATTAGATAGCAACTGTGACATTTGGTGTTATGATGTTCTCATGATGGTTTTTTTAGTAGAAATTATGCCCTGGAAGATAAAGGCATCTTGCAGCATTGTAGTTTCTGTAAGGCGATTCCTTGGCCTTGTTAAAATCAAGGGGAGCTTTTGTCATTGGCTTCAGTTGCTAAGATGTCATCATGAAATTTTGAGATTCTTGAAGAGTGGCCACCATTCTTACAAAGCACTTAAACTATTTCCACTCCAGAAAAACTCCATACTACAGGTTTGATCCTTTCCTACTTACATATCCCCAAATTATACTGGGGACAGTGTAATGCACACTGGAAGGTACTTCAAAGCATAGCAGTCCTTGTTGGAACATCATACCTACATAGTCACAAATTTCAAGAACTAGTTGAAAAGTGTATATTGAATCCTGAACCAAAGTTGAATCCTCTGGAAGAGGATTTTAAATCATCTATATTAATAGACTGAAAGGCTCTATTTAGGCTTAAGCAAAGAAATACAATATTTAGCTAGCTTGCTCAGGATCTGAACCCAGCAACAAATATAGTAACAAATTAATCAGGCTCACTATGTATCATTTAACGTGATGCAAAACTATCCTGGCATATTTTTAATGGAACATGAGTTTGAATGTTAACTGTGAAGTTTAAACAGAGATTTTCGCTTTTGATAAAACAGCTTTATTGGATGATTTATGCACTGCATGTGAGCTTTTTAAAGTAACCATAGAATCCCAATTTGTAAATTGTGTGATTTTACTAAAAATTCTATTTGCAGTAATCAACAGTCCCCATTTTTAAGACAGTCATTGAGCTCTTGTTTAAAAAGCAAAATTTAACATCTAATGGTAAGTGCTGATTTTAGGAGGATTAGATCAAGTAATGCTATATAATGCCTGTTTATTAGGACATATTATAACATGGTTTATGAGGCCAATCAAAATGGGTTCATTTGGTTACTTGGTATTTCTCTCAGTCCTGATTGCGTAGTAAAACCACTGAATTTAATGCTAGTTGTTGAGCACAGTGCTGACCAATCTATATAAGGAAATCCAGTACGCTCAGTATGACTAGGACAAAGTAGGCCATTTCTCCATTGCTATCATCTGCTTTGCGTAGTCATTTATAAAAGTGTAAAATAGGGGTGGCAGCATTTTTCTCCCATTTGACAAAGGAATATATAACCACACAATGTAGTGGAAAAGCAAGCTTATTGTGTTATAGTCATCTCAAAAAACAAAGAAGCTTTTGGTCTAGGTAGCCACTGTACCCAGTGTGTATCTTCTAACCTGGCTAGCTTTGGCTTGAATCTTTTCACGCATTCTGAGGCCACATACCGTGGTGTTTTGCAGACAGACGTGACCTCTCTGCTGGCACACATATGGGCTGCTTCCTAGCAAAACACAAGAAGCAGTGGTTAGTGCAGCATAGAGCCCAGGCTACTGAACCCTCTGGCGAGGTGCAGTATGTCTGCTCAGACCTCAGAGCGTCCTGATGGGTCTTCTTGGCTCCCCGCTAGCTTGGAGCACAGATAGGGTGTCCTGGCATCTGTCCGCAGGGTCTCTACCTCACAGGGCTTACAGGTAGTATGTAGTCAAGTGTTAGAACTAGTAAAACTTACTTGTCCTAGAGATAAAACACTGCTAAAGTGGGTACCTGGGACATCAAGAGTCATATAGCATTAGCAATCTTCAGAAAATATAGAAAAGTTTCAGTGTCAACGGTGGTGGTGGGGTGTCAGTTGCCTAAATATAGCTGTCTATTGCCATTTGAGATGCCCTAGGATACCCTAGCTACACCACTCCAGAAGGCCGCAAGTCTGTAGGGACAGTATCATATCTGCTAGCCTTGTGTGGATGTCTCAGACACTCTAAGGCATCTAAAATGGCAGCAGACACCTACACTTAGGAAACCTAATCCCACATTAACTGCCCCATTCCACTAGGCTTCCATGAGCTTCACAATGAAATGTGTTGTTCACAAAACTATCTCCCTTAAAATAGTCCACTGCGACTATCATCAACAGTTACATTTCTGGAGTTCATACTTTAAGTGGGAAGTTGGATAAAATTACAGGCTAGTGAAATCTGTCCATGGACATTTGCAAGTAGCTCAGATTTATGTAAGTAGGAGTTTGATACATGGATGTGCAAAGCCAGAATTTGATCACTGGATTCCATTACTGTTACTGCCATAATGGTCAGATCGTCATATCTCTTTTTTACTTCTTTGTTTTTTTAATGCTGCTGCTAAAAGACAGACCGTTTAATCAATAACTGCCCCTAATGCTTCTGCTGTGACAAAACGGTGCTCTCCATCAACTTATCTTTTCCTACTGTTTTGCACAAACATCAGAAGATCAACTGAGGCACATTCGGATTTTGGCCATGCAAATGCATCAGTACTATAGTTTGCCATTTTCATAGCTGCAAGAAGCAGTTTACTGTCTTGGGATTTGCTGATGATCAATGTGCCACTAACTTCACGCCTGAGGATGATTGCTTTCTCTACAGAACAATCTCCTGTCATAATAATAGACATATCAGAAGTATGGCTAATAAATGCGGCTCAATTCAACAGTTGTCCCACAAACCCACCTTGGGAATCTCCTTTCCTTCAGCCCATGTATGATCCTGCCTTCCCTTAGCAGCGTAATGTAATTAAGAGGAGAAGGGTAGTTCACAGTTTTTGGAGCTATTGTTTCAGAGTGGCTGCAGGCTCAGACCAGAAACAAATGCACTTGAATAAAAAAGTCAAAATTATGTTCCTTATCCCATCTATGAAGGTCAGTGTGTGTTTTGTTTTGCTTCTTCAAACAAGTGCAGAAATTTTGCTTCTTATGCTGTACTGATCTTACATTTTCCAGTTTTTTTTCTCTTCTTCTGTATTATTTTGCTTCTCTCTCAGTTTCCTGTGAGATTGTGCCTTTTTGTAAAGATTCAGAGACATTGCTAAAAAATGTGTCTCAAAAATGACTTATCAGTTTACTAACTTAGATCCTTGAAGGCTGGAAATCAGTGCATTAAAGCCAATTTCCATCATTTAAGGAAGATTTTTCCTAAAAATCCTTTACAGACACTGAGCACATTATCAGACTGGTTTAAAAGCATGTTACCAACACTTCAGAAATATAAAGTTAAACTAAAGGAAAGCACAAGTTATTTATATTTTCAGTGATGAAAATGAGGACAAACTGATGATCAGCAAAAGCAAGATCAGACCCGCTGACTTTAGCAAACCTCACTTATGTCAGTGTCAGGCTGGCTCATTGCAAATAATACTGTAGTCTCCCTTTGATCTACATTATTACGAGCAAAAAATATGCATGTATAGAAAGGTCATACTCAAATTCTTTATAGATACCAGACACCTCTACCAGTGCAGTGAAACTACTCACTGGACTAGGTACTAATAGTTCTTACAAGATCAGTATGCTATTCTTAAATAATATAGAGCCCTACATAGTATATGTTGCCTGTGCTGTTTTGTTTGTTTGTTTGTTTGTTTGTTTGTTTTTATGTATTAAAAGAAAATAGAATACCTAATACCATATAGCTGGACATGTTTTCCTTTTCTTCACTACTTATACAGCACTGTGCAGTAGCGATAGATACATAACTGGGTCTGGACTTCACCCAGTTGAAAGAAAAAAGCCTATGCAGCGTAAAAATACGAGGACAATAATATTTCTTAATCATACTTTCAAGTTGGAAATGATTTTGCTATCCTAACCCCTGGAATACTATTATTTTTTAAAGTCTCTCATAAAATTAGTAGTGGCAAGAACATTTTGAGCCTGAATAGCATGCCTATGTGAGAGTCTGAAACTATGCAGTTTCCAGCATCTGGGGGTGAAGTCTCACTGTTTAGCAAGCTGCTCTGGATAGCTTGGGGTAGTTCTGGCAGCAAGCTGAAAACACCTATGCAGAGGTGCTGACCAAAATAAGTGCTCGATTTGGTTTGGTTTGAATTGTATTTATTTTCTAACCAGGATGTTTCATTTAAAATTTCTCTTTCTGTCTTTAACACGCACAAACATGAAAACATGTATGTTCTTCCATGAAATCTCAGCTGATCATTTTGATATCAAATCCACAGACCAAAATAATCAGAAATTTTTATATATATATAAAATATATATATATGTATTTCTCAATACATATTTCAAAATGTGTGTTGGATTTTGTGCTTGATATGTGTTTGTGTTTGATTTTCAATGAACTTTTTTGAGATGGTGCTTAAGAAACTGGCAGGGCAACCCTGGAGCTCCACAGCTGTTTTTTGGGTGTGTGTGTGTCCAGCTCAGAGAGCTTCATGAGTAAGGTTTCCTTTGTTTTGTTGCTAGGGATTTCAGCTGGGAAAAGCCCCAGACCCTGTGCTGATGGTACTTTGGAGTGCCGTGCTTACCTCTGAATAAAAGTGTGTTGGCAGGACTGGATCTTTGGTCCCAGGATTCCTGGGCACATAGGTTGGTTGTGTTGCCCTGTGATCTACTGTTACACGTCTCATACAAGGGACCATTCTGAGGACATTTTGCTGAGATCTTTAAACTCATGTCACTCATAACTTTAAGTGGTTCAGACATTATGGTCTCCAAAGTGAGAATTTTAATGCTTTACTCTACTGAACTTTCCCCTTGTGTATAATTCCTGGTGGATGGAAGAAGAGGGAGGAGGGGAAGGTGATGGTGAAACCAAAAGTTTGATTGGCATGAAGTGATTTTGGACTAGCGGGAAGCAGGCGCCTCTGATCTCCAGCCCCCACATACTTCTAAGTCTGTCTGAGTGAAGAGAAAGAAGCTGATATTGTTCACTCTAAAATTAATTCCCAGTTAGCCAGTTACTCCTGGTTTTTAGCTCAGAGCGCACTGTAATTGCATTTTTCATTTCAGTAATTATAGAGGGTATTAAAGTGGATAGACAGTGGTAGCAGTCTGGCTCTTTAGACATATCCACTTGTCCAAGATCAAATGGCTGCAGCATATTTAGGGTTACAGTCTCCTTCTTTTCCTTCTTGTTCTCTACTGCAGTGGGGTTTTTTTCAGTGTTACCATGGCAACACTATATCTGGCTGCCAGCTCTGTCGTAAGTTATTGAACTGAGACTGGCTTTTGGTTTAGCAGATAATTAGGTTCTGTCTCACAGGTTCATTTTCCTGTGACTGGGACGTGAATATGACCTACAGCTGGCCTCAATTTCAGTGTCACAGACAAAACTTTAACCCTTCCTAGTCTCATCACTACTGTACCAACTGCTGTCGGCGGTTGTTGCAAACATTTTCCCTGCAGTGTTCAACACAGCACACCCTAGTGTATCCTCGGGGCTCATTTCCCAGGTTATGCTAATCCTGAACTAGGAGGGAGATAGCCAAGCTTGCATTCACACGGTATGCTGGGAAAAGGGTATCGTTAGCACCAAATGAATATTGATTGTCTGGTATGTAGATTTGTCGGAAAGGTAAGTTCACTGCTTGATTAGTGACCCTTTAAATAACAGAAATGCAAAGGGCAGCATAGGCATTTTTGCTTGCCTCCGGAACATGAAATATTTACAAAAGACCTGTTTTAATACACAGGGTCCAATCTTCAGCTGGTACGTGCCTCAAGACAGGGAAGCTCTGAGGAACTACCGTATCACTTCTGTGTTAAACAGGCTGCTTTTCCTTTTCTCCTTCTGACAGAAAGGAGGGTCCAGTCCTGGGAGGTGCTGGGCAATTTCCAGTAGAGCCTGTGAGCCCTGGGCATTTGGTCACAGCAGGGTGTACTGCGAGAGCACAGCACCTTACCAGATGTTGTTACAGGCTTGCAGAAGCCTGTAGCTCACATACTGAGATTGGAGACGGAGAAAGATCCACCATTTTCTTCAGCACTGTTCTCAAACCTGCTTTTTTCCAGTGTTCGTATAAAGTGTAATATGATCTTACAGTTTTAGCAATCTCAAGCCAGGGCATAAACCCCTCTTCTGTCTGTGGAAAAATGTACCAGAAAAGGCATTGATCAAAGGAAATTTTGCTAGCAGATATTTCCTATATTTGTCCCATGGGATGAGGCAAAGTTTTTCCTATCCTGAAAAGAGCAAGAGAGATTTCTCTCCCAAAGCCGGCAGATCCCAGAGGATTTTTCAGAGAAGCACAAGACCACTGGTGGAGAAGTCATGTATTTCTCTGGGGCTGTGACTTCTCTCTGGCTATCTGGTAGCACATACCGTAGTGCTGCTGGGACTTACCCCATCTGCATTGTCTATCGACACTCTTCTTTCTGAGGATCTCACAGGAAAAAAAAAGAGGCTAGCTGCAAAAATCAATAGACTTCCACTATTGTCCCTCGCAGGGCCCTCACGCCCAGGGTATCCTCTGTGCACGCTGCAGAGAGATGTGCAGAGAGATCCCAGCCCAATGGCCATTTTTCCTTAGATTCCCTTCCCTCCCCCACCAAATTATTTGTAATGATGTCTCCTGATTGGAAGGTCAAAGTATGCAGACAGGGCATCAGTCTTGCCTGTATGGAAAGCGTCCTTCTGAGCTAATCTCACAGCCTGCATTTGTTGATAAAAAATAGTATGTTTAAAACCTGCCTGTTATACAGGACAAAGCAAATGGCATTACATATACCAGAGATAGTGACTTCTTGCTGAAGATACCACTGCAAGCTGCAGATTTAGCATACACGTATAACTGAAATGATCAAAAAAGGCCCTCAAGGTATTTCTTTATTAGCATATTCAGTGTGGATTAGAACTCTCTGTAAAGATACCATAAAAGTTTTGCTGAAGGGTTAAGCTAGGAATGGAGGGGAAGGTCCCCCTTGTATTACAGGGGAGAGATGTGAAACACTGCATGCTGGTTGGCTGATAAATTATCCAAGTGCTGGGTGTTAATGAACACTGCCATGGCTGGGACCCTGCAGCTCTGGACTGGAACGGTGGTTGATACTACATCCACAGCACATTATAAAATATCAGTATTATACCACTTTAGGAAAAAAAAACCCAAAAAACTTATCACCACGCCGTTTGAAGGGAATATTGTCCATTATAAATGTATTTACTGAGAATTTATTTCTTCAATTAGGTGATTTCTAGGGCTTTCCCCCCCTCCCCTTTTTTGCAGCTTCTATCACTAATAAATAGACTAAGTAGTTTCAGGTTTTGTTTAGCGCTAGTTTCAGTGCCCTGGCATAGTCCAGTAATGTTTCATCCATGATCACGGTTTAAAGCCAAATAAAACACTATTTCCATTGGAACAATTAGAGAAATCAAGCAAATATTGCCAGCAGGTTTAAGTTTTATAAAATATAGATAAGAAATCCGAATGTTTGGCCTAAAGCAACCTGACACTGTCCCAGTAACATTTGCAAACAAGGACATGCAAACCAGCTCTCAAGGAAAAAAAAAAACCATGAAAATTGCATTGTTGCCATTTTGTGATTTCCAGCTTAAGTTCTTAAACCAAGAAACCTTTAGTGTAGGTAACTAAGCCCCCTGCTCACCACAGTATGTACTGTTTATCACAACTAGCTGCAAATCAGTTTCTTCTAGGTGACCCAAAACTGGAAAGTCCTCCTAAGTCTCCATAGTCCTTCCATAGCTGATGCTTTCTGATGTGCAAGATAACAAACACAAGATTTGCAGGATCTGGCCTGTGCTTCGGTGCCAAGACCAACATTCATGGTTCTGTTTATTCCCAGAACAATTGCTAAAAATCAAACAACACAGTAAGTTTAAGGCGGAAGGAGTCAATTACAGCACTTCTAGGACTCTGGCAATCAGTAAATGCCATGTAAATTTATCTTGAATGTGCAATTTTCTTCATCATTTAAAACTTTTTTTTCACTTCATAACATGTCCACATAAAAAAATAAATGAAAACCAGAAAAAAAGTTTTTTCTGACATGCCTTCAAATGTTTGTTTTTACTGATAAAAACTTCAGGACAATGTAGCTGGAAATGATGGGAGTCCTTGCACCTTCTAAATTTAGACATCTTAATCTTTACTGCTCTCTGACAAAACCTGCCTCTACCTATGGCCTCTGTGGTGGATGCTGGCATCACATCTTATTGTGTACCTTGAGTGGGCTGTGAGAAAATTCCTCAAGTATTCCTCTTCTTGATTTCTTACCACTTTTTATCCCACGAGGTACTTTGATCAGGGGAGCAAAACTAAGTCCCTTAATGTTAATATTTCATTGTCATAGCAAAGTCAAAAGTGCTTCAGATACTTAGATCAGTTCCTCAGTTCCATAACAGACTAGCAGTAGTACAAAATATGGTGGTTCAAAATTAGGAACTACTATTTTATTTGGTTCTTTTAATTTTAAACTAGCTTTTGTTTTTTTTTTTCTTTTTCTTTTTTTTAAGATTCACAACACTTCCCCTTAGATCAGGCAATGGAAAAAAATAGTATCCCAGAATTAAAGGAAACTCTTCTGCAACTAATGGTCAAGCAGAATGTAACTGATGCAATCGGCATGAATAAGGAAGAAAATATTTTTGGAGAATATGGTGGAGTTAAATTGTAACATATACCAAGAACAGAAGAAGCAGCATGATCTAAGTATAAACTTTAAAGAAAAATTTAAAGAAAAAGATGAAACTTTTAATTCATGATATAACTTTAAAAAATAGCTATGATTCAAATTTTATAAAAGGAAAAATGGTGCTTTTTTTCCAAAATCAAAATGCCTTTTCCATTTAGTAGCTGATACTAGTGTGACATGATGCATCAGCAAACCAGTCTGCAGCCTGTTATACATAAAATGATGGATGGAATTTTTAAAGTTTCATTTTTGCAGGTTTTCTGGAACCTGATTTATTAAAGACAAAACCTGCATAAATCATTTTGTTTCAGATCCACAGTGTATATGAGTTTTCATTTTAAAAGAAAAAAAAAATGCCATAAAAGCTCTTCACTCTATTTGAACAAAGATTTTGAGCATTTGCTCCTAACCTAAATAGAGTGCTGACCCAGAGGTGCACTACTGTCTCTAAACCTGAACCCTGGTAGGATGCACAGCTTTTCTTTCTTTGACACTCAAGCCTATGAAGACTATGGCTTCTCCCAGGGATGGATCCCTGCTAGAGGCATTACTCAGAGGAAGCGGAAATATGTGCTTCCTTGTTGTCCTTCTCTTGTCATGCTGAGTTTGTTCTCCAGAGACCAGAGCCTTCTGCTAAGGTGACCATGAGGTAGAGCCACAGTCACCTTTGTAGTTGCCTTCCTAGTCTGCAAATGTCTTTGTATCTCTTGAGCACTTAATTTGGGTTTGGGCGATTGTCAGCGTGGAAGTCTTTGGGGTAAAATATAGCTTTTTGAACACTGAGGTTTCTCAGCTGCTGTAGCAGGGCTTTGACAGTCACACTAGGCCAGGGAAGCACTTTGCTTAAGCAAGGTACTTTTTAGTCTTTAAAATGTGCACTTTACTTTAGAAAGCGTGATGGGGGAACACATTTATTTATTAAACAGTGAATTACAGGCTGTATGGTTGCCACCTTAATCACTCATTTCTAATAATTCTTAGTAGCTCCATGGGTGTGACCTTTTCTAAAATAATTTCCATGCAGCAATAGCAATAAGATTCTTTAGACAGTGCTTTTCTGGGAATCATTGCACTTCTCAGGTGACTGAAGTCACTCATTCTTCAGCCTCATGCTTCACAACACATCTGAGGCATGAAATTATTCCTTTCCAATGTGATGCTTTCTTCCACTCTATTGCTTAAATGATTTTTAAGGATTAGTGTGTTAAAAGCATTGTGAGAAATTCAGAAAAAAAGAGAAGATAATATTTTGCATTAAAGTTATCAACTCAATCCACATTTCACTGATTTTATTCCAATCATGAAAGTCTTGATCTAACATACATCCGTGGTATGTGCTAGCGAAAATATGGACTGCACAATATCTTTCTAGACAGTGTGCTGTAAACAAGAATTGTATGTTATTTAAAGTAGAAACTACCAGAATTATGAATTTATATATTTACAAGAATAAGGAGAAATGCATTTCTCTGTCCATTGATAGGTATTGTCAGCTGTCTCTTATATGCAGGTATCATTCTTTGTTCTCAGGATTTTATGCATTCAGCTGTGATTTCTTTCTAAATCGTTTCACCATATCTTGATTGATTTGCAGACAATACAAATTCTCTTGAGACAAATGTATCATTACCATTCTAAATTGTAATCTTTTACAAGATGTTGTTTTTTCCCATTAACATTTGAGAACAAAAGGCTGGAGTTTTAACAGTTGTTGTAAAATTGACGAGCCACAATAGTCACCCTTGTTTTTTTTCCATATAAGCATCCAGTTGCAATATGTGGATATACATTTCTTTCATGTTCTCAACAAAGTAATGCGTACACAAAGAAATGTAGCTTCTCTGCATTTATCTAAATGTGAGCAATGACTGTAAAAAAAACACCTGCATGCATTTTAGCTACGGCACTAGAGAAGTAACCCTTCTTTGGGGGTCTGATTCAAAGCTCACTGAAGCCAGTGGTGGGAAAATTGTGTATTTCAGTGGTCTTTATCTCCTGTTTCTGGTTGCCATGTTAAAAAGGCCGTTCACCTCAATCTCTGCAGGAAGGATTTTTTGTTCTTTCAGTTTCTGTTTCTAATGCTGACAATTTGCTCTGTATTATGTTTGTTTTCTTCCGTTGCATCTGAACTTTTAGCTTGTCTATTTGGTAAAACCCTTATTCACAAAGCTCTGGTGAGCACTACTTTCAAGCTTAAAGTTATGCATGTATCTGCATGCTTTGATGAATCAACCTTTTAGCTCCTTCCTTTTCTCCCTCAGTGACAAACTTCATGTATTTCAAGAAAATGCTAGCTCTGTTAATAAAAGTAAACGATCTCTTCAATATCAAGGCTGCATCACTGACCCAACTGTTTCTCAGTTTGAAATCATGTATATATGTAATCAAATATTTATCAGTAATACCTTACATCATCAAATGCCGCAAAAATGATTTTATGCTCTCATACAATCCTTCATTCATATGTATATATCAATACCATGAGACAGAGAATATATAATGTCTATAGCTTTTGTTTAAAAGTAGTTTTTCCTAAAAATATGCTTATTATGTTTATTCTCTTGCTGTACCCAGTATCAAAACTCTTTCAAATATACCAGGTAAAACAGCAAAAATGAGATTACAAAACATGATTGCTTTTTTGTGTCACCCAAGTAATTGCCTTCACTAAAATTAAGATTTGTTTCCCCTCCTACCTTCCCTTACTTGATGAGAAGCGTATATCTTTACAGCTTGTACTTTATCTATCTTGTAAGTGTAAGACATGATCACTGATGTGTTTATGACATTTTCCTTCATAAGATAAGTGAAAAATATAATCCTCAGCATGAACAAACTGGCCTCTCCCTTTTCACAAATGAGAGAGAGCATCCCAGAAGAGGCAAGCTAACACAGATTATATGTGCAATAATGTTTATTCATATGCCATGTTTTATGCGGATAGCATGATAATAATGGCTTGTAGAATAAAATCTTTAATTAAGGGTAGAAGAACTGGCAAAAATCTCTTTGAAATTTGGTCTCCAAGTTATTGGGTCAGATTCATTTATGAACCGGCAGTAATACTGAAATGTTGGTTTATATGAAGAGAACTGCTGATGTCAGTTCTGTTCCCAGTGGGCAGATACATTGTTTTTACACCATTACTGAAGTGACCAGGAAATGAATAGCATACAGGGTTTCTCAAGAATCAGGAAAGAATAGTAAAGTTGGACCAGAGTGGGCCAGTGTGGTATTTGCAATGCCATTTCCCCCTTTTTTGATTAATTTGGGGGACATATGGATAAGTTATATCCGTAGGAATCTGAGGCAGCACTGTTTGTGAATAGCAGACGGACTGGATTTCAAACGAATTGTACTGTTGTATCATTTCAGAAATTTTGACTTCAGAATTTAGACTTCACTTTTTAATCTTTTTTCACTTCCTGTTTTTGAAGAGTAATCCCTCCTGCTTCTGCTGCAGAAAGAGAACGGAATTGTTACCAGAAAATATTCTTTGTCTGATGCTCTCAGCCTGAATATCAGGAATAGATAGTAATGAGAAACTCCACAAGCTTTCTGGTCCCACTCTGCTGACTTAATCATTTTAGATAGCTTGGAAAAAATTTTCATCTTCTAGGTCCAGACTGAATGGAAATTCTGGACACTTGGAATTGAATTATTTTTCTCTTACTACTCTGAATATCCCTAATATTTAATAGGTTGTTGGTTGCAGTGTTACAAAATGAGTGCAGTCACATACAGCTAAATGCTTAGTTTCTATGCTCACCTGGGAGGGACTTTTGGAAAGATATACATGTGTTTCACATCTGTTGGTTTCTGGAATTTTGATGCTGTGGTCTTTTGGCTTGTTCTCTGCCCATTCATACTGTACCTATTTAAGCTCCAGATGTGAACAAGAAAAATTAATTTCTTCCTATCCCATCTTTTAATACTGTCAGATGAATGTGAATCTCAACTAATATTACGGAGAATTTTTATTTTGTCTAGTGATTATTAATACTTATATAACTGTGAATATATGTATATTTTTATTTTACGCTTTTCACAGTATATTACATCTACTGGGATGTGCATATCACTTTATAATCAATGACTCCTGTTATTTATATTTTCTTTCCTGCAATTTGTGTGTAATATGCCATCTCTTTTATTATTGCTAGCTAGAAAATACCAGCATAATTTTGTTTGGAACAACTGACATTTGTCAAAGAAAAAAAATACACAGTTAAGTATTTTTAAATTATTCTTGTTTTGTTTTTCTTTTCTTTGTAATACCAGATATCACCTTTGATTAATAACAATCATCTATAGGCTTTGTTCCTCTTATCTGGGTGTCAGCAGTAATTGGAATCCATATCCATATCCTACCTTGCAATCATGCTGCAAAAGGCCAATAAATTCCCGCTGAGTGTGTTACTTGTTAAATTTAGTGCATTACATTCAGGGTAATGAATAAAAGCAGTGGGCCGTTACTGTCTGGTTGGCAGAGGAGGAGTAAGAACAGCCAGACTCCCCTGAGGCCCCAAGCAGGCTTAAAACTGTGACAGGCAGAATCAAGGGACTCCCTAAGCATCACAGTTCAGTTTGTCTCTCTTAATTTCCTCTTCTACCAAGATTTTAGAGAAAATGGAGGGAAGTGAGGTAATCTTCTACAGAAATACAGAGTACACTGTGCTTTTACTCCCTAGTGCAGGTTCTCTTCTAGGCAAGCGTGTTTAAAGTAGTATATCTGTGTTAATCATTCATCTGATGATGGTTTTGACTGTGCTTTAAGAGACACATATATATGTATCATGTATATTATAAATATAAAGTTTACTATAGTTATAAATGTATAAAATACACATACAAATGCATGATTATAAGTAACCTGTGTTAACCCTATGTTGGACTGCTGATGAATAAAAATAAATACTAAACTCTCAGACTTCTCTTTTGGATGTATGAGTATTTATTTGTGTGACATAGAAATAGCTGTGTCACCCTAACTATGGTGAGAAATGTTCTGTTCTTCAGTTCTGAATGTAGATATGATAACTTCCTGAATTTCTGTTCCTTCCAGTATGTAAACTTACAATGTTAAAATGATGGAAATTGATTGAACAATGCTATGGAATAACTGAAGTAATGACACATCATGGAGTCCCAGTAAAAGTCTACACAAAGCAGTTTTGATGAGACCAGTGGAATTTTTTGCTTTTTTCTGCAACCTCCTTTTGGATTTTTCTGTGCCTCTGGATCTCCAAAAACACTGGAGGGAGCATGTTATTGCAGTCCTCTATCGTGACTGGTTTGGGCCCATCCCTTTCCTATGCAGGCATCACAGCTAGGGGTGAAGCAAACCTTACGTACCCACACACTCCAAAGCAAGAAAGAAATGGCACATCCAGGTGACCAGTCAGCCCATCTACAATTTGAAGCAGTCTTTGGAGGCTCTCCTTCTCATCAGCACACCAGCTGCCCATTCCTCTGGGACCTTAAAAGGGACTCTGGGGAGTCTAGGATGATCATAGTCAGCCTCAGTGATTTATAGACCTGAATAGGATGAGTCTAGGCCTACGGTTTCGACAAGACTTGGACTTTTACTGAAGCTGTACTCCTTTGAGGTTCACCTGTCAGGGCCAAATACCTCAGAGAATCTCCTGAAAGGGAAATACCAAGTAGCAAATGAATTAGGTAAGCGTATATCATCTAAATCCCATGTAACTACATGTTTTATTTTGAAGTGAACTGAAATCCAGCAAACAAAACAATATTACAGGGGAGGGTTTATCTCTGTTGCAGTCAGAGGTGAAGATTTTACTTATTTCAGGATATTATCAGTAAGGAGTTACTCTGTGGAGTCTTTCTGGAGTATTGCAATTTTTAACAACAAAGAAAATGTCTTCCTGTTATCCTTCAAGAACAGGGGTAGATTTTCGAAAGCACAAAGGAAGCGTAGATACTCTAGACTATATCCACCACAGGATTCAGGTTATCTAGCTCTTCTTCTTACTGCTCCTGGAAATATCTAGAGTTAAAAGTTAGATCTTCAAATCCTCCACTAAATTGATGCCTAGCCTCAAAGTGCTGGAAGTCTCTATGTACTTAAATTTTCATCAGTGAAGTTATTTATATGACTGCAGCTCTGCTTCTGAACATGTCTCGACAGTCTTAAGTAAGTAGCCGTCTCAGCCAACACTGGGAAATACAAAGTGGGTGTTCCTTTATCTGTATCCCTTGCAATCCCTGGTTTGACACTCACAGCATATCTAAGTAGTGACTTTACAAAACACAGGCAGAAGACAAGGTGCTGGGGAAACATCAGGCTCACAGTGTCCATGGATATTGCCCCGAAGGTCCTGCACAAGTGTTTGGAAGAGCATGGGGCACCAGGCAACAAGGAAGGAAACTCCAAGCAAAACTCCTGCCAGTTTTGCATGGGCAAACAGCACCTGTGTTTCTATTTCACCTTTTATGATAGCTTAATATTTGCTGAAATAATTTGTTTTACTGTGAGAAAATTTCTAATAAATAAGATAACCTGATGGCAGGATGATAAACCATGTGGGCCTTGAGCCTCTGTGTTTACATTTAGGGTATTATTAGCGTGTTTCTTCCCATCAAGGTTTTGAACAGTCTAGGTTTAAAGTCAAATTCATTTGTTTTATAAAATGGCATAAATGAGATTGCTGGACTCTGGGCTTGGATTGTATACTCTGGTCAAGAACCACCTGCATTTGGAAGCTCAAAACCATGGAAAGCCTCTATCACAAGAATGAAGAATAAGATCCTCATGGTGTAAGGCACTGCATCAGCTCAGGTTGATA
Source organism: Dromaius novaehollandiae (assembly GCF_036370855.1). NCBI lineage: Eukaryota > Metazoa > Chordata > Aves > Casuariiformes > Dromaiidae > Dromaius > Dromaius novaehollandiae. The sequence continues at coordinate 110,439,090 of NC_088098.1, forward strand.
CAGCTTAACATTAACCTTTCCCAATAGGAAAAGTAGTATTTTGTTTTAGCAAATGGTAATTTTTTCATATGGGTGACCTCATACAAAATGAAGTATTTGGTGCAATCTGATGTTTTAAATAAGAACACGCCTTGTGCTGCTGCTAGGAAATCCCCTTTCCTGAATTTCCCTTGTTTATTATCCTTCCCTTATAACACATCCTGGTTCTGTCTGGAAATCACATTAAAACTTAAAACGACAGACCAACATTTATAAAACACAAACATATACATGCACATGTGTATGGAGCATACACATATAGAGAGAGTTTTTAAGATTAATTCTTTAAGGGGGATTCTGACATCTGATGTGGTCTTGTGGGAAGTCTTCTAAGTAGTTTACATTTCATCAGAGACTTCAAAAAGGTCCTTCATTCTCTCCTTGTTGAACTGGAAAATACTGTCGATCTGTCCAGGTCCTCTACAGAAATTTGTTTGAAACCTAACCAAAAGGACACTAGAAGTATCTGCTAAATTCTGAATAGTTCCAAATGTCTGAGCGCTCCATTCCCTGATCACAGGTCAGGCAGTGGTTTTGCGCTGTGCCAAGCATTGACATTTGTTGTTGATAGATTTTTATTTCACCTTCTCATGTTGAACATTCCTTTGAGTTGGAACATTTAGTTTAAGGCTGTATGGGTGCCATGGATAGAATCATCTTTAATCTTCTTACCGTCAGAAATTCTGCAGGAGCAGATCCAGGTGCAATGGTTGTTGACTGGCTAGAAGTGTTTTATATCAATCCATTAATTTTTGCAGAAGGTTTGTGGGGTGTGTTTTTCTCTTAATCTGTGTTATTCCAAACACAGCTCATCTCTACACTTTTCTATTGCTCTGGGGGCAAAATAAACTATGACAACAATGTTGAAAATAACAGTAAGTTCTATGTAAATATTTCGATTGTTTTAAAGGTCCCTTATCTGACATGAGGACCTCATGTTTCTTAAGTATTTACTTTACTTTCTGGACAATGTGTGCCATTGAGGCCTATATAAGTAGAGCCAAACCAATATATCTGGAAAAGTAATCAGCCACAGTACTATATTTGTGTCCTTTCCAAAAAACCAAGTCTGTTGCTTCCATTGCCAAGATCTGGCATGTAGCTTTGAGGAGATTAATGTCCCTGGTGATTGTTGTTATTGGTGCTTTTTTTTTCTCTTGCTACCTCTAATCTGTTACATTCCACATGGCTATTTATTGGACAGTCTGAATTTACTTAGAAGATTGGAGTAGCATGTGAGCTGTTGTGATCTGTTTGCACACTTGTTTATAACTTTCTGTTCTGCAGGTTCAGGGGGAACACAGACCTCTAAAGTACTCAAGGGATCAAAATGAGCCATCCTTTCAGGAGCAGGCTATCAGTCATGTGAAGGCTGTTTTAGTCCTGCCAATATGGTAATGTATTTGCTGGAAGTTGACTCACTCACCACTGATGAAGGTGAAGCTGAAATTGCTGGCAAGTCTCATGTGCTAGTTCTTCATTTCTAATTTACTTTGATCAACTAATGTTGCTGCCAGGATGAGGTCAGGTAGTTCTTATCATCATCTTTTCTTCTTAATTTGATGGCTGGTCACCAACTCTATTCTAAATAGTCTAGAAAGAGTGCAACTGCTAGGAATTCCTTTTCTATTTGAGCATACATTTTTGCATGACTTCTTGATGTGGTGGATAAAGACTTTGGTCTCCTTCTAGAAATTTTTGTGTAAGGCTACTTGCTGAATAGGTTAGTAAATAGTGTACCAAAACAGATGGAGATATACTAGCTTGAAGGTATATTTCTGGGTACTTTTGTCTTCTGAAGTTCTAAAACATCTCCTTTAATGATTTCACTATATAAAATTCTTATCATTTGCTCTATATCAGAGCCCTGATAGGTGCGCTAATAGGCCTTAATTTCTCTGACCAGCCCCACCTGTGACGCTCACCCACACTCTGTTCCCATGGGTCTAGGAGCTGTATTTGAGCTTGTGTCCTTGCCATGGCTGCTTGCTTGGGTTATGTTGTAGGAAAGCCTGTCCTCAGTCCTGTCATGATTTGTTGACTGGATTTTCTGGATTCACTTTGGGCCTGCCTTATCACTTCCAACTTGTAGGGTGGTCAACTGAACCAGTTACGGCCACAGGACCTGCTTGGTCCTGTGGGGTGGGGCCTTGATGAGGAGAGAAGGCATGGTCCTACTGGCCCCACTGCTGTCCTTGGATCCCCTTCCCTTGTGGAGCAGTCTGTCCTTGCTACATCCTGACAATTCCACCTTTTCTCTTTCCCAAAGGTATTCCAGGTAGTTGCTTGTTATGTTTGCTTTACCTTTGATATAAACCACTGTATTATTTTTGTGGTATAAGATGCTAGGCAACTGTCCTGAAGTCTTGAGAACTCCTTCTGGGAAACATTCTGGTGCTGATGATCTGTCAGATGGATGCTAGTAGGAAATGTTACTTTTCCCATAGGCTGATGGAAACAGCAGAGTGCAGGGGTTCTTTGGCAAGTGGAATTTGCCAAAAACCTGTTCACAGATCTCATTTGTAGAATAATTTGGCCTTTGAGAACTTATTTTCAGAAAATAGAAGTTTTTTCTCTGCAGATGCTTTTATTAAGATGCATAGAAGTGCCATTTTTTTCCACTAGATTTCTAAGTTTCAGCTGTACCTGTATCTTTGAGTCTCCTATTGTGGAGAAAAAAGGAAAGAAAATTCCCTTCTATCTTCTGCTTAGTTTTTCTTCCCATTTTCTAGTGGAAGTTCAGGATAGCATAGGGAATTGGTAGGGGCACACTTTATTTTGATAGTTTGCTTTCTTGCTACTGATGTATTCTGGTTTTGTTTCCATTAAATGTAGATATCAAGGTATTTTGAAAAACTAGTAAACTAATCATTCATTTTGTTTAGGAGAATATCTGATAAAATTCTGAAAACAATTTAAAACAGAAGGGAATACAAATAAAAAAGGGAAATACTTTAATCATTGGGAGAATTGCTGTTATTTTAGGAGAAATTAAGCTTTCCCTTGAGAAATTGAAATAAAACCTGGTGTAGTTATGGAGTGGTTGGCCCTTACTAAGGAGTCTAATGAATTTTGTAGATAAAAATAATATAAAGGCAAGATAGATATATAGGCAAGAAGATGACCATGAAAACCTGTATCTGGAAGGACACCTAAACTCATCTCAGAACATTATTTTAATGTATGGTTGTCGCGGCCCGAAAGGAGTCGTTCAGGACAACCTCCCTCCCCTTGGAACCAACGACCAAGTTTGTGATGCCCTTGGCCTGAATTAAGGTGAAACAACACCAGCCAACCAGTTTTAAGATTTATTAACACAAAGATAAGGCATGTGGTCAAATAGGATAATTCAATGACGAATACTACAACTAGCTAGACAAAAACAGATCTTACCAACATTCAACAAAAGAGTGGGAAAAAGAGAGGAAAAGGGGAAAAGAGAGAGAAAAAGGTATCACCACCCATGGATCCAGCGGCACCCCATTGGTCTTCTTCCTTTTGGAGTCTCGGCGGTGGGGGGAGGCTCCCGTCTGGTGGTAGGTGGGTCCTCTTCACCCTGGGTGTAAGTTTTGGCGGTGCGCGTGCAGTAATTACAACTCGAGCAAGGTCCGACCCTAGGTTAGCTCGGAATGACACGCGTGCAGTGGTTACAGCTCGAGTTGGGTACCTCTGAAGAGGGACCCTGAACAAAGAGATCCCTGGGCAATTATAGCTTTTTCAAATTAAGTTCCCCCCCCCCCCCCCCCCACGTGGTAGTTCAGACCAATAGTAATTTTTGAGTCTGGGGTCTCCTGCTCCTTATTGGATCTCATCGTTGTTCCTAGACAGGCAGTTTCTTTTCTCCCTTATCTTTTCTGTTGCAGTTTCTGCCAACAGGTGTGTCTTCCTTCCTCGGGTCCCACCATCATCTCTCAAGGTCTTGACAAAGAGGTGGTAACTCCAGCAATTAGCACTGTTTCAGCAGTGCACAGGAATGCAAATTGCTGGTAACTCCCTTATCATTCCCACCTGCACCAGCTCTGGGGCCCTTTCTCACTGTACTAGGGAGTGCAGCCTAAGGCTTCAGCAAATTTAGCTACTCATGCCAAGCAAGTTTTATAGAAGTTGTGCTAAAAACGGACAATAATTTACAGTCCAGATCCCAAAGTCTCTGCCCGATTGTGATCTCATTCAGTGCAGGCTCGGTGTGTCCCGGGTGGTCGCAGGGAGACCATCTCGGGGGTCACAGCAGCCCAGTCCTGTTTCTGCCAGGGACAGATGGCTTGTTCGGGGTTGTGGCCTGCCTGCACCCCATGCACCAAGAAATGTTTAAGGCAAAAAATTCATTCATCTGTCCACCACAATGGTCCAAGCAGCTGAGCTAGAGAGTTCTGGTACAGGCTTTGCTGGATAGGGAGACCTGAGCTGCTGAACAGCTTCTGGCCTAACAGAGGAAGCACAAAAGTGGTGTTAGTTGGATACCTTTAAAATCCTCATCAGTGTTGCTACTAATGATTCTTCTTCCAGCTGATGAGGAAGAGAAAGAACACAACTCAGGAAAATAATTTTTTTTTTCCTCTCTCATAAGCAAATGAGATGTTGCAGTAACAAGTGGAAAAGACCTGAATCAGTCTTTCTCAACAATATAAAAGGAAGAAATTACTAAAGAATTACTAAAAGCTAGGGAAGCTGCTCTTAAGAGACCCTTTTTTATCAGGACATATTCATCTAATCCCAGATCTTGTGTTAGGTTTACTTTCAAAGTAAGGATGTAAGCAGCTAAAGGAGAGGCAAGTGTGACAAAGAGTTTTCATTTCCCTTGGGCATGCCAGGCACCTTCCTTAGGTGTAGGTGAGTGGTATTTTAATTACTAGGCAGTATGTGTCAGCAGCATCTATAACAAAATGCTACATGCATCATTATAAGTCTAGATGGAATGTGTGCTTACAGTTTATTTACACTATTCATCACTACAATGATGTTATGTGTGTATATACTGGAAACTCTAATCTATCTCTCAAAGATAATTATATAGAGTAAGTCTAAATGATAAGAAGGAGGTTAATTTGGAGAGAGAAAGAACACTACAGATATCAAATTTTGATCTGTGATGCCAAAAGTTTGTTTATAATAGAAAATATCCTGATAGAGTTGACTAGACTTGGGACAACTTTTTGGCTTAAACTTTTTTTCTCCTGGCAGTGTTTTAAGGAGGTGTTTTAAGGAGGAGAACAGTATTGAACTGGAAATTGATTTCGGAACAGGAAGCTTAGAGCAAGAGCTCTGTAATCTTTCTTCATAACAGAAGAGGACTTGAGTTGTTTGATTACTTGACTGTGAGAAGATTGTTAGTTGATTTATGATTACTTCTTAATCTATGATTGTCCTGGCTATGGAGATCTGTGAGTGAGGCTACCCACCTACTAGCAATGTGGAGATTATACCTGAAGATATATCAAACACTTGCATCAAATGCCTGGCAGAAATAATCTGCCCAAAACTATCTCAATATCCTGATGCTTCAAGCTATCCTAACATAATCTCAGCTATAGATCTGTATATCTAATACTGCAGAATCAATTGCTTTCCACTATCTTTTCCTGGTGAAAATATTTAAAGTAATGAGGAAGGATCATTCACTACTGATGAAGCCTAGATGCCATCTTAAACTACTTATGTAGTAGTAGCTTTTCACTGCTAATTGACTCAGTGTAGCATTGCTGGTGTGCCTTAAAGCTCTGCTTGGATGTGGCAAGGAAGGGGGGAAAACCCTTTTGTTTCCAAGGTTCTCATACTACAGTCCACAAACAGAAATTATTCATTTAGTGAAGGCTTACTTTCTTTGTCCAGCATCTAAAAGGCATTAAAGCACAACTAAAACTACGTGGAATGTATTCTTCAAGCTCCCGTTGATGTATATGGCCTCATCTGAGAGAGTACCCTATTCATGGGATAATATGTTCTTGAAGCTGTGATGTATATTGTGCAATGTTTGAGGATCCTGCCCTATTAAAAGAGGATGGACCAGTGTGAAGACCATCCATATTTAAATGAAGAATGCTTCTGAAAGTAGCATTTGTGACTCGGTAGGAAGCAGGAAAGACATGACACTTCAGCTAGAACGTATTCTGCTGACAATGGATTTTTAAAGGTAGTTAGGCCAACATAGTCCAGACCCTACAATAAAATAGTAAGAAAAAATCAAGAGAATGGTCCTGGGCCCCAAGCTTACTGCCAATATACTGCATTCTCTGCAGAAAACAATCTGGAAATAAATCCCCATCTCCTGAGTTAGATAAGAAATGGAAAAGGGGATAACCTCCCATGACAGAGTGGCCTCTCTTCAAAATTGTTGGATAAGTTAATGATAATTATTTGTCATCTGTGTATGTGCTTGGAGCATGAAAAGGAGAGCAGAACTGAGCATGGTTAAAGGGAGATATAATCAGATAGGTGCACTGGAGGGCAATAATGGAGTTGCACAGAATAAAAGAGGAGGAAAGTGTGAAAGAACAAAACACTAGAAATGGCCTTCACTTGCTGAGTGTTACGGCAAAGCTAGCAGCAGTGCTGAAATGCATGATTCACAGTATATACCAAAAAAGAAAATTCAAGAAGAAAGAATAAAGACTAAGGTATTCGCCAGGATACATACACATGCTATCTTTTTGCATTTGCAAATGGAGACCACCTTCCAAATAGAGTTGTTTCACATCCCACAGGTTAGCATTCCAGAATACCAGATGCTTTTATAGGCCATAGGCTAGCAGAAGACTCTCTGCTTTGAAGTACGTTAGAAACACAGCCCATGCAAATGGGCCTGCCTATATCATGTTAGTCCAGTGGTTAAAGAACACTTCCATTACTGATTTGTACTTGGTGACACTCTAGCAAATGGGATTTACAGATGCTACAGCTTAATTATATAACTTTGACAAATTCTTTAGAGGAAGACCACCTCCTAACATGTGTTGGGCATTTCTGAAATTCTCTAGGAAAGCCCCTACTTCAAATTTCAAGCTTTAATTTCCTGTTTCACCAGCTACTTTTCATTTGCAAGGAATACAAATGGATGTGGTGGGGCAGCATGATCTGATGATGCTCAAGTCAAGGAACTGCAACAGATGTGCATAAAATATAACAAAATATTTTGTTATAAGTTGTATTAAAAACAAACCAATTCAAAGCTTGCCAGTAGCCTTTTTTCCTTTCCCTTTTCTTGCCTCATATTTTTTTGTATGTTCTGACATAAGCAGTCCTAAAATATAAGTAACTGACTCTTGTGGAGGCTCTTTTTTATTATTATTCATATTTTGGGGGGAAAAAGGTTAAATGCTTAAACTGGTCTCCTGTTCTCTTCTGCAGGGTCATTCTAGCTGCATGCATTGCTTGGTATTTCCTGAAGAGATGACAGTCTATCTTCTGTCACTGAGGTCTAGACAAAATTCACATTTAACTCAGGTTTATGGCAAAAATAATCTTAAGAAAAATGACAATGAACTGAAATCTTGGTTTCAGATTAGTGGTGGTGGTGGAAAGGCATACAGTACAGCAGAACTTGATGGCACTTTTTTTTTTTTGTCCTGTAGTACTCTTCTCCTCATGTGCTTATGTCTTGTGCAGTTACGGGTTCCTTGGTGACAGCTAGTGAAATGAAACAGGAGTTTTAAAGTCATACTGTATACCTTCATTATGCTCTATCACCAGAGCCATGGACTCTGCAAGTCCTTAGGTCTTCCTGCACTTTGTTTCCTTTATAGAGGAGTCTACTTTTTTTTTTTTTTTTTTTTTTTAAATCTACTGCATTTTCTGAACTTCATTTCCCCTGCCTGGGGGGAGGGAACGCATAAACAACACTTACAGAGTACTTTTTGTCTTTGATGCTAGTAAAGCACATTAAAAAGGGCAGTGAGCATCATTATGCCCATCACATAGGCAGAAAATCTGCAATAGGAAAAGGTTAAATGACTTTCCTGAAGGTGCACAGCAGATCCATAGCAGAAGTAGGAGGAGAAGACTCCTGTGAGTCCAAGAATAGTTTCTGTTCTCTAGTCAGTACTGTAGTCCTGAAGGCATTCGTAAGGCTACCTCTCCTCTGCAAGATATCTTTTCATGATGTGGCTGAGTCTAGCTCTGTTGTCACTCTATCTCCTACTTGACTGGTACAGTTTCAACTTTTTTTTTAACCACAAGTGAGAAGTGCTAGCTTGGCATCTTCAGAAATTGCTACCTTAAGGAACTGGGACTGCTGTTTTTAATAAAAGAAGAATCTGGAAGATCCCACTGATGAGTCTCATCTCTGACTGTACCCACAACACTAAGTAAGGATTCCCTCTAAGCTTATTTGCCATGGAAGGGAATAAAACTGCTGGAATAACTAGATTATCAAACACTTAATTATTTAAATGAATGTTTGTAGGCACCTGGAAGACAATAGAGAAATAAAGAACAGTAAACAATTTCTCCTGGAAGAAATTTCTCCAAAGAAATTTACTTTATTTTTGCAGCAGAAGAATAATATTAGATGCAATGTACCCTGACTTTAAAGAAGATTTTGGTAGTATTTCATATGATCTTCTCACATCAAAGAAGGGAAATGAGGCCTAGGTGAAAACATTAAAAGGTGAGAATGAATTTAGGAAACCATAGTCATACAGTTCATAGTTTGCTATCCAGATTGAAAGCTGCTTCAAGAAGATTTTTGGAGTTATCTGCCCAGCTCCAAGATTGCTGGAACACTGGAAAATAGCCTTGGAGTTCAAAATGATTTTGATGAGTAGGAGAAATGATCTGAAAAAAATGAGATGAACTTCAGCAGGGACAAATATAAGGTGCTAAGTTTAGGTAGAAATAATCAGCTGTGCAAAAGCAGGCTGGGGAAGAGCAAGGGAGCACATTTATGGAAAAGGGCCTGCAAATTATAAAGTATAAAAACCATAAATATCATTATGCTGTTGCAAAACATGAAAAAAGCATACTAGAATGTATCAACAGATGTGTAGCTTATTATATATATGAATCTTTCAGCACTGAAAAGGCCAGAATTGGAGTACTCTGTTCAGTCTTGGGCACTGCTCTTCCAGACTGGTTGAAGAGAGTCTGAAACCAGATAATGAAAATTAAGATGTCAAGATAACTTGGGTTACAGAGTAAAACTATTCAGCCTGAAAAAAGAGGAGACTGAAGAGAAACATATGATTAATATTTAAATATGTTAATTGCTAAGCACAGAGGAAGGGAACAGTCTGTTCCCCATCTTCATAACAGATGTGATAAAAAGTAATGGGCTTAATTTTCAGTAAGGAATCTTCAAGTTAAACATCAGATAATCTTTCTATCAGCATTGCTGAAGGTGTCTAAGGACAGGTAAGATGATCGTCTGCTGTGAGCCTGTGTGAGGGCTGAGGAGTGGGCTGAGACCCTCCTTGGAGTCCCTTCCATCCCTAGATGATGGCTCTGGGATGGTAGTAGTCTGTACACCGTTGCACTTTAAGGCCCAAAAAGTGCAGGCCCCAACCAGCATAAGATCTGGAGATACAAGATTTCAGAATCTCATTAAAACATACAGTGTTTACAGCCCTCACATACTTAACAAAAACCATAAAAATTCTGATTTTGTTGTTACTTCTGAGTCTTCAAAAAACCTGAAACACCAGCTCAGAGGTGTGAGCTGTGCATTTCATCTTGAATATAGAAATCTGCTGTCACTCAAAGTAGAAGTCATGGAAGTATTATTTGATGATGAAGAACCCTGAAGAACCCTTCCGCTGTACCTCTAGTGCAGTCTAAATTTATTTTCTGTAGTAAGAGGAGCTGGATGGGGTTCAGTCCTGTGACACCAAGGCTGAGCTACAGTCCATGAAAGAGAGTAGAAAGTCAGCTGAGGATGGCCTAATTCCAGCCTCTGACAACAAAGAAAGGCCTCTTGCAAGAAGTAGGGCCTTTTGCAATGAAAGCCTGAGCAGAAAGTAGGAGCTGAAAAGAAAGGTTTTTCAAAACCTTTTTTTGGGACTACAAATATTATCATGTGTTACGAAGTGCATTTCGAAGCATCAGTGAGGCAACATGCAAGGTACTTCCTGAAGCATTTAATCACATGTAGGTCAGATCATTACAACAGGGCAAAGGTATTTCTTTTTTTGCCTTTAAAGAAAACTTTGTGTTGCTGTAGGAAATGAACTCTAAGGAGGAAAACAATTTTGCGAAATAATTCTGTGAAAATACATATCCGTATGAAGACATTGTCAGCAATCATTGCAAAACTCCATTTATTTGACAGTGAACTTTGTACATGTCTGCAGGGGATATAAAATGAAAAGATAGGGAAAACAATTTGTTAAAGCCAAACTGCATCAAGCATAGAGGCTTTGGCACACAGTGCAGAACAAGGAGTTTTGACCTTCCACTTAGGCAAAATGTCAGGCAGGACCATGCTGGTGAATGACATAATATTTACCTTGCTGAGTTCACTCTAGTCTTCATAAAGAAACTTTTTCTCTGTATCCTATTCACATTTCCTCTGCTAAAAGAGATGCTTGCAGGATTGCCAGTGTAACTGATAATTAGCCTGATAACCAGTCCTGCTTCTCCCACAATCCAGTGCAAAACAGCCATATGTCAACACACCTGTTATGTATAACAGCCAGTTGCTTTTGTGAGGAGCATATGGAGAGTCCAGGAGAGTGGACCCTGAAGCATGCTGGAAGTGAGATAGAGCTGGTGGGATCCCTCTTGTCTACCTCCAGGCATCTGCATTGCGTGGTGTGAGAGCATAACACGGTAACAGTGGGCTAGCATGGATTTAAATGCTGACAATGCCTCCATAATCTCCCAGCACTGTGACAAGAGGAATGCCTTTGTGAAAATGAAACAATTGACTCCTGCTACTAATTATTTAGCATATTTTCAATGGAATCTGCATCTGAGTGGCCAAGACTTCAGGGAGGAGGAGAAGAAATGAGGAAAATCTGTCCAGCTCTCAGAAGTCAGAGAGAAGGAAGGTCAGATGAGCTGGAAGTTAGTGGGATTTCTTAGGGCTGAGAAAGTACAGGACTGCAGAGCCAGCAGCAAAATTTCTGTCCAGCTATCCCCAGGTTGCCTGCGGATCTCATGCTGGGTCCCGATCCCAGGCCACGTGCATGGGGCACCTGTGAGAATGTAATGGACTGTGTCCCATGTGTGGAGATTGGACAGAATTGCCTTTGTGTATGTGAGTCTCACCCGCTATAGAGCTGGAGAGCATGTGGGTGCTTACTTGAACCTGGGATGTGCAGAGATAGCTGATGAGCAAAGTGGGCAGACAGTTTAATAGAAAGAAGTGCTTTGTCAAATCTCTGCCTCCCCTTCCTCTCACTTTGGCATGGGATAGAAGCTTTATATCATTCCTTCTCTGGCTCTGGAGATCCTTAGGAGATCATCTTGGTGGGGCTACCATTTCCTTACCCCAGACCCCAAACAGGCCTGTCTCACCATTAGCCATATGGCAAAGGCATGAAGAACAGTGGCTGCAGAAATTGCTATCTCAGTTCTCCAAACCAAGTGATGCTTTTTGCCAGTTTTCTTTCTCTGAGAGCTGAACAGATATAAAGGCTGTGACACTGTATGGCTGTAGGATTTCAGACTTAATTCCCATTTTACAGAGATTTGTCTGAGTGCATAAGCTGTCACACTGCACTGTCCCACAGTGTTTATTTCATTTTGGGTTATATATTTGTACTTTTGTAAATTTTTCATTTCAGTAATAAAATCACATAGCCACTTCATGCTTTTGTAAAACCAAAGCATCATTGTATTTGTAGGGTGTAGTATTTTCATAGTAGGACTTCTGTACAGTATGCTTCCTAATTCTGAATATAGTCATACTTAAATTTTTCCTGGTTCAGTGGACAAAGCTTAAAAAAAAAAAAAAAGGAGTAATAAGAAAATATTCTTACCCAATACAGAAAGAGAGAACTTCCCTAGCCTTGACATTCTGAAAAAAGTCCTTGAAATATTCGTAATGTATTGCATAGACTACCCATGAAATATGCATAGAAAATTATATGAGCTACAAGAAAATACACATACCTCCAGAAATTGGATTCTTTAATTTAAAGAACAAGTCTTTATCTAGCAAGTAGAATGCTAAATGTCTCCCTATAATTGTCGTTTTAGAGAAAGCTGATTTCTGGCTGCTTGTATCTTTGTAAACATGAGTGAATCCATGCCTTCCAACCATCGGAGAGGTTCTTTCCCATGCTTTCACAGATGTTATATTATATATAACATGAACTTACAATACAAGGCGGAGACATTGCTTAGCAAGCACTAACCTAGCTGTGGAAGGGCATCAGCTTCACTTCAGCCGAATGTAATCCTCCACTTGCTCTGCTGATGGTTACTTTTGCCATGTTCTCAAAACAAGCCTAATAGAAAGATTGTCTTGCAGAGTTAGAATAGCTTCTTCCAAGAACTGCAGTAGCAGCAGCAAGAGAACAAGAGATCCCTTGCTTATTCAAAAACGTGATTGCTTTTACATCAAAATGCCATCCTAGATGTTGTTCATTGGAAGCCTATGAATATTATGTAGGTAGATCCATTGATAAGAGAGATGTGTTTCTGTTAAGAAGGTCTTGTCAATATAGATGATAAGACATGCCAGTCTCTAGGAGATTACTGATGAATCTGCAGAAAAAGCGATTTCCGGCTTACACTGAGGCAACTAATGGTATCTATAATCCTATCCTCTGTACAGTTGTCCTCCATTCTCTGAGCTCACAAATTAGAAAAGTGTATTTCTGTTTTCTAACCTGTTAGACTAGAGAGTCCTACAGTGCCAGGATATACATGATTTAAACCCTCTTTTTTTTGTTGTTGTTTTTTTGTTTTTAACTTGGGAATGGTTAGATTTTCTCCTATGTCTACTACTATGGAGAGTAATGATACTGATGTTGAAGGTGTCCCATGTTGACACCTCCTGATCTTTCCCATCTGATACCACTCTGGCTGATGAGTCTTTCTCTCTGGCAGAACATGGTTGAGGAGAATGGGCTACCTCACCACCATGGGGGTGGAGTGGGGGGTCGTGTCCTTTGGGCTGTGGCTTCGAGAGATGCTGCTCCAGGAAAACCTCCTCTAGCAATTTTTGTGCCTTGTCCTTGTGGCGTGGCTGCAGATAGGTCAGCTGCTGTTCTGTAGCCAGAATCTGGGCTTGGCACTGGGAAGCTCTCCCCTGGCAAAGCATTAAATATACTTCCAAGTGCACTGATAACCAGAGATGCAGCAGGCAGCACCACTTCCACTAGGCTGGCTTGTTTGGGTAGGGGTATTAGCCAGTGCATGAGGAGGAGACGGATTATGGAGTGACAAGTGAAGAGTTATGGGAAATGGTAAATATCTGTTTTGTTCTTTTGCTGTTGTGTATTCCACTATCTAGAAGGTGAAATGCTACAATGCTTACAGGATAGTAAGGGGGAAAGGAACATGGATTATGGTCATGTAATGCTTAATATGAAGAAAGTCCATGCAAATATGGAAGCAATTATTTGCACTGTAGTTGTGAGCCAGCTGGCTGTGTGGATATGGCTGCAGCCTAAAACTCAGCATGAAGCAGTTAGTGAAGTTCAGCTTACTGTGAATGATATACCTCCCCATTATCCCTTCTTGTGTAGACAAGCCCATAAAGAAAAAAAGAAAAAAAAAAAAGAAAAGAAAAAGAGAAGCTGAGCATCAAGTCTGCTTAAATGCTTTCAGAAGAGTAGATTCCAGTCCTTTTTCAGTTTCAGATTTTTTCAATTTAAAAGTAAGATTCTTTCCCTTACATTTCAATCAAAAAAACTGATATTAGGTTGAGGCATGTGCAGGCTTCCTTTTAGATGTCTTGAGATAGGCTTTACAACAAAGTATGAAAAAAGTTCACTGTTTAGGTGTATGTTACAATCCTCTGTGCATAATAAAAGTATTTTCCTTATGATAAAGAAAATTCAGTACTGAAGAATATCTATCTCTTTTTCTAGTTAATTGATTCCTTGGCAGACCAAGACATTGCTTAGATTAAGAAAATGATGTATGAAATTTATCTTATGCCTGTTTATGGGAGAAAATTATTTTGAAAAATATTGTGTAGTGCAATGGCTACATAGTGCTATTACAATTGTACTTATGATTAAAGTAGAGATGTGACTGTGGGGGAAAAGGGTAAGGCAAGGGGAGGAGAAGATTATGGGAATTTGCCAAGAGGCTTGCATTTTTTTAATTTTCATTTCTCTCTTTGTAATAACTTACACCATCACCATGATGCATTATAGTAGTATGTGATAATTGTTCTAAAATTTTAATAATTTTTAAGGTCAGTTTACTGTTAATATCACACTTCTGTCTGAAATGTTTTACTTCTACCCTGATAAAAGTAACATTTAAATTTGAAAAAGGGAGGAGTTCTATTTTTCATCTTCTTCCATTGCCAAAATTCCATAGATGGCTAATTTCAGTGATTCTCTATATGTTTTTTTTTTAATTGTCACTGCTAGCATGTGTCCAACAGTAATAGGGAATATAGATACCTATACCAATGTGATTATTAATCTCAAATATTCATAGAAGAACTCAGAAGCAGTGTAGTACCTAAAAACTACTGGCAGCATTTCAGTTAGAAAATTAGTAAATATCTATGTGGGCATTTTCATTTCAACTGATAGTTATCATCTCATTCTTATGCCGAAATTTAAATAAATTGCCTGAAGGTGATGATATTAACACTCTGTTTAACCCATATTTTCCATATAGGTATAGGGGAAAGTCCTTCCCCTGATGGGGCTCCTCAGCTGAAAAAAGCAGCAGGAAAGCCAGTAGAGCTGGCTGAGCAGGGCTCACACTGTACTTGCCAGCTGCAAGGAGCTGAGGCAAGGTGGGAGGGCGAGGGCATGAGTTTGTGGCAGAGGCCGAGTATTTCAGAGGTGTTGGGGGGGACTGAAGGCTAGCCATACTCTTGCCAAGCTCTTTCTGGTCCCTGCTGTGTCAGCCGGATTGGAGACCCACTGAGCAACTCCTTTCCCAACTTGGGTGAGGGTTCAGCTGCAGCAGGTAATTGCTAATTTTGTGACACCCCATTTTGTTTCTACAAAGCAAGCATAGGTGCTGCCCTGGGCATTTGTGAGGGTGCTCTGTAGGTGCAGAGTAGTGTCTTGTTGGTTGGGGTTTTTTGGTGGTGTGTGTGTGTGGGGGGGGTGATGCATGGGATGAGTGGAGCTTCCAGCTGGATTTAGAAAGAAGAGCAAATGAAAAAAGCCTATTTCCTCCTAATGCTTAATGTACGTTTCTACAGTGAGTGCTGCCCTTAAAATGTGGAAACCAGGTTACTACGTACTTGGTGGTTTCTTCTTTCTTTTACCTATTATTGCTATATAATATTGGAGTTATGACAAGACAAGTGCTGGCAGAGAACTTTTGTTTCCACTTGCGTAATTGTAGGAGTCATGAATTGCTGGAAAAACATATATTTTGTTTTCTCTCCACGGAAACTCTTTTCTAACATCCCATCTAAAATGTATGGTAATGATCCTAATGATTTCAGAGGAAACTATATTGGGCCCTTTATAGACCTCTTAAAAATTCTTTTAAAATGTATTTAATGTCTATGTACTTTTAACACCCTTTCAGATGGCATTTGTCTTGACTAGAAACAAGTGTCTTAAGTTATGCTGCATGAAAGTTATTGGAGACAAATAGAAGTTGGATGGTTTGCTCTCCCTGCTAGCACTAGGCATGTCACTTCCCTGGGTGTGACTTTAAAAAAAAATCTGTCCCTCCTACCTACCCTCCTCCCCTTCTTTTTTTTGGATTGAATACATACTGGGTAACTGCTATGTTCACAAATCTTCATTGCTTGGGCCCTACTGAAAACTCATCTTGTTTCAGTTTGGAAATGAAGAGAAATAATTAAGTCTAAGCCTGTGAATTTTATCTCATGTTAATATGCAGAGATGCATAGTCTGTAGACTGAAATAGTAACTTTATTCTGTAACTTAAAAATGAGATAATAATTGGATCAGTAGCTGCCTCTGGTCTGGGCTGTGATGAAGCATGTGTATATACTCCATATACCTGAAGCCTATCAAGGGTTAATGCAGGCCCTAATTACTCTCCCATCTTTGGCTGCCCATTAAAAGCAGCAGCTTTAAAAGACTACAGAAACAATAATGTGGGTAAGTAAGATGATGAAGTAAAGTGAGCTCTGGGGAAAGAGAGGGCCTGATTCCAGGCTGTTTAACATAGGTTTCACGTCCTGGCGAAAAAAGGTGGGCCTTGTTCCCTCATCTTTCCTTGTTTGTAGTGGTAACAAGGGTTGAAAACTTGGTATTTTTCTTAGCCTGCGACTCACAAAGCCAAGAAGATAGTCTTCCAGGCTCTGGGGTATGTGTTTTTTTGTTTGTTTGTTTTGTGTTGTTAATCCATTTTGTAATGGTTTTGTAAAACTATTAGCTACATAGAAGAATAAAATCACAGGCAATGAAAGATGAAATGCAAAAGACTAACTCATAAATTTGGCAAAAATGTAGCTGGATCGTCTCTGAAACAATACCTGGTGCTATCTCTAAGACCTTAGCTTATTGTAAGAGCCTGAACTGATTCTTTTCTATGTGACGGGTAATGTCCATGAGATGGGGGACTTGCTCTGCTCTGGCCTAAGGTCAGATGCTAGATGAGAGGTGAGTGTCTTGCACTGATTGTGCCTGCACATGGGAGCCTTCACTAAGCATGAAACAACCTTTGTTGTTATCTCTGAATGAGGGACTGAGAAGCAAAGAGCAAGTGCTTTTCCTGGTGGTGCTTGTGCTGCAGGCTAATGATAGGGAGAACGTTTGGCTGCTGGATTTCAGAAAGTACTTCTACCAATGGGTTTGGGGGGAACCTAAATGGGCATGATGTTGCCATAGTTAGTAGGCTGAGGACCAAACTTTGCTTTTGATTATGCTAGGACAAAATCAGCCCAGAAGAACCTCAATGTAAATATTAATTTATTTATGTTCTTGCTCATTCATTCCTTCTGTAAAATACTTAGCTCTTTCTCTCTGCATCTCTTGTTGCTTTCTGTCTGAATTTGTATTGTCTTCACTTGGCTTGGATGTGAAATACATTGGGACAGAGAAATTATTTATAGAGTTAGGTACTGGATCTGCATGGTTGTAATTCTTTCCAATTAGCTTTCTTGCTTTTTTTAGTACTGAAGTGCCCATACATGAATTCACTGTTCTGAACACGAAGTGGTTGCACAAACATCAGACACATTTGCACATTTCAAGTCAAATGAATGCTACAGTTGTATGACTATTAAAGGAAAAATTCTTATATTCAGTGACTATAGATCTGCCGATGTCATTCGCATTCTTTGCTGTATGTCATGGTGAAAAACATCTCTGTTGGAGACTAGTAAGCTTCACTTCTAATATCACTGATTTTTCTTTTAACACGTTGAAAAAACAAATCGAAGTAGCTAGTCTCTCAATTTATAGTTTTCTGCTATATTCCACGATATTGTTGATATATGACTAGTTTAGAGGAAAAGCAAAGCTTGCTAACAGTGGGAATAAGAACTTGGTCAGAAATGATAAAATAAGACAAAGGTGGAAGACAAATTCTGTAGTAAGGCAACAAAGTAAAGGCCCTGCTGTTGTTTTTATGATTTGAGGGAAGGCTATTGCACCATTCAGTTCAATGGGACTTCATGCAAATACAACTGTGCCCCCATGTGGATATCAACATAGCTTTAGAGTTCACACTGCCTCTTTCAGAGGTGCCCAGATCCCCAAACCCCTGTTCATTTCAGTGAAGGTGGAACCATATCTGAAAATTTCTGTTTGAAGTGCACGTCAGTCGTGGACTCTGCCCTGCACTTCTGGGTGCAGCCAGGAGAGAGAAAAAGACATTGTTGTACGAAGAGAAAGTTTTGTTTTGTTTTTAATTGTTGTGCTTGCTTTCCATTTTAGATGCAGACGCTGGTGTTCTTTTCATTTAACCAAATTGCTTTTTCCCCCTCTAACTCTCACCCTAAACTATCAAAGGCTTCTGCTTCATTTCTTAATAATAGCTCAGCTGCCTCTTGTTTTTATGCGTCTTTGTTGATGCATTACCTAGTTATGCCCCCTGGGAGTTTGCTTGCTGAAGCTTTATAATACCTACTGGAAACTGTTTTAGGGAATATACCACTTTACAGAACAACACCTATTTAGCTTCCATTCCATATCACTGAAAGTGCCCTTTGAACAACTTAAGCTTAGAAATAAATTTAGAAGCAGAGTGTGTGACATTAAGTTAAAGAGCGAAACAAGATCTTGCCCTGGAATTTAAAAATATGTATAAAGAGAAATTCAATGGGTGCCGTGACAGTCTCTGTTAACAACAAAGTGAGGATGAGATGATCCCCCCTTGCATCCTTGATGATGAGCATGACTCTTGTATCAAGTTCCAGAGTGCGCTCCCTTATCTTGACATCTATGGCTGGATGAAAATAGCAGCTGAGGTTTTGCTTGAAAAACCCTCCAAATTGGAGCACTGTAGGAATAATGTTAGAATAGAAAAATCTCAGATCTATGGTGAACCATCCTACACTGCTGTCTTTCAAAGGCTTTTTATTTAAGTAGAGAGCAAAGCTGTGAGCATTTGGAAAAACCTGCCTGGAAAGCAATTTCTATTCCTACTACAAAAAAAAGGAGGGAGAAACCCCCTTGTCTTCAGACTTGTAAGCCTAGAGAAAGCTTAATTAAAGTAAATCAAAAGAAGAAATATGAATAAGTGGGAAGAGAAATTATATATTTCTCCATGCTTAATAGAAGAAACTTCTGCATTTTGAGCTTGCAAACTATCCCCCTGAATGATCTTGCATTCAAATAAAACTATTGAATTTCCAAATATAAATAGATAACTACTGGCAGCATTCTGGCGTGCCTTTTTTTTTTTTTTTTTTTTTTTAATCCTGAGACAACAAGTGAGTGGCCTCTTAGTGAGCCTAGAGGGACTTGTTCACTGGGATTTCAAACTCTCAGCAGCTTTGTTGCAGTTTCTCCAAAGAGGGCTATATAAAATACAACAGGGCCTATGGATTCAGTTTAGAACAGAATTGATTTTCTTCCCTGATTTATTCACGAAGGTGTTATTCTTGCTCCTATTGAAGTAATTGGCAAAGTTCATGCAGATTCCTGAGAGAGCAGGATTGGGCCTTAATAAAACAATCTGTTTGCAGCTGCACAGGCCCTGATTTCAGCAAACCATGCCATTTGAGCAGAATACCACAGCACATGTGTGACTTAAAGTGAGTTCTTCATCACTGTGCTGAATTGGGCCTTGGATATAGGGCAGTCACCCCCTTCATTTAAAGCTAGAGTTATATACTTCCATATTCTTGGCTGAGGAATTGTGGATGGAAATGACTGCACACTGAAAAAAGAGGAGGTAGGCAATAAAACATAGGGGTGTCCTGGCTATCTTCGGTGAAAGGGAGAGGAGAGTAATCTGGCAGATATGGACTCTAGCCTGTTTTTCACATCCATCTTGTCTGCTGGGCTTTTAGCTACTTTGGATGGGTGTGCTCTCTTTGACAAGTTTCAAGTGTGTTCTGATAGACAGCAGGTATAAAACAACTTGAAAATAAATTTTCTGCTTAAAGTCAGCCTGTGGACCTCTTTCTAGGAAATGTTTCTTTACTTTCTGGATTCACTCACCTCCTTTGAAATAAGATACAATACTTAGTCACACAGAAAGAAGAGGAAAAAGTTCTACCAAAGAATATTTCTGACATACTGAAAACTAAACTCAGTAACCATTTGAAACTCAAAGAATACAGAGGCCTTTTTTATCCATTTTTAGGGATAGGACTGGCATTCTAGATGAAATAGTGTATAATGAAATAATTCGGATACTTTGGCATGCAGGAAAACTGATTTTTTCAGGCAAAAAAAATCGGTACCAGTGGCTCTGTGAGTATGCCAGCTAGATTTCTGCATTTAAGTGTGTAGGCCTATTTTGACTTGGATCACTTTTGATGCTCAAATAATTGTAAATATTTTTCTTCTGTTACACTGTGCCACAATGGACTCTACTTGACCTTCTAGAGACAGCAGGTAACACTCTGGCAAAAATGATTAGACCAGCCTGTGGTTTTTTGTTGTTGTTGTTGCCTCCCCTCATTGTTGCTTACTACTCCAGAGAACAACAATTTGAATGTTTGGTGATCTGAGGTAGTATCTGGAATACAATGAGAATTTATTTATTCTAGTATTAAGTTTTCAATAACTTTTACTATTAAGACTAATTGAATAAGTCATGATTTAGACTGTAAGGATGGAGGTCTTCTGCAATAGGTCCTGTTTGCATTATATTAGCACAGAACATGACTGTCTTTATTGATGGTAACTTTGCAAAGAAGAACACATTGACCAAACAGGGTCTGAGTCTGTGTATTTTGGAGTCACTCTGTCATCTGTATTCACTGAGAAGTTTCTTCACAATAATTCTACTATTTTAAAAGCTTAACTAATTACTGGCAGGATCCTGATGTTTTAGACAATTCAGTTGTTTCCCAGATTTGAGAAGTGTGACAGATGGTATATCTTTACCAATAGTTTGTTTGCTGTGAACTATATGTCGTGTTCTGTGAAAAGTGTTGTGGGGCAGCAGAGAAATCTGTATCCTACTGCCTTGTGGCAGTGTGCTGGGCCGGCTGGAATTGCCTAACGGTTGGAGGAAAACTCCTTCTGAGAGCTGTTGAGCCTGGAGCAGCTGGAACAACCTGGAAGCTGTTTTGGGAGCAAACTATTTCATATCTGGGTGCCCTTGCACTTTCAAGTCAGAGGCCTACAGCACTAGGAGATTCTTCATGGAATAGGACCTCAGTCAAATCCAGAGGAAGTGGCAAGAAATAATTTTCCTAAACCTTTCTTTGCCTGTGTGGAGTTTGTTGCAACATAAATCACTGAAAGCAAGCCTGGAATACAGGTATGCTCTGTGGAGAAATGATGGCAAGGGAGATCTCTTTTCAGATGCCTTTATTTCAATTTGTTATGATGGAAACATTTTCAAACCCTTTTAGTATGGGGATTTTTGCTTGTATTTTTAGAGTTCCCTTTTTAAGGAGAGGGAACAAGAGCACCAACTTCTGGGTGCTCCAGGGCCCCATCACAAAAGTTTCAACCTTCTCTGGCTATTTTCTACTAAACAGACAACTTTTGACTGGTAACCTTGTCTCAGACAGAATGTGCCTGCTGGAGGGGATTTCTGCAGATACTGTTCAGCTCATATGTTTGTGTGAGCTCTGAGGCTATGTAGGCCTTCCTTTAGGCTCTTCTCTTTCCCATTCAATGAACACTTTTCGATCCTTCTCAAGATAACTAGTGTTAAAAATAGCTTAGCATACACCATGAAATTGCTTGACATATCAAAAAAATGATGAATGATGGAGGACTGGAGGAAAAAGGTGTGTGCAGGGGTTGTCTTCATGCTCTCTTCTCTTGCTTCTTTTCATGTGTGTTTTTTCCTTTCTGTTCTTTTTTTTCCAGTAATTGCTTGGAGTCAAGGAATCTGCTGGGATAGTGCATGTGTGGACACTTGAGCCCCTGCAGAACATGACCAACTGAGCAGGTCCTTGAAAGAACAGCTCAAAGGTAAAGACTATGCAGCTTTCTTCCCAAAATGTAACTATAGTCATTAACAATCTGAGCTAATTAAGCTAAAACAGAACATCAAATGCTTATAAATACCCTGCTGTCAGCCTCTGAGATGCGCTGTTTTGTTGTGCC
This sequence comes from Dromaius novaehollandiae, assembly GCF_036370855.1. Lineage (NCBI taxonomy): Eukaryota > Metazoa > Chordata > Aves > Casuariiformes > Dromaiidae > Dromaius > Dromaius novaehollandiae. Next base: position 110,460,875 of record NC_088098.1, read on the forward strand.
GACCGCCATATGTCCACTGACAGAGGTGAGCTGCTGTTTTGAGGTGTCAGTAACTTTGTTCTACTTTGGGCATCCATTGTCCTGACATTTACCTGTTTCATTGCCATGCTGGTTAGACCTTCTTTGAGAAACAGTTAAATTTCTGCCTCTTCCCTTCCCTTCTGTAAAAGTATCGCCTTTTTCTTCACAGAACATATCTGGTTGTTAGGAAAGCTTCCTGTCACAGCAGTGTGGTTTGTTTTGTGGTATGTCTGTAATTTTAAAACCATTTTCCACCTGTCTTTTGGCTTGAGTATGATAGCTGTATGAGTTCTGAGTTGAGCTGTAAGAGGTTTGAGTGTGTTTTTAAGCTTTGAGCTGCGTGAGGTTTGAGTACGATAGCTGTGGCATGCCTAATCTGTACTTTCCTGCTAACTGCCCAATGAACTAGTCACTACTTGAGGGGTCTTTGAGCATTTCCGCTACGTGTAGTGAGTGAATTGGAAACTTCTGTCTACCTCCAGTATCTTCCATTAAGGCTACCTTAGAGAAGGGCAAATATTAATCTAGGATAATCATACCTATATTCCTTCCAGCCATTGTAAACCAACTCTAAGACTGCTTTGTGTCAAGTTAGTTTTTCCTATGCTACCATCATAGCATGGGAAGTTTTGATCCACTTGGTCTGTACTTTGACAAATGCACTGATTCCTCAGTGTCACTGCTCCTTTTCCTCACCACTTCTGTTTGATTTTCTCGTAATTCCTAGATGGATTTGGCAGATGTTTTACATAAAAACAGTACAATTGCACTGTCTTGATGCCTTAAAAATTGTTTTTGGTGCTGGAAGCTTCTCCTGTAAGTTGCTAAAAGGAGCAAGAAATATGCTGATCTAACTGCCTGTCTGAATAACCATAATCACTTTCTGGAAGTGATTTGGCAGTAGCTTTGATAAATTATCTACAACAGGCCCTTCTTCTGTCTCTACCAAGGTTTATTTCACCCTTTTCACTTGGGGTAGCATCAGAACCTGTAGCTGTACATGCATCCTGTAGAACGCAGTTCAAGTAGTGTTTGGAGGAAGTGGCACACTCCCAGCGTGGGGGTCTGCTCAGTGTGTAGATCTCCTTTTCGTCTTTTGAGAGCCTTCTGGCAGAACTGTACTAATACATAAAGACTCTCCACAATTTTTTTTGAACTTGTGAAGAGTGAAAATTATATCTTTATTATATGTTTGTCTAATGCTTACCTCTGTACATACTTAAGCAGAGTGGTGTGCCATATTTTCTACTTGTTATGACTGCAGATAAGCACTTTCAGCCTTTGTGTTAGGTCAAGACATATTGAAAGTACATCAGAGCAATACGAATCATGAAACTGTTGGGCTTCTTCAGCTCTTCTATTCCTTGTTATGAATTTCTGTTTTTCCTGGATTACATCTTCAAATTCTTCTGTTCTAGTCTTCTACCTGTTTTTGAATGCAAACTTGCTGCAATTCAAAATATTGTTATTGATTAATAATTAATAGTTAAATAATTTATTAGCCTAATTAAGGAATTACTTTCTTTTTCTGATAAAAAATTTTTCCTTTCTCTCGCTGTCTGGTTATCCATACACTGAATTGCATTCTTGAATCTTGGGGAGAGATATGGCTAAACATTTTAAACCTTGAATTTTACCTATTAATTTGACTTAAGTAAACTTATCCAGAAACTTGTATTCAGTTTAAAATTCCTGGCCATTCCTTGCCCCTCTGCCCTTTTTTGTTACTGACCAGTCACTCTCAGTTAATGTCTCTGCCTGTACTGTGCACATGTTGCTGATGCTTCCAGCTCTTATCATCATCTGCATCGTGGCATGTAGCATTGCCCTAGCATGTGCAGCTCCATATGGTGCTGCTTGTGGATTGAAATTTTATCAACTGCATGCTTTTTTGCTTTTGGTTTCTTTCACTGTATTTTTACTCCCCCCCCCCCCCCCCCCCCAGTTTCAGGAACTAGTGTTCCTGAAACACGTCTATTTCCCATGAGTCCCAGTTTGGAATGTGTGGATTTCTTTGAGGAATGGTTAAATCTGGGTATTCTAACAGTTTTAACTTCCAGTAGCCTGGACCCTGATTCCAACTGCAGGTAAGCAGAGAAATACTGTGTGTTTTGTGTGTGTGTGTGTGTGTGTGTGTGTGTGTGTGTGTGTTTTTGTTCTTGTTTGTTTGTTTTCCCCCAGGAAGTGTTTCTTCTGATGTTAAGCTTTTAACTGTTCAGAAATGTTGTTGTATAGTGTCAAAGTTTGTTTTATACCAAGTACCACCTTTTGCTGTGAGAACCTCTTAAAGGTGTATGTCTCGATTCATTCAGACTTCTTAAATGCATAATCATTTTTTAGATTGGTGACTTTAGCTAATGGTGATGGTTGCTTATAATAATCCTTACTGTATTCCCTTTACAAGGGTCATCCTAAATCTGGCAAAAGCATTTTAAAGCAGAAAACTAAAATGACTCAATTTTTGATGACTTTTTACTAGGTTTGTGCTGTTGATTGTAGTCTGCAATATCATCACTGATGGTTCCATGAAGTTACCTTAGTGCATTATTAGCAAGGCATTAAAATGAGAATAGGTTTTTTTTGACTTTCTTTTAAAGATGCCTGTTTTTATCCTTTTTTTGTTGTAGTAATTTGTGTCCTGATCTTTTTATTAAAAAAAAAAAAAAATCTTTCTGTAGGACAGTTTACACTGCATGTGGAAGCTGTGAGGGTAGAAGGTATTTCTGATTTTTTTGGCAGCAGTTATTGTCAATGAAACATCATTGTCAGCATCTCTGACCTCTGGTATCTTATGGAGAGCTCTCACTCCTCCAAATAAGGTGCCTACTAAGATCTCCTACAGCAGCTTTTTGTTATTCTGGCAGAAGTATATAATCCAAGATCCAAGTCAAGAGTGTGAAAAGTGGGTTAGGGTTAGAAGAAAACAAGGTACAGCTGTGGTGTTCCTGCTCTCCTCTGGTAAATCTTGGCCATCTTCCAGTTCATTTTGCCTTTGCTGGGAGGTTGCAGCGACTTGAGATTAAGAGGAAGAAGATGTAGGAAAAGAGCCAAATAATCCTTTTTAATGGTTTAGGGCCAGACCCCCAGTTCCTGTTCAGTAGTGGGAAATACTGCTTTTATATGCACAGTGACGCAGAGCTTTCTAATGTGACAGTTCATGCTCTTCTCCAAAGAACTAGTCTGCCTTAGGTCTCTTAGTGTTGCTACAGAATCCAGGACAATGGAATGGTGTATTTATTATGGTCTTCATTAGTAATACTTGTATAGTAATAACATACTTGGTTATTGCTGGTCTAACGTCAGGCTAATCAACTTTCCTGCATCTAAAACATCGAGTAGGTCCCTCAGCTACAAAACAGACAATAGCTTACTATGAGGCACCTAGCAAATTAGGCAGTGCTGTAATATGGAGGAGATTCTTCCTGGTTCCCTCACTGACATATGAGAGTTGGTTTCCCATTGAGTTTAGAAACGAGCTTTTCAGATGTTTTACCAGTCATGTGTGCTTAACATTCTTGCCTTTGCAAAGTAAGTTGAATACAGTTTGAAACTGAAATTAAACCTGAGGAAGCTCAACATCAAGAGAAACAAATTAATAATAAAAGAAAGACATTCTCATCAGAGGCAGAGTTAATTTCTGCCCTCAGCCAAGATATTGGATATCTCGCCTATAAATAGAAAGGAATATGAGTTGTAGAGCTAGCAGTACTGGCACTGCTGTTAAGCCTGTCTTTTCAAAATTACATAAAGAGATGCTATTTGTCAAACAAATATTGATTGGATTCAAGGGCAGTAGCAGTAAAAGATGTTGTTCCAAGGTTGATAGTAATATTCAGTAATCCAAGCAACACTTACTCTGCGATCACTTCTCTTATATGTGTGCTGAGTTACCCCCTGAAAGAGTATGTTTGTTACATTTTTGAATTATTGGTTTTGCCATTGCTCTACCTTCATTACAGTTCCCCATTCTCTGAGTGTATCTCAGGCCTCTGCTGAGCTACCCTGGAAGGAAGTTGTCAAGACATGGATGGATTTTTTTGTTATTAATTTTTTTTTGTGAAATGACTGTCCATTGCCTTCACTAATGGGGAGATTTAAGCTTATCTGTAGGGCTGAACTAACAGAGAAATATGAAATGGCTTGTGGGTTTTCCCACCTGGGCTAGCCTATGTGCTGTAGTGACAGACTTGCTTCTTTTGGAATCATGTTGTTGAACCTGCTGCACCTGTTTAGGTGACAGCAGTAATGTTCACGAACTGTTTTCTTGAACAAGTATCTAACTATTTGTACTACGGAAAATATTCTTTTTTTATGGCAGTAAATGCCCCATCACTCACATAATATACCATTCTTTAAAGTACACAGAATTCTTTTTTTTTTGGGGAACCACACTGAAAGGTGTTAGCCATGAAACTCAGGATTTTTTTTACTTTTGTGGTAAATTGGATATTTTCTAAGACTGGGGTATGGGAGGATTTTTGGACTTACTCTTTTGTAAAATACATGTTTAAAAACCTCACATGCTTAATCTGGAAGATGAAATCAGTTTTTGTCTCATAATTTTTCTAATTCCCTATAGAAAAGTGTAATTTATGAATTTGTAGTTTAATATTTGCCTCAGTTGACATTTTTGTTTTTGTTTGTTCCTTATCAAAACCTATTTGTATATATATATTTTTCTTTTTCTCCATTGAACATAGGAACACATTTTCTTTTGTACTGCTGGTTTCATTATATCATTGCATTTGAATGACTTGATGATTAAGAATTCTTTAGCCCTAAAGCTTATTTTGGTGAAATTAATGCATCGTTCAAGAAGTTTCAACTTCTACTAGTGGAGCTGACATTGCTACTAAGGATTATCCTAATCACCAGATTGCTGATGCCTACTTTAAGTAAAATAATCCGAGAAAGTCCTCTTTAATGTTCTTTTTAAAGTATCTGGTGACATCTTTGCCCTTGGCATATACGTTTACTGAAAGCACAAAACTCTTCTGTCTGGGAGGTTCTTTTTTTTTCAGCTTTGAGATTTCCTAATTGGGTTTGAATGAGCAGAACTTATCAGCATCATGTATACATGCAATAAAAACACTAAATCTGTGACATGGGCTACTTACAGAGGCACTTGAAAGATTCACTTCACCTAAGTGGAAGACTACATTTCACTTGCATAGTCCCAGGCTTAATCTTGCCAGAGCTGTGCTTGCTCCCCCTGCCACTAGATATGTTATTCTGGTTTCCTGTGCAAAAAAACCCTACATTTATATTGTTGTTGTTTAAATCTATATTGAGTATGTTCTAACTTAGTTTTTGTTTTCTGCTGCATTGGAAAGTGCAGCTATTTTTGTGATGTACTTCAGACAATGGTTTTAACATCCAATATTTGATGGTGCTAACAACCACAGAAGTGAGGGAGCAAAGCTGAGTTAAAAATGAGAGACAAAGGAAACACACCAGAAGATTCTGTGATCCCTAAGGTCTACAATAATCCCAAACATGTTTCAGGATTAAGGGAAATTGTGAAACAGTATTTATCTTCTGCTAATAGGCACTTATGTAGTTCTAGCTCAAATTTCTTCTAGTATGTTTGATTTACAACTTTGATTCCATTTTCTGGCTTGTGTAATAATAGAGAGGACCTTCATCAGTAGTTTGTAATCTTCCAGGGGATTCATAAAATGGAAACTTTCTGATCTAAACATAGATTTCGTTTAGTAATTTTAAGCTTACTGAACATAGGCTTGCTTTCTTAGTTCTCGTAGCCAGAAGTAGTCTACTGACTTCTAGGAGTCCATACTAAACTGCAAGTCTAACTAACGGGTTTTGTGTAAACTGCACAAAAACTATAGGTAATCCACTGTGTAATGATGTAGAGCAGTAAACAGTAAATTTATGTGTATTTTCAGTTTCAAATGCCTGTATTTGTATTTTTACACCTGTATCTTATCTTCATATATCCAGGCATCTGGAATGCTCTGAGTGCTTAGCTTCTTCTTGAGGGACACTATCACTTTTGAGGAAATCCGTGGAAAAACAGTAAGCAGGTTCACGTCTGCTATTTTAAACATACAATTCATGGTTTAACTCTGTCAGCGCTCCCAAATTTTAAAATGGCCCAGTCTGAAAACATTGAATTTTGTCTGCCGATAACAGTCTGTGCACTGTGTTTGAAGCTAGTCAGACAGATGTTTTGGTTTCCCTTGCTTCTCGGAACCCTTTTCATCCTTTTATACACAATGATAAGCCTATCCAGGTCGGTGCCTTGTGGCTTTGTCATGTAAATTATTTCTTGATGTTAAGGATGCAGGTTTCAAAGTTCAGCTTTGTTTTGCGTTCTTGGAACAACAACTGTACAATGTTTATTGGTAAATGTATTGGTCTTGTTCTGGTATTATGTTTCATGAGAAACATTACTGTTAAATTCCAAACCAAGTTCAGAAATAGTTTTCCAGAAGTGAAACAAAGAAATGTATCTGACAGTTGGTTTTTAACATATAACAACTATATGTTGGTTATATGTTGGGATGTATGTGTAAAACATAATTTACTTTTTAAAAATCTATTAGAATTCTAGCTTTCAGCAACACAGCGGGGAAAGCTTGCTGTGGTGGTCTTCCCCTTCCCTGCCCTCCAAAAAATGAGATCTCTTACAGAGAATGAATGGCACAGAGCTTTGGACAGTCTTGGTCCACAGGCGAAACTTGACGCATGACCTCTTGTCAAGTCACTTACTTGTTTTGTGCCCTCATTTTACTTCTGAACGTCTGGGATTCTGTGTGAACATGGTGATGTGTGTGTGAATGTGCATACAGTGCCAGAGTCCCCCATCGGGCATGCAGAGAATGCAGTCAGGGTGATAGTCTTTCTGCTGAGGGTGTCAAAAGAGGCTTGCTCTTGGACTAAATAAATAGCATTAGTTTTCTCTCATGCTTTGTGTACTTTTTTTTTTTTTGATGGAAAAACTTAGAGCAGGGAGAGAGGCTGGGTTTGTACAGCTTTTCTGATTTCACCAGTTAAGCCCACAGGAGCTATGAGAATGCAGCTTAAGTGATCTTAAGGTGCTTCAGTCCATAGCAGACCTTACTTAGATGCTTTTGAGAGATTAATGGTGTGTGTGGAACTAATGGTAGGGTTTTTGCCACTACTAACAACAACACTGTGAAGCTGGCGGACAGAGTTTTTTCTCTGAGCTATGCTTTAAGAAAAGGAGTTGAAAGACTAGTGGATTGAATTCTCCATGGTGAGATTTACATATCTATGAGCTTTATGACTCCACGTCCATCTATCCTTATTTTTTCCTCTGGGGATATGCTGCTCAGATTTTTGTAATTATGGAAAATTCTTTGCCTCTTTAATCATTTGCATATTACTGCATCAGTTCCTTTCCTTATTTCAAATTTATGAATATAAAAAACAATTGTTTTTAAAGATACATATATATATATATATATATATATATATATATACACACACATGCATTTGTTTAAGATGACACTTGTGTACTTTGTCTGTGGAGGTTTTTTTAATTCATCACTAAGCAAAACTTACTGGTGCTGAACTCTGCATTCCCCAAGCTTGCTATACAGGACTATGTATTCATTATGCATGTTTACTTTATTTTGTGTAATGTTAAAGTATACATATTTTATTATGATAAAGAATATTAACTAAAACTAGACAACATTATTTATCAAAATACCACTTAGAAACATTATCTGCTAAGATAAAATAGAAAGAACCATACATTAAAAGCCATGTAACAGTATAATAAACTTTCTTGCATATCAAGTATGTATTGAATCATCTTAAGATGATCATCAAGATGTATTGAACCAACTGGTAAATATTGACTGAGACTAGGCTGAGATTAATATTTACCTCAAGGGTCAATAAATTTTGATGTTGCCTAAAATGTGAAGTCAATATATATATTGTTAATACATTCAGAATGTATTAACCAGAAATATCTAGAAAACAGTTATATAACCCTGGGGATCCCAGGGGACACTTTTTTTCCGGCTAATACTGCAGAGGAAAAATATGAAATGAAAAAATTTGTTCCAATTCCAGTTAGTCAAATGAACATATACACATTTCATATCTGGTGGCTCAGTACTGGTGGCACAAGAACTTTCTGGAGGGCTGGCCCAAAGCTGTACAACAGCTTTGTGATCCCCTGTGGATCGCATACATCCCCTACCTACTTTGGCTTCAAATGCAAAGTGTTTGTTTGACTGTGCTTTATTTGCCATAAAAATAAGTGAGTGTGTATGTATATAGAAAGAAAAAGAATACAAGAATACATGCACGCGCATGCTCTCTCTCTCTCTCCAGTATATACTGCTTTCTCCTGAGAATAGAGAACGAGCACAGGATAGGTTTATATTGTGTTGCTGAATGTATTGTTGACAGTTGCGCGAGCACTACAGTGATGAGCATTACGATAGAACCTAGTGTAGGTGTTATTTTTGCCAAATTCTGATTCAGGCAATCAGGAGGGTTATTTTTGTGAACCAAATGGCTAATCCTAGGGCCAGGCATCCATGGGGCTGATCTGAATGAAGCTGAGACATGGTTATTTGGTGGGAGAAAAGGAGAAAACTACCTCTTCTGTTCCTACCTGTAAAATGAGTTGGCAAGTCCAGATTTTGCTGACTGTGTGTATGTATGAGATCCTTTGCCATTTTTCCTCTGTGTATCTGCTTTGTTCGTATACTCCAGATAAACAACAATATCACCCTTTTGTAAAGCACATTTGACTTTCCATTGGAAATGGACATCTAACTTACGAATGACTTCAGAAAAATCATGATCTGGTTGTTACAGCTAAAGGCCCTTTAAAAGTAGCTGAGCTCAGATTTTCACATCAACCACTTGAAACATCTAAGTTAAAACACCTGAGTCATGAGTCCAGGCTTCTGCCTAGTTGATGGAGAGAAGCAGGATCCTGAGGAAGCTTATGATGGAGCACAGAGTTGCTTCACTGGGCAATTCAGAGCAGACTACTATTTATTTCTCCAGTTGACAAAGGCCACTAGGTGTATACAAGTACATAGTGTTTATACATGCCTCTCTTCTCTTTTTGGCCTTTTTTTTCCTTCAGCTAAATGGAATATCTAGAACAGTATGTTTTCTTTTCTTTTTTTCATTGTTTGAAGAGACTTTATAATGACTTTAGTATTTGTAAAAACTATTATACTGTAGTAGCCAACTCTAGCAAGCTTATTAGACCAAATTCGATTGTGTACAAGAATTGGCTATGACTTTTGCATTAAATGACTATAGTCTCCTGAGAAGCCAACATTATAAAATTAGGGATGTTTGAGATTTCAAAAGGAATGAAGTTATATTGTACAATGGTGAAAATTGTAAAGGTAGTATTGACTATCAGAATGGCTAATTTCTTCTGGCCTTATGACTCTGAAAATATAGTACAAAGGAAACTTAAAAATATCTTGGAAAATAACATTTACCATCTGAATTTAAGATACTAATGCAAAGAAACTGGGGTTAAGTCTTTGCTCACCAAACTCTTTCTAGTTCTTGCAATTCATATTCTTCCTGTTTACCCATAGGTTAAGGCGGAAGATCTTATTGGTTGCAGTACGCAGCCACAAGCAAAGAGTTAGAACTCAGCCTTAGCTTTGAATTATCTTGTTTTTAAGATTGTCAGACACAAATGCTATTTTAATGAACATTTTGTATCTAACGCTCTTTCATTTGAATGAGAAATGTAGCTGTAGTATTACAATATCGCCAAATATTCATGCTATTTCGATCTCATTAAAATAATAAAATGTATTCATAAACTGTTGCTAAGGACAGAGGTTGGCTCAGAGTGAGATACCCATTTAGCATTTCAATAGTTGTGCTGCATCAGAATGGCACAGAATTCCATGCAAAAACAAGAATATGCAAATGAAATATTTGAATCTTGCTTACTCAGTGTGTAAGAAGTAATAAGAGAAATCTAGAGAAATGAGTGCAGCTCAAAGACTGCCCAGGAGATTAAACCTAGCCTGCTTCAGCACAGTGAAGAGCTTGAAAAAACTTCAGCGACAGTAGGCTTGTTAAGATTTTAATCTGTACATTTTAAGGGAGCTGGAGTTCCCAATTTTTAGGTTTTTAAGAAATTTTGCTTTATTTTCATTTGTTATCATCTATTCTCATCTCTGTGTGCACTCAAATTCACGTTTAAAAGAGATTTCCTGCTTTTCAAATATAAGAGTGTGTTCTGAACTATGCAGTAAATCCTTCCGTTAAACTACTGAATTTCTCTACAGATTGAACTGGAGATATCAGAATTAGAAATAGAGTGCTTGTTCCCCTTATTCTTTTATACATATGCAATTTCAGCTACTTTGGAGTTTCAAGTGTAGAACTGAGAATATTTGTCCAACGAGTTAGTCCAGTAGGAGCAAAGTCAAAACCATCTGAGTGATGTATGTTAGTTTTGTAGCTCCTCCATTTAAGCTGTATGATTATCAGTTACACATTATTGTACAGATTATCAGTAGCTACAAAGTAAATTTAGTAATCCAAGAACTTAATGGCACAAAGTTCCTTTGTAACCAAAGGTATTGCAGATGGGCTGACGTCGTCATACTCCGTGTTATCATTGTGACAATCCTTCATTTTCCTTCTCCAAAAGCATTCTTTTGTTGCCCTATGGAAGATGTGGCATTATTACTACTTGCTATTGTGGTAACTCCATTTTTCTTCCTCCTCTTCCTCCCTCTTTTATTTATATATGCATGCTGCTTCTACAGTTCAGTATTAATTTGCTATTTCTCACTTCTTTGCAGAAAGAAGCCTATTAAGACACTACTGGTCTGCATTAGAATTTTTTTTTTTTGGTACAGTTAAAAATAGACAAGTAGATAAGTTGATCTCTTATCCAGAGAGCATTCAGTTGTTCTGTGGGATTGAGCAGTCTGTTTTAGACTTTTGCGATTATACTGAGTTGCTGAATGTAGACACTGTCATGTTGTCATGGCTTAACTGGAGCCAGAGCAGTCACATCTCATAAGAACATAAGATAAAGCCACCTGTGAATGTAAGGGGCAACTCCTTTCCATTATTTGTGTTGGATAAAATGCTGTTAGCTTTGCTCTGAGATTGTTATTTGAAGGAGGAAAGTGGACCCGGCCCGTTTATATATACAGTCTGTGCAAATACATGCCTCCTAAGACCAGTGACCATTCCTCCTTCCATGCAACAAGCTATTTTCAAGGACTGCTGCCTTTGGTCATCTGTTTCTTTTCTTGGTGTTTGCCTGTCATTTGACTGATGGCAACATAACTTTACTGTCAACAGTTACTTCTGTCCATCATGCCTGTTGCAAAGACTGAGGCGTGAATTCCAGCAGTCTTTGAACATGCATTATGAACCTGTGAGAAACCTAGATGGCTTTGAAGAGTAAGACACCTGTGCAACTTCAGTCTCAACAAATACATCTTTACCTAAACCAAAATCTGTTTTTGTTTCATCCTATTTCTTTTAGCAGCTAGGTTGACACTTCCCACTGACTAAATTTGGTAGTGTGTTTTCAGCTCAGTTATAAAGGGAAGATGAAAAGCTTGTATCTCTTGAAAGCCATTTTTTCCGTAATCCCCAAGTGCTTAAACTGTTGCGGTAACTTGTTGAGGAGCTTTCTACTCCAGCCAATTTGCTATCTCCACAAGATAATTATTCTAGCTTTAAAACTGTCTTCTTTAGGAGATGGATCACTGGGGAAAATGAAGACAACCTAATGATGATTAATAGTCTTCCAAGGGCTTAACAACCTAGCTCAGATGCTGCTTTCCATAGTCACGCTGGCTGGTTATTTTGTGTTTTCAGTTGGTCTTCCTCTTAAAAACTTCTGAACAGTTTTTTTGCCAAGAAATTGGAATTATAGAGAAGCCCTCAGACCATTTGTCAAACACTGTTTGTGAGGCACTCTCCTTTGTGTAAGTGACAATGTTCAGGAATAAATTCTAGATGAATAAAACAAAGGCTTTTATTGCAGGCTTTCAAATGATGCCTCTGGCATGGGTTTGAAGGAAAAGAAGAAAATTGGGCCCTATGATAAAGCAGTAGTCTGCCCTCAATTTATACTACATAGTCTACACTATTTAAGCTAATTTCAACCTTCTACAGATGTATTCTTGCTGTGGAGTATGTGTGCATGAGCACATATATGTAGTCTGATGAGGGAGAGGGAGGAAGGGAACCGCTTGTGTGTATGCAGGCAAAAATTTGCTGCTTCTGGACCTGACACTGCACATGTGTGGATCTACTAGAGGTCAGACGCTGCTGACCTACCTTTCCTTCTCCTGAAATAAAAGAACACTAGAACTTGTTTGTGGAAGACTTCTTTGGATATATCTGGAACATTTACCTCCATGGACAGGGAGATTTAATGAGGAAATAATAAAAAGCATTTGAGTAGGTTTCTGAATTTCTGCTGTTCTTGTTTGCACGTCACTTACCTAAATACCTTTGTTAATCTGTCTCACCTGGTATGTCCAGCAGAGGTTCATCACATTCTTGTAGTTGCTGAATATCTGTGAGACTGATCAGCTAGTCCTTTGGGAAAGGTTCCCCTGGTTTAACAATGCGTCGCATTTTTTTTGCTGTGTTGGTATCTCTTCAGCATACTTCTAAATAGCTGTTTTAGGCTGATTGTGTTTCTCATCTACTACATAATGGGCAATACTTCTACAGATTGGTAGATGATTGGTTGATGCACTAGAAGTATTAAAATAAATGCTCATTCTGGTCTTTTATAGAGTAATTTAGGCCAAGTTGCTCAGGGACCTCTCCAGCTGAGATTATGGAATATCTACCCTTGGAGATATTTAAACCTTTTCTGGCAACCTGTTCCAGTGTTGTCTGTTGTCTTATTGTTGTGCACCTTCAAAAAGTCTGGCTCAGTCTTCTTTATATCCTATTGTCAGATAGTTTTGCACAAATAAGTCTCATTAGCAGGGGCTGCGAGCTTTGAAATCATATCTATCTTCTCTCTGTGAGATCTAGGAGTTAAAATACAGCTGTGAGGAATGAAGAAGATACTGAGAGAAAATATAAACGTAAGAAAGCATTTCTTAAACTTCGGCAGCTCAGTTCACAGCTCCAGCTTTTTTATATCATACATGTTGATAAACCTGAACACATATGCATACAGTGTGTTTATCTCATTCTGAGAACTTGACATGGAGTATTTAATATTGAGATTAATTGCAAGACTGTTGAGACACTGAGGAATGAAATGTTTTTCTTCACATAACAGCATTTGATTTCTTTCACAGAGCCTTAAAAATCTTTTGGGAATCATGCTACAGTAGTTGACAGAAGTTGGTCAAGGGATGCTCATGGACATTTTAGTAACTGATTTAAATGCCACAATGTGTTTTAGAAATAGATGTATGAATACCTTGAATTAACTTAGCTTTTAGCATCCAGAAACACTTGAATCTTAAATTTTAGGCAAATGAATGTTATTTAAAACTGTAGGAATTATACTCAGTGGGAATGCAGGATGTGAACTTATTTCATGGATTAACTGCCCACTTGCCCCTCTTCCCCCCCGCCCCCCTGCAACAGCTACAAATTTAATGCTGCTTCAAAGCTAAAGGATTGATGCTGCAAGCTTTTAGCCACTTGAGTTAATTGCTTGGTGTAAATTGTTTTAGATCAAATATAGCAACATTCTGTATTGTTCTCAATACAGAAGAGTCATCATATAATTTAACTAGGATGTTTTATTAAGTTACTGCTTACAGTACACTGGAGTAGTAACAAAGTATTCCACATCAAACAGTTAAGAGACTAGTTAAGAGACAGTGGTGCATTGCATCTGCACAGGCAGAAACAAAGTACGAGAGTAGAAATAAATGGAAAGAAGAATAAATGGAAAGAAGTTAAATTGTTTGTGATTGCATCAGGAAAAAGTTTTAGTTAGCTTGGGAAGGAGTTTTGCCTAGTCTTAACTCCACACTGTCTCTGTGCAGTTCATAACTTTAAGCTCATAAGTTTTAACTACAGATGAAGCTTTCCACTTCATATCAATGCTAGTAGAAAGGAAGAGGCCATGGTTACCAGAGACCAGTCATTGTCCTGAACCCACTGCTACAGTAACAAGACCCATACCTGTTTCTGGAGATAACACTTCTCAAGGTGAGCATGAATCTGGACAGTTTGTAGAAAGCAGGCACTGCTAATTCCCCAAAAGATGGACGTTAGGGTCCAAGAGCACTTGATAATACTAAATACCTTTAGGAGCTGTGCTGAAATTAAAGAACATCAATGGTGTTTCCGTAACAGATGTAACTGTATAAACTATTGATGCAGAGTTCACCCTGAGGCAACATAGACAAAGTCTTGGAATTGTTACAAGACAACCCTGAGAAGCTCAGAAAGAATGTTTGAAGTAGGTAGATTTGGATAACTTCTATCTTAGATAGAATTTGCTTAGCATGAGTAGCCGCACACTTGCTTAGCATAAGTAGCTAAATTTGCTGAAGCCTTAGGCCGTGCTCCTAGTTCGTTAAGAAAAAGGCCTCAGAACTGGTGCAGGCTGGAAAGATAAGGGAGTTACAAGCAGTCTGCATTCCTGTGCCCCACTCTCCAGAAGGGAGGATGCCAAGGCTGAGAAATAAGGCCTGTTTGGACGCCAGGACCTTGGGAAGTAAAAAGCTTCCTCTCACTGTTAAAACAGTGATGATTAAGGGGTCTGGATTATGTCTTCTTCCTCAGGGCCTTGGAAGATAACACCTACTGACCCAGCTGGGGCAGTGTTAATTAATTGATCAGGACCTTGAGAAGTAGGGGTGGGACCCAGGGAAATGTGAAGAAATCATTAACCAATCAGTGTGAAAGAGGAAGGAAGTCACAAATATGGCAATAAGAGGAAGGAAGTCACAAATATGGCAAATTTGATTGTATAAATGCTACCTGAAAAGTTGGGGGGGGTGTGCTCGATTTGTGGGAGACCACCGAGCACCCAGGCTTGCGCAACTCTGAAATAAATAAATAAATGTCTCTCCTGAGTGTGTAATTATTGGCTTATTGCACACCGGGCAACGAATCCGCTTTTCGGACAACAGAATGACCCATAGATGAAGCCGTTTCTGCTATTCGGAGGACAAAGGCAGCCAAAAATAATCTTGCTGACAGTGTTAGTCTGTCACTGATCTGCAGATATATCAAGCTGTTTTCAGTGCTCAAGACTGTCCCTAAAATAAGGGCACCAAAGGCTTTGGAGTGTGTCATGCTCATTTACGCTTTGCAAGATGTGCAAAATTTGCAGTTAGGCCTGTGAAATACTGCGGGCTGTGGAATGGGTCCACATGTAGTCATAGACTGGTCTCTAGCAGGAAGAAGAAAAGTGAGTGTGAAACATCTACAGAAATAACATTGTTTTGGCTGGGGAAAAAACAAGGTATTAGGGTAGGAATGCAAAACAGGCAGATCAATGAAACAGTCCTGTTTCAGTGCAGAGTGGTGCAGATTATTTTTCTCTTTAATTTGTATGTAGCTATAAGCTATGAGGTAAAATAAGAAAGGTTCAGTACCTTACAAAAAATTTCAGTTTTTCTTTTTCTCCCATTGATTCTAGGGAAGAATTTATTTAATATCCTACTGTTTTTTTGCTATGAGGTATTTAGATGGTGGCTTCAATTTTCTAAGACAGGGTCACTTGCTGTCACGTGAATTGTGAGACCTCAATAAATATTTAGTATTTTATAGTGTGGGATTATATGTGCCTGTATCAGGAATATTTTGCCTAAGAAAAGTGTTATGATAAAATCCTATATCCAACAAAATGCTTGTGTCCCAATCCAATATCGGGAAGGTTTCATTATGATCCCAAGGACGAGATTAAGATGCTAAAACCGGTCAAATATCGTACACCCTTTTAACTTTATTTTACACGAAGTGGGGAGAAAAGATGGAGGGGGAAGGTGAAGGGGAGGTGAAGGGAAGAGGGGAACAAGGATAAGGGGAAAAGATAGAGAAAGTTGGAAAAGGAGAGAAGAAGCTAGCTACCACCACTCCGAGGCCGATGATGTTCTGCTGACTCCATTCGAATTACAGCTCAAGCTGGGGGCCTCCAACGAGGGACCCCAAACAAAGAAATCCTTGGGCAATTATAGTTTTTTGAAATTAAGTTTCCCACCCCTCACGTGGTAGTTCAGACCAACAGTAATATTTGGGTCTGGGGTCTCCTGCTCCTTACTGGGTCTCATCGCTGTCCCTAGGTAGGCTGTTTACTGTTGCCGTTTCTGCTGACAGGTGTGTCTTCATTCCTGGGTCCAGCCATTATCTCTCAAGGTCTGACAAAGAGGTGGTAACTCCAGCAATTAGCACTGTTTCAGCAGTGCACAGGAATGCAAATTGCTGGCAACTCCCTTATCATTCCCGCCTGCACCAGCTCTGGGGCCCTTTCTCACTGTACTAGGGAGTGCGGCCTAAGGCTTCAGCAAATTTAGCCACTCATGCCAAGCAAGTTTTATAGAAGTTGTGCTAAAAACGGACAATAATTTACAGTCCAGATCCCAAAGTCTCTGCCCGATTGTGGTCTCGTTCGGTGCAGGCTCAGTGTGTCCTGGGTGGTCGCAGGGAGACCATTTCAGGGGTCGCAGCAGCTCAGTCCTGTTCCCGCCGGGAACAGATGGCTTGTTTGGGGTTATGGTATGCTTGCACCTTATGTACCAAGAAATGTTTAAGGCACTCATCTGTCTGCTACAGCTTGACATCTTGATGCCATAGGTAAGTGTCGGCTGAAGTCTTCTGAATACCAGCCAAAACAAGACATCCCTTTCTCAGGACAGACACTTTGTGAACTCTTGAGTTTTACAGAAGTTCTAGAGATGGAGAAATACCACCTGAAAAAAAATCTTATTCCTATCTACTTTGAGCAGTGAGGGAGTTATACCACATTAACCGTTGTCCTTCTCTGATAATTGGACGTTTCCTTCAAAAATGTTTTGAAAGGGGTGCGTATATGTGTGAGATTACATATTCTCTAAACTGCATGGGAAGATTGGAAAGCTGCTGGGCTCTGTCTGAAGTGAGGTAAGCCAAGGAGAACAATTGAAGGGTATGGGACAGTTTCTGCAAATCTTTAGGACTTTTTTTTCTTTTCTTTTCTTTTCTTTTCTTTTTTTTTTTTTTTACTGATTAGGTTCTGTATTTTTATATATGATGATTCAGGCTGGTTAAATACTATTTGCAAACAAGGCATAAGGAAAAATACTGAAATATTTTATGAATTACATCTCTGATAATAAATCTCTTTCCAGTGCTTTTCTTTCTAGTAACTTGTTCTGATACAGGGAGTTACGCAGGCTAAGTGTGCAATGAATGTGTAAAAATATGAATCCTGCAGAGAGAGGAATGTATAGTACCATATTCACAGACCACTACAGAGTTAATTCTTTAATATTATTTCCTCTGATTCAAGTCTGTGCAAGGGAAAAACACTATAGAATGGGGGAGTTGTTTTCACTTGTTTTTAAAAAACATAGCCTTAAAAGTGTGAACACCAATATGAATTAAACAGTCTTTAAATCCATTGTGCTTATTCATCATTTTCAGTATTGTATAGAGACCTACGTTTTTACAAAAATAAATAAATAAATAAAAGCTCTGTACCCTGGTACTCTGCCATATTCTTATTTAAACCCCAAACTCAGGCTTAAGGATCAGTGGAAAAATGCTCCCAATGTGTCATTACAGCCATCCTTTGTGAACCCCTGCCCTTATATCTTTCTGTTACTGGTAAAATGAACCTTGCTTATTATAAGATTTTATGAAGGATGAACTAGGGCTAAAAGAAACTTAATTGTGAGCATTTAAACTTGATGCTTCCATTCTGAAATCAGTCCATTGCCTAATACTGTGAACAGTATGAGAAATGCAACTGCAGGCGTGTGCTATCATATTTAATTAAGCCTTTCCTTTTATCTTGCAGTCATCCCTGTACTCAAGGTATCATACCTTCATTATAGTCTTAATTCTTATAGGGTAAATTTTTGGTCATAATTCAAAAATGGGCTAAATTAACCTCAAATGATGGAAAAAATTGTTTCCTATATAAGAATGCCTACAGAAATTGCAAAACATGAACCCCTGCACTTACATCTTTCTGTTACTGTCCAGACCTGAATTTATACAAGTGAAGGCCTAAGTTTAGCAGTTATTCACAGAATAAATAGTGTACAGCTCTGGTTAACACAGCTTTGTCTGCACCATCTTACTAGTATCTGCGAGACTGAAATTTTCCAGCCATTTTGTTGTCTCATTTAATGTACACTAGATATAAATTTCAACTAAACTCTAAGTTGCAGTACCAATGTTTTTAACTGACCAGCAGGAGTTGAGACTAATCAATTTATTTTATAGGATTTTTGTAGCATTGATGCCCATATCTCTGTTAGTGAAAAGGGGGAATATTAATCCATTTATTTCTTGTTTCTATTTTTCTGTCTAAAGACTCTGAAGGGGAATTAATGATAGATTAAAAAAAACCTCCAAAAAACCCAGAACACCCCAAAATGCTATTATTTCTGGGTTTTTTTGCTACACTTGGAGCTTTACAGTGCAGAATAAAAGGTACATATGCTATTTGCTAAATATGTATAATGAAGATGTTTTTTCTTTCCTTTTATGTCACATTATTGAGTGTTTGTAGTGTGACATAATCAGGACATATAAAAAATATATATTTGCTGTTCTAATTCAATGACACAAAATTCAAGATCCCTGAGGTAAGGTTAAGTAGGAGCTCATATAGTCAGGGTTGAAATTCAGACACTGCAGATATAATCCATCTCCCTGACACATGCAGCGCTTCATTGTGCGACTGCCAGACACAGTCTGCTGAGACGGGAATGTCACAGAATACCAAAACAGGGGGAGATGCAGTTTTGTTCATCATTGCTTTTATCTACGAATATCCATCTAGCAGTCTATATACATAGCTGTTGCCAGACAGAGAAATATGAATGCAGCATAGGGATGTAGCAGCTAACATTCAAAGAAGTGTATGGAACATATGCTAGGAGCTCACAATTACCTGAAAATAATTTGGGTACTTAATCAGGTTAATTGCTTATCTTCAAGGCAAGATTTTGGTGCAGACGCTGAGTCACCACCTCAGCTGTCTAGCAGAGATCAATGGCTGTCTGCTTGCCCGCATTTTCTAGCGAATTCTGAACTTAAATGACAAAAGAGACCCTGAAGGCAAAGAAAGTGCACCCTCATCACTGAGGAGGGAGGGAGAAAAAGCTGCATTGACAGAAAGAAAAGAAGCTCTTTGGAAAATATAAAGTGCTACTGGTCTTGCAATTGCATCTCAGTTATTCCCACTCCAGTATGCATTCAAGGTTTCCCCACTGGGGGCCAAAGGGAAGCAAACCCAAAACAATTAAAGTTAGTTAAGGCTCCAAAATGAGAGAGGCGGGTTTTTGCTTATCTCTGGTATGTGTGAAAATTTTGTCCGAAGCAGAAAGTAGGAAACTGGACTTGGTTGTATTGGGCAGATTGGCCAGTGGCATGGATTTCAGAGTGGACTTTCAAGTACCCATGTAAGAGAGCAAATTGTCTATTAAAAATGTTTGAGTGCCAGGCTTGCAGCAGTTTCAGCCTGGCACGAGCACAGGCAGTGCTACAGAAAAATGTTGGGGTCCCTGGGTAATTCTGGCTTGAATCAAAATGGAAAAAATTTCCTGGGGCACTGAGGGAATACATTCCCACTACAGACTTGGCAGAAATCAGGCTGCCCTTATGACCACCTGGGCTGGAGGAATAGGCACGTCTGGCTTTGTGTGGACACGTGGCAAGCTTGGCATTGTGATTAAGTATTGCTGATTAGAGCTTCGTAAGTGTATTTTTATTTGGAATGGAGAATCCTGTTATAGATGTACTGGGCAACATCTCTACATAGGCTTTTTCTTGCCTGTTTGTAAAGGACAGCCTCTAGCAAGAAGCAATAGCTCTTTCTTGGTGTATCACAATATGATGCAGCAGTTGAGGGAAGGCAGTGGTACAGCTGAGCAGTGGGATAAATGGAAGTAAAAGGCATGTACTGAAATTGGAGTAGAACTGTTAGAGATGCTAGTAATCCCCAGGCTTAGGGCAAAAGGTTCATGAAGTACCTGCAAGCAACTAAAAGTTTTGGAGAAGGAGCAGCAGGCCAGCTGGCTTCTGGGGAAAGAGAAGTGACAGGATTCTCCAGATGGATGTTTTTGGTATGATTTTAATGCTTACATCTTTACATTTTAAACAAGTCTTTTTATTATTTTTTTTTGTTAAGAATGGGAAAATTAATGTATCTTTGTATTTCTGCATATCCTGTTTGTATTTCTGTATCTAGCTGAAAATACAAGAAAAATCTATGTGATGTCTTATCAGTTGACAATGGAAAGTATAGGAATCTTATAAGAGATTTTTTTGGGTTTTTTTTTTTTTTTTTTTTTTTAGATCTTAAAAAGTAGTTGGAATAATGGAGGGTAATATTTTAATAATATTTTAACTGGAATTTTATGAATACAAGTAGTATCATCAGCTTTAAAGTTTTTCTCTGGCTCTGCAATAAGTTCTTTTTGTGGTTTTATTTCTAGAAAGAGAAAAGTATACAGTAATTATAATTTTTTTAGGAAATATGTGAACCATTAATTATAAAATTCTTCATTTTGAAAACTTGAACTAAAAGGGGAAACATTTTTCAACAAATACATGAAAAAAGCAGTCCTATTTTACCAGTTAATCTTTCTTTCATCCATCCATCCATCCATCCATCCATCACTGGAACTCATATAGATCCCAGTGTAGTTCTTCAAAGTTAACATTGATTTCAGCTTTTTCATTTCCCAAAACTAGATTAAAAGTCCCTGATTGTTTTAGTACTTACAAATAAAGAACGAAATCAGTGCGAAAGTTGTCTTCTAAGGATTAATTTCATATACTCAAGCTGTTTCCTTAGTAAAAAAAAATCAGATATGGGGAATCTGGAGCTTTCATTCTTTAACCATAACAACAAGACTTCCGATACAGAAGTTGTTTTGTGCCCACTGCCTTATTTTGATTTGATGTTATCTTTAAAGACTTACCTAAAAGTTTGAGCTGCTAAACTTGTGAGCACAAACATTTATGGAATGATTGACTAAATCAAATATTCAAACCTCTGAAAAATGAACTTTTTATTAAGGACTTTAAAAAAATATATCCAACTGTTTAACACCTAGATGGTTATGTCTAATGTTTGTCATAGAGCTTTAAATTTTATAGCTTCTGTAAATTCTGAGTTCCAAAGCATCAAAGAGAGAGCATGCTCATTAGCCATTGGCTGGGATGGCAAGATGAGGCCTGTACGTGATGAGTGTCAAATGATTGACACTTGTGAGAAAATACTTGTGTGAAGCACAGTCTTGCTGGTCGTTGCGGGGCAGTCCGTCTCTTCAGCTGCACAAATGCTATGCTCTGGCCTACAATGTTCTGTATCTATTCTGCAAATGTCAGCAGAGTATCTGTCTGTCCTTTATGGCTCCTACATAGATAGTAAAAAGGCCTCTTCACCGAGTATTTTTAGGATCCGTTAACCACAACACACTGAATTATAACCAGAAGAATTCTCACAATTCTGAGATGATTATCAAAAATATGATGTTAAAGCTCAGTTAGAATTACCTTCTAGGTCATAGTTAAAACTAACATTGTAATTTTAACTAGGCTGATATCCAGGCAGTGTGTGTGTGTTTATTTCTTGTCTTGAGAAAATACATATTTCTGCAGATCCGACAAGAAGTCCATACCTAAAAATAAATAATTCTTTAATACCCTGTTCAGGATTTTACCCCAAGTTTTTTTGTTTTTTTTTAATAAGCTTAAATTGAGTTGTAAATATGTTGCCAATTCCCAAATGCTAAAAAGAGATGAACTCACTAGAAAACAGAGGCAAAAGAAAGAGAATACACAAATTACAATTTTTGATCTAAACACATGGACAACATGAGATAATAAAGCGGTTTTAGATTAAATTTCTCATCTCTTTTTATTAGCTTAGAATATGATGTCTTAAAATGCTGCTGTTGCCAATTTTGATGTTACCTTCCTTTTCACAGAATTGCAGAGAATGGTTGAGGCTGGCAGGTACCTCTGGAGATCACAGAGTTCAGCCCCCTGCTCAGAGCAGGGTCAGCCAGAGCAAGTTTCCCAGGCTTGAATATCTGCAAGGATGGAGACTCCTCTTCCTCCTGAAATGCTATTCTGTACACTGCTTCCGCAATATTTCAATGCAGCATTTCCATATAATATTTCTGTTTTTAACTGGAGAGGTCACAACTTTCCTGCCATTCATAGGGCATGTTAAGCCAATTGTTCTTCCCACAGTTCTGCAACTGCAGAGAAGCTTGGAATTTACCAAAAAAATTTCCTCATGCTTCTGTATGTCAGTGTCAGAATGGCACTACCTTGGTTCCATTAAATTAATGGAAATTTTGTTGCTGCTCGGGATAAGGATTCTTCACTAAGATGCTTAGCAGAATCATTTGATACAGGAAACAGCATTTTTAAAGTCTTTTGGGATAATCTATTTTATTTTTTCTGCTGTCTATTTTATTTTCCTGGTATTTTCCCCATATTGCTCAGCTGACATTCCTAAGATGTTTGCTTAGTACCTTGTTTCTTTACAACATAGGGTGTATACGCATACCAGAATGTCATCAACAGGTGCAAATCAATTAACTCTCAGCATTTCTCTTCTTTTCTTGATATATGCAATCCCTGCCAATTTCCTATCCATTCTGCTTTCAAAAAATCACCATTGGTCTGTTATCATCTAAAAGGCAAGTACCTCTGTTCGCTTGTAAAGCTGTACAAAAGCCAAGAAACTAGTATTGAGAGTGTCATGAAGTATACTGTTGCTCTAATTATCACAGTTTATGAGATGTTGGATGTTTCTAATTTACCTGTGCATTATTGTATTCTCAATCATGCACAGGATGCTTGTTGAAGGAGCTTGGCTTTAAGAGAAAGAGACATAAGAATAGCACCCATAAAACAACCTATACAGAATAGTCTTGTTCGCAAGCTATATTCCACCAGAGAACCAGGAAGGAGTAGTGCACTTGTACTAAACCTGTATCTGTCTCAACCAGAAGGTGATGCTATTATCTGTGGTATGAAAATTGACATACTTCTTGATAAGTTCATTCTTTCAACTTCTTGGAAGTGGAAAGCCTGGACCTGAGCATAATTCTGCCACTGCCCTTCTGTATGATCCTGAAATGTTGCTTTCCCTTTCTGCATTCATGCTTTCTCTCCTCCTTCTGTCTTTTCTGTTTGTAGCCTTGCCCCTTCAGTGTAGGGTTGCCTCTTGCAAACCATTGCCTTTTGCAATGGTTTCCTTTTTTTGTCAGCTGATGTGTTGCTGCAACACCAGTAACATATACTCTGTACCTGTCTTTTGGTGTGGCCCCATATTGGATTTTTTTTACTCAATCCAGAACTCGCATTCAATTAGAAATACTTGCAGGCTTAAATCTTTTGTGCTAATGGTTTTCCTCTGAGTCACTGTTGACAACTAATAGCTCCATGAAATTACAATGGACAGTATATTTAACAAAATAATAATAAAAAAGGAATTCTGCCTGAGGAAGTTAGTTTATTAGAAACAGGGTTTGGAAAAGAATGGAAAGTCAAAGCATCAGTCTACTTGTTCTGTGGGACTGAAGCAGCTGTTGGGTCACATAAGCCAGCAGCAACCAGGGCTTTTCGACTCAGAGGAATGCTGGCGTAATTATCCTGACTCATTATGAACTTCACCTGGTTTTAATTTAGTAATGTAACTTACTGAATATTTTTTCCATTAATATGGCTTGTTTGTGTAGGCACAGCAGGGATTCATTTGGGGACATCTGACTTTTTTCGCCTTTCCTACACTTTTCCCTCTTTTATTATGCTAAAGTGCAACAGAGTTACTGCACATGTAACAGCCACATGAATACCGAATGAATGTGGCTTGTTGTTTTAAAAATAAATGCCGAGAAAAGCAATGATGATTTGCTGCTATTGAAAAATTTAGCCAATTTAATTATTTGTTCTACTCTGAAGATTTACATGGGATCCTCACCAAGCCTTTAAAAAGCCTAGCTGCAGTACAGCATGTTCATCCTTTTCTCTCTCCTGTTTGTGTACACATCCCGGACTATTGAGTGTGATTTCCATGTGCAAAGATCTAAAGTACACTATTTCGGAAGATGCTAACAGACCCTAGTGAAGCTATAGCTATTCTCTAATGTCATTTCTGGAACATAAGTTAAAACTTTGAGGTGTATTTTCTCGCAACATCATTGTTACATTATGTTTAAAATCAGATACTATCCAGCTTTTAGTCACACATCATTATTTCTTGGTGCTATTTTATGCCACTGATGACAGATTATTTTGATGGCAGTCCTATATTTTACAGATGTGAAGAGAGGCGGTTTCATTTTTCATGCAGTATATCTCAGCACAAAGTTTAAGAGTCTCAAAGCAAACAAATCTGGAGTTTTAGCTGACTTCTCAGACTTAAGCTCTCCTGTAGAGGACTTGGAACATAGGTATTTGGCATGACAGTTTATGAGAGAGAGAGATTTTAAAGGAACTGTCACTTACAATAATGAATGTTGTTGTTTTAAGAGGGTTTGAGGGGTTTTAGTTGTCAAAGTAAGATTTTTTTTTTTTTTTAATCCTGCTAGCTATGTTTGGGTGCCTAAGCACACAAGTAATAACCACAAAGAAAATGTCTTATTTACAACCGACAGCTAACTTGGAATATATTGTACCTCTCAAGTTAGAAATATCTGCACTGATTCTTCCAGTTAACAATAGCAGCCAATGGTGTTTCAAAAAATGGTAGTGCAGCCACAGTAGCTGTCTTTATATTTACACCTCTACTGTTAAGATACGTGGTTCTTTATTGCATGTACCAGAGTGTTTGTATTCTATTTTATATGTTTGTTTTACTTTTTCAAAATTAGTTACAGATTGGTTAAAAAACGAAAAGAAAAAAGAAAAGCCTTTTGAGTATTGAGTTGATTTCTTACATGCATTTATGAGCCTGATTCAAAGTTCCCTGAAGTCAGTGGAAAGATTTAGCATACCTTACTGGCCTCCATTTAAAATATAAAAATATATATTCCTGTAGGCTGGATCATGAAGGCAACAAGATCTCAGTAACAAGTAATGGGTTTATTCATGAAAAACTGATAGCAGTAAGAGAGGGGCTGGCTCTTGTACTTTTGTACCTGAGATCTGAGGCTGTAAAAGCACACAAGGATTGAGCTGTAAGAAGAAATGTGCAAATGGAATTTGAAGACAAGTTGCAGAACAGGTCCATAGAGTTGTACAGGAGCTGCAAATACTTAGCACCTCTCAAATGAGGGCCCAGAGACAGATGTCTGTTTATTGGGCTGATGACATTTGACTGCTTATGAAGGGTTTATATATTCTCCAAGTACAAAACCAAAAGTGGCCAAATGAAAGAATACCAAAGGTGATCAGATTGCCAAAAAGTTTTGATTTTAAACATGTTTCCAGAGTGGTGTGAACTTTAGGGGGAGGTTTGTACAACTGAAAGATCAGCACCAGGTCTGTTTCTCTTTCTTTGTGTCCTTTCCTTGTGTTTTATTCTCTGTTCAGTGGTTGCCATTAAACTCTTTCCTATTGCTGTTGGCCTTCCATTAATTCACTGTAACATTGAGTCTGTAGAATACTATAATACTATTAATTAGGTCAAATGAAAAATAAGGAAGATTTTTGTATTTACTATTGCGTATGACTGCTTCAGATAGAACCAGTCTTTCAGTTGCAGTGAATTGTTATAGCATAAGAGTATGTTTAAACACCGTACCCTGACCTCTCTCTACTCCCTCTGCTTTTTATTATCACATTTTCATATTCAAGCTCTTTTGTCCTCTGAGAAATTTAGGATTCAAATGCTGTTTTATTTATCGGATAACACAGTATGTAATTTGAAAGAAGAAGTAATGCCATGTAATTGCCAAAATGATTACTGTGTGAATTAACTGAAATATAATAATACTCAGGCATAAGTTAAATTTAAACCTTAATTTTGATTATAACAAAAATCTAACTTATCAAGCTAGACTTTAATCACAGTCTTGCAGAGCTGGCGATGTGTAAATGATTCCGTCACGTAAGTCGTTGAGAACTGTGACTCACCCTGCTCTGAATCATATTTCTTGGTCTGCTTCTTGTTGTGTTTTGAGGAAATAATAAGTGGTGACATACCAGACAACAGTAAAAGCTCTTTGCAAGAATGAATGGAAACCTCCTGCTGACCCATATTTACCAAAACTTTTTTTATAAACAAAATAAAATCTTCATAATTATTTCAAGTGATCCCTATAGAGAAATCTGGAATCACTTGAATCAACTGTGAACATGTCTTTTTTTTTCTTTTTTTTTGAAGTCTTTTGGATAATAATATTAATTTTTATGGATAATTCTAAATTTTTATTTTGAAATTCAGAACTTAGTTTTTATTGACTATTTTGATGACAGGCTCTTGCCAGGAAGTTAGATATGATGCAAAATTGTTTTGTGTACAGGTTAACACTTATGTTGAAAACAAATATGAAAGGCATACCTGGTGTAGTGCCTCATTCCTAAAGTGCATTAGATGACAATATGTTAGTGTTTTGGAGTAGCATTTATTACCTTTATGTCCCAAATTAAAATAAATAGTAAGAAAAAAAAATCATGTTGTCTTTGTTTCAGTGACTAGTTTTAACCAAGAAAATAAATATTTCTCTCTGTATCATGCTGCAGCAGAAGTTCCTTAGAGGAAGTGTTTTGTTTGTTTCTAATGAGGAACAGATAAAAGCCAATACTGCTCTTTGTCACCAAACTTAACAGACCATTGATTGGCTGGTTCCCTCTATTCTGTAGCAGAGAGAGGCCTTGAAAAGATTTAAAAGATGTATTATGGATTCTCATAATGGTAAAAGCATTAATATTGGTCGAAGAATTGACCAATTCTTTGACCAATGAGCACAGTCAAAGAATTAATATTGTCTGGTTCCCTTTGTTTAGGGATGCTTAATACAATTAGGAGCATGAAAGACAGTTCAGGGGTGTTTGCCTGAGACACTGGCAATTAGATAGAGACTGGCATTGCAGAAAGAGTAGAAGAGGTGGGGAGAGAGTAATAAAAGTCAACCTGTGAAAGTAATCGTATGGCTTGAATGTTACATTTCATGCCCCAGTCAGTGTTGGATTGCCTCTGAATATAACCATCAAGACACACCAAAATATGTCCATGGTGAGAGTTTTATGTTAGTTACAATTTACTCATTTTAATGAATACACTTTACCAAAAAAAAAAAGAAAAAAAAAAAAAAGAAAAAGCAAGCTCAGCTTTTTTAATGCATTTTAGTTTGTTTTGCTTAGGGAAAGAATGCAACTGGGAACTAAGGCGCTGTAGGCAAGTAGCATAAGGTTATTTTATCAAAGTGTACAACTTTTAAATGACAGTTGGGAAAGTCATTTGGAGATGGAGGGGAAACTGTTTAGGAAATATGCCCTTAGCAGGTAGAGACTATGTTCCTGGTGCTCCAACTATCAGTTAGATCTAGGTGCAGAAAAAAAAAATGTTATTTGCTGGATTAATTCAAGAGTTCATTAAATAGCACTGGTGTTCTCTTCTTTAATCTTATATACATCAGTTAGATCTGGTTCATGAATAATCTTGGGTGGGTATGAATCGTCATGCTTATTCCTTTCTGACACTAATGGATTTTAGGAGAGTGACATGAACATAGAACATGTACCCCAGGATCTGGAAAGTCTCTCTGAAAGTATGTTTGTGCTTGTTCCTGTGCATAATGGTATGTGCATTCAGACCTTTCTTTTCATTTCTTTTCTTTTCCTAAAATCAATGTTTCATTCAGAATATTACTTGAATAAGGGCAGGAGTATATGACTTTTTTGTGGGGGTTGTTTTTTTTTTTTTTTGTTTTTGTTTTTTTTTTAGAATTCTCTTCTATCCTTCCTGTAAGTAGTTCCTTTATTCCGTTATTGCTGGTATAATTAGTAAACAGAAGGTGCAGGAGACCAAAACATCTATGGTTAATCTCATACTGTCAAGGACTGAGAGAGACACCACCACTTTATGCAGCTCCTGTTCATTCTGTTGGACATTTGTTTTATTTCTGAATTCCCTTTAAATTGCTAGGACTAATAACATGGACAAATGCTTGCAATTATGGAGAACCCCAATTTTTTCCATAATGAAATTTTTCCTGTTTTGATATGTACTTTCATTAAAGTTAATGAAAATTACATGCACACATCGAAGGTGGAGTATATCCCCGAAGGTTTTATTGGAAAACTTGACAATGCTAAAATAAGCAGAGGCTTGTAGCAGCATGCTTCAGTGAAAATGAATACTTGCCCTGTTAGCTCAGCTGCTCTGGTGCAGGAAAAAGGTTCTCTTCCAGAGGTACTTTTGTCAGATGCCATGGGACTTTAGCTCATTTACCTTTTAACATTTCCACTCTGCTTGGCAGAAAATCTGCAAACCTGCCAAAATGAGATTAGATACTGAGGAAGTCTAAGTCCCCTCGAGTGTCTTGCTTTAACTTGAGAGTCAGGACAACCTCTAACTGGATTAAAGCGGTTAGAGGATAGAAGTTTGAATACGGTATTTAGCAACGTATGGAACACAGGTTTATATTACTTTCTGGATAACCGAAATATTACTTTTCTAGTGACTTTGTTTCCCTACAGAGACCAGCAATTGTACAGTATCATTTAAGATCTTGGCAGGGAAGGGAGCAGAGACTGATCCTTGTTTTCATTCAGATGCATTTTGGTTGCTCACTGCTCCCAAGGAGGTGTTGAACAATATAGTGGCACTGGGCCTTTGCTTTGAGACTGCTATAACTGTCTGTAAAGATGACATGCATACTGTGCTCTTCCACAAAGACTATCTCTTTACCTTAATCTAGTCATTTTACACTGAAAGTCAGTGATTGCTTTTTCATTTGCAGAACATTAAAAAATTGGAGGGAGGGGGTGAAAAAGTAAAAAGAGAAAGAAAAAGAGAAAAGAATGAAGAAAGCAGTATTTTGTCATTTTCAAGTAGATTATTCCCCTTTTTATTTCTCATTCCTCTCCCCCTGCAGAACTAGTTTTTAAGGTATGCAGTGCCTATTGAGCGAAATAGACTTTCTCTACTCATCAGAAGTATACTGAATTAGTCAGAGTGAGAGTAGGTATCATTCGGCTTTTTTTTAATCTGAGAGATGCAGCAAAGCTATCCTGAAATCTAATTGGCAAATTTCCAGCATTTACAGGAAAGTTGAGTCATTTTTGTTTCAGCAGTATTACCAGGACTTTGCTGTGGAGCTGCTGCCATTCACACTGTGCTAATATCTAGCTTACTAGATAGTGAGAGAAAAGCCAGAGTGTTCATGGAAACAGTGCTTCCTCAGGTAAGTAATCATCAGCCTAATGTCAATGTCATGCTACAATCAGACTCTGACAAGGTTTGCAAATATCTTGAAAGGAATCGTACATCTTTGAATGCTGTAGATCAAAGCCTGACTGCAACAAAAAATAAGTATGCTGCATGTCAGCTGCAGAATATTGTTGATGAGCACAGCATGTATAAGTGGAGGCCACCACTATCATCACCAGCAAGAACAGCCAGATGGACTGGGCTGCCCTACTAAAAATCCTGCTGCATAACCACATAAACGAAATATCAAGCTTAAAAGCCCATTACTCATCTCCAGAGCCCCAGACTGTCTTTTTAAAGCTTCAAGTCCATTTTTAAGCTGTGCTAAAGACTTTTTTAGACATGTGTTTTCTCAGGACCTTCTGTCTGTTTTTTGCCATTCATCAGAATAGTTTTAGTTCTGGGGAGGGATAGGATGGTTGGTTGAGCAGAGGGATAATATAGAAATCCTCTCAGCTCTGCCATAGATGTGCATGTGGTGCAACTGGGAAAGTAATTTACTCTCTGTGTGCGCTTATTTTTCCAACTGTGAAATGGAAGCAATATCTCATTTATAACCACAACATGAGGCTTGATGCATTAATGTGTTTCCAGTGGACTTATGGCTCTATGGGATGAATAGCTAATGCCTTGTGGAAAAAACAGAACAGCCAACATGATAAAGTGTAGTCTGCATTACACCAGACCTAGCCCTTTGGATACTGTGCTTCTGAGGCAAAATCATTCCCTTCTTTTCTACTGTGGTGTCTGCATGATTTTTGAGGATTAAGAGCTTGTGGGAGGCTAAAGCAGGCTTTTTTCCATGTTGGCTCAGCTATGCTCTGCCATGAGTTGGGGCATGGTGAAGCCAGCTTGCAGTGGAAGGGGTACATCAGATGTATTACACCTGCTTCCACTGTGTGCCTAAACTGATCTTCAGGATGGCTGTAAAGTAATTAAAACATGTGATAGCCAGAAAGGACCTAATCTGCTGTTGTCTGTACCTGAGGCTAGAAAATCTCTCTGAATGATCTTGTGCAGAGCTCCGGAAGCCTGTGGTAAGCATATGCTTCCTTGATGTGGCAGGAGCATAGTGGCAGCCCAACTGGCGTGTAGGACAGGGAAGCGTGTATCTTAACCTACGGAACCCATCCAGTGTTTGAGCATGAAATGACAGGCTGTAATGATGATGTTATCTCACAATTTTAGGCAACTAATTTATTAGGGAAAAACAAAACAAAACAACCAATCACTAAAACTTTGCATACATTTTCTTCAAAAGAGTGTGCCAAACTTTCCTTTGCCCTAGGCTTCCCTTGCAATATTTGAATTTTCAAGTTACACAGTGAGAACTTTTCTTTCACGGAAAAACATAAATCACGTAAGAGAAGAGCATCTAAAACAAATTTTTTTTCTTTTTGGTCTTTGCGAGCAAATTCTCTTAGCTCTTTATCTTTCAATGAACCCTGTGGGTCTACAGCTGAGGGGTATTTCTGTTTGGGCATGTTCACAGGTGGAAAGTCTTCCTGGAGCTTCCCAGTTTTTCAACTGAATCCCCTCAAGCACTCCTCTTGTCATATGATATGATGAGAGAGTGCATTTATTTTTACCTGGATTATAGTTTTGCTTCACAGCCCAACAGTGCTTAGGGTCCAAGAGAAGCAAAATCTCTACTAGGGCCTCCAAGCTAGATAGGTGAGGGAATCAAGCTCAGAGAAGTGACATGAATGTCCAAAGCCACATATCAGCTCAAAGAGATTGTGACAGGTGCAGAATCTGTCCTCATGTTCTGCTTCACAGGTTAAAACCCATATTTTAAATTTTGCCTGATATTTACCAGCAAACACTGAGCCAATAGCACTTAATGTCAGAGGGTCCTTGAAAGAGGTTAACAGACCATTTGTTAGAAGGCAGTTAGTGCCAGTATCTGGGAAGATTTTATTTGTATCCCCTTGCAGACCGCACTGACTTTAGTAATCCTGAGATAAAAGAAAGAAATAATTGCGTGACATAACATTCCACTTTATCTCACTTACCTAATGTAGCGTTTCTACTCTATGTATTTTACCCTCATAAAAATGAGCAGACGTTATGGGGCGTACTCTCACCTTGATAATACTGATGTAGATCAAGAACCACCTTTGAACTTATTTTATTTAACTGCATTTTTCTCCTTTTTTATGTGACACTTTACAGTTGGAAAAAATAATTTGCAACAATGAGAGTTGAAAGTAGTTTATGAAAAGTTTAAGGGCATGAAATGAAAACCAAACCAACCAAAGTTATTTTCTGTTTACATCCATCGATCAGGGTAAGACTTTAGCTCCATCTCTTAAGGGGAGAAAAGATCAAGTTTGACTCTAAAATGAGGCGCAATATAAAAGTCTTGAATAAAATTCATAAGAAAGGAAAGAGGAGGCACTCTAGCAGAGATAAATGGCATAGCAAAAACTAAATAAATTTGAGCTAAATAAATTGGACTAAATAAATAAATACTTTACTCTGATTTCTGATAAAATGTAGTTTTTTTATATATTTTTATATATATGTAGAAAACTACTTTATTCTTGAGGTGGCGTTGAATGCTTGACCCTGATTAGTTTGAGCTTTTTTTCACTAATTTGTCCCTGCTAAAATAGTATCATAAAGAGAGGCTTAAAATTTTTTGTAGATGCTATGCAGTTTGGTTCAGAAGAGATTAACCATCTTTGTTATACCTGTGCTATCTTCCTAAAGCCTGTAGGACTACACAGTTATAACTCTGCCAGGAAAATTTGTTCCAGTACATATAGACCTTTTCTGTGTTATACCTGTAATAGAAAATGATTGGAAAGTGACATACACTGACCTTCAATAGATAATTATCTGATAAAAATTCATATTTCACCTCAAAATTCCTGAAAAATTATGTCAGATTGATGTTTATTCCTAAACATGTTCTAGAGAACTTTCCCTTGATCTTAGATCAGTACATTTGCAAATTACTTAAAGACCACATCTTTTATAAATGATATGAACTGCAGATATGTATGATTCACGTGGAGCATAAAACAAGGTTTAAAACATTTGTATTAAAAAAGGTGATCCTATATTAAATCATATTTATCACCTCATTTTGTAGAACAGAATCCTTCTGTCTGAAGTCTAGCACTTTTTATTTCTTAGAATTTATTAAAAAAGTAACAAGGATGTTGGCAGATAAATAAGCTCTTTTTAAAAATCCTCATGTTGATCTGTCGTATTATTTTTTCTATTAGCTACCCCTACACTTCTTGCAAATTGCTTTAGCAGTGTGAACTACAGATTTTAGTACTACTGTTTTGACATTGCAAGCTCAAGGTTAATGGAACTTCTCTGTGGACAAAGAAGAAAAATAATAACACTTTAAGTTACGTCACCCTGTGGATATAGCCAAATTGCCATAATCCTGAAAACCATTGCCATTATAGAATACGAAGGCAAGATTTTAAATTCCTCGTGTATTTTGCTACTTTTTCCTCCTCCTTTCTAGAGTCTAAGGGCTGTTTCTGAAAGTTTGTGCTCCTGGTCCCACAATGTAAAACCAAATTTGCTGCTATTGTCTCTTTTCAAATATCTTTAAATGTTTTTTGAGAAGAGGGAGCAATAATCCTCTTTTATGTGATTATATTTTCCTATTGCATGAATCTTAGCCTTGATCCCCTTATCAGATTTTCACCAATAGAAATAGAAAGTAAAAATACAATATCTAGTTCAAAGGAGTTGGGATTTTGGTCCTGGTGGCACCTCTCTAGCAAAACTGTAAAGAATCACCAGTGTCTTAATGCATAAATGGCTCTAGCCGTTTAAAAGCCATGCCTTTAATAACACCTTGGGAGATCTGAAATATTTACTAATATGACTTCGAACAGTATTTTGGCAGTATTGTCCCTGAGATTTTGTTTTCTTTGAAGTGTTAACTAGAGTCATGCTGGTTTTCCTTTAATAGTGAAGAAAAACTGCAGCAATCATTTTTTTCCTGTATAATACAAGATGATTTTTTTCTTTCTAGTCTGTCCTAGTGGTATGAATTCTCCTAATGTCAGTTTTCATAGTTCCTGGACCCTAGAAATTGATAGTCATAAGTGAAAATAGGCAAGTTTTCAGGAAGATGGTTTGTATCAAAGATGTATTGTATCTGATAAACTGTGGAGTAAATTGTTTTGTCCCTCACAGTGATACAGTTACTATTACCTAGCTTTACAGATTTTTTTTCCGATATAGGATCTTAAATTTATAAAGAAACTCTGTATTGTTGATCCCTGTTTAAGATCAGAAAAAAGATTTTTACTGAATGGTGCAAAAACTGGTGAGTATTAATTTACTGCTCACAAAATTTGTGGATATCTCCAATTCTTATGAAAGATGTCAGATCAACCAGGCAAATTTCCACCAAGTTTCAATTACAGAACAGACAGGAATTAGTACATACTGATGTGGGACTGCTGACTGCAGACTTCGTTCAAGTCCATGGTGCTCTACTGCTGTGTCCCAACTGAAAATGTGGCCCCTCTCTCATAGAAAAGGATTATACTGCTTTGTTCTGCCTAATCCCGCTCTTGCCACAGGGTGATTTATGAACCACGCTCTAAGCCCACAGCTAACTGAACTGTCCCTTAGTAAAGGGAATAATTATAGAGGTGCTGCAATTCTATCTGGCGTTTGGAACATGCAAATACAGACTTATTTTCTGATGCTTCCTGCAGTAGTGCTCTCCCTTTCTGGCTTTTCACAGGTGACTACACAGACTGTAGGAATATGAAAATACTTTAATTTCCAAGCCCATTCTTTTCCTATTATTGTGATGTCCACTGCAAGGATTGTGATTAGTGCTGCTTTTGTAATAGGTCTTCATTGGGTCAAACAAATGCGTCTCCTTGGAGACAGACATTTTGTATTAGAGGCTGATCCAATACTACAATTTCATTTCTCTTAGGCTGCCAGTCGCTATCACTGTAATTCACTATGGTCATACAACTTTTATGTGGTTTTGAACAAAACTACTCGGTCTCTCTTTAGTCATTGTTTACCATGGCTCTATTCAACCCTCTTACAACCAACTCAGTGCCGTCTGATGTCTTTTAACAAAGAAAGTGCATATAAAGAAAAGAAATAAATGCAGGTGATTTCCCAGTTTGAATTAAGCTAATGTTAATATTGCTTACCTTTTTGTGTTATGCACTTAAACCAGTTACAGTACTTCCTTGCATGATACTTTTTATGCTGCCGAACATGCTACTTCACCAGTAGTCCTAAGTGCTTTACCCCTCACTGATGAAGCTGAGAAGTGTCAGCAGCATGCAAACCGTGATGGGATAATGTGTAGCTAGAGCTTGAACACCTCTTGCTGGCATTTCTGTGAAAGAATTTTTGTTTCTGTTCATGAGGGCGTCATTGACTGATCTGCTTCTTTGAATGAAGGGCAATGTATCTGTGAAACTGTGAAATAAAATCATGTATCTTTTCCTCTCAAATGACAAGGCACGGATTAAGGGGTTCTCTGGGAAGAGCCTCATTTTGATTTTGAATTAGATAGAAAGTTTGGCTGTTTATCCTGGAGTGGGTAGGAAGGTCTTACCATTGCTGCCAAGAATAAATGATTGGTAGTAATAATAATAATAATAATTATTACACATTGCTTTAATAAGGAGTGCATTCTAGAGAGTAACAAGGGTTGTGTTTGCATCACCACCAAGAGACAACATGCTGATTTGGTTTTTTTTGGTATGTGCCTCTAAAATTCTGTCCAAAGGAAACTCCATCAGTAAGCACTCCAAATGCATGAAAAGACCACACTGAATAAAGTGAAGTAAATAACATTATCTTGCTACAGTATTCATGACTTGAATAAGCATGATTTTGGAACAGACGAACCAGTAGAAGATGGGCAAAGTAATAATAATTCTGAATACAAGTTAGAATCTGCTTGCGGTTCATGTCTGGAGTAGATATAAATGAGCAAATACTGTATCTTTATCTTCCTAGTTATTTTCCTTTGCCATCATCCTCCACTTCCTCCTCTGTATGTAACAAGTCACAAGTGTAGTTTGAGAGGGGAAGGGGAGCTGTTCTCTATCTCTTTATATGGAGAGGAAAATTTTCTGCCAAATTTTCTTAAGATTAAAGGCATGGAATTTTGAGGGAGAGGGAACGACTAAGAACATTAACATAAAAATAACCTTCTTTATAGCAACCCCTGTAATAATGAAGAAAGAAAATGTACAGATTCTGATAGCGTAAGACCTGGGCTTAAGCCAAACCAATATTGTCAAGAAGAAATGTTCATTTTGTTGCTGTTGTATAGTACAAGCAAAGAAGGCTTTCAATGATAAACATACTCTACATTTTCAAATCAATTACTTTTAATTAAATTCTTCTGTCTTTCTTTTCTTTTGTTCTCACCCCTTTGTATTCATTCATCAGTCTTTCTTCTGTGTGCATTAGCAGAGGCTCGTGCTTTTTTTTTTTTTTTTTTTTTTTTTTCCCAGTAAGGTTTGATTTCTGTGGAGTAGTTATCCCCCGTGTGGATTCCACCCAGACTTTTTCTTCTCATAATTGATAACAGATTGATGGGAGCTAGTTTCTCCCTCTCCATTCCCCCAAACACACAGGTAGCAGGACACTTTGTTAATTATTTTAAATTGCACTTTCCTGATTTAGAGTTTGTATTATCCTTTGTGCTTTCATAATTTAAAGTCTGGATTATCCTAACCTGACCTGTACCCAGAGAATGTCATCTCTGTGAAGACCCTCTCCCTTTGAATAGAAGTGTGTTGGTGTCTTACTCGTCCCTCCCTTGTACTTTCTTCTCCTCCTCCATGCTCTAGGGTCTGGAGGCCATGTCAGGGAGGAAGGGGATGACTGAGAGGCAGGTTTTGGGGAAGAAGGAGTGGCTAGTGTCAGGATATTAGGATTGTCCCATAATTAAAATGAAAAAAGAGAAGCTGAATTCATTAGGATATTTAGCCTTTAGTTTATATGCAATAATAATCCTATTCCTCAGTCTTTATATTTCTCAGCTGTTGAAGTTCTAATCCTTTACTTCATATATGCATGCAGTGTGTACTATTACAAGGCCAGACTGTGGTATTTTTTTTAATCCTCTATCCTGTAATATTGTTTTTATTTTTAACCTCAAATATTCCTTTGCATCTTCTGCAATCAACATGAAATTGCTTTCTATTAACTGAAACAATATACTGTAGTGCATATAATCTGAATACAATACATTGTTCTAGGCATGAACAAATCAAAAGCAAAGTATTGTTTAATGCAAAACAGAAAAAATGGCCAGTGACCAATTCAGCTTGCATTTATTAAAATGGTGCTGAGAACACTGTAGTCAGAAACAAATCTGAAAAGCAAAACAGGACAGTAATAGTGAATAAAAAACTTAGGAGGGGGTGGAAAGAGGAAAGACTGACAAAAGATAGAAAAAGGAAATGGAAGGTGAAAACAAGAAAAGTGAGGGAAGAAAATGGCTGACAAGGAAAAGGGAGGTGAAAGGGGGAAGAAAGAAGAGAATTATTACACGTATTTTAAATGGTGTGTGACATATCATGTTTAATTATGTTGCTATTATCTGTATGTACACAGACAAGCAGGACTACATTAGGCAAAATTAAGAACGGTTCAGTGAATACGTAAAAATGTCAGCTAATGTAGCTTTTACTATAAACACCTATTTACAAATTGTCAAATTCTTATATAGGAAAAATGGGGGGAGAGGTCTGTTAGAATTAATTGGCAGGAGTGCTGAGTTTGACTCAGAATAGATTTTTGGAGAGACCTTTACTTCAAGATGCCTTATCCCTCTCTCTCCTGGCATACTGCTCTCCCCTGAATGCTTCCTCCTCCCTTGGCTCATCCAGTCCTAGGCTGTTGCCACCGTTTTGCTGCCCTTCTCAGAAGCTGCTGCTCTTTCTTCTTTGCCTCTAACAACTAGTCTAAGTGGTATATCCCAGGAAATAAACTCAACTGGCTTATTAGAGTTCTCTGGCCAGCTCTGTGCTGGGACTCACCTTCAATGTCGGGAACCAGGAGGCTCTGAAAATGTGCATCAGGGCATGCAGTAAGTGAAACCTTGAATTTTCTTCCATGTTGATGTGGCTTTAGGGAAAAGTGTGCGAAGGTGAAGAAGTTCCTGAAAGTGAAGAAACAGTGTGAATGCACTCAGAAGAGGCTGCGTTACAAATGCTGACAAAGAACAGTTGCGGAACTGAAAGTCACCGATATTCCTTTCCAGTGAACTCTCTTTTGAACATGTTGAATGAGATAAGTTTTGTACCCACGTTCTGTTCTTTAACAGTAATGAAAATGTATTTCTGGTTGTGAAGATTTAAGTGCTGTATGGATGCACTAATGATTAATTCAACTGATCAAAAAATAAGCATTAATGTCAATTTTGAAATGCTGTGGCTTTAAAAACTGTAAAGGGGGATAAGTGGGAACAGAAAACAAGGGAGTTTAAAGTCATGGCCTGGATTAAACATACTTTAGGCTAAATTTATTCTAGCAGTTCTGGCCTCTTTGGAATAGACACTAGAGAAAATTGCTGGGTTTTTGGAACAGTCATATTTTCTGCAACTTTCACTCTCATCCGCTTTCCTCCTGTCATCATCATCTTGGTCTCAAGAAAGAGGCTGCTTGATTTGTTTATGGAAACCTGATGACAGAAGTTGAAGAAACAGGAAGGTGAGGAAATCTCTCTGCTCTTAATCCTAGGAGCAAGACAAATATAATCCATCCTTCAAGCAACATTTGGCTCTAATAATTATCCTACAACAGGAAGGGACATTGCCCAGACTGTATGCAATGTTCATGAAGAGAGAATCAGAAAAGTGGAGAAGGTATGTTCAATCCTTTGAGATTTAGCTGTATAAAAGTTAGCTTAAATGGAAAATAGAAACTACATAATGCTGTATAATTTTTTAATTGTCATAGCTTAGCCAACTCCCTAAGGATAAAATGCTTTAAAAAATAAGCAACAAAAGAAATAAAACAAAATAGTCTCAAATGTTCTGTAAAACAATTTTGAAGACTATCCAGAAAGTACATCTGTTGCTGGATGATAGAAAAGTGCATGCTAAACATCCAAATAGCAGTGCCCTTGGCATGGGAAGAATACATTTGAGATAAAGTTGTGAAACGTAGTAATACCTACCTCTCATTGTGGAGAACCAGTACTAAATGAGGTTTTGTCTCGACATTGCCGCTGCTGCCGCAGATCTGCCACCGCCGCAGAGGCGCGCCAGGCAATGCTGCGCTGGCGCCCCCGGGAGCTGTCTGCGAGGTAAACAACCTCATGCACCTGCGCAGGGAAAAAAGGCGTGAAAAGGGCAGAAGAAGGCTTCTAGGGGTACAGCACATCTAGCACGAACCGCACGTGTGCTCCTGTGCATGAGCAGGAGACCCCCAGATGCCTGCAGCCTGTTTCTGGAAGGTTCCAAGAGGGCGGACTGCGCACGACAGCTAATCTGCATGGGAAGTGAGGAAGCACCTCCCAGAGGCGGGGCAAGAACCTATAAAAACTGCAGACTGGGTTAATTGGGGGGTGGCTGGTGGCTGGCTGGTGGCTGGTGGCTTGCGGCTTGCTTGTGGGGAGTGGAGCTCTTGAACAGAATCTTTTTTTTTTGTTTAAACTTCACAGGTGAACATGTAAGATAAATCTATTTAAAACTGATTTATCCTGTTACTTTAGTGGTGAGCCATATATGTACCTTAATGATTTACTTCCTATGATAGAACTTGCTTATACTTGCAGTAGTGCTTCTAATGATTTCCACTTTGGGTAGTGTGTCATGCTGATTTAAAGGAGAGAAGATACGCAGCTAAGAATGTATGCAGTTTGTGACTGCAGAGACCTGCCTTTCCAAAATTGCTTGGAAATTAATTACACTTTGTTAGTAATGATGTGCTAATGTTCAGGATATCATCACATATTAACTGATTCAATATTGTGATAGTTCTGTTACAAAAAAATGAAATTCTCAATTATGTACCATGAAAATGGAAACTCCTGTTAAGACCGGAGAAAGGGTTATGATCAGGTTTTATTGTAAGGAGTAATAGAAGCTGAATAATCTGGTTCTCCAACAGTCTGATCATCCTAAATTTTTAGCAGGGTTGGTAGGAATTAGTGGCTTTTCAGGAATTAGAAGGACAAAAATATTAACTCTGTATTCGTTGAAGTTTTTTATTCGGGAGGTTGTGTTAGAGTAATCTTGCAAGGCAAGGGAAACAGAGTCATTCTGCTGTCTTATTGGATACAGGAGATACATAAAGCAGGCAAATGAAGAGAATTGGTTAAGACAGAAACTTCAACATGGGATTGGAAATACAGACCTTGAAATGTAATTAATTCTTTAAAGGTGTCTGTAAAGTCATTGCTTCCTATTAATCAGGTTGGGGTTTGCTTTTACAAAAGAAGACGATAACCAACCTCTGCTTCCAGGAATTCACCATTTACATTCAGTCCATTCTATATACTTCAGGTACATGTTGAAATGGCTGGAAATTGCGGTCTTCTAGCTATACATGTACCTGGCTCTATAATGTGCTACAAGGGAATAGAGTGGAGACAGTAGTTTTTCTCCAATTGGATGTGGTTTGTGTAAAATGAGTTCTAATGCATAGAGGCTTAAAGTTTAGGTCTTCCTTTAATAAATGTGGGGACAGGACAAGGACCACATCCTCTTGTGAACAGACAAAGCTGTGATGCAGAAAACTGGACTTAGAGTTTCATTTAACGATTGTAGATCTGTGGTCTGAAAGAGATACTTGCAGGCTACTTGATAGAGGATAAGACGCTATTCAAATAATTGCTCAGCAATGAGATATAAAAAGTATTTGGAAGAAAGAGTAGGCAATAAAGATGTTGGTCTTGATGTTAGGGCCCTGGTTCCTTGGAGCTCTGAGTCAGTTAAACAGAGTGTATTAGGACTGCCAAAGAGAAAAGATTACCTATCTGCTAATTTTATGAGGTCTTTAGGTACCATAGCAGGCACTCTGTTTTCTTAGCATGAAGACCCGTTAACTTTGTTAGGATGTTGCAGCTATTCAGACGTAAGTAATAATGAATAATAGTCAAGCAAAGCAAATGGAAACTAAATCTGGAACATCTTTTCATGTTTTCTTCTGGGTTTTTGCACTTTCCTCCCATTGTTCGCTGTGGCTTTAGCAAATATCTCTCTGGAGTCTTCTATAACTAGAGAGAATTGTTGAAGAGCTGCTTATTAGCTAGCACAAAAAGAGCAGCAGCAGAAATCAACTATCTAAAACTGCCAACAGATACATGAGTTATTTACAGGTCAAATAATAGTGGGATTTTTTTTTTCCTTTAATATTTCCAAATATTGTCAGCCTCCCCCCAAATCTATTGGCTTGTTGTACCCTGCCATCACTTGCATTTTGGGGTTTCATAATTAGCCTACAAGAGATATCAAGCATAAACATGGGAATTGTCTTGATATATTCTGAATTGGGAATGCTTCCATGCTGTTCGTAAGGTCCCACAGCTATTCCAGAATAAGAGCTTTGGGAAGGACGCAAAGGAGGATTGTTCACAGCTATTTCTGATCTTTCTGGATGAAAGAGTGGGAAAATATGAACTGAAAAAGCAACCAGGATGGAATTTTTGTACGTGATTTATGCTTTACTGGCATTGAAGGCTTTTAAACCCTATGCACAGGTATAAAAGGAGTGTTGGTGTCAGAAGAAAGGAAATTCCAGTAGACACATTAGTGTAGCTGTGTTTTCAATAAGCAATTTCAATTTTAGCTTGTTTCATTCAGTAGAACATAGAATAGCAATACTAATTTGTAGACAAAGGAATTCTTTATTTAGAACTAGAAGTATTAAGAATGAAGTTTAGGAGAAAGAATTGCTTGTAAGAAGAGATCTGTATGGTTGTGGGTTGCAAAAACTTAAGAGAAAGTAGGAATGGTGCATAACAAAATATCGGAATCTGTTGCTCTGTGCTGTTGGAGACATGCTGAAACTGAGGAGCCCTGGACAGCATGTGAATATCTACCCTTAGAAGAAAATCAAAACTATGAATTTGAATTCAAGGCATTGATAGAAAAACCATGAAAATAGAAGGTAATATGGAGGATTTTATTTGCCTGTCTGAGATGGTATGAGTTAGGACTCTTAAATGGAGATAACATGAATTTAGGGCATCTGTTAAAAAAATCTGCACTTGCGTACATCTACTCTAAGACTTGTGGAGATGAAAATGAATGAGAAATGGAAAGAAGAATAACAGTTTGAGAGAAAACTCAGAAGAAAAAAGTAATAAAGAATCTGATAGAAACATGGTTTATAATGTTTTTTTTGACAGCTAAAGAGTTACTGTGACAGATGCAGCCTTGGTCATGGGGTGCAGGACAATGCGCTGCCTGGTGCTAATGCAAGAAGCCTTTTAATTCCAACTGTAAACTTGTCAAGCATTCTAACTTCCAGAAATTTTTTAGAAAATCAGATGATCTTTAAGAGAGAGCTTTGTTGTGTTTTCTTTTCACTCTTTCTAGAAGTAGTTACAGCTGGAACTAGAAATACTGCGTATGACGAAAAAGGTATTATTAACTGTGGATCTATCTGGACAAAACCCCCTCAGAATAAGGGCAGATTCTGCAAGTGCTTGAACTTGCAGAACAGTGATCTCCTTTTTAGATCACTGGTTTTAGCTAGGCATTCGAGCCCTGTTGTCTTGAGGTGACTCACTACCCTGGCTTTAAATACCTTTTTTCTGCCAATTATTTTATTAAACCTCATAACCTCAAAGTTTTGTTTACATCTTGAGTGAATATCCGGGTAGTATGATATGTTTTTCCATTGTCCTTTAAAGCTATTGTTCTTTTGAGTATCTTAGGTCTAGTGCAGGAAAAAATGTACATCTTGTTTAAAGAAGTTATATAGACATTTATTTGAATTCTCAGTCAATGTTATATCCCTGACAAGATACTTAAATATGGTTCTCAGCCACTCACCTTGTGACTCATGTTTCGGTTTCCAGTTCTGTGCATAACATTTTAGATTTCTTGAGATTTATATATGAAAAAAACTACTGATATTTACTTAATCTATATCTGAAGAAATCATCCATCACAAATCTTGGCCACTTTTGATTTGAATTACTGAAGCGTATTGATTTCATGTAGCTAGAGCTGTTGTAGAGCTTTGGTTTAAACGTGTGTGTTAGCTATATCTTCAGAAGATGTACTGGTAGAAAATACGATGCAGTGTCCTGCATCAGCTCTGTAGTCCTAGTGTTGTTTGTTTGATGAGCATTAGTAATCTTACAATCATATTGTGCTTAAGAACTGTACTTGTATGATGGATAGCTCTACCTATGGAGCTGTAATTAATACAGAACAAGCAGAAATAATGTGTTTTTATTGTCAGTCAAAAGTTGACTGTCATGATGAGAGCAATTGAAAGACAATCTGCAATTCCTTAATGAAATTCTCAATGTCATTATTCAGCATTTCCCAATATTGGGTTATCAAGGGGTTGTGTTATTTGGGGGGAGGGGAAGGGAGAGAAGGAAGGGACAGGAGGTAAAGGGAGAGTATTTTCCTAACCGAAGAAATTTCAGTAGGATTCCCTGAGTCAGAGTAATCCTGCTCATCAGTTGACAGAGTATTATCTTAACGCAGAACTGGGCTGAGCATAGAGTATTTATAGTTAATAGTTCAGGAGGCATGAGTTCAAAATAGGACAACTAAATACGAACTATTCCAAAAAGGAGTACTACAGACTACTAATTGTCACTACGGAGGC
This sequence comes from Dromaius novaehollandiae, assembly GCF_036370855.1. Classification (NCBI taxonomy): domain Eukaryota; kingdom Metazoa; phylum Chordata; class Aves; order Casuariiformes; family Dromaiidae; genus Dromaius; species Dromaius novaehollandiae. Next base: position 110,504,190 of record NC_088098.1, read on the forward strand.
TAGCGTCAGTGTGTAGTGTTCATTTATTGGCCATAACAAACATAATTACAAATGACCAAATCATTTTTACTACTAAATTTTGTAATTTCAACTGCCACTGTTAAAGCATTTATTAAAGATGGAGCTGAAGTAGGTCAATAATTATCTCAAAAGGGCCTACGTACCACTATGGCAGAAGTCAGTCAAGAGCCATTGATGAGCTGCAAACATTAATCACCCTTTTCGGGGGGAGATAGGTGAGAAAAAGAAAATGTTGTTGATTTACATGTGTCTTGGTTAAATACCTTTATCTGTTGGGAGGAGTGGATGGAGAAAAGGGGAAGGGAAAGTTTGAAGACAGCGTGCTTGCCTTAGGATTTTCTCCTGTGAATCCTGCAGATGTGAAAACTGGATAAGGAGTAGGTTGCTGGTCACATCATCAGCGTTAGGTAAAGCATCTATAAGGGGGAGAGGGGCCTTTTGGATCTGACCTTCATGTGAAACATACGAAGTGTGGATTTCTTTTGCTTTTCATACCTGCACCTCTATGTAACCTTGCGAGTGTGTGGTTCCGGGTACGGTAAAAAAATGTTCCATTTGCTTTTATGTTATGATGTGACATACAGGTGATTTCAGATTAACTGGCCAGTGCTTTTGCGTGATATTCCCATAGGATATGATAATTTTGAAATATAGCAGCCTGATACACTGCTCTGATGTATCCAAAAAGAATGTATCTGATGTATCCAACTGGTTACATGACCATTGAGCTGTGTTAGCTGGTTTTAATGTGGCAGTTTCTGGAGCAAGGTGATGGACATTTCCTGGGAAGCTCCTCTGCAGGCAGCAAGGTGGTAGGGAAAACCCTGGAGCAAGTGTCCCACTTTGGTAGACCACTTGGCTGAGTCACATTCAGTGACTTAATGGTAAGGGATGAATGTAGGCACATTCTCCAGAATGATAAGTAGATACAGGGGCAAATATTTGAGAAGATGAATTTCAAAACACAGTGAATGACAGCATCAGAGAACACTTGTCAGCTATTGACTTTAAAAACAGCCATGCATCTTCTGGATTTTAAAGACTGATGATCTTCAGAGCTCCATGTTACAGGATAACGAGGCCAGATATTCCTCTTTAAACCATACTAGCTAACATTTTAGCAATTCAAAATACTGGTCTTTCTGTTTGGACAAGCCTCATGTGGCACAAAAGTTAATCAGAGCTAACTAAATGTTTAAAAAAACCCATTCAGATCAGGTTTGCATTTCATATGACAGCTCAGTACTGTCATACATGGTGTACCCTTTTCTTTTTTGATGCAGACCTTTAAGTTTAGGTCTCAGTCTGGGTTTGGGATTTCTTTTCTGATATTTAGAGAAAGGAGATCTTGTATACATCTATACCTTTCTGAAGAAAGTGCTGCCCAGTTAACAGCTCTATTAAATAGACTTTGTATGCCTTTAGATGTTAAAGGGGCAAACATGAAACAGCCAGAAATATATAATCTGGTAGTCTTGAGGAGCGATGGTAAATATAGACGGTGGGATGGGAGTAGGAAGTTTCAGAAGCAGAAGAGTGTGTCTTGCCTGTTTCTTGCCTATTTCTTGCCTTGCAGCACTTATTTAAATATCTCTCAGTTTCATGCAAGGGACAGATTTTGAGCCTACCTTTCTTATTCAAGAGCAGCTCCGCTGGAGACAATAGAATCGCATGATCATGAAATTGGCATGAAAGTCATCAGAAGCAGATCCATTAACTCTAATTAGGGAGTGTAGTGTGATCTGATTTCATTGTACTGTACACAGACTGTAAGGCTATTATTCCATGTGACAGACGTTTGTTTTTTGGCACTTAATTTGCACATAGAATTAATGGTAATGCATCCAAGAACTGATATTGCTAATATACAGCATTAGCATAGCTCTTTCTGTCCCTGACTTCTGCTCTGAAAAGAATTCCAAAAGAGAGAAAACATTTCAGACTTGGTGAAATAATGGTATTTATTATCTTCTATAGTGAACCATTTCAGCTCAACCAGTGTCAAAAACGGAGATTATTATCTACTTTTCATGGTAGTGAAAACCATTTTCAATTGATTGAGCATTTCTGTCAGGGTGTAATATTTGCTTTTCCTGAAAGAAGGAAGATTTTGTAGACGGATTTTTGCCTGTCTTTAAACCTTTCACCAGCTGACTAACCCCCAAGGTTCAATAGCTGGTAGACATCTGTAGGCAAAAGTAAGAGAAACGAGTTCAGCGAGGAGCTGTATCATGCTTCCAACATGTGGCAAAATGAGTGCCTCTTCACCATCTGTTATTTGTGTGAGGATTTTATTATGTAAATGACTGTACACACTGCATTCGAAACAAAGGAAAATGATTTCCCCTTACAGTATGTTGCGACTGCCAGGCTTCTGTGTGAGCCCTGAAACAAATAATGAAAACAACAAAAAAGTGGCAGACATTTGGGTTCTTGGGTTCTTCTACTTGTTCTCCCCAAAACAGAGCACATTTCATTAGGAGGAGTTTGTTTCTTACAGCCCTACAGCTTACTACGACTCATCAAGACAGGTAGTTAAAGAAAGAAAACAACAAACAGATAAAGCTACTATGTTCAGAGTAAAAAAAAAAAAAAAAGAAGTATTAGGCTGTTTGAAAATTAAGGGGAGGTTTGAAGGCTTAAAATAGAGCGAAGAGAGAATCTTGCAAAAGTACGAGGAGTCCTAAAACTCTCTGGTCTTACTGAGAGCCACAAACATGAGACTGGGCCCTTAAATAATCTACAACAAACAAAAGAAGTGTTGTTGTGGGATAAGATTGGAAACACAAGATGATATTCCGCCCTGTTTGAAATTTTCCAATAAATTACCAATTTAAATTGAAATGTAATTATCTGAACTGGCATATTTTTGGCAGCTGTGATAAGGCAAAAAAAAAAATGCTATGCTACACTGGATGAAGTAGAAGCCCATAGGAGTTCTAACACTGGCCCTTAATCAAAGCCTGCGAAGACACAAAGGCTTAGAGCTAATCTATGCCAAGCCATGTTGGACAGCATGGCATTGCCTAGAGCATCCTTCTGGTGGCATTTAAAGCACCTGGTGCCCTAAGAGAAGAAGCTATATCCAAGGCTGTAAATTGTCTATTTTCTTTATACCCATCTACCCACCAAGAGAGGCTGCTCTGATAGCAACATGATATTTCATGGGAAAGAAAAAGCACTGCTATTTTTATTTTATTAATTTATTCATTCTGTGTGTGACACCCAAGTGGTCATCTGCATGAACATGCTTCCTCATTCTATATTTCATGTGGTTTAATATAATTAAACTATCGTTGCTTTCGTTGATTTAGCTTAAATCTTAGTTTAATAATTGGAAAAGGTGTACATGGGGGATTAATTGTTATTTCAAGTGAACTTAAACAGAAATAATTGAAGTCAGTGCCAGTCTTGACCGATTTGATGATTAAAGGGTGGTTGGTTACTTACTGCATTGTTTGTATGATTTCTTACACTTGGATTTGTCAGCTATTCCTGATTTAATTATGATTAAGTGTTGAACTTTGCAGATAGCCAACTGCTGGTGCTGCTATATCAATTAGTTGTTTTTATTAATGTGTTAAATTTTGTTGTTGCAGCAGATACATATTTCATGATAGAACAATTAATAGCTAGAGAACTCTGCCATGAAACTATATGGCAATCCAGCTTGAGCAGGTATTCCTTTTTTTCCAATTTTATCTTATTTTTCATGTTTGCTTATTCCTTAACATCTGTTTTTTTAAGAATACTTCTGAAATGTGTTTTCATGTTAAAAGACAAAACATGCTTTTTTTAAAAGGTAGCAGCAAAAGAACAGAATTCCAGTACCATTCTTACATCTGCAGGCACAAGCACTATATCTGGTTCTTTTCTGGCTCTTTAGTTTTGGAGGTCCTTTAATTTACAGTTTGCTGAACTCCATAACTTCTATAAGGGCCTGTTGTTGTGTTTGTTCACAGAATTAGAAATCGATGGCAGTCATAATCCAATTCCTCATGTTGAGCAATTTTTTTTCATGTTTGCAAGTATGAAATAGATTTTTGCATCTTTGCAAACATCAGAAACAGCTAAAATATGTGAAAAATATTGATGAATATTACTGTGTCAGTCTTTTCTTCTCATGGTACATGTCTTCTGACCAAAAATTCAGGCACCCTTTGAAACTAAATTTTTACGTAGATGGCCATCAAAGCATGGTGCACAGTCTATCAGATCTTTGTGATGTGAAATGGTCCTGAAAGTTAGGAAGAACTTCCATCAGCCTTTTTAATGCTGCTACTTAGTTCACACACAAAGAATTAAACATCCAACCAAATGCCTTTCTGAATCCATCCTCTTTTTCTGTGAACAGTGACATTTTATAAGTATCAAGGGTTTCTAATTTTCTCTCATTTGCTGCCATTTGAAGTTCACTATTCTTTCCACAGTGAGTTGTGCAGATGTAGAATCCTTGCTTACAGCACAAAGCTGAATTCAACTGCAACTGCAGTGTTCCTGCTGTTTTTCTGTTATACAATGTTTGATACATCATATATATGCAAATAAATGATATTCATAAGTATTTTATATTCTAAAGTTTAGAAGGGCTCCATTCAAGCAGAAGTGCCAATATTCTTCATTTTCTTGAGATACAACATGTTATATGCAACTATAATTAAACACTTCATGGTAGTTAAACATTTTTTTATTCCAATTTGAGTATTTAAAGTAATAGGGAACAGTTACATTAAAACAAACATTCCCTATGTATGAAGTCTTTGTAATCTTAAAGGCCTGGAAATGACATTATGAATATCCCACCTGATGTTTTGGATGGTCATCTGTATTGTGTTTCTGAAAGTGTTTTGGCATAAGGGGAAGGAAGTCTCCTGACACAAGACTCATTGATTTGAACAGGCACCGCAGAACTTGGGAGGAAAAATCAGTCCATTCTAGCCACAGGCGGAGTAATAGGACTTTAGCTCATGGAGGGTCGTGAAACGCAGCTGCCCTGAAGGTCAGCCGAGAGAGAGCACAGCCGCTTTGAGGGGCTGCTGCTGGGCTGTTGTAGGCCACTGCAGACCCTCGGCCCTGCTTGGTTCTGCACTGCAGCCGCTGGGTTCATGCAAGTAAAATTCCAGTAGATGTATCACGAGCTCTGCATGATGCCAAGCTCAACACCAGCTGTGAGAAATTCCTTCCAAGGCCTTTGGTCAAGCCATGAAGGCTCTTAGGAGGTGTTAAAAGTATTGGCCAGTCCTCTAACCTAGGGTTATTGAACAGCCTCTTAGAAGAAAACACTCTGGTCCTAGTTTTTGGACCCCAGGGAAAGTAGGAAATGAGGTCATGGCTCAGATTTAGCGGTTAGTTAGTTATGGGTTTACACATGCAAAACTCAAAGAAAGAAAGAAGCAGAGGAAAGGACAGCTGTAAGGGCCAAGAGCTTTCAGTGTTGATTTTTGTTCCACCATGTCATGTAGAGTTATCAAAGTGTTAATTTCCTCTGGCTGTTCTGCAGCAAGAGAGGGTTTTAGAGTAGTGTTAAAACAATAGTCCCTATGGCTAGATATTTTTTTGTAGTTCATGATTATCCACTTGGGAAATTCAGCTTAAGGTAGAGTTGTTGGAATGGAAGGAACAGGAAGCAATAGGTAAATTTCATTTACTTGCATCTTTGCCCTTGTTGGCAGCAGCAGTTTTGCCACTTAAACAGGCTGTGTCCACTTCTGCATCAGTGACACACTGTCCCGATCCAATATCGAGGGGGTTTCGTTACGATCGCAAGGATGAGATTAAGACGCTAAAACCGGTCAAATATCGTACAACCGTTTAACTTTATTTTCCATGAAGTGGGGAGAAAAGGTAGGGAAAAGCGAAGGGGAGACGTAGGGAAGAGGGGAACAAAGGTAGGGGGAAAAGATAAAGTTGGAAAAGGAGAGAAGAAGCTAGCTACCACCACTCCGAGTCCGATGATGTTCTGCTGACTCCGTTCGAATTACAGCTCAGGCTGGGTGCCTCCAAAGAGGGACCCCGAACAAAGAAATCCCTGGGCAATTATACTTTTCAATCTAAGCTCTCCGCCCTTCACGCAGTAGTTTGGACCAATAGTAATATTTAGGTCTGGGGTCTCCTGCTCCTTATTGGGTCCCTAGGTAGGTTGTTTACTGTTGTGGTTTCTGCTGACAAATGCGTTTTCATTCTTCGGGTCTTGCCCTTATCTCTCAAAGCCCTGACAATTTATTACTTCCCCAGCAGTGACGGTAGGTGTTATTTCCCAAGGTCCAGACAAAGGGAATATGATCTGGACCCCGAGATAGCCCAGACCCCCCAGTCAGCATTGTTTCTGCAGCGAGAGGAGGCCCTGCTCCCCAGGGTCCCGGTGCCCAAGCAGGCCTCACTTCAATGCCTTGACATCCTTCCTGCTGGAGCGTGAAGCATGGGAATGCAAACTGCTGGTAACTCCCTTGTCTTTCCTGCCTGCACCAGCTCTGGGGCCCTTTCTCACTGAACTAGGGGGTGCGGCCTAAGGCTTCAGCAAATTTAGCTACTCATGCTAAGCAAGTTTTATAGAAGTTGTGCTAAGCAGCAGTAATTTACAGTCCAGGTCCCAAAGTCTCTGCTCGATCATGGTCTGGTTCAGCGCAGGCTTGGTGTGTCCTGAATGGTCGCAGGGAGACACATTTCGGGGGTCGCAGCAGCTCAGTCCTGTTCCCGCCGGGAACAGATGGCTTGTTTGGGGTTATGGTATGCTTGCACCTTACGTACCAAGAAATATTTAAGGCAAAAGTTCACTCATCTGTCCGCCACACACACGTGCACACACATGCACACACACCCCTCCTCAAGCAAATAAACTGTGTTCCTTAATTGTTGTTAAGCTTTAAAATTATGTTGAGTAATGAAGGAGACTTTTTTTGAACTGATATATATAATATCACAGTGTTGAGGAATACAAAACACTGCTTGGAAAACAGATGATCATTTTCTGCCATTTTTCCAGCTGATTTGCAACACTGGCTAAGAACAGACAACGGCTTTAGTCTATGGTAAGTGTAAGTGTATACAGGAAAGGGAAACATCTCATCAGATTTTATCAGACTGGAATAAAGCAGGGAACCAGTATCTGGGCTGCTGGAGATCTGGTGATGTATCTGAGATCTGATAAAGACAGGCATTTGTGACAGTACAAGTATTTCCTTATGTGAAAAACAGCAGAAAATAATGTCCACATACTGTGAAGTCTTGCAGCTGAAGACACCTGAGATACAGTACTGAATCTGGAAAAAAAAAAAGGATTGTTCATGAAAGAGAAGATATTACTGATTTAAAATCTGAGTTCATGTTGTGTTTATATAGAAGTATAAAATATATATATTTTATATGATATGAAAAATAATCACTTTCCTTATGCACTTACATGTGTGTGCATACACACACATATATATACATGCATATATAGGTTTTCATTGCTCCACTTATGAAGGCACATGAGAAATCTTCATCTCTTTTTAGCAGGTTTTAAGATGGTGAGGGATGTAACATAGTGTGTATGTCTCAAAAATCACAGTCTAAGCCAGTAGGAAGCACTGAGAAAATGGAAACTCACCTTCTCAAATGCTGGATGTGATACCTCAATTTCTGTTCTTCGAAGACAATGGGGATAAGGTTGTGCAAGCCAAAGAACAAGACAAAAGAAAGCAGCCTCAGGAACACTGCTGCAAATGAGGTATTTAGGAACATGAAATGGAGAATAGGCAAGCAAGACACCTCATTGTAGTTCTATTTAGCATACAAATGTAAATAGTTTTTCTCAATGTGGTCTACAAAATGGAGGATCTTAACTGGTGTTACATTTGCTTTGTCTAGTTGAAGTCAGGGGTAACAGCTTTTTGTGAGTCGCTTGTGGTTATTTTAATGGAAAGGACCTAATCTGGTATTTTTAATCTGCCTCTGCTCTTTGTAGTATAAGCTATGTTCCCGTTTGAAATACTTCTGTAGTAATGCTATATCACTTAATTTTAGCTATTTCATGACAATTTCTCTAGCTGTAGAACACCATGGTAATCTAACAGAGATTTCCAGATAGAAGACTGTAAAGCAGAACCCTTGCTTTTCTGAGGCTTGTGTTAGCTGAGTTATTACTAACAAATTACTAATAAGTAGTAATTTAAAATAAAATACTGAGAGACGAGATTTTAATGAACTAAAATGCTTCTGACAAACCTATGCCTGGAATTTTTGTCTTGCAGTACCTCTACCTACAATGAGAAACTTTCCCTAGACATATTTCTCACTTTTCTATTATCTTCTACAACAACTCGAAGAAAATATTTTTCCTTTCTGCAGTTCCTGCGATTCAAGTTGACAGTCATGCCTCATCTAAACTCTGATACATGTCTTCTCTTGATTTGTAAGTGCTTCGTTTTGCAGGGCAACTAAAGTTCTTGTCTTGTTACTCTGATTATGTTATCCACTGGGGTTCCTCTGCTCACCTTCTGTTATCTTCTCTTCATCTTTGTCCTGCTGTACAGCCTGTGTCTGCAGCTGTGTCTTTGCCCATGTCCCCAGGCATATCTTTCAATCCTTGCTTAGCTACTCTGTTCTAATGCTTTTTCTAGCTTATGTTTTCTTTTTTCAGTGCTTGTTTTCCTTTTATTTTATTACCAGCGTGCAACCCGCAATGCACCTAGCAGCTCTCGGGGTGATTTGAATAGATAGAGCACAGTGGACTGGATATCTGAGGCTTAGTATTCCTTGCAAAGGCCAGTAGGTTTGAGCAAGTCAGTTTATCTTTCAATATTCCACTTTTTTTCCCCTCATTTCTTGTAATGCAGATAGAGCTACTCCCCTTTTCTGAGCAAAATGCCATCAGGTTCTAAAGAGCTATATAAATGGCAAGTAGTATTGGTAACAGAAAAAGAAAAAAGCTTTTGCCATCAGAGCGAAGAGGACCTAAAGGTTTCATAAATTAAATGCCAATTATTCCCTGAGGTGCTTGGGGGGGCACTTCCATTGTAATCAGTCTTGTGAAGTGAATGTGAAGGCAGAACAGGACCTTGACTATCTATTTTTGGACTTCGTCAGGCCATTTGTTTGTGACCAGAATCATATCGTTATTCTGGCTCAATAAAGGGATGTTCACTGAGGCATCACATTGATATTTTTGAAGTATGTTCCACATTTTCAAAGGAACAAATTTATCAGCAAAGAATTGAAATGTCTAGCTGTTTCAGTATGCTATTGAAATTTCACATCACACAGCTGTGCAAGTGCGTTCATTTTTCACCTGCTGGGTGTAATGGGAATGGTTTCAACACACAAATGAAAGCATGTTAACAAGGAGATGATTTGGCCAAACCATATTCCTTCCTCCTGACAAATGAAAAACTCTGAATAAACAAAGCCTAAAGGTGCCAGCTTATTTTTATTATTCAGAGATCTGATCTGATCCCCAAATAATACAATGCTGGCAGTATACCTGTGGGATTTTGACAAAGGTAAGCTTCATTTTGCCTGTACTTGGGTTGACTACTGCTTGAATTAGCTTAGTGGGAAGATCTCTTGCGTGATTGTGCTAAAGCTGGCTCTTTTTGGAAAATCTTGTTAGGCTTTCATCTTTGAGTCCTGTCCTGGGCAGGCCATTGTGGGTGATTAAAATCCCTCAGTATATGTGTAAGATACGGCCTTTAACAATGACATTTGGAAGTTCCATTGAATATGTTCACAAAATCTACTGAAATTTAGTTGTCGGAGGAATGCTGCTGTTCTAGCTGACATATATGGCTCACAACACTGAGAGATAAAAAGCTTTCTGGAAAACCAGAAGGCTCAACAGATGGACCTTTTGGACATTGAACCTCCGGTATGATTTGTTAATGTGGCTCAGTGACTGAAGGCAGGTAGTTACTTTATGACATGAATGTTTTTTCTGGAACCTATGGAAAATGGTTTGGTGAGCCCACTCTGGGTCCCTATTGGCAGGCTGATTGGAATAACCAGTGCCTTTTTGCAGCACTGCTCAGCGGAAAGAGCAAAGCTTGAGCTGAAAGGAGGAGAAATCTTTTGATGGAGTATTTTAACTCTAGAATCAAAACCTTTTGAAGTGTTTGTCACAAATATAAACAAAACATCCAATTGTCTGTAACAGCTATTGGGGGTGGAGGGAGAAAAGAGGAAGAGAGGGAAAGGGGACCACATCGAAGGGAGGTGATTCTATTTGGAAAAAGTGTCTCATACAGTTCGGCATCTAGCTCTTAACATACTGTTGCCAACCTGAAAGTTCATTTGAGGTTTATAGCAAGTTGCAGGAAGAGTAAAAAGTTAATCGTGTGCAGAGCCTTGGTATTCTATTTTTGCCATCTATTTCAATAGCAGTAATAATATACAGACTGAAAAGTGATTACAGAATGGCATAAGCTACTTGAGTTTGCAAATGTATTTCCATTTGAAGCTCAGTTTTTATGCTTTTCTTTCAAAATTCAGAAAATAGGTCAGTTACAAAAATACTGTATAAGGGTTGGATATGGGATCAGATTTTTCTATTAAGTTTTAATTGAGTTAAACACAGGGACTTTTCATCTCATATGTAAAAGCATAACATTGTTTTATCACAGCTCAAAAAATGCAAACAGAAATAAGATGAATAGTGGGGAAACTCAGTGATGAAGGTGGTTGCTCAACAGAGGGATTAACCATGTGGTGGTGTAGCCAATACATTCTCAACAATTTGTGAAAGCTCTTATTAAAGATTTTGGGCTTTAAAGACAAGTAGAGTTAAGTGAGACATTTGCTGAAATAGGGTTTGAGCCTGGATCTAGCACTCCTGACTGAAGATTAATTTAATTCTCATTTTAAGAGCTGCAAAGTGTGTTTGTTTGTTTGGTTTTTTAAATGGCTATCAACCTCACAGTGATCGGTTGAGATCAAAGATCTGAATACATCTAAAATTCTCATCCTTACTCCAAAGAAAAGTTAGCTTCTCAGTGATAAACTATGTGGTAAAAAGCCTTTTCAGTAGATACTTTTTTTTTTTCTTTTGCTGAAATCATTTTCAAATGGTAATCACCTCTTTGAAAGCCTACTTCCTTTACCTGGCTGCAAATTTTAGGGAAGGTTTTTTGTTCTTTGCTTTCACACCATACAAACAGAGTGGCAAGTCTTTCTTATGACAAATCTGTGTCTTCTACTACCATGTAAATATCCCTCTGTTAGCATCTTAGCATGCATCTGAGTCATCCTGTTACTTTATTTTCAAACACGCTGGACATGAAGTATATAGCAGAATCGTATAAGAGGGGGTTTTTTTGTTGTTGTTGTTGTTTTTTTTTTTAAGAACTTGAAATCTTGCAGAAACTTGCTGTGGATGGATTTTAACTACTCCAGTCCAAAAATTAATGCTACCCTCTGGGGAAAACAAAGAAAATTGATATCTGAAAAAACATTGGCTTTGCATTTCTTTACCTCTTACCATTTTTTCTTTTTTTGATGTTTCTTTTTCTTGCTCACTACTTTCTCTCCTCGTTTATCAAAGTTACTAATTTATGGTTCACTGCTATGCAACATTTCTTTGATCTTAGAGTTGCTGCTTTTTAGTCCATAAAAAAGATGAGAACCGAAAATGTGAAGGATTTTCCCAAGATAGGACAAGAGTGATAATCATATCTCTAAGTGCGAAACTTTGAAAAACGTAAGAAGAAGGATTGGACTGCAGAAAAGTAGGAGAAGACTATCACTTTGTTCGTGACTAATATAGTTTGAGCTGTGTGTTTAAAATAATTATTAGATTTGGCTTATGCTCAGCTTCTTTGGGTTGTCCTAGACTCTCACTATACACAATAGTGAGGTTTCTTGATTTATTTGGTTTTCATCTTGCCAACTGGCTTGCCTCTTTCACTTAATTTCTTGTCTTCTTTGCAGTGTTATGCTAGATACAGGAGGGAAAGTTTTCCACTTATTCTGGTGGTATTCAGAAAAAATGAATAGAAATATCTGCATCTGGAGAGCCAAAGAGGAAAAGTAAGTTTACATTTCTTCTTCCTGGCTAGAAAGTACTAGCAAAGGAGGGGAAACATTTCTTCAGTTACAGCAACTCAAGTCAATAAAAAAATTTCTGGAAGGGCTAGCACTTTAGTTTTTAACCTTGGGTTCTTTGTTCAGTAATGGTTCAATGACCTTCTTTAGCAAGAGAGTATAAAATGTTTTTAACAGTGCAAATGTTTGGATTAGCCAAAGTGTGCTGAGATTTCTGCACACTTTTAATACTGTTTAGATAGATTTACCGTATTTATCTGTGTGGAGATTACACTGGCCTTGTTGCTGTACAGACTTACTTTACTAAAAATGTAACCCCTATAGATACAGGCTTGTTCACATTTTAAGAAGAGTCAGTTGGTACTTCGAATTTCATCAGAAAAGACAGAGGAGAGATGACATTAAAATACTGCAAAAAAAATTCTCTTCTTTGGTATCATTATCAAAAAACATAAAAACTCTAAATCTTTATGCTTATATTCCCTCCCCACAGGAAAGTTTACATTATGAAAAAAGCTTGAAAGTGCAGCAAGGATTTAGCAGTAATGAAAGAACTTCACCATCTCTCATGATGAAGTTCCATAAAGTTTTGCCTCATACTTTAAGAGGAGGAGGAAGTTTCTCTCTCATGGTTTGACTTGATCGAACTCCCTGATGTGCATCATGTAATGGATGCAGTAATAGTCACATATGCTTGATTTACACAAATCTGAACTGCAATGCTGTCAGTAGCTGCGCTGATGCCGTTGGGGCTACAGTCCTGCCATAAAGTGAAGCATGTATAGGTATTTTTGTAGCTGCAGCACTTCAGGTAGGTATATGAGGTGTACAGTTTCACTTACTTGAAATTACCAAATTGCTCGAAGCAGACTTCAATGCCAAATGGCTAGTTGATCAATTATTATTGTTTAGTCTCTTAGAAGGATGGTTATATCAGAAGGAAACTCTGAAAAACTAATATATTTTAAAAGTACTAATTTTTAGGAAGCCAGGGAAAGAAAAGTAAAATTTATCTGGTTTTCTGAAATGTTGACTGACAGATAAAACTGAGATGAATTGAGAGAAACTGTGTTGAGAAAGATGAGTTTCAAAATCAAGACAGACTAGAGTATTATTTCAGTGGTAGACATACCACCAGTCACACTGCTGTAGGTCAGTGTTTTTTTAGCAACTTTCTGGAAAAAAATCTCATGCATGTCCTTTTTGCTTTGAATTTGTACAGACTGGCTCTCCAGTTTAATAAATAGCAAGAATACTGCTATGTTAGGATTCCATAAAAAATATTGTTGCAGATATATAGTTGAAGGAATAGTAAGAGTACAAGAAGTATTATAAAAAGGTGTAATGGAGAACACTTTTTTTTCATCCACCACCTATATGGAACAATTTAGATTGCTGCATTTTTTACAGCATTCATGCATGTGCATATAATTTATAAATTTAAGGCACTAAAACTATTTATTTCTGATTTTTAACTTCTACGAGATCTGTAGTGTCATGGTGGTATGTACAGCATAATATCTTTGGACTTCCTGAGGCTGGCAGAGTTGTCAAATTAAATGGGGATATTTTATAAATCTGTCTTTAATAAATACATATGTCTGTCACGCTTTCCTGCTCAGTTTTATAAATCAGACTGTATTTAGCTGTCAGATACTCTCAACCCAGTTGTCCTAATCTGTCAACTAAAAATTATAGTATCTAGGCTCACATCCTTCTCTGAAAATATGTATTTATTCCAGTGACATGTCAAGGACACACAGTCTCCCCCCTCCCATCAGCAACAAAACCATTAACAGCTGGCTCAAGTTCCTGCCAGCAAGGCATTGTCAATAAATAGGAAGAATTTATAATGGAGAAACATCTCAGCCAAGCAAAGTAAATGCTGGATAGCATTTTTAGATAAAATTCTTACTAAATGCCAGGTATAGAGCACTCAGGCTTGTCTTACCTACTTTTTAATTATAATTTTATGCCATCCATCATTCCCATCCCCATTCATCTATGGATGAATCTACACTCCTGCGTTGCAGAGAAATGTAAAGGTAGCCTCCAGCATAGGTCTTTATGCAGTTTCTAGTAATTAACCATTACAATTCTAATGATGTGATAGAAACTTCATAAACCATTGGTGTAACTTCAGAGAGGCTAGAAGGAGTTATCAAGGGAGGTAAGTAGTTACTGGTTATCCTAGTCCCCTCAGATCTCCTAGAATTTAGGAGGGTGAATGGAGAATAGGACATCATAGACTGAGAGCTGGAGGGGGAAAAAAGAGGACTAAGGAATCCTTGTTTTTCTTTTTTTAAGAATAAAACATTTTATTACATATGCATGAAGAGATTTTAAAGAAGAGCAGACTATCACTTCTAATGTTATTTTAGAAATTTTAGACTGTTCTCTATTTAGAACTACTAAAACTCACCTAAGATTAGTATTCAGTTTAAGACAGCAAGAAAAAGAGCCTTAATTCCTTGGAATCTTCTGCCCAAGCAAGTAAAGAACCAAAACCTCAGCTTACTTTAAACTTGCAAATAATTCCAGTCAGATGAGTCAGACTTGCTTTTTTCCCTTTTCCCCCTTTTTCCCCTTTTTTCTCTGTAAAAGGGTAAATTCTCAAGTACTTTATTAGGAATGACAGGTGTAGCTTTTTATTTTGAGCCTTCTGTCTTTTACATTCATGTTAGCTAGTTTCCGTGATCTTCAGCACTATTTTGCCTAAAGTGTTTATCCTTGCAGTGTCCTATAAGATGAGGAAATGTAATTTTCTACCTTTTTGCTGTGGTAAAACTGAGTTTTACAACTCAGTTTTGATTTTTTATAAAATCAAAAATTTGGTTTTTGCCAACTGTCCAAAATAAATGTAGAAAAGACAGTAGATAAAATAGTTGGATTTCAGTTTGATATATTGTGAGCAGATATCTAAGTGTTTTGGACCTTTTATTTTGTTTATACTGAAAGACTTACGGTCAAGTGGGAAGAACAGCTGTTCAGTAGTTAGGAGGTGCATGTTCATTAATGGGCCAAATGTGGATGGGTACAACAGGGGGGACTTTGTTCTCAGGACTTTCTGTAGAAATTTGCCATACCTTGACTTGATCACTGTTTAAATTATGGCCATAACTCTTCTTTCTAAAAAGGAATTCTCTCTGAAGGAATTGCTTTCAGAAGAAGGGGGATATGCTCTCAGTAATAATGCATGTTACCTCCATGCCAGAAATGAGTGGAGTTTTAGTGAATATGTTGTTCCTGGGAATAATAGAGTGGAAATAGTTCAGAGGACGAGCATTGCCTAACAGTCTTGAGAAAGAGTTAATCACTTTGGAATCCTCCCAAGTGTATGACAGTGAATTGAATTTATCACAAATGAAATCTTTTATCAGTGGCATTTAACTAGTTAGCTCCACTCTGACAAAATGTTTTGTTTGAGTGAGAATAAACTCCCTGTTTGACCTCTATTAAATTGTTCTAATAATATTATTTCTAATGAGCTTTCAGAGAATTGATATTTGATAGTTGAAGTCAGAAAAATTAATCCTGAAATTAAAGCACTTTGAAAAACAGCACCCTGGAACCATACAATAAAGGCTATTTTGGATTCTCTAGCATGGATAACTTTTATGCTGATACAGCTGTTTGGTTGTTTCCTGAAAGCTCTGGGCTAATTCAAGCATAACCATTCAATTTAAAGCAGGAGCTGAAGAAGAGAAGTCCTATGGACTGTGCTATGCTGTGATGGATGTTCACTGTGATCCCTTCTGCCCTTGAGATCTGTGTACATCTGAACTGTCCACAGAAAACCCACAGAGTTTTGAAACCAGCTAATCAAATAGCTGCAGTGGTGGCAGGTTACTGCATACCAAGACTGTGGAAGCAAAACTAGAGAGATGTGGAAGACAAACAGTGCAACAACTTCAATTTCTCAAGCCAAAAGCACCCTTTAAATAAAACTTGCAAGTGAATGATCAGAGAAGGAAACCTTGGATTGCAATCCAGTGAAAGCTAGATCAGAAAGCAGAAAGAGAAGGCAAAAACAATTAAGTTTGGACAGATCCTGTGTTTGGAAGGGAGCAGACAAGATGCTGTAGTAGTTCTTTATCTTGAAATATGTATGGTAGGAAGAAGATACAAATAACTTAAATCGGATAGGTCTAATACTATTTGATCTGTTGAGATGTGTGTGCTCTTTCCTCGCAGCTTTACAAAGAAACCAACCAAAAGTGGTCTGAAGAAGAATCCTGTGTAGATCCTCCATGAAGCAAGGAGAAAGCAATTGACTTTGGGAATTCTACTGTTTTCCTTGGGGTAATAACGTTCCTCCTCTGATTTGAACAAGTCTAATTCTTTTTTGTTATACATTCATAACTTCATGGTAATATCAGTAGTTTAAACTGTTATATATGGATTTGTACCTTTGAACTTCTTTCAAAATGTTTCATATGAGTACTTTTCCCCAAATACACTGATACAATTTTATGAAATAAACTTGGTGATTTGATTTCAGTAATTAGTTGCAGTAAATTCACCTTTAACCTTCTGTAGAATAGGGTGCAGTTTTTAAATACATGTAGTGAATTAATCATAAGCTTGTTTCTCTGAAAAAAAGCTTTATTTGAGAGAATTTATTGTGAAAGAAGTTGTATCATGCATAATGAGGTGCTATAAAAGCCCTGAATGATTTCAAGTGACTAACCCCACATTAGGCAGTCGGCAATCTGTGTCTGGAACAGCTAGAATTAAGTACAGAGGGCCTGATCTAAAGTGTGTTGAAGTCAATGACTTTTTTTCCATTGTCTGCAGTGGACATAAGGCTGTTAGATTTCATAGGATGGAAAAAAACTATTTTATGGAACAAACATGCACAAAGAAACACAACTTACTCCTCAGATATGTGTATTTGCTTCCTGATGGTTTTTAATAGGAAACGTGTGCACTGCAAGGTGAGCACTTTGAATTACCCAGCTTTTTGAAGGGAATTAGTCACTTTTGCAGAGAAATCAATATTCAGTAACAGGCACTGATCGACAGAGTGACTGAATTTGGTTGAGCATACTGACAAGGTGCTGAGAGACCAGTTTTCACTGAAATCAGAATCTTGGTTTTCTGATTTTTGTAAGAATTAAAGCTGACACTTTCTCAGGTTCCAGACTTGAATTTATGTTGTGCTTTTCTGTATCTGGAAATGAGACAGTGAAATGTGTTGCTGTATAATGAATGTATATATTCCTTCAGCTGCTGATATAGCATTCTAAGCAGAAAAAGTGAAATTTATAGTTGCAAGATGCGTAAGGCTTTAGAAATGAGAAAATTCTCTAATAAGCTCATGGTTGTATTTCAGAAAATCCAATAGCATTTGTGTGTCTTGAGGAACTACTGATTCCTCTTGCTTCAAGAACTAGATGGATCAGATCTCAAAGATTAGTTTCAGTAAGAAGAAAATTTTTCATGTGATATTAAAGGAAGAACACCAACTTTTCATATTCATGTTTGAGGAAAAATGATTTTTTTAAATCATTTTCTGTATGATGGACAGAGCTCTTGTCTTTCTGTAGACTGTCATCCACAGAGGAAGTGTGTTTATCAACTAACTAATCCTCCAATTCTGGTTAATGAAGTATTGGAAAGCTGCTGTTGCATTTGTCCCTTTGCAGGAACTGCAGTTGTCCAAATGGTTATTTAAAACATGCCTATCTAGAACCATGACTTTCATATATATTTTCATATTAAAAATAATGTTGCATATATTTATAGCTAATGAAAAATATTACATGTTACTTAAAATACCTGTGTATAAAGATGTTTCCATATGATTAGTGTGCAGCAAGGTAATTTTTCTACTGGACCATTCAAAGTCTACTCTGGATACTCCCACTTTATTTTGAGTGCCTCTGCCAATGCAGTAGTTTCTTTTGGAGCCCCATTGGCTGGTACATTGAGATATGGATACCTTCTCACATTATCTGTATTACATGCTTACTGGCTCTCGATCTTGTCATCTAGTGTTGCAAGTATCAACTTAGTGGAACAAATAAATGAACTCCAGTAAGTTTTGTGGAGATGTCCTTGGTGAGGTCTGGGGAAAACTTAAACGCCTGCCTCAGTCTTGCCTCAGTCTTGACTGGAATCCATTATTTAAACAGTCAAGAGATATGCCATATTTTCTTTTCCCAGAAAATGATTTTTTTAATGAACATTGAAAGATCAGCAGCAATTTAAGGTTACTTGATGTTAATTACAAAGTAAGAAAAAGCAAGAGAAAGCAGAAGACAATCCTGAATTTGAAATAAAGGTAAAGAAAAATTACATAGATATTCTTTTCTGTCTTGTATTGCTTTCCTTATTGCACTGAAACAGCCACACAATGTCGTCTTCTTTCACAGTGATTCTTGCAAACTGGAAGGATTTTCTTTTTTAATTCTTCTAGATGCTGTCAGAGAAGACCAGCAACTTTTGTGCGTCATTTCCTGATCCTGTAAACACTTAAGGATTTTGGTTAGCTTTAAGAGGGAATGCCTACTGACACTCAGAGGGACTACTCACAGGCTTAAATTTAAGCGGGTGTGTAAGTGTTTGTGGAACTAAGGCTTTTATATTTATTGACTGACAGGTTTATTGCCCTATGGGGAGTACTACACAAAAATACTTGCTTGCAATGACTTTTTTCTTTTTGGAAAGACCACTCATCAGTCTAGCCCCTGTCACAGCTCCAAAGAGCTATTTTTTGGGAAGACATGATAGTAGTACAGAAAAGGGGGACTTCGGGCAGGGCAGTACACAGCTGCGATGTGAAGAAGGGCTCGTAGGATGGAGCGGGTAGTTCCTTGTGTTGTCAGTTGTGCATACTGTATATGTGGCTGATCAGTTGGTGTTACTGGAAGAGCTGCAGCTCCCTGTGAGAAATACACTCTTGTCTGTGCTAAGAAGAGGAGCTCTGACACAGCTTTGAAGAGACCAGTCAGAAGTACGAGAGTCAGACAGAGGAAATGATGCTGATGACTGAATTATTTTATATGAGGCCTTTTATAAGAGGAGCTTTAGGGCTGTGACAGTTACCCCGGCTATAGGTTTTAATAGTAGCTATAGACATGATGTTTCTGTATACCTCGCTAGCCTCCAGTCTGCGTTGAGAGGGGATCATATCAACCCAACCCTTTGTACAAAGCTAGTTTTTCTGGCTTTATGCTGATACAAGGGAGGAGGGAAATTCTTCATCCCAGTTTTTATACAGGCTTTGCTTGTGTGATCTGTAGAAAAATTCCAGATTTCCACTTAGGATTCCCCAAACCTTGGGATGAAGGAGGTGTTTCAGAATTTTTCCTCTCATTGATTAACATCTTAAAGGACACCATGTTATAATGCTGTAAGTGACACGCATAAAAAAAAAGTCCTGAAATTGATTAAGCTTGCATGTGCAACTTCTTGTATTAGTATTACACTGTTAGTCCACTGAGTAGCATTGGTGCAGTTTATGAATCTGTTGAATTCTATTTATAAACTTCTTCCAAGGAAATATGACTTTGTGTAAGGTATCAGCTATTAAAATGGATGAAGACTTTAAAAGTTATCATTTATGGAATAATGTGTTGTATTTCTTTTTGGTGAAAGTCTATAAAATCAGATGGTTTATGAGAAAATGTATGCTAAATAGACTTTTCTTATGATCTGCTGTTTGGTTTTCTGGCATGAATATTCATGTTAAATTGTACATTCACCTTGTAAAGTTCATTCTTTCCTAACTATATTATACTGCCATTATAAGTGCTCTTGTTAAAATGACACCTTTTTATTATAGGTCCGTCTGCTAATACAGCTACGGTAAGAACTCATCAATCTTTCCATTATAAATATAAATGCCTATTTTCAAGGACTTAAAACTCTGCTATAAATATTCATTCCAGGCTAACATTTGGCCTATAACATCTCATCTAAACAAAAAAGCTGTTTATTGTAGAATTTCTTTAGCCATTAGAAAATATTTTATATCAGCACAAGTAGAAATAGTTACTTGTTGGTTTTCTTAGAACTTGAGAAGCTGGAAGAGGAGGAAGGTGCTCGGCTGGATAGTGCTTCCTGCTGGTGGAGAGTTGCTCCTCTGTGGCCAGCCTGGTTCCTCTGAGGCAAGTGTGAGTTCAAGAATCTTTTTATTTGTTTGATTTTGGTTCTTGGGATTTTTTTTCAACCATTGGGTTTCCAGTGCACTTTTGGGAAGTCACTTTAATGTTATACTCCAGAAATTATTTCTGACGACCTGCCAGTTGCCCTGGGAACTTCCTAAGTCCCTTCTGCTAAAAACTGCTCCCATCATCTTCTCAAATATTTGAGTCTTACAAAGTTTATAGAAAGTAAGTGTGTGAGGTCCTTACCACTGCTTTACTAGTGTAGGTTAAGATGGGAGAATCTTGACAACAGACTAGTAAGAAAGCAGAGCCTGCAGTTAGACTTTAATGTTCAGACTTTTCCTATTTTACCATGTTCTTCTGGCTACATCCAGTGCTGAAATTTAAACATCTTTCTGAAGATAAATAGAGCTGTTTCAAATTTTGTTCTGTGGACACTGCTGTTAAGAAGCTTCTGGCATGGTATTTCTGAAACAGGTGGTTTCAGAAATATTTGAGGCTGCTGTTTCATGATCATCTTAAACCATTCTGAGTAGGGGCTCTTGCTCAAAGGAGTTGTCTTACTTTATTTCTTCTGTCCCAGGCAGTTTCTGCTGCCTTCCTTGTGTTTGTGTGGTCAGTCAGCGAGACCGAGAAGCTGTTCTGATTGGGAAAAAGTAAAATACACACATGCACGGCTTGGTTCTGGGCTGGACAAGCTCCCTGCCTGCCCCACAGGGTGGCCACAGAGGTGGTGCTCTCCAGGGCACCAGGAAGGTCAGACTGTCCCCCTCACTAGCAACTCTGTCTTGGCTTGGCTTCAACTGCAGATTCACAGTTGCTTTTGAGATACTTAATTGACTTCTTGAAGACCTTCCAGAGAGTGACCATTCCATTCCAGAGTGCCTGAAAGGATTTTCCAAAACTTTTGCTTACCTGCAGGCAAACAGTTGTGCTCTACTGTAAATGGAGCTTCCAGCTGGCCTTCATCGTTAGGCCTATATTGACCATATTGAAATTAGTTTAGTCTAGGGACAACAAAGGCTTAATGACAGTCATGCTGTCTGCACTTGACAGCACTGAACACAGCCTTGCTTGGCCAAAAATCTGGATATGTGTCTGGATGAGTAAGAAAGAGGAGGCATTCTTGACCACTCATAGCCTGGAAGTGCATGAGCTGAGAGGAGATCAAAAGCCTTAGGCTGCAAACCATGTCAAAAGTGTCATCATAGGCTTTGTCACTTTTTAGTGATGATTTGCAGGAGTTGGCAGTTGCAAACAGGTCCTGCAAGTACTTCATAGTACTAGAAAGAGAGTGTGTGGAGAATTTCTGTGGCTGGTAAGAAAGAAGAATTTGCTCTAGCAGGAAGTATTTCATTATGCTCACAGCTTTATCCTGAAGGGTTTCAGAGATTATAAAATGAACAGCAATATGAAACAAGAAAAGCCCGTTGGCCTTCTAACAATTATCTGTGAAATTTTTGACACCTCAGAGGCCTCTTTTCTCTCTGTGTCTGCAGAGCTGGTCTCACAGGTTTTGCACATTTCACCCGACTGGCTTCTTGGGCCTTCAGTCCCCAGGCCTGCTTCATTTGCCTACATGTCCTGAGAGACTGGAAGGAAGCTGATACTAGGGGAAGACTTTTGCTAACTGGAATGAGTATTTATACCCTCTGAAATACATTACTTCATTCTCCTCAGCTGCTTCTTGAGCTCTCAGTATTTCTCTTCCTCCCCTAATGCTTTGTGTGCTTCTGCTCTGCTGCCTTCCCACTTATTCCTAGTGCTTTCATGCCACCGTTTTTCTTTCATGCCTTCCTAACTTCATTGTCAGGTGTCCAACTCCACCATGTCATCTTTGGTAGAAAATATGAAGTGCTTCTTGCTGTTGCTGTCAAGGGGAAGAAAGGGGTGATAGTGGTTAATTCAGAAATGACTGCTGTATAAGTTTTTGGGCCTTGAGTATGTGAGTGTGGAGAAAATTGATGAGAAGGTAGAGATTACGAAAAATGAATCTGGAACATTTGAAAGATCTGGGGTTTGTCGCCCCCCCCTTTTTTTTCCTTTTTCAGTTATTGGTAACAGTTATATGGAAAAAGAGAAGAAATAAAGAGGATTTCCTCTGATCTTGAAAAGCTGTAGGAAATTGTTAACTAAAAAAACCCTTCTTTCTCCAACATTGTCATTTTGTTCAAAGTTAAGTTGTGTTTAATATTAAAAAAAAATGCCCAGAAGACCTTCGTCATGGCTAAATCACTTCTGCATTTCAGTCTTTGCTGGTGAATGCACCTTTAAGATCAGTGAAACCCACATGGAGCTGTGTTACATATGGTTATTATGTTGAGTTTATCATGGAGTAAGCGAGACAGGGAGTTATTCATGGGACTACCCTGTTTAAGCCATTTCTTCTCTTAAAGAAACCAAACCAAAGTATTCCCACAAGTATTGAATGCAGCTCTGCTGCTTTGACTTCAGAAAAAGACCACCTCTGTTGAGCAATGATTTATTTTTTTCTGTTGGTCCCTTGGGTGACCACTGATGGTAGGTTTTGCTGTATTTCCTATAGTACAAGTGGTATGTTATGGAATATTTTGATTATATAATATGTGAAATGTGTGATACCTATATTTAGGGAAGAAAAGACATATTTCACACAGGTTTTTACTGGACTGTCTCGTGATTGGGACAACACTTACATGCAGGGAAATTCCTGCTTGAAATATGCCTGTGTATTAGCTACAGGATCATATTTATATCTATACACATGTCATGGTTATGAGAAGTATTTTTAGACATAATAACCATACTTCTTTGTTACTGTAAGAACCTCAAGGGAAATTTGCTAATGAAGTTTCTTTGTACTAAGCTAGGTGTTTGATCAAAGAAAAAGTATGTTTTAAAGTCTCCTTTTAAAATGATTACTTAAAATTTCTGTTTTATTTTCACATAAGAAATGGACCTTTTCTGTTGGCAGATCTAAGCTGGTTTTTCTCTACAGTGCTCTGGATTGGAAACTTCTGAGCATGAGTTTTGACATTCTCTTTTGTTCAGTGTTTAATGATGGCAGTACATTAGTATTTGCTCTCTTTCCGTATATTCCTAGGAATATCTTTGATGCTGGCATTTTGCTTTGCACTGCGTTATGAATTTACATGTTAAAATGACAGGGAATTTCCTTCTGTTAATGCTTGATATTTTCTTTTTTTTTTTTATAAGAGATACTGCTCTATGACGAATAGAAAATTGTACTGGCAACTTTTCAGAGCCTGAGGGGCACATCTCATTTGATACTCATTTACATAAATGTATTCATGTCTTTGTGTTTGACTCCCTTAGATTATGACAGTTAGAAGAGTAAAATATGCTAGCAAACAAAACAGTTAAGTTTGGGTCTATTTTGTTTTTCTTTCTCTTTTTGTTTCTCCCTTGGTTTTCTCTTTCTTCGTATCTCCCATGTTTCTCATTTCAAGCTATGTCACCCTTCTTTCCTTCCTGCAGCAACAGTATTCTTCAAAACAACTTCAAAGAACTGTTTATAGGAAAGAAACTCTCTATAAGTTTAGCAGTTTGGCCTCACAGTTGCCTAATGTTAGCACACAAATGGCACTATTTGCAGGACTTCGTATTGAAACAAAAATCCTTATGTTGCTTTTCAGTACTTCAGAAAGATGTATTTCCTTTTTTCATGGGTCATTTCTCAGGCAGCTCCCCGAGAGCTGCTAAAATTACAGCTTTAGGACTCTTAGTTTCCTAATCTTACGGAATTTATTGTAGAAGTTTGTTTCATTGCAGGATTGTCAACCTTTCCTGCAACCTGACAGTGCTGCTGAGAATGTAGAAATGCAGACTAGAAAGGGATGCTCAGGAAGGGTACCCACAAAGCCTAACTTTGGCCAGAAAGGCCAATCTTCCTAGTTTCCCACTACCACCAGTGGAGGGAGAGTGAGAGACTCCTCCACTGGGTGATTCACAGCTCCTAATACTCAAATCCACAGTTATCCTTTGGAGGACCTGCCTGTCTATGCTGTCTACATAAGGAAGCCCCAAATCTTTGTGAACCCACCTTTGTCATGCTTGGAGACAAGGACATCGAAGGTCCCCAAAACATGTTAAAAACAAGATAATTTTCAAAGGGTAGATATCTTATTGAAATGGTCTTATGGGCCTTTTTTTTTTCCCATTTATTTCTCAAGTGAAGCATAATTACTACTATCAAAAAGAGTTGGTTTTTTTTTCCTGTTTCACCAGAAGTTATAGGAAATTATATTCCACCTTTATGTTCTAAAATAAGAAATAACTGAAGACAATTTAACCATGATGAGTCATATCCATTTGCAAAAGAGATAAAAGTTTTTCTAAGTTACCAAGATGTAGATCAAGAGTCTTAAGTGTAGATGTCTCAAGTGGTGCAGTTTTTAGAGAGGTGGTCACAAGAGTTTTATGATCATAATCAAATTCCCACAATTGTGGCACATGCACAGCACCTTTAAAAATCTAGATGGTTAGAGGAATAAGTACACAAATACACACCCAAATAGAAATATTTTAGGTATCTGAATATAAAAAAAATTGAGGATATACTTCTTCCAAATTTCACTTAAAGACATCTTCCATTGATTTTTTTCAGTCATATATTTGATCTGGAAGAATTATTAAATTCTCCATTTAGCCATGTTATGACAATATAAATAATAACGTCTCCAGCTTTTGTGTCTAGCTTACTGATGAGTAAGTATAGTCTTGAACCTTATTTCAGATGTCCTAAAAATAAAGGGCTAAAAATCTAGAGCTAAATATTAGAGCCACCATTCAATGCTTCTGTTCCTGAGAACTCTAAGAAAGGCCTGTCTAAAGGTTTTATGTCACCATTTTTTCTCGCAAAATAAAAAGGGCACTCTGTAGCTATGAAGGCTTCTGCAATTTTCAGTTGCATTGTATATTCAGCCTGGCAGAAGCATCTGACCTACTGTATTTATTCAAAAAGGCCTCTCTCATTGACAGTGGATCATCCAGGATTTTAGGCTGCTAAGAAACCTTCAAGACGACCTTCAACATGGGGACACTTTTGTTCTTACTGCAGTCCTCTGAATCCTAAGAACAGCTCTGCTTTTCGATTTCAAGAACACGTATCTACATTTTCATATGCCTTCTGACTATGAAATACACTGCCCTTTGCCATAAGCCTGAGGCATTTTCTAGCCTTCTATTCTAGCTTTTCCATAGTGCTGGAGGCTTTATAAAGATCTTGATAATTTTCCTTTGCCAGGAGGGAATTCATGTATACTCTTATTAAATTATAATTCCCTAATGGAGAAGTGAACCCAGAAGTAGACAGGTGGGAGAGACAGAGGAAAAAATCTGCAGGTAAGACTGGAACACAGCAAAGGGGTTGCCCTGAGTGTGAAGGGGTAGAGACAGTGCCCTTGGCACATTACATTATCTATTAAAAATATTATTAATAATTGCTTTAGAAACTTTTTTGTATGTATTTTAGAACGTTTTTTAACCTTACGAAATAGTGATAATATTGGAAACACTACAATTTGTTCTTTGCCACTTTCCCCAACTATCCATTACTCTAGTGGCATTATTTGGCAGACAGACCTTGACAGATTTGCCTTGTAGTGGATTGGTTAGCCAAACCCTCTCTCTTAGCTGTCTTGCCAGTGCCCAATACATTGATTCTTTGTGTCCTTATTAAAAATGACAGCAACAATTCTATATATTTATGATTTTAAAGAAAATACTGAAAATGGATATTGGATTTTTAATCTCTTGACCAATTTGTATGTTTTATTAAGTCTTTTGGCATTTATGGCTATTGAAATATATGTACAGAAACCAAATACGCTTTTGAAGAGCATAACTCAAAGCTATATTTGTTTTTTTTTTGTTTGTTTTTTTAACAGGAGTAGGGGTATTCAAACTGTATATGTTGGAATAAAGTATGTTTAAAAGGTTCCACTATATGAGAGAACTGACACTTTTTAATGGTATTAGAGCAACTGACTTAGTATTCTTGTATTAGTTTTTAATATTTGTAACTACAGAATAGGGGTATTTTAGCATGGCTTGTCCTTACCAGAAATTAGTGAAGTCTGCCTATTTTTCTTAATATATTTCCATCATCTTAATATATTTCCATCATCTTGGTAGCTCTATGCTTTGGTAATACTGTACTATAAAACTAATATAAGTATGATGTTGACCAGCATAATGAGGTATGCAAAGTATGGTGTGAAACACACGATAGGAATGGTTTATAAATTCTTATGAAGTGGAGATGGCTTGGCAATAAAATTGTGGGATTAATGGTTAATTGAGTGAAATTGTTTTCCTAATATGGGAATAATCTCATTTTTCCAAACCAAAGGGATTATAAAGGCAGTAAATCTCTAGACTACTTGTTAGAATGCTTATGGTAGCAATAGAGGATTGAACTTGTATTTTGTAGCTTTATAATTCAAACATACAACGTTTCCTAAATTTGGTAGTATTCATGCCAAAGTATGAAAGAACAAACTAATTTAAAGAGCTGATGTTTATTTGGTTTATCTTTATTGTTGTTCCTCTCTAACAGTAACCAGGAAATAAATTAAAGCTGCTGTAATTTTTTGAGCCTAAATAAATCCTTAAACACTTGTTTTGAGAGATCTGAAGCTTCGCTCCTTTTTCTGTCAGGCTTTTGTTATATATTTCCTC
Source organism: Dromaius novaehollandiae (assembly GCF_036370855.1). Classification (NCBI taxonomy): domain Eukaryota; kingdom Metazoa; phylum Chordata; class Aves; order Casuariiformes; family Dromaiidae; genus Dromaius; species Dromaius novaehollandiae. The sequence continues at coordinate 110,531,018 of NC_088098.1, forward strand.
AGCAGTGGAAGGGAGTAAATGGTCAGTTAACGTGATGGCATGATGTTACTTTTTTAATGGATTTTTTTTTTTACATATGGAAAAATTGTATATGAAAAGAAAATCCATTTGTTTTATGGAATATGACTTTGACTTCCTATACTGATTTTGGTGTTTGGACCCTTCTCCAGCTTTATTCCTGTTGTAGAGGATAGCAACTTCTCCTAACTGCCTTTGCAAACTCCTGTTTATTTTAATTTTTCAGGCATATCCTTCATGGTGAATTCAACTTGTAACTTCATCAGATAGTGACAGTACCAGGGTATGTATGGCGTAAAATTGCAATAACTTGGAGCTGACATTAATCAGGTGTGTGAGCTGAGAGTATTAATATGAGCGGTGGTTGTTTCTGTGGATGAGCGAGAATATGTTTGAAACCTGGACCTTCAGAAACTTATTTTAAAAACTGTAGGTGTAGACCAATTCTGCAGTTTTGCAGAATGTCTCCTTAGACTGAGGAGCAATGAGAGCGAAGAGGAGTTAAGAAATGGAGAATGAGGTTGCTTGAAGGTTTAATTTAGATGATTTCTAAAGTGGCAGGAAGATGATGAGCAAGGAGAGGAAATAGCCATCTGTCACCTATAATCTATGAGGTTTCTCTCTCTGGGTCTATTCCTTCGCTGGTACAAATCAGCCTAGCTCATTTGAACTTGGTGGAATTATAGAAATGGGATTTGGTTCTGTACTTTTTTGCAAAATGTGTTTGATGGGTTTTATTCATTGGGAAAGTTTTTCAAATTCAGAGCCAAGAAGAAGAGATGGCTGCATCAGAACATCCAACTGATTGAGTCACTCACCTGGACTGGGGGCTGACAGGCTCAAGGCCATGTCTCCCTCTGAATTATGAGAGTGGAGAAACTTCCAAGCATCGTGTGGAATGCCCTAGTCAGCCGAGCTACTGAGTTCAACCCTTTTTGTGGTTTTGGGCGCTCTTTCCATTGGAGTGATTTTATTTCATTTCGGTACATAAGACCAAAAAGAGAGAGAGAATTTTGAAATGCTTCAGAAAACATAGTTACCTTCTGACCAGCCTTAGCATCAATAAAACCACTTCCTCTTGTTTGCTTGCTGGATTATGTATAGATATATAGAGAGTATCTGTGTCTTCTTCTATATTTCTTTTTACTTTGTACCCTAGATTTGATTGTTCTGACAGTCTTTTAACTCTGCTTTTCTAACTCATCGTATATGTCTTTAATAAAAGAATATTAGAAGGGATTGATTTGCCATGATCCTCTTTGACATTGCACTATATTTTTTCCAAGTCTGTAAAAAGGATAAGGGAATTTCTTTATGCCTGAATTATTTATATGAACACAAAAAGAATGTGGTGGCAATGTAATCTTTTATTAATAAACTTCTTAGATATTGGCCTTGTTGCAGATGAATTCTGTTAGGGAGGAAAGGCCTGTGACAGCCCTGGAATGGCAAGTACCAGAGCTGTTCTGGGAGATGTAACATTTGGCATAACTGGTGTTTTCCAATGCAACATTTGAGTGAGGACAGGACCTTCAAAAACACCCCTATTAGACCAAAATGTTTTCAGATGAAACTACTTGGTATGCTGTGGGGGATTTTGTATAGTGCAAACAACTAAGAAATATGACTCAGTCCTCTCTCTTATGTTCCTAAATATTCACCATTTTAAAATGTTCCGTATTTTTTGATTCCTCATCTTGAAAAGGAATAAACAATGCTGTTCACCCCAGTCTTGAAGGTTCACAGTGAAGCAGTTTAGATGATCTTTAAACACAGTTCTTCTTTAGAAGAAAATCAGATTGCTGTAAGTAATAATTACATCAGTTAATCTATTATACTGTCTCCTGTTAAGACACGTTCTTAACTACAGGTGAGGCCATGATTCAGATTCAATGAGATTAATTTCCAAAATAATCTTTTTTTTTCCCCACATACAAATAAATCATCAATAGTTAGATTATATTTTGAAGTCAGTCTGAGCAAGAAATTTAGCAATCTCTAATTAAAGAGAAAAATTATTTCTAGTATTTTATTTTATATCTTTTTTGATTATTTAGATCAGAGTCTAGTGATACGTGCTGTCTGTTTCATTTTTCATTTTGAGATCTTTTGGAGAGTAGAATAAATCTGTACACATTTCAACCTCCCCTTTCCCCAGTCAGTGTTTACTGGATAATAAGTTCAGTTCAAAGTGTCTGATATTTCTTCAAATCTGGACTCTTCAAACCCCAGTGATAAAGTGTTGCATATGAAGTACTTCGTGGTTTTAAATTTTGGCTTCCACTGTCCTATGTAAATGTAAAATATAGTATTTTCCATTAGAATAACTCAGCCTCTCAGTCTTTTAATAGAGGCATTGGAGACTTTAAAAAGCAGAGTAGAATCCATTTTGATAGTGTTGCATCTTCTCTCAGGGCTCCAATCTAAATATTTCCATCTGTCAGATTTCTCATTTAATATTCTGAATAATGGCAGTTGCAGGAGAAAAGGGAATAGTTTATCTTTATTTCACTTTCTTTTACCAGGCTTTAGTGGTCTTAAAATTTCTCTTGGATTGGAGGAAAGTCTGTGTGAAGATTTATAGTCCTTTCCTCTGCCAAGATATGTCCTAGAAATCCAAGGTGTTATTTGCAAGCATTCATAACCAAGTTTCTAACACACAAACACACACACACACACACACACATACACACACACAATCCAGCTGCCCCCCAACCAAAATTCAGATCTGTGCTTAAGTGGAAGGGAATGTGTAAAAACAAACTGGGGAGTATGAAAGTATCTAAAGATTACAGAAGTTTTCTTCTCTTTATCCCTTTGCATATTCAAGAAAGTCAAAACTTTCACAATGGAATCAGTTGTCCTCACATCAGCTCCAAATGCTGCTACTGCACCCCACATTGCCCACATTGCGAGTAAGGAAGAAGCACCAAACACCTCTCAGGTTAGTCAGGGAATCAACAAATTCCTGTGGTATTTGTTCTCTTCACACTTTGGGTAGGCTAGGAAAATTATGACCAAGGAGTTCTGGAAAGTCAAAATGTCAGAATATCACAAGAAAAAGTAAGTTTCAAATTTTTTAAAGCTTCACATTCTAGTGAACCCTGCTAATGTAGCTATTGGTGAGGATCTGTCAGCATTTCCATTATGAATTGTTTTATAGTTTTATGTAATTTGGCCATATAAAATTCCTCTGGGTTAAGGTCTTGATGTGTAATGTTTGAGCTAGATAGCTTTCCTCCCCCCCAAGCCCTTACATCCAGAAAAGAACAATGTAATTCTCTTGTTTTATTATTTATTTCTAATTTTAATGTCCTAAAATATTTTGTACATTTTTTATTATTTAGTCTCTCTGTTTTAGGTCAGATGTTTGAAGTGCCAAGGAAATACAATATCCAATACACAACAGAATATCAAATGTTCTACAAATCAAAGCCTGTCCCCTCATCCAACGTCTGTTTAGGAGTAAATGTTAGGAAAATACAAAGAAATCTCCCAGCACGTCCTATATGACAGTCCAAAACACGTGCACTCTGTTATGAAAACTAAATAGATGACTCTGTCCTTCACTGCCAAGATGTTAATTCATAATACGGAGTTGGCCTCTGTTGTTGTTAACTGTAACATATAAATCAAATCAGATGAAGCAAGAACACTGATCTGACCCCTTACCCATTTCTTAAACCCAACAGAAACATTTATAATGCTTAAACCCACTTTTTTTCCCATCTCTTCCCATCTCTCTCATTTTCTGGTTTCCACTGGGATGGGAAGAGTAGAACTAAAGACTAAAAAAGGATACTGGCTGAAAGAATTAGACGGAAAGAGGACTGAAGAAAATATACTAAGGCTAATCCTTTAGTAAGACCTGGTACAAAACACTTTAATGTCAAAGTAAAGACTGCTGATAGGTTTGGTGTCATTAAAGCAGGTCCTTAATATGTTACCTAAGTTTCAGTTAAGTCAACGAGTAAATATCCAGTGACTTTCATACTAGTTGGACAGGGCTCTAAGCGAAAAAGGGCATGAAATTAACGGAATTTTGTCACTTGTAAAGCTCCTGCTGAGCTCATTTCAGGATCAAAGCCTAAGACTATAATTGTGTTGCTCCTTAAAATAATGGAACAAATATTGAGAGAAGAATAACTGAATCCAGGGCAGTAGTGCCAAGAGCGATAAACAGCACAGGTTTATGAAGAACAGATCTTGCCTTACAAACCAGATTGCCTTCTTCTAACAGAATTACAAAGGCTCAAATTCTGCTATATTGGTGAGGGCTGACTTGTAAAAGAACGACCAAAGTCTATTACTGGTAGCAGTTACCTATGTGAATAAAGGTCCTAAACGCTGAGCTATAATTAGGAGATGAAGGGAGGGTAGTAGATTGGTACTGCACCTCACGACATTTTACTGATCAAAGGTAAGTTTTTTAAATCAGTTTTGTGATGTAGGAGCCAGGGTGTCACTTGGAGATTTTCAGTTTGGTCTGTATGTACCATTGTCATGTGAATTTATATCCTGAATGAAGCACTATGAAAAAAAACAGAGACAAATGGCAAAGTACCGCTCTCTGTAAGGTGCTTACTAGAGTGCCATGTGAATGTGACTTTACTTAGTCACAATTACAAAAAGAAAACTGCATAAGGGAGATTCACACACTGAATTATAAGACATTAGGCATGTTGAGGAAATGAGAAGCCAGGAAAGGTACTAACAGGTATATGAAGAAGTGGTATGCTAATGGGATTTAAGCCTGTTGGAACCAAAACAGTTGGCTTGCATTTGCAAGGTTAAAAGACAGGGGGAAATACTGATGCCGCTACTAATGAGCCCTGTGAAAATCCCTCATGTTGTGGAACCGACTGGTCAACAGGCCATCTAACAATGTAAATATCCAGTACACACTGGCTTGGGAGTAATGTTTTGGGTACATCAGCTATAAAGACATGCATCAAATTGGAGTGAATCTGAAGAAGAATAATTAAATTAGATCCAGAGAGAAATGTATCTAGTTTTGTGCAATAGATAAAGGGGAGCTTATCTACAATTATATAGCTATATCTATACCTATCTACAAATGCTTGATGAAAGAACAATGTAATAACTCATCAGGCATAAGGCATGAAATTGAGAGGAGAAAATGTAAAATAATGTCTGGAAGTACTTTGACTGTGAAATACATTAGCTTCTTAGGTGGAGCAGGTTGTCTGAAGCATGTCAGCTGACTTGGCTTGGCATAAAGGTAATGCATGTGACACCCTCTAAAAGGATAGCAGATATCCCACTGCAGCATACAAAAGCCAGTAAATCCCTGACTCAGCCAGAAGGTCCTCATATTGCCTTGTCCTTCTTTATCCTGGTCTGGTTCAGCAAATGGTTTAAGAGATGAAATATGCTGGTGTTATCTGTTCGTTATTGCAGGAACTTGTTAGAATTTTTCATTCTCATGAGGTCTTTTTCAGCATAAATTGATGCTTAGTCAGGAAGTCCCAATGGGGAAACAACAGAAACATTTGCATAATTTTTCTCATGTCAGTGCATTATGACTTCAGAGTTTGTATTTTCTTGCTTCTCAGCTGGTATAAATTATCATGGTATTACAGTTGTACTTAAGCACCCGCCACTTGCAGGCCTCCAGTGTTTACTAGCTTCTCTTGTAGCCAATGCAAAGAAAGGGAAAGGGATCATTTGCTAGTTCCTTTGATAGGATGGAGTGAGAAAATAAAAAACCCTATGTGGTGATCACTGAGCTACAGTTCAAGAGTGGAGGAGAAATCAGTTATTACTAGTGTGAAAAATAAACTTTCACATGGAGTTCTTTAATAAGCCAGACCACATACCAGACAGAAAGAGAACATAAGACTCCATCCCATCCATACGGCCATTGTGTTTGGCCATCAATATTTGGAATTAAATGGAAAGCCAAGCTGGAGTGGAAGAAAATATCACCTACCCATGTCATTTTTAAAGTTACTCTTTGCATTACATTGCTTTTTGTTTGGTTTGGTTTATGGCTAGCAATGCCAAGTTGGTGAGGTAGCATGACTCCTATCATCTTCAGTGTCAGCACATTCAGCCCATATATTTCATTGTTGTCATGGAGTAACTAGAGTGCTAGTCATCAGTCCTTATGCGTGCATCTAATTACGTTTAAAACTAATGGAATCTTTATCTTGGTAAAGGCTGTAGCTTTGCTTCAGTATAGCTTACTTGGAACACTAAAATAAAATTAAAAATGATTGTGGCAGAAATTTTTGTTGTGTCTGCAAAACAAGAAAGTAGCTAATACTGTTCCTTTTTCTTAAGCTATAGCATTTGTAGGATCTTAGCTTCATTGAATTTCAGAAATATTATGAACCTGTAGACTGTAAGATGGTATTTTAATACTGATTTTGTTTATACAGTGTACTGTCTTGTGTTAAGATTCGGTGACTAGGATATAACCAAAACGATAGTTTAACTTTATCTTAAATTAGACATTCATAAGTGAGACAAACAAGTTGCCTGGTTGATGAGGAAATAAGTGAGTACAAAAACAAACAAACAAACAAACAAAAAAAACAAAAAAACCTTTAATCTTCTAGCAAGTCTTTTCCAGAGCCACAATTGATACTATAGACTAATCAGTCACACTGATTTTGTGGAAAAATGCTAATGAATAGACAAAAAAAAAAAAAAAAAAACAAAACCCAAATATTCTCAGGAACGAGCAACAAAAACTCTTTGTAAACCTAACTGTCTGGAAAAAGGATTGTTCATTTATTTCCATACAAATTACAGCCATAGCTTTGTAACAACAAGAGTGTTAAATTGCCAGAAAGCTTTCTGGAATATTAAAAACTGCAGTTCTACACCCAGCAGATATCAAAGCATTGTGGTTCCAGTTCTTCCTCAGTGAACAAAAGTCTGCCCTCAGCAACACTTTATATTCTATCTTGTATTAGCCTTTTGCACCAAGCTGAATTCCATGCAGTGACTTTGCTCAGAGCAAAGTGCTGGTCTTTGAGTCTGAGCCAAAGCTTACTGAAAGCAATGGAAAAGCTCCCTGAAGTCTGAAGCAGCCTTGTGAAGAGTAAATACAAGAAAAACTTCCTCTTTCTGGGAGTTACGGCAGCTATATATACGTCCCATCTTCACCCTCCAACGAAAACGTAGCACTGAAAGAAATTCAGAAAGTTTGCAATGGCAAATAATGGTGAATTACAACACCATGGGGTTATGGTTACCTATCTCTAGATGTTTCAGATCTGTTCTGGTCTTGCCCTGTTGTTGCCCAGTGCATCAAACCAGGCTCTGGATATTCCAGGATGGGCATACAAGGCAGCTGGAAGATAAAATATATACTCATTTGCAAAAATAATCCAGTTGTCTCTCATCACTGACACTGACTGGTGACCAGAGTACTTTTAAAGGGTGAGCAGCAGAACTCTTAGCCACAAGGACACTGATAGTGCCACATCTTACTGTGCTGTTCCTGTGGTGGGCTAAGCTAGCACTTCTCCGAAGTTAGTGAAGTTAGTGACTAAGTTCCTCTCTGAATGATGTAGGGTATATATATCCTGCTATTATAAGTATCCAGGAATCAAACTCAAGATAATGCAGGAAAACATTCCCCTGCTACCTTAACTCAGCCCAGTAAAGAAAACAGAAAGATGTGGCAGCAATGAGCATTCCCCTGTGAGCGCTGAGTGGGAACTGCGGTCACCAACTCATATTACAACATTGTGCACTTTACCCCTCTGCATGGCTTCATAGCTATACCCCTACTGGTGAAAACTCTCATCATGTTTTTTTGGGTCATAGCGAGTTGTCTTAAGCACAGGCCAGTCCTCTCCGGTATTTTCTCCACATCATTAGCCAATACTTTCCAAGCTCTGCAACAAAGCAGTCGGGCATTCCATAGACAAAGGACCATTTATTTTGATTTTCACTAAAAAAGTTAGGCGAATAGGCCAATTCATGTGCAAAGAACCAGCACAAGGCCTAGGTATCAAGTCTTGTAGTAAAGAATTTCAAGTGCTTAGCTTCATCTTTAATTTGTAAGCCCAGTTACAGCTCAAAGTGGTACAAAATGGCTACAGTATGAACACATCAGAACCCCTTTTTATACTGGAAGCATCACCTTTACCTTAATCGAGTCATTCCTTATCGTACAATGTAACATCCTTAATTCCTTCACCTGTGATATTGGAGATATAATGCGTCTTTTCTGTAAATTTTTGCTTGAAGTTGAGATTGTGTTTCCGCAGAAAAGTAAGTGCCATTAAGAGCATCTTCTAAGGAAATTCAAGGGAACTTTTTTGTGTGGAGTGAGACTGTTACCGAGATCTTTAAGCTGAGAATCTGGTGAGCACTTCTAAATATTTAGTAGATACTGAAAGGCAATAGAAAGTCTTCTTCACACTCATAAATTGGGTGATGAATCATTTTACTTGGGGAGATAGGCAAAGCCTATAGAGATTAGACAAGTGCCACATCTCCCAGCAAAGGATGTTTCCTTTCTGTTGAATTTTCAGATGTTCAGCACTAAGAAGAAAGAAAAAAAATAGAGGAAAATATTCCTGATGATATATACAGCCCAGTCAGTGATTTAAAGTTTTATATACACAATGTAGAACCCTGAGAATTATTGCTAATGTTGTCTTAAGAGTGTTATGGTTAATGCTCCAGAACAGTGATGGGTTTGTGAGGCGACTGTTCATTGCGTGAGAACTATGCCAGACTGTGGCTCATAGCTGCTAAGGGTGCTCAAGAATAAGCTGATAAGCACTCAAACTGTCCAGATTCATTTACCATTCTTAATTTCTTAATTCTAATGATAATTCTTGAAATTATCAAACAACATATAAACTCAGTGATCAATTTAATTCTAAAAGCTATTGATTCAAAATTTATTTTAATTTTTCTGCTTTAATGTTTATTTTCTATTTTTAAATTTCTATATGCCTCCACAATAATGTGTGATAACACTCATTATAAAACTGTATTAGATTGTGCTTTGTCTTTTATTCTATTGTATAAATTATGTTTTCCCCTGTTGTTAATATAGTGTCATTAACCTTGAATTGTCTTTTTAGGACCCAAAAAATATCTGAGAACTTTTTATGGTAGCGTGCAATGCTTATCTCAAAGTATGGCTGTCAAACATTTTGATGTGACAAGAAACAAGAGGCACTTAGAACATGAAAAAAAAAGAATGCTTAACTTTCATACTAGTAACAGTAGCAGTTTTAATGCCATGGAACAGCAATCGGACTAACAAAAGAATATTAAAATGTTTGCTGCTCTGTTGTACAATAAAAAAAAGAATAACATAAAATTAAAATATGCTGTTATATCACAGTGACATGATATGAAAAGTAGTAGTGCAAAACTTGGCAGATGACATGAGGCATTTTTCTTGGTACCACATCATAATGAAAAAGGAAGAGAGAGAAAATACATTTCTAAATGAAAATTACATTTCTCAACAAAATTTCATAAGTTTTTAAGGTAAAATTTTGCTAACTGCTTTGACTTTGACAAAACTGTGGAAAACTGTTCTATTAGCAACTTTATGACCAGCAGTTGCAGCTGTTCTAATGACTGTGCTCAGGAAGGGGCTCTGAATTCCTGCTTACTGCCTGTTTGATATTTCAATAAAGCTTCTTAACTTGTCTTGGAGAGTAAGTCCAGAATCAAGATCATTCTTTTGGTTGGTTCCTGATGGTGCGGGAGATGGTGCAGCTCTTCTCCTTCAACTGGGGGTAAATGTAACAAAAAGTTAGAAGCTCTCACTCCCGAGTCCCTGCTCGGAGAAGGGGCCATGCAAGGCATTTGTGACTAGGAGAGGTTTCTTTTGTGAATATTTGGAGTTGTCTATGAGAAAGCAGAAAAGTTATCAGAAAGCAAACTATAGCGGGGATGAAACTTCTGGAATTCCATTGTGGCTGAAAGAGGATTGCAAATGAGAGAGGAGATACTGCCTTTCTTTGGTTTTATCTCTTTTTCCTTGTTTCCCTGGGCTTCTATAGGTACTTTTTAAAGAAACCGCACTATGTCTGGAGAACGCCTGACTCCATTACCACTTTTCCTCCTAGCGTGAGGATTCAGGAACCCCTGATTTTTTGCTGACTTTTCAGATTTAAAAGTATCAATATCTTTTATAGCTCGAATAAAACAAGGTTTCCCTATAGGATCTCTCCTCATAGAGCACCTGTATACAAACAGTGGACACCGAGTTTCGGGTTTTAGCCCCATAAATAAGAGGTGTTGAATGTGACCTAGCAATCCAGTGTGGGAGCCAAATAATTGACAGTCTGGCCACAGCTAGCAGTCACAACACTAGGGCTCCAAAATATGAGGGGGAAGAGGGAGAGCAGGTATAAAATATACAGTTTTTACAGGTTAGGTTCTCACTGATATAACGTAGCTAGTTCTTCAGCTGTAAATCTCAGAATTGTACTCTCTGTGTCTGAAATAACTCTCTGCATAGTGCTGAACTAATTCTTGCCTAATGCTTGTCTTCCAGTAGAGCCAGCTCAAAGTAAACATTTCCTCTGCGATAAAGATTGCTGATTTGTACCTTAATGCAGAGGTGTGAAGATGGCAGAATCTGATCCTTATCCACTTCAATTCTGATGGGTAGTAATGGCTATTTGAGTCGAGTATTTTAAAAACACATTCTTAAGTCTGCGCAGAAGTTTAAAATTTAGAAAATTTTTGAGGAAGTGAACATTAAAATTATAACGTCCTGCAAATTCATAGGACCTTTTGAAAGGGTGAATTGTATTTCACCAGCAGGTGTCTTGATGAGCAGCATCTTTCTCTCCTCCCACTCCCTTGATTTCGTGCACATCCTAGAGGTATCTGTTGTATTGTCTGGCTAGTCAGAACACTTCCCAAGTTGCATTAAAAATATTTGTTTTGGCACTGAATAACCTTGAAAGAATTATGAGAGGAGTATAAAAGCATTCAGAAGCTTTTATCATGTGTAGTTGCAGGTTTTATTTTAAAGTAACTGCTTAGCCTAGTTTCAGTTTCAGTGTCTTACTGGGTGCCATTTTTAATCTGTATGTAATAGTAAAGTCTTGCAATGTCTAAACCTCTTTCAGATGTTCATAAACAGTCTTGCAGAACCCTCCTGTGCTTTTAAACAAATGTATCCATTCAAAAGACAAATGTACAAGATATGCTGCTATTCAGTCGAATGCTCCAATCTGGCTTTGTTTTGTGCATACAGAAGTTTGTGTGTCTGGCCTTTTTTCCAAGTCATTTTTTGCTCCATCTGTTGGAGCCTAGATTATAATGCCTCCCACCTGAATACACACCAAAAACCTTTACAGAGTTATGCGCCCACAAGCTTCACCATTACAAGAGGAGTTAGTCTCCTGAAAATTGGGTCCAGGGACAGTAAACAAACGAGCATCATTTTGGGTGTAACATCTTTCTCTGCATTTCTCCAACCAATTTTTATAGTCTCATGAATACTTTTTTCCTAATTATTATTATATTTCCCTTGTTGTGGGGTAAGAGTTTCACCAGCTCTTCAGATGAATGTGAAATGATATAGCAAATCTGTAAAGTGGGATGTTGGGAAGGAAGGGAGGAGAAGAAAAAAGATATTTGGGTTTGTCACTGAATTTGTGAAGAATTATTAACAGTACCCAGAGCTCTGTCACATTCACAAGCTAATGCAAAAACATGACAGAACTGTGGGTTTTTTTCCTAATCTTTCTGATCTAATAATTAAATAAATTAGCTGTACAGTAATTGCCACAGGTTTGGGTGGGAAGAGATGTGACATTTAAATCATCTCATTCCTTCCCACACTAAATTTTAGGGAGAAGTCTGAAAGTGGACAAAAGTTGTTGGATTCCAGCATAAATGAAGGATTTAACCTAACTAAAATAAAAATCCATCCACAGCAAAAAAAAAAAAAAAAAAAAAAAAAAAAAAAAAAGTTTAATCCTTGCAAATGTTACAGAGACCAGTCACAGTACCAAAACCACAAAATATAAAAATAATGGGTGATGGAAAGGCCAGAATAGGGCTGTCAGATTTTAAATTTTAACATATGGACTGCTCACTCCCTGCTCTGGTTGCTTGTCACTCCCAGATGGTGTCTGTAGTGAGTGATGGTGAGGGGAAAGGAGCAGGTGGCAATGACATTTTTTTTTTTACATACATCAACTTTAAATTCTGTGTTCTGTATAAAAAGGAGAAAGGAAGAGCAAAAACAATACAGGGATTATAGGAAACGGTTACACTTAACTTAGGATTTGAGACTAAAATTAAGGAAATCCTATAGTTATGGGCTGACAAGATCCCAGTTTGGATCCAGATCTGAGATCCCTCATAAATGGTGGATAATAGCTATTCATGTACAGCCGGTAGTGTGGCATGCCCCAGCAACTGCAGGAAGAAGTTACTCACCACAAATGAATTAGTTACTCCTTTACTGCCTAGTGCCTCAGAGTTCTCAAACACATGCTTAAAACTAGGTCTGAATATATGTTTAGATGTTCTTTTTAAGATGGGAACCTCATCCCAAATAGATGGGGCTTGTGGTTTTAGTGCTCAGTATTTCAGTTTATGATGTCAGGGGCGATATTGACCTCTATAAGTCTAACGATATTTTTTGCAAAATGTTTCTTCCTGTGTTAAACATACTTATGCTTGCCTCTGTTAACGTTTTGCTGATGACTAATGGTGGAGTATGCTGTGTTCTAGGTCAGTGAATGATTACACCTCCAGGTGCTAATTTCAGACTTCTGCTTTCTGCTAACCTGGTTGCTCCTTCATATCTGGTAGTAAGAACTCCTGCTCATCTCTCTGTTGTTCCTCCTTTTAGTGTCCAGGCTTGTCTCTAGTTCACAGGGTATTTTCCTAATAGAGGCAGCATCTTTCTGTGATAGAATTATCCTAGAACTTATTTTTAATCTCCTTATCTTTTTCCATAATGACTGAGCTGTTTTTCTCCGCCTTTCCAACCTAGCTATGTAAGTCCAGGATCTGATCTTATAATTAAAAAAGAAAAGAGAAGAAAAAAAACCAAGAAGCAAACTATCTGGGCATCTCTGTTACAGACACAGCTCCTTGATATCTAAGCCCTAGTAACTGAATGAGCCTGATCAGTACTTCTGTTATTGTCAGAAATCATGTATGTCATGTCTGCCTTAAATCTTCTCTCATCTAAATCAGAGCTGAGGAGAAGAGTAAGGTGTTAAGAAGCAACTAATAAAGGAAGGAGTTAAATTTATACTAAACTATCATAGCATTTGAAATGTTCATTTTTGCTAGTCTAGACAAGGCTTAATGGCACGATTAAAAAATGTTGAAGTGAATCTTAGAGCTTTGTAAAGACAGCATTGCATAATGTATCTCACAATCATTTTAAATCACTACCATGCAGTGGGTAAAAGCTCTATCTTTTTGGAGTCCAAGGCAACTTAAAGAGAGTATTGATTTTCCCTTTACTGAGAAATGAGAATCACATATTAAGAATGAAAGCTGCAGACAGAACATAATGACCTTTCTCCTTGGCTTCTTTTTTCTAACATAAACAGAATCATTTTCATTGCTAGAGTGGATATTAAACAGTAAATCTTGTAGCAATGTATTTGCAAGTGTCTGTTCTTGTTTGTCCAATTAGCATACTTACCACAAGAGCAAAAAAATGAGTAGATACAGCTTTTAATTTCTGGAGATATCAGTTCTATACACAAAAACATTGAAAAGCCTCCAGCTGGTGGTCTCTTCCATCTGTCCTATTACTGGGGAAAGGAGGGGTGCTTTCTCCCTGAAATTTTAATGCTGATGCATGATTTAGAGTAAACCGATAATCTCACTGAGGGCAGAGGACCTTGGATGACCTCTATTTTATTCTATGCATGTTTTTGTAGCATGGCCCCACATATACTTATCTATCAAATAGTTTTTCAGGTCACAGACATGTCCATATTCTATTTCCTGCTTTCATTATATAAAACTTAAAACAAACGTATCAATACCTAACACATTTACTTAGAGGAAAATATTTTAACCATGCAACAGCATGAGAGCTATACTAAACCTACCTCAAACAAAAGCCTGAGTTTCCAACAAAGCAATTAAGGTCAGATTTTGTTTTTACACCTGCTGAGTTTCCATTTAATCACCTTTTGTGAGAGTGTCTGAAACAATGGGTTGAAGCTGCTTGTGTTTCCAACTTTTTGATGTTTAGTTCCCTTCCCCTTGATTTAAACTAACTGCAATTCCTGCCCTCCCCCCCGCCCTCGTTGTCCCTCTCTTCTGCTAGAGTGGCTCCTGTGTCAGCAGAGTGTGTGTGTGAGACCTGCTTTCTCTGCTTCTGTGGAAAAATAACATCTCATGTTGGAATACTTGAAATGTATTTCAGTGTAGCCACTACTTAGTCCAGCTGCAAGTCAGAGTTGTGGCACAGCACCAAGAGAACAAAGAATAAATGCATGAAGTCTTGAAACATCACAGTTGTTTGTGCCCATTGCTTCTGTGTTGTTTATACACATAAACATATGTGTACAAACATATATAAATATATAAGCAAGCCCATATTTTTAAAAATCCAGGAGCTGCCTGACAATGCATACCGGTGGTGAAGAATGCAGTGCCTAGCAATTACAAGTTAATTTGAAGAAGGCAATTTCAACCTCTCTGTTGCCATTTTCAGTATGTCAGACAGCATCCTTCTTTTATAATAGAGATAAATACACAGGGAGAGGTGCTGTGTTGTACCTTTAGAACAAAGAACTTCATTAGAGTAGAGAAAAGGAATTCATTGTAAGTGACTTTGTTATTCTTTGTTGCTCTTCACTACAGTGAAGAGTTTTTGACTAGGATCTTGGCTTCCTGCTACAAATCTGGTCGTCTGCCAGAGTAGAGGAGTGAGCAGTCAGTTCTGAGCAACTCATTCCTCTGGATTATCAAATCTTGACCACACAGGTTCCTGCTCAGGCCAAGAGGGCTTTTCCCCCCCTCAGAAGGTTGTGGTCCTCCTAGGTTACTCCTAGGGTGGTTTCGCAATTCAAATGAGTTAAGGACTAGCTCGGAGGTGTCTTACCATCAATTAATTTTTGACACACTGATAAATGCATCTATTGTTAGACATGGTTTTTTTGGACGTTTTTCTTAGTTCTGTGCATCATGCTTTCAGATGAGGGATTTTACAAAAAGTAAGAGATAAGAAAACTTCAGATTTCCTGGATAATCAGAAGTTTATTTAGGGCAAAAGTGTGAATCTGTTGCAGATAGCAATGCTTTGTTATACTTACCTGAACAGAGGCACTGGGCTCACTGTCAACTTACCTGTAACATCAATAGGTCATATGAGCTCCAGTACATTATTCCTTTGGGATATGCAGATTTCTATTAACCTATATTACTTTTCTAGTTCATTTCATGATATGCCATAGGTTTGATGTGATGTGCTTGAAGTGTGATGTTTCTAAAGTTTGTAATTTTCAAATTGCCTTATTCACTTTTTCCTTCCCAAACAAGTGTGTTTGGATGGTTTCATTTCCCAGGTCCTACTTATATGAGGTGTTTTGAGAATGTAGAAAAAGGTGTCCAGCAGCATGAGTCAGCCATGGAGCAGGTGGAGGCTAAGTCAGAAGTAAAAGCACGTTGTAGAGGCTGAGTTGAGCAAGTCACAGAAAGAACAACCTGACTGTGTGTCTAATGGAATCCTGAGAAAATTCTTTCAATGGGAGAATTAGGAAAGGTTCCTTTATCAGCAAAAGTATTTGGGGAAAGCTTAGGGACCCAACATGAATGTAGCCTAAAAGGAAGGAAGAAGCGGTGTGGGGAGAGGAAATACAGGTTTAGATCATGAAAGATTTTGGTAAAAAGCTCTGATGGGGCAGAAGCGCTTGTTGAATGTGGAAGGGTTTGGGAGAGCTGGAGGGCTGGAGTGCGAGCCAAGCTGTGAGTGATCAGCCAATGGGGGCTGGTAGAGCAACTGCAAAGCCTCAGGGCCAGCCAACAGGGAAGGAATAGAGCTGCTGCTACTTGACTGTCTGTGGCCTATGGTGCAAAATCTCAGGAGGGAATTCCCCTTTGGCTTCAAGGGGAATACAGCCTTGCCATTAGATCCTGGAGGGAGTGGCATGCCATTTTTTCTGGAGAGATTAATCCACTTACAGTGGAAGCTGAGACAATGAACATACTGCTAAACATGAAAAAAATCAGATTTTTTTAAAGTGCAATTTCAGCCTTTTTTTTTTTTTTTGTCTACCACCATCTGATCATTACCTGTTCTGTGCCTTAAGAATCACATTAGTTACAAATGGAATTTGTCTCTAATAATCTATTTGTATATTTCAGGACCTTTTAATCCTGTTGCCAGTAGACTGTGTCCTTAATACAGAATGGTAAATATAAATGAAGATGGAAACTACTGTAACAGTAATCAAGATGAAAATTACAAAGAGAGCTGTCATGTTTCAGAGCACGAGCTGAGTGACTGAGGTCAGGAGAAACTTACCCTCTGCCCCTATATAATCCACAATTGCTGAGTATTTCATTTGGGCTTTGTATCTTCTTCCTAAATCTCTTATGTATGCCATTGCTAGAAGAGCAAAACCTCTTGGTGTTATTCACTGGCCTTCCTCAGCATGAGAGTCCTTGTGCCCCTTTGGTGCCTGATTATTTGAACAGCTAACACTAGAAATATATCTTTCTATAGCTACTTTGCAGTATAAATACCTGAGGCTTTATTTAATCTCTGTTCTTCTTGTTCTGTTAGGACATTCGTAACTTGTTAGAACTCCCAGAAGCAACCTCAGTGATGTAGCCAGCCATTACATTTCCTGTTTTAGCATATTCTGGCAATATAACACAATAATATTGAGGTATATTATGGACAGTTTTACATTGCAGAGCTAACTAATATAGTGCAAGATAATAAGCTCCCATTAGTTTGGAAAACCAGGTCTGCCTGAAGCACAAGAGTCTATTAGAATGTCTACCATAATACAGCTTTTGTCTGAAAAGGGGGCAGATAGGGGTAAACATACATTTTTTTAGAAAGTGCAGAGACCTTGGAATGATATGAAAGTTAGTTTTCTGCTATTTTTGGATAAATAATGAAGAAGCCCCTAGTCTGGCATTACTGGCTGCTTTTGAAGATTGTATGTACATTGCCATTAACAGCATAAGATGTGGGAGTGATGGATAATTTGTTGTGGTTAAAGCTGAGTGTGGTTATGCTTACAGTAATCAAGTGAGTATCATACATTTTGAGAAGAAGCATAATACTTTGTTTTTTTGTTTTTGTTTTAAATAAGATAGGAGGATGAGTCTTTGTACTTTTCTTACTATTAAAAGCAGAACATGCAATACTAATGGATGATTTGTTACTGCTTTTAAGATTGATAGCATTTACCTTAAAGGAATATTGTACAAAGATGATCTTAACCTATTTCAGTGTGAAGAGTTCCTATGCTGCACCACATACTCTGTTTTTTTTCCCTAGATCTGAGCACCTGTGAGGCCACACAGACAGGTGACAAAGAGCATCCAGCAGGATTCAGGACAAGACAAAAATTTTGAACTTATAATGAAAGATCATATCTGCGTTCAAGGGTCGAATTGACTTTGCACAGACAACCTTGCTTTTGCTATTCTAACTTTTAAGTCTTTGGCATAGCAATTGCAATAGTAATTCATCTATGCACTTTAAAGGTCGTTTCCTACACTTTTCAGACCTGAAAAAAGGTGAAAACAGAAGTGTTTGTTTTTGGACTGTACTGATCCCTACACCTGTCATCACCAAGCCAGAGACTTTCAGATGCATCACTCAGTGCTAATATTTGAACCAGCAAATAATATTTTACAAAGAAGGTGTTCTAAGACTTAGCAATTTAGTTCTAGGAGAGTGTGCTCTACAGATCCTTACTGCTGTGCTTATACTCCCTTTTGCTGCAGTTTTCCCTCTTTTATGGCTCTTCTTTCCTTCCTGTCCCTCTTTGCTTGTCTTATAGTTATCTTTGCTCCTCTTCCAGTTTTGTTCCTTCTCTCATGTTTGTAATTTGTTCCCCCATCTATGGCACCTATTTGCTGTTGTTGATCCCAAGAGACACTCAAGCACACTCAAGGAAGGTGGGATATTTGCAGAATTTAGCAACTGTCATTCACAAGTCTTGATGGGGTATATGAGCAAATGGAGATTTTTCTGTGAGGAAAATAACTTGGTCAAATTTGAACTTATTTTTTACAGAGGTTTAACAGTGCAAAAGCAGTCATGACTGATGGCCCGCTTTTGATCTTTACTACATTATTGTCATAGACATTTGCCTTCTCTTTGCCAGTGGCATGTATATTCGTATGTCATATTTTTTCAGACAGTCATTCTCATGCAATTTCCTATGGTGCCCCTGTCACATGGAAAAGTCAGCAAAGGTAATGTGTTGCCTCCCTTAAATCTCTCATTCATATCTACCTGCTTTGGCATGCCAATGAAACACTTGGTGGCAGTTGGACAACCAGTGTGCTATGTCTGCAGTGAATGTCATTCATGCATTGTTCAAAACTGTCTCACTGTTTTCTGTCACTCCCCCACTTCATTATATCTCCCTATTGCATCTTGTAATTAATTTAATTATGAACTTTCTTGGGTGCAGTCTCTTTGTTGCATGGTGCCTGGCAGAAGCAGCATTGCAGTGACACAGATGATGACAGCATTTTAAAATGCATGAGAACACCATAACGCATGTGCACCTCAATGCATGAGCATCACAAACGTGTAAGCTTATGTAACTCTTTACCTTTTCAAAAACCTGGGATAAGAATGTTAGGAATGGAGCCATGGAGCAGAGGCATTATTCCCTGTCATACTCCTCCTTATCACTTTCCAAAACCCACCTGCCTTAAAGTATTGCCAAAATTACCTTCTGGTCTGGTCCGTCAATAACTTCAAGATGACTGAGGGCAGGAAGTCATCCTCATTCACTCCCGTATTCACTTAAGCATGTAAAAATGCACCTTTCGGTTGCTGACTTATATGCCTTAGGCATCCATAGAAACACTGGGCACAATAAACTGGGTTATTCAGATGGTTTTGTTTTCTTTGTGATTGCAAAATATAATTGAGGAAAGCTAGCTTTTCAGACACAGTGGGAGTATCTGTAAATATTTCTCAGCCTTATTTAAATTTGTTTTTCACTGATAACAGTGTTAATAATAAAATATTTGTAATTTCATTTTTTATTTTCATCCAAACAAATTAAGAAAGGATCTCTCCCAAAATCATTATTTTTAAATACTACAAACATTTAACATTTGTGCTCACTTCCTATTGTACTGTGTATTTTACTTGTTACTCTATGCTGTTATATTCCCTGAGGGCCAATTATATTCTGATAAAGCTGGATAACCAATACTGTGTATAATAGCTTTGTTACTCTTGAGATTTGGTGCTGTTCCTACATTGAGCATGCACATATGCACACACACAAAATCAATCACAGTATGTCATGTTTTATTTTCATTGTATTAATTACATTCAAAAGAATGCTGCCTATCACATTGCTATAATTTTGTATGACTGTAGTTTTTGGAATCACTGAATGCAGTGACTAACTTAGATCACTCGAAATACATGATACTTCACTTGTAACAAAATAACAAATGCAAAGAATTAGGCCTTTATTTAGTCTTGCAGTTTTTATAAATCTTTTTTTTTTTTTTTTTAGAGCACAGTGACATCATACAACCTCAACTCTGAGAGAAAAGTTACCTATTTATCTGAAGTTCAAGGTATCTCTTGTTGCTAGGTAGTATGCTACTTATGGTTTATGTAAAAAAGTACATTTTTCCTAGATTCTTAACTCCTGGATTTGCTGCAATTACTATAGTGGATAAAGGAGATGGAGCTGAAGGGGAAAGTTGAGATCCATTTACAAAACAGTATTTTATCAACACTTTGATGAAAACATCTTTCAGATTTAAGACACCAACTGAACTTTTCTGGAATTATATTCCATCCCCAGACTTGCATCCATCTTGACCATTGCAGATGTGCAGCCCAGTTCAAGCCTAAGGCAAGATACAACTAATTTCTACTTTCCCTGAAGTGTGTGTGGGGGGCTGCTTTTTTGAAAACAAGTCCCAAAAGACAATAATTTTGTTACATTTAGATAGGGTCTCACCTCTCCAGAAATAAGTGAAATTTTGAAAATAAAGAAACTGTATCTAGAAGTTCCACACAAATGTGTAAGCATCAGGAATTACAGTTTTCCAGCTTTTAAAGCCTGCTTTATCTAGGAGGAATCTATGAAACAGATCTGCAAGATCACTCTAGGAACAAAAACAGCATTAAAAAAAAAACTTACTTATCTTTCATACCTTATCTTTCATACACTTACGTACCTTATCTTTCCTATTATTTAGAACACAGAAGCCAGAGGGAAAGCACAAAAAAGGGAAAGAAAAGGGGGAGAAGGACACTATCTAACAAAAGCCTATAAATCTGTACAACTACCCCTTTCCTCCATGCTCTTCCTGTTGTGCTCTGGCTTTGCCCAATGTTACGCTGCAGAGAGGCACCGTCCTCTGGCAGCAATCCTTTGATCCATCAGCTCCCCTCCCCAGAGTGAACCCTGTCCAGTGCAGGCACACAACCAGTGATATCTGCCAGTTCAGTGCAGTTTCTCTCCCCTTTTTTTAATTGCTGTGACATGTTCAGAAGCACTGTGTGCCAAAGCATGTATTGCATGAAGCAATTTTTCCCAGTTCCGTATGCCTTGGTACATCTCCATCAAGAAATGAACACCTCTTGCTCTACAGCTGGATGGTTCAAATGTGGACAGGTTTGAACAGCATTTGAAGCTGGAACTACTCATGGAAAGTTCAGTGCTTCCAATTCAAGCAGAAAGCACTTTTTCCTTTCCCTTATGACCTAAATGTCAGTAGTTTGTTTTATATCGCAGCATCTAACACCACAGTATTAAGAATACAAATTTTCCTTTTTTTTTTAATTCAGATCTGAGGGGTCACTGGTGCATATGTCAGTAAGAGGTTAGATTAAAACAAACAAAAACCCGGAGACTTCATCAGTCTGTTTTCATTTTCAATTGCTAAGAAATAAATAAAAAAAAGGAATTAGATTTGTAGCTGAGTACGTGGGTTCCAAGGTTTTGAAGATCTTTATTCCATTCTGTTTGGTGATGGGAAAAAGTCTAATTCATGTTGCCTATGTAGTCATTTCTGTATTTACTGCTACCAAGTGTGACAGTGAATTTTTAAGCCTGCTTGTGAGCATACTGAATTTTATAGAAACACAAATATTTTTACACAGTCTTCCCTTGCTCAAAATGTGGTGTGACTGGGTGAGAAATAAAGACTACTAGAACAGCTCCCATAAAAGTTAGCAAAATTGAGTTACAAACCTGAGAGGATGAAACAATGGGCCTGCTGCAGACAGCACGCTTGCAAATAGATCCATCTTCTGTTTGCTTTGCTATAATGTCCTCTTTGTGATTATTCTTTTAAACAGTCTACTGAAGGAGTTCATTGGTAGGAATATTTGCAGAAACAGCATTTTTTAAGAAAATACTGCAAAATATTTTCAGGTAGCAAATTTCAGACTTAGAATTTTGACCACTTGCAAGCAAAACTGCATTCTAGAAGTTGTTTTTGTCCACCTAGGGAGTGGATACTCTGAGAATGTGATAGTCAAAGATCATTTGCAGATTTGATGATCTGAGAACTGTTATGCTTAGAACACCCTTCCAGTGGTAAAGGAACTTCAGTGACTTTTATTTCCCCCTTCCATCTTCAGGAAATGCATAGCCCTAGCCAAGAAAAATACAGCTGGATGCCTAGATCAGTCTCTACCTATTTAATCAAAAATAGCATCTGCCACATTTTGAACTTCTGTAGTTCAGTACCTGGAATTATTTGCAGAAATGATAAAGCAAAATTTTAAATGGTATACCAAAAAAGTCAAGGTTTTTCAAAACAAAGAATGTGTTAAATTACCCTGCCAGCTATTCACTTAGCTCTTAAAAATAGTTAACAGTCACCATTTTATACATAAGAATGAAATAGTTAGTTAAACACATTTTTAAAGCTTCTTGTCAGAGATCTTATAAGCCATGTTTCAGCCTGGAGAGATTTTCTACAGCTGAGTTATGAATCCCTGTAAATAGGGGATTTAAAAAGGAAATGGTGACAAACCCTTTTCTATACATCACACCAGCAGTTTCTATGGTAAGATAATGTTTTTCCCATTCACTTTTTCCTTGTTTTTATCCCTAATTTCAGTCTTTTACAATTTTTTAAATTTTTTTTCCTTTTGCCCCAGTCTCAGGCTTAACATTTTCCATTACAAAGGGTCTGCAGGCATCAGATGGGCCCTCAGAGTTCCAAAGGCTCTGAGGATACCATGTGCAGTGTTACATTTAGACAGCAGTACAGAACAATATAATACAATTATATGGAATTATGCGGAGCAGAAATGGAGAATGCTTGGTCAACGTTCATAACAGTCCTCTTGTCTGTACAGCGCGAGCAGCAGCACAGGATCAGATGTGCCAATAGGCAGTGAGTTTAAGGTGGGTGGCTGTGTATGCTTTCAGTTACTAAGGACTAAGCTACTTGTTGCATGCCAAAAATTCTAACACTGTAGGATGAGAATAAAGGTACATTTACGACGAGTAATCACATAAATACAAAAATCTCTTTTCTAGTGGAACTTTCAGTATGAATAGCCCAGTGCAACACTGCTTTGTTTTTTAATTTATTTTTCCAGTCCTGAGGTTAGCAAACAACATTTATAGATATGGAATCGAAACCCTGACAGTTAAGCCAGCACAATGTTAGTTGGGATTTATGTTTTTCAAGCCTGTCCTGAGGTGGCCTGTGTCCAAGTTTTCTATTAACCAAATGGTCAAAATTCACAGTCGTCTCTGTATTCTAAGAATTCATTTTGGTTCATCTTTGGCCCTACTTGATTTTATTCCTATTTTCAGAAGAGCACAGTAGCCTGTACAGCTGATAGAGCAGGTCTACATTTATTATCAGTCTCAGTTATCAGTTCACAGCAGGGATAGCTCAGTGGTTGCTGGCTGAAACAGAATCCTTGTGTATGGGTTTTATTATTCCTTTTTCTCTCTCTATCGCAAGGAAAAAGCAAACTGTGCTTCTCTCTAGCTCACTCATCCTTAGGCTAGTTACAAATTTTATTATGCTTCTGCCTGTTAAATGCAATGAGGGAAGTTACAAGGTGGCATCTGTCACGGTAGACATTGGTCCTATGCCCATTCAAAAACTTCGTGGGATTTTTGCCAGGGTATAGGTAACTAGCCTCTATCTTGATTAAGTACTTATTTAGTTTAGAAAGTACTGCCTGTCTAAATCTCCTTTCCTCAAGCCATAGTGCTACAATAAGGTATAGTACTTTTCTGCTCCCAGACCCATGCTGTTCTCAGATGCTGAGATGGTATATTTTCTCTCTGATACAGTGTTTTCTTCATTTACAAAATTCTAAAAGCTTTTCAATTGCTAGGATGAAACAGCATATATAAATGCAGCACACCAAAGAAGGGAGAGTACCTTTTGTGTTCTATTTAAGCCCCAAATTTCCTGGTGTGATCTGAACCTGCAAGTGCTATCGATTGGGAGCTCAAGGTGCTGAGTTCGCCTGTGATTAAGCACTTTATGTTTACTGGTATCCCACCAGCTAATCAATTCGCCCTACCCTCCATGTTCATTCCTATTGCCCATTAGGCCTATTACACCTCACAAATTCATGTCATCATTTAAATAATAGCCAGTCCAGTGTGTGCACTGTTCTAAATGTGTGGTGACTTTAGTAACCAGAAGGCAACACATTAGCACAGAAAAAAATCCAGTAATGCCCTCTAATAATGCCATTTCCAGAAATTAGAAAGGTTAAATAGGTCTAAAGGGTTACTTCACAACTCCATTCCTGAAGGGTTCTCATAAATTATTACTGAATAGGCATATATAGATAGTACCTATACACACTGGAGTCAGTCTCCATTTTTGTCCCATATTCTGATGTCTCTTATTTATCCATAGCTATCCTTGCTTCAAGAGAAAATAGATGTGGCTACATTACAACTCAGTTTCCAAACAAGTGATGCTGAGAGAGGTGTATCTTGCACAACAACTGTAAGGTTTAATACATTATGACACCTGGTGATTTTGCTATCCAAGGCAGGGCTCACTGCTCATAGAATATCTGACAGCTGGCTGATTCAGGTACTCTGAGAAATACATGAGAAAAAGTAATTTCTGAGATAGTATGCTTTTTGCTCATTTAGGCCTTCAATGAGATGCTGGGCATGGACCTACCATTTATGAGAGACGTTCTGGTGGGGCTAAGGTATGGTGCTTTACCTCAGCTACTAAAGTCTGCAGAATTCAAAGGTATTGTTGAATGGATCCCAAGTCTTTTATTGTGCCCAGTAATCACCAGAACTGAAATCACTGAGTTGTGTATAAAGAAACAGTATCAAGAAAAATGCTAGGAAGAAGAAGGGTGGGTGACCTTATTCACAAGTAAAAATGGGCAGTTCCCTGGGGGAAATTGAAATTACTCCAGTAAGAGTAACCATTAACCTATTTATAAATCTACCTGTGCTGGAGCCTTGGAAAACTGGCCATGTTTCTGCTAGTGTAGGTCTAAGCAAGCATGGCTGCTTCAGTTAGGCAGGCAGAAACAGCAGTTGTCAGCAAGATGGCAAGCTTATCATCAGTTCTAGGTGAATTTTATTTTAGTCTTGTCCTCAGGAGGAAAATTTTTGCTTCTCTGATGAAATGCTTTGAACCAGACACAGAGGGAAGACACAGTGGTTTTGATCTTTATCTAGTGGTCTCTGTCTATTGAAACCAGTAAGAGCTGAGGTGTGCAGCTGAGCTCTAATCAACGCTGAAGCTCAAAACAGTAAAAGGTGGCTACTTGGCAGCAAAGGAACCACTAATCTAACAATTCTAGTTCTGAAATTAATAATGGCTTGGCTAGATGGTACCTTGTGATTAGTTCAGGTTGAATAGGCAGATCAGTGCTTTTTGGTTTATATACAGGTTCTTTTGAGGGTGGTGGGAAAAAAGGCATAATATGGCTATTTGGTGAAATCGACTTCAATAACGTAGGATACAGGATAGTATACACATTTTTCCTTGGTTTAGCGTATGGGACAGTGACAAGCTGCTTCGAAGTTTTCCAGTGAATGCTAGACTTTGAGCTCAGTCCTTGTTTCTGACATCACCTAGCAGAAAAGTTACCTCACCAGAAGCTGAGGGGGAAGTATAGAGACTGTGGTGTTTTATGGAATCTGTTTTGCTTGAGTATTTCACATACCTGTTTTGGCCACCATTCGAGCATGTGACTGGTCATCATGTGGGGTGCCTATTAAGACAAAACTACGGGATATAACTTTCACTTCACTTTTATGCATGTCTTGTGCATAAAATACTGCTAGTGCCCTTTGCCACGATGCTCAAAACAAGTATTTGCTCTTCGTTCTGCACTACCAGACATGGTTTCTATAATCTCTTCAAAATGAACCTCTTTCTTTTTTGTCCATTCCTAATGTTTGACTGTTTCCAAGTCAAAGTCCAAATATTCTTCAAACATAAGTGTCATTCAGAGTTGCTTGCTGCCTTTTAGGATATTTTAAGTACTGGTTGGAAATAGGCACATTTGTTTTTCAGCATATAGAAATAAAATACAAGTAACATAACTTTTTCTCTTTATGGAATTAAGTTCATTAAGTAACTGCCATGAATCACATATATGTGTAGGTTGCAGATGTTTATCCTTGGACACTTAATGTTGATGTGACGCTGAAGGAAAGCATGTGGTCAGCCAGCTCCCCTTAGAAAAGGGTGTAGTGAATGAATTATTTCCTCCAACGACCTAAAAATGTATGCTTCTGAAATGGAACTCAGGACAGCCAGTACAAACTGGATGAGTGTTTCTCTATGCAAAAATAGATTCTTATAGCCAAATCATGCTTATTATTGAACTACAGGCAGCAGATGGCTCTGGAAATAAACATATTGGGCAGAATGCCACAGGGCACTATTAAGTTCTTCAGGCCACAAAAGGGTTCACATGGATTACTTTTTCCTACGTGGGCAGTATAAACTACAGTGCATTATTATTATATGACTAAATATGAGGAAACTGGAATGAAATTTCTGAGGCTATCAGATAAATAGAAGGTATTGTCCTTATGAAAACAGGTGCTCATTAAGAGTTTTAGGTCATCCAGTTGATTCAGAATGTCACAGCTCAAAGGCATATGGAAACAACTCCCTAAACGCCTTATTGTATTTAAATATGCTATCACAAAGCAAAATGATTGTTTAAAGCCTGATTTTTATCAGGTATATTATTGTATAATGAGGAAGTACTTATAAAGGATAATATAACAATAAATTGGGTTTGTTAACTCACTGGTGAGCTTTAGATCACCATAGGATCAAGAAAAAAAAAATCTTAGAATCAAGTCTGAGTTCAGGTGCATCAGGTCAGGCTTGATCTAACCTACCAGCTAGACCAACCGATTGCTTTACAGATCAGCTTATGTCGGCTAATTGACTTAGACCACATGGTCCTCCATTCATGGGCTTCTTTTTAATGGCTTTTATTTATTTCACTGGAAATTCACTTTACCTTTTAAATCCTGTGAGTTTGTCTTTGCTAAAGCTATAAAAAAATATCTGGCTGCAGGCAGTTCTTTTGTCACTCTCTTGGTAGTAGGTAGTTGAAGGCAATGGTTCTGTTTTCTTCTAAACTGTGGAGGGAGCAGATCCCACCTTCATGCCTTTCAGTGCCTAAGTCATATAGTAGCTGCTATTCTCACTTACCATAGATTAAGCTTGTCTGGCAGCATTTTAGCTTATTTGCTTTACCTATTAACCTCTGAGAACTTGCTGTTAGGCACTATGATCTACGCAGATTTGTATTTTATGACATCAGAATTCTATGCTTTTTTCAGTAAGAACTAATGGGTGAGTTTCACTCAACTATAGGTGACTTGGATAATGAGAGTAAGGAAAAAATACTGTCAAATACCAAGATGAAAAACATCAAATTTAGAAAGAGACCATCTGCTAATATGGTAGTGACTGCTTCTCTCAAGTATGATCATGATTAAGTATTCTCTGGACTTCTATTGAGAGGTATTTTCCTGGGAGAAGTTCTTTCACTCAATCCTATGCCAATATACTCAAAGGAGTGCCTAAAATATAATCTTCAAGTATATGTAATCTGACTTTTTTAAAAATAATCATTTACAAAAACTGCAAGTCTTTAGCTGAAAAATCGAAGTTCTGCCTAACTTCAAAGAAATCTGTTCAAATATTTTCAAACTCTTTAGGGTTTGTTTAAAAGCCTACATCTTAATTAAGGTATTTATGCACTGGGCCATATGTTTCACAACTAATGTCTGAAACATTGGAAAGACTAAGGAGGGGGAGGTTACATGAAAATACAATTGAAATTATTGCTTGAAACAAAGAAGCAGAACAGAAATATAGACAGTCACGTTGCAGGGTAGAAAACTTCAATATCTACAACTTAGTATAGCAATATCAAAGATTTCCACAATTAAAAAAACAGCAGTTTTGTGAGGGCAGCACCATACATGAAGAATTGTTGCAGAAAAAAACAGCTGCATCTTAAAGAAAGGCCTTCAAATAGCAAGAAAAACTGCAAAAAAAAAGCTCTGAAACAATGCTTGTTGATGCAAAATAATCAGACTCAAGTTGAAGGAAAAATACAGAAAGCTGACAGAAAATGTAGGGGCCACAGCACTCCGTAGGTACTGCAAAAAGCAGTACAAAAGATGGAACGAAAAATGCCTGCTATAATTTTCCATGTGGAAAATGAGACCATTTTCTGTCCTAATACTGTAGCTAACTCAGGAGAATACTCATAGAAAGGGTTCATAAATGTTAACAGACAGAAATGTCATCTGTTG
Organism: Dromaius novaehollandiae; assembly: GCF_036370855.1. Taxonomy (NCBI): domain Eukaryota; kingdom Metazoa; phylum Chordata; class Aves; order Casuariiformes; family Dromaiidae; genus Dromaius; species Dromaius novaehollandiae. The sequence goes on from NC_088098.1 coordinate 110,558,989, forward strand.
CTGGGCAGTGGGTGACTAAGACTGTGAATTTGATCACTACACAATACATTTTGAGAAAGCTCTCTGTCTAGCATTCTAACAGATTTAAAAGACATGTCCAGGAAATAAACACCTAAAAATAAAGCTGAGTTCCAAAACAGACCCCTTTCTGGAGTCCTCCAAGCACAGAATTACATTGGTTCTAGTGGAGATACTGAAAAAAGGACCAACAAATGTGCAAAGAAGAGACAGAATACAGAAAAGATCATAGGCTGCATAGTGAAGGCACAAAGTAATTGGGCTGTATCTAAAATATTAACTGCAGCTACAAATATCTCTGTAAAATAGCTCTCCTAATATAATATCTCCAATATTTGCCTGGAAGAGCACTGTGTCCTTTCATGCAGCATGCAAAACCTCTAACATTGGGATGTGCAATTATATGGAGCACACTTCACTCATCACCCTACCTGAAGGCACAATCTGGGTGCTGGGATATTATGGTAATATTGACATCAAATAAGGACAGACTTTCCTTCAAATACTTTGCCTGTGGTATCTTTTTGCTAGGAACAAACAGAAAGCAATATGCAAGAACAAATTTGATAAAGTCAATTACACAGTTGCTGCTTTAAGAACTCTAAACAAATAAATGTAGTTCTTAAACAGCGTAGATCACTCAGTCAACCTTCTCTTGACTAGGCCCCTTCCCATAGATTTACTGTCAATCCTTCCCATCTATAGTGTCCTTCGCCTGGTATAAGACTCAGGATTTCTCAGGACACTGGTTTCCAGACCTTTGATATTTTTAAATTCAGATATCTCAGGTTTTTGTTTTGCTCCGCTGTAGAACTGATTTGGAGCATTAGGCTGGCTCTTCTTGCGATTAAGAGAACTCATCAGGTCTGAGGTTGGACTGAGGTTACAGTTACAGAAGAGGAAAGGTTCTTGGGTTAGTTATAAACCGGTTTACGTATCACAACCTGCTGGGAAGCTGCAGAACTGTCACTTGGGTAATACCCATATTCCCAGTTACAAGTCTGTGTTTCCCTTACAGATTTTGTTCTGTTTGGTATGTTCAGACAGTAGGATTATATATATGAAACTCCATTTCCTGAGGATAACTTTCTCCTGGGAAGATATCTAGATAAGAAGTTTTTAATTCAGACATCCATTTTGGAGGTACAGAACTGAAAACCCTAAGACCTGAAGCCTCCAAAGGCTGCTAGATGTGGTGACTGTTAGAGTTTAAGAATGTAGTCAAGTTGGAAGAACCTTGTGCGTGGAAATGTAAATTGTATCCACCTCAGTGGAAGACAGTGTCATCTGCCACTGCTCTTTGGAGGGTTTGTGCTGATGGAGGCAGCTTTAACCCTACCAGGAGGAAGACCCGAAGAAGTTCATTGCCAGGTGATGTCATCTACTCCTCCTTTCTCATCACCATTGCCTACTACTTGTCTGTACTGGCTTTGTCTTTCTTTTCTTTTCTTCCACAGAAGCTGAGGTGGTTTGATTTTTCCACGTCTTCATCTCTGGTGTAAATTAATGAGTCTGAACATGAATATAATTTAGGTTCTTAGGCTTATTCTTACCACCAACAGATGTCTGCTTCTCTCTGCTCACCCCATGGGGAATCAAGTAAGCCTAGACACTCTAAATGAAGGATAGCTAAAGTCAAATCTAATTGCAGAATACAAGTCACATTATCAGCCACAAGTATCCTGTACTTTAAGTCAGATCTCCAAAAATGTGATACTGGGTAAAATTCCTAAGATTCTCCTAAAGGATATTTGTTAGATATCTGCTGCCTGTTTCTGATGAACCACCTTAGCTGGTGAACAATTTTGGTTCAAAGTTCAACCATAAACATTCATGGAAAAAAAAAAAACAGCATCTTTTTCTTTCGGATTTGAAAAGAACACTACCTATCTTCTCTCTGGAGGTGTGGGGAGATATGCTAGTTCTAGACTTCTCTATGGAGGATTAGTAGCTTCTTTACCCATATCCTGTCCATATTCTTCTGTACTGTCTTATTTTTATCTACCATTCCCGCTCGTTTGTTCCACTTTTTCCCCATATCCTTCCATCCCCAAGTATGCTATATCTGCACAGGAATAAAAAAATGAGGGGAAAACTTTAGCAATACAGGTACAGATCATTATAATCTACAATTCTGCTATCCCTTTTCCAATGTAATAAAATCAGTTCTAAAATTGCTTAGGAGACCACTGTATTACACCTGAAAATTTTGAACTCATGTAAGCAGAAAATTTTAATGAACAACTGACAAATTAAAGTAGCTGGAATTGACTTAATTATAAGGTTGGGAAGTGTTCCACTTGGACCCTCCAAATATGATAGAAATCCTTGGATATAGTATTAGATGGATTTCTTCTCTTCCACTGCTCTCTCAGTTTCCTGTTACCACTGTTTTCCTGTTTTTCTTTTTTTTTTCTTTATATATTTAATCTATTTTGTGGTTTCAAAGTTGCTTTTACAAATATTTTCTGCCTTTGATTTTCTCTACTTGAAAGGTTTGTAACCTCAGATTGTTTAGTGGCCTCCTATCTCTTTGAAAGATCTCACCAGATGAAATTAAATGCACAAAATCTATTATAGGCTTGAGAATGCAGAAAAGTAAGCACCATGGGAGGAACTGGTTTGCATTAATTCTAAAGTTTAGGAGTGAATGAATTGATTTCTTTTTTTTTCCATCTCCTATACAAAGAATCAAAGGAGGAGTGCACAGAACTCTGCTTTTACTGGCTATTGTGGGATGGGTTCCTTTCATACCTTTGTTGTTCCACATGGGCATCATAGTGGAACTAGGTTTGGGATGTAGCTGACCAGCTGGGAATTCCCAAAGAGAAGTTTCAGTTACTGAGATGCTCTCAGCTCTACTGTGCCAGTCTTCAGCTGGGACCATGTGCCATGCTGAAGATAGAGAAGTCCGTCAATGATTGAACATAGTCAGAGATCCTTGGAATCTGTCAAATGGTTGCCAGCAGAAGACAAACTGACCTCCATAATATTCATTTAGGCATAAAATTTAAGCTCTTAGACAAGTTCTGGGTGCTTTGGACTGAGGAAGAGGTTATGCCATCTGGAGAATGTCTATGTGGTACAGTGCAGTACCTTTGGTGTGATATACCTCGGCTAGTGCCATCCAAGCTAGTTATGAAATCACAGCATGCTGGACTATACACTAACTGCCATATAAGCTTATACTTTGAAAAGAGGAGAGGGAAATGAGAGAGTAGAAGTCCCATAGCTAGGGGTAGACATTAGAAAACCTTTTGCTTTAGACGGATCTTGCTGACTTCTGGGGCTTTCGGAGATGCAAAGGCTGCAGCACACATCTGGAAACTTGTACATGTTGCATTTCCATGCACTAATACACACAGATCAGTCCCTTTGCTCAAAGGGCACAGACCAGAAAGCAGCCAGTCTCCCTTTGAGGCACTGTAGGAATGTACCCTATGTTACCCTAGGCAGAACAGCCAGATTTCTGCTCACTCTTCAGCAATATGACAGTAAGAAAAGGTTTTCTTTGTATAATAGGCAAACAGAATGCAAATTCTATAGACTCAGGCAGATTCTTCTAATTCCTTGTGGGTAGGAGGCAATCCATGCAAGGAACATATCTCTGCTTATGCTGTTTTCTTCATACATGCCAAAAAAAAGCAGGGGCGAGGAAGCACAAACAAGATATCAAGATATAACTGCAAGGCCCAGCATGGGCAAAATATGGAGGTAATCATAATACATTAGCAAGAACTTCATTTTCTGTCATCTGCTACCAGTTTATAGACTTTTGCTTTGAGAAGCAAACATCACACTGATATGTGAAAATAGGAACAATATTGATAAGTAAAATAATCTTTGCATTTACTGATTGCTGCTTGAAGCCACACCTGGAGCTCAGTGTCAGTTTTGGAATTTGTTTAGTCTGGAAGACAAAAGCTTTAGGAAAGATGTAAAGGCAGTTCAGTTCTCAAATGTGTAAAAGGTTTCTGCAATCAGTGAAATAATAAATTGTCTCTAAAGCCACTGGGGATAGGACAAAAAATATTGGGTTTAAGTTACAGAACAGATTGGCATTAGGGAGGGGAAAAAAAAAAAAAAAAAAAAAAGCTAAAGACAGCCTAGAAGTGACTGCTGGGGTGGCTGTGGAACTGTTGCAGCTGCAGGTTTCAGAGAACAGCAAATATCCCATGGGAACTGTTAGGCAGAATAGCTCCTCCCTTAGCATAGGAGTGCAGAGTTCACAAAGACCTCTTTGCACTCTTTTTGCTGATTTCACTTGGTAGATGTGAAACACAGAGCTTGAATTCAGATGCAAGCATTTTTGAAGTATGCACACACATAATCTTATTATTCATAGGTAACAGGAAGAGTGTGTGGGAAAATAGTGAATTCTTTCTTGAGATGTTCTAAAATGTTAGATTATATAAGCTTTGTTTAGGACAGAGTTTAAGCAGTATTTCTTTTTATAATGCTGATGGTAGTAAAACATTTTATTTTGTTTTTGGTTTAGTATTAATTCAAAACAGCACTCTGAATATTCAGAATTACTATAGAGTTCCTTCATTGTGATTGAATTCAAGATTCAACTCAGTGCATAAAGTCCATCTGCTATACTACAAGAGAGGTTTGAAACTGTACCCTGGAATCGCTTTCTTGGCCCCACCTCTTGCTTGCTGTAAACAGAGATTGAAAAACTGACATGTATTACCTTTTCACAATGCTGGCATACATTATATAGAATTTACTGGTTGCTCTGAGCATGAATTGTGTACAGAGAGAAATGAATATTTCTCTCTGTGATTATCTAGCCAACAGCGCTAATAACACTAAACCGGGGTCATGTTCAGGATGGTGCCAGAGATGAAGGAAGAAAGGGTAGGGGCATATCTACATGGTGCGGCAGTGTGACCAATCAATAAACACCTACGATGAAAGAAGACTCAGAGGAGATGGGCAAGGGTGAGGTGCCATGAAGCTCAGGGGACAATGTAGGGTGTGACTGACCACAGCTGTTGCACAGAAAGCTGACTTTATCTCAACATAAAGGGGACTGGAGGGTGACCATTGTTTTAGATATGTCAGGTGAGTGCATCAACTGACTACATCATAGCTGAGTGGGTCAACTGGGGGTATAAATGTTTCTGTCTGAGTTCATCAAGAGTGTGAATGTCTTCCTGAGTTAGCCATGGAAGGGAGCGTATATGTGGCTCAGCCCAACACAGAGTATAAAAACTGAACAACTTACAAAAGAATTTTGAAGACAGCAACAAGATTCAGCTGGTTTCAACCCATGTATTCCTTCCTGGTGATTGGGGACATTCAGCATCATGATGGTGAGCATATTACAGAGACTGGTAATGGGAATCACATTTGTATCGTGATTGAACTGTATATTGCAATTGCTATATTTTGCTAAGTGTAACTTACACTTGTGTTGTGATTTCAGTATACTGGTGTATCACTCTGCTAAATCAAAAAAAAAATCCGATGTAACATCAATATCTTCAAATAAGTAAATTTTGATATTAAACGTTACATCCTGCATTTGTGGAATACCTAAAAGAACCTGGTCAGAGAGTATTGGACTCTCGCAAGTAGTTAGGTGCATCTTTACGCTTCGGACATCTGCATCCTCGGAGTAGGGAGAGTCTGGGCGTGAACCTTGCTTTACTGCTGAGTTTGTCTGAAGAGCAGAGCCAGATGGTTTGCTCTGACAAAAGCCAGATTGCAGGCCGCTGTGAAGTCTGAGTAGCTTAGCTGGGGATGTTGGCTGTATTATAAGGATGAGACCTGAACTAACATAACAATACAGACATAGTCCATGCTTTTCACTATTTAGAAAGATTTCTATGCCTGCTAAACATCTGTCGCTATCCATTTTCTGAGTTAGCATTAAGTATTCCTGTAAAAGAATTCAGTTCAGAGAGTGGATATTCTAAAAGATCAACTTCTAACAAAGCCACGGGGGCTGGCTATTAAATGGCACAGTGAAGTTCTTTAAAATGTATAGGTAGAGGTCTGAGATAGCAAAAGCCTACTAATTAGGCCAGAAGGTCTGCTGAGTGTTGCTAATTTAAAGCAAAAGATTAGTACAGATTTAGCAAATACAGACTTATGGCATTGTGGACTTGCTTTGGGTCCTAAAAATGTTTTTAAGTTGTAAAAAAAGACTTAGTTCAGGAAAATATCTGATCTGAGATAATACAAAAAAAGATTTTACTTCCACGGTTACGATTAGAGTTTATACATAAGAATCAAGTCAGGCATATACTTAAGTCCTTTCCTCAGTCACAGCATGGCTCCTGGACATCTAAGTCCTGTAAGTTAAAGAAAAGAATGGGTACTCCAAAAAGGCATCTGTTATAATTTATAGCAGCTGATGATATAGTCCTATTAGGTTAATTAATCTCTGATATGACCAAAGTCAAGGTAGGATTACAGTATGGGTGAATTTGGCTTAATTGACCTGAACTAGACAAGCTTCTGAATATCCGATTCATAATATCTCACTCCATAAATGTCTTTCCTCCTTCTAAAGGTTAAGAAAGTATTTCAATCCCATTTATGACTTCTGTCACTTTGTAAGTTTTTATTAGTTCTTCATTGAGACATAATATTTATTCTTGTCATTATATGTGTTTGTGTATATTTATGGGAGAACACACTGAAAGAGAATAGTATATTAGTTTTGTATAAAAATTTTAGGTATTTTTGAAAGTAGACACAATGTGGAATAAGCTGTCTGTTTTGTACTCTTTGACTAGCAAGAGATTTAAGTCCATGTTCATTGTTCATTATAACAGCACAGCAAGGGAGTACTGAGATACGAGGATGGAAGAAGAAAAGAAAGTGGGAGCCAAAAGAGTTGCATTTCAGGATGGCATGTGCAGAGTTATGAGATTCCAATGCACCATGTACTTTAAGAAAAATTAAAGTTGTGTTGCAACAACTTTTTTTTAAGTCATAACGTAAAACACTTAGTTCAGAAAATGTCTGAACAGTTTTAGATGTGCCCCTTGTGTTGATGTGTTACAACTTTATTTACAGATTGCATGCAAACCATGCAGTTGAGTGCCTTTGTTCAGATCATGTTGGTTCTTTTCTCACTGTCTTCCCCCCACACCCTTCTTTATTTAGTGGGTTGCTACCCTCTCATTTACCTTCTAATGAGTTGCTTCTCTTGCCTCATCTAGACATGAATTCTGTAAAATTGTGCTCACATTTCCCTAAGCTGGAGATCAAAAGCCCATAACTTGCCCTACTATATACTTAAGTTTCCCTGGTCTGGGGCTTTGAATCTTTGCCTTTGGCTTTGAATCATTGCCTATAGTTTGTGGATCTCTAATAGCCTGACTGCTCAGAGCAGGTTGCAAAGATGTAGCAATTCTGGATGTGTCTATGCATTTGTGCAGACCACCAAAGAAGCACATACATGCTAAGTTCCAGATGTCTCAGACTTAAACTGTACATGCTGAAATGGTGGTCTATGTATGTGTTCAAAGTCTCCTGGGCTCTAGAAGCTTTCAACTTAATTGAACATGTGCTATAGGCCTGACTTGTCTCAGAAACAGGTTATTTGTATTTAATGTGTGCAATTGTTCTGAGGTATCCCAGATGCATCAGTTTTCCTGCTTTTGCATTATCTGGAAAGAAAACCTGGAAAGAAATATGGGAACCCAGCCTTTAATATAAGCAGCACTAGGGAAAGAGGAAATGAGTATGACACTGTATTAGCATGCAGTATTGTTACTCTAAATTGGCTGTTGTAATCTTGGTTGAAGTTGTTATTCTTGTGATAGCTAGCCATTAGTTCGTGCGTGTTAATGTGATTTTGATTCGGCAGGTTATATCAGCCTGCATTTTTTCCCTCTTTTCATGCCTTTTCCCCACTTTCTGGTTGTAAGATGGATTTTACCTTGATTGGCATGCCAGTCTTAGCTTTCCATCCCGCTAAATAGAGAGATTATTGAAGATGTGTCCCTTTTGCTTTCTAGGTGCTAGGCTGCTGGTGCTATGCAAGGCAAAAGAGAACATAAATAGCAAATATAATTTGTACTTCCTTATTAATACTGTATCTGTCCTATCATTTGTCACCTCCTTTGTTACCGTAAGTGCTGTGCAAAATCTCATTAGTGGTCATGCTTCCTGGTTTCTGTTCTCTGTTTTAAATCTGTTTCTCATTTCCTGGCTGTTACTTTTTGCTTGAGGGTTGTTTTAATTTATGACATTGTCATTCTGACTCCTATTTGTGGTGTGAGATGATGGTCTGTGTGCATTTCTAAGAGTTCTTCTACTCTCCACATTCATGTAATTCTTTCAAGGACTCTCAAGTTCATGTTATTTTGCATAATGTCATTGTTGTGTGGATAAAAATTATTGCACTTTTAAACATCAGTAATGATGATTATCATCTGATTTAGTGTATTTCGAGGCTTGTGTTTTGAATGTAATTTTTGACATTGAGCTCTTTCCATGCCAGTGAATGAGCAATTAAACCATGGCACAGGCTTTATTGAGGATATTTTGAGAACATTTCATTGTAATCTTCGTGGTAGTGGTATTTCCACAAAATAAATAAATAAAAAATCTTAGGACAGAATGCTAACATAGAAATTATCATCCTGACTGCTTAAAGTTTGATAGTTCTAAACAACTGGAAAATAGCTTATCCAATAGACTGCCTTGGCAATAGCTGATTAAACTGTCCAGCAGTTAATTACCTATTTCTCTATTTTACACCATCTGATGAACATGCTGGGTGAAATCCTGGCATCTCTGATATCAGTCTAAGTTTGGTATAAGTGTGGTTCCATTCTCTAGTTGAATTAAGTTACTAATTCATACGTAACAGTTGGTTATACAAACTGCTGTGACTAGTTAAAAACCTCTACTCAGTGTTAGAGGTATCTAAGGAGACAGTCACAGCTGTGATATGGTGAATACTAAAAACAAGTGTTAATTTGGTGGAATGGAAAATCTAATATTTTAGATTAAACAAGCCTATGTTGCCCTAACAGATCAAAGTAGCAGTGCAGCTCCTCAGTACTAAAAAGAACAAGCTGAATTTTGATTAAAAAAACTATTTTACACCAAAGAAACTTGTGAACTCAGCTGCCTTTTGATTTCCTTGGTTGGAGTTTGGATACCCCGCATAATCAGGCCAAAGCAACCCAATTATGTAACTCTCTATTTACATTAAGCAACAGTTTTGTAAATAAATACAAGAAGAGAGAGACAAATATTTTTAAAAATACAGGAACTTCATAGCTGACATTGTCTCTCTTCTGTCTTGTACAGCTATGAAAATTTGTTTCATGAGATCACATGCCATAGTGAAAACTTGGTAATTAGGAACCCTGGAAACCTGAAATTCTGGTGTTATCTGTGGAGGCACTTGCACCATTCAACAGCAGGCACTCAGGCACAGAAAGGGTAGATTAATTCCAGAAGTTGCAGATTAATTCCAGAAGTCGCCAAAAGATTCTCAGGGAACGACAGAGTTGCTGATTAAAAAAAAATGTTGAGTTCATATCTGCACTTCAGGGACTTGTTTCCTCTCCTGGCTGGAAATGTTTTATTGCAGTTATCTGGCAATTTTGCTGTAATGACAGCGATATAGCGCTGAAGTAAAAAATGTTAAAGGAGTGACAGTGTAAAAAAAACTTGACAAGCACTGTGAATTAAAAAAAAAGTTTAATGGAAAAGGTAGTCCCAAGAAAAAATGATTTTTGAAGTCTATGAAGAATTCTGATAGCGAAGAGATTTCAGACTCATTTGTACTGTGGGTACTTGCAAAGAATTGTCTGGATGGGTGGGGTGGTGGCTTTCTTGCTGTTGCTGTTTGCTTTGTTTTTTTTGTACTGTGCATTTGCTTCTCCTGCTGAATTTAACCAGAAGCCTTGGGGACTCAGTGCTGGTAAAAATCAGGCCTATGATAACTAGTTGAAGGGCATGATCATAAAAGGGGTACTTATCTGAGTCTTAGGGCCTCTTTGCATGGGACTTTCCTTGGAAGAGGAAAAAATAGATGGGAAAACAGATCATCCACATGCCAAGTTCTGACTGGTCACAAGCCCTGGGAAATAAAATAGCATTTGCTGCCATTGTATTGCCAACCATTCTGGACATGGGGCGGGGGGGGAGTGGGCAGGCACTTTCTCCTGCCTCTTGTCTATCATTTTGATATGGACTGGAGGCCTGCTGGAGAGGCACACCTACCGCTATATGTTTATCCATTGCCTAGCACAAAGGGAGTCTTGCAGTTGGGTGGCTGTTCATTAGGTCCTATAACAACAAACACAATTAGTACTGTGATGAATCAGTTGACCATAATTTTTTGGACTACGTAGCTTGCAGAAATGAATGCATTCAAAATTCACAAAACAAATTATTAAATTGGTCAGTGATTAATTTGAATCTGTAATTGCTTTCTAAGACATGAACATTTAAATAATCCATTTAGTCATCGTTGTCACATATTAATTCACTCTTTAGTTAGACTCCAGTCAGGCTACCATGTTAGTGTCATTTTAACTACTGTTTTCATTAATGATTATTATATCTGCTTCTGGAGTGTATGCAAATGAAGGTTAGTATGATTTTGTCAGAATTATCTTAACTTCATTCCAGTTGTCAGGCATAGCAAGTTCATATCTGGTTCATTGTTTTGGGAAAGCTTTTCTGTACTTGTCTCTTTAATTTCATTTTATATGCACGGCTCGTGTTTTCCTCACTATAGCCCAAGTTTCCCATGGAAGCAGGTTTTGTTTGCTCTCAAAATTGTCTCTGATGGTAACATTACACTCTAAGGTCTGCATGTGTATTCCTTTGTGTCATTGTGTAGTACCATGTCTGTATCCTATGCTACTACATCCCTTTAAGAGCATAGTGTAATTCATTATGACAATAAGTAGTTTAAAATACACCATACAACTTGAGGGGCAGAAAATGTCCTTTCTCCAGAGACTACCAGTCTGTGTGGAAAGCAGATTTGGTATAGAAGTAAGCAAATCTCTGTTTTTTTTTTTTTTTTTTTTTTTTTTTTAATTATTTATTCCTTCTAACGTAAATGCAAGATAAAGAGAAATGTTAATTAGGGCAACACAGTTGTACCTTGTAGCTATATAAAAATGCTAGAAGTTGTTAAAAATGATCTTGTGTTTTATTACACACACAGAAATTTGTAGCTGACTTTCTGATGAATAGACTAGAAAGGCTGGTGCTAGTGACAGCCTAGTGATACTTTGCCTGTGGTGTTAGTTTGTGTGCTCCCTCGTTCTCCTCCTCATACCTGGGCTCATGGACTGGCCTGAAACATGGGATTTTATACTAATTGTAATGCTACAGATACTTCCCTAACTTCTTCCCTCTCTCCATCCTCTGATGAAAAATGGCAAGTTAACGCCAGAATAAGAAGGTCATTATGATGGCAGTAGTGTCAATGTAACTGACTTTTAGAAACTCGGTGACAGACCTCAAATGCTATATCTCTCTTTTGAGCTTTTACAACCAGTGATTTCATTGATGTTGCTCCTAATTTGTTTTGTACAAATATACATTCATTTTGTACAAATATATATTCAAGTAGAATGATAAATTCTTCCATGTACTTGTCAACTGGGACATGTGCTTGCCAAAATTGGGAAGAGAAATCAAAATCAATCAAAAAGAAAATAGCTTTTGATAGAATAAGAGAACAAAGATATGAGTTAGCAGAAATCCAGCAAGGCAGCAGAAAAGAAAGTATGTTTTTTCAGCTTCAAGGATTTCATTCAGTTCTTGGTTTGCCTCGAGACAGAGCAACTCTGCTGCCTGGGCAAACTCTGTACCTGGGTGCCATAAGGGAATATGGGGCCTTCCCGCCATCATCAGCCCCTGTAGGGATCCAGACCCCATTAACACCTTACTTCTACACTACAGAAACAAACTTGGACTTTTTTTAAAAAAAAAAATTGTTTTCACAAGATCATTTACAAATTCTACTGTGTGACTTGACCAGCTTTGACATCATTTATGTAGCAGCTGATTTACAGCTATTATTAGTACAATTGAGAAACACAAAAGAGATTTTCCTTTTGTTTTAAGATATATAAGTTTTAAAACAATCCAGTGTTTTACTTGACTTTTAGTTTGCCTGTAAAACCTTTGTATATGCTTCAAATACAGCAGGAAAAGAGAAATGGGGGTGGGGGGAAACCTGTGGAACTATTTACACAACTGAACCAAATCAGTAATGTATTCTGCAGAATGGGGATATAAACTTTTTCTTTCATTTTGAATCAACCCACAGAGTCGGAGGGTTCATTGTCCTTTCTTGCTTTCATATTCAGATACATCTTACTTCATGTTAGAGGTGATGTAGCTATTACCTACAGATTAAACCAAGATTTTCTCTCCACTGTTTTTTCGGTTACTTATAACTTTCTTAAGTCCTATTGCACAAACTGAAATCTCGCATGCAAAGTCTTAGCATAACTATTTTGACAGTTTTCTCCATTAGGTTATAATTAGAAAATGTGGGTCTGCCAGAAGCTCTAGAAGAATAAAACTGGGTTTGACTTGTACCTGAAACTGCAATCTGGTTGGCTCAGTATTTCAGTTATGAGGATTACAATCATACCTACACTCCTACATTTTCATGACAAGTCAAGTTAAAGTCAACTCATTGCATGTTGTACTTGTTGACCATAAATGTTTTTAATTTTAAACATAGTGGTCATACTTGCTTCACATATAAGCCCTCCTATTTTGTTTATATTTTTTTTGTAAATCTCAGCTGACATCTACCCAAAATATTTTAAAATCAATTTTGAACAAGTTGGAGCTTTTCAAATCACATATTAAACGTGGCAAGGAACTGGCTGCACTCTTTCAAAGAAAAGCATGCAGACAGCTTTGCTTGAGATAAATTGTTCAACTGTAGTCTGTGAGGAGAAAAATATTTGCCTGCATGTCTTCAGCTTGATAAATGAAGAGGAAGGAGCTCTATTTGGGGTTTATTTGTGACAGAAAGTGTGGCCTTGTTCCCTTTAGGTAAGGAGCAGAGCTAAGAGTAAGCAGGAACTGTAGGAAAAACTTGGAACCTACTTCCTCTCTTGGCTTTGTGTTTGTAAGTTGTTTTGTTTCTGCGTGTATGTCCCTAATAAAAGCAAAATCTTAGAGACAATCACTTTGTCCCTTTTATGTAAGTTGGGAGTTTGAATTAAATCTTAGATTTCCACATAAGATGTATTCAGTGTTAAAGATTGAACAGACACAGACTTTCAGGAGTTTCTAAGCAAGCCAGAGTTGATGATGTATCATTGACTGCCAGGCAGTTCCAGCTGCTTCTCTGAGCAGAGAGCCTCCATCTTTTCTTATGCTGTGTTACGGAATGCTCCTGGGACAGAGGGATGACTTTAAAATTCTGCATTTGTCCCTTCCTAGGGTTTCTACGTTACAGCTAATACTGTACATAATGTGTGCTTGGCCTGCCAGCTGGCCCGGCCAGGGTTTACTATAATTCTAAAATTAATGTGCAACAAGCCTTGAGGTCTGCGGCAAAGAAAATGTGCCCCAGTGACTGCTGAGCGTGAACTCCATTTGTAAAGGAAAAATCAAATTTGAAGGCTTATCCTCAGTTTTCAAAACCACAAGATCCTTTGGAAACAACAGCAAAATACACTGTTGGAAAAGATTACAAAAACCCAGAAACACAAAAGCTTACATAGAAATGCTTTTGTATTTACCAGACCAATCTGCATAAAAATTGCTCCTCTTAAAACACAAACAAAAAACCTCCAGAAATACTTCTAATCTGTCTTTCAATCTGCTATTTTTGGCCTCTTTCATTGTGGTGATTTCAGCAAAAAAAAAAATTTTGATGTGCTCCTTCTGGATTTTTTTATTCAGAATGGTCTCCCTCCCTCTTTTATATCCCCCTATCCTGTTCCTCACGTGATTGAAAGCCATCCAACTTGGTATCTGTAGCTATCAGTCTTCTGTGAACATTCTTCACGCCTCAACCAAAAGAACCTGATCTATCGCTGAAAATACTTTGGTGCAAAATATCTTGCTCTTTTTCCAATAACAAACAATGGACAAGGTTTGCTCCTGGCAGTGTCCCCACCTCTCATGAAATTTTTCTTAAAGCGCAGTTTTTGGAGATGTGATTATATACAAATGTTGGGTTTTCATTTTTAAACTGATAGGCTGCTTGCACTCAAAAGGGTTAGAGAAAAAAGGGGAAATGTGACTTGTATACATACAAGGGAGACTTGATAGTCAGAAGGCCAATAGGAGAATCAGCAATTTAAAAAACAATGATGAAGTATGCAATAAAGACAGTTTCTTGATGTTTTGATGGCACAACTCTTGGCCTTTGAATATTTGGAATTTACAAGAACCCATCAGAGATGATTTTCATTCTCTCAGTTTTCCCTGTATGGATGAAAGGCAGCCAGGTCTAAAAGTCTCGTGCAGCATGCTTCTGACTTGCAGGCAGTGTGGCTCTCTGAGGACCCTGTGACAGACTGTTTTGGTGATGATGTGACCAGACACTCTACTGGACCTATGGAGAGCAGCTACAGGTATTACCACTCTTAGTGAGCTGTTACTGCTCACCAGATTTTTTTTTTTGTATTATCCTCTGTGGCGGACAGATGAATGAATTTTTTTTGCCTTAAACATTTCTTGGTGCATGGGGTGCAGGCAGGCCACAACCCCGAACAAGCCATCTGTCCCTGGCGGAAACAGGACTGGGCTGCTGCGACCCCCGAGATGGTCTCCCTGCGACCACCCGGGACACACCGAGCCTGCGCTGAACGAGACCACAATCGGGCAGAGACTATGGGATCTGGACTGTAAATTATTGTCCGTTTTTAGCACAACTTCTATAAAACCTGCTTGGCATGAGTGGCTAAATTTGCTGAAGCCTTAGGCTGCACTCCCTAGTACAGTGAGAAAGGGCCCCAGAGCTGGTGCAGGCGGGAATGATAAGGGAGTTACCAGCAATTTGCATTCCTGTGCACTGCTGAAACAGTGCTAATTGCTGGAGTTATCACCTTCTTTGTCAGGACCTTGAGAGCTAACGGCTGGAGCTAATGGCTGGAGACACACCTGTCAGCAGAAACGGCAACAGTAAACGGCCTACCTAGGGACAGCGATGAGACCCAATAAGGAGCAGGAGACCCCAGACCCAAACATTACTATTGGTCTGAACTACCACGTGAGGGGTGGGAAAACTTAATTTGAAAAAGCTATAATTGCGGAGGGATTTCTTTGTTTGGCCCCTCCCCCTCTCCCTCCCCCCCTCTCCCTCCCCCCCTCTCCCTCCCCCTCTCCCTCCCCCCCTCTCCCTCCCCCCCCTTCCCCCCCTCTTCCCCCCCCTTCCCCCCTCTTCCCCCCCCCTTCCCCCCCCCTTCCCCCCCCCTTCCCCCCCCCTTCCCCCCCCCTTCCCCCCCCCTTCCCCCCCCTTCCCCCCCCTTCCCCCCCCTTCCCCCCCCTTCCCCCCCCTTCCCCCCCCTTCCCCCCCCCTTCCCCCCCCCCTTCCCCCCCCCCTTCCCCCCCCCCTTCCCCCCCCCCTTCCCCCCGTCTTCCCCCCCGTCTTCCCCCCCGTCTTCCCCCCCGTCTTCCCCCCCGTCTTCCCCCCCCCTTTCCCCCCCCTTCCCCCCCCCTTTCCCCCCCCCCTTTTCCCCCCCCCTTTTCCCCCCCCCTTTTCCCCCCCCCCCTTTTCCCCTCTCCCCCCCTCTCCCCCTCATCCCTCGTCGGAGGCACCCAGCTTGAGCTGTGATTCAAAGGGAGTCAGCGGAACATCATCGGCCTCGGAGTGGTGGTAGCTTGGTTCCTCTCTCCTTTTCCAACTTTTCTCTATCTTTCCCCCTTACCCATTACCCTTGCTCCCTTTTTCCCTTCACCTCCCCTTCATCTTCCCCCCCCCCCCACCTTTTCTCCCCACTTCGTGGAAAATAAAGTTAAAAGGTTGTACGATATTTGACCGGTTTTAGTGTCTTAATCTCGTCCTTGGGACGTAACGAAACCCTCCCGATATTGGATCGGGACATCCTCTTAGATTACTCATAGAACAGAAAATATAAGCATCCCCTAAACGTTTAAGTATTGGGTCAATTCAACTCCCCATTGGCAGGTTACAATAACCCTGCTGACAGTATGCTCAGGTGGCTGAGGAGGGCTCATTTCTTTCTGCAGACTCTGTTGTGGAAACAGTCATTTGCAGCAAAAGACAGAAACATCTTCAGCCAGTGCAACTGTTTGCTGATCACGGTGTGTCTGTGGCCTTGGAGTCACAGGGAGAAAATTAATGAGCAGTATAGAGATAGCTTATGGAGGGGAAAGAACCACGTGTCTCTTACTGTGGGAAGCTTAAATCCCCAACAGATGAACCAGCTGTTGCAGAACTGTTCATTTTTTAGCTAGTCCCTAATGAAATTAAATTCACCCTTCATCTGCTGCATAGTACAGGCACAAGTCCAGCTTGTATGATTTTGTTTCTTTTTTTCTTTTTTTTTTTGGCTGAATTACAAAGAGGTTTCTCCCTCATGAATTAGATTTTAATTGGGTTTTTATAATCATCAATTATTTGAACTCACTTCCCTACAGCTTCTTCTGAGAAGGAGATTCAATATAGCAAAATGATTTGTTTGTACACACTACTTATTCTTGAGGTTTATTCTTGCTTACACTTCTATATGCTGTAGATGATTACAAGATAGACACAGTAAAGTCTTTAAATGTAATGAAGTGCCAGGATCTCGTTTAAGCTGGTTACATAGGTTTATAACAATAAAAATAACCGTTTCACATGCTTTTCCGTTAGTTCACAATCCTGTCTATTGCTAAGAAACACTTTGATGGGGCCTTTGAACCTTCTCAGCGTTTTTGTCTTCATAGCTTACTACCTTGCTGAGTCATAGGATACTGCTGTTGTGCTAGTGGAATTTATGTTCCTTGCTGAAAGTAATGAAACCATTGTGCAGGGAAGTAGCTAATTCATTGTTTTTTTGAAGGATTATGAATTCCTCTTTAATATTTCTCATTTTATTTAAGTGTCTCATTTAAGGTGCTATGTAGTAGAAAACAATGTGCACAAGACAAAACGTCAAGATTTCAACCCTCCCTACGTGTGGCATAGGCTTGGGTCTGTGCCATAAACATATATGTCTCTTCATATTCCCAACTGCCTGCATGCCATCAAACTATTCGTAGACTCCAATGTGACAGTCTACTTCCTTGCTGTGAACCAAAATGTTTGGTGGTTGCTTTTTCCTATCATTTTTTTATGCTTCAGATATAGCATGTTTCAGGATAGTTGCAGGAGCAAAAGGACCAACCAAACTGTCAGAGGGAACAGTTTCTTTTAAATACTATTTTGCAGACTGCAACTGTAACACAGTCAAACTGGTAGCTGTTAATTGACAGTCTCAGAAATTGGTTGCACTGAACACTGCATTTTTAACTGCATATGGAATACGATATAAATGTAAACTATATATAATAAGTCAATATTATAGTATAATGACCAGATTTATTTTTCCTCTCAAATTATCTACATATACATATATATTCATCTATAGTGTTTATTAAGAAAGCACATGCATAGTGTTTGTAATACCATCATCTGTTTAGTAAAATATCTGATAAACATTGCAAAGTTCAGCACATATTGACCTAGAAATACCTCTGAGAGAATATTTACAAATTGTGATGTTACTTTTCCAAATCAATGAACTTCAAAATCAGTTCCAAAAGAAACAGTCTTATTTCTTTTCATGGAGGAAAAGTTCTCCACTAAGAAAACTAAATCAGCCAGGAGCTGGATGATAATTCGAGAGGAAAAATAAATCTGACCGTTATAGTATGATGTTGCCTTATTAACTCTATCTGTACTGTGATTTTTTGCTCTTTTCTTTCTCAGTTATCTCAACAGGTGCCTTTTTTCTAGGGCTTTATACTTTAATATGAATACACTTTTATGTGGCCGTAGTTGTGATGGGAACACATGCTTATCCAGCTTTATTGGCATCTGAAGATTATCCTTTGCATATTTTGTATATTTTGTCTGTTAATAGTGGGTCATACCCTCCGCAGGTGGAAAGTGGCATGGCTCCTTTGAGTTTAATAGAGCTGTGCCAACTGATGATTTATTCTGCTGTTTCATTTCATGTGGGTTTTGAGTACTTCTGAAAACATACCAGTCTCTGAAAGGGTTGTCCAAAAGCACACAGAAGAATCAGAATCTGTTTCTTAAAATGAAGATTTCTAAATATACCAAAGAAATCTCGGGACGGTAATCCCTAATGCTCCCTTGCTCCTGCAAACTTTAAGTTATACCACTCCGCTGTAAGGCTTGATAGCTATTTGTTTGAAAAGTTAAGTCAATCTTTAAAATGTGCTTAGCTTGCCATACTGAATGTTTATTTTCAGACAGCTAATGTTGATAAAGAAGAGAAAGAAAGCTATAGCACAAAGCTTGGATTTCTGTAATCTTAGGATGTTTGGTGAATATGTCTACAACTTTCAAATTGAACTGCAGACAAATAATTTTGAGTGGCTCTTAGAGCTATATGCAATATTAGGAAAAGGTCAAAACTATGAAATTTAGCAATGAAATTCTTGCTTCCTTCATTTACAGAGTACCACTGCCATAAATAATCCAGTATTTACAAGCATTCAAATTAAATTTATAAATATATAGTTGAAGTTTAAAACCTGAGAGTTCCTCCTTGGTGAATAGCTGAAGAATACTGCTCAAAGGATGGAAAAGGCACTTAATCTGACTGAACAGTGGGCTGAGGCATTGACTTCAGACAAAATCAGATCTGAAACCAAACTTTGCAAGATATCTCTGGATATTCTGGCTCAGCTAATTATTCAGACACATTTCAGTCATGAAAGTTAAATCCAAATAAATGATGATCCAAAACTTTTGAGGGCAAGGAAGATTGAAGTAGAGTAAAATCTGACTCAATGTTTTGTATTTGTATCTACCAAGCAAATATTTTGATAGAGTCAACAGTTTTCCTTTCACACTCCATAATGGCTTTCTGTTAAAAGTAAAATAATTAGCAAACAGTTTTCTTTAGCAAGGAGCAAACATTCTACCATGCTGCTGTTGCTTCTTATTGCTGATGTGTGAATATCATAGTCTATTTGATTAGATTTTTACTAATCCTCTGTATGACTTACTAAGGCAAAACCACAGAATCACAGAACAGTTGAGGCTGGAAGATACCTCTGGAGATTATCTAGTCCAACTCCCTGCTCAGAGCAGGGTCAGCTACAGCAGGTTGCCCAAGACCTTGTCCAATCGGGTTTTGAATATCTTCAAGGATGGAGACTCCGTAACCTCTCTAGGCAACCTGTTCCAGTGTTTGACCACCCTCACATTAAAAAAGTGTTTTCTTCTATTTAAGTGGAATTTCCTTTATTTATGTTTGTGCCCGTTGCATTTTGTCCTGTCACTAGGCACCACTGAGAAGAGTCTGGCTTCATCTTCTTTATTCCCCACACTGCACCTCCCCCAGTAAAGTATATATACACACTGGTAAGATTCCACCCCCCCCCCCTTCTTTTTTCCAGGCTGAACAGTGCCAACTCTCTCAGCCTTTGCCCCTGTGAGAGATGCTCGAATCCCTTAATCATCTTTGTAGCACTTTGCTGGACCTGCTCCAGCATGTCCCTGTCTCTTTTGTACTGGACAGCCCAGCTTTGAACCCAGCACTCCAGATGTGGTCTCACCAGGACTGAGGAGAGTGGAAGGATTACCTCTCTCAGCCTGCTGGCAATGCTCTGCCTAATCCAGCCCAGGACACTGTTGGCCACCTTTGCCATGAGAGCATGTCGCTGGCCCATGGTCAACCTGTTGTCCATCAGGACCCCCAGGACCTTCTCCACAAAACTGCTTTCTAGCCACTTGGCCCCAAACCTGTACTAGTACAAGGGATTGTTCCTCTCCAGGCTCAGGACTGTGTACTTTCCTTTGCTTAACTTCAGTAGGCTGCTGTTAGCCTATTTCTCTAACCTGTCGATGTCCCTCTGAAGAGCAGCACAAACACCTGGTATGAACAACTTCTCTGTTTTGTGTCATCTGAAAACCTGATGATGGGGTGCACACAGTCACATCATCCAGCTCATTGATGTTAAACAGCATTGGCCACAACTATTGATACCTATTGATATCAAACCCTATCAAAAGTAGATATCAACTGGTATCCACTTCAATACCTCTTGATCTCGAGAGGAATCGATGCCTGTTGATTTCTACACCTATCAATAGGGATCAATATCAGTAGGCACCGATACTTCTGGATCTCGAGAGACATCTATAGCTTTTGGTCTCGGGCCCATTTTGCTATCTATTGGCATCAACTGATATTGATATGAATACCTCTCGATCTGTGAGAGGCCTCGATACCTGTCAAGTTGCATATCGATTGATAGAGAAAGAAATCCACAGGTATGGATGACTATTGATACCTGTCAATATCGATCCCTATCGATAGGCATCAATACATCTTCATCTTGACAGGCATCTATAGTTTTTGGTCTTGGGCCAGTTTTGGTATTGGCTGGCATTGACCAATGTCATCATTGATACTTCTTGATATCAAGAGTCATCAATGCCTGTTGATTTCCAGACCTATCGAAGGGGATCAAAATCCATTTATACTGATAACTGTTGATGCTTCTCAATATCCCTGCTGCAGAGTATGGAGGCACTCATCTGCTGACCTGACTTGCTGTCTAAAGAGGTTTGCTGCTTGCTGGAGGCTTGAATCTGGGATGCCATGGAGACACTGCCAAAGCTTATCTGCCCCTCTCACTGTTACCCTCTGCTACTCTTCTATGTGGGCACCAATGATATTGTCAAGGGTAACTCAGAAAGCATCAAATGTGACTACAGAGCTCTGGGGGCAGTGGTCAGTGGTATGGGGACCAAGATGGTTTTCTCCTTGGTCCTGCCAGTGAGGGGGAAGGATGAGAGGAGGAGTGGAAGGATATTGTGGGTACAATAATTGGCTGCGCAGCTGGTGTTGGCAACAGAGTTTTGGTTTCTATGACCACAGGACCCTGTTTGAAGATTCGCATCTCCTTGGGAGAGATGGGATTCACCTCAATAAGTTGGTCACAAGCATCTTTGCCAACAGGATGGCCAGGTAATGAGGGCTTTAAACTAAGAAAGATGAGGGAAGAGGAGAGTTATAGTGACCACACAATCCACAAAACAGGGCTTAAGTGGGGATACCTCAAGCATTTGCATGTGGTCAAGGAAGAGCCTACAAGATAAGACTTGGGGGAAACCTTTTGCACCTCTTCTTGGAAATCAGCACACTCAGATGCCTCTCTGAAGTGCCTGTAAACAAATGCATGCAGCATGGGGAATAAACAAGAGGGATTAGAGAACTGTGTGCAGCTGCAGGAATATGATCTCATTGTGATTACAGAGACATGGTGGGATAACTTGCATGGCTGGAATGCTGCCATGGATGGATGCAGGCTCTTTAGGAAGGACAGACCAGGAAGGCAAGGTGAGGGAGTCACCCTATATGTGAGAGAGCAGCTGGAATGCATGGAGCCCTGCCTAGGGGTAGATGATGGGCTGGCTGAGAGCTTATGGGTAAGGATTAAGGGGTGACACTGTTGTGTGTTTGCTACAGGCCACCTGATCAGGAAGAAGAAGTAGATGAGGCCCTCTACTGACCGCTGGAAGTAGCCTCACATTTGCAGGGCCCAGTACATGTGGAGGACTTTAGCCACCTTGATATCTATTAGAGGAACAACACAGCAAGGCACACACAATCCAGGAGGTTCCTGGAAAGCATCAGTGACAACTTCCTGATGCAGGTAATAGAGGAGCCAATGAGGAGAGGTGCTCTGCTGGATCTCATACTTAGAAACAAGTAAGAGTTGGTTGGAGATGTGAAGGTTGGGGGCAACCTCGGCTGCAGTGACCATGAGATGGTGGAGTTCAGAATCCTGAGGGGAAGGAGCAGGCCAAAAGTAGGATCACAACCCTGGACTTCAGGAGAGCAGACTTTGGCCTCTTCAGGGACATGCTTGGAAGAATTCCATGGGATAAGGCCCTAGAAATAAGAGGGATCCAAGAAATCTGGTTGATATTCAAGGATCACCTCCTCCAAGCTCAAGAATGGCCCATCCCAATGAGCAAGAAGTCAAGCAAGATGAGCAGAAGACCTGCATGGAAGAACAAGGAGCTCTTGGCAAAATTCAAACATAAGAAGGAAGTGTACAGAAGGTGGAAGCAGGGACAGGTAACCTGGGAGTAATATAGAGATGTTGTCAGATGTATGCAGGGATGGTGCGATGAAGGCCAAGGCCCATATGGAGTTTAATCTGCTGAGGGATGTCAAGGATAGCAAGAAGTGCTTCTATAATTACATCAGTAACAAAAGGAAGACAAGGGGTTAGTGTGCGCCTGCTGCTGAATGGGGCAGAGGCTCTGGTGACAAAGGATGCAGAAAAGGCGGAGATACTGAATGCCTTCTTTGCCCCAGTCTTTACTGGTAGGACTGGCACTCAGGAATCCCAGACCCTGGAGACCAGCAAGAAAGTCTGAGTAAAGGAAGACTTTCCCTTGGTGAAGGAGGATCCTGTTGGGGATCACTTAAGCAAACTAGACACAGACAAGTCCATGGGTCCTGATGGAATATACGCATGAGTGCTGAGGGAGTGGATGGCTGTCATTGCAAGGCCACTCTCAATCATCTTTGAAAGGTCATGGTGATCAGGAGAGGTGCCTGAGGACTGGAAGAAAGCAAATGTCACTCCAGTCTTCAAAAAGGACAAGAAGGAGGACTCAGGAAACTACAGGCCAGTCAGCGTTACCTCGATCCCTGGAAAGTTGATGGAGCAGCCAATCCTGATCAGGAGTAGTCAGTATGTCTTCACAAGGGGGAAATCATGCTTAAGCAATCTGATAGCCTTCTATGATGGAATGACTGGCTGGGTAGAGGAGGGGAGAGCAGTGGATATTGTCTACTTTGAGTTCAGTAAGGCTTTCAACACTGTCACCCATAACATCCTCATAGACAAACTGATGAAGTACAGGCTAGATGGGCAGACAGTTAGGTGGATTGAGAACTGGCTGAATAGCAGAGCTCAGAGGGCTGTGATCAGTGGCACAAAGTCAGTTGGAGGCCTGTTGCTAGTGGTGATCCCCAGGGGTCAATACTGGGTCCAGTATTGTTCAACTTGTTTATCAGTGATGTGGATGTAGGGACAGAGTGCACCCTCAGGAAGTTTGCTGATGATACAAAACTGGGAGGACCGTCTGATACACCAGAGGGCTGTGCTGCCATTTAGAGGGACCTCAACAGGCTGGAGACATAGGCAGAGAGGAAACTCATGGAGTTCAACAAAGGTAAGTGCAGAGTCCTGCACCTAGGGAGGAATAATCCCATGCACCAGTACAGGCTGAGAGCTGACCTGCTGAAAAGCAGTTCTGCAGGACCTGGGAGTCCTGGTGGACTGCAGGTTGACCATGAGCCAGCACTGTGTCCTTGCAGCCAAGAAGGTCAATGGTATCCTGGGCTGCATTAGGAAGAGTGCTGCCAGCAGGTCTAGAGAGGTAATCTTCCCCCCCTACTCAGCCCTGGTGAGGCCACACCTGGTGTGTGGATTGGTATCAAGAGGCACCAATACCTCTCCATCTTGAGAGACATCTAGAGCTTCCTGTGTCAGGTTGATTTTACTCTCAGTAGGCACTGACTGATACTGACATTGATACCTCTTGATATTGAGAGGAATTGATGCATGTACATTTCCATCAGTATCAATAAGAATCAATACCTCTTGATCTCAAGATAGCTTTTGGTCTCAGGAAGATTTTGCTATCGGTAGGCATTGACACCTATCAACATTGATACTTCTTGATATCAAGAGGCCTTGATGAGCATCATTTTCCATATATATCACTGAGAATTACATCTATAGATATCAATCCCTACTGATAGGCATCAATATGTCTCAATTTCCATACCTATCAGAAATCATAGATATCAATAGGTATCAACAGTTTTTGATAATTATTACTATTGATTCCTATCAATAGGCATTGCTACCTCTTGATCTCGAGAGGCATCTCTAGCTTTTGCTCTCAGACTGGTTTTGCTCTCGGTAGGCACCAACAACAATCAACACTGACTGTTTTCAGTATTGAAAGGCCTCAATGAGTATTGATTTCCACACTTATCACTAGGGAATGCTGTCTATAGATATCGATTTTTGTTGATAGGCATGAATACCTCACAATCTCGACAGGCATCTACTGATTTTGGTCTCAGTTGTTTTTGCTTTTGGTAGGCATTGATGACTCTCAATATCGATGCCTCTCAATATTAGGAGGCAGCGATGCTGGTCAAGTTCCATCCCTATTGATGAGGATGGATATCAATGGGTATAGATAATTATGCCTATTGATAGGTTTGCATACCTCTTGATCGGGAGAGGCATCTATACCTTTTGCACTCAGGCCAATTTTGCTATTGGTAGGAATTGGTGACTGTACACATTGATACCTCTCGATATCAAAAAAGTCCTCAATGACTCTCAATTTCCATCCCTATCAATAGGGATCGATATTGAGAAAAAAATGATACCTATCAATACCTACTGATATTGATCACTATTGATAGGCCTTGATACCTCTCGATTTCAACAGGCATCTCCGGCTTTCACTCTTGCACAGATTTTGTTCTCTGTAGACATCGATGACTGACAACGTCTTCTATTCTTGATATTGACAGACTTTGATGAGTATGCATATCCAGATGTATCATTAGCAAACGACATCTATCGATATTGATTGCCATCGAAAGACATCGACACCTCTCGATCTCGAGAGGCATCTAAAGATTCTGGTCCTGGACTGATTTTGCTCTTGGTAGGCACTGATGACTAAAAACACAGACTGTTCTCCATATCGAGAGGCCTTGATGACTATTGATTTCAAGACATATTGCTAGATAATGCAATCTCAAGATATCCATGCTTGTTTGTAGGCATGAATATCTCATGATCTGGAGAGGAATCTATGCCACTCAATTTCCATTCCTATCGATAAGGATCAATATTGAGAAAAAACCTGATACCTCGGGATATGTATCCATATCAATATCTATTAACAGGTATGAAAATCAAAGGCATTGATGGCTCTTGAGATAGAAGAGCATGGATGCCTATTGATAAGGATCGATATCGATAGTTATCAATTGTTATCGATGCCTATTGATGTTAATGCAGAGCAACAGGGATAGAAATTGAGAGGCATCAATTCCTCTTGATATTGAGAGGTATCAGTGTTGATATTGGTCAATGCATACTGAGAGCAAAACTGGCCACATAGAGAAAACTGCAGATGTGTATCAATAGGGGTCGATATTGATAGGTATCAGTAGTTATTGATATCTATTGATGCCAATCCCTGTCAGTAGGTATGGAACTTGACAGGCTTCGATGCCTCTTGATAGTGAGAAATTTCAGTGCTGATATCGTTGATCCCTGCAAACAGCAAAATCAGCCCCAGACTGAAAACAGCAGTTTTCTGTTGAGACTGAGAGTTATCAGATTGAGAGTTATAGGCATCGATACGTGTCAAGATTGAGAGGTATTGAAGGCTATTGCTAGGGATGGATATCGATAGTTACTGATTACTATCGATACCTATTGATCGGTATGGAAATTGATAGCCATTGATACCCATAGAGGTCTATAGGTACAGATGCCTTTTGATAGGGATCAGTAGCTATAGATGTCATTCCCTATCGATACATATTGAAATCACTATTCATCGAGGCCTCTTGATACTGAGAATGGTCAGTGTTGATAGTCATCGATGCCTACCCATAGGTAAGTCAGCCTGAGAGCCAAAGATGTAAATGACTCTCAAGATGAAGAGGTGTCTTAATATTGATCCTTGTCGATAGGTCTGCAAATTGACAGACATCGATTCCTCTCAGTATTGAGAGCTATCAGTGTCAGCAGGCATTGATGCCTATTGAGAGCAATATTGGTCTGAGAATGTTAGTGGCAGATTTCTTTTCAGACTGAGATTTATTGGTGCCTATCCATAAAAACTGATATCTATAGATGTTTTTCTGTAGTGATTTGCATGGAAATCAGTACTCATCAAAGCCTCTCAATATTGAGAACGGTCAGTGTGGATAGGTGTCGATGCCTACTGAGAGAATAGGCCCAAGACCGAAAGGTAAAGAAGCCTCTTGATATTGAGATGTATCAATGCCTGTCGATAAGGAGAAATATCTATAGATGTCATTCCCTATAGGTGCATACTGAAAACAATACTCATCAAAGCCTCTCGATGCTCAGAATGGTCAATGTTGATAGTTGACGATGCCTACTGATAACAAAATTGGCCCAAGAGCATAAGCTATAGATGCCTCTAGAGCTTCAAAAGTATTGACAGAGATTTATATCAATATGTATTGATAGTTTACAATACCTATCAGTACCAATCCCTGTCGATAGGTATGGAAAACATCAGTGTCTCTCGATATCAAGAGATGTGTAAATTGACAGGCATCGATGCCTCTCAGTGTCGAGAGGTATCGATGTTGATAGGCATTGATCCCTACAGATAGCAAATCTGGTCTGAGAGTGAAAGCAATAGATGCCTGTTGAGATTGAGAGGTATTGATGTCGATCAATAAGGATCAGTATCTCTAGATATCATTCCATAGCAATAGGTGTGGATACTTTTTGAGGCCTCCTGATATTGTGAATGCTCAGTGTTGATAGTCCTCGTTGCCTACAGAGAGGAACATCGGTCTGAGAACTAAATCAGGAGATGCCTGTCAAGATCGAGGGGCTCTCGGTAGAGTTTGGTAATCGATATCAATCACTATCAATAGGCATGGAAATTGACGGGCATTGATGCCTGTTGACCTCAAGAGGTGTCGACGTTGATAGCTGCCCGTGCCTACCAAGAGCAAAATGGGTCTGAGAGCAAAAGCAACAGAGTTTTGTTGAGTTTGGGTGCTATTAATGCTATAGCTAGGGATCGATGTCTAGAGATACTGTCCTGTAGCGATATGAATTGAAATGCATACTTGTTGAGGCCTTACGATATTGTCAGTGCTTTTCCTGATAGTCGTCAATGCCTACTGAGAGTAAACTTGGTCCCAGAGTGAAAGGTATACATGCCTGTAAAGATCAAGAGGTATTGATGCCTATCAATGTGGGTCACTATTAACAGGTATCGATCTTACACATATCGATCCCTATTGATAGTTTTGGAAATCGAGAGACAGCAATGCCTCTCGATATCAAGAGGAATCTCTCTAGGTTGCTAGGAGTCAATGCCTGCAGACTGCTAAACGGGCCCGAGACGGCAAGCTGTAGATGCCTCTTGAGATCAACAGTTTGTGGTAACTATCGATATCAATCCCTGTTGATATGGGTGAAAAACACAAGACAATGATGTCTCTTGATATCAAAAGGTATCACTTTCCATAGTCAAGTTGCCGACTGAGAGCAAAATTGGTCTGCGAGTGGAAGAAGGAGATGCCGGTCAGGGTCGAGAGGTATCAATGGATATTGGCAGAGTTCCATATCCATAGGCATCGATAACTATCGACACCTAAAGATATTGATAGCTCTCGATAGCTATGGAAATTGATAGGAGTCAATGCCTGTCAAGATGGAGAGCTATCAATGCGTATCCATAGGGATCGCTGTCTAGGGATGTCGTTCCTGACCGATACTTATGGAAACCAGTACTCATCAAGGCCCCTGGATCCCGATAACGGTCCATATCGATAGTCCTCGGTGCGTGGGTTACCAAGAGCAACATCGTCCCCAGATTGAACGCTGTGCATGCCTCTGGAGATCGGGAGATATCGTTGCCTATCGATAGAGATCGATAGTTATCGATACTTTTTGACATCTATCACTAATGATAGGTAGGGAAATCGACAGGCGCCAATACCTTTTGCTGTTGAGCAGTCACTATCGTTTGATGCCTACTGAGAGCAAAGCTGGCCCAAGAGGAAAAGCTATAGATGCCTCTGGAGATCAAGAGGTGTTGATGCCTGTCGATATTGGTCCCTATGGATAGGTACAGAAACCAGAAGGCATCGACGCCTCTTGATATCGAAATACATAACGTCTACCGATAGAAGAATCGGTCCAAGAGTGAAAGCCAAAGGTGCCTCACAAAATCGAGAGGTATTGATGCCTAAAAATGGAGATTAATATCGAGAGTTATTGAGAGTTTCCGCTATGTTTTGATACCCATCTCTCGCGATAGGTGTGGGAAACAAAAGACAGTGATGCATCTTGATATGGAGATGTATCAGTGTCGGTGGCGGAGATGCCTCACCAGAGGAAAATGTCCGCTAGCCAAAGCAATTGGCCTTTGTTGCGATGAGAGGTATTGACACAGGTCGCTATCCATAGAGGTCACTCCCTCTCAATACAGAGTCTTGGAGGACTCTTGATGCTGACAATGGTCAATGTTGACAGTTGTCAGTGCCTACCAATAGCTAAATCAGTCTGAGAGAGAAAATTATACATGCCTTTCAAGACCAAGAGGTCTCGGTGCACAGATAGGGTGTGGGAAGTGGCAGGCACAAATGCCTCTCGATCTAAACAGATATCGATGTCAATAGGGCTTGATGCCTACTCCTAACAAAATCATCAGAGAGGCATGGGGTGCTTTTGGTCTGTGCGCCATGTTGCTCTTGGTAGGCCCCGAGGGCTGTGGACATTGACCATTTTGGGGGTGGACGCCCTTCCTGAGGATGGATTTGCATACGTGTCACTCGGGAATGACATCCATAGATATCGAATTCTCTCGCTCTGGTTCGATAGCTCTCTATCTCGAGAGGCATCCATGCCTGTTGGTTTGCATAGCTATGGATCGTGCAGGGATGATGCTGGGAAGGCCAAGCCCCATATGGAGTTTAATCTGCTGAGGGATGTCAAGGACAGCAAGAAGTGCTTCTATAAATACATCAGTAACCAAAGGAAGACAAGGTGTTAATGTACGCCTGCTGCTGAATGGGGCAGAGGCTCTGGTGACAAAGGATGCAGAAAAGGCAGAGATTCTCAATGTCTTTTTTGCCTCAATCTCCATTGGTCAGACCAAGCATCAGAAATCCCAGACCCTGGAGACCAACAAGAAAGTCTGGATAAAGGAAGGCTTTCCCTTGGCCAAGGAGGATCAGGTTAGAGATCATTTAAGAAAACTTGACATCCACAAGTCCATGGGCCCTGATGGGATACACCCATAAGTGCTGAGGGAGCTGGTGGATGTCATTGCAAGGCCACTCTCAACCATCTTTGAAAGGTGATGGTGATCAGGAGAGGTGCTTGAGGACTGGAAGAAAGCAAATATCACTCCAGCCTTCAAAAAAGGCAAGAAGGAGGATTCCTGTACTACAGGCCAGTCAGACTCACATTGATCCCTGGAAAGTTGATGGAGCAGCTTGTCCTGGATGCCACCTCTAAGCATGTAAAGCATAAGAAGGTGATCAGGAGCAGTCAACATGGATTCCCCAAGGGGAGATCATGCTTAATGAACCTGA
This sequence comes from Dromaius novaehollandiae, assembly GCF_036370855.1. Lineage (NCBI taxonomy): Eukaryota > Metazoa > Chordata > Aves > Casuariiformes > Dromaiidae > Dromaius > Dromaius novaehollandiae. Next base: position 110,588,556 of record NC_088098.1, read on the forward strand.
TAGCCTTCTATGATGGAATGACCATCTGGGTAGATGACAGCAGAGCAGTGGATGTTGCCTACCTTGACTTCAGCAAGGTTTTTGACACTGTCTCCCATAGCATCCTCCTGGGCAAGCTCAGGAAGCGTGGGCTAGCTAAGCAGACAGTGAGGTGGATTGAGAAACGGCTGAAAGGTAGAGCTCAGAGGGTTGTGGTTGGTGGTGTCAAGTCTAGTTGGAGGCCTGTAGCTAGCGGTGTCCCTCAGGGGTCAGTACTGGGTCCGATCCTGTTCAGCTTATTCATCAATGACCTGGATGAAGGGACAGAGTGCCTCCTCAGCAAGTTTGCTGATGATACAAGCCTGGGAGGACTGCCTGATACACCAGAGGGCTGTGCTGCCATTCAGAGGGACCTTGACAGGCTGGAGAGCTGGGCAGAGAGGAACCTCATGAAGTCCAGCAAAGGGAAGTGCGGAGTCCTTCACCTAGGGAGGAATAGCGCCATGCATCAGTACAGGCTGGGGGCTGCCCTGCTGGAAAGCAGCCCTGCAGAGAAGGACCTAGAAGTCCTGGTGGGCATCAAGTTGACCAATAGCCAGCAATGTGCCCTTGTGTCCAAGAAGGCCAATGGTATGCTGGGTTGCATTAGGAAGCACATTGCCAGCAGGTTGAGGCAGGTAATCATCCCCCTGTACGCAGCCCTGGTGAGGCTGCATCTAGAGTAATGTGTCCCGTTTTGGGCTCCCCACTACAAGAGAGACATGGAGCTACTGGAGCAAGTCCAGTGAAGGGTTGCGAAGATGATTAAGGGACTGGAGCATCTCTCTTGTGAGGAAAAGCTGGGAGAGCTGGGACTGTTCAGCCTAGAGAAGAGAGGGCTGAGGGGGGTCTTATCAATGCGTATAAGTATCTGAAGGGAGGGTGTAGAGAGGATGGGGCCAGACTATTCTCAGTGGTGCCCAGAGATAGGACAAGAGACAACAAGCACAAACTGAAACACAAGAAGTTCTGTCTGAACATGAGAAAAAAATTCTTTACTGTGAGAGTAACAGAGCACTGGAACAGGTTACCCAGAGAGGTTGTGGAGTCTCCTGCTTTGGAGATATTCAAAAGCTGTCTGGATAAAATCATTGGAAACATGCTCTGGGTGAGCCTGCTTGAGCCAAGTGGTTAGACTAGATGATCGCCAGAGGTCCCTTACAACCTCAACCCTTTTGTGATTCTGTGATAATTCCCATACTATAATGTGTTGTGGCCTTGATGCATCTTTCAGTGATACCTAAAGCTGAATGAATCACAACTATGTCTTCAGCAGTCCCATCTATATCGGGTATCAAAAGTAGTTGAACTTCACCAATAAGTAGGTGTCTCCTTTGTTGCTGAAAACTTCTCAGGAGTTCGGGATACTTTACACATATTTATGTGTCTTCATCTTTTCTCTTGATTGCTGTAACATGTTTGACTCAGGTGAATTAACAATTGGATATGTCAAATAAAGTTGTAGCAGCATTTTTCAGTTCATCACAGTATATCATTTAGTATCTGATTTAGCATTTGATTTAATATTTGATCATCTGCTGTCCTTCACCTATTTCAGACAGTAGATCAGTCATATAAGCACATAAGCTTTGTCATTTCAGATCAGATTTCATTTTGAATGTGAAATGTGCACATTAGTATGTCCTATCTCTGCACCACAAATACTATCCAGGATCAGTTGTTTAGTGCTGCACCTGACAAACTATTTGGTCATAATCTGTTATTCTTTCAAGAAGAAAATATGATAGTGGGTGTTATAGGCAGGCATAGAATCATTGGGCATTTCTTAAAATTCCAACTACAAGTTTAATTTTCTGTAGCAAGGATCACTACAAGTGATGACAAACTGAGGTCTATTTTGGAGTTTAGCTGTTGGTTCTTGAAATGGCTCCAGACATTGGACTGGGGCCATCAGAAAGAATCCAGCTCAGAAATATTTCCCTCTCATAAGCTTTCTGGCGTGGTTCACAGGCTTTTTGGGAAAAAAATAAGGCCCTGAGAGCTGGAAGACTCTGAAGAAAATAAGCTCCTCAGGTGGTGCTGGAATCCTCTGTAAACCACACAGACCAGTTATATCCTGTACTTGCCAGAAAGAGAAAGATGGAAGCAATAGTGAAGTTAAGGTGGCCCTGTTTATGTAATGGGGGATAACTCCAGAACTTGAGTGAAATATCTCGTTTCATGGTTCCCCACTGGGCAAAATTAGAGAGTAGACTTGTTCTGAATATAGGTTGTCAGGTATATAGGACTGGAAATGTTACCTTTTCATATATGTTGGTAGACTTGAAACCAAAAATGTTCTCTGAGAGGACCATCAGGGCTTCTGCACCTTGATAATACATTGCACAGATCCGATTATGAAAAATATCATTAGGGCACATCTTGCTGCTCCAGCAGAGCACATGTAGTAGAGGCCCAGTTGTGCCTCTTTACCCCCTGCTCTTACCACGCTGCTGACCCTGAGTGTTTCGGCCCATAGGAAAGTTTAGTCTGTGTAATGAAGATTTAAGATCACATTGCCAGATCCTGGATTAGCCGTATTGGATATTGACTAATATTACCAATGATGATGATGTAAGGAGGATTGCTACCCTTTTGCTTCCTGGGGTGGGCAAAGAAAGGTGTGTAACATCTCTTTTTATCATACTGCCTATAGATTGCAATCTAAGGTGCTGCTCAGAAAAACAATGCCACTGAGCATGTGCATGACATAGTTATTACAGGGCTGGTATCCTGATATTTAGTGACACTAGGATTTAATGGCCATCTTTGATTTGTCTGAAGCATGTTTGCTGTAAATTTCAAGAATGACCCCTTGCTGTCATGTTAATAAAATTCTTGTCTGGGTGTGTGGGAGGGGCAAATGGCTAGAGAAAATTGCTAATATGCTAATCTGAAAATGTAACACATCTGGAAAGAAAGCACACCCTTCTATGACAACTCTTTAACTACTTTTTATTCCTATTATAATATTATATTTTCAGATTAGCATATCTCACTTCAACTGTGATGAATCCCAAAATGTGTAAAGCTTTATAATTGTTTATTATAGCTGTTTTCAGCCAAGCCTTTTCTGATTGTAACTGCTATTTGTATAAAAAATATGTAACTGGGTTAATTTACCATCTGTAGGGTGCCAGTAATCTAAAAGGAATTTGCAACAGCCTACCAGTTATTGAGGTAAAATGTATATTGGCTTTAATAGGAGTTCTGACCTGAGTTAACCATATTGGGAATTGGCTCCTTACTATTGTGATATGTTATAATGAGAAAAAGTGAAGATACCAAAATATAGCATCCTTATATTACGTTGCTTCTTACATTTCTGAACCACAGCATGAAATAAAACACACTTTTTTGCATCCAGGCCAGGTATAATATTGAAGCAGAGCTGTGTGAAAAGGGACTAGATTGTCATCATTTGCACAGAAATCCTGTGGAAGAGGGAAAAAATAATGCTGTGTCAATCAAATGTGCTCTAATCATGTACACACACACACACACACATACACATATTTGTATGTATGTTTGTGTTGATTAGAAACTTGGGGGGGGATTATACATTTGCCTAATATCTAGAAACTGAATGAAGCTTCTGTGCTCAGATCAACAAAAACAAGGACATGTAATAATATTAATTAGCAGAATGAGAGAAGCTGTAAGAATTTCCTACAGGATTATGCACGAGTTTTTCTTGTTTGGTATTCTCTTGTTGTCTTCCTCCACTCATAAAATTAAAGTAACTACTGTTCAACAGCAGCATGAGGTTTTTGTGATCTCAGTGGGTAACTTAACCTGGCTGAAGCCACCAAATCTTCTTCTAATGAAAGGTAGTTATTACAGTCTAATAGAAGAGAGTAGCTACAGAACTTTAGGATTTCCTTCCTCCTTACCTTCTGCAGTACAAACAAATACTTTTGCTTTTAGTGTATTTTGTATTTTGTTGCTGTTTAATTTGTAGTTAAATTAATTTTACTGACAGAATTTTCTCTTGGTGTTTAGGTCAGGCAGGCCAAATTTTTATTCAAATTCTTAGTCTTATGTGAAATTCCTGGCAAGGTAAACAACACAATATATTTTCAGCAGCCTGGGAAATAACCTATTAAATAATAAATGCTATAGATACATTCAGAAAGTGTTATACCAGAGCATATTTTTCTTTTTTTTTATTTTCCCCCTTTTTCTAAATTCCGATCTGCAGCCACAGCGCAATAGCATTGTTTGTCAGTTTGCACAATCTAAATGAACAGTCCAAGTTCACTGGAGAAGGGGCATGCTTCCACTGCAGTGATTAAGTGACTATCTATAAACAAAGGAGTCCACAACAGGAGAGCGTCTCTTGGTTTTAAAAAGGCTTAGAAGTAAATGATGGCTTTATTACGGCGTCTGATTTTTTTTTTAAGTTGAGAGGCATTGCAATTCCCCAGCTGTGCAGAGCAGCCTATTGCTTCTCTACTCTGAGGCTGTTTTGAACTGCTTTGCTAGCCAAAGCCTTTGAGAACCCTACTCTCATCAGATCTGCAAAACAGCCTTCACTGGAAATAAGATAGTCAGAAAAGAGATGGCCTCTCTACTTCCTCCAAACCCTATATTGCTAATGAACTGATAGGCTCTCCCACTGCTATTTGCTACTGAAAGCTCTCTGAAGGGTAGAAGTTGCCACTGGAGAAAGGACATCTGGATGGTGTCAAAGGCTTCTGCTGTTGCAGGTGAGGTACAGCAGGGCAGGCACTGGGGAAAGGAAGATTTGTTTGATTTGCAGATTTGCTTGTTGGTGCATTATGCTTGCACGTATATGACAATTCTTCAGAAAGGAAGAAATCAACAATGCTTATTGATAGAAGAGCACCTCAGCTTGTCCTTTTGTCTGCTTTTGAGGCTTTGAAATGATGCAAATGGAAATATCTATCTCCTTAAAAGCTGTGCAAACCTGGCAGTGAAGGATGTGTTTATAGGAGATCCTTGCACAGCAGAGAGTACTCTAGCAATTCCTTCATCATCCTAACCCTTCATGATTAGGAAAAAGAACATGCCTGAATGTTGCTTGAGTATGCCTGCTGCCTTAATAGTCTTCTGTGCCATATGCTGCATGCAGAAATTGGGACAGTACTAACTGTTGTCAAGGAGCCAACCAGGCAGCCGAGATGCAGGTGGGGAACACGGATTTCTCTAAGTCTCACTTGGCAAAAGCTCAGGTTTGAATTCTGCATCTGTAAAAGCTAACACATAAAAGTCTGAACACAGGTGACACACAGCCTTCAGAATGCAACAGAATATGCAATTTACAAAAGAAGATTTCATAATATTTTTATGGCGGAAGGGTCCTCAGTGAAATTAAGGTGCCAGAAAGCTAAATATTTGTGCTAAATATACCTATAGTAGGATACTACCTCATCCCCAAGCAGTTTGTTGGTAGAGAGACAAGATGCACAAAGGCAGTCTTTTGACCTTGTTTAATAGATTTGGAAATGAGAAGATCAAATAGTTTCCTCAGGAGTCTCAAAGGTATTTCAGGGGGAAGTGAGAACTGAACTCAATGCAATCGTCTGAAATGGGTTCCTTGACTCTAAGGTCATCTCACTTTTCCCTCCCCTCCCAGATCTTTATTGTAAAGAGTAAAATCAGAAAATGCATCACTGTTTGCATTTCAGTATAAATATTCCTACAATTGTAACCAGAGCAGTTGCTTGATATAGTGCTGTCCATTTTTGCAAATATGCCCCAAATTTTTTCTCTGCTGCAGGCAGTTTTGTTCATGGTGTATGAAGCTGCAGCATTCATACAGTTGTACTGGAAGGAAGGAGGGGGAGGGAGCCTCCCTGCTGTAGCTGGAACTGAAATCATTTATTCATGGTAACATTTTCAGAGCTTGTAAAATTCCTTGTCATGCATGCATTGGAGAGAGGTTTTAAAAAATCAGAAAATAAACAGAGTGCATGATTGTTAAAGGCTGTATAATCCCACGATTTTTGGAGAGATTCTCAACTTTGGGGTTTGGCAATAAACAGAGGCATAGCATTTGCTTTCACTCAACTGAATCACAAAATTCTTCCCCCCCTACCCCGTGCCAAAGGTACAGTTGGCTAATGTATTAACTTTGCAACAAATTATATAGTGTCGCTATTTAATGAACTACATTAGAGTCTCTTCACTACTGGGTTCCTTATTCTTATATTTCCAGATCTTATCGTTACAGAACTGAGGGTTTCACTTTCAGATGAGATGGTTCCAACTTAACTACAAATATATGTACTGCTAACTTTGTCTAATGGGATATTGCCACCAAATGTTCAATAAAGCCAAACAGGACACTTTTTATTTAACTTGTTGCAGTACTGGTCCCTTTATAAAGTTAACATAATACTTACTGCTATGAAATCTGTTTAGTTTTGCACATAGTGGACATCACTTTCATTCTATTAAAAGTGCAGGAAAATAATGCCCATAGATTCTAATGACTCTGAACAAGCATCCAGGCTTGAATGGGCATTACCTCTTCATACTGAAATGGCTTCTTTTGCCCATATGCTGCAAATAATATCCATTCTATATAGGTACTATGAATACATCCAAATGCACAGCCGTAGTTTTACGTGTGTGAATGAGCCAGAGAATGCATGATTAACCAGCCATTGCAAGGTGCTGTGAGAATACATACTCTGCGAAATGTGTACCTCAACATAGTTGTCAAAAAAACCCAGATGTATTTTTAAAGTGTTTTCAAATATTTATGGTTCCTTGGGGGACCTGTAAAGACCATTCACTTTCCAGAAAACAGACCAATGTAATGTGAAGAAAAAATTGTTTTCTGATCACCCAGCTGCACCAACCAACTAGGTAAGATATATTGATATTACTTGCATGTAAAGTCCAAGAATTATTTTTTTTCTTGGTATGTGGGGCTTGAAATTTTGTAGTGGAATATAGCAAAATCCAAATTTTTCACTGGAAAGCTGCATTTGCTTTGCAGTCCTGTAGTGACTGAGGTGACACAATTAGAAAATGTTTCACAGCTTTCCTTGAAGTAGAGATAAACAACTTCAGTTTCTAAGTCTCTTGAGCTCCCTTAGCTGTCTCCAAATGAACAAGTCAAACATTTATATATCTCTAATATGAGCAAAGTCTTCTATGAATCAACTGTCTATTTCACAGAGCATACTTGCATTTGAAAACAGTAAATTAAAGCTATACACGCTACTCTTCAGAGATGTGTGTATGGGTGTTTGGGAATACACCTTTGTACTAGTCATGGAAGTAACCATAAAGACCTATTTTCTTTGATTTCAGCAGCTGCAGATAAACACTACATTTCTGAGGCATTCTGAACAGAGGATTACAGTTATTTTATTGTTTGAAATGAAATTCAAAGAAGTTTTTAAGTGCTCAGAATGGCAAATCTGGTAAACAACTTTCCTGTCCATCACATGCAATAGAAAGTATACTCATTTGTCGATACGGATGTTGACGCAGTCGAATACCTAAACAGCATCAAAGTACTTAAGTGGCTACCAGCCATTTTTTGACTCAACACCATGATAAGCAATGATATTGCTGCAATTTACTGTCCCTTACTGACTTCCTCTACACACCACCAAAAGTATTAAATTCCCATTTATAGGGACCTTTTTCTCTTTCTTTTCAATAAGTTGTCACAGTAATTCATACATGGATTTAACTCTTCAGTGGCATGGTATCAACTTAGTGGGATTTAGTTTTATAAACCAAATGAATAATTTCTTCCTCTCTCCTAGGAAAATTAGGAATGGTGACATTGTCCTGTTATCCAGTTCCAGTGGATTGCATCAGAATAAATATTCACAAATCCACATTATGCTCCTGTACCAGTATTTCTTTATAGACTCAGTCATTCATTTCAGAGCACTAAATTTAAGCACAATATACATTCTGATATAACTATTTTCAAGGATTTTTGTTCTTTTTTATTCCACATTTTATTCAGGCAACTAAGTTTTGGGTCTTTTTGTTAGTAAATTTGAAATTATTGGTGCACATAATTTATTCTGAAGTGCTTTTTAAGTGTGTAGTGACTCTGTCTTGCTTTAAAAATGGGGCCCTGAGACAATGAGAAATTGAGGGCCTGGTCATACTGAACCAAGCAATGTGAGGAGTATATGACTGAGCTAGTGCTGACCCAAGGTGGTTTGTCTACCTGCTTGAGCGCAGCACGGCAAGAACTTGTCAGGCCCTGAACCCAGCCTAAGGTGCTGCCACTGTGTCAGCATGTGTTGGCTGAGCTAGCAGGTCCTAGAGCTGGCACAAGTGCTACTAACACAGGCTGCTCAGCTGCTGCCTAGGATGCAGTGTTGACACAGTCTGTGTGATTTGCTGGAGGACCTGCAGGAAGTCTGCAGGAAAGTCAGCAATTGAGTCCAGTTCTCTTGAGTTGCTCTTACAGCGCATTGACCTCAAGACCATCCTTTCCTTCCTTTTATGTTATGCTTAAATATCTCCTTTTCTTTAGTGAGTATTTTTCTTTGTGTATTGAGATAAGTACATTTTATTCGAACTACAGATAATTCATCAGTTTTGCTGTCTGATACCATTGCTGTTGACATCTTTGCATGAAAGACCTACCCATATTCATCTCTCTGGAAGTTTTTTATTGTTTTAGCAAATGTATTGGTTTTCCACGTATTCTTTTGAAACATTGGAGCGCTATCAGTGGGTGCAGGAAAACCGTTTTTTGCTGAAGTAAAGAATAAACATTAATATAAGCTCTGGTAGGTAAGAGACCCATTCCACACTTAGGACAATGTCACAGATAATGTAAGAGTCAAAGTGAATTTTCTAACATGTAGAAGCCAGGACATGGCCTATATCTCATTTTCAGTCAGAGATTGCATTCATTGTAAGCAATTCACTGGTTAGTAAATATGGTAATAGTAAATGCACTTACATTCTGCAAAGGTTTGAATTGTACTCCCAGTGCCTTCCTGTCATGAACATTGACAGGTCTCAAAATACAGACTTGGCCCTATCCTTCACTGGGATTTGTTTTGAGCTGTTCATTATAATATTGAAAGTCCAGTAGAAGAAGTAAGAGAAGTTTTTTACTGAATTAGGCCTGATTATCACTAATAAATATTCTCCTTACTTTCAAGAGAATGATAAAACAATACATAGCGGTAGAATGAAGGGATTAAGTTGCTTGCCTTGAACCATGTGAAAATATCGAAAATAGCTGTCATTTGAGGGGGAAGGAAAAAGCATGAGAACCACTGCACATGTTCACCCTCCATACAGAGTGTATGTCTTCCTTTTTACTCAATGAGCTGTCTGCCTGTTTTCACCAAGATAAGCTGTCTGTATAAAAACACAATCATAGAAAGGTAGCTATTCTGTGTGGAAGGTAAATTCTCTAATCACTATGGTAGAAGAAATTATCAGAATATAAATGTCTGCATAATTACATAGATTTTGAGCAAACAGAAAGGAGCATTTAGACAAAACGTGCATCATCAGAAAATGTGAGATAACTTGTAAAAATGAGCACGATAAAAGTGTAGTTTGGACATTTTCCAAACAAATTGCTATTATATTTTGCAACCTCTCAAATATTTTTACACATCCACTACTGCAGTATACATTTTCCCCTTATAAAAGGAAGATAACAAAAAAAGATAAAAATGTTTTTTACATCTAAAAAATAGATTAAAGATTTTTAAAAGATTTTTAAAAAGAAAGAAAGGATATCTACTGTTAACTATGTGCTCCCAGTTTATGCTGGTCTTTTTTGTCATTTTCATGCACATAAGATGTCATTTCAGATGGATTTATATAGGGTGCATTCTAGATTTCTTTATATGTAATTTGCACTGTAAAGAAAGCACAAACACTTAAAGAGAACACTGTATTAAGAGAATAAAATAATTATGTCCTACACTTTTCCAGCATAAAGGTTTTACATAAAGCTTTAAATCTGCTTATTTTAAAGAGGCAGGGAAGGAGGAGCTGCAGTCAGTCAGTGTCTAACAGTGGTCTCTGTGCCACCATGCTGTCTTCCAAAGGAAAGCGACAAAATGGGGCCACTTTCTTTTGTTAGCGTACTAGTGCTTGCCTTGCATCAGTGCCACATTTTAACCACGTGTGCAGGTCCTTGCAGAGAAGCAAAAGGGAATATCACAAGGCCTCCTTTGGAATTTTCTGCATGAATCCGCATACAACTACTCCTCTTGTGCCTCCCCAAAAATCTGTTGTACATGCACTGTGCTTTCCTCCAGGGAGTGCAGTAAGACATTCTCCATGCAAGCCACACACATGATCAAACCACATTTTGAATGTGTGGTACAGCTCACAAAAATGAAAGCCATGGAACTCTCACCCTCAGCATACTGGCAATTTCCCTTTGATATTTGCAGTCCAAACAGTAAGTCTGAAAGAGGCTTCAGAACAAAGGTTCCAGCCTCTGATAACATATGGAGACCCTGTGTTGCATAGAGTAAGTTGGATAATGTTTAGTGGGAACATTTATTTATTCACAGAAGTAGGAGAAAGGTGAGGAGAAGAAATTTGCCTGTCAGGGAGAATGAGTGTTAAAGGGATTATATGATAAGGTTGACATTGATAGCAGGTACAGAATTTTATGACCAACGAGATCTCTTTCTATCTTGTACTCTTATGTAAGTGTCAAATGGAAATAGATTTCAGAAAATGTTAGGGACTATTATATTTGATCTTACCTTGTCTGTCATGTCGAGTCTATCAGGTAGTAACTTTCTCTTGTTCTATGTTTTGCATGTGTTTCATAGGTTGCATATCATAACAAATTGTTCAGGCTGAGGATTCCATATAGAGACTCCAAAAAATGAAAACTAGCTTTTACTGCACTTCCTTTTAAAATCTCACACTAAGCTTGATCACGGTCAATGAATGGAAATTGGACTGCAAAAAAAGTAATAATTTGCTAACAGTAAATAGAAATGTATATCTAACTGTACTTAAAATTCCAGGAACACATTGTAGCCATGTTCAAGACTGATTAGAAGGGGATGCCACGTCGAAATTTTGCCAGATATTTGCAGGATGAATGACTCCCTTTCTGTCTCATGCACACAACACACCGAGAAGCTGTGCTGCATACTGCAGCAATCTATTTCAGCACGAAGAAGCTGTCAGAGATAAGGAGATACGTAATATTATAACCATTATTTATTTTTGATTAATGCAAGGGAAAAATAGCCCTTTCAGTTGCAATTTGCATGCAGAAAAGCATTCATCTTACAGAGTCCAGATTGCCTAGTGTATTCACAATGTATTAGGAGTTAGCTGGTCTATCAGCTGAGACAAATTATTACATTGGCTTCCAGTGGTACCAGTTTTCATTACAGAGCAGACATCCAAGTTCTTTCCTATTCTGTTTGCACATCCTTATTTCTTTGCTTTTCCTTTACTCTTCAGGGTCTCTCAGACCAGGAGGTTGGTAGGTTGAATATGTTATCTTTTAATGTTTAATTGCTTTAATGTTTTAATGTTTGCATGAAGGAGCAGCAACTAATCAAATAGTTTTCCTGATAATTTGTTAATTTTACACCACACCTTGTTGCCAGAAGCATATCTTTTGTTCATGAACCAAAATTTCTTCTCCTCAAACACCTTATGTGTCTATCTTCTCCTTAGATTACAGCTTGGGTAGGCAAGGGGAGAAAGAAGTTTTGAGGGTTTTTAAAATTTATTTTAACTCCCTAATGCACAGCAGTGAATCTACTGGCTAAGTAAAAGAAGAAGTCCCAGAGACACATTTGCAACCCTGCATTGATTTAGTACAGGATTTCAGAATAAAAGAGGATAAAGGTGGAGAGATGGGGAATATGTAGGGCTATACATCTACTGTATAGTAAAGATGGCTCAGAAAATGCTCTCAAGACCAGATTCAGTGGCCTGTGGCATTGCAAACCTGTGAGCACCACTTCAGACACAGCCTGAGCTTACCTATTGGATCCTGTAGGACCCTCGTGCCCAGGTTTGCTCCAACGTGTTAGTACCTGTCCTGCAGGATGTCCCTGGGTTTGCTCTTTCTGCCTCAAAAACCTTCAGGCTTTGTGGTAGGGAGGGATGTGGGGAAGGGGGTTTCATATATTTACTTAAATATATTTTCTTATTAAATTGGCACTATCATTGGATCATCAACAGCAGGAGTCCCTCCTCACTGTAGTATAGTCTCAATGAATGAGCAACATCTGTACTCACATTGAGTAATGCTGCCCTCTTACTAGAACTTTTGTAAGTGTATAGCCCTAAAACTGCAATTGTCTCTGTATGGCATCCTTCCTACAGATTTCCTTGGCTACCCAGGGGTTTCCATGTGGCTATGAAGTACAGCTGTGTAATCCACTATATGATTAGAATGCTACTCTGTATGAATGAGAAAGGCCAAGTCTTGCCCTTACAGTGTATGTGTATATATAAATACACATGTACATGCATGTGTATTTTGCAAGAGGTGCTTTCACAGATATTTTCCTTACTTAAGCAGTGTGTTCCTCTCCTCCACCCTCCCTGCCCTCCCTTAAAAATCACTGTGGTTCAGTGATGGCTTTTATTTTTAAAGCTGTATTTACATTGTATTACTCTGAGGGCAGTGTTTCTTGTACCTTGTCTATATTTGAAGAGCAAGCAGCAGGCATCACTTCAAGTCTAAATAATGGCAGTAATCATTTCCAGCAGACAGACAATCTCTTCCTGGCTAGCTATAGACTTACTCTTCAGCCAATGAAACTGGCAGTCCTGATATTTCCTGTGAGCTTGGCACAGAGTTAGGATGCTTGATTGCATTCTAGATGCCAATTTATCAATTTATTCCTTAAAAAGGTCTGATTTTGTTGCATGTGAAAATATATATTTATCTATTAAGGGAACTACAAGTAGAATAAAACAGGAAATATTAAAGCATGGCATGACATAGTGAGATACGGGGTTTCTTAAAGAGTAGCAGTAATCTTAGTAAAATGCAGATGCAGTCATGTTCAAGGAGCACTGTGAAAAGTGAAGAAAGGAGCAAGGTGAATAAAAAGATGGGGGAGCTCTTTGGTGGAAGAATGTATTTAAATTCGGCAAAGACATAATGTGGTGCCTGTTACAATTGCACAACTTTGCTTTCAAAATGTAAAGTCAGTGGGTGGGCTGCTTTCATGCCTGGTGTAACTCCAGGGAAGTTGGTAGAATTATACCCATTCTGAAATTAGCTCTGCACAAGCAAAATAATAATCTATAGATGTCAATAAACTACAAGGGATGTTATTATGAAAAATAAAAACAAAAAGCATTCTTGACCATTTCCTTATAAGTGTTTCAAATTCATTTTCTGAGAACATTCACAGTGATTATGTTTTGGTCATAGAAAATAAATACCTCATAAATGCATATTCTTGTAAATTTTGGAGCTCTACTGGAAATCTATCTGACTTCTGTCTTGTTGCCTAGAAAAATGTCAGTCTTTCTATCAGGGAGCTGAAACATTATTATGTAACAAAAGAAACCAATTCCCACACACTGTCAGACTTCTATTCTTTCTTTGTACAGTATCTAGCACAATGAAAAATCTCATCCGTGACAAAAGGTTTGTGCCTATCACACAGATAATAATGAGAGAAGACTAGGAAGCCCTATTCCAAAACATATCTTATCAATAACTGAAATGTGCAATATAGAATAATCCAAAAAATTATAAGAATCATTTTATAACAGTGAAACATGAAATGAAGAACATTTTGCATAGCAATATGCAGGTGAAAGTGTGTCAATATTGCAAGGAAAAAGGAAGAACTGCACTTCTTTGTATGTGGGTGTATTGCTCGCAGTTTCCTGTAGTATTGGTTGCTAATGAAAGAAAAAATGGGGATTTCGCTCTTGAAGTTTGTCCTCATAATCAGCTGAGCTCAGAGGAGATTAGTACCTGCCTCTACTCAGCACCTGTCCATCTGTACCTGGAATAGTGTCCAGTGTTAGATGCCCCAGCAAAAGGGACACCAAGGAACTAGACAGTGAAAGCAAAAGGCTCTCAAGATGGACATAAGCTAGAGCACTTAATACAGGGGGAGGCTGGTGAAGCCATGCTTGTTCAGTGCAGCAAAAAGGAGACTTAGGGGTGATTAATATCAGTCTACAATTTCTTAAAGGGCAGTTACAAAGTTGACAGAGCCAAACTTTTCTCGATAGTGGCAGAAGATAAAACAAGGGGCAATATCCACCAGTTCAGGCTTGGAAGGTTCAGCATGGACGCTGGGAAAATCATCCATCTTCACCAGGAGGGTAGCACCACAGTGGAAAGGTTACCCCAGGAGATCATGAAATCTCCATTCTAGATTTTCAAGACTCAGCTAGACAAAGCCATGGATGACCCGATCTAGTGCTGGCAATAGTCCTGTTTTGAGCAGGTGCTGAGACTAAATGACCTCCAGAGGTCTCTTACAGCCAATACTTTGATTGTATCATTCTAATATCTTTTTGGTTTGGTTTGGGGTTCTCTGTTTGTTTTTTCTTCTCTGTGTTTCTTCAGCCCTAATGAGTCTTCTTTCATACCCTGCTCTTACAATGCTATGGCTTAACATTTCTCCATTACTTTTGAACTCTCTGGAAAACAGACCACAGAATGAAACAAAACATTTCCTTGCTCATTGACTTATCCTGTGTCCATAAGAATTTCTCACAAATATCAACAGGACACAAATACTAATGAGAAGATCTAAATGGTGAGCCTGAGTAGATATTATCTTCAGCAGGATTCAGTTTTTACATATTCTGTATAAGCAATCAAAATTTTCCAGTTGTGTTTCTTATTTTATTCTGGAAAAGGGACAGAAAGGAGAGAGGAGAAGGGGTGGTATCACAGAATCACAGAAGGGTTGAGGTTGGAAGGGGCTTCTGGAGATCATCTAGTCCAACCAACCCCCCTACCCACTAAGGTCACCTAGAGCATGTTGCCCAGGACCCTATCCAGACAGCTTTTGAATGCCTCCAAGGATGGAGACTCCACAACCTGTTCCAGTGCTCAGTCACCCTCACAGTTAAGAAGTTTTTCCTTATGCTCAGATGGAACTTCCTGTGTTTCAGTTTGCACCCATTGCCTCTCGTCCTATCATATCTACCTACCTATCTTGTCCTATCATAACATAAACCAAATTCTAAAATGCTTCCCAAAGCTATTAAATTTAATGCTGATTTATAATAAAGAGATACTCAGATGGTTTACATATATACAGACCCTTATTTATGAGAAATCTGAATCAGATTCTGGACATGACACATGGCTTTGACCATACCAATAGGTATGTTCCTGTAATCCTGTAGTTGTCCTTTACATATGCAGGTCATGCTGTATAATGGTTCTAGAAGAAACTCAAGCTCATTTACTTGTTTTTGTTTTGCTTCTGTAAATGATATATAATTAAATTTTCCTCAAACACATCCATATGTGCAACTCATGTTTTACAGAATGTGTATTACTATTATTCACTTGAAACATTCCTAGGAGAAAACTTTGCACTCTAAATAACACTGCTGTTTTCATTTATTGTGAAGCAAGAGGTTTTTCTTGAGAAGAAACTTCCTTTTAAATATAGATTCCTAATTGTGTGTGATACTCCTAAGGGAACTCGTTTTTAATTACCCTCCAACTCCCTTAGCTTTAAAGATAGCACTGCTATTACCTAACTAAAACTTAAGTAAAGGTGAATGATTCAAGAGACAAGGATGATTTTCAGGAAACCAAGAGTGTCTTTAGTCTGGCTAAATGTTCATCTTTAGCCCTATATATCTTCTTTTATTGAGGCTCTACTGAATCATCTTTGTTGCTCTTCTGATATCAAATGTCTGTGTTTTGTTTTGTTTCCTTTTAAAAATAATAATATGTTCAGACATCTTTTTCATGTGCTCATCATTCTTATTTTCATTGTAAATGGTTGGGCTTTTACCTCTTCATCTGTCTGATGAGTAGCGTTTTGGAACTGATTAAATCCAGTGTAGGCCAGCCAAGCTTCAGCATCTCTTATGTTTTTTGGACTGGATGTTACTGTCACATTTCTACAGACTAAAGAATTTTAAAATGGTCTTCTTGTGCCTTTGTGGTTTAATTCCACAAAGTTGATGTCTTTCCCCCACTCCTACAAAACCAAGAAGATGTAATGGAATTCAGCATGGTGCTGTATCAGACCTCTATTTATTAGCCAAATCCTTTAAAAATATCATTAGCATTTAGATTTAAGATGAAGGGGAGGTTCTATAATTAGCAGAGAGGATGCGTATATTCGATACCTTGATTTTAATTTCCAGTCCCAGGCTTTCTGCTTCACTCAGCAAAGGGTATAATATAGAGAACAGGCTCATATTTTAATGCCCTGATATTCTCTCTCTAGCCTCAGATAGGTGGTTATATTCACCTACACCATCTAGTATCCTAGCCATTCCTCTGGTCAATTACTTCTCACTGCTCAGAATTTTGTTACTGGTGATTTTTCTTAGCTTTTACATGGGCAGTTAGAACTGGGGACAGTCATGACTCCTTCATTGCTTTGGACATGAGTTCATCACTGTTGGAAATAAAGAAATTTATTTTTCTATTTGTACATCCATTTTTACTAGTCTTTTTCACCACACTGGTATATCAAGTTATTGTCACTTCTAAATTTTAATACTGTAGTATAGTCTCTTAAAATGACATACAAAGGCCATAGACCCTAGAAAATCTGGTCTGTGACTACTTGGCCTGTTGAGATTATTAGTGGTGCAAAGGAACCATCTCAAAACCCCTTGTTTTTTTGTATGCTAATGAATGTAACTGTAGGAACTGACATTGGTCTACAAAATAAGAATGTGGATGATGTAAAAGAATAAGAATAGGGGTGACATAAAAGATCTTCTCTGATTGGGATCTGGCCTGGCAACTGAAAATCAGATTTAAATCCTAACATGAAGAACATTTTCCTTTGTCTTTAGAATTCACTTCTCCAACTGGTTTCCTTTGGCCATGGCCTGAAACACACTCTGTCTGTCTGCCTTTTGGGGGGAAGGGGGTGCATGTGTGCGTGTGTGCATGTGTGTAAGAGAACAGGGAGGGAAAACAGAAGGTGTCAAGGAATTAATTGTTCATTACGAAGATTAACCCTTTGTCTAAATACCTCTAAAAGCAGACAAATGGATTTTTTCTGATCTTCTCCACACTGCACTGTATTACCCTGTAAAGTGGGTAGAAGAGCACTTTTGTTATCTCTAAAAAAAATAAATAGAAAGTTTGATAATAGTTAACAATGGCTGAGATGCAATGAAATATATTCAGTAAATGGCAAATTAAATTATCAGTAACTCTTAAAAATACAATAAAAAACCCACACACACCTAAATCAAACATTGAAATTACAATGACACATAGATCTGAATCAAAATCATCAGTCTGAATGCTCCTGATCTTTAGGAAAGTTCAATGTGGATTTGAACTTTGTGGCTTCCTGCTATCTCAATAAAGAGACTCAGCCAAACTTCCAGGCACTCACAGACACTGATTTAAATAAGTCTTCTAGGCATTCATTGTATGGCATAAATAAGCAAACAGTAAAAAAACTGTATTTTAGATTTCATTTATTTTTTAACTCCACAGCTGTGGAGTCAAATATTTAGCTATTCAAGATATCTGAGCTTTGAGACTTCAGCTGAATGTCCAGACAGGCAGTTACAACTGCCTTACAATATCAGAATTTTTTTCCTCCTGTTTCAAAATATTCCTATTTCTACCCTGTCTCCCTTCACCATAACCCTCCCAAGCAAAGTCGGTCAAGGTTCTCTGACAGTTCTTGCAAAGGACTAATGGACTTCCTCCAAGTACAGGAAAGGTTGATATAAGTTTTGTTGCGCCAGCCAGCTATGAGTAGCTCAGGGCAGGCTGAATCAGGGTTGTTTTTACCAAAGGAAAAGAAGAGGTGAAGGAAAAGTGTACAGATGCAACAGAGGGCTGAAAAGAGCCCTGGAGAGGCAGATTCGCTGCCTAGTTAGTGGTCAGTGAGATGAGAGGGTTAGTGCAATCACTGCTGTCCCTAGGAGGGACGGCTCCCATCCCTTAGCCATGGCTGCTTACACTTAGCAGCATGGTTCTGGCAATAGATACTATTAGATTTGGATATTTTATTGCTCTCTGAAGCCTGTTGACCTAGGAATCACTTATTTTATGCTGCCTAAAGCCCGTTCTGACCTTTCTGATATGCTGGCAGCTTGCCAATACTTGAATTGTTGAAGGAGTTTTCTAAATGCACAAAGAAACATGTGCTCGTATGGCCAGTGGAGTTACCATGATATGCATTTCTCTGCTTCTCTAGGTGGAGATGCACAAGGCTGGCAACTTGATGGTTTCCATCACTAGTAGCTTTTCTTTACTGGTAGTGAAAGATCTTTGAGCAAATCATTGTGGTTCTGCACTGAAAGGTTTGGGTCCGACCTCCTGGCTCTTTAGAACTGTAGCCAGGTTTTATGTGGTTTTCCGAGAACCTCGTATTGTGCTAAAACACTGACCAGTTGCATTATTATGGACAAAAAATTAGGCAAATTATGAACTCATCAGTGACCATTTTCTTCCAGGACAACTGTGAGAGGCCATAATTTCTCCTCCTTTGGTTTTTCTAGTATTTACTGAAACATTATAATTTCATGTAATAACGAGTAACCCTTTGGCAAACCTCACTCTTCTGCTCATTCTCTAGGTTTCCTTTTATTCAACTGACTGTCCACCTCTAAAATGCATGCTTGGGAGTTTTTATTGGATTTTGCTTGAAGATGGATCTACTCAAAAGGCAAATTCAAATGCAAGTCTTCTTATGTCTCTTACACTGCAGTAGGAGAGTTCTACCATTTTCAAAGTCTCTTAAGGAGCAGCTAGAGTGTGTGTTTCAGCTTTGGGGATAGAAAGCTGGAATTTCTTGTTGACTAGATCTTGGTAAAATTAGCAGCAGCCCTCAATAAAATGTAACTGACAGGTTTTAAAGCTAGCAAATTGCAAAGCAAATGCAAAAAAAGGCCAAATCTTATTATTTTGGCATCTCAAGCTGCAATTCAAATCATCATATCAAAATGCTCATTTTGGATCACCTGTCCTCCATCTTCACCATAGGCTCAAAGACTGTGCTAGCTCTGTAGCACCTGAGCACCCTGCATCCAGTTCCCTAAGCTGGGAAAATTCACTGGAAGTTTATCTCCAGATGTCCCTGCTAGAATGCCCTGACTGTATCTGCAATTATACCCTAACTGCTTGTTGATTGACATCTAAAGAGAAAAGTGGAAACATGAGCTTTTTTTGGTTATCACCAGCCAAACTGTGCTGCTTGTAGTTCTTTGGGCTACCACTGTTAAGTGATCCTGAGGAGCTTCTCAACACAAGCTCCAGAAAGCAGGATCCCACCATCATGGACAGCCCATCTACCTGCTGACTGATTATTTAAAAGCATACTTGGACCATTCTCCCTTTTCCCTAAGCAGAGCTCTTTCCCTGAAATATAATATAAGAATGGAGACGCATAAACTAGCGGAGCCCTTCCTATGCTTCTTGGGGGATTTCTCTGGCCAGCTAAGTCAGCTTTATAGCTGCTCTTTCACTTAACAAAAGGGAAAGATATGTTGTCCTTTCAATTTTTTCTTGAGTTTAGGGAAATACAGGTACTCTGGGAGTCATTCATCTCATTAAATGGAAGATGCCTACATGTGAGCCAGTCCCGTAGGCTACTTTTACTAGTCGGTGGAGAGAAAGACACTGCCAGGGCATGAATCCTTTCATCCTAAGGCAAACATCTACAATAAATTAGTTGAATTATGTTTATTTCTCTCCATTTAGTACATAGGGAACTTCAGATATCTACACTGTAGACATCTAATATTAGGTGAGATGAATCCTTCCCGTGTATCTAAATAATGCTTTGAAACAGCACACTGTTATTTTCCAAGAAAACCTTCATGGTAATAGTTATGTTATTGTGAGGTTCATTATTTATTACTTCCAGCCACACTCTTAAAATCTTTCTGTCCCCTTTTTTATATTTTATATTGTAGTCACTTTTAATTTTAGAAATCTGCTGGTCTCTGGGGGGAACACATAGCTCACTGATGATGAACCAATAAATGTATAGTCCATACTGGTCACACTAGGATTCCATGAGCTTTGTGCTGAGAAAGTGAGTTATCACAGCTGTCACTTTGTGCCAATTTAAAGTGATTAGCTGTAGGTTGAAAATTATTGTGATATTATTCCCCTCTTAATAGAATGAACTCATCTTAAAATCACAGACAACCTGTTTTTAAGGATCTGAATAACAGAAAGCTCGCAAAGTGAAATTTCATCCCCACTTTCCCAAATTCCTCTTTGTTAAACCTTTGGATCTGTGTAACTTTCCTGGTTATGTAGCTTATTTAAAAATGCCCTACTGTGTTATCTGTTTTTCAGATATCAGTAGGTATGCTTGAGCACCCTTGGGGTTTAAATAGGTCTGAATAATGGAGAAATCAGTCTGATGTAAAAGCAAAAGGAGCTTACGTTTATGGTGGTAGCAATAATGATGGTACAACATCACACAGTGGCTCCTGGAAGCAGATAAATGTCGAAACAGCATGAAAAACTCCTCCTGCACACTGTTAAGACTGCCCAAATTCTTCCAGAATAACATTCCCAATCATTTTGATGACTTCAGAGCTAATATCCATGTTACTCCCTTCACAAAGAAGACTAGTTTCAGACAGGAACTAATTGCCCTGTCTAGTTTAAAACTAGAGAAACCATCTTTTGTTTTAGCAGATTCCTTCTACAGTATTTTGTTATTCTTGCCTGAAAACATGCTAGATATAAAATGGATACGTGAAAGGGTTAGCAATCTGAGACACAGCAGTGGACATTGTTGAGGTTGTAACAGCATATTTTGTTGCCTAAGGATGTGGGTGATGATATTTGGAGAGCTAGCACACCTCAGTGGAAATAGTGTGTACTACAATGAATAGCAGTTTTTAATTAAATAAATTTGTCCCCAGTGTTGCCTTAATGCAGCCTTGCATTTTGCCTACCTTTTAAAGTTTCTACTGTGTTTTTTTCATTTTTTTAAGCACTAATGGTTTCCATATTCCTCCATTTTCATGGCAAGTGAAGTTTGAAAATAGATTTATTTTTAACTGAATAGGAAGAGTCCCTTTAGGGGGATAACATCTAGGGCAATAGCAGTAGTCTTTCTGCACAACCTGCGTTTACTCAGTATTCTTTCAAAAGCAATCAATTCTACCAGAATGGTGATAGCAGTTAAGAATTTAATTTGTCAGAGCTACCTAGCCCCTGAAAACTCAAGACAAACTCACTGTGGACAGTTAGCACTTCTTTGATTCAGGCCTTGAATTCATGGGAAATGGAACTGACCCCTGACACTCTGCTCATGATGCTACTACTGAGATTGTGCTTTCCAAGGCTGCATTCTCCACTGCTGGTTTCAAAGATGATTTTTTAATGAAGTGGAGTGGAAAAGCCCACACCAAATAACCACATGAACTAGGAGGAAATCCCATTCCTGACCAAAAAAAGGAATTGGCGTTAGAAAGATATATTGAATTTGCTTTATGTGCTATCACCTTATGCCAGGAAAAAAAGGAGGTGGAAAAAGAAGAGTTCTTAGTACATCTGTACCGTGTTATGCAAAGATACTATAAAGAAAATTAATGGTCTTCGGTATGAATGGAGAGTTTTCATTCCCTTCCCATTTTCACAGTGAGTAGGGCAAAGAACCAACAAGTTAAAAGAGAATGTACATTTTTTTTCCTGAGAGGTTCATGCACACAATAATTATGTAGGTAGAGGCTTTGCTAACAAACTTTTATTCCTTTATTTTTTTTTTCTGACCCCTTTCCTCTGCTGTGTATTTGGTTTTCCGTTCAAGTTCAGCTCTGGTTAAGACTGCCGTGGTATTACTCTTCTGTAATAATATGTTCTGTGAAGTAATGAATGACTGGCTTTTTTTGACTTACTGGTACAGATGTATCTAGCCTTCCCTTCCCAAAAATCCTACCATATTGCTTTGCCCAGTGTATACACAAATTTAATGGGTCCAATGACTGAATTTTTTATTGTCTCAATTCTAAAACTCCAACCCACCAGTTAATATATAAAAAGAGATGAGCAGGGCATTTGAGGGAACCTTGTATTGGTAGTCCTGGACCTGTTCTGGAGAGAAACACAAGGTTGTGTGGCAGTGACACTGGAGCATACATTTTACTGATGTTCAGAGAACCTCCTAAGCTACTTGGGTATTTTTGAAACACCAAACTGTAGTGTAGCCAATGGTGCACAATTGCTTCTTCTTTTCTTTTTCCTCTGCTCTCCTCTGCTCTCCTCTGCTCTCCTCTGCTCTCCTCTCCTCTCCTCTCCTCTCCTCTCCTCTCCTCTCCTCTCCTCTCCTCTCCTCTCCTCTCCTCTCCTCTCCTCTCCTCTCCTCTCCTCTCCTTTCCTTTCCTTTCCTTTCCTTTCCTTTCCTTTCCTTTCCTTTCCTTTCCTTTCCTTTCCTTTCCTTTCCTTTCCTTTCCTTTCCTTTCCTTTCCTTTCCTTTCCTTTCCTTTCCTTTCCTTTCCTTTCCTTTCCTTTCCTTTCCTTTCCTTTCCTTCTGATCAATTATGTAAGTTCTTTTCCTGACACCAGAACGACAATGAGACCAGTGACAGTATGGAGTCCAGAAGGACAATGACATTTGTGACAGTACAGAATGATGTGTAAAATACAGATAATCTGCAACATGGTATGTAGGATCATCCGGTCAAACATCTGCCTTCACTTCTACAGTTTCAAAAGCTATTACTGAGAAACAGAGCCAGTGTCTCTCACCTGTTTTTTACTGTACTAAGCCATGATATTTTTTCTTCCAGTTTAACAGCCTTTAAGACAATTCCAACTTTGAAATCAGGGATAAAGTGTGGAGTAGTCAGATCTTGCCACACTTTTAGTTCCCATAGTTTGGGGCTGTGCCATCTTTGAAACAGTAAAAGATATCCATAATAGATGTGATTTCTAAGATCTTCTGTAGGAGTTCTTTTCAAAAGCTGTATAATTTCCATGGATGCCACCATACAATCTAATTAATCCTGATGGGTTGTCTATTGCACCACAGGATTCTTCAAAGGAAAGGAAAACAGCAAGGTAGATCATCTGAGCAAAAATCTTTTACTTGTTTAGGACAATGTTTCACAGAAGCTCTATCTGGGAAAGATAAGAAATCTCTTCTGAGCCTCCTTTCTTTTAGAACTCAAGTTGCTATAATCATAGAAAGCAGCTCTGTGTACTGTAGGTTTTATCCTTTCCTTTCTTTGGTGACAGAAGACATTTCAGCCCCACATTGTTGAGGTTTTTTTCCATTGAAAATTTAAATCATTTATATTGCAAGATCTACTGTAGGCACCAAGCGGTGAAGCAGCCCCAAGCAGTCACAGAATACAGTACCTGCAGCTTGTAAAAAGAATTATTCCATTCTACACAGTCAGAATCTTTTCATGATAAGATAGACAGTGGTGCAAAGAAGTTGATATCTACATCCACTCCATTAAAGTGAATCGGTTTCCTATTATCACAGTCCCAAGCTCATGGACCACATGATGGATCTCACTTGGTCTATCGTGTGTGCAACGGCATTATTTTTGACCTTGGCCACTGTGCTAACCCGTCTTAACTTCCCACTGCATCAGCTTTTTCTCAGGACACTTTTACACCTCCATAACTAGACTCCAGACAGCTTTTCCTAGTTAAGGGTCTCATGCTGTACTTCATCATGCCAAATAATGATATCTCAAACACATGAATGAGTTCTCCTCTTGCTGTGAACACATTAAAAAATGAATGTTTTTTCACATGCATCATGTTCCAAGCTACCATGTTGTAAGGAAAAGATGGCTGCTGTGAGAAACTAATGAGCTGATAGAAAAATCCTTGGGCATGTCATGTGGGAAAGGCATGGAAGCTCAGAATTGTTTCACACCATCATCCACTCATCCCTTAGAGCTATTGCCATGGTACTACTATTTTGTGCAGCTAGCCTCTGTATTTCAGTTTTGTCATCCTTCGTATGCACATGTGAAAAGATTTTTCCACTATTTAAGTGGATTCTTCATTTTTTATGGTCTACGAATTAGACAAAGCTATATGGTTTTTCCTTAAGATTGCTTTTCGACTGCAATTACTAAGTCTTTACAAAAATTACCTACAATATTCCTGTATCAGTCAACATTTTGCACAAGCACTACCCAACTTTGTTTCCTTATGTGACATTTATTCTTAACATCTGATTATAATTTTTATTAATAAATGGTATTAAGCCAGTTAACTTCTGGTTTTTGGTAGGCATAGTTCAGCTCTGTTTCCTCCAGTGGTTACCAACACATAATTCAGAACTCCAGTACTTAAAGCTGTTTAGGACCTAGAAGGAAGCTACAGCAAAGAAAAACTCACAGTCTGTGGCCTGCTAAGCCATGAAGCTCCTCAGCAACACACAGCTGATCTGTTAGAAGAGGGAAGGAAGTATGTGAGGAGTGGAACCAAAGCTATGTACACATTGGAAGAACTAATGGAAATATTTTGAAGTCTGTGGTCAGTAGAGCTGAAAGGAAAGCCAACTTTTTTGTTCTACTGAGCCCCAAGAGAAGGTAAAATTCTGTACCTCCTTCCTTCTTTTTTGATTTTCTATTATATGTTGGTCTCAGATACAAGGTAATGGCATTATATTGCTTACACATGTCAACTTAGGGTCTTGTTCCTCCCAAATAAACCAGTATTTTCATTCAAATTAGGGATAAATTGTTTTAAATAAAATGGTTGGATTTTACTTTGGCTAGGGCTTACTAATTGGAAAAGTACTGAGGCAATGAGAAAAGAGATTTGCATTTAGTCTTGACTCTGGTGAAATCCTTGATGCTGAATGCCAGAGTCCATCTCCTTTGATAGTTCTTTCTCACTTGTTCATAATTCTTTCCTGTAATTCAGCCAGTATCATTCTTGTGCCAAGCCATGTGAAAAGGATGAGGCAATATCTTTCCAGGCAGTGGCTATTATCACGGAGGGCTTCCATTGCAGGATAGTGACTTTGCACTTAGTAATAGCTGGAGAACCAGGACATGTACCAATGTACCTACAGTACATTGCATTAGTTTCTAAGCAAATGGGCTACCTTGTACAGCTAAATCTTCCAGCACAGGGATGTCTTAATGCTTACATACATACTGGGACAACTGAGACTAAAGGCAGCAAATATCTGGAACAGCATAGCCATAGGTCTGAATCCAGCACAATGAAAATCTTCTAAGTTGTGTTCGTGTTCTGGAGCACCATTTTTGGTTAGTAAAGCTAAAAATAGGTTAGCAAATTAAAGGCCTTGAAAAATGTTGCAATGTTGAATATTATTTTCTGAGTTCCAGGAAGTTTTATAAACCTTTCAAGGAAGGACAAAATTATGGTTTGATATCACAGTTCATAGTAGCTGAAATTTGAGAAGTCTCATTTTAATGGAAGTATTTAAAAGGGGCTATGGACATTCTCTTCAGGTTAACGTCAAAGTTAACCCAAGTTGCTCTGAGCTTTCTTTGTCTAGCTGGGTTTTAAATATCTCTGTAGATGGATATTCTACAGCCTGTCTGGTCACCTGTACCAGCATTTGACCACTGTCATCATGAATAATTTTTTCCTTATAGATAACCTCAGTCTTCCCTGTTACATCTTCTGTCTGTTGCCCTTTCACTGGGTATCTCTAAGAATACTTTGGTGCAATCTTTACCTATTAGGTAGCTGGAGAGAACGATTAGATCCCTTCTTGTTCTTCTGTTCTCCAGATTGAAGAAATCCAGCCATCTCAGCCTTTCCTCACATATCATGCACAACAAAATATTATTATGGAATAAGAGGAAAAAAAGTGAAAAGCACAGGAGGAGGGGAAGGAGAGGGAGCAGCAGATGGGGGAGGGGGGGAAGAAGCTGAAAAGAAGGCTGACTTGATGTTGGCAGAAGATAAGGAAGGGTAGGAACTGGGAGTCCTGAGGCAGAAAAGACGAAATGTGAGGAAAAGGATAACATGAAGGGGAAAATGTATTTTGCAGACCAGAAGAGGTCTTCGAAATAGAAGAGTTGTGGAGGTGGGAAATGACAGCTCCTCTGCCTTAGTAGGAGAGGGCAAGGGGACTGTCCCCTGAATAAGATGCTTCTGTATGTTTACCTAGAGCTGCGTTTTGATGTATAAGCTTACTGCTGACCTGGGAGGAAGGGGATGAAGAAAGGCTTTTGGTGGGGAAGATCTTTCATCAGGTAAACGGGCATGATTGGGAGAAAAACAAATGAGCTCTGGAGCCTGCAAACCAGACAATTCATTCATTTTTCCTGTGCACTTGTAAAGTCTACAGAAGGCTTTGTCTCTTCTGACAACTTTGCCACTCTTACATCTTTGCCATACTGTAAAAAACATATTGGCTACCGTAGAACCAGTATTAACTGTCAGACTCAGCACCTTTGCCCCAGGGTAAGAACAAGATATAAATTTTAAAGCACCATTGTTTTCCCATCAACCTTGCCTGCAGCATATTAAATTTGCAAGTAATACCAAATTGGGAGGGGCTGCAAATTTATTAGAAGACAGGATTAGAATTCAAAGTGATTTTGACATAGTGGGTAGGGTCTGAAAATAGTAGGCTCCTAGCTTTTCTGACCATAAGACCATTTTTCCATTCTCCAGCCTTTCACAAATTCTGTAATAGCCTGACCCTACTGACTATTTCAGTTGCTCTTGATTTATTCTAAAGTAGAAAACAATCAGGCTTACTATTTCTGAATTTTAGAGTCTCTATTTTTCACTCTTTATCTGGCTGGAAATTCATATTTATTAAGACAAAAGTAAAATTTACATTTGAATAATAAAGAAGTAGAGCTACAAGCAGTATTTCTGTAATCAGGTAATATAATCTATATATTTTGTTGTACGTTTGTTAGAAGCATAGTTTTTCATGTACCTTTGAGAGGAAAGGCAATACAGCTGTCCTCGGTATTTGGCCTTGGAGAGCACATTTCAAGCCTATTAATTCTTAAATTCCTTTGCTGCATGCTGCTACTTCTTACATATACTGTTGAGGAATGGAATATCAAATACACTCTGTCATTAGATAAATGCCTTGGAAAAAGCTGGCTACTTTTTCAGCAGCAAAACTGACTCATCGCTGAAAGAACTCCTCACCTTTCCATTTGACTGCTCTAGAGTTATTATTTGGAACTATTTTGTAATTATATTATCTTGATATTTTATTTTAACTTTCACAATTAACTCTGAGTGTTCTAACAAGGCAAAAGTGTTTATGGCCATGTCAGAAAATGAGTGCAGTTTTACAGATGACATTCTTTTTTCTATGACTTTTTCTAACTGTTTTTTCCATCCCTATTTTTTATCCCTTCTCTGTATCTGTCATTCTTAAAACAGGTTATTCCCACTGTAGAGGCATTAAATCTGTGTTTGCCAAAAAGTATTTTGGTGTGTAAATGGTAGTTTCTCACTGGTGTAAATGAACAAATGTACTAACCATGAATATACTTGTGGTTGCCGTAAAGTGACTAAAATAATGATTAGCTAAGATCTTAATTATTTCCAATAGTTTGATATGTTCATCACTCTCTCAGGCTGGAGAACAAAGGAATGTTTGAGGAGAACCACTGAAAAGAAAATTGCATTACTCCCTGTGTAACTATTTGATAAAATATTATTATGGCCATCTCTAAAGTAATCCCTCAATGAGTACTGAGAATGGTTTTTGTATGTTGGATACTGTCCAAACCTTTACCAGTGTTTACATACTTTGTAAACTCTTGCTAATACCCTAGTTACTTTGATAGTGTGCATCCAAGCATAATGTAATCCTTTAGGCTAGACCAATCATTAACAAATAATATGCTGTTCTATACCAAATCACTGATGACACTGATGATCACTGATGTTTGGTGATGCTTACTGTATTTTCTTTCCTCATTCTTGTTCTTCCTTTAGCAGTGCCAAAGCTCTTTATTTTCCATCAGGGTGAAAAATAATTCTTTTGTATTTAGAAAAATGCATACTACAAGTGAGTTCCTCACCAAAAAATAGAAGACTATTTAGTAGATAAATAATGGAGGATGTTGTACAAGATAAAGAGATTCCTGTGCTAAGAATAATCAAGCTTGGGTCACAGGAGCAGTGTAGCCATGGCATGGTAATATTTCTGGATAAACTAATAATCTCCATCTCTCAGCAGGGCTAAGAAACAAGGCTGCCACACTAAATATATGATCATATTCTTTCCAGACCTGATTTGGCTTGTGCTGTGCAGTATGGTGGTGCTGTTGTCTGATTCTGTTGAAACATCCCTTGTGAAAGATGTATCACACTCCAGTCTTTGTCCACCTTCAAAATTATTGGATTCTTGGGTTTACCTTGCTTTATGCCTGAGTGGGCCTTTCCTCACTTCTCATTCATTTTTGCTCCTGCTGTTTCCTTCTGTGACTGCTGACTGAGGCCTTTACTCTCTTCTACAGAATGGAGACCTGCTTAAAACATGTACACATGCAGCTTTCCTGATTTCTGCTTAAAAAACCCTAATGTTGCATTGTGCTTTATCTCCTTTCATGTTCTTGGTGAGGGATGAGACCCTTCGACAGTGTAAACTGAGTGGTTATCAAATGAAGTAACTCGTGGTAACACTTTATAACAGCTGGTAAGCCAAACCAGTTTTCACAGCCTAGTTCAGTAACTAGACACTGTTAACTACAGCTCCCTGCAATCCCCTGTTCACTGTTAAATTCACTCTTCCATCTTCTGTATTTCACATGTTTCTTGGCTAATCACTTCTTCAGTTTATTCACTCAGTTTTAATTCCCATGTAGTTGAAACTATATTGGTCTGTGGTCTCCCTCGATCTCTGAATTATTCTGCTGCTCTTTGAACATACAGTGTCTGTATTGTAATGTGTCATATGCACATTACAACACAGACTGGTAAACAGGACCCTTATTGCCAAATAGAGATAAATCATACTAGTAACTAGTGTCATCTGGTTTTTATGAAAGTGATTAACTGTTTAGGATATCTCAGTTTTCAAATCCCCTACTTGAAGTGGACCCCTTTAGTGGTCTCTATTTTTCCTACCTCCCCTAGGCAGTGTAGGCTACCTTGTTTTTCTTAAACTGACTACAAGAAATAGAAATGCCATTTTTTGCAAGACTCTAATCCCCTAGTAGCCAAAATCTGCAGCTGGTAAGTTGATGAGAATTAGAACCTGAAAAGCACAGCCAACTTCTGAGCTTGACAAGGCACCAGCCTGCTTCTCAGCTGGCTGAAGCAGTTCAGCAACTTGCTCTGCCCTGCTTAACACGGCTTCTGGCTTCTGCTGTGTTACAGATTCATGTTTCTCAGTTGCCAGTCTCCAACCTCCACTCAGTCCTGATCCTGTCTCCTCCCTGATGCTGATGCTGTCCTCAGCCTCCTCATCCCTAGCTCCTGCCCCATGCAGTCCCAGGCATGGCTCCTGCTCCTTGCAAGCCATCCTCAGAGGAACAGGATTTTGTCCTTGAATTGCCTGATTTTCTCAGGGTCCTTTTGTCCCAGATCTTTAGCTCTGTACAACTGTCCTCCAACACATGATCTTGGGTTACATTAATTTCAGTATCTGACTCTTCCCTCCCCACCCAGTTCTAACTGTTGGGCTCAGCCAGTGTGTCTTCCAACCACAACGCACCTTGCAAGACTTGTCCTGAACCCTGTGTCAATTTTAAATGTATAACTCTTTAGCTCCTCCTGGTTCTAGTTCTGTGATAGAAAAAAAAAAATTTGTATCACTGCAGAAGTATCAAAACAGTGCCTAAATATATTATGTGAAATTGCTGTGTACTAACTTATTAATTCAGAGGTGTCACCATTTTATCAACCCTATGTTTGACCTGACTTGCCAAGACAAGCTCTGGTATGTTGGGTTATGATATTTTTCTGTATGAATTTATTGTTTGTTTGTTTGTTTACCACAGGGCTGCAGCAAGATCAAACAGGAAAGCAACACAACCTGTCTATCTAGGATATCATATACACATGGTTAAAATATAAAGAGTCCATTCGCTTCAAGAAAACCATCTCTGGTTTCATAACTCTTATCTAAATTGTGAGGAAGGATGGGCTCCATGGTGCAATTCACAATCCTGACCTTCCAGACTGGGGACTTGGCCATTACATATACATATACATACATATACATATACCTATATGTCTCCACATTTTACCCCTATACCTGCTGTATGCTAGTGGTGTCCTTGTCCCTTTATCACATGGTAAAATGGGGCTGCAGCTTCTGCGTCAAATCATGGATCATGGACATGCTGCAACTGTAAAGGTAAATGGTAAAGTTGGGGCCACAGCACACAGTTACCACCATGGAGAAAAACACATAGTCTTTAGTTGCTGCATGTTGTCACATCTTTTCTCTGGCTTTGAGATCCATAGATCAGGGTGTAGGAGGAAAGCCTTGGTTGTGTGTGTGGGAAACATGCAGACCCTCTGTACGGTAGGAGTGAGAGCGGAAGGGGAGATAATAGAGACCTGCTGTCCCCTGATGGAAATTCTGCAAATCTGCATCCAGTGGGATAGAGCTTGGGTGTAGAAGGGAAGGGAGGCACCTCAGGAGGCTTGTTACTAGGCTTGTTTTAAGCAAGGAAAATGGTGGCCACTCCACAGGGAAGGTTCCTCTGTGTGCAGGGACAAGAGGAGGCATGCAGTGTCACACTCTATTTCTCAGGGCCTCTCAGGCACTGTGCTGCAAACCTGTGTCATCCTGCCTTGAAGCCACTGCTAAGCTTTAATGTGGCAATACTGTGTGGTCAGAAGCTGTTTTATCATTCCTTTGGGGGATAACTGGCCTGATTCTTCACTGCATGTTTTCATCTATGCAAAATGAGTGTAAAATGTTACTGGGTAGGGGATGTAGTAGAGAAGAGCTATTTGAGCACATTTACATGAGACCCTTTGCCTGAGATTGTTTAAGAGCAGAGAACAAGGGCCAATGAGCCCTAGCCCAACAGAATAACGTGGGAAGAGAAGAAAAATAAATTAGATGAGAGTGGCAGAGCTCAGAGTAACTGGTGACTGAAGGGAAAATTTTACCAGTGAAGGAATCAGTGCTGCTATCTTAGAGGGAGGGATTACCCATTCTGAGGGAATCAGAAATATATTTTGGAAAAATATGCCTGCTTTCCTCCTTTTTCTGGTAAGTACTGTCTATTCTGTTTTTTATATTAATATCACACCTGTTACACTGAAGGATCATAAATTTCTGTACATACATTTTTGCAGCATTGAAATATAGCCATCTTGAAAACACTTTGTCTAGGCTTCAGAATTTGACCAAGTAAAATATTTGAGACATAACCCAACATGTAGAACACAGATCAGACCTAGTTTATTCAAAGACAGATGGAAGTAATTCATATAAAGAAGAAAAGGGAGAGAGCAGATTAGACAGCAATAAAATCATTGTTCTTTGACGTTCTTTTAGCAGACAGAAGGTGGCAAATTCTTGGATATTTTTTGTGTTAGTTTGCTGAGATTTTCCAAAAGCCTTGCTGATATGCTTTTGGTAAAATCTTGACTTAGGAACATAAGGAGTTATCATATTGGATCAGATTTGTAATCCATCTGGTCTGGTAGCCTCTGTACAACAGTAACTGGCTCCAGACATCTCAGAAGAAGGTGCAAAAATCACACACTTGATAGAGGTAATCTCTTATCTTCCCTAATAGTGAGGGAGTGGTAAATGTTTTTTTAAACCTTTACAATACTTTGTTTGCATTAACTATTATGATTCTGGATATTGTTGCTGTCACTGTACATGATCGGGCCTTTTGCATACTGCTAAATTCTTAGCCAGAACACCTTCTGGTGTTGGTATGTTCCAGAGTCCAACCATATGTTACCAGAAAAGTGTTTTCTTTCTTAATTTTGCATTTGTATCCTTCTTGCCTTATCGCACCATCTAATGCCTTGTAACACATGAACTCTATATCCTCCTTTTCTGTCCCATTCACTGCTTCAAGTATGTTTCTTACATTCCTCCTCATTTCCTTTACAGAGCAGAAGGACTCAGTCCCTTTAGTCCCTTTTCATATGAGACTTTTCCCTGTCTCCAGTAATTATCTTCCTCCTTTGAACTCTAACAGATTGCGGCAGCAGGTCCATTTGGCACAAAATGCAGCACAGGGAAAAGACACAGATAAAGAGGTCACCTGACAGTCTGAGGCTTTGGTTTGCAGAAGGAAGTTGGGGAACAGGAATAAGGGCATGCACTGAATTCTGTAATGCAGAAAGTGGAAGAAAGTAGTCATAGGTGAACTGCAGAAAAGTCTCCAAGAGGGGCTGTACAGGGTATTCTAAGCTCTATTACCTTGTGATCTTCCCTGACAGGAAACATTTTGATACCAACGCAAATGATTTCAGGAATGCAGAACTTTTCCAGCTGTTCTGATCACTGACTGAAAGGAAATGAATATCATTCCAACAACAAGAAAGCCTGAACACCAAGAGCTTGTATTTGAGGCCATTCAGAATGAGCAAGTTCTGAATATTATTCTTGACTGTGCTCACTTCTGTGTTTCATTGTTGAACTGCTTTCTGATCAGAAGGGATTAATTTTTGGCTTCAGATCTCTTAAATAAATCTCATCATTGAGACTATGATCAAAGAAAAAATCTCCAGATTTTACCAAACTTCATTTCCACCAGCTGGTACAAACTCCTACAAGAATCACTTCCAAGCTGTTGTCATCACCAGTACTTCAACTCATGTACTGAAATTATTGGTTTTGATGTATGCTAGTTGTAATGTATCTAAGAGAAAGATACAGAACTTCAACTAGTTAGTGTATATAGCACTATAACTCGTATGTCTACCTTCAGGTTTTAGCACGTGTTAATTAAACTGTTAAAAATAACTTAATCTACCTTAGTTATTTCGAGGCTACTGACATCTAGAGTTTAGCAGGACCAAGGTGTTAAGACTAATATGATAAATTCCATCACAGTTACTTATAGTATGGCTAGATAGTGTGTGATAAAAGGAGTCAAAACTCAGGATTTCAAGAGTTTTTGAAATGGAGGTATTTGCATCTGAAACAAAATTGTGAGTTAAAACAATAGTTTGTTTTTATTCTATGATTAAAATGTTTCAGTTTAATAGCACTGAAAACTTGTCTTTATTGATTTCTTATATTCTTTCTACCTGCTTCGATTATACTTTGTATTTTAGATGTAAGTTATAATATTTCTTACAAAGGTAATAAATATAGTCGATTTTTGTGTTTCAATAAATAATATTGTAGTAGTTGATCATAAACTGATGTAAAATATAACTATTGTTATTGCTTTAGTGATCGACACTTGTTTTGCCATTGATCATTGATAGTCTAATCAGTCATCTGTGATTTAGTTAGTACTTTGCTGTAAAGCTCATTAAAACACAGGTGTGCAGAAACAATACTGAAATAAGTAAAATGTAATGTGCTGGAGTATTATCCCCAGTGTTAGATGTTTATATCTATAGATATTAGAAAGTGTGAAAAGAAAGTGGGAGTGTGTGCATGTGTGTGTGTTTATGAGAATGAGAATGATACCTAAAACACTACATGCATGTAATACATTTTTACATGTGACATAAGGAACTTCATTTGTAAAATCATCCTTAACATTGCAAAGACAGGCTAGGAAATGCCAGAATTAAAGCTGCTATTGCAACCTCAGCTTGACCCTTCAGTATAATGAAAGTTACTTGGTATTTATTTATGCAACCATTTTTGTTTGTTTGTTTATTTTAGGACTTGGTCGTGCTCATTTCACAGAATGTCTGGCACGGGCCAGATTCACAGATATTGAGATATTCTCCTTGTTAAGTGTATGATATGAGACACAAAGCAGTATTAGTTTATGTCCAGTTTTTTAAGGCACTAGTCCTTCCATCCCTTAAAGTTTCACAGTGATTTTGAATCTGTTTTTACCTCTTTGAGCATGACAGGCAGAGGGGGCTTATTTCCATTTTGTAGGCAGTAAACTGAGTCACTGAGAGATGAAAGTTTCCACCAATTTTGGATGCACCTGAGATTTTATTTTGAGGAGTATTTATCATTAAGTAGCACATGCATAGAGGGCCCAGCTTTCACTGACTTCATTTTTAGTGCTATCTTCTCCTTTTTTCAGCAGATTAGATTTCAAGGTGTCATGCAGACAGACAAAAAACAGGAAAAACACAACTAGTGTGAAAAACTGAAAATACTAAGCACAAATGAATTGTCTTGCTTAAATTAGTTTCCTACTCTCCCTCTGAACTTCCCTATATGAAAATATTTCAACTCAAATGCCTGGGAACAAACACAGTGTAACAGGAAGTGCTGGACAACTAATAAAACATAGAGTTTCCTGCCCTCACCATAACGTGTATTCATTGCTATCTTCATTCATGGAAAGTTGCTGCAATCAGAGGGTGTTGCTGCAGTGTTAGAGATTTTAAGTGGAAAGCGCTGAATACAAAAGATTAATTTTCCTAATTAGTAGCTGATAGATGAGGACTGTAAATCGCTCCAGAGAACATCAATATGAACATTGAAGAGTGTCCCCAGGGCCATTTAATCTAATTCAGAGTCAGAGTAAGAGCTGAAGTAAAGGAAAGCCTGGCACTGAAATGAAGCAAAAGTCAATGAACTAGAGACAATGGGGTTGAAGTCTGATGGGTTGTTTTGGTCCTGAGATTTAGAGTGATTGAAGTGTAAACAGAAGTAGATAATGGACTAGAATGGATTAGATTTTAAAATATTAAACCAAAATATACCACAGGACAAATATATGAGGAAATGTCATTAGATTTTTATGAAAAACTTGCATTATGAGATTATTTAGTATATTGTTACAAAGATTGCTTCTGGAGCATGATCCCGTCTCTCTTGAATCATTTTTTTAATTTATTTTATACTGATGGAGTCTACTTGGATTCTGTTTTCCTCAATCCAATTGATATTGTGCCTTAATTTTGGCTTTCTTCCCATTGATCTTATTGCCTTTGCATCACTCAGAATATCTTTTCCAGGTTAAAGTCCGATGGCTTAATAGCAAGCGTGTTCCTGCATGAACTTTTATGACCAGTAAAACTTCAGATTTTTCACCTAAGAACAAGATTGATTTAGGTATTAGAACAAATACTTTCCACCTTCAATTGAATTTTTATTTGGGTAGTTTTGGCTTCATTTAAACTAATTCATATTAATTTAAATACTTTAAAATACCAGTTCAAATCATCTTGAGATTGAAATTTACTGTATCAGAATATTTCAGTCTTTCATGTAAGTGATATTTTTTGTTTGGGAAATTGATTCTTTTCTGTCTATCTCAATAAATTAATATTTTCCAATATTGACTATTGTTTGATAGGTTCCATATGTAAGACTGTGATTTTTAATAAGCTTTTTATTTTGTCTCCTTATGCATCTACTCTAGTTTGATGCTTTTTTTTCCCCCTATCTATTCTCTTCCTTTCCTATTTTCTCTGTACTCAGGGGAGGGTTTTGGACATAGAAATTATATATGAATTCTGATAAAATTGGGATCAGTATTTTATGTTTTCTAAGCATGCTGGATTGGAACTTATGCCCACAGATGACAAATTCCCATAATGACAAAACTTACTAATGTAGGTGAATTCAGTGTGTGAACTGGAAAAAAAGTAGAGTTGAAGAACTGGTCTGTATTATATGTACTTCAGAACTAAAATAGTTTTCCAAGTGCTGTTAAGGCCTCGTCTATCTGCCAGTCAATAATTGCTCAACTTTCCGTATCTTCCATAATTCCATCTTCCTCTGACCCATAATGCATCTGTCTGGAGCAGAGCTGTTTAATCAAGTCCATGCCTCTGAAAAGACACAAATGTTTTGACACAACTTCTGACACTATTACAATAAAGGACAATGAATAGTGGACTTCTGTGTTATTTCCAATTGGAAGTACCTACCAGAGAGATATTAAAAATTGTCCACAACTTGAAAAAAAAAATTCTGAGGAATAAATGTTCCAGTTGTGATGCACATCTAATGAAAATGACTTTAATGTTCTTTTTTTTCAATTTATATATTACCATGAACGAATGAAGATTCAAGTCTCAAATCTATTGCCAGCTTCTTAGATAACCCAAATAATATACATATATATATATACATGGATGCATATACATATTTACACCCACACACCCACACACACACTTACATATATGTAGCACTTCAGAGGGAAGAATAATCACAGAGCTAAAGGTCAGAAAGTACAACTGATCATGCTTGGGAATACAATTCTGTCCAGCCATTAAATACTATATTTACGTGGTGAACCACTACATTCAATATCTGAGAGTGAGGTTGCATGCAAGACCGATGTATAACTGAGTACTGAATTGTATAAGGGTCAGCTGCCACATTTCCAGGCAATGTTGGATGGCTGATTTTTAATGGAATGAGAAGTATACCATCACTGGAAAGAGTAAAGATCTGTTGACAATGTTAAATGTCATTCCATTTTTTTTGTTGTTGTTGTTTGTATGCCATTTTTTTAAAGAACAGATGAAAGGTTCTTGCTATTGCACGTGACTTATTGTAAGGAGTGAATTAAATCTTAGACATGATATGTAAAACCTTGACCTGTTGAGGGCCATTTTGAGTTTTGACAATAATTTCCACCAGGCAAGGATTCTCCCATAAAGGCACATGAAAATTCTGATTTATTGTGTTGGTTTTCACAGGCACAGCCCTCTTTTTCTGCTCCAGGTTTGCACTCCTCTTTTGGGTCTCTTTTATACGGGCATTTCAGTTAGCATTAGAACCACTTCGGAAAGAAAAGCATCAGTGAAAGGCAGTGTTTGTGCTGCTCCCTGTTTTAAAGAGAATCCCACATTCTTCTGTTGTAGTATAGGGAGACACAATTTTCAGTTTTGTTTTTATTTTCTTTTCAGTTACTGCTGACAAACTTTGCTATCACTATGATGACAGGATTAGAATGAGTGGTTTCTGTTTGTGACATTATATTAGAAATACCATCTTTCTCCTCCTGTAGCCAACATGGATTAAATGCTAACATGACAGGAAACAAAAAGCGAACCTGTCTGGGAAAGGAATCCTATAAGAAGTATAGAACCCTTCTTGTAGAAGTCCTTATAAGGACTTCTACCTTTACTACAATTTAACTTTGCTTCGGAGAAACACTTTCTCCATTTCTGGAAGGCTGCATTTATCTACTAGTTATTTTTCTTTCAAACTAACAAAAATCATATGGAACTCAATCAACAAAAGATGTACTTCTGCTCCTAAAGTTCTTGTCCTGGCAGTTGTTCTTCTGGACTCCAGAGCAACACCATCTTCAGAAAGAAGGGAGCCATCAGGTACTTTGAAGTCTGGGTCATCTCTTCCAAAAATAAAACTTGGCTTTCCTCATTTGTATAAAGATTTAACTATCAGCTTCAAGGTTATTTATATAAATTTGGGATTTATCATTATCTTGTTCTTTTCTTTTTGCTTTTTATTGAGCCATAAATAAAGAAATATTCTTTAAAAGACATTCCATAAGTATGATTTTGCAGATTTTTTGTCTCTATTGAAAGAGTAGCACGCTAACATATATAGATGAGTGGACAGGCGAACAGCTCTGGCACCACTTACGCTGTAACCTCATTTGATCATGAGGGGGCCTGTGGTGGGTCTGAGGTCTTTGCCTCTTGCCTGGGGCTGAAGAAGGGTGGCCAGTGCCACAGGCTGTCCCCAGAGGAGGGGCAGGTGCCCACGGCGCATTGCTCACCTGCCCACAGGTGGCTGCGCCTGGCCCACCAGCAGCTGTATGGGAGGGACGCAGAGGGCTGCTAACAGGTACCTGAACTTGCCTTCCCCATGCATGTCTTCTTTTTCCACCCTAAAATATCATCTGAGAGGATGCAGTTTGAGCTTGTTTTTTTTTTTTTTTCCTGGCTTTCCAATCCAGAGGGAGCCCCGTTTGTGAGGACAGGTCCAACTTGGTCGTACTGGAGCCACAAAGGTGATGGCTGTGGATTTGGGGGTGCCCAGACATGCACACAGTGCACACTGCAGCTGTGTAGCGAATACCCTCAGTAGCTCTGAGGGTTTCCTTACTACAGGACAACGAATCTGAAGCTACTGTCAAAACAACACAGTGACTTCCAGAAAAGAAGAAGAGCTAACTCAACTGCAGTTCCCTTGGCTGCAAACCTCCCTCATTAATCTCTGTTACTTGGTACTCCTTATGTTAGGAAATGACCACTTTATCGCTTCTCTTCTGACACTGCCAACCCTCATTTTACAGGTAATGTATTTCCTTATAGTTGGTCTGATGCATATCTAATTAAACTCAAAACAGTTGTTCCAACTTGTACTTAGCTCTGAGGTTTGCTACTTTTATTTCAAAGCTGCAAAAGCATTTGTGTGCTGAAAGCTTTCACTTTTTTGACTACATTAACTGCTGTAATATCACTTCTGCCTACAAACTTGCTTCTGCTTTTCCCAGAGAGACATGCTAGCACATCCTGTCATTGCAAGCCCTGCTAAGGACAGAGGGTGTACTGGAGGGCATGCGTTGGCTGGGGTGTTGCAAGTGCACTGCCTGAGAGATGGAGCAGGCTGGCTGTCTGCCTCTGGAATATCAACTCTTCTGTCCTTGGGCAGTTTCTCAGACTTTGTATCTCCATAAAGCTGCCTTGGTTTAATTTAAAAGTGACTCTTACTTCACTGGATAATTTCAGCTTGGGAGCTGTGCTGTTTTAACTAGATTGTTGAGCCAGAGAAGTGCAAACTCCTCAGGTAGACATGATCACAAACATTTGTGTGTATGAGGTTCACCTTGATAATCACGACTTAGGATATGCCTTTGCTGTAAGTAACTCTACTATTACAGCTTTTGGCTGGGCTATCTAAGCAAATTAGGTTTGAGGCAACAGGCTGCGTGCTTCTGTGTGTGCATATGTGTAAACATATATCTATCTCTGCCGCCCACCATTGAATTTTGACCAAATCAGGTAGTAGATCAGAGATGTCAAACATATTCAGTAAATACATGTTTTGTGAAGGTAGTCTGGTATAGAATAAGGCTGTACTAATCTGCATCTCAGCAACAGGCTGCAGCAGCCATCTCTCTTACACTATTACTACACAACAGAGAACCCAAACCTTGCAACATAAATGCACAGAAAAACAGGCTTCATTGGCTCTGCTGCTCTCATAAATATTATTTGTTTGTTTTTCCCACTTTGCATCTTTGGAAGCATTTAAAGGCCTAAGAGCAGAGGAATCTCGTTAGAAGCAAGAGGCACCGCATCTTATCTGGTGGCCTCCAGATCAGGAGCCAGTATCAGGAGCCAGTGTCTGACTCTAGACACAACCTGAACTAAGCAAGGCAGGAGAGAAGCTCGCTCAGAAGCAAAGGAGAAAGTAAGTAAGGGGAAGCTATTTCAAATCTTGCTGGTTATCATAGAACACCATGTCTGAGGCAAAAGTGAGCTTGGGAAAGTGACAGAGGTCAGAGAGTAGGTTACTGGAAAGGGCTGGAACTCCTCTCATTTGAATGGAGCATGTATAAAAAGTGCTTAGTACTCTCTATGACTATAAAGTGAATCCAGACTAGCTCTGATCATATGTTTCTATGCTGTAGACACTATGTTTAGTTGGAGCAATCACCCCTCTCTCCTCCTAAGTGACAACACCCAGAAAGACTTAGAAAATTAAAAGTAGAGACTATATAAAAATATAGGAAAAGAAAAAAGAAACTCCAGAAATACCAATTGTCTTTCATGACTTGGCGTGTTTAGGCAAGGCAGAGCAGAG
Organism: Dromaius novaehollandiae; assembly: GCF_036370855.1. Taxonomy (NCBI): domain Eukaryota; kingdom Metazoa; phylum Chordata; class Aves; order Casuariiformes; family Dromaiidae; genus Dromaius; species Dromaius novaehollandiae. The sequence goes on from NC_088098.1 coordinate 110,628,461, forward strand.
TATAAGTAGCTAGACATCATGATAATTTTTCCAGGAGTTCTTAACTGACTTAGAATTTCATTTTCAAACACAACTTTGGTTCTCCTGAGTCCAGGAGCCCAGGTGTCAGTGAAAATCAGTTACACTTTTACTGCTATACCCTTTGAAAATTCAAGCCCCCAAGTCATTTGGATCCCAGACCTTTTCAGAAAGAGGAATCCATTCTGCCCTGCCCCAGGTAGGAGAATGCTCTGTCATTTGTGAGTAAGTGTATTTCCTTTGAAGCATGCACTGTAAAAGTACACAGCAAGTTCTCTGACGTGCTTTGGGCATTTGTAGACTAACTCCTAGTGACTTTTTGTTACTATGTTATTTACCCTGTGGTTAGTAGGATTTTCAAGGTATAACTTCCAGGCAGCACTGGAATTTAAGTCTGCAGTAGAAAATCCATGCAGAGTAGCAACTGCCAGCTGCAATGACAACAGAGCCTAGACTATCCTAGATTCAATGTGGTGCAGCCGTTGTCACTGCTGTCTACTGCTGCAGAATGGCTTTTATTTTTATTCAGGTTTCATAAAGAGAGAGGACTCATGCAGCCACACTGTACTGCCTTTTTAAACCCTTTAAGCATTAACAGAGAAATGTCACAGAGTAGCATCTTATAAATTTTGGTTCCCACAGGTTTCTTGAAAATTTGTGAGCAGACAGTGCTCTATTGCTCAGTGAAGCTCAGCTCTTACTCTTTTTGATATACTTGTCAGCTAAAAGCCAACAGTTGACTGATTCACTAATCAGTCCCAGACTTTGAATCAGTCCCAGTATATAACGCATCTCGTTCAGCTGCCATGTGAAAAAATAGGGGATGGGAAAAGACACTAGGAATATTATGAGAGAACTATAGAAAGCATAAGAGTTGAGATTAGTGCAGCAGGAGGCCTTTGGCAACAGGTGGGAGCTAGCTGGCCTAGGAGAACATAGGAGAAAATGGAGTTACAGAGATGGTTTGGGAAGATGAAGACAACCTGAGAATATTGCAGCATCAGCTGTATGGGACAAAAAGAGGAAAAAAGTATGCTACAGGAGGGGATCCACGCATAATATATGTCTGGATATCCAGGGATAGGATAAAAAAATGGAAGAGGGCAGGCATTCTAGCATCTGCCACTCACAGAACTACGATCTAGTGTAGGTCCCCCAAAGCAGGCTATCATTGGGGGACTTACAAATACTACAGAGTTACCTGATCAACCTCCTTACTACCTCCTATAAAGGAAATCAGCTGAGTACATCTCAGATAAGTGGAGGTGTCCTTGGACTCCAGGCACAGAGAGTGGTCACTTGTATAAATAAAGTCTTAATATATATTTGTGTGCTGAAGACTTTATGCAAATGCTTTACTTTCTTCTTCCTGTTATTTTCACTAGACTGCCAGCTGTATTGTTTCAGTAACTGCAGAGTAGGCTTTTAATTGGGAAGTAGTGATATAGCCCTGCTATGCCATGCATAAGGCTTCTGGCCAAAGTCAGCTCAAGGCCTTACAGCAATACAGACAAAGGTGAATGTCTCTCTGTGTTCAATAAGAGGCTTGGACCAGGGTGTTCCTGCCACAGAAGAGGAAAAGAGAAAATACATGGGGGCGGGAGAGCTGGGTACTCCAGGCTTGTGTTTCCTGCTGTAGACAGAGGGATGGGATATGTAGGGGATGGTGATAGCTGCTGCAGAGGGAGCTCATCACCTCTGTTCCTGCAGCAGTAGCTGCCACTCCACACACCCCTATCTCCACTGCAGTTGCAGCAGCAGGCAGGCATGGATAACACAGTGACTGGGCCCTGCTTGATTTGCTGCTCCTTAGCAGCTCTCTAGCTTGCTTCTGCCAAGAGCCGGCTCTGTTTCTCGTAGACAGTGTGATGGTTTTCACGAAATTTGTATTCAGCGAGGATTCTGATTTTTAGGAAAGGTTAGAGGAAAAGAGAAGAAAAGATGAGGGAAAACAGGCAAAATTAGTAAGAGACACAGCCTGTCAGTATGTAATGTTTGCATCTCTGTTCAGCCTTGTTTTTTTCAGTCTGCCACACGCAGACAATTTCAGCTACTCCAGCTGTTCCTCTGTTCCCATGTGGGGGATAGAAAGGCCAACGGGTTCAAATCATTGTTTGTTCTCCTGTAGCCATGGCACAGCAGGCACATATAGGGGCAAATCTAGCAGTGTGCTGAACAACCATGATTCTCGATTAAGGCTCTTTCTTGAGATGTTGCAGGGCTTTGTACCTCTCCCAAATTAGCCATATAAATTCCATTCCTCTCCTCTCCTCTCCTCTCCTCTCCCCTCCCCTCCCCTCCCCTCCCCTCTCCTCTCCTCTCCTCTCCTCTCCTCTCCTCTCCTTTCCTTTCCTTTCCTTTCCTTTCCTTTCCTTTCCTTTCCTTTCCTTTCCTTTCCTTTCCTTTCCTTTCCTTTCCTTTCCTTTCCTTTCCTTTCCTTTCCTTTCCTTTCCTTTTCCTTTCCTTTCCTTTTTCCTTTCCTTTCCTTTTTCCTTTCCTTTCCTTTCCTTTCCTTTCCTTTCCTTTCCTTTCCTTTCCTTTCCTTTTTCCTTTCCTTTCCTTTCCTTTCCTTTCCTTTCCTTTCCTTTCCTTTCCTTTCCTTTCCTTTCCTTTCCTTTCCTTTCCTTTCCTTTCCTTTCCATCCAGCTATTCCCTTACATGAAAAAGAAAGAGGGTAAAGTTTAGTGGCAAGAAAAGCAGATCATAAAGTGTAACTGATGGCAGTTCTCAGCCACATCTATCAGTCTAGCGTGTTGATACCCAACTTCACCTGCTGGACATCACCATACAGGTCAAGCAGTACAACTTGGTTTGTTCTGTTGGTAATGTGCCAGTAAGTCCTACTTATGAACTGAAACCTCCTGCCTGAATGAGTAATAGAGGAGTAAGCTGGCACCTGAGGGCTTCCTGCTTCATGCTAGCACTTCACAGTCTTGGCAGAGACTGCCTTTTAAGGCTTCTACTATGTAAGGGGTAGAAAATAAAAGCGTGAGTACCTACTGTTGTTACTTTCTTTGCCTACCTTGAACACTGTTGCTGATAAAGGGTCACACATGGGCGAGTTTGTGGTGAAGAAGGGGACTTTGTTTAATATATTGCTTTGTATGTTCATAAAGTGCTCTGAAATCCTTGGAGATAAAGCATTGCATGCCACAACTTAAATCATCATAATGCAGGTAGTTATTTCATATGGTTTTCTGCCTAATAAACAAGACGTAAGATGCAGCTCTCTCTCTATATATGTATTTATTACTGTAATATCATGATTCAAGGCAAACAAACAGCGTTTTGGTCTGGCCTTGTAGTAGTAGCAGTAGCAGTTGTAGCAGTTTGTTATTTTTTTCCCCCCAATGCTGCTTTTGTAAAAGCAAGCCCATTGCGACAAGCCCAGGTCCATCTGAAGACATGTCACAGTTACCGCTCTATAGTATACCAGACCTCTCAGGATTTCAAGTCAATGTTAGGGAGACAATTAGGAATCTTAGCCGTATTGAAATAGTTCATATAACTGCGTGAAGGACTGTGAAAATCTAGCTTGTAATTGGGAAAGCCACCAGGAGAGGTCAGTGTCTCACACAAGCAGACCCACGGTCTCACCACTGCCATTGCACAGCCTTTGCCTGCTGCGGACTCCATATTCTCGCGATCAAAATGGATTCATGAAGGCTGCAATTTACATATTTCTTCCAATTTATTTGGAAGCCAAAGAGTCCTAAACAGCTGTGATAACACACAGGCCTCGCCTAGCTGAAGCTCTGCCTCACTTTATAACCTGATTCTTTCTCCTGTTTCCATAATTGATACTGCCTATTGATGGGATAAAGCAGTGCTCAGAGCAGAGACTAGAAACCTATTCCCAGGATAATACAGGGCTGGGGAATCAGGCTCTTAGCCACACTTTCTCTCTGATCTAGCCAGTGTGAAATTCCTTCCTGCACAGTGTCTGCCTCAAAAATGGAAAGTACCCCAAGCACACACATACACAAGCTCCATCCTGACAGAATCAGACACATGACTGTAGAGTCCTCCACTAGAGAGCTGGCTTTGAATCCCTTATGCAGAAAAGAGGTCTGAACCCAAATGAGCTAGACTTGTCAAACTTTAGCAAGGCAGCCTAGATTTCTGATCTGGTGTCTGGGTTACAGTGTAACTCATTAAAAGACGATACTGCGTAGTTTGCAGTCCATAGGTAAAATAGTTCAAAGAGTACAGCTCGTATCATCTGGATACCGGTCTAAACAGATTTGGCAAATCTACAGTGAATTCTCTAGCCCCTAGAGATCTCTAAGCTCTAAGGAAAAGTACTGGCTATGACTGCATTTTGTAAAGAATATTGGCATATATTGTATACACTTTGGCAATGTCTTATGGTTTGAAGAGTGGGACCCGCACCTAGCAGCTCCAGCTTGAAGAAACCCCAGAACTGGTCTGTAATTGAAGTTCACGTGTAAAGAGTAATTCTATATCATATCTGCAAGACCAGACTCACTGAACATGCAGTGCAGAGACCTCTGTGCATATGCAGATACTGAGATGGAGACCTCTCCATTGAGGAAGATGGGTCCTGTGTGTAGATGGGGTCCTCAAAGAACTTAGGAGGAAGTACTTTTCAGGTGACAGAAGTACTCTTCAGATGACTGTATTGAGCCACCTAAATGTTTTTAATGTCTAGGGAAGAAATACACTCTTAAAGGGGATGGCTTATCTCACCCTGGGCTCTAGAAGTATTTCTCTGTTAGCTATATAGGGTGAACTGTCAGTGAAATGCAGACATCTAAAGTTAAGTGAAAGAAATCTCACACATAGTTTCATGAATGTGGGCATGAACTATTCAGTATTGATATTCAGCCTTGTCACAACCAATGTGCTTCTGGATCCGACCAAAACCAGAACTTTCCAGCACCTGGAAAACCTTTATGATCAAATACAGAATTCAAGTGTCTCCAGAGTCAGGCTATGTCCATCATCCTGCATGAGTGCAATAAAGACAGACCTTTTTGCATGATGGACTCTGTTATACAAAGACATTAGGTCTAAGACTCTCTCATAAGCCAGATGAGTTTCTGAAATGATGTAAACAAAGCAGTCCTACAGCAATGAAACCAAGCCTGAAACACAAATCTTTGGAGAGGAGAGGAAGCTGCATATGCTTAAAACAACTAATCTTCTATTTTCTATGCAGCTTGCTAAATGCCCATCAGTACTGGTTTTGTTTCTCCTGCACTTGCTTGTGGTGGATGTATCAGAAATGCAAAGGCTGGCTCCCCAGAGATCTGAACTTTCAGCTTCCTATGGACTGTGAGCCAAACAGAGAAAAGTTTGCAGGAGGAATCTCTACTTCTGTAAGTGCTAGAAAAGCACACTATCCTCTCAACTTATATAGCAATATACTAATACATGTAAAGGGATATAAATGTCAGGGCACATTCCTTGCCCCTTCCCTGGTTTGGCAGCCTGAGCTGAGGGTCAGCTTTGTCAGTGTGGCTGCCCTGCCCTTCGGAGAGCTGGTTGAGAAGTCCCAGCTGGAGCTTGTCTGCTTCCTGTGACAGCTGCCTTTCAGCTCTGGCCCCACAGCACCATAGCGTCACCCGGCTCAGGGCCTGGCAGAGCCAGGCCCCAGCCCTGTCCCTCCTGGGGGCTGCCTTCCCAGATGGACCCATGGCCTGTGGTGGCGCTTGGCGATGGTCAGGCTGTGGCTGACCCTGGTCACCATCCCCAGACTGGCCCAGCTGGCTGAGGGCTGCAGGACAGGAGCTGGTCTTGGAGACAGGGCACACACAGCCCTGCCGCCCAAGTGCCCTGGTCTTGCTGGGCAAGGGTGATGACATAAAAAAACTAGATACACAAAAATCTAAAGAGCATTTGGAGAGTCCAGAGGAGAACAATGTGGATGAGAGTGGATGTATGAAACATGACTGATAAGAGAAAGTTTGAATGAACTGGACTGTTTAGTCTAGAGAGCCGACAGTGAGGAGAAACACTGCTGCAAAGGAGGAAATGAACTTTTTTTCTTTGTGGGCTTAATAATGAGCTTGAACCACAGCAAGTGAAACTTAAGGTATGTACTGGAAAAGCCTTCTCACAGTAAGCAGGGAGACACATTGGGATGCACTGGGAGGGTGTAAAACCTCCAGTGCTGAAATTTGGAAAAACAGGTTAGGGAGATGTCTGCTGGGAATGTTTTTGGTAGACTTGGTCCTGCCTTGGGCAGCAGGATGGAGAACAGGTCCTCTCAAAGTCCTTTCCACCCTGTTTACGATCATTCATTGATAAATCCTGCATTTCACCTCAGACTCCATTGTTAGAAAAAAAAATAATTTTCATCAATCATGTTTGTATTTTTTGTCATCAGTGGTATTGCTTAGGTGGGGTGCCCTCTAAAGTTTAAACTTTTTTAACTATTTAGGCAGTCTATCTCCTGCCTAAATTTGTGGAAATTAATCACCTATCTGTTACTGCCGAGCTCTGCATTTCCGCATTTATTTTTAAAAGTTGTCTTTACCATAGTGTGCACTGAGAAGAAAAACACAGCCTTCCTTTCCAGCCCCACCACATACACACACATAGACCTAAAAAGAGACAGATTAGAAAAGCATACAATGAAATAGTGTCTGTGTCATTCCTTTTTCTTCTGTAAAGGATGCCTGCCTCTTGGCTTAATCTTCCATGGCTACATGTTTAGCAGGCTTGCCTGGTGGGGATGTCATAGAGCACAGACCTAATGTATGCAACTGAAATGACATCCAGCATATCTGCAGCATATGAGGATTGTTAGGGTCGTGGTTGCTCATTTTCTGATCATTTTTCCTGTCCTGTTCTGTGCAGAAGTTAGTTACACAGGAATTAGTTAGAATAATCCTTACCCATATGCTTTAAAATCTTGGCTACTGCAGACACACGATTGTGCCACTGCTATAATGGAAAGAGTGACTCTTTGCACTCTTACTTTCTGTTGTTGCACTTGCTCATTGACCAGGGATAAAGCACCAAACAGGCCAAGGGGCCATTTAATGCCATTGCAAAATTCTTACTCTTATTTTACTAACCATTAGAAATACGAGATTCACTGAGAATGTTCTCTGTTTCCCATTGGCAGACAGAAAATAACCATTATTTTGGGGAAAAAAAAACCCTGAAGCTGCAAAAAAGAGTCTCACTGGGTATTTAGTTGAAAGCTACTAGGCAAGGGAAAATGTGAGATTCATCCTGGTGCAGAAACAGTAAGCTGCCATGCACAAGGATGAGAAATAGAAGATCCTAGGTGGGAATGAGAACTCTAGATGGGAATGAGGGGATCAATCACCTCAACTGCAGGAAAAAGACAGGAATGGTCCTTGACTGTCTTGAAACTGGTGATGTGAAAATCCCTTTATCCCTTCCTCTCTAATCAAAAGGAAGTTTAATTTAAAGTCATTTTTGTATATATTGTTTTAATTGTACTAGCCTCCTTGCAAAGTGCTATGAGCTCCATCACTTCAATATCCTAGATAAGAAATAGCTGTTCCTCATTTTATTATTAGAAAAAAAAATGGCCATTAACTAAGTATCATGTAAGGCAAAAAGACAAGCAGACAGAATAGTTTCTGATTTGTAGTTGGGCTTGTGATGAGAAATTACTAAGCAACACTCGCCCGATCTTAGCCCTACACTCCTCCTTGAAAAGAAATATCCGCTAATGCTCAGGTCAAAACTGGACTTATGATGGCATCAAAGGCATGCATAAATGCAAATAAAATAAATCGTTTTGCTTCATAAGACACAAGTTCATATTTGTGGCCTCTGGTCACATGTACGGGAACATGAAGTTGCTGGAGAAAGGTAGGCAATTTCATGATTTTCAGGAAAAGGTTAATCCAAATACAAGTTTTATTGAGTATTGGCTTATGGTGTAGCTTTCACCCTGCCTGATAGTGGCAGACATTTCTTCGATTCAGAGAAAAACAACTGTGTTTCCCTCCATTTGTTGTTCTTCATTATCTGCTTCCCCCCATCCCGTGCTCTGCAGCCTCCACTGTTCTGTTATGGGTGTCAGCCTCACCTGCTCACTTGTCGGGTTTATCTCTATATCGACTTAAACTTTCTGGTGACAGGGCCTCCTAGAATTTGTCCTCACAGAAATACTAATGTGAGAATTACTTAGGTGAACTATACTCAAATAATCTGAGAATTACTAAGATGTTCTCCCTAAACTTTTTTCACAAGCAATATTCCCTGTCACCCAGATGATGATGCTTTCAGCGACAACTAGCTAACCTACCCTAAGGCCTAGGTGAAAAACCTAAGCATTGTAACTTATCCCCTTTAGGATTTGGAAGAGCACTAAACAACTTAAGTGCAGACAGTCTTCTAGAGTCTTCCAGGAGGAAACATCTTCCCACAGTTCACTGGGATCACAGAGCAATTCATCTTAATAGAGTGAAGGAGCCAGGGAATATATCCCTAGAAATCCCAGCAAGTCCTGACACCATAACTCAGGTAGCACTTTGTGGAGTGGCTGCCCTCACCAATTACCTAAATGAACGCAGTGAAGACTGCTCACGTATAGGGAAAATCCTCCCTGACCGGATTTGTAAGGCCCTAGTTCTCTCATTTAAATTATTCCTTAAGACCTACCTTTGATAAGATTCCTCTATAAAACAAATTACTGAGAATAAGATAAGAAGGTAGTCTTACTTTATCTATTTGTAATATCTTATAAATGTCAATATGTTTACTGCAACAGAAGCAGCTGGTAGTGACTTCTCTTTAATGTGCCAAATATAGGCTGTTAGTGATTTATATAAAATACTTCAATTTGTATAAAATACTTTCAACTAGAAAAATATTTTATAACTGTTTTAAAAAATTCTACCGGCATTGGTATAACAGCTTTTTTCAATTTAACAAAGAAAAACCCATAGGCTAGAAAAGTGTCCCTCACTACTAATAAACCTGGATTAAATGCATACAATTTAATTAACTCACTTAATTTCATAAAGTTCTCTTTTGATTTTGCTTCTAAAGCTTGCATGACAGAGGAATATGTTGGCAGTCTCCCAAATAATAAATGAATACAGAATATTCGAAGATTGGGCTCACGCCATCACCAAAGCAGGAATAGCCAAATCTGCAATGGAAATGTCTACAATCTGCTGGAGGAGAAAAGTAGTGCCAGGCAAACTCCTCTGAACAAAATCCCAGACTCACATGTCCCATTGCAGAGCAGTGCACCCAGGTCTCAGGGTTGAACAGTAGGAAAGAAGAAGAGGGTATTCAGCTGTCTGGGCTAAGAAACAGTAGAACTTCTCAACAAATCATGTTCTTACATGGAAAATAAAGTTTATTTTCTTCTAATCTTATTCTCAGAACAACTGGGCTATTTCTGCCAACATCTTTTATGTTAATTTGCTTTTAAATCAATCTTAAGTATACATCTAACCTGAAAAAATTGAGCTTGGAAAAAATGGAGTTAGAATAACTTATTTTTCGTAAAGTTAGAAACAACTGAAAACAGGAACTTAGAAGGGATTTGTGAATAATGTTATGGTAAAGATACCATGACTGCTTCTACCCATAACAGCATTCTTCTCCACTAGCTTTTTAGTAGGCCTATTTTTCCTTTGTGAATTTTAGACACTGAAATAATAACTGTGGAACAACTTTTAGAATGAATGTAGCTACACTTCCAGGTAGAAGTACACAAGGTAGCCTTTTCTCTGAAATAGCTATACCAGTATGAAACTTTTTTATAGTAATTGTAAATTCAGCTAGAAAACATGAACTGTTTTAATTATGCTATAATTATAATGCACCAAATAAATACCGTACTAAATATACTATAACTAGAAAGATTTAATTATTTGAATTATGTTGACAGAGTTAGATATTTGCATTTTTCTAGCACAAAAAAAGGATCAGCTTCATATTCATTCCATCATGTCAGCTGAGCTCTGGTAACTGTGCTCTGATTACAGCAAATGCAAGCAGAGTGTCTTGCATTAAAAGCTATGCCAAGTCATGTTACTTCAGATTTACTGCAGACTAAATGCATTCATGTGGATTGTTCTCATGGCTGAGCTGATCTACAGTAACTTGTTAAGCTATGATAATTCAGTTACGAATTTGAGCTTAAAGGGAAATGTTTCAGAGTACTAGTAATAATGATGCTATAGTTGCCATAGTGTAAGGATGTGATTTGCATTAATACAAGATCTAACAAAAGAGCACCCCCATCTAGACTAAACCTGCAAGCCCGTATTAAAAGATAAGTACTAAATAACAATCAAATAAATAAAGGCTTTAAAGTGCTGGTTAGCAGACACATGATGGTCAGCCTGAAACGCTTTCGTGTTCCTCGACATACATGTGAACCTCCCACTTTAGTCCAGTGAAAGATGACTTTTGATTGAGGAAAGTGTCCTTATTCACGAATACATCTCAGCACATACTTGAATTCCACTGAAAGCACTAGGATTTGAGTATGAGCTCAAACCTAAGCATATGCTTACATTTTTTCCAGCATGGGGACATTGATGCAGAAGCTGAAAAACATGCAAATTACCTTTTTTGGAAAGCTATTAAGGTAGGATTAAAGAAGATAATAAAACTGAGACCTCAGAAACCAAGGAAGTGTCTGGGTTATTATGTTTCAAAGTGAAAGGGATAGCACAGGCAAAGATCTATTCAATGACAATGGAATTATATAGATTAAACACAAAATAGGTTGTTTTTTTTTAACATGATCATGCAGTTTGTTTACTCTTTCTGGTGTTTATTGTGTTTGGAGCCATGTTATAAGCCATGGCTGAATTAATGTGATAAATTATTTAATTTTGGATTGGAGGAGCTGACGGAAGCAGAGTTCTGCAAGTACTCTAAGAAACTTACTTTTCCTATTGAACCTCACATATAAATTAGCTTAACTACTTTGAACTGTGTAAGCAGACATGAGAAATGCAGTATCAACTCTAAGAGTCTGCTTAGTCTTCTTGCTAAAGCTATAATGTACTAGGATGTGTTCAAATGTAGGGTGAGCATTTATAGTCAGTTACACTGAATTTATCAGATTAGGTATGCAGAGGAATGAGATAATAGCGTAGTCATATGGAAATGGAGTTTTACCATCTGCTATTTGCCTTTAGCAGTGTACCAGTTCTCACCATGGACAACAAAAGGATGTAATGAAAAAGTAAATGGGACACATGCTTTTAAATTTCCAGCTGGGAACTTGATTCAGAATTATCAAATTACAATTGCATCATTTAGTAAGCAAACTGAATTCTTTTCCAATATTTTACAGATGAAAAGATTTGCTAGCAGGGTCTTATTAATTGCATTTAATAATCTTTTGTAAGAAGTCTGTACAAAATGTGCCAAAAACTATTCAGTGCAAGGTTTAAGGGTACAGATCTAGATAATGCTATATTGACAGCAACAGAATTGTATAGAATTCATTCTGGCTTTGCAACTATTCATGTGTAAACACTGAAATTTTTGTATTAAAGTGAGAATTGATTCGTGCATAAATATTAGCCTCCTGAAATAGATCTAAGAAAAGGACATAGTTGTCGTAAGACTCTAGAGTGGCAGAAGCTAGGCATCTAAATCTGAAATTGAGGTACTGACACCCTCTATTCAGGAATCTTATTCAGCTGTTGCTGACCAGGGAGAAATATCTCCTCTTACTTTCTTACTTTCTGGCAATCTGCAGTTATGCTCTAAGACCACATTACGCAACCTGTGGACCAGGACCTTCTACACAATTCAGTAAGAGCCACATAACAACTTTCTGGTAAAAATTCTTTTGCACTTCTTTAGGAACAGTCTTACCTTGCAGTTTATCAGCTATCTTGGGTATAGCCTCTCTGTAGTCTCTTGTTTCTGAAGCTGTTGTAAAGGAATCCAAGTTACCTGAGATAGAAAGGGAGAGAAAAGGACCTCTGTAATTTAGTTACAGAATGCTTCTGGAAGGCTGGAGACAGGCCAGGATCCACATCTGCAACAACAGTGAGACCAAAACCTGCAGTGTTTTCACCTGAGCCACACTCTCTGAGTGCCAGGCTGCAAAGTTACAGCCCCTCCCTCTGTCTCCCAGTCGGGTGCATCTTGAACTCCTCCTGCCCAGTGGCACAGGTTGGGCAGGAAAGAAGGCTGACTCACTGGCAGTCAGAGCCAACAGCATACAGAGGATGTGGCTGGGAATCTACTTATGCAAGGGGAGGTATATAGATCCCCAACAACATGGACTGTATCTCCTGTAAATTGCTTTGAAAGATGAAAGAAAGGGTTATAGGCGCTAACAGATGGGAGGAATAAGAGAAGTTACTTTCCTTTTTTCATGAATCATGTATGTGTGCATATATGTTGGAAATACAAATTATATTTGTTGTTTTTGTAACCTATGTAAATGAAATTTGGCTCCTCTAATCTCACGGGTTCATCCTTGATGCCTTGCTGCCTCCATGTTGACACCCACAAAGCTTGGTTTACAAAATCCAGTCAATCCTGAGTAATTCTGTGAGAGCCTGTGTTACCTGTGACATAGCAAAATAAATATGGCATTGTTACTGTACTTGCTTAGTCTGCATCTGCTTAGAGAGACTGACTTCCTAGGGACACTTGCAATATCCCTTATTCCTGCTTGTATAATGCCTTGGTGGGGGAGGGGGAGAGAGGCATTTGCAAAACAGACCGTGACATTGTCTTTTAAAAGTAAGTAAACAAATGAACAATGGATTTCTGGGAATTTTGGATTGCGTTTGCACTTGTCATTTCATTTTCTGCTGTCACTACCCCACGAGTTTATACACTAGATTCTCAAACTTAATCTACTTATTGATAGCTCATTTTTTCTAATTCCTTTTTCTGACTTTCTTTAATAAAAATACAGCTTTGAAAGTAGGCAGATTCTAAAATTTTAATATGAACAGCTGAAGTAGCATCATATTATCCTTTAAAACTATTCTTGTAGAAAAGAAAGTTAAGAAACATTATTTTAGCAAAACAAATAAGCTTATTTAGAGAAAACAAATTTGATTTAAAGTATTTTGGAAATGTATTTGATAAATTGAGTGATACTAAGATATTCTGCATTTCCAATGCTTTTAACTTGATAACCTCAAACCAGTCTGTAAGCATAGACAAATTAACTCTTGAAAACTAATCACAAGAGAATGAAATTTCTGGTAATATGTCTGTGTGTGTATGTGTGTGCATGTATATGTGTGTATAAAATTGAATGTATTTCACATGTAATTGTATTTTTTTCTTCAGTTTGTCTTAGTTTTGACCAAGTTATTCTAGCATAATTTAAAGACGAAGATTTGTTTGCCATTGTATCAATACTATGGGAAGTTCCCAAATTGTCAAAACATAATTTCCTCCATTTGACCCTATCAACATGTACACTATGAAAGTTCTGTGAACTTTGTTGCCTTTTGCCATTAAAAAGACCTAGGTGCACTTACTGACTCGAGTTTCCATTTTAATCTGTTTTTCTACAGAATCAAGCTTTTAGTGATCATATTTTCAATTTGTGTGTATCTCTACCTGTGGGTCCTCCCTCTTCCTTAGCAGCTCAGGACATGCTGGCCATGGCTAGTTTAACTTCACAGGTATATGTAGAGTCTCAGAAATTGCTAATTTCCTTAAAGTATCATTAGAACAGATAGAGATTCCAATAATTACTTTCTGATGTGTGAGCTCATACCTTACAGTATACCTGAGTTTACCTGGGAAAGGTGAGAGGAAGAAGAAAGACAAAGAGCAGGACCTTCCAGCAGCAGGGAAAGGACCAAAGGCAATCACACATGTGACACAAATACGCAGGAAATCAGGTTGCCCTGGTTCTGGTGCTTGTCGAATGACTTGTAGGTGTACACGCTACTCTTCACTGCCTAGAGACCAGTATCTATCAAACAGGATGAAATATTGCATTTTGTGGTCTGCTTTTGTTTAGCTGCTGTTTGGTGGTTACAGTTAGTGATTACATTTCTTGGTCTATAAACTCAACTATGCCACTTCCTTTCTATGTGATTCCATCCTAAACTTCTCTCAGCGTTGCTTTGTCCTTGCACAAAACTGAGTATAAAAATGCTTATAACAGGTGTAGTGTAAATTCACTTGAGTAATCTAGCTGGTAATACCTAGGGTTTATGTCCTTGAACTTGCTCTGATTGTGGACTAGAAACAACAGAAGGTATTCTATTGTGTGTGTTCATATGCTGTTAAATCGATATGCTGCTGGAGGGGAATCTTCCACATCATTTATAAATAATGGTGTGAGTTCTGCTCTCAGCAGCACGGGTGTACGTGCAAAGTGCCTCCATTGACTTCTGCAGTGTTATGCATTTTGCTGCATGACTAATTTAATCCTCTTTTCCTCATTTAACTGTCCACACTGAGAATTAATGCCCTAACCAGAGATGTAACTGTTGCAAAGAACTGCGACCCCAGATCAGCCCTTCTAAAGAATCTATGTACTAAAATATATAAATGTAAATGGAGAAGCAGAAGAAAGGATCACAAATCAGGAAGACATGATATTAATATCAGATAGCTTCTGATCCATAGGATCCAGAGGAAACTGTCTAGGAAGGTATGGTCTCTGGTGATACAAAATGTTTATTTGCGCTCCTGGTGTTTCACAATACACTAGAGTTCAAATCTGTCACTAGTCTCCTTCCCTAGCTTTGTTTTTTGGTGTTTAGCACTGAAAATGTCAAGTCCTGGGCTTTACACACATCTAAATTTCTGACCCTGAACTTTATTATTATAGCAAATTATGGCCTACAGCTGAACTCCCCTGAAAAGTCCTCATGTAGCTGATGCAAGAAATGGAACATGTCAAAAGCATACAAAGTTTTTAAATGGGTGTGGACACATATATTGGAATCTTACTTCACTAGTGAACACAAGTAAGAAATATGAGTATTCACAAATAGTGAAAAATCTTAGTCAGAATAATGAGCAAATTAATATCTGGGACAAAAATTGTCAGATTTTTGACAATTGTCAAATTGGTTAAATCTAGAGAAGTCTGAAAGGAGAACAGTAGTACATTCATGAATTACTTAGATGTTTTGGTGAATGGAATAGAAGTATAATTCAACAGATGAGTGATAGAAGTATTTAGCTGAAAGTTATCAAAGGATTTAAGTCTTAAGGAATAATTTTTCACAAGTAAGAGGGTTTTGAAGTATATGCATTTTTTCCCTGATTCCACCAGTATTAACTTCTATTGCCCAGATTTACTTATTTCCTGGTTCTACTTGCAAAATACTCCACCATCACCTAAATTTCTAAATTGTTTTGTCTAATAAAGATTTCTAATTAATTGGAAACTGATTGAGAAAACTGTTAAAAAATGTTAAGAGTTCCAGCAAAGTATCTTATTAAATCTTTCTGTGTCACTCATTAATATTGGATAAACTAAACTGAAAGTTGGACAACTTCAAGTTATACTGTCCGCTCTGTGAGATGTATTCCTTTCCTTTCATGTGAAGTTCAATTATGAATTATTTCCACTTTTTTGTCAATTTTTGTGACATGGTGCAGAAGCTACATTGGGCATGTCTAATTGTCAGCCAAGAAGTTTGTACATTTTCCTAATATGACCAAAGTGTTAGCCTTCTGATGAGCGGGAATTATCTGGATTCTGAAACTCCTATACGTGGGTTTTTGAACAAAGATGATTTTAATTGGTGTATAGCCAGCTGGCTCTTTTGGCAATATCTGCCCAAACACTAGGGCTCATTTCCCTACAGCAAGTCCTTTTCCAATTGAATATATTTAGACAGAATAAAGAGCAAGCTTCCATGTTGATCATATGGCCAAATAAACTACAAAAAAATGATAAGAACTGTGAAACACCACCAGCAGCAACCCTCCCTCCCAGATTTTCTTCCAACATTAAAAAACTATTTTGCAGTGCTAAGAAAACTAATCTGTAACCTTATGTGCCATATTATCACCTAGACCATTTGTAGTATTTGTTTCCCTTAGACTGTAAGATCTCCATGTGTTAAATGGTGGTGGGTGTCTACTCATGTAAAATCATAACCCCAGTAACACTGCTCTGCTAAGGCAATGAGTGGAGACTTCAGGAGCCTCCAGCTGAAGCAGGAGTTGCCTAACTCCCCAACCAGTACATGCAAAACATGTAGGAGCCAAGCCCATGTGCCCACAGGTAAGAAATCATGTAGGAAGCAAGACAGCATAAGCAATTGCAAAGAGGCAGCTGCCGCTCCCTGAATGCTGGTGCTCAGTGTGGTCGGCAGCATGATATACTCCAACAACAATGTATGGAAGAGTCTGAGGAAATGGTCAGCCCTAACTCCTGCGTGCAGGACGGAGAGCAGAAAGGCAGTGCCCCGAATGCTCACTTGCTGCATCTTCTACCTGTGGAAATGTTCCCGCTCTGCTCCTTGAGATCATACACCTTAAAGACACACTGTGCTTGCCTCCCTCCAGTGGCTGCGCATAATGTTTTCTCCTCTTCTTAGCTTCTGTTCTCATTTTTACTAACTAGATATTGGAATCCCCACATTTTTTCGTCTGAGACTCGTTTTCCAGTACTTATAAATATACACTGCAAAGAGTTTATATATTTATATGTTTATATAGTCTCTGTTTAATAAAGTCAATTTATCTAGAACTACTTGATCATTCGAAAACACCTTCTCTCTAACAGACATCCTGAGGATGTTGACACTATGCAAAAAGGTCCATATTCCTCTTGACCTGCTTTATGTTTTCTAATTTCTTTGTTGCAATTGCTGTCTTTGGCTTGTAGGGCTAACATGAGTAATACAGTAGAATTCTGCTCAGCTATTTTTCATCCCTAGTTTATGACTCATAAAGATTGTCTGGGAAACTTTGTAAACATGAGAAATCTCTACTAAATATAATGATCTTATTATGAGTCTTACAAATCAAGGAAGTTCTTGCTGGGTTATGATGAATAACAAAGGGTTAAGAGGTATATTTAGAAAGTAAATGCTTATGTAAGGTGCTAGCTAGTTTCACAAGTAGCAGAATGAGAAGTTAGTGAAAGAACCAGTTCTCACAGAACTCCACCCATGTCACTCCAACAAAGACAGTAAAACAAGCAATAACATAGGATGAGCCAATTAAATGAAATGAAGGTATACGCACCCCATCTTGGGTTACTTTCAGCATTTATATGGTACTATATTAACCAAAATTGTTAAATGGGCTTATAGCACTATGAAATATAAATCTATCTAACAAGCACATTTCATATTTTACTTGAAACAATAAAAGAATATTTTCTAATGCAACAGTTTACCAAACACTGGGAGACATGGATGCATGTATGCAATATCTTTAAGCTGTACAGAGAAACACCTCATATGATAGGAATGAAATGGGGGGGGAGGGGAGTTGTTGGGGTTTTTTTGTTTGTTTAGGACACCTCCTCCTCTATCTCTTTTCTCTTCTGTTTTCTTCCTATACATTTTGTTTGTTGTTTTCTCTTTATTTCTCCACATTTTACTTATTTCTACTCTTTCTTTCAACTGATGTTCTGGGCAGTGCGCTACAAAAAGAAACCCCTGGCTCTGCTCCTGTTATCTGGTGCTAATGATGCTGTAAAGAGCAAATGCCTCGAGTTCCTGTTATTGCAAACAGCCCTGCTGTTGCCAGACTGCTGAGTGGAATAGGCTGATAGGAGAGGCAGCTCCTCTTCTGATGCTTATTATAGCTGAATCGCAAGAGAGTATACCTGATTGGTAAAGCCAAATAAAACTGCTACCATTGACAGTAAGCAGCCAAAAATGTGCTTGTACAGACAAACCTTTAATGACAGTCTGTAAACATGGTTATTATAGTTAATACATGGTAAATAATGCATGGCAATTACCCACGTGTTGTCCTTGACGGCAAGCACAGGCTGCATTTGTTAACCTCCAACTCACACCACTGACCTCCTTTTTCTTAGGGATCTGAAGGAAGAACAGATAGCTGGATATAACGTAATTAGATGTTGGGTTACCACCAAGGTAGATGTTCTGGTCCATTTTACTGTGACACATGTTGGGGTATTTACTCTACGTGTTTGTGACAGATTATTTTTTAGTCCACGTAGATTTATGAAAGCACATACAGCCAGAGATAATCATTGTCTTTTAAATAAAATAGCACATTAATTAATTGTTGATGTAGGAGTATCATCGTTTTCCTTGATTGGAAAAAAATTCCCAGAATTCTCATTATCAGCAGCACAGGAAAATAGCAGCATTGTTATTCTATGGATTGCACCTTTTCAATGGCTGAATTGCAAGCCTCAGGCTGTGTCTGGGTGTGCAAGGGGAGGGGGTGGGGGAAGGATTTGTCTGAAGTTCTTTGGTTTCAGGCTGTGTCATTTGTTTTCCTAGAAGATGATAGTGTTTTGGCAGGCTGTTGCAGTTTTTGTCTGGTCAGCTTTATCTCTGTATACAGAGCTCTGTATATCTACTGTATATTGAGCTCTCACTTTCTGCGTAGCTGCTTTTGTTTATGTACAAAAAAGTCTGGGAAAAAATTGAGAAATTACTTAATAACTTCACATAGTCAACATGCTGTTCCAGTGGTCTCTCTTAAATATTTTATCTTCCTTCTGTTCTTCTTCTCCACCAAGCTATTTGTACCCTTTCAGTCTACTGTTTTTTTGTCTGAACTGTGCATAATGAAATGTGACTCAGGGTTCATTTTGCTAATCATTCCTCCTTTGACCAAAAAGTGCTTTACAGGGCATACATCTAGCTTGGTGGTATCAGGTTTCAGTGTGAAAGTGCTACATTCCTGTCTGGCTTGCATTTTTCTCTGTGTTTGATTTTGGATGGTAGGATAAATGGAATACTTAGACTAAACCTGATTCACACAGAAACGAAAAAGAAGAGAAAAATAAAAAAATGCAATTCAGCCAAAGATATTTTCGATGCTTAATTCCAGTTTTCCACCTATTGTATTATTTTTAATTCTTTTTTGTAGCTGCCCTGCTGTCATTTATCTACCTTTGATTTACTTCAGGTGGATTCTAATTCTTGACTTCTGTTTTCAGCAGAAGAAAACACTGCACTAGGTCTCTGAAAGGTATAAAAAAAGTGTTTTTAAAAAAGTTACTTTGAAAGAGAGCTGTAGCTTTCACCTTTTGCTTCTTCCTGTAGCTCATGACAGAACTAGCTCGTACTGGCAACATTGTTTTGAGGAATTTCAGAATCTTAAAAGCACTCTGGATTTTTATATATAATTATTTATTTTTGTTTCTTTTATGATGCTAAAGCTTAAATTTTTAAATATGTCTTTTATTTTAAATGTTCATTTTTTCCTACCTTTGATCTTGTCTGTAAGAGTCCAATTGCCTTATATGGGAGGTAATTTTTTAAAACAGGCAATTGAGGAGGAGGAGGAAGAGCATTTGTGTCAGTGTAGCCTCTTATGTGAATGCAGTTATAGGGGTACAAAACAGTGTAGTTAAAGTAGTAGTAAAGTCATTTTAAAGTGACAAGAATGTTGACTAGTTCTTAGAAATGCCAGCCTTGAAAACAGTATTTGCTGGGAACTCCTGATATATAATTGAAAATCTGAAGAGGCTTTTCAGTAGACAACGAGTTTCTAATCCAAGAAAACAATCATGTTAAAAAAAAAAAAAAACCTTTCTGGCCATGTTAATGATCACAGTAACAACAAAAAATCATTAGAACATCCCTTTGTTTTGAAAGTCACATTTACAACTTGAGCATCACCACAGTTTGTCTCATATATCAGAGAATTGCTTTATTTTGTTTTGTATGCAATGGAATATTTGTGTGAGTTGGGTTTTTTTGGAAGGTTGGGCTTCTTTTAGCTTTTTAAAGGCTATTTTTTTGTTTTCTGTCTTTTCATACACTATCTTTTTCTCTGCCTCTGTATCTTATTTTGCCCTTAAATAGTTTCACTAACTTCAGAGCTAGAATCAAGACCTTCAAGAAAAGGAGGTCCTTAAATGAATTAATCTGAATATTTTCATATTTTTTTAAAGAAAAGGTTTGCCTATCTAAATATCCCTCCTGGTCTTTAAAAACTGAAGCTGGCATCTGTGTTGGCTTGAATTTATATGGTTCCTGCAGGCTCTTTAACTCAAAGAGTTATTTTATTCATTTGGTTGTTTCTTATTTCTTCCTGTAGGGTAACTCCAAACCTAGCTCTTATATTTGTTTACTTGCCTCACTATGTTAAAAGATTATGTTTTCACCAGTGCTTATGAATTTATTAGTGTTTAAAATGTGCTTAAATTGTTGAACTCAGTCCAGTTTGCCTTTATTATCCTATTTTACCTGGAGCATTTTTTGCTTTGATTGTTCCCCATGTATCCCTAACAATAAGCTATCTGAATATAGAAAAGTACCAAGTTAGCTGAGCAGAGGATGTAGGGAAGTGTCAAATACACTCTAGCTTTTTTTGCTTCTGTTAATACATCTTTCATTTGTATTGCCTGCAGTGAACATTTTCAAATACAAGAGATTATAATTGCATACCTTACCTCAGCATCTATTAAGAAATGTCACTGACACTTTCTGTAACATGGACAAACTCATCTCTCAGACAGTATCTCTTCCTATCCTCTTTGTAATTTCTCCTGTGCTCAGGCCAGCATACTCTGTGTCAGTGCAATTGAACACTACATTATATTCACCAGCCTAGCCCATTTAAAAAGCATCTCATCCATCTGTCCCCTGTTTTTTCCTGTCTGTTCCTGACCCTGTCCTGCAGTTCACTAACTTGCAGCTGTGCTGATGCAAATTTTGACTTTTTTTTTTGCATCAGAATTCCCTGAAAAGACTGAAGTTGGAGACATGATGCAGATTAAGGCCTGAGGAGCAGAGCGTGTTCAGTAAGCATTGCTCAGCTGCACCTTTCCCTGTCAAAAGTCAATAGCCTAACCTCAGGATAGTGCAGTCAGTCTCTCCTAGAATGTTCTCTTGAATCCTATGCCATTCCATACTATGGCCGGAGAGAGAGAATGATACTGTAGCTCCATGGCTAGGAGAATCATTGGATATTTCAGAAATCCAGGCACAAAATTTTGCTCTGAGTCAGCAGAATTTATGAACTTCCTACCTCCCAGAGCATGCCTTAAATGGTGGGACAATAGCTAAACTTGCATCTCTTTCCATCTAGGAAAATTTCCCAAGGTCATAGTGTGTTTCCAATACTGACTTAAAACGCATGTCAGAGTCCACCGTTTCCAACCTGATCAGCCTTTTATGTTTGTAACATTGTTCTGTTCTGCTGTACTCTAAGGTACGCGATCTCTTTGTAATGATAAACATACAAACAGATAAAACAGATAAACAGTAGAAACAAAATGACCAGCATCTGACATGATCATTTTCTTCTCTGTCAAGAAAAAAAATACCTATCATTTCAGGGATTGGGTTTGTTTTTTAGGAAATATGAATCTATGCTGTGATACTGAAGAAGGAAAGAATTGAAAAAAAATCAAGTTTACATTTGTGTAAACATAGTGAGGTTTGAAATATTTCTTGTGGAATCAGTCTTGAACTAGGTCCTGAGAAAAATGTTTCTTCTGCATAATGGTAACAGTCCCTGTGCAAACAACAGATTGCTGTCAATGGCAGTGGAGCTTCTGAAATATGAGGAGAGTAGCTTCTGTGTGCTGAGAAATACACAGTTATTGTAGTATTTGTAATAGCCCATTCAGTTCATATTTGTATGTCAGCAAGGGAAGAGCAGAACAGAAAAAGTGCAAAGATACCTGAACACTAACTGCTGAAGGGAAGTCTGTGTTGTCTTCAATTTAAACCCATGAAGCAAAATGTAAACTCATCAAATGCCAAGATTGTTTTGACTATCTGAAAAGATATTAGCCACTTCTAAAATGCTCTGAAAGATAATTCTTCTGGTCTTAAGAGCACTAAATTCTAGTGTAAACACATCTTTCTTCCAGGCTTCTCACTTTGATCATGCCACCTTTGCCTTTGTGTCTCTTTTCTTTCCTTCTTTTCATCATATCATAAATGCTACCCATTTTAGTCCTTTGTTGGTTTAGATAAACGCTATCTATATTTTCCTATGTCTTGTCAATCTATTCATCTGCTTCACCTCTGCTTCGTCAGGTGGCATTATCTTTTATTGCCCATATCATCTTTGTGCTTTCTCTTTTGATCCTCAGTGGCATCAGAGAAGCTTCCCATAAAAATATGTAAGGTCACTAATTTAATTTAATCCACTATCTCTCCCAGAAAACATAAATAGTTCCCTAATAAATAGGAAGTTGTGTATTACTATTTGTATCACAATCATCTCCTTCTGTCCATTTCATATTTACATTACAGGTACTTGGTATCTTTCCTCACTGGACTTCTTTTAACCCTTTTGCATACATTGGCTAAATTAAAAGTCTGTGTTACAGTGTGTTTTATTTTTTTACAAAGATGGTCAAGTAACATATTAAGTACATTTGTAGTGGGAAGTGTGCTCTCCATAGTTTTGGTCAAGAAAACAAATATGTGCTTTTAGCTTGTGATTTGTCTGCACTGCTTAGGGTAGTATGTATTACATATTTATCTGCAGACCAACTAGAGCAAATGACAGACATCTGCTAAAAAATCTAACGGGATATTTTATAGTGTATTCTGCCCCACTCCCTCCACTAAGATACTCACGCACACCCTGCCAAAAGTCACTTAAGACAGCAAAAGCACAGGCAAAAGGAAGGCTTGTACTCTCTTACCTTTTTCTACTCACTTCAGTTCATCTTCAGCACATTAGCTTAAGCTCTTTGATGCAGTTGATTTCCTAACAGTAAACTGGAGAAACTGAGGTGTTGACACACCTCCTATTTTGCTGCTTCTGTTATTGGAGTAGTAATCTCTGACAGAGAGACAAGACAAACATTTGGAATAGTAACATTAAAAATCAATGCAGAAAAGTATGCTAGAAGGCTACAGACATAAGTAGAGGGGTATTCTGAAGTAAAGTCACACTGAAAATCAAACATGTTTTGGTGTGAGGTTACATTACCAGGTCAGTCATCATCAGGGTAATTTTACTTTGTGGTGAAATTAAAGCGCCTTATCTTCACTGAGAACATATCTTGAAATAGCTGGGTTCATTATTGCAATGTAATTGCACACTGATAGGAGCACTAAAAAGAAACTAGCTTCACAGGACAGACTAGACACATTATTTAGTACAAGGACAAACTTTTTCTTATGTATATTTAGAGTAATTAGCGAAATAGAGGCCTGATTTGTAACAGGGGCCTTTAGACACCATTTTAACACAAAAAGTTAATAAATACATTTTTGACAGTGTTTTAAAAGCAGATCTGGCTGAAATGACAGTCATTTTAGCTGAAGTAATCGTCCCAACCACATGGCCATCCTTACCTTTCTGTAAAAATGGTTATTCTGCGGTAAAAAGACTACATTCAATACTGAGGATGCTATCATAAATGTATATCTTGATCCTAATACGCACATCCATAACCTGTGGCGATTCAGGAATTGATTCAGCAAGCAGGTAAAAATGGCAACTGCCAGAAGAAGGGTTGTGCTGGCAACTGCTTATGCCATCCCAGTCCCATGCGCTGTTAGGAAGCCACACCTTGCAAAGGGAAACACTGACCTCTTTGAATTCAGTGGGAACTCTGCTGTTCCATCCAGTGGTGCCAGAATTTCACTTGCAGCCTTTACTTAGGTGAAATACCAATAGCTTTCGTTAATTTGTGCCATCTCAAGATGAAGTTTCCCAAGACAGCTGAGCTGATCTAAAAGCTTGCTGCTGCTGAAAGTCCCAAAGCAAGTCCCAAAGCTCACCTATCCAGGCTTCATGCTTCTTTCCCTCCTGAGCTGTGCAATTTGCCTGATCCCTTCTGCCCAGTCATTGCGAGGCAATGGACACACGCACAAGCACAAAGAAGTGACACAGAAGCAGAGTTGAGCAGAGGGGGGAAGGGAAGGGCCAGGACTGCTGCTTTTGATGTCACTGCAGGCCACGCATCAGGCTTAGACTTTGCCACCCTGTAATGTAAACAGATTTCTGAACTTTTAGTGCAAGCTGAAAAAATACATTAAAACATCCTACGAAATGGTGTCATTATAGCACCTATAACATGTCTTGCATTTGTAGCATTTCCTATATGAGGAGGGAGGACACAGTATTCAGCCAAATGTAAATGACCAATTTTATTTTTTCACACTGCCCCTTTCTGATAAGCAAATATTTTATTATACAGCTATTCAGATGAAACAACTGAGGAAAAGACAGATGAAGCAAATTGCCCAGAGATTTCAACAAACAAGAAAACAAAGAATTTGACTGTCCTGCCTCCCACTCTCCTCTCCACGTCATGCCATTTGGTTCTGAACTCCTGAATGCATTTTGCTCATCCTCCTGCAGCATTTCAGTAATTGATGAAGGATTAAAATATAATTCAGGATGACATTCACCACTGGAATCTGCCTTAACAAGAGGCAATGAGTTTGAACTATGGAGGAAAGGGGGAAAATGCTTTCAGAAAAAAGAAATTACAGAATTTTAAAACTAATTTCATTTCCTTGTAGAGGACTACTTGCAGAATGTCCCCAAATACATCACAATTCTGCAATAAGAGTCACTTTCAATAAGCAACCACATTATCATAGCTTGCCCCTAGGTTAACAGCACTAGACTTCCAGTTAGGGGCTACTTCTACCGGACAAATAGTCTTCACTTTCTCTTTGGGTGGCCATTTAAAACAGCTTTCATTGTAAACAGATATGCAAGCCATCACAAAGGTTCTTATCAGTAAAAATATGTATTCTTTGCACTGTCAGCATTTTTTCCCAAGCTAGCATAATTACAAGGCACTATTGAAACTGGCCCAACCCGTTTATGCAATATGGAAGGAGAATTACATAACACTAGCTATTCAAAAAAACCCACCATTTTGTCAAGTCAGACTTTAAAGATTTTACAAGTGTGACTTTAACTGATCCAGCAACATAAAAAATGCATTCAAGTCAACTTAGAATGAGAATTGAAACCTTACCTTGTGATGGGAAATTATTTAGGTAAAATGCACAGGGAAGGAAAACAAGAATCACTACTAAAAACAACTGCAGATTAGAAAGGACTCCTTTGAGTCAACAACATCCATTGCTATCATAAGCAGCCACATCATATACTGCCCTTCAGAAATTTGTTTAAGTTCTGTATTAAAAATTGTTAGACCTGTTCTTTTTGCCTCCATGTGAGAAGGCTCTTCTAGAACTTCTAACTCTGAGAATTAGAAACTTTTCTCTAGGAAGAAATGTAGATTCCCTGGGCCAAAGTCTGCTGTAGCTAGTAGGTGTGGCTGCAATGAGGGAAGCAGTCAAGGGCAAAGGGTGATTTATGTTCCACTTCTGTGACTACTGGCAGCCGCAGAACATGGGCTGACTGAGTGCCTGGTATGTTCCTCACTGGTTGGGAGGTATGGTTGTGCCTCATGCTGATCTAAGGGAAAACCACTGCCAGAAGGGGTGGAACCCTTTCTCCAAACCCAGGTCTCATGAACTACTGGTTTCTACTGACAGATCTAGTGATCATGTGGTTTTGTATGGTTCTGCTGGAAAAAAAATGTGGATCTTATTTTCCTTTGGAGGATTAACTTGCCAATATATTAGCCAGCTGAACCTACTCTGAGGGTGTGTGATCAGTAGATGACATAAGGGACTTAGAAGATAATGTAAGCGAAGTGGAAGAAATATGGGGCTAACAGTAAAACTCCTATTCTGGTGGCAGCTATTCAGCCAGTGAAATCAGAACCTTGATACCAAGCATAATTTAGAACAGGGATCTCTTAAGTGACTTGAAGCAGCAATTTTCAGCATTCTCAAGCTCCTAGGAATTGCTTTATAAATTTTATGGCTTTTAGGGAATGCCACACTTATATGAAGCATGGCTACATGTCTACCTGAGAAAAAAGGTATTAAAAAAAGAGATTTAAGGAAGGGGACCTGAAGACCTAAAGCTGATGGCTAGACAGAGGAGGCAGGAGTGTGTGGAAATGATGATGATAAGGAGCAGGTAGCATCCATCTCAGAAAGGGCTAGGAAAACCTGTTATGTGTACTACCAATCAGAAACTCAGGAGTAAGTCTCTTCTCCCCACATCCTTAGATCTTGAGATTGCATCCAAAATTGGTGGATCTTCTTAAAAAATAAATTTAGGATTATTTTTAGTTGCCTTTTGTTTTTTAAGATTTCCACAGTTCTTCCCAGCCTATCAGCTGGAAATGGGTTTTAATATTTGTTTGTTTTTTAATGACAGTTACACTTTTCATGATTGTAGAAGCTGATGCCTTAAACGAAAGGAAAAGACCAAATAGCATAGGACTTCAAAAAGATTGGAGATAATTGCCATTCTTTAATGATATCATTTATATGGGTGGTAGGTATTAGATGGCAGGTACTGTGAAAATCTTTATAACTGCTGCCCACAACCTACAGATCCTGAATGTTATTTAACTGTTCAGTTGGAAACAATGGTAGTTAGCACTGAAATACCTTTGAGAAGCTGGGCTAAGTACTGTTCCATGTTACTCTGAAACACTTAAAATCCTATGACAAATAGATTTTATAGCCCTGAGCTAAGCAATCAGACTTCCCTACAGTGAAAGGGAAGATTAGAACCTACAGAAGAAGTGTTTCAGCAAGCAGCCAGCTAGCACAGCACACTCATGAAGAGTGAAAGGTAAAGCGTGGGGCAAAGAGTAAAGTTGTCAGACACCTAAGCAACCGACTCAGTATAACTGGCTGATGGATCTGAAATGGCACCTGCCTGTTCTTGAAGTCTTAACCTATAAATACCTTCCTTACATCTGCATTAAAGACTGGTTAGCTACTGCCAGTTTGTTTTCCCATCCTGTACTTGCATTCCCTATCTCTAACTTTTGCCCTATTTCTTTATTCCTCCCACTGCCTTTTGTACCAACACCCTGTTCTTCCACCCACTGTTGGCTTGTGTCCAGACCTTTTGCCATGTGAGCTGGCAGGCCACAGATGTTAGGAGTGATCTGAGCATGCCTGTGGGATCTGGTCTTGCTGGCAGAATAAGCAAATGAATGTCAAATGAAGTGAGAAACATTCACTTGGCTGCTGTCTTATGGACCTTCCTACTTTTTCCTCTGGCTAATGGTTTTATCACACACAGTTGTTCATGCAGCCACTAGGTATACTGCACAGCAGGCCTATGGCAGTCCAGCTCCCAGGCTCTCCCTCATACCACTTAATACTGTGCTGCCTCAAGCTTTGTATGAAAAGGTAGTTTCTACTGATTATGAAGGGTCTTGCTTCAGAGCTTCTGGAATATCATTTCAGGAAAGGGCTTTGAGCAACTTGCCAGCAACTGGGCAATGTCAACCAGGAGAAACTGTGCTGCACAGTAGGATGCTGACAGCTGAATAGCAGTTTAGAAAATGTCACTAATGTAGTAGATACTACTAGTGGTAGATACAGATACCAAAAAAGCTAGTAAGTGCTAAAGGCGCTGTTCATAAAACGTCTTGCCCAAACAAAATAATCTGAAAGTTCATGATGCAGTCCAAGCAGCCATCAGCTACTAGTTCTGGGGCATCAAAACTGGCTTGAGTTAATTTTAGGATTAGGTGTGAAGTGCCTGACCATGCAAGACTCCATCCCAGTGCTGAGCACCTTCAGTTAGCAAATACAATCTAAATCCAGCATAACCTATACTAACCCTGAGAGGAGGGTACGCTCAGTGTACAACCAGCTGGATGTGGATGCTGAGTTCCTTCCACTAGGATCTAATTCTAAGTATGGGATAGCAGCATTTCCTCACCAGTGTAGTTGTGCTTGCTTCAACAGAACGGCCCCTTGATAAGGCTAACTTCACTCTGAAGGAAAAATTTCATGAGGCACTTGAGCAGATCTACAACCAGCAAGGATGAGCCTGTTCTCCCATTCCTTCCTCACATCCTCCCCTCCTAACTATGTGCTTGTGCTACTTTTATGGTCAGTACGCTATTCTGCAGGTAAAAACTATTCTGCAGGTAAATCTGATAAAAAGGTGTAAAGAGAGAATAACTTTCTGGTAATTTGGTGAGCTAAATTAATTCACTAAATTGTCAGAGGACTGTCAAAACTGGCATATGGGAAAGTCTGCAAAAGTGAAAATTGGGAGATGGGCCCAGAATTGTACTCTTTGTGAAATGTTATTGCTAGGTCATGTAGGCATCGGCAAATTTCACAGATGAAATTCAATGCAAAGAGAGAGAGAGACAGAAAGAGAGAGAGAGGGGAAGAGGAGAGAGAAGAATGTGAATGTGACCTCTTCCTTTCGGAGACAGTAATCTTCAGATCAGATTAGCTGCTAAAGAAGCAGTTCCTCTTCACTTCAGGAAATCACTTAATATCTACTTTTCCTCCTGAGTAAGGGAAGTTTTCCTCAATCAAGGCATATCTGTGGTAAATACTAGCTCAGAAAATTGCTTTGTCACAGTACAGATTCGTATTGAGAATTGTACTCATGTTCCAACTAACAGGTGTTGCACATTACTTATTTACTGACATGTGCATATAAACTAAAGTTTGAATACAAGTTGCTCTTCAATATATAATTAATAAAGATTAAAGATATGTAGGGCTAATTTTTTTATATGGACAAACCATACAATGTACTCTTCTGGACTTTACACAAACTACATCTATTTTCTATTACACGTATTTTGCTTCCCTTTTATAGCGTAAATATAGAACTTTAAATTTGGCCAAATTCTAAATGCTATCAGTAGAGCATTAGTGCTCCATTACTACTTCCTTCTTACTTCTTTCTGCTATTTAAATGTTCTAAATGACACATTTTAAAAGATCTCTGAGTGAAAAATTATTATTTGAGGCAAATTATATTTCTAAACTTTAATATCACAGGGACATCAAGCTGTAAATTGTTGCCCTCTTAAAACATCTTTGCTAAAAATAATCTTGCCTGAATAGGAGTGTAGCAAGGTGTGAATTATACCCTGATAGCAACTGTTGCTTGATCAAGGTGTTAAATTTGAAAGTTGTTATTTTAACTCTGAACAAGACAGTCTGTGAAAAACATTTCCTGGATTAAGAATAATTAAAACTCAGATACTGTTGTCTATTTTTTCCTTTATTTCTTTTCATTTATCCCAGTAATGGATTGCATTTTGTTACCATTATAAAAAAGTAGCAATCTAATTAAGGCTCAGTTGGAAACAGCCCAAAGTCTTTTAAAAAAGGCAGAACCCAATCATCTGTTCTCCCAAGCATCCAAATCTGTGACCTATCCAAAACATTACTTTGGTTCCCTCCATGTAGAAGCTACAGCAAGGAAAGGAGCAGTGGCACCCTGCTAGATCACTCCCACATGGGAAGCTGGGACACAGGACACACACTAGCCTCAGGAATTTGCCAGTGCTCCTGGCTCTATCAGTTGGGATGTAACATTAGAGTGTGCACTCAAAGCATTATTTTGAAAAATGTTCTGTAAATTTGCCTTGCACATCTTTTGCTCCAACTTCCCCAGGTTGAGGAGACCGCAGTGTAGACTATCTCCTGACTCTAGCAGCTATTTTCAGCATATAAGCCTGATTTGCCCTCGGCTGGTTTAACTAATGCTTATAAGGACAGCTAGAGCCAAAAAGCTTAGTTGTACAAAAGTGCCTGTTCTTCGCATCAGGGCACATAAACCTGTATAAGCAATGCTGAAAATTCTTTTGGAAAAAAAAATGGTTCTGTAAGCTAGACATTTCCCTCCTGTAGCTCGGGATGTGGTTCCCCAACAGCTGACGCCGGGGTATTCACAGTCCTGCCCTTTCCCTGCCTTCCACCCAGCACCCTCTTCTATGCCAGCTGGCACTCAGGCAAGCAAGCAGGAAAACAGTTCAGGGAGCTGAGCGCACTGAAAACAAAAGGGATTCACTGGCCAGCCCAGCTTCCTGAACTAACTTATCAGCTAGTGTCATGAGCTCCCATGCCAGCAAAGAGCAGATGTGGGAACACTGGGGTTGAGGAATGAGCAGGACTGTGGCACCTCCAATTTAACCTGCCACTTTCCAGGTGGATTCATGTGCAGCAGCAGCTGCCTGAAGCTGTTGAAAGGAGAAAGTCCTTTCCCTCCTACCCCCTTCCCCTCTCTAGGCTATATGTTCCTGTCCCCTCCCTTGGGCTGGCTCTGGCCTGAATGTGGGGTAAACCGATGCAGTCAGTTGGTCCACAAGAAAATGTGTCCAGGAAAAAGAAGGCAAGGACTCACTCCTACAAATAGAAATCCAAGCCCAGAGTTCCAAGAGTGCTATTTGCTCCCTCTCTTTATCTTTCTTTTCACCCCTGTGTTTTTCTCTTCCCTTCTTGAAACATGTTGTTACCCATGTTAGGAGATGTACAGCCTTGGAGAGAAATTTCCTTCAGGAATTTGGGTGGCTGGCCGTAGCAAGTCTTCTAGTGGTCAGGATGGAAACAGTAAATAAAATACTATTGAAAACAGAAAATTACCATTTTCTTTCCTGAGACCAGGAGAAGCATATTCTCAGTCTGTGTGCTTTCTAGATCTCTGTAATACAAGGATGGGGAATTTCTATTTCCAGTCTTCTATAGGTCAAGCCTATGTCAGGTGATTGTCTTCCACTCTTCCCCTCAAAAACCAAACCAATAGTAATTTAATTTATATAGGAAGGTCAAGTGGATAAGGAAGTGTTACAGGAGCAGTGAAAAAATTATTCACAAACTCAGGTTGAAATTGCCAAATAATTTCCTCTCAGAAAAAGTAGAGGGAAGCTGTAGAAATACGCAAACCTTTTTATTCAGCTTCTTCAGAATGAAAGTTTAGTTTTGCATATACTGACCTGTCCCACTTCAGAATTTTCTAAATATGTTTTAAAATTGCTTCTGATTTTTTTTGTGATTTTTCTGTGTAGAAACACATTAAAAAATTAAAAGATTTCACTGATATTAATAATTGTTTTGTTTCAAGCTATCTGTAAATGTATCTGATGTATAGGTTCTCATATTAAGATTTTTATTAATTTTAAAGACATGAAATGAAACTTTTATATTTAACTTAAATCTTAGATTCCTGAGCATGAGATGGCATTCTCCATGAAAAAAAATGCTAAGCAACTATACATTTGCAAAATGTAGGTCTAAACTGTAGGTCTCTGCTACAGTGGTTGTCTTTTCCTTGTTCAATGGATTCTGTCTTCACCCTGGATTCTTTTTCAGGCTTGATCCAAAATGCTGGAATTAATAGAAGTCTGCCTGTTTAAAAAGTTTTGAACCTGACCTTATTCTTTGTAAGTGGAATGGCGTTGGCCATTTTGACAGTTATTTTTTTCCACTCGTTTTGACCAGATGTGAGCTTCCAGGAAGTGCAGGCAACTGAAAAACTATATAATGTCATATCCTCTAATAAATCTGTTAGCTTTATGTCTTATTAGACTGAACTATGTTTTTAATAGGGAAATAGGTATTTTTTGCTTTTTAAAAATAATCACTATTTAAACATTGTATTTAACTTACTCTTAATTTTCTGATGTAGGCCAGTTTTCAGAAGCATGAATGTTACTGCATCAGTGTTGCTATTGATTTAAATGAGAGCAGGAATAGGTCTGTCCAGGCTAGACAAAGTATGGACTTCATGCTTCCTAAATGTAGTACCATATTTCTTTTAATTACTAGCTAGGATTTATTTCACAGCAGGGTGAGGATCTCCATGCTAATGATGAATCATTTTCTTTTTCTGTAATGATTGCCTCTTTATACTTTGCATGGTGTATAATTTCTGTGTTGACACAAGTGGATACACAGCAAAAAACCTCACTCACCCAGCCAGCCTAAGATACTCAAGTCCGATTACCCTTTAAAGCGCAAGTCTGCAGCACATATAAAACAACAGATGAAAACAAAATCTGAATTTCTCCACTTTGAGGTCCTGGTTCCTTTAGGTTAATATTACATTAATGATATTTTCTTTCTTTCATAGGATGGAAAGACAATTCTGTTCCATGTCATTAAATAAAATGCTTGAAAACTCCTGATTTAAAATTCTGTGCTTTGTACATAATATCTAGCATCTTATTGGGCAGATTTGTTATTGAAAGGAAATCTAACAGGCACTGTGAATTGTCATGTCTTTGCAAAATGTAAGCACTACTTAGCTGTACCTTCATAGAAAATGACAATGCATTTACCCTACACCCTGTAACCTTATCAAGAAAAAAAAGATTCTGAGTTGGCAGGTAAAAGCTGCAGCTTTATTTACAGTAACCAACTATTTCAAAGGATGTCAGTGCACATTCATATATTCATTATTCCAGCAGAAATGGAGACACTACAGATTTCATCACTAGGAGTCCTTTGCTGAATGAAAGGAATAACACCTCCTTTTTAGCTAGGTATTTGGGAAAATACCTTTACAAATAGTTACCCATTTGATCCAACGTTTTCAACAAGGGCAGGAAGGACTCTGCTTATAAGCTCTCATCTGATCCATACTCATAGAATTTAATCCTATGGAAAAAATACATTTGAATTTTATCCATTTTAAATGCCAAAGAAAAATAAGTAACTAATGCAATTCCTGCCAAAATTCAAATGTGTGGAGTACAAGATCTGGACTACATAGATTTTGCATTTGTGTATTTGTTTTGGGGGATGCTTTCTTTATACAGACAGAGCTGTGGACATCATAAAGTACATCCTACCTATATAACTTCTCCCTTTTTGTACAAGAATAAACCATAATGATAGAAATGTATTTATGTCACTGATCAGCTTTGCTATTGCACTATATATAATCACTATATAATAAGCATAGCAAAAAATGTTTAGACTACAATGAATTACCTTGAGAATAAACCTCATAAAGAGTGCTGTATCTTGTGATAAACAACTGATGGTTTTGCCGTACATGGAGTACAAACCATGTTTTTCTGCAATCAGCTGGGACTGCCATTTTGGGTACCATGCAGCAGCTGCATCATATTATAGAAGAAACTCGGATTATAATATCCTTTTACAAACCCCTTTATCTTCCTTTTGTCCTGTTTTCTAGTTTTAATTCAAATCATTCACAGTCAAAATACATATGCTGTGTACAGGGAAAGCACAACACATTACAATAGCGTTGCCATGGGGACTGATTAAGTTTTTTTTTTTGGTGTTCTCTGTAACAGCAAAAGCCAAAAATCATTAATAGTAAAAGAAGCTGTTACTTTCTTCCATAACTGTGACCATGACTGCAGCCTGTCCACACTGCTTTTTTTTTTTTTTTTTTTTTTTTTTAATAGCCCAGATTTCACTTCTGCTAATACTGACACAGTTCAACTGCTCACCCTTATTTTAGGGCATTTTGGCGAATGCATCACCCACTTTCTACTCTTGAGTGGCAAAAATGGTGGAGCCAGTATTATTCGCCAGGCCCAAGCGCACCAGTTGCTCGCGCTATCGAACCCCATCTAAAACAGGTGCAGCTGCAGTAAGGCGAAGCCAGGAAAACCCTCTCCATACCAATGCTCCAGAGGCTCTTATGTCGTGGACTGGAAGTGTCCTGGACCCGAACAGACCCCTGTGCGACAGCGGACACCTAGCGAGGGCATAGCATAGGAGCAGCCCTCGCTGACCCCCGTGCAAGCCCACAAGGCATTTCCTGCGGCCCCACCGGCCAGGGCGATGGCCCCGGCACAGGCGCCAGCTCCAAGGGGCGGGGCAAGAGGCGAGGGAGGGACAGAAGCTGCGACCGGGGGCAAAATGAAGGTCCCGCCGGTGGCTCGGGTACCCTGGGGGAGAGCAGCTTGCCCGTGCCCAGGTACTTTGTGTGAGCAGCCGCCTCCGTCCCCGCCCCGGAGCGGCCGTTGGGGCTGCATGGGAAGGCAGCGCGCGACGGGCGCGGCGCGGCGCGGCGCCCCTGCCTACCCCACTCTGCCTTTGGGGGGGGGGGGGGGGGGGGGGAGCGGGTGCTGGCCGGAAGTGACGGGTGATTCACCTGCTGGGCGGTACGCGCGGGGCGGGGCAGGGTGAAGCGTCCGCCGGGGAGCTGTGGCGAGGGAGTGGTGTTGGTGTCGTTCCCAGCGCTCGCCATGGAGCCCCCGCTGCTGGCTCTCGTGCTGCTCTGCTGCGCAGGTGGGGCGCCGGGGGCGAAGCGCGGGGCCCGCGGGAGGGAGTAGGGGGTTCCCAGGGCACAGGTGGAGGAGAGGGGAAGGAGGTGGCGGCTGGGCTGGGAGCGAGGGCGGCGGGATGAGGGTGGCTGCCTACCCCGCCCGGCCGCCGCTGCCCGTGGAGGGCTGGACGGCGCCTCCGTTCCTCGCAGCCCCTCTCCCGGGGCGGCGGCAGTCGCCGAGCCCCTGACAGCCCTCGGGGTCCGATGGGGCGACGCCTTACCGTTGCCCTGCGGCGGCGGCCGGACAAAGCTGCGGTGCTGCCGCCTCGCCGCCCAGCCGGGGACTCTGAGGCGGACCTGGGCTTTGTTCGCGCCGCTACCTCGTTGTGTCGCCTGCCTCTTCTCCGCGTGCGTCTCTGCCCGTCCTTTCTCTGCCATGCACCCCCCGATGCTGGCCGAAGGCGATTTGTCCTGCTGTGCGCTTCGTGTTTCTCTCTGGCGTGCTTTTCGGGGGGAGGGAGGTGGTGGGGGTTGGAGCGGCTACGCTTTCGCGTTTGGGCAGCGGCCGCTTTGCGTTAAGGGCTTTCTCTGGAGCTCGCAGCGGGAGGCGCTTCGGTCACGCCGCGGAAGGCTGCTGGTTGTGCTCGGGTCCACTCAGATGGGGACGGCATCGAGGTCTCTGCGGACAATTACGTACCGCTACGGTATTTTAGTTACTGCTTCTCTCTTTTTGGATTCATTAAGTTCCACGAATGAAAGTCCGAGTGAAAAGAATAAATAAACTTAGACCTTTTTATTAATATGTGCATGTTTAACATCTATTTAATAATTGAATTTAATTTCAAAGTCGGTCCTGCTTTGAGAGGATTGTTTGGACCAAGTGACTTGCATAGAGTCCTTGCAGCTGATCTGTTCTGGATTCGATGAGTATGATTGAAATCTGTGGAGAAAGAGTGAGAGACTTTGAGGGAAGAAGAGAAAGCAGTTGAATCAAGTGTACGTATACTAGCTTGCTTTCCTTTCTGAGGGAAAACAAAGGAATAGATAACGCCAAACTAGAAAAAAAATGCCTGGCACGTTAAAAACTAAAGTAAGCGTATTTTTTTCATCTCAAACATTAGTGTTGCTAGGTTCTTGTAATGAACCAAATTGGAGTGCCACATTCCTTTAAAATAACTTCAAAAGAATCAGTGTTTTAATTAAAGCTAGTTCAAGATTATATGAAACTACAAGAGATGACAAAACACCTGAGGAGGTTAAGGTTTACAGTAAAGTGCATATCAGCAGTGTCATAACACTTTTTGTTTCCTGTTGAAATGTTGATGACATTGTTGATGTAACTGCTGTTTTGGGAAATTACTCATAGGATCAAAATTCTGTATAACAGAATGATGAACTCTAATGTCATGTTTGAAAGGATATCAGCAGTAGTTCTGTAGTTACTCTTCTAAGCAGAGTTAAAAACAAGGTATATGCTGTGATAAAAGTATTAATTACTAGTATTTAGAGACTGGACCAATGATTAAGTTCTGTATTAAAACACTTCTTGTAGGTAATGCTGCAAACAAAGCTTGTGTTTAGTAGAATATGTACTGAAAATGTGCTGTGAGTGACCTGGATCACTGCAAGGATAACAAATGATACAGTGTATAAAGCTGGGAATAATTGAAGTATGATGCAAGGTATAACCAGAAGTAAATTTTACAGTTTAACTTTACTAAAATATACAGGTGTCTTTACATTTGACTTTGAAATTGGGTAACTTCCTAAAGAAAGTAACGTATGAGTTTTCCTGTGTTTTGATTAGGAATATCTTTTTGCATAGTTACTTGAATGAGTGATCCCTGAAAGATGCACGTACTTCAGTCCTGTGAAGGAAACATTTTTATAGTCTCTATATCATAGGAGCTGATACATCATCTGAGCCCCTTTTTTCTTTCATCCGACTAAGTTATTAATGTTTCTGGGTCTATGTTCCAGGCAGACATTGCTTCCTTCACTGAGGGAGCAGATTTCAGTAACTGGCATTCTCTGTATGGACCAGACCTTAAAGGAAGCTAATCTGCACTCCATGTAGTTGTGCGAAAGCCAGTGGCAGTAGAGGATTGTCTAATTGCTGAAGTCCTTACTGGTGTTTGTGGCAGTGGAGTAGTTTGTCATGGTACTTTAGGATTTGCAGTGTCTGTGCCATTTTCACTGTTTTATTTTCCCTCTCCCCCCTCTCCATAAGCCTAATTTTTCTTGTTTCCCAGTTATTAAAAGTAGTCGATTCAAAATAATTTATTTTTTTCAATTCATTTTTAAGACAAGGAGGCTTGTCTTGTCTGTGTGGAAAAACACACCCTCAGCAGGCAACTGAGGTATCTTTTTCTGTTGAAACAGGGAGATGTTTGGATTTGTGCTGTCCCTAAACTCTTCTCAGGTTCAGTCTCTGCTAAGGTCAATTTCACAGCCATAAATAACGAAATTGATAACTTCCTTTTTCCTTGCAGGAAGGAAGAAGTTTGTCCTTGAGCATTTTAAGAGGTCCAAGGAGTGAACAGTCCTATTTCCCATAGTAGTATAATTACTTATGAATTAATTCTAGTGACTGCCTGTGTTGTATTACCTTGCTGTGCAGCTATAAATAACTCGTGTCAGTTTCTGTTTACATTAGGGCTTCTGAAAAGTGACCACAGAACAGGTGGGTGTAGTGGAGTCTTCTGCTCTCTTGCAGACTTAAATAGTGTGGAGTCACATCTGGATGGCTATCTCTTCTTAAAGTGATTGTACTAATTTTTTTTTATATCTAAAAATGTTCTCCAAAGCTGTGGTGAGTGAGAGTTTATTTGGTGGCCATTTGAAGGACCAATACTAGTTGTATGTATTGTAGACAAGTATGATCAGTCATTTTAAGTAGGTGGGGATTCCCAAGGTGTGCAAATTCAGTTTAACTCAAATGGATACTGCATAGCTGTTATTGACAAATCCTGGAATAAGGCAATAGAAATTATGTACCTCTTCGGATATTGAAGTATTTCACTTAGACACTTTTTGGAAAACAGTTTATAAAAATAGACAAATACAGAATTCTGATTTGAAGCAGAAAGCTTGGTGGTGATGTAGGTACCGGCAGATCATTTTGGTAGGTCTTATGAATGTGCAAATTATTGTATGTTTGATCAATCCTAAACTTTCCAGAATGTTTGGTCATCTCAAGCTAATATATTGTTACACAGTGTCAGTGGCTCTGAGCATGCATTTGCTATGATTTTTAGGGTGACCTTGCATACGTGCTTACAAGCTTCTCCTGCCTATCAGTGCTGAAGAAAACATTTCATTGTCCTTGTAGCAAATTCAAGTTTATGTGTACCTTCAGAAGACTGAGAATAAATACAGATGCCTAGCTTGCGATGATGATTTAAAAAATAAGATAGTGACCGTGTCTGAATTCTTAAAAATGTGTAATGGCAGGGCACAAATTTTCAATTGCTATCAAATGTTAAGATACCCAGATTAATATCAGTCTTTGTATAGGGGGAAAAAATTGATTGCACCAGTGGTGATCAGTATAGCCTTCAGAAGACATGTTATACAAACTGGTAATGCTTTGCACATACATCTTCAAATTAAGGGTAAGAATTGAAATACAGTCTTAAGGTAAATAACATAACTTGTTGGCAGGAATTTCCTTAGTCGATAGTCATCTCGTATTGCTCTTCCTGTGCTTTTCACGATAGTAGTAGTAGGCACCTTTATACTATATAGATATTCCACAATGTGTGAGGCTTTATTAATATAAAATCAAGTTATTAAAGTTTGGATAGCTTTTGAGGAAAAGGCTGTGGTTATTGCACTAGCATTAAATGATATTCATAAAACTTGAAAAAGCACTTTTTTTTAGTGACATGCATGCCGGAGCAGAATCTAATGCAGACATTGTAAGTAAGCATTTGATGGTTATTACACTTTTTCAAATTTGTATAAAAAAAGACTTAAGCCTCTTAATGTGTTTTTTTGTTTGTTTGTCTTCAGTAAGAGGATCTTACAAAACCTTAAACTAGGAGAAATTTGACCACCGTGCAAGTTAAATGATCATTCTTCTATTAGTCTGGCAATTTCTAACCCTGGTATGCCTGTTGAGGATTAATTGTAATAATTTGCAGGGTTCAGCTGTTTGAATTAGTTGTAGGGGAGAATCTGAAGTTCTTAAGTGTCCATTGACATTAGGAGGTCTGGTATTCAGGACTCCTTTCCTCGTTTCCTAAATCCTAATATTTTGAGAAGCATGAAAAACTTTAACCAGAGATGACTTCGATTGCTGGGTTAAACTAGTTACTCCTGTAACATCAACCTAGAGACTGAGTTACAGTCATTTTGCCCTAACTAATCTTCTGTTTATCAGAAAATCTTCTATGCAGTCAGAATGCTGCTCTAAAGATTATTCTAACTGGTCAGTTTGAATGGTCTGCTCTCACTGTCTCCCCTTGCTGGCTTCCCCTGCTGTGTTGCATCAACCTTACACTGCCTGTTTCATTGCTTGTCACAGGCTCTTCCAAAGCTGATTCTGCTTATTTTAGAGATGAAACTACCACTCCCAAATGGTTGTTTTAGCTTCCATCACTGTTTTTAAAAATATATTTTTGTGTGAGTACATGCATTGTCTTTGTGTCCATTCATGCTTCAAGAAATTTCTGTAAACATCTTCAAATCTACTTCACAATCAGCGTTTTAAAATTCATTTGCCACAGTGTCCACAGAGGCTTGTATATACCAGGAACTCATTTTTGGGGCTGTTGTTTCATTGTAAATTCTAATCAATTTAGTTGTCAGTTGTTGCTTGCATGAGTTTGTAAGCTTTTAATTGCCAGGATTCTCTTTTTCCTCTTGTTACAGCTTCTGGTTCATTTCATGGAGCTTTTAGATGCTTTCTGAAATAAGTATTAAATAAGGAGAGCTTTTAACAGTTGTATGGCTCAGTAGCTTGTAACAGTGGTGTAACCTAACCCATTGCATCAATGTTTTGGTCACTGCTAGCTATGTATACGGTTAGTTTATGCTGGCTTTTCTTTTTCTTTCTTTTTATGGAATTCCTCTCTCTCACTAGTTTGCATCTGTCAGGGGATGGTTATAAAAGCCACTTCAGCCTGTTGCCATGGGAGTTAAGTGTCAGTGAAGCTGTAATTCTATGGAAACCTCTTTCAGTGGCAGCTTGAACACAAGTAGGCCTTGCATCCTTACTGATCATTTCCTTTACTGTACAACCGCTTTAGTTGTGGGAGTGTACAGTGAACAGGTGTGAGCTGAGACTGCTTAAAACTTTTTCATTAATTTTTAAATTAGCTTCCATAATCTGGTACAAAAGAGCTGTACGAACAACTTATCCTGGCACAGAGCAAGGAATGACCAACAAGAAGATGGCAAAGGAAGGTTAAGGGGTAAGCCAATTCTGCTTCATCAGTATTTTCCAGTGTGAGAGAAATATCTGTATAACCTTGGCCTGGCCTGGGGGGAGCTGAGTTGGGGAGTCTAACTGCATCACTAAATCAGGCAACCAGTTGAATAGCTAGATGTTACCTCAAGGACTGTTTTTTTGTTTTGTTTTGTTTTTTTGTTTGCGTCCAATGTTGTGTTATTCATCTTACTCCATGATGAGCCAGTTTAGTATTTCTCTGACTTTGAAACTCCCTAATTTTTTGTAAAGTTGTTTTTCTACCTGAACCAACTCTATGAGATCAAAAGAGTCTGAACTCTAACATAAGAGTGTCAGTGGGATCATCAAACAGTTGCAAGTGGAGTATATAACTGTTAATTATTATTATTTTTTATGTCACCTACTTGTTAGATCACATATTAGAAAATTGCAGTTTTCTTAGACAAGATATGGAGCTTTAGGGGCTGCAGGCTAGAGCCAGTCCTGAGCCCTCCACCAGCGACACAGTTGTTCTTTAGCTGCTTATTGGGAAGCATCTAAGGTGCTTGATGGTTAGAAGTTCTTCAGTTCCACTTGCTGCCACTCTTTTTTTAATGTAGCATGTATTAGACATTTACAAGTACATCTTTCTAGCCCTATAGATGTAACTTGCATTTAGAATGTTGGAAAAAAGATTAATCAACAAGAAATACTTTGCATGTGTAGAAGGAATGATGAAGATTTTTTAAATTCACTACTATTAACTTGTGCAGACTGAGGTTGTATAGGTAGTTAAAACATCAGGTACTTGCTGATCCTGCTTTTTTATTTTATTTTTTATTTTTTTGTAAGCTGCAAGGAACCTCTTGTCTCAGTTGTGGTAAGGCATGAGAATAGTGTGTGTATTTATTTTTAAAGTCTCTCTCAAATTTTAAATGACTAGTTAACTCTGGCTATTTAGGGTGGTCATTGTAATTCTTTGAGCTTATTGCTTTCTAGGTATTTCTTATCATAAAAAAACAGAAGTAGG
This sequence comes from Dromaius novaehollandiae, assembly GCF_036370855.1. NCBI lineage: Eukaryota > Metazoa > Chordata > Aves > Casuariiformes > Dromaiidae > Dromaius > Dromaius novaehollandiae. The sequence goes on from NC_088098.1 coordinate 110,668,987, forward strand.
CAAGCAACCACTTTTTTTTCCTGTCATTGTGTTGTTCACCTTTTTTTTGTAAAACAAACAAAAAAAACCTCCCAAAACATATACTGCCGAATAAGATTGTTTTCAGTATTGCTGCAAAACTTGCACAAACTAGGAAAATATTGTTCAGTAGCTCACAAGAGTCAAAACCGCTTTACTGAAGTGAAAATAATATGGCTGCTCAGTTAAGTGCTTGATTGTAATTTAACTCCCTAATGCATTGACTGACAGATATGCTTAACATGTTCACAATGAAAAAGGGCTGCTTCGTTCAGTTTCCTTGTAAATGCCATCAAATTAGCGGGGAGGGGGAGGGAAGGACTGAATCATGTGACTTCATTTGCTTATGGACTCTATAAGCCTTCAAATATCAGATTGTAATTAGAAAAACGTGACTTGCAAGACTGAGAGTTGATGTAGATTCATTAGAGGAGAGGCTGGCTTTTTCATGAATATGTAAGTAGTGTCGGGATTTGGGCTGCTGATTGTTGGCTTAGTTGGCTGAGAAAAGTCTTTGTAATGGTTGGACCCCGTTTCTTCTACTCTGCTAATACTATCTCTAGATAGTTCCTTAATGGCTATTAAGTACAGTCTGAAGGTACAGGTTCATGTTACACCTAGTCACATTACGAATGTAATGTGATTGCATCTGGTGTAACTTCATGTGTTCATATAGGGTGTTCCCAATGCCAGTAACGGTCTCAGGTTCCTCATTCCCTTCCTTGTGTCAGAGCTAGTGTTGTGCAGCTACTGAATGAATTTGTTCAGCTGATCCACGTCAAGAAAGTTTTCTAGTGTATTTTTTCCTATTAGATGAGTTGATTCAAATCACTTTGGCTATGCAACCAGGGGCTGGGCAGCTCTGCTTACTCTGAGAGCTGGCAGCAGCTTGGCTGGTGTAGGTATAACACGAGGTTGTTCTCTGTGGGTGGGATTCCACAGCAGTGCAAGCAAGGCTTTATCAAGGCTCCTGCAGCGTGACAGCTTTGCTATGTCTAGCTATGTGCTCCTACCACTTGCCTTGTGCTTGGCTGACTATCTGGTTCAGAGAGCTCCATCTGGAAACAAAACAACCCCTCCCATGCTGTGTTAATTTTTAGTGGGGTTAACTCTTTGCTCTGACTTTTTGCCTTTTTGCACAGCGTTATACTGGCGTAAGGGAGGGGGCAGAATCAAAACCGAGGATGAGAAGGCAGGAATTTGGCAGCTCCAGATTAGCTTAGTTGTCTTTCCCTTAATATACTGCAGGCTGACCTAGGTCATGCTGGATCATTTAAATGTGATCAAACACTAAAACTTAATAGTGATCTTCTGTAGATGTTGGACTAGACAGTACTTCTGTGCTTAATCTTAATCACAGGCTTTGTTATAACACCCACTCCTCCTTTTTGTTGGTTTCCCCCCAAATAAGCCTGTCTTTTACCTCACTAATGAGGTAAAAGTGCTCCTTCTCTCAACTTGATAAGCATGTTCCTGTTGAGTAAGGTCATCAACTGCTGTAGTTGCTAGGATACTTGTCTAGTGACTCTGGGTTCAGCAACAAAAGCTTGAAGAATGTGCTGAATGAGTTGGGAGCCCAGGGACAGTTGTAAAAAGGAAGGAGAGTTGGATAGAATCTGAAGGCAAAAGGGAATGTCAAGGGAAGAAGTGAAATTTGTCTAAATAAATCAAAGTGAAAGGTCAGCAAGGCTTTATCCCATGATTTTTGTTTTTTTCTTACTTGCATAGCTAACCTTACTGAGTTTAGTTGGGAATGAAATGAAGCTTCTGCTGTATATTTGTAGATTAGGACCTTCATTATTTGTAGATTTGTTTAAAATCTATCATTGCGAATTTTTAATTTGAGAGGAGGAATGACTTTTAACTTAATTGAGGAATCTGTCTTGTTTCAACTGGAGCATGCAACTTATCATGAATTTGAGCAAGTTACTCGTCTGATCCTGCCTGAGAAGTCTTCTATCACGAGTAACACCCAGACTGAGGGAGCGTATTTTTGCAGAAGTCTGCTCAGCCCATCCATTTCCTGTGGTTTGTTAGTGGGTTTATCTCTTTTGTTTTTTTTTTTTTTTTTTTTTTACCCCCTCTCTTGTAGGGCTTGTCAAAGAGTAATTTGTGGATTCAGTTTGTAAACCACAGGTGAACTCTGGTACAAATTCAGTAACTTAACGGTTATTGCTGAATTGGTGTGTTTTATCAGATTTCTCAGATGAGGCCAATGCAGAATTGCTTCAACTTTGGCTTCTGTTCAAAACAGAACACTTTAGGAAAGTGGTTGCAGTATTCTGAAGTGGACTGGGTCTTGAGCTGCTGTACAGAAATTGCGAGCTTGGAGAGTGGCAAAACCATTTTTGGAACTGGTCAGATTTCAGTTTCTGTGTTGCTTAAAGCCCAATTTTTGTGAAAAACTCAGACTTGCAGGGATCAGATAGAGAGGAATAGAAGACTTATTTTTAATAGTGGAGTCCTATTTAATTGTGGAGGGGGAGAAAAGCCTGAAACAGATGGGGAGAAAGTAAATGCGTTATTTAGCCAAATCATGTATGATAAAAGAAGAAGAAACCCTGGGTACTTTGAGAGGTAGGTGCAACAGGGAACCTTTGCCCAGTAAACGTGGCTCAAAAGGTGTGCCTCAGTCCTGAATGATAGTAGCTGTCACTGCTGTCTCATCCTGAAATCATGGCTGTCAGTATTTGTCAGGTGTTGTCCAAGCACACCTTTTTGGATTGGGCCCTTTTGGAGTTAAAATGGAGGGATACATCATTTATTAAAGTCAATAGGAATAGAAGTGTTAGGAACAGCTTTGACACTTCTCCCTACTAAGATGAAGGCTCCATGAGCGTAAAGCAAGAATTTCAGATGTGTGATGAACCTCCTAAGTAAAAATTAGATGCTCAAATTCATTCTCTAGCTCATTCCTGAATTTAGGTGCAGAATGCTTTTTCTGACTCAGGATTGACAGTGGTGGAATAACGCTTACTGCTTGTCTTTTAAAATGCACTTCTTGCTCAAAGCAGTCTATATATAGTACTGGAAACACTTTAGAAATTTGCATTTGTTTTAAGTACTGAGCTGCTTCTCTGGATAACACTGAATCTTTAGTTCTTTGCTTGAATAATTGATTACAATTAGTATATAGGTTCAGCAGATGATCTTTTAAATGCTTTATTTTTCCTTACCAGAAACTGTGCTTGATTTATGAAGCATTATTGTAGCATTGTATGATAACCACAATTCAAGAGTGCCCAGTACAGGGGGAAAGTACAGTCTGTGAAACTAACAATAAACTGTTTGATGCTAAAACTAGCAAGATTGTACTTTGTTAGAAAAGCTTTGCAATTTGCCTTTTCCAGAGCTGTGGTGGTGGTAAAATCCGAATTATCTGCAGAATTCTAGAATTATTGCATGCTAAAAACAAACCTGCTCTTTAGATTTGTATCCTCTATAAGGACAGATGCAGTAATGTTATACCATTTCTTCTTTCCCCGTTATATTTACTCCTGTATCATTATTTAGCTTTTGGCAGTTTCTTGCCTGTTGCTTGTCTGTTCCTTTTGCTCATCTCATGCTTATTCCTCTTGCGTAAGGTGAGGTTGCTGTGTTGGTTAAATGGTCTTCGCTGCTAGATGTCTGAATAAAAATGTTCACAGGATGTGTATTGCCCTAATATAATTTTCAGATTCTGTCCTGAAACACTTCACGAGAATCCCTAAATACAATGGAGGTAAAGTAGAATTTTAGAGTTTCATTCTCATGTCAAGAATCCCCAAATCTGTTGATGAATTTGCATCCTAAAGGGAAGACAGCTAATATTTTCTGTGTCCTTCCCTTAAACTTTCATTTTTCTTCTTTCTTGACATTATTCCCATAATGTTCATTACATAAAAGACTCTTTAGAGTCTAGTATCCTCTGTGTTGTTCCATGTCTTGTCTTCCACGGAAGAATGGTGAAGTTGAGAAAATAAGTATGAGTAGATCTGGCTGACCGACTGCAGTCAACCTGCACTTCCTCTCCCCTTGTTGTTCAGCCAAAACTGTTTATAGGATTTTTAACACTTCAGTAACCTAGCTGTCTAATGAGCAGAAACATTTCTGTCAAGTTTAATGCATGGGCTTAAATTTATGTGAGCGAATAATCCAGAATTTCAGTATGTTCTGAAGTCTTCGTGTTTTTCATTAAAAATAAAATCCTAAATGCAAAAATAAGTGATCTAGTTAGTTGTCTTTCTGTTGTTAGTTAGTATATATCACAGTTCTGATTGTACATATATTGGAATGGAGAATCCATTGCCCCATTTTTTTTGTTGTTTTCTGTATTGAAAATGCTCTTAAACGATACTAGAAAACAGCTTCCATCAAATAGTATCAAACACTTAATTTTACTAGATTTTTTAAAAATACTAATAATGTAGTTTGCTAGGCTGTGTTCCACTTAAGTGATATTTGAAGGTGTTTCCAGATATTCAGAAAGGACTAAAGTTTCTCAAAAATTATATACTATTTTATGTTCCTTTAGAAGTAATATGAAAAACTTGTTCAGTCATGCAGAGATGTTAGCTTGCAATGCTATTTGGGGTTAATTTCCCTGAGGAAGAATATTTAATTGCACATTGAGAACCTCAAATATAGATGCTCAGAATCCAAAATGTATATTGACGTCCTGGCTTCTGTTAAAAGCTTTTATAAGGAGTATTCTGCACGAAGGAACAGTACTTGTCTGTTATCCAGTCACAAAGGTTTATTCTTCTGTTTACCTCAGCCAACTTTAGCATGTTTTCTCCTTGTGAAAGTATTGCAAGAACATTATCCATCTATTTGGACCAGTTCCGCTTCTATTTTGATAACTTCCAGTCGTTCTTCTGAGAATCTGTTTTGTGCTTCTGAGTCTGTTTTGAACTTTACAATGAATAGTTTGCTGTCATTAAAAATGATAAGTTTTCATGCTGACTGCCTTTGAAATATTGGAATAACTATGTTTAGGAACTTGTATCTTTCTGGTGTGTTAAAACAAGTCTGAAAAGGTCTGAAAACATATCCATAAAACCCTGCTAACTAAAAATACATATCTTCATGCAGCTTAATGAAATGTCTGCCTGTCACATGCCAGTGCCTAAGATGCCACAGTTGACCCACTCATATTTTGAGGAGCGTTCTAGGGGAGGGAACAGAAATTGAATCTTCGTGATTTAAGTAGAAACTGGAGGAGATGAGGCTTGGGAGAGCCTGAAGAATGTCATCTGATCACAGTGTGCATCAGCTTCATCTAATCTTTAATGGAATTATAAAATCACTTATAATGAAAGGGACCTCAGTCATTCAACTTCCTGCTCCAAGCAGAGTCAACACGGAGTACCTTGGTCTTATCTATGTCAGCCATCAATAAATCACCCACCCTATTCAGCAGTGGGCCCACATCTTCCTTTTCTATTCCTTTGCTTCTCATGTATTTGTAGAAACTTTCAGTTGGGCTCTGGCTTTTCTAATGCAATCCCTGCATACCTGGGCAATGTCTTCTTCCCTTTGTAGACTGTGCTCAGTTCTACCTCCTGTATACGCCCTTTTGGTATTGGAGTTCAGTAATGCTTTCTCTGTTAGTCAAACTTGGCCGCTGATACATCTGCTCATTTTCCTGAGTATTGAAATGTACTGTTTGTGTGCTTGGAAGCAGATGTTCCTAAAAGACTTGCCAGCTCTCTTGAGCTCCTTTGCTTTTCAGAGCTGTGTCCTGCAGTATCCTACCTACTGAAAAGCCAGTCCGCTCTTCTAAAGTCCAGGGTCTGGACTATGCATTCTTTCCTCACTCCTTTCAGGATTTTGAACTCTACTATTTCATAGTCACTGCAGTTAAGGCTGCCATTGATGATCACATCCCCAGCAAGTTCTTCCTTCTTTGTGAGTAGCAATTCCAGGAGAATCTAAAATGGATTTGGCCCATTTAGCATCAGTTGTTAAGTTCCAGAAGCCTCCTGGATTTTGTCTTGCTGTGTTGTGCTTCTAATAGATGGCAGGGAGATTAAAGTCTTCAGTAAGAACCAGGCTCTGTGATCTATAGACTTTATGGAATTGCTGAAGCAGACATCATCTGCTTTCTCATCCTGAGCAAATTATTTGTTGCAAACTCCTAGCCCGATGTCTCCCTTACTGGCCTCTCCTTTGATCCTGATCCACAGGCTTTCAGCCGCCTGTTACTCATCCCATAGAAAAGCTTCTTATGTTCAAACTGCTCCTTTGTGTTAAGGGCAGTTTCCTTCCCCCTGTTCTTCCTTTTCTGTCTTAAAAAGCCTATACGCATCTATCACAAAACTCCAGTCATATGAGCTATCCTACCATGTTTCAGTTATGCCAGTGTCATAATTCTGTATACAGGCACCTGAGGTGGATGCCCTTCAACCTGTTTTACCTTTCCCGAGGTCTGTTTTGTCTCCCACCAGCCTGCCCCATGTCTTTACCATTCCTGAATCTCTATTCTTTCACTTAACCAGCCTGAGCTACTGCAGAAGTGCACTAGGGCTAGGGCGAAGTACAAGCTGGATAGTAACTAGAACTAGTGCAGAAGTGCAAGTTAGGTAAGTGTGCTGTTTGTAATAAATTTTTAATTGTATTATATCTGAGACTGCTTCTACAGACACCCCAAAAAGATCTTGCCTATTCTCATCGGCCACTCTTCTTGTGACCTTGCATCTACTGTGTCTGTAGTAATGTCTGCATGACTGTGTAGCTATAATGAGCAGCAGCCTGCACATGTAAACTGACCGTGGAAGGTCTCAGCCTGTCATCCAGCAAGGTGGAAAAAACAGTGGATGTACAAATACCAAACTGGTTTGTGTTAGGAAAAAAGTGCTAAGCAAAGGAATATTTTGCTTTCTGTTTTTTGATCATGGTGTGTGTGTAAATTCTGTTGTGTTATTATACAGATTTTTTTTTTTTTTTAGGATTGAATTGAGCAAAATCAGTTGTTTGAAGCATGTTATCCTTTGAGTAAACTGTTCAAATAAGGATGATAGCCATTTTCTGAGGAGGATGATGAGCAGAAAGGGCTGGCCAATCTAAAAACTCATTAGGATTTTTGGAAAAGACTCATCCGTCCACTCTTTGTAAATAAAACAGTCCATATACTTCAAGATGGACTAACTTAACTGGATGTAACCTACGACTTCACAGTAGTTCTGTTAACCCTGGGTGACCTTACAAATGTTTCAAGACCTCATAGTTGCTCTTGATTGCTCCAGGTCTCCCTTGGTAATAGTACTACTGATGGCTGCGTGAGTGAGCAACAAGGGGTAATGGTCCAAGGGCTAGAGAAGCCTTGGCAGTCTCTCCAGTGTTCTGAATCTGGCCACACCTCCTTTGGCAGCATATCTAGCAGCGGTCATGTGTCTCTGTCCCGTGCAGAAGGGGTTTTCTAGCCACTGCTACCTGCCACTCCCTCTTGGTGCTCATGCTTAGTTCAGGCTCAGCTGGCTGTGACACCTGCCTTAGTTGAGATGCTTGCTGCTTCTGCCTGTCATTCTAATAGTATTTTTAAAATGTTGACACTTTGGCTTACCTTCCATTAAAAAAAAAAGGGGGGGGGGAGGAGACACAAAGGGGAAAATGGCTCCATATGCATGTAGTCTTTGTGTAGGAAAGAATGTGAAACACCAGTATAATGACAATCAACTATTGGGAGACAGGCAGTAAGGAGGGGAGTAGAGACTTAGGAAAAATCTGCGAGTTGGAAGGCTCAGGCCAGCCTTTGTGTACCTCTCGCTCATCAGGTAATGTGCCATAAGCTTGGCATACAGAAATGATAGTTGAAGCATATGAACCTCAGAACAATTCTCATTTTGCACTGATGTGTTTTATATGCAGTTAGGTGTGCACAAATATGCTACTGATCTTTCAAGAGTTTCAAGTTTTGTGAGTGAATCTTCTGCATAGGATAAATTTGTGGCAAGTCACTTAAGGCTGTTATGTTGGTTTTGGTACTTGGGTTCTGCTTTTCTTTAGTATATAGCTTTTGGTCACTATGCTTCTCTAATCTGAAGAATATGAAATGACGAACACTGTAAACTTCAATTTGAGCTGCTTTTAAAGCACTTTAAGCAGACTGCACTGTGACTTTCAGAGTTATAGTAGCCTGGCTTCCTAGGAGTCTCTCTCTGAAATGCAATGCTTCGAGCTTTTAACAGAATTTTTCTTTCCCAGTGTTCTTGCTCCCTTTCTTACTGTTCTGCCACATGGACAAGAAATCAGTATGTGTAAAGTCTACTCTGGAATTACACTTGATTGCCAGGCAAGTCGATCGATCTAAGAGGCAAGAGACAATCAAAGAATCTAATGCTTCTCAGCTATGATAGAACAAACAAATAGTTTAAGGTTTTTCTGGACAGTTATTTCTCCTGTTATTTTTGGTTGAAATTGTCCCAGAGATTGAAAAGTAATGGCAGAAGAGGAAGAGAAGTAAGATTAACACACAATGTAGCTGAAACATGAACTGGAGAGAGAAAAGAGTTCATGTGCTGATTTTTGATTAACTTTCTGAAAAAATGGAGCTTGGATAATCAGTCTAGCATGTATCAACTCAAAATCGGAGATTTTTAGGTTTTAGTAGTACAAATGTGTTTTAACACCTCTAATCCTAAGTATGAATTCTGTTACTAGCTACCCACTGTGAAGAAGCAGACATGATTGTGTTCCTGTTACCTAACCCCCGGAAGTTTTCTCAAATTCTCCGCAGGCCCACTTGAGAGGGAGTGGAAAGTATACGTGTATTCTGTAGTCATCTGTTCTAAACTTCAAAATCCAAAGTAACTGTTGTTAGAGATGCTGTCACAAAGCAGAAATACTGTTCAAGTTGCTGCAGTTAATTCTTTCTTCAGAATTAAGGGTTTTGATTTCCCAGGCTGCAGACTTGAAGCTTATATGAAAGCAACATTTTAACTTATTTCATCATCAGTCTGAGCTGCATTTGACATCATCTCACTTTCTTAATCTAGGAAAATCAGAATATGGTAATATAATTTAGTGATAACTTAAACATAGTGTTACTGTCCTCTAGTGAAGCTGTGGAAGAGAGGGAAACAAAAGATTATGATGTCTCTGAGAAACAGATGAGGAATTAAAGTTCTTCGCTACTGTGCTTTCTGGAAACATGAAAGTACTGGAAGCTGTACTCTGAATCCACCGATTTCTAGAGTTGATGGCTAGGAATAATACTTACGTACGGAACTGACCAATTTTAATGATTACACTGTAATATATTTCAATCTTCATTTGACCTTTTAAGAGGTATAGAATGGCTGATTTACACTTGGAAGTCTGAAGGAATCCTTTTGGAAGGGAATGGCAGCCAGCGTTGAGATAGTTAGGAAACAGTAATAATTCAACACAGTAGCAGAGAAATTAGTTATTCAGCTATTTTGGCAATGGTCAAAACAGGTTGATACATATCTGTTGGAATTATCTTTGAAAAGATGTACATGGGTTGGTAAGAAATGTTGTACATAAATCTCTTCTTTACTTCAAATTGAGGTTTTTTTTTCTGGAAGGAAAGTGAGGCTTTACAAAGTAATACCATGAAGGGTAGGAAGTGAAATAATCCTATCTAATTAGTAACTTTGTATGTTTTCAATAGCTATGAAGCTTTTTCTTGGAGGTTTCTGTCTGGAGTTTAGTATGTAACACATACCTTCTCTTTTCAAATGACTTATTAATACCTTTTAAAGATCCTTTTTCTTTCAACACTGGGGGGAAGAAATCCCAAATACTTGATACAGGGCAAAACTTTAAGCAAAATGATTGATATTGCAGGAAGTGGTGATAAGTTGCTGCTGTATGTGTGTACATACTTACATATATTTATATATACACACATGTATGTGCACTTTCTGTGGGAATTGGATTGCATAAAAATGTATGTTAGGTTTGAAAGGTGTAACTGCCTGTTAGATATGACTGCAAACTAACAGTAGCTGACTTTGCATTGAGTTAGGAACATAGTACTTTACAGGATTTTTTTAGTGGTGATAAAAATAGTCTGGTGAATGATATGATTTCTGCACAGAAAATGCATGTAATGGATTTGAAAAAGGAACTCTATAAACTTGGTTTTCTAAGTGGGCATCTGAACTTCAAAAAAGTTGAGCTTTTTATTGTGCCTGTAATAGTCAAGAGCTTCTAAGCAACTGAGGCTTTGGCTATTTGGATAACCTGTGCAATTACTGTCTCACAGAAGCTGGGGTTAGGTATTCCTTTCTGGAAAGAACATGCTGATGTATAATAGAACATTTATTGTGAAAACTGCTTGTGAAGTGTTTTAAAACATCAAAATAAACTTTTGTAGGTCTAACAAGAAGCTTAAGTATAACTTCAGCTGACCAGTCAATGTTCGAAAAAGCTCAAGGAGAGAAGGTTACGCTGCCATGTACTTTTGTACTCTCAGATGAGGATGAAGGCCCACTAGATATCGAATGGGTCTTGATACCAGCAGATAATCAAAAGAAGGAACAAATAGTAAGTAAAGACTTTTTTGGAGGTGGTTTTAATTCGGTTGTTAGAATAGGTCAATGTATGAACTGTGTTACTGTCCTCTGTTTTTTTACGTTCACCTTTTCAAGATGGGATGTTTGTGATCTTAAATTACTTTGAAGCACCAGTCATGTGAAATACAGTGGAAGCTTCAGAATAAGAGAGATTAAGTATGAAATGTCAAGAAATCTCTCACTATAAACTTGTTGCTCTCTAAGGAAGAACCCCAAAATTAAAAATGTTTCAGTTACAGAAAACAAACTGTGCTCTGGTACCCACATTGTTTCCTGACTGAAAACTGATTCATGAGAATTGGATTTTAAACATAACTTTTTTTTCATATTCCTTTATTTGGAAAACTCATCAATAAGACAAGTAGAGAGGTTTTACAGAAGGAATGCTGGAGCAATTTTGAATAGTTTTCTTTAAGCCAAAATTTAGTGATGGTGTACTACTACTCTTTGGGCATTTGCTTGGTTAGAATGTGCATTAGTGTACTGTTTGTGGTGATGTTTTTGTAGAATGAGATATTTGGTTATGTCATACTTCTGGGATTATTTAAAACAGTAGAAAGAAACTGTCAAGAATCTGAAGAAACAGAATTGTTATTTCAAATATTTACGTGACAGGTAGATTTTTTGAATCTTATTTCTGTTTTTATAGATAATTATGTATGCTGTAGACAGGATTTACAATCATTATTATGCTGCCATGACTGGACGGATGCAGTTTACTAATCCTGATCCCAGATCTGGTGATGGTTCATTGGATATCCTGAATTTAAAATCAGCAGACACTGGCACATACCAGTGTAAAGTGAAGAAGGCTCCTGGAGTTCAAAGCCAAAAACTACAATTGACTGTACTTGGTAAGAAAACAGTGTTCTTGAATTTTCAGTGATGTTCTTAGCACTTATGCCGTCTTGGATGTGATATAAAAAAAGAAAATTTCTGTAGAACAAAGTCATAGATCATAAATACATGGTGATGCCTCCATTTTTGAGACATTTCTTGGGTAGGAAATTCCCTTTTTTGGGGGGAGAATTAAAGGAATAATATTCAAAATAATGAGGGTTTTCTTTTTGTTTTGTTTTTTAAGTTAAGGTCTGGCTTACATTTCAAAGAAACTCTTTCCATGAATAGAAAGAGTTAGGTGTACAAGCTTGACTTCATCTTTAGCTGGATAGACTTACCAATTAGAACAGTAAATGTTTTGATTGTGACTGTTATTAATTAAACACTTTGTTTGTTAGTAAAGCCAGCAAGGACTAAATGCTCCATTGAAGGATCGCAGGAGATTGGAAATGACATTATCTTGAAATGTGCATCACAAGAAGGATCCCCACTTTTATCTTATGCCTGGAGAAGAGTAGCTGGCACACAAGAACTTCCTGCCACTTCTATGCTGAGTATTGTCAAACCTTATTATTTACTATTCTGAAATACTTAAGATTATATTCATGACTTGTGAGCAATTCATGCTTAATTTTAGCATGGAGTGGTCAAGATGAATGTCACTTCTGCTCTGTCTTTTCACTGGATAATATAACTGACATTTGAGACAAACTTTATTTTTTCCTTTAAAAAAAAGATTCACTGCAAGAAATGTGTAAAGCTTTAAGTTGAGAGAGATTCTTGCCATTAAGCTCCAGAATCGTGCTCATTCCTGTATGAATGTTGTGGCTTCTCTGCTTGCTGATCTTTGGCTGCTTTTCTGCCCAGTTAAACAGTGGAAAAGAGTCAGAATAGACGCTAGGCAAGTGGTTAGAGCTACCTTCGGGAAGGGGATATTGAAAGCTTGAACTTTTACTAGCTGAAGGAGAGGTTGAACCAAAGTCTTCACTTCCCAGGCAAGTGACTGAACTTGTTGCTTAACATGGGTGCATCTCTCTGGAACAAAAGTTGTCACAGGTAAAAGAGGAGAGAAGGCTTATCCTGTTCCTGAATGAGCTAACATCCAGGAAATGGTCCTGTGTTACAAATTTTGAGTGATGGATTCCAAATTATTATGGTGGTTGTGTTGGATTCTCTTGTGAGAACTTCTCAGAAGCTTAATTTGTGAGTTTTGGTTTTGTAAAAGTTTTTCTGGAACAGTACTTCTCAATACCAGTTCTTTTGGATCTTCTTTGTAGTTATGAAAACCTTAACCCTTCGATGTGTGGGTTTGCCTTGCAGATCGAGCAGTTTAAAAATCTGCTTATAAGTAGACACACTTAACTCAGGTTATACACAGCATGTAGGACTGAATGTATAGCATGGTATCATGTCTGTAAGAGTAGCCAAAGTGGATGTCTATAGGAAAGAGAATAAGAATTTGTATGGCGCTTCCTCATAGCGGTCTCTTATTCTTCCATAATTTTTGGATGGGAGATGGGATTTTTTTGTCTTTTTTTTTTTTTTTTTAATCGAATCAAATCTCTCACTTTTGTGAACTTCCTCATTCTCCTTTGAACTTTTGTAAACTACTAGTATCTTTAATATCCCATTACATAGATCTCTAAAGTTTAGCTATATGTTTGAAGAACCTCACACTGTTCTTCATTTTGAACTTGCCTCTCAGTAGTGCCATTTGATACCTCATTTCTTGTTTTGATGGTGAACGGTTGATCCCTGGTGTCCTTCTCTATGCCACTCAAGATCTTAGGCTTGCTATATTCCCTTTCCTTCTCCACACCCCAAATTTGTCTTATGGTAAATAAAAATGAATTGATGATATTAATGCTGGACAAAAGTGAGTGAGGAGGTATGCATGTGGTGTGTAACCTGATATAGCTATGTTTGTTTTGGACACCCAAGAATATAGACATTATCTAATTAAAACCTTAAATAAGTACCCACTTTTTGTCCAGCTGAAGGAGGTGTAGTATCTTACAGCTTTGGCCTTTCAAGTGCCAATGGCAAAGCTATTAGCAATTTAAGAATGTGAGCTATTTGAAGTTCACATACTAAAACCTTACACAGGTAGCTGCCAGTGGCTTTGAAAGCCCTAGTAAAATATTTTTCTTGTTGTTGAATCACATCTCCTAGACTGCCAGTGCTGGACTTCACTGGTGACTCAGAGTGTGGTGTTTAGGTTGGATCTGTTCATAATTTTGGACATGGTTTCTTCATGTATCTACATCTGAGCTGGTTGTGTAGAATCAGTTTAGACACAGTGAATAGAAAGGGTACTTCTAGGATGCAGTTAACATTTTGCATTTTAGAATTCCGTTGGGGTAAAAGAATCAGCCCTTTTAAGTATCTGTTCCTTTCCACTGATAGAGCAGCCTGTTTGTAAGCTTAATATTAAGTCAAATACTACGGAACAAACTTCTAATAATGTAAAATGCTTTTACAAAAAATGGTATTTTGCAACATGATAGACTTCTGTTTTCATTTGGATACTGTTTTTAATAAGGCTTTTTAAATTAAGACTTTGTGCTGGATTAATAATTCTGTTGTATTCAACATGAAATTAATCTTTGGAAAATGGTAAACCTTTGTCTGTCTTTGTTTTTAGATAAGAATACAGGGGAACTTCTCTTGAAAAATGCCTCTCAAGACTATTCTGGTACATACACTTGTGTTGCCTCAAACAGAGTTGGCACGGATGAATGTTTTGTTGAGCTGAATGTCACCCCTCGTAAGTGTTTGCTGTGTAATAGTCACATAATTTTTTGTATCTTAAAGAGCTAAATCTTGTTTCTCTAAACTTCTGAAAGAAAGAAACTCTTATGGTGCAACTGATGATTGCCACTTTATCTCAACTTCCCAAATCCTAGAAGGGGTTGAAGCATACCCTCTATGATTCAGTGATACTGTTAGCCTGGAACATGGGGAAACATGCTGCTTTTAAAGTTGAGTTAAGAGAAAAGAATTGCCTAGTTGTACAAATCCTGACTTTTGACAATCAATATTGTAATTTATCTATTCTAGCTATAAATACAGCTGGTATAATTGCTGGAGCTATTGTAGGAACTCTGCTGGGTCTCTTTTTACTGGCTTTTCTCGTCTTCTGTTGCTGTAAGAAACGTAGAGAGAAGAAATATGAGAAAGAAGTACATCATGATATTAGGTAATGACATATCTCTAATTTCTGAGCAGCATTATTTGAAAATTAACTTTTAAGTGTGTCTTTTAGTACGTAAGATACTCATGGTTGAGAACTCTGTTTTAATTTGGAAAGCCTGTTACCATACTAACAGCTGACCCTATAACCTTTTTGTTTTGAATATTGTATAGATAGTCATGTGTATATAATATTTCAGTAAAAATTTTGAAGGTGATATGTTTTTGAATATTTTTAAACTTAAAGTAATGAGTGAGCTTTTTTTGGCTACTGTATCAGAATAAGGAGAAACAGACTGAAAGCTTATTTTGTAAGCACCCAGACAGTAATATGGATTGAAATATTGTTGAGTTCTCCAACATTTTTTTTTTCCCCCTCCTCCAGAGAAGATGTTCCACCTCCAAAGAGTCGCAGTTCAACAGCCCGCAGCTACATAGGCAGCAATCGTTCTTCTCTGGGTTCAATGTCTCCCTCCAATATGGAAGGATATACCAAAACTCCGTATAGCCAAGTCCCAAGTGAAGACTTTGAACGTACTACTGGTCAAAATCCAAACTTTGCACCTTCAAAGGTAGCTGCACCTAATTTAAGTAGAATGGGAGCTGTCCCTGTGATGATTCCAGCACAAAGCAAAGATGGGTCTATAGTATAAAATGTTATTAATTTAAGTCCTGTTTTTAAATGTTCATTATAAGTATTAAAAAAACCCTACCTTGTTTCATCCCTCATTTAAACAATGGCATGCAAGTTTCCTTGAAGAAAATGAACAAGTTAGTTTGAAAAGCCAATAATTTTTACTTTTAATGTCAAACGTACTAGTATGTAACGGTCAAACTATTTACAAAAAGCGTTCAAGTTCCTATATGGATATGGGACACTGAAGATAATTGGACTCAGGTTGCTGAAGAGACAGGATCAGCTAATATGCAGCTCTGAATATGAAACAATGAGACACACTTGAGAAGTAAGAAAAGCGTTTCATATGTAGGTCATGAAGTTCCTCAGAGTTCCCAAAACTTTTCTGTTATTCCAAAATTGAAGATAAAGTTTTAACTTTGCCATTTTCTGATGAAGTCGCAGCTGGTTGAAATACTTAGAATGACTTGGAATTCTGTTCAGTTTGAGTATTTATGCGGTTCTTTAACTTGATAATGTTTGGAGCACTTGAGCTCTTATTTCTTTATTTTTATTTGACTGGTTCAGTTAACTTTAATGAGTCTGTTTAAGTTTAAAATTTCAGTGAGTAGAAGTGTGGCAGGAGACCTTGCACGCTCTTTGAAACCTCGATTTTAGTGTAATAGTAACTAGTTCTAGTCGTGTCAGATAACACTAATGTTATCTGGTGTAAGAGGGTCCTATCTGGTTGTTACTAACGGTATCCAAGCTTTAAAGTCTGTATTTTATTGTCACATTAAGAATGAATATGTATCTCAATACAGGTATTAAAATGCAAGATGCTATTAACTTCTCTAAAGCCTGTTTGGATTCTAAAGCAGTGCTGCTATTTTTCCCAAACAATTATCTAGAAGCTCCATGGGGGTCTTAATGAAAGATGCTAAGTAAACAGTATTTGATGTGTCCTGTTATTCTAACATCCCTTCAGAGAATCTCTTCTCACATTCATAAAAGCAGTATTTAGCCTTTCCTTAAGACACTAACACATTCTTTATTTGAACTTGCAAGGAGTTAGAAACTTGCCTCTCCTTGCCTCTTCAGAAGCCCTAAATATTAACGGACACTTTGACTTTACTATTAGTTTCATGTGACCAGAATCTCAGAGAAAGTGGTTGTCCAGAATTGTTGATATGAACTTCATGTTTCAAGACTTCATTCAAACAAACTCACACAAAAATGCTCTTCCAGGTTTAAAAAACTTAGTGTTACAGGAGGAATAGAATGATTCCTTACTTAGTTTCACACCTTACTTAAGGACTTCTGGTATCTTTTGATGACTGATATTATATACAAGTGGAAGTTGAATTTAAAGTTTAGTGCAGGTTGAATCTCTGTAGATTTTTTTTTTTTCTTCCCTCCTCCTTTCTATTTTCCGCTCACCACCTCATCCTGTCCTGTGGAAAAATAAAAAAATAGAGCCCCTTCAACTTATTTCAGCTATAGATGTTAAACTGCCAAGTATTTTGGAAAACTCTAAAAGAATATAGTATGTGGCACTGATGTTGATGAAGGAAATGTCTGAATAGCTTGTTGAAAGATGTAAGGTTTCTTTGTATGTACCAACAGTGAGAGGAAAAAATTACCCTGAGCTTCTAGGTTCAATGTCTGCTTTCTTGTAGCTGCTTAGATCTGTGACAAAATCTTTGGCATATTACTAAATGTTTGTTCTAGCTTTAGTTAGGTGCACAATTTTTGGCTGGCCCTACTGATGTAGGG
This sequence comes from Dromaius novaehollandiae, assembly GCF_036370855.1. Lineage (NCBI taxonomy): Eukaryota > Metazoa > Chordata > Aves > Casuariiformes > Dromaiidae > Dromaius > Dromaius novaehollandiae. The sequence continues at coordinate 110,685,949 of NC_088098.1, forward strand.
AACATAACTTTTATACTGAATTTGGAGACTTGAATGCCTACTAAGTATTCTAGACTTACAATTTTTCACATTTGGGACTTTTTTAGATTGTAAACTGATACAGTTAGAGTTCAGATATTTTTATCTTTCATGTGTGCCTTTTCAATAAACTTTGCCTGATTGTAACTCCAGTTCTTATGAAATTTCTGGTGCCTAAATTTACTGTCTGGACAGGTGCTTAGATGATGGTGCAGGTTTTTAAAACATGACACTGTGATCTGATTTCTTTATTCTTATGTACTGTTTATACCTCTTCATGCCAATTTTTGGATGTGACTTCAGTGGCTCACTGTACCGTTCTGTACTTCAAAATGTCAGTTACTCCTTCAATTTCTAAATATGATCTAAGTGTTTGTATTCCTGAAAACTGTTCACTTGTTGTACCAGTGAGATGGATGACTGACTCTTACTTGTGTGGTAAATAGTAGCACTTAGTAACCATGCCAAACATGCTTATGAAGAAGAACAGTAGATGAGGAGACATCTTCTTGCATCCAATTATGATAGAAGAGATTTCTGAGATTTAATATATACTGATTGATTGTTTACCTGAAACTAAGACCTTCCTTAATTGAAAGGGTGCAATTATTTGGATCGTAAATACAGGCTATATACAAAACTAGAACTGAATCACAGACTAAGAGATAGCTATAGACCTAAGCAGCCAGGTAACAGAGCTACTGAGGTTGATTTTTATCCATCTGTGGGCACATGTGAAATGAGCTTTTTGGTTTGGCCTGAGACCCTGTGCTTTCAGTCAGGTAAGCACTAAGATGCTCAAGAACAGAAATTTATCACACGAAAGCAGGCAGAGCAGAGTTTACACATTTAGTGCTCTGTCAGCTTGCACAAAATAATAAATGGACAGAGTGGAAGGACAGCATGATGTGCCCTCAGAGCCTAGCTGTTAGGCTTAGTAGCCTTGACAGTGTCTGTCTATTTATGCAATTGCATGGAAAATATGGAAACAGGAACTGGCATAGTCCTTATCTGAAATAAAGAACCTCTGACTTGGGATAAACTTTGCCTCAAGTTCCAAACATCATGCCTTTTTGAATGCATAAAACTGCTATGAAAACCATAATACTGCTATTGGAAGCAATTTCTTTAATGAGTAGAATGCTAACTTACACTAGATTATGATTCTTAAAGCAGATATTGTAGCTTAACAATGATTTCTAGCTATGTAGCAGATAAAATGGGTAAACACTTGAAGTGTCAGATCTTAGATAACCCTGCTTACAGAACTCTTCTAGAAAGTAATGGCAGCTGATATACCAGTTAGAAGGTGGCATTTTAAATGTCTTATTTTATAAAATAAATAAAGGAGGGAAGTGATACTACTATGTAAATATTCTAAATGAACTGAAGAAACCACTAGTTAATGTTATGACTGTAAACTTACCTGTTGAGGACTCCTGTGTTTAGAAGAAAACCCTTTAATTTTAGCATGGTGTGAATAAAGTGTTAGACTTGTAGTATTGTAGAGGTGACGTAACATTTGTTCATATATTACAAGCCTCTTCATAAACTTTCTGAAATGGATATTTAAAGGTATTGGTGTGAATCCTCCTTACCTAAAAATGAGTACTACTTTTTAAAGTATGTAGTGCACAGAAATGCCTTGTTAGAGGGGGGTAAAAAATGTTTTTTGAAAAAATGTACAATGCCTACATCTTTATCCACTGTGTGATAGTTACCTTCATATTAGGTGTATGCTTCCTGCGTAATAGTACAAATGGGACTTTTTAATATAATTGCAAGTTTTTCTGTAATAAAACTGTATATTACTGATTTCCATAATAGGCTTTTTTTCTTAACCATGTGTCTTCTGGATCACTTAGATCTCTGTTCCAGTCCGAAGTCATCATAAAACTATAACTTTAAACCTTGTTTTACATACTTCATAGGTGCTTTAATGGGACCCCTTGGGCTTTGGTCCTCTAGCGCTGAGGCACAGCTCAACTGAAATTGGAGCAATAATATTTCCTGGAATCAAAAATGTTATAATATTATGTCATACTTCTCATGTACAAAGCATGGACTTAAATATTGGTATGAAATTCAGTATAAGGTTTTATATTCACATTTTGGGGGGGGGGGGGAAGTATTTTAAAATACAAGTATTGCAATTTATAGGAGTGGATTCGGAAGAAACCCCCCCCAAATTTTAAGATGATGTAGCTCTGTGACAGACCTGTGTACTTTGTGAAAGGAAACTGTTAGAGAAAGCAGCAGTCTGTCTTTATTCTAAAGCAGCATTTATGTATGGCTTCAGTTTTCTCTTTCTGTAATTGGAAGTTTATTAATAAATATAGCTGTGTATACCACACTGGCATTAATCACTTTATTTCTTGCTTTTTCTATTCTTTTCTAAGAAGGAAAAGGAAGTAAAACTTTGGATATTTTAAGTCCTTCTTTAGGAATATAAATACACTTAACGTTAAGTTTCTGATTGTAGATACACAGATCAATTTTAAAATTGATGATCAATTAGTAGTGATACAATTTTAAAATTGTATCTAGGCAATCTGAGCAGAAATCTTAAAACATAGGGCTGGAAAGGAACTTCAGGTTATGTTATTTTGTCTCTATTTTAGGTAGATTCAAGTAGCCTTTTTCCCAATTAAAAAAAACTTTTTTTTCTGTTAAAATTCAAACAATGTTTACAGCATTCAAAGCATGTTGATTAAAAATTCTTGTTTTTATACTGTTGGACAACTTGATCTTTTTTGATTCAAATTAAGTCTACTCTTGGGATATTCCCTGCTCCTTGGCCTTGCAAGCCAACTGATTACTGTTCTTGTAATTTTATCTAAACTGAACTCAGTCTCTCCAATGTCATCTTGAATGCTTACTTAGTTTTATGAAACAAAACCTGGGATAGACTCTGCTGGTATTAGTGACAGGTATTTATACTTAAGCTACTTAGGCTTTCAACAGCTTAGGTTTATTCTTAATGTATGCATATCTTTATATGATAATGCATACCTGTGCTGTGCCAGACGTTTGTCATTACTTCATGTATGCTTAGAAAATCTGTGTTTAATGCATGTGCACACAAGCATTTAAAGTTAAACAGTAAGAGTAGTAGCGGAAAACTTTTTTTCAATTTAAAATTCAGATTTGTGCCTAAATACAAAAGGCAGTTTAATAAAAATGAGGGTTTAGATTGTCTCTTTATTTGCAGAGCTCTGAGAAACCTTTCCACACCCCTTTAATGTTAACTTCAAGACTTCTGTGCTTTCCTCAGTTGGCGGTTTTGCCACAAATGGAATGTTTGTGCCTCAGCTGCTCCAGCTCTTTTATTTAGAGATAAGATGATGCCTGTGAATTGGAGAAGCTGAGAGGCCCACGCACATCTGTTGGTATGCAACCACTGGCAAGAGGCTGAATGAATGACTGGGGCAGTACAGCTCTAGACTGCTGCAAAGTTTGTGCCAACTGGACTGTGGGAATTCCAGCAAATCAACTAACACTTTGCTGTTGTCCTCTCCTCTTGCAGGATGCTTCCATGTGGTAGTTCTACAAAATTCTTGTTGGTCCTTACATATGTATTAGACAATGTAATGTGTTGGATAAATCTGTTTTAAAAGGGCTTCATTTGTTTTTGTCTGAGCATCTTAGAGCTTACTGTTTCACCTTTACCTTAGATGGAGAGGCTTTGGTTCTTTCAAGCTCTGTAGTAATTTCTATAGCTAATTATTAGACTGCTTTAGGAAACACTGCTAGCCACTTAGCCTTGCTTTCTTGTCTGTGAAATCCACAACATGAAACCAAAACAACTTATTAAGCTCCTTGATTAAGGAGCAAAAGCAAGAATTGAATGAAAGAGCCTGTGAATGGTGCTTATATTTCCAAGTCTGAGCTTGTCTTAAAATTACCTTGCAGTTGTGGGGTGACTACAGATGATTGCTCAGGACATAAGGGATTGCATACCTGTACTTGAGTTATACCAGTGGGGGTGGGGGGGTGGTTGTGTGTGTGTGTGTGTGTGTGTGTGTGTATTTTTTGGCTTGTTTTTGCAGAATGGTACAGGCTCAGCTATGAGGAGAAGAATGTGAGTTTTGCTTCTGTAAAATAACCACTGTGGCAAAGAACTGGCCAGGAGGATTTCTTTGCTTCTGCATCTGACTTCCACTCGGTGAAGTTTCTGAAAATGGTGATCTTTTAGGATTTTATTTCTGTATTGTTGTGAGTCAGTGTTAGTGAGACCTTTATGTATGGAGTTCTAAAGACTTAAGTCTTCAGCTGTCTAGCACTGGCCAGGTTGTTTTTGAACAGCAAAGTAAATGGACATCAGTATCAGCAACTATTAGCTGGGTCAATCTTTTTAGTTAATCCGCATAGGCATAAATTTTTGTTGTTGTGTTTTGTTTTTTTTTTTTTGTTTTTTGTTTTTTTAAGATATCATTGACCAGATAAAGGACATTTCTACTATATCATTTGGAAAACATTAAGTTTCGCAAGTCACCTGTGAGCCTTGTATACTGTCAGAATTATTAGATTGTTGTAGGGAGAGGGGTAACTTTAAAAAAAAAAAAACAAAAATTTTTTTGAATATGTTGGTTACACAACTTGATTATGTAATGATAAAACGTAGCAATATTGGAATAGACGTTAACATCTGAAAGCACATTATTTTACCTTCAGTAACTTCATTTTCTCTTCAGGGAAAAAACCTCTCCAGGCAGTATGTCCACTGGGAAATTCGGAATACTGTGTGATGCAATGACAGTTGTCCCACTTCTGAGGACTAGAAGCCCTGGTTCTGATAAGTTTCAGACAGGCCGGATAAAAGCTTAGTGGTGTAGCTAAGGGGTGTTGAACTCGTTTGCAGGAATTCTTTTCCAAATTGCAAAATGAAGAAAAGGAAAATAGATTGTTTCATGGTGCATTTTAGAGGAGGGACCTGAATTCTGGAAACACAAGAAAGGCTTGACTTCAAGAAATTGAACTGTTTCAAACTCTGGTTGTTTCCAGCAGTGTGTCCTTTTTTTTTTTTTTTTTTTTTTTTTTTGTGAAGGGGGGGCTGTCTCCAGACAACCTGCAAAAGCTTTTCCTTTTTGGAGTTGTTTATATAGCCAGCATGTGTTCGTTGCTTGAAAATGCAGCACTCTGTACTCCTTATATCATAAATATTTTCCAAATGTAATGTTTCTAGTTATATTATTGCTAACAATACCGTGTAAAGAAAGAGTCAGAAATTGTAAGAATTGCAGTAGACTAAAATCTGCTGAACACCTCATGCAGTGCACGCAAGCAGTGACAGCACAAGCTTCTCGGTGCTCTAGGCCCAGGCATCTCTAAAGGTGCAGTGATCATTCAGATTATGTAGTAACTCATTCAGAAAGTGTCTTAAACAAATACTAAATTTGGTGGTAAAGAGCTACAGAAGTAATGTCATCTAGTACCACTATGCTAATTTGCAAAACTGACATAATTAGAAACTATTATGTTCTGTGTGAATAGAAAAGGAACTGAGATCCTGTCTCCCAGTCTGTTGTGGCCAGTTACAAATACACAAGTGAAGTAAAATCTTGTAATAGCTAATGATTTGATCTGCTCTGTAATTTATAAGTGAAACTATTATCCCATACAGGAATCTGGATCTCATTAATTCACTTGGTAGTATGTTACTTGTAAAACAGCAGGAAAACTTTGCAGAAATTAAAGTATGCAGCAGAGTATCTGTTCTCAGTGTTTAGGTCTGATTTTTGTTAATGGTCATATTATACTAGTCACGTGAACAAATGGCGTTTCAAACAAACAGCTAGTCTGCCAAAGTCAAAGCACTTGCACTATACCTGACTTAACTGCAGGAGATTAAAATAGAATTATTACTTAAAATTTCAATTTACCAGTAGAATCGCTGAGGTAAGACACTGATACCCTTAGGCCAGAAATAAAGAGGACTGGTGGTATAAAACATAACTCCTGAATTATTTCTAACTTCTGAACAAGATGACAACTCTGGGGCACAGCTGGTTGTTTGTGGAACATATCAAAAAGCTTATGTTGTGGCTGCTAGCACTGTCCTTTTTATCAGAATAAATAGAATGCCCTTTCATGTCACTTCTATAACTGTCAAGAGCAGAAACAGTTTGTCTAAGCTGTAAAATGTAAAATTTGTAATTATTTTAATGTATTCTTCCCTGTTCCTTGTTGGTAGTCAAGGAAAATTAGTGTGTTAAATGGATACAGCTTCAGGTGAACTGCTTAGTATTGCTTTGGTTTCATCTTTGTATTCCATAATTTAATATAAAATAATTACTAAAGAGTTACAGAGTTTTTTCCCCCTCACTTCCAGCTTCATTGATTTTTGGATCAGGTGACTCTATGAAACGTGTGTAATCTACATACCTTGTTATCCTAATTTAGGATGGGGAAAAATCAGTGTTTGTAAAACACAGCACTTCAAAAATGCTGTTGTCTCCAATGCTCTCTCCAGCCCCCATGAAAATCATTTTATGGCTAATGTAAGTGCTCTGAATTGAAACAATAAAGTAACATATTTCCCTTGAGAATACTGACTGCCCTCTTGTGGCTGACACTTGGCCTCAAACTCTTTCTTGCTGTAACTGGACTATAATACCTGGTTTTTATTGATGGCTTGCAGTGATTTACTGATAAATAAGTTAGATTTTTGTAACATAAAGAAGAGTAGTTATCTTAGATGCCAGAAAAATATGTTCTTATTGCTTACTCAGAAAAATAATTGAGGTAAGAAAATAGTTGTTATAATCTGCATTAAGACATGTTATTTTTCTGTATAACCTCTGACAAAAAGCTGTAAGCTCAGAGGTAAGTAAAGGAAATGCCCAGCTGAGGTATAAATGTAGTTCTTCTTAACAGGTTTTAACATTTGTGATGAGAAACACTATATTACCTTTACGAAGCCTACTGCGACAAAATGTTCAGCAATATAAAATTAGTGAGGCAACTGGAATAATTATAAGTATAAACTTCTTAAAAAAAAAAAAAAAAAAAAAAAAAAAAGTAATTGAAACCTGATTGGCTCATACGGTCTGGGACTTAGTCATTGAAATGATAGCTTTCTCAGACTGAAGTTAAGGTCACCAACAGTGTTTCTTAATGTTTTTCATCTGAGGAATCTTTTTCCTGAAGGAGCCTCATACACATCTTAGTTGTATCTGTTGATCCTTTTAGAGGCAAGAAAATGAAAATGGGGTTCCTATACAAATAATTTACAGGTCTGATAGTGTTAGATCTTGCACACTTGAAAGACATTCAAGTTATAAATATTAACTACATTTTTAAAAGCAAGATTATGTTGCTACTTGAAGTATTTTTGGTGTATGATTTAAACAAGAAATGGGTATTGGTATGAAGTTTTTTCTAGAGCCTCAACTGGGTGGGCAGTCAGGGATTTCAGCCAAGCTGCTAAAATACTTTATTCCTAGATAAAAGAGCTGAAAGGAGTATTAAAGCCTTTATGCTTCACAGTCCTATTTGTTGTCTGAATTAGCATAATTTCCCTGCCCCTGGTTATACCTGGGCAAGCTAGGATTTTAATCAGTACTCTGAATGGGGTATCCAACTGACAATCAAAATTGGGTCATTATATTACACATGTGAATTTCATTCTGACAGCATCCTGTGTCTGTGTCAACCATATTAACTAGTTACCTTGCTGCTGCCTATATGGTTTGTACATGGGAGGGAAAATTGCTGGAAATGCAAGAACCTTAGGACATCCTGAATGCTCTACATGGCTAATAGAAGTTCATGTAGCTGTAGTAATAATAAAAGAATTCAAAGGCAATACACATGGTGTTTTTAGAAGACAGGAAGTCTGGTTAACAAAGTAGTGGATTAGGACTTGAGGAGGGGTTGCAGTCCTGGATCTGTCATGACTTAGCCATGTGATTTTTTTTTTTCTTTCTTTCTTTATTGGAACACTGGCATCTTCTGCTTAAACGTCAGTCTCCACATCTGACAGAATGATGATAATTATGTTCACTTTTGGAGATTTCTGGAAGTAGTCCTTCCCATGCTTTTTTAAATCTATCATTAAAACAGTTTTATCAGTCTTATTTTTTATCAGCTGCCCATATAAGGTTTATTTTTGTCTCTTTTCTTACCACAGACAACTTTCAAATATCTGCACTTAAAAATAACTGGAAAGGATTTTGGGGGAAGAGTGGGGGATTGGCTTTTTATCTATGTTAAAGAACTAAATCTACAGTCTGGGCATAAATAGTATGGAAGCTTTTCTATTCTTGATTTGAAGATGCAAGAGAAGAATCTACTCTTTATAGTTTCTTTTAGGGATTAGATATACTCACTGTTAATGTATGTGCCAAAATTTTCATTGGAACTTGTCTGGCTTCAACTTCTAGTTTTTTGTGCTTGCCTACACCTTTCTGTACTAGCTTAATACTCAGTTCCTGGTGGGTGTTTTCTTCATGACTGAATGCTTGCCAGGTAACTGTATTGTGTTGCATGTATGTGTAATCTCCATGGATTTACCTTTTTTTAGCCCTCAAATCACTCTGTGGCTCTTTTCTGTACCGGCTTGTTTCCTGGTAATTTTTAATGGGGAGTCCAGAGCGATCTGTGTTGCTTAGTAAAGCTCTGTCACACGGACTTGTACTTCATGTTAGCTCCTTTTCAATGTTTGCATTATCTGTAGATCATCTTTGAGTATCTTGAAGTTTTGGATTTCATACCAATCTCTGACAACCCCATGAATAACACCTAATTCAGTGATGATTCTCTATTGTCTGTTCCTTTTCATGGAATAGTCAGTTATGTGTGTCATTGCACAGGAAACAAACTTATAAATCATGACAAATGTTTACCAGATTTGGGAATTTATGATAGGGAAGTGTCTCACTGAAGAAAGCTGCCTGAATGCAAATATCAGGTTTAAGTGTGACTTTATTTGTCATCTTCTCATACACTAGAGATTCCACATAAATGAGCCAACCACAGAAAAAATTTAATTAGCTTACAGTTATCCTGATGATCTATGAGAAACTAGCCTTAACTAGTTTCAGTGCTCAAAATACTTGATCCAAACCATAAGATCTTCTGTTTAAAACAAGACTAAACACTTTTCCAAACTGCTACTTTAGCTAATCTATATCAAATGTTTATCTCTAGTCTCTTGAAGAAAAGAACCTGAGATCTTTGAAAAGACTTGTTTTTGATGAATATTAACTGGTGTTGGTTGTGTCAAGGTTGTTAGGTTGGTCAGACCATTTGTGGTTACCTATGTTGCCTACTGTCTGCTGTTTTTGAATTCTGTCCCTATAATATCCACTCTTCTAGCCTTCTAGAACAACCTGGGTATTTCAAGATATATTAAAAATAATAATAAGATCTCATTAGAAACTCTTTGAGGGTGGCAGTTTCCCCAAAGCCCACTGCCAGTGCAAGGGGAGACACTTCTCTGGAGATTTTGTCACAGAACCCAACTAGGATTCCTGCTTGGAATTGGCTTCAAGGAAAACTGCTTCTCTTTTCTTCCACCGACATGCATGTAAGAGGAAAGATTAATGTAGGCCAGTGTCCCCCATTAGTCACTTGACACTCCCTCCCCACCATTTTCCCCTTCTGCTCACTTATTAGTATATTGGAAAGTATTCTCAAGATAAAGTAGTTCATCCTATATATTTTCAAATACAGAATCAAGATTTGGTGAGCACTTCTTTGTCTTCTGTGATCATAATTGATACTGTAGGTATCTAGCCATATATACTTACCCTGCCAGGCTGAGGTATATAAAGAGAGAAATAAAGCTCCTTCCTGACATCATTGGCTTTGTTAGCCATGAATTACTCTTTTTGTTTAGCTTTTTGTACAACTTTCCTTTATTTACAACTTTTCACTTACATTGAGAGCTGACTTTCTTCTTTCTGCTGCTTTTTTATTTCTGCTGGATTTATTTCATCACTGAAGCAGGATGGATTTTTAGACAGTTTTTTTCCCCATTCTTGAGTATAATATATTGCTATTGAATAAGCTTTTCTGGTGGAATCATACTTTTTATTTATCTTTCTATCATAGTTTTTGTTCCTAGCCAGTTTTACTGATTTGTCTCAGATTTAGGTATTGGCCACTTTAAAATACTATATTTGTGTATTTGATTTAGGTGGTCATCTGTTTATCCAGACTAAACATAATAATTATGACTGTTGGTACCTGAGCAGACAGACAGCAATTTCTCATTTGGGGGTTAATTGATATTTGCCCTTCTGAGATCCAGAAGAATTACAACACCTTGTTTATAAACTACAACACTGGCATTTTTTTTTCTCTTGCTAGATTTCAATTCCCATGTTAACTCCTGATTTTTCTGTTTGACAAAATAGGTTTGTTTCCCCCCGCCCCCACCAGATAGACATTCTCTTCCATAAGAACAGAGGAAAAAAAAAATCAAGTATGAAGGTATCAGGACAACTGGAAAAAAAATACAGCATGATCTGTTCTCCTTTCTAGCTCTTTTAAGCATCTGATTTTTAACTTCAGACTTTGACTGCCCAATTGTTTGGAAAAGCAACCATCCTGTTCCAGCTGGTCTCTGTGTGCCATATAGCAGACTTTTTTTTTTTTTTTCTTCTCGTAACAAGGATATGCTAATTGTCTCCAGACTCATTCATGCAAGGGAGTGAACAGGATGTGCTTGATGGAAAGCTTTGATTGTAGTAGTTACATGCCTGCCTTATACTTGAGAAAAGCAAGATTTACAAATGCTTTGGAACAAAAGAGTTCTGTTTCTGCAGGCTTTTCCAATAGAGTGGGCTAGGATGAACTGTGTGGGATGGAAGCTCCTCCTTTTTTTTAGAAGGCATATATTTACCAATTATTAACTAGCTGTTAATAATTATCTGTTTGAAAGTTATTAATGTAAGAGACCACAAATACTTGTGCCGTGTTAGCTGTGGTGCAAAGACAGGAATACAGATGGAAAGGACACTTCTTGCCTCAGTGTACAATCTAACTAACCTCTTCCAGAATACCAGTCAATTTGATCAAATATGGTTTCAGGCTTATAAGCACTTTCAGTGCTCTTGCTCCTGTGATATTAGAGATGAGGATAGATGTATTAACTTTGAGTGGAAAATAAGTTTCAGGGGGGAAAAAAAATACGCTGCCAAAAACTTCCAAAATGGAGAGAATGTTGGCTAAACAATCCTGAAAATTGCACACTGCTTTGCAACACTGGTGAATGTAGTTATTTTGCTAAAAGAATAATTTATGAAGACAAAGTATATGAGCAATAACAAGAATGTTGTAGAATAGCTCCTCATGCTAGATTAATTGTTTTAAATAGAGAGAAGGCAAATGTGGTGATTAGTGCCAAGCAATACTTGGAACTGCTTTGAATTATGTTTGCAAGCAAGGTGTTGTGCAGGTACTCAATTACTTTTACTGTCTTGTGCAGCTGGATGATTTTATACAAAGCCTAATTCTAATCAAAATATGACACTATGAAGAAGTATGTAGGAGAAAGCGAGATGTTGCATGAGATAGCCTGAATCAGTTTCTTTTCATAACTGGCTTTACAGAGGAGCTACGGAGCATGTTCAGTCCTTCCATAACTATTTTGGAATTGAGGCATAGTTTAAACATCTGTGAGGGTTTAAAGCCCTTAATAGGCTGAAATGGTAGAGTAAGCAAATTAGATGTTTCCAGTAAATGCAATATATCCATATACATTTGCGGTTTATTAATTGCAAAGAGTTGTTCTGTGTAGAATGTCATGTTTTGAAAATGAATATTGATGACAGCAAAACTTGAGTGCAGGCAGCACAAAGTCATTTTTGTAGCATGGAATGGTAGCAATAATGCTTTAGTTATAATTTTTCTTAGAACACCAGGATTCAAATATTAAGTTACAGAATAAAGAGCTTTTTTTGTTATTATTATCTTGGTACAGAAAGATAGTATCCACAGAAGGTCATCAAAAATAATCAAGGAACTGGAAGAACTGACTTTTAAAGAAACAGTGAAACAACAGATTATGCAGATTTGGATGGTCCACAGGATAATTTGCAAAAACTTTGAGTGTTTTTAGAAGTAAACAAAAAATTGGGGTTCTTTTAATAATTTAAGTTACAGGCATGAAACTGATGAAAGAAAGATCTAAGTAGAAATTCACAAATATTTTAATGAGTGATTATGGTAGGTATAGGCTGGGAAATCCATGAGAATTTTAAAATAACCTAAGTAAAAATACTAGAAGATTTGCTATGCATTTATACTTGTTACTAGAAGCCTAGAGAGTGATCCTGTTAGCAGCAGCCCACTCTGACTTCTCTGGGAATTAAAGCATGTTCTAAGTGATCTATCAATCATTTATGTTTATCTCCATTTATTAGTGGACTTTGTTTGCCACACCACTTCACTGGTTTTATGTAAGACACTCACATAAACTCTAATCTGAATGACTATAATTTGGATGATTAGCTGAATCATAAATTTAATTACCATATATTATAACATCTAGCCCCTTGTTAATATAGATTAATGATATTCTTTTTTTTTATAGTATGACATCGCACACAAGATTGGTGACATAACAGTGGTATAAACATGAAGAAACAGGCATGATTTTTTGCATGAATTTCAAGTATGGTGAAACTGAAGTTCATTATGAAATGAAGTGCTTTTTTATATTTAATGTCACTTTAGATTGAAGATTCTAAAGTAGACTTTTCAGTTTTGTAAGTACAGAATTTTCTTCTGAATATTTTTAATGCAAAAATTACAATGTGACTACCAACACTTCTCTTACTAGTTCTGTATTTTGAAAAGCACATACCATCACCTGCTACCCCCCCCCCCCCCCCAACATAGATTCAAAACTCAAGTTATAGAAATACAACTTTAAGCAGTGGGGCGCTGAAAGAGATTGTCATCTAAATACAGGGTAGTTTTGTTTATGACTAATTTTTGGTTCTGCTGATTTGATAGGAAGTATATTTTCTACTTAATGCTGTAGTGCTATTAAAAATGTGCCTGAAGAAAATGAAGTCTTAAAACCTATGAAGTGCACTGTATTTTAAGACTCTGTATATTTTATAACACTTAATAAAAAGTACTTGAACTTTACACTTAACTACTTTAGCATTATCTGTTAATACAGGTGTTGTAGTAATTCATGTCTTTACACATGTCTCATTGTACAAAGCCCTGTTGTTTCTGTTCCTCAACTTACCTTACAGGATTTGGGGAAAGAAGAGTGCATTGTTTAAAGCAGAGCAGTTATACATTACTGGTCTTTATTGTCTTCTAAGCCATGGAGGCTTTGAGTATTGATTTCATAGTGAAAATATTAATCTCCATAACTGTGTAAGCATGAGATCACTGTAGACTAGTTTTTAGAATGGGAGCTCAGTAAATCACTGTATCAGTTGTGGCTAAAAGAAAAGCAATGGGAGTCTAATACCCCAGTAATACTCAGGCATTTTAGACAGCTCATCCATCACAGTCCAAATAAGTTAGACCAGTCTGAAGGATGGTCTAGCATTTAAGAACTAATAGCAAGGATATGCAAACTTAAATCTGTTTTTGATTAAATACATATTTCTGTGCTCTTGAGAAATACTGGGTGTATGTGTACATGCTTTCTTTTCTTTCTTTCTTTTTTTTTTTTTTTTTACTATTGTAATATATAGACACTGATTTAAAACTTAATTCAGTGATTTCTGGTATACAAGGCTACCATATAACTTATTGATGAAATTGATGGCTTTAATGTTGAAAAGTTGGGTCACTTATTGGATTATGTTTTGCTTCTGTTTTTAAGAGGAGCACACCTAATTCTAGAATAAACTCGGATGCTTTTGACCAAAAAATCCATATAGTTAGTTCTGTCACTGCACATGAAAAAAATACATAAGACTGACTAAAGAAAACAGTAATATCTTCATAAGAAAAAGGAAAGAGAGGAGAGTTTTGAAGTGTCACAGGATTAAGTTGCCAAAATCTATTAAAATCATTCCAAATCTGATTTAATTTCAATATCATAATTGCAGAAAAGATATTTTGCCTTTAAGAAATGCTCTATTTTATGCCAAAACACTGCGTTCCTCATTCTCTCATTTGTTCATGCTGCCTAAACTTGTCTGTGAACAAAACTGGCAAGAAATTAATCAAGGTAAAATTCCATTGGGATTAGTGTGAAAGTTACCGGGTCAAGAAGCAGCAGCTGCCTGTTTAGTGTATGTTCCATAAAATTGTTTTGTAGACAGAACTTCTCTTTTTGTTGGACTGTTCTCCACCTAAGATGAATAGGTCCCGTCCCCCCCCCCCCCCCCCCCCGGCCCGTGACCACCATCATCTAAGTGCTTAATTACTACTGTTTTAGGAGGAGGATAAAAGTAGGAGTTATTGTGCAGGCTTACAGTGTTGTTTAAAAACTGACTTTCATAAAAGAACTCAGGAAAAATCTGCAGTGCCTGACTTACTGAAGTGTGTTCTTGAAGAAATACATGAAAGAATATTTTTGAAGTCACATTCCTATCTAAATTAACTTTTAATGTGTTTATACTTTAAAGAAAAAGTATGTAATAAATACTGTCAATGAAGATAAATGTGTGTGTGCATTTTGCAATGAAATTTACATTTCTTTTTTCTTCAAGGAAGCTAGTAACTACTAGTTTCAACTGCTTTGTCATCAGTCTGATGAGTTGCTTGGCTAACCCAGATCACTGTACAGCTGTTCTTACCAGATTTTCAGATACCAATACTGAGTGTTTCACAAGGTACTGAATATCGACTGTTTAGTCCATAAATCTGAATCTGTCCTAATGAGATGACCAAGTAAATGTTCTTAATTTTATGTTACAGTGGGAGAACCAGGGTAGAAGGGTTTGAAACTTGTCCAATGTCACACAGAAAGGTTGAAATCTCTGTCTAACTCTCCATCATCTTCTTTCTGCCATCCTGTTCATGCTCAGAAAATGCAATAATGAAGCTTGGAGATCATGACAACAGAGATCATTGTGACAAGGTGGCTGTTTATGACTTATTTTAGATGTCAGTAGGCATTTTCAGTTGGTTATGGGTTAGATATTTAGCCCTTTATCTTTTGCATCTTAGATGCAGAGTGGCTTGTGTAGCCAGTGGGTGGAGAAAACACACTGGCTTTCATGCCAATGTTATTAAATTAGGAGAAGCAGTGGTGCATTTCACATACCTAAAATTCTTGCCAAGGCTTGCTTTTTACAGTAAAGGTCAGGAAGGTGCTTATTTGGTAACTGTGCTCTTGTCCACACCCAAAAATATCTCCTTTGTTTTATGTTCAAGCTAGCCAGCCTGGACCTGACTAATGAGACAAAGCCTAAATGTTACTTATACTCAATACACTGAATCTTTGCTGCAAAATGGATAAGCTAACATACAGTTTTTTTCCCACAATCCCTACATAATCTGTTCTTTTATCAAATGCAAATCATTAGATCAAGCTGACTTTTTACTTTAGTTCAGATCACTTCTGTTTTAATTTTTCAAAAGCTATTAAAGACATCTGGAAAATAGCATTGTGCTCATCTCTTCTTGCATTTCCTGACATCTTCTGTGTGGTTACCAAGCATTCTAGTCATGTAGACTTTTAGGCTTCATGTAGGCTTTGGAAAATGTATGTTGCGATCTGTTACCGAAGCTTGGACTCATATTAGCAACTGCCTCAATCTTGGCTCACACACTGTCTTGGATTTGGAGTGAGCCAAATAGTATAGCAGAAGGGACTTCCTCATTGTCTAGGATAGGGTTCAGATTTAAACTTCACCCTACAGGCAATATGGCTGCAAATGGCTCAAAAATGGAAATTAACCATGCTAGTGTAAGGCCATTTCACATTGCTACAACTGTATCCATGCCTCAATTTATATCATTGTAATTATTTGCATAATAACAACAAAAAACCCTCTAATCTTGGTTATGTTTGCATATGCATTTTAAGTAGCAGATATTCAGCACACTGCAGAACGAATCGGTCCTGCCTTTCTTGCTCTTGGCTTTTCATTCCTGGCCATTTTGGCTACCTCCTATCCTTCGTCGGCATAAGCATCAGTGTAGCTGCTGTGAGCCACATCAGAGACATGATTTAGTTTAGAGTTACTGATGTATAGTGTAGGGTTTAGTTTTAATCTAGATCTGTTTCAATGCTCTAAGCAGCTGCACCAATGTTTGTGCTGACATACGGGGAAGGAGGCAGTGTGAAAGTGGGAGCAAGAATCAAAGCACAAGAGAAAGGCAAGACAATGTATTTCAACAACAGTGCTAAAAATGCTCAAGGTACTACAGCTTAAGCCTGTTTTGCTTGTGCTGATTTAAAGTAGTATAAAACTGTACTGATCAGTGGGTTAATTTTGCTGCTTAGTATTAAGAAAGGCTTAAGGCTTAATTCAAGCTCTTAACCATTTCTCCATTTTACCTTTCTCTAAATATCTACAATGCAGATGTCAACATCTAGGCTTGTTGATTAGAGTCCTTCAGTAGTCAATGAAGAAACAGCAAATTATACAAGACATGATTCACCTCACCAATTTATGGCACAGTTCATCTCATATAGACCTCTGTCTTAAGTATCCAGTTCTCTCCTATGACTATGAAGAAGTCTAGACTGCCAGGTCAAATGATGGTATTCACCTTGCTAAGGCTGAGATGAATCCCTCTTTGATTTTAACTACTAGAAAATATTGTAGCACAAAATTCACTATAGAAATGCAGTTATGAGAAACAAACTAAAATCAACAGTAGTTGTATGTCAGAAAATAATGCCCTGCTCCCTTCCACAACACTGGAGATCCAAGCAATACTCAATACTCTTTGGCTCAGTTTGGATTTTATTCTTGTTTTCAAAAGCTATTCTCATTTCATTTTGTGTAGTGTAATGAAAGATTTGTAATGCTACTCTAATGCAGCAGTGAATGAAGTTGATTTATGTGGTTCCACCTCATTTTAAATTCCTTTAAGACAAACAGTCCTTGTTATGCAAATATATAAAAATAAAATAAAGACTTGACAAGCTTATAAGCCATTGTATTTCTTGTCAAAGTTTTCGCTTGTGATGCAACTATTTACTGTGATTCCACTGTCTGGTCATTCACACAAGACTCCTTTGTGATATTCCTTCTAATACTGCTTGAGTAGTTAGTTGGTATGGTTGCCTTAGATTGGAGGTAGCCTATAATTTTCTTAGGAAAATAGATCTTAACATTAATAAAATGGAATAAAACATTCATGTGTAGCTCCAGAGTACAGCAAAAGAATAGTAATTAGAGAAAATCAGCAGCTGGAGAATGGTTGGAGAAATGGGCTAACATTCAGCAAAGGGAAGGCCTGAGTCCTGCACCTGGGGAGGAATAACCCCATGCATCAATACAGGCTGGGGGCCAACTGCCTGGAAAGCAGCTTGGTGGAAAAGGTTCTGGGACACTAAGTTGATCATGAGCCAGCAATGCGCCCTTGCTGCAAAGAAGGCCAGCAGTGTCCCAGGCTGCATTAGGAAGAGCATTGCCAGCAGGTTGAGGGAGGTGATCCTCCTGTTGTATCCTAAGAGGTGCTGGTTCTTTTGAATCCCACAAGAAAAACACAAACTCTCTTAAGAAAGATAACTATTGTATTAATATCCAAAAAAAAGGTAATAGCATGTTATAAAGTCTTACATCCTTTCTGATGCTGGAAACCTCAAGTTGATACAGCATTGGATGGACCTCTAGTCAGGTGATGGCATGCTGTGCAGATCCTGTCTGTAGTGAGGTTCACTGATATTGCATTCATTTGAGTTTTTGTAGGTTTTTCGTAGAAGTTCTGTGAGCAAAAGAATGAAAACTTGTTGCTTCTCTTCAAAATAAAGACAAGGACATGCTGGTGGAGTTATCACTGATGGCAAGTGGGTGCTACCTCTAGGCTCTTCCATTATGATTAGTTGGCTAAGTTCCTTTTATGTCAAAGGGTAGGTGCAGCACTATACAGTCCTGAAGGTCAAGTGACAGTACATCACAGTACGAACCTGCACCTACTCAAGCCAACTTGTTAGGTGGATCACGGCTACACAAGGTAAAATAGTTTTCTAGTTAGGACCACTACATGTTCACCTCTCACTACATGTTCTTCTCTGCTCTGGTGAGACCACGGCTGGAGTGGTACATCCAGATCTGGGCTCCCCAGTACAAGAGAGACAGGGACATACTGGAGTGAGTGCAGCAAAGGGCCACAAAGATGATGAAGGGACTGGAGCATCTCTCATAGGAAGAGAGTCTGAGAGACCTGGGACTGTTTAGCCAGGAGAAGAGAAGTCTCAGGGGGATCTTATCAGTGTGTATAAATATCTGATTGGGGGGAGTAAACAAGACAGAGATGGACTCTTTTTAGAGGTATCCAATGGCAGGACAAAAGGCAAATGAACACAAACAGAAATACAGGAAATCCTATTTAAACAGAAGAAAACACTTTTTTGGAGGAGGCTGGTTGAACACTGGAACAGGTTGCCCAGAGAGGCTGTTGATATCCAACCTTGGAGATATTTGAAACCCAATGGGACATGACTCTGGGCAGTTTGCTGTAGCTGACTCTGCCTTTTGCAAGAGAGGTTTGGACTAGACAATGGGGCTGGATGAGAGGTACCTTCCAACCTCAACTGTTCTGTCATTATGTGAAAAAGATGCACATACCCAAATTCTTTCTGCATCAAAAATGGTGATCCTCAGCTACCATGTAAATTTGAAGATGCTGGAAGACTACAGGCATCTCAGCTTTTGACACTGCTATTTCCAGGCACCTTCAGCCCTCCTAGCCTGCTGTGGCGGACAGATGAATGAATTTTTTGCCTTAAACATTTCTTGGTGCATGGGGTGCAGGCAGGCCATAACCCCGAACAAGCCATCTGTCCCTGGCGGAAACAGGACTGGGCTGCTGCGACCCCCGAGATGGTCTCCCTGCGACCACCCGGAACACACCGAGCCTGCACTGCACGAGACCACAGTCGGGCAAAGACTTTGGGATCCGTTTTTAGCACAACTTCTATAAAACTTGCTTGGCATGAGTGGCTAAATTTGCTGAAGCCTTAGGCCGCACTCCCTAGTTCGGTAAGAAAGGGCCCCAGAGCTGGTGCAGGCGGGAACGATAAGGGAGTTACCAGCAATTTGCATTCCTGTGCACTGCTGAAACAGTGCTAATTGCTGGAGTTACCACCTCTTTGTCAAGACCTTGAGAGATGATGGTGGGACCCAAGGAAGGAAGACACACCTGTCTGCAGAAACTGCAACAGAAAAGGTAAGGGAGAAAAGAAACAGCCTGCCTAGGAACAACGATGAGATCCAATAAGGAGCAGGAGACCCCAGACTCAAAAATTACTATTGGTCTGAACTACCACGTGGGGGGGGTGGGAAACTTAATTTGAAAAAGCTATAATTGCCCAGGGATCTCTTTGTTCAGGGTCCCTCTTTGAGGTACCCAACTCGAGCTGTAACCACTGCACGCGTGTCATTCCGAGCTAACCTAGGGTCGGACCCAACTCGAGTTGTAATTACTGCACGCGCACCACCAAAACTTACACCCAGGGTGAAGAGGACCCACCTACCACCAGACGGGAGCCCCCCCACTGCCGAGACTCCCAAAGGAAGAGGACCAACAGGACGCCGCTGGATCCACGGGTGGTGATATCTTTCTCTCTCTCTCTCTCTCTCTCTCTCTCTCTTTCTCCCTCTCTTTTGTTGAATGTTGGTAAGATCTGTTTTTGTCTAGCTAGTTGCAGTATTCGCCATTGAATTATCCTATTTGACCACATGCCTTATCTTTGTGTTAATAAATCTTAAAACCGGTTGGCTGGTGTCGTTTCACCTTAATTCAGTCCAAGGGCATCACGAACTTGGTCGTTTGGCCCCAAGGGGAGGGAGGTCGTCCTGAACGACTCCTTTCGGGCCGCGACACCTGCTCAGAAACCCCCTAGTCTCAATAGGATGCGCAGCTTGCACTGCATTGCACATGCCTTCTGTTGGCTTCCACATGTTTGAAATGTTATGAGTGTACGTACATATCCAAAGTATGTTCTCAGGATATCCTGCTTCAGTCAATGTGGACAAAATACATTGGCAGTAGCTGCCACTTTTCTTTTATACTCAAAGGAGGTGGTGGTTGATAATCCGATGTTTTCAACTATGAGCTTGCAAAGATGTACGCAGTTATTTTAAGTGACTGAAGTAATTCCAAGTTAAAGTCTCTCCCTAAGGCATTTTGTAAAACAGATCCATGTGGACAAATCACCTTTAGCTTAAAAGACAGTGTAGATGTGATATTGGCAGTGTGCTTCCCTGTATTATTACCAAAACATAAATGGATCAAATACAAGTGAAAAAGAGCAATTGCTTACTCCAAACTCTAGGAACATATGGAAGATAAAGAGGGAAATCATTAATTAGAAACAGTATCTTTTACTACAATGCAGTAGAATGTTCAAAGGCTGCTTGCTTAAATTCACATAGCTGGGCACAGCTCACCAGATTTTAACATGAATATCTGAGATTTTAGTGTTCTTCGTTCCAGCTTATTTATATTGCTTCAGATGGCTTTTATTGTTTATAGGAAAATATAATATGTCAAGAACCTCAAGTAATTTATTTTGAACATAATACAGGTTACATTAATGTTCAGGAAGCAGCTAGACCTGAGCAGTGCCTGAGGTGATATCGAAGATGTAAAAATGCTTGTAAAACACTGTATGTGCTATGTTGACTACAAATAAATCTCCAGTAACAGAGTAAATTGCATTAATTAAAATTATTACAACAGGAACTGTGAAGCTTTGGCTGATAAAGGAAGAATAATGGAATTATTCTGCCTTCTGTGATAACACAATATCATGTTGCATTTTACCACCTTTGATTGTCTACCTTGTAACTTGCCAGTGTCATTTCTCTTTGTCCTTGCAATTGAGACATCATCAATGCAACAAGAATGTGTTGCCCATGCAGAAAGATCACTGTTCCCTTCACATTTGTCTTTCTCCCCTTTGAACCTTTTTCTGTGCAGCCCTCTGTTATCACAAACCAAACTTTTCCAAAGGTTCTGTTAATCTTATTCATGACATTAAGAGAAAAGTAGGTGGTAAATATAATAAATCTTAGTTCGCACATATGCCCTAACGTGGAAACCAAGTGTATGCAACCCTTGCAGCACTAATGGCTGTGGTCCTTGGTGGTCTTAGTCACAGAGATCAAGGTGATCAGGCTTGAGAGCTGTTGTACAGGGAAGCCAGAACTGGAGTGACTGACTTCCTTCTGCCTTCCTCTTCCCCTCCGTCCAATCAAAATCTTGTGCTTTTATAAGATGTTTGAGTTTCTAGACAGTTCGTAGCCCTTGGCCTTTTCAGCTGGACAATATGCTGTATGGAGCTGGGGGGACAGTGGGGAGGTGTGTTATTTCCTAGGACATAGTAGGTGCCTTTTCTTGTTGCTCAACTTTTTTTTCTTGCTAGGCTTTTTCCTCTTTTCTGAAAGCAAAAAGACTCTTTTATCAGCTCTCAGGGTTGTATTTGAGTGGCCAGTGTTCAACCACCAGTGAGGTGTCACAGAGAGAGGTCCTTCTGCAGCAAATTATTATTATTTGTGGAAAGAATAATATAGCTTGAGGCAAAGTGGTCATCCACAAGGAATCAGTGTGAGATTGGAAGGGAGGGTGAGGGGCCTTCACTATGGTGTCTGAAGAACATGTATACTTCTAAGTGAAAGAGAATTGAGCCTGAGTGCTGGACCTCTGATTGTCTGGGGGGATTGTCGTCTGGTAGCTCAGTTCCCTAGTGCTATTTTGGATGCTCCAGTTGGTCTGTCTAAGATAATTCTGCTATAAAAAAAGGAATCAAAGTGGACAGGCCCTAGATCGCTGTCAGGAATTGGACTTTTGCCCTCTTTTTCTTAGCAATGTTCACATACCCTGGGACCTGACAATCTCACTTTCCTTCTAGCCTGTTGATCTTGAGCCTTGTAGAAGTGCCAGAAATGGCAGAAAGGCACCATTTGTGTGTACAGAGCTCCCTGTGTTGCAGGTCTATGGAGCAGGGGAGAGGTGACTGTCTGGACTGGAAGGTTTTAAATACCCTCTGATGGTAGATTGTCCTGTACAACTGTGCTTATTTACATTTCCCAGACTCCCTGGCTCCTACTATGGTAAATGGAAAATTCATGTTCTGTTTTGCTTTTTTTCTTTTAGTAGCAGGAAAGTGGCTCACACAATATGGAGCTCCAAGAGACCAAAAAGAAAGTATAAACTTACAGAGCCACTTTTTCTGTATTTTTAGGACTAACTCCACTGATTTCTTCAGTTGGAGAGTAAGAAAAACTGTTATTTGACCAAAAATAGTGCTATTATTATTCATAAAATTCATTGTACCCAAGTAAATTGGTGTCTTTCTATATTACACTAAAAAGCCAAATTTTTGGTACGTCAGTGGATTGCCTGGAGCAAGAAAATATATGGAAGAACACAAGCTATATCCTGTACACTGATATTGGTGACGGCTGCTCTTACTTCATGTGTTCTGAATGTATTTGCTTGGCATCACGCTTTCATGCAGAAGAGTAAGGATTAGATTTGTCCCACTGTAAGATGATTCATGTATGGAGAATGTGCATATTCAGAGTTAGGTTTCGAGAGCAAATCATTGAAGAGAAGCTTATGATAGGAATGAAGAATAAATTGATAACAGCAAAGAAGAAATGTATTTAAAAGAAGGCAATTAAACTAAGGACTTTTCATCAAGTTAAATCTCAAGCAATTATGACTGCTTGTCTGAAAATTTTTATTGCAGTTGCTGTTCTTAATTCTTTTTTAAAATATAAGTTGTAGATATACAGTTCATTCTTTGATTTCAGATATGTATTTATTTATATTAAAAATATACATTTATAAGAAAACACACATATAAAACAAATATACACTTCCTGAGGTGCTTTTCCAATTTTATCACACAACATTGCATTAGTACAATGTAAAAACTTACATAATATCAGAGTAAGGCTGGATATTTAAAATTAGTACAGCATCAACTAGTTGTCAAACTGTTATTTGCTTTATCTGAAAATGTTTAATATCATCTAATATTTAGTAAAATAAAAGAGTTTCCCAATTTTTATATTACTCAAGCTTTCCCAGAGATGTTAACATAACCCAACAACTGGCATGAATTCTATCCAGCAGTGAGCACTGTAGGAAATGCATTTTATATTTGTGACTTGTTATAGCTTTTAGAGGTTCAGTGCAAATTCATAGTGTATAACAAGTCTTGCATTTGGGAATGGCTGATTTTCTTTCTAAATACACCTAATTTATTCTGAAGTGAAAGGGAACGTCAAGCTTAACATATTTCTCAGTAGAAAACCTTCTCTGAAAGATTGTTCATTTGACTGTATGTACCTAGTTTGGAAATAGGATACTATGTTAACCTTAAACAGACACTTTCAGAAAATTTGTGTGTGAAGTCCCTTCTCATAAAAGAATGGCAATAAACAAACATAAAGCTAACACAATTGGAAATAAATATTCCTTGAAACAGTTATTCTGCTTGTATTTCAGCTCCCATCTTCATTGTGAAGAACGCATGCACAACAATATGGTTCTGGTATATGAGCCCTGAAAAGTAAGATTTTCAAAGCAAAACCACAGATAAGAAGGAAGTCAAGGGATGGTGTGGCTCAGAGGATTGCAGTTGTGTCTAGTTTGTCAGTTTGGCTCCTATCTAAGCTGACAACAGGAAAGTGCTAATGCCAATAGAAAACTGCTTGGAAACTTTGGTGAAATGTGTTTATGACTCTCTTAGTTACCCCAGGCCACTTAACCTCATCAAAGAGGTACCTTATTCCAGCCACTACAGATCTCTCAATGTGAATGTTGGTTTATAGTTCTGGGTCAGGAAGAATCAAAATGGAAAACTCTTACAAGGTAGGAGATGCAGTAGATTTTGGTGAAATTGATTTTTAAGTAACACATCAAGACTGAAGTTCTATCTACAGGAGTAAATGTTAGCTATCATTCCAACTTAAAAAAAAAAAAGAACCCCCCAAAATCATCCTATCCACAGACCTTCTCTGCTGAAGGTTTGTTTTGTTTCTGCTTTTTTTTTCCTGCTGTTATATTGAACTGAATAGGATGCTCAGGCACCAACATACAGTGGCATGTGTTTTTAGGCTACCAGCTCATCTCACAGGCAGGTGTTAAATAAAGAATATAGATGCTTGCTTGTGTAATGATGCTTTCAGGTGTGTGACTATTTTTTATGAAATAAAGGTCATATGGCAAATGATTCTGGATTTGTCACAGATGGAAAGTGATCTTAATTAGGACCACTTGTTAGCCACTTACATGTTCAGATGCTGGTGCTACTTAGAACAGACAGTAGCCAGTCAAGATTTACCTAAAGCCAGTTTGTAGAAATTGCTGCACAGAGCTTTAGCCCTAGTAGTGCCAGAGGCATGCAGTTTGCAACTCCGTAACCTTTTATCAGAGCAAATGTTTTACAGAGCCTTCCTGCCCCTATTTTTCCTTTATTGCACTACTGCTATTGGTCTTGCAGCCTTGTATCTGCATACTTGTTATTATGGTGGGTTCTCATGGGAAGCAACTACCACGGAAGTGCAAATCACCCCTCTTGCCCTCTCTTTGCCTTACCACTTGTTTTGTAGTGTTTAGTTCATATTAGAGAAAAACAAATACAGTGCACAACACATGAGGTAATAGTCATTTAATTACTTAATAAATATTATTCAACAATATGTGTGTACTGAAGCGGAACAGCTAATGTTCAACATTTGCACCCAATTAGTGTACTTCAATCAGTGTGAAGAGCACCGTCAGTGGGAACAATCACTGGGGAGTCTGAGCGGGTCTGGATGAAAGGTATACAGTCCCGCGGAAAAGCATGGCAAAAAATCATCATCTCTATCATCTGCACTGCAGAGAGCCTCCCAAGCTTCCCAGACCCTGTTTCTGCTCTCTCTGCTGGCTACTTTCCTCTCTCTTTCATTTTTTCACCCTCGTAAAGTAGCTTTCACTGTTAGAATCCCTACATGCCATAAATTACAAATCATGCTAATGAAACTCTGTGCCTGTAAACCTGTCTCAACATCCTTTGTGCATCAAGTACCCATTTCGTTTCTTTTATAAGTCTATCAGGGCACAGCTGTGGACGGGGTAGGTGTTGAATCAAAGGGATATGGGGCTAGAAAGGCACCAAATTTTTCTCTGAACTCAATGCTGATTTTTGTTTTTCATTTAATTTGATTAAGTGGAATTGAGTAACAAAGAAAGGCAAATCTAAACTATTGTTGCTTAGGCAACAAGATGTAGCTAAGAATGAAAACTGCAGCTTCACTAAAAACAATGCAAGGAATGTACTGTAGCTGTGGAAATCTGCATTGATCAAATTCTGAGATGCAATTTGAATACATTATAAAAACATCAGTTTCATCCATTTTCAATGAAGGAGAAGTAGAACTTGAAATCTGAAACTGATTTATATTTGTTTGTATGCATTTGGACACTATTGCTATCTGGAAGTTATTGTAGTGAATATCCATTGATTCTACAACATATTTTGTCAGACACTGAAGAGAGAAGTGCAGCTAACAGCATCTTGCCAATATTCAGTTCTACCAGCTCTGTCATACGGCCATGTAAGAAATCTGTCAGGCTTTATAAAATTAGCCTCAAGCCAATTAGTAATGCCATTTAATACTATTATTATATACCACCCAGAAACTCAAGCAGGGACCAGCACCCATGTTCTGTGCCATGTACGACAGTGTTATAGCCACGAACTAAAAATTTTCTGAAATCTGAAAGTATTTCTTTCCTTTTATTTCCCCTGTTCTGTGTTTGAACCACAGAACAACAACTCCAAACCAGATTTCTGGTATGAAAGTTCAATGCCTGCACCAACTCAGCATTCTTCCAGGAACTATGGCTGCATGAGTATAAGAAGAGGAAATATATCTAGGCATTACTTGAAATGATTGACAGAATTGGAAGTCAGTAGGTAAAAAGAGGAAACTGAAAACTGTAGAACAGGATTATGGAATTGCAAGCAAAGCTTTTAACCTATGAGTTTTCCCTTCATACATATTTGATGATATGACTGCCAGAACTTTTCATACACACACACACACACACACACACACACACATATATACATATACACACACACACACGCATATACATATACATATACATATGATATGACTGCCAGAATTTTTTTCCAGTAGGAGACTTTATAAAGAAGTGTGGATCTTATTTTTTTAGGTTTTGTCGAGTGAGCTGGTGGAAAGATTGTGCTGTCTGTCAGTTTCTGGAGAGCAAAGTGTATGGAAGTGTATGCAGCAAAAAATAAGTAATCTGCCACTTTGGAATAATTTGCAGCAGAAAACATTCCCAGTGCAGATCAGATGGTGAATCTGTGATCTCAAAAGAGGATTACTTTGGATTAGCTGTCCAGTGAAGCAGGCACTTTGTATAATCCAGCGAACAGCTCCAGCAAGAGCTAATTCATTGCTTGATTTCTTTTTTTAATTTTAAATGTGATTTCATCAAATGGATTTTCATATACTAATTAACAGTATTTTGACAGTATTGTGTCTATAAAACAGATTGTGTTGTATATATGTGTGTGTGTGTGTGTATATATATATACAACTGAATATATATATATATATATATATATATATATATATATATAAAAATAAAAAAGCATAAGCAACTGAAAATTAATGGCCAGAATTTCAGGGGAGGCAGGAAGTAGTGGTAGGAAGTAATCTAAACTATGTTTTGGTTTACAGCAGTTTCAAGTAAGTTTAAACACTACTTCTTGTAAGTAAGTTCTGTCTTGGTTGTCCATTTCAGCTTACAGTTCTGTTTCTGAGACAGTAAGAATACAACTGATATCTGGCCACAGTTTAGTCCTGATGGATTATTGATACTTTAGTGATGTTCGAAGAAGAGCTTTATTACCATTTCATTCATGGTGTATGTATGTTGCTCAGTTAATCTGTCTTTCAACTTGGTAAGGATGTTGTGATATAAGTAACATGGTGCTTAGAAACACCATCTATTCATACATAACAGTAATTACCTCTTTCTGTCGTTTAATGTTTTACTCCCTCATGCTTATTATTGCTATGAGGTCATCATTGTACACATGCAAGAATACTTGAGCTCCTTAAACAAGTAGTGCAGCATAAGGAAATGTGTTACAAAGAGACTGTTCTGCATTATAATTCTTCCAGCCTCTCCCACTTCTATGCTGGTAATACACTGGTTACTTCTGCCAGCGATAAAGTGATGTGCCATCTCCCTGTTGACCTAGGTTTTGACCACTGACTAATAGATATAAACTCATTATTCCATGCATTCCCCATCTAACAAGTTGGCCCACCTGCCTAAAAAGTACTGTTTATCCAGAACCAGGATCAGGGAACATACAGATGGGAAGAGAAATGAAGGAACTCACTTGTACCTTGTGCACCTGAAGTAGAGAAATCTGTGCATATTCTATGTATGAAAAGGTATCCATTTTGGTTTACAAGGAAGGCAGACTTTGAAGGTAAGCTCAAATATTCTGCGCAGTATAAAATCTCTTGGGAAGAAGAGCAGAAGTTATCTAGCAATTACTGCAAAGGTGAAAATAAACAAGTGCTGAAGCTCTAGGTCCAGGCAGCTTCACATTAATGGAAGTCTGGATCCAGCAGCAGTATTGCTGCCTCTATTTAGACAGCGATGGCTACAAGACTGTAGCCCTGGCTGCACCCCTCCACGACTGATTTAAAAACCAATTTGCATCATCATTTCTGAGTTCAGGGCAAGCCTGAATAAGCGCTGGGAAGCTTTTTTCATAGTCCAGATGAAGTTCAGTCAGTTGCTTCTGATTCGGTCCCCAAACTCAGACTGCCAGAGGTTTCCTCCCCCATATTATTGGCCCAGATCTCTTCTTTGGACTCTGCAGCAGGCTAGAACTAAATGAGAAGGCAAGATCCCAATCACTTTTAAAGCTACTCTGGAAACAGGCAAAATGATACTTTCCCTAGTGCATACTATCCTAGGTGAGACACCATTTTCAGCAATGAGCAAAGTAATATGAAAAGTGACAGGGAGACTTACACCTCCAAACTGCTGAGATGGAATGAGGTCAGGTTTGGCAAAATGCATTAAATCAGCTGGAGAAGTCCTTTTTTTAAAATAAGAGATTATTAGCAGCCACGCTGTATATGTATTCTGCTCTTCCTTTTCAAAACCTGCACTGAAACCCTCTGTCCACTGAAGCTGTGACAAAAAGGTGCAGGTGGTATAAACACATGTTGTTAGGTTATGTAGTAAAAAGCTCATCTCCACACACACACAGAGGAGCACAGAGACACAATGGCAGGTGGGGGAACCTGAATAACACCCTGCCCTGCTACTCCCAGGCCCATCACAGGAGAGTGCTCAGCCCACCAGGGCCTCGTCCCCACAAGCACAGAGGATTGCGGTGGCACAACGGCGGGTGGGGAACCCACATTGCCTGCTGAGAGGAATGGACACCCTGCCCGGCTCCTCCAGGGCTGTGCCAAGAGACCGACAGCACCATGGGCCAGGTGTGAAACCCAGCACGGTGAGGCAACAGAGGTGGCTCTCCGGGGCCCCTCACTGACTGAGGGGGTCACTGCCTTGGGTATGGGACACAATATGGGGTGCAGGGCAAGAGCATCTGGATTTGCTCAAGACTTATTATGGGATGTTTAAGGCAGGAAGCAAAGGTAGAGAAAGGGAGGGGATCTAGGTGATTTGGGGAGGAATGAAGATGGGAAAATAGAGGGATACGGAGATAAAAAGGGACCGGTTGCATGTAAATGAGACTGGTCAGACATGTCTGACCATGCCCTGCATGTGTCTGTAGTGCCAGCAACTGGAGCGAGCAGGGGTGTACGAATGACGTGCGATCGCTAACAAACATCAGGCCAGACTAGCTGGCAAGTAGGTGGAGTGACCTGGAGCCAGGTGTGCATGTGTGTGTCTAAGTGTAAGACAAAAAGTGGAATTGGCTACCAGTGGGACCAGAGGGCCAACTGCCAGAGAGACTGTGGGGTCAGGGCATCGGCTGAGAGCTGTTTGTGTATGTGTATCTGGTGTGTGTGTGTGTCTAGGGTTAAGGCCTGAGAACAAGGATCCAGGATCAGCTACCGGGTGGGCTGCAAGTCCAGGGCCAGCTGCTGGAGCGATCCACGTTGTACAGATGTACATATATAAATATGTATCCCACGGATGGACCTTCCTCCTGATCAGCCAGAGAGAGGAGCAGGGTGAGGCCATTGGTGCTGTTTGTGTTTGTGCGAGTGCTGAGAGCGTCTGTCCCTGTTGATCTGTGTGGACGACCATGTATCTATGTATATAATGTTGTACATGTGTGTTGGTGTGGGTGCCTACTAGGAAGACCTGCTCAGCCTTGCTACTGGTTGGATCTGGGGACATGAAGCTGTGGCAGCCTTGTCCCATGGGGCAATCAGGTTCAACCTCCTTCCCTAATATATGTAATGCAGACTCCCTATGTTCTCAGGCTTCACCAGTTTGCTTCTGCTGGAACATATCAATAATATTTTGTCAGAAAACAAACATCAGAATCTGTCTTTTTAATATAAGAACTGCTTCCCTGAAGACATGAAAACATGCGTTAGCAAGGACTGATACCAGGACTATGATACAGGACTCAAAGTGCTTGATTGTTTTAGGAGCGTTGTAAGCCCAGATGTATTTATAATGCATTGTTACTAAATATTTATGGCAAATATCAGAAGGACTATAAATAACACAACACATTTTCCTCTTGCAACAGCTTGCCAACCTGTAGAAGTGTACATGACAAATAAATGACACTGAACTTGTATAAAATGTATTTTGTTGTCTGAAAAAGTCCTCTAACACATCACAAGCTGCTAAAGGCATCTGAAAGTTGGCATGTGAAATCATTTAATATAACAACAGTAAATAGTTTTGTTTATAGAATCTTCCTGTTCCTGCAAACCATTCCAAGGTATCTGGGTACCTGTAAAACCAAGTACTTAAACAGAGGAATAATTTATACATATGAATAGTTCTACTGAAGTCACACATCTGACATCATTCATGTGATTTTCCTAATCAGCTGTTAGTTCTCTATACAGAAAAGAAAAAAAAATACATATGGTTGTAGTAAAATGCTGATGTATGTGGCAACATGCTAGCGATTACATGAATCTTCGGACATTACCCAATTGTACTTTGGCCCAGCATCTCCCAGGTTTCCTAGATGTGTGCACCAAAAGGAACATACAGGTCAGTGAAATGATAAGGCAATTCTGTGAAATCCTTTGTTCACATAATGTAATGGTTTACTGGGACTGGAAGACAAACATACAGTGGATACTGATAAATAGCTAATAATGAGACTCATAGCATGCCTACTTTGTCTGACAGCTGTTTTCTTGTGGTGTTCAGACATAACTGGGCTATAGTTGGCAGACAAGTAAATATTGTGTGTATCCAAAGAAACAACACAGCCTGTGGCTTAGCTTGTACCTTAGAAACAAAAGAGTGTTTTTTGGTATCGTGTTTGTGATCTTGTAGATAAGGGTTGCTTTCTTTCTTTCTTTTTTTTGTAGAACATAGTCACAAAAGAAGATATATAATTACCTTACATGAAAAGATAAAAGATGTGGTTTTGCATGTCGTTACTGGATTCAATAACACTATCCTTATCAAACATAAATTTGCTGCTGATGTAAACTGATCTCAGAGAAATCACAGCAAACTATACAAGCTAAGGATATCTCTGTCCCTCTTGTTCCTGGAGTGTTAACTTCTTTGTAGTTATGGTTCCCTGTTGGAATTGGCAAATTAATTTAAAATGATAGCTGCACTGCAGTAATATGTGTAAAAATTGTATTTAAAAGTAAGCATATTTTCTGCTCTAAGCCTCCTCTTGTGACTGAAAATGTGACTAGTGTATATTTTACTGTGGTAACAAATTGTACTTGCAAGAACAAGCAAGTCATCAAAACACAGGGTAGTTTCTGGAAGCCATTTTCTGTCCTCTTAAATGTTTTTGAGCTTAATGACATACGTGAAACAGTCATAAATGTCAATACATATGAGTCTTCTGAAGTCACACCTTTACACCGAGTTTCCAGTTCACCGTCTGTTACGTTATCATACTCCAAGTATATACTGCTCTATGTAAATAGGATAATGCCATATGTTTTATTTCCTATCGTGCTCTTATTAATACACTTAGGGGTTAGTTGCATAATGGAGTTATCATACTAGGCTGCTTAACATGCTAGAAAGGGTAAAAAAGAAAAAATGTAATTACTGAAATCTACCACCAGAGAGAGCTTTTGTCTTTCTAACATTAATAGGAAGATTACAAAAAGCAGTACTTCATCTCTTGTGAGTGTCATAATGGAAATCTGTGCTAAGATTGGTATAGCTTTTATTATCATATTGTTAGTTTTATTTATAAGCAAGTATTGAATTATTCCTCTAGGTATCAGGAGGAGAATAATGAATTAAAATGTCAAATAGTCACAGGATACTCACTAATCACAGTTATAGTCACTCACCAATAGGAAATATAAATGCTCAGTGGGTGGGTGTGTATATATACATGAATATAAATTATTTTAATTGTGCACTTGGTCCTGTTACAGCTGTCAGGATAGCTTAGAAAATGGGTAAAACTGACATAAATTGGAAGCAAACTGTAGTACTAACTGCGTGACTAGAATCTAGGAAGGTCCTGATCTGATACCCTTTCATTTGATCTTAATTTAGCCTATCAGTATTACCCACAGAGCGAAGGGCATTCTGTGAAGCATGGGGATGCACTCAGACTTGAACTGTCTGAATGGGGAGCTATGCTGCACATTTCTCCTTAGCTGTGGAAATATGCAGATAAGCTGGCTCTGGGGATTTAGCTTGTGGTTTCCACCACTGACATATGACACAATTGCAGAATATTTTTTAATGTATGTAAGCACATGGTCTTTTAGATTTCAAATACTCTTTTTGATCACTTTGGATTTCTTAAATAGAAAACCAATTTCCATAAAATGGACATAATTTTATATTTTTTTTGTTTTTTATTTATCTGCTCAGTAGAGCTTGGACTGTATTTTACCCGATGGCTCATATCATTTGGGACAAAGATACCACCTTTGGCTTAGGAAGAACAGCAAGTTGGCAGAAGTTCTGAAGCTATTTCTGGGAAGTGTCACAACATGTCTGCAGTGTCCTTAGCTTCTTCCCTGGGCCTACAGTGCCGTAAAGAGGATACTGGGCAAAATACACCATTGCTGTGATCCTGCACCTCCACTAACTTTGCTGTCATGGATAAAGTA
The DNA here is from genome assembly GCF_036370855.1 of Dromaius novaehollandiae. Lineage (NCBI taxonomy): Eukaryota > Metazoa > Chordata > Aves > Casuariiformes > Dromaiidae > Dromaius > Dromaius novaehollandiae. The sequence continues at coordinate 110,718,357 of NC_088098.1, forward strand.
GCCTCCTCTTTCACTCCCTCTCCCTCAATATCCCCTCTCCACTTCTATCCTAAAAGAGTATTTGAAGGTGACTGATATCATCATCACATGATCCTACTGAGGTCTATGCAGAAATGTATGGAAACCTTCAATGAAGCAATGCCTTTTTTCTAATATGAAGATTGTTATTGTTAACCCAGTAACGATGATATCAATCTGTCATACTCTCCATACTGAAAGTTTTTCAGTTCTTTCACGTAACTGGCCCTCACTGCACATTCCTTCCCATGTTAAAACTTCAGGGACTGCTATGGAATATGTAAATTCAGGCCTGTAAAGAAACATGTCTAATGGAAGACAGAATAATTAAAGCTGTGTTGTTTGGCCTGATCTAGGATTTTCTCAGTGTCTTTTAAATACTCCTTTTGGTAAGGATCAAAGGTACTCAACATTTTTTGTTTGTTTGTTTGGTAGAAACAGACCAAACAGCATATTAAATAGCCACAATAGCACCATAATTCCTCTTAGAAGTGAGCCAAACACATCACTAAAATGCAGTCATCCACACAACCTAGCCCTACGCACATGTGGTCATCCAAGAAACCCTTCAAAAAAAGAGTGTACTACAGGTCATGTGGATTATTCTGACAAGTTGTAGCTAGCAAATCTAATTATAGGTTGTCTTTAATGCTGTTTTCTGGGCTTTTTTTGTGTGTCACTAAATAAATAAGTAACAGAACATTGACAGCCAACAATTATTGTGAAATCCTAAAAAACACTATGCTATTAATTTTGATTTGGGCTTCATGTAAACAAGACTTCAAACTTCAGAGGTTCCTCCTAGGAATAGGTGATTGCATGAAAGTATTCTGGTACAGAAGCAGGTTGCAATTTATTTTGCTTACTTGGAAAAAAAAATCATGGAAGTAGGTGTATTCCAATGTAGTTTTCAAAAATGTATTTTAAAAGAAATTTAAATTTGGGTCTCCTAAATTTAGTTCAACCTAATGTTGACCCTAAAGGGAGCTCTTTATTCATGAATGTTGCATTAGCAGTTTGATGTTAAGGGCTAAAATACCAAGAATTCACAGCAATTAGGCTAGACATGTTGCTGCAGCATTTGATTGATCAGATATGTAATCAGGGCTGGTCATATCAAAAACTCACCAGCTCCAAGTGAGGTTTTAGAGTTGTTACAACTCAAGACTGCTCTTTAGAGAAAAGGTGAAATGTTGCCTTAAATAATAGAGGTCTTGACCTGCAAGATACTGAACATGTTGATAATACGTGAAAGTCTCCTATTAGCTACTTCCATCATTCAGAATTAATGATAATTAGAGAAATCTTTACTCCTGTCATTAGTGTCTCTCCACAGTCTTTTTCAATCTTGCTGATAATTTCATGAAGGGGTCAGTGCAGAGGCAAAACAGAAGTCTTTCCCTCTCTCATGCCATTAAGTTTGCAGCTGAGAAAGCACATTGCCAAGCAGATCCCTTGCAAGGAAAAGCTCCAGGATCCCCTGGGAGCTGCCAGCATGCAGCTGAACTCAGTGGAATGTGGGCATGCAACTGGGGGAGAGCCAGGACTGATGTGTCTTGAGAGTCCTGGTTCTTTAAATTTGATGTAAAGGTGCATAAAACATTTCAAAACTTCAGCAGACTGATTTTCTAGCTATTTTTGTGGATGTAGTTCAGAGCTTTTGTAGTTGCTTTACAACCAAATCATGTATGCCAAGGGTAAGGTCCTAAACTGGAGAGGGAGAGTGCTCAAGACACAACCTCTCCCTCTGCCCAACACTGCAGGATCCCATAGCCAGGCTGTGCAATGCTGCCCTTCCAAGTAGTGTTCACACAACTGCTTGTCAGACCATGTTGCAGATCAGGTCAGAGAAATGATTTAACTGAAAGAATCAACCAACAAAACAAAGTCTCATAGGCAGGTTTGGGCGGGGAGATCTTATCAATGTATGGAAATATCTGAAGGGAGGGTGTCAAGAAGATGGGGCCAGACTTCAGTGGTGCCCAGCGACAGGATGAGAGGCAATGGGCACAAACTGAAACACAGGAAGTTTCATCTGAATATGAGGAAAAGGTTTTTTTACTGTGAGGGTGACAGTGCACTGGAACAGCTTGCCCAGAGTGGTTGTGGCATGTCCATCTTTGCAGCTATTCAAAAGCCATTTGGACATGGTCCTGGGCAACGTGCTCTAGGTGACCCTGCTTGAGCAGGAGGGTTGGACTAGATGATCTCCAGAGGTCCCTTCCAACCTCAACCATTCTGTGATTCTGTGAAGAGGAAAAGAGAGCTTGCTGGAGAGGTTGGAAGAAGCAAGGAGAGGTGGAAAAACCTGGGAAGGAGAAAAGCCAGGGAATGCACACTGACCCATTGAGTAAAACATGCCTCTATGTGAATTACATTATACCTTTTTGCTTACATTTATGTAGGGAAGTTATCACAGTAAGCAGGGTGTGAGCTGACAGCACATCATGCCTCAGCCTGCCTCATGGTACAGGCAGAGAGATTTGGTGATGAGCTGCACCAGCACAGCAACTCACCACTGTCGCCTATCGTACCTCTCCCTGCCTATCACTCCACCTGCAGCCTCCAGTGGGCTGACTTGGGCATACCTCAGGCCAGCCACAAGCCAGCCGAACCACAGCAAAGACTACAGTGAGTTTTCTGCCTCTTTAATGAGGGGGCTGTCAGAATGGCCTGGCAAAAGCCAGGGTCAGCTCAACTGGGGAGTGAGACTGGGTGCTCAGGAACCAAGGGAGGGGGAAGGTAGGGCAGCAGGGAGCATTCGCTTGGCTCAGCTGCCTACAAAACCACCATGCCAGCACATGGCAGCAGGCTTCAAAAGCTGCTTCACTTACAGGCTCTCAGTTTGCAAAGGTGGTATGTATCTTCATGAGGCGTAGCCATTGATTCACATCCTTGCTTGCTGAGGCCTTCAGGACTTAGGTGAGAAAGCATCCTTCATTTCATAATAGAGCAGAAAGGCCCTAAAGACAATGGAGACTCCAGCTCGTAGGGCATCTTTTCATTTACACTGTCATCCCTTAGATCTGTCTTGATAGATATCAACACTTTTCCCTGCAAATGACTCAACCATCATTTCCCACTGTACCATTGCAGAGATTATAAAGGGAAAGTGACACATTAGACTAGCTGGTTTGCCCTGCTTTCAGAACAAACAGTGCCAGGTTTAGAGTTTACACTGGATTTTTGAAGCAGAGGACTGAAAAAAATTACTTTTCTTTCTCTGTTCTATTACTATTCTAACCTAAGGCTTCCAATTTCAGCATGCTTCTTTGCTCAAGACATACCACGAGATAAAAACTGGATCCAAAGAGCAGCAGTTCAGAACTCAAGTGGCATATAGTTTGATTATTTCAAGTAGTTGACTCAGATCTGAGGGAAGGAAGGAAAATGATGGGAATATTTAGAGTTAATTTTATGCAGCAGCTGTGGGGGGAGAAAAGAAGAAGAGTATCAGATTCAACCTACAGAGCAACATAAGCAGATTTACTTCTTTAAAGGCAGGAAAAAAAAGCCAGCATGTTATGGGTGACTAGGCACCACACTTGCTCACTGATATTTTTGTCCAGCAAGTCTGTTTTGAACTATAGATAATGAAAGTAGATGTCACTGGGTCTCAGACAATTTTGTTTTTATCAGAGCAAAAAATGTAGTGCACAAAACACCTCTGTTTGTGTTTTGGGCTCCACATTTTCTAAATAAGCCTGTAGACTCTGCAGTCCATTTCAAAGATTTTTGAAAGGATTCATCCTCCAGAAAGGATGAAAAGTTGTGAATAATGATACTATTTGCACAGCACACAACTGTAGAGGATCTCGGACATAAACAGAATAAGCTTTACAATTAAGTTCAATATTGCCTCCATTTCGTAGCTGAAGAAACAGGCAGAGAGAGAGGCTACTGATAAGGGATTTGCACAAGCTCATGCCAAAAAGAGCCAGTAGTGCAGCTAGGCAGAGAGCCCATACTTGAAGAGAGTTTTGCATTGCCTTTGCTCTGATCAGCTTTGGCTCCAATGAGCCAAAGGACAATTAAAGTTAGTGCAACCAGTCAGCTGTTGTCTGGAGTGGTGTATCCAGATCTGGGCTCCCCAGTACAAGAGAGACAGGGACATACTGGAAAGGCCACAAAAATGGTTAAGGGATTTGACCACCTGACATATGAGGAGAGGCTGAGAGAGCTGGGACTGTCCAGCCTGGAGAAGAGAAGGCTCAGGGGGATCTTACCAATATCTACAAATACCTGATGTGGGAGAGTAAAGAAGATGGAGCTAGACTCTTCTCAGTGGTGCCCAGTGACAAGGCAAGAGGAAATGGGCACAAACTGAAATACAGGAAATTCCATTTAAACATAATAAGAAACCTTTTTTTATGGTGAGGGTGGTCAAACAGTGGAACAGGTTGCCCAGCAGGTTGTGGAGTCTCCATCTTTGCAGATATTCAAAACCCGACCAGACACAGCCCTAAGAAACCTGCTCTAGGTGACCCTGCTCTAAGCAGGGGGTTGGACCAGATGATCTCCAGAGGTGCCTCCCAGCCTCAACTGTTCTGTGTGATTTTGTGAGTCAGACAGAGAGCGAGAGTGAGTGCTGTACAGTGGCCTAGAGTTAGTGCAGTCTACTAATTTTCAAGTTATAATTCAGTCTCTGTTTGCTGGGCTAGTCTCAAGTCCAGCTTGGGAATCAGGGCTCTGTAAGAGCACCATGAATTTTCCTTTCCCATGAGTGTAGGCAAAGATGTTACAGTGATAAGTATTTCCAGATAAATCTGATAAACAAGAGAGTATGATGCAAGGAGGGAATAAACTTGTTTTTTTCACCTATTTTTGCTCGAAATTTCAAAGTGCCTTATGAACAGCACTTTACAGGCACTGCAGAAAACAAGGACATATAGTTAAGTTTGCAATGTCACATATTGAGAAGTTTGATGTGGCAGAGTTAAAGTTACCAGAGCAACCGTAGTTTGTTCCTTTGTGGTTAGTGATTATGAGACAGTCTTTCTCAGATGATCACATATGGTTCGTTACATGGTTTCCTTCTCCTCCTCCTCATTCCCAGGATAGATTGGATTGACTGAATGAGCAGCTAGGAATACTGTCTTTTACCCTTATTCAGTGTTTGATCCAGTCTACGTTCTAAGTGAAGCAGCGCATATATTAAAATGGGATATATCAGGACCTTGAGGGCACCACAGGCTTTGTTTGCCCTGACCAGCTTGTAATAATCTTTTTCTGTAATCCCCCCATCTGTGAAACCACCATCCCCGTCCCCTCAAACTGAGGGTTTAGCTGCCTATGTTCAAGGCCAGCTCTGATATGGAGCAGCTGCATAACCTTGGATCAGACTTCTATGAACACAGCTAAATTGTGAGAAAGAGCTGTGAAATGCCTCAGCTGGGCGCTCATCCACTCTGCTCCAGCCATTGGCCCACAACCAGCACCACGGCTCTGGCCCATGCCCTTCCCTGAGGTTTGCGGTAGGTTTGACGGTACCTTCCTGTGGACCTGTCCCTGTCCTGCCCTGCCCTGCAGGCTACCTTCCCAGCTTGGCCCCGGGGCCTGTGGTGGTTGTCTGGTGATGGCTGGGCTTGTGGCTGACCCTGGCTGCTGTCCCCGGCTCAGCCTGGCTCACTGGGAGGGAGCTAGGCTGGGGAGGGAGGGCACTGCACTGCCCCCTCACAGAATAAGGGAATTAAAGCCTGTAGTGTAATGGCAGAGCAACCATTTCACTGTCATCTTTCATAACTGTGGTACGCCTGACTTAGCAACTGTGGCAGCAGTTTTTTAATCCCTTGCTCTCGTAGATGGGAGCCTTAGATCCTTTCCCCTCTCCCATCCTCCAGGAGAAGAGCTTCTGCAGATGTGAGAGAGATCCGTGATGGGTGTAAGCAGATAGCAGTCTGCACTGGCATGGAGTCCGTTATGCTAGGCTACTTAGAGCAAGGGTTTTTAAGAGTGTATGCCTCCTGGCATTCAATTCCTATGTGGTACTGAATTTTAGCCCGGGAAAGTTGTACCTGTATGCTAGGGATCAAAGCAAGGGCCAGTGCTGCAGCCTGCTGATGCCAAGGAAAGCCTGGCTGCACAAGAGAAAGAGCCGCTGTTTAGACTTAAAGGCTGTGCACCTTCCCCAGCCACTCGCAACACCTAGCACACTGCCATATGTACAAAGCAGTATCAGTTGTTGGGCTGCAAGTGCTTAGAATAGGACTGCACTACATAGCACTACAAGCTGATGAAATTTTTTGGGTGCTTTACCTGGGCAGCCATAAGCAGTTACTCCTCCCAGCCCATCTCCAGCTGTTTAGTATTATCAGGTCAGTGCTGTCTCAGCTTTGCTGGGATAGCTCCTCACATCAGCTAGTCTCTAACTTGGTTTCTTTCAAGACCAGCTAGTTTAATGCTGACTTTATTTAATGCCATGAATTATTGTTGTTGCCGGCTGGCTGGCTATAAAGGGGTAGGAGCAGATGTTGCTTAGTCTGCCCCATCTGTGGGCAAAGGTCCACATGGACTGATGGTTCCTTTATCTTTCCAAAACCAAGCACTAAGCAAACAGGAAATTGAGTTGACCTACATAACTACTTTTGCACTCTCCAACTAAAATTGCAAAGCAAATCCTCCTCAGGTTTAGGCAGGACTCAGCTTGGCATGGGTAGACATGTTAGCAAAGTTAAAAGTAGTGAACTCAGAAGCTGGTACTGAGCTTGTGAGATTTCTCAGAGGCTTTTGAAGTTAGTCAGCTTTGAGTGCAGTCTCACAAGAGAACCCAAAAGCATATTTCTAGCTAGGTTCTAGGGTTGATTTCATTCATCATGCCAGTGTACAAATGTACTGGAGCTCTTCAGAGCTAAGGTTACCAGAATTTTAAGGTCAGAAAGGACATCCTTTGAAGTGGATATCTAGCATGGATAAGTTTATGCCAACAGGATAATGTTTAGCAGCTATACTAGCAACTGAGGCAGCATGTTGTAATCAGATTAGTCTGAAAACTGTAATGCTAGGCAATGCTATTTTCCCTGCTTGTATTAGGTATGTTAAATGTAGAATTTTGCAAGAGATAATACACAAACAGGTTAAAAAAATTAACTTGCCCAGCCAAACTTTAAAAAGGTGCATGATCAACAAATATCACTAAAATGTTCATACAGCCCTATAGAAAATGCTACTGTACACTGAAAGATTGATGCACTGAAGTTGAAGGTTAACATAATAAAAATGATGGTTAAGATGTATGCTTTTACCAGGGCAGAAAGCTATATTTCACACTGGAGTCTCCAGGATATGCCTCTCTGATAATAACATGAAGAATATCAAAGCTATATTGACAAAACCTTGAGCTGACCTTCAATATGAAGTTAAACATTCCCACAGCAACTTCCTTAAAAGGGCCTGATAGTGCCTTGTTGAAGATTATGCCGAACTTTGCTGTTGCTACTGAAACTGCTTTAAAGTACCTTAGCCAGACAAAACATTGCATATACTTGGACTTGAGATTTGCAGACATAAATTTGTTCTATTTAACACATAAAATGCTAATTATTCCTGAGTATAAATTATCTGCTTTTAGATTAATACTTTTGACCTGACCTTTCCTGTGTGGAAAACATCATCTGCTAAATGAGTGCAGTGTAAGAAAATATACAAAAGTACAAAAGTAGAGCTAACAGATTAGATTAACCATGATGCAGCACCAAATAACTAAAACATTGAATCTAAACATTAGGCACTTAATTTTGAGAGATGCACTTAACAGATTTATTGTGACCAAATATGACATAGCAGAAGTAAGAAAAAGGATGAAAGCATCTGGCTATTAGTTTTATTTTTCTGGCACTAAAATACAGTCACATTACTGGCAGTAATAACTGGTCAGCTTTTCCTGCTGGATCAATGTCTTTGACTCACATGCCAAAAATCAAATTCTTCTTTAAGTGCTGTGCTATTTTAACAAGTAGAAAAATAAATTAGTACAAGCAAATGACCTTGGCTATTTGTCACATTAAAAGAAAACAAATAGAATTGTTCATGAACAACAGGACAGATTTGTGTAAAGTCTCTGTGGAATAGCTAACGTGCTTCAGCTGTTCCTTTGCACTGCTCAATTGTTGTGTATTTGAGAACTCCCATTCTGAGCATTATTGTGCAACTCTCATTTAACAGAAAAACATGTCCTTGGTACAGTGTGTTCTTCTTTGTATCCAGCCTTCTTCATGGGCAAATCTGCTGAAACGCAGATAAAACTATTAGAAACCACTTAATAACCATGTCATTGTAAGCATCTCTCTTCTAGAAGGACACGCTTAATTGAAGAGAGTAGGTATGCCTGGTACTGAGAAACTGAAGTCTCCTCTTCGAAACAGAGCTATCTCAAGGGATGTGGAGTTACGGCTTAATTTGGAGTGAGGGGGCAGGAAAAGACTGGGCTTCCTCTCATTCATATTCAGCTCATTTATTTCAGGATAAAGAGTGGAGCTAACTACATTGGTAGTTTAATGCAGAAATTGGCTAGCTGCAGGCCAACCTATGCTTCCTGGGACTCGATGCTGACAGCCTCCTCCAAGGTCAAATTTATGATGGCCTGTTAGTTACTGAAATGAGAAATGTTATTAAACACATACAAAACAGAAAACCTTTTCTTCTGTGATCCAACAATTAACCTGCCTGTCAATAGATAGCACCACAGTGCCTTCAGAATGGAATTTCCTATTCCTCTCAAGAGTTATTATGCAGAGGAAATATGATTTTTGAAAACCAAGCAGTTTGGATAAAGCTGTTATAAGGGAATGCTTTATAAATACATACAATAATAAAAAATAAGCGCTTGTTTGTTGCTGGGGAAAAAATATATGGAATGATTCCAGGCTAGTGGAGACCAGCATGACCTGTCTGTTAGCTAATGCTGTAGATAATCTTTCCCAAGACTGGATTCAGCACTTTCTATAGCTTCCTCCCCCCTTCCCCCAGTAGGTATGATTCTATGTAGAGATGATTTTTTTTCAAGAATGTTTCTGAAGGCGGGGGGGGTGTGTGTCTGGATTTATACAATTTTTCTTGGGGGAGGAGAAGAAGGGAAGAGAAAAGCAGCAGTCACAGCAAAAATAGATATTACTTGGCTGTTGGTCTGCTCCAGCTGATCGATCTGGAAAGAGAAGTATGTAAGAAATGCCCTACTGTGTCAGAGCAATGGTCTATTTAGCCCAGTTATCCATCTCCAACAGAGACAAGAGGAGAGGCTATTTAGTGAGTGCATGGGAGTCTGGCTTCCCCCTGTGACTCCCCTCCCTCCCGCTACCTCAGCATCCATAATTGTGGTACTCACAAATACCAGCACATACAGCCTTGCATATTCCCTTTTGCTGCTGCACACTGGTGGCAGCAGTAGCTACCAAAAGATTGTTACAAGTCATCTCACATTTGGACAGTGGAGCTCTCAGACCAAGACTACTGTTCAACCTGTGCTTATTCTGAGCAGCCCTGCATCAACATTATGGAGGATGCTGTTGCTTATCAGACTCCTTGAATCTTTAGCTTGATGAGAGAGGATGAAATATTGCATGTTCTGAAGTTAATTACAATTCACACTGCTTTATTCTTTCACCTGTCTCCAAACTGAAAGAGCCATCTATCCTTAAATACTGTCATCGGTACAAAAGCTTCATTGAAGGTTAACCACACAAAGAACTTAAAGCAATGGGACTTTGAACAGACACGCAGTTAAACAGAAGCAAGACTATTTTGCAGAAATGCAGCCTACATAAACATCTATTCAGGATCATTTTTTAAAACCATCTTGGCAAAGAAGTCCCCTATTGTTTATTTCACTGCACAGCTATAAACAGAGTAATTTGCACTCCATGCTCTTTTCATTTTAAAGTCTGGTTGCCTTGGATTTTGAATTTTAATTAAAATATCTACCGGAGTTGATAAACTGCTATCAAAAAAGAAAAGAAAAAAAAGCTAAAATGGTTATAGTGCAAACTGACAGCCCCCAATATATATATATATATTTTTAGCTTGAACAGATTAGCAAAAAATCATCTAAAAGGTGAAACACGTAAGTATTTCTCAATAATTTCATCTTTCTTTAGGAGGATTAAAAAAGTTTTATCATTTAAAGCTGACATTTGCCTTCACAAAGTACTTATTTTTTCTGCTATATCAGGAAGGGAAAAAAAAAAAAAAAAGCAGGATTACTGGGAATGTATACAAAACTGGTATTACTGAAAAAAGAAGTTAGGCTATTCCTGGCTACCAAACCCAAACTTTAGCCATTTTTCTTCATCTGTGGAATACAATGATTAATGCTTTGTAACACGCACTGTGATATACGCACACACACATATACACATACACACATATACTATACTGTATACCACATACCATATATGCTATATACCATGTTTCCCTTCCAGAAGGGAAGGAAGTACGCAGTGCACTAGGGCAACTGCAGAACCAAGTGTCGCACATGTATTCAAAACATACAGATCAAATAAACAAAGCACAATAAATGCTTAGACACTTTCAAATAAAAGGTAGAAAAATTTCTTAAACTAGTTTTATGTTCATGATTATATCTCATTAATTTTATGAATATAGCCACATAGTATAGCCACATAGACACTGGCACACAGTTCCCCTCCATCCAGTCCTATCAGTGAACTAAATTAGCAAAGTGACAAGTTAAAAAAAAAAAAAGTAACAAGTTCATCTAAACTGTATCATGAAATTTAGACTGCAAAAGCTATTTATATCCATTAACCTATTTCTACTTTGTCTCTCCTGCTTAAGACTCTACTTGGTCTTCCAGCATGGCCATCTACTTTCAAAATAATGATGATGATGACAATCCTTCTGAAGGAAAACTTTTTTACTACTTACTCTTTTCCCCATCAATCAGGCTTAAACTCACAGGGGAGGTCCAAGAGTGCCATCAATGCAAATTCAGCATCTCCTAATCCTGAAGTTATTCTAAGAGGTTTATATGCAAATTGCTTCAGAATGAGCCTTAGTAGACTTCTTATTACAACTGAGGATTTTACTCAGAGGCATCTTGACCTGGGCTGGAATCAACATAGTACCCTAGAAAGACTCAAAGTTTGAACTGAAGTTGCATTTATTAATCTTGTTGTTGTTGTTGTTGTTGTTGTGAGTAAAACTAAACCCTACAATGACAGTATTTTTAAAATGCTAGCCTAATACATGGACTAGACTTCAAAGAATTGGAAGATGCATCTTCTCACAAGACCCTGTCTGATTTAGACCTGCTGAGAAATTACAATCCTACAGAGAAAGCCAGTTCCAAAAACTCCTGGGGTTTTGCATTAGATTTACTAATGACTCTTCCACGGCCTTGTTGCTTGTGTGCAACATCAATAATTTTAAAAAGAAAAGCTTTTAGCAAAACTTACTTCCTAATAAGTTGGTGTTTCTCTGCTATTCCATATACATGGTTGAGAGCAGCTGTACAAGTTCAACAGCAACACTGCTGCTGCTCAAAGAGCAGCTGAAATGAAATATGACTAGTTAGTTTAACACCTCTTTGTGATGGCATGATGATCTATAGATCTGATGCCTTCTAAAAAGATGACATCACAGGGTTGTCTTGGTAACCCAGCAGGAGCTGTTCTGGTTTTAACTGGCAAGAGAAAAATCAATTGGAAACCTGGCATGTTGATCACAGCTTGATGGGATGCTGCAGAATTCTGTTTGGGAAAACAAGCATCAGAGCATCTCAAGAAGTCAACACAGTTGCAGCTGTCTATGAGTGAAACCTGTTTGTCCACAGCCTCATGACTCCTCATTATTCTCAAGCACTGATTAAAGCTTTTTTGTGGTTGGGGCATTCACAAACACACCTCTCTCACCTGTGTGAATGCTTTGGTATGATCTGAAGACTGCAGACTTTGGGTTTTTTCTCCTCTTAGGTGGAACATCTGTAGAGGGCTTCATAAAATCTGAGCCACATAATCTTACAAAGATTTTGACATTTTTAGCTTTCTATCAAATTGACATAAAATTAGCTACTGGATTTATGATTTACCAGGGCAGAGAGAACAGGGCAGACATACATAGAACTGCATAAGCCTTCTTTTGTTAGGTATTAGGTGATTATTAAGAAACACACTTTTTTTTAAAAAAAAAAAATCAGTGCCACATATAATCTTCCTGAAAATAACATATTTTGAACATTTTCATTACTTTGTAGGTAGGCTATTTTTCAACTATCTGCTGCACTTAATTAAAAGGTAGCACATTGTTTGACCTGATCTTCCTTCAGGCACTTCCATTAGACAGAGGCAGTGTGAAAGAGTCACCTTTTTGTCCTCCTTTTTAATAAAAAAGGAAAGAAAAAAGTTGAAGTATACCCATTTAACTTCAAAAGATGAGAAATGCAAAAATGATGCCCGCATTAATTCTTTAATCTAGCATAGAGGCATATAGGTATGATATTGCAAGCGTATTATCAACGTTTTTTTTTCTTTTCTTTTAGGTGCACCAGTAACATACTTTTAGTACTAACTTCTACATTTCGTATTTAGAATGTTTTTGTCTCCATTTGTGAACTAATAAATCTTTATTAATTTTCTAAGTGATTGACTTCACTGCAAACTTATATGACCCATACATAGCAGTCAGTCATTTTTCCTGAAATATTTGACCTGTAGCATTGATATGCACATGCAGTATCAGTGACATTTGCTGTGTACTTATCTCAGGTTCAACCAGCATATAACAACAAAGGCTACTATACTACCTGCATGTGTCTAAAGAGTGTATTCGTCATACCAACACAGACATGTGACTGCTTACCTTTCAGATCACTAAATGCAGGCATTCGTAGCCACGCACAAAGAGACTTGCAGGCAAGATATATATGGCTTACAGGTAGAAAGCAATTATTGTCTCTCTCAGACTTACACGCTAACAAGCTCAGTAGGGCTTACTGAGCTACTAGGGTGTCAGCATGCTCACCTCCCAACCTGCCCTGTAAGACCCCTGAAGAGCCTCTGCCGACCAGGCAAACCTCAGTCAGGGAGGGGGGAGTTGGCCTCTACTGCTCCCCAGTGTGGACATTTGGGATTGCTAAACTGCCATCGCTCACCAAATCCACTGATGCTGTTGACAACTCGAATGACTGCCAGCTGTGGACCAGGAACCCCACTTCATGCTTTTAGGATTTTTACTTTTCCATGTTTACATTTCACTCCTGAATCCTTGACCTGCTAATAATTGCCCTGTCAACAATCCCACCTCTGCCTGGAATTTTACCTCTGAACTTTAGATTTTCTCATGGCTCTTTCTCACATCCTAGCAAGGCTTCTGAAATCTGAGCCAGGGTTATGCTGCTGGGAAGGTAACAGTTACAAAGCGAGAAGGTTAAACACGGCAGGGACAAAGAGGAAAGTCACAGGTAATTGAAGTACTGAGAAGTTAATTATGCTTTTCTGTTTTTGCTTACATTCACAGAAAAACAATGGCATTTCTCAAGCTTTTCATGACAACGAAGGAATAGAAAGTACAATGAAAGCAGGCAATGAATGCTGGGCAGGCAAGTACCAGATGTCAGAAATTGCTACCTTAGAATAGGCCTGTAAAAAAAAAAAAAAAATTATGCACCTACATAATCAAGCTTTCAACTTGCAAATGAATCCGTTCCCAGTAACAGAGAAAAACAGAATGACTAGTCCTTTAAATAAACATCCAAGCAGATGATAGATCAACAAGGGACTGCAAGACATTTCTTGCAGTTTTCAGAAGTGTATGGTGATGGCCACTGTATGGGATATAAATTAAATGGAGGAGAAAAACTCAGTGGAGTTCTGCCTTTGATTTCACAGTGGGATCCACAATTGACTTCTGTGCTATTATTACACTACCAAGCAACAATAGTAATTAAGTAGCATCTTCATTTTTTCCACCCTACTGCAGAATTTAATCTAAAGAACTACTGCTACCTGGATTCCTACCTCCTTTAATTCATACATGTTTCTAATATAGTAACCTTATGAAATCATCATTTAAAAAAAAATGTTAAACCAAGAGATGCTAATAAATTTAATCATTACAAAATAAAAGTGAAGAGAGGGCTGCTTCACACAACACAATCAAATAATAAACAAAGGATTAAAAAAAATTAATTCCAGTCTTCATGAATTTGAATCATTTCTATCTTTAGAAAAAAAACAATGATTTTCTGAGGCATTTTAAAAAAATGGTTATTATTTGTAGAAGTTTTCTTAACAAATATATGGCTCAACCTATTTTAAAGTCTTGTTTTAAGCTTTAATGCTATTACAAGAGATAGTTACACATCACTAATTTTATCTCCAGTAAGACAGAGAATTAACATTTATTCATTCTTAAAGCCAAACATCCTAAGAAAAAAATTAATAAAGCAAGTAAACTGTTAATCTGGGGGGAAAAAATACTGCTTGCTTTATTGATATTTTCCTCAAAATTAAGCAAAATCTCAATATTTAAATATGTTTAAGTATCTTATAATTGCAAAACAAATTTCATTGCCCGGGTAATCTATTACGTATTTGCTACATAAAATTAGTATTTCCAGTCTTGACAGAAACAGTTTTATTATCTAAAAAGCGTTATCTGGAGGGAATATTTCTAACCTCAAAAATTCAAAAATGAATTCTTACAGTTTGATTAATAAACAGCAACAATGCCCAAACCCGCACACCCACTTTCTGAAAGGGCTTGTTAGCATGGAAACCAGAACATGTATTATCATTCAGGGGTGCTAACAGAATACCCATGCCCAACCTAAGTCCTCAAAATGGCAAAAAGGGAGAACAGAAGAGCATTTTTATAATGCACTTACTGAGTTACTCCTAAAAAGGAACAATTGGCATTAAAATAACAGATTAAACTCTTAGATGGCTCTAACTTTGAGGTATTGCTCTCTTATATCCATACTGATCTTATCTTGCTCAAGCAAGACTCCTACTTGTGAATTTAATTACTATATTCTTATAAAGCCTTAGATCCAGCTATGTTCTCACTGTTGGGGTCTCTAGGCACTGCAATACAGATAAGGTAACACAGTTTTAAGCGTCAGTTCAGCTGAATATCTTTATTGGTAATACATTCCTTTTTATAAATAAAACTCAGTTTTTGCCCTTTACAACTATCAATTCTAATCAAATGCATAGTGATTCTGTACATTTTCAGAGAGCACTTCATAAGGTTCTTGCTTTTCACAAATATACTAGTTTCTGGCCAGTTCTTGACACCATTTTAAATAAGCAATAGCATATATACCCATAAAAACTGGTAATTTTTAAGCTGTTAGACTTTCAAAATGAACCTTATTTGGTAAAGAAAGATGTGTTATTGGTGCTTATAGCTTCAAGTATCACTTATACAAATTCAAGTCTTCCCCTCACCCAGGGAAACCTGTTTACCACACACAATGTGTGCATCTTATCTGTACAGAAAGAACTCGAATTTGATGCTAAATTCATTTGTCACTGAAATTTAGGTTTTTTTTTTTTTGCTTTGTATTGAGAAAAGAAATGTATATATAATGTGATAGTATAAGGCAATGTTATAGTACAAGCATTTGCTTATGGCACATTCTTTTTAAACCAAAGGACCCAAGGATACAGCCACATCTATCTTCCTGAACTCCTTCTAAGTTAGAGAGGTGCAGCAGCAACTTCAATTCAGAGCTGCCAAGCAGCTGGCATAAATGCTGATCCCCCTGCATCTTGAGCATTTCCCTTAGGGGGAGGAGAGGAGGGTTAAAAAAAAACAAAAACAAAAAAACAAACAAACAAAAAAACCCCACACACCTCCACCTTGCTCATATCAAAAAGTATAATTAACATAAAAATAAAGTGCTTACAAATGTAGTAGGAAGGACTTAAAGTGCGGATGCTATGCTTCTAATTCCCACAAAAGCAATAAACAAAAACCCTCACCTCCTGATGGGAAAAGCAAAAGCTGAAATACAACTTAATTCTTTCAGAGCTCCTCACTATCCAACTTGTGAAATTCAGATCCCGATCAATCTGAACAGACACCTCACAAATGCTGGGTCCAGTCAGACTGCATTTTGAAATTTCTGACTGTATGTGAATCACTTCCCTAGCAATAGTATTTCTCCTTCCACTTCATACTTGCAGTTATGTTAGTACTGTATTAATAAGGTTTAAAGACTTGCATACAGAGTATAATCCATATTCTAACAATCACAGATAATCAGGGACTAGCTAATGAACATTTGTTTATAGACCCACTTTTGCACGCGTGCAATATGATGCTACCAATTTTTTTTTGCATGCCCAAATCACAAAATGCCCAGAGACAGACAAGCCCTCAACTCATGCATACTCCCAAGCTGTTCCAAAATCCTTTCGGGGTATTCTAGTAAAGCATTAAGCAAAAGAGATTAAAAACACCTGTCCTATGTAGCTCAGATATCACTATAGAGAGGGCAATAAAAAAAGCCTACTTTGAACTTTGGTTTAATTCTTAGGATTACTTTAAAACCTAATCTAAACCTTGATTAATGCTAGTCATTCATTCAGCTGACCTGTATGAATTTGCTCCATACTTCCACTTAAATCATAACATCAGAAAGCACAACATGAAGACTAACTTTAGTGAGGAAGGAAAACTCTCCCTTCCACTCCCAACTTATTTTAAAATATGTGATTTAGTGTGACACAGCAACTTTCAGTTATACAAAGACAATTCTACAGTCTTCTCAGCAAAGATTATCAAACTGAAATTTCTCAGTAAGGTAGATTTGATGCAAGATTTAAAAAAAGCAGAAACTATGCTATTTGACAATGTATTAATACTATTTGTATTTCAAAAGGAAACCACTCTTTACCACAGTACGATCCAACATTATGAAAAAAGTTCAAAACAAAACAGAGTAATGCAGCATTACAAATTTATTTAGTCTCTTTGCAGTCATTTTTCAGCACTGAAAATTTTACTTCAATTTCTATGCATTAAAACCAAGTATGGACTTCTTTTTTTAAAAAAAGTACTGCTGTGCTTATTGTTTTTATTTTTTACAAGATATAATGCATATGTCATGAACCAATTTCTTTAGTTATAAAGTTGATAAAAATAAGTGATGCACCACCATAATTTTTTTTAAACATGTGAAATACATCTCTTTGGGAAACAAGATTTTTTTTTTTCCACTTGTATCATGAAAGATACAGACCTGAAAAAGGATAAACAATCATACACAAGGCATAAACATTACACAGAATAATTCAGACATTTTTATAAAGAGATCTGGAAAAGTACCTAAAATAGTAACATTTATTTAGTATAAAATTTCAGTAATAAAATATTGCTCATAATAAATAAGAAAACATGAGTTTCTTTAATACTGCTCTGCCCTTAAAGCTCTCTTGGATGTAATATGATCAGACCTGATCAAAACTGAAATTTGTATTCTTCCTCTGTATCAACCTGGCAGATTTACAGGCCTCAGGTCATTCTTTGTTAGAACGAACTTGTTATCAACAAAACACAAAATTCATTTCAAGGCTCATGCATAGTTATGGGCAAAAAAAATTCTAGTGTGAAGAAACCTCATACAGTAGATTTTAATACTTAAATATTTGCCTTTTTTGTTAAAACTGAAGTGAAAAGTAAGACTTCTTATGGATTATGAACACAAAGAGAAAGCTGCCCAAGTCTCCTCAAAAGCTTCTAAATACCTGTGCAGCTCTAATTCATGTTTAGCAAAGCTGGTAGGGAAAGATAAAACTAGAGATGAAAGTTGCATCCCCTTTATATGGGGACATTTGATTTCATTCCTGCACGCCCCATTTGCAGACATGGCAATTTGGAGTAGTTCTTCAGTAGCTGCTCAATAGCAATGTGACGGACATTGAGTTCTGAGGCCAAAGAGTCCTTTTCTTGGACTTGCTGCGTCAGCTCCTCAAACACATCTGCAAGAACATTATTAGGTGAATCTACTTGGTCACTGTACTTTTACAGAGTTAAGAAGCAGTGCTGAACATTACTAGCAAAAATGCACATGTATTTAAGCAGGCTCATGCACAAAATGAACAGTGGTATTTTGTTCCAACACTACTTGCTATGTACATTCTAAATCATATCACGTCACCAGTTAAAAGCTTTAGGTGAGTTAAGGATGAGGTCGTAATTTGAAATAAAGTTGAATTCAGTCAAAAAAGCAAACCAAGTAAATAGTATATTCTCTAAGTGCAAGGTTGCATCACACAAGAAGGTTACACAACAAAGATGTGCAAGTGTCTTGTCTTGGATGGGAATAAGGTATATAGAGAGATTTCAGTTCAAAGCCTCATTGACAGTAACAGTCACCCTGGTATTTTTTAAACATGATTTTCTTTATTACAAAGCAGCACAAACCCAAAACAAAGCAGTACAAACCCCAAACAAGGAGTATTTAAAAATTCTCACCCTGAATTTGCTTGAGCAGTTTTTCATTAAGTTGTTTTAACTCTCCAGGAGTCATCATATTCACTGTAACAATAAAATCTGTTAGCACTGCTACCAAAGCAACATAAGTATTGTTATACAGACTGCCATTTTCTCAAGTTGTTTTATTTACATCCTAATGATGAACAGGTGCGTGGAAGTAATTACAGGCAAAACTATTAGTAATGTGTGAAGTTTGAAAATTCTTCTATGCTGATTTTAAGCACTCCAAAGACAACTGTCTACTCCACAGAAAAGTCCCTTGCTCAATGCGAAAGAGATGTAAAAGACAGAAAAGACCAGAATCAGAACCGCTTGTGTAAATTGCCTGTCATCTTTAAACACTTCCTTCCCTTCCTGGGTGGGGGGGGGGGGGTAGTCTTGGTTTGATACAACCAAACACCAGCTTATTAACCCCCCCCCCCCCCCCAAACACACACACACACACACCGGATTACTTTTCACTTTCTTTTGCTACTTTCCCAGGGAGAACTAGAAGACCCTCTGCATCATTTGAAAGCCCTCTTATATTTCAGCTTATATGCACACTGCTCATCCTCAGAGAAAATGCATACTGAACATCAAAGGAGGACATTTTTAAAGTAGTCCATGCAGCCCTGCAATCAACAGTAGCAAGTAGGGAAAGCTGAGCATTGGCCTGCTTCCTAGAAATCCCTCAAAAAAGGGGACAGGAGTACAGGTTGGTGGCCTCTTTGCTGTTGAGATGCCATGGGCAGCACAGAGAAAAACAATCCTGATCACCACAGGAAGGTACAGGGCACTGAAACAAACTAAGACCTCACAAGTTTTTTTTTTTTATTATGCTGCAGCTTAGCACAGCTCTCTTGCTCCTCACTTGAGCAAAACTCTGTGCACTGCAGTTGCACAGCTTTTGTTCTGAGGTTTCTGAATGCAAGAGGTTTCTATATTGTTACGTTCTGAAGAGGCTGAATTTTATGTACCCAGAAAACTATTATCCTAAGCTTTCTCTCCCAAATCTTCTCACATCTTGCAGTTATGGGATATTAACCTTTTGCTACTACTGCCAAACAAAAGAAATTGGCAACAGCTGAGATGGCCTACTTGCCACTGAGGACCTGAGGCCACTTAACAGCAAAACAGATCCATCTTTTTCCTCCAATAGCCAGTTACAGTGGTGCTCCTTCCTTCCCTCAGCTACCAATAGAACAGAAGATGCCTTTCTCACATTTGGCCATCTTTTAAGTTAATACTTACTAAACTCAAAGAAAATCCTAACTGCATTCAATATAGTAATCAACAGTTCAAAAAAAAAAAAAATTCAAGGAATTGTCCCCTCTTTCTACAGCCGTGGTAGGAAGCTGCTGCCTGTTTCTTCATTGTTTTTACAACTGTTGCATCAACAGTAGCAGGTTCACACAGTTCCTCCTCCCTGTGTGTAAACTGGACCCAAGATTGTTTTGAGTCACATAATTCTGGTACAGGAGAAAAAGGGGGAAGGAAGACAACACTGAAGTTAAATGATATACAGGTTATTCAATCCATAGCTGAGGTAACTGATAAAGAAATACTGACCAAACTATTTACAGTTACATTAACAACATGTTGTTAACGTGAATGCTATGCTGTTACAGTCAGTGTAGGTACTGCAATGAGAGAAGGTACCTAATTTTGGCAGAAAAAGTTTAACTAAATTTTCCTACAAAACGCCGATATTAACACTGCAAGTCGCTAAACAACCGCCTCATAATCCAGAGGAGCTAAATACTACAAAGATTAAACAAATACTTACAATTCAAAGCAAAAATGCCTTAAAAGTGCATTATGCAGTCATAACAGCTAGGAGAAAAATCTGTTCACACGCTCAGAACTGCTTTATATTCCCCTGTCCCAAAATCAGAGATCAGAGAGATAAATTCCAAGTGACTAACTTCAGTTAGATAACCCCATAAACCAGGTCAAGCTTTCATAATTTCTCTGTTAACTGCTGTTCTGATTTATTTAATCCCAATTCATGACTCTAAAGGACAGGTGGTCAAGCAGCACCACATATCTGTTTTGATTTAGGGCTTTAAGACTACTGATCCACTGTCAATGTAATGTGAAGCCTCACATAGCAGTTAGCATAAAAAAAGCATTTATAAAGAATGAAAAATGGTCACCTAACAGTGCAAGGACAGGTTTTGTTAGCTTACTAAAAAGAAGTCTAAGGAAACCGATTCCAACTTTTTGCAGTATCTCTTTATGTCTCAATTCTAAATTGTATTACTACCTTCTTTTTCATTTCTCAGTTTTCCACTACTATTTTCCTACGTTTTTGTTCTTTACTTCTTTCTTGGGTTTTCTGAAATTCAAAAGACCTCCCCAATTATTTCCATCCTCATCAAAAGGAAGAGTGAATGGATCTGAGTTCAGAACCAAGAACTGTTCCAAAAGCAGCATGGTAACTGCAAAGAGCTCTAGGAACTTATACTTAGCCTACAAAAAATGCATTAACTCCAAAGATACTGTAATAGTCTAGAAGTATTTTTCTAAAACCTTCCTCTAGTGACCTTTTCCCTGAAATAATAGGAAGAGGTATTTTTCACTGCTTTCAGTACCACCATAGGTATCAAAAGAATTGCCTATGCTACAGCACTACAGATGACATGGCGGCATAAGGGCCTTCTTATTTTCTTATGCTAAAACAGAAGAAAAAAACTAATGAAATGCACAAGAAAAGCCTAATACTATTACGAATGCTTTAATCCTGTATACTGTTTCACAAGCTTGCTTTGCCACCTTACCTCTAGTTTCTTCTATTGCTCAAGGCAGCTCTTTCCCCAAGATACAATTCAGGAGACCGCACATGTTCAGTAAGACAGTTACTGTCAGTTCAGTAATCGGGCAGGACCATGCCATTGCCGTGACTGACGTATTAAAAGTTAACTGCAGTCAACTGTACTAGTAACTGTACTTCTAGTAACTTCTTCACACAAGTTAGACACATACTATGTCACACTGAGACATAACTAACAGGAAGGTTAGAAAAAAAGTTATTTGCTTATCTGTGTAGCTTTTTTTTTTTTTTTTAAACAGAAACTCTGAGCTGCTAATAACTGCATTTCAAGCTGTGAATTAGTATACGTGGGGACATTAACTGGTCAAGAGACATTCCAGAGGATGCCCCTTACTACGTACTACTGCATATATATAGATATATACTTACATTCTTCCCTGCTGTAATGTGGATGTCTTCTGTGAACACTGCTATGTGAATCACTTTCAGCTTTTTCAGTTTTCTGGGGCTGGTTGTGTTTAGACCACAAAACACTGTTGCAACAGAAGGTAGCACCTGTTTCTTGTAACATATCAAGTCTGAAATCAGTGGATTCTCTTTGTTCCAAAAGACTTTGTGAACAGTTTGAGATGCTTCCAGAATTTCCATCTCTCCATTTTGCAGAATATCTAGGTACTGGGGAGTCAAACTGTGGTAGTAATTTTCTATCAGTCTGATGTCTGAAGTTAAAAAACTGGTATTGAGATGTTTTTGAGCTTTCAGGATCAGAGTCTAAATCCTTATTTTGGGCGTACTGTATGATCCAGTTAATTTTTTTGCTCAAGATATTTTTTACTTCTGCGTATGTACTTTTAGATAGCTTTGACCGTGGACAGTCCTGATTTGCTATTAAGTGGAATTTTTCAAAGCAGTCTCTGTGCCCCCTTAATGATCTTGTATGTAGAAGATCCGACTTTGGTACTCCTGTAGAGACACAATTAAGAAAAAAAAAGTTAACTTACTGAATATTCAGCTAGTCTTTCAAAAAAAATCTTTGTTCACAAGCAATCAAGAAAATGAATACCTAACTGATGGTTTCATATTAACAGTTTAATCACCAAATAAACCAGGAAATGTGAGTCAAAACTTCCTTAAAATTCCATTCAGAATTTTGAGTCCTTATAAAGTATTTTGTACACAGTAACCTCTAGTGCAGGACAAAAGTTACCTGCAAGTGCCACTTGGATAATAACAAAGATGAAGCAAGTTGCCAACTGTGTGCATAATACACCAAACCTATACCCAAGTACATCATCTGCAAAGTAAAATAATTCCAACTATATGACAATGTTCTAAAGCAGATCGATTCTGAAGAGCCTTCTGATACAGGTCATTCATGTTCCAGTCTTCTATGGATAATGTTATGAGCCATCTGCTCAACAAATACTGCAGTGTATGGGTTTATGTCATCCAAGTGGTCAAAATAATTTAGACTTCAGTCACAGTTTATTATTTTACACTACTACAAGCCTGCAGCTTAGCTAGAGAAATGAATTCTAATACTATCAATGCTTGCCAACATTAAACTGTCCTGAAATTAATTTCATGCAAGATGGATTCTTATTCTCCCCTTTGCTGTTCTCCTTCAAAGACTATTCATATAGCTATAGCAGGTAAGTTACTCAAAACGCAAAGTAATTGATAGTGATTGACATGTTAAAAAGGAACTCAACTGAGGAGATCCACAGTTGATAAGTTAACACAGATGGTATGAAAAATTATTTCTGCAAGTTAATGGAATCTCAGTGCAAAATTACTTTCTGCAACTTCAGTGGGTATTTATTTTTCCTCAGATTCACCTACACACTGGATTCAACATCCAAGTCCAGAAAACTGAACAGCTCAACATTCTCCTTGATACCCCCCTTCCAAAAAAACCAAACCAAACAAACCAAAACACTATTTGGGATATTCCCAGTATTAATGCAAAATGATTCTGTCAAGCAAGTCCCTGACTGCCAACAATAACACAGGGCTCATCTGTGAGCCACTGGAAGAAAGTATATTTTCTGAAGTCAGAATATTTAAATCAACATGTGATAAAGTAATTTAATCTCTTAAAGAAGGCAGCATGAACTGAGCTGCAGCCATTTATCTTTTAGTACATGAAAAAGTATATACAAATGATTCATATAAAGAGAACAAAATGCAACTGAAAATCTGATGACTGAGACTTTAATGAGCAATTAACAGAAAGGAACACATTACAAAAATTCTCAGTTACATCAGACTTATATTCTTAAATTATTTTAGTAAACTTGAAAAAGTTATTTTTAACTTCTTAATCATTGAGGGAGAAAGATTAAAGTGAATCTAAATTCTGCAAAATCCCAAACTATTCTCAAAACTAGGCTACTAAGGTAAAATTGTTAACATGAAACTAACAACTACTAATCCAAGGACTTCGTTCTGAGCATCTCAGTTGCTCCTAACTGATTTTCCAAGTTCAGGAGTTAAGATACCGAGATTAGCCATTATAAATTTTTGATTCTCCACTCTGAGCAGAAGTGAAACTCAAGAGTGTTAGTGTTCTGCTCCAGTTTATAAGAGCGTACATAGAACTTATGGGGAAGAGTGACGAAGAGTGGAAAATGAACAAAGACAGCACTGGATTTTATTTTTCTCTTGGAAACAGGAAAGAAAGATAAGGTCAGGAAAACAGATGATCTTTCTGCCCAGGAACTAAGTATTAAAACAAACAAAAGCTGTCTCTGGTTAGATTGTTTAAGAAGGAAGTTCCTAAATAAAATACAAAGACACACGTTGTCTTCGTGGGTGTAAACTCAAGACACTCACCCAGCACTTCTAAGCACTTCTTCAGCACATAAACATCCACTAACTTTTAAGCTCTAGATGATCTACTGTCTACTTTCAAAGGCTACTTTCCTTCTGTATCTCTATAGATACTTAAAAACAGAGAGAGGAAAAAAAAATAGTCACATTTCTAGTGAAATCAAGGAAAGGTAAGTCATCCCTTTTCATGGCTTCTCAGCATAATTCAAATATAGCAAATCTGCTTAACTCAAAAAATATGATGAAAACCATTAAATCTTTAAGTCATAAGGGAACAGCAAACTGTTAATCAAAGCTAAGGCATATATTCACAGTATTTCAAAGCCTCTAAAAATTAAGATTGATTTGTTAAATAGTGTTTGTTTTGCCCAACCGGTTCTTCAACATGGTATGCTGCTGATGTTTACAGCCTTTTCTTTTCTTTTTTTTTTTTTTTGATAAAACTTCAACCTCATCAGATTGACTTAAAAAAAAATCTTACGCAATTTTCTGTACAAAAGGTCTCAGAATGCCCCCTGAAAATTTGACCATAAGACAACTGACTGAAGCCAGTGTCTTATGACGATAGGACAGAAGTAATCCTGTCTAAAGCAGGGACCTGAAGATTTGGTAGAAAGAAAGAACAGCTGAAAGCACAGTTAGTAAAGTCTGAGACAAATGCAGGTTTATGCTTAGACTGTTTCTAATTCATGGCTCCTAGTAAGTTATGACCTACTGTCATTTCCACTTTCAGGATATCACCCTTTCCAACAAACATATCCACCACTTTTTAACTTCTCCCTAACCCCCCCCCCCAAAAAAAAAAAGATTCGCAGAAATAACTACTGCACTGTTTTTAATAAACAGGAAAACAGAGAATTTTGCAAGTCCAATGAAATATTGTCCAAACTGCTCTTAGAGCCATAGCCTCTTGCAGTTAGGTCTTCTGACTAGCATATTGGAAGAATATGGGTCAGACTAGATTTCCTGGTATATAACACACTATCCTTCTGGGATAACGACAAAAGAAACTCCTGAACAACAAATGATAGAATATTGCAGATTCACTAAACAAAATTCCTTTAAGGCTTTTTGCTTAATTATTTCCATTAGAATAACTAGTTATTTGTCCAGAAGCCACCTGCACTTGGGGGAAAAAAAAAAAAAACCAAAGAAAAAACCCACTAAGGTATTTTAAATACCTTCATTTTTATTACTGCTTACAAAGATCTATGCAGATTAAATGGTGAATCCATGGAAAGAAAAAAGACTAATATTAATCAGATTAATAAAAGATATTGTAGTATTTACCAAGTAGCAGACAGGCAACAAAGTGAGAAACAGAAGAATATGGTTAAGAAAAGATGTATTTTAAAATAAAATGTTAAATATTTTTACGAATTGAAGATTGCATACCTCAAGTTATGCATATGTACTTATAGTCAAGCACAGCTAACAGTAATTATGCTGGTCTCACCTTAAGAATTCCCAAATTTATGAAGCCAAATAAATGTAAGCTCTATAATCTTAAATATTTTACTAGGCTACTAAACAATACAGAAGCTTCAAAAACTTCTTTGCAAGTGATTGGCACAAATTCAACTGTGAAAAAGGCTCAAGTTTGAACATGTGGTACTACATTGAGTTTTCCGATATTTGTCTAAAAAAACCCAATTTTTTTTTAATAGATCACTGAGCATACTTACTCAGAAGTTGGCTCTTCAGAAGACAAAAGCAGAGAATCCTAATTCTGATCAGGTGCTGACAAGTCTAAAGGAATTCCAGGTGAAGGGTCAAGTGTGTAGGAAATTACTATAGTAAAAACGCAAGTGGCTAAGAGACACAAAACAGGTTCCAAGGATCATACACTTCATACTTACTTTGTATCACAGAAAGAGAGAAGAGATCAAGAAAAAGAACGGGGGGTGGGGGGGGGGGGCAGAAAAGGAAAGGAAAGCTCAAAACTCAGAGCAAAGAAGCCTTTCATGAGGTGAGTGAGTGAGCGTGAACTGAACTTGACAGCATCTAGAAGAAAGACCGTATCTAACTAAATTAAGACAACAGCTGTCCAGCACATGCTATTAGCCAACAAGCCCATGCACCAGACCACTCCTCAAGCAAACAAACTTCACACGATAATGCCAAACCTCAAGACAAAACATAAAAGAACTTGTTCACCATCCGTTCTCTGCTTCTGGCTCTGGTAACCCATGTATCCCAGATGAAGTAAGAATGGCATCACCTTACTCAGCAATCCTCACTGTATGTTGAGCACTTCTGAAAACAGGGCTGCCTAAGAGACTAGTATTTAGGCAAAAAAAGCTTTGAGTATTTCAATTTGTAAGCTATGTAAGGCAGAAACACTTCCTCTGTACTACTACAGTTCTCAACACAGTAAGTCCTAATCCATTCCTGCAACATAATTTTCTGATGGACTCTACTGAAAATAGAATGTGGAGAAAAAAAAAAAAAGAAGAATCAAGTTGATCTGCAGCAGAATTTTGAGGCCAATCCCCAGAGGTTAACAGGAAAGCATAGCTACATATCTGACACTCAATCTTTTTATAGTACCAGTTAAAAAGAATGCATTAGGATTAAGGATTAGTACTATAAGAAACTAACGTGCTCATCCAAAAGTCACATTTAAATGTTATCCCAAAAAGAAGAAATACCTTCACACGGCAGGTGTAGATCAAAAACTAAAACGAGTGATAATACCAAGTGATTCTTTAAACAGAAAAGAGTTTCAAGCAATTCAGTATAATTTGAAGTTATACATATTTTAAACTTCCATGTTTTGTTTAGTGACTGCAAAAAGATTTCAGAAACCACATCTGACTAATAATCATGCAGTTTCTAAAGCTGTACACACTTTTGTAACTTTCAGTTATTCACAGTAGAAAGGAATGGGGAGAACCTTTACCTTATATCCAGGTGTGTAATCACACTTCAGTAAACTCTACTCCATTTTCAAGTATTGGTACTTGAAAATAGAGTCTGCATCAAATTATAAGTTGTTGTTTTTTAGGTTTTGCAGACTTCCTCCCTTCGAAAAGAAGACTTCAGTTCTGTTCTTGCAACTGATACATCTAGAAGAACTACATACAACTCTTCATGGTAAAGATACAACACTAAGTTGAAATGGTCACCCACATTTATATCAAAACCTGGCTAGAATAATCATCTTATTTGGAAATAAATATAATAATTAGCAAGGATAGTTCCAGACACACGAACAGTAAACAACAGGTTTGTATTATGACATTCCTTACTTAAAGGCACATTAAAGTCTCTTTAAAGAAGGTACAAATACTTATGGATAAAATTTAGACCTGACCATGAGGGAAAGGAAAGATAAAGCTTCCTTCTGAGTATAACGCTAGTGTCCATCATAGACATAGCTTCCATAAATGTATGAAGCACATGTGGTTACTAACTGTCCAAGAAGAAGAATGAACATTTTGTAACATTAATTTGTATAGTGTTAGCACCATAGGTGAAATTTGTCTGCTTAAATTTGAATACTAGTTTTATCTAGCTATAAAGGACTGCCTTCATAGCCAGTGAAAAAATGCTTCTCAGGTACAATTCATTTCATCCTAAATAGTTATCTCTAAAAGTATTTATAATGAGCACCTATGCCTTTTCCTTCAATCCTGTAAGCAGAAAACTCACGTCTGCAGATGTCATTTTCAAGAGCTTTGGCTTCAACTGTAAGTTCTGAAAGAGGCATGTTTAACCAGTTTGTGAAGCAGTCTCTGAACTGCTCCTTTCCACTCAAAACACTAAGATCAGCAAAACCCAATCTGGCTTTACCAACTGTACAGGGCTAAAAACTGCAGCAGATCAGGAAATGCTTAAAAAGACAATGAAATACCCCTGGCAGCTTTGTCTATTTTAAACCGCATGTTAGTCAGATGATTCAGACTGATGAAAGAGGGGGTTTCATATAATAGAACAGCAGATCCTAAGACCTCTTCAAAATACATTAAATAAAACTAGCCCATAATGATCATGTGACTGCAAGTCACACACACATTGGAATGGGGAGGGGAGCGAAGAACTTCAGTTCTTCAGCTGTACATTCTGCCAATTTTGAAATACAGGATCCTTACAGAAGTGCATGTCCAGTACACATACCTAGCAATATTTAAAGCCAAATGCTACTTTTAACTGTATACAAGCAATTTTATTAGAGAGTTAAGTCTTACGATTTATTAGGTTAGCTGGAAGGAAAAGCCCAGTGTCATTCATTAGCTTCCAAAAAAAGACAGGTGGTGGAGACCAGATTGTTTATAATCTGAAGTTCTCTCCTCACCTTCATTTGAGAAATCCCACACATTCCATACATCAGGTAAACAAATCACCTCCCACTGTATTTCTATTACCTCATCTGTATTTTACTATACTGCAAAAACATCCTACATAAGACAGAACAAATATACAATTGACTCCTTTTAAACACATTTTCAAAACTCACGTTCCCTTAAACTACTAACTAAGAAAAGAGGTTACTACAGCATTAAAGAAGCCAATACATTCTGATGAAAGCTTTACTACAGGAACTACTTTGTTAAAGATGTCTCACATTTTGTAAGAAAAGCTGAACTAGTAGAGTTTGGGAGCCATGAGACAGTATTTTTGTATTTTGGGTGATGCTAAATAAGTAACAACTGCTCAAATTACATGTTTGCACATACAAACTTCCCCAATTTTTCCAATAGTTAGTTCAAAAATGTACTTTTAGAACTAACCACACAGCTCCACTATTACTGAGCAGTAGTTACATGGCACTTAAAAGTTTAACAATAGCATCTCCAACTATGTTGGACTTGAATTCATAATTTAGAGGTTTACTGGCAGCTGCAGCTAGTTCCACAAGTCCACTCAGGTTTGCAGAAATGAGTCATACCCTTGAACTGCAAATGCTGTCTTAAAACTGAATACACATTCAATCAGCAAGCTCCCCAAAAGCAGAAGTCTTCTGTGACCCCAGGCCAGCCTCAGGAACAAATCCTCATCTGTCTACCCTAAAGAACTATGACATTTTTAAATTTCTGTTGCTAGAATATTTTATTTGCTATTATTTCACTAACATCACAAAAACTAAGGATGCGTAATATTTTGGAGTAGAATGAAATTAAACAGCAGTTTCCACTCTTTTCAGCTACATCTTATGAACTAATTTATTTCAGTGAGATTCTTCCGTAGGGCATAAGAGGAAAAAACCAAAATTTTAGTACTTACAGCCTTTAAGGAATAAGCCACATTTTTCTAACATGAGCACAAAGTGCACAGAATGAGGATATTACACAAGATTTTGCACACCTTAACAGAGAAAGAGCTATGCAATAACAGAGATTTGTTTACAGCATCTTTGTCTCAACTTGGAGATCAGGATGCACCAAATCTGATGCCAAAACTGTCTCCAATGCTATGAGTCTACAGGAACTAAAAAAAGGCCACAGAAATTTAAATATACTTAACAAAATAAGTGCAGCTACTGCGGCACCTCGTCTTCCCTCCTCCCTTTTACATTACAAGGCCAAAGAAACACAGTAGTTTCACGCATCAATTCTGGTCATTTCTTATTCAGTAGTTGCTCAACTCTAAACAGAAACTTGCTTGTCAGCTAGCATTCTCAAAGAGTGTCATCATAGTTATCAGCAGCAGATAAGCAAGAGAGTGAATAAGAATTAAAATAGTTTAAAATATACGGGGCAAGTCCTTCCAGGAAAAAAAAAAAGTGTTTTTCTTGAGAAAACATCTCACATTTTTGGAAAAAAAAAATAAAATCAATTCAAACACTCAGATTTTCCCTTCTTTTATGGTTTTGTTTCTGTTACAAACCCTTGAATTTCAGAAACTCATAGACTTCCAAATAATTCCGCATTAAGCTGTACCAACATAAAATAAGGGTAAGATACATGCAAAATCTATGACAAATATAAATTGTATCTGCCATTATTACAGACTGACATTTGCAACCTGCAGATATAAACCTGATGTTCGAACAAATGCATTCAGGTGTTTCTGAAGCTTGGGGTTTCCATAGACATTGTTCAGAGGATCACAAGTGCACAGTAATGAAGGTCACGGATGTGTGGCACATTGCCATGTAAAATTATCTAAACAAGACTAAACAGCACCAGGGGCAGCACAGCTATTTAGTACTCAAGAGTTCCTACTTCCCCCCCATTTCACACACATATTTTCTCCAGGTTCCATTATAATCAGAGATTTGTCGTTAGTATTATGTATTTGCTAGCAGAGTTCAGTTAACCCTTTTCCCACACCTTAATGAATTTAAAAAGTTCTTCACAAGAAATTAGTTTCAAACACACAACATATGATTTCCTGTCTCTAGCAATCTAGTTACAAATGAATTTAAAACATTTCCCGTTTCAGTCCACAAATTACTGCCACACACTCAAAAAAGCAAAAGAGTATACAGTATTTGATGTTCACTTTGCCTGTACAAGACATACAAAAGCTGATATCAGTTTCCAGTAGCCCCATACCAGCAGAATATTCTAAACCCCACCTAGACCTTGATAAACAACTATTCAGAATCAGTTTACTTTCCCAAAATATCACTTTAATATTTCACCTTTCAGTACTTCGCATATATAAAAAGTTTGAGAATCACGTTAGCATTCTGATGTGCTAAACCACCTAATAATCCTTCAGATGCAAAAAAAGTTAGCTTTACAATAAACACGGAATTATTTGTGTGTATCTTAGTTCATTTGGTCTCTCTGAGCATGAATTAATATGGAACTAGAAAGTGAATCTAACGATTGCACCCTCAAACTGAATGAGCTGAAAGGGCAAGGGTGACAGAGACAAAAATCCTGTTTTTTACAACTCTCTCCCCGCACTATTTAGATGAAAGATTAGCAAAAGCATTACTAACCTGTCGTCTAAGAGACTTGTTCTTTTCCTGTGCCTCAGAAAAGTTGATATCACATAACTGTAGAAAGTTTAAACCTGCATCTTGGCCTTCTGTTAATTCTGTATGCCTATTTTCCCTTTTCTCCTTATTTTGCTATCAAGCTTTCAGTGAACATCAGTCGACCCTATAATCCATATACCTCTCTCCTGAGTAAGTTCTGTGACAGACACCGCAGCTGAACTCCCAGCTCCACTCAAACCAATGGTTTCTGTGCATTAACTAAACATAGTACTAACTACAATTATATTTTAGGCTAAGCTTTCTTTCATCAAAAAAAAAGAAAAAAATTTGCTATTCAAAGAAATTATGATGGGGCACAACTTTTGATAAAAAACACAAACATTTCTGTGACAGCATAACTTACTTTTCCTTGCTAGAAACTCAGTAGTTAGTTACCTAACACAGTCCATAGACTAAGCTTTCTGTACAGAGGTCTTCTACATAAAAAGAATAACTTGACTATGTATCAGTATCAGCTATTGTCCAAACATGATAAAGCTTAAAAAACAAAAACAAACCAAAAAAATCTCACACACACAATTTCGTAAAGGTAGAGGCTGAGACACATCACAACACTGACCCAGGAAGAAGTCTGTTGAGTCATGACAGATTCAAATTACCTCAGATTTAAGTTTTGCTTGTTTCTAATTATTCATCTTACTTAACCATTATCAAGAACGTTACCATATACACACAAGCAAACTTTTACAGCTGCTGAACTCACAGATGTGAGAAGACACAAAGGTTCACCAACACTAAACCAACAAAAGAAACATAAGATTTATAATGCAGCTAAGCGCACTAAACTTCTGTAGTATTTTATTTATATACCTTTTAGTCTGTTTTAGAGGGGTTCAGGTGGTTAGGTCACGGGCTAGATCAATTTCATGTGTCTGGATTTACCATAGGCAGCTTTAAGCAATTAGATGCTGGAGTGAAGAAAAGCAGAACTGTTCACAGGAGTTTTGTTAAAAGATTAGAATACACCTTTTATACAAAAAAACTGAGAAATCCACTTTCGGAATTTCATATGTGGAAATTAACATAGGCTGTTGCAAGTAGTGGGAATACTTAAGCATCCTGCAAGATGCTTAGCTGCAACTACTAGTCCTTTAAGTGAGTTCTTACACAGCAGCCATTTCCTGCTTCACTGAGAAGATATGCATGAGCATCAACACTAAAAATGAACGCGTCTTAAGCACTGTCATGACTATTGCATGAATATTTTTCCAGGTTATCCATCTAAAAACAGGGCCTATTTTACTTCCTGAATTATTTACAAATACAACACTGAACAAAATGAAACTTAGGCACGTGCTTTAATTGCTTGGATTTTTAAAATCAACTTTAAATAAAAAGACACGCTATTAGCAAAAACAATATATAGTTACTTTTAAGTGTGAGATAGCACATTTACAGAATTAGTACTCACTCCTTACAGCTGATTCTATGTAAGAAGTAGCTATGTTATAATGTTCAAAATTCAGTAAAATATAAGCAGGAGGTTAACAGGAAAAATTCCAGTATATCTTTCAGAGTTGGTGAATTTTCCACTTCATCCCCTACCCAGGGCTGTCAGAGACCACAATTTACAGGTATGTCAAAGAGCAGTCTTTTGTCATAGGAAAATAGAGGAGATGAGTGCAATAAATATGCCAAAAGTAGAAAGAATGTGGCCATGAATGTGGTAAAGGTCAGGCTCCCAGCACAGTTCAGCTGAAAATCCTTATGAAGACTCTTCCTAAGGTCACTTACACAACCTCTGTGCCACACTTTAGCTTCCTCTCCCTATAAAAGTAGTAACAGTATATCTTCTTCAAAGCTGTGCACAGAGAACAGAATATCAGAAATGCAGGTATTTTTGACACTACAATTATTAAAATATTAATACATTTCTGTTACTATGCACAATAACATAATAAATTAAAACTTTAGTTGTCGCATGTAATTTCATATACGCTTTTGTCAGCATTCAGTTCAAGCAGTTTTCTTTTTAACTTTACTGAAAATTGAGGAGATTATGCAAAGTAGACTGCTGCACAGATTAAGTCCTTGCTACTGTCAAATCTGTTTAAAGTTCCTTAAGATAAATATATGCTCTTCCACCTAAAACATGTGACCACTTAATAAAGGTAATATCTATAGCAGGTAACACGGACAAGTCCACAGTTCATTTCAAGTAACAGAGCACAGAAACCATCCAGCAACCTGTTTTATTTGTATCAAAACTGTTTTATTTGTATCAACACTTTGATCCACACAAAACTAGTTTTGGAATGTAACTGGAGTACGCAATTCCAGTTATGTTTTTTTCTAATCTTAAAGCCTAGAGAGAAAAACATTGTAATTCCACTCAGTATTGAGAACCGCAAACCTGTCATTTTAAAACAATAAAAGAATTCCAAGTAGGCTGCCAACTTGTTTTGTGTTGGACAGCTGTTATGAGTTTTGTAAGACAATGCAAATACACAAGCATGCCTTTTCAAAACAAACACAAAGCTTGCAGATTACTAATGAAGTATAAAAGTACTGTTTGGATTAAAATGTATATCGCCTCTTTATTAGCAATGAACACCAAAGAGGAATCACTAATTTTTAATCGAAACAATACTGGGCAAGTATTTGAAAATGATTCTGATTTGATAATACAATTTTCAGATTTTTGTGGGATGAGAACAAAATTTTACTACCTATATATGCATAAAAATGTGACGCATGATAGGAACAGTATATTGAATACTCATCCTTACAGTTCCCTCCCTTCCAGTCAGTTTTATGCTTCTAGGATTCAGAATAAGCAACTAGAGAACTAGGGACGCATTGTTCACATCTCAAAGTACTTCTTCTCAGAAAGACTTTATATTAAGACCTTCAACTTACTCTGGTATATATCAAACTGAGACAAAGCAAATATTATCTATCATCAGCAAGTGTGTCTATTCATATAACCACATTATTTAAGAACTTCACATACAATTGTCTTGTACGAGGTTGGATTATTCCAGGTAGTCACCTACATGCAGAATTGGCAAATATCACTTTATATAACTGGAAAAAATTACTTGGTTGTCCAAACAATCAACAATATAATTTTAAAAATTCATATTTGACTTTAAAGAAGGACCCCCCCAATCAACTATTCAATCATGCCTTAGTTTATACATAGAAAAAAAAAAGAGCAACAAGATGGACAAATTCTAAAACAAAAGGCGGCTTGGGATTCTAAAAAGATATAGACATATTTTACTGAACCCATACTATTTTAGAGCCCAGAGATTATATTTCCTGGAATCATCTACTGAAAGACGGCCAAAATTCCTACTTTGTAGTTTGTATGGCTTAACATATTCACATGGCAAAAAACTTTAAGGAGCTTTAACAATGAATTCAAGTTTATCATATATGTGTATCATCACCCTATGAAAGCACAAAACAATGCTCCGAGTATTTCCAGTGAAGGTGAGGCAATGATCTGCTTCCAATAAAAAACTTGTTATACTTTGAGATTTTCAATTTAAGTAAGTTAATGCAGAGACCCCTCAAAACCTTGAATACGGAAAAAACATGTATTTTTTTTTTTGATCTGAACTAACAACGACAGGATTAACACCAGAGGGTTAAACTAATGCCAGAGAATTTCAGAAGCTCTTGAAAAGTCAGTACTGCTTTATAAAATAATACCTTCTCATTTGGATGAAAACAAACATTCAGAAAACATATTTAACAGAAAGGAACTACTTAGGGAGTTGTTAAAAAAACAATTTGGTCAGCAAGACAAATTGTAAACATACAACTTTTCAAACCTAAAACTTCGTGAAAACTTTTAAGAAAAAGCTTAATTCGCATTCAGCTCCAAGCTAAGCATTCTATGAAGTTATGTAGAATTAGCTCCACTTAAAGTCTTACCTTCGATGTTTAGCTCAAAACAAATGTGGCAAAATGAGAGCGTTTCTCTTTCAGTCCCCAGTTTACAGACACCGCAGACGTTATCATCATTCAAGTCAATGTTAACAAATTGCTCTTCATTCATAGTGCCCTTCAGCAGGGTGATAAAAAACGAAACCGTTATTTCAAACATCATCAACGTTAAGCACTAAACGCCGCCCGCTGACAAGCTCTCAGTCGCCACGCACCTCCTAAGGCTGAGAACGGCAGCACGGACTTCCCCGCGATCACTACACACACAGGGGATTTAAGCAGGAGCAACGCGCCGCCGCCACTCCCCGCCTCGGCCGTTTAACGGCCCGCGCCCCCAGCAGGCGGCCGCTCCGAAACCACCGCGACCTGGCCGCACCCCGCTGCCCCTTCCCCGCGGCGGCGCCCCGACGAAGCCGGCCGCCAGCGGGGGAGGGAGGTCGGGCAGGCGCGTCCCGGAAAAGTTTTGCGCTCCGCCGGCGAGCGAGCGGCGCAGCCAAGCGCACGGCGGGGGCGCCGGCACAGACCCAGTCTCTCTCGCCGCCACCCCTGCAGCCCCTTCCTGTCCGCGGGCGCTGCCCCAGGCCCGTCCCGCTCCCCAGCTCCATCCTCACACTCCTCGTTCCCCCTCCCCCTCCGCGAACCGGTGGCGCGGACGCTTCGTCACCGCCGCGAAACCGGGGCGCCCCCGGCCCGGCGGCCCCTTACCGCTGCGCTGCTGCGTCCGCCCCTCCGCCGCCGCGCTCCACTATTGTTCGGCTCCGAGCGCCGCGGCGGCCAGAGCTCGGCACCAGGCGCCGCCCGCCGCTTCCGGCCGAGAC
Organism: Dromaius novaehollandiae; assembly: GCF_036370855.1. Taxonomy (NCBI): domain Eukaryota; kingdom Metazoa; phylum Chordata; class Aves; order Casuariiformes; family Dromaiidae; genus Dromaius; species Dromaius novaehollandiae. Next base: position 110,754,088 of record NC_088098.1, read on the forward strand.
CACAGCTCCTCTGGGGCGCGGGGGTGGTGACGGGGCAGGCGCCAGGCAAGGCCGCGCTCCGCCGCGGCGAAGCGGGCTGGGCCAGCGTGCCTCCGCGGGGCTCCTGTGGCTGCGAACTCCCCTCTCGCCGGCAGCAGTTGGACTCTGCCGGAGCTCGGCGACGGTGCCTCCCACACGCGGAGCAAACTACTGCGGGGTCGGAGGGGGGCGGCGCCGAGTGGCGGCGCCGTGAACGGCCGTTGGGGGCCGATGGCGGCCCCGCCTCCGTGGTACGGCGGGCAGCGCTGCCCCGGGGGCGCCGAGCCGCAGCAGTGGCGGCGCCCGCGGCGCAGCTTCCCCGCTCCGGCCGGGAGGCAGTGAGGCGGAGCCGGGCTGGCGGGTGGCCCCGGCCGGCTGCCCGGGGAGAGGCGCTGGGGAGAGCGAGGCCGGCCTCGCTGGGCGCCCGGCCGCCGGCAGCGCTGGCGTTACTAAGCCAGCAGGCCTGCTGCGGGTGCGCCGTGAGGGTGCAGGCCCGGGCCCTGGGCGAGCGGCGGGGCATGGCAATGCTGCAGCGCGCACAGCGCGGCGAAAGACGGGGCTTCTAGGAAATAAGTCCCTACAAGTCTGTAAGCTGTTGCCTGTAGGCTGCCCATATTAGCTCCCCTGTGGCCCTGGATGCGCGCGAGGTAGTTTACCTCCATTTAAATCTAGGTAACTTTGTAATTGCTGCTTATTTGGGAGCTGTTACCGTGGAGCAGCAGACACCTTGCCGCACACTCATCACTCTTGCAATAATTCACGTGTCCAGCCACAGCCTACAGTATTATTGAGCCAAACAAATTATTCTGCAGATCTATTATTAAACTTTAGCAAAGATGCAGAGGGGTTACCTTTATACCCGTGTATGAAGCAAGCTGGAACTGAATCATCTGTATTGTTTAACTGTTAGAAGAGTCCCAGAATGGTTTTTGGCTGTCACCAACTAGCACTTTTCCAGGGAATTTCCAGGAATTGTTGGGGAGTTAGCACAGGCCAGGGATCATTTCCAACTGGGAGTCTGCATTCAGTCGCGTGTTGTGGATGCTAGAAGATTAGCGCTGTGTAAGGTGCGTAAGGCTATTCCCTGCCTGTTGCTTTCAGTACAAAAGAGCAATCTCTGGAATGGGACTGTTAAATTTGCTAATACAGATTTTGTCAAAGTATATCCTGCAGAGCAAGGCGGGGTGGGCTGTGCACTGAAGCATAGCAGCACAGAGCAGTTTGGTTTCTAGCAGCATTCACATGTCTAAGATTGGGGTTAAAATCGGAGGAAAGACAAGTAAAAATTTTATTTTATTCATCAGCACGCTCATGCCACGTGTCTTTAATTGCGTAGTTTGTATGACTACCCATTTTGATCCCTTCAGTGTCTGGTATCCCCTTTTTTGAAAGCTGTTTAAGTAATAAAGAATATGAAAATTAAGTTGCAAGGAGAAAATAATTTTAAGTAAAGGTACTTTCTGTAGCATTTTAAAATTTGTAGGAGAATAATAAGTTACTGTTGGATAAGATTAAAAGTTATTTGTGCATAAAAGCAAAAAGAGGAGCAGAAGGTGAGAGCATGCATGAGAGAGAAACAGTGTTAAAGCTGCATGCGTACACATTTGACGTGATGGAAAATATCAAGTACAGGCTGAAAGCATGATCTAAACTGGAAGTAAAACCGAGTCAACTCTGCGCTTACACTTAGTGGGATAAACCACAACTGGTAGATCATATCTTCTTGAGAATTTCCCCAACTCACGGAAATTATCTATATCACATTCCTATGTGTCAACGTAGGATTATTTACGAAAACGCTAAATAATCTTCCAGAATCTCCTCCCTTGAAACACTTGTTTTTCTACAGTATTTATTATCTCTTTCACTGTATGTTCTTGGGGGATTTTCTTCAATTCTTTCAAAAAAAGAAAGAAAAAAGCAATCCCACTCTGTGCTGGACTCCATTCCCTCACAGCTCACTCTTAAACAGCAAGTAGTCTTAAGATTTGCTTCTGCTGCAGGATGAGTGAGCATACTTCATTCTAGACCTTCAAGAAATCTTCCTCAAATTGCTTCTCCCACTGGCTGACACAAGACTTCAGAGAGGGGTTGTATTTCCTTTGTGCTCTCATTGTCTGCTTTTCTGATATACACAGAGAGTGGCAAGGAAGAAACAGCCTGACTTCATTGCAGAAGCAATATTAAGACAGAAAAAGGACGTAAGCCTGGAGTAAAAGACTTAAAAACAGGAAGGAGAGACTTCACAGACAGTGGTAGGGGCTTGTAAGTTCTATAAATATTGGAGTATTCTTCCCTCCAGAGTCTGATGTAGATCCAAAGACTGTTGAGTCTCCTCACCCCACACCCCACAGTGCATTATCAGCCGTGAAATCCACTGGCAAAAAAGTCATGAATCTTGCTAACAAACTACATGTGGGAGATGGGATGGCTTTAGATAGTGGAATGGCTTTCCTTTTAAAAATTACTTTAAAATAATTGAGGACATTGTATTAAAACTAGTGAGATAAAAGTAATGTTTCAAAGGCAAAATTTAAAAAAAGGCAAATGCCAAGATGCAGATTGTGCGGTCTTAGTTACTGCTGTGACGTGGTTTATGTGTACATAGACATATACACATTTTCTCCAGGACCCTTAGTGTACATTGTTCTAACTAACGGTTTACTTATCTTGGAAAAATATTTTCATAGCAAAAAAAATGTGAGTTTTTTTCCCCCCCATTGAGATCACATTTTCATTATAGTGAGTCTCTGGCAGTAATCATGGTTTAACAAATTTCCACTGCTTCACCTTCCCCCAGCTGCTTGGTCATGTTCGCACACTATTTCCTCACTGTGGTTCAGTGTGTATGAGACTACCCAATGAACTTGATCAGTGATTTAAAAGAATGAAAATTAACTCTAAACCAGATCAATTTCTTACTTTGCTTCACAGTACAGTCAGTACTGCAGTAGTAGGAATGCAGCTGAAAGGATAACGCATGGATGGAAATGATTAGTATCCCTCCTGTATCATAAAATCATGGTTTGGTCCTCATTAGGAGCTTTGCCCTAAATAGCTAAAAATTGGATGTGAAAGCTTATGTCAATCTTTCAAGCACGTGTCAAGCCTCCTAAGTGGAGATACAGGCTTAAAGGTTTTAAAAGTTTTAGATCTAAAAGACATTTTTTGCTGAAATATGCAATATTAAACAGGAGGGAAGGGGGAGGTGGGATTGCTTAGGCTTTATCAAAAGTACTGCAGCAAATACACAATAGAGATAATGAATAGCATTGGCACTGCTCACATGAAAGTATCTGTGTAGGTTTGTGTGTGTGTATACATTGAAAGAGAGGCAGGAAAGGAAAAATACAGAATTTGAATTTGAAACTTGTAATCTAGATGAGGTCTGCCTCCTTGAAAATATCTAAGAAGTAACATGCTGTAATGTGAAAGCAGTGTCATTCCAAAATCAGCCTGACATATTCTTTCTTTTCTGCTCTCTTCATTCTATTCCCCGCGCCGCCCCCCCCCCCATTTTTTTTCTCTGTAGGTCAGATGACTGGGGTGTTTCCAGTCACTTCTGCAGAACTCAGTGTTCCTCAGCCAATTCTTTGTCTGCAGCTAATAAACACAGATATATTTTCCCCACCTCTTCCTTTTTTTCTTTCTTTTTTTGAGTTTCTTGTTTCTGCCTTTTTTACAGATCTCTCGTTCTGTATTCTCTAACCTTTCCTAGTTTACTTTATCTTTCAGCCCTGGAAGGCTGAATATATACAGAGAGAGGAATACCTTCCTCTACCCCATACCTTTGGTCCCCTATTTTGTAATCTATTTTCTATTCCTATTCTTCCAGTCCTCTTCCTATCTCACTCAGTGCTCAACCTTTTCTGTAACATTTTATTTTAAACCTTTGTTGACTACTCTTAACCCCCCTTAGTGTGTGGTATTAAACCTAATCCAAAAGAGGCAGTCTCCTGGCATTTCCTTTTGTGTTGTAGCTGATCATCTTACAGCTGCTGCAAGGTGAACGAAGTCAATGAGGGGATCCAATAGAAAAAAATACTTTTCTTGATCAGCTCATTGAAATGTCTATACCTTCAGCCGCATGACTGCCAGATTTGGTGTAAGGGAATTTGGGGTGGGAATTGTGACTGCCCTTCCAGCACTCTGAAATTACATCAGGCTAGATGGAACATCACCGCACTTAGCTCTTGCTGCTAGTCCTTCTGCTCATTTATCCAGTCCCTTTTCGTCTATCCCACCTTCAGCCTATGATCCCATGATCCTCTTTTTGGCAGCAGTGCCAGTTTAAGTATTCCCTGCTCCTACCCATTTGTTTCCTTGTATTTTAATTTTTGTTAGGAAATGTGCTAAAAAGTAACCAGTATCTGTCATGTCCCTGTCCAGGTCACTGCATGATTGCCCAGACATTTATTCTGGCACAACAGAGATTGTGGCAAGGTGGCAGGAATGAGGAGTAGAAAGCAGTAGTAGAGACTATTTAAACCAACTGCATGAACACCTGGGAAGGGATCAGTCTGTCTTCTGTCTTTTTCTTTTGCCCCTTATTATTTGTTTTCTGCAGTCACTTTCCTCTGTATTCTTCTGATTCTGCCATGTGAACCCATGCAGTTTCTCCACTGCTCATTCTACAGATTCTTAGCAGACTACCTATGACATGAAAGTGTTTTAAGGTATTATCATGCCACCAATCTTTCACTGATATGCTGCCGCCTTCTTGCACTCACTGAACTGTGTGCCTTCATTAAAACTGGGATCTGCTCCTGTGGAAGTTTAGTTTTGTTCATTAGTCAGCAATAAAAGAAGATGTAGTCCTGTTGTGAATCCCAGGTAAACTCAGTGCCAAACTGAAGAGACACTGCTAAGGAAAATATTAAAAGCTAACTTCAATACCATTGGTCTTATTCAGAGATGTCATCTTAGTATACAAGCTGGAAAAACAGAGATTGCTCTGTTACATTTTTTGGCTTCAAGATTGCCCCTGAAAATTCAGTCCAACTAGAATGAAAAAAAAATAGTCCATAAAAAGTGAGGTCCTATATCTGAGGTTAAAGAAGTATATCTACAGTTGTATGCCTCTAATAGGCCACAGAAAGGAGGAAGCTGAGCCAACCCGAAATTACTCCTAAGTCACAGCAAACTAGGGTGGAGCAACAGCAGTGTGCGTCTTACAAAGGCTTGTAGCAGGCTGCTGGCTACAGTGGATCAGAGATGTGATAAATCTGTATGTAGCTGTTTGAACAAATCATGAATAGGAGACAGGAGAGGAATGATTTCTGTCTCTTCACATTCTGGTAAAAGATTTCCTAGTAACTAGTTTATCCTGGTTTTCTAATTGGAAGTACACACTTACAAGATTTCCTAATCTCATAAACAAGTTTTCAGTGATTAATAATAATCATGACATAGTGCTTGATTTCTAAGTGGTGTTTATACGTTCCTTTTCATCCAGAGATTTATTGTCCTTTATAATCCCTCTTGCCCCTTTACTGATCAACAAAGCTTTTTACACTTTTTCTTTTCAGGTTAACTGAATGTGTTGTCTAGTGCCATAGTCTTGTCTGTCGCACAGCCTTGTTTTCTTCTTTGATCCTCACAAGCCACAAATTTTTGGATTTCAACAAATCATCGAAAGTGTTCTCACAAGCTCAACACACCTTCCTCCTGCCCAAACCCCATGAGTCTACCTTAATAGTAGAGGATTCCTTAATAGTTCCAGGATTCTACCTTAATATGCCCCTACCTCTCAATATCATCTGACAGCATACTTAATTCCATTGTTTCTAAAATCAAATCTTCACATTGGCTTTTGATTTTTGTCTTCTTAAAAGTTTCTGATTGATTCACTCTGAACTGAATCAGCTTTATTGTTTCATTGACCATCAGCCCTCATGTACTCTCTGTCGGTATTACTAGTCTTCACTGTCTCCTTAGTGTATTTCTTACACAATCACCTTTTACCTTTTTACAAAATACCTTCTCTTTTGTTGGAATTTCTTTGCAAACTTTAAAGGAATTAGTTCATGCTGTTATCTCACCCAAAATTTAATTCTATGTTGTTGGCCAGAGACTAGAGTTGAATGTGTTAAATACGATCATTTTGCTTCTATACTCTTCATTCTTTTCGCTAACACCAATATCCAGTTCTTCTATACCTTGTATTTTTGTAAACCTATTCCATAAATTTTGTTCTTCTTTTTATTACGAATGCTTATGCAGTCATTACCAAAACCCTGTGGTTCCAAACTGTGGCCTGCTGAAAGTTAAGTAGTCTCCAGTCTCATGTTGCTTGAACTCAAATTTCATTAAAGGTTTGGCTAATAAAGATATATAATATTACACCAGAAGTTTGGGGAAGTGCCAGAGTTTCACTGGCTCCCCAAAAGTGAGGACAACTCAGAAACACAGTAAGCCCTGATTTTTGGTAAAGAAGGTTTTTGTAATAATACATTATAACAACAGCAACACTGCAGGGCTAACCTCCTATCTACAGCATTATGAAACCTGAGTGGCCTTCCACATGTTGGAATATCAACCTGCAAAATATTGAATGAGATGGTTATTTATTTTAGTGAACAGGAAGATGTATATCACTATCTACTATTACATATCACTATCTATTCACAATAATTACCTAATTTAATTTCCTTTAGTTACAGGCATTCCCTGAAAAAAGAGTAGCATGAAAGAGAATACAAATGTAGGTACTGCTTCTGAAGTATGTGGGTTTTTCAAGATCTTAGCAAATGCTCTATACTTAGAGAACTGATAACATTACTTGTTTTATCAGAATACAAAACAGGCTATGCTGTCTTCATATGACAGCCTTATATAGCAGAAAACACAAGGAGAATCACGACTTGATGCTACTGTCCTTCCAGTTTTTTAATCCTGAAACTGCTCACTGACAAGCTATCAGTAGGGGCTGATCTGTTAAGTAGTACTTTCCCCCTTTCATTTCCTAGAGTTAAAATTGAGTAAGCCAAAAAAAAAGAGATAAAAATGGGGGAAAAAATCAGCTATCTGTACAGTGCGTAAAATCATACAACTTAACAAAAAGTTTTAGTGAAGCTTGTTGAAAAGGAGAACCACTTTCTCTTTCAAATGCTATTGTTTGAATTGCTTCTTCTCCACACTCTGTGTTCCAATGATCATAATTCTCCAAGTGGTACAAAGTCTCTGTGATGATAGTGCTTACCTTAAGAAATGTACAGCCAACTTGAAATACCCAAATAGTTCACTATAGTACTAATTCCAATCACTGGTACAGAAGAATCTGAAACTCATTCAGCCAGTGACACTGTTTGCTGCTACTCCTGCCTCTTGTTGCTGTCAGCATTTCCGTGTTTAATATATATAAAATATATAATATATAGTATATATATACTATAGATCTATAAATAGATACACGAACTGCTTAAATGGAAAAAAAACATGGGGCATGAGAGGCGATGTACTTGCAAAAGCAAGCATCGCTTAGCAGTAATATGAATTTGTACTAGTCCACATGGGGATCCTGTCAGAATATTCACTTTATTAAGGTTACCTGTTATGAAGACTTTTTGTCTATATACATAGAGTTACACTGTAGCATCAGTGCTACTGATCCTTGTGTCCAGGTAAATGGCACAGCCCTGCCTTCCTCCATTTCTGATTTATATGGTTTGATGCATTTACACTGACTGTACACTCAGAAACTACCTATATCAGCAGGAATCAGTTAGCGCCATACAGCAATATTAGAAGAACCCCCTATTAGTACCTTTTAGATGCCTAGATGTAGGAAATGATGAAGAGTGAGAGAGGAAAAACCCATCAAGACAATTTGCACAGTAGATGCAGGCTGTCAGTTTTGGATCCTCTGGGTTAAATACACTCTGTAACATTTCCAGTCAAACACAAGATCACACAGAACGGTTGAGGTTGGGAGGCACCTCTGGAGATTGTCTGGTCCAACCCCCTGCTTAGAGTAGGGTCACCTAGAGCAGGTTGCTCAGGGCTGTGTCCAACTGGGTTTTGAATATCTGCAAGGATGGAGACTCCACAACCTGCCGGGGCAACCTGTTCCAGTGTTTGACTGCCTTTACCATAAAAGAAAATTTCTTATGTTTAAACATACTTTTCTGGATTTGTGTTTGTGCCCATTGCCTTTCCTCCTGGGCACCACTGAGAACAGTCTGGCACCATTTCCCCCCCCCCCCCCCCGCCATATATACATACATATATATCTATATATACACACACACATTGATAAGATTGCTGGCCTCAGTCCAGTATGTCCCTGTCTCTCTTGTATTGGGGACCCCAGACCTGGATACACCACTCCAACTCCTCACCAGTGCTGAGGAGAGGGGAAGGATCACCTCCCTCAACCTGCTGGCAACACTCTTCCTAATGCAGCCCAGGACACTGCTAGCCTTTTTTGCTGCAAGAGTGCATAGCTGGCTCATTGTCAGCTTGGTGTCCATCAGAATCCTCAGATCTTTTTCTCAAAGTTGCTTTCCAGTGAGTCAGGATCCAATTTGTATTGGTGCATGGGGTTATTTCTTCCCAGGACTTTGAAATTGCATTTGCTGAATTTCATTAGATTCATGTTGGCCTATTTCTCCAGCCTGTTGAGGTCCCTCTAACTGGCATCACAACTATCTGGTGTATTGACAACTCCAGCCAGATTTTATCACCTGCAGACTTGCTGAAGGTGCACTCTATCCCATCAAGCTTGTCAATAATGAAGATGTGAAACAATATTGATCTCTGGGGTGCACCACTAGGGACTGGCTCTGACTGGACTTTGTGCTGCTACTCACAATCCTTTGAGCCCAGCAGTTCAGCTTGTTTTTAATCCACCTCACTGTCCTTTTATCTAGCCCGTATTTTATCAGCTTATCTAGGAGGATGTTATGGGAGACAGTGTCAAAAGCCTTGCTAAAGTCAAGATAAATAACATCCACTGCTCTTCCCTCATTGACTGAGCTAATCATTTCCTTGTAGAAGGTTTCTCAGGTATGATTTCCACTTTGTAAATCCGTGCTGACTACTCCCAGTCACCTTCTTGCCCTTTGTGTATCTGGAAATGGCTTCCAGGAGGATTTGCTCCATCGCCCTCTCAGGGATCAAGGTGAGGCTGACCAGCCTGCAGTTCTCTGGATCCTGCTTCTGGCCCTTCTTGAAGAAAGGAGTGACGTTTGCCATTTCAGGTCCTCAGGAACCTCCCTCAATCACTATGGCCTTTCAAAGATAATCGAGCATGGCCTCACAGTGACATCAGCCAGCTGCATCAGCACTTGTGGGAGCATCCTATCAGGTCCCATGCATTTTATGTATGTCCAATTTATTTGAAGGTATGTTCCCTAACTTGATCCTCCCCCACCGAGGACAAGTATACCTTACTCCAGACTTATCCACTGGTCTCAGGGGCCTGAAGGCCGGTCTTACCAGTAAAGATTGAGGTGAAGAAGGCATTCAGTACCTCACTCTTCTCCATGACCTTTGTCACCAGGTCCTCTGTCCCATTCAGCTTTAGGCCCACGTTTTCTCTAGTCTTCCTTTTGTTGCTGACTTACCTGTAGAAGCCCTTCTTGTTGCCCTTCATGTCCCTCGCTAAATTCAACTCCAGGTGGGCTTTAGCTTTCCATCCTTGCACATGCTAGATTTCTGACTAACTTATATCAAGACAATTTATCAGCCTCAAAAAACAGAGGCAGTGGCCCATGCAGCTGCCAAATACATGTGTTTTTTTCTATTAAACTTAATGAGAAGTTAAGACTGTGTTTAGTTGTGTCTTTTTACTTAATTAAAATTAAAATGACACATCACTGTATGTGCAGTCAGAGCCTTAATCTCTAAAGAGTGTCAGATAGTATTAGGCTCATTGTTGACAGTGGCCTAGTTTCTGTTGATGGATTCATTAAAAGTTTTAGTCAGCAAAGTCAGGAGAAAGTAGTGACTGATAGCTCTGAACTGAAATGAGTAAAAAAAAAAAAAGCCAAAACCCAACCTGTTTTGTTAATCCAGTCCATGTACATGAAAGCAGCACAGCAGGATCAGAGAACTAATCCCATTTCAAATCAGATGCCTGCTGGTTTCATTTAATGAGCATCATGTCTGGTTCTTTTTTAACCCTAAAATACCTTAATACTTAGAAAAAATATTCTGATTTTTTTATTTTACTTAAAAAAAATCTTCTACAGAAATCTGGATTCATCTGAACCTCTTTCTGGGGATGTTTCTCTATATCTCTCTCTATGGAGATGCCACAGTTAGTTTCCTGACATTATGATATGAATGTTGCAGGGTCCCATCATCACTTCTATTTGACTGGATGAAGGGCCCTACAGAACGATCAGATAAGAACCTGTGGTAGGATAAGGAAACTTAGTGGTCACTCTTTCCCTCGAAGCTTCAGGAGCGATGTCTGACAGTCATGTGGGAAGAGATTTGCTGACGTTCTCATCACCATGAATGTTACAGCCTCAGGGAAGAGAATACTGACTCCAGAAATGCCGGGTTCCCTGCTCTCTGTGCATTCATTAGAATTCTTTGTGATAGAAAAGGGGCTGTGGTACCTATTGCTATGGAGCCTGAAACTGTATGTCTCCTCAGGGAGGTGCGCAATCCTGTAGATTTCCTGTATTACATAGTCTTGCCCTCCTAAACAGATGATCTGATTCATCTGTCAGAAGTAGCAGCAGACACCTACAACTCTCCTTGACATTTTAGGAGTGTCATATGGATGCAGCCTTTTTAAAATGATGACTGTTAAATTTACTTTTGAACACCTGGCCATAATTGTTACAAAAGCCTTTGACTTTTGTTGAACAAATCTTTTATTTGTTGAACAAATGCTCAAATAGATATATCCAATGATGTATAAACTAGACTGTTGAAGAAAATAGAAGATATCTTGGGTTAAGAAGTCCAGAAACATCTAGTTTAGTAATCTGGTCTATAGTGATACTTCTACTTTTTCAACAGTTCTAAAAACACTTTTAGGAGATAAGAAAAAGTTCAAGACAGATAACTATACCCACTTGTCTTGTCATATCACAGAGAGATTTCTGAAATAAAACGAAATGAATTTGCCTTATTTCCTTCATTGTACTTTCATTGTGTCATCTATTCAGGTAAGGTACTTGCTCTGTAACTGGACCTGAGAAGGACTGCACTGCCATCTTAACTGCCAAACTGCATGCCAAATTTCAAAACATCTCTTTCTTCATACATCTCTTGTATTTAAGAAGTGTTTAATAATCTGAACACTGCACTCTTTTCCTGATTCAGGGCACTGATATGATCTCTCCACTCTTGTTGCACATTTTCATTAAATTTGCCCCCCAAAAAAGTGATTTTTGTGTCTCTGTAAAATATGTCTGAAATCGGACAAAGATCTAAAAATTATTAATTGTGGTTTTGGAGGATGAATGGACAGATGAATTCTTTGAACATGTATACATAACTATACACAAACATACAATGAGGCAATGTGATATGTTGATCCCCAGAAACTAACTGGGAAATCACATGTGTTCAGGAAATCTTCCCTGAAGACATTTGGCTCTCATGGTAACAGATGAAAAGATTTTTACTTAACAATCGTGAAATACAATGAGAATGAAAATTTGTGTCATACGGATAGGATATGGCAAACTGATGTTCTTCAATACTATGAAAAGTAATCAAATGATGGCTATATGAAATTAGAATGAAAATAAAAACAAAATGTGAAAGAAGAAAGGTAGATGTTTAAAATCAAGAGTAAAGTAAAATTTTTACTATTCATGAAATGCTAGTAGGAAAATTACCTGCTGGGATGGGAATATGACCTAATTTATCTAACTTCAGTGACCACACTTCAGGAAGGATTGGGCATCTGCAGTTGGGAAGTTCTACGTGAACATAGATTTAAGGACAGAGGAACAGTTGGCCTACTAGACTTGCTCTTTGTTTTCTTAATCACTGGTATAAAAATATCTTAGTTTACATAAGTGGTCCAATACAATTAGACAATCTAAGTGAGATAAATTCACACATGGCAAACTGGCTACAAGTTTATTGTCTACTTGTCCCTCAGGCTGTTGCTTCTAATCTGTCAAGGGAAGCCTTAACTCACAACTGTCTCATACTGCCAATGTTTTCTGATCCTATAACTTTTGCTTAGCCTAGTTAATGCTAAATTTTCTGAGGCTTCTGAAACAGTCTAGATGCCTTAGTACTATTCACATGCAGCCACTAGTGGTTACTGTACCCTATTTCCTGTATTATATTAAATAGTGTACTTAGGACTACTAAAGCTGGTAGTGTTGAATGATAGGCCTCCAGATCACATAAGTCTCATTTTCTTGGGAAAATAAGATTAAAAAAGAAAAATCTAGTATCATATGTCTACTTAGTACTTAACAAGCTCCATATTCTTACATACCATGCAATTTTATAAGATAATGCATTAAAGCATAGACCATTCAGAATAAGAAGAACAATATTCAGGCCATTGGAGAAATATCAGCTATAGGTCATTCACATTGTTTGTAACAGATCAGTTAGATGCTAGTAATAGTCTAGCTTGAATTCAGGCATAACACCCTTTGGGGAATGAAATCCAGAAATTCTTTTCTCAAGCACACATATTGTTTAGTTGGTAGAGCTGCAGATTTTAGAAAGGCCATCAATATTTATTAAGACATTAATTTCTTCATTATTATGGAGAAGCATCACTTACTAAATAGTCTGATGGTTAACCATCAACACTCTTAAAAATATGCTAATTCTAGCCTAAAATGCCTAGTTTTTGCTTCTGGATATTGCAGTGTATCAAAAATTATAATAATTTGCCTCACTCCTACGTAGAACCCCAGACAAGGACCTAAACTACAAAATCCCCATCACTTACTTTGACAGAGTTTGAATGCTGCTTTTTTAGTCACCATGACACACTTACTTGTTGCATTCTAAAAATGAAAGGTAGTAGAACCAATTAATAAATAGTAGGCAGCCTCCAAGAATGAATATTAACAATAGTGGAGGACCATTTATCATTACTCTGTGCCACAGGACATGTTGGCAAAATGAGTGGGTGCTTAACATGACACTGTAATTTGGCAACATTTACATTCATTGATACTAATGCTTGCACACACTCCAGGATGATGAAGAATTAGATTTTCATAATCTGATTCTATTGATTATTGGCATTAGCTTACAAGAGGAAATATAAATATATTTATGCAATATGTATTATTTAATGTAGGGTATTGTGTAATATGTAAAGCATGTAATATTAATGTATACATAAAAGTGCTATATTTATATATTGGCAGTAATCAAAGATCAGTTTTCTAGAACTGAATTGTACCATTATATATGCATCAGCTGGAAAAAGAGACATTTCAAAGAACGAGCATATTTGCTGTTAAAGAAAGTTGTAAACATTTTTATGCTGAGGCAAACTTTGATCCAAGGCTTGTTCTTAAACTGATCAAACTGTGACGCAGCTTCCCCAAGCTGGCTCTTTAATGTTTGCCACCCAGCTCTGCCTCCACTGGCAGCAATGCTCCTCAAATAAACAAAGCATGACTAAATCTTCTGCCAGGGTGAGATTTCCAGTGTATTCTTTCTAGCCTGGGAGTGACCAGTTGACAGTTGTTTCTGCAAGATCATTCTCAGCTATTGTGAGGGATGGGACGGAATGAACCCTGTGGTCCTTCCTGGAACTACTACACCACAAAGTTTCCTGTCCCTTCTCTTTAAGACAGTCGTTTGAAATGTTTTCAGACATCAACTATTGTCCCAGTACTACTTATTCTCTCAGCATCTACTACTATCATCATTAGGTTGCTGTCTGTTTTAGAATTCCTGGAAGAAATTTTCCTCAATCCCCAAAATGTCTTCATATTAGTCTAGAAATACATTAAAATACATTAAAATACTATAGAACATGTTAAAATGGGCAGAGACTGAATTAAAAATTTTTACCTACATATATAGCTGTTCATGTGAAGAAATGCTTGCAGTAACAATTCGTTTAGCATCCTCTTCTTCCAAGCTGTTGTCTTCATCATCCTCCATCAGTTTATTTCTTTAATCTTCAAGCCAGGGCAGCCCATTAACATATACAAGCAGCCACTAAATAGCAGGATTATTGCAGTAGCATATTCCCAAAAATGCATGATGTCCTAATAACAGCTGATGTCATGAAAAGAAAAATCATGACTTCTCTGTTAAAGGTTAATTAAATATGGCCAGTGCATTCAGTCACTTCACCACATAATTGATGAGACAAAAACAATAATACTAACATGCCAATTTTTTATTTTTCATGTATTTTAGACTTCCTATGTTGTGATCAGCAGCTTATATATGTGACCAATCCAAGAGGGATATTTATCATCATCCCAAACCATTGCTAATTTTCCACATTCTTTGAATGATTCTTCATTCTTCTGTGCACAACTTAAAAGACAAACCATTTCGGATGGACGAATCATAAACATAACAATTTTCCATTATACTAAGATGTACGTTATAACATTCAGAAAAGAATAAAGGTTTGCAAATGCTGTGTTGTCATGATTATCAGAAGTCTTAAAGGTAGATGGAGCTATGGGAGATTGCTACCTACTTGCGGTCTGTAAATATGTGTCACCTATAAAGTTATATTTCAGTAAACAAAAAACATACTGTATAGACAAGGGCAACTGAAAGAATGTGTATGTTATAGTAGCAGCACAGCAGTGCTGACCTACTTGATTAGGCTGTATACTGAGTAGTATGCAGCTCTGGCTCTTTTTCAGCAAAACAGTGAGTGGCCTCCCAAATCAGCATGCATTTTGAAATATAAAATGACCAGACACATCTTTTTGCAACTCAGTTATTAAATTATTAACTTTATCTACATCCCAGAAGGCCACCTCTTACATCACAGTGATGCAAAATCTACTAACTGGAAGTCAATTTTGTGCCAACCCAGGCCACTGACTGCAAGAAGCAGACACAAACATGTCAGGGGTGAGATATTTTCATTATTTCTTTCTCTCACTTCCTTACTTCACTTGCCATCCCTCTTTGTCTCCCTCTTTCTTTCTCTCTCCTCCCCTGCTCATATAGAAATAACCTTAAATCATAGTTTTATTGTGAGAGAGAAAAAAAAAGTGGACTGGCACTTTTGTGTCAGTACTGACGTATGCTGCCCGTATAGTAAAGTCTTACTATGAGGAATATTTTGAAATTTATTCCTTGGAATGTTTCTTGGAAAAGTAAACTAGAAAACAGGTGTGTCAAAATAGCACAGCTACCCTTTTTTCGAAAGGCAAGGTAACAATTGGCTTTGATGAAAACTTGAGGACTGTGAACAAAATCTGAATGAAGCTTCTATTACTTTTCAGTGCAGGTTTACTTAAATGTTGTTTATATTCGCAGTACGTGCAGGATTCAGACCTAACATTTCACAAGTCTGCCAGATGTTCTGACAGGTTTTAATATTTCTGGTTAGAGCTTTTTCAAAAATCTAGTTCACTCATTCATTATCATTCCTGATTTATTTGTCTGAAGTGCGTTCTTGTAGACACTCTAAAAAAATAGCAGAGAAAGATTGTTGACCCGGAGATTTTATGGATCTTTAGCCTTCAGTAATTTATTAGGTAGGTAGAATCAAAGTACTACTGAGTGTAGTAGAGACCAAGGTAATGAATTTTTCTTCTGAATTGCTACAGGTTTTTTTACGTAGCATGATCCAGGATGCAGCTGTTCCTGACTGGTCACTTTGGGAACAGCACCCAGGAGCCATTAATGCTAAAATCTGGAAAGGACTGTCTGAGTGAATAAAGGTGTGAAGAATGAAAATTATTAGATCCTAATTGGAAGGACAGGGAAGGTGTAACTGGAAGAAAACCAAAATCATAGCTTTTAGAAGGCAACCTCTCCTATCAGGAATATCCCAAATTCTAGTGTTGCCAGATACTCATGCAGCCCACTCACACAGACCCCAGCGAAGTCAATGGAAAGACATTTCAGGAAAAGACATTCATTTCAGTGGGTTTTGGCCCAAAGGGTAGCAATCTTTTCAGCTGTTTTCCTTCTCAGTTTTCTATATGTGATGTTATTTGAATGTATGGGAACTTCTTATTTCTTTTGATTTAATCTGAGATTGTTTTACATTGCTGCAAATCATCTGGCTTCTCAATTAGCGTGTCAGTATAGAAAAGTTGACCAAAGCTGGAAAACTAAGCTGTCTTGTGGTACAAAACAGAAGGAATAACGATATCTGAGGCCTTTTTATAGCTGTAGCAGACCCAACCATGAGGCACATGTCACCTAAGCTTTGGAGAATGCCAGGACTTCTTAGGAAGAACTTCTTAATAAGAACTCCCTATATCTCTAGTGTGAATCTGGCTCATCTTTACATTTCAGAGCAGGAGTGAGGCTTATGTGTATTCTATTCCTAGGCTTTTGCTCACCTAGTAACTATGCTTTACCTCTTTATTTTCTTTAGGCTTGTTACAGAACTTGTCATCTGATTCTGAAACTCAGCAAATGTCGTGTTAACAACAAGAGAAGCTGGCCTGATTTGCATGCTGATGTTAATGAAGCTGTGAATTGTGTCATATTAGCCTCATTTGCTTCCCATATGCTTACTCTCATTTTCCCCTCAGAAACTGAAGCTTCACTTTTTATCTTCATTTGTATGCCCAAAATGCAGCCAGCTTAATTACCAATTATAACCTTACTCATTTAAAAGCTAAAACAAGTAGAAACAACGCTAAAAAGTGTCTCCCTTGAGGAGAACTAAAGACTTTGTGTTAATTTTCTTCACATATTTTGATTAGTATAAAGCACTGTGTAACTTACAAGTTAATCTCCCCAAATGATGTTAATTTTAAATCGAGATGACATATGCATACTCATGGGAGGAAAGTCAGATCAACCTACCTTCTCTTCCTCCTTCAACTCTGACCTGCTGTACAAAAATATTTCTCCCTGGGAAAGGGATAATGAAGCACTATTACATCCAATTTTGCCAGCAGCTTTTTATTTATGTCCACCTTCTCTTGTTTTATTTCTTAACTGCCTAAGCTCTGTTGTCTGAAGTTTGGAATTCCCTTATGGATTTCTTCTAAATGCAATTTCTTCCACTCCTAGGAAATGAGAACTCCATAAACTTCCAGGTAGGTTTCACAGGACCCAGTCAGGCAATAAAGCACACAATGGCCAACAAGTTTGACATACTAGTGATCTCCACAAAATATTCCCTCAATGAATTTTGTGGAACTCTGACACTCTTTAGCTCCTAAGTGAATTTACAGTTCTTAATGACATTCTCAATTACTACAATAAATGCTAATTTAACTATAAAGTAAGAAAACCAGATTTGTGCAGCTTCCATTATTTATGGAATATTTGCATATTATATAATTTAACAGCTTTTTTAAAGCTTGGAGCATACCACCCTCTCTTCATGAAAGATGCAAGGCATGTTTTCCTGCTATTCATTTTTACAAATAAAATTTTTGAGGTATTCAAAATTCTTAGAACTAAAAATAACCCCATGCGACTAAAAACAGAAAAATACAAGAAATCTTTGGAAATGACGGGAATACATAGTGCTGAACACAATACATTTGCATTGCATGTAGTGCAAACAGAACAGAAGTTTGAGTGTGAGCCACACAAGCATGGCAGTTCATAGTCTTCATAGGGAACCGCCCGTGCCCAACCCTCATTATCCGTGGAGAACAAAAGGCTCCCGCCATTCTTCTATCCTGGGGAAAAAAAAGAACAAAAAGTATTCACAGCTCACTTATCTCATATGACTTGTAAAGGTTTTAACCTTTCACTTAGCACAGAAGCCCTGTGTCATATGGCTGGTTACCCTTTTCGTTCCATACAGCTAGAAATTACGAAACATAGCCTCATAATGAGATGAATATGTTATTCTGTGGTTAACAGGCTCTCTATTTTGTCCTTTGATTATTCAACCCATGAGTGTTTTATGGACCATTTGTCTGATTATGATAGATAATCTGGTAACTAAAATAAATGAGAGTTTTGCTATTATTACTAGAGGAACTTAGGATTTTGCCCTATATGTCTCCTTTTCTATTAATTATAGTGGCTTTTCTTAAAAGGCATGAAAATAAGCTTCTGTTCTGTGCAGCTTGCAATAGAGAAGCCTGAAGGGATATGATTGCTCCTTTTTAATACAGTGAATAGATGAAAGCAAATCTAGCAGAATGCTTATAATCATCAGAAAAATTAAGTTACTTAAAGCAGTGTGGCAAGAAACCTGGACAGTTTTCAGAAAGGAATTTCACAAGTTTATAAAAGAAATGATATGATCTAATTGTCTCTGAGAGCAGGGGACTGGATTCAGTGACTGAAAATTCCATTCTGGTTTTATTTTTATGGTTTTTTTGACCTTAACATTCGTATGTCATACACATACGCACACACAGAGGAGGTGAAGCAACGGTGCAAGCAATATATGTTTGGAGATTAATAAAACAGGCACAGTCCCTTTCACCAATTCTTTTTCACATTTCAGCATTCCCAGTGTCCAAAACTTGGCATTTTTCTTTAAATCCAGGTTCCTGTGATGTGTTTGATATTGGCTTTTCTTTAATCTAAAAGACAGGTTCTCAAATTCCAGTGAAAAGCATGAAAAGCATGAGTGCACTATACTGGCTGAAAACTTGAGAGGCCCCCCAAAAACCCCACCCAGTATTTATGCTTAAAAAAAAATAAAATGCTATTCAGTCTTAAAATTCTTGAGGGGCCTGACATGTAATTTTTGAACTTTTGGAGGTACCAAGAGAGGGAATTTTCTATGAAGTTCTAGATAGTGTCTTTGAATATTGGTTTTGAGGGAACTTTCACTCTGGCAGTTACCAAGGGAGCTGACTCTTGGGAAAAGATGGTGCTTTTGGAAACAGTACAGGTGAAATTTGCATTTATGTACCACTTGCGTTTCACTGGAGACAGTGGTATGGTTCACTAGATTTCTGGTCTTCTGTACAGGGCTATTTTTAGCATGGAGGAGGAAGCACTGTGAGCCATGCCACAGAATTCAGCACACAGTTTCGATATGCATCAAAATAGCGCATTTCAGGGTTTTGCAGCAACAGTGGTATTGCCCTCACCCACCCCTCACTCTGCAGTATAGGCACCGATCACCTTAACGTCTGATGATCTCTGTGAGCTTTCTGCTTCATAGTATTTAGCATCTTGTAGGAGGATTAAATTCTGGAAGCACAATAACAGGTGTGCCTCTGAGTTTAGCTGCTGTATTTGTTTCATTTTCCTACAATTATAACACTACAATTGTCATTCACATGAAGTCTTCCTCAAATTCTGCATGGCACCAGGCCAGGGACATAATAAACATTCTTTTTATGGACACAGCCTTCTTGGAGAAATAAAAATTAATTGCCTAAAAAATACCATGTGTGATTAACAAAAAAAAAAAAAAATAAAGTAACTTTAAATTTAATCCTTACAACACTGGGAAAATCTAAGCTTAAATTTAAAATAACACTATATTCTATTTCTTAATTTTACTTTAAAGTGATTTATTTATTTAAAATTGTCTGTGAAAAAGATGTACAAATTCAGCAAGGCAGATTTACCACCTAATATAGTGCATAAAAATAAAAGCACAGGAGAAGTGATTGTTGGGTTTTAAAATTGGTCATTAACTTATAGTTAGCTGTCAGCCATTGGTAGGATAAGTTACAAGATCAGATAGATGGATGCGATCATTTATTTTTATTGAAGCTGGTGAGACACAGATTCGGGTAAGTGATTTAGAGGCAAAGTATGGGGAGCAAGAGACAAGCAACCCAAAATCTTGTTCTAACTGCTATTTTTTGTGTTCAGGACATCTAAGCAATGATATGCCTCATGATACCCATTTGCAAAATAAAGGCTTGTGGGCCACTGGCAGCAGGCATAGTTATAATGCACTCCACTGTACAACTGTACTCCAGTTGTATTTCAGACACAAACTTGTTCTGTCCCTTACGCAGAGGGCTGAGACAAAGTCAGCAGAACAGTTAGCCAAGTTCAAAACAGGAAATTTTTGGTGCAGGGGCCACTTCCTTGCCTCTGAGAAGCCTCTTCCTTGCCTCCGAGGAGCCTTTACAACACCTCAGGAGTGTGAAAAAAACCTTAGTGAAACTGAAAGTCAGGTCTATTTCTTAAAAAACGTTTGTGGTTAAGGAGAATGATATTCTATCAGTTTAGACAAAGCTGACCTTTTGAAGACTTTCTTCACAGCAGGAGTGTAGAAACATAATCTGTTGTTTTAGATAAAAGCTTAGATTTTGGAGCACAAACTTACATCGTGGAATAAAGACTGCAGCAAATTTCACTGCAGCTACATTAAAAAAAACATGGAGCTCTGTCTTTAAAACAAAGGAGTGCTCCTTTTTTTCCCTGTAGTGATGACATAACATTTACATTTCAACAGATAATGAACTAGAGCTTTCCAGCAGACCAACCCCACAGGGGACTTGTTCCCAAAGCTTAAGTATTATTATTCATCCCATCTGCTCCACCTAGAGCTTGAGGTGAGATATTCTTAATGTCTTAGGAGGATCACCATTTCTTGAAAGCAAATGCACTTTTCATATTCTTCTTTAAACAAGAATGATCTTATTACTACCTGTCATGTCTTCTTGGCTGCAGTTGCCATTACTGCTTTTAATTGGTAATTCACTAGTTTCAGAAATCAGATTTTCAGGGTCCATAAAGCCACAGGAAGTTAGCTCTCATTCTAAATGGACCTTTTGAATACACCGAAAGCCTCAAAAATGTTGCTTACATCTCACAAAAGGCCAGGAAAAGCAGTCTCTCTTAATTTTAAATAGTTTCACAGTCAACAGTTCCTTCCTGTAACTTTGCTTATTTCATATTTCTTAATTCTTAAGTACGTTCCAGGTAGAAAATGAAATGAATACCAAGGGAATATGCAGCTGCCTTCTGCAGGGATCTCCCAAGCCAGTTCCTTTGCCCTCACCTACCAGGAGTGTTTATACAGCTGTCTTAGTCTCTACAAAGGATTAGCATAAAAATCCGTATTAAGGGTTAACAGATCTGTCTTCCAATTATGGAAATGCGTTCAGTAGGAAATTAATAGCATGCAATTGCAATGCCCTCCTGATTCAAATGTCTTTTCAAGGGCTGAGACTCTGAGGAGCCTCTTGCCTGTGCCTGTTCACCAGGGGCAGATTCCTCATTGCAGCTACTTTTTAATATCTCTGTAGCACTGTCAGAGGTGCTGTGCAGTGACCTGTGTCAAAGAGAAAGCCCCGTTGGCCGATGTGCAGCAGCAATCAGCATGTGAAGGCAGCGGGTCAGCAGCACAAAGACTAAAAGCAGCACAGGCTATACACATCTCCAGCTGACGGCTAGTTACACTTTAGATGCCTGGGTGCAAAAGGAAAAGCCTAACAGCTGAGACACAAAAATGTCTTGGGGAGGACAGGCTGACTAAGATTCCTTGTTCAGGCTGGGCTTGTAGCAGTGTTGGTGAAACAAATATTCCAAAAGCAGCGCATGTCCTAACTTCCAGACTATCTGTTGCTTGGCTCACTGACTCACTCTGATTGCAAGCAAATTTATGGGTACCAGGGCAGTGCAACTGGAAGGTTGACAGCTGTTTCAGCTGGTTCTGTGCACCAAAGACATGTTTACAGCATGATCATCCGATACACTAGCTCGTACGTATTGGAGTATTTCCCTGTTTTTCAAAACAGGCCTCTAGGCACACCTGGGCCTCCATAGCTATTCCTGGGCTGCAATAAGCTGCCTGCAGTCTCAAAGCAAGCTAGTGACAGCTCACTGCTTTTCTTGCTTTCTCTTTTCTAAGTGCCCTGTGTCCCTTCACCAGCACAGGACAAGAGCTATGGTCACACGGCACATGATGGGTGGTCTGGGCTATACCTGAACATATGAACAAATTGGATGGAGGTAGTTGGGTTGACCAGGGTGAGCAAGGGTGGTCGGTCCAGTAAGATTTGTGGTTCCAGGAAGGGCTCTTTGATATTGCATAGTCCTTCTACAAAACAAGGGAGCAGCCCCTGCAGACAAAAACAGAGGAGTGTAGCTGAATGAACATTGTTGAACCTACAAATACAAAACCTTAAGAAAAGTGAGGGGAATTGTTGCAATGATTTTTCATGCTGTTTCACAGTCTTATTGCCATAGCTCTGAGATCTCTGTTAGGCATTGTTTCATTTTATACTCAGGCTGGCTTCCTATCTGTGCCAGCCTTTTAAATATTTTTCTAATTGAAAATCACTTAAAAATGAAAGATACATTGAATTACAGTAAAGAAACTTGAAAATTCAGATGAAATTAACTGTTTCCCACCTTTCTCCATGTTTCCTTGTTTTTCTAAAGACAAAAGGGTTTAGGTGATAGTACTGCAGCCTTGTAGCTTGGCAAAAACAGTATTGCCATGGCTAGTAACTGGCCACAGGATTTGTACTGACTTTGCAAGGCCTCAGGACTGACGCTTTTCAGGTATACTTTGTTTAAACTTGTCTTGACCTGCCTGGATCTTTGTTTTTGCTTGGTTAGATGCAATGACTAGGATGTAGTGACTTTTTAATGATGCCTGATTTCTTTTACTTATCTTTGTATGGTATGGCTATAATTTTATATAGGCAGTAGTAACAAGTGGTTATTCTGTGCAGAATGAGATATTTATGACTAGCACAGTGATGAAGTGTACAGGAATACAAGCCTGGTACAATAACAAAGTCCTTGAGAACTGCAGACACAGGATGTGGCATGGAGGAGTTGCAGGCATGGCATGATAGGAGATGGGGCACAACCTTGGCACTGGAGCCCCCACGGTTATAAACAACTCACCCATGATTAGGTAAAGAAATGCAGAGCTGGAGGGGGATACAACTAGTTTTAGGGTAACAAAGAGAAAAAAGAACAAATATCTAAGCTATGTAGAACATAGTATACTCAGATATCACTAACATGAGCTTGAAAACCAATGAAGAAAAAGCAAGGTTTGAAAGTGTGTTAGAAAACACATAAAAATGACCCTAAATTGACCCTAAGGGGAGGAAGAAGGAACCATCAACATAAATGTCAATCTCTTCCTTGCAAAAGGCCCAGGGTGCCACTGACCTCAGGATTCAGAGGGACAGTGAAAGGGTAGCACAACACCAGAAAAGGGTAGATATTAATACTATTTGTATAGAAATTATAACTGTCTTATATTATTATTATAATTGATATTTTTTATGTAATAGTAGCATTTTCTTTATTTTTCTTTTTTTCCCCCCACTGTAATAGTTAGATCAGGACAGATAATAATTATTTGATTAGATTGTTAAGATTTCAAATAGTAATTAATTCTTCTATTTTTATGTATAAGGTGTGTTTCCTTTTTGCCCATAACAAGATTTTGAGCATAACAGTATTGTCTGCCTATTATCCCCCTCCAGTAACTTCTGAACCTATTAAACTAAATTTGAGAAAAGTCTCAAATATACTGAACTGCTCCTAGCTTGGTGCAAATCAGTGCCTAAGCAGAGGTGAGACCTTATCTTTCCAACTGAGGAAAACACAAGAGAACTGTGATCACTATTACCTGTTTTGTCTGGCAGCAATCAATGCACTATAGACTAGCCACAGCACGTTATCCTCCGCCCAGAGGGCTGGCACAGGGAACTGGAGAAGAATGGGGGAAGATGTTGGCACTACAATAGTGATAAGAGATGATTTAAAGGAAAAGGACCCATTTCACTAAAAAGCCTGGCTTCATTAGTTCCACTGTTCATGGAATAATACACCATTCTCATGAAACTTGTGGGTGTTACATTACTATATTATATCTTTTAAGTTACAGAAAGATTTCTTGTAATTTCAGTGAAATTTCAGTTCAGGACCTGGGTATGCAGAAAACTCAAAGATACTTCCACTTACAACATCAACTATATGGATCAAATTTTATGTA
The DNA here is from genome assembly GCF_036370855.1 of Dromaius novaehollandiae. Classification (NCBI taxonomy): domain Eukaryota; kingdom Metazoa; phylum Chordata; class Aves; order Casuariiformes; family Dromaiidae; genus Dromaius; species Dromaius novaehollandiae. The sequence continues at coordinate 110,778,077 of NC_088098.1, forward strand.
AAACTTTCTTGTTTTTTTAAGATCAAGGACCACTGAATATAGTGGAAGTCACTGACTCATATCCATTGATTTCAGTGATTTCATATTCTTTGAATTAGCCCCTGATCAATTCTAAAAGATGGATTTTTTAAGATCAATAATGTAGGCTGGAGTGGAGGGGTGCATTTCATTATGAAATATGAAACTACATTTCAGCAAAGATCTTAAAGAAAGGAATATGCTTTGAAGTGCAACTGAATGCCCCAATTACTGTAATTTTTGTAATTATTTTTTTCTCTTTTGAAATTGAAGCAGATTAATTGCTATTTCCTCCCACTGAAACAGTGGGAAGGGAAAAATTTCAAATCAAGGATAAATGCTCTTCACACAGTGGCAACATGATCCCATAGCCGCTGCGTGATTCTGAAGGCAGGATTTTGCTCCAGAATTGGAAATAGCATTAGAAATGTTTATAATATTATGCATGTGCAGAAACGAAAGTCTCTTACAGAGCATTTAGGTCTTAGTGCCTATTAGAAGCCTTGTGCAGGACCTCAGAACTAGTCCATAATCTCCTACAAGGACAGGATAATGAGCCCTACCAAGCCAATGAATTCAACAGCAGCAGGCCTGGGCTCAGAGTCCCTCGGCAGAAATGGTTATTAAATTGATTTCTATACTTATATCAAATAGCCTCATTTGTTTCCAGTGGGGATAATTTTTCATTCAAGGAAAGATCTTGGCTTGAATGCAAATGTTCCTTTATAGTCTTTCAGTGCATGAAAGCACAATGATACATACACAGACTTCATTAATTTGTTTATTCCTAATCATCTAGCAGAAGACAAGCAATTCTGATTTCACTTGTTCTGGTGCAAATCGAGTGTGTCACCATTGCAAAAATGATGCAAATACAAAGGGAGTTTAATCCAAACTATCTATAGAATTTTTTTATACTGTATATAGTGTAAAATAGTTACAGGATAAACATTCTGTATAGTATGTTTATAGCGTTACTACCCTGGGGTTGAACATTGCTGACTTGCTGTTAACATAACTAAATTACACTCCATTCAGTACATTCAGGTACATTATCTCTGCACTGTGACTTATCATCCAGTAATATACTCCAGCTGATGGTAATTAGTCTGGAGATAAATGCAAGCTCTCTATAAAAAGGATTAAGTATTGTATACCTATCAACAAAAATACGCGTTTTCTTTCTAGTATCAGATCTTATAACAATGTGGATATGTAACAGCATCCAGGAATAGTATGTCCAAGGTGTTTGTTCTAATTAAATTATTAATAGTTGTGTTGTCATTTATAAGAAAGGGTGAGTGAATCAACTTAAAATCTTGGTAAAGCTACTTCTGATATTTTAGAAGATATTTTAAATGAGTAACAGAAGTGCCGAGAGAGCTGTGATTGTCCTAGGTGCTAAGAGTGCCTTTCCATGCCAGATTTAAAAAAGAATGATAACTCTTTCACTTAGATTTGTTCTGAATCTCTTGGTGAGATGGCATCATTGCCAATGTTTCTAAGGATATAGTAAGCAAGGTTTATGGAGAGAACGAATACAGTAGACCAGGACAGCTTGTGGCTTTGGGAGTTTGGCTTCTTTTTCCAATGATATCAACTGGTTTAATAAAACTTGGCTGCTTCTTCTTTGTATTATTATTATTATTATTATTATTACTATTACACTGCAAAGAAGTTCATGTCTGGCTACACAGCATTTGGTAGTGCAACATGTAACCTTGAGGGCACCTGGTCTCTCCCAGAAAAATCAGAGTCCTGAGTTAGGTGCCTAGGCTTTCTCTATGATGCATAAGAATTAGGTACCCAAAATGATATCGATGCATGCAGAGCAGGAAATGGCCACAGGAAACACTGAAAAACAAGCGGGTTTATTCTGGGCTTCACAAGTCTGATTCTCCCTCCTTAACCTAAATGTCTATGTCTCTACTTTATGAAGAGACTATTATGTAAAGCCCATCTAAGAAGACAGATACAGTTACTTCATTGAATCCAGTAGCTCAGTATTTAAAATTCTCACCAAGGATATCAGAAAGCTAGGATCAATATCCTCCTTTGCCTGAGGCATTGTAAATCTGTCTATCTCACCTCTTGCAAATGGTCTAACAATCAGACCAGTTCTGAAGGGAGGACTCTTCCTGTCTTTCCTTGAAAATGTTTCAATTTGCAGGAAATTATAGATGGATTTGTCCCAGTGAAAGGTTGAGAGGAAGAAGGAGAAAGTGAATGATTCTCCAATTTGGTATCAAAACACTGCCCTGAACAGGGAAAAGACCTCGATTTCTGTCCTTACCCAGAAGTTATGTCAATGTTCTGTATGATATCTGTTTAACATAAAATATATAAATGCTAATTGAAGCAGTGCCTGAAACTGATGTAATAGGTGTCCTGTGAAGTCCTCACTTCCATTTGGCTCTGCAGTTGAGAGATGGAGTGAAAAGACTGGTCTTGCCTCACATTTAGACTGGGATGCTTATTTGCGCAGCACAGCCTTAGGCAGCTCCAGGCACATGTGTGCTTTCAGGTGCTTTCAGAAGTAGGTGTCCTGGTGCTTCAAATGGCAATTGAGTGGGGAATTTTAGCACTCAGGTGCTGAAGTATTTTATGGATTTATACGTACATGCCTAGTTGCTTCAACTGCAGTTGAGGTTCCAAAGACAGTGCTTGAAAAACAAAGATGATGCAGCTTCTTTGCTGGTTATCGGAATCAACAGCACCTGCACCTGAAGTGTGAAATCCTGGCACTGCTGAATTGCAAAATTCTCTTGGTTTTAACAGGGCCAAGAATTTACCTAAGAAGCAGAGAGACAGGGCAATGGAGAAAAAATGACTATCAAGTTGAGGAACAAGAATAACTACATCAGTGAATATTCCTTTCCTTCTGTCGGATCAGCTGAATTATAAAGTTCATTTCCCTCTGTAAATTAGTTCCATGGGCTCCGTTTATAGCTTCATGTATAGCTCTACTTCTACCTATACTACCCCAAGTATTCTGCTAACTTCTAGTCACATTGTCCAAATCCAAACGAAAATAGAAAATAAAATATTCAGATTAAAAGGATGTAGCAAAATGCAGCAAGCTTGATAGAGAGACTTTTTACAGTTAGAGAGAGGATGAATAGGATAGAATGATTTACACCATAAAGTAAACAGATATGAGGAGGCAGGACAAAGGCATATTGTATAATAAAGGATGATATAGGTACTCCCCTCCCTTAGAATAAAAACATGATAGTTCAAAAACCTGCATGCTGAATATATACACACACATACATTGTTGTCCTGTGGAACTCATTGCCAAAAGATATAATCATGTCCAGGTACTTACAACACTTACTTAAAAACAAAAGAACTAAACAAAACATTTCTATTTATAATAACTGTGAAGATATCTACAAGTTATGTTAGAGGAGATTAAAAGAACAAGCAAACCTCAAACTGCTTCTATATGTGGGACAGACAAACTCATACTTCAGCATGTTTCTGGAGAGTCTACTCATAACTGTCCACTACAGAGATTACTTGCTTTAGTTGAATGTTTTGATGAAAGTATCAGCCATTAGATATGTCAGAGTTTGTGCTTGAGAACTGGACAAACAATGTTTGACATCCTTAAGGACTCGTTAAAGAGGCTCAGTACTTTTTGAGTTAAGCTTATGGTATTTTCCACTGACAATGCAGCTTCAAATGCTGCTGTCTAAACTAAGAAATATCAATCCAAGCATAGCAAACACGTGCTCCATCATTGCTTGGCAGTGATTTGGGGATGAAGGGTCAATCATTACCAGCCAGAAAAACAGTTTAAAATGTCTGTTGCTACTTTTATCCTACTGCACAAGCAAAAACTTCTTAAAGATCATGTTATGTATTTGCTTGGATAGAGGACACTAGAAAAAAAAAAGATTCTTGGAAAGGTGAATGATCCATAGGTAAAACAAGGCAGATAGTTGCTTATATGTAAATTGTCCAGCAATCTTTGATTGCCAGAGTGGAACTTCTGTGTCAGCAGCTGCAAAATGAAGCAATGTTCATGGTCCTAAGAAATATATTGTCAGTTTAGTGCCTCTGTTTCAGTTTAGTATAAATAACAAGCAAAATGGAGATGATGACTCTGCATAGCAAGCTATGTGGCTTTTTTCTGACAGGTTCCTGAAGCCAAATTCTATGGTTAAAAACATATAACAAAATTGATCTTGAATGCTAGATCTTGATCTTGAATGCTCCCTTTGCCATCAAAGTGAGGTGTGCACTGAGCCAAAGTGAGGGACTGGTACATTACTTGAATGAAAACTGGGCATTCAGGCACTGTATTGTCTTGTAGGATGGCTCCAGGACTACATCTTAAGCAGTTCTCAGTGAGAAACAGACTATTACTTGGTTTCAGAACCCTCCTACTCAGCTTGCACTGTCAGCCAAAGCTAATGGCCAAGTTATGATTTTCTGTCATGAAAAGAGAAGCTCATTAATGGATGGAAATGTTTTCAATGTATCAGGTTGCAGGTGAGGAGGAGACTGTTCAAAGTTTATCTGAGATACTACGGGACTGGACTCATATAGAATATATTATTTGCCTGGACACATAATATTGTGAAAGAGACGCTGAAGTTGTTGCTGTACTGACAAAATTTCAGAATAAAGCTTGTGTGGGCTTTAACACATGGTACATGAGAGAAAGACCTGTAAGAAACATAAAAGTCCTGGATTCCCTCCTGCTCAAACAGATGAATGAATACTGCTTGTGGCTTTTCTGAAACTCAGCAACCTAACAGAAACTCGGATTTTAACAGTGGTATGAAAAATGCATCTGAATGTCCAAAGCTCCTTGGAAGTAGTGGCCCTACTTCCATTGCAATTCAGATAATATCAGTTTGGATAATATGGAACAATGTTTAAGCTGTAGTCCTTTCTAATGTGTGTACTTATTGATTAAATAAGTGATTTGATAGAACTCCGAAATATTTATAAGACGGATTTTGGTCCTGGAAAGTCCCCTGCATTCTTTTAAGTATACATTAAGTTACTTTCCCTCAAGTCACTGGCATGGATAAGAAATACCAATGGTAAGAAGCTGATCTAGACTGAGGTATAACATGATATAGCATTTCTCATTTATCCACAGTAAAGCCAATATTTTTTCATTAAAAATACCACATAAACCCAAAATAATTTGATGCAAATAAAAAATTCAGTCTGAGCAATTTAAACAACACCCAGTCAGTCTAATTTTCTTTAAAAAGCATATGGGTTTAACTGGGGACCTTTTATAAACATGAGAAGATTAAACCTTTTATCTCAGCATGCCATAATGCCTCAATTTCTTCTTTTTTGGAATTCCTCCTTATAGGAATTACAAATGCATATTTATTAAAATAAACCTGGACACTGGTGGTTACAGGATCACACAACCTTTCCTAAGTACGGTTAAATGTACAATGTGAAACTCATTTTATATACTGGACTGTTGGGGACCAAGATTGAATGATGCTGTGTAAGACAGCAGAGAATCTCTAAGGCAGAAAGTAATGATGTGGTAACTATGATTTGTGGCCAGAATGTGTGCACGTGAGTTGCCAGTGATCATGTGCCTTCTTGCCTACATGCCAGCAGTCATGGTGTGCCTTCCTGCCTACGTGCCAGCAGCTGCGGTGGGCCTGTCCTGCTGGACTGTCCTGCCTGCCTGCCAGGCATCAGAAGACGTCTTCCTACCTATCACAAGATGCCAAAATGCCAAGGAGATACTTGGAGGAGTGGCTGAGCTTGACTGCTATATAACCAGCCATTGTGTTTTCAATAAAGGATCTTTGCACTACCCTACTTGAGGTCCGTGTCGTCATATGCCACACTGGACATCTTTAGGAATTTTATATCATTGCACTTTTCAATGTCAGGGCACTTTTCACTGAAGAAAGCTTTTTGGGGGGGATATTTAACTTTTTTCCCATTCTTATCTAGAAAATATCCAGAAAATATTTAATGTTTGATTCAAACAGATTGAGTTAACCTATTTTGGATTCATAGACAGCTTCCACTGGTCTTTTTTCTGTGACCTGATGAAACACCTCATGAAACTATGCAGTTTTGGGTTCCTGTGCTCCTAGTCCTTCACGGTCTAGGCTGACTGTCTTGGTTGCATCTCTTTTATTCTTAAAACAATATACTGCATCACGGAAGAAAAATCCAGCATATCTATTCCATTTAGGAGACCATGACTCCTAGAACTCAAACTCTGATATGCCCAAGAGTGGAAACTGTCAGACCAAGATGAAATGAAACATTTCAACATTTTTAAGTTCAATTTTCTCAGAAATTTCCATTTCAGGAAAAAAAAGGATGTTTTGATTCTTCATTTTGATCTGAGATGAAAAGAAGTTTCAAAATGGAACTTTCTTAGCAACGTAAATTGGAATTTTAAATAGCTCTGCATCATAAATAGGTATCATGTGAGATTTTAAACTTCTTGCTGCCCTCCTGTGGAGGAAATGAATAATTACTTCTGCTTTAGCAGAAGGTAAATTCCAAAGAAATTAGGAAGATTGATTGTCTTGGGACATGAATTCTCCTCTTCCAAAAAACTATTGAAATCTAGGCAAACAGTTCTAATCTCTGTCAGAATTTTCTGTATAGATGATAATTAAGCAACTGAAAGGGTGGGTGTGAAGATAAAAATAATAAAGTCTATTAAAATCCCTAGAAGAAAGCCATATAGAACAAAACACTTATAGGGTGCATATCAATGCTAGGCTAAGCTGGTGATGCCTGAACTATATGAAGAGGACCTTTGCGCCAAGGCCAATGGATTCCAGGATGATAGAAAACACTGGGATTGTCTGAACGGCCCTTACAACTGCATTTTTTTCTACCATACAGGATGCTGAACAATTTTCAATTTTCCTTTTATGTCACCATAACAAAGGAGGGACAGGTTGCTTAAAAAGTCCTCTGGAGTTTTGGATCCAGGGGATTCCTGGATTTAGAGCTTCTGTCAAAACACTTTATCACTAGAAGATGAAAGTAGAAATAATACAAGAAGTTCCACCTGAAGTTGACAAAGTAAAGAAAAAAAAGAGAGAAGAAAACTAAACCATAAGGTGTTTACCTCAGATAACCATCTTGACTGCAAAAAATAACTCCTACTGTCTCATTTTCTCTCTTAGCGCTTAAGCCCTCTTTCTCAAAACCTCTGTTCTACATCTGCTCTTTCCAGTCCAAAAAGTCTTGAGAGGCAACATCACTTATGCAGCAAGACGGGACTTTCACAGTGGCACAATCTGTCAAAATATCTCATGTTATAATTCAAGATAGCATCTTGGAAACAAAGCAAAGTTCTTCATGTAAATTTTATCAGAAATCATACTTTTTTTAAAAAAAGCACATTAAGGAGTTTGGAACCCAAATGTCGACTGCAGATCTATAAGTTTTGTGTTCGAGATCTTTTTGACACTATCCAAAGTCTTCTACAAAGTTGTCACAGTTTGGTTTGCTTGCACTGAAACACAAATGGAGCTTCATCAGTTTTCTGGGGCTGAAGAACAGGCTCATAGTAGTAAGTGGGCTATTAGTCTGCTATTAATAGTGATGGGCATATTCATAACAGGTTTGTGTCATATCTGGATCTATTTCTGATTCTATTCAAATCCCCAGGATTCTCACCTCTGAATTCTTTAAGGTTAGAATTTTGTCTGATTTTCAGGGAAGTTCCAACCTCAAACTTGACTTTGTGAATTACCACTCTCCTTCTATATTGGGCTTCATCAAAACTTGAAATCCAAACTCCAGAGAAACCAGGAGTAAAGTCTGGGGCTTGGACCCCCAAACTTTGATATACATTTTTGGGGTTGTGGTTGTACACAAGCAATGTGATATATTAAAGTTTGAAATAAAAAAGCTGATCTGTTAGAGCAGAACAGACTCATAAATGTAAGCAGACAAAGGCAAAGGCAAAGATGACCTGTTAAAGTAGAGTGTATTATTTTCCTTTGTTTCACTCAGTCTTCTCTGCAGAGCTCTAGAATCGTGTGTTTGTTTATATAGTGCTATTGATTTAAAGGGCATTTGCGAGAGAGGTAAAAATAAGACAGGTGGTTCTGGCAGTCCTCACATTTTTTTCAGAGCGAGATGAAATTAGGAAAGGCAATAAAATAAATCAAAACACAGAATAACCTGCACATAGATTAGGTAGCCTGTTAGTCTGAAATATTTTTTTCCATTGTCCTGTATCTTTTTGGAGGATTGTTTGTTTCAGTTACATATGGGTTTATTTTTCTTTAAAAAAGATTTGATGCATATTTTAGTCATATGGATTTCTGTTCAAATATTTTGTGAACACTATAATTCAATACAACCGTAAATTAGTTCCAGTTGATCAAGAAAAAAAGACCGAAATTAACTCAGCAATTTAAGGCAGTCACTTGAGCTTAATTTGATTGCTGTTTAGCATTTAATCTGATCAATACTTCTTCAGCCAAATCGTTGGCATTAACGATAACAAGAGTTTCATCCTTCATTTGATGAATTTTGATGCTTGTAAGCACACATAGGGCCTGTTTGTTCAGTACTGGATCACAGTAAGACTGTAGTTTCATTATTAAATGGACAATGTTAAAAGGAGAAAGAAAAAATAGAACTTAAAGTCCACAGTAATGACTAATGAATGCTGCAATATTCAAGCAATCTCGCTGACACTATCAATCCTGTGCTGTGCTTTGCAAGCTGTGCTCTGCCCTCTGCTGATTATATAAATAACAAGACTAGTTACTTCATTCTAGTAAGAGAACGTATTTTATCTAAATAGTTCTTTGGCATCATAGCAATCACTTCTGCTAAATTTAAGTTAATCTAAAAGGATTCAATTTACTCAATCAACTGAATAACTTGAGAAATCTCTTAACATTAGATATTAACTGACTATTAATATTAATAGAATATTAATAACTACTTATTATTTCTTCCTTAATAGTACTCAGTACCATTGTGCTCTAGGCAGCATATATTCACCCTCCCAGCTTTAACAGTTTACACAGAAGGAATGCAGTTCTTGTAAATTTTCACTGTCAGTAACAATTAGGCTGACAATTTCACGTTCTTTAATGTACCTTACATTGCAATGTCCCTGAACGAAGGAGATATTTGAACTTCATTGTTTCACACACAGAAATAGAGACATGGAGACATAAGAGGAATTGGTGTTGTCACACGTGTGTCTGCTAAGAGGAAGACTATAGGCCACTCCACTAGCCACTGGCCAGCTTTTCCTTCGGTCTGGTATGGGTTGTTTAAATTACTCTGTAGAACTGGGTTCTTGAAACAATGAGGGCTCCTTGGCAAGTAAGGAAGAAGGATAAAATCAGCTATCACATCTATATTGTTTATAAACAATTATAAAAGAAGCACTAACACTAGCCTTTCACTTCTTCACTTCTTCAAAGCAGTGCAGCTGTAAAATGCCAGTGGTATTTTTCAAAAAAGTGTGGAGCTCCTGTACCTGGTTTATCGGTACTACAGTGGTTTATTTGCATGAAGCTTAAAATCAAGATAGGCTTGGAACGAACTGGTCGCTTATCCAGACACCTTTGGCCTAGGAATAGCTCAAGAACAAGATTCTCTTGCCATGCTTCAAGTGAAATCATATCTTGGCCAGGTCAGGAATAGCTTTCCATGCTATTTTAGAGCTAGTATTTCTCCAAAAACAGGAAATGCAAAGATATAAGAATGCTGAAAGATAAGAAAAAGTGAACTTTTCTGAGTCTCCACAAATCCTGTGATTTGATGATTCTTACTGAAGTAGTTTGAATGCTAGAGGTATGTTAGAGGTCCCCAGAATTAAAATCATATTAAATATTTGGGGATGGGATGTCTGCACTATGGATCAGTCTCTAGCATCTTTATGCCAGACCTATAGGTCAACATACTTATGGAAAGCATAGGTATCTTTGTTCCTTTGTTTGAGCAAAACTTGCAGCATCATGTAAAAGGATATCGTTCAATTAACTAGATATGTTAAAAGAAAATGCACAGCTTTAGTTTTGTTTTTAATGACATCAATATATCTTGAATTTCAGCGATGTGAACATTGTTACAACATAGCTTGCTTTTTTTAAGGCTTTAATAATGAACCAACTTGTGGTATCATCATAGCTTTGCTAGGTTGTTATGCATAGAAGGGCACAGAGCACTTCTGAAGATCAGATTTGTTATGAATGGAAAATTTCCATATGAAAATTTATCTCCACATATTTTTTTAAAGCTGTTAAGTCCAGAGAGGCACTTCTCCTTTGACGTGAGACATAGCAGAGGGCAAGGAAGTGAAAGAAATGCTGCACTGTAGAGAGGGAGGTTTGCCCACAGGAGGGCAGCAAGGCTGCACATTTAGCTGGAGAACCGGCAGCCACCTCTTGAGGGGAAAAAGGGCTCATTTCCACTCCCCAAAAGATTAGAGTTCACATTCACAGAGGTTATAGGACTAGTCGCTCAGCTGTCATGAATCTGTTTTCACTGACTTCAGTACAGGCTTGCTAAAGTGTGCTGGGTGAAAGTTTGTCAATAATATTTGGAAAATCTGGGCGACTCCAATTTAAAAATTCTTTTGGGTGTATATAACTTTTGTGCACAGACACCTAGTGCAGTGTATGGGTATTATAGTGATGGGCTAGTGATGCACTGAAAGGGCGTGGGTATCTACATGAGCTCTTTGGGTCTATTTGCATTCATAAATCAGGCATGCTCAAATATGGGGTATGCTCACACATAAAGCTGATAAATTTCTGCTAAGTTTGCAGTCTGCTGTCCAGATAGTTTTAAAGGACACCTTCAGAGGGAAACTGTTTCCATGTGTCTCCAATATTGTTACAATTAAAAAGAATAATAAATTCGAAAACATGCTAAATCTTATGTTTTGGATATTAAGCTAAACTTAAATTGGTAGAAATCATGATGAGATATATATGGAGATCACATGTACTGACCTACTTTGGCAATCTTATCTTCCTCCAAAATACCTAATATTGATGAGTGTCAGGATTAAGATTTTTGATCAGATAGATGTGAGATCTGATCCACTAGCCAACTTCAGCATTCCTAGTCTCATACACGTATTATAAACTGATTTTCAATGTTGCTGTAGGATAGAGAGACAGTCCATACCAATAAATCTGAGACAACCTGTAGTTTCTGAGCAATATTTTTCCTGTGTCAAGTAAAGGAAGGACTTCTCTAGAGTATGAATCATATTCCAAGGTGTTGAGATTGTTTCCTCCCAGATGGGTGTGACCAAACGAAGAGCGGCTGTGGATCTTTTCTTTTGTCTATTAGCATTCACTTCCTCCCCTTTGAACTGCCAGGTCACCTTTGCTAGAGCTTTAGTGATTCCCGCAGTAAAAGCTTTGGCACAGGCACATATTTAAAAAACGACCCACAGTTCCTCCCTCCCCCACCCTTTTTTTAATTGGGCATACACTGCACATTTCACATTATTGCTACATTTAATAAGTTTACCAGGAAAAATCCTGAGCTTTTCCAGCAAGTGTATTTCACATGCTTTTGTTTATCAAATAGTGTTCCTGGCTACTCCCACCTCTCTCAGCCACTGATGCTGGAAATTACTTACAGATCCTGACTGTGGTTCCTCGGCTGAGCTTCTCGGTAGCATTAAGACGCTGAACTTCTTTTGAGATTCTTTTTGCTTGCACTACTTTCCCAAATAGGAATTAGATACCTACATGCCTTTGAGGATCTGGCTGTTAAGGCATATCTATACTGAACTTAGGAGCTGTGCACAGATCACCAAACTGGTAATGATCAAGCTAATTTTGAAACAGGAAACAATCTAGCTGGGTACATTAGACTTATTACTTTCTCAAATGAATGCAATTAAATAGCTTGCAAGACAGCCTGATACATCTGGTTGTCTTTGTACTGTGCCCTGTGAAAGTATCAGTGAAGGTAGACGCTATCCCAGAGACCTCCTTTCTACTCTCCATTACATGAAGTACATGGGCCCTTGGTTCAGAAGTTGAAGTTCCTGGTTTTAACTTTAGTGATTTCCATTTCAATTTGCATTTATGATGAAGACTTCAATCATTACAATGCTGTTATCCTTATTTCATTATAAAACAGCCTTTTTATGTAATTAGAAATCAACTAATAGAATCATCAGTCAGGCGAGACATGGCTGAAAGGGAGTGGATCATCTTCCTCATCCTAGTCCCCTGCCCTTCTCCTGGCTTTGTGCTCCTTACCTTTGTCAGACATCTTCCTCCAGCGGGTAATGGGGGGTTACAGGAAAGACAGATTTAGTATCTTCTCAGAAGTGCACACTGAAAGGACAAGAGGCAATGGTCACCTGTTGCAATAGGGATATTCTGAATGGACATAAGGGGAAAAAAAAAAAAAGAATCACCAAGAGGATAGTCAGACATTGGAACAAGTGCCCAGAGAGGCTGTGATAGCTCTATTCTTGGGCTACCCAAAACTAGAATGGACAAGGTCCTAAGCAACCAGATCTAACTTTGAAGCTACCTAGCTTTAAGAAGAGGGTTGGATCAGATGACCTCCAGAGGTCCCTTCTGACCTAAATTTTCCAGTGATTTCTATGATCTTAACCAGCTTAACTCACTAACCTAGCAGGAAACTAACACAAAATCTCCACCTCTCGTCTTAAAGAATAAACTATTTTTAAAGCATTAAATTAGTTCCAGGAAAGATCTGCTGAGCACTGGGGGCAGCATAAGTGAAGGGACAGGAGAAGGGATGGGAAATGGAAAGGAACAAAATCAAGAAGGGCAGGAGCACAACAAGCAGGACAGGGTAGCAGGTTGTAGGCCCGATATTATATGAGAGATATGGGAGAACAAATGATATCTGGTTTGGTCTAAATTTACAGAGTAATGGAAAGACAATACCTGACCTCACATAATGCCTCATGGTTCACTGAACCTGTACAAACACTTCGAATAAACTTGAATCATCAGAGAGAGTTCATAATGAATCAAAGTTTTGTATCTTGTTACTGAGTTTTTTTTTTAAATTCAAAATAAAGAATTTTTAAGAGGGAGGTATTGTACTGTTGAACCCCAGGCTGAACATACCCTTTTTCCCGACTGCTGCTTTATTGACTGCACAGCCATGTAGGACAGCTTATCACGAACAAGAAAATGGCAAAAACCTTGGTTAGAGAACTTACAGCACATCATAACAGATGTCTTTGAGGTCAATGTTCCTGTTTAATTCAGGAATGGGTAAAGATGTTGCTCCTGTACTCTAAAACTTACGTTTTACCATATTTCTGCAAGGGCATTGTACACACTATTTGATCATTGAATGGACAAGCCCCCTGATTCTCAGATCTCCAAACAAGATTTGTTTATGCTTATGTTGTGTGAATAGTTCATCGTTAAAATTGATCTTTTTTCATTATTATTTTTGGTACTCTTTTGAGTAGACAACATGAGCAAGAATGGAAACAGGAGGAAGCATATAAAAAAGACATTTCACAGATGGTGCTGGGGGAAAGCTGCCTTTATAATGAACTGTGATTAGGAACCTTGTGTGAAATAGTATTTGGGAGAGACAGCCATGGAAAATAATTTCCATATAGTCTTCAGTTTTGTCATCCTTGTTCTGTTAATTTTTTTACTAAGGCTTGTTTTTCTGTATTGTTGCCAAATTCTCATTCCTTTAAGAAATGAAAAACAATGTCTTACGAGCCAATTCACATCTGAGTTAATGCAAGTTTAAGAAACTGCATATAGAGCTATATAAACCCGTTTGTGTTTCATATAAATGGATAGCACTTCTGAAATAAATGGTAGGTGTGTCCTTGAAAATCATTTCCAATTAACAGTGGAAGAGATTCAGTGCAAGGAAATGCCAAAAAACCTGTTCTGCTAGGCCTGCGCTTCGTCAACTTTTGTCTCAGCAGTGAGACAAAAGGAACTGCAAATGAAGTGTTACTCATCTCCCTACACATCAACCCAAAAGGTTGTGATGAGATGCTAATTGACTGTTAGTCACCTGCTTGAGGTGTATAGCACTAGAAAGGGGAAGCTGTACTATACAGAAAGGATTTCTGTGTGCATGTGTATTTTGGGCATTTCAAGATGCCTATCTTATTATTTTATGGGGTATGTGGGAGCATCAGCATTTATAATCTCAGGGAAGAATACTCTCAATCACATCTGCTAGGCATTTGTCCTATGAATGAGAAAAGACAAAGCTTTTCTTAGCGATAGCATGAAATTGTTTCTCTGGATTCCCTCTAGCTTTAAAAATAGCTTTGTGCTACAAACACCATCACATCAGACTTGGCATCAGAAAATTCTTTAAGAAAGAAAGGAAGGTTTCATCAAAAAAGGGTCACTTTTATCTCAAAGCACAATTTTCTTGGGATTTTTTCCACTTTTAGTTAGACAAAGGATATTATTTTTCTGAGATAGATACACAGCAACCGATTCAGAACTGGAGTGCCTGAACAGAAGAGAAGGATATTTTGAAAATGAAGATCTCCTTGATATTGAATATTCACCAAATGAACATTGTATGATACCTTTAAATATACTCATATAGCTCAGGCCAGATTATACAAAAAATTTGTCCTTCGGAACAGTGCACAGAGATTTCAAAAGATTCAGTTGTCAGCTATTTAAATGATTCTTCAAAAATACACACTGAGGAGATTCTTTTCTTTTCTGAACAGTCTGACAGAGACAAGAATCTCTTCACTGTTGCCCAAATTCCAGGTGACTCTTTTAAAAATACCTTTTTCTTCTCTGCCACCACCTCTTCCTTCTTCAACAGCATATCTTTCTTTTGCTTTACTCTCTGAAAGTGTTACAAGACAACCCTGAGAAGCTCAGAAAGAATGTATGAAGTAGGTAGATTTGGATAACTTCTATCTTAGATAGAATTTGCTTAGCATGAGTAGCTAAATTTGCTGAAGCCTTAGGCCACGCTCCTAGTTCGGTAAGAAAGGGCCTCAGAGCTGGTGCAGGCTGGAAAGATAAGGGAGTTACAAGCAGTCTGCATTCCTGTGCCCCACTCTCCAAAAGGGAGGATGCCAAGGCTGAGAAATAAGGCCTGTTTGGGCGCCAGGACCTTGGGAAGCAAAGCTTCCTCTCACTGTTGAAACAGTGCTGATTAAGGGGTCTGGATTATGTCTTCTTCCTCAGGGCCTTGGGAGATAACACCTACTGACCCAGCTGGGGCAGTGTTAATTGACCAGGACCTTGAGGAGCAGGGGTGGGATCCAGGGAATGAAGAAATCACTAACCAATCAGTGTAAAAGGGAAAGTCGTAAATCTGGCAATTTGTGTGTATAAATGCTACTTGAAAAGTTGCGGGGGGTGTGCTCGATTTGTGGGAAATCACCGAGCACCCAGGCTTGCGCAACTCTGAAATAAATAAACAAATGTCTCTCCTGAGTGTGTAATTATTGGCTTATTGCACACCGGGCAACGAATCCGCTTTTCGGACAACAAAAGTGTGGTTAGTTAAACAGAGCTGAGCTGGCCTAAAACTGAAATTGGTCTCTTCCTTCCCCACTCATAGATGTCTCTTGAGCCCTCTCCCTGGAGTTGGGTTGATATTAATGGCATCAGAGCCCACACCAAGAAAGGGGGGTAATCACCCAGTCAAGAACTGGTGAAAAAGAGGAAGTGTAGGGTGAGGAAGTTGCGGATTTTTCATTGGCAGCAAGCTTTTACATCTGCTCAACCGTCACATTAAACTATAGCCTCACCGTGTTTCCTCTGCCCTATCACTTCCATTTAATTCCTGCCCCTCTTCAAAACTGTTACCTTTGTCTTCTGGATTCACATCAATTGCTGCGGACTCAGTTCAAATGGTATCCAAGTTTTTGTTTAGCAGTTAGCTATCTAAATAGGTATTGTATAAAAACTTTTTTTACAACTAACAGCTAATATATTTATAAATGCAGAAATCTTATAGGGTCACTATGAGATATGATGAATAAGGTTCTATATGTTGTTTTTGTCTGGGATCAGTATATCTATATGTAATCCACATTTTCACCACAAAATTTATTTTTGCTAACATTGCTAAACGTTATGCTTTTATATCAGCAAAGCCTTTTTTATCATTGCTTTTTTATCACTGCTTATCATTGCAGATTTTTTTCAAGAGTTAGATATTACCTGTGAGAAAACATTCTGAGCTACTGGGCTAGACCTTCAAGTGAGAGTGTAATGTAGAGTCCACTCGCACCAGTGGAGCAACACTAATTTTCAAAGACAGAGTATCAGGCTCGCAAAGATTCATTCATTCCTATCACTTTCTGTTTTTTTTAGTGGAGGTGCATTGATAAATAGTCATCATTTAGCCAAGTCTTGCCAACTAATGCTAATTACATTTATGATTAAGGATCATGAACCATTCTTTTATTTTAATTAGAACCTTAATTGAAAATTGTACTGGTGATTTTATTGCTTTTATTATTTACTCTAAGCCACTCTCTTGGATATGCAGGACAGCTGTTTCATTTATTAACTCCTCCATACTTCATTTTATTATGTTTTTTATAGTATTTGATTATCAACTTTGCTCACCCATTGTTAACTTAATCAAAGTGAGTGAGATCCACAGAAAGACTTCAGGGTTGTGGTGCTTACTGTTATCACATCTAACTTTTTTTGTTCTCAAGAGAAATGGCTATGAGTTAATACTTAGTTGATCTTTAAAAGTCATGGAAAGAGTAAACATGCCTTGGATGGGAACTCCCAAGTCAACGAGCCTTTCAGTTCTCCAGGACTTGGACATCTGACTTGGGCAAACAGGCAGGCATACCTCCTGTTGAATTCGCAGTCCTGAACCCTAGAGTTAGGCGTGTCTCTTTCCTTCCCTCAAAAGACAGCTAAGAGCTCCTTTCTTTAAAATACATGTTGGCAGTTGTCATACTTTTTTGTACTATATTCTACTGTGTACAGAACAGACACAAGCTCAATTCAATTTTCAACATCATTCCACTTCACTAGGCCCCAGTCTACCTAATGTCTGATGGCTTGCCTTGGAGATCATATAAATTCTTCAGGTTTTGATGGCCTCATTACCTTCAAAAGTCTCCCTGAGAATTGGGTTCAAGTATGGATCGTGACTGGCATATTGGGAAAAATCTCAGCTGACCAATTAGAAAAGCTGAAAACTGCTATGTATCACAAATGTGACATTCAAAAATGAAACTGTAAACTTGGGATTTGGCCCAATGCCTACTTAGAAAACAGATGTCTTTGAATTACCACAAAGGCTACAATCTCTTTTATGCAGAACTGCCCTTATAACATCTTGCACTGCTACTCATCTTCTTCAATTTCAACAATTTTTGATTGTTTGATGTCAGTCTTCCTTTGAGGAGGGCCGGAAATTCGGAGATATATCACACTTTCTTTAAATTGTGACCTCTTCTTGAGATATGAGTTTGTTTTTTTTGTTGAAAACTGAAGAATAGAAACAGCAGAACTAAGGTAATTAATCCCAACCTTTGCCAACCTTTACTAACTGTATATACTGTTAATTATCAGTCACAGGCAAATTGACTGCAGCAGTTTCCATGAGAAATGTTTTAAAGTTATAAATTACTAGACTCTTGAAAAGTACAGTCCACAATGCTCTAGGTATTGTACATGGACAATGGTCATCTTTTCTTTATGATTACAATATAAATGGCTATTTTCAGCTCACTTTAATTCCTAGTTCAACAATGGCTTACAGTTAATTACCCTTAAGATGCTTCAGTCAGAGTGGCTACCAGAAAAGGAGATTTTTTTGTTGAGAGGTAAGAATTATCTAATAATTTCATTTCAGCACATAAGTCTGGAGAGATACATATTTTTTTCATACTCTTTTCAATTATATTGAATAGGTAAAAATTATAACCAGCTGGGAATTACTCCTGCTTCCATCTGGAAAGCATAGGATGTGATTTAATTTGAGAAACTTACTGATATTACTTTTATTCTTTCCTTCCTGCCTGCCACTTTAGCTGTGCTATTATAATACACTATTTTATTGAGCCTGGATTTGAAATAAAAGTCAGTCATAGCTTACCAGTTCCCTACAATAAAAATTAAGATCTGAGATAATGTTTAGGAACCTATTAAAAGTGTGCCATTTATATGGCACAAAATGAGCAGCCATGTTATTAGCTTTCAGGTTTTCCATTAATAGCTTCATGTAAGCACAGTGACAAGTAACGCAGTGTTATCTGGTTTTGAGATGAAGCGTGTGGTGAATAAAGCCATTTAGGTGCCTTTTGTCTGACCAGTGAAATAAATAGTCCCCGAAAAGGTATCCTAAGGATATTTCTATATAATACAAATGGTGGGTTTGAACACTGGCTGAACTGCAAGGAAAACTTTACTGGGACCCTGTTTCAGAGAGGACAGAGAATCAACCCTTGTTTTCATAGAGCCAATACAATCCATGACATTAAAAATGTTGGTGACTGCCAGACCCTTTTCTGCAAGAAGGCTCTCATAATTGCTAGTATAAATATTTAAGTGAGCATCACAATCCTGAAGCCTTTTTTTGGAGCTCACTAACTTTGATTAGGTTAACAATGGATGAGTAAATAATAGTATAAGTATTTAAGATGGGAACACCACCCTGGTATTGACACAGATTGAAGATGAAACTATTGGACTGAACTCAGAGCCACTGAATAGCTTGTTAATGAATGCACTGGTGAAGATAAGAACTATACTGAAACGGAGCTCTTGACTACATCCAAAACACTATCCTGGAAACCACTGGTGATAATATTTATGCGATATACTGACATATATCACTAATATTTAATTTTTGCTTACATGATCGATACTCAAAGGTAGGTAGGCACTGCAACAGTGAGCTTTGCAACAACTGAATTTTTGCTATGAGGCCACTTCATGGTATCCTCAGCGATGAGCTCAGAGTCTATGATCCTCAAACAACACAGGGGAAAATCATGGTTCTAAAGAAGTTATCCTCAGAAACTAGTTGAGCAAGAAGCCAGCACTATTTGTAATTGACTGAAATATTCTGTAAAGGGCATTAGCTTGTCTACTACCTGTGTCTACGCTATACAATACTTGAGTTTGAGACTTTTCTAGCCCACCATGGTGCTCTATGGCCCTAAGACACAATAATAATACTATATTTGAGTTTGAAGTGTCTAAAATAATGTGAGGGCTGTGTTGCAGCAGGACACTGAAAAAGTATATTGTCTGCCCTGGAATACACCATAGTGGTAAGTAAAGGGTTTGAAAATACAAAAGCCTGCTGGGATAACAGTGGAGGATTGTAGTGAATGGAGGGACCCAAATCAGATACAGAGCTCTCTATACTGTATATGAGGAGTATATTTCCTTGAGCATATGCCCTCCAACACACACTGTCTGGGAGAGCGTTATTTGAGACAGGCAAAAACTACACTGGGGAGCATATGAACAGCTAAACAGTCTAGACAGCAGGCCAGATTCAGCCTGAGCCTGAGCCTTTATTTACTAGTACAGACATAGCCAAAGGGCCTGATTAGCTCAAAATACTTCTCTCTGGTGTGTCTCACTTGCTAGGTGAAAGAGACCAGATGATTTTTAAGAAATGCTATGCTATTACAGAAATGTAAGTGATATCTTGGGTCTCTTCTGATCTCATCCTGTGTATACAATTGTTTATGAATTTTGCTGCTTTGCTCTATTACTTCTTGCTTTACATACTCAAGGGTGTTGGGAAACATCATTTGAGGTATGCATAGAGATGCTCTTCTGACCTGAGTGTGTATTGAATTGATGCCTGTGACTGAGGGGACATTTCATGATCTGGGTGACTCTTCTAGTCCTGAGTCTCTAAATCCTTACATCTTCTGATTCAGAGCAGGCCCTTGAACCTGCATCTAGCCAGACTATTAGGCATATGCATATATGCACGACAGGAACTGCCGCTTTTATATTCAGCCTGATCTGAGGCAATTTATTAGATATCTGACAATTCTGATGCTGTGTCTTTTCTTGGGAGCAATTTCAGAAAGCATTATGAAGGAGATATGTTTGAAACAAAATAATTATGGGGGAAAAAAGATTGGAGAAAATGAGACGAATGATTTTCAGGCATATTACATGAAACTACCCTGCACTATTTCAGCCATCTCACTTCAGTTTTATGGGAATAAGAGTGACAATAAAAAATGTCAAATTGCAAGAACCATTTTTTCTGAATACTTTTAAGAGCAAACAGAAATGTCTGTGGTAATTCACATTGCAGAAAGGAAGGGAAAAGGAGCCTGAAAATGGAGTTTACAAAGTGCAGAAGAAATAGTCCACATTAGTGGTGAGTGTATCAAACTGTTGTCACAATCTGATTTTCAGCCACTGGAAAATATTTTACCTGTTAACTCACTGAAGTTATAGAGACAACAGGAGCTAAGATTTTTAAATATATGCTATTTCTAATCACTTTTACTTTGTTCTTATCCTCACTTTTTGATTTTATCTCCAAAGCACTTAGAGGCTTATCTGCAAAGCATTTAAGAGCTCCTGTTTTGAAGGCTTAAGTAGCCTTTTACTGGCCCTCTGCACTGAGAGTGAATTCATTTTCCATTGGTAACAGGCCCAGTTTTGTGCAGAACTTTACACTGAGGAGACTTACTGTCCTCAAGATAAAAAACAAACAAACCAACAAACAAACAAACAAAACCCCCCTTCCTACCCCCAAATTCAACAATAAGAACTCTTACCCATAAGAGAACAGAATATCTTGCTATCTTAGTACCATTCATTATTTTTAACAAGGCGGCCTCTACGATGATTTGAGGCAACTTGTCTATAGAATTTATGAAGACTATGTGAAAGTATGAACTCTGTATATAACATGACCAACCTGCCAACACCATTTTGGATACATAGCCTTTTACTTTCTCTGTTGTATTTTCCTCCCACATCAGCTGAAATCCCAAAGGCGCATTAAATGGAGATACTTCATAATTCAAATGCAAACATCCTAAACAATAAGATAGCTCTTCAGAGGAAGAACTGGGTTGCCAGAAGAACAAAGCAGTCATTGGCAGAGATCTGTGACTCCCCAGAGAGTCTTACAAGGCTGCCTGGCAGAGGGACTGGTAGGCTGTTAGAGGCTAAGGACTGAGCCACTTCTCAGCTTTACCTACCAGCTTAAGCTGAAGAGGGATATGCCAAAGAACCCAGAAGGGCAGATGGACCAGAGTACAGCCCTGTGTTCAGAGAGCAGCCTGACTTTTTCTGAGCACATTCTTTCATTTATATGCATTTTAAAGCAGCTCATGGCATACAGAAATGTTTGGAACATGCAGAAGTTGGACCTTGAAGGCACTGTCCAGTGTCCAGGCTTCTACAAGCAATGAGTAGATGGAAATAACTTTTGATCATGAACAACACTGCATGTGTATGTTCTAACATTAATGTTGAAAAGGACAAATACTATTTGCTTTGATTTATCATTACAGTCACTGACTCTTACTCTGCCCTTACTTGTACCTCTGCTAATCTACTCATTTTAATGGAGTCTTGAAGTAAAAATTGATTTAGCAGAACAATTGTATCAATTATAGATGAGAAGGTCTTGTTCTTCATCATTTCATGAAAAATATTTCCAAGCAGGTATTGCAACTCTTTCCTCACTAGGATTCCATTTTATTTCCTGATGGTATTTCTCAGTTATCTTGAAGGTACATAATTTCTATTATGAATGGTGTCTGCTCCTGTATTGCATCTGAGAGACTGAGAGTTACAGTTTTCAAGCAAGGCCAACTAGGCTGGGTCCATTAACTTTTCTAATTTTGTAAAGATTTTGTCACCAAACTTGATTAAGCCTGTCTTGAAAATCTGCAGAGCACCTGGCTTCTATCTTTGAACTTGTAAATGCAAATGTAGGGCTGTCCCATATGAGCATCTTTTGCAAGTTAAACTTAAGTGCCTTTGTCATCTAGGTTGCTCAGAAAAGGAGCATCCGTAGTGCACAAGGGAATAAGGATCATAGCCTGTCCTATCTTTTATTCATAAAACTTATTACAACTGAGAGTAAGAAATCTACATCAACATTAACTGCACTAGTTTGCCTAACTAGCATTTATACTTGGTTGAGCTGAAACTGGGTGAAAGTGTAGCCTTCAATGCTCGTGAAAGTGTATTCTCCTTCAGTTTGAGAATTGGATGTTTTATACAGGTCTATGTTTTCCTGTATGGTTCTATAGTGCAAATACCAAATTAATGTTCCCTTTTTTTTAAACCTCTTAATTGAGGGCCTTGTTTTTGTATGTATGTCCCTCACGTGCTCATTTGTTCTATGTTTTGCTTTACTCCATCCCTACTACTTTAAGACCAAGTAGAAAGGAAATTGATGCTACATAGCTTACTTAAAGTACTCTTTTCTGTAAATTTTGTTCCTTGTCTCCCTTCAAGTAGGATGGAATTATATGTAGCTTTTTGCTGTTACCTGTTAATGATATTACCTGTATCTACCAAAAATCCTACTTGCACATATAAGAAATATCTTTGATCTGATGTCATAAGGCAATAGCACGGACACTGAAGCCATGTAATATGCCTTTTATTTCAAAGTGCAAAAGAAAACAAACCCACTCGAAGGTAATATGATTATTATTACAATTTCAACCACATTTATAGGCTCATATGGCATTTAACTTTCAGCTGAATGGGACTACAATCAGAAACAGCTATGAGGTCCTGTCTCAGATTGTTTTAAGTATAGAAGTATGATATATACATCATCTGGGCCACTGAATCATCTTCCTGACTGGACCCATTCACATAAGTGGGTATATTTATAACACAGACATGAAATGAAGTCACCAGGGAGAATGGCCATTATGCCTGAGTGAGTAAACCTTCTTTCTCTTCTGACTTGATATATGGCAAAATAAGCAGCAAAGACTACTTAGTGCCTTCAGATGGGATTCAGCTTGTTCAAAAGTTGAACATCTGGTTGAAGATAGTTGTTCAACCTACTCGGGGCTAAAATGAATCATTGTCAAGAGATACATGCACCTCCAGAAGATGATTCATTCCATGCCAAGGTAAGTATATAATACAGATGGGATGAACTGCTGCTGAGAGATTCCTGACTTGCCACAGCCTTAAGGGAACACAGACAACTAGTCTTCTCACATTTTTTGTGCACCTTTAGATGTCTAAAGTTAGGGAGATGTATCTAAGCCAAACAGCCTTAAGAAAAGCATGAAAATGGTATTAACACACAGCACAACCTACCTCTGTGTTCATGAAACCCAGAGAGAACGAGAAGATGTAAAGTTCACCAAGTTTTGTCTTTTGCAAGAGCACTGGGCTCCGCAGGAAACTGTTAAGCACCTCCAGTTTGCAGGATCAAACCTTGATGGGCCAGAAAAGAGCAAAGCCTCATAACCAAAATGATTTATCTATGCAATGTCCATAACATACAGTGGTAATGTATATTCCCACTACACTGTATGGGATGAAATGTGATAAATGTTAAGAAATGTTTCTTACTGATGAAATGAGAAGAAAAATCTCTGCATATTTCAACCTCATTTGTTCACCATTCAGAATACTTTAAAGCATCATTATTCTATTATCTCATGCTCAATAGCCAAATAGAACTTTCCACTCTATACGTGCCATATTCTTATGTACCAAAATGTGCTGAAATTAGGTTAAGAGTATGTTTGTCTACAGATCATCAAGCCAGGAAACATGGAATTAAGGCTGAAATGTCATCCTTGACTCACTGAAACCCTCTTGAGGATGATTTGTTGATTGTCCACAATGGCTGTAAAGAGAGGCACAATGGAGACAAGGTAAAGAAGTGAAATAGAGAAAATGCACAAACAGTATACATATAGGATCTTCATTGACTTTCAGATACCTGTTTTCAATGCCAAACCTTTACAGTTATTTTAGAATGCTGCAAATTTTGATGTTTCTTTTAAAATAAAAAACTCCCTCCATCTTTCCAAAGAATCCTCAAGCCCAGAGTACATGAAAGCTCAGACAGTTTTTAAACAACTATATATTATTTATGCAGCAAACCAAGATTCTACTTTACTATATCTGCAAATCTGGAAAGACTGTGCTCTACTGTGGTCCATGGTGTCAAGCATGATTTGGGAGAAGTTAGACTCATAAAGCATTCTACTATCAAACGTGTAGTCCAGCAGGATGATTACAGACGCTGATCTTTTCACCATTGGAATGGAAGCAAAAACTTTTTACAGGGAACATTGTGATCAAATTTCTGTGAAAGACATTGGTTGCTGATTTGTGACATTTGGGTGAAAGAGCTACTCAACATTTTTTGAAATAATGTTTTCATTTTGGAAAATGGTATTTTTTCAAGATTAATAAATTCCTTTGGAAAACATTTTTTTCTGGAGGGGAAAAAAACAACTGTTCACTCAGTATATTACTCTGAATATTTTCATTTTGATTCTTTTTTTTAAACAAAACCTAAAAAAAGCTTGTTATTAATTTCTATAATAACACTATAATACCAGCTTGAATGGCTACTGGTACATATTTTCTATTTTTGCTCACTGCATGATGTAGTCATTCTTTTCATTTCAGCCTCTTTCATAGCATGAATTCCTAAAAATACAGGTTCCCTCACTTTTACACTGATTGGGACAACGTGACCCATTCTTCTGTTGAGTGAATCTTTTCCTGAGCACCTGACACCAGCTTGTAGACCTCTTTGTGTTGCCACGGAACACAATCTGAGCTGCATCATCCTGTAGCCCACCCCCCAGACCAAAGTCTCTTTGAAATTACAGTATTTTATGTCCTTAATATCTTGATCATATATCTGAAGCCTAAGTGTATCTGAAGTTGTGAAATCTGAAAAACAAACAAACAAATTATTCCAATGTTTCTGGAAGAATAACAGGGGAAGAGTGTGAGGCAAACCCGAACAAATCAGTTTGTAGATTCACCTGCAAGTTGACTGGCCAAGCCATATTCAAGCCATTTGATAACACCTTGAGAGGCTGATTTGCAAGCCCTTTGTTACCCCCCTCCTCAACCCTTATCCTCCTTATGACCCTCAGTGACCTAACTGCATTGCATCCCCTATTACTGTGGCTTGAACAAAGAAGAGAGAAGCATCCAACTGCGATCCCTTTTGAGTGGTACTTAGCTCCATCCTCCTCTATGTCTCTTTGCTGCATCTCTAGTGTACCTCTTTAGCACAGCTAATTACAATTCAGATCATTCAAAATGTAAAAATATGTTGTCTGAATGCTTTCTTTGTCAGTGTAAAATCCTCTCAATCCTGTATGTATGTTTTTAAACCAAAGATCACTGGGAGAAAACATCCTTTACAAAAAGGTTTTCCCCTGTTTCATTTCCCCATAGAGATTTTTTTACCATTATGATCTATTTATAATAAATCTTTTAATGTTGGTTCTTGTCAGCTGAGGTTTGCTTGAAGCTACCCTCTTGCTTCTGTGCTGTGGTTGCTTCCATGTCCTTATCTGAAGGAAAACTGACACTGTGAAATATCCATGATTTGACCAACTGATTGCCACAGGAAAGAGGTTCAATGCACTCACCATTTCCATTTTGCAGCACGACAGTGAACTGTATTCTGTGGAAAAACAGTTTCTGGTGGTAGAAAATCCTTCTACCAAACTACTTTGGCAGAATCAAGCCTATGGCTTTCACTCCCTGAATACACATATGATCTTGGCCAGATATACAGACACACCAACTGCACTCCGTGGTTTTGTCTACATTAAATTTTCTCTTAAATATTTCAATCTTTCTGTCAATGGTAGAAGTGCTAATATTGGCAATGTCCTGAGCATCATTACTATCTTAATTGCTGTTGTCTAACTGTGCATTAAGTGAGGTGAGACAGTGCCTAAAACACAAGACTATTGATTTATATTAATTTTCTCATCTTTGTTGATCCACCTAGAAATCTTTTGGATAGTGAGAGTGGGAAATGTTAAGAAAAAAAGCATCCACATAGACACAGCCACTATTTATGTGAATAAAAGAAGTAATGTGCTGAATGCTTTCATAACTAAATGAAACACATGTATTTCACTGGAGAGATTTAGTTCCAGAAGACTTACTTGTTTATACAAGCATCACCCTCTGTGGGTACCCTTTATTGTTCTTTGCATTTTATTTCCATTCGAATCTTAAAATTTGAGTCATAAAGATTATGTAAAAAGTAGGAATGACAAAGTTGATTAATACCAAAGTGCATTTATAAAAGGATGAACTTCTATGAGAGAAATAAAGCACCCATTATTTTTTTATATTTCTCCAGTTTATTTGATTTGGATACTTGATAGCAATAAATTAATTTTTATTACTATTTTTTACAAGCCAACCAGAAATACTACAATAACTTTTCCTCAAGCATATCAAGGCTTCTCTTTGCAAGCAATTACAAAGCGGGATTTCAGAGGCTAGCGAAACGTAAAATACATATTGTGAGGCCAATGCTCAAGGATTTTTCTTGAGTCTAATTACATTTAATTTTCTTCTAACAGAACAAATTCTGAGTCTGTGACTAGATGAGTTTTCCATTTTCAGGTTTTTTTAAAGGTAAGCCTTAATGGAGAGCTTTTCTTGAGGAAAGCTTGGCTGAAGTGCACCTCAAAAATGTAAGTGGCAGTAGACAAATTAAGATGTCTTAGAGCATACCTTTTAAAAAATCATAATATTTTTAAAGCCAATCTTTTATTTTTGTGATCTGACTTCTGATTTTTGAGTACTAAGGATAAGCAAGAAGGAATCCTAACAGAAGGCCAACTATAACATCATCTAATCAAAACTAATCTCCTAGACCTGGCACAGTCTGGATTTGGGCCAGGACATAGAAACAAAAATGGTTTACTGGCAGTGATAGATGACCTCAGTTGTCAGTGAACAGAGGGCAGACATCTACTCTCATCATTTTTGATTTCTTGAAACATTTGTTTCTGATGGCCATTAGATAATGCCATTTCACCTGAGAGGAGTGGCAGGCCCCTTGCTGCAGCATAAAATGGAGGGAAACATATTGTGTCTGTAACATGCAAGAAGCCGTGAAGGGAAACTAAGGCCACACCACTGATCTTTTACTGGCTGAGTCTCAGAGGGATCATTCTCCCCAGGATTATTCAGTGTTTGGATAAGAACCATTCATAGCTGAATTTGAGTCCATGCATGATCGCAGTGATGCTGGCTGGGTCAAAAGAAGGACTTAGAAAGGGTTTAAATAATGTTGAAATCTCCTTTGATTGAAAGCCATTCCTTTTTTTCCACAGTTGGTACTAAGGTCTCCCATAGCACTATCACTGACTAATACTTTCTAGTCTTCAACGGTTTCAGAAATTCAGTCTCCTTCTGAAAGAGTTTACCCAGCATCATGATTTTTGAGTGGTTTAGAGCTACGAAATATACCTATACAAGAGTTCTCCAATACTGCATGAAACTGTGACCCAACCAGAATGATTCTTTTCAATATCATGTGTGGCTTCCCCCTAATCCAACATGAGAACACACTAAAATTCAAGGATAAGTGTATGGCTTGACAGGTTCTTGTTGCAACAGCATGTCCTAGAAAAAGATTAAGACCTACCTTTTTTAGGATGCAAAAATCTAGAAGGACCAGCTCTGGGCTGTAGCCTGAACTTCTTCAGCAGCACCTTCATCATCTTCAGCAGGGTGCATTTCTTTGACTTTTCCTTCATATAGCTTTCTTCCATTGGAGAATAAGACAGAACAAGAAACTTGTGACAAGAAACAATACCCTTGTTTAATGCTGTAATGAAGGATGCATACATACATAAAGAACATTGTATTTTTGACAGTTTACCAATTTTTAACTTCCTAATAGATGTTTAAACAAACCTCTGGGTAGATGCTCAGTCCTATTGCAGTATCTCATTCCTTTCTTTTAAAATAAGTTCTAATTAAATGGAAATGAAGATTTTTCATACTAAGAGTTAAAATAACTGCAAAGTGTTTGAAATGAAGAAAAAAATGTTGGATGAACTAGAAAAGCTATTAATTTATTTGGCACAGTGGCTAAATCAATCCTTGATAAAGCCTAGGGATTGACACTTGAGGTAAATTCGGTCCATTTCTTCTTAAGAAAGCCTTTTTCTTTTTCTTTTCAAAATAATGGTGCCTTCAAATCTAATGAGGAGTTAAGAGCGGATACTTAACATCTTGGCAGTGGATTGGGTATTGTTTTCATACTAAGAGGTTTTGTGAAATGTCTTAGTGTGTGGTTGAACTCATTCAGGAGGGCATTTCCCAGCTCTGAGTGACAATTTCAATCCCTGGACCTATAGAATAAAATGATCATTACTGTATTAAGGATGTGCTAAATTGCAGGACAAATTAAAAATACTTGAATAGGGGCAACAAAGGCTTGAACAGTGCAGTACGGTATTTTGGAATTTAGAAGGCGGAGGTTTATACATTTAAATTGAGGTGGTTTTAATATTTAATGGTATAACAGTAGTCTCAAAGCTTTGGCTTTAAAGTTAAAAAATAAAGAAAAGACTGGTTTATTGTTTATGATATAAGTAACTGTTTAAATAGATCATCTTCTCACTTAACAGGGGCCATTCATGAAGTCAAGATGCTATATTCAATAATTGCTGAATCATAGCTGGAGCCTGAAGTTGCTTGAAATATATATTTTTTGATTAAGCCTCATTGCCGAAGTTTTCTATACAAGGATATTTGCCTTGGATTTGCCTTCGCTGTTGGTGAAGTCCAGAGTAGGCTGGTATTAGGCTCTTTGCTATATCCAGCTGACTGACTACTTGGACTGTGCGGATAGTTATCAAACAAATAATTGTTAAAAATCAGCACAAAACTTCCATTCTGGAAAAATTTCTGTTTGGCTGAAAACAGGGATCAATGTCTCTGTATTGAAATTGTTTTTTTTTTGCTTAGCTCTACCGCATCAATGAAAAATGAAAAGTTTCCCCCATTACTTTAGTGGGAATACTTTAATGACAGAATTGTGAGGTAGAGTCTAGGATGGTGTGAAATATTGTTTCAGCAAAATTTTCTGAATTTAAGAATATCATATATGGAAAACTGTACATTTGATATGATGAAAGTTGCAAAGAAAAATAATTATCTAATCACCCTTAATCACATATTCTGTTATTTTTTGCAGTCATTTCTAAGAGATAGATGGTTTACAGATATATTATGCTTTCCTTTTTATATTAATTCCTTAATAATTTTTAAGGTATTTAGAATTTTAGAGTTCCAGAAACATTTGTAGGGAGTGACTGAAGTCTCTGACTAGCTTTAAAGATCCACACTGTTGCTCAGAAACAGAACTAAACTAATAATATAAGGCCGTTATTTTAAAGTACTAAGGCCTATACCAAAGACTTATTCTCTCTTGCTGAGAGATGTTATCTGCGCAGAACTGGCTGAGCAATTGCTTTACTATTCAGTTTCACATAATATACTTGAAAAAGGATTCCATGTTCAAAAGGATTCAGGATCAGCCCTAATACATTTTTTAGTACTCTCTGCATCTATTGAAAGCAAATAATATTACCTGGCAAAAAATATAGTATAACAAATTTCTGAAAATTGAAATAAGAAGCATTAAGGTTTTATCAGGGTTATAACAAAAGATAGGGGTACCCCCTCACCAGTAAAATGGATAAGCAAGATTTATGATCAAGACTGAAGTGTATTTAATCTCTGTTGCTGATCCCTGCACAGCTTGAGCTTGTTTTTATCAAACTAATTGATGGCAAATGGAGCAGATGCATGATGAGATCTCCACTCTATGGCAGGGTTATAAGAAAATATGCCTTTTTTCTCCATTACAGGTATTGGAAATTTGGAAAATGCACTGGATTGGAATTGAAGCAATCTCTTCTGCTTATCTAATGCACTGCAGATTTTCCTTATTATTATTCTAAGCATTGTATTTATCTTAATTTGAGAAAAAATATAGTTTTATGTTTAAGATAATTATTTTATAATGAAATTCTTGGCACTGACACTTCTTATGTTTAATTCTAGAATATGATTATATATTTAGTATATATGAGTTAGTAAAACTGTGACATATAACAACTGATCCAGAATATTATACACACTGGTAAAGGCAAATTAGGAAAAGAAAAAACATATAAAGATGCTATTGTGTCCACTATCTTTATTCACTCATTATAATATTAAATTTACATACCCTTGTTAACACACCTGAAATAGTAACAGTACATTTTCCATTTTTGTACATTTTATGAAAACAACTTATTTTCAGGCAACATCCTTTCAGCTTTTTCCGAGTCAAGGAAAAATGCAAAAATGTGGAGTTTGCCTGTGGTGATCAGCTCTAAATAAAATATTTAAAGAGGGCAAAATTTTGTTTCTGCAACATTAGGGTATGGAACTGTGGAAAACTATACCTTGAGGTATGGTTACTTCTGTGTGGCATCCCCAAGGGTGCAGTGAACATTAGAACAGGAACGCTTGAGACAAAAACTCCTGAGAGATGGATCCTGCCTGCCTGCCTGCCAAGAGCGGTAACCATGAGGGCTGAGGGCATTGGTACAGCAAGGAGGGGGACAGGAAGAAGGTGAGAAGGGGGAGACCTGGCCAGTTTGGAGAGCAGATCTGCAGAGCTACGAAGGGAGGGCAGGGGACTCAAGGCGTGAGCAAAAGACACTCCCATCAAGAAGTGTTCAGTCTGGGGAAGAGGGTCAGGAAACATGACAGTGGCTAAGAAACTGGGCAGAAAGCGAGAAACTCATCCGGGTAGTGGTGAGGGAGGAAGGGAAATGAGACCAGCCAGCTGAACAAGAATGTGCCGAAACATATCTGGGAAAGGAGCGTGGGGTGAAATGGCAGAGCTGGGCCTGTCTGAGGAGATTAGGGCTTGGACCATGAGCTGAGTGTGCAGACTGAGGCTGGAGTGAGAAAAAATGAGGATTAGGGGTGGGAAAGGGAAGCCAAATGCCTTTGAAACAGAGAGTTAGGTGAGAGACAGGATCAGAAGAGTGATGAACTGAAAAAAAAAATAAAGAAGTTACCAAGCTGGGGGGAGAGAGGGGGCAGGAGCATGGAAAAATAGGCCTGTTCACCACAGGCACAGGTTTACCGGAAAATTACATATGCATTTGTTTCTCATGACAGAAACTTGTTTACACTTACATCTTCCACTTTCTAGAGCTTGCAACTAACTCCATTTTAGCATGTTCCCCAGCAGACAATAGGCAGAAACACATAATTCCCATATCTCAGCAGCTTTCTTGTACCAGCAATTATCAGTAAAACCCACTGCTGAAATATATGTTTACTCATAGGAGAGACAGTCTACTGCTACTGTCGCTTCCTCTGTTATATAAGTGGCATAAATCTGTTCATGAGAATGTTCCCATACTGCTTAATGCCTGGATGTTAAAATGATTCTCAACAATGGAATTTGTTTTCAATTTACCATTAAAAATAAGCTGTCACACACACGTGTACAATCTACACTGAAAGTAAGTTACTCACCTTGCAAATTCGGCTCTAAAAAGAAGTAAACTTCAGCATTGTCACTGCCTGTTGACTGAGTGTATGCAGCATGATTACTACATTACTAGATGCTATATTTTTTTTTCCACTGGATTTTGCATCTTTTAGTGTTACTGAGAAGCTTCCTTCATTGAGGATGATGCTGAATGATGAGGAAGTTACTCATTAAAATAGGCTTTGTTTTTCCACAACTACTGAAGCATACAGGGACAAACTATAGTCCACTGAACTGAACCAGGTTGCAGTGTGTTGTTTTTCAGGCATACAGAAAAACTCTTAGGAGGTGACTATACTGAAGAAAAAGTATTTGGCATATTTTTATTCAGGATCAGAATGTCCAGAACTATTGACTAAAAGAATCCTCCATCAACTTATTTTTTGAGATATATTAATAGGCACTTGCCTGAAAGACAGACATGGTCTAGACTGAAAATATAGGATATTACAGTTTTAATAAGGTTACGTTCTCTAATGATTTCACATTTTTCCTCTTCTTCATGGAACCTCTCAGTTTCTGCTCCCAAAGCCCTTATCCTTTCACACATTGTTATCTTTAAAAAGGGGATAAGACAATATATAAAATCCACTTAAGTAAAGGTCTCCCTTCATCCAGCATTACTGCTGAGATCCTTACACTGGCAGCAGTTTACCAAAGCACAGGCAAAAATCAATTTTAATTAGTATTTTTGGCTTTAATGAAAAGTGATTACAGAACTGGCATTTTAGTTAATACTGTTGAGATTTATGGTGAGGTGTTGCTAATTAATTTTCTGTTGAATTGCTATGGGCCATGAATAACTGCAATAAAATGGCAGATTTGCTGATACCAGGACTATATCTGCACTTCAGAGCTTCTTAACAAAAGGGAGCTTAATGGGTTGCAGGTATAATTTACATTACTTCTCATAAACTACACATTATTACTCCTTTATTAAAGTGTTATGAAGAGCCAAACTTTTTGTGTTTTATACTGAGAGCAATGTCTTTTCCTACAATTTGGTGTGAGCATATGCAAGCTTTCTTTATAATCTGATATTTTCAGAACTGTTAGTTAGGGAAGATTTTATTGGGTCAGAAAATCAATCTTAGCCTAAATCCATTTCAGTATATATCGTGGTTATTCCTTTTATTAATTTTACTATTTTTCTTATGAGAAAGATGCAACTGAATAAGGCATCTGCATTTTGACTTCAAGCTCTGTGTGTCAGGAGGACTATATTTTATTGTGTGCTTCAACAGTGCCTAGGGCTAGAGGGATCTGATTCCAGTTCAGGCCTCCAGGTGCTATCATGGTGCCTATTGACTTGGGGAGCATGGGGCCTCGTCTAATTTTCTTTAAGCCACAGTAAAACTAGCATCATCTCACTGTTTCCAGAATAGTCATTATTTCTGAAATATGTACCCAGCCCACTTGAATCAGAAGAAAGCACTTCATGCGCGCTGCATCAAATTACACCTGCCCGGCACTGTAATTTGTGGAGCTGATGTGAAAGCACAGAAACACTGTTTTCTTCCTAGAGCTACAGCATGGGAGACAACGCCATTGTACAAGTGAACATTTACCAAGCGTTCATGTTACTGACCTCCAGAAGGCCAGATATAAGTGGGTGACATTGTAAGCAATGGAGACTGCATATCCTTGAAGGTACAGGACAACATAATTCCTCACCAGGAATGGTGTTTACTCCAGGATTCATTCAGATATTATGAAATCAGCATCTGCTCCTGGTGAATGAAGTACTGCTTGACAAAAACATTAAGACAGTCATGGATAATGGTTCCTCAAACAGTGAAATTGGCTGAAAAATCAAGGCTTTTTTATTTTTTTGTTTGTTTTTCCTAAGTAAATGGTCAAAAGCAGAGTCAAATTCCCCTGTTAAGCATGAAAAGTGATGTTGTTGCTGTCCAAAACCATTTGTGGTGGATAGTGCACAGTGAAATTTAATCATCTTAATCATGTCTTTAGCATATGCATCCAGACCTTTTCATGCTTAATATATGTAGCAAAAATGGTTGCACCTTGTCCAAGGTAGGTATTCCAGTGATAGAGTTTTAATTAAAACAATTAAAAACAGTATGTGATACAAATATAGAAGTTTGGACATACCTGTAGTGGATCTTGTAAATATATTTTCTGATGCTTTGTTATAAAACTCAGAAAAAAATATAATGATAAAAGCAAGTACTTTTTCTAAAGATATAAGTGCTTTAGATATTGCAGCATGTGCAATGGTAGATACCTGAAGAGTGTAGTACTCTAAGTATTGAAATCATGTAAAGCTATGCAGGTACCTAAACATATTTGAAAATCTTTCTGCAAATCCTAGATTTGAAGCAGGAGCACATGAGCTATATCTTACATGCACAGTCTTTTATAGTGATGACTGTTTTTATTCTGGTTTAATAAGGAAATGACATTTATATGATTATTCTATGTATGCAGGCATATGTGTGTCGATTGCTACTCTCCCTCCAAATATCTGTAGAATCTCCTGTCCAATTTTGATCAAATCTGACAGAAGAGAAGTTATTAAGTTATTAAGTCCTTACAAGTGGCTGAAAAGAGGTAAGAGATGCTACTTGTCTACAATCAGTATCCCTACTGAGGAAAAGGCGCAAGTATGAGCTCACCCTTCAACAGGCATCAGAGAGCAAGGGTAGAGAGACTTCAGATAAAAATGTCAGGCATCACTAGTTTTACCGCTCACAGACTCACGTTTTTTTTTTTTTTTTTTTTTCCCTGTTACCATTGAAAATTGACTGTAGGCTATTTTCTGCTTTGTTTAAATAATATCAATGTGCAAGACAGATGACACATTAGGCGCCACATTAGGCTTTATCACTGCCACGATAATCTTGAGGGCCAGATTGTTGCTAGCCCTGCACAGATGCACAAATGGAGAAAGGTTGCACGCGCCATTCTTCCATTATGTCCCTTGCCACAGTGGTAGCAAAACAACTCTTATACTTCTTGGTCATGAAAAGCTGCTTGCTGCTAGCATCCCCATAGCAAAACAAAGAAGGAAGAAGCTTACCAGCCATACTGGCTTGCATTCAGGACTATATCTTATTGAACAGATCAGCAATGAAATAATTTTACCTTTGTCTAAACCACACTATCAAGACATTTGTATTTAGCAATAGAGAATTCTATGGTAACACAGGATACAAACATTATAAAGGTTTTGATAGTATTTGATACGTATGGATGCCTACAATCATCTTTTTTTGTAGGAAAAATCTTTCACTGGTGCCTGAGTAAGATTCTAGGAAGAGGTATAGACTCCAGAAATTATGTAAAAAAATCCATCTGGGCAATAAGGAACTCAAAGTATTCAAATTGTCACAGAAAGCTGAAAAAGAAAGAGTAAACCCACAGTAACATTGTCACCTAAAGCTGAGTGTTAAATTCAATTACACTAATATCCACTACACCACTAATAAGCTACCTAAGTACTTAAGCTACATTAGGATGCTAGGACATAATGAAAAGTTAGTGTACTTAATGATTTAGTCTGTTGTCCATTATCTCATCTGGAGTTCCAGACGTGTGCACCCAGGAAACCATTTAGTTTACCTCAAAATGTTTTTACTTCAAAATGTTTTTAGTCTCTGGTGGATGCTGGTCTTTTGGCAAACACAAAAAGATTTTTAGGATGTGCTGTGGTCATTAGACTTGGCATAAGCATATTATCCAAAAATGACGAATGTTTGACTTCTTGTGGGTTTCTTCTCGACTTTGCCAGCGGACAGTTTAATGTGTCTACCTTACCCTGGGGAGCCTCAGACTCCAGCAAGCAGCTCTCCATCCAGCCCCAAGTAGCCCAATCACTGGGATGCAATTCACAGCAGGCTCAAAACCATCCCCTCTCCACCCACACAAAACCAGCTGAAGAAGAATACAAATCCCTAGTGCTCATCTCATCCAAGGCTGTTGAGGATGTCAACTGTTTCCTGGAAGATCTTGTGTGAAGGGACGTTGGTCCTTGACTCTTGACAGTTGCAATTTTTAAGCATCAGCTTTGTGTTTAGTCCTGTGCAAGACAAGAGGTTGTTCCCACCAGAAAGAGCTCACAATTTTAAAAGAGCAACTCAGACACCAGTGCCTCAGTGTACTTTTTTCATTGCTCTTTAGCCTCCTTCTGCGGCTGCATTTTCTCCGGCTCCGAAAAGCAACAGTAAGTTCCAAAATGTTTTCCAGAAGAAAAAAATGCCACAGTGCTTGCCAGTTTTGCTCCTCTCCAGCTGGCCACATTTCTCCACTCCTGTCACATTCTACTGTCGTAGAGGCACTGCCAGATTTGAAGAGGAGGGGAGAGTACTCAGCGTTAGCTCCGCACCTTAGCTCCTTCATTTTCTGATGATCTGCTCTGTTGGAGGGCCCTTTCACTCTCCTCTAATATGCAGAACATGGGGGAACATGAGGTTCAGAAGACTGAGAGATAGAAAAGACCCTTTGTGATGGGTCTTCTTGAAGTGTGTGCTTAAATTTAGGCCCATGAGGGTCACAGGATTAAGGCACGTTGTTACTGGCTTTTGTGAATTAGTGCCTTGGCTCTGGTGTGTTCCTTCTCTCACCTTTCTGGTGCCACAACCGTTAATTTAGCATCCTTGCTGAAGTTCATTAACATGTGGTTTCCTAGAAGTTATATAACTGCTCTAGATTTGAACCCTGGAGTTGTACAGGGGGGAAAAAAACCATCACTCTCTACTTTGCGTTCAGCACAATGGATTCTCATATGTACTCCTTTGTTTATAGCCCTTCAGCTAATTTTTGACCTATATGATTCTGTTCATATCTTAACCAATTAAAATGATTCTGAGGATAGCATTTCATGACACACTGGATTAAATGCTTTTTTTCAGCCTAAAAAAGCCATAGTCTTTGCTTTCCCTACTAATTTCATAACTCTGATGAAGAAAGCAATCAAGATTTCCTTGCAAGATAGATGCCTTATAGATTGGTACTAATACTTCCAAGTCCTGCTATCCTTCTAAGGTACAGGGCTGATCTGAAGTAGTACAAGTGTTTTGCATAATGGGTAGCATGTAGCTGTGCAAAAAAACCCATAGGAATCCTTTAGGGAAGGAACCAGTTTTAGAGAGGCATAGCTATACTTAATTGGTCTAGTATCCTGTCTCTAGGGTGGAAAAGTTTACTTTTACTGGTAACAAAGAGCTGTCTTCACTGTGTGTCATCTGTACTACTTTGTTGAGTATGTTGGAACATAAAGGAGTTGAAATAAATCTCCCATCCGTATTTCCCTCTCGCTCACCTGCTTCAGAGACAGGAACAGCAGTGCCCATGATTCTTGCAGCTGTCAGAAATCTTTGTTCTTAAAGAGAGTGGTAACATCACCACTGGCAAAGGGTATAGGCCACCACAGTCAGTTTACTAAGCACAGGGGAAAAGAAAATGTACTCTCTCTTCAGAAACTAGAGAGAGATCAAAGGTTATTAATGAAATACATAAAAATATCAATGAACTCTGGAAACATTTTTTGCACCTCTCTTTTCTCCATTGTCAATAGTCAGGTACTACCTGAGGAACTGTGTGCTTGAAGTGGTGGCAATACTGGTGTCAATTACAGACTTGGATAGTGTCCTACTCCCTAGGTTAACAAATCCTTGTCATGGTGAGGGGACCGAAGCTGCTTGGCAAAGATAGCTCTGGGTTTTGTTGGGATGTAGATGGAATATTCACAAATGAAATATTTTGGGAGAACTGACATCAATTATTTTGTAATTTTTTTTGAGGAAGTAAAAAAATTTAAGCTAGTATATTTAAATTGTGACAGTACAAGCTGGTGGGAAATAGATTTTCAGCCTCACAAGAGTTTGCAAAATTCTGTAAATATGTCTGTCCAAGTTTTTCAATTCAAAATAACATCTTATTTAAATGTTATTGAAAAGTGATTGAAAAATGAAAATTGCCACTTTCCAATACCAGCAGTCCCAATCAATGTTTGGTTTGTGTTGCTGGAAATATTTTGATATTTTAGAAACATTTCATTTTTATTTTACCTTTCATTCCTTTTTATTAGAATCAGTTTGCATTTCTAAACAATATATTATTTTGAATGGAAAAAA
Source organism: Dromaius novaehollandiae (assembly GCF_036370855.1). Taxonomy (NCBI): domain Eukaryota; kingdom Metazoa; phylum Chordata; class Aves; order Casuariiformes; family Dromaiidae; genus Dromaius; species Dromaius novaehollandiae. Next base: position 110,815,702 of record NC_088098.1, read on the forward strand.
ATGATTTCTCACAATCATCTCATCTTCTTAATGTCACATCTCCTCTTATCATCTCTTATTTCAGCAGTAAAGATATTGCTTATGACTAGTGACTGAATATAGAATGGTAAAGTAGGTAAGCCACCAGGCAGCTTATAAACATCATATACATTCTAAAAATAACATCAAGGCTATAGTTTTTCCAGGTTTCACCGAAGGGATATTTTTTAATGGCTAATTTGTAAACCTATGGCTTTAGCTGCTCATCATGATAATGCTGATAGAACCCTCACTATTTACATAGTAACTGCACTCCTTCTGAAACACTCCCTTATTTCATGAAGTACATAAACTTGTCAGCAATTTTTCACCCAACATAGCATAATAGGAAAATCAAAATACTTGAAATAAATCTAAAATATGCTATGACTGCAATGTAGACCTACTTAAGCTGATATCGCCACCAATGCTCCCATGAAACTACGTTCTTGGGTGCCACCAACACATAGAAGGACATAGCTTGGTGCAGGCTAACCCGTCTGAGTATTTTACCACCATGCTGGACTTTTGCAATATGCACTGAGCTCCATGCTGCTCATGAAGCTATGTTGCTATCCATTTCTGAGACTGAATTTATGCAAATATTTGCTGTATCTCCTACAGTCCCTCCACATGTCTGTCTGTTCTGTCTGTTCTGTCTTCTTATCCTGTCCTCCAAATTCCCGTTCACTGACCTCTAGCTGTACCAATTCAATTGTCTGTCAACCCATTTTGCATATCAGATCATGTGTACAGAATCATTCAGTGATTTCTGTTAAAATATAAAACACTACCAGCATGTTTCGACAAGCTAGTTTCAAGCTAGTTAAAGGATGTAATTGCACAGATACCTTCTAAGTTTATGCGTTCACTGGTCTTATGTCTCCCCTTGACTCTGTAATATCTAGAAGCAAAGGTTATTTATGTAACTTAACTAGCATTAAATATATCTTTGATTTATACTAACAGAACAGTAGATCATAAACAGGTGTCATGTAATTTGGAAATGAAAAAAACCAATAAATTAATCATGCAGTTTACCTAAGGAAAGCACATGCAGTTCTTAATTTAGTTTGTGCCTTGATATTTCAGCATGTCTGGGGCAGATAGCACATAAATGTTATGCGCAGCACATTCACTGACATACTTTTTTTACATGAGCTCTGATTTTACCTGTGGTGTCTGCAAATCTATTTGTATTTTTTGGAAGACACGAGGACAGATAAGAAGTGACAGGTATATCCACGTGGCAGGATTTAGCGCTGTCTAAAGGCAGCTGAACTAACTCTGAATTACCTATGCTAGGTGCAGAAAGGAGCTCAGCACTTGTCCTGGGCTAACTACCCTTGCTAAGGATGTCATACTGCTTCAAGATCTCTACTGTCTTCACATGGCATCATGCAACAATATACGCTTATACCCAGAAACCAATTTTTATAAAGTGCTTCTCTGGCTTTTCCCCATTGAAGGCCATGAGCTCTACCAAAACTCATCAACTGCTGTAGCTTAGGTCATGAAGGAAGAAACTTGGTGTCTTCAAAGACATATTTAATATTATTGCAAGCCAGTTGTTTTGTTTGTGAAAGCTATCACTCTGAAATAACAGTGGTCTGCATAGTTCCTATGCTGTTACATTTGGTCTGAAATTACTCATGCTCCTCCAAGCTGAGAGGGTCATTTTTGGGAATATGTGGAAGACACATCTCATTATCTGTTCCTGAGACATCCAAAATTAAGTGATTGTTTATAGCTCTTCCAAATTTTGTATTTACATTTTTATACTGTAGCAAATTTTATTCAAATTTGACCTACACAAACCCCTAATATTTAGCCTTAAATATTATCTATATCCTTTTATATTTTTATATAGATATATATATCTTCACACTTAAAAGTGATGAAAACTATATTCTTAATTCTGAAAAATCTCTAAGCTTTGCTGTATTTGCAATGGAGAACTGAATTTTGCAGTGGGACACCAAGTTAGGTTAGGAAGTAATCAGCTAGTGACTTGCAGTGTTTCAGCGATAAACTTTTATCTACCCCAGAAAGAAAGTCTAATTATTTTTTTTGTATACAAATATATATATATGTATTTTAATTGTGGTGAAGACAGCAGAAGTCTTTGTAATTCCAAAGGAAACTGTTTAAAATGAATGTCATTTTAAAGTGAAGTTCTACCTGCAGCAAAGACTTTTCCGTTGTTCAATTTTTTCAATTTCCCATTGTTCAATTTTTGGTAGTAAAACTAACTTTATAGAGGAAATTAGTTTTTTCAGTGCAAATGACCTTTTTCTGCTCACAGTAGTGCTATGAAACTGCCTAAATATGATTATTCATGGTTTTTGGCAGCAGAAAATTTTCTGGACATAGCAGTGAGTGAAATTTATGATTTTCATCTCAAGCCTAACATTTTAAACTGATAGAGGGTGTTTGATACCAGAAAGCACTGACTGTTAAGCAATATCAGGCAAATGTTACATAGTGAATATCGAATTAGTTCACTGACACAGCACAGATCCTAGTGGACCAGTGTCACATCACAAAACAATGCCACACTGTGACTTCTCAGCAACGAAGCTAAAAACTAATGGGCCTATCCATCACCTCGTCCAGTCCGAATACATGCAGGCTGGCACTCTGCCACTGCACTGCTTCACTGCTGCTCAGCGCAAATGCTGTTCTCTGACACTGCCAGCCTCCAGACGGCCACTCTTCCAAAACAGCTCTATAAAGCTATGGCCGTTTTCCCTCCATAACTGCTCCTTTATGCACACCTTAAACCTAGAGGTCTGTAGATTTTCTCCTAGGGATTTTTTTGGCACTTCCTAAGAACGTCTGCTTTCAGTCCTCTCTATCTGTTGTTCCCATGTGGTCTGTATTCCTGCTTTATCATTTATTGGCCTTCCAGAGTTAAGGGATAAACAGGTTATGACAGATATTCTTCCTTAGGTTTTTCGCCTCCCCTCTCATTCCTTCCTCCTCCACATAAAAGGTGAAACATTGGCTCCAATGAGGTGTGTTGTACTTCCCCACGTGATTCAACAAAGCCTAGGTGTCTTCCTGGGGTGATCACATGGCACACCTAGAACATAGACAAATATGCTTTTTAATTAATATTACAAAATCCCTACGCTATGGTAACAAAGCCTACATGAAAATGGACAAACTTAAAATATAGATTTGTCTTCAAGCATACTAGCTCTGTCATAAGAACATCATTCTTAAAGCCTTCAACTTAAATATGGTCTACTGGTAGAACTAAATTTTATACTTGTACTTTGTTTGTCATAATTTCAAATTTTTTTTGCATGCACCAAGACTATTTGAGTCTTTTTCTAACTCCCTCACTGCAATTTGGGGAAAGTCTTCAGTACTGGATAAATGGTACATATTTAAATAGTAAATTAACACTCCTGACAAATGGAAAGGGACATCTGTGATAAAGACAAGTTTCCCAACAGAAGTTGACTGAGTGGGAGGAAATCTTTCTCCAACATCTGCTTGGCTTGTTTAGATTAATCGTTTCCTATTATTCAGCACCGGCTCTCGAGGGAGGATGGATGGGTGGAGGAAGTATGTTCCAAAATCCAAGTGATTGATCTCATGTATACAGGAGTTTGAAAGGTCAGCTCAATGAAAGAGAGCCTTTTGCGAGAATGACTAACAGAGCTAGATTTTGTGTACACTAAAAATATGGGGGAAGAATATGTACTGGGTCCTTCATTTTTCCTTTGTCACAGTAGGTGACAAAGTGAGCGAACACAGTATGTGATGCCTAGTGTATTCCCACTATTCCCTCTCACATTCTCATCTTCAAGGCAACTAGCAACGGTCATGTGGCAGCCTAAGTGATCTCATAGCAGTCGATTTCCCAACTTGTATGCTTTAAATAGGTGAATACATTCACACACTGTCCTAGAAGTTATTGTTAGTACTTAGCATTTATATTATAATAGAACTTTAAGGGCCTTGACCAGGTTGATATACCTGATGGACAGATACCCTTACAAACAAATGCAAAGGACAGTCCCTGTCCTAGAATGTTTATTTATAGTATTCTTTAATAGAGTATGCATCTTATTGAACCTCTAGTCTAAATTAACCAATTAATGAATAAAAAATAATGCTATAATCTCTTAAGGAATCCAGAACAACTTAAAATAACCTGGCTTTTATTGTACAAAAATATTTTTATATAAAGCCCTCATCTAAAACCTTATAATTTAATCAGACATATATAAGGCCTCTTCTATCTGTGTCATAAGCTTCCCTCAACAGAGTACTTCAGCAATAAGTGCCTTATGGGATTTTCAAAAAAGCAATTTTTCTAGCACATCCTCCTTCACTTAACTTGGAATACTGCTTATATTCATCAGCTCCAGGGTCAGACATTTGGAAATATGCACAAGGTGTCAAGGTAAAGAAATCCTTTATGAACTCTTGTCTATCTTGAGTGTACCACAGAAAGCCCATTACCACCTAGGCTGAATGCCAGTCATTGATGTGAATGTCAGTCATGGTATCTGAAATGCTAGGCCTCTCCGTATAAGAACTTGGACTCCCTAACAACTGTTTGATACAATCCATGATAACAATGTAATAATGCATGAGCCAAAACTTATTTTAGTATCCTATTTCTTTGCTATGAACTCTCAGCAAAATGCTTAGAGTCTGATTTTGCATGTCTAAAGCTGGCAAGATTTGGGATAAGTTTTTGATCACTTTGGATTTAAAGATTCAATCTCTTGACTGAAGTTTTTGAAAACTGTCTAAATCCTTGGAGTGTCAGTGAATGATGATGTCAAATTGTGTCTTTTTAAAAATCAGAAACAACTATGTTTAAATACATGAAAGCCTGAAGGGTGATCTTTTTTTTCCTTGGCTTCTGAGATTTACTGATTTTTTTTTCCTGGAAAAAGAGATGGTCAGAGTACTAGACTAGAAGTTTTGGGAGCATGACAAATTCTTAAAAACTGGCAGCAATTCTATTTGTTGAGCATAACATAAAGATATGTTCAATTGCCTGTTTCCATAGTTCTCAAAAAAAAAAAAAAAAAAAAAAAAAGGAAATAAGAGTAAAAGAGAATTAATCTTTTGTGCTGCATTTTCAAATAGCCTATGCAATCTATATTGGATTGTGCTTCTTTGTCTTTTCTCTCTTTTTTTCCTTTCCTTTAAAGTGTGAAGTGGTGTTGGGGACCAAGATTGAGCGATGCTGTGTAGGACAGCAGAGGACTCTAAGGCAGAAAGTAATGATCTGGTAACTATGATCACTGGCAACTCACATGCACACATTCTGGCCACAAAGCATAGTTACCAGATCATTACTTTCTGCCTTAGAGATCCTCTGCTGTCCTACACAGCATCGCTCAATTTTGGTCCCCAACAAAGTGGTGTATTGTCTAAAAGTAAATTCTGCACACAAGTGGGTACTCGCAACTGGTAGAGTTATAGATATTCCACTGTCGTGGCAGGACTTGCAATCTGCAGAATGTTTTTTCCCTATTTCAGTAAATCAAGTTCAGTTATTTCTGGAAACATTACATTGTGGAGCTGAGAATGAAAGTACCTCTCTCTTTTCAACTTTGTACTTCCCATCCTGACAGATTATGAGGCAGACGTGGCAGGGTGAGGCTTGCTCTCTGAGGAGTCCATCACTGCTAACTCAAGCAGACAGCTGGCTGCAGAGTTATATGAAGTGTTTCCTCATTCCCAGCATTTCCAGTCCTTGTTGGCTAAAAAAATGAGGAGGCAGTGACAATTAAGATGACCATGCCAAGTGATTTGGAGTTTATGCATGTACAGCTAAGTCTGATGGCCAAAAGATTGTATGCAAAATAAATAAGTCAAGCTAGATAATGAACAGTTCAGTTATACAGTGCAGTGATAGCTATAGAAAGAGTTATGCCTGATGAAGAAGGACTTAGTAAGAGTTAAACGGCACAACAGAGAGATGAACAGTACTCACCTAATTGTATCTCCTACACATATGGAAATAAATCCCACAGATTGCAGCTAAAAGCTTCTTTTCAGAACTTAGCATTTTCATATTGGGAACAGGATAACATCAATGTGTAATTGCATTAGAGTTACTCTTTACTTCTTTTACAGTTTTGCAACAGCTTTGTTTTGGAATGGATAAAATCTGAGTCAATGCCTAGTCTAATAACACAAAGAGATCACTCAGAAGATGATATACATTTCAAAATTGTGTCTGAGCCAGGGGCATGCAGAATGTATTAGTACATACTACCGATACACTATCCTATCTCCGTTGCCTGCCCTCTTAATTGACAGCCTCAGTATTTTTATTGATTTTATAGTAGAGATATTCAGTTCTGTAATAAAGAGTAACAGCATCAGCTCTTGCTGCCAAGCACTGCCAGCAAATGGTTGCGCAGCAACCCAGTTAGAAGGATAAACAGTAAAATAGCTAATGCTGTCTGGTGAGGTTAGAGGAGCATCAAATGTCACCTCAAGTAGTACAGAAGCCTGAACTAAGAGCAGCACAGGATTGTGACAAGGAGGTTAAGAACCGAAGAGGCGGATGAGAATGGGTGGGAGAACTACTGTCTAGAGGCCATATACGAAGGAGAATATGTGTAGGGGCAGACAGCGAGGGATTGGACAAGACAGAGTTAAGGAGCCAAAAGCCTTGGGAGGAATAAATAGCAGTATGTAGATAAGGCAATGAAAGCCAATACCAGCTATGGTTAAAGGAAGGATCATGTCTGAGAGATGAGCATGCAGAACACAACTGTGGCAGTTGTAATCATTTGGTTCTTCTTTTTGCCTAGACAAGGCATTGTCCTCTGCCAGAAATGCTTATTCATGAGACAAGGTAGAGAGAAGGTAGAACTGACAAAACTGGGGTGAAGAGGGAAGGGGGAGCCCAACTGCATTTAATGCTCCTCAACTTCCATCTCTATTCAGCATGTCCTGCTACTGATGCTGCTGATTATTGTGGCTGAATGCAAGCCAATGAGGCTGGCTATGGCAAAGTTAAATAGATCATACAAGCAAATACCAGTTCACTTATGAGGGCTATGTTATACAGAGATCTCAGATTGATTTAATTGCTGCTCCAGCTTTAGGGACCAGTCATTCAGAAGGGAACATTACTGCTGGAGGGTGCAGAAGTCTCTATAATAGGCCATCATTTGTCCTTTCAGGATTGAGATACCCACCTTTAGTCTACATTTGAGTAGGAAAACAGCTATGGTAACTTCATTGTTTCTATTGGCAAGTAGTTACTTCTTAATGCTGATGAGTTTAAGGGCTAAAAGCCAAATGTCAATTCAAATTCCAGTGATCTATTACAAGGCAGAGATTATTGCTCCTACACAGTGTGAAATTTGGATTGGCAGAAATCAGGAAAAATTCAAGCAGTACTGTAAAGATGTGCCAGCTCTCCTGTAAGAAGAGAAGTATAATTTGTGGAAAATACACTTACCAGAAGGCATAGTAAAATTGGTGGAAAACTTACTTAAGCTGCCAGTTATAAAACAGCTCCCTTCTGTCTAGAACTGCCTGTGCCAGAAAAGGCATACAAGACAAGAAATCCCTAGAAAAGACTATTTCTTTAGAAAGGGCAAAAAAGTCCCGGAGAAGGCACCAATGAGGAAAAAATTGTTTTCTACTGTGCTTCTGATATACTTGAGCTGTGGACAAACAAAAGCATTTAATTTTTGTAATTACATGTGAAGAGCAGAGATATGCACCTTTGGGAGGTTGGGGGAGAATGCACCCTGCATTCACAGGGTACCATTCAAATACAAACAGATGGTGCCAATGAAGGAGGAATAGACCAGAATACATTCAGTCAGTCCTTTCCCCTGAAGTGAATCTGCACTTGAAAAGGCCTTAAAAGAATACTGCTACCGTTGTCAAGTTAAATACTCAAAAGTTAGAAAATACGAGAATTTAGGCTAACAGAGCCATTTTGACAGCCACTCTCACTGCTTCCTACCTGCAAACACTATTGTCTTTAATTTATTACACACCTTTCTTTCCAGGTTCTTCTGCATCATTCTTCTGTCTGATGAGAATGCTGTCAAGCAGGAATACTGAAAATAAAATGATCCTTTTCATCATTAATTTCATCTTCTGTTCTGAATGTCATCATTTTTTTTTAATCTGTAGAGCATTATAGTGTTTCACTGACATTAATAAACTTTAACTCTACTCATGCGAGATAAGGGACTGCTACTAGTCTCAATTTTCAGATAAGGAAATTGAGGCTGAGAAGGAAATTGATTATCTATTAATTTTAGTGCCTAATAATAGACACTTACAACCTGACTTTTGCAGGCATGTAGCATTGTTAAGCCTGTTGTGTATATGTCTATACAGCATTATGTGTTAGGACCTCTTAGAAGGTTAACTAGCCAAGGATTAGGAATGTGGCTACATATTACTGTCACACTACATTGTAAATTAAATATTCACAGTTTTTATCCCACTGATTTCAGTTGAAACGAGTGCTCAGCACTTCTGCAAAGCAAACATCCAAATGGCAAGCCAAGCAGTCAGAAGATGAGGACACAACTGATGAATACCTGTAAAAATGCTGTTTGACTGTATTACCTAACATCACACAAATTCCTCCTTATGGCTTGGACCATCCTTTCTCTTTCTGAAATATTCTCCTCTGTTTATGATGCATATTTCAACAGATACAGCAAGGAAGTCCTGCATTTTGTAGATATAACTGTGTACCACTTTGTTGCTCAAAGTCAATCCTGTCCAATTTAAGGGGGAAAATCCCTGGGAAAAAGTTTCTGATTTTGTAATTTAAGGCTATGACAAAGCATATAGGCAAAAAGAGTGAGTAAATTAAAGACTCCTGAGTGACCTTAATTCTGGCATTCTCTCACTTGCAACCCTGATACTCAAACCATTTTTAAACCTTGGCAGGGATCATTTCCATTTTTTTTCCCTTTTTTCTTCTTCCTTTGACACCTCCCTGGCAAAATATTCTGTAAGGGAAGATCATGTTGACAACCCACCATGTCCTTATATATATATGTAGGCTTCCATAACAGGCAGAGACTCAAATCACGCAGTTATGTGCTAGTGCCACACCAGTGGAACAAGTTGCTGATGTGGACTCTGACAGGTGTTGGGTCATGGATGAACACAGCTTGACCATCTTTGTTACCTCCTTTTAATATGCTTTCATTCTGCATGTCAATTAATTTGGAAAAGGTTGGTGCTAAGAGCTTAATCTGTTTACATCCTATGTGGAATATTTAATGATGATGTAAATCCTGCCTCTCTGAGGACAGCAGTCAACATGACAGTGGCAGCTTTTTATGCATAAAGGCTTCCCTTGTGAACTTCCTTCCCCAGCATCCAGAGTAAGGCACAAACTAGTTTATAGCTGAGACAAGCTATTTGCTTCAGGCATCTCACAAACTACAGTATCTATCAGACTGACCAGTAATTTTAAAGGAAAATAGTGAGAACAAAGTCTGGGACATGCTAAAAAAATACACACAAAGAACTGTGATTTTGTGAAGAAGAATAGACTAGGACCAGACAATGCATTTTTAGAGATTTCAGCCGCAGGTTGCATATTATAAAAGAAAAGTGTCTCTGTTAAAATAAATGCAGCATGTTAGAAGGAGGAATACGAATACCAGAATTTCAGCACAGCTAAAAGACATTTGTCACTCAGATACTCACTTAATCTGGAAGGGAATTAAGCAATATTTGAAGATAAATTTGATTGAATGCAGGAGGTAATAACACTTCGAGTTCTTTGGCTTGAAAACCAGGTTGGGCATTGGTTAATTGTTTGAAAGCATAAAGGAATCTAATTTTTAACTAAAGTGCAGTGGTAGCATTTAAATAGGTGCAAGTCAGTAGCTGATAAAGGCACATTGTTATTTTAAATTTATCAGCTGATCAGATTCTGGTGCTTCAGTTAATCTGGGGGAGAAGTATTCAAGAAAACTGCAGTAAATTTCATTACTGGAAGTAAGCTATATTCACTCTATTAAGAAAATAATAAAGCCCCAAAAAGCTGTACTGACCACTAAGTCCAAAGACTTTAATCAAGTGAGGACTTTCAATTTTAATTTTTAATTTTTTTTTGTTGTTGTTAAAAAAGCTATGAATTCTTGGCACACGGTTACAAGCTATGAAAGGTAAAACATGACAAAGGTTAGTTAAAAGATCCAGAAGGTTTTGTGTTAGAGTAAAAAAAATCCCCCGAAATCTGACCAGGATCTCTTTTTTTTAAATCATGGCTGATCTCATTCTGAGAAAATGTTACAAATCTTGCACATGGAGAAGTAATGTGGCCAAAGAATTTCCAGATGTTTTTCTGGCCTAGGTCAGTTATTGTCAAAATACAGAAATGACTTGTTTACTAGGTTGCAAAACTCCCATTATCTGTACTGTACACATCTCTAGCACTGATCAACACAATGTAAGCAGACGTTATACAAATTTAATTCAAGGAATACCAACATGACCAAAAGATCACAACCTTCTGGGGAAACTTGATCATTTCTTTTCTGAAGCAGATCAGTGTCAAGAAATTTCAAACACCAGCTCTACATCAAGCAAAGAAGCACAGCCACTGTCTGGGCTCAATAGATCCTACAGCTCTACAGATCTGATATATTGCTGGTTGGTACCAGTGGAGTGACTCCCATTGAATTTGCTGGGCTAAGCCCTAGGAGCTGATAGCTTTTGCCCCAGAAAATTTTCTCTTAGGCTTATTTTTCTCTTCACTGTTACTGACAGTGACTCTAATGATAGTTTTCCTCTTGAGGAGTGCAAGGAAGCACCACTTGTAAAGAAAAGGATCTGTGAGAGCCTTTTAGTGGAACCCTGAAAAAGCCAGCAAAGGGGTGGAAAACAGCAGCTGTGTCAGGCCAGAGAGCAGCACTGAAACATGGCTGATTTGTATATTAAGTTAGAACTAGAAGAATACTTAGGAAAAAGAACAGTATAAGGGAAAAGGGAATTGGATTACAGCCAGGAAGCAGTCTGACCAAACCTATTCTTAGGAAAACTGCAATGGGACCTTTAACGAATGGAGTGATTGGTACTTTAGTCTGGTATTTAGTCAAAAGGTATATTTTCAGCTCAGTGGTCCCTAGAAAGAGGAACTGGAACTGTCTCAGAAGAATTGGTGCTATCAACTGAACTACTACTTCTTGTGACAGTTCAAGAAGTCATAGTGGAGCCTAAATTTTGCCTGTTCCACATTTGAGATCTGGCAGTACAGTGTAGTAATGCTGCAGGATAGCATCAGCTTGAGCTATTTCTGCTGTAATGATTTTTATAAATGTACAAGGAAAAAGCTTGGATAAAAAATCCAGTTAGGAGGAAGTGGTGAATAATCCACAAAAGATAAGAAAAAATAAATCATTATTTCATTGACTTTAAAAAGTGAGGAAGGTAGAGATTTGCCTACTCTAGGAATCAGATTATGAAGGCAGTAAAATGAGGAATTAGGAGCAGAATAGATAACAGTTGAAGAGGTTATTAAAAGACTACAGGGTCTAGAAACTGATATAATAGAACAAAGTCTACTCAACCTATATATCAGACTTTTAAAGCAGGCTAGGAAAATTTCTGCAAATTAACTTGCAAGAAACCTTTCTTGAAAGCACACAGTACTGATTTATTCAACAAAATAAAATACTGAGAAATGATGTATCTGATTGACTAAAACTTTGCACCCCAGACATAAAAGTTTTAAACATAGTCTTTAAGCTACAAATGAAAGAATTTTGGTACTTCAAGAAAACAATCATACTTACTGCCCCAATGGACATAGGCAGGAGTTAATCATTCATATATGTATATGTACACATGCTCACGTGTGCACACACACACACATATATAAATGTGTACTATTTCCTGTATCCTTCTGGAAGAAGAATTATGATTTTCTATGAAGCCTCAATTTTAAAGTAATTATCTTGATTTTATTGTGATCCTCATCATATGTAACATTTTTCTTAAAGCCCAGGTCCTGGAGTCCAAAGATTGCAAAAAATGTCAGTGGAAGAAAAAAAAAGAGATTTTTTAACCATCTTGGCTGTTAAAGAAAAGTTGAAAGCCTTAAAGAAATGCAGAGTAAAAGCTCAGAACATCAAAATGATCCTCCTTAAGCAAAAATATCTCATCACTCAGCTTTAATATGATTATTTTTTGCAGGGCTTGCCCTACTTTTTTCAAAACTCTTTAGGATTGGTTATAGTGTAATCTATTCACCCCTAAGGGCCATTTTGATGATATAGAATGCAAATGAGATTAAAGTGCTTTTGTGTTTGCCTCTCTGTGACCCACTGAGGGCTTGACAGATTGGTAACCATTTTATTCCTGCTCTAGGCACCATGTGCGCTGCAGGTACTTGTTTCTCCTAAAGAAAAGGGAAAGAGAAATGACGGTGCTTTAGCCAGAGCAGATTCAATGTTTTTTCTGACTGAAGGGCTTTAGAAAACATCAGTGTCTCTGGGAAAGATACCTGTTGTTACATTGGTAACAACCACAGACAATCCATAACAACGTTCAGTATCCTCCTTCTACATATTAGCTAAAATATAGACATTAGAGTAAAACCTTTGCATCTTTAACATGAGACATTTATTTACTTTGTAAAAGTTATACTTTTGCTGCAATTTTAGTGTTTCCAATGATGTATTTCCAAAGATATTCAAGGAAGGATTTCCAGACATCCCTGACAACAAGCAAAATTTTGGACAATAGTGTTGTAGGTCTTAGATTCATAACCATGTCTTTGGTGGCAGTACTGTGTTAAAGCAGACCAGCTTCACCAGCTGCTTATTCCTCTTAACTATACCAGCTCCACCTTTTTTTTTTTTTTGGGGGGGGGGGGGGGAGGAAAGGGGAACGGGACTGCATGGTGTATCGAATTACTGCACTGATCTGAGGTGAAATAACTTGTAAAGATCTTGTATTTTCATAAAGCTAAACCCACAGGCTCTGAGTAACTGATTGTTAAGTCCTCATTCAGTGTCTCATATTTCTTCTGAGAGGGTTCAATATCACTACCTGCTATTCATATTCACCAATTATACTTCTTTGATAATCATTCAAATGAAAACTTTTTGGCATACATTAACAATAAGGTCCAAAATAAGTATCCAAAATAACATTGCCAAGAAATACTCCTGCAAAAGGGAGTAGGGTCAAAATGATTTCTTTGGTTGTCTGATGAGTCTAAAAAATCTTAGAAAAGAAAAATTTCTAATTTCACTGTAATAAAAAATATTTAGTTTGGGTTGAATATTTTTATTATTTCTAAAATTTAAAAAAATAAAAATTTCAGCATGAAAAGGAGTTTTGAATATAAAACACCTGAATATTCCATTCAAAAACTCTGAAATGAGTATTTTAACTTTTCAGAGGTTCCCTTTCACCTGCCAGGAACAGTTTGACAAAGGGACCCAAACTTCAGAAAAAAAAAAAAAAGTCACCAAGTTTGACTTTTTAATTCAGAAAAAGCCTTCCTCCAGGTTTTTCATCCAACTGTAATGCCAGTTGCAAAAAAAGAGTGTTCCTGAACATCAGATTGTTTGTCGTGTTTCCCTAATGGGAAATGCAAGTAAGAAATTGACCCTTATTTACAGGACAAAGAAAGTTCATGAATTATGGTATAGCATCTTTTGTGGTAATGGAACAGGGTTCACATCCTAATGGGCAACAAAACTATCAGGCTTGGAAATTTTCCAGATAGTAATAGTAAAAAAAGCCTTAAATATAAAATGCAGAAGAAAGCCAAGAATAATCAAAGACATTAAGAAAAAGGTCAGGGAAACATTAAAATCAATTGTAACATAAAAGAATCCTGCAAACATGAAATTCAGTTAACTCCATAGAGCTGAGAACTGTGCTCATGTGATTTGATACACCATTTAGGTGAATTGCACACTTCTTGCAGAGAGCCCTGTTACTTTCCCTGTTACTGCACTGGGGAGGGGGCAAGGTGCTGAGAGCTCTTAACTAGCATATCTGAATGGACCAGGGTCTAAATGCTGAGCCCCTAAGTTAAAACATCATTTTTGAAGCTGACACCTTCAGATGCTGAATAAGCAAAACTTTCTAGCAGGCCTGTAACATAGACCCTACTGCAGCATAGTCTGGAGTAGAATACTTAAAATTTCTTCAAAGTTTCTAGGAGACATTCTTCTGAGGATATATACATCATGGATCTTGAATCCTCTCCCCAAAGAGTCTCTCAGTTACGAGCTGTACTGGTAACAGACATCTTAGATGTTGGAAATACACAGACTACTTTCCCTGCTCTGTGGTGAATCACAGCTCAAGTCACAGAGAAGTTTATGCCCGTGCTTTCTGTCCAAAAGTGTATCTCATCCTTAACATAGCAACAAAGGACAGATCTTAGGCTTGTTATTCAACAAAACAATTTAGTGCTTTCTTATCCTTAATGCATGATTTTTTAATAAGAGCTAGGCTTCAAAACATGCTTCAAATTTGTCAGATGTTTGAAGCCCTGAATAGAAAAGCACTGTTATTCGGGAAAGCAATTCAGCCCAGCGCAAGGGTGCTACATTTTTGTCCTATGATCTTTTTCAAGTGAGACTACCTCCCCATGACTGTCAACTGTTACACTTTAATGCAACAAACAAACTTGGGAAACCAGGGAAAATAGTCCTAGACAAGACAGTAATAGTACAGCAACTGCGCCTTTCAGAACATATTGCAATGTTTATTTTTATTATTGATTAAATTTTGTTAGACTTTGCAGCCTAATCATAATAGAAATCACAAAGAAGGAAGCCAGATGTTACTGTTACTCCAGTGAATTCTTATTACTATTAATTTCATTACCAATAATTATTTTTCAGTAACTGTTGTGGCATTATGATGCTACTAATAAAATAATATGTAAATATTATTACTGATAAATCATTATGTACTGTCTAAATATTAAGACTTTTTTTCTCTATGAAAACGCTATAGCACAGAACAGAGTACATATGATTTAATAGCAAGTCTGAACAAGAAACAAGAAAAGAGACTGTTTTGTTTTCCCCATATTTACATTTTTCCTAAAAACTCATATTGCTTCTTTAAAAGTAATATGAAGCTTTTATGAATGTAATATACCCACATTACAAGCAATTTCATGCAGGATAAATCCTGCACCACCATATAGCACTACTGAATCCATGTTCCTAAACAGAGAATCAATAAGAGCCAAAGAAGGAATTCGTACCTCTAAAGGAACATGACTGGTACAGTTCCTTTGAAACACTGATTGGGCAAAAATGAGGAGCAAGGGCAGCAAGCCACTGGTGCAAAAATAGTAATTTCTTGCGCTTACTTAAGAAAAAAAATGACAACATTTCAACATCCCATCAACAACCAAACAAGCTTTCAAAATACAGCAGGCTTACCCAGTGTCTTAATTGCTCGTCCCATGCTCACTTTCTCTTCTCTTTTACTACTTAAAAGAAAAAAAAAAAGTAAAATACTCTTCCAGGAAGAAAGCAAGTCTCCTGCCAGCGCTGACACTTATCTATTTTAAACATTGACAAACTCAACGTAAGTGGGATCCATATTTTATGAAATTATCTGACATCATTCGTTTGAAGGCCTATTAAGAAGATCTAGCTCAAAATAATTATACATTTTAGGAATATGCTGAATCTAGCTTTACCAAACATCACAATCTAATAGAGAACCATAACAGACTCTTAAATGCAGCATTAAAATCACTTCCCAGTTAGAGGGTTCCAGAAGTTCTTTTTTTCTTTGAGACTTAATAAGCAAGACACAAGTCATTATGTGTTTTCCCCTCATTTACAGGCAGAAATTCTCAATGTGGAATGGTGTTCATGGTCATTATCCCTTCTCTTTCTGCATGGGAAAATTGTGTCTCAACCCCCCCCCCCCCCCCCCCCCCCCCCAGAAATTCACGTTGTAGAAAAGACTGGCAATCTAAGTACTAGGCTCAGGTTCAGAAGAATAGGAGTTGAGATATTCCCACAAGAAACCTTGTGGTAAAGGCTAGCTGTGAGAAATAACTGTTCTTTCCAAATATTGGATGCCACGGACTGAAAACTACTGTGGATTCATTGATGTGGCAACTGATTTGGGTATCTGAGCTCTAATGTGCTCTTCCCTGCCTTCACACTGGCAAGCTTGATGACCTTAATAGATCACTTCAGCCTTAAAGAGGTTACATACCTCTACAACATAACTTTATTTTTTCCATCTGTACAATAGGGTAATTATGACTGTTGTCTTCGTAAAGCATTTTGCTGTCTACAGATACAGAGAGAGATGAGTTAGCTAGGTTCATTAGTTTTTAATGTTGCTTTGTACCTTGAAGATGTCACAGACTGAAGACTCAAGTGTAAACACTGAAAGAACAGCAAGTTTCTGGTCATTTTTGGTAAGAATAGAAGAGCACAGTCCACAGCAGTAGTTTGTTGTAACAGAATTAAACAATAAAGCACAGTGTGTTTCTCTCCTTTCTATTACTATCAATGTGGCAGCACATGGAAAAAATACTTTTATTTTTATCTAAAGATAAAGCATTGACCATTTGCTCCAGCCTTTCATTGGAGTCAGTGTACATTAGGGACTTCATATCCAGCATTGTTTTTTCTTAAGAAGCATTAAGGTGAAGGTGATGAGGAGCAGAGAGGTTTCTGATGGGCCACTAGGGAATGGAGTTACTGAGTGAAAGTTTAAAGGTAGAAATTCTTGGCACGGTATTCAAGACAGGCTCTCAGGACTTTTAAAAATATTTCTTTAAATCTACTTAAGTCTGGCTGAAACCAGATTTATAGTCTATTTTTGCAGCTGCCAGTCTCCACTTAGAAAAGCTTTAGCATTGGATATGGATATAGATACTTCAAAAGGTAGACAGAAACCTTTGAAGTACACATAGGCTGATGTGGAGGGTAACTTGAAAGTGTAGGTTTCCTCTGACAACAAAGGTATTTAGAAATTTTTGGATCCCAGAGATGTTCCGGATTTCATCTGTCTAGGTGGAAAAAACATTAGATTTTACAACCAAATGTGTTTCTGTAATTTGAAAGCCTCAGTGACCATTTTCTATAGTTGCCTTGTTTGTGTATGTGCATAAGTGAGGGAAAGAAGCCATGTATTTATATTTTGATATGTTTCCATTTAAGAATGTGTTAACATTTTTGAACCTACAGGGAATACACTCAGAAAATATCTGTAAAGGACTAACTCCTGAGTCAGCATAAATCAGTATCGTTAGTTGTTAATAAGCACATCTTTTAACTTTCAAATTTAAGATATATATACACTATGGCATATCCTCAGCTTATTTTGAGTAACTTTTTAGAATGTTTTCAGTATTTATCAAAGTCTGCATATTGAACAAAGAAGTGCCTAAAATTTTCAGTGAAGAAGATTGTTTTGGAAAATATGTATGTGAAATAAGCTATCTGAAAAGGAGGGAAATGTCCTGTTATAATTATCCATTGACAAATAAAACTTCCATTATTTATAGAGCTTTTCTCTTAATTAGTTCAAATAATTATCACAAGAATAAATTCAGGTATAAGTAAATTCCATTGTGTATAACCATTATGGGCAAGATTTTCTTCCAAGGGAATTTACTTAGAGATGTCATGAAGGTTAGAAGGTAGATAATTTAATATATTACTGAACTGTTAATTTTGTATAATAGACCTTTTCTCTGTTGGCTACTGTATTCCTAGTGAAAATGACAATTTGGAATAAAATGTGGATAATTCCATCATAGCTGGAACTGCAAAGCAAGCATTTTTAAGACTACATCCTCAGCTGAATTTCCTGCCATGGCTCTAACAGCAGTAACACTTAATATTGCATGACTGTCAAAAAAGGGGGAAAAGGGTAAATTTTATTAAAAACAACAACAAAACAGACTAAAACCTAGGAGAACTTTTTCTGAGGGTGGGTGACAGTTGATTCCATCAATATACACAAAATAAATGCAAGCCAAACCAACTCTAGGAATGATGTGTCCCTTAAATTCTCCACTTTTGATTTTGTTTGGAGTATCACTGGTGAGATGCCTTGCTGCAGAAGTTTAAGGTTATTAACAGGGTTTAGAGAAATTACTTTCAGGCTCCTTAAATCTCTCACATCTCATATTAATGGCTTAGATGTGGGGTTGCTGTATATTTTGGGGTTTTCTTTCCATTTACCCTGGACCTGCAGAGGATTTATTACAAAAACGGTGAAATTCTGGCAAATAACGTTTTGAAAATTTTTCATCCCATTGGCTACAATAATGTAATTTTATCTTGTGATCTATTAAGAACCTACTTATATAAACAGACTTACACATTTTGGATACCTTTTTTGGTGCAAGATTGCTGTTACTTCTCATACTGACCTATATCTAATCTGTGGTGCCATTTAATTTAAAAATGCCATTTTTACTAGTAACTGGTAATTTATAGTAAAAATAATTGAGTATGTGTATCCATAGTAGCAGAAAAGGAGCCTCCCCCCCCTCAAAATATGGCATTCAAAAGTGAAAACATTTTATACCCCTATAGTAATTTCATGTAAGCAAGTAATACAGATACTCTTATACTGGTTTTATCATCTGGCATAATAAAAGGTATATCTGTAGGCAAGCATATATGTAGCAAGAAGCTGTGGATCTTACATTATGCAGATACATTTATGATAAACACACTTGGAATAGCATTTGTCTATGTTGTGCCTATACTACGGTTTCAGACTCACCGCACTGCCTTTCTGAGAGCTAGCAAGTCTTCAGTATGTCGTGCCATGCCATATTGATTTACTGGCTTAGATAACTGCTAGCTGGAGGGATTTCTGTACCATGCTCAACTGTACTTTGGTAAGTTTCACAGCTAGTTATGTACTTTTCCAGATTATCATTACTGATGAATGCCTGTACAATGTTTATAAGGTGTTGCCTTCTCTATACTCTCTAAAGATGATCTGAGGTGTTAAAATCTCAGGTTTAAAAGAAGGTAGCTTAAGACATTGCAGCTTTATTCACTTCCTGTCTTGTTTGTGGGATCATTTACAGTTCCACAGTACTCAGAGATTTTAAACTGAATTGATGGATATAGCTCACTTGATTTTAGAAAACAGTAAACACACCAGTTTTTTTCTACAGTAAGCCATTTTTGGCATGCGATACAACAGGAAGGGAAACACGCATGAAGCTAGACCTACCAAACTGGGGACAGTTTTGCAACAGCTGATGGGGTCAAAGCTGATCTAAAAACTACAGTAGCTTGCAGCAGCTGGGAGTCTGTCCCATTTCAGGAATCCTCAAGCAGTTGCTGCAGTAGTTTGTTCACCTCTTTTTTCCTGCCACCAGCACAGGGGATGGTGGCCAGTGCTACTTTACTCCTGGCTGATCTCCAGTTGCTAGAACAGCCAGCCCCCTGAGGCTGTTGGCAATCAGTGAAAATTAGATCAGCCCTTCGCCTCTGTGAACTGGTACTGGAGTGCACTGATGCTGGGAAGTTTGCAGGATTAGGCAAGTGCAGAGTTGGCTTACAGCTTCTTCTTGGCCAGGAAGGAGGATTGGAGTTTTCAGATGCTTCCTTCTGTTTCAAGAACTGTTTCATTCTCCTCTAGTATGGGTTTGTGCTCTAGAAACTTCACACACATTTAATCTTATTATAGTGAAAGTGGAGAGGTTAAAAACTTTTAAGAGAAATCAAGTCAAAGTTTTAGCTAATTTGATTCCAATAAAATTATTCTAGATCAAAATTTAATCTAAGGAGATATGAGGAGAGCAATATTTACACAGCAAGATGAAACATAAATTGGGAGATATATTCTGGAACAAGTTCTGTAGAGAGAAGCAAATGAGAATGAAGCCATAGATATGTATATCTCCTTGTTTTAGGTTTGGTCAAGTCAAAAAGACAGCTGGGTTTCTCCTTTATATGGACAATAATACAGTAGATATATGGTCCTGGTGTCAGGCTTTGCAACTCAAAGAGCCGATTCTGGTTTAACTTTCACTCACCTGGAAAGTTGCTCAGAGATCCAGCACAATAGCATGAGCTGATCACAACATGGTTAATGGGCAGAAACTCCACCCAGACTTGTCTCCAAAGGACAATGCTTGACAGGCACAAGATTTCTTGATTCTCTTTTCCTCTTGTTCTGCTTCATTACCCTGTCATTCCTAAAGAATAAAGAAGGAGGAAAAAAAAAAAGAATAGATACTTTTTATTAGCCTCCTAACTTCGTCTATTCCTTTTTCACAGAGCACCTCTCTGCGTACTCCATGCTGTGGTGTCTTTTGTTGGTCCACTGCCCTAGCTATGTAAATCTAAGTCAGCATTTCCAGAGAAAATGCTGCTTAATAATTTCAAAGAGTTATTGCTTCTGGCTTCATCAGTGCAGAATAGAGCAGAGTAGCGAATAAAGAACAGTCACAGAATGACCCTGGTGTTTGTATTAAAGAGTATAAAGTGATACTTGTCCAGCAAAATGCAGTTTGTTTGGCAAGGAGGTTGATGCCAGGAATACATCAGGTGTGAATATTAAAATCCCCAGAAGGACAAGGCACTTTCTAAGGAGCAGTTTTCCATATTAGGTTTCAGGTTGTGAGGTTCTGGTGCTCTGCCTCATTAACAAGCTGGAAGTACAAATTTGCTGTGAATTGATTTAGGAGTCAGCAAATGTAAATAGAGCAGCATCAGTTTCACCACATCTCCACAATTTATTTCACTTTTTTAATCCATCTTATGAGCTTCCTGTGCGTCACTTTCCTGGCCCCCTCTGCTGTCAGGTTTATCTTTAGCATCTCCAACTCTTCCTCTCTAGTCAAAGGTTTCTCAGTTAAGGTTAGCAGTTATTTCACATGTGGTGGTGTTTTTTTGAGGATTGATTGGTATAACAATGTATTTTAATTTGAAACAGGGATTTCTTTTTAACCGGTGCAGTTCAAAGTTAATTGCAGAGGCTTCCCATCAGCTTGCATTCCTCTAGGAACAAACAGTTTCCGTGGTACTGGATAGATTTCTACTGAAAAGAAAAAATAAAGGCCCAAAAAACAAGACACCATGCACAGTAGTAGCAGTACACGCCACTGGGTCCAAATGGGGAGTTCTTCTTAAGATAATAAAGAAGCAGTCATCTCCAACTTCCTTAGGCAGCTCAAATGCTTGGAGATACCTACTTCTCCTGCTGGTTGCATCTGTCATCATCATAGCAGGTTACTGTGGCATCTACTATGGTTTGTGCATAGGCTTTAATTTCTCAAATATATCCTGTACTTGAAAAAAGGGCTTGATTCTGTCTTCTAAAATTTTGTGTTATCCACTTGAGAGTTCAGTCAGCTTCCACAAAATTTCCCCAGTTTCCTCCCCATCCACACATCCTTAAATTCTCAAATCTTTTCTACTCATCCTCCAACCCTGCCCATGTTGTCTCAGCAGCCAGTGCCATCCTTTCTGGTCCAAAATCTCATTCTAACTATGTGCTGGTGATTCAGAAGTTGCCTCTTTGCAAGTCTTGATGATAGTCTTGCCATTTACATCATTCTTTATATCAAGTACAAATGTTATGATTTACCTCACTACAGTGAGGCCAATGCCACTGTCACAGAATTCAACCAAAATTTTTCTCTGTGGAAGACTGCTGTTTCTGTTAGCAGGACTGTTGGAATTAAAACATTCATAGTCAAAACTGGACCTTGACAGTGCCGCAGAAGTGGGGAAATGATACTCTGTCTCAGCGTTTAGACATAGTCATAGTCTGTTTTCACAAGACAGGTACTCCATTTCCACATAATTTTATTAACCCCTGTCGGCTCTGTGTACATAAGCATAGCTGGCTAAAGAGATATATAGATGGGAGACCTTATCAGTGGCTTTCACAATGGCTTTAATACTTTTTTGTTGCTAAGCATCACATCTCCCACATTTGCAGATGAATTGCATTGAGAATCTTCCAACAGTTAAATTAGAAGAAAAAAGAGAAAGATGGAACCCTCAACCTCATCTTACCTATGACTCCCACAGAGAATTCAATAGAAGCATTAAATTTGGATTGGCTTGAGTTGACTGCTGATTGATTGCTAAATTCACTGCTGGCATCTCTACCTAAACAAATGCAGGGAAGATTCTGGCCCTCCATTTTGAAGGCCCGCCCAAGTGTGCACAGATAAAATTGGAATAGCAGCAGTAATTTAGCTTTCTCTGGTTCTTTCAGTTTTTTTGCAGACCCCAACTGCCACTTAAAAAGTATTAGCAACAGCAAATCTCTTTAACAGATCATCTGTCCCATTTAATATTCTGGAGCATTCTTCCTGATTTCCTGTCATGTGTCCAACAGAATAAAAAGTTAGCTGGTCTGTTCATGATCTAGATAGTGAGCATATTGTTGTTCTGCCACGGGAGCAGCAAAAGCCCTTTTTATGCTCCATTTCTCTGGGCAGGAAGCCATTCAATCAGTTCAGCAAGGAAGGATCTCAGCACCTTCACAGCTTTGCTAACAACTTTACTTACACAGGATTCATTCTAAACTCAGGGCTGAGGCCACCTGAAGCATTAGGATTAGACTAGCAAAAGTACAGGTAGGCATAGCGGGCCAAAGACTTTGTTTTTCCAGAGGGAGTGTAGCTCTTGCTGTTGTCATGCTCAGCTAGTTGGACCACAAAAAACCCAACATACTTCCTGCTCATATCTTAGGCACCAACGGATTACTTAACACTGAAAGTAGTAGGAATATAACAGTAAAAATATACTCTGGCGCATGAAGCACAGCTGAAGAGAATTTAAGTAAACTTCGTGCTGCACCTTCATGCCATAGGTGCAATGAAGACTGAAACTAGGTAGAAAATAATTTTATTTTCGTTGGTATCTGATTCTGACACTCTCGTATGTTTAACAGTTTTCAGTTAAAAGAGGTAGGGAAGTTAGCTACACTACAAAACCCTTTGGATTATCCATTCTCTGCAAAAAGGGGGAAAAAAAAGAAACATGAGACTTGTGAAAGGTGAAAACACAGAAGAACTCATTAGAGATATAAGGCTAATAGTTGATCTTGCTGAGTCCTTCATACAAATCTGGGAAGATTTAAAGGCTAATATTAATCCTCATTTGGCTTTAGACACCTAGAATGTTGCTATAGCTCTCAACTATTTGTATAGACTCCTCTAAAGCCATTGGAGATAAAATAGGATCTTCTAGAATATGATTCATCTATTTTAGAAAACCACTTTAGGGTAAGTTGAATTACTTCCTAGAAGTGTCTATGTTCTCTAATTGATTATAAAGTCTAAATGACTAACATAGTTGTAGATATCTTTACTGCAGAGTTCTCATTTGACCAGATAAATCCCCACAAAGAAACTATTGGAAGATTTAGAAATAATCACTTAGGAACCCATTAGAATTTGGCAAGAAAAGGAAGACAGACCACTGCTTATGGGAGTGATTAGTGCTCTAATTCAGCAGACATCAGGATCGTCATGTCTATATTATACAGACAGACCTTGTAATCAGAGTCACTACCCCTTGGTATTGGACCTGATTTCTGAATTCTAACCTCACATCTTGATGTGGAAATTCTGAGCCCAACGGACTTGCTCAGAGCCTAATGAAGCTTTGGAAGATCATCATAAACAGTACAGAATATTACAAATAAAGTAGACTTGTGGCAGTTAGGTCAAAAACAACCTCCACAGAGGACTGTAGAAATCCATATACATTGCATAAGCCGAGACAGTGTGCATCATAGGCAAAAAGATGCCAAAAGAAGCAATATGTTACCTTATTTTGTAAGTACTCATGAACACAGCACAGGATACACAGACGATGACAGTGGAATTCTTCACAGGAGCAATAGAGAATCTTTCTGCAGGACTTGATATGAATATCAGAATAAAAGCAAGTGAGACATTCATTAATTTATGCTGAACATAAATATAAAGACTAGACCTGGTGCCAAAAAATGGTACTATAACTAGAAGATAAAATTTGCAGATAGTTTGTAGATATTACAGGGTGAAAAGATGAAACAAACATTGTAATGTGGTTTATGTATGGTACAGACAGTTGGCTAAAAAAAAAATTAGATATTCAGTTTGTAACAGTATCTGGGGAAGTGAGCAATGCCAGGCTCAAGCATATTTGCCTGTTCATCCTGTTAAGCAGGTGCACTTCCGGAACAGCTGAAAGTCAAAACTTTGGAAGTTGTCTTTCAGGAAGTAGGTGAGTTTTGAAAAGAGTAAATACTAGAATAACTTGAGTCCTACCATGGATTCATAATTTACACTTTATGAAACTTCTTCTGCTCCTTTTTCTTTTCCTCTAAGAAAGACTAAGTAAAAAGAGAATATTTTGTTATTCTGTGATAGCACCACATAACTTTCAGTGCCAAATAACCTTCCAAACTATTTTATTCTATGATTTTACAATACTTAAGGGGCAAAATTACTGGGGAGTTAGCTGATACCATTTACCATACCATTTACCAAGTATCACCAGGGCTCTAGCTGGTTACCGTACAAAACCAGAGCACAAGTTTACTTTTTTTTTATACCTTTTGGGAACATATCATTTCAAAGGACCGGCATTTGGGTTCATCATCCAAGTTATTTCATTGGAAAATTCAACAACTTGATAGTATTGGTAGGGCGTGATAAATACAGAAATAATCTCCTTACCCGTGTTGGGAAAAGCAATGAAAGTTCGGGAATTGGTAGTTCTGAAAAGATGAAACATGCTGAGATGCCAGTTCTAAAACCATCAGCCCCACAACTAAATAAACAAATATAAATTCT
This sequence comes from Dromaius novaehollandiae, assembly GCF_036370855.1. NCBI lineage: Eukaryota > Metazoa > Chordata > Aves > Casuariiformes > Dromaiidae > Dromaius > Dromaius novaehollandiae. Next base: position 110,840,498 of record NC_088098.1, read on the forward strand.
GTGTATTAGAAGTGAAATGCCACAGGAGAGAAATGAAACCAGCAAGGTATTTGTCTGTGACATTAGCTGCTTGTCAATACCTTAAAAGCACTGATGTGCAGAGCTGTTCAGTGCGCCTGTGTTGCAAATCTTAATAAAGAGTTTAAGTTTTAACACTGCTGGGATACTATAACAGAAAACACAGAACTATACTATCTATAGACACTTCAAGGGGCTGTTTTGAGTTCATGTCTTAACAAAATATGGTCAACATTGGAGACTGGTGGCTTGTATATCAGTAGGTATGAGCAAAAGCAAAATGCCACTTGCCCAAAGAGGTGATTTTGTCCTTGGTCCATTCGTATAAAAATTCTATAACTTTATTTATGAGAGGCCAGTCTTAGCTGAAACTTCCTATAAACTGATTAGTACCACAGCCGAAAGGCACCTGGCAGACTTATCATATACCGAAAATACAGAGATAACTTTTTTTCCAGCTACAAATGGATGCAAATTGAATGTTAACCTGGAATAGTCACTGGGGACTTGCAGAGTGTAAAAAATAGATAAGAGAAACCAAAATAAAAGTGCCTGATGTGATTTTTTGTCCCCAAGAGGCAGGAATACTTCATGATGGGTAACAAAGCTTGCAAAGGCACAGTCCTGTTTTAATAGGTTGCTCCATGGTTGCAAGAGATTATTCCCTTAGATGGACACAGTACGTATGAGCTGGAAACATCACATCTGAAGTCAGGAAAGAAGAGTCAAAACCAGCACTGACACAATAGCGCCGCAAGGGCTGAGACAACCAGAAGTAATGGGCTGGTCACCATAGCCAATAAACTTCTCCAGAGATTGATAGAGCCAGCTGACAATCACCCCAGAAACTCACTGAACAACACTGGGGAGCTTATTAATAGAGTCAATATAACTTGAAAGGATGTTTCATTAAAGCATGACTAAATCTGAGCTTGGACAAAATGTGCGGGCCTTAAGTCTTTAAGGATTAAGCTTCTCAGATAGGAAACATGCACAGTGGGCAGGAAAGCTGTGGCTTTTTTGCACAATCTCCCTCTGTAAGCCCTTCACTCGTGTTGGAGAGCGGAGCTTCTCAGAGTGCAGAGCTGAGCAAAGATGGCTGTGCAGCTCCCTAGCCAGAGACAGCTTGAGATAGCTTAAACACAGCCACCTTTGCTTCCAGCTGCAGCAACCAAGTGACTGCCAGCTCCTGCTCATGCATGTTCATAGGTCTTTAAGCCGAGAGTGGCTTTTTTTTCAATACAACTGAAATATAATTAAGGCTACAACACCAAAAAACATTTAGGACACAGTAACAGGTAGAGAGAGAGAGAGAAAAAAAAAACTCTCTTGCAATAGTAAACGGTAAAGTATTTATTTTCAGAAGTATCTTGTTTTCTTTGAAGTTAAATGTGACCACAGGGAAATAATTGCTGATATACAGATGTGTATTTTATTAAGGTGTTATTAGTTTAAATTTGCCAGCTTTTTTGTCAAATTTATAGCCACACTGACATAGTTCCAATTTTATTTACAGAAACGTATTGATTTTGCTGGTTCCTAAAAGGCACTTGGAAGATGCAGTAATTGAATGGGTAGTTGCTTTTTCTTGCAGATCAATTAGTGTGAATTTCATGGACTGTATAAAATGGACATATTTACAAAGCTCAGCATATTCTTACAGCTTCTCAAGCAGCAGCAGCAGCAGCCACCAAGCCACTTAGTACTAGTTACACGCTTGCTGGAAAAGCTAGAGAAGTAGTGAACCATCAAGCACAGCTTTTGGCAGCCTTGTACAGTCTAACTGCTTTAATTCTGCTGATTATACCACCTGCAGCATTTACTTGAGGAAATATACTTGATCAGAGCTGCTGCATATATCATTCTGCTGAATGCACAGCTCATCAGAATTGATGCCCAGGTTTAATGATTGGCATAGGTCAGCCAGCACTGAAGAGTTAGTGATTCATTTGCTCAATCGTTCTCATTTTCTCTAGCCTTGCACATACTCTGTGCATAAAACACGCTGAATTATTCTTGTGAACATCTGAGAATTTTATCTCCTTTTTTGTTTACCAGATTGTTTGACCAGATTGATTCACACAAATTAATTAAATCTTTGGTTTGTTCAAAAAATGTCTGTTTATATCATCTTTCTGATGACTTTGTGTTACCATCTTGTAATTGATCATTAAATTTGCATGGTAACATTTTGGATGCTTGGCTAGATAACAAATTTCAGAAACTGTGTGACCAAAATTATTGAAAATGAAGTTTTACAGTCGATTTATTCACCTTAAGGGCTGCTGAACATTTTAAATATTTAAGCAGTGACCACATCAAACATTTTGGCAAAGCTGTTAGATTTTCTACTGAGTTGGTTATTTAAAAAGTCTCTGATTTTTGTAGATTTTTGAATGTGAATAAAAATACACAACAATTTTTTCCCCCAAATTTTAAAAAATAAAATATCTAACCCCCCAAATTCTGATTCAGGAGAGACATCATGTTACTTCATGCAAATTTTAGTTCAGATACCTCTTACCTGTCTTCAATTCTACAGACCGATCACCTGAAACTATCTTCTTTCATGAACAGCACTTGAGTGTCAGCTCAGCAAATAGGAAGACTGCAATATTTGATGGGAAATGAAATATAGAGAGGAAGTCTAGCACAGAAAGAACAGTGATATAGACTGAAACATATGGGAATTGTTAAAACCAAATTTTCTAAAAGAATTTCAGTAGTTGGATTTTTTTTACTTTTACCAAAAAGTTAACATTTTTACAATATTTTCTAATATTTAAAGCAGCTCTAATGGTAATACTTATTTCATATTTTGCTTTTGCAATCCCATGACTTGACTTTGGCAAATGAGCTGGCTTAATTTTAATACTGTTTATTGATTTTACCTCAGACCTGGGAAGAAAATAGAAGACATTGGTCTACTTAGATATGTATAAATTTATTGATGCACAAGTTAAAAGACAAACCAGATCACACTGTGCCATCAGACCTATGTGCTCCCCACATTCACATTGCCAATCTTTAGATGTTTATTGCTTGGGCATCTGAGTAACATCCACAACTTCCTCAGGGCAGCAGAGACTTTCATATCCCACCAATGCATCACAGCACTTAGTGTGGATCCCTTGTAAAACACAGTTATGTACATGCTCGCCGCAGGCTGGCATGTACTTGTACCTATGCTATAGCTTAATATGAACTTAGACTTTCTCCTTGCAAGTGCTCAGGAGACAGTTGAAAGCATACATGAGTGTAAACCTTTGTTCAATCACTTGGCATGCAACTGAGTTTGGGTGCTAGCAGAGGATAAAAGAAACTTTAAATATAGATGTTGCTCCTATCTCTGGCCTGGTGTTTGCTTCTAGTAATGTCAGCCATTGAATATCTTCTCTCAGAGGTCTAAGAAGTTTCATTTTGACAGAAATTTTGGGTGGATCTGTTTTGCCAGAGAGCATGAAGTCATTATGTTAACTATACAAATTTAAAGATTATATCTGACATATAGATTATATACTCATCAATTATTTCACAGGTTTAATTTATCTTTTATGAGAGAAGCCATAAGAATTATGTTATAATCTATTATTTTAACATTTTTATGCCTACGAAAGAGTCACGGTCAGGTTGCTCATGTGTCAAAATGATAATGGATTTATGGCTATTTTACAATATTTTAGAGATTGCTGATATTATATGCAGGCCTGTTTGGTCTGAGCTTCGTCAGATCAAGAGGATGAGGACTTTTGAAGAGAAGGCTGCCCTAAAATGCTCTCATTTGTCCAGATTTTATTTAGTTACAGCTGGCTTTTCAAATTGCCTGTAATGGAGATATGCAGAATTGTTACCATTTTACTACAAGCAGATTTCATACAATTAACAAATAATTGCATTATCATGCTGAGGTACTAGTAAGCTCTTACATATGACTTCATAAGATACATCTACCACAAGACACATCTACCACAATTCAAGATGATCATAACTGTAATTTTTAAGACTGTGAATTAGGCAAAAATCATATTTTTAAATTCAAATTTCATTTTGTCATATTTAACCATTTTCCTTTCCTTCTTCTTCATCCTCACCTCAATTATAGAATCTTTATGGTCCATTTTTTTCAAGTCATTCTCAATAAATATTCTCAGCCACAACACGTACAAACTATACATCTGAGTGAGGGTGTGACTGAGAGTATTAAATTAGCAAATTAAAGAGGTTGAGATAACTACTTTTCATTAGACGTTACCACAGTGTAAAACGCCAAGAGCCAATACTGCATATACTTTTTGTAATATCCATGAGGCTGGTCTTCCCTCTTGTTTTATCTGAGCGATACAGTATGCTTTCTAACTTTTTTCGTAAGAAAAGCCAAATGATGTTTGGCTTGCTTTCTGCCACTTGACTAGTGGGGCAAGTACCTTCCTATCATGTTTCTGTTTATAAGTTCCAGTTAAATTGATGTTTATCTACAGGATATTTTCATTTTACTGACTTATGAGTCAACATTTTAAAAAGATTTGTGATTTGTTTAGCTTTTTTAAACCAGCTTTGATACCTTAAAATGCACCAGATGTGTCTGATCAAAGATGTTCATATGAAGGGTAGCATTAAAAACTCAAGTTATTTTCCTTCATAGTTTTGTATTTCTTCAGAGTGAACAATATTATGGACTTCTACAGTGAATCTTTTTCAGATAGGAAAAGTTTTTGAAAACCCTTGGCTTTTGCTCTGTGGACTTACAGCCAAGCTAGCAGGTGTGTAACAAAAGGCCAAAGTAAAATGGTGAAAGTACAAGTGGATGGCACGCTGTATGTACCAAAAACTATAGCACTATAATCCTACTGGAGAACCATCAGTGAGTTTTATTTGTTAATTTTATTCTGGTCCACAAACAACAGCTTCTTTGATAATTAATTAACACAATCTCACTGCAGTCAAAAAGTAACAGGCTATTTTCAGGATTTTCTCTGATTTTTCTCCTATTCCAGTCTCTTCCATTATTTGAGTCCACATGGCATGGGATTAACAACAGAATTCTCAAGAAGATACTGATTTGTCTTTCTCTAGACACAAAGATTCACAAAGCTAGATTTTTAAGGAGATTACTTCATATTAGTGGGATAAATATTTTTCAGATCTGCATTTTAATGAAAATACTTTATTTCCACACATGTGGGGAAATACTTTTCTTAAGCTACTGAAAGCCAGTTCTTATGATATCAGTGGAGGAGAAAGGAGGAGGGAAAACTAGTGTTTATGAAGTGTTAAAGGAAACCTCTTGGATGTTTGGATGTTCCTGGTCCTGGTCATATGATTCAGTTAAATCCCTCACAAGTGGTTCTTCTTTGGAAGAATGTTTAAAGTGTAGGAGGACTAAAATGGAGTTAATTGGCATTCCAATTGCTATGTGATGTTTTTCACTTGATTTTTTTCTTTTAAATTCTTTCCAAATTTGCCCATGTGGGTGAAATGATTATAGCTAAAAAAAAAAAAAAAATAGTTTTGTGAGAAAAGCAAATCATAATAATTATTTGTGCTTGAAATTTGGAACAGGAATGTATCACGTAACTTATTCACTTCATCTACTTGATTTCTTCTTAAAATGATTGTGCATTTATCTAATTTTATAGGTAGATTGTTAAGGATAGATCATAAATATACTGTTCTTAATTTATACCCTGTTCCCCTTTCCCATTTTGGACCAGAATGTTGCTTAGGGAAACTATAAAATTGATATTAAGATATTTGTTTTGAGGTGCTTTCATTAGTTAACTGGTTCAAAAAGTATCTGGATCACATTATTCAGCTTGGTAGAAGACAACAGCTGTTGATATTAGCTAAACAATCTGCAGAAAAAAATATCCACAAGACACTTTTTCTTGTCTCAGTCCATTCATATTTTATTTGCTCAGTCTCAGGCTGTTCTACTTGTCACAATTCAGGCTAGATCCTGCTCAGTGACTACAGAATAGTCCTTACTAATAAAAAAGGAGATGTTTTTGCTTGATGAAATGACTTTTCTGATCTTTCTTTTTTAGGAATTAAAAAAAAAAAAAAATTATGTTTCATCCTGTCTCTGCAGGAACTCCTCTCCCTTCAGTGCTTTCCTTTGGAAAACAAGTTTTGGGACATAAATGACTATAGTTTTATTCCTTCCTGACCATCCCCATGCTGCAGCTGACAGCATTTGCAGTCCTATATTGGTGAAAGCCAGAAAAGTCAACCAGTGTGTTTCCTCAATAGCCTGGGAAGCAAGGCAGAAAGAGCACTTTTCACTGCCTGTGCTGCTTGATGAATCACTACTCAAGAGAAATCACTTTCACCCAAGAGAAAGAGTATATGTAGGCTCTTTTGGCTTCATGGCCTTGCTTTAAATCTTTCCTGTGCTCTGACTCATGGACTGCAGCAGGCACTGGTTAAAATTAGAACTCCTCCTCTCCTATGAGTCTACCTGGGTTTTATTATATTTTCTTCAAAATAACAAATTTGAAAAGTTTGAAATGCTGTGTCATTTTATTTTGAGCCCAAACTATCTGTGGACTCAAACTGAATTTCAAAGTACTGATAGAAGTTCCAAGCAGCATACTGCATGGATTTTTTTTGTTTTTATCTAGATAAAGAAAAACTGTATTATTTCCTCTCAGCCACCCATTTCTTCCTTCTAAGTACACCAGCAAACAAAAAGAGAATGAGAAGGTGGAAACAGAGAGATTAAGAGAACCTCTCTCCTCCAAAAGGTTTGAGACGTCTGCACTTCTAGAACCCGCAGGGGAGTCAGAGTAAAATTGTACCCTAGATTTTCATTGTCAGAACCTGAACTCAAAGACCTGGGCTAAGATTTTCAAAAACAACCAGTGATTCTGAAAGTGCTAGAAAGGGCTTGGATTTCTACAAAGTGCTGAGTGCCATTCCTCTGAAAATCAATTGCCTCTACAGCATTTCAAGCCAGGCATATAAAACATAAGAGCTCCAAATCACTAGTTGGTCTTAAAAAGTCTTGGCTCTGAAACCTGCCAAGTCAGCACCTTCTTTGCCTACTTGTAAAAGCAGCCAAAGAAAAGAAATAGATGAGCCATCAGCTCTGAGCATAATTTCTACTGATTCAGTTCTTTGTGTGCTAGCTAGAAGGAAAAAAAGGAAGACTATGAAGGGAATGTTTTAGATCTCATAAGACAATTTCCAAATATCTTTGAAACAATAAGTAAAGCATTTGCTGAAGGAGTAGTTACTACTTTAGCACATCCATAAGGAAAAGGAATTAATTAAATTTTAATTACTAAATACATTAAAACCAGTATATTAATTAAGTGGTTTCCAGTTGCAGTAAATGAGGCATCAGCAATTTTTTCTGATATCTTACTTTGCTGATGACAGGCAGTAATGGGCTTTCAGGCTCAGTGCAAGCTCCAAACAACTGGGAACAGCAGAGTGGGAAAAGCAGCCAAGAAATCTTTCGACATTAAAAAGCAGAGCTCTGTCCCTAATTATGTTAAAAGTCAGGCTTGCAGTTGCAAGTAGACAGTCTGGACAGCAAAGTGAATGTGGTAGAAACCAAAATGCAATACACTTGGGACTAAGACACTACTACAGTTCCAGCCTTCCCTGGACTGAAGCAGGCTCTCCAAATCAAACTTACAGTGTCTATTTAAGAGAGGCTTGGACAATCTTGGTTGTCTCACTCAACCTTACATAGTCATACAATTTGGATGTGGAAGCTAAGGAAGATAGTTGTTGCTTTGCATGTTAGAATGAATCCACCTTATTTCATAGTCTAAGATTTCTAGGTAACTCTGCTTATTCTGGCTTGCCAGAGGACAGTGGATTTCTCCAGTTATATTATAATTGCTGCTCAAAAAAGACTTTTCTCTCTCCCCAACATATGGTGCAAACACTTTTTAAAGTGTTCATATACATACTTGGCAGGAAAGTTTTACTTTGACAAGGCATCTTGCTTTTTTTTTTCTCTCTCCATTTACTTTTTTCCTTTTTTTTACGTGCAGTCCAGTCACGTAAACCTTAAAAGACGTTATCCATTAAACTCAATATTTGAAATTGAAGCCAGAAATCAAATGGAAGTCTTGTCTGACTATTCACTATAAGGATTTGGAATTACACTAGAAGACTATTAGCAAATGTCTGATTGTGCAGAAATATGTCTGCTCAATTGCTACATTTCAGACTATAGTCCTATACAGGCACTTCAGTGCTCCCATTGCCTAGCATCACAGAATTCCCTCAGCTTTCACTTGCTTCCAGCAAACAGTTCCAACTCACTGTTTTAATCCTTATATCTCTAGGTGGCTTGGGTTTTCGACATTTTAGTTTGTGTTCAACCTGCCAATTACAGTTACCTGGGACTCCAATAAAGAGTTGTCTCATTTGCGTTTGAGAGCTGACACAACATTTCCTGAATTTCTTTTTTTTTCTCCCTCCTCACCATTTCATTAGAGTTTAGGACTAAAGCCACTAGGGAATTCTGGCCTGACAATGTCTAACTTTTCCTCACTTCCCTTAAAGTAGAATCCAGATGCCTTATACAGGCCCACAGAGTTGCTAGGCAACATAGCCCTATTCAGACACTTCAGAATTAAATGCACAACAGTAGGATAACTAGGGGATGCTGGGGAAGAGGTGTTTTGAACTCCAGTTCCATTTGGGGGAAATATGACTTGGGGCTCCTGGATCATAAACACAGCTACAACTGGTGACAGCACTTAGTGACTACTTTTTAAAAATATTTCATGCTTTGGCACCTTTGCTCCCTTGCTGGAGGAAATGCAAACCTATACATTTCAGGAGAGTCACCTGCCCACTATTAAAAGACAGCCTATGTGGTCACCGTCTGTCATTGCTATTTATTGATCTGTCGTCTATTTGTCAATTGGCTCTTAGCTATTAAACAACCAATAAGCTTATTCCAAAATTTTTGGAATCACAAAAAGATAATATAAAAAGAATCATAAATCTGTAGCTTCATTGTTCAAACAGCTCCCAAAAGATGGGACACAGCTGGATTCCAGCCATCACTTCTCTGGTTAGGTGAGATGTTCTAACTGAAACAATTATATTATGAATATTCCCCAGCAATGTCTGTAAGATCACAGTAGAACCTAAATTCAATAATTTGCCCTGTTCCCCAAAGGACAGTACAACAGTTTTTCTGACAGTGGTCTCAGCAAGTTTTTCTTCCTTCTGCCGAATGACTGTTTCTTAAAATAATTCAGACTATGGAAAGCTGGACACACTGACCTAATAGCTTTTTCTCTCTTTCTACTTTCTATAATTTGACATATGCCAGAAACCCCTCAATTAAGCATAATAGCTGAACTATGTAAACATGTTAAGACAGAGCACACTTGATATGGACAGTAAGATCAATTTGTTTCAATGCTCAACAAAAATTTTGTTGTTTAACTCACGGTCTTGACTTTCTAAAAGATGATTACAGAAAGAAAGGGCAAAGTTTTCTGGGCTTTCTAAAAAGAAATCCAAAATTTTCAGTGTTTGTTCTTTCCCTAAAAGAAGAGGAACAAGCTACCCCACCATAGTAGCTTGCATTTAATGGTATTAAAAAAACATGAACAAGAACAGTTATATCCTCGTAATATGGATCAAATACATGGGTAAGGGATTATAATCAGGTTTCTCAGGATGGGAAAATGCAAACACTAATTTACTGATCTGAAGAAACTCGTTGAAGCAGTAGTATGATGCAATCCGAACTCAAGTTCACCTGCTAATCACTTCTCCAGGACAGGCATGGGCTTGCCGTAACACATCCTACGCGCCACTGCCTGCTCCATATGGCAATGGCCAGTGCACATGTGTCAGCTTGAACTGGGCTCAGCATGCTTATTTATCTGTTCTCATGACAGATTGCACAAACCTGAACATTGGTCATAACCCACGTTTGCTTTCAGTGAGGTGAGACCTACAACGAGCTGTGAGGAGCATGTGGCTGCCCTGAACAAAGACCTCAGGTACTTGCGCATTAGTTGTGGTTTCTCTGTCACACCAAGAACTGCCCCTGAGTATATGTCCACAGTCTTTAAGCCAGCCACTGCTGCTGACATAGCCACTGTAGAGCTCTCACTCTGCATGGCTTACTATAGTATCCTGCTCAGTGTTTCATTTTAGGCACTGTTTTACCTAGTTTTCATGCTGTGTGTCCAAACTCAGTGGAAACATTTACTTAATAAAATATTGGTAGGGATATTCTGTTATATTAACTTCCTGCTCTTCCGAGGAAGATGAGAAATACGTGTGTGGTTCCTGACAAAAAACACCGTTAAGCCCTGGATATGAATTAAGCCTTCATATACAAACACAATCTCTGCATTGTATTTGTGGCAATTTAGCTGCAAATGTTTTTAAAAGTTCAGCTTTATGGTTGACACCAAAGTACAGCAGCCAGGGTAATTGTTTTACCTGCTGCCATGTGAATACCTCATGATCAGACTACGCTTTTCCACATTTTTTTCTGTCATATGAGGGGGAAATAATGAAGCAGAGTTTCCTCTAACATCACAACTCACTAGGAATGAGACTATAGTAAGCATGGGAATCGTCCTCTCCAGAGAGGAAACTGGCTCTGAAAGAAAATCTGGGAACAGACCAAAGATGTGTTAAGGTAATGTATTATGTGAGAAGAAAGTGGAATTCTTCCCAACACATTCATTACCCTATTCTGTCTTATTCAGAAAAGGTGAAGAGACCTGTCCATCTCTAATCAATACCATACTTCTCACTGGCTTGAATAGATTGGATTATACTTAGAATTTCTGTATGGAGCCCACACTATCTTTCTTCTGACTGCTCCAAAGACCCTCCCCTATATCAACAAGCAACAGGCCAATTTAAAGCACAGAGGACATGATAAACATCTTTGTCTAGCATGCTTGGCAGAGCTCCAGGTGCATCATACTCTAAATATGATAGTGCTTTGTCCTCTGGAGTCCGTGGCCACAAAGCTCCCAGAGGGAGGAAGAATATTATCAGCTTAACAAGTGATTCTTATCTCTGACCAGCACGCTGCTAGAATTTTTAAGCTACATTTCCAAGAGCTTTTCTTTTCAAATGAAGCACAAGGTATTAAAACATACATGAAATAGTTGGCTTTTTTCCATCCTTTCCTTTAAAGAACGTGCAAATCTTGCTGCTCTGTTCCTGAAATTCTTGTCTCTCTAACCTGGTCCATGCTTACTTGCTTTAAATTGTTATTTGGACACAAGGGTAGAAATCAAATTGAATTGACTAAAAACCTTCTGTAGGGGGTTGTTAGTGATATGAAGTGAAATTGTTTTCCAGAAGAGAGACGTGCTTAAAGAGAAGGTACAAAGAGTTTGACCATTGCCCCTGGGCAAAATGAGTTAGGATCAGGCATAAATGTAGTCCTAATGCTGTGCAAACACATCCTAAAGCTACATCCTTCTTTCTCCACCAGAGCTATGCCAGGGAGTACACAGAAGAATAGATATGTATGTTCTCTGTCAGGATACTGATTGGCACTGCTTAACTGGCCTGAGTTTGTAGAGTAGAAGGGAAAAGCACATCCCGCAGAGGTGCACATCTGTGGGCATTGCCCTTCTCCCTCCCTACTGTCTCCAAGAGGCACAGCAACTCCTGTGCTGCTTCTGTGAGTTCAGGGGAACGGTCAATGAAAACCCAGTTTCTTAAGACTTTACTTTCACTGCATTCAATTTGTTTCCGCACTTGGCAAACCCAGGTCACATCCATATCCAGAAACCTCCCACCTGAATGCTTTTCCACACCAACTTGCTGTCCAGAGGCTATCAAAACAAATGCTCTGCATTTGAACAGTGTCCTTGAGGAGCTGGGAGACCCTCAAGTGTCTTAACTTAGCTTCTCTTGCAGGAAGTATTTTCTGGTCAGTTACCTCTTTCCTTTTTCAGGAGTGGAAATCTTCCCCTGGACCTTCAGCATTCTGCCATACAGTAGGCAATGTAGAGCATGTCCAATAGTCTTTATAAACTTACTGTAATAATTGCACTATACTGCAATTCAATGGCAGCTTACCTTCAGGTGATCCACAGGAGTGGTTGACTCTGTGGTGGGCTTTCGTGTAATATGCAGCTACAGCTTTCTTTCTAGCACATGCTGTAGCAAGAAGTCAGGGCCCTGTGGGCTAGCAGTGCAGAAGATAAGTTGCGTCTACCAAAACAGTAGTGAAAAAAAACTGTTGACAACCTATGCGTGATTTTTCCAAATAAGGAAACAAAATGATCTGTAACAATCTAGACAGCAATATCCATCTGCTCCTATGACTATAGTCTATGTGACTATGGAAGGTAATACTGAAGGTTCTCCATAATCAAAATGTTATCTTCATCACATGGACTTTTTAAATACACTGCTGTTTTTCACAGGTTTCCATGAACCACCAGTCAAGTACACTCAATGATCTCCTTAGGAGAACATTTTCTTCCCTTCTCATAGAATGAAGCCAAACTACTTTTTCTCATGTTCTGGACCAAATATGAACCTCACTGCAAATGAACTGCCTGTGTTGAATCTGTTCCAGCACTTTTCGTGTTTGTTATTCAGAGTAAGATCCATGGCTTGGTATCAACGAAAAAGGAAGCTGGAACCGAAACCTGAAGCATCCTAGTCCCGCACTGATTAACCACATCTCCACACACATACTCTAGGAAAAGACAGAGTCATGCTTTTACCCTTTCCTCTGAAGGAGCTTAGCCTTGTGCATAGCTGCAAGTCACAGGAGGTCTCCAGCAGCACTGCCTCGAGTAAAGGAATACAAAGCCAGCAAGGACCAGAGAGCCTGAGTAAAGCTTGAAAATAGCATACCCTTAAAAATTCAAATGGGATTGTCAGCCTCCAGAGTTAATAGCTATATCATGAAGAACTGATCATATCTTTTCAACAAGATTGAGGGTCTTGCTGAATACAAGACTCAGGATTACTAATTTAATGGGACAGATTAAATATCTGCCTTGCTCAGTAACCCTGATAGATGCCTAGAGAAGAAAAAAGTCAATATAGGTATGATACTTCTCACTAATATTTCTATGGCCTCCCAAACTAGCTCAGGAAATCCTATATCTATGTATGTCAGAAAATCCTATTTCCATATATTATTCACAGTTTCTATGTGTTTTTAGTGATTTTCCTTGTCCCCCTGCCAACCCATACACAATTTTAGAAACTACGTCCTCCTATGACAAATATCCACAAACCTACCACTCACTACTCAGAAATTCACCTTTTGTTCTGAACCACATTCCTTTTAGCTTCATAAAAACAAATCTTAAACTAAAAATGGCTTCATAGCAATGTTCTTGCACCTGATGGAGAAGTTTTCAAAATATCAGTTGGTCCATGTCTAATCTTAAATTCTGTTCTTCCATGCTATAAATGCCATATGTGTATTCAAAATATATATATTTTTAAATGATCTGCTTCATTAGATTCTTTGACATTCTCTATTCCTATATTTCTTAGGGGTCTGTAAGGGAACAGAAACTCCTGAAAAGAGAAAGCCTTGACCCTCTCATAGCCCCAAACATTAAACATACTTAATTGTAACTGCAACCACAAGAATGATACTTCAGTCACCTAAGTGACTCATATTGCTTTTTCTAAAGACATGAATGTTTTGAATAAAGTGCTAGCTGAGTTTTAAACTAATCAGCTTGTGGGGTACATATGTATACAGGAAAAAAAAATCTGTTGGAATATGACTGAAAGGGAAGTAGTGAATCTGTGCCAATTTACATAAGATGAATATCTGATTTATGTACAGTACTTGGTTCAAAACCTGCTTTGGTTTTCAGCCCAGCCAGGAAATTGATTTGCATTAGTTTAACATCAGTTGGAATTTGACTCTATTTGTTTTCTGTTGAAAAATTTCAGCAGTCATTCACCATGATGCTGCAGTAGGTATACTTACTAATAATGATGAAAAATGTTTTTTAGATGCTACAAATTGCAAGGCTAAAGTTTTACCCTCATTTTGCATTCACAGAAGAGATTCCATAAAGTGCATCCCTGAATCTAGCTTTGTCAGCTGATAAATTTTGTTTTTGGTTTGCTTTTACTGCATGATTCCCTCACGAAACAAAGAATATTTAGTAAATGCAATATGCTTTGAGAATTTTCCACATTTAATTTTAGTAGGTGGTAAAATCAGTATTTTTAAAAAAATCTGAAAAATTATGTTAAACAGCATTTTCTTTCTGTGTGTTTATTTTCCTAATATGATGCAACATTTGCTTTTGGTGGTTGAAGCTGTAATCATTAGCATTCTGGACTTTGAATCCTATGGTCTGAGTTCACACTCCTGTAGTGATCAGTAAGCTGTACATTGTCTTGTCTGAGGCAATGATGCCTTTTAACTTACAGATGCATGCACAGTACAGACCTGATATTTTGTTAACATTTCTAGACTCAGAGGAATAACCGATAGAATAACTGATCCCTGTCTTCTTGTATCCTGCATTATGGATGCTACAGGGCCACAACTCTATCTCTCATAGAAAGAGAATTTTAGTAAACTAAATAAAAACTCTAAGAGATTAGGCCTCATCAGTTTTACTCCAGACCACATCTGCTGCTCTCAGTCTCTTCAATGTAACTAAAAATGGCCATCTGAAACTAATAGGCACAGTATTGTCACGTGCAACCCATAAGACAGTCCGAGATATTGTTATCTTAATTTTGGGGGGGGGGGGGGGGAGATAATTTTCTGCCCACTTGCTGAGTATGGGTGGTGAGGGTCATGTTTTCAGGTTTTCCTTTCCCAGTCATGTTGACTAGACTCTTAACAAAAGTAAAAAAGTGGAATCAGATGAATTAGATTCTCTAAGCTCTTGACTTTTATCAGTAAACTATCAGTGTTGCAAGACTAAAGATAAAACAATGAAGTTAATCATATTGCCATTATTAAGCATTATAATTCAGCAGAAAAGCAATCAAAGCATCACTCTCCAAATATGAAGATTGTGCCCCATTCCTTTCCTCCCCCTAATACATTCCATAATAGTATTTCTCAGTCTGGGAACTCTACCATAAATCTACGTTCCTTAAGTTCCTTTAAATGATTAGAAAAACAAATTTCTGGTTTTAAATGGGACTTTCATTCCTTGGGTGCTATTGCTTCCTCTTTGCAAATGCTGATTTTCATTCACATCTGTTTTAATCTCACTACTGGACAATATATTAGATGATACTTTGGGGAAAGATCATTCTATATCAACCTGTCGTGGAAAACTTTTGGGAATCTGATCCTGACAATTGTCTGGCATGAGATCTAGGATTAGATGGATGTTGGAAGTTCTGTGTTCCTTAAATATGACAATGGAGACAAGGAGTCCGAGTCAGCAGAGGCAGATCCATCAAAGCTTTGGCCATTTCCTTAAAATGATCGCTGTATAAATGCCCAAAATATACAGTCATGCCTTCCTGTGTTCTGAGATTCCACAGCCTTTCCTCATACTCCCTGCCTTTTTGTATTTCTCTGGTTTGTATTACTTTCCCCTCTCCCCTCCACAAACCTGCCTCAATCTGCACTGCAGTAGCTTCTCCCCCCAAAATGCCCCTCATTTCTCCCAGGGAAGGTACAGTCTCCACCAAAAGGTTTCATCTGATTCATGGCACAACATGAAAAGGACAAAGGAAACAGGCAAAGCTCCCCCTGTTCCCGCTTACACCTTTTTAATGTAACATACAGCAAACAAAGCAACAAAACAGAAGCTGTCCAACACAGCTGTAGTGAAACTGAAGAATGGAAACATGAAAATGACACATAATGAGATGTATGGCTTCACAGTTCCAAATGACAATCTTTGCCTGCCCTCTCAGCCTAGACGTCTGCACAGAGAGTTGTTCTTTCAGATGCAGATTCATCAATATTTATCGGCTAGGCTACTGCCAAAGGAAACCTTGAAAAAAGTTTAGCCAGATGCTCCAGCTAACCTTGTATTAGCAGCGAGCTGAAATACAGCTGTTCAAAAGCTAAAAGGTATTTTCAGTAAGGCTACAATTTAGGCAGA
Source organism: Dromaius novaehollandiae (assembly GCF_036370855.1). Taxonomy (NCBI): domain Eukaryota; kingdom Metazoa; phylum Chordata; class Aves; order Casuariiformes; family Dromaiidae; genus Dromaius; species Dromaius novaehollandiae. Next base: position 110,856,550 of record NC_088098.1, read on the forward strand.
ACCATGTTAAAGGATTTCTAAGCTCATGAGAAGCAAGTTTTGTGTGGATAACACAAGACATTTGCATAGATAGCACATAAATCTCTTAAGAAGTAATGATAGCTTCTGCACATAGAACACTAATGCAATGCTGTAAAAGCTGGTTAGCATAGACTACAATATAAGCATTTTGATTGGGGAGGGTTGACTTCAGTAAGAGAGGGGGACAAATATAAATCAATCAGTAGTTATTCTATGGTCTACTTGAAGACACACGTACCAAGATGTGATAGAATTTCCTTTCTACATTCTCAGCTAGCAAGATCCTGCTTCAATCTCCTGCAACACATTCTGTGTGGCAATTAAGTGGAAGTAGAGATTGGCATGTCTAGCTGGCAGAAACAGACTATTTGTTTGGAAGATGCATTCACAAAATCAATATGAATCCATTTGGGAAAGTGGAGTAATTTAGAGAAATATCCACTATCCTCATTTCAGTTCTGTCTGTTTACTGAAAACACAGTACGGGATAAAAACTGAAAAGGCAATGTACAGCTAAACACCTACATTTAATAGCCTGTCAGACAAAAGATTGTGTAGTTATTATCAAACAAATGTTTGCCTGGGTTCAATAACTTCCTTTCTTTATACCAAGAAAGACTTTCAAGCAGTTTAAGCAAAAATACTGCAGGTGAAATCCTGTCATAAATCGTTCGATAAGTTGAAGTTTATTCTTCAAACTTAGATTGTATGCCTCCAAATTCAACTCTCTTTTGGAAGACATCTGACTTCTAATCTTATACTTCGTACATCCTAGAAATTTTCAAAACAGTGACTTTACATATATATATATGTATATATGTATATATATATAAAGCCTTGCAAGAGTCATACATTTGTGAATACAAATTAGCATTGAGTAAAGCTTCATTTGGTACATGTAAATGTGCTCTTTCACTAGCTGTATTGTTTGTGACTAGATTGAGGTCCACCCTCATATTCTACATGGCACACAAGAAGAACGGCATGACTCTGCAATCATAAACAACAGATCTGTGTTGGCAATTTTATCAGAAGAATAAATTTAGTCACATGAGGCAAGGACATACAGTTCAACTTCTGTTGAATCAGCCAGATCACACAAGACATGGAGCTTTCAGCTGGCTTTACACCAGCTGCAGCAGAACTGGCACTTGGTCTACCACAATAAAGCCTTTTGGAGCAAGGTTAATCGATGTTAACTTATTAAATTTTTTTTTGAAGAAAACTAAATCAGCAAGGTGAGCCTAAACTAAGTCAAGTGCTTTATAGCACATGGTCAATGTGTTTTGATCCTGGCTGGTAGCCCTCAGATAGGATTTAGTGTATGTCAAGCTATGGCTTAAGTCTGATGTTTCATAATATGCTATCTTCAGCTGTGAAGTTAGCTTAAGAAGTCCCTACTTCTACAGCTCTGTCCTTTGCCTTCAAGCCCCTGCTTCCCACAGTGGTGCTCCCAGACAACCGCGTTGGCCATTGTACAAATGTGGTAAGTGAACTGACCTGATCACTGAACTAAAAGTAACCTGCCCTCTCACAGAGATCAGTCCTGTGAGCCAGTTCACTCTGCAGACCCTAACAGCTATAAGTGAGGCAACTTATAGAAGGGCAACTGGAACAAGCAGTCAAGGAGCATATTTCTCACTTTGCCCACAGAAAACAATCCTTTTACTCACAACAATCCTATTGCTCGTACCATACAGCAATAAATAGCCAAAATCGTAATGCAGACTTTCAGCATGAGGTTTCCATAACTATAGGAGAGCACTTCTCTTCATGGTCTTAAAAGCCGCCTGACTGTACTGCTGTCTATTTTGTTGTATTTCAAGGAATCCGTCAACCTATTATATGTTTGGCTTTATGGACAGATAATAGGAATCTGCTAAGGACACTGTAAGGGCTCAAGAACTCCCCAGTGCACAAGCATGCATCTTACCTTTTACCACATTACTGACAGCTTCCTCATTACATCTTGTCTAAGTTTGTTGACTATGTACCTCCTATGGCATTGACTTATGTTCACTAACTAAATAGATGCTGAAGATATCACTTATTTGCAGCTGGTTGTTACCACCCCTGTGTGAGAGGGTACTATCAACCCTGCAGAATTGGCTGTCTGGATCATGCCAGTAGGTTTCAGCTGCTTTTTTGGCAGTTTAAACTAAGCAAGTGGGAGCATGAAGTGAAAGAAGTAATGTTCACTTAGACATTTTGTGTGAACACCCACAATGGCTAGGGCAGAAAAGGAAACAGACAGCTTTTTTTTGTCCTTGAAAACGTGAAGTTCTAAAGTTTTGGTCCAATCTGATTTGCAGTTCTTCTACCCAAGAGAACATGGAGACTGAGGCATAGATATGTGGGAAAGACAAATCCTCTCACATCCCTCTTCAACTACACAAACTTTGCATGCCCTTTCAGCTCACTGGACTACCTGGCCCTTGCCAAAGTCATATAATGATCTGAAGAATAAGACTAAGAATACCAAAAGTTTTCCTTCGCTGCTTCTGTGAACTTCAGATCTACAGTGAAGTGACGGTAACAAATTGCACATCTATTCAAGTCGTCATCCTTTACTGGGCAGTAAATTAAATATTTTTTTCACACTCTCATCAGTAAGAGAGAAATGATGTGAAAAGGCACTTTGTGTATTCTCCAAGAGCTGCTTGAGCTGTGATCTATTCTCTTACTACTCTGTCTTGCAACTCAAAAATAAACCTACGCTTTCCTAAACAACTACCATTGCAGCTTATACTGGATATTCTTCTTAAGTTATTCTGTACCTACTGTGGGTCAACAGCATAATATGTTATGCCAGGTGAAATGTCAGACTGAACCTGAACAGCTCTGTTCTGAAATAATATTTTTGCCTCTCTATTTCTTGCGGTTGTGGTAGATCATGCAGAAGGAACTTCGTTTTAACTGAACAATGTTTTCTTTTACTCCTACCAAGGTTAACTTGACATCCTGAGTTTCCTCTATTGTCAATACATTCTGGCTCTTTACCTAACAATGTAAAATCCATATGATTTTGAAAATTCAAGTTGATCCAGTTCTAGTATTTTTGAAGTAGTATTAGCAATGCAGTTGATCACAAATTATTACGCTGCTGAACACACTTAACTGCAAACTGATGGGGATTCATTTGAAAGGACCTGCCACAGGAATTAAGCTGTATGTTCTGAGCTTACTCATATCTGACTTTTTCATCAAATACTCTTCTGATTATTCTAATAATTGAGATACATGTCATTGCCCTAAAGCAAAACAAACAAGCCCCTTCCTCCCCCTGCCCCCAAAAGTAAGAGGTGAAGTTTGTTTTGTACTTTGGCAAAAAATGTCTAGCAGGATCAAATGGATTCATCAGCAGGGTAAGGATTTAGAGAAATAACTGCAGAATGATGTTGACATGGTAAAGACAGTGGAAAAATCCTGGATGGTTTTGACCAAATATACCACTTACATATTCTTCAGGTCTTTCAGAGCTCAAATCATTAGTAGCAAAAATCAGTAGTGCAGATACCCAAGAGATCCCAGAATTTAAGGCCTTGCACTTCATTCAATTCTTGGCTCTGCTTGGTTGCAAGGTGACCTTAGGCAATTCTCTTGTTCTGCTGTGACTCAGTTTCTCCCTTTGTCATCTCCATTTAGCAAAGACCACCTCCCTTTTATTTTTAATATTTATGGATATTCTACATGCATGCCTCTAGGTGAATTTTGACCTTAATTTCATTTCTGCTTGATTGCTTTTAACATATTGTGCCATCAAAATACAACTACTTTACTAGTAAAATAGAGTGCCTCATTATTCCATAGCCCTAAAGAATGTGATCACCAGTAATACCTGGATTCCTTGCAGGAGTTTCAGTGGGTTTTCTGCAAAAGAATACCCAAGACTAATTAAAGGCTCTTATCATTATTGTTATTAGTTGTGAATGATTCCTCTTATATCTTAAATCAAGAGTTTCTACCACCACATAAAAATAATGCCAAAGGGGAAAAAAATCTATTACTTATTCTGAGATTAGCAAAAATTGTCATTAGTGTTCAAAAATTGCAAGTGAAGCTCAAGATAAATGCATGAATCTCATTTAAAGGTCAGGGATAATTTGGATAGCAGAGCTGGGACTTTCAGAAAAACACTTCTCACATAAAGGGATATTAAGCCACACACAGCTGTGTAACAGAGCTGACTGGATGTTGTGGGCTTGTGGATGCGGAAGGTGCACTTCAGAAGAGAAGCAAGGCAGGATCTTGCTTGGGGGAAGATGTAGTAGATTCAAGGATGGTTTAGATGGTAGAAGTAGTGGAGAAAAAGTCCAGATGAGAACAGATACCTGCTAGAGAGAAATAAGAAAGTAAAATTATAGAAGATCTGGGCCATTGTCACCTTACTTTGACCTTGTGCAAAGCAGTCCATAGAGAGCTTTTCTGAAAAACTGCAGCTGAAGCCTCTTTTTTTGTGCTGCAAAACTACTTACTCAGAAAATGCCGTTTATATTTGGGCACTCAGAGAGAAACTGAGTGAGTAGGGTTCCTGCAGGTTTCTTTGCTAAAGAAAAATAGACTATCATCTTGCTTTCTACTTTCAAATAGAAATCTATCAATAAACATCTAAAAACCAAAGCAATTGCTTTAGAGTGCTTCAAAAATATATTCTGATTAACCTATGAATGTCTAAAATCTCTACTTAAACTGCAAATGAAATTAACATATCAAGATAGATAAAGCCTATAACCAAGAAATAATTTGGAACAAGTTGATCACAGGCCTTTATAATGTTTATATAAATCTGTCATGTTAGTGCAGCACTAACCAATGTTTAACCTGAATCATTTGTAATAATCATGCTTTTGCTCTAAAATGTTAAGCTTGCCAGTATTTAATTATTTCATCTTATAGCTATACTATTTCTGCCTGGGGCTTCCTTATATATAAAGCAAAGAGTCCACCACACTGAGAGTAGTCCTCAGTTTTCAAACTTGGGTACCTATGATCAAGCACAGAGCTAAATGCTCTTCTGAGGTATGTTGCATCTTGTAAAATGACCACTATTAGGTTTCTAAAGATGTATTTGGATGTGAAATTGCAATCCAAATTTTTTTAGCTGAATACCTAAAGTTTTTACACAGAAGTAGAGGAAACTGGAATTTATACTTCTAAAGATTTATAGGGACATCTGTACTGAACAAGGGAGAGGTGTTTCAAGAACCCACTAAGTCGTACCAAATGGGACAGGGATATTCATATGCTGCAGGCTGATGTTATGCAGAGATATGTGCTTCTCTAAGCATACAGCCACATCTCTACAGTCTTGGACTGACTTACCAGCTATGGCTCAGTGCTCTACTGATTCGGCTATATTATTTCTGGCTCTGCTGTAGGATGGAAATGCTCCCACCTCCTTCCATTTTATTTTCTGTCAAATTGCCAGCCCCTTCATCAGTCTTTGAAATTGTTATCCTCATCTCTGACAAACGATAGTGAAACTAGGACTGGGAATCAGCAGTATGAAAAGCAAGATACAAAGTCTAACAGTCAAAACATGAAAAGATATCCTGAAAATACAAGTAAATGGTGTAAAGGTAAGTAACATATGGATATATTGGCATTTACAATATTTATGCTAGAGATCATATAAATCATTCACCCAGGGACTCATGAATTTTTGTCCTGTTCTTTCTAAAATATATTCTTAATGCTTAAACTAGTATTGCATATAACATCCTATTCCAATTAGCTTTGGTAGAATGCAAATAAAATATGTAGTTTCCTATTCTCTTTCTCGTACTCCACCAATAGGGATTTGCTAATTCACTCTGGTGGAATACCAGGTGTCCCACTGTGTAAAAATGTTCTTAATCATAAGGTGAATGAAAAGTTCAATTTCCCGTCACTATTTTCCCCATCATTTTTATAGTATCATACTGTCTTCATGCAGTCCTTACCCGTAGTGGGTTTATACAATAGTCCATCTGCAATACATAACTAATGACATGGAAGGTGTTTCATTAAAGTATACCTTAGTTATGATATCCCTGCTTTATAAAGAAAAATGCTCTGTTTTCTCTATTGCTTTACTGATATGAATTACTTCCTGAACAGTTATAATTTACAGGAGATAGAATCTCCTGTATCTCTCTAAAAGGAGATAAGAATCCCATGACCTCAGCACTGAAAGATTACTAGTTACTATACACTAAAAGGTACAGTAACCAGTGATTATACTCCATCTCAAACTATTAGACAGATGTTTCTCATTGCAGACTCATGTGGTTTCTGATTCTGACTCCTGAAGTTCTTCTGTATGAACCTTTTATCTCTTTCCCTCTGCCCCTTTCCAAAACTGCTCTCCCTCTACAGACAGCCAAGATTTAAGATTTTTTTTTCTTTTTTTACTTTGCAGTGAAACAGTGTAGAGGAAAAGTTCTCCCAAAGTCAAGAACACCTAAGAGAAGCTGTTGCTGTCTATTTTCTTGTTATATTCCATCCACACTGTGTGAAGGACAGAGATAGATTTTACATGAGGAACATCAATATTTTTCTTTGAGCTAGAGATATCTAAGATTTTGGTTAACCTTTTTATTCCCTTTGCAGCTCACAATATCAGCCTCAAAAGAATATCTTTGGGCCCTCAAGTTGAGCTTGCTACATTTACAGGAAACAAGCAGGGATGTTAAGCCCAGAAAGAGCCATAGGAGTGCCATTTGGTGCTCCTCTATTCTCTTTAAATTTTACAGCTAAGCATCACAAAAATTTATACGAAGTTGGGGTACCTAAGAAATCTGCAACAGTCAAAGGTTTTATGAGTATGATAAGACAAACTCTTTTTAGTGAAAATGTTTAGTATTCCTAGGAAGTGAATCCAGATCTTTTATGCCACATGGGACAACCCATCCTCAGACTGCTTTTTTCCCAGCGCAAATCATGTAAAAATTTCCCTTACAGTAAATTCACAAATTGAAGAACAGTAGAGAAACAGTTCACTGCCTGTGGCCCTGCAGATATTGGATATATCTGGCTACTGGAAAAGTGTTTGCATAGCTACAACCTAATGTTATGATGGAAGGAGATCTGGCTTCTCCTGTTTCCATTAGAAAGGAACTCTAGGCATGGATAGAGGAAACATAGGTTTCCTAGGATGTATGATCAGGGAACCAGGATGTCTGGCTACCTCACATACCTGGCCCTACCGAACAGATGAACCAATCATCTTCTGGATGTCTTCCAACCCACACTTTGACCCTCCTTTTCATCTTTGAGCATGAGAAGAAAAAAGAAGTCAAACTATGCTGTCACTACTCTGTCTCCAGAGTGTCTCCAAACAAAAACTTTTTGTTTATTTTCAGGAACCTTGATGGCTAAAGACTTCCTTTCTTTTTCTCTACCATTGCTTAGACAAAAATGCCAATTAAAATCTGCATTCAGTTTTAAATAAGATTTATGGATCTCTGGTCAGGCAGCTCTAAGAAATTGTTTATGAGACAACAAGGAATGGAGCAATGTGGCAGAAAATGACATCACAATGGCCATTCTTGTGTGCCTTTTACTGCCCACCTTGTAGTCAATATAAGAGAAGTAGGGGAGAGAGGGTACAATTCCAGGTTCCTCACACAAGTTGCATTTGAAGTTCAAAGGCCAGATCTTACTGCTGGTGTTGTTCAGCATGAAGCTTTTTGCTAAGTACTTCAACGTGACAAGTACCTCAAGAGACTGAAAAAGCACATCTTGCTTTGTGAATCCAGCTAGCTTTATCCTGCCTCTGTAAGGATGACTGGATGACATTTCCAGCTGGATGATGCATTTTTCCCATGGAAAGAAGAAAAAAAGGCACATTAGAAGGTTAAGGATTATAAACAAGCTGCAAGCTGAGAAGTATATATAAACACACATCAGGTTAATAGTCAGTTTGGGCAGTATCATTCCTGTGGACTATCAGGAACTAAATGATATAAAAGCAATAAGATTTATTTGGATTTGTAAAAATGCATCTATTATTTCAGCTGTGAAATTTTCCTGACACAAGAATGGGAAACAGTCGTGCTCTCACAACTATGGGCTATTGCAATTTACTCATTAGAAAGGCTCTTTTATACTACAGAAACCTTCCAATGTTCTCTTTATTGTTATTACTGTCTTGCAGTATCTTCTGTCTGGGTAGGTTTGCTCATCCCTTTTAATTATTAAAGTGGCCTGACTTCTATTTCATACAAACCAAGCACCGAAGAGCTTTGACAAACAATTTATGAGGTGATTGAGCAGTGAAACAGCACAGCGAGCGTATACTTTTAGACGGTGATGATTTGTAGGGCTTTGTAAATCACACAGCTCTCAAAACAAAAACAACCACAACCAAACACATACACATACACACACAAAACTAACAATCCACCAGCTCAAGATAAGGAATTTAGATTTAACCTAAAGCACATCCAAGTTTTGTAAGTTTTCCTATAACTAACTAAATTTTTGCAAACGTGGTGTAATGCATGCACTCAGGTACTAGAAAATGCATTGTTTTATGGTCTAATAACTTCATGTTGTCAGAGGTTGCCTTGCAGATGAGAGGTCAAAGAAGCAGGCTGATTGTCTCAGGAAAATTTAGTTAATGAAAAGTACTTGTCCTTATTTGATGATTGCAAACAGAATGCTTTTCAGAGGTGACCAGTTGAAAAAAAGCTGGCTGAACAATTACAAGCATTTAAAAGTCCTTTGAGACCAGTTATAGTTCCTTACATTTGTCTTAGATGTTGCTTGCTTTGGCATGTTAAGCTATCTAATGTTCCAGCAGCTTGACAGTATGCCTTAGCAACCTTGACATCTTCATTCTTGTCTGATCTACATGGACACTAATGGTACTGCTTTGTGGTAGCGCTCCAGAAATGGTACTTCCAGAGAGGCAAATATCTATTCATTGACTTTGCTGCTCATCATAAACAGCTCTAGATGAAGCCATTATGGTGAAGAGGACAGACATTACTTTGCTAAGTCTAGCTAACACTTTCATTTATAATATATTTTCGCAGCCTGCTTTTAACAGTGACATTACCTCTATGGTTCGCTGCAGTTCTTCACAATGTGGAAAGAATGCATACTGGGATGAAGTGTGTGACTTCTGCTATTCTACTGGAAATCTATTTCAGAGTCAAAAATCACCCTTTCTCAGCTAGGATTCATACAGTGCAAGACAGGATTCTACTCACAGACCATGCCACCAAGCAGGTACAGGTGTTGTGCTGTTTTGGTACATCTTAGCACGTTCAGTCTTTGGCTAGAAGAAATATCTTGTGGATGATCCCATCAGAGGCAAATGAGCAGAAGGCGACCTTACTTCTTGGATTTCAGCAACAACGTTCTGCAATCTTCACAGTTCCTTAATATTAATACGTTATTGAGGCTGTCACATGTTTTTCAGTCAATATCATGACTTGTTTGTTAGGTAGGCTCAGTTCATGATTTTGGAAGCCTGAGACTGACAAGACTATAGAATCCAAGAAATACACAGGGTTAAGTTAATACCAATTGTGGAAAAAAGTGGGTCTTTATACATCTTATATTAGGTCAAATGCTGCTCATCACTAAAGATTCCCTCTGCATAAAGGAGAAAATACTCACTTGACTGAACAAGCAATTCACTATAGAGAGCAGACCAGGATCACAGAGCGGGAGAGAGAGATCACAGAGATTTCTACTATTACTACTTGTAGAAACTTTCATTTTATGCATAGAAGTTTAAAAGAACCTCTTAGTAAGTTCTCAGACAGAAAAACTTTTTAACATAGTGCCAATGTTAATATACACGGAACTAGAAATAACGTCTAAAAGCTGTCAATTTGTCTGAGAAATTCACAACCTTCACTGTGAAGGGTCTATAGCATTATCCTGAGACAACATAGAATTAAAAAGCCCCCTCCTCTCACCAGTAAAACTGATGTTAACTAAACATCATGTCCCAAATAATCATTTAGCACACTTTGGCAGACAGATGAGTGAACTTTTGCCTTAAACATTTCTTGGTACATAAGGTGCGAGCAAACCATAACCCCAAACAAGCCATCTGTTCCTGGCAGAAACAGGACTGAGCTGCTGCGACCCCTGAAATGGTCTCCCTGCGACCACCCGGGACACACCAAGCCTGCGCTGAACCAGACCACGATCGGGCAGAGACTTTGGGACCTGGACTGTAAATTACTGCCGCATAGCACAACTTCTATAAAACTTGCTTAGCATGAGTAGCTAAATTTGTTGAAGCCTTAGGCCGCACTTAGATAAAATAATGAACTTTTACCTAGTTCAGTAAGAAAAGGGGCCTGAGAGCTGGTTCAAACTGGAATGATAAGGGAGTTGCAAGCAGTTTGCATTCCTGTGCTTCACACTCCGAAAGGGAGGATGTGAAGGCTTTGAAATAAGGCCTGCTTGGGCTCCAGGACCCTGGGAAACAAAGCTTCCTCTCACTGCTGAAACAGTGTTAATTAGGGAAGTCTGGACTATCTCGGGGTGTGGATTATATCCCCTTCGTCAGGACCTTGGGAGATAACACCTACTGTCACTGCTGGGGCAGTGCTAATTGCTGGAACAACACCTCTTTGTCAGGGCCTTGAGAGACAAGGGCGGGACCTGAGGAATCAAAACACATCTGTCAGCAGAAACTGCAACAGTAAAGATAAACAGCCTGCCTAGGGACAACGATGAGACCCAATAAGGAGCAGGAAACCCCAGACCTAAAAATTACTATTGGTCTGAACTACCACGTGAGGAGTGGGAAACTTAATTTGAAAAAGCTATAATTGCCCAGGGATTTCTTTGTTTGGGGTCCCTCTTTGGAGGCACCCAGCTGGAGCTGTAATTACTGCACTAAAATTTATTTATTTAATTTGCTTTGATTTGGCACCGAAAAGACCCTGGTCTCAACGAGGCTTGTGACGACTGGAGATCTCGAACAGTCAGCAGAACATCATTGGACTTGGAGTGGTGGTAGCTAGTTTCTTCTCTCCTTTTCCAACTTTCTCTATCTTTTCCCCTTACCCTTGTTCCCCTCTCCCCTTCGCCTCCCCTTTGCCTTTCCCCACCTTTTCTCCCCACTTCGTGGAAAATAAAGTTAAAAGGTTGTACGATATTTGACCTGTTTTAGCGTCTTAATCTCGTCCTTGGGATCGTAGTGAAACCCTCCCGATATTGGATTGGGACATACACTAAACGCAAAGTCAAAAAACCCTCTTCATTTTAATTTCAATGAAAACGGGATTGAGGAAAGAAAATTTGCAAAATGGAAAAAATAATAATTGCCTGGGAAAGAATTATCATCACAATGCTTCTGAAATAATATTGTAAACAAAATGTGCATAAAGAATAAAAGGCAAGATCTTCAGCTCTGTGGAAGCTTGTGTTGATTTACACCACCTGAGAATCTGGTACCAACTGTAAGAGGACACAGTCAAACTCTTTCTTCCAAACACTGAATAGTTCTTACTACAGTACTATTATGTTATAATATGACTAGGAAATGCTGCAAATGGATCTAATTATTATTATAATCCTAACATTATAATCTTGAAGTCCTTGTCAAATGCTATTTCCAAGACATAGAGAGATGTCCTACAGGCAGAAGAATTAAAATAAACAGATTAAGTAATTTCCTACTGGCGAGATATCCTTAAAAGCTAATAAGCTTACATTTAGATTGGATTCTGCAGCAAAGATATTTGATTTACTTGTCAAAATTTAAACATCTTACAGTACTCCATCAATCATTATGTATAAGATAGGTTAATATGAAAAATCAAACTCAACGATATTTTTCCCAGACAATATTTTTTCAGTGATGTGTATTAACTGGGGATGAAGTAGGATCATGCCTTCTGTCTAACATTATCACTGGTCTTGTGTATCTAGTTAGTACTACTAGTTCATGTGCTCTGCTTTTTTAGCGAATTCACAGTAATAGCTCTGGTAAAAATTGGTGGCTTGAAGATTCTGCAAATACTGAAATACTTTAAATAAGACTGGGTCCTATTTGTGATTGTTGGAGTGATAAGGAATGAAACTAGGGCAGATGAGATAAAAAAGTGAATCAATACCTGCACCAAGAAGACACTTTACATCCATTTACTTTTTACCCCTTTCACCTGATCTTTCAGGAAACCACCTTGATAATTCTTCATGAAATCTCTCTCCCTGCTCCCCAGAAAAGGTTCAGAATTGCTTCAACTGTGATGGGATCCTACAGTTTGAAATATATCTCACTGGATATAAGACCAGCCATTTAATTTGACCTTTGTGACATTTAGATAGTTTCCAAATGACTTCTAACTACAATGGCCCCTGTTTGGAAGTAACTCTTGCCTAATTAAGCAAATCAAGTTCATTTAAAACAAAAACAAAAAAAAAAACCCCAAGTCTCTTAAGTCCATAAATATTGTCAATCAGGTCAATGGTGCTCCAGTACAAGCTACTGTCCCTTATCTTCTTATATTAGGTTGATAGTACTGCCATCTGTTGCACTTAATAGCTTTCAAACTGAAAGAGAAGGAATATCCTATTAGCAAATAAATTCCACTAGCATACTCTTCTGGATTCATGTCATTTTCAGGCTTGGTGGCCCAGCAAAAAAGTCACCTTTGATATTTGCTATCTTACAGATGTCACTCCAGAGTCTTATGTGGTGGCACTACAGACACTATTCGCTTTCTGTGGAATCTGCTCACTCCACCAGGGCTTCTTTCATTCTGGGGGAAAGGGATGGAGAGGGACACTTCATTCTCATTGTGAAGTTCAGAAAGCAATTCAGTGAAAGGGTAGATGGAGAAGAGAGTTAGTGGCAGTTAGGAAGTCATGCACAACCAGTACAAATCTTTTCAGAACGTAGATATTATGCTTTCTTATCAATAGTGACTTAATGCTTCTGACTCTCCATTTTAGACCTTTTTTTTCAGCTCAGGAGAGCTACATAAAACTATCCCTGTTTAGTGCACAAAAAGTCTGTCCTGCCCAGAGGCAGACAATTATTTGGACACGAACCATATCACATCAGAAGTTTTGAAGACAGATCTTGTATTTGTAACTGAACATATACAATTCCGGATGATGAGTTCCCCGTAAGCAATTGACAATTCAAGAGCAAGATCAATTCAAGCTCTGCAGCTGGCTCCATTCCCCCCCATAACTCCTAGCTAATATTATGGTCAGCAATATTGCTATGAATGCTTAATGTTGCAGACCAGCTCCACTGCCTGTGACAGTGAGGACCTGAACCTCAAGTCTTACAGTGTCAAGGTTTAATTCCCCATTCTGCCACAAACTTTTGTGGACCACTGTTAAATCACAGTTTCTATGGCTCAGTTATAAAGTACTTTTCCTGTCTCACAAGCATTTTGCAGGCATATATGCACTGGAGTCAGCGATAAAGTCAGATATTTGTGATACTGTGATACTGAAGGGAAATGTGGGTTGCTGCAGTTCAAAGAAAACATGATGACAGGTAGAAAAATATGTCTGAAGAGTCCTTAATGTCTAAATTAACTGAGGAACAAGATTGCTTTAACTATTCTTAGTTGCACAAGGGAAAAAATTAATCATTTGTGCACTTTCTGAAATATAGATGTAAATTTGTTAATAAATGGCTAGTTGTACTAATTAATGCAATTAATGTAAATTAGTTGTATTGCCACTACTGTGGTAAATACTGTTACACTCAAAATACTGTCATCAGCAATGGGAATATGCCATTTATTGTTTGTCCAGTTAATATTTTAGCAGTTGAGTACTCTAATTTACCTGATACAAAAAAAGCCACATTAATAATACAAAGTTGTTTTATAAATAAAAGAAACCTTCCTAGTATTTAACCCTTGTTTCTGATGTTGTCCTCACCTCAATTTCAGTGTGCACTTGGCTTTCTTTCTATACACTCTCCTACTCCCCGCCTGCCCCTTCCTCCTGCTGCCAGTAAAGGGGTGAAGCTGCCCTGCAGCCCCAGCCCCAGGGGCTGTTTGCAGGACAGGGACTGCCTGGGGCTGTCAGACCCTTCCCCGGCGGCACTCACGGAGCTGCAGCTCAGACAGGCTGGGCAATGGGCACTCGGCCACGAGGTGCCTGCTCAGCCCAGCCCAGCCCAGCCCAGGACATGGCAAGCCTGGCCACCGCTGGAGACCCTGCACTGGCAGGGCACCCCAGAGCCTGCTGCTTCCCCAGTAATGGCAAAAAGCATGTTTACTGGGCTATAATGCAACTTTGTTAATTTAAAAGAAGAAAAACTCCACTGAACACAACTATCCTGTACTTAATTTCACATCGAGAAAAACTGACAGAACTTTTGAGAAATAATTTTTTTAATAATATAAAGTCATCGAAATAATTGACTTCCTTCTAATTCCTTCTTTGCAAGAATGAACATTACGCATATTCTCATAAAGTATTTCATAAATTATGAGTGATTCAAGAAGATCTGCCTGTGATGAAGAATTAAAAACATGCAACCACAGATTCCAATCTTAATTGAATGCTTTGTGTTTCCTAGTAATTTAATAATAAATCTTTCAGCTTTTAGTGGTATAGGCTAATGTTAACAGAAAAATCATTTAGTTTTCAATAAAGAGAGGTCAGGCTATTCTTCTGCTTTACTTCACCACATTCAGTGTGATATAAAATAGGTAGCAACTATTTTTCACTTGCCTGCAGGTCTCCAACTACTACATTATCTAATGACAATACTCAGACTTCGAAGATTGAAAAAGGACATTATTTATACCTGAAAGGAGACTACCAAATAAACAATATCTTTAATTTACTTAATTATAAAATTATCTGGTCTTAAAAATATGAATTTCCTTTTTATGACTGTAAATCTAGGTGTTATTTTACCAGAACAAGCCATTCCCATTCACTTGCCCACAAGGCACCTGGTAAACCCAGCTCAGGCCATGGCAAGCCCAGGCACCATCAGAGCTCCTATGCAGGCAGGGCACCACAAAGCCTGCCCTCTTCCCCTAGTAATGAGAAAACCATGTTAACTGGGCTACAGAACTGCATTAACACTTCAGTGTTGACCTCATCGTGGGCACAACCTGAAAGTTACTGCATTCACTGAGGCAAACAAACATAACTTCACTGAAATCACGTATGTGAGTTTCTGTCAGGGGAAGCACTATTCCACGGGGTCTATTGTTGCGCTGATGAGCAGTAGAGGGATTCATAGAAAAAATGCTCTCACATGCACAAAGTAAAATATTTCTCTATCAGATAGAGAATTAGCATGACTGCTGGTAAAAGAGGTAGCTATACTTTGTCTTAAAGATGTTTGCCACTCAGTTTCCTAGTATTTTTCTTTTAAGAGCATGGTGATATCTAGTAAACAAAAAGACTACTGACACAAACACTGACTAGATTTCAAGTGAAATATGTCTTTGTTCTTTGAATTAAGACCCATCCTTCTGTTTAAATCCTTGAGCTGCACTGCTTAGTCTATGACAATTCAATAAATATTTGCATACCATTGATTTTCTTCTAGAGCTAAAGTCATTAGACTGTTGGTTCAAAGCCAGATTTGCCAAACCTAGATGGATGAAAATCACAGCATAAGTTTTAGTGCATAGCTAAATTTCTACTTTGAGTTTTTCTCTAGTTGTTGGATTGTCAAAATAAAACGCTGAACAAACACTCATGTCTCTCATCATTACATTTATTGTTGAAAATTACTGGTCAATATAAGCTTGCACATTAACTAATAGCACTGACTATTTCACTGTCCATACAATATCATAGTTAATAGCAGTCATAATGTCTCGTACTACAATAAAAATTAGCCTCAAAAAGATCAATACATTTTATGTTTGTAGCAGGGAGGACAGATGAACAATAAATCTTGTGTTTGAAATTATTGTGTATTCTGACAGCATGGAATTCAGAACTACTTTGAAAGATAGGTATGATTCACTATAGAGTCATATTCTAATATGAATCTCTGACCGTCTTTGTTGCTTCTGTTCAGGCATAAGTCATTGCAACACTGTCTGGGTGGATTTTTTGAGCCAAACTCCTGTGAGCATTTAATGCAAGTTTGGAATTGCTCTGGTTGATGCCATTTGCAGATACCACAAGTTAGAGCTACACAGCCCAACCCATGACGCATCATGATATCATTGATAGCTGACTCTGATTTGAGACAAATAGAATATATATACAGAATAAGAGAAAATTGATTTACCTATATGAACTTCCAGCTTCAAATATAAACATCCTAAGGGTCTTTCAGGAGGGGGGCATTTACTGAGAGAAAATACAACAGTTCACCAAGTAGCTCCAGCAGGGCTATGGAAGTTATATTATACAGTAAAATGCATCAAAATGGAATGTTTTGGCAGCTGTTCAGACTCAAAAATACTGCTGCTTTTAAGAGAAGAGTTCTCTGTTTTATCATAATGATTCAAAGACAATTTTTACAATAGTTTAAAACTATTTTTTCAGGGGACATTAATATATTAAAGATGCAGTTTCAATAATGTTTTAGCATGGCAAAGAAATTGTCTTCATACTCAATGAACATGGTAGAAAAAATTGTTTTTGTATCTTGTTATCTGAACAAATGATGACTTGCTGTAAAACTAAAGCATTGGTTATATTGTGCAATGGTTTAATATGTCACAAGTTCAGCATGGATAAATGCTGGATATTCTTGACTGATAATCCTCGCAGTACCTCCTGAGCAAGCAAAATATCTTCTCTGCCTGCATCTATATTTGTCTGTGTTTATGCTTTGATTCAAACTCATTCATCTTTATTCCTTTATTTTCTACCAGAACCATGTGTTGGAGGAGTTGGCAACTTGTAGGCAGGGAGAGAGAAAGAAGAGGATAAAAATGGACACACGGAAATAAAGATGACATGAGAGAAGAAGTAGAAAGTACCTAGGAGAAAGTAGCACAAGGATGCTGAGAAAAAGAATCTAAAAAATGGGGAGGAAGACAGACATGATAAATCCCTTTTCTGCCAATTGGATTTCCTGGCAATCAAAACACAATGTAACTGAAGACCAGTCTAAGCTGTGTGGCAACCGTTGATTCTGGTTCAGTGCGTACAGCCAAGGAAGGCAATAGATTATGGCTATAAGCCAAAATATTGTTAACTTTTTACACGTTTGACTTATTTTTTCAAAAAAACCTGTAACACTTATACCAGGTGTATTCCTCCCAACAGGGGCTAGTCTTTCAGGATGAGATTAAGTATTTTGGTACATTAGAAAAAACACTATTTCATATTAAATTCTAGGTTATTCTAACTCAGTGTACTGGTAAATTAAATAACACTATTTTCTGAAAAAGAATTAAGTTAAGGACAGTATTCAAATTGGATGAAAGATTTTCATCATTTTGGTGTGACAGCTTTTAGTGAAGGCTTAATGCTATTTGCCACATCAGTTTCTAATTGTCTTACTGCTATCATTTAGTTAAAAATTTGAAATATTTCATCTCATGTTTGTTTCTTTAATATCACTGACAGACTTACTAATTAGATGATCTGATTATTCCTTTTTTTATCACACAATTAAAAAACAAACCTTGTTGTTCAAGTCATAAAAAAAAGAAAGATCAGTGGCTTGATACTGGGTTGGATACTTTTTTTATTTATCAGACATTTACATTTTTCATCACAACTGATAAAAAACAAATAGAATTCTTAATCTCCACATTTTTCACAGCATTTCTTTTGTGCTGGTGTAAATAACTTTGTCAGCTGGAAGCTACAGAACAGTGTGGTTGATGAATTCTCATTAATTTTCTTAAAGTAAGTTTCTGAATTGTCAAGTGTAATCATGCAAATTGTAATCAAATAAAGATCTGCTTTATTTTGCTTGTTGCTCCTATTAAAAAATAAATAAATCTGAGAAATGCTTCTCTAACTCAGGAAAATTAATGGGGACTCCTCCAATTATTTGTCACTAAACAACACTGAAATAAGCCTAGTTCCCAGAAGAGATTCTCTAGACTTACTTTGTCTCCAGGGTTCAGAATCTGGAACTCCTAGGAAACAGCTGTGCTATCAAAACATTCTTGTGCAGTGGTCTCGAACACATCAAAAACACTAAATTAGAACTGAATGTTCTGGAAAAGTATTGTGGTCATGTACACCTTAAGAGAAAGTTAAAACCACATTTTGTATAGAAATGGGGGGATATTCCAAGTTTAAAAGACCAGACCCAAAAAGATATGACAGGGAAACAGCTCTTACTTCCTGAGAAGTCAACTGCAAACTGGGAAGAGTGAGTTTCTGGGTAGCAGCAGGTCACTAAGGCAGCCCTCTGCCTTCTACTTATGGTAGCAACTGGATGTGAATAGCAGAAAAAATAAAAGAACAAACAGCCAACCTAGCCTTATTATTAAGGAAATTATTCTCATTTTCAGAAAGTTATTTACTACCATAGACTTCTGAGACAAGTGAGAGAAAAGTCCTTTACCTTGATGCGCAGGAACCAGAAAATGTAAGCGTGTGTTTTTCTGGAAAGCAAATTCTACAGGATTAAGGAATCTGGCTTCAAAATGCCAAATAGATTCTTTTTCCTAGTTTGTGATGTCCATGAAAATTCTAAGTAATCAGAAAAAGAACTGAAATTGAATCAACTTTTTTGAGAGGTCATCAGACAGTGCATTTTTCACAGGTCTTTCTATCGTTATTTCTGCCGTATTAGGGGAAGTATGTAATTTGTAACTAATAAAGTCATATCAAGATCACAGAAAGACAGAATTTCATTAAAAGATCAATCTGCCAATGACTTCGGGTAAATGAGCATCTCCAAACCATCCTTAGGATCACAGCATCATTGGATAATTCAGGTCGGAAGTGACCTCCGAAAGTCTCTAGTCCAACCTCTAGTCCCCTCCAGCAGGGTCAGCTGTGAGCTGGTTGCTCAGCTGACTTTTTGACTGACTTTGTCCAGTCAAGTCTTGAAAAACCTCCAAGAACAGGGACTGCACAACCAGTGTGGACAACCCACTCCAATGCTTGACTGTTCTTATGGGGAAAAAGGACATATGCGTCCTTATATCCAGTCTGAACTTCTCTTGTTTCAATTTATGTCCATTGCCTCTCATCCTCCTGCCATGCACCACTGCAAAAAGCCTGGCTCCATCTTCTCAATGACCTCCCCATAGGTAGGGGAAGGTGGCTGTTAAATCCCCTCCAAAACCATCTCTTCTCCAGCCTGAACAAGCCTTGATCCCTCAACCTTGCCTCATAGGTCAAGTGCTCAAGCCCTGACCATGTTCCTGAACTTTTATCAGTTGATCAGTGTATGCCTTCTACTGGGGGGCCAAAATCTGGATGCAGTATTTTAGATGTGAGCTGTTGAGTGCAAGTGAAGGGGGATAACCACTACTCTCAACATACCAACTGTACTTCTGTTCATACAACCCAGGACACTGCTGGCCATCTTTGCTGCCAAGGCATGCTGCTGGCTCATGCTCAACTTCCCATCAGCCCAGATCCCTGGGCTTTTCCAGAGCTGCTCCCCTCCCAGTCAGTTCCCAGCCTATAGGGCTGTTAGGGTCTCTTCCTTCCCATGGGAAAGGCATTGCATTTGTCTTACTGGATCTCATAAGGTTTCTGTTGGCCTATTCCTCCAGCCTAAGTCTCTCTAGATGACAGCCCTGCCCTCAAGTATATTGACTTGTCCTCCCAATTCAGTGCTGTCTGCAAACTTAATGAGTGTGCACTTCATCGTCTCCTCCAGGTGATCGATGAATAAGTCAAGCTGAACGAGTCCCAGGATAAACCCCTGCGGTACTCCACTTGTTACTGACTTCCAATTAGAGTATGACCTATTACACTCTCTGAGTCCGACCATACAACGAATTGTGTCCACCCATCGAAACTGTAAAGTACTAACTTGGATATAAAATATTATTGGAGACAGTGTCAAAAGCCTTCTTAAAGTTAAGTAGTGTCCACTACTCTGCCCACACGCACAGACCTGGCCATTTTATCATAGAAGGCAATCAGATTGGTTAGGCACTATTTTACCCTTAGTAAATCCACAGGGATTGTTCCCCATCACCACCTTCTCCCTTATATGCCCAGAAATGTGTTTCAAGTGGAACTGCTCGTCAGGACTGAAGTGAAGCTGACCATCCTGCAGTTCTCTGGGTTGACTTCCCCTCCCTCATTCTCTGCCCCCCAGATTAGTGTGACATTTGCCTTTCTTCACTTGTCAGGGACCACCCTCAATCTCCACAACCTTTCAAATATGAAAGAGAGTAACCTTGCAATGACTTTGACCAGTTCACTCAGCACTTGCAGATGCAGCAGTCCATCAGGTCCCATAATCTTGCACAGGTCAAGTTCTCAAGTTCTGACTCTGTCCTCATCCACTGCTGGTCTCTCTCCTCCCTGAAACTAACCACTAAGCACAAGCATCTGCAAGAGCTTGCTGGTGAAGAGGCCACATATGCAACAGTTTATCCTTCAGCCTCAATACATTTCATGTGTTTTCCTCTTGTAATGTAGTCAGGATCATTAAGTTCTGGGCAACCAGGAATATATTTTACCTATACAAACTATGTGGATCCTGCTAACTTTTTCTGTGCAAGTGGAATTTGTGAAAAAAGTAGTAGAGTACACTTCATGACAATATGTTGTTTCTATACAGAGTTCTGAAAACTAGGTACTCCAAATTCTATTAATTCCTAAACACTGCCACAACAGCACACGCACACAAACACTGGAATAAATGGAAAAGAAAAAAACCCTCCCTTATTGGTACTGTTTCCTGATGGGGGAATAATATGAGCAATTTAACACCAAATTAGCTACAAGGAGTATCTAGTAGTTAACTCCTTAGATAGCAAATGAGAGGACAGATGTAGCAATTATTCAGTAAAGTCATATTTAAATGGATCTGAAAAGCATTAGTGATGCCTAAACTGTTTTCCCCCTACTTTTGTGTAAATGCTATGTATAAAAATTTAGATTTATTAGTTGATTGAGATACACTATAAATCCTTACAGAAAGGAAGGACAGCATGACAAGGTTTTTATATCACCATGCACAAGAACAAACAGTATAGGCTGGCAACCTTTCTGTGACAGACATTACTCCTGCATATTTAGGAGCTAAGTCAGGAAGATTATCCTTTACTGTTCCAATGGCACATTAATCCAAATATTTCTACTCCTCATTGCTCAATGCTGGTTGGCATTTTTGCCTAGAATCTTGAATAGTATACAAATAAAGTGAAAAAACCTTCTTTTTATGCCACATTGTTAAATTTGATACTTCTAGACACTTTCTGCCACACTGTTTTATGTGATTTATTATGGTAGAGGAGAGAAATTCAGAGAGATGGAAAGAAATCGTAACAGTAAATTTGTGCTAAATCTATTGTTATCATACAAAGAACAGTTTTCCTAAGGAGATTGTCTATAGCCAGATAGCTTTAATCTAAAATTTAATATCAGCTTTTATGACTGAAAGAGAAAACTGAAATGAAACATGAGCATAAATGAAAGAAATTATACAAAAATTACTATAATTATGAACATCAAAGTTACTTATCAAAACTCCATCTTTATGCTAATTAGTTTCCCAACAGATTATTCTGAATAGGATGAAGCCATTTCAGTTATGAAAGAAAACTAGTGTTTTCCTGTTCCATGATAATTAGTCATTCATATTTAGATAGCCTTCATTCACTGCTGCACAGGTGCCTCAACCTTTGCCACATAATGTTGAGCTGTATTTAAAGAAGTAATTTTTGAATACTTCTAAAGGAATAATAAAAAAACTGTATTAACAGCTTAATCACCCAGCATCTCCCTAAACAAGAGATCTGTCATGTGAAATTCATCTTTTTTGTCAAAAGCATGCACAAAACAGTTCTGATGGACTAAAATATGACAGTGTTGTATCAGCAAGCCTGCTTCAGCAGCCCTGCTAATTTAACACTCTATTCAGCAGATATTCAATTTGCATGGCTGCTGGCCATGAAGTTTCTGTGAGCTTCTATGGGTTGACACCTGCAAAGCTTAATCCCGATTCAATAAACGTAAATTTCTGTCTTCCTCATTGCAGATCTGTTAACTGCTGACTATGGCTATGGCTTTCCAGCAAAAGCATGCTCTATTCACATGTCTATATATAGAAGTCAGCATTACATGTCCATCAGGCTTGCAAACTTATGTTTGGATAGACTATGACTGACGACACATGACTGTGAGGAAAGTCCATGAAGAATGATGGAAACACAGATGTGCTCAGAGACATCAATAGGAAAAAGGTTCCCTGATAGCATAGTCCCATCTCTCTGGAGTCTCTATTTTCTTTACAACTATAATACTAGAACCAGTACTAGAACCAGTTAAAGAAAAAGTCGCAATGCCTTGCTGAGCTACTATATGACTGCATAGGCAAAGTAATTCAGGTGAATAAACCACCCATGAGCCAGGATCTTCTAATGGAGAGCTACCACAATGATGGTACCATTGCGTCAATATAGTGCAGCTTACTCTCTCACTAATACTATTTGGTGCATCAGGATTGATTTAGTCTAGGCAGGAAGGTTATTTAAGATTTAGTGAAGGAAGAATGTCTCTAAACCACCAGTATGTCTGGTTTCATCAGCTCAGCCATGGAACATCTCAACATCTCAAACCTGAGAGATTTTAATCAGAATTATTTAAATAGTTTTCCATGGGAACATTGAACTGTGCTGTCATCAGCTCTGCAGTTCATAGAATAACAGTTTCAGTATTTTCACTAAGTAAACTAATTCAGGATTAAAATAGAATGAAATGAGCAGTGAGATAATATTCTGCTTTTTCTATTAGCTACCTAAATGAGTGTCAAAAAGCAACCATCAATGAAATATGCATCACCACTTATAGTAAAAACAAACAGGATTGGCTATATCACTTCATATATGATATGAACGAGTAGGTCAGGTAGATTTATAAAGCTATGGGAAGAGCCACAAGCCAGTATCCCCAGATCACATAGGCTGATCTGCTGTTGTGCTGACAGGTTTTTGTACTCCCAATTTAATGTTGCAGCTTCTTTGCAGTTTTAAGGTCATTTTTAAAGTCTTAAAATAATTGATCAAGTAAGAAAAGAAATATAATTGGTAGGTTGCTGGAATGGATAGAAAGATTTTTTTAACCCTTTATTTAATCTGGATTCTTGAATTCTTAGTCTTAGCTCCATTCATGAGTGTTTCCACAGTACAGTTGTTATAGTAGCAGAGCGAGACACTGAAATTAGCTTTAAAACAAGGTGATTTGAAAGACAGAAATGACATAGCCAGAAGAGCAGGGACTTTGGCAAGGACTAATTCACTACATAGAAATAATAAGTTGATCAATGCCACACACAACTTTGCAGCCCAAACTTTCACAAATGTCATAATGAAACGTCATTGTTGGTACCTACATTTCAGGTAACCCAAAAAGGTACTCATTAACTCAGAGAGGGCCTGACAAAAAAAAACAAACAAACAAACAAAAAAAAAACCCAAACAAACAAAAAAAACCACACAGCCTTAAAGCCACGATAACAAAGCACTGCATGAATGTGTCTAAACAAACAAACAGAACAGCTACATCCCCACAGAAGGTCAAATAAGATGCCTCAATAAGGAGCAGAGAATAATAAACTTGGAACCAGGTGAAAGATAACAGGACACTAAAACAGTCTTTGGAGTCACCTTCCCTTAAAAATCTCCTTTTCTTGGTGTTGGTTCCTAGTTCTACATAAAAATACTTTGTCCTTGTTAAGCATCTAGTCACATCAGTGGTCACACATTTACCAAGGCTTGAGCAACCTGCATCTAAAACCAAGTCATTTCTTAGGATAATAGTAGCTGAAATAAAAAGGGCCATATAGGAACAAAGAAATAATTGTGACAAAACAAGCAAATTTGCCTCCTCAGTGAGGAGCAACAAATAGGAAGTGCAAGGATAGACGGAAGGGTGACCAAACCAAGAACTAGAACAATTGAGGACCTGTGATAATATTTGTCCCTAAGATATCACCTATGAGGCTTTCTTAAGTCATAAGGAAAAGCAGTTACTTAATTCCTTTTTAAATTTGGCTTTCACCAGCTGAACATTCATCTTAAGTTTTGGAGTCGCTTCCTTTGCTAGTAAATATTAAAAGGGATAAAAGACTTATGTGTGGTTACTGAAGTAATACGCTCTGATGTCCTTATAAGGAAATAAGAAAAATTTTCAATATACTTATTTTTATTATGTGTCTAAACATAAGAATCATTTGCATTTGATTACATTTGACCTCTTTTATGCAAAAACGATCTTCACTTCCTCCTTGACCACCCCTGCAGTGTCACATATCTGGTTTCTTAAAGACTAACCAGAAAAACATAAGTGGTTATGCAAAGTCATAGACCAGGAATGTCAAACAGTGATTGTTCTCTAGAAGCTGTCTTTTGGCCAAGATATACTGACTTTGTCCAGTTGAAAGCTTTCATTGACTAGTTCACACCACGCCAAACTATTATTTGCAGGAATAATAGAAATAAAGGAATAACAGAATAAAGGAATTGAGGATGAGAACTGAGCTAGAGGAGACAAAGCGTATTATCACACAGGCACAGCTCGAGTGCAAAGTGTTGATAGAGCAGTGGGAACAGGACAAAAAAGGAAAAAAATCAGAAGGAAGAGAAGCAAAGGAAGTCTGAGCATCTCTGACATCTTAATGCTATCCTTTGACATGAACCACTGCTCACTAATTCCCATTGATTAATTTATACTGACTTCAGTGGGCTTGCATGCTAGATATTAACAGTGGTGGATTTAAAAAAGGATGGAAGAGGAAATGAAATAAAGTAGGGTGGGAGTTAAATAATGGATGGCGCATAAAGTACGGAGACACCAATCAAGTTTACAATAACAACATCAGGAGACTTCACTGGTTTACTGAACAATACAGATCTTAAACTACCCTAGGTGAATATTGATTTGAGACTTATTATATCAAATCACTAATGAACTAGAACTGAAAAGCTCTAATATCACCTCGTAGTAATTTCTAACAGTCTAAATTCCAATTCCTCAAAACCTCTCAATCTTCCTGTCTTTGTACAGCCTGCCTTTATTTCAAATCTCAACAAGAAAGATGAAAGAGCACTTGAGCTTCTTCTTATGCATACAAGACCTCTATCTTTGTGTCAGCAATTTGAGCAAATCTAATTTTGAAAACCACTCAAGCTATAGGCTTCATGAAAGACACCATTCCAAAACACAGCTATTCAGTTTTTTCAACCCTCAATATATTATGATGAACTTTGTTGCAAATAGTGCCATGGGCTATTTGTTAATGCAGGGGAAACCGTTCTTCCCCATAATGCAATGAAATATACCACTACTTGCACTTCAGTGAAAAATTCACAGCCATGCCTTCAGTTTTTTTTTTTTTTTTTTTTTTTTTAAACATGGGAAAGTGAACAGCTTGCTTATGATCCTTTCCTGACAGGTTTTTCCTTGTTAATTTGGCTTCATTTCACAAGTGTAGACTGCTTGTGCCAAGATTTTATACACTGCTTTTTCATTCTCTCTCCATTGCACCAATAAAAAGGTTTTTCATTTGAAAACTTATAATTTATTACCTTGTGTCACTTAAAGGAATAAATCTATCATGGAGTAAAGTGCAAGTCAATAAAGTAATGTATATACATCAAGCAAACTTTTTACCAGCTAAAGTACTATGCCAGATAATAGAATTCTTTGAAATACACTCTAAGGTAATACCCTTAACTGTAATTTTTGTAGTGAACCACTAAAAGTGTGCTTTTATGCTGTAATAAAGGTCAGTTTTTAAATACCCTAAGATTTCTTAGGCTCTTTTAACCTAAGCCCTATAGAATTACTCCTCTGAATTAAAATAGGAAGTATATTTTATCTATTTTATTCTTCTAAAATGAAAAAAGCAGCGCTCTACAGTTAGTAGAGCTTTCATAGAAAATCTCTAATGAAGTCCTGTAGCTCCAAATAGCCTCAGCCTTATTGAAATGGCATGGTTACATAAAAATTATTTGGAAGAAAGCAAAAGTGAAATAGATACTCACAGCTACTTCTGCAGCATATCCTCTTTTATTCAACTGGATGACCAAGTTAAGGCCAGACAGAGACGTGTTTGAGCCAGAGCCTTACATTAACAAAGTATTCCTTTGACTACCTAATGTAGTTGGCAGGAAGGTTTAACTGCATTTTTTCTTCAGATGACCTGCTGGGAAATTAAAAAGCCCAGACAGCAAAGGGATCCATTTGGTGGACTTTGCTCTCAGTGTTTGGGATGAACAGCTGGCTAGACAGCCTTTCAGCTGGCGTCTGTCAAAAGTTTTGATGGGACAAGCAAGTTGTCCACAGGAACGTAGTGCTATCTGTAGTACGCATAAGTGTATTATAGATGTATAATGTATATAGATGTGTAAAGGTGGGCATAAGTGTACTAGGCAGATAATATATAAAAATACATCTTTAAAAATGTATTTATTATGATCAGGCAGATTCACCTCAATTTATTTCCATTAGCATGCAGTCATCTACAGTTTTTTTTTCATATAGAACCTGTTAGAGTGTTCTTTAAAATAGTACATAGGAATAGTTTGTAAGACTTGTGTATGGCAAATAGCTTCTCTCAAAAAGGCCTTATGTTCATGCCACACCACACTGCTTTCAGGCTTCTGTGTGCATTTTGAGTAACTTTTATATCAAATTTGCTCAATTCACATGCAAAATGGTGTTTTTTTTGGATTTTATTACTACCAGCTCTGTCAAAGAATCCTCAAATCTGAAAGTCAAGCTTTCCTGCCCCCCCTCCCCCCAGCTCATGCATTTTTCCAGTAGCAATGAGGTCTCTGATGGAGTAATTCACCCATGCTTCAATTAGTACAAGTCTCATCGCTGATACTGGCTTCAGCTAGGGCAATTCTACAGAAGGTGTGAGAGAAACAAGATTACAGGTATAAAGCCAAAGATGTTATGACAATGGATTTTCACAGCTGCAGCATGCCAAAATCAGAACAAACTTCAAAATTCTGGATTTTGCATTTAAGAGTTGTGCAGAGTCCTGCACCTAGGGAGGAATGAGCCAGTGCATCAATACAAGCTGGGGGCTGATCTGCTGTAGAAGCAGCTCTTTGGAGAAGGACCTGAGAGTCCTGGTGGAGAAGTTGACCCTGAGCCAGCAATGTGCTCTTGTGGCCAAGAAGGCCAATGATATCCTGGGCTGCATGAGGAAGAGTATTGCCAGCAGGTCAAGGAAGGTGACCCTCCCCCTCTACTCAGCCCTGGTGAGGTGACACCTGGAGTGTTGCATCCAGTTCTGGGATCCCCTGTACAAGAGAGACATGGAGCTACTGGAACAAGTCCAGCAGAGGGCTACTAAGATGATTAAGGGACTGGAGCATCTCTCATATGAGGAAAGTCTGCGAGAGCTGGGACTCTTCAGCCTGGAGAAGAGAAGGCTGAGGGGGGATCTTATCAATGTGTATAAGTATCTGAAGGGAGGGTGTAGAGTGGATGGGGCCAGACTCTTTTCAGTGGTGCCCAGTGATAGGAAGAGAGGCAACTGGCACAAACTGAAACAGAGTCTGAACAGAAAAACTTCTTTACTGTGAGAATAACATAGCACTAGAACAGGTTAACCTGAGAGGTTGCGGAGTCTCTATCCTTGGAGGTATTCAAAAACCATCTCGACAGGATCCTGGGAAACATGCTTTAGGTGAGCCTGCTTGAGCAGGGGGGTTGAACTGGATGATCTCCAGATGTCCCTTCCAACCTCAAACATTCTGTGAAGAAACTAGGAACTCTGAAAATCAGATGTATAAACCCCTCCTTTTGGATTGGTAGAAAGATAAAAAACTCACAAATCCTACAATACTGTCTTCCTTTAGAGGTGCAACAGATGCATTTAGATAAAGGAAAAATAGAAGCCTTTTTCACCTAAACACTTTTCTGACAAACTCTTAGTAACTCTTTGTGTAGTTCTACAGTAATCTATGCATGTTCATCAGCTTTTTACCACAGCATTTAAGATGCAGCTATTTTTAATATAAAACAGTTTATATTGTTACCATTTATATTCCTTCTAAACTTTCCAGTCTTTTTAGACTGTTTATTTGTCCAAATGATATGCTGCACAAGGTCCATAAGTACAATATGCAATTCTTCATAAAAAGTGTTTTTTTCATCTCACTGGTTAGCATTATTGAAAGAGCTGAGGTAGGCAAGTAACTACAAATATATGAATACTGAGCAGCTAACTTATGAATACTATAAATATTGAGATTTTTCAATATTGAGGACAATGGAAAAATTGAATTGTTTTTCCACCTTATCTGTCAGCTGAAGACATTGTCAAGACATCCAAGTGCCTGATGATGTCCCACTGACAGGCAGATCAGAAGACTAATTACCAGCCAACTCAAATGGAAGAAGGAAAAAGATACTTTCCTCTTTCAGACAGGAAAAAGGAGGGCGATTAATTTGCAGATGAAGTTTACAAAAAGACTGCATTCTGCTCTAACGCCCTGCCTCAACTGAGATGGTTAAGCATACAATGCATTGGCAAAGACAGCAGACATGAATTGCTGATGATTAAAGAAAAACCTCAGAATCTCTGTACAAGCTAAGATGCTCATCAGCTGTTCATTGCAATGATTAGCACACAGCATTACTGTTTATGTAGCCAAGTTGTCCCAAAGCTCCAACCATTCTTGTGGCCACACACTTGTGTGGGATCTAGGAGGAAATCATTCCTGCCTCAGAGAAAAACACTTTAAAAAGAAAACATATAGATAGATATCCAAGATAAGCAGCGTAAGATAAGTATTACTACCCTTACTTTACTGATTGGGATCTGAAGTACTTATAGATAAATTCTAGGATGCTGGAAAACTAGAAATGAAGTCTCTCTCAAACGCAGCTTTGGTGACAAAAGTATCCTCTTTCTCATCAGTTTCAGTTAATTATTGTTAGAACAAGACTGACAACTGAAAACAATGACAGCTGTACCTGTTCTTCTTCTGAATGTTAAGATTTTGTTATTACACTGGATACCTTGTACTAAGTGTCCAGTTGGCCGATTATACATTTCAAATAATTTGATACAGTATGAACTGTCTTTTTAAGCTTTCGGTGTAGAATAAGGGATGTCCAGTTACTAAGGCTAGGCTTTGAGCAGATATGAGAATAAAATTTATTCAATATTACTGTCTTATTATGGTTGCATGCACTGTCTCAAAACTTGCATCAGATAACACCAATTTACAGATAAATAGTAGACCAGAAGACTCAGGGAAATAGCATTCCTTAGCAGATATAAGACGCTCACATTTTGAACTAGACATACAGATGTTTGACAAAATATTTGACACCCAATCTTGATCTGTTTCCCTGGATTGACTTTAAATGTAGGTAATGCTGCACTTCAAACTAGCATTGTGCAATTGAACTTCAGAAAAGTAAATATGCAGAGATAAGGAAGTGAGTAAAGGAGGAGTGGAGAAGGCAATAGAGAGAAACTGAGACAGAGAGGATAACTGAAACAAGAACTGATTAGGGACAGCTTGCCAGTAATTATGGTGGCATGAAATGAAATACCATCTTTGAACATTATCTCTAGGCAAATTTAAAACAAGAAAGAGAACAGAAAGAAATCGGATCTCTCTCCTAAGCACAAAATAGTTGTATATCGGATCTTTGGGACCAGTACTCTGGTTCTAAACACCAGAGTAGAAGTACCATGCAGTTCCAGGGCATATCTGGAGGGAAAACAAAGGAGAGTTTGACCCAGCATCAGTAATAGGATGTTCTGCCCTGCAGAACCACTGGCAAGAGTCAAAAATAGTTGCTCTTTCCCAGGAGGAAAAAGTTCAGTTGTTTTGGTGTTCTTAGAAGATGGTTCCACTGCAATTTTCAGTTTCGGGTTAACTGCTTTGCTTTTATTTATGAACCAGAATTAAGGTGTATTGATCAGATTTAAAATTAAAACAAACCTCCTGTATTTGATGCACCCACATTTATAGCTTCAAACTACTATGATCTTTCTTGAATCTTCTCATTCACATTTCATTTCAGGAGTTCCAATTGTGGAAAAATTAGGCTATACCTCCCAAAGGAAGATTCTGTTTTCTGATCAACTGTATTACAAATTGTAAAAATTAAATCTACAGCATGCAGAAGAGTCTGTATTCTACAAGAGTACCTTCCCTAACTCCAAGTACTTATTCTGACCACTTAGTTCACCTTTGTTCTCTTCCTCTATTTCATGAGGATGACGTGAATGAGGATTATTATATTAGCTGTCATGCCATGAATGCTACTCCAGACTTTCAGCATAATTCTCTTCCTCCTTAGGGAACTGGTATTTTTATTCACAGCACAAGAAAATGAAGTTTGCAGACAATATTTTTCCCCATTTCTGTTTCTTTATTTGGTGTTTTGATGCACATAAATTGATTAGATAGACTAGACAGTAGTAGTATAATCCTGTTCTGAGCCTAGCAGAATTAATTACTGTTCACATAACACTATTCAGGAAATGTTTTTAAAAAGCAGAATACTCATTATGGTATAATTTTCAAGGATGCCATCCACATGGTATAATTCTCAACTGTTAAGAGGACTGATTCTTGCATATTGCAAAAGAACAAGATTGTTAGCAAATGAGGATTTCTCCAATAATGCCAGTTGGTGCAGTGTGCGATCCTGTGTCCTAGTTCTCACAACATAGTTCTTCCCTCTCCCTATTAGATCAGATTTCACTTGCCCCGTTTGCAAGTACCATAGTGTTCTGCCAATGAATGCAGATGAGGTCAAATGGATCTACAGAATGGATCTGAGCCCACTGATATTAATAATTACATTTCCACTGACTCTGAAAGACTGTGTCTCGTCTTCAGCATACCCCTTTGCACAAGGCTCATGACAGTTCTGTTCCCTTGCCTCAAATAATCGGGGTGGGTGGGGCAAAAAAAGCACATGAAACTATATTTGTCTAAGGAAGTGTCTTTAGTAGATCTTGTTTTCTGTTTAATAAGGAATTCTCAGTATCAATAGCAAAGTAACTCTATAGGCACACTTCCAGACTGCAGAATTGAGGGTTCCTGTTCAACATCTTCAGCTCACTTTTAATAGTGCACTTTCACTTGCTGTATCCCTCAACTAAAGAGGAAAATCTCAGATATGGTCAATGCACAAATAGTTTCTATGAAAAACTTACTAGCACACACAGAGTTATGATGGCTACATGTGTTGCCTAGATCAGCGCAAAAGGGTTTTCAGTGACTAAACCCTCTTTAAGCCCTAGAAGTTAGCTAGTGATGACTCACATCCTTTCTATCACAACAGCCTCACCTGTTTAAGACTGAGCTCATCAAGATTATCAGTGAGTCAAAGGATAGGATTACTTCTACAGGAGTTTAAAGAAATTCTGACCTTGGCATCCAAGGCATTCTTAAGGATGATTTATCTCCTACATCAGATGAATTCAATGAACTAGGAGAACCCTTTCAGTCCTGTGCGGTTACAGAGGTATCCTTACACAGATCTTCTCATTGTCTTTGTAATTTTTTTTCCTCCTTTAGAACAAGCATCTGAAGCTCATATAAAGGTGACATTTGGAGAAAGATACACAGTCATCTTGTTGGTCACAAATACAGACAAAAAAGGCATTAAAGAGAATCAACATTTATATTCCTTCACCACTTTTGTTTACCACCTTGAACCTGTAGCAATACAGCTCAAAGCACACCAATTACACAGGTGAAGCTACATAGTCCTTAAAGGTGGAAGCATATTAACAGCATTGGAAGACACAGGGTATATGAATCACTATTAAAGAGAAATGGTTGCAACATTAGTGGCATATTGCTAAATGTTAGGATATGTTCAGAGGCTATTAAGCTGATGCTGTATCATATTGAACAAAGTAAACTTAGCCAGTGATGACTCTCATCCTTTCCATCACAACTTAATAAATGGATACAGAAATTATATTGATTTTCATGGATATGCAAGTAGACCTGGAATCTGAAAATTCAATGAAATAGAAATTATGGAATATGGAGCACATGCAATGATCTCGCGATAGGGTGCAAAGTCCATTACTTACAGAAAGCATGCTAAACCTTTTTTACATGCTATTGCCATGCTTTTTTCCTCTCTCTCTCTTTTTGGAGAAATATGGGTTGGCATCCTCCTACTTGTGCCATTAGAATTCTTTGAAGACTTGACTCTGAGCATAGAGAGTTCTAATTTGGAAGATATAATTTGTCAAAAAGTGAAAAGTGTGAAAGTAGTAATGGGAAGAAGGCAATTTCAGCCAAAACAAAAGAATGAAAAAAATACAAGAAAAACTAAGTATTTCCTGTTTTTAAGTGAGATTTTGTATACTAAGATTTGTTTCTGTAAAATAATAATAAAAAAAATTAAGAAAGCAAGAGTCAAACCTCTGGAACTTGTTACAAAATTTTTTTAAAAAAAAGGCAAAAAGTGAGAAATTTTTAAAGTTATTTTGACCAGTTTTTCTCATTAACATAATATTGTATTAATGAAGGTTGAAAGATGTAAGCAGATCATCTTGGTTATTCATCTATACGTCAAAGCCAGATCAAAAACTATATAAGTGTATAGGCTATTTAGAGGTCAAGATGATGCAAAACTGACTTCAGTCTCCTTATTTCCTGAACTCTGCAGACTGGTTTGAGAGGTCACTGAAGAGCTTTTTAGTCTTTTAACAGAATTCATTTTCCTAAGCTCCATGTTGCTCGTTTCAGTCTTTTTTAGTTCTTCCCTCTTCACGCTCCCAGAAGGTGGCAGTATAAGCCTCTTTAGGAAATACTAATAGAGTAACATTTTTCTGATCTCTAAATCAGATCAGACACAATCCTTTCCTGAGCTAATTCAGTAGCACAACATACTAACCAGTTCTGCCAACTAAGGCAGCTACTTCTAGTACTGTTCCATTGCAGTCACTTGGTGGCAATCCCTTAGTCCATCTCACTAGGAAATGTTCTCAGCTTTTCCACATTAGGCAGCTGAAAGAGCCACACAGTAAGGAGCTCTGCACTTTTCTTCACTTTCATCACTTTTGCTCCCTGCTCACAGAACAGAAATATACACCTTGTATATGCCAAAGTGACCTTCTACTTCCATTAAAGGCTAAATAACCTTGCATTTTCCACACTTTTTATAAAGAAAGAGCATGCTAATAACTGAATCTTTCTATTGATAAGAGAGGACCACAGGAAGAGAACTGCATGCAACAAACACTGGCAGAATGGAAGTCATGTCAATGAAGAAGAGTAAAACAATGATAAAGCAGTAGCCAAATGACTTCAACTGATGAGAGATTATGATGTGTTAAAGTAGACTCATCTTCATGAGTGGGAAAGTAAGTCCTAACATGAAAAATGCTAAATAGTTTAACAGGATGCATGCAGGAGTCAAGAAATCCCTTGATAAAACTAGATGGCTCTGTTGAGAGTGCAAGAGCTCATGTTCAACATCAATGAAAGATGAAGAACGGACTGGTCTCATCTAAAAAATTATGAAGGAGAAAAAGGAGAATCTAAGATAAGGAGATGAAAATGGTCTGATATTCATATTTTTGGAGGAAATCATAAGAGACAGGAATTGGAAAGTAATAGCTACACAAGTACAAGTACAAAGGTTTCTCTGCCACCATTCCCCACCCCCAAACGTACACACTTATTTTTACATTATTTATTTGATTGGTTAGGTGAGTGCTAAGTTATTAGTTTCCTGAACTTGGAGAAAAAAAAAAAGAAGAAAAAAAAGAAATCCTTAGAAGAGATAACTACCCACAATTAACCTTTTGGCTAAAGCTGAGTTAGCAAGATACTGCAGCCTAATATTCCTGACTGTACCAACTATGTCTCAAATTCTCCTTAGATTTCAACAAGGATGGATACATGGCCCAAATGAAATGTGTTTTTTTTCCCTCTCTTTCCAGAAGCAACTAAATAGAATACAAGGACTTTTTGCTTTGAGTCAGAGCACTCATGCTTACAGCACTTTATTACTTTATAGCTATCATTACTCCACCTGGATGGCAGAGAATATCACACTAAAATGGTTTTCCTAGTTTGCTTGACTCATTTAGGAATTTTGTGAAACAAAGTACCAAAAAAAAAAGTTTTTCTACTATTGAAGCATATCATAATATTATCAACAACTCCAAAAGAGATTTTTGTCCTTAATGTGATCTTCCAAAGATGAAGAAGAAGGTTTTCTGTTCCTGTTCTTAAGTAATCCCTGCTCACATAAGCAGTTCTATTAAAGTCTGAGGCTTTGGAAATTGCTAAACTGTATGAGGGTAATAGACTCCTGATTCTATATTCACTTTTAGACCCAATTTTGTTCTATTTTTATGCAATTCTTTTTCTTTAACTGAGCTATGAGAAGTAGCTACCATTTTAGTGTTACTTAAGTCGCATTTTCCCCACTATAGTGCTTGGTAGCAGGATTTGGGGAAAGAGGAGAACAGAGACACTTTCACAGACTAATTAAGTGTCCTCCACAGGGAAGATGATACCAAAAGGTAAGGAGCAATCCTTAATTACCTGACTTGTGGACTAGCCACATGATGGAAGCTTCTCCAGTGAGAAAAGTGGAACTCTGCATCCCACTACATATCTTGTCTAATATCAGACTTGTTCTACTACCCAGTTACAAAACTATAAGGCCAGAGTTTACAGGAACCTATATACCGGGGGGGGGGGGGGGGGGGGGGAGAAGACTTCAGAAGAAATAAACATTCAAAGCAATTTTTTGCAGTGTCTTTCCTATAAGAGGACATAAAACATTCTTCATCCCACCCCTTGTGGATGCAGCCTGTCATTTGGAACTCAACCCTAGTTAGCTGAAGGCGTTCCAAATTTGGAAATTCATGAAACAATGGGTGAACTCATGCAATGTGGAATTTGACAAAAATCATTTTAACAAGAAGGTATCCCTAAGGTATTCCATATATTTAAAGTTAGAATATATATTGCATAATCTTACTACAGAATGCTTTCATTATAGCAAGTGTAACTGGCATTCTTGGCACGTCAGTTTTTGCTTTCGCTTTATTTTAGCAAATACAACCCCCCCAAATGTTGACTTTTGAAGTGGTATCCTGAGTAATACATCCTCTTGCAATAAAAGTAATCTTTGATTCTGTTCCTAAAGATTATTTGGCATGTCTACTTTCTTGCTGCAAATCTACATAGTTCTTTTCAGACTTTTAGTAACTTAACTTTTCTTCTAGGAATTTTTATTCCTCTGGAAAAAACACTCATGCTGAAGATGTCAGCAACCCTTCCTCCTTGAAAGAGTCCTTCTGCCTCTAAAAAAACCCAGAAGCTTTAATTTAACAATATAGAGTCTCATGAGATTATTCAGTTTTCTCCTTAAAGCAGGAGTAAAAATCTATGATTACACTTTCTAGAGGATGATTTCATATTTTATGCAAGTTATCCATCAAATAAGCTGCTGCAGAGTCTTTCGTGGGAGATTTGCCCCCTTCCTTCCCCCCTCCACTCCTCTTTTCTTTTTTCTTTTTTTTAAATAGTTCACTGCGGGAAGTTGTAGGGAAAGGGGAATGAAGGAAGAGGAAGAAAGCAAAACTATTTAAAAGTCATTAACACGTTCAGCTGAGATTACTTGCCAAAGCTCAGTTTTATCATGGAAGTTTCACAGCATCACTCACAAGGCACACCTTTATAACGCAAAGACAATCTTTCCACATGACAGAAGAACGAGAGCCAAGCCTTCAGAATTCCTGGCATCCCCAACTTTGAATCCCTCTCCAGGGATGAAAGAACAGTGGTTATAACCAACACTCCTGCTTCTGCCAGGTAGGATCACAAATAGCTTTGCTAGCAAAAAGAGATACCAGTGTGTGTCCTAAAGAAAATCAGTTCTATTTTTTGCTGAATCAGCCACCTCACCTCTACAAAATCTGCCCCAGACACTGATTAGCAAAACCGTTGAGAACCGCACCAGAATTGATCCTGACTCTCCATGAATTAGAATCACAAGACATTGAGGAGCCACTGACACCTTCCTACTGAAGGTTGTAAGACCATAGTGGTTTTCCACATTGGAGAAGTATCTGTGATCAAGTTATTCCTGATTAGAGAAGTAGTCCCCTAAGGTGTGGGTAGGCTTAATAAACATAGTATCTGGAAAATACCACCACCTACAGTTCAAAAGAGCAAACCCAAGTTCACTATTTTACTGTTACATGTTAGGTTAGAATAACAATTTGACATTTGGTTTAGCCTATTCTGGAGCTTTAGCATGCCAAACCATTCAGTTTCAGAAAGAGGACTACATCATGTTGATGAGCCACGTTGTCTAGTCTTTGAAATGAAATACTAAGAGACCAGCAAACAAAACAGGCAATACCATATGCATAGCAATACAGTATACCAATGGAAAGAGATCTTATTGTGTACTTTTCTTAACTCGAACACCAAAGGTTAGGTGTGTTTGAACCAGAAGTGTGTGCTTTTGCAGGTGTTGTCTTGTTTGTGACTAGCTACCAGTTGAATCTAAGTTTTCCCCCACCCCCAGTCTCAGCCCCAGCCCCCTTTCTCAAGCTGCAGGTATGCAAGCAATCCATCTTTATTACAAAAACCTTTTTAATTTTAAGCTTTAACTATATACAGAGCACAAGCATACACAAGTTTGAAAGACTGGCTGCCCAGCCAGCAAAAGGCTGGAATCCAGTTGTCCTGGACAGCAGCTGAAACAGAGGGTAGGCCAGAAACCTTGAGCTTTACATGAGTGCCACTGGTCATGGTCACCTGGAGACCACTTGCCACCTTTTTGCTTGCAGCAAAAGGTGGGACCCAACTTTCAGGAACCACCCCGCCCCCCCCTTTTCTTTTTTGGAGACTTTTAGGTTAGAACAAAGCCAGCACAGCAAAGGTCTATTTTCTGCGGGAAGTGTGTGTGGGCAGGTTGGGGGAATGAAGAGGAAGACAGGATGAGGATATCAGCACCCATTTTATAATCTTCAGTATTGAAGCCTGAGAATTAGGATGATGAGAGACTTCTCATACAGAGAATACAAACATCAAAGATGTGAAACCCTTAGTCTTTATCCTTCGCTTTCCTGGGGCTCCTGCCTGTTGTTAGGTTACAGCCTCCCATCTGCAGAGGTTGAGATCTTGGCATCTCTTTTCTCAAGGCTGGGCCAGAGAAGTCATACTCCAGAGTATCATCCAGGTTATCCTCTCCCAGGCGCAAGTGAAACTCTTTCTTAGTGGAAACCTGGACACAGTGATAAAAACTGATCAGATCCAGTGCCTGCACAGGAGAATGTCCTGAGCTAGGGGGAAATGTGAAAGTTTCAGATTATAAACCTGCATAAGCCCAAAGAATTGCAGGTCAGAGATTTAGGGAGCTCTTACTTCAGTTTCTGCCCTAAGGAGACAGGTCTTGCCAACCTGGAAGTTCAATCAAGGCTGGAAAATACTCACTACACACTACTAATGTAAGCTAACCTACTTGTGTCAAGCCTTTTTTTCGAAGGAACTTTCAAGGGACCCTTGAAGAGTATTAGTTTTCTTCTACTCTAGGAACCAAATTTCTATTTTGAGTTTTTTCAAGCAATATTGTCATTGTGGGCAAGAACATTGGGATCAGAAGGGCAGCAAGAAAAACCTAAGAGATCAGCTGTTTAAAGCAGAGTACAACTGCCTCTGGAGCAATACAGAGCAGCCTGTGCTCACATATATTTCTGATATCCCTTCCCCTTTGCTCTTGCACTTTTGCTTCTGTTGATCTTAACACCCAATTGACATACAGTCCATGCAATTCAACAAGCAGAGATGCAAGAAATTGTCTCTGCACACAGTACCCATACCTTTCACTTTTAGTACATCCAGCTTGACTCTAAGCATAATTTAGCCTGCTCAGACACAGCATGCAACATCTCCTCTTTCACTCTTTATGTCATAGAGAAAAGTATCAGGTAGGCTGCCTCAGTAATATGGGCTGACCTATCCAAGTCAGGAGGAAGAGACTCAAACAGCTGCTTATGCAAGGAAGACTTAGGATTGCAACTTGCCAGCATCAACATTGCCCCCTTCTCCTCCCATTTTGCTTGGAAGAGGCAGAAGCAGGTGCATTATAAACTTCACCAAGTTCACAACTTTGTATTATAAGAGTTCTAATCAAATTACATAATTTGTCATCAAGGACACATTAAGAAACAGAACTAGCCTATGAAATATAGGGGCTTTTCCCTTCCACTCAAATGTAGGGTTGCAATAGAGTCACTTAGGTCATTAAAACAGAGAAAGAGGAGACAATGAATGACAGGCAGGACTTCTTATTCTGCTTATGAAACACTAAACCCTTACAGAGAAGGAGGGAGAGAGAAAACATCCCCACCAGTCAGAGCTGCCTGGGCTCTCACCTCTTCATCTGAAGTGTCTGAATTCCATGTCTCAGCATTAGGAGGCAGCAGATCCTGAGAAGAAAAATAGTTTTATTAGTGAACTGGGAGCACCAGTGAACAGAGAGAGTTCTGCACATGGCAGTATCACTGATGCTCAAAGGAGAGCATGACTAAGCAGCACTGCTGTGCTGCTTTTGCAGCATTACAAGGCTTATAGAGCATGATTCAAATTTATCAGGAGTAAGAATGAGCTGCAGGCCTTAATAGCAGTAGAGCTCCAGAAAAAACAAAGGAGGCATAATAACACTGAAGTACCCTTACAATAATGGTCATACAGTTATCACACTTAAGACAACAGGATAGACATTAAAGAAACAGATAAGAAATACAACTACAAAAAAGTACATAAAAGCAACTATCTACATACCCTGACAAATAACTGCAATACTCACCTGAGTCATTCTTTTGTCCCTAACAGCCTCAGTAAAACTCTTCGGTTGTTAGGTACAAATACCTCTAACCAGAAGAAGAAACAGCAAAGCACAACCAACCAGCTCAGCCTCCACAAGCAAAATAAGGGAAGACAGCAAACATGCATTAATTGCTGAGCAGGCCTACTTGTCATCAACCCTTATTGGTTGCCAGACCTTCTTCTAATCATGTCTTCTTTTCAGAAGCCTGAAAGCAGCTGAAAGGGGAGAATGGGTGTGTTGACCTAACAGTCATGCTTTAAAAACAGACAGCTGTGGGGGAAAAATAACACTATAAACTGAAGAAGTACAAGATAAAAATCTATGCTCTCTCTTGCATGGTTACTCATTCACAAAAGCACCTGATCAACTCTCGCAGCAAATCTGTCCTGCTCAACTGTTCTTACAACATTACTTAAGAGGAAGCACTAAAAACAAAGTCTGAAAATTTGATGAGTTAATCTTGTAACATACCTAAACTACCTTACTCTCCAGGAACTCTACAGAAAATTCTAAACCATAATGTTTTTAATAAAATATATGAGCATAAAGTGAAATTACACAATCACAAATGTAACAATGAAAATGAAATGTTTATACTCTCAT
Source organism: Dromaius novaehollandiae (assembly GCF_036370855.1). Taxonomy (NCBI): domain Eukaryota; kingdom Metazoa; phylum Chordata; class Aves; order Casuariiformes; family Dromaiidae; genus Dromaius; species Dromaius novaehollandiae. Next base: position 110,896,060 of record NC_088098.1, read on the forward strand.
GCTGAATGCAATAGCAAGGCTCAGATAAATATTGCTTATATCTGTAATACGCAGAAACCCTAGAGTCCAAATGAGGTCCTATCATGGTGTCTGATACACAGGGAAACCAGGCTAAAACAGTGGAATAGTATTAACCTTAACACCTCTGTTCTCCTGAATTTTTGCTATGTGATATTTGATGAACACCAATAATCGGGATTAAGTTCTCATCCAAGTAAATCAAGTAGAGGTATATTCTTTTACTCACCCAAGGATATGTAAATTCATCTCCTTCTGGTATCAGCCACCAGGACTTTGAAGCTGGGCATATGACTTGGAGAATACTTCTGCGCACTTGCTACTTGCTCTGAGAGGATAGGGAAAGAAGAGTCACTAGAAATTTGACCCAACTGTGAATTCAGATGAAGCATTATTTTTACCCAGAAAGATGAATTTTCTAACAAAAGCTGTTTTCAATTAACTCCTCACCTTGAACACAGTTTCGTTAGAAAAGTTCTGAAGTTGTCATAATGTCCATCCTGGCAATTTGAGGCAGGACTTGCTATCTCAGTCTAGGACAGAACTGCTGCTCACTTAGGGTTAACATTTTGCATCTGGTTTGAGAAATAGGCTTAATTAACATTTGCAGAGTTTCATTCTACCAAATAGTCTGAACTAAAACCAAGAAAAATGAATAAATTAGGTTTGTAGCCATGATGATTTTGCTGAAGAACTAGTTTTTAACAGAATTTTAAGGGAGAAAAAAAGCTTGCTCCTTAACTAAATACGAGGTATCGCAGTTTAAGAATGCTTAAAAATTCCATGAATTTACTATGTTTGTAGTAATATGCAAAAAATGTCCTGTGGCCTTTAAGGGACCCTGTTTATCTAAAAGGTTTTATTCATTTTTTTAAAGCTACCTCTGCTATATGTTATACCTAAATGGGTTATAATCGAAGGAAATTAAATTACTTTGGTCCTCCTTGGCAGGACTTTCTGTAACTGTGAGTCGTATTGCATTCCACATACAGCCACAACGGTATTTTGCACTGTGCAATGCAGCACTCTGCAGAAATACCTGAGTTAGCGCCGAATGAGTTGGCTTCAAGGCTGGATGGATTAACATGGGAACAATGCCATTTGAACTGGGCTACGGGGGTGTCAGCATCCATGTGTGGCTCGCTGGTCCCAGGCTACAAAGACTGCTAAGTCAGAGGTAGCTTTGGTACACTGTCATGTTTTAGATATCTGAACTGCAAACAATGATACATTTTCTTTCCTCTCCTCTCTTCTCCTCCTCCTTTTTTCTTTTGGGCTGCATTAACTGCAAGTGTGGATGTTACCTTGCATTCTCCTGGGGGAGGGAGGAGGGGAAGAAAACTTAAAATTTCTCTATTCCCTTCCCCCCTTAGTAAATCCTGTCTCTTATCAAATGTTTTTAGGATCTGTACTGAATTCTTTTCCATAAGTACAAGAAAAAAAAGCATAAAAATTATAATACCATTAAAATACCAAGAAAATTGGCAGGAGAAGCTAAGTAGCTTAAACCATTTTTGGAAGACAATGAGATATCAGACTGATAGACTGTACTAATGTTATTTAATAAATTACCTGTGTGTGATAGCTTGTTGTAAACAAGCAAAACTATTTTCTCCTCCTACTGTACACTGAGGCAGCTAGATGAGTGGGGAAGCTAATAAGAAAATGAAAATAATCTTTGATGACAAATTAACTGAGCATACAGGTGTCACTGATATTTTAAACAATACTTCATGAAAACAAAGTATAAAAAACTACTACTTTGGTGAATGGTAAAACAGAGGAATTCAAAAGAAGCTGCAAAGGTTGACTGACTGTTATAACTTCCTTTTTTTCCCTTTTAAGCCTGTTTGAAAATTGATTACTGATACTAAATGGTACCCTTCTTTTAAGATTGGCCAAATCTGGTCTTTAAGTGTTAAAAAGCAATAGAGAGACACACATTGGCATTGCAAGATCATGTTAATTCACAAATTCACAGGCTGAATGCCATTAGATCATCCAATGATTTACACATCTAGTGAAACAAAAGTGTACAATGTTACCCATTTTCTCCTGTGATTAGGCAAACAATTTGTGTTAGACTAAAACTCATAGAAAGGTACTTAGCCCTGATTTGAAGATAGCAATACTTTGACAACATAATGTTCAGCTAAACTACCCTCTTTCCGATTTTGTTTTTTCCATATTAGGAAACAAAACCTGCTATGTGGCAAAATAATGCTGCCAATGAAAAGGTAGTCCATCTTTCAGAGAGATGTTTCATGGACATAAAAGGTATTAGGATTTTGCAGCAATCATTATAAACTTGAGATAGTTGGAATACCCTAACTTTTAAGGGACTAGAGTTATAGATGTTCTAAGTATCAGAACCTTAAAATACATGTTGTCAGGGTTTGAGCTGTAATACAATTTATCAGATTTTATTAAAATTCCAGGCTGCTCAGTCACTTGACAATGCCATTGTATGTTATGCACAATCCTGAAATGAGATATATACTAAGGAGAAAAGCAGGATACCAACACAGAGCAAATGTATCATAAAGGCCATAAGTGTGGTCCCTGAGGTAGGCAACCAACTGCTCCTCTGTAGAGGCTTTTTAGTAGGCCCAGATAAACAATTACAAATTATGCAGTTGCCAGGTCTGGGAAGCAATTATTTTTAACTGAAAACACTATTCCTGAAAAAAAGAAATATACTTTGACTATGAAAGGGACCAGGGAAGGTAGACAGAAGAATAAGTAGCTTCTTACCTGGTGTGAACTGCCATTAATAAGGAAAATTCCTCTGAAGCACTACCACAGTGCCCTGTTTTCTTTCAGCAGGCCCACAGGAACAAGTAGCTGTAAGATGAAGAAGAGCTTGAAAAGTATGGCAAGGCTGTTTGGTTTTAAAACACTGCTGGTCATACTCTTTTTTTTTTTTTTCCAAGAGACTTGTGTGATGATAAGTGCACCAAAGATCACCACAATGCCAGGAACAGTCAGCATATATACAATTTTGCCTAATAAACTAGCATAAAGCATGTCAAAAAAGTGCTGGATAATTCACTGAGGACAGAATTTGTTTTATGTTTCCCTCTGCATGCTGTTAATTCCATTGGAAAAGAGACGGTGTTGTGGCTGCCCGGATAGCTTCTTTAGCTGTGCAAATATAGGACAGATATAATTTCAGTTCAACAAACTGCACCTTTATGAAATGATAAGATAACTAAGTCTTGCAAATGCATAAGAAAAAGTAGGAAGATCTTTTTGGTATTTGTGGCAGGTATTCAAGATAAGATTCCCACCAATCTGGGGATTTCATCCCTTACTATATTTACTAGGCATTCCTGAAAGAGTAGGAGATTATTGCACTCTGGAAAACTTGAAACATCTTTGTAATTTTCCCCATCTCCTTTGGACATAACTTACGACCCTGGATAATTTAGTGAGACTTGAACTCCCTCATATTTACGGCACTGGAGTAAGTTACAAACATACAGAGCTATAAGGCTTTGGTTATGATACATTTTTCAAAATCCTCAGTGTATCTGTCATACTTTTTTGGTTATCCTTTCCTCCTCCTGCAATACCATCAGCCTCACATGAAGAAAAGGTTGAATTTCAGATATCAAGGAGAGTTCAGATAAATTCTCCATTTTATTACCTGTGTATGACCAGTTTTAGATCAGTGCTTAACTTACCTATAGATATAGATCTGGGGAAAAAAGAAAAAGAGAGAGAGAGAGAGAGAGAGAGAGAGAGAGAGAGAGAGAGATTGGCCTGGAAGCCTTAAAGTAATGGGAAAAGTCTCTATCAGTCCAACAAATAAATAACTGTTATTACGTAATCAAAAAAGTTGGGAGCAAAACATTGCAGCGCTTCAAATAATTTTCCATTGCTGCTTATAAACTTCATACGCATTTTTCAGTAAGATCACAGGTAGCTGCTTTAAAGCAGCTAGAAAATCCATCAAGTGTTTTAGAAATCCATAATAATCTGAGATATATTGACTTCAAACTTGGCTCTAAGCATCCAGAGGGAAAATGACTTACAGATGAGACAAATATATATGATCTCCAGCTGAGTTCTGAGAAAGAAAGAAGTTTTCTGGCAAACTGCTGAAGAATTTGCATATAGGATGTCCTTTAAACCTATGCTCTATAATGGTCTGTCCCATTGAAAATTAAACCTTTCACAAGCACACAAGACTGATGCATGGAAAGAATATGCGCCTTTGGAAATCCACCAACCGTGTTTGTTTAACCCTTACGAACGTGACTCTGAAGGACAAAGTCTTTACAGCAGTCCTTTGGAGAGGTGCAAAAGAATTACCACACTGCGTTTTAAGAGTGACAACGATTGGCTACAGGATCTTCCAGGGCAGAGAGAAAAAGGAGGTTTGGGGTTTATACGTATATGTATTTTTAAGTTGGCAAAAGTATTAATTCCTATTTCTGTGAGCGAAAACACAGATTACAGGAAAAAAAACTAGATAGCCGTTAATAGACACATAATCCACATGGATCTGAGTCTTGATCGCACCGAGGTGTGAGTAAGTTATTACTGACGAGCGACCCCAGCAGCGCGGGATTTTGCAGCAGCGGCCCAAAGCGTCCCCACACGCGGTTCGGGGCACCCCCCGACCAGACCAGACCAGACCGGACCGGCGGCGGGGCCGGGGCGGGGGCTGCTGGCGGCGGCGGCCGCCCTCCCTAAGCCAGGCGCCGCCCCGCCGCTATATAGCGCGACACCCGCACACTGCCGGCACGGCAGCCCCGCAGAGGGCAACCGCACCGCACCGCACCGCACCGCACCGCACCGCACCGCACCGCACCGCACCGCACCGCACCGCTGCCGGCGGGCATGTGCGGCGCCGCGGAGGGCGGCGAGGTGCGCGACTGGGCGCTGCGTTGAGCCGAGCCGAGCCGAGCCGAGCCGAGCCGAGCCGGGCTGAGCCCCGCACCTCTCGCGGGGAGGGCGGCCGGGGCCGCCGCTGCCATGGGCGCCGCCCGCGGGGTCCGGCTGGTGCCGCTGCTGGCGGCCGCCGCCGCGCTGTGGGCGCCGTGCACGCTCGCCGTGCGGGTCCTGAGCGGTGAGTGGGGCCGGGGCGGGCGAGAGGGAGGGACACCAGCGCCCTCCGCGCATCCTGCTCCTGGCGCTCTCCTGTCTGGGCGCTTATCCCCCGAGTGTGGTCTGGGCAGCTGGGCCAGCGCTGTTGCCATAATGAAGTTTACCTGTCTAGGACAACGGAGAGCAGGTTTGCTTTTTGGGGCAGTGTCGGTAATGTGCATTTTCTTCTTAGTGTAGGGGAGAGGACGATACTCTAGGTGAGGAGTTGTATTGCTGAGGGGGGTCCGGTTTTAGATTGTGTGGAGTATGTTGCATTGGGTGTTACTGTGTGTTTGGTTTTGCTATCAAGGCAGTGAATGAAGGTATAAATCTAAGTTAAAGGAAGATGAATCACAACAATAAGGAAATTGGACCCAAATTACTCATTAATATTAAAAGCATAGAAGGCAAGCTGTTGTGAAGTTTTTTCTGGAGTGCACAGTGAAAACTAACTTCATATTTTTACTGGGCATCTCTTAAACATCTCCTGTTGTAGCTGTGTCTTTAATAACTCTATGTCCTGAGAGCTAGAAACCTAGGTTGTCAGACTTCAGTGTTTTAAATTGGTGCCTGCCAATATGGTATTGGCTTTTCAGGTAGCTTTTTAGATTTGATTGTTGGCCTGCAGAATAGAGTTCTTTCTATATTTGAACACAGCAGTTCAAAAGAGAATGTGCTTGGTGCAGTGGCTTACTGAGAAATAATAGTGCATTGAGACTTGTTTGCAACTATACAGGAATGTTTCTTCATGTTCTAATGCAGTTAGAAAGAAGCAAACTTAAAATCTAGCATAAATCATAATTTTATTGTGTGTGTCTGTGTGTAGTTACAATTCTTCTCAGGTCTGCCACAAAACCAAGAGGAAGACAATACCCTAGAAACCATCCATAACTAGAATGTGAACTTAGGCTTAGTTTAAGAGCTGTAGAATCCCACTGTGCATTTCTGGCACACAAGCAGGTAAGCTCAGAAGCTGCTAGGCTTAATGGAAAGGCTACTTCTGACTGAATTCTGGGCCAAATCCTCCAAGCTGAAGCTAACACGCTCTTGAATGCATATGGATGCACAAACAAATCTTTACACGTCTTGAAACAAAGATTGACACACTTGGCAATGCTCATTAGCAAGTTGTGTGTCAGTCTCTGTATATGCAGGTAAGAATGCATCTTTGAACCAGTTTCAAAACAACACAAGTTATTTGTATACAGGTTGTTTCAGGTGCTATAATGGTGGCATGTCAAGAAACTTTAATATGCTTTTAGTTTTAGGATTTTTTTGTATCAAACGCTTGCTGAATTAAGATTTTTTTTTTTAGTCACCTGTGGAGTGCAGTTGCTGACCATTTCAGTGATATCTTATTTGAAGCAAGTTCATTTGTAGAACTAAGGTGTGCTGTTGGTCTTAAATGCAAAATTGTTTCTTTCAGGAAACAATAGTTAAGTAGTAACATTCTTTGAAAAAGATAATACCTGCTGAAAGTATATCCTGAAATATTTTACCTACTTTTGCCATGATGTTAAACTAAGAACTTTGCTGTACTGTATGTGGCCATATCCATGTGCTTTGTTAGTTTAAGGAACAGTGAGGATTGCTTATCCCTGGGTCTGTGTTTTGCATCAAAATTTTCTGTGTGGGAGTCAATGTGTGGCTGAGGAAACACTTCCTTAACCCTTGAGTTGAATCTTCCATGTTCAAGTGACATACATAGCAAACTGAACAGAGCTCCAGCTTTTAAAATAATATGTGTGTATATATATGTATACTGCTTCATCAGACTATTTAGATGCATATGAGATTTCGGGTTTTGGAAAGTGTACAGGCTCTACCTCATATTTCACTGTGAAGCATTTCAAAGCATATGATGAATGTTATGTCACTGCGCTATGCTAGCGGATACTTGGCTAATGTAATACAGGAGGGGATTTGAAGATGGTTATAGCCAAATATATTTATTATGCCTGCAGAGCACAAGTATCTTCTGAAATACTGACAGGGGAACTGGCTATCTCTTGCAAGAACCACACCCCTATCCTGCCACATGTGCGTGGATAGTAGTAGTAGTGGTATCAACACTCTTTCAAACAAGAAATAGTACTATTGAAAGCATGTTCTTTCTCTTCACTTCCATGTAGCTTATCTGTATATAAGAAGCAACAGTTTGTGGACTTAAACAGGTGCATGTTTCAAATCATACTAGTCTACATCTTATAGAAACAGATGTGTGGCATACTGGAAAACTGTTAATTTATGCTTAAGTCACAACGATGTTTAGCAAGTAGGAATCTTTCCACTGTCGTTCCAGGTAAGCTATATAATTCCTCACACAGAACATTCCTGAAACAGACTTGTTTGACTGCCAGTTGAAATTCATGGAAAGATTTCCATTAACTTAAGATTGCATCAGACCTCATAGTAATTACAGAACTGTAGCAATTTTGATCATAGTGTCAGGAGGGCATGAAAGGAAAGGTCTGCTTTTTCCATATGCCACTGCTTTAACTAAGGGGGTTCCATTTCTTTTCCTCCAGGTGTGTTAATTGCTCAAGGATAGAATCAAATATTATCTGTGTCAGGTCTTTCACACTTGGGTGGTATTTATCAGTCATCTTTAATTTGGGAGTTGTTAAACAGAAGTAATACCAATGGACTGCAATTTTTCATGTGGACTACAATGTTTCACAGCCTCCTGTATCAGAATATCTAGTGTTGCCAGAGAATTGATTCTTAAAGGGGGAAGGGGGGGAACCAAAGTGGGATCAGGAAAAAGTGCTGAGTCTGCCTTGCTGCCCCATGACATCATAAAGAACATGAAGTGATGATAATGCAGTTTGCAAAGATGCAATTACTTTAAGTATCCATTGGGCAGGAAAGATGCAAGCTAATCTTATTACTAACCATTTAACAACCTATGTCTTAATCATAAACATTATGCCTTAATGATGGCTGTTTGCTGGCACTTTGTATTTCTATGGCTTTTTAAATTTTACATTTGGCTATGGCAAAGTATCTAGAGGAGAATAAATACTGATACAGTATTTTGAAGCAATACAGATCTATTTTGGTGCAAAAATAATTGGATATATAACACTTACTAAAAATGAGCAAAAGCATTTGTCAAGTTGTGAAACAACGAAAGTTGCTCTTAAACTATAGGCTTGTTTACTTCAGATACCTTTAAAAATACAGATGTGTTCATGCATGTAGCTTATGACCTGATCTTAGATGGTCATAAAATATTGTAAAGCAAGATAATTAAAGATGCACCTTCACAGGTATTGAATTGAATAGCGATAACATAAACGCTTTATTAAAGGATACAATTTAATTTAGTTCAATTGGCTTAGCCTGCTTATTACACCTGAGTTCGGCCTGTCAAGCTTTGAGCATTTTTGGTAGATGAAAGCTTCTGCTACTTTTCAGGAACATGGACTGTTATTTTTAAGGCTGTTTTGCTATATTTGTAGTTCTGAGAAGCTGCAACAGTATAATTAGAAAAACTTTCTGCCAATATAGTCTAGAAATGACTATAGACATGCAACGGTTGTATATTGACCACAATGCCTAGTTGTGAAAAGATGGTAGTTTCACTCCCAGGCCATGATGGTGATACTGGCAGCATTTGGTTCCATACTAAAGGTTTTAATTGACATTCAGATGGTACAAGATCTCTTTTGTTTGATTGGTTTAAATGTAGGTCTCTAATCACTAAAGACATGTTTGTTTGTTTGTTTGTTTTTCCTTCCTTCTGATGACTGCAAGGGAAGCTGGGCACTTAGCTCCCTTCAACTCCTGTATTAAGTCTCTCTTAAGGCACCTATCTTGAGCTATGACTTCCTGGGAACTACTTAATGATCTAGGTTAAGCATGTGCTTAAGGTAAAATGAGATGATGATGACTTTAGGGCATACATACATAAATACTACTTCTAAACACTTGCTCCTAAGCAAAAAATGCTTTTGTATCATGTGGAAAGATATATTAGGTAAGCTGCTATGACTCAGATGAGAACATAGTTTTGATAACCTGAGATTCTTTATGGTAGATGAATACCATAGCAGGGTAGAAATCAGCTTCAGGAATCTAACTTCTGTATTAGAGGCAATCTCCCTGTATCAACCCTGTAAAGCTTGCCTTGCCTCCAAGGGATAGTTTTGCAGGCTGGCTGCATTGCAGCTCTATTCAGAATACTGAAGAAAGAACGATGAAAAATTGTCTCTTGGCTCAGGTGAGCCAACTATGCTTTCCAGGAATACAATTTCCTCTCTTTGGTAACTTGTTCAAAGACAGAGTAAGGCAGTGTGATTCTCAAACTCTTGAGACTGGCAATCCCTGGTACACCCCATGCCTCAGTTTGGCTTAAGGTCTCAAGAGAAAACACCTAGGATGGGAAGCATGAAAGGAGTTACGAGATGAGGGGAGGCTATGGCCCTAGCCATAATGTGTGGGACAGGATGGATGTTCTGCACCCCTAAGGGACTTTTCTTGCTCCCAGTGAGACCAGGCTGCTGTGCTGTCCCACTGCAGCAGCTAGGTAGTAGCGTAGTGTCTCATCTGCTTGTTGGACTCCTGTTCTGTACCTTGAATTTTCTTCTCCTGTGGTGTTCAGGTCTGATCTTGTGAAGAAGAAACTTCTCAATCATAAGCTGTTTGTTGCAGAAAATATGCCTTAAGTCATAAATGGATCTGTGAACTTACAACACTATTCTGTAATTTTTATTTCAAGACAATCTTTATAACTATATTCTCTTGTCATAAATCAGTCTCATTGATCAGTAAAGAGATAAGAATGTATAGTACTAACGTGGGGGAAAAAAAGATGTAACAATGGCTTGATAGTCACTTCCACATTACAATTTTGTATTCACTCCAAGCACTTACTGATCAGAAATGATGAGACTGTTGCTGCAGAAGCCCCCAGTCCCACCACTGACAGACAGGAGGACCTTCAGCTCCAAGCGATCTTAAGAATACTAACTCAACACTTGGCCTGGCTCTAAATATAAATGTAGCAGCAGTATGCAGCTGATCACGCTAGGCTCGCCTTATAGGCAGTGAAGGAAAAATTGGTATTTCTAGGGTGAGATTAACTTGATCTTAATGTAGATCTTGAAAATAATACATATACCAGAAATGCTTATTGTTTTCAGTTGTCCATACAATGAGGCAAGTGAGCCAGTCAGGTACATTCAGCTATGTTACGAACAGCTAAAGTTATGTGAGATGAATCCCACTCTAGCTATCTCTATTTTTCCCCATACAGGGTTGTATACATGTGATATAAACAGCTATGCTTTACTTCCATTTGGCTAAAGGATAATTTGCCCTAGAAGAAAACTCTTCTAACCTCTATCTCTGCCCCTTGAAGGACCCTTCTGATATTTTTGCTTTAGGTGAACTGTCACCAATTCTAAGTTCCTGCCTGAAAGTTTTTTTTCCCCAGTATTTTGAGTACAAGGTGAATGAGCAAGGACTCGTCTATTACTACTTTTCATTGTGGAACTACTGCAAAAAGATCGCAACTCCATTGCACACCTATATTGAGATGCATGTAAGGTGTTACACCCTAGGAAGCTTTAGGTCCATAAACTAAGGAAGTGAATATGATTTTCCTTTTTATACTTCCATACATACATACATACATATAAAAGTTTTACTTGCATCTGTGGCAAATACAGGTATCATGGTAACAGATCCAGGAAAATCCATTTAACAAGCTAAATGGAATTCACAGTTCACTGAAAGAATAGCAGACAATAGATGGTGCTGGTTCTGAATAATGATTGATGATCAGTGTATTTCAATGACTGTTCCCCTAGGCTGTCACACACGTTGCTTAAGCTGTTTGGACCCTACAGTTTCTGTCAAAGGTCTTTCACAAAATGCTAACAACAACTTACTACACAGGCATATTACTTCTGTCTAAAAATGTCTAGGAAATCTGTTCTGGTCTTTACAGCCACACTGAAATCTATAGATAAAGAGACTCAGATTGCCAGTAGTCTTGTCAGTGTTTCTGGTGTTAGTACTTAATGGCTCTTGTTAAACAGATCAAATAATAGAACATCTTTGGCCTGTCTTTAGGATGTGATACATATACACACACATTTTGTTTAATATATGTGTATACATATATAGACATACGCACACTATCAATATAAAACAAACTTCAGAAAGATGAGGAGTCTTCAGAAAAATGAAAACAATCATATCACTGCTAGCAGCATCAGCAGTAAGTGTGTTGAAGTCTTTGGTAAACTCAGAATGGACTATATACATAGATCTTTCTAATGTTTCATATTTCTTCTTACTTTGAATAGGTTGTATTGACATTTGGGTATTATCATTGGTCTCTGCTTGAATCTGTGGAGGTGAATGGGGCTGTTTATACCTCATGAGTGTAACCTTTGAAGACTTTGAGTGTTACACTTAAGGTAATTTAGCAGGCATTTTTTTTGTAAGAGAAACTGAGGTCCCAGATCATAAACACTTTCATTTGCAAGATGCATTCATATCATATGCTCCTGATGATTTTCCTTTTTGCTCTTTGAGAAGGTGCATATTCCATTTGAAGTGCTAGCTTAAATCATCTAATCTCCATAGATGCCAGGGCTCAGTTTAAGTGCATTGTCTTCATGCCTCAGTGAGGCCAAGGGCTCTGCGTTTCTCCCAGTGACAACACTGCTAGACCCATCAAAGATAGAAGGGAAGAGATATGGGTCTGACATTAGTCTCAGTTCCTTCATAATGTGGGAAAAAGAAGTCAGCTAGCAATTTAAGAGGGTTGTCACAGTTGCTGTGACACTTCTGCCTAGATGGTGAAACCCAAGGACAATACTACTTTGCCATTTATATAGGAATACATGACTGTCTATCATGATCAACTCTATGCTATGTACCCATAAAGTTCACATGATCAGAAGTAAGAAAACAGTTATGACAGGAAAAGCTGTACAGGTCTTGGGCTTTAAACTTATGAAATAAGTATCTGAAACAGAACCCATGTCAAAAATAGGTGTGTTTCACTTGGAAGGGAAAGCTGTCATGGTTTTAATGGCTTGACCAGAAAAACTAATCAGGAAATATTGTATAGATTTAATTTTCTGACACTGACATGTCATTCAAAGGAGTGACTGAAACTGTTTTGTTTCATAAAAATTGATATTCATTTCCCAGTTGGGGGGGGCACTTACCCTGCATTGATTCAACTTATTGTAATGGTATGTTTTTCTGCAAGGGTAATCATGGATGGTGAAATATTAATTAGCTTCTAATGAGATTTAGATATCAAGGTACTTCTTAGCAATGACCTGAGATTCCTGCAGCCTGTGCTGTGAAGCTAATTGTAAGAAATGAACCTGTGTGTATTTCCTGTGAGAAATGAATGAATAAACCTATTAATGCTTGGGAAAAATGACACCCTTTCATGAGGACAGGTACTCTACTTTCTAGCATGTCAAGAACAGGGCAATGTTTGAAGCACCACATCCATGACTCCAGAAATCAAGACAAACTTGGTTTCTGCTCTGGGGAATGCAAATCCCCCCAGCACTTCATTCAGCACAATGGAGGAAAAAAAAAAATTACCCCTGTCTTGCAGGGTGAAAAGCCTTTGCTTCCATCTTCCCAAGAACTATAGCAGTGCAAATTCTGAGGACAGAATTACTTTGCTTTAATAAACCCTAGAATAGTAACCAATTCAGGTGAATATCAGCATTCATATGTGCATACTTTTAACTATTTTACTGACTAGTTACCTTGTTGCTACAGTAGGCAGGGAAGCCATCAGATTTAATTTTAATCATGGCTGCATTCAGCCAGATGGCAAAATCCATGGAACAGTTAGTATTAGTGAAGGGGGCAGTGATTAATAAAATGCAAATATTCAAATCAGCACTACCCAATGCCACTTTACAAGCCAGACTGTCTCCCTTCTGATAGCTCTGCTTTGTGTAACTATAGCATCGCTGGTTAGCTGAAATAGCTGTTCTTCAAAAACGAGCAAGGCAACTCCCTGTCCTCAAAAGCATTTGGCAACACTGTAACATAAATAATAGCTGGTGTTACAGGTGAAAACTCAATTTCAGCAATAGATGAACCTAAAATCTTGACCAGTTCCCCATGGCAAAAGAGAAAATAAAGATATTTACCTGAATTAAACAAATGGCTTCTTGTGTAGCTACATATTCGGTCTAACTGTACTAAATCTCTGTATGGTCAATGCAGCACAGTTTTCTTTTTTTTTTCCTTTTAAATTTCCATATTCCCCTGCTTTTTCTGTGCAAGAATTACATTAATCCTGGAGGTAGCTGTTTTGCTGGTGGGTGAGGATCTCTATCAGATCATCTTTGCTGTTCCATAGGATATTAGATGATTAATAACTAAAGAAAGGTTGTCCAGCCTCTGAGAGAGAACTAAGGTTTCTTTGTCTTTTATCACTTTAAATATGCTGATGCCTAAGAATTTATCAGTAAAGGGACTCCATTATGAAAAGTGTTGTAAAAACTCTGGCTAATAGATGATTTCTGCAATAAATGGCTTACAGGTGGCTGAAGCCAGACTCTATTAAGCCACCTTAGACATAGTTTGTGAACTAGTGACATGACACACAAAAAAACATCTTCATTGCTGGGAGAGATACTGATTCTCTTTCCTAAAATGAACCAGTAAACTGTACTTTTTGAATAGCTTTGGCTTGTAGGCTTTGCCCATGCCTCTCACAGTATTTTTTTTTTTTTGGGGGGGGGGGGGGTTGCACTTCTATGAAGTATAAATATTTGCTTAATAGGCAAATGTGGTGCTCTGAGTACTTCATGTAAGCCCTTGAAGGGGACTTAGAACCTTTGGTAAAGGACTTTTTTACCCCCCTGCCCCCCCCCTCCACATTAGAGAAACACCATTATGACCTTTAGCTATAACCCTCGAACCAGAAATAGTATGACTCAATAATGAATGGCTCTTCTTTCTGCAGACTTATGGATGTTAACAGCTACTTTTTCGCCTACCCTTCTAAGGTGTGGAAGAGTTACCTATGAAAATATTAACACAGATACTGGCTGGCATAATGATCTGCGTAGCAGTTTGTATTTAAATGGCAAAACTGGTAGCACACTGAACTCCTTAAATTTGTCAGGAGCATGAGCTGGGCAACATTTCTGAGTTGAGTACTATGACTAAATTAGAGAGCAACGCATCTTCACTATTACAGACCTTGGTGGAGAAGATGGTAATTCACTTTTGTTGTAAAGGAAGACAGAATGTAATTATGAAATCTTATCACAGTAGTAATTCAAGGAAAGAAAAAGTAATATGAATCATCAAAAATGCAAATTAAATTCAGTAGACTGGATGGACACAAATATGATACAGTAAAACATGAACAGCAGTAACATAATATATCACAGCATGACCAGCAGCTGAGCTCAATCAAAATCTGACTGGATGATACAAAGGTTAGGTAACATATAATGCATCAGACTTGAGTTAAAAGGTGATTAGAAAGTTGTAGTACCTTTTATCCACTTATTGGCCGCATTCTAAAATGCACTACTCAGCAGGGAATGCTAGGTGAAACAAGAATAGGTGAAAAGAAATTGTGCCCTGTATCCTGAGCGCTGGTTACACTGCCCCTGAGGTGAACGTGCTGATATACACAAGCTCAAGTCCAAGCCTAGTCATTATAATGCAAGGGGAGAAACATATATAGCCAGTGGAGTATTTTGCTTAGTTTATGTAGCTATTTCTCTTATGGTATTATCTCATTCATATTATTACTTCATTAATGCATGATCACTTTCACTTAAGTCTGTGTCTTAGTTTTCTTACTTTATTTTCAGAGGCCTCCATCAGCTTCCTTCTGACCTGTGGGACTCTGCTCAGTGTTAAATATTCCACACTCCTCTACCAAATGTTCACCTGTTGCTGCTTCTGCTGGATTCATTATCTTGGGGTGGGGGTGGGGGGAGGGTGTCACAGTAAGAAAACATAATGGACTTTGCTACAGCAGGGTTTATGTACGTGCATAGCTTCTGAAAAGAGAAAACAAAGGAACACAGCTGCAGTTCCCTGCTAATAATCTCCTAGGTGTATGCTAATGGTAGCTGAAGTGAGCACCGGACTGTAGGTCTGCTCCCGAGGTTTGAAGGGAAGGGGGATGGGATTCACTAGTGGTGAGCATCTCTTCTGCCAGGCAGCCCCCGAGATCTCCAAAAATTCAAGCTGCATGCTTTACCCAGACAAACTTTGTGCACCCCATGGGCATGATTAGGACCACTTAGGGTGGTGAGTCTTTGAGTTCAGTAGTCTGTCAGTAATTTTGGTTCTCAGTGACATTTTGTTATGATTTATCTGTCATGGCAGACCTAAAGGAACCTATTATTTCTGTTTAATGGTGCATCGTTATGAGAACATAATGGAGACCTAATTAACTGAAATACCACTGACTGTTTGGTTATTTCTCATTCTCTTAAAGGAGATTTTTTCCCCCACAAAATTAGTATCTGTAGAAATGTTTTAATGGAGTATCAAGTATTTGAATGAAAAGCTATTTTTATTTTAATGTTGTCATCAAAACATTATGTTATGGAGCTGCTGTGACGCCCAAGGATGAAACTGTTCCATGTGGAGGAAGATGGTGGCTAGCACTTCTTAGAGCAAGTCTGTACGTCTGCTTTCTTCTGTTAATGGGACAGTGAGACAGAAAGTGAGTAAAAGTGAGGCAATTTCAGACAGTCAGGTTTCTCTGCAGTACAGGCAATTGAAATTGCCAAGGCTGAGGGAGCAGGGTCAGAGCTATGCCTGATACATTCAGGAGAAAGAGAAGAAAATTGAAGAAACTTCCACTGAGGAAATTGGGGAGAGCTAGTCTTGCTATTTTGACCCCAGCTCAAAGATGGGAGAGTGCAAAAAGCAGCATTTCCCAAACTGTCAGTTAGTCATTGCTTCAATGCAGCACTATTCTCTCACAAGCAAGTAAGCAATTTTGCTTTCTAGGGCTCTGATGTTGATGAAAAGGTAATGTGGATTCATGGTACCAAGCCAAGCACATGTTTTGCTGTGGCAGTCTGATTCATGGACTCCGATGTGCTGGATTAGAATCAACTTTATTCAAGCAAGCAAGCCCTTTATATAAACTCTAGCCTGGATCGGTACTTTCCCAAAGGTCAAGTTCCCATCATCACTCCTTCTCATCCCATGCGGCTACTACCTTATCTACATACTGCTATTCATTCCTCCCAAGGCTTTTGGCTCCTTAACTCTATCTTGTCCAATCCTTCGCTGTCTGCCCCTACATTTTGCCTGTGCCTATGCCACCTTCTGATGAGGGTCTGAGCTGTTCTGTTTGGGTGAGGAAAGGTGGGCCAAGGATTAAGAGAAAATGCACTCCATAAAAGCAAGATATCGGCACTCCACCTTTAGATGCAGTATCTGCAGATAAGTTGGATAGAGGCATTGGTTGAAACCTCAGTTTGTCTGAGCATTTTATAACGGATAATAGTAAGAATGAATTCTTAAAACTTACAGAATGCATTAGCTGGATCTTTGGCCTCATGCTCAAGAGAGTACTAAGTAAATTTACATTTTTGTCCTTTTTTTGCATGCCCTGGGATGAAGCAAAATGTTTTCCTTTGTCATTCTTCATCTCCCAAGCAGCTTATGGCAGATTTTATGGAAAGATTGTAAAGGTCTTACTTACCTATATTTATTCATGTTGTGTAGTAGCTTGGCGTGATATGTTCTAATAGAATTGTATACAAAATTGGTTTCTATTTATGGTAAAGGTAGGAAAACTGGAATTAAACTTAAAAAGTAGAAATAGCAAATGTTACTTTTGAATTAACAGGGGATTGTTGTCTGCTGTAAAGATGTTAGAAAAAGGCAAAATAGCTTATAGTTAATGTTTTCATATGTATTTTGTCTGCCATACAATACGTGGTCCATTCTGTCATTTTTCACTTAAATTATTTCTGCTTTGTAGTTCATAAATTAGCAGGGAGACAAAGCTGTTAAAAATTAAGCTTGAAAACTTGACATCTCAGCATGCTCTGAGAAGAGCACTAAAATGTCAAGTGATTTTTCTAGCTATTAATGCGAAATTCCAGTTTTCCATTAACACATTGAACTAGTTCTGCTATAGCAGATAAGATGATAAAAGTCTCTTTCAGAAGAAGAAAGGAAAAATCCAGAGTAGTCAGTGCCTAAACAGAAGGAATTAAATTAGCTGAACAAAAAATATTCACAGCTTTTTGGAGAAAGCTTAGTACTTTCCATCAGACATCTCATTCACACAGGATGAGTCTTCATCCCAAATATTTCTTAGTTTCTTGCTGTTTTCTCCATTTTGCCTTGAGGTTATATTGTTGCATGAGCATTCGGCATGTAAGGAGGAAATGTTATTTCTTTTGCTGCAGATGTAGAGAGTAACAAATGGAACAGAAGCAACTTAGCGATTATATTTTAAAATTATTATAAAATAAATTAATTGTACAAGTTAACTTTTGTATACAGAGTTACTTAACCCTACACAAATATCTGTAATAACAATGGTATCCTCAAAAATGATTCAAATCAATCTGAAAACATTATAAGGATCTTCACACATTTTTGAGGTTTTATCTAAAAGAATTTGAGTTAAAACCTTTGGGTACAGATTGGGCCTTTGCTTTTATGTTCTGGACAGCTCCAAGGCAGCTTCCTGCTCCAAGGGCATAATAGTGGCAAGCTGTTGTTACTGGGCTCCAGAAAATGAGGGTAGGTCTGGGGCTGCCATAGCATCTCTAGAGCTGCTGTACTGCCCTTTTGTACCACCAGTGCCTGTCTTTCTCCCAGCTCCATACATTCCCTGCTTGTTTTCCTCAGCCTGATGTGGGTGATGGAGCTGAGCTTAGACACTGATGCAACTTCTGTATTGGACTGGTATACAGCAGAGCTTATGGCTTAGGGATGTAAGCCTTCTAGCCACTCACGAAAAGCACATGCTGTTTGGCAAAGTGTTTCCAAATGGCAACTGACTGATCATCCTGCACTTGGCTGGAAGATAAATATGCTCAAGATGCTTGGACAGTTGGCCTGCAAGGACCTGTGCATCCTGTTGGATAGGTCACTGGAGTCAATTTTGGGGACTGTCACTGGCAAGGAGAACTGGAAAGCAGAAGACATGAATGGGAACAGAGCACAGGGTCGCCTCAGACATGTGAGAAATGTTGGGAGAAGAGGAGATGAGGGAAGGAATGGATGGGAAGCTAGCTACTTCACCATGACAGGGAGTCACAGCATATGAATTGACATCTGTAGTGGCCAATCAACTGATTTGATTTGGGCATTCCTGCATGAGCGAAATCATGACGATAGAGATATTTTGTTACCAGAATTTGCTCATAATTTACTTGTTAAGGTTGATGGGGAGTATGTGCACAAAATGAAAGAAGTCATAAAAAATTCCTAAGAATCCACTGGGAAATAAAAAAGAACACAACAATGGATAGAGAAATCTCCATTAATCTACATACTGATCTTGAGTTCAAGCTCTGAATCTAACCTTTAATTATACGAACTAGTGCGTTAGAACTGGTGATGCCTCTTTCGTTATAAATGTTTCTTGTCACTCGTAATTCAGTACTAGCCTTTGGATGTTTGCACACATATACATATGTGTATGTTGGCTATAAGCCATAGTCACTCACCAAACAATGAGGATGAAAATGTTGTACAGGTTCTCTTTCACTGTGCACTCTGCATCCTGCGAATGAGACTTAGGGTTCTGGGGAAAGAAAAAGGTTATGATCAGGTTAGTAGGACTCAATCGTAACATACAACATACATACACACATACATTAAATATATATTTTATATATATACACATACACACACATGGGATGAATCATGGTTATAAATGTAGCTTTTGTTCTCACACTTAGCTTTTTAGCACTTAAATCTGTTACTTCGATAATAGTTTTTTGTTAAAGAAGTCTTAACAAACATCTTGCACGCATCTGTAATGATGGAGAGTCTGACTCTTGATCTTTCAGCACCATAGCCCAGCTGGGACTACAAACCTTAACTATATTCACTGATAGCAAGGCTCTTAACCTAGAAGAATAAAGGGAAATGGGAGGAAAGGAATCAGGACATTGTCAGAGAAAGTCCAAATAGGTGCTCTCTTCCTATGTCACAGTCTGGCTTTTTCAGCAGGTCTGTGTGATACAAGCTTGTCCTTACATTAGGTTGTTCTTGTTCCTATATTATTTAGGCAGGTTAATCACTGATTTAAAAAAAAATAAAAAAAGGTGACTCCTTGGAAGGAAGTTTGTCTGCCAAGTCTATCTAAGAATGAGACAGAAAGACATTCCTCTTACTGAGGATCTTTTCTCCCAGATGAATTTTAATAGGCTGTTGTAAAGAAAAGGTTTTAGAGATGGATTAAAAGACTCATAGGAAACACTAGAAAAACTCAATGTAGGGTGTTTGTCCCTACTGCCCCTATAATTTAAGATAGTTTGCCAGGATAAAAAAGATTCCAGCAATATGGGTTACCTATAGATTTAGCCAGAATGCATGAGATGATCATGTTTTTATGTTTCTATGTTCATGCAATTTTGATGCGGTCCTGATTGTTCTCTGTAAATTCTTGAATTTGTACTCTGTGCACCTGTAAATAGAGACAAAACTTCAGTCAGCTACTGTGCAGTATGCAAACTGCTACAGAAGGAGCACATGCTTCTCTGTCACTAAATATGAAAATGAAGTATCTCTAAAGCGAAAAGAACAAATTTCATTACATCTTCTAGGCCTTATTTTTCACTACTGTTTGTTTTTTTTTGTGTATAGAAAAGCACTGGCAAATGTAGAATTTAAGTTACAGGATGATGTTGCTGTTTCCCAGTGAGAATGTGTTTTTTTTTTATCCTATCTTACTGTTAAAAAACATATATATATATATATATATATATAACCTGTTCAAAGGTAAAGCCAAAGGGTTATTTACATGATAGTGAGGTATCTGGATTTGTTTAAGGATGGGTATAAATGCAAGATTTTCAAATGCAAAAATTATATGATACAGTAAAATATCCTTTCAAAATTTCAAGTTTACAGGCAGTAAAAGGATAGAATTTGTTGGCTTCTAAACAGTCTAGATAGTGTCTGGTAGTTCTTAAGTATTTTTCAATAATTCTTACTTAGTTATCAAAACAAACTGACATACTTTTCTTCTCCAATGATAAAACTCCATACTGAAAAATCTGATCTTTTAAAAAGGATGGTTAGCTTATTTCCTTATATAAATTTTAGAACTCTTCCCCTGTGCACTCCCTCCCCCACCCCCCATAAACATAATGGAGTTCAGTAGATAAGTGAATTCACTAATTCACTTAGCTATGAGTGCGATGTGAATATGGCCTCTCAATGTCAGATAACAGACTGAAGAAACTGTTGACTTCTCCTTGCCACTGAAAATCAAGAATTTGAAACCCTTTGTCCTGAATGGTCAAATATTTTTGCTGATTATCCAGCAGAAGTGGAGTTTTTACTAGTGTGAAATGTTTGAAGGGTATTTTCCAGACTAAATCCTAGCTTTAACAGAGGGGCCCAATGGTATAGTCATTAAGTAGAGATCATTTTTCTAGAAGTCAGTAGGAGTCTTTTGTGTTTTGGAGAGTTTTATAGGCCTTGGGAAGAAAGCCCTCAATTCCTGTGAGCTGTATGATATTTGCAAACCTTAGCAAATTCAAGCTAAGATTTTCAGCAGTGTTAACTCTATCACTATGAGTCCTTAAAATTAGGGGCAAAAAACCCCTCCTCCTACATCACTATATTCATGCCATGCTATATTTCTCAGTTGTGATATTCATTAACATGCTCTAAACACTCTCATATTTGTATTTTTCAGGTCAGAAGGTGTGCTATGGTGACTTCAAGCATTCATGTTACAAGATAGCATATTTCCAGGACTTGTCTAGACGTGTGGGCTTTCAGGAGGCCCGCCAAGCTTGTGAAATTGATGGTGGGGCTTTACTGAGCTTGGAAAGTGAAGCTGAACAGCAACTGATAGAAAACATGTTACAAAACCTCACCAAATCAGGCTCTGGGATTTCTGATGGTGATTTCTGGATTGGGTTGTGGAGAAGCAGTGATGGACTAGCCACAACTGCTTGCCCTGACCTTTACAAATGGGCTGATGGAAGCATTTCACCATTCAGGTGAGTCTGTGAAATCACTCATTGAGAAATAGAGTGCAATGTTTAGCAAGTCAAATATATATTTTTATAAACAAGCATGAAAACTTGCTGCCCATGAAATTAATATCATGACTTCCTAAATTCTTCAGATAAAAGGGAGCTGGCAGCCAGAGTTTTGAATTTGAAGCTGTAGAAAGATGACATGATGTGGCTTCACTCTACAGTTCTCCTTACTCTTATCTCACGAGTTTGCCTTTCCATGGCTTTCAGAGATTTTCTGCCCCACATAGAGGATTTAGGATGTGGTATGCAAGCAGGCAGACAAATTCTGCAGGAGACTGGCCACCTCAGATCAGAAGGCCAGCCAGCAAGGAAGTTAATGCATGCTACTTAACATAAATTCTTTTGTTTCTACCCCATCTTTTGAAAAGCTTTTAATTAAGTTGAAGACCTAGTAGCAGCTTACAGGACTTGGAGTATGAAGGGTCAGGTGAGGGTCAGATAAGAAAGAAATTGGGTAACAGAATGGCAGAGAGTCACTTCTGCAGAGGTGCTTTGGCTGTTCAGAATTTGTTAAGAACCAGAGATTTGGAGCCTAGGCTCTAAACTCTTTCCCAGAGGAGTTGTGGGAAATACCACTTATCTTCAAAGAAAATGAGGCCACTGTGGCTGTCATTTCTTCATGCATGTAAATTGCTTCCCTAGATGTTCTGCTGAATCTTTAATCTTCAATATTTGAATGTTTTTATGTGTACGTCTAGAAATTGGTATACAGATGAGCCTTCCTGTGGAAGTGAAGCCTGTGTTGTGATGTATCACCAGCCAACTGCAAATCCTGGTCTGGGAGGGCCATATCTTTATCAATGGAATGATGATAGATGCAACATGAAGCACAATTTTATCTGCAAGTATGGCCCAGGTAGGTGGAACTGAAGTCATATTTCATAGGTGGGAAATGTTGGAAAAACAATGCCTTTTGTTTTGTGAGGGAACCTGCAAGTATCTTGTGGCCACACTATCAGAACCGCATGTTGTTACGATTCATTTAGTGTGTGAGCAACTGAGCATTAATAGGGGATGTAATACATGAAATCTAGTGAAAGTTGTACTTACTTACCTATATCCAGTATTTTTCTCCATTAAATTGAGGTCTTACAATAAAGAATATTTTCAAAATTAGTTTCACTCTTATGTATTCTCAGTTTAATTTTGATTTAACTCATTCACTAGTTACTCTGTTCTCCGCAAAGCACTGTAAGTAGCCATTTCCCACTTCCTCTGCTCCTTATCAAGCAGGATGACCAAGGCATCTCTTGGTCATACTGCAAAAAGTGTTCTGTCCTTGCAATTTCACATCTCTGACAATTTATATGAACTTATGTGCAACAGCTGTCTAGAAGTTTTGGCTTAAAGAAAGCAAACAGAAGTCCAGAACAGCACGAAGAAAGTTCTGCATTTTTACACGTAGATATCTACATATGAAAAGCAGATGTATACTAGCTAATATAGTGACAGAAAAATCCAGATCTTATGCAATTTGGCTGTACTTCCAGGCATGACATAGGTTCTGCATATGCCAGTAGAGGAAACATGACTATAAGCTAGAATTTTGTGCAAGCAGAAAAAGGACATGAAAAGCAAACTTCAAACTGAGTCTGTCACAGTTTCTACTTTTGGTAGTATTTGCAGTGAATGAAAAACATGTTTTTCAGCAAGATTGTGCAAATATTTTCAAAGAGATTTTGAAAAGCAGACACATCACAAATTTGACTCAACAGAATCAGAATGCATATGAAACCCTGTTCTTAGCTGCCATTTGAGCTATCTAAGTCTGCAGAGTTTCCTACCTGCTATCTCTGTGTTCACAATCTAGCAATGAATGCAATCCCTCAGTAGAGACACATCTGTCAGTAGAGATCCAAGATATTTTCTTCCACCAGTTTTGTTGGATAGATAACTTTCTTACTCTGGTGTCTTAATGAGAAGGATATCTAGCCAGCAAATACTGAATAATATTTGGAAGGCTTGATATGTCCAAACATTTCACCAAAAAAAATATTAGTGGCTATCTCTGTCTCCTGCTGATCTTGGTCACACATGCCATACAGGGAAATTACCTATACCACTAATCAATACTTTTTATGATTGGTCACAATTATTTTGAAATGAGAGAATAAAATTAAAGTTTTAAATTATTACAATTGCAACATAATTTCACATTTTTATTTTGGAAAATGCAAGTTTGATTAAAAGGGCTTAGTGTCAAGTGTATTTTATATCTTTAAAAACAAACAAATGTAAGCGAAATAATTATTCTGTAATAGTGAGCTACTTACCCATTCCAGTTGTGATCTCATACAGAATTATTAATTCACTATCAAAAACTGCTGGGTAATTTGGGGTTGGCAGAAAACAAAGCGAGAACAGTAACAGTGAAAATGAATCTATATTTCTTTTAGCGTATAGAAGTAGATTAATAGTATATAATGAGGAATGTCACGTCAATAAGGCAACATCATATAGGTAGAATGTCGTTAAGACTGACATTGTTATTCAGCTAAATGCAGTACTGCTGAATTGTAGCTATTTACTTTTCAAAGTGGCTGGAATTGTGCTCTTTAGTGAAACAGACTGTTCTCCAGAAATGTATTTGTCTATCACATGGAAGAGTAGATGTATATAAATAGGTATATGACATTTCTTTCACTACCTAAAGAAAGTACCACAAAGTAACAAGATTACATTTGCTATCTAAAACTTGGTGAGACATACAAAAGACCTTTTTTTTCCCTCTGAATTACTGTAATAGCAACAGCTTTAGTTATTTTTAATACAAAATGCATCAATTTTACCGGCAGTATTTGTTTCCTCTGTCTTGAGTATATGGTGTATGGTATCACTCACAGGCCAAAACTGAGACCTTGTAGGTGGCAATAATGGAGTTGTATCTATTTGTATCAGCAGTGAATTCAGGGCTATGCTTCATTAGGCAGTCTTAGCAAGCAGCAGCTACGTTTCTGGTAGCTATTTCCATTTTGCCTTAAATCCTTTTTATAGTACCTCCCTTGACAATATATAGTCTACCTTTAAATCATATTGATCATTTCAGGATCTTGAACTTGATTATAGGTTGGCAATTGCAACCACATTAAGTCCCTGACCAGCTCCTGAAGGTTTGAATATGCAATCAAATTAAAAACTCATCTCTTCTCCTACTGTTTAGAGCCAGCAACGCAGTTTTGTGGTATTGTGGTATCATGGTATCTTCTTTTTTCATGGCCAAATACAGCCAGCTTTTACTAGAGTAGTTGAAATAATTGCTTTTGTTCTAGTAGACTTTGTTGCCTCTTTGATTTCTCATTTCTGTCTTCTGCACTTATCAGGATGCTTGTAAACTGCAGGCTAATAGTACTAGGGCATTATTACAATCTTATGATAAAGGAATGGTATTCAAACAATTACACATCTGTGGCCATCCTTTCATTAGGAGGGAATTCCTTCTGTCATCTGAGTAATTTTTTAATTATAGCAGTGGCCCTAGGTAAACTTACAAGTCTCCGCTGCATGGCTCAGATATGAAGTAGTTGTCCAGTTTATTATGCATTAC
Organism: Dromaius novaehollandiae; assembly: GCF_036370855.1. Classification (NCBI taxonomy): domain Eukaryota; kingdom Metazoa; phylum Chordata; class Aves; order Casuariiformes; family Dromaiidae; genus Dromaius; species Dromaius novaehollandiae. The sequence continues at coordinate 110,920,951 of NC_088098.1, forward strand.
AAGAAGTATGATGCTGTCATTCCTCTTTTGGTAATTTTACTTCTTTACTGTCTGATATATTAGAACTCCCTGCTCATTGCTTGTATTTTAGGGCTGCCTCTTGCAAAATCAAACCTGATGAAGCTTGACATCTAGCCTCAAACTTCCACTTCTCTGTTTTGGTTCATAGCTAATATTTTTGGACCATTATCTTGAAAATGTGGATAAGGCTTGAGTATTAATAAAAAACACTTCCTCTCTTCAACTGTTTTAGGATCATCTACCTGAATGAAACTTTGGATATGTTAAAAAACTAAATTCAGGAGTTTTATTCAGCACAAGAAAGTATGGGATTCAGTGATTTAGCCAGTAACCTAGCAGATGCAACCAAACATTGGAACTAGACTAAACTACACCACTCACTTATCTAAATTCCAGGGGAAGAAAAAAGTATGAACTGGAAGTGAATTGATACTAATTTCCAAGTAGTCTTTGGTAAGAAGTACTTACTGAATACAGAGGAATTAAGAAATTATTGTTTTGGAGACTACATCTGTTTCTGTGGTACTGCATGTAAACTAATGTAAAAAATCTGTTTTATTACACACGTTTTCATTGTTCAACTATTGATTTAACAGATAATGTCTTGGAAAAAGAATTAGGAGACAGAGCTGAGCTAGATTACGGTAAGATATTTTGAAAGTAAAATAATAACTCAATAAATTGAGTTGCAATGGTAAATCCATAATTGTAAAGATAATTTACAAGAACCAAAAAAAAAAAATGCATAAATTAGAAAAGCAGGCATAAATTAGCACTGGAATATATGAGAAATGAATCCTATAGAGAGTATACAATAGCTACGGATGTATGGATATAGTTCAGAATAGTATTCCAGATGTAATCCCAATTTTGCAATAAAATCACATTGACATATTTATATTCAATGATATAAATGAACATTGTTCATTTATATGAATATGAAAATGTTCATTCTTCCAAATGTAGTTACTATTTATTTAACAATATAACTGCCATATTTTGCACTTACTGTTTTCCTAAAACATCTAATATCTTTTTCAGGTATCTTTCCAACAGTGCCAGCTGGAAATCCTTATGATACAAACAAACCAGAAGATCAGTATCATGTTATTGCTACTGAAACAGGTAATGTATTCATATGAATTTAGTGGTCTGCTAAAAACATTAACCGTAGACTTGGTTAAATTAATTATGAACAATTTCCATTATTGTCAATGGGAGGAAGCTATCTATTGCCCCAGAAAATGCCCTGAAAAAGTATACTCTTGAATAACATTTCCAGAGTTTGAATTGGTCCTTTATTTATTTTTTGTACCTATAGAAGCCAAATATTGCTTGTCACCTCAAACTTTGATCCAGATCTGTGGTGCAGCAGTCCTTGAAATCTGTACAGTGCTTCTGTGAACTTGGTGAATCTCTGTTAAGGCACAAGATTTCCCCAGCGATCACTCACCTATGGGACATCTCCTTTTAGGCTGTGATAGCCAACACCTTGTTCACCTCCCCCCCTTCTCTGAGGTCTTCCTCATCTCACTCAGAATCTTGTATATTCCAGCACTAGATTATGGAAAGTTGTCATTCCTTTTCCACCCCTGTTGGCTGGATTTGAGCCAGTTTCCTAACTGATATTCCCACTGTTGTTTGTAACTCCAGAGGAACAGATATACTACTGAACTGATTTTGAAATCAATACTGAGTTCCATGAACTGTGCAAAGACTTAATATCTGACATAATACTGCTGTACCCAAACCCAACAAACAAGAAGGTGTGATAGCTGACTGTTCACATTTATGCTTGCTAGTGAAAATATATTCAGAAAAAGGATGATAGGCAGGAAATAGTCTCTACAATAAGCACCTTAAATGCATATTGCTATAAAACATGGACATAAAATTACTGAAAAGCAGTTGGACCCTCTCTGGAAACTAAAGCCAGTCAGCTATTCTAGGCAGTGATTAAAAGTCCCAGCCTCTTACCACTTCTCTTCTCCTTTTTCCCAGAGACCTGTGGGGGAGTAGCTTCAGCTCTCCCCGCCCTTTAGCCAGGGGCAGTGTAAGTACGCCTGTAAGAAAGGAAGGGGCAGGGACAAGAGCAGGGCTCATTCCTGTTGTGGTCCCACATGGGTGAGAATATAAGGACAGCTGAGTAGACAGGTTTTTTACACCATAAAAATAATAGGCTGTGAAATGTACTTTGTTAAATGCTTGAATTTGCAATCAAAAAAAATTGGAAATTTTGCATTGATGCACAAAGAAAATGTCAGAAGTTAAATCTTTAAGGTCATATTTTGCATAATGCTGGGGAAGCATTATTTTCTTGCTAACACTACCACATCTTTCTTCTTTTTGGAGCTCTTCTTATAGAAGGAATGCAGAAATGTTCTTTTATTTAAGCCAATGTATTTCTGATATTTTACTCTAGATTCTTTTATTGATATGGTAAATAATATTTCAGCATGGGAGGCATTAATGAGAAACATTTGTCTTGTAGGTATAATTCCAAATCTAATATATGTCATAATACCCACTATACCACTATTGCTGTTGATATTGGTGGCTTTTGGGACTTGCTGTTTCCAGATGCTTCATAAAAGGTAAAATACTGATCTAAACTGGTTTTATAATGCAGAATTCATATTTCCATTGGCAAGCTATTCATGCTGAAAGACTGCTTACATCTGTTGCCAAATATGCGAACAAGCATCTTTTCATCTCTTAAAATCCAAGCAGTTTACAGCTGTTACAGCTCAACATTCACCTTCAGGCTTTTCCACAATGATACAGGCCTCAAAGTATATTGCCACTAGGATTTTACCCACTTCTGAAAAAGATATCTTTGACTATTTGATATGCTGAGCCACTGTCAGCATTTTTACTTCACCTCTTCCAATATGATTGCCACCTCTACAACATCTGGGATTTGGGGAAAAACTGGGGGGGTCTTCACTGATGGAGGAAAAACTCAAGGACTCATCATTTTCTGACCAAAAGGGCAGTTTATTCCAAGGATAAATGTGTGAGGCCAGTAGCTGGTTACCTCTGTTTCAGTGCACATCTCGTAAGAGTAAAAGAAGGGCCACTACAGCAGACACATTGAAAACAAAAAGCAAAAAAGTGTTTTGGAGCCACAGGCTTTGCAATTTCTTTTTACTTCTTGTATGTTCTTTGATAGATACAATGTCAAATGGTTGTGTTACTATACAAATAAGAAACCCCTTTTAGCCTATGAAAGGGTATGTGTTTCAATTCATGCTTTAAAGGTTTTTTTTCTTTTTTTTGACATTTTACCTTTCTCAAAATATGCTCTCAAGATAGAATACATATATTCTCCATCCCCCCCCCCCCTTCCGCCCCAGGCTAATCTTTCTGAAACTTATGAGAGTATTTTTCATTCCGGGATTTTTCTTTTTTTTTTTTTTTTTTTTTTTTTTTTTTTTCAGGAAGTGTTCTCATTCTAATGCAGCTCGGAAAAAAACAGTTAACTGAAACTTGTTTATGGCTAAAAACTATTTTGGTAAAATAGCAACAACAGTAATAATTTGAGAAGCTCTGTTATCCCTCTTGAAATGACAGGAATACTAATGTGATATGACTATCTTAGGAAATTAGAAAATTTTTCATCCTCACTTTAAGCCTTTATTTTCCATCTTTGTGGCTTTTCATCTTGAATTTTCTGCAAATATTTGAAAACCTTATTGCAAGTGAGAAAACACTTCAAATGTCAGTCTGCTCATGTCTGCATCAGCATACCCTGTGATGTTCATGATGCTCCTTAGTAACATATCCCACTGAGAGGAGTGAACATACAGAAAAGATATTCTGAGATCTGCATTAGAAAATAAATCGTGTCCTAAAGATATGCACTTTCATATAAAGAAAAGGAAAATGTGCATTTTTAAACCTCAGTTATGGCAGGCAAATTCATGCTTATGAAAGCTTATATAGTCCCAGTGCTGAGGTTTGGATAAAAGGATGGACACTCAAAGCAAAAACAGTAATAAGGGAATCCTGTGTATAACAATAGTAATTACTTAAATCTAAATTACAGAGTGGATTTCTTGGTAAGTATAATGACATACATGTTCATACCTCTTCTGGCAGTTTTTTCTCTCCAAAAAACAGAGTGTTGTGAGGCTGAAGTAAGGATCAGTTCAGCTCTCAAATAGTCCTAGCAAGAAAATGAGATTCATAGCCCACTGAAATCAATAGCAATAGCAGCGTTGACTCCAGTGGGCTTAGATCAGGCCTTTGCTATAGCAGTTCATCCAGAAATAATTCATCTGAACTTCCAGGAATTTGAAATTGCATGACACAGATACTGGAAATTGGCTTGGAAAATTGTACTTTTTTCTGGCTAATTGATTTGGTAGATGAACTGATACAAAAACAAGGGGAAAAAATTGAACCAAAATAGTTTTTCTTTGTTTATTTGTTTTCAGAATGTTCATTTTTGTGTTGCATCAAAACTTCTGATTAAAGAAAATAAAATGTATTTTTCCTTCAAATTTAAGTCAAAAGAAAATATACTGGTATCTCCAGAATGAAGTATTTTCTTTTGTATCTGTCAAAACAAAGATTTTAGCTCCTAAAAAATGTTTCCCACTTTTATTTCATCTGTATTTACCAAATATTTTTGTCAATCACTTTGGTTCATCACAAATACACCATTCTTGGGTGAAAAGCAAGTCTAAAAAAAGAAGCAACCACTTTCACTGGTCAGCTGGACACTGCAGAGCTTTAGAGAAGGAATTCTATCCTGCTGGGGAAGGAGGGATCCCCAACTTTCCAAATGAACCTGACTTCTCATTCTTTTTTAGGCTTCCACAACATGGTGACCTTTCCTCTGAAAGCCACAATCCATGGCCAACCAGGACATGCCTAGCTTGAAAGGTCATGACTAATTTTGCCTGGCGTGGGCTCTTAAAGGGTAGTAGTAAGGCAAAGCAAAGCATATTCCTCGTAGCTAGTAAAAATGATCAGCTCATTCATGCTTAGATGCTCTCCCTTTCATTTCTTCTAGGGAAGCAAGGAGAAACTGCTTCAAAGACCCATCTCCATTATCATCTGAATGCCTTGCAGAAAGTTTAAATTCCAACCTGGTATATTTCTCAGTTTCTATGATTACATTTCACAGTAATATCCTCAAGCTATTTATGACACCTTATTAACTTTCTAACTAAAATCTATTTCCTGAACCAAATGTACAGCTGGTGAAAATCAGCATAGGTTAGCTGAAGATATGTTCGTTTGATGACAACTAAAGTTCTGATCCAAGGTATTTAGAAATTGTTCTTGCTCTGTGGCAAGGACTCTCCATTCAAGACATTTCATTGCAATTTTCAAAATATGCCTGATTTTAGCTGTATTAATCTGGAAGGCACTAGTGAATCTCTTTCTTACAGAAAGAATATTGGAACTGTTTGATCCATTGCAATTGCTTTGTTTATAGCATTGTTGCCTGATCTAAAGTCCACTGAAATCAATGGGAGTCTTTTCAATTACTTCAATGGGCTCAGGTACATAATGCATTACTTTGTAGGACTTCAGAGGTAAGTCTGGAGGGACTAAAGATTACTATACCATCTGCTCCCTCAAAGTACACTTTAAATCAACTTAAACTCACTCACATTACTCACTTAAACTTCTTTATATCTGAATATATAGGACTGCTGGGTTCTTGACTCCCAGGCTTCCAATTTACAGAAGTATGTAGTAGCACAAAGACTACTCCTCCTTTGGTTTTTACTTAATTGGAAAAAATACTAAAGTGCAAAATATTCTGGCCAGGGTCTAGAATCTTTTGATTGAAATGCAGCTGCAGTGGCTCATTAAGTGCCCGTTCTTTTCACTAGACAACAGTGCAGTGTCATCTGTCATCTAAGTGAGGGAAGGTGGTGCATTGCGGCAGTAGTACCAGACAAGATGCTAGCCATGGGGAAAGACTGGCTTCAGTTTAAAGGGTACTTCAGGGCTTCTTGTTCATATTAGAGACTGACCATTTTACAGTATTGCAGAGCAAATACTTTTGGGAACAGTTTTATCTTTTCCATTAAAAAAAATAAAACAGTTTTGAGTGAAAAGTAGGCTTAAGGAAGCTTTCTACTACGGTCATTCATCACTAGGAGTCTGATTCATATCCCATTATTTCATTAGAAATTAGGTCAAGCGCTGAAGGGAAAAGACTTTCTGACTTACCTGTACAGGGTAGCACCTGTTAGTGCATCACAGTCACACGGGTGCAGCTCCAGGATGAGTGCAGGCAGGGTTATGGTAGCTGCCTGGGGCGGGTGGGCTGTAGCCTGGGTGCGTTGGACGCAGGCTCCGGGGCATGTGCACTCCCGTACCCCTGTTGTACTGGCCTGTGGTGAGGGAAGCACACAGCCTCCCACCACCCAGGTCAAAAAGCATCCATGTCCATCTCTGGAGAAGACTGCTCAATATGAGTAGGTGTGGATGATTGTGAACTGAAAACAATAAATATACTGAATAATTTCAGTTCTTGGGAGGAGCTCTCCTAAACACTGTGGTCTTACAGCTTTGGTAACAGTTGCTTGCCTTGACTGACCACTGTGGTGCTATGCTTAATGCAGCACGGCCATAACCCTTTTGTAGAAAGGGAATCTGTGCTATGTAGACAATAAAGATGGCCTTCAAGTAGGGATGAAATATCCAGAACTGATCACAAACCTGAATCAGGACCACAGAGGGACACGTGTGCTGAAAACAGTTTATATTTTTATTTTTCAGTAAAGGAAGAACAAAAACCAGTCCAAACCAGTCCACACTATGGATTTCAAAGACACCTAGGAAGGACAGTAGCATGGAGGTATAATGATTTAATGACTGAAAATGAAGCAAAAATAACATTTTTGCAGTCAGACTGTATTATAGTGTCATCTCAGACCATTAGCTTGGAATGGCTTGAAAATTGCAAAGGATCAACAAGATGAACTGTAAGCTCCCCCTTGAGGCAAATGTTTGGATCATTCTTTTTATATATAATGTTTGATTGTTAATTCAGTAACAAAATATGCCATGCTAAATAAAGGATATGTGTTTATTTTGCTAAGAGACATAAGTCAGCTAGTAGTAAGCAATGAAATGAACAGTGCATTTGAAGTTTTTATGGGGAAATATCGGCAATGTATGTCAGTTTTAAGATTCTTTGTATTTAAACACAGCTTCGTTTCCTTTAATTTCTCCTGCATTGTAACTTAGTTGATGTACTGTAAATTGAACTGACAATTTTACAGTGTAACAAAATTATTTATCTTTGCATAAATGTTTGATACAAAACATTTGTTCAGTATTTATTTGCATACTTTTAAGACAGTTCTTGATTCTCAGATTTTAGCTTACATAAATTATGCTCACTGGTAGAGACAGCTGCCATGTTGTGACATTGATCTGCTTTGGCAAAACTCAAGGATTCATAGAAGTCATTTGACATTATGAGTTCACTTTGCCAGTAAATGACCATATCTTTGGACCGTATTTATTGGTCCAAAGTCAATATAAATCATTTGGTCAGTGATACAACATTAATGAGATGTGCTTTGATTGTAGCTTTTGTTAGTTGTTGTTTAAACACAACATTGTTTACTCTTTTCTCAGGGAACAAAAAGGCTAAGTATCACAATAGGTGAGAATTTAAGATTAAAATTACTTGTTTAGGTAAATCTATGTAAAAAGATGTTAAATATGAGAAAATACTATGATCTGGCATTATCACCAAGATGAAATTTGTTTTTCCTTCTTGACCTAAGGATTGCTTAACTCAACTAAGGGAAAGAGATTCATCTTTCTTGAACATTTGGGGTAAAAACTTAATCCTTTAAGACCACAAAAAGAATTTACTAAAGAAAATAGGGAAGCAGGGAGAATGAAGATTACATAACACCACGGAACTGTCACTTCATTATACTTTCTGCTTCAAATGGTCATGTAAAGACATAGAAGTCTATATTACAAGTAGTGCAACAGAAGTGACAGAATTTATTTTCAAGCAGCAATTAGGAGGATGCAAACAACATTTTTCCCTTGCAAGTCTTATGGGTTGAAAGGGGGTGCTGGGCAGTTATCAGTACTGATCTGTCTTAAACTCTTTGAAGGAGACATGGAAATTAGCAAATAATGCTTTAATTGTATTGAACTCACAGATTCTATATGGAAGTAAGAAATACAGATAATATGGAAGTATTTATATCCAATAATCTCCCTGTTTAAGGAAAGGAAATACATTTCTATGAACTTTATCTGATGATGTTCCTAGGTTCCAGATAAAATCTAAAAAAAAAAAAAAATCTTATGAAGAATCCTATTAAAGGAAAGCAGAATGATACAAAAAACACTATTGTAAATGTATTATTTACCAATGTAGAAGGCCAGAACTTGACAAAGTTTTAGCATGACTGGTGCATAGACTCATGACTGACCTTTTTAAGTGGATGATTCTTTTCCATGTAAAGTATACAAATCCCATACATACATAAATTCTTCTTTCATCTTTGTTTCCTGTATTTCCACTTATTAAGGGAGATAGGAGGTAAGAGGAAAAGGGAGAAAGATCGCTCTGTGTTGCAGTTGAAAACAATATCTAGAAATTAGACTGTATGCTGGTCCTTCTTCTGATGGATTTTGTTGAGGCTCAGAAAATCCACAACAACAACAGGTGTGACATGGTCCATTACTGGTAATGGAATTATTATTTAAAGATATTAACTCTTTCTGTCCTTCATTCACTTTAAATTTACCAGAGTGGGGAAAGAGCAATTACAAGCAACTGACTTCAGCTGAAGTTCCTTAGAAGAAGCTAGCTTTTACATACAGCTATGGGGTCAGCTTGTGGTTACCATGTTCCCTTCTGCTCCCTCTCTCCCTGGATCTCTTGGCAAATGGCAGCAGTAGGTGAGGTAAGGAACTGAAGGACAAAAGAAAACCTCAAATGGTCCCCAGATGGATGGGATGACTTCAGTCTGGGGTTCCAGAAACATGCCCCCTCATTTTTTCTTGTTTTTTTTTAAATAATGGTCTTGGCCATTTGTCAAGAAGTTTCTCAAAGAGAAGGCCAAGGATTTGCTCTTGTTTCTTTCTTTAATCCTTTAACTTTTCTCCAGGGCAAGGAAGCGTTGGTCAGCATCAAGTTCCCATGCCCTATTTCAGAGCATCTCGGACTCTGTAAACTGACCTGTGACTCAAATCCAAAATCATCCATGCTACTTGCATGTTTTAACTTGGTGATGACAGTATGGTTATTACTGGTTTCATCAGACTAATGCAGGCAACTAAAATAATGGATGCTGAATGGAGATTGTAATATGTTTGACTAGGAGTTTATGTTGATCTTCTCTAGACATAAATTTACTGAAATATTTATTTTTAATTTTAGTATTCTACATTTCATATGCATTTCCATACTTGAGATTTAAAGAGGAAATTTTTCACACTAATGGTATCATTTAATATATAGTTAAAATAAATCTGTAGTTTGCATTTTGGGAAGCAAAGACTGCACATAAATAGAAGTATATTACTGTATTTCTGGGAAGCAAATTTTCTAGTAACTGAGACCCACTTTGAGTTGGCTCTTATATTTATTTCATTAATATAACGACTGGCTAAAGATACAGCATTTAGGATAGTAAGAGTGACAGTCCTAGGCAGTTAGAAAGTTTCTGAGCAATTATTCTATCAGCAAAAGAATCCACAGCAAAAAATGAATCTTTTAAAGTAATTCTGCATTTCACATCTTAATTAAGGATTTTAACTTAATTGTTTCATCCACATCATTTTATACTTGATAGTGGAATGCACTTTATTTTCAGTGGCTGTTTTTCAATGAGGGAGAGGAATAGGAGAAACAGAATAGTCCACTGCTAAAGACAGGATTTGCAAAATTTGTCATTTTACTCCACTTTTTTTTCCCAGACAGTTTAGAAACAGCTACCCTTAGATAATTAATTTGCAACGATAAAAAGACAATTTCCTTCTACATCTATTCAGGCTTGCTGTGGACAACAAGAAGCATCTGTTGGTGTTGCTGGTAATGTTGGAGAAGAGATTCTTCAGCCTGTTATAAATTGGTTAGCAGGTTTATTTGGTCTTCTGGAGAACTAAACATTTCTGCAGGATGGAAAAGCTGAAAAAGCAGGAGTCACTATCTGTATTCTAGTCAGCAATAAATTTTAAATAGCTGCCTCCTGCTCTAGACGGATTATTTCTGCCCAGATTTCCTGTTGTTAAAAAAATAAAATAAAATAAAAGGTAGGGTTGGGGGAGGGGGGGGGAGTGGCTACCATGCTTGATCAGGGAGAATTTGTAACCTCTGGACCTTCTTCAGGAATCTCATTTGAGACTGAATTGACTGATGCTGTATGGTTTATATCAAACAGGAGTCTAACACACCCTTTAGCTTCTCTCTGATTTCTTTATATTTGTCTTTCTTCTTGTGGTCACAGCTGTATCGATGAGGCTGCATTTTTTTTTTCTTCTTTTCCCCTCATTCTTATGAAGACCTGATGGCAGTTTGGGACTTCAGAATTGTTCCCAAGAACACCAAACCTTTAAAGAGTGCTGATGTGGCACCTGCTCAAAAGAACCTTTTTGTTTCCTCATCTTTACCCTATTTCTATTTAATTCTGAGATAAAGCTTGTTGGGAAAGCAATACTGGGGTGAGCCCACTCATGAACTCAGAAATTACTCTGGCATTGACAGATAGTTTGTTGAGAGATTTAGTTAAGGCAAGCTCATTAAAACACTTATCTGTGCTGCTGCTAACAGAACTACTCGGTTATCAAAAATCTCTAGTAAGATAAGCCATAAATGTATTAAATATGCACCATCACTTCACTCTGATCATCTTTTGAGAGGTCACAAAGCTTGGCAATGCCTATTTGCTCCTTTTTTTATATAGGTCTCAAATATAACATTCTAAAACATTTTATTTGGTCATGCACTTTTGTTAAATAAATAAGACCAACAAAGGGAAGCATCAAGACTTTTTGAAAAATTTTTGAAAAGCAGCAGGTGGGTAGAGTCACTAGTATGATGCTCTTTAGAACTGTGTTTTTAATCTAGTGTCATATTCTGAGCACTTCATATCTGCATTTAGTGTTGTAAGCACCAAGTGAGGGGCCTCCTTACAAAATCGTGTATACATATATATGTGTGTGTATATATATATATCCATAGATAAACATGCATAGTAAATTAACATGTGTTTTTTTGTATTTTGAAACAAGAAATTAAAAAAATTTGAAAATAAAAAAAAATTCCAATACCAAGCTGTAAAGGAAAAATAAATGACATGCATCGTATTACACTGACTTTGTTGCACAGTTGAATATTAGCCATTTCAACAAGCAGAAACTTACATTTGAATAGAACCCTCTTTGGAAAAGAGCTCAGGAAGATAAAACAATGTTTTTTTTCTGATATCTTTTGCCATTTGGAATGTTCTAATGGGCTACTGTACTATTTTTCTATTCCAAACACAATTAATATTAAAGGACCCTAGTACAGAAAGCCAAAAACATATATCAAAGGAATCCTACTACACATTTAGTCACCCAGGAATGGCTGATACTCGTTAGATTTTTTTTTTAATTAATTACATTTTATATGAAAAAAGTTGCAGTGTTGTGAGTCTGTGTTTGCATGGATACAAGCACATTTCTATCGTTACTTGACTAATTGCCAAAACATTTACCTAAAAAGACTTAAAAGCTATATTCAGTCCTTATTTAACTCCATTAATTACAAACAAATTGCACCAGAGAGAACTTTTGGCTTACATTCAGTTTATTCATTATAAAGCAGCATGATACATGATCAACCTTCATGCACAATCTATAAAGCTCATTGAAGAGCTTTTTGTAATAGACAACATAGAAGAGCTCTCATGAGCTCCCAGATTAAACAGAGAGCATATACCTTCATTTTGATATGTGGTGATTACTGAGCTAATTCACTATGCATTGAAATGAGAATGCACATTGGGAAATGCAGCATTAAACTTAAAAATAGTTAATATACTTGGCCTGAAATTAATAATTTAGACTATTTTCCAATAAAGCATTTGTAGTTTACAATTTTTTTTATTATTACTGCCAACACTTTGAAGCCCTCCACTATACATTTTGTGTACTGATGCTGAAAGAAAATAATGTTTCCCCCTCTACAGGCAGATAGAAGAATCACATGTCATATGAAGGAAAAAGTAAAATGATAAAACTATTTATTAATTGAAATACTGCCCTCAGTTGAGGAGGGAAATTCTTAATAACTAACATTTTCTTCCCAAAATTTAAATCTAGACTGCATTTTGAGAGATATTTATTCAGTTTCTTTTAACTGTGAGTTTTGAATGTTACTCCGTTTTACATGATTATATGCTGGCTTCCTTTCAACCTTTAAAATCTGTTTGTATCCTTAAAAATATTAAGCTAATGGATGTTTTTTCTGATCCAGTCCACAAACCTGGTGACTCGAGCATACACTCCTGGTCGTTCGGGAAGTGCACACTGATAGCCAAATGATGTTACACCTGCCAAAAACCACTTGTTACCATCTTCAATCATCAGAGGGCCACCTGAATCTCCCTGCAATATGGAATTCAAATGTTAAAAGTGAACAGTGTCAACTTTGAACCAAAGCTTGTTGTCTATGATGTTTTGTTCATGTTGATGCTTCATCTTATTGACTGCATCCTGGTATGCCTTGGGCATTGGAAGTGAGATCAGTGTGGATTCTTTTATACTGAGAATTTTTAAAGTGATCCATTTCCTTTTTTATCTTCTCCCCCTTCCCCCCTTTCTTTTTAAGGATGTGATCTTAAGCTTTTATCGATCTTTCAGTACAAGACTGGGTTTCAAATGATTTGTTTTTGCTTATTACTCTTAGCTTAGCCCTTCATCTTTAACAAAGCCTGGGTAAAAGTGTAGGATTTCTTTTAGCTGAAATTATTTACCCAAAAATATAATTCTATTCTGTGTCACCCCAGAGTTTTTGCAATTTCAAATTCAGAGGAAAAAAAGAGGGCAAGATTGACAGAAGAGGAGGTATCCTCTTCCACCTTTTTCTCAATAGTTTAGCAATTACAAGACTCCAAGAGAGTATGGGAGACCAAATTTGATACTTTGCGCATCCTGAGTGGCCTTGAATATGTTGTTTTCAGAAGAAAACAATGACTAGTTTTTGTTGTCTATTCAGGAGTGAGTTAGTATAGCCAATATTATTTTTGTCTTCATTCAGCCCTGTTAATGGAGCTTTGCACAGAAGCATTCTGTGGGGACTCAGCCATTAAAATGCTTCTGCCCATGGCTCTAGGGCATCTGCAAAAGTTCAAAGGCTGTGACAGCAGCCTAAAGGCTGAAGCGCTGTCAGGACTCACTTGTTCCTCTTTGCTCACATGTGAATGGTCATTGATCACAACACAGGTCACTTCTTACACTCTCTATCAGCCTATGGTGCTACGCTCCTTTTTTTTTTTTAGTTTGAGGGGCAAAAGGCAAAAAGCAAAGTCACAGAAGCTGAAGAAATGGTGAGTGAAGGTAGCCTTGCATACACTCCTCCTTCTGGACTGTGGACTAAACTAGCCAAAGTCACTGCACTTGACGAAGGCTTAGGGTTGTAGGGGGTGAGGCAAAAGCAATTACTAAGAATGCTCCTCATCAGACTTTAGGAGAATCAGCCAGTCTCTGTACCATAGACTCCGCACTGCTGGAAGCAAAATTATGTGACTGCCAACAGTGACTACATTCTCATGGAGATGCAGTCCAATATTAGCAGAGCTAGAATGGACACAAACTAGATCCTCAGGAAGCAGCCTATGAGAGCAATGCAGAAAGCCATCCTTTCCAAAATATTGTGGCATCCACTCACAAAAGGTTTTTGGAGTCTACAAATGTTGGGGAAAAGCATCATTGCTCTCACTCTTTCCCTGCCTGAGGTATTTCTGAGACTTGGATCTGCTTATTCCTCTGTATCCTGCTTTTCCATAAACACGTTCCTCTTTTCCCCATGGAATTACTCAGAAGTAATTCTTCAAAGCTTAGTGCAGAAAATTTCCATTACTCTCATATCCCTCCATGGTTGTTTATGTCAAGAAGATAGACACAAAATAGATTTTTATCTTTATAGCATGTATCCTGATAAAGTATAAAATGGACAAAACATTTTGAGTAGGAATTACATTCGCAGATAGTGACTACCTCAGTTTTAATGATCAGAGGACCAGGGAGCAGTTATTCAGTAATTAGATGTGCTGTATGCTGACTGTGGAAATGATTTGCCTATATTTACCTGACAGGAATCTACCCCTCCTTCGTCATAGCCCGCACAGATCATATTCTCAGTAATATTATATTCTGGCATCCATTGCTGGCATTTTTTATTTGTTATGAGAGGGACTTCTGCATCTTGCAAAATATTTGATGTGGGACCTGATGAAAATAAATACAGAGTACATTTATCCACTGTAGTAAATATACACAATGTACTCAGAACACCAGTAATTTTGTTCTTATTCCAAAATTCTAGGGACGTTATAGAACAGCAGGAAGCCCTGTCTCACTCCTGTATTCTTCCGGTTTATACCACTGTAATACAATCACTGATTAAATGGTGCTCATTGACTGAATCCTGTCTTTCATTTCTGTAATGGGACTGAATATGGTTATAATTCAATTAAGGTTACTAAAATCAATGAATATGAACTTATTGTGGAGAGATCTAAGGGCTAAATAAGGGCTTAGGAATTTGGATTGTCCAATATTTCATCATTATCCATTGTGGAACTTTGCCTAATTCAATTTTGTATAAAAATTTATGTTATTAATTCCTGCTCAAAATTCCACATGTAATTTTACTCTGAAAATGTGGAATCAAATGTGTAGAAGCAACTGTAGAACTTAAATGACATGTTTATTATTTAGCAGTGACTCCAAATCCCAAGTGTGTGATACACGAACAGAACATACATTTCACAGTGTAGTCAGTATGCTGACTTTTCTGGGAAATCATTTGCACGTAGTCAGAAACATTAATCTCCCACCTCCTCCCCCTGCAACTGGAAATCAGATGTATATATTTCATATTGAGAAAAACAGTCATCCTAACAAAAGGGAACACAATAACATTTTTTCATAATTTAATGACTTTAAATATACATATTTTTTCTGATAAATATGTTATAGCTCCAATACCTAGCTTTAGGGCAGAAAGGTGGCAGGGGATGGTTACCTAACTTTTGTATGGAGGAGGACATAACCTAACCTATTTGACCTTAGCAACCCCTGTGAAATTGGGAGCAGGCTTTCCCTCATTGCTTCATGCCTGTCATAATTTGCCAAGCAGATTACCCACCTTGGTTTGCAATTGCACCCCAGCCAGCAATGGAACAGTAAATTCCTGGTAAAAACTCTTGACTTTTTTCTGGTAAGCAGATAGATTGTATGTAATCTGTGAATGAGAAATAAGCAATCAATTTCAACCTCTTTCCTGTATTCAGGCTTTATGAAGTCATAAAGGAAAATGTTCACTGATTCAAACCTGCTTTTCAGGCAAAATATTCAAGAAGTACTGGACTGACTCCAGGATGATTAGGTTATGAAAAAGTACAGCCATCCCATCACCCTCGTGTGCTTAGAGATAGAGTTTTGTACAATAGAGTAAGTCTGTAATATAGGAGAATACCAAATCATCTACCTGTATATTGCATTTTGTATTGAAGATGCATCATCGCAATATCACTGTCTTTTATGCTTTTATTATAATGAGGGTTTATAATTATTTGATCAATGTCTTGAACTACTGTTGAAGGATATGTCATATTCAATTGGTCATGCAAGCCAAGCACTGCTTTCCATTGAGATAGTTTTAAATGCCTCCTAGAAGTTGAAAAGAATATTTACAATTATCAATGATTAATGAAAATTTTGAAAAATATGTTAGGCAAGACGTTAATCTTTAACCTCATGGTAATGTACAGCATTTGCACATTCTGTTGTAATAAACAGGAGAATGTAGTGGATGTGCTTACAATTTTGTGATAGAATACTGTCTTAATTAAACTGTAGAAATATGTGGTTGGATTTTGATGTTAAGCTTATAATGCATTATTTATAAAGAATTAACCAGACTGTAGTGCAGTGGAGGAAAAGACATTGACTAAATTACTATGGCTTTTTAACCACTGGAGAGAATACTGCTGAACGCCTACCATGCAATTAATATTGGCACCAGTTTGAAAATTATCATGGGAAAATGCTGCGGCTCATAGAGAATTGGTTTTTTAATATTTTATCTAAATTGAAAAGGGGATGTTAAGAAAAACTATGACATAATCCACATTTTGGATTGGCCATTTGCCAGTTTTTTAATAAGCAAGTTCATAGTTTCAAAAACGAAACTCTTTCTCTTCAACTTGATTGTTGTACTGAATTGGTTTCTGCTGATCTTTTAGTTTGACTTCAAGAGGTTATCTTGGTATAAATTAGGAGCATTTAAGTTTAATGCTCAGAATTAAGGGGAGAAACTCCAAGCCCTCACTTAGGGAAAACTCCAGCAAAATCAGGATAATAAAATTAAATTTAAGTGAAAATAGTACAAAAAAGGAAGTACCAAGACAGTTATGGATTTATTGTGTGCAGACCAATAGGGCTTGATCCTCCTCATTTCTATGGCTTGGTATGGAATATAGTTCCTACCATGAAGTAAGGGAGCATTGTCATATTGGCACAGGCTCCATTGCATTATATTACTTAGTTATTTATAATTAAAGCTGTACTGTAATTTTCAATATTAACATTTATTTTTTGCCCTTCCAGTTTCCAGATGGCTTCTACAGCACTTGTTTTCATTATAGATATAACAGAAGCACACCCTGGAAAATATAATATATTTTTATATATAAATATGCATCACTTCTTTGAATGGTGCAGATACCACCACCTAGAGGATATTCTGTATTACCTAATCAATGCAAATAAATCAAGATTCACCCCAGTTATGCTCAGTAAATCTTGACCAATCTTTCAAAGTGGAAAGGAGGAACAGGCAACACTGAATTTACCTTTATGAGGTATGAGGTCCTCTTTTACATCATTGGCAGAGATTCAACTAAATAATAGAGGCTCACATTAATTGCAGGTAACATGCAAATGCTCAGTATTGATACCATATATTTAAAGCGAAATCTTTCATTGACAGGAAATGCTTCTTTGTTTCCATAAGGATTAAGGGGTTATCAGCAAGTAAAGAGCCTTTAGCTGAGCTCCACGTGTGATTCAAAACACAGTAATTAAACAGTGAGTTAATGGTTAACGTCTTATATCAGTATCACAAATTACACATAATCTGATGTCTCTGTAGCAAACTTGCACATAAAACAAAAGTTTCATCATCATTCTTAAAATCCAAAAGAAAAGACATGGCATGGAAGTCACATGACTATCTATCTCAGCTAGTCAGCAAGACTCCCTGTGGTCAGCGGAGAGAAACAGTCACTTTTGAAATTATATGAATTTCATTCTAAAGTAAACATAAAAACCCCCTCAAAACTCTAAAACATTCCCTTTTCCTCTCTGTTCGCTTTTAAGGATATTCATTACTTTGATTGTTTTTCCCCTTTAGTGCCTTCTAGAATGGTGCTCTGAAAACTGTTGGTCATTTGTATTTACTGTAGTTATTGGCTGGAGGTGGACAATCTGATCAAAAACATTTTTATCATGACTTTTTTGAACCATTAAGAAACTCATTTTCCAACATGAAAACTTTTTTTTATGTTGGTTAAAAATTAGCATTTTTTTAACTTGAAAATCATTAAATATGCCACTGTGTGACTTCTGCGGTTTGAAGTGCAAACCTAGTGCT
Organism: Dromaius novaehollandiae; assembly: GCF_036370855.1. Lineage (NCBI taxonomy): Eukaryota > Metazoa > Chordata > Aves > Casuariiformes > Dromaiidae > Dromaius > Dromaius novaehollandiae. Next base: position 110,938,844 of record NC_088098.1, read on the forward strand.
CCAATCAGATAGAAAGGATCAGACCCTGGTGAATGCATAACTCTCCACTGACTTCAGTATGATCTTGTGGAAGTGTTTTGTCCTACACAGAACTGACTGATGGCTCAAGGCTGTACTTCAACCCACCTTTACTAAAAAGTAGCCACCATTTGGATACTTGCATTTTGCGGGAGTATCAGCATGTGTTAGCTTAAGGATGAAATGAACATTACCCATATACACAGTGTGCTGCTGTCACCAGCCATTCGTCACTGACAAGGGAAGCTCCACAAATAGCTCCAGAATTATAAAGAAGTGAGACTATCCAAGGCCAAGCCCCTGTTTCGGCATCGCTTCCACCTATAATCCTTGTTCCGCTGTTCTGAGTTACAAGGCGTTTTCCACAAGCTAAAGTAAAATAAATAAATAAATAAATACATAAATAAATAAATAAATATCAAGATTTGTAGATTTGTAGGGAGAGATAATATGTTTTATCAGACTAATTAATATTCTTGGAAAAATGCTTTGTAATTCCTGACCTACTATTCATAAATACTACTATTGTGGAGAAAAGTTTGACATTTTACAGGTAAAATCCAGAATGTGGTAAATATATAACTTGGATTTAGATGTCTTATTTCCTCAGACTTTCTAGATTTTGGCTATATATTTTCAGTATAGACACATCTCTAGCATATATTTGAGCCTAGAAGCAAGTGAAGACTGTAATTTTTCCTGTGTTTATATTATTATGCGTAGAGTTGTTATAATTCATTCCTTAAACTTTCAATTCAAGTAATAACATTAGACTTTATGGACCGAACAATTTGATTTGTGTGAAACGATCTCAGCATATATGTACTTACATTTCATGTTACATTGCAGATGAATCACCAGATTGTTCAAACAATATTCTCTAGAATGAAAGCACAATTAAATCACAAGTATCTGCACACCAGGTAACACTAAATGTCTCTCAAATATATATATATATTTATATATAAAATACATGTAAATATATGTATTTTTAATATATGTACAATTTCATCAATTTACTCTGTCAGTATCAAAATGTTAAATTGTATATTTGGGTTATAGTCCTCCATGCTTGAATTATTTTTAATTATAAATACACAACATCTTATTACATATAATATTAAACATACACTTTTTTTTTAAATGAACACTTAGATGGTGTATATTATGGAAATAAAAGTAGACTCCACTTGTGTTTTAGGGAAAAGAGTCATCTGCATATAATGGATTCTCAGGAAAATTGTAACTGGATATGGTATTTTTTCTACCTTTTGAGAAGTTTTCAGTAACTTACCACTAGATATCAGTGTAACCAAAGAATTTTTTTAAAAAAGGTTAGTTTGGTATCAGTGTATCTTTTCACCAAGATTACAGTGTACTGTAAAAAAAATAGCTGCATACAGAGGTTTGGGAATTATTTAGCAGAGATATAAAGTCAGAGTCTAAAGAGCAAGAGACCACATATCAAAACTACTCAAGCATTTCTGATACCCAGAGGTTTTAAGATTATCTTCATACCTTGTAATGAATCTGAACACTTGGGACAGTGACTGTGCTAGCAGATACATACAGAAATATATCAGAGAAAAAAAAGTCTGCCAAGGAATAGTTTTTAGTATGTGTTTCCACATTATTTTTAAACAGAGAAAGAGAGAATGGTTACATAAATATAATTTAATATAGTATAAAGCATTCCTCACTATTTTTACACTAGAATTTGACATCTGTTGTGAGGGAAATAATATGATGTGACCCAGCATTTTCACAATGTCATAGTGGTGCTAGAAGAAGGGCAAGTGGGAACTGCAACACAGGTACTGCACATGCCGAATATCAGTCCTCTGGGCCCTGCTGCATGCCCTCTTCTGTCAAGAAGCTAGGCAGAAATCTGGAGTAGCTGGGACAGATTGGTAGAATGCAGTTATGTCTGTGGACTTTGCTCACATACCTCTTCAAGGCAGGATTTTGCCCAAGATGAAGCTATCCTGCCAAGAAATATATTACCTAAGGGCATCAGAGAAGAACAGTTACGCTGTTTCTGCACCACAACTTTCAAGTCATATTATCTGTGCTCTTATTTCCTTTACTGGCAGCTATGTTTGAATAAAGACTAAAAGCACTATGAGAAACACCTCGTATAGCTCGCTTACCAGTTAATGATTTTTTTGTAATTAACAAATCTCTCTGATCTTCCTCTCTATCAGTATATGAACAACAAATTTGTGAGAAGCTGTAATGGTGTCACCCTGTAAAATGATCCCTGTTAACTGTCCAGATGAAAAATGATATAAGAAACGTATTTCTGTAACAGGAATACAATCAAGATGAACGAATTTCTTCCATTTCCTCCTGAATTAATCACTTCTTAGTGTTTAACAGATATTAAGAGAAGACATCTTTAAATCATAGCTGCAAAATTTTTAAGACCTCTTGTGGCAATCCTTGCTTAGACATGTACTTAAGAAAAAAAGAAAAACAGCTTGCAATGCTGTTCCATTACTCTAAGACCCTTTCACCACCAGTGAGAATGATAAATGCTTGGGATTAACACAGTATAATTAGAACATAAAATGGATCAATCTTTTTTTTTACTGTAGATAAAATACTTCACAGCAATTTAAGAATCTTCTGCAGGTTTGCTACTGTATGATATTTTTCACAAAGGAAACCAGAAAGAAAATGGACTCCTGCCATCCTCAACAAGGTTTCAGCATTTTCGCAATTATACTGTGATTTTCTGCATCAGTGCTTTTGGTAGGATTCCAGGAAAATGTTTATAACAAGCCATCTTACAAGCAGAAAGACAGCAATTTATGTCATTATATATTGTTTTATTCAATGATGGCAAGTCTTTCTCCTTTTAGAAAAATACTGTAAATTCCAGGATTTCCTGAGAATATAGCCCTGTGGAAATATTACATTTACAGTTAATCTATAAAACACACTGCCCGTTTGTACACTCCTTCAGAATCACTTCAGGTGTTACTTGGACTGAGAAAAATCAGAATATAATCTAATGTATTCTGAGGATCACCTCATCTAATGATTCAATTCAAACTGTGGAGACAAATCTAGAAAACTTATGCAGGTGGGATTCATATATCTAAACAGAGATATCTGTACACGGATTAGTTACCTTAGCCTTCTTAAATATAAAGTGTGTATCAATAAAATCAATGGATTATAGAGTGTGATTCATCTCGTTCCAGCAAAGTTCAGATGAATCACAATTTGGAAGTGCCTATTTTTTTCTATTGATTGTAGAGGGAACCTAGTGTGGTAATTCCAATACAACTACGGGCAAATGCCACTCCATCTTTCTTTAATTCCTCTACTGATGCTTAAGTATAAATATATATTTATATTATATTTATATATGTAATTGTATCTGTTACATAAACATAAACTGAAGTCAATTTATTAAATTTATGTAAAATTTATATTTATATATAAATTTAATATATACAAATTTATATACAAATTTAATAAAAAAGTTAACATAGACCAAACATAACACAAGCATCACTAAAATGTTAATATGAATGAAATTATAAAATAAGAAAGCAAAAATGAACAAAAATGTAAACAAGTATATTTTTTCACAGTAGGAGAAGGAGGCATGCGCCTTTTTTTAATTTGGTATTAAATTTTTTTCTGTTCTCTCTTTCCTTGTGTTGGATTGATTCCAACTCACATGCTTTCATTATTTTTGTAAAGTATTTACATTGAATCCGAGACACACTAGAGACAGAAGACTTTTTTTCCTCTCATTTCTCCATCTGCAAAGTGCATATAATTTAGAGATCTCTAAATAGAAATGCTTTGTAAAAATAACAGTATTTCTCTTTTACACAGTAAATGTGTGATGACTTCACAAAATATTGTAGTGAATGGTAGCTAAAAATGTAGCAAGTACCTCTCAAATTTACAATAGACCAAATGGGCAAGAACGAAAGGGGGTAGATTGAGTTGCCCAATGTTACACAAAATTCAGCAGTAGACAGAGAATAAAACCTAGGTATGTAAATAGTCTAGACCTTGTATACTGGATGTTACCTCTGAATGAACTTATTATGGAAATCATTATAAAAATGAACATCAGCCTGCTTAAAGCTCTCCTTAGTATGAGGAAGAAATGTCCCTCTACCTACCTTTGTGTAAATATTAGGCTCTGGTTAACTGCTTCAGTCACGTTGACAAATGGGCCATCACCAGTGAATAATATAGCTGACGATGTATTTGCATCCCTAGAAGGAAAAGACACACATGCATATTTCGAGAAATTTATCTTGTTTCATTGGTGGAAGCATATTTTGGAAATGACTGTGTTGTAGAATAAACTGCAGCAATTTTTTTCTGTAAAATAATGACTATTTATCCCCAGAGTTTTGAGGCTTGAAATTTTCATGGATTAAAATGTGTCACCTACTTTCACACACACCTCCTCTGCTAAGATTTATAATGCCAGAATAATATTGAAAGAGACAGAAATTAATTAATTAAAGGGCAATAAATTATCAATTTCTGCTTTTCTATGCCACAACAAAGGGTTGCAATGGCAATTCTTAACTGTATGGAGCCAAAACTTTCCATGGAATAATGAACAGTAATAAGCTGAACTTTGGGATATCACAGATTTGTTTTTTGAGACGGGTAATCTCATCACTATTATACCTTTGTGCACAGAGAACAAATTAAAACATATTTTTCATCAAGAAGAATTTAAGGGAACAAGTGCTATCTTCCTTAAAAGTATGTTCCACCTCATAGATGTATTGAAATCAAAATAACTATTTGTGGAATAAGTCAAGGGTGTCTTGTTTGCTATTCAATAGGAGAGTTCATCTAAACTGGAGTGTACTCCAAGACTCCAGTTTTTCCACAATGGCCTCTTGAACAACAACAATTCTGTGTACTATTGGCTGAATAAGCTGTTTTGGCTTTTACAACCCATATCCAGGTTTAGTTTATAGCCCATTCTGCATCACAAACTTTTGATACAAACTGCATATGCCCATCTTGGACCATATACCCAAGAAAAATATATGCTTTCTCTTGAGGAAGAGAAAAAAGAGCAAAAAGGCACCTGAGGTCAGACTAGATAATTGTTTTGGCCTGCTCCCACCTGACCTTTTAGCCACAAATACCTCAGGATCAAGAAAAGAACAATTTGTACAGGTGCAATATACAAGCAGCACCTATATATCCAGGAATTATCATGTCAACTCTTTGAGTGTAGTAAATCTCTTTCTCCTGGGATGTATGAAGCCTTAGTACCTGCCTAAAAATCAATTCTCCTGTGTATGAAGAGTAAGGCTAGGCATAAGAGAAAGGAGGTGTTCAGCAGTTCCTACTGTGCCATTAGGAAAGCCATACAGCACACCCTGCTGGAAAAGGCACCACTACAGCATTACCCAATCTGGAAATGGCAAAGCTCTCTTGTTTCTGCCCCTAGACATATGTATAGCCTATTGTACAGCATTTGGTTTCAATATAAAATGCCAATACATTAATACTAACTTCACAGATTCCTCCCGAACCATGACTTGAGCTTCTAGGCAGTCCAGAAGAGTAGCAAAGTATCAAACCAAGTAGGTACAATTAAATGCTACTCTGAAGAACTTGACAGATACCAGTCTAATCACCAAGCTACAACTGCAGCAAATGTGCATAATATCCACTAAGTTGTTCTTGAGAAAGTTAGTGAGTGGGAGATTTTCCCCTAATGTAAAAAATGAACATGCTGCTAGGAAAAGCTAGGAGTATGTGCACTGATAAATATTGTTGGCTTACATTTTCTCTGGCACATTGTATCATGATACTTCAACTGAATATATTTGTGTTTTACTAGATTATTGTAATAGATCTTGTAACAGGGCAAACACTATAAACCTTCTCTACTGAAGTCAAAGCTCCCAATGACCTCACAATACCTGTGAAAATCTCCCTTCTCACTGCACTGTCTTTCTTAGACTTTTTCAGCCAAGACTGAGCAAAATATTTCCCTTTTTTCTCCTTCTTTTTCATAAATGTTGTAATTTCTGGATTACAGTTTAGATCTTCTCTGAGCTTATCTATAACCATAAAGGCTTTATTTAGCTTCCCTAACTTTTTGAAATATAATCTAAAGCCCTTTTTCGAGAACATCTTTGATATTTTTAGTGGATTCATTTGTTTTCTTAGTTTGACTTGCTGAAGCATACATAAATGGAGATTCCTAAAATCTCTGAGTGACTGCAAAATCAATCTGATATAGTCTTTTAATTAATATGTTAGTAAATGATGGGGGTTAAGCATTTCTGTAAGTACAAGAAATCATGTGCTTTTCTGGGAGATAGTCAGTTTGTTAATGACAATATAGTTTGTTCTATAGGTCCAGAAACTCAGTGTTACAGCCTTTTTATTTTCATTGATTCAGGAGGACATTTAACACACATAGATTAAGTGTACCTATGATAAAAATGTTCTGATAAGATTGTTTTTGCTAGAACTATCAACAGTCAAACTACATTTATTTTTTAAATGGGGGGAATTATAATGCTGTATTATGATAGCTTTTACCTGTAACAACTTAGACCCTTATCATTTCAAAAGGAAAAAAAATTAACACAATGGGCCAAGTCCTAAAGCTATAACTTGGCTTTAAACCACAGGACTTCTGTTAATGAACGTGATATTTTAGAAATTTCTCAGGCTGTGACAGAAACACCTTTAAGAGGAGGCTAACCTAGGCATTAGATACCCATCATTCCATTCGACCTGCACACTAGCCAGAATTTACTTAATAATCTTAGGCAAGTTTCTTACATACAGATCTACAGAGGTGTTTGGGCAGCAAATTCTTCTGACATTGGTGGTCTTCAGGTACCTGAATGCTTTATGGATCTCTATGATTTCAGTCTAATTCTGTCTCAGATGTGCTCTGTAATAATTAGCACTACCAAATGTTATGAAGAATTAAGATAATATGGTCCCATGCTGAAAAAGTGTTCAGAATAAGAATAGAAGTGCCAATTTTCTGATAATGGTAACTTTTTCCTGTTTGGAAAAAAAAATCCATACATTTCTTACTTGAAGAAGACATATTCACACATTTTATAATGCATTGGTCAGCTTTCAGGCTGTAGGATGTTTCCAGTTTGTTTAATTTGTATTTGACACACAGGACAGTGTTTCTGCTTCTTCTACTAATGTTTTAGTTAGAGAACAAAAAATACTGAAGAATAGTAGCAAATTACTAATAGCAAGCACTTCCTTTGGCATATAAATAGCTTTGTTCACATATAGATTCATATGAAGAGCAGCTGTTCTCTAAATGCTTTTGTGCACACAAATTTGTTTGTATGAAAATTTATAATATAAATAAGCCCTCTGCATTTTCTGGATTTGAAACAAAGCTTCTTAAGCACTTGGTTTGTTTATTCAGCCAACTTTACTAGCAGTATATGATCCCAAGTGAAGTTGTGGACCTATAAATCCTTTGAGACTCCTCCAGAGATTTTCAGATCAAGAAGCACATTACTACTTGGTGAAAACTGACATGACACTAGATCTGTCACCAAGTTTATTAAAACTGTCCTAATTCTGGTCCTCAATGCTGCAAACATTCTGAACACCATGAGAACCAGGTTGTGTGTTATATTCAGCACACAACTCATACAGGCTCTATACCAGGGAAGGTCATGCTATGCCTGTTTATTATCCTAATTTATCCACTGGAAAAAATGTCCTTGTGCAGAAATTTGGGGGGACCATTTCCAGCTTCTTTAAACCATATATGCTATTCTCAACAAACTGGAGAGTCTGAGTCTGACAGTTAAAGAAAGGATTTTCTCTTGTGTCTGAAAGAGTTAGGCCTGTAGTTACTACTGACCATTTGTGGGGAGAATGAAAACCTAATTCCTCAAGCATTTCAAACAAGAAATCTTACTCCAATTAGCTCTTTTCCTTTTCAAGAATTTTATGAGTTCATGAACTAGAATGCAGGGATAACACTAATGTCCTGAACTAACAGCCCTTGTTGGACTTCTGAGTGTGAGAAAACTGCAAGGTATGACCCAGGAATGGGTCAGACCAGCTGCCCAGAGCTGGCTCCAGTTCTAGACTAATAAACAAACTGGACCACTAGAATGGCAAAAAGCTCAATGAGGAGCTTAACATAGGACAACAAACATTTTTCTCAGTCTGACTTTTTTGTGGTTTGAGGAAAAGTAATGCTAACAATACTCATGGAAGAAGCTACGTTTTAGCACTGACATCAGATGTACACAATTACTCAAGCAGGCTGAGCAAAGAGTTTTCATTCAGGTTTCTGAATTGCACCCATTTCTGTACCTTGCTCAGATTAAGAGTATTTGTAAATGATTTGCCTGATCTACATTTTGGAGATGAACACATGGACATCCCTCTAGATGTGCTTCTTGTCTGGCACATACCACAAATGCAGCACTCACATATGCGAAAAATGAAAACAAAGGATTCAGATGTGCAATTTATTAGAATCTGTGTGAAACATTACACTTTCTAGCCCAGCTACATAAATAATCAGGATACCTACAGGACTCATCATTTCAGTCTTCTTCATAAACTGAGCAGTAAATGAAACTAGCAAATGTATAAGAAATTAGCAGCAAAAGTAAATCATCCTAGATGAACCTTAGCCTCTTTCTCTGATAATGCATGATTCTAGATAATTATTCAATATAGCAGTATGAGTTACAGCCAACCCAAGACCTGTTATTACAAACATCCATTTAGTAACAAAATATGCTGCTACAGGGGGATTCATAGAAAGCAGGAATAGAGTGATGCTTAATGGTGTTAAGCAACACTTAAAGCAACACTTCTCCTCCCCCTCATTGTCAGATGCAAAGCCACTTCTCCCCAGGAGGTGTGTATAGGACAGTGATGTGGATATCAAAATTACATTGACAGACTGCATAGGTGGCACTTCAGATTGCTAATTGTTTAGGCAGACTTGAAATTCTGCATGAATACATAAATATGAAACAGATCAGCAGTGAGTGAAAATCTTTACTGTATTGTACCTGACTAATAGCTTATGTAAAAAGATATGGTGGTTTCTGTCTAGTTTTCCCCCCCTCTTTTTTTTTTTTTTTAACAGAAATGGCATACAGTCTAATAAAATTATCTCTATAGAAAAGCAGGAGAATTTATGCTATTCTGTATGATCTAAACCAGAAATTTTACTTAGGATAAGAGAATGTGACACAATTCAGGTTTAAAAATACTTTTTCTTAGCAATAGGAAGAGGTAATAAACTGAACAATGGAATCAGAAAGAACTAATACAGAAAACTTATCTTAATGGGAGTTTTTTTTAATGAGTGTATTTGACTAGTTTATAGAGACAAACTCTGAAATGTATTGCCACAGAATGTTATGGAGACAAAAGCATGAGTAAGTTAAAGTTAATAGAAAATATCCCGGAAGACAGAGCTCACTGAAGCTTATGAAATATAAAAATGTAAATTAAACAATCAGACCAAGAAATGAGCAGTCTCCAGAAGGTGTAGAGGAAAAGGGAGTGGAGGAAAGTGGAGAAAGAGGGGGAGGAAGAAGGCTATTAGCCAGCAAAGGACAGGATATGTGACTAAAGGGACCTTTAGTCATACTTTTTATGTCCTTATATTCATCACAAATGAGATAACTACATATGTAAATTATAATCAGGATTTGTGCATGCAGGTATCTGAAATGTACATAAATACAATACCTGCCTGAAAAGAAAAAAATAAAACAGCATACATTCTATCATCTAATGATTAAAAATAATTTTAAATAACATTTGGATATTTTTCTAAGTCCTTTTAACTATGTTTTTTCTATAATTAATTTATCAGAAAAGCATTTGCAGGCATCCTACTTTGGTTGGAGACCAACATAATAAATTGCAAGCTACGACTTTCATTTGATTATTACTTGGATGAGTGACATCCCCTAAAAACCTCAGCACTGCAGGAAAACCATTTATTATTCAGTGGATGGCAGTGAAGTTGCATACAGTGTGAGGCCAGGATTAGGGCCATAAATTTTGCCATAGATGTTAAAAAACAAAACTTCTTCACCCAATCCTCCCCATGTTTTTCCCTGGGAATCTTGCTGAATACTGACTGAAGCCAAATTTGTGGCTTCAGTCCGATCACATGTTTTTCCTGATAGAAGAAATATAGCTTCTTATCTCAACAGATCAGGTCTAATGACAGGTATGAAACGTACTGGGAGCCCAACTGCAGAATACCCAAGTGGTTATCTTGAATTTACCTGAAACAAACTTTAATATAATAGCAGAGCAGCCAAGGCTGCTGTCTGCTGCAGCTTTAATCTCAGGCATTGTGATACTTAAAAATACATTGGCAGACCAAGCACTTTACCATGGAAAAGTACATATGTCTCTTTTTGGATGGTAAAGACACTAGTGAAATGATGAAGAAAACACAAATGCACAGACTTAACAGAGTTGCAGACAAGTTAAAAAGACAAAGAATACACTCACTCTTGCCCCAGCAGCTGGCAAACACTGTCTGAAATCTGTTTGTTCCAATTATCTGCACACACCAGGTTCCACACCTTCCCAATCCTGATCTGTATCAGTCCTTGGGTGCTTACAGAACCATTAAGCAATCTCACTGTAGACCAAAATGGACAGAAGCGTTTTAGGTAGGAGGTTTAAAACAACAACACCAACCAACCAAACAACCCTCCCCCTCCCCCGCAAACCCCACATAAATGTAATATAGACAGATTTATTAGTGCCAGCAAAGAACAAAAGAAGTTAAGATACGTTACAGTAGTAAGAAACCCAGTGTCTCAAAGATCTTGCAGTCTCCCAGGAAGGAAATGCTATGGTTATCACCTCCTGTATTTCTGCTACCAGAGAGCTTTATAGTCTGTATTTTGCAGGTGTCTCACAAACGAACACTCTTCAGCAGATTTAGTAAAGCAGCACATCTCCCATTTACTCTAACCAAGGTTTCATCTTGGCAAGCATTATGTTATTTCCATCTACTATGAGAAAATTTAGCTACATGAAGCTCAGTAACATAGATCGGATATGAGGCAAAAACCAGAGCTGACTGAAAAATTGGACTTTCCAATTCCTGTTGCTATGGGAACTTTCACTGTTTGCTTTCTTTGCAGCTTTAGTTAAAAAAAAAATCACCCTGAAAACCAATATTTTATCAAAATTTTTTCCAAAACAAAATATTCAGAACAAAAATGTGGAAATATTTCAATGGTTTATTAGGAATTCATTGAGTATTTTGTGAAAAATCTTATGCTACTGGCATAGTGACTAAGGACGTCTGTCCAGCAGGTCAACAGAAGGACAACAGAATCACACCTATGACTCAGGAGCCAAGCTACGTTTCAGGTTATTGCTAGCATGAACAAAGGGTGGTGGGAGAAAACAATGCATTTTAATTTACTGGTGGCACAAATAAAAAATTTTGAAAAATATTAGCTGTCCAGAAAACCTTTTTTCTACCAAAATATTTCCACAAAAAATAAAGCTCACACACCATAGTAAAAATAATTATACTTTTGAAAATGCCTCTTCAATAGGCAGGCAGCATGTATGCAAGAAGTCATGTACCATCATTAAATAATGGTAAACCTCAGCTGTGAGGAATTTTAGAATAGTCTTGAAAGATCTGAGAATTGCTTGCACTGTGAGATTTCTCTAATTTATTTTTGACATCTTTCCTGTCTCCTGCTTGAACTACAGTTCATTTTCCTTTCTCCTCATTGGATCCATGTTCTTCTCCAGATGCACTGATGACGTGCTTTTGAGGTGTTGGTAAGCAATGAGAGAAGCTTGAATCTTAACATGGAATCTTAACAGCTGTTAATTCAAACGTCATATATTACAGAATTTTGCAAAGGATGAGATAGACCTTTTCTTTGCAGTTCCTGGGAAGTTTCAGAAGTTGGAGTATTTGAAAATGGCAGTTTGCCTAGTTTAGATTGCCATGTCTGATGAGAAATTGAAATGGGTTTCAGGAAAATGAGTAGCAATTTTGTACACTGAAAAGACTCAGTGTCAGAGTGTATAATTAAATTTTCATTTCATTTTGAGGCTTAGATTGATTCAGCAAATTTATTGGTTTAACTGGGTTTTTGGACACAATTCTTCCAACCCTTTAGCGTGAAGTAATTTGTTATGAAGTAAGAAAGAATCCATGGCAAAATCTTTGGGAAAATATACTTAATATTAAGGTAGGCAATGGTTACCTAATCTATATCTTCTTTAACAATGGCAGAAAAATCCTCTCCAGGTCCTCTTTGTTTAAGAAGCTGAAGTGAATTTTTTTCTATGCATTTCTAAAGGCAGAGTACACGTGAAACAAAATAGCTAACTGCACTAATTGGAAGAATGAAACTGTGCCTTCAGATATACATATACATATACTTTTGTGTGTGTGTGTGTGTGCGCTTGTGTGTGTATAAAAGATGTGGAAATCAATGCGAACTGCCAGCACACTTCCAAGAACGTACTTGAATTCTAAATGTCTTCTTTAAAACAAAGGAACATTATGTTGTATATGAGCTTAAAAGCCTGCTTTTAACTCTCCCATTAGTGCTCCATAATGCATTGTCAGAACAGCACTTTATCAGAAATAGCAGTTTAATTTCTCTGCTGGGACCAACATGATATTAACACCGGTTTTATATTTAAATTATTGTTTAGGGGGCGTTATTTCTACATTATATGAAATAAAGCCATATACTGTACACTTAAATTTTGGAAAGAACCATTTTACCAGATGGCTATGCAAGACCAGCTGTTGCTCTCCTTGCCATAGGAACCTGCACATCCACTGTGAGCAGCAGATGATGTTTTTGCAGCTGTGCCATCCCTTTGTTCTACATCAGTGCCTGCATGAGAGAGAATCCAGACAGGCTGGGGGGTTGTCAGGTGCTGCAGTTTGGTTTTGCAGGCCTGGGATCAGCTGGGAGTTTCCAACAAGAAGAATGTTACTCTCTACCATATACTGTAGCATTTATATTGCTGTGAAACTCAAATTAAATATAGCAAAAAGTGATAGAATTTTGGGATATGAAAGGGATACAGGCAGAGAACATTAATAAGTTTTTATTTAATTTTGAGGCTTGCACAGGACATTATAAGCAGCCATAGTTTTAAGCACAGAGGAACTTCCGACCTTTCCCAGAGATCTCCACTAGCTTTCATGCATTGTCTTAAAGAACTGACTTTGTTTTTTTGTCCCAGACAAACTCAACCAGACACTTCTGTCTATATTGTTATGACTTGCATGCAGCTGCAGTAGTTTACACCACCTGAGGTTGCATGGCTATTTTTCTATGTAATTTCTACCAAATATGCACGTGTTCCTTTTCTTTGTGTGAAGGAAACCTTACCACACTCTGCTTCATCAGAGCCATCTTCACACTGACGGAGGTTATCACAAAGATTATGCAATGGTATACACTCTCCACTGACACAGTGATACTCTTCAGGTTCACAAGCTCCTAAAAAAAAAAAAAACAGGAAATGAAGATGAAACTGTAATTATTGTTCAAGGTTCATGTTCGATGGAGATCTTCCAGTTCATCTGAAGGAAAAACTGAGTGGATAGTACCCAGAACCTAACCTCTCCTCTCCTTTCCTCCTTTCCTTTCCTGTTATGATTTCCTTTTCTTTCCTTTGATTTCCTTTTCTTCTTTTTTCTTTCCTTTTCTTTCCCTTCCTTTCCCTTTCTCTTTCCTTTTCTCTTCTTCTTCAAAATTATTTACAGAAATGAATTAAGTAGAAAATATATAGTATATCTTGCAGTTTTTCCTATAGTTCATATTCCTTAGTTACTAGTGCTCTTCTGTTAAGTGTACTAAACTTCAGAGGGATAAGAAGAGTCAAATCTTGATCAAATCCTATCCCCACAGAAATCAAAGGCAAGCATCCTATCAACCTTTGTGCATCTAGGACTTCTCAAATTTTTAAAAAGTGTGGAAGGAATGCAATTTCTGGATATTAGGCACTTTCACAGAAGTTCAATGAATTTAAGTTTTTCAAGATAAAACATACAAGTAGAGCACCATCCAAAGCCAAGAGCATCCTTTTGAGACCTGTCTGGGAAGAAATGTAGAAGAGACAAAAGTAACGGAGAGCAATGAAGAGAGCATTCTCAAAAGAAGTATCAAATATATATGAAAGCAGATTACACATAGAATAAATATAATGCTATAATTCTTTCTCTAGCCAAAGTGTATTTTTAATGACACCATTTGATATAATTTACAGGAAATATACAGTCATAAAGATAAATTCTATTTAAAAAAAAAATTATTTTCTTTACTTTGCCTTCCTGGACATACCTACTGAATATTTTACTGTCCAAAAGTCTAATTTAAGGCAAGACTATTGCTTTGCCTCTGGACTGTTAATATCCATATTAAATGATACATTCATTCATAAGGCAATGTTGTACAATATGAATGCAAAAGGACAGGATTTCCCAAAAGCCTGAACTAGATTTTCACATGTTTAGTGGCCACAGCTGATGTCAGATTTTCTGTAGAACTTAGTTCCCACTTAGACAGCTAGATGAAGATAAGATTTTTGAATAAGCTGTTTTACTATATTGCATACTGTCAAAAATTATCCACTGCCAAATTATGCTTCCTAATCAAAATCTCAACATTTCATAGAAAAATAAAATATGGAGAAAAATTTGTTTTTCTTGTACAATTCACTTATTTACTGACAACCCTTTTAACCTTGGGCCTGCATACTGATGATATCAGCCTGTGTCCTTTGGCTGGAAAGATCATGAATAAGCATAATTCTTCTGTAAATGGAACCTTTTAAAATATGTTTAACCAGAATTGGCAATTGTCACTTTAAGAACTCTGCCTTACTAAGGTTAATTTTCATTTTACAGCAAATGCGGGCAAAGATGCTGAACCAGCTAAAAAAAAGCATACTGTTGCTGGACTGAACAAATATGATAGAGAACAAGAAGCAGAGAAATAGGCATATGAGCCCACCTCTCAGTCTTGCACACAGAGACTAAGTTAAGTTGATTTTATGATGGTAAAATCAATGGACAAGTTTTTTCAGACGGTAAGAAATTAATATTACTATTAATCTATAAAAGAGCTACAACCAGCTAATCATGCCAGGAAAAATGTGCCTAGATATTTTACATTATCTATGAGCATATATTGCTTTTCCTTTTTCTTCTTTCTGCTGTCAGATTTCTGCCAAAGTAAAACAAAGTCTTTACTTAATTTCAGAAAGAGGAGGAGTTAGTGAGAGGATTTCTCCTGGTAAGCATATTGCTGTTGCACATCTTTAGCCCTTGGCTCTATTTTGCATGTTTTTGGAGACCCAATTGCAGAATTACTTGTACAAGTGAAAGGTCTCATTGTAGGCCCTCATTACAATCACAAACAGAACTCCCTCAGCAAGGAAATGGCTGGGAGCAGAAACATTGCTGCCCAAATATTTTAAACACTAACTTTTCCCAGACCCTTCACATTAAAGACCAAATCTTTAAAGATGCTAGATGGACCATATTACAAACATTAATCAGCTATCATATACATTATTCTCTTCTAGTGGGTGTGATCTATAATAAAAATTACAAATGCTATTTAAATAGACATTAATGACACCCTCGAATGAGTCATAAGGAGAT
The DNA here is from genome assembly GCF_036370855.1 of Dromaius novaehollandiae. Taxonomy (NCBI): domain Eukaryota; kingdom Metazoa; phylum Chordata; class Aves; order Casuariiformes; family Dromaiidae; genus Dromaius; species Dromaius novaehollandiae. The sequence goes on from NC_088098.1 coordinate 110,954,541, forward strand.
GTTCTTTTTTGGGGGGGTTGTACACAGAATAGTTCATATTTGCCTCTTATCATTTAGATGCTTTATAGGTCAAAATACTGAGTCAATTTTTCTGCGGACTCAGTGATATCACACAGAATTGCAGACAGTACAGCCTTTGTTCTATTACAGTAAAGTAAAAAGAAAGTCACTTTTCACTCCAGAAAAAGTGAAAAGCAGATGAGTGTGCCACTAGACTTTGTCTTTAATTGTTTCATATTTCTATTGCTCAAGGACTGAGATCCACCTTCTGCTCTCCATCTTTTATCAAATATATTTGACATTCGCTATAACCTCTTAAATACAAGGGATAATACACTTACCTAGATGGTAGCCAGAAGTAAAATTTGCAAGAAAACCCTTCTTAGTTGAAGATGTGTCTGTTAAGAAGAGTACTGTCATCTGGCTCGTTGTAGAGAAGACATCTGGCAATGGGTTTTGTCCTGTATAAACAGCTATTCCCCAGGAGAATACGAATACATTTTTTAGTTATTTAGTTCTTATATATTTCAAATGTTTTGGGATCAAAAGGGAACCTCACTGCTATCAGAAAGCATGGACTAAAGCTCAACTCCAAATTTGACACCTCAGTACAGCAAAATAAGGTTTGACTAAGAGATGATTATGCTTCTGTTTGTCTACACACATTAGCAGTCTTATTGATTGAGCAGTCAATTTCTTTTGGATTGTATAGAAAGCTGAGCATATGGAAACATTTGTGAAAGTGATGCCACATAAAATAAATTTTCTCAAGTTTTCTTCCTAATTTCCAAGACCCATAAAGATGAAGAAATGTAGAATAAAATTAGAGAGAAATAATTAATTAGTTAGTGAGAATTAATTCCCTATTAGATCCATTAGTTTGCTCCAGCTGTCTGATTCATCTTAGTACTCAGTGGTGTTACTTGCCCAAAAGCAAGGAATCTGCTCCTCTGCCATCTCTGACTTCAACTACATCATAAATATTTTCCAGGTCAAAAGACTGAAAATGAAGTTGAATGTTTTTCCCCGCCTCAGCATTTAAATACCATATACCTAGAAAATAACAACACACACACACACAAAACACTTTCCAGTTGTTACATTCATTTTCATGAATATACGGTGTCATTTTCATGTTGAAGGATTTGTGGAAAAAATCTCTGCTAAAATGTTCAAGATCACCCAAGAGGCTTAGAAGTCTAAATCTTATCTTTATAAGTGACTTGTGCTGTCAAGATCTCAAATTTCATTGACTTTGGTTAACTGAACAACTTTTGAAAATTGGATTTAGGCTTCTAAGTCATACATACATACATTTATTACCATTCATCACAACTGTGAATTTCCATAAAGTAACAAAACTAATTCTTTTGCAACTGGGAAAATGTGACAAATAATCTTGTATATAATCACTATGTATAACATAGATCATTTTTTGCTTTACAGCATCTGACTTGGGAAAGCAGATTTATAACCTCTATTTCTATCCAACTAAACTTTTGCTGGACATTTAGAGAAGAGTGACTTACAAGAAGCTTGATTAGGGTAATTATTTGGAAAGTTTTCAGAGCTGAATGTATTGTTTGGCTCCCAGAGTTCAACTGGCCCTCCACAGTCAGCTGAAAAAGCAAACATATCAGAAATAAAATTCATCTACTGCCTCGCTTTTGCAATCTATTATCTACAAAGATCATGTTTCAGTTGATAATAAAGATACTACAGATTATACTCTTAACAGCTATTTCCTTCAGCTGTATATATTTGGGAAAAAGTAATCTTATGTACAGGAAATTCAACTTAAAATTATCACTACAAGTGTTCAGTTATGGTGCCGTTAATATACTGCTTAAACTTTAGGTTGAGAGAAGTCACTACTCCCATGAGGTCACAGAGCACTGGAGAAGCAAGGTGTGTAGAAACTTCACTGTCCTTATTAGTTAGAGTGTCTAAGTCAGATCTGCTGACCCATAAAATCAATGCCACAGTGTTATCTACAGCTATAGTTAGATATTTTTGTTTGCGAAGTTCTAGTGCCTCTGAGCACAACTACATTCGTGATGGTGTTATGAGGTCTTCCCCATGTAGCTGGTTGACCCTCATTTGGTGACTATTGGGCTGCAAGTTGTGCACATGAGAGAAAACATGAAGAAACTGTGTGTTAACTCTATCATATACTATCATAATTAGTACATTATTATAAAAGCCAGAATATGTCAAATTAAGACAGGAAAACCCTCCTCCTCCAAATATAATCTATTTATGAACATATATGCATTTCTTATTACCTAATTGCTCTTCTTGCAGTATTATCAGAGATACCCTTAAGTAGAAAGCCCTTTTCCTCATCAAACAAATAAACTCTAGAGCAACGCCACATGGAGCTATAATGGTAACCAATAGAGTTTATCTGAAAGTTTACTGCTAGCCAAATTTTAGCTGAAAAATATCTTAAAAATTTCTAAAAATAAGTGCTCAGGTGAACCCTTCATCGTATTGCAGTAAAGTTTTGGTAAGAAATGAACAGCAGTATCTTCTTTGATTTCTTAAACTTAGCTAATGTATTATTACTTAATTATTATTACTGTAACTAATGTTGCTTAACTCACCAATAAACATGAAGCTTTCAAATTAAACTTTTTTGTAAGGAGGTTCAAAACCCATTATAGTTCAAAACAAGTATGTCTATTAGTGTATCTACTATTTTGGTAGCTATTAGCATATCTGCTACATTGGTGTAAAGCTGATAATACTTCTTAGTCACTTTTTGTGAAAACACTTCAAACTTTTCTAAGGAAAAGTGGAATATAAGCTTCCAGAATATCTTTAGAATACAAAATCATGAAACAGAATTGTAAGTTTTGGATTGGTTTGTTTTGAAAGGAGGGTACACTGAGGGACTCTGAAGAGACCTACACAGGTATTCAGGCTTTTCCAAATATATTTGAATGTAGTATGTGAGAGTGAGATGAGGACCCTGTGAAAATACAGTTACAAGGATGTATACCAATGTTATGTGGCATTAGTGAGCCAGGCAACACTAACTAGCACTCCTAATATGTATATACTCAATGAAAGAGTTATGAAAGGGACAGTACTTTTAAATATTTAAGATTTTTTTTTGATTAATTTCCAGTATAATTTTATATTGAACTGCTGGATGATATCTGCTGTGCATGGCCTAACAAGATATATTAGTAGTGGTCTAGATACAAAGGACTGCAAAAAATTGGCAGGCATTTACACCTATCTGCCTCTCTAATTATGATGATGCCTTTCACCCTAATGATAGCACAGAAAGGTACAAAAGCTTGTATGTATTCTGAAACAAAGCATTAAAAGACTGGACAAAAATAGGATTCATAACTTTCCTGCTATGCAATGTTTTTAGGTAAATGGGTCACAACCACAGTACCAGTATATAAATGCATGATATTTAAGTATTTTAAACACGCACTGTTATTTTGACTTCATCAAGACCCTAAAAGCTCTCTCAATTAAACCCTTTAAATGGTAAAAGTAGGCATTTGCCTTTTCCTCAAAACAACTGTTCCAAAAAAAAAAAAAAATTACTCATAATAAATATGGATATGTAATTATATATAAACACTAATAAAATTTAAAGTTATAGTTATATACATCAGATTTTTGCTTTAAATTGGTGGTTCTATTTCTTTTAAGGAATTTACCTGTACATCGTAAAACACAGTTTTAACAGCATGAACAGAATACACCTGCTTTCACTTTAGTATTAGAAAAGATTTCCACTGAAATATTCTGCTGATGATAACTTTGTAAAGCAAGCATAGGATTACTGTGGTTTGCGATTTGTGACAACTAATGAACTTACCTATCATTCCTCTTATATTTTTAGATTAGGATTTTGAAGATATAACATGTAATGCATTTTCTATTTGCACTGAATGCAAACAGAGGTACTAGGTCCAATTCTGCCATTAATTATAGCCCCTAAAAACCTTTGAGGGATACTGGGTTTTAACTTAAATTGAAAGTATCATTTTCTATTATATGAACAATTTAAAAGGGCTATCAGAGATACCTGGGAGTCATCCTCCATTTGTGATTCATATCCTCAAAAGGCGTGAGAAGCATAACTTCAGATCCATATCCTGAAGTAATCTGACCTCATCTTATTGCACAACTGAACTCAAAATCACAACCACTTCTAGAGATTTTGGGGTTATAGGAGGGATAATGGGGCAATGAGAAGGGAATTATTTTGCATTTCAATCCAAATTCCAGATTCTTTTTACTCTTTTTTTTCTTTTTTTTTTTTTTTAATTTAAGCTATTATGAGCTAGTTACTATACAGCATGTATTCATGACAACCATTCATGGAATAGTCTGAGGGACTAATATAAGGTATCCTTAGATTTGAACTGGTAGATTTCTGGTTTTCAAAATTTTCCTTGCCAGGTATTTAAAAGCAAATATTATAGAGATGCGTATGCACATAGTCACACACACAGACACAATTAACTGTGCTTTATATATTCAACATTCTCTTTAAATATGTAGTAGTGGAAGACAATTTATATCTGAAATATATCAGTTCCATGTTTTCAAAAGTTTACTTCATATTGAGGAATGTCAACTTTACCATCAGAGAGAAATTTGGTGTTTTCTCACTTTGGTTGCTCTCGGTTACTTCTTTCAAAAATAAACCCTGGTCTTCTATCCCCTCCAGCAAATAATAGAACTTAAGGAGAAAGAAACCTACTCCTGTTTTTATATTTTTTTTAAATGAAAAATGATTTTGTCAACTTTCAGACTTTGGCTGAACATTATCTGCTGTTATGGCTTAAGTTTTGCTTTTAGATAAGTTGGTCAGAGTTACATACTAAGAACCACTTGCCTAAGACGTGTATAATACACAAGTCCTTCTGAGGCTATCCACTAAATCCCACTGTCAGGAAGCTCCACTAAATACAGGAAAGATTTGAACTTTCTCATGACATCACTCTCATAGAGCTTTCTATTTGTCCAAATCAGTCCTGGTAAGAAACACTGAACTCTCTGAAATGAAAAGGAACTGTAACAATGACACACTTTGACTAACCAGCATATTATGTTTCAACTGTATGTCTTAGAATGATAACTACACTCTGTAAATACAATTAACAATAAATAAAGATAATTTTGGCATTTGTTCTGGAATATTATTGTGCGTACAAACACGTAACATAACTATTCTAAAGCTGCATAATGAATATATGATTCTGAGCCAGTATCATTTGATGACACAAGCAGAGCAAAATCAGCTTTCTTAAGAATAACAGAACTTGGGCAATTTATAGTGAAATCCGATCTGGTATTGACTACATATAAAGCACATTAGTAATGATTCTTTTCTTCTTTCTCTGGCATGGAAAAGCATTGGAAGAAACTGATTTTATTCATGTCTGAGTAAAATATTGTTTTTTTAATTGCCAGCGATCTTTAAAAACAAAGTTTTATAGAGTTATTCTGGATTGTATGCCTGATGCTCATTAGAGGACCAAGTAGCAATCAGCACCAATAAGCTTGTCTCTTTCGTGGAACATAATGGGGGATTTTCTTAGCACTGCAGAATATGACACCATTTACCTTATATGGGCAAAATGATACATGACCTCTTCATAAAAAAACCCTCCTCTGTGCTTTGTCCAAAACCTTAATTTATATAGACATATACATCTACCTACACTGTAATTTCCACACTGTTTTGTGTCAAAAGACAGCTTATAAATGGGTATGAAGATGAAAGCAATACTTCTTTTGGATGAAAGTGTAGACTGACAGTCTTGTGCAAAAGACAAATCAAAACTAACCCCCCATTCCCACCCTCCCACAGAAAAAAAACCTAACTTCTCCATCAGCTTCTGTGGCACTGTGAATGATGCCAGGACCTCTTAGTGAAGCTCTAAGTCTAGCAAAGGAAATTGGCTCAGCTCAAATTCTTTCATCTTTTGTTTATAATCATGACATTTGTAGTGAAACCATTAGCATTAGTAAATTTGCACCAGATCCATCAAAGTAATGCCATACATCTTTGAAGATGATTGATAACATTCATGTTTTTCAGCAGATTACAGACATCATATACTTAGCATGCCTCAACAATATGAGAATGCAAACAAGTTAGGTTTTCCCCAATGACAGCTTAGATTGTGCTTTATTTTTACTGAAGGACAGAATGGACCTCTCTAATCTCTTTCATGTGGGGTGATATACCACATGACCACTTCCTTTTTTTGAATGTTCAGATTTTATTACCATATTTTGGGCAGAGATCTACAGTTTGAATGACTTTTCTTTGGAGTTTTTACAGCAGCACAGAGCCACTACTTAGCACAGAGACCTTTTACCTCTCCTCAACTGAGCAATGATAACTTGTGAGGCAGATTTGCCCACAGCATCTGAAAGAGTCCTAGAGGTGGCAGACATCAGCACATCACCACTGTTTAACATTAATGAAAACTGCAATAAAATTTCAAAATTAATTTTGGCAAATTATCACTGAAATTAATTTCAGTGTTTATTGAAACTTAATTTTGATGACAGAGATATTTTGTTGGAGATCATGAGGGAGCTCTAAAATTGAGTTTTGCTCTTGTATTTAGAAGCTCTTGTTTTCTTGCCTGTCCTAATGCATTAGATTTAGACATGATGATAGAATGACAGTACTAGTACACAGTGCTTCAGCATGAATACATTGCAAATAGTCTTTCCCTATTACTTTAATCTTAGACCATTGTTATTCACTATATGCAGTCAAGACAGCAACTAGCTGTGCTTTGTAAATGACAATAAATCTAATAGGAGGCAGTACTAGAACATACTCAGTGTTTTAATGATTTCAAACCATCTGGGTAAAGGCCTTTTATAGAACTCTTTTTTTCCAAAAAGTTCTTGGCTTTTTAACAATAAATTACAAAACCCTATGAAATATTTTAATGATTTTTCCACAAGCTCTATTCATGTTTGTACCAGTTTTTTTCTTTCAATGTAAGTGAACCTGGTTAACATCAGAGGTAGTCATTCTTCATTGTTTTATAGACATGTTCCAGATGCATAATTATGGCTACATGTATTCCTTCATATTTTATCTAAGCAAGAAAACTGGTTCTATGAAATGCGAATGTTTTGAGGACGTTTAAGTCTCTGTGTCTTCCTGTGGGATAGAGTGAGCCATGCAGTTATGTTAGGGAAAAAATATGTGCACTATAGGTGGAGACAGAATTGCTCGTATTTAATTAACCTTTATTTGACTTGGAGAAGATGGCAAAAATGCACAAACAAAAAAAATCCTTGCCTCATTTCCCACTGGACATAAGGTTCAGAAGGGGTGCTGAGGAGATAGTCAGAAATTGTGGGGCTCCACCAGGCAGGAAAAAAACCCATCTCTCATTACTAGAGTGAACAGCTACTTATCACTCCTGCCTTACCACAGGGCTAAATAGAGCTAACAAAAGAAAAACTGCAAAAATTAGGCTTTGGTTTTGAAATACTTCATAATCTATGCAAAAATTAAAACCTTTCACTAGCAGGCAGAGTCCTTGGATTGTTCCTTTTCCTTCATTCATTTCCTCCCAAATCATATGAACTGCTAACTCTCTTCCTTTCTGTTTTCCTATTCAGATTTGATGGAAATACTGTGAGGTTTTTTTTTTGTTTTTTTTTTTTGTTTTTGTTTTTAATGTAACCAAATACAGCAGGAACAACAACATGGCCAAATGGATATCGGAAAGAACTTCTCTGTTGTGAGCCTTGTTCCAGATAATATCTCCAGACTGTGCGCTCCATTCTTAAACCAGTCTGTCACTATTATAGATTTATTCCCATGAACATAGGACTTTTGGTTCTGCTGAAGCCCACACATGTGCGTATGTTCTCAGAGCATGGAAAAATTTTACTATTGAGATCTACAGTCATATTATTATGTGACATTGCTCATTCACTTATTCCCCTTGTACATTACTTATTATTTTAAATATAAAGGTAGCAATTCTCTTTCTCTTTTGTCTTCCCTCTCCTTCATTGGCTTTCTGGAAGCTTCACTAACTAAAGATTTTCGGGACAAATTCTGAATTCTTCAGTTATCCTTAATTCTTCAAGTCTGAGAAGCTAACGTACTGATAACTTAAGCTGTGGATCTACCAGTTCCATTGCTATGAACGGAGCCATGAGAAAGGATCCCTAACACATTATTTTGAAGAGAATATCATAATGCTGCAGAGAGAACTTTATAAAGAGGAGAGTTTTTGCAAATCCTGACTTACTCAAACACAAATACACTAATAGGAAATGGTAATCAATTGTAATTTAATATTTACTTACTGGGAAGTGAAGGCACAGTCGGAGATGTTGGAACCACAGTTGGCTCTAGATAAATACTTTCATTACACTTTCCCTTTGTCAGGCCAATATCATCCAAGGCAATATCACTTTGACCAGGCCTTTTAAAGGCATCAAAAATAACCTGAAGTTCATGAAAAAAAATTAGAATTTTTTAACTTAATGAAATATTTTTCATCTTCATAAATTACTAACATAACTTAAAACTATTCAACCTTTTTTTTTATATAGAAATACATATCATTTTTAACACACAACATTCTGTATCACTATCATCTTGTCAGTCTAAACTGTCTCTTGGGTTAATGACATAGCTCCATGAATAAATGCAATTAATCTGATTTACCTATAGTTTGCTTGTTTTTGTGCTTTTACATCCACATATTTAAATTAATCCCATTACCAGGGAATTTGTAACGGTGAAACACACAGCAAAATATAATATTCTTCCTGAGATCACATAACATAGATTTCCTAGAAATCTGACATAACCTAGGTCACAGATGCATTTGCTTCCTCAGATGGTAAATGTCTCTTTCTGGCAGTGCTTTTGCATTGATAAAAACCACTACAACAGGACAAGCCATCCCAAATACCTATAAAAAGAATTTGTTTCCAGTACAGAATTGCTGAAGGAATGGTCTCGTGTAAGTCTCCTAGAGAATAATTTCTTTGGTTTACAGGTATTTCAGGTCAGCTGTTACCTATTTGGTGTCAAATACATTTCTGTCTGGAACACACTTTCAGAGAGCTCTTCTGTAAATAATTAGTGGAAATATTGCTTCAGAATCTAAAGCTCCAGTTTAAGTCTTGGCATGGCTAAATGTTTCACACTTCATTCACTGCCAAGATTTTCAGATCTCATCAGATTTCGATACGCTTTGAACACTTCTTTCCACTTCTGTGGAAAGCTCTCTTCAGTGATAACATTGATGGTCTGGTGACAACAATAAGGTTTTCTCGTTATTATAATGGACAATAATAATACTTTAAATCCAAGGAAAAAAAAAATCCAAATGGGGACCCCAGTCTTCTGCATACTAATTTGTATTTGATAGCATGCATTAGTAAGCAATACTAGATATTGTCTTAGGAGCTGTGATCATTGCGTTCATTTGGCAGAAAATCCTGATATTGATATAGCTTAAAAAAAGAAAGGGAAAAAAAAGACTAATAGTTTGACAAACCTTAAAATAAGATGAGTCATTTAAAGTTACTTGTCCAAAATTCCAGTTGTTTCCATAGTTTCCTTCTTTCTGGAAAACTATGTTTTCCGTACCATCTTTATCACTTATGCTAATGCTCAAACGGTAAACATTAGCACCATACATGTGATACCTACAGGGGTAACAGCAACATTTTGTTTTATTAGATCAAAGCGAAATTCCTCAAATTTCAGGAAAAAATATCAAATTTGTAATTTTACAAAAAATTCATGAAATTAGGACTAATTTGTGCTGAGCATGAAAACAAAATGAATCATATCTTTAGATTTTTACTTAGTATTTTGCTATATTTTTGGTACAGGTCTAGTTAAGCTTCATGGCCAAAACATTTCAGAGATTCTTAATATAATTTCTCTATAGAAATGAACATTGGATGGAGGGTGAAAACGTAGCTACATTAAAACTAACTGCAAGACTCAAACCTATAATGGAGTCAGGGTATCAGGCTTAGAGTCTCAGGCTGGTCATAGAAATCTAACTAGAAGAAGGCATGTATTCCTGGTACACAGACTTTGATTAATAATACATTTGAAAGAAAATTATTTGGCTTTAGTCTTAAAACAAATCATATGCTTAGGAATTATTTAATCTATAGAGGTTAGATAACATACCAAAAGCTTAGGCAAGATGGGTCTGAAGAGACCAAGGGCAAACTCACAAGCCGTGCTTTCAGTTCTGTGAATAATCCAAATTCCATGGGTGTTGAAACATAAAATCCTGTAAAATAATGAATATATTTTAGTGGACACAGAATAACTGTTCTTTTTTTTTTTTTAAGAGAACAACTGTTTGTGTTTAAAAATAGTAACAAATGGAAAAGCACAGACAGAGACAAATGATTTGGAAGATTCCTGACCCAATAATAAATAATAAATAATATTATTAAATTATTAAATTTAAAATTAAATTTAAATTAAATAAAAATTAAATTATTACATTAAATTATTAAATAAATAAATAATAAAAGTGAATGATGATCCCAAGCTATCCAAGTTATGCTTATCAGTCAACAACATATTAAAATGAACTTTTAGGCTTGCAGGATATTCCATGAGGTTATCCTGAGTAGGTACAGAGGAAATTGAAGTAATCTCCCTAAAATGTAAATATGCTTGTTTTTTCTTAAGATAAACATATATTTATTTGACCTATGACACTGTTGCATAATAGAAAGATCTTTCTCAGATAAGGATCTTTGGCATCTTAATAGCACTGAAACACTTCAACACCTCACACTTTATCATTTTGTATGTTTCTTTAGTTCCATTTTTAATTTTGGTATGTTTACACAAGATGGCAGTGAGTTGCATAAAGCTTTTTGTCTGGGAGCCCTAATTCAAGATCTGATTCAACATCACATCTCTTCACGGCAGATAAAATTACATCCCGAAAGTGTCACTATGAGGAATCTGTCATATAGTGACATACCATAAGTTAAAGAAAGCTTTTACTTTAATCTATGAGTAATTTGTAGTTGACCTTACCTGATAGGTTGCCAAATGTATGATCAAAATCAGGACCAGTCAAAAAGGGAAAAGTAGGGCCCTGATTTCTCTCCCAGTCTGAATCATCATCTAAATCTTGACTCCAGTAACAAAAGCCATTTTCAAAAGTGCAATTGACTTTCTCATCGTCTGTGAATAAAAGCCTCCAGTAAATAAGAATGGCAGAGACATTAAGTATTTGTTCAGAATTACGTAAGAATGCACAACAAACAATGTAAATGCTTAAAAGTGCTTGAAAACTGGAGCCCACAATGACTTTCAAATTGCTCTCCTAAGTAGCGGCATTGCTCAAATCAAACTGTAATCTGTACTTGCCAAGCAATACATGATCACCAGTGGTGTGGTAGCACCAGCAGGGCTGGCCCTATCTGTTCTTGCGCTCATTAATCAACCATATTTCTTGATCCTTTGCTGGCAGCCTAGTGGGGGAATGAGAGATGGCCCCTTGTACAGCTAACGCTAAGGGCTAACCCCTCTTTTTTCCCCTTTTCTTAGGCGAGGCCTGGGCTGCTCCGGGTGAAAGGGCTCCCCCTCAGAGCTACCACCTGAACGCTCAGCAGTGAAAGGATGTGCTCCATGCACCAGCACTATCCTTTTCCTTGTCCTTCACCTTTACCACTTCTTTTCAATCTTACATATTTGCTGCGGCATCCTCATCACTTTCCTTCCTGTAATATTTTCTCAGTCTTTTTCATGATGCCTTGAAATGCAGTCAGCCCACAGCAAGAGATTCCACAAGACAAGAATCTGCTGGCCCTTCCTGCAGCATATCATTTCCTAGTCATGTCACCCGTCAAAATTTAGCAACCTAAATTTAGCTTCCACTTGCCCAATCTTCATCTAAATCTTCCCCATCTGAGAAAACCAAAGCATGAGTCATATTGTTGCATTTTGTTTATCACTAGATTTACTTCGTCTCGATTTTTTTCCAATGTCTGTTCACTGAAGCGGGATTCTTCCTGAATGTTGGTTTAACCACTTGGCACTACTACTTGTAGCAATGAGTTAAGAATTCAGAAAGTCTGGGTAACAGGCACTGTCTGGTGACCAGAGTAACAATTAGCGTCAGTGATTCTGCTATGTTCAGTAGTGGATAAACCAGCTGTGAAGAAACGCAAGGAAATATGGCCAGACTTTTACTCTTTTATTTTAACAGCTTAAACTTTAAAAGCTTCACCCTGTGACCAGAACCAGGATTGTAAGCCTGTGGGCAGTCCTATTGATATCAATGATTTGATCTTTGGTAGGAACAACTTTCTCAGAATGAATCTAGTTACAGGACTGAGGCCAGACATGATTCGTCTCTTTCCATCTCCACTCTTTCCCTTTATCAAACTGAAAATACAGATTCATCAAATGTTCTCGTTAACAAACAAAAAATAAAAAAACCACTTACTGTTTAGCTCATTTGTATTAAATGCAGTATACGATGCGTTAAAACCATCATAATTTTCAGAATAATCTGTTTCAAACTTTACTGTAGCCTCATTAGAAAAAATGTAAACTGTTTCAGCATTAGTCCCTGAGAGAGAAGCTGAGAATAAATAAAGAATAAAATTGTCAGGGAGAAAACAATCTCATGTGCAATAAAATCCTCATCAATGTTATGAAAATAGAGTGAACTAGTTTTAAGAGTCTTGAAGAATGCTCCCTCTATTGTACTGTACATCTTGCCTAAAACACCTTCAAAACTCAGAACAGCATTTAGCTGTTTGCCTGGCATAATTATTCTACATATCCTATCTCGCATAGCTTCAATATGGATATCAACTAATGGAGAAAAGTCTTTTATATTACACTGCGATTACACTTTTTTATTTGATAACAACCATATATTCAACATTATAATCCTCATATCCATGCGCACTATGCTGTAAATATTCTGAAGTTTTACATATATGCATGCTGAAACCCTATAATCTCAATGTTGACTACATATTTTTATTACATGTACATACTTTCAGGGTTTAATAATCAGTACATACACTTAAAGAATTTAAAGGAGTAAAGAAACTATGAAATTACATAATAATTTCATTTTGCAATATATGCATGAAGAAACATACAGGAACAATTACAATATTTCTAAATTTTTACTTTAAATTCACACACACAAATTTTGTATGTGTGAAATGAAAGGACTGATACAAATGAGAATACAGCAATGTAATTACTCCCCCAACTAAACCTGATATGGCTCCAGGCAACAACAGTCAGATTAGTCACTGTATTCAGTACGAAGCAAATCCTGAATTCTCTCCTGTTCTGTGAAAGGAATTTGCTTGCACTCTTTTTCTTCAGCAGTCCTTGCCCAATTTCAAATAGATAGAGAGTGTTTCCTTTTCTGGATGTTTTCTTTTTCAAAACTTTTTGTCTACATGTAATACTATAAATTTAACATAATACCAAATTATTATGGAAAGACAATGGGTATCATCTTGTACAATATATGTACAATATATGTACAATATGTACAATATATGAATTCTTCTTCCTTCTCCTCCATAGACTATTTTTATTTACTTAAATGGACAATCTAAATCTGGAGATGTATTGTAATCCTTCTTTCCTTTTCATTTGGTATTTCCCATACCTCGTGATCTATCCCTCAAACTGCGAGGTTTTAGACAATCCACTGATGGTCATTTTTTAACATTGCTTTTATGTCACCAGTCACTTCCATAGCAGTCCTCAAAATTGTGAGAGTTAATGGTTGCTTCAGAGAAAAATATTGAAACAATGTCTCACATGCAATTTGAAATCCTAAAAAGGGATTAAGTTCAGAGCAGTAGTAAAGGGGTAGAATTTTTCCTTTCTGTATCTCAAGATTCTTTTACTATCTCTTTCATTCACACTCTCCTCCTGCTTTCAAAAATACCTGAAGTATCTCTACCTATCTGTATAAACCCTCATATATGACAGAACTCAGCTGAACAGACTTAATCTGGTGGAGATTTGACAAAATCTCAGTTCTATAGAATAGAATATAGAGGAAAGTGATCATCAGTCTCTCCAGGCTCGAGCAAAGCAACACCATGCAAATAATGAACATGGCAGCATCATAGTACTTCTCCCATTACCTTCAGTCTAAACGCCTTCATTTTATGTCACTGTGAGCAATGTTAAAGGCTCTTTGGGCAACATATTTTCAATGAAACATGGACCCCATAGACCATGGCATGGGTCAAGTTATTAAGATCGTTCAAAATGGACCTTAAAAAATTAGAGATTTCTTTATGTATTGGGTAAGCATCTATCTGGTCACTTCATAAAGTATTTCCAGTTCAATTACCTAACAGAGAAAACTGTGCAGAGACACGTTCTTTCAGTTAAACATATGCACGCACACACACACACTTTTGTTTCCACCTCAAAAAACTTGTTTTACTACTTAAATTTTATTACTTGAAACGTAAAATTGGCTGAAAAACAACCTTACCTCTTAAAATCTTGTCTTGTCCTTTGCCTTCAAATATATATAAAATGTCTGTATACTGTTGTGTATCAAAAGAAGTGAAGTTCAGTTTAATGGATAATCCTTGAGGCACTCTAAGATAACAATAGAAAAACAAGCTTCAGAATTCTATGTTCTTCAATAATTTTGACTGTAGTGAATTAATCATTTGCTTGAATGCTGAACATAAGTCCAGAAAAAAAAGGTGAAATTACATTAAAAGGGTACTAATCAAAATGAACTATTTGGGGAATTTCTAGTTGTAAAATTACCGAAGGAAAGGGGCACAAACCTTTTGGAACAATAGAAACACTCCTTTAGCTACTGGAGTGAAGTACACTTTGGGGACATCTTCAAAAAATTCAGAATTTAGTATTCAGCTGGGCAGTCTTTTTCTCTGCTGCTTATTAAATTACACTCATTTTTTAATACATGTTATTGACGGATAATGTCTTACTGTTCAGGTAGTCTTCCGGAGGAATTACGTATGTTATCAATATGAATAGCAAGATATCAAAATCTATCTCCTGAAAGTCCAAAATAATGTTTCTTATGCCAAAACCAGAATTTGCAAGAAGATTTGAGGATCTCAGAACTACTGTTTGGGAACATGTTATCAAGCCTAACCATCACGCAGCAAAAGTCATTTTAACTAAAGTGTAAAAAATGCTGTTTTCTATTTTGCTGCAGTTATAATCTTTTAGTAATCTAAATGTAAGTTGTTCTCCCATTGCCCTCCAACCAAACACATATGGTAGTCCATATTCTAAAAATGTATTATCACTGTTGGCTTAGCTCCCTATACCACTATTTGCTGTTTTCTGGAATTGAGAGGCCAAATGAAGTTCTAATAATCTTCTATTTTTTTTTCTTCTCCGCAGGAAAAAAATATCCCTGGTACTGAAAGGCGTAAAATATGTAGCTGAAAGGCAATGCGGAGCCAATATTTTGGAGAAATACTGAACATGCTCCTCTTACTTTTAAAAGGAGAGGAAATTACATTATTGTTCAGGAAAGAATTAGAGGGATGAAAATGTAAAAGCTTTTACCAAAGGTTATGGGAATTTTTTCTGGATGGAAGGAAAGGTGGAAAAGAGATTAAATCTTGGATGCTCTATAGGGAGATTTGTAACAAATTTTTAAAGGGGTAATAGAAATAATAACACAAAATGTCTCTTATGGGTTACTGCAAAATCCAAAAAGTTCCCTTAGAGAAACCATTCTGCTCTGAAAGAAGACAAAATCTGAGTACCCTACTGATTTTTTCAGGACTTTACTGTCAGCGCTGTCAGATTTTTCTAAAGCAGATAACTGGAAAATAAAACCAGATAGTTGCTTTTGTCATTGATCAATCTAATTACACAGATCTGCAACACCTGTTCTGTATTATTTGCAATTATTCATGAATTTTTCCAAAACTAAGTTTCTGATAACTGTGTACTACTATGTAGATAGATATAGATGTCTACTCAATACGATGCCTCTTGTACCTATAGCAGCCTTTGATGCAAAATTTTAGAGTGCTTCCATTGATAGCTTATAAGAAAGTAACACACCTGAGACATAACTGTTTACCATGCTCAAACTGTGTGACACCATGCATTATGGAACAAGTCAGGCTTATGATGAATAGGCTACAATCTTGTGCTTTTCCTGTGAGACACACTATATTTTAAAACCAGCTGTAGCCCATAATTATTGGCAAATTGTACTGCTGAAGCTGAGAAGAAACAAATGTATTAAACAGAAGAAAAACATAAGACTTCCTCCTGAAGTGTCAAGGTGAAGTGGAAAGTAGTATTCACCTACCTGAAAAACTTCAGAGGCTAGAGCTTTCAAAGGAGCCTGTGGGAATGAGAAGTCGAAGTATTGCTGAGTTTCAAAGGCATTTCCTTAATCTCTTTTGAAACTCTTTTCCCAAATTAATATTTCTCAAAATCAAAGAATGGCCATTATTAAAAAGCCATAATAAGTACCACTGCTTATCAGTACAGCTGTAACTTCTGAATTGGCAATCGTGTGGATTTTCAGGAGCTTCAAACTTGTGATTCATTTAACGTATTTTAGATGTCTGCTTGAGGATGAGATTTATCACATACTACAACTACCTGTTTTTCCCCCTGGGCTACAAAGAGGACCTGGAGTGTCAAGTTCAGATAGCTGTTCCTCCCTGTACATATATACACTTGATAAAAAAATTCCCATCTCTTGTGCCTAGGACATGAAAGGCATTTTGTGCTATTCAAATGATACACAGGTACTTTTAAAATATATTTCTAAATGACACAGGAGTACAAGTACCATTGATTTCCAAAAGAAATGTGTACCCCTAAATCACAAGGGAATTCTTGAAAATTCCCTCTATTAGTAACAGTGATGTCTTATACAAAATCATTGTCCAAAGACTAACATTTACTGTAGTACATTGAAATGCACCTTGCAATTATTTACAAAGGGAGTTGCATGATTTATTGCGAGCTTACATATACATTCCTGTGCACGCATTTAATACACAAGATTTCTGAAAATCACACATCAGAATTTTTGTATGTGGTAAAATTAGTGATATAGTTATGGCTTTTAGGCATGCAAGATTTTAAAGAAAAGTTGTGCAAATATAAGGGAGAAAATGCTATTACAGATTTGCCAGGATGGGGTTTGGGAACGAAAGAGGCATAAGGTTGACGTGCAGGAAATAGTATTATCTCACAGTCAAATAAATGCCAGGTAGAAAATTGTTGGAAAATGGCTTACTGTATAATCCATTGGCAAACAATACTTGCATTGTAAGGTTTTGGATAATTCATAGAGTGAAAAGACCCAAAGGAATCAGTCAACATAAATTTTCCATCGCAAACTGCAGCTGTAAAAAAAAAATTATGAACATTTGTCAAAATGCCACTTGAAAAACAGAAGCAGAGCCAAAATGAGGACTACTTGAGCTATTGGCTTACATATCTTACCTAGCAAATGCTTTGTAAGCTGCAGTGAGGAGATAAACTAAAACACACTACCAGCTTACTCCCATTTCTAATTCCTATGACTATTTGATCTCAGACTACTATATGTGAAGAAAAGCAGAACAGATAATTCACTTTTAAGTTAAAGACAATCCAACGATTTCCATACGTACTTTCTTTCATTTTTACTTTGTACATTTGCAAGGAAACAGGATGTTGCCTTAATAGTTCCTATCTACTGCTACTTTAAATTATCACATGAATAAAAGCAAAGAGGTATACAGTCAACTATTGCTATCTCTACTTTTATAAGCTTCCTAGTTCCTTGCCTTACATATTACTAAGTACTCAAAGAAATAATTATATATTTCAAGCTTCCTGCCAGCTATTGAGTTCATTCATCTAAAGTAAATCTCATCCATCATTTTATATTTTCAAAGGCTTTTATTAGTTTTGTTTTTTTCAGTGCTGTTATTCCATTTTATGCATGTTCTTAATTTTAAAAATCAGTGATTAAAAAAAATCTGTATTTTTAAACCTCAGCAAGGTTGGACATGTTAAATTTATGTAGAATTATTTTACTCAGGTAGACACTAAAGCACTACTGAAATCTTTGCTGCATCCTCACTGAACATTATGGAAAGATTCTGTCTGAGGGTGGTTTTTCCTCAGTTTTTCAGAAAGCATCATAGAGCTTTCAAATAAGGATAAAATCAGTGTCATACATGATTATCTGGAGAGGTAAGGACAAGTTCATCAGTTTGAGGCAGATAATCAGAAATTAAATAGAGTTTTTCATTAATATCAGAAATGAAATCATACCTATAATGGCTATTCAAATTGTTAATAATAAATCATATTGAAAATTAAATGGAAGCTTTATTGAACATAGTCCTCCTCTGGGAAATGATAATATAGAATTATAAATCGAGTCTCTTTGTCTGCTCATTTTAAAAATGCAAAGATCCTTCTGACTACCACTGCAACAAATACAACATGGAACATGAAAATCAAACTTTGTTTCCATCAGGCTCGGGTGTACGCTGATAATAAAGATTGTGCAGGAAGAACTTAACTAGTGATATTACTTTTAATGAATGAACTGGAATAAAATTGTGTGTCCTTTTGCAGTCTTCATGACCTTTGGGAGAAAAACAGAGCACATGATTTTAAATACATAATGAAAATAGGTCCATAACAGGGATAATTGCTATTATACAAAGCCTTTTTATCAGAACAAATTAGAACTTTAGAGCTGGGTATTGGCATAGAAATATTTTTTCTGTCTATTTGAATGCATGTATTTTCTGTTCTTACCAGTGGGCTAATATTTACAACTATTTCTCTGAAACAGCAGTAGTCCAATTTCTTTGATTACTGGGCAGAGAAAGCATTACAGATATCTTTCTAAAGGTAGTATTCATATAACATTCTAAAACAGCAGAATGAAAGAAGAAATCAAGATATTAAACGCAGACATTAAAAAAAAATCATTTATCTACCCAACAGCTCCTCATTTGGACATATTCATGGTATGAATTTCAGGTGTCAGCACATGTACTTCCACATGAAATCACCCAATGGAAAGCAATGGGTAGGAGGAACCCAGGGAAGCATCAGAAACAGTAAGAGATACCATAAGCACAAAGGGCAAAGCAGCTGACCCCAGCACTAGATAGTCAATGGAAATGGTAGCAAATGATAGTGTGAAATGGAAGTTTCTGCTCTGTGACATTATTAGTTTGTGAAGAATACATGAAGGAATGGATCTCTATGAAAATTTCTAAGGAAAGTGTTCAGCATGTTACTAATAAAGTGTGCAAAAGAGTGGTGCTCTTAAAAAGTGGTTCACAAGACTTGTCTTACAAAAAACATTTGTGCTATAAACCATAAAGTTTATAGCACCGACAATAATAAAAAAGATATAACATAGCATTCTAATGAAATTAATGACAAAAGTTTGCTCTCTTCCAAATTTTTTTTCTGTTCTTATTTTCTTTTGTTTCTTCTTATTTCTTCTTATTGAGTGACTTGAAACCAGAAAAAAGACTGAAGCAAAAATGTGCTCATTTCTGGCCTAAAAGCTTAGCATCTCAGGAATTAGCATGAGGATAGCTGGAACTGGTCCTATTTCCCTGAAGAACCTGATGTTGCTCCCAGTGCTTCCTTGTCGCAGCAAGGAGGCAGCTGTGGTCAGAGGCTGGCAGCCTCACAGGTGCGAGTACATTTCTGCCTCCTCCTGGAGCCCTCAAAAAAGCTTCAGTTGCTCTCTTAATGAGACAGAAGTCTTTTGTAGGATTACTTTCATGGCTTTCCCAACATGTACCTCTTTCTGCCCATTTCTTACACTGTATACAGGGCACATTTAGACGATGTAATCCTATTATCATTGAATTCAAGGGAGAAACTTCTTGCATTAGAAAAAAGTCAGATCAAGCCCAAACATTTCAATTGACATGGCCTTTCTCTGCCAATGGCAGTACATTACTTCCTGGTTTACATTTGGTTAATCTCTCTCAGTACTGTAGTGATGCTGTGAAGTAGTTAATCACAAAATGTTACCCTAGACATATAATAACTGGAGCTCGTAAATAGAAACATCTCCTAGGCTCAGCCTCCAGCCTCCCTTTCCTTACACTTCTGTGCTACATGGCTGCTTTTCAGCAATGCTGACCATTATTAATAGATGCCGTTCAGACTTTCCACATTTCTCTGGAGACCCTTTCACTGAAATTGCTAACTGCACTGCTGCGACGGCTTTTTGTTACTGCATTCCATCACAGAGCCAGAAAGAAACCTTTCAAGATAATTTTAATCAATAAAAGCAAAATATAAAGGTATTCAGTTGCCTGAATCTCTGCTGAGAATCTTATAAATTTCACTGAACTCTATCTAAGGCAGAAAGAGACTATTAAAAATTCACCCTTCTATCCTATATTTTAAAACCACTAACATATGTTAAACTCAGAAGTATTACAGGGAATAATAATCACGATATAAAAAACAGAGTTGTTTAAAGGGCAGCAACTCCGTTGTGTGCAAGAGCACTTGTAGCAGGAATTATAAATTGGCTGTAAACCTCACTGTAAAACTGACACACTTCTGAAAATCTAGACATTTTCAGCTATTATATGACTGTGTTGGGTCACTCTAGGTATAAGACATAAGTGAAAAGTCAAACAGGTGGAAAAACTGGCAGGTATCCCAAACATGCATATGTCTTCTTGCCATTTGCTCCACTGTTTTTGCAAGGTCTGCTAGGAAACCTAAATATTTAAGTTTGGAAAAGCTATGAGTTTTTGGATGGAAATTTTAAGATGCTAATTGTAAAATAAGGGTGACAGCCTGAGCAACAATTTTTCCTCCAGCCAGAATTCTGGTATTTCCATAAAGTTATGAACTGAAACTGGCAAAGTAGTGGTAACTGAATGAATTTCTTGCCAATACCAGGCATCAGTGAAGATGAACAGGGGCAAGCCATCCAGCTCCCTAGAGTGGACTGTAACTACAGCTAGTTTCTTTACAATATTCTGCCTGTTTTCAGATGCATGCACATTTTAAAATTTTCAGTTCGGTTGTGCATATTTTTTACTGACTGGGGAAATGTGACTATGATCAAGAAATAATATCCTGACTTTCAGAGGAACAGGGCAGTCAGGACTTGTATTTGGTAGTGATTCAGGAAGAGATGCAAACCGGATCCAAAAGCCATGTGCATAAGAGGCTGTACTTCATCTGAACAGCTCTGCTAAAGAGCTCAAGCACAATTCCTACCTCAAACCACAAGAATACCACTCTCTTCCAGGGCAGAACTGAATTATGTCTACATAGCTTTGACTGCAGGCAGGTGAACTGATTTTTTCTGTGTTGACCAATGTAGAAATGTCAATTAAATTCTCTCCTACATAACTGGTGTAATTGTAAGATCTTCAACAAAGTGGGAGCAAACCTTGTAAACCCAGATGTAATCAAAGTAACCAAAAAGCATTCATTTTGATGAGATGCATACTACTGCTTTTTAACTATATTAAAAAGATCTGCACTCTTCTTTAGCTATATCCACAAGCCCAAACAAAACCAAACAAAACCAAAACAACATCCCAAAACAAAACCCACAGCCCAAAACAACAACAGTATGATGGTAGAAAAGAATGACTGAATAACTCTTTGGGATTGTGCTGCCTCAACACTTGCAGTGGAACAGAGATCTAGCTGAAGCTACTTTAGGACCTTCTGATTTCCTGAACTGTAGAGTGAACTGCTCAGAGCCCATTGTTGTTAGGATATGGCAGGATGTGTTTCAAAGGATATTCTACCTAAGTATTTTGATGGATGCTTTACCCAAAAGGGTGGACTGAGTGTTAGAGCCTCCCTTCACTTCTGAGCTGGCTGTACTCAAAAAAGTGCACATACTGGGCAGGTCTGCAATTCACCTTCCTTCTCAAGAAAATTCCATTTCTGGCAGAAAGTGTCAGCATGTCACCACCCTTCAGTATCATGCCTGGAGTGAGTATACTTAAATTCTTTTTAAAACTTTAGTCTTTTGTTTGCTTGTTTTTAAACCAGAGCCCAGCATTTTACATGTTTTTGAAAGCTCAGACCAATCTGCCCCCACCATTATTCCCAGGAAAGCTTAGAAGGAGATTCTCACAGAATGCAAATAAGCTTTCCAGATTCCTCCTAACCCACTGGTGCCAAAGGATATAAAATTACTCAGTTAAAAACCAAATAGGTCTCAAGTTTGTACGATCTTCTCATCATCATCTTGCACCCTTCAGTGTCAGCAACTCAAATGTTTGTGTCACAATTGCTTTCAAAAAGGTGTCACACTGATCTAAATTTGTTCCCACTGAAACAAAAAGAAAGTTTCCCTATTGCCTTGAATATGAACTGTTTTAAGCTCTCTTTAAAATACTCACCATTATCTAATTATTTCTCTAAGGGCAAATATTGACTACCATTTAATTTATTTTATATTTTTAATTACAATACAGTAAGAAATTATATAACATTATCTAAAGTGAAAAGTACAGTCAATATACCCTTAGTTTAGAGAGTATATTTTTAGTTAAAGCATAGGGGATTTTAGGGGCAGCAAATGCCAAGTAGGTGTTTTAAAGCCATGTTATGCTTAGCAGCTTTAAAATAGGCCCTGGTATGTTAGCTTATTCCCTGCCTAATTTTTCTACATAGGCAGCTAAAAGCTATTAACCTAATATCTTTCCTCATGATAGATTAGTAAGGAGAATACCTTTATAGCTGCTCTCTTTATGAAAACATATATCAGATACAGTATTCATATATTTGAGTATATTTGCATCTTGGGAAAATTTGTTTGTAAAGTGTTTTGTATGATGATATTCTTAATGATGGAGCTTAGTTTCAGTGCAAAAGCAGAAGATAGCACACTGAGAAAAAGTAACAAATATTGTAATTGAGCAAGTGTGATACCTCCATAACTCTGAAATGTTGATGAAAATATTGATGATACAAATAATCATTTGTATGATTTGACCAATTCTAATATATTTGAGGGAGAGAACTGTGGTTTTGCAAACTCTCTCTCAGTTTTCTAAACACGGTAAGACTCTCTGATCATATGGATATAATAAACACTTGAATAATATCAGCTTAAGGTTGCATATCATTACTAATCATCAAAAGAGAAACTTCTCTACGGGCTCCAAATTCGACATTAGGTGATTTCTGATGCTGGGTAACATGACTTCATATCTGTATAGGGTCATATTTTCATTTATTTGGATAGAACATTATTTGATATTACTGGCATATAACTTCATAAAGAGTTTCCATATTTACATATTGTTTTATATTAATATAGTCAGCTTGTGATATTTCTTCATTATTTAACCTTATTTATTAATATGAATTTTTAAGAACATTGTTTCCAGTTACAAGATAAAGATTATAACACTATTCTTAATCATTCATGCTATTATCTTCCATAGAATTCATTTTCCTTGTGCAGTTTAGTCTATTGACAAATTTAAGTACGTTTACAAAACTGCATGACAGTGGTTTACATTCTTACCACATCTTTCTTCAGATTCATCTGAACCATCGGGGCAGTCCAGGGCTCCATCACAAAATAAATCTTTTTCTATACAGGTTACACCATCGGCACAAAGTTCAGCAGGAGACAGGCACTCAACTGAAATAAGGAAAACAGCAATAACAACACAGCAGTAATGCAGTTACACTACAATGGAAAATGTACTTACTTTTGGTTAGTCCAGCACAAATCAAATCAACCACTCTATTGTCTTTTATAAAACTGCATTTTTAGAAGCCCTGAGTGAAATATCACATCCTAAAAAGATAAATTTGGCACAGAGTTGAGAAAGTTATAAGAAGTGACATTTTTGAAACTAAATTTGAAGTAGGTTTATCAGAAAATTTCCATTAATTCTTATCTCTTCCCCCTGCCCAAATATACTATTTTATGCATAAAAAATAAAATTTTCCAATTTCTTATACTTGATTAAAGTGAGAAAAGTACTTCTTGGTTTAAATTACAGTGAAAAATCTGTGGGTTTAATTGAATGAAATGCAATTCGTTTTGTTAATTTCAATACGTATATCAAAATGTCAAACTTCATCATGATAAATAATCCCATTTTTGACCAGCCTTTTTGAAAATCTAAAGCCTTTAAGACTGGCTTTGGAAATACCAGAAATCTCTAGGGAGAAATACACTATTGTTTTCAGATTTTCAGATTAAATTAAATTTCAGATTAAATTTATAAACTAAGACCAAATTTTGGTAGAGTATGCATGGGTAGAGTCTGAAATTTGTGGAATCTCAGTAATAGCATTTCCCTACAGCATAAACATGCATCCATGCAGAATATGCTATCGGTCAGGTTCTTAGATATCTGTAGAACTGAAGCAGGTCATATTAAAGTGAACAAAACCACTCAGCTACAATAAGCTTTGGAGAAGCACTAAAATTCTTGAATATTTCATTAAATACTAGGGAAACTATTCACATAGCTCCCCATATTTGCTTTCCTTATTTCCCTTTCATTATTTCAGTAAATGCTCCCAGGTAAAGGTCACATTTTCTTAAAAAAGAAGCAAAAATATTCATTTGTAAAACTGATCTTGTAGTCTCTTAGTATTTTTCTTTGTTTTCCATAAAGCTTTTATTTCTGTGATCAGATTGAGTAATCCTGTGCATACTATTCTGTATAACTGACAGAGAAAAAGACTAAAATTTATTTGAATGTATTGTAGTATTTCAAAGGGCTTTACAAAACACTTTCAGCACTAGCAATAGAGACAATTTAAAATAAAAGAGCTGCCATTTTGCATCCAATTGATAGCTGCACCAAATCAAAAACATTTTAATGGACTGCTGGAGGTACGGCAAATGAATTGCCACAGATAAACAGAGATGAGATTTTGCATTCTAGATTTAGAACAAAAACTCTACCAATCATCTATGAATATGTTTAGCACAAGCTCAACATGCAAGAAAACGTTTATAAAGGACATGATCAATTCTAGTTTTATTCTTTCGTTCAGAAAACTAAGCAGCACTGCCATCTACTGGTTATAGAGAAATTAACACTTTCTAGTGAAACGTCTGACTTTCTTTCAAAAGAGCAAATTACTCTAAATTGCAATACTAACAGTGGTGTTCCTACTAAAAGATGGTACTAAGTGCATTAAACCCATTCGAAAATACTTATGAATGTCTTATATATTTCACTATTTAATGAAGCTGGAAGAAGTTTTCAAATATACAAACAGCATTGGTTTTCCATCCATTGTAAGTCAAATGAGAGTTTATCTGTGTCACATTTTTCAAAACCCCTCAGAAATAATAGGGAGCAAAAACGAGCACTCACTGTGAGCATATATATATATCAACATATATATTCCATATATACCATGTTTGTAGATGACACATGCTTAGAAGTCCCCCCTCTTTGAGGGGGACTTGTTTGTCAAATCAAAAGAACACCTATGTATTACATATTTGTAGGAAGAGGATGCAAGAACTGGTATAAGAACAGCATGTATAGAAATGGTGAAAGTCTAAGATTTCAGATTGTTTCATATAACCTCCCTGCTTCTCCCCATAAGAAAGTTACCTACCTGTAGTTGTTAAGGACTTGCTTGTGGTGAGTTTTTCTGAACCTGGGTAAACACAGTCCAGGGTTAGAACATTACTGCTTGCTCTCTAGGATACCCTCTGCAGTTTCTTGGGCAGAACTAAGCAGTAGCTAAGTCTGCTGCTATTAAATCTGCATATTTGATGTATCCAAAAATCCTAGTTTAGGTAATGAGTATCTTGATCCTGAAGGTCAAATTTCAAAACAAACATGAGAAAAATAACGTGGAGCTCAAGTGTATTTTAAATCTCATTATTTTAGATCTAGTCTCGTTCTTTTAGATCTAGTCTTATCTAGTCTTTATTAGTAACTTAGACATTTTTTTCCATTAAAACAACCACAATGCTTTTTCGTCTTCCCATGATATGAAAAAGTTCTGACCTGAAGTTAGCGTCAGGGAGCTTGTAATTAGATTTGTGGGATCTGTTGAAACAAGAAGTTATGACAACTTCAGTATTAGAACTAAAATGTATACATACACTTATATTTATATAACATTGCTCAGCCAGTTATTGCAGTATGAGGAGAAGAGCCTTAAACTTATGTAGTATCTATGTTTGTATACATACAGGTATACTTCCAAATGTTTGTATTTATATTTACACATACACAAATGCATAGATATATGGGCAGATTTACATTACTGATAGTTAAATTGCAAAAATACCTGAAAAAATGGAATGCTTATTTGTGACTTCCACCACATCTTCCCATTAGTGACATTTTTAATAACAATCTTCTTACTGAAGGTGACCCTGAGGTTCCCAGCTCCCAAGAAGTCTTCATTTTGCTCTTTACATTAGTATGCCTTTGCACTATTTTTATTTATTATATTAAGACTCAAATACTTGAATATGATGATGTCCTCAGCTGAAAATGACTCCTATGGTATTACAGTTAATGGAGCCTCTCCCTTAACCTATGACATGAAGAACTGGAAAGCAGAAGATGTAATAATGTAGTAATGCCATCTCTGTGCTTCATCATCTACCAGTACTGCTGGCCGAAGAAGTTGGTGACTATTGGCCATCACAGACCATTATTTCTGTTAGATGTTACTACTCTTCCAGATCTAGTAATGGAGAAACTTGCATGAAGACTTCCTAATAATTTTCTCTGATTTAGCAAATTCTATTAGGCTGAGCTAAGCCATTTTGTACTAAATGGATTAGTGAGCATTCTATGTTAGTAGATTTGAAGAGACAGTTCCTCTCACAGAAAGACAGGAGAGTCCAGCCGAAGGCGCAGGGAGATGATACAGCTGGATGGACTACTCTCACAAAACTGTATTCAAAAAAAGACATTGTTCATAGCCTCTGAGTATTTACCGAAGTATTTTATCCATACCTATGTACCTATTTATCTATCTACCCTTTAATGGATCATTACAATATTTTAGAGAATGAACTGCTCAATGACCCTAGAACAAGGATGTATGCATGACTAGGCTGTGCTAATATGCCAGTTACGTTGGAAGCAAGCTACATCTTGAAGGCTGTTGAGGAAAAACAGGATTGTTACAGGGGCTCCCAAAAGTGCACACACAAGTTGATAGCAGAAGCCAGGAAAGCAAAAGCACAGGATAACAACAAAAGCATCAGGGCTATAAACACAAATCATAAATGGTCAATTACTGGAGGAACTCACTGAAGGAACTTGTGAACTGGATAAAGCTGAAAGGAAGCACCCAGCATATGTAAACATACTGCATCTAGCAAAACTCAATATACCATAGACTTCGTACTGATAAAGAAAGAACAAGTAAGCAGGGTTGACGAACATATAAAAATGACCCCAAGCAGACTGAAGACCAAGGAGGAAGGGATCTCCACCAACATTATTCCCATTTCAGGCTGGGGTGCTGACAACTCACAACTCCCTTCCCCTTCCTCTGCCCTCCCACCCTGCCCCATTTCTTCTTGAGGATGAATAGCAACATTGACCTTACGACACAGTGAGGCATTGAAAGAACAAGCACATTACCAGAGAAAGAGATAGGTAGGAGAAAAAGTGTGTATGATCAGTTTTAATTGTATCAGTATTGGGAATAAGCTGTCATAATTGGACACTTTGGACTATACATGCTAGTATCCCTGTAATTGGACTAATAATAATTCTTTCACTGTTAAGACTGTAACTAGATGGTCAATAAATATATTCTTCTATATTTGTAGGTCTGTATATAGGGAGTATTTCTTTACCCACATAACTTGCATGAGGCGTCTGGTATGGTACACCACCCTTAAGAATAATTGTAGTTTGTATGTGGTAAGCGTACTTTGATCTAGCGCTACAAGGCACCTACTGTATTTTTCAGCTGTCTGACTTACTCTCAGCATGTTTGTACTCAGTGAATTTGTGAGACCAAGAAACTCTCTCTGCATCCTATCGTACTGTCATAAGACTTCCAGTGACAGTGGAATGAAAATCCATCAACATTGCTCTGCATATCAGTAGCTGCACACAAGGGTAGGACTCCCAAACTCATTTACCCATCTGAATCTTAACAAAACTTCAGCTTGTAATCACAACCTGGTTGACAGAGATTCAACTTTTGTTTTGAACCTCTAACTAAGCTCTTAAAGCTTTCATAGTCTTCAGACTGCTGGTTTCTCAAATGGTCAGAAGTGATGGAGTGCAGCTGAAACATCAATTAATGAACCCTTAGCAGCCAAGTCCCAACAGTCCAGGCAGCTATGCTAAATTACACCAGCTGAACAGGAAGTCTTATATATTTTCATGTTTCATTGATAACAAAAAATAGTTTCTGTTTTATGAAAGCTACTAACCTGATGAAGTTAAAGGCAGCTTTGTAGTAAGATTTTCAGCAGCCACTGGAAAAAAGCAAGTTCATTATAAGCCCTCTTTATAATGCAGTCTGGAGCTTTATACTATTGAGAGAAAGGAAAGTTAAAAAAGAAAACTGAATCTCTAGCAGTGTCCTCCTTCCCTCTTTTTGACTATCTCCTCCTGTTCTCAGCCTTTTCCTCAAACTCTATGACTACTCAAAGGAGGAATGGTCTATATTAATCCCTTTCTATCCTCAATCCTTATTCATTCTCCTCCATGTAAAATGTCTTTATCTGGGAAGTCTCCATCTGTAACGTAAGATGCATCTTTCTAAGCATACAGATGACACTTTTTATACTATGGTGCCTTTTCAGTGCACCTGGGTCTTACAGAACTGTATTTAGAGCAGATAAATGAGTTAAAAATAACCTGGGATAATTTGCAAGAAAAAAAAGTTTCTTTTGGTAACTATAGAAACTGTTCTCGGTCAAGTCGCACCCCTATGTGTCCTAGTTCCCCCCTCTCTAAAATGGAAATAAGACTTCTGTTGCAGGGCACACTGAAATATAGGAAGCAAAAGTACTACATATGTTACGTTAGTTTGTTGTTATTATATGATTGTTAATTAGTTGCACTTGTTATTTTATTGCAGCACTGCTGATAGAATGGACAGATGATGTCTCATTTTAAGAGAGACATTTTAATGATGCACAACAAGAAAGTTTAACTACTTCAAAGTTCACCAGTAGATACACAACCTTTTAAAAAGCTCTTCATAATTTTTTTCAATGGCATTTTTGAGGTATAATGAGCAATCACTTTCCACAGTGATGTGCAGTTATTTAGAACAACTTCTTATAGATGGTGCAAGTAGTAAAGAGAAATAAAGATGTCAAGACTCTGAATTTAGCCTTTGAATATCTGAATTACTTAGCAAGAAATGCACCTTTCAATATAGAGTAAGAGACATTTCGCACCAGATGTCCCACTCCTCTTAAGGCAATCACTAGCTACTTAACAGTATCTCCAGCAGGTCTTCAAATGTCAGCTAATCAACTTCCACTTCAAAGGATTCAAATTACTTTTTATCCTCTTCCTCAGTGAAGGCCTGTTTTGAAGCTTACTGAAGTCAAAAGACAAGTTCCCATTGCTTTTGCTGGGCTTCCACTTAAGCCCTGATAAATTTTCTAGTACTTGTATGTTATCACCACATTTGTATATTTACAGAATTTAAAACCACCTAGTCTTTAAAGCCACATTACCTGTTTCCCATTTACATACTGCTTAAGCATTACAGAAATATGAAGTCATCTCCTTGGGTATAATTCTCCTGAGGCCACACTCCTATATTCAGTTTGTTCTTACTCACATCGTTCCCATAAATGAATCCACACTCACTGTGAGATCAAGCACTTTTCCTTATTTTTTAGCAAAACAGAAAGATAATTGCCTTTACTTAGGAAACAACACAGTTGGGTCTTAATTGCATCAATTAGAGGGACAAAGAAATTAAAAATATTAAGCTTCATAAAAGAGGTGAAATTGACTGGTTTTCACTGGGAAATAACCACTTCATCCTTTTATTCCCTCCTTACTGGACATATGCTAAGCTGACTCATACTTTCTAGTTGACTAGTTTGTAAATGGTTTTCCTGTGTGGATAATGAAAGTTCTTCTGCAACAGCGAAAGGAGGGCACCCATGAGCATAAGCAACAAGCCCTTTGCTGTTTAGGAGCTGAAGTTTTTTTTTCATGCTAACTGTAGCTCTCAAGGATTTAAAGAGAGAAAAATGTTTATTAGCATTACCTGTGACTTGTATGCTGTTCACATCAACCTTCAAAGTCTGAGTAAGGATAGTTTTATTTGCTTCTATACCCCAAACCAGCTCATTTTTTGTTTTCTCAGTTGAGACCCACTGGGCAAAATAAAGGCTGAAGATCACAACAGTACTAGCAACATAAAACATCAGAGAAGATGGTTAGTTAAACAAGATAATTAAGTAAATTTGATATTTGACTTTATCAACTAGACAGAATTTTGCAAAAGGTTGAAGTAGCATAACATGTTGGCTGGTCAACACGACACATAGAAATGTCTCTTAATTTTCAGGAAGGTTTGAACCTGGAAGAAACAATTTTTTTCTTTTTTTCCTCTTACTTTCTTCAGTTAAAAAAAAAATCTAAAATCCATTGATATGGGTGCACTGGAGCTGGACTTGAATAAACTAAAGGAGAAGTAGGTTTATTGATTATTGAACAGGTCTCCTAGTTTAAGCCCTAAAATATTGATGGTAAGCCTTGAAATATTCATGTTATTAAAATATCATACAAAGTGACCACTTCTGCAAATCAAACATCCGTAACAATCTTTGGATTCTACATCTGTGAGAATCTCTTGTGTGACTACCTGGATTCTCATAAGGAAAAAGTAAGAGCTGAAACCATAGATCATTTGAAATCTGTGATTAAACTATTTTTAACTTCTATGGGACCTCAATTTTGTCTAGAATATTGTCTCCTTGCTCTCTCCCATCTTTTCTAGATGCAATTGTTATATTTTATATTTGTAGCTAAATTAGGGTAGGGTCAAAGTATGAGTTATGCTTGCTTAAGAAGAGAAAGTTTTTCTCCATTTACTTTAATTTAGGTGCAATCTTTTTTCACTCTTAAGCATTTTTACTACCCAATCGCAACTAACTCAGCAGTGCTTTTTGATAAAGAGTGATTAATCCTCCCATAGTGCTGAGCACAGTTAGCAATATATTGAAAAACTCTTGTCTTTCTTTAATTTCTTACATGGTTCTGATAATTTCTAGGCCATGTTGAGTAAACAAAAGCTTTTATTGCTATCTTTGTGACTCAGGGGAGTTCCAAGGATGAAATAACAAGCAGATTGCCCAAACAGGTAAACACTTTTTTAATGAAAAGAGTCAGCTATAAAAATAATTTTGAGATAAAGTAGTACTTCAAGTATTTTCACAATACAAAGGAAGACAGATCATTTCTGATATATTAAAAGCCAGATCCAACACTCACTGACATCAGCTTTTCTGTAACTTTTATGGTCTTTGTCTCAAGATGTAGAGGTTGTATTGATCGGACCAAATACAGATTTTTTCAGTGCAGCTATCTAGATTCCCTTTCTTGTTGATGGAAAGAAATAAGCTGTTCTTTGGCATAATTGATCCTCACCTAAAAAAGGCATCCAAAATAGACCAGATGAGAAAACCCTAAAATAACTATTTTTTCCTCCATTGCTTATGAAGAGAGTCTGGAGCAGCTAGCTCAGACATGTCTACATTTTTGATGAGAAATTTTAAATTTTGGTGAGATAAATCCCATTTTATTTGCATGAAACAAAATAGTACAGCTCTGCATCCACCTCACAAGGACAAAAGCCTGGAAGGAACCTACTCCCACACTGCCTACTCCATTCCCCTGATGTTAAAAAATCCTCCTCAAAGTGATCATACTCCCTCTTTCTAACTAATTAGGCTTTTGTCCCTTCTATTCCAATCAAAAGACTATTCTAATTCAAATCTGCTTTTCATTTTCAGCACATATGTATTCTTGCTTTGCTTATATCTAGTGTTCTTTTGCTAGCACTCTCAACTGAAATTGAGAACTGATATTTCCTTTGAAAATTTATCCACTTAATGTTTTTACAGAAGGCATTCATATACTCTCTTCATCCTTCTCTTTCTATGTTAAACAAATCAATGTCTTCTAGTTTGTTCTCAATTCCCTGACCATTCTAGTAACCCTCTCTGCACCTGTTCCAGTTGGAACAAATCATCTTTCTTGAACAGGGCATATCAAAATTGTACACAGTAACTTTGGTTCTCCGGAAAGATATTCATCATTAATGAACATATTTATTAAGTAGCATTAATGTTTACCTCTCTTTGCTTTGTAATCTTTTGCCTTTTTACAGCTAGTTCATATTAGTGAATCACAGTTATATAGAAAGGATGGCTGGTATATATAGGATTTTCTACTTCTCTCTTTTTTTCCACAGCTAAGCTGTTTACTAACATCATCAGTTATCATGCAATGACAACTTTTCTTTAAATTCATAGTCTTGCATATAATACAACTAATTTTGTCATTCATTGCTCAATGTCTTTCAGTTCTTCCAGAGTCCTGGTCCTTCTCTGTTTTGCTATTGCCTACCATACTATGTCATCGGATCTTTCTTTAGTATATGTACTTTTAAGAATCTGAAGTTACTAATGATAATATCAAGTGAGATCAACCCCAAGCCTGAGCAACTTTCCATAAACAATCTCAGCACATACTACTATCCCTTCCTTCACAGCTAGTTTCTAAACAATTTCACTGTCCTTGTACCTTTCCATTTTTCTTTCTAAATTGACAGTACCAGGGACTATTACATTTTCTTTTGTGGTAATCTTAAAGAATGTTATTGCAGAAAAGGTATGCTTTAAAGCATGCTTTATATGCTCTTCAGAGGGACCTATCTAATCCCTAAGCCATATTCCTTCATCCATTCATTGTCCCATAGTAGAACTTTCTAACTTAATAGAATAATTGTCTCTTGCCCATATATAAGTAAACATGTAATTACCCAATTGCAGAACTCTTGGAGCTTTCAAGACCTTCTTCATATTTCCTGTAGTGGGGAAAAAAAATTAGCATATGATCCACCTTGAATTTACAATCACAGGGATAGGATGGAAGTGATCTGAAACTATTTAATAATGGGAGACTGTACTACACACTTGCCTTGCTGAATCAGGATCTTATCTAGAACAGTGCAGATAAGATTAATACCGCATCACTCTCTGTATTTATTGGACTTTTTTGACATCCGGTCCTCAGTAAGACAACCGACATAATGGGATATTGACAAGCTTTAATAACTGAAGAATGTCTACTGTGCCTCTTTAGGACACACAGGGTGCAACTTTACCTGGTCTCAAATGACAGCCCCACTTGTTAACGCCTCAAAGGATATAAATTCAGTGGGGTCTGTGGCCATATGGACATATCAGTGTACTTCCATTCATCTCAGCTTAGGCCAGAAGAAAATTTAGACCTCTCTCCTGAACCTTCTTTAAGCTGGCAAGGACTGACAGCCCTGCAGATGTAGCACAACTAATAAACCTTGCTAAAAAAAGAGAGCTTTTTTAGCATTTCTTTCAAATATGGATGTTTTGTGGCTAGGTCTAGTGGCTAGGCTAGTATTCAGCCTTACTGATCTGGTCAAAGAATGGACATACTGAAGTCGGAAAAGGAAGTTTGCCCAGGGGAACACAGTGGTGCCAAACTTCCCACAGCAGCACTTGAAAGAAACAGAAGGAATAATATAGAAATTTCCGAAGGATCTCTTTAAAAGCTATTTGCAACTATTTCTGAAAGAAACAGCTAAATGAGGACTTTATTACATTTACTTGAAAAGTTTAAGTAAACTGCACCTACTTGAACTGCAAAATTTCACATCTCTCAAATTCATTTTTCAGAAGACTTGCTTGAAAGATTTCTTGTATCTATACAGAAAAAAAAAATCTTGGACCAACATGATAATTAAAAATACACCCAGCTGCATATTTCATTCGTGACTTTAACACTCAAAAATCTTTCCTCCTCAAATCTAGGCTATGGAAGCCAATTTTTTTCTTCGATGCTTCACTGATCTTCACATATAATAATATACTGAGTTCTGACGAGGCTTAATACCTAAAATATCTCAATTTGGAAAGAGAAAAAAGGCATCAACAGCAGGCCTTGTTAGGAAATTAATGTAGCTAACATACACTTATCACATACTCTTGAATTAATCAGACCAGTAGGTTCTTACCAATTGTTCAACATCAAAGGCAAGGATCTTGAAATCAGCTGATGATCTGTTTTGCAATTCAGGACTGAATGATGCCCCAGACAGTATGTTAAATGTCCCCACATAGCCATAAGTATTTCCATCTGCTTCAGCTGGATTATTAAAAATAAAATGTTTGAATTATATAGAAATATATGCAATACACTGTGTTAGATTTTATTACACACAGATCATCAATACAGCAAATGTTAGCTTTCTGTTTTCCTGTCTAATCAGGCCTGCTTTACCTACTGCTGATTTAAAAAAGTGTCTGATGATTTTCATCTGTTAAAAGGACAGTATTTCCAACTATAAACGTATTCTTATGAATGCTATGTGTCCTTGGTTCTCATTACTTTCAATTCTGTATTAAACACTGGACTTGTCAGGAGCACTGTGAAGGAGACAATCGCTAAAGGAGACAGTATGTCAAGCTATGTGTAACATACAGGGGACAAATACATGTAGAAAGGGTGATGGCTACTGAATTATGAATTTTTTGTGTGTTCTGGATTTAAAGTATAATTACTACTTCACACTTTCTATATTAAAATCTGTGTATCTTTTATATAAACGTACATCATTTTTGAAGGCAGCACTGAAGACACTACTTACATCAGACTAGTTAAAATATTTTTGAGCTGACCTTTCTTTTACCAATGTATACATGAAATGCTGGAAGAATTTATGAGGAAACTAGATAATCGGTCCCTACTGCAAATTTAATCTTGACTTTTAACAAGCTACAGCATATAAGATATGCTTAAAACAATTCACTATACATGAAAAGTAATTCCCCACCATACAACACTTTGGAAATGTTCAGATAAAACCTGAATTGACGTGGTTGATAGAAAATGCCCTTTGCTAAACAATTGCACTACGTGCAATATTTTTTAGGTTGTGATTGAAGGTACTTAGATCTAAAATCAGTTTTAATACAAAAGCAGGTAACTAAAAAACACTATAATAAACAGCTTGTGAATGAGGGCACAGGATCTCTGTGTCAACCTAGTAACACCAGCTTCCTAATATCAGCTGGTAACACTAGCCTGTTTTAAGTTTCTCAAAGGTCATTTTGTCTTACAACAATTGCAAATCTATTTAAACAAAGGTTTCTAAATACTAAGGTTTTTTCTTTTTCTTTCTGTTTTGTATGCCAAACATAATTCCTTTTAAAGGGTGCTTTAAAATTATTATTTGTACATGACAAAATTCCTACCTATGCCTTTCTTACCTTCAAAGCTTATCTGTACCTAGATGCAATGATACACCATCATCACAGATAGGCCCATTTTATTTTAGTAGAATATCTTTGTGTTCTGGTGACAGGAGAATAAAGTAAATAAGGAGACTAGTTTTAAAATCCAGCACACGAAACAACAGCAACCAAAAGAATAAATAGCAGCATTCTGATAAAACAGGATTTTCACATGTGCCTTACAGCTATTTTAGTCTTTGTATTTTTTAGTATAAACTAGTTTGAACTTTTGGTTAATGAAGGTGTCAGTAACTTTAATGTCTTAGAATTTTTTTTTTCTGCTACTAGGATTGGTAGATTAAAAACATACATAGATACAGATGCATTTCTTCACAATCAAAAATATAGATCCACGTAAATAAAAATTGCTGCTGGTATCAGTGATAATAATAAACATTTGGTCAAACTCTGAAGGTATTTCAAGTCAGTGTAATTCCATTGCTTTAATTTTTACAAGTTGTGTACGCTTTTCTGCTTTGTTATACTACTTAAGTCCCAAATCTTACTTATTTATTTTCTTAACTGTCAACTCCTCTAAATCTTATTTTCCCTTGATTTTACTGTTTTCAGAGAATGCCTCTTATTGTATTGTAATTCAAGGATTTATACTTCTTTTGTTATATTCTTGAAATCTCTTTGTGCCAAGAATTATTGAGAATAGAATTTATGTTTTGGGAAATGCTGGTATTTTGAAATGTGTAGAACAAAGATTAAAAAAAATGATGCTGTGTACTGTCAAGATGTCAACTGTTGACGATTTAATCAACATTTAATCAACAAATTTTTTAAACCAAAATTTCATTTTCAGTTGAAAATCATCCTACTTAGATTTTTTTAATTTAATTTACTTCCAATATCAGTAGCTTGATTGTATCACATTCTGAGCATTGACTATATATCGACAATTAACTTTACATAAGGCTGGCAGCTGACTGTATAATGCAGGATCTCTCTCACAGCAATATTTTTCTTTAAAATTATTTTATAATAAAGAAAAGATTCCAAGAGATGTAGTACACCTAAAACTCCTCACAGACTTCAGTGGATTAGCAATGTCTTTTTGAGTCAAACCTTACACATGGAGAAAAAAAAGGCACAATTTAGAAACAATTCAGAATGTTATGTTCTCCTTTTAATGAATTGACTGAATAGCTAAAACTTTTACAGCTTGGATTGTATTCCAAGGATCTCTTCCAAAGTCTAAAACACTAAAAGTCTTTTCTTTGACTTCAGCAGGCTTCAGATCATGTTTTAAGTGCTTGTATTTTATTTACATCTATTTCCAGTGGAGAAGGGGAGGAGAGTGTTAAAAAAAAAAAAAACAAAAACAAAACCCTCAAGCATTAAAAGCATAGCATGAAATTTGAAAAATACAATGACAAAGTCTGAAAAAGTCTGAACTGCTACTGAAGAACTCCTGAAAAGGTTAAAAATTGACTGCTTACCTCGTTTTAACTCCTGCATTAGTAGCCATGAAAGTACAATCAGTCCAACACAAATACACACAAAAACTGTGAGCAGAGAAGCAAACAAAATTTCATAGTAACTAAGAGAAGCAGTTTTCTTATTAAACGGTTTTTGTAGCTTCATTTCTGTCTGGAAAGTTGGTATCAAACAAGAACTGACAAAAAAAAAAGCACAAATAACTTTAAAATGGAGGGTAATAATCCACACGAACTGATATTTATAGGAGGCGTCTGTAAATTAATTACACCATACACCATAAATACATCATTGATACTGGTTTTTACAACATTCCTGAACAGTCATATTCATGCACAAGATATGCAAGTATGGAGAAAAAACAAATCTCTTCAGAAAGGGGCACTAAAGATTAAGTCCTAGGTTAAAAAGAAAAAAGACAGAGAGAAAAAAAGAAAAACCCCAGAAACGTAAGGTTGATCACTAGATTTGGTGTTTTTGAGGAAAAGTTAATATAAATGATTGCTGTTGGATTTACTGTTTCTATTATTTTTTCACTAATTCTTCATACATGACTTCCATTATAAGAACAATAGTGAAAGCTCTCTCTTTCATCCTTTTTTATCTGCTTAAAATTTATCTTTAAAAGTAACTGAATATGTATAGGAAACGCTGCCAAATGAGTTGTTCAGCATGGGACTGATTCAAAATCTGGTACATATGGTAGAGAAATTCCAGTCTATCCAGACTCTTGTTAAGACTTCAGCCCACTCCTCAGTGGACTTTGTGTTACGCTCTAAAACCACATCGGAAGAAAACAAAGGGTCTAAACACTCATAGGAATAAAGGGTTTAGGCACTTATATGGATCTAAATTATTTTTATCTGTCACCTACCCTTTGCTTAACAACAAAATAACATTTTTTTTTCCTTGGGTAAACATGTCAGAAAAGAAAACAGAGCCTATGGCTCAAACCTACTTGTCCCCTTATACATACCTACATGTATACACACACACATTTATATTCATATGTGTGTGCATGTTTATATGTCATATATAATATATACAAGAGCAGTTCTTATCCTAGTTCATCCAATATCATAAGTCAAAGAACGCATTCCATTTGCAGGATATAGATTAAGTTTATTCTTGCTTTATTACTCAAGGTGATCAGGCTGCTCTGAGTTTTACTGCTAGGGTTCAGTTCAGCTGAAGGCTGAATATATCCTTAAAATAAAAAAAACACAATCCTGGAGTACCTCGTTAACTTTGTTTTTAAGTAAATCATTATTTATTGCTAGTAATGGGCAACATTACTGAATTTAATTGCATTACAATAACAGATTCAACTGAGGATGCTACTCTCAGCCCAAGATTTTTGAATGTGATTTAGAGTACTTTAAATTTCACAAATTCTCTCGGAGATGCCTTCAAAGGTCCCAGTTCTCAAAGACTGGACAAAGAACTGTTACATCCTCTCAGATTCTTACTTTGGGCCTCCCCTGTTTCTTTCCAGTCTCTACACTCTCCACTTCCATCAATTTTCCGGAAACCGGAGCCTCTCCTTTCCAAAGACTGACTCAGACAAGTTTCCCTTTCCATTTACAGGCTTGAAAAGGGCTGATTCGCTCAGATTCTCCATTTCAAAAGGGAGGGCTGAGGGATATCATACAATAAATCCTCATTTAGGACTTCTGGTTCAGAGTCAAAACAATGATTCACAGGACATGAAACAGATTGAATATGATTTTGCTCTTCTGGATTTGACTTGTTCAAAAGTTTTGATAGATTAAATTTGTTTCAAAAGGCTTTGGCTGGATGACACAGTGCTCATATTACTTTTACTTTATTAAGGATGCAGCATTGGCCATCCAAATCCCTAAATTTATCAGGGACTTGTCTTTCCATGGCATACTTAAGCCTGGCAAGAAAATATAAAACAAGTATACATTTCATAATGTCTTCTCTCATTAGTTCTCCAGCTATGTGATAAAAGGACCACACCTTATGCAGATTAAATTTTTACTGCTGAATTATCCTCCACTGCTGAACACTTTGCTGAACTATGGTACAATAAACTCTAATCTTAAGTGATTATTCAGCAATAACTTGAATACAACCTCCTTCCAAGTGATTTAAGTTTCTGGTTTTCTTTGGCCATTGCCTTTAACACAAAAGTTTAGAATTCTTCTGAATACCTCATTTTGCTCATAGAGAAAAAATGCTAGCTTATTCCATGTCTAGTCCATGATGCATGAGACAACACTAGAACCTATTTTGTTCCTAATCAGACATATTCTATCACAAAGCTCAGTTCTGTGCAAATGAGCAAAGACTTTGGATTCCTCTGCCATATTTTTCATGCTGTAACTATTCATATCATTGACATGTCCATCATTAGTAAAAGGCAAATACTGTTAACTAAAGATGTCACTGCATCTTAAATTCTGAATTTATGTCCTAATGATGATCCTAAGTAAGGGCCCTGAGGGGAAGTAAAAGAAGTAGTAGTTATGTACAGTTCAGTTCTTTTACTAGCACCTGGCATATGATAGTCAGGTTGTATATGTGCTCACATTGATTCCAGTTTGGCAAGCACATTACCTTGCATAAGTAGTCTCCAATTCCAGTCGTGATTACTATAATGTAAATAATCTGCTAAACAAATATGCATCTTTTTAACTGACAACAAGGTCATGGTAGCAGTAATTAGTAGGCAAGCCCTGGAGCCTGAGCTACTACTAAGAATGACTTTTCTTTTATTAATTTGTTTCTAATATGTTATAGTCTGAGCTACTGTGAACTGTTTTTTTTTTTTTTTTAAAAAGAATATAAAAACCCATGATTTCTCAAATTCATTTGTAAATCTTAAAAACTAGGGGGCAGACATTGGCATTGTGCTGATGATAGCTTACCATTAATAATGAATCATTCAAATGAAACAATTCATGCTGGAAGTGTCCTCTGAAGGTGATCTGATCCAACCTCCTGCTCAAGCCACAGATAACTGAAATTAGATCAAGTTGCTCAGGTGTGTTTCCAGGTGATTTCTAATGCCTTGAAGAATGAAGAGCCCTCAGCCTCTCTGGGCACCTGTGCCAGTATTTGACATGGTGATTTTTTTTCCCCCTTATGTCTTACTGGACTTTCCCTTGCTGCAATATTTGTGTCTTGCCTCTTGCCCTTTTGCTACACACTTCTGAGAAGAGTCTGGCTCCACCTTCCCTACAGTCACCGATTAGGTACTTGAAGAGAACAAATAGAGACTTGCACAATCTGGTCAGCCTCCAGCCTAGACTGGTGCATCCCAGACTCAGACTTTGCACTTGTCTTTGTTGAACTTCATAAGGTTCCTGTCAACCCATTTTCCAGCCTGTCAAGATCACTCTGCATGGCAGGTGTGCTCTCCAGCATATCAACTGCTCCCCTCACCCTCTTGTGAAATGCAAATTTACTAAGGGGGCATTCTGTACTATCAAATAGGTTGTTAATGAAAACATTAGAGTATCTGGCCTCAGTATCACCCCCAAAGAAAACCACTAGTAGCCAGCCACCAGTTGGACTTCAAACCTACTCACGGAGCCTGATGGTTTGGGCAGCTTTCCACTGACCTCATAGCCCACACAGCCCACTCAGTCAGTTTGGCTACAAGAATGTTAAAACCATGTCAGAAGCCTCACTAAAGTCAAGGTAAACAATGTCCACTGCTCTCCTCACATCCACAGAACTAGTCATCCCATCATTAGGCAATCAGGTTGGACAGGCAGAATTTGTCCTTGGTAAATCCATCCTGTCTGCTTCCAATCACCTTCTTGCTCTTCCAGTGTAGTAAAATGGCTTCCAGGAAGACTTGCTCTACAATATTCCTGGGGACTTTGCCAGACTGAGGCATACTGACCTGTAGTTTCCTGGATCCTCTTTCTTGCCTTTCAGTCAAAACAGTCAAAAAGGTTCCCAAACACATAATGAATACTGAAAAACTTAAAGGCACGCATCTTATAATTTAATAATTCACAACCAAAATACTCAACAAAGCCCTTTTGCCTGCCAAGTACGTAGCTGCCTGTTTGATTATTGCATCATCTTTTTCTTCTGTGAAATCTCTTCATTATAACCAAATAAAGAGTCAAATCAGGAAGCCTGGGGGCAACTAAACCAAATACAAATATTAATTTAATTAAAGTTGGAAAAAGCACAGAAATTGATTTAGGCAACTGAAAATGACAGGTTTGTGCACACAAAGACATGCTACCGGTGCAAACTGCACAACCATTTTTTTTCAGAAATTAAAATTAGTAATCTAGCTCCACCAGAAAGAATTCTATTCACAGCAATGTCTCTTAATGATAAATAAACCACATAACTACAAACTTTCCTTTAGTCATTGACTTTACTCGCTCTTCCTCTTTCATTCCTTGTTCAGTTACTTGTCTTCTTGTTCACTCTCCATCTGCAGTCTTCTCTTTTGATCATCATTCTAATCTAAAAGGTTTGGGTTTTTTTTCCACTTCCACTTCCTCTACAGCGTGATAGGACTCTTGAAAGTTATGTTTGGTTGGTTTGCTACCTGACAAAATAACATGATCCAGTCACAAAAATAGTGAACATCAACCACTGCAATTACCAAATCAGAGATACTTTTCCTTCATATTGCAAATTGAGAGTATTCACAGGTCATGAGCAGAAATTATTCACTGGAGAAAATAATACCCAATTAAAAATAATAAACCAGAATATTCAATTCTATTAACAAACAATTTGCAACAACTAGTGTAATCAGTTTATGTTATTTTATGAGCGTTAGTTTTATGATACCTTTTGCAAACTGTGCAATAAAACAATAATACTGTGATTTAAAAATAGTTTAAATGGTACAAAGGCAAATATAGTATTAATTAGTGTTCGAAACCAGAGAACTATAGCAACTTATTTAAGTATTGATAATTGATAGTTTTCCATAACTATTACTGTAGTTAAACAAGTGAAATTTGAGGTTAGGCCATCTTGATACGTCATTGATAGGGTAGAAGCCTAACACATTCACATTTTAGTTGGTTTTTATATTGCATCCCCATCTGCAGATCCACAGGATTTATAGCCTTATTGTGCTGCTTTTCTTTTCTTGTTTAATCATGCTCCAGTAGAAGGCAAAAAGACTGCTAACACAGAAAGGAGGGAGTGTTGTGTTCAGATAATTCTAATACTGTGTCTATCACAAACATGCCTAAAGCCTGACATTCTATTAATAGCTATGTCTGTGCAAAAATGTTTTGGTTATCCACACAGACTTGTCCTTCATTATCAAAATGAAGTGAAACTCAGCTTTCTTAGGTCAGCTGTTTTCAGATATCTAAGTGATCTGTCCCTTTTGCTACTTAGACTTCCACAGAGGGAGGCAGAAAATTAAAATGGCCATCTTCTGTGGAAGTGCAGAAACAGACTATTATCTCATTTTTACTGCTACATAATAAATGGAATTTTATAAGGGAGCTCATACAGAAGCACAACTTCTCAGCAACACAATATTTTTAAATCCAAAATCTGAAAATTACACACCTTTTACTCTTCCAACTGCAAGTATTGAGGATGAGGAAGATGTGTGAGCTGCATGTGAGGATGAGGTCTGCTAGTTATCAAACTTTGTATGAAATGAGAAACATGGCCCTCACTTACAAAATAATCTATCAGTATTTTTGGTACTTAAAATGTGTTTCTTGTTTGTGTAATCCATTGGCTTAATATTGCTTGACTGTGAATGGTACAGCATACATCACTAACGTGATATTCTCTCTTCAATCACCTTCTCAAGCATATATGACTGAGCAAGTCTTGGCTTAGTAATAGAATAATGATTTACAGTCTTTGTATGTATACTCTTTTCACCCATTTCCAGGATAATCCAGCTAGGAGGTTGAATCTTCAGTTTTCTAGGATGGTATTTCTTATCCTGAGTTTCTTAGACAAGATCACCCTTCAAAAATTTTAAAAGTGCGTTCAGTATTAAAGATGTAAGTAACTGCTAATTTTCTTTTTTAAATTGGACTAGGGATGATGAAAAAGCTATGCTATAGGACGCAAACGTGTTCAGCAATGACTGAACTGCTTCTGTGAGATAGAGGATCAGAACCAGCGTCTGGTTTTGGAAGACTTGTATTTCAGTCTATGAATGAAGGAACAATGCCGCCATCTTCCCACTGCAGCCATACAGTTTGGACCAAGAATACGCAAAAAATTTTACTGTTTCAGAGGCGTGCAACAAGCATAACTGCTCAGGGGCCTACGTCATCGAGGTCTCCATTAGGTTAAAGTGGGAGGATAGAGAAGGAAGTTGGACACTGATATCTCCCTTTAGTCCCTAACCATTGCCAAGATTGAGTCTCTGTGTATATACTGGAATAACTGTTGAAAAAATCTGAGCTGGGATCTGGTTGGTCTCCTAACACTGGAAGACTTACTGGCAATCATATCTGAGAAATGGAGTTTGCTTTAATATACTATCCAAGAGATCTCACTTACACAGCTGACAAGAATCAGAGTTCCTTAAGGGTGATTGCTGAACAGGTGGACTATGTAATGCAGAAAATAATACAGTAATATGTAACAACGGAATTAAGTAACTGATACATTTACTTTGTAACAAAAACATGCTGAGACTTTGACAAATGGGTTCTGAAGAATTTTAGATTCATACCATGTAAGCTAAAATCCATGCTGAATGTTTTGTGCATTCGCAGTTTAGTTAAATTCTGACTTCCAATAAGCCTAACAAAAATAAAACCTCACAGCTTTCATTCAGCTTTTGAAGAGAGTTCACAAATAGAGGCTGAAATTAACTGTTCAATGAAATGATCCAAATGGATTGCTGGGAAGTAATCTGTCTCAATGTGAATTGATTCACGTCAAGAAAGTAATTAAAAATGCACTGCTGTCATAAGTAGTTGTAATTCTTGAGACTGGCTAGGTGAAAAAAATCTGCATGGAAAGCAAAACTGGAACATACTACCTTTCTCATAATTTTGCAGGCTTTTATTTATTTATTTGAACCAGAAGCACACCATAACCTCCCTTGCATAAGCAGGTCCAGAAAGATGCCACAGGCTACTTTCCAGATCAATCAATACCTTGTCTGACTTCCAAGTATCCAGAGTTCAACCTTCACCTACTTTGCCAATAATTCCCAACACAAATTTGGAGAATCCTATTTTAATTCAGGTAAGAGAGATGCATTTCTTACCAGCTAAAAATAAAAGGTGGGACAGATTAAGATTATCTGGAATGGAAATTTGTGATTAATCCAACTCACTTCAGTAGAAGTGATTGGAGAGCTAGCAGCTATCATTGGGAGTAAATGAAGGCTCTCACCTAACTTTAGAGATCTAAAGATGAGGAGAAGAACTTCCTTCTGGACGCAGTCAATTTTTCTTCATTGACTATTGCAACACTGTGGATAAACAGTTTAATCAAAATGTCTAA
Source organism: Dromaius novaehollandiae (assembly GCF_036370855.1). Classification (NCBI taxonomy): domain Eukaryota; kingdom Metazoa; phylum Chordata; class Aves; order Casuariiformes; family Dromaiidae; genus Dromaius; species Dromaius novaehollandiae. Next base: position 110,998,967 of record NC_088098.1, read on the forward strand.
TTTTTAGGTAGTTAAAATTAGGTGAGTTGAATCTGTCATGACTGCTTCCATTCAGAAAGTAATTTACATAGTCATATTGAAGTAGTTAGCTCATTATGAACCCCCAGATGCACATGCTTCCTTACATCTCCTCTTACTCTGCGAGGGAAAATGGTGTGGATCATGGGACCAATCTCGAGGTATCCCCCCTTACTATGGTGGCGGAAAAGGTGTGGATCATGGGAACAATCTAAAGGTAATAGTGGCGAGAAAATAAAACACTGGATACTACAGGCTGACAACAGATGAAAATACCATAAACTATGAATATACCAGTGCAAAGTTCTTTGTGACAGCTAAACAGCACAAGGGAGGAAAAGATATGGCATATATAAGAAAGAATCAGTCTTATCTTCACTGATAATGCTGAATGGTAAAATAAGCAGGTAAAAGAGAAAGGTCAAGAGGAAGTAGCAACATTACTGCTGCTCTGATTGAATTAATGTAAAAACCAGAGTATTAATAATGGAGGACTAGTGGAAAACAGCAGTAAATTTACAATATAAGTTTCTATGAATAAAAGCAATTACAGTAACATTACCGTGCATGTAGATTTGTGTCTTACAGGCAGATATGGAAGACTTGAAAACAAAATGAAAGTAGTGTGGATACGGTTCTGCTCTTACTTTGCTTTTATTCAGAATGATCGAACACATGCAGTCTGTTTTTCCTATACTAGCCATACAGGATTTTGTCAGTATGGGTTCATTAGACTTCTAAACAGGCTATGAAATAAAAAAGTTCGTATCTGTTTGCATGTTAAGGGGTCACAAAACACAGACAAGAAAAAGGTCTGAAATAAAGACTTAGACACAGGCCAGTCAAACGTTTATATTCTTCCTATGTAAATCCTTTAAATATTTCTATAACATCTGTACGGCATTGGAAAAATCACTGTTTTTAAATACTCCACAACTACCCTTTAAATGCATCCTCCTCTTGGTGTACAGTCTCCAGCAACCTTTTCCAAGGCTGCCAATCCTAGTTAGCATTTGCAGATCAGCTAACTGAAAACATTTAGAAGATCATGATGTTTTAACTAGCAAAAATAGGAATAGCACCTATGTCTCTAAATTCCAATACTTTAAAAGTCCCAGTGTCCAGGCCAGCTTACAAAATCTCTAGCTCTTTTAGGCAAACTCCTATTTAAAACTGATGTCTCTTCTTACAACTCTAGAAACACTAGCCACAAATGACTGCACAGCAGAAAGAGTAAGAAATGCTTGCGAAGAAGCAGTAATTGTCTCTACTTGTAAGCTATATAATAAATACTATAATACAAGTATTCAAGATTTTTGAGCATTTCTGGCTAGTAGATATTATTTCCACAGAAATGTCAAAACACATATTCAGGACACCAACTATAAAGCCCTGATTTTTCACAATTTTACATAAAATTATGTATTGTTCTGTTCTGAAATGAACAGTCTGCTTCATTTTTCCTTTTTAAAGAAACACATTTGTTTCTCTTCTCTACAGTAATATGAACTTTTATATGTAACAGTGAGAAAATGATCCCAGCAAAGATAATTTTTAAAGTAAACTGTTGAATGAAACTGCGAATGCAAAGCCATTTTGTTGTAGATACATTCAAGGAAACAAATATGACTTTTGATTTAAATCTTAACATATAAAAGAAAAAGAGTATGTAAACAACTAACCTCAATATTTTTGATCGTCTCTGTATTTTGGACAAACAAAACATGTACCTACTGTCATCCTCATTTCCACTCAACTATGTATAACATCTAAGTCAAGAATATTTTGGAAATATATTCTGGAGTGCTATGAGAGTATCAATAAGCACACAGATAAAGGAATCTAGTAGACATATCTGAACTTTCAAAAATCCTTTGTCAAGATTCCACATAAAAAATTATTAAAGAAATTAAGTTGCCACAAAATTGGTGGATTGGTCTCATAAGGGACTGAATACAACTTTATGTACATAAAGTGCAGGAGAGGGCTTAGTCCTCACTTTTCAGAGTAGGAAGAGTCTGTATTGGAGTCCCTCAAAGACTGGGACGGGGACTGGTTTTAGCTAACTTCTTCAGCAATAACCTAAAGAAAGGAGCACACAGTGAAATGTCCAGTGCCACTGAGGTTAAGCTTTGTGGTAATTGACAGCTGCAATAATGACAAGAAATTCCGGAAGGATCTCCCAAACTTGAGTTAATTGTCAAAACAGGTGGCAGATGACCTTCGGTTCAGATAAACACAAGATCATACATCCAGGGGAACATAATCTAAACCATGCCTACATGTGGCTGAGGCTGGAACTGGCACTTACAACTCAGGATAAAGATCTTGGAGTCATTGTTAACAGGTATCTGAAATCTTCAATTCAATGCATGGTGGTAGCCAGAAAAGACAACAAAATGTTGGGCATCATCAGGAAGGTTAATGGCAACAAGACAGAGGGAATCAGTTTGTCTTTATTTAAAACCTTTGGCACATTTATATCTTGAGCAAGGTTTCTGCTGAATGGACAGTTTAAGGTTGCTATATCGAAGAATATCAGAGTAGACTTAGGGAAGGTACAGAGGCCAATTAAATTAATCAGGCTTGGTGGGTAGCCAGGCTTGCACAGTCTTCCTAAATGGCATCTCCTACTGAGAGATAAGAGTTCTCTCCTACTGAGAGATAACAGTCCTATTGAGATGACTTGCATAGATGGCCTATTGGCCTGACAAAGTTGTGCATGCCTCATGTTTTTAAAAGTCTATTTTAAATATATATATATTTATATATAAAAACATAAACACAGTAATGATCGCAAGTTTAAATGTTTACTGAGCCTTGAACAGAATTTGGATCATCCTGATATGGCTAAGAACAAAAAGCATGCTCCCCTCTAAACTTTTGAACAGAAAGCTAGGTGCCACTAATGAAGTGTTGGAATGCTATATTTGCCTACCACCCTTGGGCTAAGCTCCAGTGAGTTAGTCCCTTCACAGCTCAGGAAGCATATAAGCACAATCTGCTTATAAAAATGTGCTCAAAATTTCCTTTCCTGAATGTGACTTTCTTGAATGTCTTGTTTCCATATTTGAATTTGAACGAGTTCATTCATACCCAGTGTCTCATCTTGGAGTATCAGAGGTACCATTGCCCTTCTGTTGACACCCCCACTCCCAAACAGTAGCTAAGAACCATATGATAGTTCTCTTGTTAAAGGATGCCTCCGCAATGACAGTAGTAACCGATATTGACAGTAATAGATAAAAAGAATATTACCTAACAACCTAATGACGTAATGTACTGAGTAAATAAATAACAGTGCAATAGAGACATAACTATTACCTTGGATATAATGATACAAAGCATATGCAGTTGGTGATACTGTGGGAACTAAATGACAAGAAAAAAAAGGAGGAAAAAGGGTAATAAAGATAAAAATGCTTATTTTAAGGAGCAGGGTAGTAAGGAGTTTTAATCTCCTAGGGTATAAAACTTAACTAGCATCTCAATTCTGAAATGTTTCAAGATGTAATTTTCTGCATTAATGTATCTCAAGGTCAGAGCAACACTATCTGGTATGACATCCTTCTTCTAACATTTTAGTCACTAATATAACATTATCTTAATCTATACAGGTAATCACTTATGGTTATAGGGTATAATTTATATCTATGAGCTACTTTGCACTTAAGCTATTTATTCTGACTTTTTTACCTCTGCAAAGCTGCAATTCACCTCTCTGACATCGCTAGTACTAGCTTCCTGATTATGTCACTTCCTATTAGCCTAACCTAATGCTAAGCTGACACAAATCATCTATTGTGTAGATAATGTTGTGAAACTTACGTGCTAAACTACTACTAATAGTCTTACCTATTCTTTCTCACAGTATTTTACATAAGGTAAGAAATAGTATGGGATAACAATGATAATGTTTGAAGTCTACAGTTATCTTCTACATGAAAATGGTTCTATGATACAATTTTATGTATTCTCTTATACTAAAGTCTAGTAGGCCTGCAAGTGAAAGTGGTGGCCCAGACTCGCATCATGGTTGATGTAAGTCAGGATCTTTCACTATAGCCAGAGTATGAGAGCTGATCTTTTCCATAGATCTTTTTCTGAGTAAATCAGTTCTATGATGTGTGACAATAGGTAATATAGAGTCAAATATCAAATATCAGGAATTTCTGAAATGCATGTGGATGTTTGAAGTGCTTCTCACTATATTTAAGTAATATCTTTTCTCATTAAGGAAGAGTTGCACCTTCTGTAACAATGCTAAATAGGCCTGTAATGGGATACTTTTTATATGCAAAATGTATTAACTTTTCTGTTCATGTTTGCTTTGTAATTTATAGACCCTATTAGACATGATAGAGCTGCTTTGTGAAAATGTGTATCTGTGCTACTTACAATTATTCTTTCAAAAAGCTCTGCAATTTTTAAAGCATATTTTAAGACTTTCTAATGAAAAAATACTTGTTTCTGAAATGTGCTCTGCACGTCCCTTTTCCTTTCTATTTACCTCACAACCTTTCTCCTTTTTTTTTTTTTTTTTTCATATTCTGCAACACAAAAAGAAGACAGGGTGGGGGAAAGAGAAAACCAAATAACCAACATCATTCTTTCCTAAATCTAATTTTATGTGATTTAGTTTTCACGTTTTACAAAGAATAATGAACATATCCTTTTATTCACAGTCTAACCCTGTTTAATTATTTGGATTAGTACCTGAAGTACTCCTTTTATTAATACCAAGATGCATGACTTGAATTTAAAGGTGTCCAAGATTATAGAAGTTAACTAGTTGGTTAAAAAAAAAAAAAAAGTATAGTAGTCCCTGGATTAAATTTATTCTCAAGGAGGTTGCTCAGCTCTGTAGCCTCAACTTTATATCTCCTGAATGAAATTGCAGAGCATAATATTATAGTTCCCTCAAACAGCTATTTAGACAAATTACTTTTGACTTAGACATTAAAGCTTAAATTAACACAATAAAACTGAAAATATTCAAAGGAGAACAATGGTTAATCACACTAGCTCTGATCCTAAATTTAACAAGCAGAATACACACTAACCTTCAAAGAAGCTTTTGTAGGTCCATATGTTTCCCTTCACTTTTATGAGAGAAGATCTGAAATCTGTGGATCTTAATGTTGTGAAGCAAGGGAGAATCTATTTACTTCTGTTCTCTACAGTAATCCAGATCATTGGTCTAAATGAAGTTTTCTAACAATTTGTGTCTACAGAGATGTATTTTAAACAATTTTGAAAGCAATTTTACTAGTATAGGTTACAACATGGACACAAACTCAACATCACAGTAGGTGGAAGTAAAGAATGCTATAAGGGGCATAAAGCATACCTAGTCATAACCTCATTACAATAAATCTATGTTTAGATATGCAAGAACAACAACAAAAAAATTCTTATTTTCCCTTTGCCTTAGGGAATAAGATATTCCAACTTTTTATATTAATGGAAATTTATTGTCCAATCAGAAGACAAAAATGTGGAAACACATCAACAATATTTCAAATGTTAGAAACATCTACATATATTTGTTCATAATATCCAACAAAACATTTTTTATATTTCATGTTTAACAGCACACTGCTGCCACAAAGATTAAAATTTTGTAGGCGTAACCTACTATGTAACGTAATGGTCGCACGTTGTATGTAACTAAGAGTAAAACCAGATTCTACTGAACTACTGTTCAGCAAAGAAAGGTTTATTAGGTCTTGCACGCAGTTTGGGGTAATAACTGGCCTAAAATTGGTTTCATTTAACCCCACTTTCCATGTTATCATAAACTGTTACAAGACTGAGCAAGGTGTTACAGGCTGTCTCTTCAGATGATATGATAACACAGAAAAATATAGTTTTCAGCCCTGGAAGACAAATGAACTCAAACAGAAGGTAACATAATACTACTGGTGGCATTCAGGAAAATGGAGTGCAGAAAATAGACTAAAAATATAGTATCAACCCTAGTCTTGTAAATATGTAATTGTAATAGAGTGCAGGCAAATATTTCATCTTCTTGTCTGAACGTGTCAGAGTAGGAATCTGAGGGAATACATCTGGAACTAATGCTTCTAACAAATGCCTCGAGATATTGCAACACTAACTGCAAAATCCAATGTCTGTGAAGTTATAGGCTGAAATGTTGATTCTACCACCAAGTTAGTAGCAAAAAACCCCAAAAAACAAAAACCAAAAAGGATTAATTAGAAATCTTACTAGAAATCTTTCAGCCAGGTCAGTATGTGTTACTGAGACTGTGGCACAGGTGATGATAGCTCTGGGTAGCAGAGAAAAGTATTCGCAACTAAAGGCATTCCTATATTAGCACAACTAGTGAAGACCAAAAATCACTTACATTGCTTTCTGTTAGCATGGTAGTACAGCAGCAGCGGTGGGCACATCAGCACAGTGGAAGCAGAGGGAGGCCAATCAGTGATGGCATTATCATAGTCACAGCTCCTAGGATTAGGAACTTCTGTCTGTTGTGCTATTTATAAGAACTTTTGAAAATAAACTTTATTTGGGACGGGTCTGTTGCAGGGAGCAAGAGAGAGGAAAATTACTACTGCTACCTACACAGCTTGAAATACAGTGGGGAATAGCAAGCCAGACTAGAAAAATGTTTATTTGAGAAGGCTGAGTCACAGGAGGATGCTACATTTCTCCCTTAAATAAGCACTTCTCATTTAAAATTCTATGGCAAGTCTGTGGGTTTCAAAACTCTTTCATCAAGGAACGGAGAGAGCTCTTCTTCCATCTAAAAATAGAAAGTAAAGCTATTAAAAACTCTGAATTCAAGGTTGTGATCCCACTATTGCACCCAAGGAAGAATTGTAGCCCTTCTTCTGTTAAAAAGTAAAAGTTAAAAGAAATTGCAGCTATAGTATTTGGAAGCCTTTGCTCATGTAGTTTATTCTTTCACTAGAGACCCTTTCCTGAATGGAAATGGTTTTGTTTTTATTCTACTGCACAGTCTGCTGGGAGATTATTTCATCTTATTTAGTGGAATAAAGAGAACTGACCAGATTTTTTTGCTTTTTTGTTTTGTTTTGCTTTGTTTTTTTTCACAAGGTATAAGCTACTTGATTTCTTTTCCATTCCCCTCTGATGTGGCTCAAAGCAGACAGGAATGTGACTATCACTAACTTCATCTGCCATTATAAACAAAGTAAATACATAGCGCATACACTGTTCTAGCAGTCTTCTCCTTTTGTTTTGTTTTGTTTTGTTTAACTATATCACACCTCAGATCTCCTTTTATTTAGCTTGATTTGTTTTCCTCTTCCCCTAGGCACTAATCAGCTTCTGTCAGCAATGAGAAGAAAATCTATCTATTAAAGTGGACAGGACTAAAATCATTTTTGTGTTATTTTCTGTACCCCTACAGCCTCTTGATATAAAGCCTTAATTTGAAGTATTCATATCTTAAACTTAGAAGGTGTAAAATTTTAAGCAAAATTTAGGACAAGCATTTCTAACTAAAACCAGAAAAAAATGACCCAAAGAGCACAGAATGAAAAACTACTCAAACTGCTAGAACTAAGAATGAATCTTGACTGAAATTCTTCCCAGTGACAGCTGATTCTTCTCTTGTCCCCTTACTTTATTTATTTTTACTATCTTTGCAATTTCTGACAGTGCTGGGATGAAAAAAAGAAGTACCAAACATTAACATTTAATGTAAATTTCAGGTTAAAATATAAGATGTCAGCTTGGAATGGGCTCTGTGAAAGGCATGCAAAGGAAGTCTGTGACACAAAAATAGAAATAGGAAAAAATGCTTTGATGATTTTGCCATTTCTATAAATTAATGTTCGAGACACTTTTGCTGTTGTTAAATACAGACCATTCAAAAGCTTTGCTTAACAGTGGAAAAAAATCAGTTTGCTTCCCTCCAATGGACTAATCCCTTGGCAACACAGCTGTGATACATGGTCTATACAGAGAAGAGTTTGTCAGTACCAGTCATATGACTGGGTGCCTATGGGAGGTGGAAGGCAGAGAAGGCCACAGCTCTCTCATATTTCTCCTGAAAAATCCCTTGACATCTACTGTGGGACAGAATTCACTTTTGTTAATGAACAACTTCTTAACAGTTGTACTTTTGGGTTTTAAGACCTTTCACTAAGGCTATGTGTAATTACTTTTATCTGCACACATACATACATATTAGTATATTTATGTGTATACATATAATTAAATTTAAAATACCTTTAAAAGAATGAAAAAATTAAGAGTATATTTAAAAAGTATTATTGAAAAGACTTACTTACTTATTAATCCCATATCTACTGAAACATTACCCAAAGTAATTAATACATTTCATTGAATGTATTAATTAGGGCTGCAGAGACATACCTCTTTGTGTGTGTGTACATGTCATTTCTAATGAATTAAGAACAATGGTTATCTGCCCACAGATGTGCACATTCTAGCTTCAGTATGATTTGTCAGCAAAGACTTCAGCATGTAATTGCATTCACAGTGAGCAGAGAACTGTGTGCCCATGACACCATACACCTGCCTAATTCTGATTGCCGAAGCAGAACCTAAGACCTTAATTTAAAAGAGCACATGCGCTCACAACTATCTGAAAATATGTCCTTAAGCCTCAGTGACACTGAAACAAAAAAGCTGGATAGAAGTAGTTCTATGACCTGCACATCACAGCGGACACAGCATGTTGCAAGATGCCATCTCAGTCATAAGACCTCTAGATACCTCTGTAATAAAAGCAAACAGACAATGGTTAGCAACTGCTTAGCTACAATTTAACTTTCTTTTTCAGGACATAATTTGCCTCACCTGAGCAAAAAACAAATGTAGGAAAAAGGAAACCTTCTGAACCTTTAAAATAGTGAGTGATCTCAGTGCTGAATGTTTGTGCTTCTGGATGTTTTGTTAGGACTATACAGCCCCCAGCACACTGAAGGTATAGGAACTTCTGAATACAAATGATAATAGTTTTAGTGAAAAACATGAGAATAAAAAACAGATCTCTGAAAAAAACAGAACTAGAATATTTGCCCATAAAAAAAAAGCTAAAACAGGGAACAGAAAAATCAAAGGAAAGTGGTTCATGTCTTTACTGAAGATGATATTGCATAGTTCAGAGCTTGCACTGAAAGGGATGTCATTAACTACAGAAAGAACAGAAATGCTAGTCAGAAAGGTAACTGAATAGACTGACATGAAAAGCTAGCAGTGGTTGCATGAGTAGAACCTACTATGTACAGGTGGTTACTTAGGACAGATTTTGATATCACCAACCAAAGAAAAAAAGACAATCAATAACAAGAGGTAGACAGGTAATGAAAAGGTCATGTAGGCTTCATGTTATATATCTTCTCTTTTAAAACGCTTCAGAATAAAAGAAATGAGTAAGGCAGAGAAGCAAAGCCTAATACCACATTTTTAATATGGAAAGTCCTTGCCAAGTTACCTCTTGGCAAATGACTAGAATAGCACTGAGGCATTTTACTATATAATTTTGGGAAGATTTAATCAAAAATGCAAGATATATGTCATGTCTCTAAGAAAAGGAGCTACTGCAGTTCTGAGTGACACGTTAGTAAAGCTGATTTTAGGAGTTATCTGCAGCACACAGAGATGTCTGACTTTTGTCCTTTGTTAAAATTGTACTGATTTTTTTTAAAGGTTATATGAGGAAGTAGGCATTTCTGTTTATCCCTTTGAAATGTTAGAAATGCTAGTGCATGGCTTTTTTATGGATTTGTAACATAAGAAACAAAAAGGCTATACCTTAGCCCAAACGTTTACTACAAAACATAGGAATGTCCAGATGGTATTAACCTGAAATGGCTCAGGGAACTAGCAGTGATGTAATAGAGGTTGCTGGTCCAGCTCTGCAGTGAACAGCACTTGATACCAAATTCTCGTTGGGGGAGGCAACAAACATCCCCCCAGAAAAAAACATTCATTACAGGTGGTGCTCCTACACATATTCCTAGTAAACAGCAGATAATGAGTAGGGTAATGCAAACAAACAGGGCTTTTTTCTTCCTTTTTTTCTTTTTTTTTAAATGAAGGTATTTCTTCAGCCTTTGAAAACCAGGAAGAAAATGTACTTTTTCCATAGGCAGGGAAAGCGCAACATTTACCTTCATTTCTCAGATTACACCAATAGGCTACATTTTAGAATTTGGATTAAATTAAGAGCCTGTCTAAAGAACAGTGAACTAGTCCTATTATCTGTTAGTTTTTTCATATGACCAAAAAAAAAAGGAAAAAAAAAAAAAAAAACACAGACAAAGCCCCTTTTCCTTATTACTTTTACAACTCATTTTACTAAATTAAGGCCATAATGATGGAACACTTTTTTTCTCTAAAACTGCATGAAAAGTGTATGCTGACAGACAGTCTCAAGCGAACAGAAATATGGCAAATTGTGTAGGGTGAAAATAAGGAAAGAAGACTTGGCTATAAGTCTGCTGTGCTCCAGTCATTCTTTGACAGAATCATCCCTTAGATCTCAAAGAGCAGGCTATGGTTATATAAATTTAACAGCATATAACCTGCTTTCAAAATCCATGCAGGGCCTTAAAGTGTGTCAGATTCACATTTAAAAGATCAAGGTCTTGAAAGTTAAGCCGTATGCTTGAACTGTGGCCCTCTGAAAATACAAGATCATAATTCAGGACCAGAATCCCCCCACAGAATAGACCAAAAGGAGAAAAGGAAAAAAAAAGGGGGGGGGGGGCGGGGAAAGCCATGGCTGAAGATATCATAGACTACACACGGTAATTTTACAGGAAGTTTCTTGTCTTCAAGACATATTCTTATCCAGGGAGTTTGGAGTTTAAAGACACAGTAAAAACACTCCTACAAGTTCAAAGAAGTGTCCTCATAGATCCATACTTGCTGGATATCTGTGTCCACGATGCAGACAAGTTGTTTTTGATTTGAGGGGTTCAGTAACTCTATGCATTAATTAACAAGTGTGGTCTAATTTAAGGACACTGACCTTCCAGTCAGTGAGTTTGTGCATATAAATTTTTCCAGACAAAGCCTGCATGTTGTAAACTGCCATTGGGAAAGCTGGAATTGACTGAACATTGTTACTTGAACTTCTGCCTTCTGAGATGATCATTTTTGGACTTTGTGCAGGTTTTATTTCCTCTAATATAAAACTATAGCCCTTATCTTTTCCATTAGATGTAAAATTTAATTGCGTTGACATATTACCAGGGATGTTTCATTAACTGTTAGGTTCCTTGAAATGTATATGATGGAAAGTAATGCATCAATGGAAAATGTATTTTACTTATTTAGAGGAACCAATAAAGTACTGGTACTTTCTTATTACTACACTTACTAATATCAAATAGTTCATAGTTCATAGTGACAAATTATGAAATAGTGTATTTTTGTAACAGATTGCAAAGGATGTAAGAGCAGAGAATACTGGAATCCTCATAGCCTGTATACCTATTTCTACTAATCTTCCTATGTTTAAGGTCTTTTTTCCCTGCTGTCTTTTTCTATCAGTTACAGTTTATACAATTTATTACAAAAAGCACCTGCAGAAGATATTTAAAGACTGAACTAATAATATGAACTTAAAGCAAAATTTTCAACTCTTCAAAATACAAAAAAAAAAAAAAATCAATTTCTGATTGGAGTGAAAGCAGAAATGCATTATAAAACAGAGTTTATGTAACCCTAAAAGGCAAACAGTTTTAGTATGTATAGTATGGGACTTTATTATAATAATCCCCTGATAAAATGAAACAGAATTACAAGTGGACAGCATCTGGTTAATTCTTACTTGTCTGTGTCATTTTCTTACCATTTAACACATGAGTAAAACAGATAATAAATGTGACAAGCTAATTCTTCTATGACACTGCAGCACAAAAACATCATGTAATCTTATTCACCAAGTTGGTCATTAAACTGTGCTTTTACTTTCCTGCTTTACATGTTGGGCCTTTATTTGAATTAGTATCTTCTGTGTCTCAGAGACAGTGCCTTTTCTTAATATTTAATTACACAGTTTACATAAACTAGCTAATTTATTCCTGCTCTTCTTCTGCTAGGTAGTTTGCTAAGCTATATTATCCACACTCCACATAGGAAACTACTGATGGAAATATATGAAATTACTTCATATATTGGAAGATGACACTTAGTAGAAGAGTTAGGACTGCAGCCAAAACCACACAATTTTTCATCTCTGTTCATTTCTTCAGCCCATGCTTCCTTTCTCTGCCCCATAGTCTGAGTTAGGTACACTTAACGTACTCACTGTGCTCCACTTTCCTTTTTGCCTCTTCAGCAGCCTTTCTGTCTTGCCATCCATCTTCTATTCTCTGAACAGTCTACTGCTTAGTCTGCCACTACTGTAGATCACAGTCTTTGGTAGACAAGCATCCTCTACAAGGCAGACATGGACAAAGAATTTAACCTTCCTCCTCACTGTGGTATCAAAAATTGCCCTTTTTTTTGTCATTAAACTCACCCATGAGATCATGCCAGCAACAGATGGAAGCAACTGCTTGGAAAACATCACCCCAAAGACCAGCAGTCCTTTTTGCAAGTCCATCTTTCTGCTAGACAGTAGATGTACCTTTCGAATGACTTCATCATATTAGAATGAACTCAGTCATCCACAACTAAATGAAGTCTTTTTTTTTTTAAATAAAAGAAACACTTGGAGAGTTTTCTGTTGATCTCTTTGTGTCTGTCCACATTCAGCCTCAGCAGCCCTTCAGTGTTTGCAGATACTGGCTTGCTCCTCAGGTGTGTCTTCTTCTATCAAAGGTGAAGATCTTAAAATTTTCCAGGGGAATTTTGCTTAAATGAGGGATTAGTGAGAGCAGAGCTCCTAATTTTGTTGGGGGTTTTTTTTGGATATCACCTTTAAGCATGACTTTCCTTATTCTTTAGGGATCTCTTCTTCTCCCTGCATAATGTTCTAAGGTATATACAACTAATCGCTATCTACTCCTGCCACAGTGATGTCTGTAGAATGCTACTGGTTATTGGCCTGTGTGATTTTTTTAGTTTCTTAATTGTTTCCTGAATAGCATCATCCATCAGCAAGATGTCGTTCTTGTTAAGCAAAACAATGTTTTCTAAAATTCTGCTGCTGACTTCCTGATCACTTTCACGGTTCTGAATGATTCTTTTAACTCAGAAAATTATCATTGCTATCACACAGCTTATCATACTGCTTTTAGCAAGATTCCAGTTCTACTGTAGACAGCTATCAAAACTGGAGAAAAGATTAATATTATAGTTAGAAACAGCAAAAACATTTAAATTCAGATGTTTAAATTGCTGACATTAACATAACTGTGTTTCCTCAGAAATTGAAGAAGTTTCACTATTTATTTCCAAGAGAGCTCTTAGGTGAATTCTGAGCAGTACTGAAAGTTTCTTTAGTAAAACTACAGCTAATGAGTGCAGTAAACACTTGCTAACTAGAGGAGCCTATTTGCCTTTCCTATTGTAGGATTCGTTTTATTAACTTTAATATAGCAGTGTGTCAACTTGATCACATGTTTGGGCAAGTACGGGTGTATGAACATAAAGTGAGATTCACCTGTGAAAGTCAGAAAGAATACTTTAGAGGTTTATACATAGCCCTTAACAACACTTCATAAAAGACTTCTGTATTCTATGTGCTCTAAGAAGTTAAAATCAACATTTTTAAGGTTAATACATGTCAGCTGTTACTCACTGATACGTAAGTAACAGAATTAAATTTCACTTCCCAGAAAGTTGTGCCAAAACCATTAGTTCTTACCTTTGTTTTGGGAGAGAGGAAATAGATCTGTCACTGCATAAAAGGGAAACCCATGGAAAAAAAAAACAAAAAACAGACAAACAACTGTTTTGGAGCAGAGGCCAGAACTCAAGACTTCCCAGTTCTCACACACATACTAAGAGCCAGTATGCTTTCTGGTTATGATACTATTAGTCTCTCTTTAGCTCTTGTGATTTTTCTTCTGCACATTAGTACAACTTCAAAAGAGTATTTAACACTTCTGGCAAAATAAACCATTTTATTTTTCAATTTAGGTGTCTTTCACCAGGTTAAGAATCATTCTCCTTGCTAGATATGCCACCACCTAAAAAAACATAATAGGTGTCAGGATGCAGCAAATTTGATTGTGTATTGTACCTATATGTTTCCTATCTTAATTCAGACAAAGAAAACATTGTTTTTTTCTTCTTGCATAATTAGAACACAGGAATTTTGATTCTCATTGATGAAGTTTTATAATACTGGATGTATCACTAGGATTTCTGTGTTTCACTACACTTGTCATACTGATCATCTGTTCTGTTTGATTTCTGTAGTGACAGTTCACTACACAGTAAAGTGTCTACAAAAGTTAAAGAGACATTTCACTATAGTGAAGTGTAGCATAGCAGCACCACTTCAGCAGTGCATTTTTGGAAACCACCTGCCAGAAGTCTATCATCTTTTCTTTATAATTTCTTCCCACTAATACATGACCACAAAAAGAAACTGAAGTGAGTGTCTTTCTGAAGAGGTGTCTTTCTAAAAGCCCTCTTTTATAAGGAAAGCTTAGTCTACACAGATTTTAGGTTCCTGGTCTGTCAAAGGAACTTTTTCAAGAGGTATTGAAAGTTTCTGATTTTTTTTCTCCACAACCATGTATATTAAAAATAAGAGTATTCCAGGATCTTCTCGGAAGAATACATAGCAGAAAACTTAATTTTTTTCCTCAAAATTTACTGTATGCAAATTTTACTTCTTAATTTCCTATTATTTCTTATTCATAACCTGATCAGTTCAATCCACTTCATAACTACAGTTACTTCAGTGATGTCATCCTTTTGTTTTTAATTTCAATCCAGAAATTAGAACTATAACTGAATATCATCTGTTGTCATTCAATGCATATATTTTTCATTTTGCTTTATGCTGTGGTAATTATAATTTAAGTAGACATGGACTTTTAAAAAATCTTTCATAAATAGAAAATTCAGAACATAATTTTAAATGTTAATAAGAAATTCCTTCTTACTTCATTTCATAAAATTAATATTCTCCAAGAAATTAATACTTTGTTTAATCTGATTCTGACTGTTTCTTTTACATCTTTCTTCGCTTAATTATTCATTCTATAACATAAGCAGCACACAAACATAATACTCAATACTACATTAGGTTGTCTTTCAATATAAGTGGGAAATGGCTTATTTTTAGTTGTTTTGAGACTATGCATGACACACGTCTATAATGCTTAGACAGGATTAATTCTTCACTCCATACCTTTGACCTGCTTACAGATGGATTCCTAATGCCATTCACCAACATCAAGGTAGACCCAGACAGATGATCCAAGAGATTCTGGTGCTGATGAATAGCTATTTAGGTCAAGTACCATGGATAAAGGAGACAAATTCAGGATCTTCTATTGACTGCTGGATCATGACTGAGGTAGATTCAAAAGTTCTTGTCAAAATGCTTCATCAGTTATTCAAGGTAGCTTTCACATGACTAGAATATTTTTTTCTAATTAGCCACAAAATTTTCTCCAGGCTAGTCTATCCTTGAATTTGAAGAGCAATCTGAAAGAAGGACTCCTGTGAGGCAAAACAGCAGCTGGTTTCCACAACTATTCTCATTCTTGAATTCCAGTGTCAGCACAGCAGAGGCTATGGTCATCTGGGTTAACTAGTGCCAGTTGTGATAATTATGTATATGAGCACCCTAAGAACCAGGTATATGCTACCACTGTATTTCTCAGAGGCCATCAAGGAAACAAAACTCAACAATAGCTTTTATTCTCTATACTAGCTGTCTTGCTGGCTGGGCTTGTACATGGGATAAAGATGAGCAATTTGTTAGCTGTTTCCACTAATAAAAACCTAAATGTAATCAGCCAGCTTTTGAAGAGAAGTCAGATATACTGCTTCATTAAGGGTAACATAACCCTCTCCCTTTGTTTTATCTGCTATAAGCTTTTCCCTCACCCTCCAAGGTGTTTAGCTGCCCATGTATCATGTACCATGAAGGCTGATCCCTCCTCTCCTGACCAACATCTGCCTGGTCAGCAAAGGCTCTCGGGTGCTTTATCAGGGGTGGTGAGCACACTAACACTTAGCCCAACAGCTCGTCAAATTCTAACCATCTTTTGGGAGTATTAATCAGTAAATAATTGTTACACTATTGAGTTGTGTACATCATACTTCCAGAGCCTCTTTGCACATGGCTAAAAATGACCAAACAAACTAATCTAAAGAGGGTCCTAGACACCAAAGATTATATTAATCTGCCTAGTTTCTAACCTCATCATGGGCACTACTTTAGTGTCTGGTGTCCAGACAGCAAAGATTGATCCAGACCAGCAGAATGCCTGACAAAGTCTCCCTATTCAGTCAGCACAAAAAAAGTAGTAACAATACTGGAGCTGAGTGTATTACTTAATATAAATGCTTAACTTGATACAGCTGCTTCTCCCCAGTGGACTCAATAGTGAACCAGGGACTGGCAACTCTGCAAGGAATCTGAATCATTCATTAATCCCTTGAACTTGGACATCATAGTATGCCAAGTGACTTAAGTAATTACAGTGTGGCCTCCACCCACAGTAAAGGATCACTTTAGGTTTTGGTTGTCAATAAATTCCCATAAAGGGTTACTAGAGAGTTTCAGTCTTTCCTACTTTGTACAGACAATAGGAGCTGTAGCTGAATAAAAAGTTTAAGAAAAAACAGTGTTGTTGAATTTTTATCTCTGTGTTGATCTCACTTAAACTTGGCTTTTTGCCTAGTCATTTCCTGATGCCCAATGGGAAACATCAAGGAGGCTGATGTATCATTTTTTGCCATCTGTGAACTAAGAAGGAAAAAAGACCAGTTTCACTGAACAAAATGTCTGCAGTGACAGTGAAGGCAAGAGGTTCCAAATGCCGTTACCTTCTGTCAGAAATGGATCTTTAAAAGCAGATAAAAGCTGATCATGTCCCTAAAGTAAAATAAACCAGAGGATGACAACAAAATATATTTATAGGGAATGAAAGGGAAGTGCTTTGCTTTGGAATCAGACCATAAAGGAAAATACAGCTAAGGATAATTCATTTTACAATCTTCCCCAGGCTGTATTAGTCTTCTTGCAATTTCGCAGAATAACAGAACTAAAATGTTCTTTCCTGGAGTTGTGGGTTCAGCTTCATCAGGTTTTTTCTTGTATACTGACATTTAGATAGCAAGGCGATGCAAGGCACCCAAAATGGATAAGTACAGATAATCAGGTTATCTGTTCTAGTAACTGGAAGAATCAGCTAAAACTGGGGGTGTTATGATTTTTTTTCTTTAGAAACAGTCTACTGTATCATCAGAAAGTATGCCAATAAAGCAAGTTGGTCATAGTCGGAAATTGTTGCTTATAGGCCTGATCCAAAGCCCACTCAGTAACTGAAGGGAAAGACTATGACCAGCATCAGCTGGTTGTGGTGCAGGTCCTAGGAGATCACAGAATGATGTTTATGTAAAAAAAGAGACAAAAACAAAACAAAAACCCCTTGCATTTGAATCTTGCTACATTAAACATTTATAGACATTAATTCCAATCTAAATTCAGTGTGAATGTCCCAGACTTCTATGACATTCTAAATCCATTTCCAAGCACAGCTTCTTAAATATGTATATAATAAAGAAAACATTAAAAAGCAATTTTCTAATGAATACATATTGTTCAGCTACTGTACTTAAGAAAGTGTCAGCTAATTTTTAAACTCTTATGTCAATGTTTTAAAAGAAACTAAGTCACATTTTAAAGTGTCCACATTATTTCAACTCACAAATCTCTTTAAGAGTTGGTGAAGTTCAGATCCAAATTTTAAAAGGTGTTTAGATGGGTGTTTAAAATAGTTTTAAAATATCACGCATGTTCACGAATAGCAAATAAATTAGTTGCTGAGGAAAACATAATGCCAGAGCATCTGGAAAATTATCAACAGAAAATTACACTTGATTCATAATTTGAGCTTTGATTCAGCAAAGCACGATAGAAAATATTTTGCTTAATCCAGTCTGTAATGTGCAGCCAACATGAATGAGTGAATAAAAACAGAGGAACATACTAAGAAAAGGGATGCTGCAATGTAAGACTTCAAATATGGCTTTAAATCATTTGAGAAAATGGGCAGGGGGAAGTAGAAATCTGTCAAGAAGACTAATGTAATACCAGACAGTGATATGATAATGGAAGACTTAAAAATCCATCTGAAAATCAAGTTGTGTTTGTTTGCTTTTCCTTAATGCAAAAGAGATGGCATCTGGATGAACAAGAAACAAAAGTTTATGTCATAGCCAGAAAAGCCACCCATCTCACTACTGGCAAGAATCTGGTAAAGTCGAAGTCACTCTGCAAGTGAGAAACAAGGGGAGTAAAAGATCCTCCCTCTGGGGAATTTCTGCTGAGCCACAGGGATTACAAAAGGGTAAAAATCGCATGTCAGCTTGACAACCACATTCCTAATGAAGGACGACATGCCAGTAAAGAGAGCAAAGGAGTAAATATTACTCCTTCATTAGATCAGTTATGTTCATGAAGCTAAAGCAATGAGTATCAACAAGAGTGGGACAAGGCTTCAGTCTGAAATACGGGGAAAAAAAGTCTCTACAGTAATCTTAAAGCCATTTGCATTAATTGTTGAGAGCTTGAGAACAGTTAAAGTACTAAGTAACTGCAGAAGGACAAAAATATAGCATATTTCCAAAAATGAAGAAATAGCTGGAAACCATAAACCAACCAGTTTAAGTTCAATTCTCAGAACAAACACCGAAGAAACAATGGAAAAAAATACTCAAACTGGTTGTAAACATCTTAAATTAAATAGAGATATTTTGAAAATAGAGATCTTAGAATGGATTTTTCAAGAACAAATAACTCAGAAGAGTTTATTTACCCTTTTTCCTATGATAGCTGAGGTTGTAAATTCAGTTAATCAGATATTTTGACTTAAGTAAAGTTCTGCTGCTGTTTTGTATGAAAATTTCTCATAATAAAAACATTGCAAGGTGGATGCAAAACTTTTGAAAAGTCATTTTCAGAAGGCTGCCATGGACAGTCTGATAATTGGAAGAATGTCTGGGGAAGAGTTTTGTAAGGGTTAAAGTGTTAAGCAGAAACAATTGGGGACACAACTATGGGATGAAGGATGACTGGCAGTCCTGCTCCACAAGATCCAGAGATTTTAGTGGATTACAGGCTGAAAGTGGGTCAACATGCTGTCATGATATGACAAGCGAAGCAATCCTCCTGCTCTATTCAGCACTGTTAAGGCCTCCATTTTCACTAATGCACATCAGAAAGTATGTGGACTGATGGAAGAAACTCCAATTAAGGGCTAT
Source organism: Dromaius novaehollandiae (assembly GCF_036370855.1). NCBI lineage: Eukaryota > Metazoa > Chordata > Aves > Casuariiformes > Dromaiidae > Dromaius > Dromaius novaehollandiae. Next base: position 111,018,359 of record NC_088098.1, read on the forward strand.
TATGAGGATCTGGGGTCTCAGAATTGTCAGCTACAATGACATATAGAAGCACTTGTTCTTTTTTAGTCTCAAGTACAAGAAGTTGATGGGGAAACACAATAAAATGCTGCAAATAATGTAAAATGCTGCTGTGAAGTTAAACGGAATTATCTGTTCAACACATTGATGGGTAGGAAACAATGAGCTCAAATTGCAGTAACAGAGATTGAGGTTAGACATTTAGATTTTCTTAAAGGATAGCAAGGCGCTAGAATAGAATGCCTTCATCACTGATGGTTTTGAGGTAAGCTCAAACAAACTTCAAGAACAAAATGTATGTTGATAATATGCTGGGGCAGGTGTACTGTAAAACCTTACCCCTCCCTTATTGTTGATCTGAGTAGTTGGTGAGGTGGCATTTAACGGGAATATAAAGGAGTAAGACAACCAACCTTCTCTGAATATGAATGGGAGTATCATCATTCCTTAACGTTCTTTAAAAAAATCTCAACATTAACATATTAGATTGTATTGAAAGAGTATTCAAGACATTTGTATGGAAAGATTTTTTTGTGAATACAAGGAATTCAAATGTCACCTTGGAACAAACAGAAGGTTATGGCTGTTCTAATTCCCTATTGCGGTTGGCATACTTTGGAATAGGAAGCAGAGATAAATCTGATCTGTAAAATCATTACTGATAATTGCCTACATACAGTCAGCCAAACTATTCATAATCATGGAGCTGAATCTGTCTGGGATAATAGTCACTTTTCACATAAGCCATGATTACTGCTTGGTGGTCAGCAGGTAGAGGCATCCAAATTATATCGAAACACATGAAAGATAAGAAAAACATGCCTGTGGTGTTTCACTACGTAAAAAAATATTTTTCATTAGGATGATGCTTGAATTTGTCTTTTAATGTCATCATAACTATTTCTACAGATGACAAACTAATTTCAGCACTGTCTGTGACTCTTTCGCTAGAAAGAGTCCAAATGTTCTACAGAATCCATGTTACAGAACGGCCATGGAAATTTTTCATGAAAGCTCCAATTTTGTTTGCTGCTACTTACTGTGATGATATTTATGACAAAATAAACTATTAAAATGAGGAAAATACAGTAGTATAAAGTTTCTTTATCAAATAGAGGTAAGTTTTGCAACACTGCTAAAGACCACAGCCAAAAACAGAATTAACATGACAAACATCAATCAGTTAATGTTTTTCATAATTAGTTGCTTACAGAGCTAAATTCAGATGTCTGATACTAAATATAATAGCTTAAACCACCTGAAAATGAGATAATTATTTGTATGTTTATTTACAACTATGTATACAAAGTTAAGTTGTACACATTTTATTCTCATGTGTCTTTCTGATCATCTTCAAAGAGGAATACTTTTGTTATTTATCTTTACTGACACTGACCTGTTTACAGGTTAACAAAGACAATTTTACTTTACTTTTTCGTTTTGCAGTGATTTCTAATTTTGCATGGAAATATTTTACAGATTACTGAAAAATAATTTAAAAATTTTACATTATTAATATTCAAAACATAGCTTGAAATCTTCTGTTCCATGCACATATGTTTTGGTGGAGTTACAATTCTAGGTGCTGTTTTTGAGAGAAACCTCTTCCTAGAACTGAAGGAAAAACTAAGAAAGCCTTACCTCTGTGAAGGATTAATCTGGCCACCAGAGGGTAGTGCTGCTTTCTCTTCAGCAACCTCACTTTCATCCATCATCTGCAATTTGGAAGAAAAAAAAAAGGCAAGTGTGCCAACTCCAGGTTTCAAGGTACAACTCTAAAAAAAGCCTCTTCATCATCATTCCTAGTTTTGTGCTGACAATTTAGACTAGGAAAAGCATACAGAAGAGTTGTCACCACAGCCAGTTACAGGCTATATGCTGGGGGTAGTTAATCAACCAGTGGCTAGGCAGTTATACATATATTAAGTGTGTATGCTGTTCAGGGGATGCCTCAACAATTTACAGGTTTTTTTCCCTGTCTTTTGACTATATTGAATTGATGCAGCTTTAATAGAAATAATGGATTTCAGTTTGAGCTGCACAAAAATAGAAGTATTTAACAGTAAGGTGTATTTCTGAAAGTGACCGTCCTGCTTCCCTGCTCCAGGACATTGCTATTATTATTATTATTACATTTTAGAAACCACTGAAAATAGACTTTGCATATGCAAAAAGTTTAAGTTACCAGAAATTTTCATTTATGCTTAAAGCATTACATTTCAACCTTTGAGTAATTACCAAAAATGTTTGGTTCTTTCATTCACTAGCAGGCCAACGGTCATTTATACTGTGAGAACGATTCTGCTTCTTGGTAAAATTATTGCCTCCTCATATAAAGATCAGGAAAAGCAATGGATTCCAGATGGCTGCATGAACTCCTTGGGTATGAATCTTTCAACAGCACATGTGCCTATATATTTGCAAGGTTCACTTTCTATTCAAATCTTGCAAAGTAAGATATCAACAAAAATTAATTCAAATGAATTTGTGGAAACCTTTCTGTTTAAGGAAGAGGAAAAAGGAGTCAACCCCTCCCCCCCTTTTTTTCATTCAAAGAAATAGTCACAGATACTTTTTTGTGGTATTAATTGTCGCTTGCATATTAAGACGAGACAACCGTTGCTCAGGTTCTGCTTTACTACTGCCTGAGTACATGTTGCTATTTTATCAACTTAAAATATATGAAAATGGATACAACAAATGGATTATAATCACTCAGGCTTTCTATCATGGAAAAATAAAGCTACTAAAATTGTTCTTCATGTGAACCTCATTTAATTTTAATGAGTAATAGTAATTTACGTTTATAAAAACTGGAAACATCCCCAAAGGCTTTCCAAAATGATAACACCTCCTTTCTGGTGGCCATTTTATACACAATTTAATGTTGCATTCTCTACAAGATTTTTAACAAGGTCCAAACAACCTTATCCATGGAGGTAGACAGGAAACAAGGCTGAATATGAAAGATAAGATTTCTTGCTATATTATTATTCCCGGACACAGGAGAATGACAGTGGTCCTGGGGTTATGTCCTGAGTTATGGTCCTGAGACTGATCCAGTCACACAGGTTTCAGGCAAAGGTATCAATTACAGTAGAAAGCATGAGCTTTCTCATGGGGATATGAGCTCCTCATATCCCCATTTCTAAAAGGCTTTAGAGACTGGAACTGTACCTTCCTGTTGCATGCCTGGTGCCTCATGTTGGAGTTGCAACGAAAAAGGGTTGCTCTGGAGTTGCTGACTCCCTGCGGACAGCACCTGAGCTTGTCATAGATGCAGGAACAAAACCTGACCTAATACTGAATGAGGACAAGTTCTGCATAAGGATGATATGGTTCAGAATTGATCTTTGTGCATCTTCTTGCACCTTTACATTGTCACCTTCCATCCTCCTCCTCCTACCCCCACCTCAATTCTAATATGATCACTGTGTCTTCCAAATTTGCTGATTTGTTAGCTCCACAATTCCCACCTCCCTTACTTTCCATTCTTTTTTCCCTTCGTGTGTTTTCATAGTGTTGGACCACAATCAGAAGCCATGAGGAGACTGACAGCCACTTTGTAAAGAAGTATTCTATTTCATTTTCTCATTAGTAAGGGATTTTAGGCATGCAGGCTGCATTTAATTAGTAAGAAAGAAAATTCAGCTCACTTCTCTCAACTTTTGAATAAGAAGCTTGAAGAGCTAAATAGCCAGAAGTCATTTGAAAAATGCTCTTGACATCTCAGATGCCATTCACATCATTAACAACAAGGGCTTTCACTTGAAACACTGTAAGATGAAAAATGCCATCAGTTTATAAACAGTATCTGTGTAACTCATGAATCTACTAGTGTCTTTGTTACTCTTCTATTGCTTCAACCTTATTCTAAATTAAGGTTTAATTTCTCTCCCAATGAAATCAAGTGAAATCTGCTGAAATAGCTGTAGGCTCCACTAGCACATGTAAAGTCTTCAGAAGTTTCATATAAATTCATCTTCTAGTCTTCATCTCCTGTTGTGTACATTGTGTGCTATGCCTTGATTTTGCCTCAGATGTTGCTGTGATTTTAAAAGAGATAAATTGATCTTTTTTGCTTATTGTCCTGTACACAGCTTCTGCATGAATGGCAGCATACACTGTCAAAATCTTCTTATGGATGGAAGGGAACACACCTTACATATGCAGAGCCAAGACTTTATCGCTAGCCTAATAAAATACTAACAATCTAATGAAAATGCAGCAGTAATTAATGCAGTTATAAAATGCTAATGCTCATAGTTCAAATTAATACAGAGAAAAACTCACTGATAACAGCACTCTTAAACGTGTCATACAGGAAAACTTATCTATACTTTTAATGCGTTATGCTCACCTTTTCTATGTCTCTCTGATGCCAGTCTTCCTCAAACAGAAAGGTGGGGGGTGTCATCAGCATCCCAAATTCTTCCTGAGAGTTTGATGCTGGTGGTGAATTTTCTTATTCCCACCTGCTCCCTTCCCCTAGCTCCCAGCCAAGCGGTGCCCCCCGGCTAGCAGTTTGCTGGGCAGGGACTGCCTGGGGCCATCAAACCATTCCCTTGGTGGCACTCACTGAGCTGACGCTCAGACAGGCTGGGCAATAGGCACTGGGCCACGAGGTGTCTGTTAAACCCAGCTCACCCCAGCTTGGGACAGGAAAAGCCCAGCCACCACCAGAGACCCTGCGTGGGCAGGGCAGTGCAAACAACACACACATGAAAAATGCATTACTGAGACTTCTAAGTGAGTCATGTAAGGTTTTCTTAGGGGTCACCTAGCAACTACTGTTGCCATTTTTTATTTGTGCTATCTCTAAACACAATGTATACTTTATAATTCAAAGGTCATTAGATTAGAATAGTATTTTTTCATTGGTTATGATAAGAAAAGGATCTGTTTCAAATATAAATGATGGCTATTTATTTTAATTATTGGAGAAATCACTAGAACACTAAGTTGCTCTAATATTCTCTAAAAGCCTGAAGAAAAACAAAAATACCCAAGTTTATATCTTTCAAAAGTGGAAAGCTGATTGTTGCTAAAGTTAATAGCTAAAAGTAGAATGGAAAAAAAACCCAACCCCCTATTCTATCTTTTAAACCACTGTCATTAGCTACCTTTTGCAGAGCAGAAGGAGCAGCTTTTCTTCCAACATCAGGCTACTGCCATCAGCAGATCCAGAATTTGTAGATATGGGAAATGGCAGGTTATATTCTCTTTTTATCAAGAAATTCACTGGAAGAGAAGATTTACTATGTACAAGCAGTGATGAACCTAGAAGACTAAATGAACTCAGACTGAAAAATGAACTAAGTAGGCAGATACTATTTAATTTGGGGGAACTTACCCTCTCTTCACTCTTTTTTTCTCCCCCCAGCAAAAAAAACCCATCCCACCAAACCATCTTCACCTTCCCTGACTGCAAGATCAACAGGTTCTTGCTACCTATGTGAAAAATACCGAGTTTAATCAGCCTGTGGCCATGGGAGGAAAATGACAATCTTTCATCAATATAAAAGCAAATGCATATAAACTGGCTATGAACACAGATACACTGAAATTAGTAGAAAGTTTCTAACCTGAAGAGACTTTAGTTTCTAGGACAGTCTTTCACAATTGGACAAAAGATGACAAAAATGGACTAGTTCTAAAGAGATGAATGATCAGTCTATGGAAAAAATGTACGTTGGCATTGCCCGTAATAGCAGAAGCTATCATTTCAATTCATTTCATTTCATTTCAATTCATAGACAGTTAAAATTGAAACACATAGCACAGAAGGTTACTTTTGGCTAGAATTTGGAAAGTATGGTACTTTAACTGAGGACACCTGAAAATAAAAACTGTCTATCACTGCAGTGAAAATGGAAATATTTAAGGTGCTCAGCAGAAATCCAGTGATGACTGAGCTATCCTTCAATGAAGTACATTCTCTTATAATCTTCACTCAAAAGACCATTAACAATGTACAGTTCACAAGAGGAGATATAATTTACAAACAACTCCTTTCATTTTTCATGCAAAATAATGGAGGATATGATATACCTGCTGAGAGAAACACTTGCTAACTAGCTGAAAAGCCTGAAAAACCTGAAAAGATTGCCAGATGGGCATTTCCACATTATTGATGAATTTTTCACAGTCTACCAGTTACAGTACTTCAAACACCATTTTTCCTTTGCTGCTCCATGAATTCTCTCTGGAAATGTGATGACAGTGAGTAGATATGCACTAATACTATACAGCTTGCTGCTTCTCTTTGGCTAGTGTTTTTTAGGGAACTTGGTAAGCAGAGTACTCGAGCTAGCACACAAGTATTTGAATAGCCTCATGGTCTTCAACATCAGCTGCACCTACATGAACGGAAATTAGATCTCATCAGATTACTTACTACTGTTCATTACTAAGATATCTAGATGGATGAATAATATTAACCCTGTTGAAGTGTCCGACTTAGGACATAAACTTTAGTTTTACTCAATAGGACAAGCAAAAAATTAGTTTTATACAGAATTAATAAGGCATGCATTAGATGTGCAGATACCTGACTGGTTGATAAAGACATTTTAAGCTAGCATTCTTAAGAGACAGTCTGGTCTTTCGGGATTGTCACATCCTTCCCTACTGCTCTGCTAATGCTTGTCAGAGATCAGATTAAGAATGAATGTTCTTTACCCACTGCATAAAAGTGCAGAAAAGATACACTCACTTCTGGGATACAACAGGAAGCTTATTCTCTTTTTGTGGCTGGGTACTGTGATGTACCCTAAACACTGTCTGGATTTCCTTCAATTTAAATTAGGGCTTTTGGACCACGGTGTGAAGAATGAAGAAAACGGAGAAACAGAAGCCTTATTTGATATCATGAAGCCTGATTTTGTATCATCGAAATTCAGTTAATAACACTTTTCCCCCCCCATGGCGCTACAGATAGACACAAGGGTATTACATAGGTCATAAGAAATAGCAAGCTTATGCTTCCATGAAAATTCAGGATAATCTTCCCAAAGGAAAATGGCCCCTTTTTTCCACTGGCTTGACATAGTTTTTGTTAGTCTGCCTTCCTGGCTGAATATTCTTGCTCTCTACATTACTTCAGGTCATATTCAAAATAACTTGTAAATTACATGAGTTCACTCTTTCCAGAATATGGACTATTGATACGCTTTATGACCACACAGCACTTTGTAAAATAAGGCCTCAAATTCCTTTGGTTCTTAGACGGTACTGTCTTTAGAACAAATTATAATACTATCAACATTCCTATTAAATCAATTATTAATTTATATTAATAGTAAGAAAGAGCTACATGATCTGAGAAGTTGTTAATGACTGATACATTCACAGAGCAGTTGGAAAAGCAAGATAAGCAGCCCCCAGAACTGCTGCATCCAAATTGGTACTGCACAAAGGTGAGAAAAGGCTGACATACCATCTTATTAAAATTTCAGATAGCTCCCAAGGAACTGTTAAACATGCTTCTAAAGCACCCTGCTCCATATTGCCTCTAGAGCAAATCCAACTATCCTTGGCCTAGCAGGCAACACTTTTTTTTTTTTTTTTTTTTACTTTTTCTGTCCATTTACTCAACCTTAAATCCTTGTAGTCTCAGCTCTTCCTCCAACAATCCCTGTCCTTGCTTCAAAAACTGTTTAACAGTCAATTGACTCTTATCTCCACTGCCAGATCTGGGAAGGTCAATGCTGAAGACTAACTCCCAAATGAGACCTTCTAAAAGCCATCAGCATTTCTGTTCCATAATGCTGTGAGCAGTCCTGAAACAGGCAAATCACACCTGAACCATTCCTAACGTGCTCTTAGTCAAGATCAGCAGCTCAGAGTGAATTTCATGTTTTTTAGGCTGGGACTGAAACGTGTATTATTTGTTGATTTCTTAGCTAGGAATTTCTAAAATAGCCACTCTACAAATAATGCTGAAGTTGTATTCTCCCCCGCTTCCCGTACACAATTTACTAATGGGATTTCAGAAAAGAGCATGACCTCTCATCATACCAATATTTAATCAGGAAATAAACATGGCTTGCTCAGAAAGCCAAGGCTGACAGAATTTTCAGTGGTTATTTTCTTTATGTTAAAATGACAGTAAAATGATAGTAAAGATAATTTTAGTATGTATTGGTGATACAACAGAAGCTATGCTTTTCCCCTAGCCCTTCCATATTCTTCATTCACTTCATACAGGACATGATATTTGTGAGTATCTCAGAGCACCTTTAATTTAAATCTTGTAACTATAAACAGCTATATTTCTCTTTTTAGCCTCCTGCTATGTTCCTCAAAGAGGTACATATCTCTGGGAATGGTTGCTTTATTAGTGTTAATCATTATCTGTATTACTGTAGCTTTCTGAACCTCTAATTACGGGCCAAGATTGCATTGTAGAAAATACCAAACAAATAAAAAAAGCTCCCAAGCTCCAAACAGCTCCGAGCTAAGTATAAAAGACTATCAATGATGACAGACAGAGGAAAATGAGGAGAAAATGAGACATTTTGGTCAGCTTGATTCATGCTGATGTCAACACACCAAGAGCTCAATACTTCTAAACAAATTGCGAGGTGCTCACAGAGCTGGGTATCAGAGAAGGCAGCTGCAGAAGGTACATAAAGAAATGGTCAGATATGAGGAGTTACTAGCTTAGTGAGTAAACATTATATAGATAGTTCAAGAGAAACAAATCCAAAAAATATCTGAAGCTCATAAAAATACTTAAAACAGTTGAGACATTTTTTCTTTGAAGTCCAATATTATCTTCCATGTTTTCAGCAGTGAATTTAATAGAGATTAATAGCACAAACAAACAACTCCCGTGATACCACAACTTCTTCTCTGTGAGAAATGAAGCAGGGAGAATAACCTTTGAAGTGATGCATTATTTAAGCACTGACCTGTGCAATAGTAACCAGCAGCCTGACAAATATAAAAAATAGCATAACTTTCTGGGTCATGCTTTACAGGAAGGATATTATGAAACACTGCTTTGCAGAATAAGATTGTGGGAGCAACAGTGATTGTGTGTGCATTTTGTCCTGGGTCATCTTTGCTTAGCACTCACACAAACTTGAAATTACCATTACTGCAGCTTTAGCCAGGAATCACACCATCAGGACAGTGTATTCATGGATCAGCCTTACTAACTGTATTTCTACACCTATGTATGACCGTACTTAAGCAATCCCACTGCATCCATATCTTTCTTTCAGCTGAGAGCACAGAAGGTTTACTAATCACAGATGGTTAATTCTGTAAGTTAGGCTGCGTGGCTGAATGCTCTTCATCTTTAGCTCCTCTGGCCCTGCTTTTGCAAAACAACACTTCTGAAGGAAGGAATAAGCAAAAATAGCCTAACCAAATAAATCCTACTCCCCTCCTCAAACAAAATGGTATCTCAATCCAAACCACTTCTGCTTTGGAACCTTTTTGGAATGCATTTGGTAGACTGAAAACAAAATATGATACACTTGACCTAACTATGCAGAAATCATGCAGTATGAGGAAAATTCAGACAGTAGGGAGTTAATTGCACTTGATCATGGTAGTGGTGGTACTAGGATAAAATACTGAAGGACAAACATACGAACAAACAGATTCAGAAAGAACTGACTTAAGGTCACATTCTTTTTTTTCCTACCTACCTCTTTGGAACAGCACATAGTCTTGTGCTGAGCAGAAACAGCAAAAGTAGAAAAACAAACAAGTACAGACAGAGGGGAGGAAAGCAAGCATGTTTAGCATGACTTGGCAAAACACAACAAACACAGAAAACAGTAACAGGGGAAAGAGAACGGGGAAAGCAAAAGACAAGGAAAATGTCTTATGATAGCAAGGAGACCTTAAGCAGTTGTTCATCTCTTCCATTGCAAGTAATAGCAAAAGCCTTCCAAAAGCTTTTAAGCCAATGATTCCTCAGCTATGGTACAAATATCACTAATGCTAAAAGATCTCCCAAAATAATTAATGGCTCTCCACCACAGTCTGCTTCTGCCACTGTGGCTACTAACACTGGCCAAAAAAAAATTGTGAAGCTGCGCTTGGTTTCTTATGTTTGAAAATCTACAGTTTAAGTAATTTCTGTCTGTGGACTGACACTATGAGCATATTAAAGAATATATTATCTCACAGGCATTTTGTAAGATGTGACAGAAGATTTACATTGACTTCTACACAGTTGCCTTTTAACAAACATGTTCCATTCAACATGCAGGTCTCTCTCCAATTGGAAGGGATTTTTCTTTTCTTCTGTATTTCTCCTCTCTTTTTTTTATGGCAGTTTATCAATGTAAGTCAAGACAGCACTAGAATTAATAATGGAATATACCTGAAGAAATGACTGGTTTTTTTTTAAAACCAGTTTCCCCAGGAAATATTACCTTAGTTTGGGAAATTGGCTTTTATACATTGTCATCTTAGCTGGAAAACCCAGAACTACAGAAGTTCACAGTTTTCATCTCCAGTGAACTCTCAAAAGGATATTTTATCCAGTGATTTCAACAAACACAGGAACAGTATGTTCTATATCAATAACATGCGACAGCCTTTGAAATAAAGTATTTTATAGCAAAGATTTTTTTTGAAGAAAAAGCTCTAGTATTTACACCATTAACTTTCTATAAGCTGTTAATGAGCCATTATTGGCTGTTTAAAGATCTAAATGGTATGTTTGCCTGTCAGCCATTTCCAGCAGAAAGGAGAAGATCAGATGAGAGAAAGGTTTATGACTTGGTTGTAATGTAAATGATTAAGTGGCCTCAAAAGTAAACTGAAGAATTTAATTTCCTTTCAGATTTCTTTCTAAAATAAAGTATTATTTTCTGACAACTGTATCAGAGAAATTGAGCAGCATAAAATTGTGCATTTCATCCTGTGGAGGGCACTCTTGGACTATCAGAAAACTAGTGACTTTCAAGGTTGTGCCTTTGATGAAATTTTAAAGGAAAATTAAGATTTGTTTGTTCCATACCCACAATGTATTTGGAAGGCAAGACTTGAATAGCCAAGATACTCTTAAAATGGTTTCAGATGCTCTTTATTAAGTGCAGGTAAGCAGTTTCCATAACCTCAGCACCTGGTTGCATGGTCACAGGTAAGTTCAACAAATATACTATTTCACCTGATGGATGAGAAACTAAATCTGATAGGGAAGCAGCAGAGAAATAGTATGACAGTTCCAGAGTAGTTTATGTTGTATATGATTAAAGCAAGGATCCTGCAACCAGCTCCTGTCCCAGAAGAGACAGCAAGTGCACTGTCCTATTGGAGGATGAGTGTCTGACCACATCTCACTTTGTCTATGTAGGCATTCTGAGATGAAGCTCTCAGTCTCGGGGGATGAGGATGAAGCAAAGCTCAAAAACTGAGCACCTAACTCTGAAAACTGACAGTCTTTCTAGCCTCAAGGTTAATGTGCAGTGATGCACCTTTTATGATGTGAAAGGGAGAGACAAAGAATACAAGAAAGAATAAATGCAGGTGGCTCTATGTTCTCCCTCTTGCCTAAGTTACAATAAAATATCCTCTATCTGGACGTAGCCATCTTCCTTATCCTGTTCTTGGATGCTAAAGAAGCAGCACTCAAGGCTAAACAAAATGAAAAGAAGAAGAAACAGACATTTCCACAAACTAAAACAAGCAAAAAAAATTTGGAAAAGTAAATATAGAGGTGATGAAGGGGAAAACATTTGAACAGAACTGTTCAGTATTGACTGGCAAGCAAGAAGTAGTGACTTCATCCCTGCCTATATTACCCAGGAGAATTCACAGAGAGCAAGGAGAAAGGCAAAATACTGGCCACCAAGGAAAACTCAATATACTCTTTATGTGAACATAATTCTCAAGTCACATGCTGTAAACTCCTGGGGAAACACAGCTAAAGTTAAAAGAAGTAACATTCAAAGACCGTACTTTCTTTCTTTCTTTATATATACTCACAAATCCGCTTTCTCTTTCCATTTTTCTAACACAAACATCATCAAATTAAATAGCTACTGAATATTACTATATTGCCATATTCTTTCAGTTCAGGCAAAAGCAGGTAGGTTCTGCTAACAAGTTTTGCTAAGGAAGGCATGCAGCATTCAGAAGTTACATTCCCTCAGCATAATCTAACCACTGTGACAAACAGAACCACTTACAGGTTAGTAAATGACCACACACTTGTAGCTATTTGCTACATCTCTGTGATAAATTTTAACACCCTGAATAGAGACAGCTTATAATCTATATAAGCAACCTGTAAATCAATATAATAGTAACTAAACAAAATTACTATTCATAGTAACAAACAAATATTATTCATAGTAACAAAAATATCTTAGGAATAAGTAATGCAGTGAAATTAATGAGTAAGTGTTGTCAACACAAGGTATAGTATAAAACAATTTAATAATTAAGACTTCAAGGTCAGGCTGGCAGTAATTGATCAAGAGTTGCACCTTTGTGAAAGCATTGTGAATGAGTATGCTAAAATTTCTTGCTGCACCCGTCAAACAGAGACATTGCTAGAAGAGTTAAAGTTTGAAATGATAGGTATTCTAGGATGTTACTCCAGGGAAATCCAGGTTCAGAATCAGAGTAAGTACTTGAAAAATGTACTTACCAGTGACTGTTTATTTGCATTAGATAACTACCAGTTTGTAAGAACCACCAGGTTCATTTTAAGAGTAACAGTACTTCCTCCAAATAAGGGTGAGATGTAGTCAAGTTAAAATATCTGTTGTACTACATATTTGTATTCCAAATACAATTTAAATTTAAATGGTCATCAAGTCTCATATCTTCAGCAAAATGTATTTCTTACTGTTAGAAGCTCAGCTAAGTCAAATGTGCTGAACAGCTCTCAACAGAAAAGAACTTTGTGGAAGAATGGAAAGTAATATTTTACTCGAGAAGAAAATTTTCCTCATAGCCAGCCTGGCAATCAATTTAAATATATATAACTCAGCAGGAATTTCTTTACTTAAACATCCAACTCCATTCTGCAAGACAATCAAATACTTTTTGATTTTTATCTACAGCAGTTTCTATCAATACCTCTGATAGAAATTTTCAACCCACTTCCATATTGCTGCCTGCTTCAAACAGATCTTAACTAAAGTGTTTAAGGTGGCCTCACAAGTGTACCAAAAGTATAGTCTTCTTGCATTCTATAAAGTAATCATTCTATCATTTATTTTTGTGTCCTGTTACCATGAATGAGGGAAAAGCTTCTCTCCTTATAAATCTGTAGGTACATGAAATAAAGTCAATGCATTTATCCTTTGTCTGGTAGATGGCAAAAGGAGAAATGCAGTCTACAATATGAACATGATAGCAGAAGGGAGTGGTGTTGCTGTCTGGTCACTGCTGCATCACAATCAAAGCAGCCTACAGTGCTAACGAAACTACATTCTCCTTTGCTCAGCTAGTGAAAATTTTAGGGGTCTGCCAATTTCTTTTCCACTGGGTCAGATATACTAAGGACAAGGAAGGTCATTTCAGACCAGAAGATCCCTAAATTGTCCTTCAAATTATGACACCAAGTATCTTCTTGAATGCCAGACTCTCATTCTGGGCATAGCACTTGTTACTAGGAGAAGGATCAAAACCAAATTGGCTTAAATCATTTGTGCCAAGACAGATTTTTAGAGAGTTACATAAGTATTTGGTTCTCACTCCATAGAAACTACAAGACACCACTGGCACAAATTCTAGCCACATCCATTTGGCAGTATCTGTTCCAACAAATACGAGGTGTTCTATCACTGTTCTTGTACACTGCTTACCAGAGATCAGATTCAAGGTGAGAGACAGCCGCTGCAAGATAATAAAGCACTTAGAAAGATAGTGTAAAGCACTGTACGCCTTCTTTTTTCTGATCAGGCAGGAGCCTATCCATTTTAAATATCAGTTACAGCACCCTCAGAGGTGATGCAGGCTCTCTTCCGCTTTTCACAATTCCCTACAGGTCATAAAAATAGCACATGGCAATCCACCCAACCTACTTTTTTTACATGAAAAAGCCTTTCACCACCCTGAGCCTATGCCATGAGATGCTCCCTCTTGTCAATGTTGAAGAACAGCAGTTCAGAGTTTTCTTGCTTCCTCAAAACTAATAAAAGTGGCTGCCTTTGTCAGGCTTACTACCCATAGCCTGCCGTTATCATGGCCAACTCGCACTGAGGAAAAAGGTAGATCCAGTCAATGCCTTTAGAAAGCATCTGCATTACAAGGAGATCTCTCAGGAAAAGAAGACTGAGGTAGGAAACATCACATTTATTGCTATGAATACGGAGCTCACATTTGCTAGCCTTTGCTTAGAAAGACCTTGCTCTAACTTTGAATGGAACTTAACAGACACACTTTACACAGCATGTCCGGTCAGTGCCAGCACAAAGATAACAGAGCCACAGAAACTGGAGATTATCTTTTATGGAGAAAAAAAGAAAGAAAAAGTACATCCAGCTAACAGTGCGGGAGATATGGCATGTGAGAACAGTCAGGTGTATAATACCCAGCAGCAAGTTTGAAGTTTCAGACTTCAGACTCTCAGTAGAGATAGGGTTTTTACTTCTGCATCATGAACAGTAAATATCTTAATCCATTAAAGGTTTGAGACTGTTTGAAAGGCAGTAATGAATAGCTTTATGAGAAGTCTGTGACACATCACAGCAGTAGTGGGAGTCAGTGAGACTTCTATTGAATTGTATGATAAGTAAGCGCTTAGTCTTTTTCCAGGAAAACAAATACCATTTTCTCAGTACAGCTCAGGCAACACAAATTTAGAGGAGAAAGCTGATGACCTTCAAAAATGAGTGTGTTTCCTCAGCAGATAATGTTATTACTTCTATCCAGACCAAGCGGGATGACAAACTGGTATTTTGTGATTACCATAGAGCTCGGACATTTTTACTGATGCTCTCTGAGAGTACAGGGTCATTAAAGGAGAATGTTGGTCCTACGTTGTTGAACTCCATTTCTCTTAAACTGATTAGTATTAATGGGTGTCCACAACATACTATGTTATGATGAGTCAGCCACACCAATGAATTGCCATGCTTAATCTTTCTGAAATGATGATTTTTTCTCATTTCATCCATTTGAACGGATCTCTTTGGAACTCTTTTCTTGCTCACTTTTCACATATTTGGATCAAATACTTCTACTTACATTACTAGTTCAGACCTGTCCCCTATTGATTAAATTGAGATTAGTGAGGAATTTAGAGATGGTGACCTAAATATGGTTGCTTTTTCACTTATTCCAATGCTATTTTATTTTTACTATTAGTGGGTGCCATCCTGTGTTTACACCAGATGTCTTCAGTATTTTGAATGGCATTTCAAAGAAAAGGGCAGATTAAGAATTTCCACATTAAGATAGCCCATAATGAACTTTAAGATTAGAATAAGGATTCATTGAATTCTATACATCAGTGTTGTCATTTCACTGCAGAGTGGAGAGACAGCACTCATCTAAACCTGTTGGTTGTGTCCTAAAAGAGAGTAAGATTTTCAGAGAAAACAGCAGCCCAAAAAGAGTTCTCTGAGGATATCTGATAGATAGAAAATGAGATAAATGAAAGTGACTAACAGAATGTGACCTTTTCTAACATACGTTGTTTTACTGTATTTGGTAGTTACTGAAAAAGAGATCTATAGCAAAGTAGAGAAAAAGTTTGTAGTAGTATGAGAATAGGAAAGTGTGGGCGAATTCACTACTTAGTGTTTCTGAGATCATCTTAAGCATTGATTTTACAGCATTGGGCTGCAAAGTTATGGGCTAAGAAAAAGAAGAAAAGTGGGAGATTTTGCTAAAGAGTTTCCAGTAAAGAAGTTCAAAGTGGTATAAGGGATGCTGTATGCAGAAAGGCTGTGTTAACCCTCAGCAGTGTTTGTATTCCTCCTAAGAGATGAAATACCAGAAACTTGATAAAACTGCAGTAGTCAGAGCAGCTGGGTGAGCAAACAGTGGTTAGGAAAAGAGGAGCAAGGAACAACTGGTGGAATAGGGAATGGCAGAACAGAAATAGCCCACAGCAGAAGATCAGCTTGCCTTGCTACCAGCAAGACTTGAAAACAGCAAATTTTGAATGAGATCTTATTCCATAACAGAAAGAAAGCAGCCATCTGATTTAGCAGTTGCCTCAGTAATCTCATTAGAGAAGTGGACTGTGAAATAGTTATAGCTACAGTGTAGGAGATAGGTATATAATGTTACTGGTCTACTTTGGGGTGGTTTTTCCTTTTCTCTATTTAATAAAATACTGTATGTTAAGTCAACAGATTGATAATAGTAAGCAGAGAAAATCAGCTCATTGAACCCAGAAAGTTTATTACATTTTCCTAAAGTTTCAAAATAGAGGACTGAGCTGACATTTTATTAACAATGCCTTTAAACAGCAGCTCTGCCCTGCTGCTTCATATCAGTCCTGATGTATTTACAGTTCACAAGGGAGCGAGTGATTGGGATGACACTTAAAAATTTGATTTTCTTTTAGGAAAGTTTAAATTGCAGTAAAGGTCCCCTAACACTGTAGGAATACAAACAGCATATGACCCAGAATAAAACAGAGCAGTTGCGTCCAGTCTTTCTAGCCCGACAGAGCCCACAGCTTTTAGGATCAAAGGTATACGTGCTATAGGCCTGGTTAATCTGTACAGGTTAAACTATACTGTACAGGCACAGCAAGACCATGTTCTCCAAGAAACCAACTGGCTTAGTGCGCAGATGCTAGAAATTTCTTTGCGAAGAGGTCAGCTAGGATTACACTGTGACTAAGAGAACAATTATTTCAGCCCTCTGTTGGTCAACTTTTTTCCTGTAGGCATCTCAGGAATGAATGGGGAGAGAAAAAAAAGGTAGATGAACTGTTTTAGTGGTTATAGCTGGTGCTAAGCTGTCATCTTTTCTAAGGGCCCAGTAGCCTCTTAGTTATATGACCAGGTGTCTATTCACAGCATGACAGGAGAGGGGCTGCCAAGCATCTAGAAAGCATAGCAGCCGTGAGCAGACTATTGCCATTAGAAAACACACTTGTTAAGAGTCAACAACATATCTTAGAATTGGTCAAAATTCAGAAAAATTGTCCTGATGACATGCCAGTCGGACTACAGAGACCACAGCCTAGGCACCCAAAAATGAAGTAGGTAGACTGAAAAGAAGCTTTTTCCACTGGACTATTCAATATTTTTTACAGCCATTCATGACCTTGGTTCAAAATATGCTAATAGAAAATGGGGAGGAACCTAGCTCTTTCTTGAACATTCTTCTTTGCTGCACAGAAAAAATACATATCTTGAAAGTCATATCCCTACAAAGTTAAGCATTATTGGTGCTTTCCAAAGTACCACAGTCCAGATTTCAGAACTCAGTATGAACACTGATGGTGTTCTGATGCGTAAGCCCACAGCTGTAAAACCTCCTCACACACACCATTTGGTAATCTGTTCTTCAGTGCTTTTCAGCCTTCCACATGAAGAAGAAATACGTGCCACTGAATCCCTAATTACGTTCTTTTTGTCCTGCCTGATGTAGGATGGGATTAAATCACTTGATTATCTAGAAATATAATGCTAGCTATCTCAGCTCTCATCAAGACAATACTGTTTGGCTGCGTATTTGAGATTTTTATAAAGAAAGGTTGCGATTTGAGGAGATATCTACACCCAAAACACACGAGAATTTAAATATATCCATGAACACATCCATAACAATTCCACCTATATTTGTTCCTATAATTCTAGTGATTTAGGACTTTAATTCACGTTATGTCAAACACAACAAAGCTAAGTTCTTTGGCTTTACTGATGCCAACAGGACCAAATACTACATTTTTATAGACAAATCTGAGGATCACAAAAATATAACCTCAGCAATCTGCTATTGCTTTCACAGTAGATCTACTGTGCATTCTAAAATGGCTGATCCAGAAAGACTGCAAAGAGTGAGTCAGCTTTTCTTAGCTCTTTTAATCCCTTGTAGTCCATGTGCCAACTTCTTCCAAAGTCAAAGATCAGCTATGTTGATTCAGGCTAAGATGACATTTGCTTCAGAGTTGAGAAGGATGCCATGAGAAAGTAGAAAGGAGAAATCTCAGAGAAGAAACTTCACATATCTCTTCCACCTGTGTCTCTGTTACCAAAGCAGATGTCATTTTATGGGTCATTGTCACAGACAGACATGACAGTTATTCCCACAATTGTATTTCTGGTTGATGGTGAAAGAGAAACTTAAATGGAAGGTCCCTCTTTAAAACATGGAAGATCTACCTATTGCTCTCATTATTCTTAAAATTGCTAGAACCCTGGAAGCCCTGATGGCAGCAAGTGTCATGCAGCTATGTATGAAAACACAAACAACAACAGCAAAACACAAACCCAGAGCATTCAAAATCATTCCATTGTTGTTAATTCAAAGTACATGACCAAACTGATTGATTCTGAACTTACTACACTTTAATAAACATTGTATTTAGATATTTTTTAGAAATTACCTTTTTTTTTTTTTTTTTTTTGCCAGGCAGAAATGATTTTGAAATTGTACAGCACTGACAAAAAAAAAAAAAAACAAAAACAAACAAACAAAAAAAACCTCTGAACAACCCACCAACCAAAAAATCTATAAAGTAACATGCTGTCAAATAGAAGACCACTTCTCTGATTATACAATACTGCTAATGATCAAATTTGTCAGGTAACAGGCACACCACACCATCTTTTCTGAAAATTAGTGTTCTATATTTAGAAATAAATGAACTGTTAATATGTTTCAAATAAGCTAGGAAAAAAAATCTTTAGAGAACATTACTAATGCTAGATTGCAATGTCTAAGAATTTTCCAGGGACATAGAGGTATACATATATACATTATTTTAGCTTGTACTTTTTTATAGTATGAACTCTTTTCACTTATAAGACCATGACTCAGAATTGTCCTTCATTTCTATCAAGGAACACCACTATCACAGTGTTTTGGCACCACAGTGAAAAATTACTGTTCATGCTATAGTCTCCTGAATTTCTAGGAAACACCTAGAAATACTCATTAGGCAGGCTGCATGTAAGTAGCACTGTGGTGTCTGTTCAACTGTTTGGCCAAACAGGATAACAGTCTCATGATGAAATCACCGAGCCATCAAAATTATTTTTACGTTTAGCCTAATTGCCTGACTAGCCTCAAATCCCCCATCAGCAATTGAAAAGAACTGAGTGTGGGTAGCTGAAGTAATGCCATTTCAGCTGTGGCCTTGCATACTTAGCAACAGTTTCTGCACTATATTGAAGACAATGTGAAACATAAAAGGAATAGAGAATCTGATCTCAAACATTTAAATCTAGGACATCAATAATTGTTAGTAGATGAAAGTCAAGCATGGCCAGAGGAGCAGAGTTAAGTGGCAGGTGATAAAAATGGAACATTCTGTTTTTCTGTATTATCCATATAAAGATATACAGTGTTTGCTACTGGGTTCCAAGCAATCTGCAGTCAGTCAGTACCCCTTTGGCCTGATTCCTGCACCTAGTTCACTTCTGAATACTTTTACTTTCTCATTCTCATGGGAAGAAGAGGAGACAAAAGGGAATCTGCTTTTGCAAAATAGTTAGATTGCCTGCTTTTTTCAAGCAAAACTTGTCCCCAGCCACAAGTGCTGATAATGTAAACACCCTTGAATAATGTATTATAATCATGTTTTCCATTTTTATTTTTTGACACTTAACCTAAACCTCAACAGTGCTGCAAGGTAGGAGAAAAAAAGTCTTTTGCAGGTGCTCTGAAAGACACTGCCAATTTAGCCTTAAGGAAAAAAAAAAAAATCCCAGTTCTCAAAACAGGAGGTAATTCAGAAATCTGGGAACAGTTTGATATATATTCACTATGAGAAAGGAAAAGACAGCTGGAAGAATGCTTTGAGCACATCAAAATGGTCTCAACAACCCTGGAAACTTTATGTTCAGCTGGCAGCCAGGAAAAAAAAATCCCCCAAAAACCCAGATGCTCATTTCTCCTTCCTTTGCTAATGTGAGGAAGAGAATGGATTTCCTCTCAGGCGTACTCCATAACTGGGGGCACTAATAGTGATACAGTAGGCATAAAATTGGGGTCTGAGCACAAGCTATCACCTCTACCACTGTTTTTTTTTTAGGAGATGGAAATCTGTCCTGTTTTCTGATCAAACCCAGTCCCATCCAGGTGAAATGGGAAGAACATTTCAATGAAAAATCATTTTAAGTGGTGAAGATCCAGTCAAATGAAAATTCCCCTTTTACATTCATTGCGCTGAACATCCAACTATCCAAAGACCATGCCTATTATTACAAATGTATTACAAAGTATGGGGAAGGGAACTAGAAAACAACTAAATGAAAGGGGGAAAATTGCTATTATTCAATTACAAGGGAGTTATCTTGGCAGAATAAAGTACTGGAAACTCATGGACATCAAAGTCAGGGCTAATTTTGCAGAGTTTAGCCTATAATTCACAACTACATTGATAATTTGCAGCCTAGAACATTCTTTCTAGTCTGAAGTCTGCTCAAAGTATACCATGAAGACACTGTGCAATGCAAAAAGAGCCATTTAGGCTTTTTTAAAATACACCTGAAAGGCTGATTTATTTCCACTGCAAAAATAAAAATGAAAACACAGGACTTGAGAATAAACAAGTATTTTAAAATAAGACAGATATTCCCACAGTAATACCAGCTAAATTAAGAAATAAATAAATCCTCAGTCCAGGAATACCTTCATTTTATCTCTGTGTCTATAAAGACAGGCTCTATTTATTTCCATGCATGCTCAGGACTACTTGGAAGCCATCATTTAAATTACCACTACAAATCTTCAGCAAAATGAACAGTAGGCTGGTAGTCACAAACAACTCTTAATCCACCCTGTTTTCACCTAAATTGAAAACTGCATTTTGCTAAATTTAAACCTTGTCTGTCTTGGTTTCACTGCTGTTCAAGCTGTTAAGATATTTGCTCTTCTAATAGCTACATAATTGCAATGGATAGACATGCCTTCCCTCTATTCATCTATATTTAAACATTCTACACTGATGGCAGTGACTTGACAAAGAAAGGAGATTAAGATTCAATGCTAACAATCAAAGAGAGCTTTTATTTCAAGCTTTATGCTGATTAAGGGAAAATCCTATAAAAAAAGCACATTATTTATCTTTGGTTTGGCATATAAATCTAGCAAGAGTGACAGTGGGACAGCATAGTGTCTATTGCATTTGAGAAAAGTAATTACCAGTTTACTTCTTTTTGATATTTTAAAATTTTTATTAGATTTATTATTAGTCAGGTTCATGCATAAAAGAATAAAAGATAACATAAAATTTGTTCAAACTTTCTCAGTTGAAACTGGTTCCTCAAGAACAATTACAGATTGTGAGGTAACCATGTCTTTACACATAATGTGCAAGAACTTCAGGTCAACCCTTTAAAAAATCCCTGTGATTACACATAATGTGCAAGAACTTCAGGTCAACCCTTTAAAAAATCTCTGTGATGACCAACATGTCATGGAATACGTATGTGTGAACAATACAAAAAGTTTAATCCAGCTCCCTCAGTATCCTATTCACCTCCAGAATATGTCATAAAGCCAGGAAATCTCCTCCTCCTTCTCTAACAGTTCCTTCAACAGATGGGAGATGCTTTATTTATCCTCCTTTGCTTCTTTCTCCTGTAAACTTCCTTCTCCTCTTTCTGGAGCAGCCCTCCCCTACATCTTCATAGGGTAACATTTTTACAGTTTGCAACATCAACTAGAAATGGTCTGAGCTATTTCAACCAAAATATGACAATCAAAGATATTCTGAAATAGGAATGATCTCTTTTGTGAATTATTTATATAAATACATGATTATAAAGATCAAAAAAATATATTACCTAATCATGCATCATGGAGTTATTCATGACATCAAGGTCTGCTTACAGTTTCAGCCTGTGACTAGCTGACCTAACACAACATTAAGGTCTAACATCATCCAGCTAAGGCTTGATCCAAAGCAATACTGAAACTGATGAAAGCCTTTCATCTGCCTTCAGTAACTGTGGGATCAGGCTGTTCACATAGATGCCTGCAACGTGCAGCATGTGCTGAGAGTTCTCATGAAATTGCTCTTTCATTCAAATCTTTAGAATTTAATCTGCCTGATGTGCAAACTTGCAGTCTATTCAAACTGAGTGGTAGATCACTGTGATAATCAATACAGCTTTCCTTGTGCAGGCAGATGCCCACAAGAATGAGATGAGACACATCTGAGACATAATTCCTTCGAGCTTTACTTTTTAATTTTTTTTGAGTTTGTTCAATTTGGGGGGGTGGGGGCAAGCAGAGACCTACATTAATCATAAGGGAAATTAATGTGTCTTTGTCTTTAATGCTGTGCAAGATATTGCTAAGAAACAATTTTGACCTTTTCTTTTATGCTGCCTTTAAGGTTTAAGCCATGTTCCTAGGGAAGAAATAGAAACATCTTCCCTTTTGTCAGCAGTTTTCTTACTGAAGGGCTGAGAGGAAGCAAAACCAAACAGAAATAGTTAAACATAAACTTGTTATTTAGCTAACAAAAGAAAGGTGTATAACAGGGCAGCATAGCTCATCCATTATTTTTATCGGCCTTTGAGTTGCTTAGATTTTTTTCCTTTATATATTTTTATAGAAATAGTTCCACTTGCCTTTCAGAGCACTAGCTGTTAAACGCTTCCACTCCCTTCAGTCTTGAGATAAAATATCCAATAAGACAACCACAACTTGTGGCAGCCAGAGATTCAAAGACTACAGGGGCCCCAAGATCTGCAGCATTTGGCTCAGAGTGAGAAGCTGAAAGTGAAGGAATTTACTAGCTGTAATGGACAAACAGGTATCTTTCTTAGACGGACACATAATTTACTTGCCTGTGGCATTCCTCTGGACTCCCTTCCTGAATAAGAGTTTTCCCTACAGAAATTATACTTCATTTTGGTGTTTTATTACTTTCATTTATAGTAGTAGTGCTGTCACTGTAGAGCCATGAGAGCCTCAGTATATTTGATCACAGTAGGCATTTATCCTTAAGCTTTTATAGCACATCACTTTAGGCTCTCTTCTGTCAAGTTTGTTTGCTCAGTCCTTGGGCTTTGACAAGATCTCAACACTGTTAAAATAAAATTATTGGGGATATATGAATGAGAAACTTCAGTACCCAAACACACCCAGCAACATTTTATCTCACAGCATCCCTACATCATATGACCCTCACCCACGCACATGGAGACAAGTTTGTTGTTCTACCTGCTTCAAAAGTCATTCAAACACTCTAACTCAGATCCAGAAAGCTACTTCAACAAGACTGGAAAAATCTGTTCAACCTTCAGCTGCCATAATTTTTTCTTAGATTTCTCTGACAGAAAGATGCAGATAGATGCTCCCCATGTGCAGTATAGTAAGTCTGCATGCACACTATCAAGACAGCCAAAACATCCCATCATAAGGATGTCAAGATGAACTGCACAGGAGCTACCATACAGCTGGAAATCTTTCATCACCACACAAAATCCTCCTCTATACATTTTTGTGGCATAAAGTAAGTTGGCCTGTGACATATACAAATTATAAAATGGGATATAAGTAATATCAACTTGCCTTGAACCCGAATATAAACAACTAAAATAGGGTAAGAAACAACAGCATATAAGTTTTTTGTCACACTGTTATGGCATAGCCAAACAGAATGTATAAGCATTTTTACGTAAGTAGATGAGCAATGTGACCACCAAAGGGGCAAAAAAAGACAAGTGTAGTTACATGTAGGACGCATCTAAGTAACAAACAGTTATCAGTGGACAAGAAAAAGCATGAAGGACTACAAATAGGCAGAACATCCTCCTGAATACACAAGAAGGATGACTGGCAAAACCAAAACCAAGATAAGCCGCACCAGGAGCAGAGGAGACACCACCTTTTGGGGAGGGAAATAATAGCATAAAAACATCAGGCACAAGCACGGAAAATCAGAGAAGATGACAAACCCACTTCAGTTTCAACTTCACTCTTCCACGAGCTCTCAAGCCTCATCACCTCAGCCTCAGGGAACTGGAACCACCAAGGACCACAACCATCAGTGCTAACTACATGGCATCAGCCCCATTGTATTATATACTCACAACTAATTTAAGATATGGGTGCTAAAGACCAACCTTTTGTATATATAGTGATGTCTAATAGATAGGAGATTTAGCAACACTACTGTGAATGCAGAATAGGAATAAAGTGAATTTATATCATATATATTAATTCACTTAATTAAAGTAGCAAAGAAAATACTGATGGAATACTTGGTAATTACTAAAAGTTCATGCTATTAATTCTACGCAGTCATTTAAATTAGCATTGTTCATTAGATGTAACCCAAAAAAGAAAATTCAGTTCTATTCTATATATATATAAATATTCTTAATATATTCTATATTTAGAACACAATGTTTGTCACAACATTTTCAAGTAATTATTGGGATGCATGTACATTCTTCCTTTCATTACGTTCAGGGCAGCGTACTATTGGTAGATTTATCTCTATCGAAATCTAATTCCTTGACAAATATGCAGAGATACCATTTTTTTGAGTACTTGCAGTTTTTCAGTGAGGTAATGCTCAGCTACATGTTCTCCTTCTTGATCTTGATTAATCAATATGCACTTGAAGCCTAGACATATGGTGCTTGAAACTGCACTGCCCCAGTCTACCTGTCTTTAAAAGATAGACAAACAGACTATGTATAACTTCCATATTAAAACAGTTTCTGAGGCATCAAATAATCTCAAACTTTTCATTTGCACTTTTTTTTTAAACCTAAAATAAGTTAAAATAAGTTAAAATAAGGTCGTGGTCAAACATTACAACAAAAACAAATCTGAAAGGACTTTCATGTTATCTTAAAAAAACTTATTTAATATAAAGATTTTAAATTTTTCTAAAACATATGCTTGCAGATCCATCTTGAGCTAGCTGCCTTGCTTAACCATGACACATTCTGAAATTTCTTTTTGATTAATTACTTTTTATCAAAAATTCCCTGTAGTTTAAACTGATCTTCATATTCTTCCTCTGACACAACTGGTAGCATCAGTCTGTACTGTTCAAAGTTGACCTAACTTTATACATTAGAAACTACTCTATGTTGAAATAGGAAAAGTACAGATTTTCTGAGTAGCTGATATCAGAATGACATGTAAGAAGTCATCCCATTTAAAGTTATCGTTACTGTTTGTCACATTCAGTGCATTGGTTAACAGGCTGTTCCAGCTGCTGTTGAATCTCACAGGTGCAATTCTATTTTATGACAGACTACATTTAAACACTCTGCTTAGTAATATGACCTTACTTTAACATATTTAGTGCTTGTTACAGCAGACTAGACACAGGGTCTGCCTGTAAGGGAAATGCAAAATTGTTCTCTAAATCCACTGAACAGAAAATCAAGGAAATATAAACTCAGAGTCTGCCAAAATATTTTGTCCCTTGAAGGTAGTAAATGATTTATGCAAACCAATTTACTCTTTGTGTTGCAGGTATTAAGCAAAGCCAGGCCTCACTAATGAGTTATCAAGAGAACAAACTAAATGGAGAATCCTTTTAGTGCTGTCAGTGGTAAATTAGGTCTATCAGGATCCCAGTAAGAATACACAGAATAGTCAGTATTAGGTTAATTACCTCTGTGGATGCGAAAGGTTGGAATTTAGCTGGAAACAGTTACTAAGGAAAACTTCTGGGTCTCCGTTATTTTGTCATTCCATCTAGCTATCACATATTTAAAGCACAATATGGCTTTTTATTCCACAAGAAAAAGAGGAGCCAAGGGAAAACTAATATTATTGCCCATATTATCAGGCCATTTGATAATTATTCCTCACACTGAATACTAGGAACAGTAGGTAGGAGGAAGTTCTATCTGCCATGTTTCTTCAGTTGAACTGAGGTCTGGTTTAGTACAAGTAATTCTTGCTAATCCTTGGAAATATTTTCATTACCCTATCCATCAAACTAAAGATTTATCAGTAG
The DNA here is from genome assembly GCF_036370855.1 of Dromaius novaehollandiae. Lineage (NCBI taxonomy): Eukaryota > Metazoa > Chordata > Aves > Casuariiformes > Dromaiidae > Dromaius > Dromaius novaehollandiae. The sequence continues at coordinate 111,044,433 of NC_088098.1, forward strand.
GGTAATTCAGAAGTTACCTTGTCTTGTGCAAGCTGATTCTAGCATATTTCAAAAGTAAAATCACTAGTAATCTTCCGGTGGGGTGGGAGGAAGGAAAAGAAAAAAGGACAAGTACCAATTTTCCCATATTAGGCTTCCCATTAAGTCCACAGTTTGCATACGACAAAGACCCAATCAGTCAAGAAGCGATTTAGTAATATACACTATACGGTCAATATTTTTTCTGACTTAGAAGCTCAATCTGTGGTGATGTCTTTATTACATTCTGGCTTATTATGCATCTCTTACAGCAGTTAATATAACCAAACCTATGGCAGAACTTTTAGTAAACCGCTAATGTAAATAAATAGGAGCCAGTCCTCAGCTTTGAAATTTTATAATACAATTTTTGCTCACTCTTGAGACCTGTAGTTACATTGCACAGCTAAGTCAGACCTGGCAGCCATCTTTTTGTTGGGCAGTCAGTGTCTCAATCTGCAATGCCAAGCCAGATGGCCACTTTTTGCAAGTGGCTTTCCAGCCTGAGAAAGGAAAAGTCAGGATTCTGTATCAATGATTCAGCACTTCCTATGCATAGGGCAGGGGCAGAATACAGAAAAACATTAAGAGGGACCTAGAGAACAGAATATGTTTCCCACTGCTCATTTGTTGTCTATAATTTAGGCTATTCAGAGAAGATAATGGCTGGGAGATCATTAGGGTAAAAAAAAATAAATGATAATAATCTAACAGGCAACAGATGATTGCCTGAAAATATATGAAGGCATGCTCATGCACTGTACAGGAAATAATTTTGTTTACAATCACACCACCCCAAATTTAGTATGTCAAGGCAATGCAATAATGATGCTTTAAAATTTTATCTGGCTTTCAGTGGTTGCCACCATGTCAATTGCTAGAAGTTATGTGTATGCTTCAGTGTATTTCTTCTTTAAACAACTGTGCATGTGTGATACAAGCAGTGACTTTGCTGTTAGTTCCTGTTACCCTTGCATAAACTCTTATGTTTTCTCCACCTCCACAGAACAAAGAGTGAATTCTGCTGAAGCATTTGGTTGTCAAGAGCAAACAGAAAATACATTTGGCAAGCCATAGAAAAGACTCAATCCTCTGTGGAGCTTTCTGAGCATTTATTTTAAGCAGTGCTCAAAATTCAAAAAAGCTATTTAGTATGTGCAATCACTTGTTTAATCTACACGTTTGCACAATTTTTTTCACAATTAAAAAAATCTGATTAAATGAAAAACTGTCAGTGGTCTCTACTGACAGCTGGAGGTCATTAAATAAGAAGTTTTAAAAACTTCTACTAAGAAGAAAACAACATGAATGTATAAATACTGGCAGAAAAAAAGCTTATCACTGAACTGCTACACCATGCTGACATCTTTGCAATGCAATTTCAGTTCAGGTCACTTCCTATTCTACATGTTTTTTTTCACTCTTTGCTTTTCTAAAATATAATTATTTATCAGATGTGATTTCAAGCGTAACTTTCCAGCCACAGTGAAGAAAATATTATACTGAACTACCTTACCTGCAGTACCACATCTTACACACCAACAGAATCATAGTTACAGCTATTGTGTGTATCTGCCATGCTGGTAGCATTATCAGCTCTCAGATTTTGGCATAACCCAAGAGACTGGGGGAATGTGAGGTTTCAGTTAAAAACAGGAGTTTCTAAAGTGCACTCAGTTGACATGGATTAAAGATTCAGAAAGTTTATGGAAGAGGTATGGAAACAAGCACTTCCCCTCAATCTAAATAACTGATATAAAATTTAGAGATGTTAGATAAAGTCTTTTTCTTTTTTTTCCGATAGTGAACTCATTTTTTGATCTGCGATTTTGATAGCCATGCAACACAGCGATCAATTCTGTACTCTGTGGTAGTAGAGAACTCTAGTTAAAGGAAGTTGCTTCAGGATTTTTCCTTTGGGAAGGAAAACATCTTCTGCATAGCTCAGAAATGATGAAGCAACAGCAGTATACTTGCACAAATTAACCAGTAAAACAGACTTTGTATCTTCAATCATTTCCTACTTGCCCCTATTTACTGTGGTAATACTGATCACAATCCAAAGCAAAGAGATAATTTAATGAACCTGGACCTGGATCACCACTAGTTAACTTATACAAGGAAAAATGAATCTGCAGGTTTTAAATAACAGTTTTTCAAGCAAGAGTTGTACCTAAAATAGGGTTTTTTTCTTTTAAAAATAGGAGGCATTTGTGCTCTCAGAGAAATATAGTAGTCCTTCTCACCAATGGAATCAAACTCATTTTGATTTTCATCAACACTGCAAAGCAAGGCTACAGGGCACAGGAAGGAGGAAAAGCTAAGGTGTTGCATACGTATCTATCAGTGACTCCTTCTGGCCACAAAAATCTCTCCTAATGGGGAAAAGGAAACAATTTGGATTGTCAGTTTCCTGGGGTCATTGATGGCTATCATAATTTGTCAGTCAAGGAATAGATAGATGAACAGGTTTATCCTTTATGGATTTGATATTCAGTTAATATCCAACCTTCTGAGAACAACAGTTTAACAACCACAGCAATGGATGTAAATGCAGTGTAACATGGATAAATCCCATGTTATCCTGGAGGAGGCATTGCTCTGGGCATGACAATAGAAAAAGACCTTGTTTTTTATTTATCTATACAAGAGAGGAAGCATGTTACAGAGCGCGATCATCTACTAAAATCAAGACAGATGTACATCTGAACAGTCCTACACAACTGAAGACCATGATAACTCTAGAAACAAACTCACATGTTTAAGAAAACAAAATTGTAGGCACAATGCAGAATATTTCCCATTTGCAGGTTTACCTAGCACTCTTAATTCTCCTCTACTCTTTTAGAATATAGCTGTATTGCAAATATCCCTGTTTCTTGACAAATCATTTTTCCTCAGGTTTTTTATTAAAATATATTAAATAAAATCCACCAACAGACAAAAGGTAAACAAGCCTCCAGAAATTTTGCCTCCTGATGTCAGAACACTAGGAAAAAAAAAGTTAGAATAGTCAGTTTATCAGGCTGAATATACTCAGATTTCTGCTTTTTCTTATCTCTATGGCTTTATATTCACAGGCCACTGAACATATACTCCACAGACCCTTTGAAACTAAACATCTACTGCACCATTGTTTGTAGTTGTGACACTTGCCTAAATTACCTCTGTAGATCCATTCAGATTCCTATCCTTTTCTCTTTAAACAGTAATTCAGAAAATGGAAGAAATGGAATGATCTGAAGCATGAAATTCAGAAAAAGTATGAACAGAAATAAATGTAATCCTTTTCAGTATTTGAATTTTTGAGAAATTAGAGGCCATGAACCTTAGTCTTCCTCCTATTGGACAGTACACAGTTTTATGTCAGCTTAGCTACAGTCAGATAATTGGTAAAGCATATAACAGACATGATCTACTTCAGTTAAATTTGTTAATCAGGTATGATAGTCTCTATTGTTACTACAGGGACACATTATTGTTATCAGGTTAGCTAGCTCAAAACTCACAACAAAACAAAAGCAGTATCCTTTTCTAAGATACAAATAGTGACATGGCCCTTGCCATCTTCTAAGTCCTTGTAATACCCACTGGAATAATTTGAGAAGAAGTTTCTATCCTTTTATTCTTGCAATATGCTGAAAAAAGAAGGCCTATAAAATGATAAAGATCCACCTAAAAATGTTAAATTTAGCCAAGGCAGTCTCGTGTGCGTGGCACCAGGCCAACAGCTCAGTGGCCTGAATTATATTTATAGCTTTATCACTGATCTACTGCGTGAATGAAGACATCACCTCACTTTGCTGCTTCTTTATTTATTTGCTGGCTTTCACATCCTGTTACTATGAATCTCTCAGTGTTTACTGTGTTTCACAGATTTGCAGATAAAAAGGTCACATGATGCTTCCAAATCCCAGGTTTACCATTTTAAAGATTGTTTTTAAGGTTGCAAAACACCCTGAAATTGTGAATGCTAAATGATCAAAAGCAGATAAGAAAATATATCCAAAAGTATTGAAAATATCTCATGGTTTGTCAATGTCCTTTTACTTCACTGATATATTTTAAGTGCTTGAAATTAACCACTACTGAAATTTTAAGCTCTTCAAACCACGGCACGTATCTTGTCCTACTCAAATAGCATTTTTTCACAGTAGTGTTTTAACTGTAGTCAAGGCTTCCAGCGAGTTGTTTCTGGTAATTGAAAAAAGAGCTGCCTCCTACCAGGGCTAGTTTTTCATACAAAAACAGTGCATAAATGGCATTTACAATCTAGCTCATCCTCAAATTGTGTTCATCTGTAACTGACTGAAATCTAGATGTACCAAAAAGATAAAAAAGCACAATAACACATTTTATTTTGTTGTTGATCTACTTTAAAGTTAACAGATTTTTTTTTCAGTGTCTACAATGTTTACACGAGCATGGAATGTTCACAAGCAATCGTTCAGTTGATGTTCACCAACCGTCTTCTATATTTTCTGTTATTTTTAATCAACTCTCTGAAACTATTCATTAAAATTAAAAATTAAAAATATTTTCAATTATGTCATGGATTTGATTGGCTTCTCTTCAAAGTTATTTAGTAATAATTAAGGCAGCCACAACAGCTGTTTACACTGGAAAAGGATAACGGCAGTTATTATTAATTCAATAAAACTTGATTGATAGAAACGAGTCATTCGTCCCAAATGTGTTTTGGAAAAAGAACCTCACACTAACACAGAGGCTAATACTGTAGTAACTACACCTGACTATAAGCATGACTCAGATCTGAAATTTGTTTTCTCTAGTAATTAATGGTTCAGGTGATTCTACTCTTAAATCAGAGTAGGTAAGTAATGCTTGAAATTGATAATACAGAATTGCAGCAGAACTGTGATAATCGTAAAACCAAGCTTTTTGTCTACATGAGTGTTACTGCACTCACAGATAATGATTTCCATTGATTCTATGATGAATGGTATTATTTTGAAAACTGTAAGCTCAAGGAACTGAGAAGTACTTAAAGCTTTTGTGCTTATCAGCACACCAGTGTGTCAGATAAGTGCCTCCAATTTTCTGGCTTCCACTTGTCTCACTTTCCACCCTGGCCTTCCTGGAAAATTATCAATGAAAAGCCTTAATTATCCAACTCCTACAGCTGGCTGCTTTGAGCTTTAGAGTTGCTAATATGGGTCAGAAGCTAATATTCTGAATGTAGCATACTCAAGGAGAAATTTGTGTGTTGTGTACTCCATCAGTGTATCTTCTTCAAACTTAGAAACATTTTGTTTATAGCAGGTAAACAGCAACAAAGTTCAAGAAATCACTATGGAGAGACATGAGCCCAAGTAACTGATAAAGGTCATTTTCTAAACCTCTTTGTATTAGGAAAGTAACATAAAGAAATTAGCATAGATTTCAGTCAAAGCTTTTATGAAGTCTGTCTCCTCAGCAAGAGCCAAGAAAAATTCTCTAACTCTCTTTGAACTGACAACGTTGACTCTCTTAAGATGGCAAGTTATATTTAGCCTCTAGTCTATACTTCTCCCATTATTTGTATTAAAGTTCCCTATATATCACTGTTATAAAATAAACTAAATAGAATGGAGTGCATTTCCCTCCTCTTCTCCCTTCTAGAATGTTACTCATTTCTTCCCTAGTCCCTCTCTTAACAGATTTACTGCTAATCCCACAAGCATCAGAACTAAAGCGTATGTGTTCTTGGGACTTCTACTTTCCATATTCTTATAAAGAGGTACATAGCTCATGGATATTCACACCAACAAAATAAATGGGTTTTGAACACACTGAAAGTAATTTTCTGGCTACAGTATTAACAATTATTCAGAAGACATGTTTTGTTACAATTACAGTCAAAGTATAGGAACAGTCAAGGAAAACAGTAGGTCAAAAAGACACTAAAATGCCAAACACTGATAGCAGCAAAGATAATCCTTGTACTGATTATTTTATTTTGAGTAGATTTTAACAGTTGAAGACCTTTGCAACCTTGGAAACCTGATGAAATACATGATATAAACATTAAGTGATACTTACATCAAAGTGTCTGGTGAGGGAAAGAGATTTTACACAGTTACTGATGGAATGTCTCACTCACATATCATCAGTGTTGAACTGTTCGCAAGTAGAGAGTATTGGGGGAGTTTATTTTGGAAAGGCAGGAGGAGTCTTTCCTATCTCTTTTTATTCTAAGCAAGAAATTGCTAACCTGTATTTTAACAATCTTACCTCTTTCTTTATTCTATTGCATTTGAGGAGAATCAATACACTGCCTTCTACTGACATTGAAAAGTAGGCAAGGAGAAGGACAGTAAACATCTATTTTACCCTCATCATAAAGGAACACTTCAGCTGCAACACAACTGAATATGCTGTACAAGTCTCTTCACAGTCTCAGGGAAGGCCCTGACTGAAATAATGTCACAAGGAGAGCAAAGATCAAACATGGCAGAAGTTTAATATCTGCTATGTCCTCTGCTGGGCAAATGTACGCTGCCCTGGCAGGAGAATGAAATTTTATGATCTAGTAATGGGCCTTCTCCACCTCTAATTACTACCTCACAGGGGCACTGTGAAGATTATTTAGTTAATGTTTGCACAGCTCTCTGACCATGTAAAGTACTGCTGAAGTGCTAAGCATTACTATTATCATGCAGTTATATAATCAATCCAAATGTAAGTAGCATTAAAATAAGTTCCAGTTCTAATTATGCTTGTGAAACTGCAAAGGGACTGCATATCCAGAAGTTCCTTACAATATCCAGCACTGTTGCAATACCTTTGAGAATCCTTATTACCACAGTGACTTTTCCTAGAATCCTTCATTAAACAAGTATTTACTTGAGGCAGACTGTGAATTTTAGGTATATACCTATACAGGCACAATGCAGACCTGAATAGTTCGGAAAGGCAGGTGATGAACCCTGGGACACCAGGTATGAATTCACTTCAGGGTCTACAGTACCAAGGCATGCACGCATCATGAACATAAAGGCCAGGTCAGTTGATCTCCTGTTTAGACCAGTAAAGCATTAACCAAAGGCTATCCTGCCTGCTTGTTCCAAGTCTTGAAATTCTCATGGGAGCCTCAGGGCAGAGTTCGATGGTGGACAGGGCTTGTCTCTATTATGCAATTTAAACTGTATTCAGGTCACAGATAAGGGGTTATAATGCTGTTCTCACCATTAGTTCTGCAAGATCAGCAAGAAAAAAATGAGCAAAGAAATTAAAACTCTTCTGTGCAGTGCTGGGCTCCAGCATCACTTGGCTGGCAAGAGTCTGCAGGCAAACAAGTGGAGAGGAGTACACTTTCTAACCCTTGAATTCTGGACTCTGAGTTCTGTGGTACTGATAGCTCCTGTGCGAGTGATATCTCCTCTGCCAAGTAGTAAAAAGGACTAAAATGATTGTGCAGATACTATTCATGAAGCTAGGCCCACAGTCTGATTGTGGGTGTAACAGCAGCAGGTTCAGCAGGCCTGGCTGCTTGTGCTTGAGACCAAAGTCTGGGTCTAAGTTCAACAAGCAACAAGAAATGACCATGCATAAGATGTCTGAGATCAGACTGAAAACCAGAGAAGTCACCCAAAGCAGCTAGTATCACTACAGCTAAGGATTAGGGTACAAACCCTCCTACATCAGCCTCAGGAAGAAGCAAAAAACAAAAACAAAGAAACTAAGAAAGCAAAACCCACCAAACCAGCCATATCAGTACAAACTCCTCTCCAACACAGGAGTAACAGCACCAGGAGAAAGGATTTTTCCCACTCTCTGACAACATTGACACAGCATAGAATCACAAACTCTTTCAACCTGCCCCTTTCCTAGTTTAGGAGGTCTTCATGTACTCAAAAAAATCATTTGCCTGACTAAAGATCAGGACAGGATTTCTCTCCATGTTCATTTGGAAGACTGTTAGCTTTCTTTCTTTCTTTCTTTCTTTGTACTTTAGTTTGTGATTCACTTCCTAGGATTATTATCCAGGAATGTTACCCAACAGATTTCCTGACTCTGCAATGAATTAGGACTTTGAATGCTGGTCTTGATTTCTACTCATTTTCCTTTGGTGTGCATAGCTGTAGGGTTTTACTAAAGGGTTTACATTCATTATGGGGTCCTGAGAACATAAATGTGGTACATATTCCACAAATTCTTCAGAAGTGCCCACTACATGACACCACAGGAACTCAGGTGGGATTTTTCAGTCCTGTGCTTGCAGTATCACTGTTAAAAAGCAAGCTAGTGAACTATGTCTTCCTTCCAGCCACTATTTGCTGCATTCCTTTAACAATCCCTTTCCGTTATAGACACCACTTTTCACAGCGCTTTAAATCTTCTTCCATAAAAGATTTAAAAAGAAAAGGAGATAGGAAAATAAATATTCCAATCATTGTATCACTGCTTTACTTGTATATTGCACAGCCTTCTCCTACACACACAAATAGTATCCTGCTCTATGTAGTTTTCAAGCACAATTTCAAAGTCAGTAACCACCTCAAAGTCAATAACAAACACAAATACAACAGTTCCACAAGCACTTCTTTACACACTCCCTTACCAACATCAGAGAAGGGAAACGTGATTTGGGTTATGACCAGCTGTAACAGCTGAAATGAGAGAGCAACTCTGTCAGAGCATCCCTCAGCTGCCCATGCCAAGATTTCATGAACCATCATAAGGCTCTATTTCATTCTTTTAGAGATTTTAAAGCCTTGTTTGTATCTAAAGGAGTCTTAGACTGCTCAATCATATTTTTAATCCATTAAAATCTCAATTCATTAAATTGATATAGGATCAAACTGCTAGCCAAATATACAACCCTAGCAATCCTTTGAAGACAGTGGAAGTGCAAAGACAAAAATAGGTGCATTATAGAGCAAGGATTATTTTTTCATCACAGAAATATGATTCTCCAAAATGCAACTCTTCAAGAGTACAAAATACTACAACTTATTATATAACAGCTCCAAAAAGCAATACCATATAATGATGTGTCTAACAGAGAAATTTGACTCTGAACAGAATCCCAGGGCATCTGTGTACCGATGTACAGATACATACATCCTCAAAATACAATCGTGTTCAGTGGAAGAATTACCATTAAGAACTGAATCCCAATCATGAGGCTCTATAAACACTGGGACACCTTGTCAGTGAAAGAAACAAAGACAGAAACCTTTCAGAACTGGTCTAAATCATTTTGACAGACAGGAGTGTGGTTTTCTTTTATTTCTATATTACTACCTGTAAGCCTATCAGTCATGTTATTAAAATACAAATGGCGGTAACTGACATTAAAAAAAAAAAAAAAAGACTTTCAGTTTCTAAGATGTGAAGATTCTTGCACTCTTAAACTTACTGCAGTGCTCTTCACCCCCCAGAGAAATACAAGAAATAGTATTGATGCTCCTTCAACAAGCTAAGTGCTGGCTCAGAAATTGATAATGCAGAGCACTATTGTGGAAAAGCTATCTTACCGTACCCACATTCTGAATCTTCCATAAGTTTCTAGCAAGCACCCCGCAGCATGGATTGTTAGAGAATTTCTATTGCAGGATGGCAGTTTTTGAGTACTTGATGAAACGCCGGACATGCACTGGTCCTTACTGTAATTTTATTTATACTTACTTTATAAAAAATCTAGCTTCATTTTTAACGCTAGAACTCCTTTTCCAAAACTCTCTTTTTATTAGTGTGACAACAAGCTTAACTTTATAATTTAATGAATGGGGTATGTGGGTTTGAAATTAGCCATTTTGTTCAGACTGCTTGGAATAAGTTTATGTAGCTATCTGAAAAGAACAGGCTAAAGATCAGTGCAGTTGAAGAAACTAGCAGAATGTTAGAAAATAGTAAGAAAGGAAAGAACAAATCCTAAAATCATCACTGTGGTACTGTTTAAATCCATGGTGTGACCACACATGAAATTAACCAGCAGTTCTGTAGCTCCCAAACTTACTGCCTCTTGAAAAACGCATAGTAGAAATAGAAAAGCTTCAGAAGAGACAGTGAGTTGTAGGAGAGGCTTCTATACAGTGAAGAAATACACTCAGAGTCTTGAGCCTAGGAGGAGGTGACAGAGGGTATGATGAAGATAAGTAAAATCATGAATTGCACAGAGAAGCTGGAAAGAGAAAAATTATTTACTATTTCTTATAACAAGAAGGCTAGAGGAAATTCATTTGTCAGCAAGTTTAAAATATCCTGAATTACAATGGTGCAAGTCTGATTTGAACTAAGCCCAGTCTGGGGCAAAAACCAACTAACCAACCCAAAACCTGAAGGAAGATCTACATAATTTCACATTGAAAAAATACTCTGTCAAAGTGTGGAATGGATAGCAGGTGTGTACAATATCAAGTGATCTTTAAGAGAGTCTTTGAGTTGCTCTATCTCTGGCATCATAATTTAATTACTGGATGTGGGAAGCAGACATATTGTACATGGTCATATAGCTTATCAGAATACTCAGTATGTTATTTCCTGTCTAAACAAAAAACCAACTCTATGAAGAACATGTTATAAAAATTCATTGTCTAATTCATTTATTACTTATGTTTCATTTGTAACTGATTACGATTTACATGTTAAAACAATCTGTGACTCTTCCTATACGTGTAAACAGTTCATGGTGTGGACTCTTCATGGTGTTGACTGCTATTATTATTCTCTATAGTTTTAAAATTATCCTAGAAACAATGTTTCAAGGTGCTGATGCAACTACTTGTTAGTAGTCCAAAACATTGTTTTCAGGAGAATTTAAAATTTATTCATCTGCATTTTGTCTCAATCATATTTTCACCATATTTTGTGGAATATGGAAATGCAAATGTTGTATTTATCTGTAAGGCAATCAGACTGTTCACTTATGTCAAGCTTTAAAATACATACACTTAACAATAAATAAACTAAAATTGTTTTTAGAATTTATCTGAAACACTTGAACAGTCTTGAAAAAATCAAAAAACAACATTTCAATAATTTCAAATAAGATTCAGATCAGGAAAGTCATTTGAGTAGCACTTTCCTGCCAATAATTTCAATTGAAATGAATGAACATTTTCCAGTAAGACATATTCAGTCAGAAAATGTCTGGTAGTAGGCCTGCTGCTAGTGTCACTGCCTGTTAGGATAATACCTACACACCTAACTGGAAGGTTTGCTGCAGACACACCTCTTCCATAAAGAAAAAAAGAATGCTATTTTCTGTTTTTTCCTTTAAATTAACCTCTATGATAGCTTTAATGTTCTGTAAGCTTTAAAAAGTTAATCTTTGACATGATTAAAAATAGGAGGCACCACTATTCTGCAACTTTCACTTTTACTAAAACACAATTATACACATTAATTTAAATATGTAATAAGCTGATTAGACAATCAAACATAATTATTTCTGTGATGGCACTAGGTGTACTAGATAATATGCCAAGAGCATATTATCTTAATGTCACTTCTGTTGAAGAAGAATGCAGGATGTACTGAAGCTCCTACTTCCTGATATATATTTCTGTAATATTTCAGTATTTAGTTTAAAATCTTTTAATTTCACTTTCTGTGTGCACATGTTCATGTATCTGTTTTAGTTTGGTTTGGTTTGGTTTTGGGAAGAGATGAACTTTGTCCTGGTTTGGTTTGTTTACTTTGTTTTAATTTTAGTCCTTTAAAAACGTGGGGATATGTCATTTTCTTGTACAACCCTATATAACGTAATGCAAATTTCTGTAAGAAAAAGCATAATTTCTCAGTGATTCTTATTTCAAAATAAATGTATTATTCATAAACACTTCCCCTATTCTTTACACCATGTGAAATTTAGGTTAAAAATGAGGTAATAATTTGGAGCAGACTTTCAGCCTGGACATTTGGGACTGAAACCTAATGTTCTGTGGTTTTATTTAACACAGATGGTTCCTCTCCACATTTTCTGAACAATTGTTTTGTTGTCAATGGTCAATACTTACTATGTTCCTTGATTTCTGGAAATACGTTCCATTCCCTCCCCATTGTTAGTAGAACTCAGCTTGGTTGTGTGTAGGCATCTGGACCTTTACCAGAAAGGTGATATGCCCCTCTATTGAGCATAGTAACCGGATTCTTCCTAAAGCAAGTCAGAACCATCTTCAGTTTTATCTGAATGACTTCAATTTATAAAAAACAGCAAAATTCCTAAGATAATTCTAGAAGCTCAAATATTTCTGGCTTTTCAAGTTCAAAGAATCTACTTCGGATAGCTTTCTAGAGGTTAGAAACATTTGTGAATGAAAATGGTATTTCAGTTCTGAAGCGTCATCTAGGCAAACAAGGACATTTTGCATATCTAAAATGGTTGCTCTGACTTGTCTGACAGCTTATGGATCATTTTCTGGCTATTTTTTGTTCCTTTGTTCAGATTTGTTCTGTGATTTGTGGTCCTGTATCATCACCTGTTAACATGGTTCAGCATCAGTTTTGTCAAGTCTCATGACAAGTGAGTTCCTCAAAAAAGGAACATTTAACACAGGTACCATAAGGGTAAATTCAACCCCTTAAAGACTGTTCTCTTGATAAAAAGAAGATCTAGCGTACTTAATAAAGTAACATCTTACAAATCAGGAAAAACATTTTCATTTACAAAATTTAACACACTTAACTGTCTCTTAAATTCAAATTAATGAATGAGATTTCTCCTGCAAAGCATCTTTTAGCCTGTTTTGTCCATTCCTCAAGTAATTTTGAACCTGCCAGCCAATTTCAACCTAATATTTTATCTAAATATGAATCTGTCTAGAAGAGAGACACAGCAGGTTTTCAGCACAAGAAAGCCTGCAGCATGGGCTTGCTTCTTACTACAAATCAGAAACCCAGCTTAGGTGGTGGTGTGAATGTCTCAGCTGTGGGAAAGGCTTGATCAGAGCTCATACCTTATCAGGCACTGAAAAATGCAAATACATTTTTTATTTTATGCTCTCTCAGCTGACCTCTTGACCTCCAGATAACCCAGTCATCCCTTCCTGGGTCACTGGAGGAACTATAAGGTTCTCGAGACAGAAAATCTCGGGATACCTCCCCTCCCCCCCAGGCACCTTAGATAGCCTGAGTATGTTCTCAATCTTTAACAGGCCAAACCAGGCCTTTTGTTCTCAAAAACAGCATGTACAAAGGGTCTTTGCCTTTGCACTGTCTTTGGCTACTGAAGATGAATTAGAAGAGGCTCTTCCTTCCCTGCTGAGCCAGCTCAATGACAGTAGGCAAAACGAGAGGCACTCAAGACTATGTGAGTTAGGGCTATATTATTTAGCCCACGTTTCTATTGACTAGAGGGGAATCTTATGTTTTGTCACACAAAGCAAGTCAAATCTCCAGATGAGATAGCTTTAATTTCAATTCACTTGCAGGCCCTAAACCTCAAGATAAACAATCAAAAAAGTTGAGTATTATTCAAAACACACTTCTAAATCTCCTTGCATGTCATCCTGAAATATGCAGGAACATCTCTCTGTACTTTGTGTATTTTGTGTGTACAAGAACCCAAACACAGTTCAGGCCAAGGTTTCTGACCAATTTGTTCTTTGTCTTCCTTCTCAATTCTATTTTCCTACCTCCTGACATATTCTCATGTTGGAACTACAGTTCATGGTATCAGTCAATAGTACTGGCAAGCTGAGTGCTTCAAGGCAATGTAAATCCAGATAAATCCAGCTTTGCTCCAGGGCAGAGGTTAGGAATAAACTGGAACAGATGTTTGAGTGGAGACACAACAAAATGGAGAAAAGAACAATGTTGGGCACAGTAAAATCTACCAACTCCATTAGGTTAAGTCCAGTGCCACATTTTCTCCTGTCTACAGCTGCCTCCAGCTTTACCAAATTCTGATGAAAAACACTGATTTAAGGAGTGCCATTTTGTCAGTTGTTTATTTCCTTTCTGCTTTTATTAGGATTCTTGCTTTCTGATTTAGGAATCTCCGTCGTGTTTTTTCATAGCCACTAAAAAAAGGTTTCTGACCATTTTTCACAGGCTGTCCAGCTAAAAATGGGTCTGATTCCAAATTTTACATTTTGATCTCTTTCAAATGTATTTAAAAAGAATGCTGCTGCTGTGATTATACTAAAAACATTTCTCCATGCCCGTCTCAACTAATTCAGATATTTTTGCCAAGATTTCCCATTTTCATCTTCTTTTAATGTTAATGAACCTATCTTATCCTTAGAGAATTTATCCTCTAACAGACTGAAAGACACCACAGTCCTCCCTCATCCGAAATACTGCAGGAACTTATCAAGTACTCTGAAGTCACACTGAATGGACTGATGGGTCAAGAAGAAATTCTTGTGAACAAAACGACACATTTAATACTTACGTGCATTTTATGTTTAGCAAAACATTTATAGACAGTGAAAAAAGCCATCTAAATATATTATTCTCACAACACTATTTTAAGAACATTTTTCAAGTGTTTTGCAAGCTGTTTAAATAACATTTTTATCATAACTACGGTATATTAACTTTTTATGGATTCTGGAATGTCCCTTTACATCTCTACTTTTCAAAGATTCTTTCATATACTTTTGTACATTGTGGTCACTACAGAGAGTGGCAAGAAAGTATGCATTTAAGCTAACTGGTCTAGTGATTTAAACACGTGTAAAATAGACCTGAAGTACTATATGATTACTCTGATTGAGGAGGTCATTTGAGGTAGGAAAGTGAGATTTCTTTTCCAAAGACAAAGAAACAAAGCCTCAGATATGTATTTGAAGAATCCTAGTCAAATTGCTATTTGTCAAATGTTTTTAAACCATCTAAGGCTGCCTCTCTATGGCTTTAAGATAAATATATATACGTATATGTATGTGGCTATATAAAAAACTGCAACATAAATTAGACATTCATGCCAAAGTCAACTTAATTGACAGCAACAGCTACATGTGCAACTGTATGTCTTCATGAAGTACTAATAAGAAGTTCTCTCCCCTAAAAATCAACCAAACTGTGCTTTTCATAAACAGCTCATTAGTGATTTGCAGTTTGTCTGTCCCAATGTTTAGCCCACACTATCATGAATATTAATTATTTTTTTGCCTTTGTGGCAAGAACAGCTTCACACTTTCTGCCTGTATCTCAAAAATGAAGTGCCTGTCTTTCAATTTCAAGGCTATTACTGACTAAAGTTAAAATACTGATAACACCTTTAAAACTTAAATTAATTCTCAGGCATACTTGAAAAAAACACTCTATCAGAAGCTTTTCTCACACTATGTATTGTCAATGGCTGCAATGATATAGCTCCACCCACATACTTTCTGAGAAAGCAAAGCAGAGCTCCTTGGAGGTTGTTGTATTCTTTGAATCCTCTAAAGCATTACTGTTATTGCTTCTCTCTGAAATTTCAGAGATCTTTTTCAGAAAATCAAAAAGCAAAACACAGCTCCTCCTCAAATCCCTAGCAGTTTATGTCAAGAGAAATGGTGCCAAATGCTGACTTTCCTCTTTTGATACAGTTCTGAGTTGTTTATTTATTTAAGGGAAATGTGGAAGGAGAGAAACTAACTGCAAAAAAGAAATGAAAGAAGAAAAAATATTGTCTAAAATGAGAATTTTCTTCTTTTTAAGCACCTCAGATTCAGGACAGGAAGTTTTATTTCTAGACACTAACCCATCCCAGGTGGATGTTACACAGTCAAGGGGCCACAATCATACTGTGGTGATGTAGAAGCATGCACCACTTCAGGTGGTGCTTATAAGGTGGCTGATGCCATGGCAACATTAACCATCCAAAAGGACAACAAAATCTGTGAGCAAGAGCTAGAAATTATTTTTTACAAATAACTAAAACAGAGGAGTTCACCCCTTCCAAGGCTCCATAATCTGGAGCACAAGGATGGAAGGAATAATAAGACAGTGAAAGTGGACAATTCTTTACCTGGCTTTCACAAAACCTTGTATTTTTCTGACAACTCCAACCCAGCAAGAAACATCTTTTAAGAAACTACAAATAAATTCAGTAGCTTTACTTGACGTAAGCAACTATGAAGATACATAAACATATAAAAGTTAACTATTTAGCCGTAAGATAGAAATACTAAAAATTATTAAGCCACAGAGATCATATTGAAGTTAATAAAAGGGAGAAATCCTACCTATTCTACTAATAGAAAAAAACAAAAACATTTTGTATTAAGTTCTGTTAGATCTAGAAAAGTGATGGCTGTCCTTTCTGCTAGAGGAAATTACTAAAGCTTCTTTCTTCAGATGGGCTGAAGTAAAAAATATATTAATGTATAGGGGTTCATTAAATTCACAAAAATATCAATACATCATCACCTTTAGATGAATGAGTTTCAATTAAATACTAATGATGGATTAAATTGAATATATATAAAGAAAGTGATTTTAAAATTAGTTACAAAATACCACCGAATCACCACCCTGCTCTACAAAACTGCCCTACCACAAAATCAAACTTTGTGTAGGGTATTTCTGTGCTAAAAACTGTGTATTCTTTTGTTAGTTCCACAGTCACGATTTTCAGGTGCAGATGGTGAATTTGACTGTAACAGTGGTTTACTGCTCATGCTCTCTCTAGTGTTTTAAGTTCAAATTGCATCTATAAAAAGGGGTAATTAGTCCTTTCTGTTTTATTGCTGTTATGGGAAAGGAAGTGGTTTCAGCTAACTACCAACTAGATACCACCCCAGGTTAAATATCCTAGATTCAGTACCTTATACTGGCTTTCAAATACCAAACTGAGAGTTCAAAGAAAGAAGGAAATGTCACCTTCTCAAACATTATTGACTATTAATTATGTCTTTGCAGTGAACCTTCTCAGTGCAATTAGTCTACAGACATGAAGATCATTCTTTATAAAAGACTATGGTCTGGAACAAGGTTAATTCCAATTTAACTTGTGTTAACAAGAATGACTGCACTCAGACAGTTGAACAATTATCTCATCAGCAAAGTATGTGTAATGAGGCAGATAAAATAGACTAATTTTAAAATAAGCATGGGTATGCAATAATATATATGTTTTTCTTTTCTTACATACACATTGTTCTTCTCCTGTGCTGCTCTGTAACTGACTAGTTTTCTGTGTAGATGCTGATTCATAAATGATCACATTTAGATTTGAATAATGTGAATAACTGACTTTTCAGCTCACTGGTTGAGGTAGAGGTGAAAAATGTTTCACTTTCTAGTGGTTCTCTTCACTTTCTGACTGTAAGGTTAAAACTACATTTGTGTAATTTTTACAATCTGATACATTTAAAAAAACTGAAACAGAATACTGTTTCCTTTCTTCAGCCATAATAGGTAGCTGGATTTGACACAAATTTGTCACAAGCTTTGGAATGTGTTGTCCTTTGGGGTTTCTTAATGAATAAACTCCACATAAGTTTCCTGACCCTTTCCTCTGAGACCATGCCCTACTCCTCAGTGAAGCTGAGCATCAATTGCCCCTCACTGTCCATGGGAACTGAGGGTGAGCAGGAAATCCCATGGTGAAATTTCATTGTATGGTTTCTCTGGTGACATATTTCATTTCAAGTATTTTTGACCATCTTTGTTCTAGCCTTTCCTTTTCCCAAGTTTATTGCACACTAGATAATACTTTCTAAAATGAGTAAGTGAAAAGTTCCTGGGTAGAAGGTACCACACAAACAGCTGCACGGATTCAGCTAAAGTGGATATAAATTTCAGCAGGAGGGGGAAAGGAAGAAGGTGAAAAGCTTAAACCAGTCTTGCTACAGGTGAAATTGTACCTTAGAATAGTATCCTCAAGCATTACCAACAGCTAGTAGGACCCAGGCCATTAAAATGCCTTAGAGAGGTAGGACTGGAGTGTGAGCTTTCAGCATCTTTTTGAATAAGACTCAGTGAAATACTATTTCCATCAGACAAAATGTTCCACCTTGCAAGAAACTACGTATACTACTGTTTTTATGGAGTAGAGAAAACTAGGTTGCCGTTTCTTTCATTCTAATTTAAGAATAACCTCATTCACTATGTTTAAATTCGTCTCCCAGGAGGAGTATCATTTGGGGTTTAAATTCTATTTCCAGTAGAAATTTAGATAACCCTCCTAAACTTATAGTGAACTATTTTGTATCATCTAAGATGAAAAGTTATTTCAGTATTATTGTGGAGAATAATATTAATATCTTCATTAAGGATTTTTGAGAAAAAGTTAAAAAGCAAGGATACATACTTTAGAGAGTGTAAATAAGGAAGCTCTTCGTCTTGAATGCAGATAGTTGCATTCCTCCTACTGACGGACATGTAATCTGCCTTTAAAAAAAAATATACTATGAAATTACCAACCACTATATTCTTGACTATGTGTCAGGCTGCACCTGGATTAAAGTCATGAACTGTTCCCAAATGTAATTCTGCATTTGAGATACAAGTAAATGCTAAAAAACTGTGCCTGCTTCACAACATCGTATTTATTATCCAAACAGTACACATTTGATCTTGTATGAAGGTAAGACTATATTTCTATTGTATTAGTCAAACCCTAACAGAGTGTTTATGTTGACAGAAGTATGATGGATGATGGATGTTTGGCATGATTTAAGATTTAGGACATACAATGGTGATTGTGTCTGCTAACAGTCCTTTACATAAACTGAACTGAGGTGTAGTACAGAGGCATGAAAACGAAGGTGAGAAAAATTCTGTAAGTTATCATCTTCAAAGAAAGCATAAAACTATGACTTAATAAGACTTACCACATCCCTCCTGTCCTTTTTGTTCCCTTTTCACTGGACTTTATAACTTTCTGCTGATATTTTCTTGTTACAGAATTTTCAAGCTTGCCATCCTCCCCTTTGAAAGCCTCCCTTTGATTCCAGCCTTCTCAGTTTATAAACTTTAATCTCTTACCAAGTCCCCTTTTCTACACAGTTAGTCGTAACACTCCTTACCCAATCACCACTATACCCTTTGCATACAAATGGTCTTCCTAACCAATCAGAGGCCATAATTACTTTTCACTTGAAACGTTTCTTCCAGATTCACTATTTCCCTTATTTCAAGAAACTGGCAGCTGATATACTGCTAGCTAAAATAAATAAAGACTATTTGCATCCTCATTCAAAACCTGCAGTATATCAAAATCCTTCCCACCTCTTTTCTGTCCTGCTCCCACTGGCAAAAGGAACTAAGTTTTCTCAAAACACAGACTCCAGACTAACCTCCAAACGACACTGCAGCAGTGAAAATAACTGGCAGCATTTGCCCATTCCTCTTTGCCAGAAAGGTCAAGATATGATAATTCATGCTGACTGCTCAAATGTTCTCATTGTACTGTTTGTGAGGTTGTACTTACTTTCCCATGCACATGTAAGCATCCAAGGGTACAGAAAATTAAAAGGAAAAAAATCGAATGAAAAATATCTGCCTTATTCATACAGAGATAGGATATGAATTCAGTTTTGTCTGACGGATTATAACAAACACATATGTTAGGCAGATTCTACAAGAGAGTTTTCACTCCCCTTATCTACAGTATGTGTGTTTTAACCCACAAAAAATATATAGCTAATATTAGCTAATGTATGCTTTTGATTTGGGTGGAATTTACTAAACATAGTCTAGTTAGATCTGTTTTACAATGCTAATACTTATCACAGTAGATTATTAAAAGACCACATAGAGTCATTGGAAAACATCTCATGAGGTAGTTTATAAAGACTCAAGGAGATGTTCTGCCTTACTAGAAATTACATTTACAGTTATGTTTTTCAAATGCACAGCTGTATCTCTCCTATAGAAGTTCCTATGACAATTTAAACAAGCTGTAGTTATTCCTAAGGTAAATACTAGCATACTTAATTAATGTCTGAGTTTATCCCTTTCTCTGCAATCTTCTTTGGTTACTGTTTCTTTCAGTTACACAAGCAAATGACTATATTTCCCAGTAACTCTGAGTTATCCAGGTAAGTCTTCTGCAATTTCCAACCTACATCTGATGACCTAGATCAGAAAAATTAAGTTCAGCCTCTTAGATCCACCATTTTGTTATTGTCAGAGGGTAGATTCAAAAGAGAATTGAGCTAGTGAATCCACACAGATAGTCTAGTAAAAAATGAGAGCTAAATTACTCCGGGAGATACCAATGACAAATTTCAGATGATGAAACATTCCACACTCTTCCATGTGGCATGGGTCAAAAGGACTACACTATTAACTAGCGCTCAGCATGAAACAGTGCTAAATAAAACCAGTTCGAGCGAAAACATACTTTGCAGGGTAAAAATGACATTCAATGAAATTTTAAGAAGTGGGCAACCCTTTTCTTACAGGAGAATGTGTGAATAACCCTATTGCTCATGGAAAGTCTTGGGCTTTCTTTGAGCTATAGGGTGCATAGCTCTGCTGGACATCCTATGGTTGCAGTTAGTACGAAGAGCTGGGCACATATCATCCCCACTAGGCCCCATTCATCCTTCCTTCCTCTCAGGAAGGGAGCTACAGCTGTGGTTTGACCTCTGGGTTTGAATTGTATGAGATTCATCACACAAGGGGCTGAAATGCACTAGTCAGTCTGCATGCTGTAGGCTTAATTCTTGAAGCAAAGAATTTACTAAGGTTCTAAAAGAAATAGGAAATTTATATGGTATTCAGGCCATCATTCCACTTCAAGATTTAAGATGGAAGATTAATCTGTATTCCCATGGCGGTCGTATACAGACTTCTGAAGCACTTGAGCTACTATGAGCATCACACACAGGAAACAGGGTTCAGTGGCCCGTGACTTTGATGTGGTACAGCAATTACATATTCCTAACTCTCCCCTAAGGAATCAAGGTGGCTCACTGTGACCCTTACAGTGAGTCAGAATCACTGATAGGTAATATCCTGGTCTAAAACCATCCTATATAATTAATGAGGTTACTACAGGGTAAAAATTAAGCATCTTTTTGCATGTTCAGATTGAAGAACCATGACAGAATGGCTTTAGGGACCTGTTCTAAGGAAAAATAACCCCAGTCTTTAGTCTGGTCAGAGACTGTTCCACAACCACAGAAGTGATTAGGAGAAGAAACAGAAAATTTACCCCTTACGTGTAATAAATGAGTATTTCTAGAGCTGACAACTGCATTTAAAAAAATGAAGATACAGGTACATGATCAGACACTTTTGTTCCATTAAAATCACAGCTAGAGTCCTGCATATAAAGCTGTACATTTGAAAGCTGACAGCACTCTGTCCTTAAAAAAAAAAAAAAGAAGCTAGAACAGGTGCAGGATTATGATCTTTGAAATGCTATTATGGAAACATGAATAATGTCATTCAGAAGGTTAGCCATCTGCCTTCTGAGTAGCTGTCAGGGATGCAGCAACAGCAATGTAAAAGCGATACATGTGCATGTCTGCATTGGATCTCACAGAAAACTTGAGCTTTTTATGAAGAAAAATATGTTTCATTTTCAGTTTGCTTTTAATAGGCATATATAGACTATGTATTTTGTAAATATTATAAAGATGACTATAGTGCAATGTATTTTAATTGTGTAATTTGCATCCTATTTTACAGAATTTTAGCAGAACTTTCTGTGAAAGATTAAAGTTGAAAATCAGCTTTTTTTGATGTAAG
Organism: Dromaius novaehollandiae; assembly: GCF_036370855.1. Classification (NCBI taxonomy): domain Eukaryota; kingdom Metazoa; phylum Chordata; class Aves; order Casuariiformes; family Dromaiidae; genus Dromaius; species Dromaius novaehollandiae. Next base: position 111,066,036 of record NC_088098.1, read on the forward strand.
ATAATTCTACCAATATGTAAGTATTTACAAGATATAAAATGTTAGAGAGAAAGTATTTAAAACTCAGATACTAACTACATATAGTATATTCCTAGAACTAAGTTAATATCAAAGCCTTGGGGCAAGTGTTATCTGACAAAGAAGGGAAACCTGCGAGGGCAAGCTAACTTCAAAAAGCAGCAGATTCTATCAGTTGAAGTCAACACTTACAGGAGCACTGTTATACTAGATTTATTAATAATGTTTTTTTGAAAATGACAGAGATAACACCCCTTAATGCTGCAAACAAATAAATTTGTCTTTACAGGGACAAGACGTTTTCATTATGGTTCAGAGAAGGAAACCTTCCTAAAACCTGACAGGAACAAGGAGAACTAAATAACTGCTTAGAGACATGCAGCAGAAAAATAGATTTTAACAAGGTCAGGACAGAATTCATATTATTCTGTAAACACTAGAACAGAAAACAGCAAATGCTCTGCTGGCTGCTTGGGATCCAGCAGTCACAGCGGCCCTCGAACACGTATTTACAACATGGAAACTTCTGGAAGTGTTTAGTGAGTGATAATGAGGTTCCATTTATATCAAAGGGATTCAAAACTTGTATCAAGCACAATGTAATTAAAAACCAGAGAGACAGCACAGGCAACAAGCCAACTGTAAGTGCAAAAGAAAAATCAGACCACCCAAAGCAATTTGGCTTGCTCAGCTAGAGTAGAAACACTTCAGGAGGGAAAACAGTGACGTTCTTTTTAGGTAGCTGATACAGTGCTTTGCACACAGGCTCACCACAGAAATCAGCACCCCAAATCTGCTCCCTGAAAGGAGGACTTACCTGATGTAATGTTAAATAGACAGGGCAGTCAGAAGAGAGAGTTTACCACATGCTCTTTCAGGGCCCCAATTACTACAAGCAATGTAAAACTTACCTGCTGCAGGACTCTCCACTTGTGAGTTGTGGGGGTGAAGGCACAGACATGAAGGTCCAGAACTGCAATTCATTACTCTGCTTGCAGCCACTTGCTGTGCAAACACATGCCACGAGGGAAGCAAGACCTGACCAGTGCACGGCATATGTATCCTGGGGCTCCAACCAGAATCACAGGAACAACCCAAAATCCAGACTACAGCTCATAAAATGGATCACTGCATAAGGCAAACAAAGACAGCATAGGGATTGTGTGGTTAACCTAAGCATCGTAACACCTGTGCATGAGGGAGTTAAATTAAGGTTGACATGAATACGACAATCTTACTTTTCCTGATTATGGAATATTTGCTCAACCTCATAGTGCTTTAACATACAGGTTTCTTTGCATAACTTCTTTTGGTTGCATTTCTTTATTTCTAATGCAGATAAAGAATGCCAACCAATGTTCTCTGACCTCACTTTTGAAGAATGATGAGGTCATTCATACTGAAAATTAGGCATTACACTAGTAAATCATTTGCTGAGAGACAGCAAAACAGCTTAGTAGTCTGGAACACTCAGACAAGAAAAGGAATCTGCCTTTCGCATTTGCCTTCACTGAGATCAAAAAAGACCCCAATCAGGAGTGTCTTATGAATTTCGCCATAAGCATCAGCATTCCTCTCCTATATAAAATTCTGGATCAAAATTAAGGATTAGAAACATGTTATTTAATTAGCAATTAGAAACTCACAGATCCATTATTAAGATTCACCTATCCTATCCTCACCAGTATTTTCTTTCTGTAGTTCCGTGGCAGTGAGGCCATTTTCTTTTAATTTAGAGAATTAAAAAGTGAAGACATTTACAAGTCTCACATATAAATTTGCAGAGGAGTAATGATATATGGTAGAACTAGCACATACACCAAAAGAGACAGTCTTTAGAAGGAAAAACAACCAAATCCCCAGTAACTGGGGGAACCTCAAGTTCAACTCAGGCAGCAGTGCAAAACCTATGTGCAAGTAGTAACTCATATCTGCCTGGGCTTCTCTAGAAGTCAGCAGTCACACCTTACATAGAACAGCTAACCAACAACAGTCCCACTTACTGAAATACATGAAGTGGAATCAGAGAGGCTAAGTAAGTGCAGTATTTTTTATGAAGGATGGCTATGCATCTACAATTTGGTTTCCTTTGAAACTCTGATTTCTTCATGCAAATAATAATATTTTTGCATGCCCATAGGTATTAGTCTCTTAATTTCTGTGGCCTGAGCCACTCTGTCAGTTTTACTTCTCAATGCGATTGCATGATACAAGTTGATGGTGATTACATTGCACAGTAATTATTCACAGATTTACTATAAACGTGCCCACAACCACCATGCTATCTACAGAAATGAAATGGCTGGAGACACAGAATGCATAGAATATTTATATAAAATCTTAAATAAGCCAATCCTAGACTAGACGGGATCATTAGCTTAAAGGCAGGAAAGAATTCACCAGACAAATAACCAGCTTGAGATATCTGTAAGAGCTTCTCCCTGCAGTCCTTCCACAATGTGATTCACTGTAAGGTAAATGTTTAGAAGACATCAATGTGAACTGTATTTTAAAAGTGTATCTCCACTGACTATAGGGGAAGCCTAAGGTAACTCACAAGATGACAACTGTATCATTATTGGAGAAAAATACTGCTTTAAGATATAATATATAAATGTCTGAGACATTTTTCAGGTGTCTTGCACATTCAACAGAAAGTAAAGGTACATGGAAAACTGTCATTAGTCAATAATGAAGATGTAAAAAAAGAGGTTTACATGAAAAGCTGAGTCTGTGTAACCTGAAGTCCAATTTACCACTTATTTTTCTGTGGATGAATTCATGAAGTCATTCAGGTACATTTATGAGACTATGCATATCATTAGAGCAAAAAAATCAGTTCTGCAAGGTACGAAGAAGTAGCAACACAGTGTATGATATTCTTTCCATAATTTCTTCTCAAGAATTTTATTTTGTGGTATATATAAATAGTGGCAGGTACCTTTACTTCTATGAGAACTACACCCAAGTGTTGGATTTTGTTTTGCCCTTTTTTTTTCTTATTAAAACCCAGTGACAGGCTGAAAAATATATATTTAGGGTCAAGGAAGATGAACAAATAAATAATACAGGTCACTTTGCAAAATGTGTTTTGTGCCAGCTCCTATTCTGTAAAGGCTTTATCTTTAAATGTTAAATAGCATCACTACAAGTTCATTCCCTAGTTTATTACTGAATTACTTTTTATCTGTCTGTATATCCATTCTATTCTTTTTTAATCTCTTTTAATTCTTTCAGTAATATTGAGAACGTGTCTTCAAATACAAATATATTTTGCTCAAAAATATTGTTTTGTTAATAATTTTAGTAGCAAGTTATTGATTGTGCTCAGATTATCAAAGTGAAAATATATATTGATACAAATCATGAACATTCTCAAGGGAAGTGAGTGATATCTCACTTCTTTAAGTTATTTCATCATTAATGTTTTTGTATTTCCTTGAACACTAGTTCATCAATTTTGGAAAATTTCTGATTTTCAAAATCAACAGAAGGATGAAACTTAGGATTCTAACTGTCTAGTGGAGTATATTTGCCACAGAATACAGTATTCAGCTCCTATCTGGCAAGTACTGCATTACAAGGTACTAAGCAAAATAGAACGGATGGTAAGGATGACCAAAAAAGTCACACAGACCATTCACAGCAGGTATCTTTTTCTAGGATGTAAGCACTCTTTTTCAGCATCATGATCATATGAGATGCAAGAGACAACATGACTAGGACACACTGCCTCTAGACAACTATTTTAGTCAGCACTCTTTAGAGATTCAAGAGGCTGCTCTAATTTGTGTCATAGATCAAAACTGGCTCTGGGATGCCCACTGTTATCCCCAAGGAGTAATAGATGAAGGAAACTTTTCTCTCAAGATGAGAAGGTAACGGAAGTAGGTCAGATTAAGGCAGTAACCTAGTCAATCATCATCTCAAGTCCAGATTTATCAAAATTAATTTAAAGCATTAGGTTAGAAGCTTCACTCTCTGGTCTGCAAGAACCATGGAGGAGAAAATATCCCTAAAGACCGATTCATCTGAAAAAAATGAGGTTTTTGAGGGCAGAATGATGAATCAGGATATATTTACATATATGCTAAGTCTGGGTCAGAGCTCTAATTTCTAGGCCTAGTTTCTTCAAATAGTTCACTTTCATAATAGAAGGGGAAAAAAGGATGCATTTGTAATTTAGTACAGTCTAAAAACAATGGAAGTGCAAGGTTCTAATTTGTGCCAACAATAGGAATGTATTTTTACATTTCCATCCAGTATCTCCTGGACAGCTGGACACACATCTCTCATTGACCAAGACTTACTGGGTTACAGTGTCATACCTTACATTTCAAGGATAGACTTGGACCAAGATAGCCTCTGTCCGTGGAACTTATTCTGTTCAGGTGGAATTATGAAGCACTCCTCTGAAAGGTTAGAGCATGACTTAGGAATCCCTACCAGCATTCCTCTGAACAAAGGAAAATCTAACGTGCATAGATAAGCATAAGCCATGGCTGAGTGCATAATTACTGATATGTTTACTTATACATTTAGTGCACTATCAGTATTTAATTTACAACTTTATGAAGTGTTCTGCAATAGTTTAAATGTAAAAGGTGAGGTATCAAGGTAAAATATTCCATATGCCATTCAAGCAGTCAGCCACATCTAAAGTAGAAAGGTCAGGGAAAACGAATTTCAAAAATGTAACATGAATTTTCCAGAGCTTTTGGTATCCCTTTACAAATTCAGAAAATTTTTAACCTGTACAGAGATCTCCATAAATACCTTGTTTGTGACTCTATTGACATCTCCACAATTCATCAGCATGGTTCCATACCTCTCAAGGATCACTGTAAAAGAGCGTATGATAACTCCCTTCTCTTTTGTGGTTCTGAATCACAGCAAAGTCAGATTCCCTTGTAAAAAAACACTTTTCTGCTTCTGAACCACTGCCCATAGAAGGCTCTACTCTTTAAAATTCTCTCAAGCATTAACAGGAATAGATCAATATCTGCAATTTTTGAAGAACACCTAATGATGAGCAGAGATGACAAAACAGAATAGGAAAAAGGTCATTCTAGATATTTAGCTGTTGTATGTTTCTAGAAAGTTAGTCAGTAAAGAACCAATAAACTCTATTCCTCTATTCACTCCTCTGTTCCTCTATTCATATAACTGAGTGAGTATATGGCAGAAGGAAAATTATGCTAATGCATCAGTGTGGCAACAATCAGCTTGCTATAGGAAACTATTGTAGGAGTTTGTACATTATTGCTGTTTTCAAACAACATAATTATAGAATCCCTTAAGTTGGAAGGGACCTCGGTAGGCCTCTTTTCTCATCTGCTCAGAGAAGGGATGACTGAATTCAGACCAAGTTGCTCATGACTTTGTCAAGTTGGATCTTAAAAGCCTCCAAGGAGGGAGGCCACACAACCTCTCTGGGCAACGTGCTCCAGTGTTTCACTGCCTTCAGGGGGAAAAGTTTCCTCCTTATATTCAGTCTGAACTGGATATAAGTTCCCTGTTTATATGGATAAAAGTGTTCACATAACTTCCCGGTTTCAGTTTGTGCCCCTTGTCTCTTGTCTTCCCACCACAAACTGCTGTGAAGAGCCTGGCTTCATTTTCTCGATGACATTCCAGTAGGTACAAGCAGGCAGCTGTTGGGTCCTCCCTGTTCCCCCTAAGGAAGAAGCCCCAGTTCCTCAGCCCCTCCTCACCGGGCAAGTGCTCCAGCCCTGATCACCTTGGCAGCCCTCCCCTGACCTTGCTCTAGTTTGCTGATGTCTTTGTTGTACTGGGGGGTCCAAAACTGGGTGCAATAATCCTGATATGGTCTAAGAGTTGAGTAAGGGGAGTAATCCAGCCGTGCTCCTGTTGACGCTGTCCAGAATGCTGTCAGCCTTCATCACTGTGCCACAGTGCACTATTGATTCAGTAGTAGCAGTGGTGGTTCAGTCTACCAACCATGACCCCCAGGCTTTAGCTTTCAGCTAGAGCAGCTTCCCAGTCAGTCAAGTTCCCAGCCCGTACCATTGGAGCGGGTTTAGCCCACCCCATGTACAGAAATTTGCATTTGTTGTATAAAGAACATATCAAGCAAGAAATACCCTGTGCATATTTGTTTAGTACATTTCAAAGCTGAAGAAGAATAGCTTTAAACAGTAAAAAGAAGAGTTCAGAAAAAGTTGCTAACCTACTGTACTGAGCACTTCCCAATCATCTCGGGCAGCAGACCACAACTTATCACTAGGTCCTATTCCCAATTTCAGAATGCTGAGCAAAATTAAAAGGTTTTTCTTCTTGCTTTATCAGTTCCTGATTCCTATAATTCTGTTATTACATAGCCATGAAAAGAAAAATATAAATTCTGTTATTACATAGCCATGAAAAGAAAAATATATTCTGGTAAGTGCAATCTGCTATCATGCTTGCAAGTGACTTGTGATCTACAACAGAAAAAAGAAATCTTACGGAAAAACATCTTCCAAAGTTGAGTACAATTAAGTGGCATAATGTAAGCAATAGCAGATTGATTGGGTAATATATGTTTGTAAAAATAAGTCTCTAATAATTTAAGTTGTACTATTAATAAAAAAGTAAAACTCAGACTGGATGAATTAAAAAAAAACCCTTTTATTTACATCACAGAAAAAAAGAAGCAAACATGAAGAAGAACCCTAAGGATAAAATACATAAAGCCTAAGTGTTTACATATCAATGTAAACAATCAGGCGAAGAATCATCTGGCTTTTTGTTGATACCTATTTCCTCAGTTGTAAAACATAAAACCAAATACATATTCCAGATTTTAGAGAAGTTACGTTTTTGTACAAAAAGAAAGGGGAATACAGTACTATATGCAACACAGAGATCCCTGACTACAATGTGAAGATGCATTGATATTAAAGCACTGGTTTTGGCTGGGCTCAGCTGACATTTCTCATTCAAGGCCTGCCGTTAAGGCATCTGCTACTTATTATGCTTTTGCTGAATAGTCACTCGGGACAAAAAGATAAAGATATCCAGAACTGGATTAGTCATTCAATTACTGATTGAGCATAATTTACACTAGCAACATTGCAGTAACTCATGCCTCAATACCAAGATAATTTAATCCAAATATGCTGTTTCTGAGAAGAGAAACAAAGCAATAGTAACTCCTGAAAATTAGCTTAGTGCATTACCACTTCTAGTATTTGTCATTTTGCCATCTCTATACAAATGACATGCCATCAAGGTTAGCTGAATAGCCTCTAGATTCATACTGCAAAGAGATCTGAATCACAACTATCAAAAGCATACACGTCTGCTTTGGCCCATTCCTAAGCAGCATATAGACAATATTCAGAGCAGAAATATTCAGTGAAAATCTTTATGAAGAAACTTGGGGCTCCAGACATAGCTGAATAAATGGAAAAAAAAAGGCAGATTTTCATTTTGTATTTATTCCCTGTGATTTTGCTTTAAGTTGTGGTGTACCTTTAATTCCCATTCATTTTGCTGGCAAAAATAAAGGACAGTAGGCACTCTACAAAATGCAACTTTTCTGCATGGAGTAGCTTAGAGTGATTTGCTTGTTTCTGCAAAGAAGTCAAATTGATAAAATGATTTCACAATAGTTTAGAGAGGGACTGCAAAACATTCACAGTGATGACTGGCTTGTCTAATCAACTTTCAGTTGTATGAGATATTCTGAAAAATGGTTTGAATTCTGTAAGACATAAACACACTTGGGGCAAACTGTTTTCCAACCTGAGCGAGTTTTGAGTCAACTGAAATTGAGAGGGCATTATACAGAAATAAAAGATAAATAGATGCCTTCAGTTTAACTAGGGCTCAGTGAACATTCAATGATGCTGAAAACCAAAATGCAAAACTGTCATGGGGTACTATGTGGCCCTTTTTAAAGATCCAATATATTGTAGTGCAAGGGCGTAAGCTTTCCTGGATCATGTCTCCCTTTGTCATGCTTCAGGCAGATGAACTGTCCATTCTGCTTGCTCTTTGACATGACTGATAGTCACGTGGATGTGGTTACTATTCACTGCACCTGACTCATAAGTCAATAAACTCTTATAAATGCTAGGTATTTTGGTCTTGGTATTTATTTGGTCTTGGTGCTTTGTCTTTCCATCAGCTTGGAGCATGGAAAGAGTAATCTAGTGCAACCTACCTAGCAGAAGTCTATGTAAGTATTTCTTAGGAAAATTCCTAATCAACGTTAATCTTAGCCCAGAAATGGATTTTAAAATTATACTAGGTACATGTGTTTTTAGGTTTTTTTTGACAAAAGTAAGCATAAATATATCAGTAAGCAAAACATATCACACACCCGACAATGGTACATTTCTTATTCATTAAAATCAGAAACTAATCTCAGCTTCACTGGTGTAAATCTAAAGTAAATTAACATTTAAATTCCTTTTAAACCACGGCAATTCCATAAACACTGTAAAATTGTTCCAGATTTGTAAGACTATGTGAAAGATCGAAATCTGTTCTATGTTTTATTATAGCTATGACAGTGTGGAGCACTTGCTGGAAGAAATCTATTTTAATATTTGTAAGAAAAAAAACCCTATACATTACAATATGCTCTAGTCAGTAATATTATAAAATTATAATAAATCTTTGTTATGTACACACATGGCAAATCAATCATGTATATCCTGTCAAATTCCACTGCTTCTTAAAGTGACACTGTAAGTGACACTTTAAGAAGGACCTTGAGGAAAAAATAATTTCAGTATGCACCCCATGATTACAATACTTATAAGACTGTTTCCAATTTAAATTAAACCTGTATATATCAAATGCAATTCCACTGAAATCAAGGATGTTACGCTAGTTTTACAGAAGTCTGAGGAAACAATCACGCTTACAGTGTCTAGAGAATATGGAACAACTTACAGACGTTTTAATTGTGTGTCAACACAGCAGTTTGTGAAGAAGGAGGATAAAAATATCTTTGACCCAGACCCATAAATCTGTGGTCACTGATGCAGAAGATTCATCACTTTCAGATTATTTGCTTTTAAACAAGAATACATTAATAAAAGATGCTCTCCCACTTTAGGTCATCTCCATTCTGCAACTAAATGGGTTTGGACAGAATACTCTCTCCTTTATAGTGCTGCTTGCAAATGGTAATGACAATAGGCATCATAATACCTTACAAGAAAAGACCTTTCCTTAAATAATTCTAGTATATGACTACAAAGAAGAGAGATGCTGTAGATTCCAGAATGAATTCCAGTTAAATTACTTTTGAGTTACTAACTTGAAGACTTCTTTCAGAGAAATGAGACTTCTTTTGGATACAGGGCAGTGAGCCACTCATCTGAAGAAAATAAAAGCCTGTCAAGGAAATGCAGCATCATCAATATTTCCAATTCTTTGTTGTTTCCAGAAATGCAAAAAAGAGGCAGGAATCACTATCAAAACAGAAATAAGCCACCTGTCAAGAACATGATACACTTAAAAAAAACTTGTTACCAAATTCAAACACTATTCAAGAAAAAAGCATGAAAAAGAGTGAAATGACTGGTGCCAGAAGTGCCACAAAACCAGGCAATACGAGATCTAGCAGCTCTACAATAAACATAAAATAGCTCTGCTAGAAGCTCATTACTTAGAAAATTGAAAGGTCCAAGGTCTTGGCAAAAAGAATGGTCTTGGCAAAAAGTTTTGTAGCTGGGAAGGGGTCAGTCATTCCCAAACTTTTCAGACTGTGCTCCAGACCCCGCTCTCCTTTTCTAGAGAAGCTCAACTCCAGCACACCAGGGCTTCTTGCCCCAGAGGCCCAGCACTGCTAGACTGGCAGGAATCCACCCCCACCCCTGGGCAGCAGCCACCGTTTTTCAGCCTGCATACAAAAGCAGTGCTGCAGGGACCGCAGGGATCATGGGTGTTTCCTGAGGCAAAAGGCTGGCTGCAAGGCACAGCAAGTAAAGAGAGTGAGGCCTTGCCCGCTGCCCCCTCAGGGCCATCCCTCAGCTCCAGCCTCCTGCTCACCGCAGCCCTGCCACATCACAGCCCTGCCTGGCCTTGCCCCCTGCTAAGGTGCCCTGCCCCAGGGGCTGCCTCCCCAGCCGGGTCAGGACTAGCAGTGGAGCCACGCAATGGCCAGGCTGCGGCTGACCCCTATCACCATCCTCGGCCTGGCCCAGCTTACCTCACTGGGGGCTGTGTGGATGGGCCTGGCTGGGGAGGAGACACCACAGGGCCCTGCTGCCCACCCACCCAGGCCAGGCCCCAGCAGCTCCCAGGGGAACAGTGAGCAGGCTCCTGCCTGCAGGGCGGTCTCCCCCATGCAGGAGGGTCCCACCCCCATCCCTCGCTGTTTGGGAATTGCTAGGTTGGATGGCTTTTCCAAGATCCATCCCTTTCCTCTGAATCTGGGCTAGTAATTTTGATGTCAAAGAATGCATTTAGTCTAAGTCCAGTCACCCAAGATGAGATGTGCACTGTTAGAGCACTATGATGGCGGCAGAGATTTGTCATGTTACAGCATGAAAGATTCCCTGACTTCAAACAGAGCATCAGTCATTTCTACAAGAGAATGTGAATCCTTTCATTTCTTTACACTTGTTTTCTCAGCAGAAATTGCCAGTCCCCAAGGGAAACAAAGGTCTTATTCTGTGTACTCTGTGCTGTCAAAAGAGTACATCTACACAGGATGGAGATGTAATTTGCAAGCAGATCATGCTTCCTACATGACTCTGATAACTGCTGATAGCTTACCTAGGAAGACTGAATAAAACTGATGCTGGATATAGCAAGTAGAAGGGAAAAGAGAAAACTACAAACCTAGGCAAGCTGCAACTGCTATTTCCAAGAATGCAGAGCTCCAGACTATGCTAGTGAGTACTTATGGAAATGGTAAGCCGGAAGTATCTTGAACACATACCAAATAACACCTGAAAATAATTTCTGAAGATAAACTGCTTTCTGGAGTTGAATGAAATATCCCTTTACAGAAAGGCATTAGGCGACACTGCAACAGACAGTCCCTCTTTCCATTTCTGTATTATTATTCGGACTTTGGAAAAGGATATACATGGACAGATATATTTACCGGATGGGAAAGAACTTGGAAAGACACCCAACTACTTTTAGCAGACTGTGAAGTCTGTCAAGTAAGCTTCAGCAGCACAAGGAATCACTGGTGACAGTTAGACCATTAGGAAGCATTTAGTGATAGTTCTTGAAAACTGAGTCTCACTGTGACTCAGAAGAACCAAAATACTTGTCTGGCTTTAGAATCAAAGTGTTAATTTGTAGGGGCAGACAGCGAGGGATCAGACAAAATAGAGTTAAGGAGCCGAAGGCCATGGGCTGAATAGATAGCAGTATGGGAACATAGGGAGTAACCGCACAGAGTAAGGGAGTGATGATGGGAACATGACCTTCGGGAAGGTATAACGTGGCGCTTGCAAGGAGAATAGAAAGTACCGTAAATCACTGTGGGAAAGTGCCTATCCAGGCTAGAGCTTATATAAAGGGCTTGCTTGAATAAAGTTGATTCTGATCCAGCACATCAGAGTCCGTGAATCAGACCGCCACATTAATTAGCTCTCCAGGTACATTATCTCTAACCACACTTGCTTATACGGAAGTCACTCCAGTAATAACTTAAAATTTATTCTAAAGTAGAATACCAAGAGGGAGAGGGAAGAAGTGGGTTCTGAGGGCAAAACAAATGAAATTACACAGAAAAAAAGAGAGGAAGAAACATAAAAGTCTCATCTTGTTAAAAAGAATGCTCCCAGGCCATAACTGACTTGTATCTTTGGACTTAGAGGTACTCTCTGAGACCTTTTCAACAATATGAAAAAGTATCGATGTTGATTCTATCAGCATTTTATAGAATCCACCAACTGGTGAAGTCTTAAAAGCCTAAATGCATATAGTGTTAGCTCCTGAGCAAGTAGTATAATATCAGCCAACTCAAAGACTGATGCACACACATTACAGCAATGATAGCATATCAGCACCAGACAAGCAAGAAATCCTTAGACTGAAATGGACTGTCATGATCACCAGCTTAGTCTCCTGTATAGTACTGAACTTCAAGTTTCAGTCAGTGAGCATTTTTAGAAATTTCTCTTACAAGTTTTGAGGAAGAACATATGCACATGTACATAGACACACACCATTAGCTGCTGTTACTGTACAATTAAATAAAATAGAAAACCTACCACAGCTAGCTTTAATTTTTAATCTAAAAGAAAACCTTAGAAAATTATCATTTTTTCATGCAGTTTTTTTCTTATTGAGAATGCCTTGATAATGGCTAGTTTGCTATTAGTTCAGGTGGAAGGAATAACATTTCAAAAATTAGCTCTAATACCAATTTGACTCTATTGAAAATATTCTGCAGAAGTTGAGTAAAATCACCCACATTTGAATGAAGTAAAAGAGTTAGAGATAACCCAGCAAAAAGATTCTTTTCATCACTCTGAACATAAAACTTTCCTGCTTCCTTATGTTAGTTCTAGGACTCTAACCGGCAGGCTTTTTTCTAGACTAGTTAACATAAGCAATCCCTGCTCAATTAGAGTAAGCTCTGAATAAGGCACACAGCATAACAGACCATGACGAAGGAAGAAAAGCTACTACGTGTTGAATGTAAACTTGTATTTGCATGTGAGCATTTGTTTTAAAACCTCTTTTAAGATATAATGAGTGTCACCAAATGCTAGACTTGTCTGGGCATCTCTGCCTGCAGCCTGATCAGATGTACTGTCTTACCATGTGTCTGCACATAAATTAGATTTCAGTGAACAACTGTTTTCTGCTATTTGCATAGAATTGTTATTACCATTTCCTGAGTCTGGAGTTATAAAAAAGTTATGAAATAGAAAGAAGGAAAAGAGTTTTGCTCTTGCATAACAGTACATATTATACACGGAAAAGTACTAGATCTGCAAAACATGCATGCCACCTTGCACTATCAGTTGCAATGGCTTTCTTTCACCACCTTTCTCAATACTACAGAACTAGCTGGAGTCCCTCATCCCTGAGCTTCCTATAAAACTAAACAAAACCTTCTAATGGCTGGAAATATTCATGGGCCCTGAGCCCTAAAACACTGAGATGAAGGAGAAGTTGCCAAAATGGGAACTCCAGGCCAGCACATGACGAAGACTCCAGCATTATGGCCCAGCATGGCGACATGGAGCAAAACTTGGGCTCCAGGCAACATCTGTAAGAGTCCAGATGTCTGTCTTTGCCTAATAACTGCAAAGAATTAGACTGCTCAGGAAACACTTTGACACTGCAGTCCTGCTGCTGATGACACACACAAACCTCAGTTTAAGACTGGGTTTGTACACCTTCAGAGCCACAAGCTGGTCAATGCAGAATCACGTCAGACTAAATTAACTAGTAAATCAGTAGCTCAAATGTGAGCAACTGCTGGTTTAAATGTTCCTTGTACAGCTAGTGACTTAACTTCTCATCATTATTCTGGCAAGATTTTAATGGAAATTGAGTGAGGCCTTGATTACAGTTAGTCAAAAAAACCCAAAGAGATAAGGCTATGCATTACTGACATCATTAACAGCAATTAATATGCATGCATTAATACAGCCAGCTGTGAGTGACCTTCTCTAGAGGAATCACTTCCAAAGCAAATTAACAGATCACTGTAATGCAACTCATTGCAAGATTTTATCAGCATGATATCCCAGTCACTGAGGTATTTATTATTTATAAAATCCTTTTGCAATATACTATTTTGAGGCAGAGTTTTATCCCAATAGATAAAAGTACTAGGAATTCCATTTTCTTCTTCAGGAGTATGATTAGGTTTTTAGAACAGGTTTTTCCAAAGTTCATTCTCATTGTCAATACCTGGCTCAAAGAGAAGAGTATTTTAGATTTTTAGACCCTGCTGAAGATCAAACTTACTTAATTCATATTGGGAATTCATATTGGAGTGATCAGTTTGGAAGATCTTGACTGTAACATTTTGAAGAACTGCTGTGCCTGTACAGCTTGGAGTGGGAACATCTTCCCTGGGAACATCTGCTGGTCTCAGGTTTGCTTCAGTTATGAATCAGGACAGAAACTGAAGCAGCAAGAGTTCTGCCTAATGAAAAATCACAAAGTCAGTGTTTCTGATTAAAATGTGTTTCTACATTTGTTGATTAAAGTACTGCTGGCTTAGCTCAATGTCAATCTGTGTTTATCTGAGCTTCCACCATCTCCCACCTGAGTGGGACCTCAGGCGGCCCAATTCCAGCCTGCGTAGGGTTACCTGAGCTGAGCTGTTACACCCGATGGATGTCTGTCAAGAACTGTTTAAGAAACTGATGATCGCCTATCAGGGAAGATCATAGATGAGTTCCATTCTGATCTTATTTTATGTGACCCTGTAATATATATCATAATTATGTAATTCTTACAATGTACCACACAGGTTCAGATGGCTGGAAAAATGTCACAGATCATGAGATGCCCCATCCAGCGATGGGGAAAATAAATATATGATACATTAAAAATAGATATGACACATGATTCTCAATTTCTCATTAAACAGCAGAAGAGGCATATGAGAAAGTACTGAAACAAGCCATTCTATACACTTTCATTCAGTTTACCTGTACTTTTTATGTAATTCAGAATGGTTCAGAAGAAACTTCCATGCACAGTGTGTCTTCTTCTCCCTATTCTGCCTCTTTCCAAGCTGTTTTTTCATCCACAAAATATTTTGTTATTTTAACATGACTGTCAAGTTGCACTCTCCGTTTATCTGTAATTATTAGGTTTACACCAGAAATACCAGAATCAAGGTATTTCTGAAGCTTGTAATTCTCAGTCTTACTATAACCCACTGTTAACTTTATTATTGTAAACTGTTTTTATTCAATTAAAGTATCTCTGGGGGCTTACTGATAGATCTGTACTGTATCAGATGAACAAAATAGAATAAAAATGAGAATATGGAAAATACTGACTCCTAGCATACTTAAAAACCATGTATACAGAGGAAGTTCAGCAAGTGACCAAGTAGTAAAAAATATTCAAAACATAGAAGGCTCGATGCCAAATTAGCAAACTGTGTGGAGCCCAAGAACTGCAGAAAACTGCCAGTTAACCACATATATTATGGAAGTTTGCACCCATAATGCTAGATTATATTTGTAACTTTGGAAAGCCAACCAAGAAGGCTCTGATATATGCAGAGACGATATGCACATCTTTGGGATGAGACCATTTATTTACTTACTCTCCAAACAGCAGGGAAGAAACCAGGGGACATGTGGAGAGTTATAGAGGGGAAACCAGGCACACAGCACATCCACTCAACCACACAGCATGGGAGAGTTCTGAAGAATTCTGAGGCAGGTGGGCTATTTATAGTGTTGGTGGTTCATGCAGGGGTATGATTGGCTAAAAGTACAGAGCAATCACATAGGGCCATGATACCTTTTCACTTAGCCCTAGCTACAAGTGGGGGGAGGGGCCTGTTCATGTGACACAGGGGACCTTGCAGAAGGTACTGCTGCTTTTTTCCTGGTGGCACAAATTTGGTTGCAGTCTGTTGCTGTGCATGGTGTTTGCGCGGACCCCCTTGCTAGCTCCTACTTGCCCATGTCTTCTGGGTTGACCCCTTTCTGCAGAAGGTTACAGCCACAATGCTAGATTATATTGTAATTTCTCAATGAATAATTAGAAATTGCTTGTTACAGTGGGCTGTCTTTAATGAAAATCAGTTGGTCAACTTTTTAATAATGCAGCTGTTGCAGAAAAGATGATCCAGAGACCATTTTTAACGCTTTGGATGGCTAAATTTCATTTGTAAACTATGTATTCCCAAAGGGCAAAAGAGTGATAGAACAAGCAGGTGCACTGCATCTTTGCTTATTATGGTTTAATAATATTTGGCCTAAAAATACTAACTGTTAATGATAGAGAAGCTATGCAATTATAGGGTATGGTAATCTATTTCAAAAAAAAAAAAAAATCCCCAAACAAACAACTTCTGAAAACAAGATACACCTGTTGATGTAATCTTTTCCTGAGTAATTAATAATTTTCTGAATATTTGCATATCAAGCATAATTCTCTTCCACTGCAGAGATTTTTCCCATTAGCAGGGTTCAAGCTACAGAAATCTCATTGTCCTAGTGCATCTCCAATTTATTTCCTTTAGTTCAATTTCCAAAGTTCTCAATGTAGTCTAAGGTATTGTATTAACAATTTAAAGATTTTAAGATTTACATTCTGAATATTTCATAACAGTAACACATAGCAACAAAAGTAACAAATTTATAGGAACAGATAAGAAAGATTAAGTTATTTCTTGTGCTGTTAATATTCTCACTTACCTCAAAAACATTCTCCAGGTTGCAAAAGAGAATTAAATTTAAGAAGGAAATACATCCAGAACACAAATAATGGCACTTTGCTATGACAGAATAATCAACAAGAAGAAATTATAGACCATCTAATTATTCTAGGATCTGTGCAATTTATTAAATACATTTTTTAGGGATATGCTAATGCTAGAGAACATCAAAATACTAAGAAGAGTATTTTCCCTCGTTAAATAACTTCTATCCAATATAGGGTTAGAAGATCAACAACTAAAAAGGCTTTCTTTTCCAGGTCACTTTATAAACAGATAATAACTCAGTAAAGCCTGTGCCTCACATTCTGCAGAAGATCAAAACTCACCCTTTTTTTAATTTAAGGTTCAAATTTATTTAAACATAGATGAGTTATACCCTATAATTTCTCCCCCACACTACATAGTTATGTGAAAAATTTCAACCCCCAACTGAGACAGAAAACCAAAATGTGTTCTCCTCACCCCGTGTGAAATTTCACCATATTTATTTCCAAAAAAAGAAATGCTGATTGTTCTGAGATTCATTTCCCTCAGCAGAAACCTTCAAGTCCAAACTCTTTCTAAGATGTCTGGAACCCCCCCTGGTTTCCACCAAAAGAAATCACTCAAAAATTAATGCTTTCCTGGAAAAAAGGTTTCATTTTGAATATTCAAGGTTTTCAAAGTGGACAGAATCTTCCTGAAATTTTCCATCATCTCGGCTTCTTTTGAAAAATATCAAGCCCTATGACTCAAGACTATGATTTCTTGAAATAAAAGCATGTTATACAAACATAAATCAGCATGCAATAATGTGTACATTTTAAGATAAAGACTTAAAAAATTGCAGGTGGACACTTGTTCTGTTTGCATGAATACACCAGTAACTAACCATATGTCTTAAAAGTGGGTCTCAGTTTCATTCTGGATAACATATTCTTCACTGTGGACAATGTGGAGAATAACTGAGTTCCTTATTCACCGAGTTAAAACTTCAGAAGTGGAAGAGAAGAGAGGTATTTGTAATTTAAATTCCAATTCTCATTGCTAAATAAGCTTCCAGTGAAGCAGAATTTAAAGCACAAGTTTACTTTGCCTTTGATTTCACACAGGACTCCTGCACCAAAATTATGGAGCAGAGGGCAACACAACATCAGCTTTAAACAGTTCTGGCCTTTTAAAAGGAGTACTCTTCTCTTTCCTTTAGTATATGGTTTTTCAAAACAGTCCTGGAAGTCGGCAGACCTCATAACCTACGTCCCTCCAAAAAATGCTGCAAGTCACGTGGAAAATGTCATGATAGAAACAAAGAGGGTTTCTATTTCACAGCCACAAGTACTGTCCGTTCGATTTATATCAGTATTCTGGCCAGCTCTTTTATCCCACTGTGTAAAGTGTAGATTGTCTTGACAGATACTTTGACTGAAAAGTCCCTACCTGATCTCAAATCAAAGAGAGGTGATGGCCAATGGGTATCACGGGAGAAACTTGCTTTCTCTGTCTTCATTTGAACTCCAGTGCCAGCTATTTTCAAAGTCACTCCTACAGCTGCAACTGCACAATAAAAAGCATCTATATGTCTATCAAAACAGGTGTTTGAGTTCCTAGTGACTTTATTTACATATTCTTTTGCCTTTTCTGCATCCTAACAAAGTTTCTAAATAAGAAAAGAAAAAAAAATTTGCAGGTGTAGATTTTGAGAACAGAGATGAAAATTTCTTTGTAGAAACAAATGTTTTAATGTAATAACTTAAAAAAATTAAAAACAGTTTATGATGAAGATTTTTAGATCCTCAAAAGTATTATTCTAAGTTCATAATAACCGTATGAATTAGTGAACAGTCATGGAACAGCCTTATTTTGTACTTCATTATTACTGTAATATATTTCTTCTGTTTCAGATATTCCCAAAGCAGCTTTCTTCTCTTTCCCTGGAGTCAGAATATCCGACAGGATTATTTCTCTCATAGATATTCCTCCACATTTCTGTCTATATTATGTTAACGAACACTGATACTGCTGTTTCCACCCTACCCTTTATGAACATTTAAACACCTAAAGTCACTATCTGAGAATTATAAGAGAAGCGGCTAGCAAGAGTACTGCTGCCTTGTACTGCTGCTCTAGTCAACTGAGCAGAAGCCCTGCTGGTACTGTCTCTTCTCATGGACAGAAGAAAAAAGGATCAACTTAAAGTTTGTAGGACCCCTATATGTTACCACTCTCCATTCCACCTCCATTTCCTCATGTGCATTTGTTTTTGCCAGATTCAGGAGGAGTGTGGCTCACATGCATCCCCTGACACTTCGATATGCCTTTATTAGATGTTGACAGAAAGTTGTCCTTGAATCTTTACAAAGCTCTTTTTCTAATAAGCACAACATATTTCTATGCAAGGCAGCTTAAACAATACATGTTCCCACACAACTATGCGGCCTACTTAAACCAGGAATGATTACTTGAAGATATCAATCAAATATATTCTTCAGTTGAATAAGAGGGCTCTTCTTTCCCAATGCTTTTCAGTGTTTATAAGTAAAGATGCTTCATCAAAAAGGGACACAAAAATAAAAAAGCATTTTAACAGTTTGAACTTTTCCTTTTGCATTTACTAAGATTTCATTTGGTTGGTACTTCTAACTTTGTAATCTTACTAATTGTTTATCTGGTCACAAAGTTTCTGCATACGTGATGCCCTTTTCCTGATCTCGCTTCTCATCTTTCCACTGAAATGACCTGTATGTTCTTATGCTCTCCAGACCTCCTTTATAAATCATGAGAAAGAAGCAGCATGTGCTTAATTTTCTTTCTTTGCTTTGCTGATTATCTTTACAATTGCATAACATTTTCCTATATAGTTAAGAATAAAAAAAAGCAGCTAAAAAAAGATTTAATTTCACAGACTGAAAGAGCCAATAAACTTTAAGAATAGGCAGTCAAATAATCAAATTCCAACAGAAGATGACAGAATAGCCACTGCTAGAAATATTCAGAGCCTACAGAGATTAGATATGAACATCTGCCACGAATAATTTAGTAATAATGAAATCAAAGTGTATGGATAGAAGATGGCCCGCGTAATAGAGGAGAGGATTCTCTAGTTCCATAGTAATTTTTGTGTCATTCTCTGGAGAATGAGAAGCCTGTTGTAGCTGGCAAAAACGATGAATTTTTCCTAGAAATCCTAAATTTAATTCCATGGCACATCTAGCTTTGATACTGTCCTTATTAGTTGTGTTAGAAACTCCCTTTTAGACTGGATTTATTAACTCTGATTAGCTCTTCTCAGACTCTGACATTAGATAGGGAACACATGAGCCTGTGTCAACTACTACCATCATAATACTAATCTCAAAACAATGTCTCCAAATTCCATATGCCATTTTATAACCACATGAAAACTGCACTTACAGCAGACATGATTTTGCTATTAACCTTCTTTCTCCACAATTTATGGCTTTCAGCTGAGGGGAATTGAAAAATATTTTAACCAGTCATAGCACACACATTCAACCATCATTGATTAATGTTAGGATTTTAACAAGGAAGAATTATAATCTTTTTCAAAATAAGATATCGGGATACTTCTGTGAACATAATTTAATTTTAAATTTGATCATCATTCACTCTTGATTGCAATTACAGTTTAACTTACTAAATACCATCTGTTTTCTAAACATCAAGGGGGAGTCTGAAGAAATATCTTTCTAAAGGAAGAAAATCTTGTGCCAGCTTGTTTATCACCACTTTGTGTACTGGATTTTTAAACCTGTAACAAAAAAAAAAAGTTGACTGATAAGAAATGAAAGTACTAAAAGGATGAGAACGCAATGAATAAGAAACTTTTTCAAAAACATCTGAGCTTACACATACTTTCTGTTTATCTACATTTACCTCTAACTGGCCCATGGAAGTGCAGAGAAAATTACATCTTAAAATAAATTTATTTTAATTTCATCCACCTTTTTTTTAATGAAGGATATTATAGAACTTTTTATCACAAGAAAGCTTGTAAGCTACAGATCAAAAAAGTCCAAAGCCTTACTTACGCTGCCATTAAGTTCCAGAATTGTCAGTGGCACTCCAGCAGTCGCAGCACATTACTCAAGCTGAACTTGACTGCATTACAGGAGCCAGAGGAGTACAGCAGTTCATGGCAGAAGAAGCAGATGGAGAAATTCCTGTTAAAGAAACACAGATTTTCTTATAAAATTCGTAGAGTTTAAGGTAAGATGAAACCAGTATCATTCAGTCTGATAACCTAATATTGAAGAGATGGAAAACCCACCATATTTCTCTTGAAAGTTTGTTTCCAAAGTCAGCCATTGCTGATAATTTGTCTAGGAAACTGGTAACATTTAATCTCTGTTATGCTCAAAGTCCTTTTTGCTGTGGGCAAAAAGGAAACACCTTAAATGTAAAACTAGGAATTTGTTGTTAACATAATTGAAGTTGTAAAAGTCTAGTCACAGAATTATTATTAGTTCAAATTTTCTGTTTAATTAGTATTACAATGAAAAAGAGGGAAAAAATAAAGAATACGACTGTAGAAAAAAAGTCACAAATAATACAGTTGAAATTGTTATACAAAAACTATCTGGTAACTACCCTTTCCTCTGTTTTATGCTCACTCTTCCACTATCCCTCTGGGTCCCAAAGTCAGTAACTTAATTCTGTGGATAAGCATGGTAGGTTGTCAGCATCCCAGATCCTCCCCTGGGAATAGTATGATATTGAAGTTGATGCTTTCTTCCTCACTTTGGATCCACTTCGGGTTATGTTTACTAACATGCTTTTCATCTTGATCTTTTGTCTCTGGTTTGCAGCTCCCCATAACATCTAAACTTGCTATATATGGAGTGTTATACTTACATTAGATACTATATTTTTGTTTTCTTTGTTACTCTTAAACTAGCTTTGCCCAGCTGTAGGTCTGCATGTCTTTGACCCTGAGTCATGTCTATAGTCATGGAGCCTCCAGTGCCAAGCCTGTGCTCCATCTCTTACTATCCCATGCCTGTACTCCTCTAAATCACATCCTGTGTATCCTCTGTCAAGGCCTGTCATAACAGGCAGGCACTCCTCTATGGTATACCATTAGGTTAAAGATTTACACTGCTTTGTTAAATATTTCACCTTGCAAAAAATAACTGTAATCACTTTGTTTCCTGAACCTCATTTTTTTTGTTTGAGCTAAAGATGCATTATTCTGTTAATTCTAATGCAGTTATGGAGATTCACACAACCTGTGGTTCTGTATTGGGAAAAAAAAAGTCTTTGAATACATTTTGGAAACTTGTTTTGTACAATTCTTTTCTAATTGTCCCTCTTTCTTTCCCTCTAATCCCTTTTCTTTATATGCACAGTGAGATTTAATTTTAATTTTGCATCTTAAAAAAAGCAAATTATCCTCTCTACTTTGTGCCTGCTAATGTATCTCATAATATTTCAGTTTGTTGCAGGAAGAGTTAGAATAGTCTGAAGCAGCACCTGTAAGAATACTGACAGTGAATCACTGTTCTACAACTTACTTACTGGAAAAAAGCAATTTGTGTGATTCTTTTCAAATATCTATCCAGTCAGAAGCTGGATAAATGAGTTTTTACAAGGGTATGAGTTTTACCAGGGATTTGATCAAAAATATGGTGAATCCTCTGTATGTGTGAAACTAGAAAATCTGTGTTTCAGAAATAATTGCATTCACTGGAGAATAGACTTGAATCCCTAATGTAGCTGGCTGTTGCACTCTAATCATCCTGCTGTTCCTAGTAGCTTTTCTGGAGACTTTCATGTTACAGAATGCCACTAGTATCGATTTGCACACATAACCAGGTTGTGTTCACCACCCCATCAACGAAACAAATCACATGATATCTATGCTGATGCACAAAGAATATGTATGAATTTTATATTGTTTACTGCAGGTTAGTGACAGAACCTAATATTTCCTATTCAGAGACATTACTGTTTTTCTATTAACAATATTGATGTTTCTATGTCAATCTTACACCAACTTCTTATATACATATTTATCTAAACTTCGTAGGTATGTGCGTATTACAAAATAATAACATAAAGAAGTAATCACATAAGTGTGGAAATCCTAGTTTGGTATTTCAGCTATTTTGTGTATTAATTGCTTCAAAATATCCACTAGACTGGAGGTTGCTGAAACTGTAATCCAAGGGGGAAGGCACAAGCATAGAGAAAGGTAAGAATGAGGGCAAAATATATAGAAAAAGGTAATGAAGGATAGTCAAGATCCTACTGGTTAGGAGGCTCAAGTAGGATGTGAAAGAGTCAGGTGGAAGCAGAGAGTTATATAAGACTGTAATCACTTCATGAGTCGTGAAAAAAATGGAAAAGACTGTGTGATCCAGCTGTACAATTTTAAAAAAATCATTTTTAGGGCAATTTTTATAGAATGAAAGAAGCCACATTGAATTACCTCAAGAAGGAAAACACACAGACAAAGTCACCTGCTCAGCTCTGTTACAGGACAGCTCTTTACAAATAGAACATTCCCCATGAAGGGAGGCAGGTTAGGGAGAGCAGAATTATAATATGTGTATGTGTTTGCGTATGTGCATATATATATATATATATATATATATAAACTAACTGCAACATGTTCAAAGGTGAGACCATCTTTTTGTTCCTTGTTTGTACAGTACCTGACACAATGATACCCTCTGGTAGGACTCAGTGACACAGTGATAACATAAATCAAAAATGTCAGACATGAAACCAGGAATTACCTTATTTGTTTCTCTCGTCTCATAGACGAAGAAGTATTAGGTTTAGTTTGACAATAAATTTGGCTCCAAGGCTCCTATTTCAAAAACCTTGCAGAGCACTTCCTTCCTATAAACTCACCTTGCAGCTCAAATATGTCGATGATATTTTGATATCTTTGTGTTACTGTCAAGCTCCGTAATAAAACCAAAGTCATCTGATCTTCCGCAAGAGGCGTACAACTAGAATAAAAATAAATAATAAACTCTGAAGCGTACTCTGACATGCTTAACTGATTAAAAATGAGCTTGCATGTCTCTGTCTGATTCTCATTAAATCTGTAGTACTAGGAGGTTCTTTAGCACACAGACCTGGCACTAATGACTGTGGGGCCATTGCTATATTAGGGGGCAGAAGCAGCATTCTTTTTTCAAGTAAATCCCCATTTATACCCCAAAGAAGTAGACTTCAGAAATTTGAACACAACCCTGACAATGAGAGAACACCTGCCGATTAAAAGTCAAAATCAACCACAATAACCAAATGCCACTTCTCAACATCTGAAAGAAACATAATCATATCCTTACGGAACCAGAAAATAAAGAGCATTATTAATGTTCTTCAGTCATTTCGAAATGCCAGCAGTTTGACAATTCCACCTTTGTGTCAGGTAAAGAACATTTTCACTTATTCTTTGATTGGAAAGTAGTATGATTTTTATATGTGCGTGTATCTGAGAACAAGTGTGTGTTGGAGTGGTACACTAGGATTATGAAAATTAAATTCTAATGTAAAGCCTCTGGGTACTGGGCTACTGTGGGAATCTTTCAGATTCTATGGCTTGACAGGAGATATTTGCAAGGTCATTATGCAGGATAATTACACTGCAGTTATAAGGGCTTTTCTGGCAATAAAAGCTTCTTCAGTTAACAAAATACTTGAAATTTATTTCTAAAGGGTATTACTGCAGTACTTTTTCATCACAGTAGTACTCCTTGCTTGAAACTTGATGATTAGGAGATGAGAGCTGATTGACAGCAAGCGAAGTGGCTATGAAAAACTAGCCAATAAAAGGACACTATCATTTTGATCCCAAATGCAAACACTAAATATGGCTGACAGGATATCTCTCTGAAGTGGACACCCAAGGCCAAGCTCTGCCCTAAGCTTCACCCATGAGACCTCACTGGTGCTGAATGAGAAAAATATATTAAAAATGTATAGGAGAGTTGTATTTTGACAGTGAGAGCAAAAAGGAATGACAGGAAGCTTCTGTACTTGCACTTTGGTTTTACAATGCAAACCGCTTATTACATGGATATGCTTATGCTAAATCACTGAAGTTAAATCTGGACTAAATGAAGACTCATTTTTGTGAAAGTCAACAATGTGAACAATCATTTAGAATAATGTAGGTCACTCTTATTAGTCATCTGTTTTTCATGCAGGCTTTTTTACACTACATAAAATTAACTGCTGGAGTAGCAAACACATTATGTTAATTTCTGTAAAATTACCCAGATTGGAAAATAAGAAAAAATATATCTTAGGACTTAGCTTATTGGACTTGAATTTATAAGACCATTTTTTTAAAAAAACAAAAGAAAAACCCTTACAATTGGGACCATGTTTTAGATTTTAGTTCCCTTTAGCACTTGCATCTTTCAGAAGGATGCCTTTTTTATATTCTCTTTTTCCCTCTCAAGGTCCCAGCATTACAGAAACTTACTTTTTGCTTTCATAACACATCAGCACCCTCCCTCAATAGGTCAAATGGGTTCTACAGAAATAGACTGCTTTAGGGTACCAAATATTTTTCTTTATATCCCACCTTTAAAGGCATTTATCAACTAGCTTGCCACTACTAGTCCCTATGTAAGCCTCCCCATTAGAAAACTGTCACATATGGTGCAACACCCCCATCTCTTTAGAGCAGAAGCTAAGCATGGTGAAAACAGAAAACAGAGCTGAAAAACAGAATCTGGATTACATTCTGCAGTTCGCTTAGAACAGTATGTGTCTCTTTATAACTTTATATGTATATATGTATGTATGTATATAAAAGCTTACAAATGCAAGAAAGCTACACTAAAGAAGAGAAGGAAACAAACTTCAATGACCAAAACGGTCCTCTGTTTCAAAACAATGATGTTTTTCAGAAATGACATCAATACTACTACTGCTGTAGGAATTAGGGAATACCTTTGAGAGCTTGCCTAGACTTGTATAAACTTGAACTTGAGGATTAAGAAGATAAGGAAAGCAGTCTTATCTGGACAGATTCACCTTGGTCTTAAGTCTAGCTTAATACTAAAGTAACTCCACTGATTTCAGTGGAATGACTCTGATCTTAAAGCAAAAGATAAATGCTGATGAATTAGCTTCCCTGAACTTTCTGAATATTTCCTTCCAAGATGAAGTTTTACTGAAGCATAACCTGATGTCCTGAAATACACAGCAACATTTCAGCCTTCAAAATTTCACAACCAGAAATGGCCTTTGGATCCCATAAACTTTATAAGACAATATCTGAGGCACCAGAAATGGTTTATGCTTTCCACTGGTCACCTGTGAGAGAGTGAGGGTGAGGACTAGGGTTTAGAACTTTTCTTGAGAGATGTCAAAAGCATTCCCACTGGGGTGAGTCTGAGATATAAAAATTCCTTTTGAGTGTTGAATGTTCCCAATGGAATAAGAATCAACTTATTTCTTCAGCCTGGCCAAAAGGAAGAAAATGCTTTTCAATATTTTGGTTTTTATTTTAAACTAGTGCTTAATAATTTAATTAACAGGTCTAAATTCTAACAAAGGTATTACACAAGTACTTGGTCTACATAATATACCTTGGTCCCAATCCAATTCAGCATTGTAAAACACTTTTTAGCACAAATTTGTACTGCAGTGAAACAGGAGTCTGTGACCCAGCTAATGAATTAAAATATGTTTAAAAAATCATGGAAAAAATGTACTCTTGGGCTTTAATTATAGGTTCTCCCTTCAACCAGACTGAGCTTAATTCTTAGATATAGTGACCTTGAATCTGATTTGCAAAAACTGAAATAAGGTGTTACACTGTGCATGCATACTGATACTAGACGAAACTTTTAAATCAAAACAACGATAGATCTACAAAGCCGATTTAATTGGAGAGTCACATTTTCTTCACCTGCCAAAGGTCTTAGAAGTTATAGCTGGACATCTGCTTTCTCTGCTGTCTTTCTTTTGTATATGACAATAAGGCACCCTGGTAATAGTCTGGCTTGCACCCGGATTTACTGTTTTTTGTTGTCAGGTTATAGACTTTCCCCCTTGTTTTCACTGTGCACCAGGTGGGCAACATGTCTTTTTTTTCCCTCTTTTAGTGGTTTAGGAGGGGAAAAAAAAACCAACAACAAATCATAATGCCATCTGATACTGGGTAAGGAAAGAAGAACATAGGATTGAAAGTACTTGGTTTCATTTATGTCAAATGTAGGTTTTTCAAATGACAGTAATGAAAGAATATGCCTAAAAAACCCTGAAAAAACAGTATTAATAATAAGACATTTATAAAAAGTAAATAACTTTAATATTTTAAATTACTTCATGTTTTGCGTAATATAAAAGTTATAACCCATCCTAACTTCATATAGTTGATCCTGAATCATTTAATACACAAACTTTTAAACAGACACCAGCCATATCATTTATTTAGCTTGTCCTATTATCTCTTCCCTTCATTAGCTGTTTTTGGCACGGAGTTCAGCTATTCTACGGAAAAAAGTTTTGCAAATATTGTCCATTAATGTGTTAGTACATACTAGCCAAAACACAAAGCTGTGAACCTGCTCTGCTCCTCCAGCATTAAGCCTAGCTGAGGCTGATAAGAGATGAATTTCCTAATTTTACAACTAGTTCTGAATAGCACTGATCCTATAAACAGAAAAATAATTGATGGCATGTAATCTGTGGTGGAATTGTCCTGTATTTATTATCACATGTAATTATTTTGGCATCTGCCCAGCACACCCTGCTATATGTCTTTTTATTTGTACAAACAATGGGTATATTATGTATGGAAACTTGGCATCCACATTTTGTTTTTTCCTTCCCTACAGCTTTATCTAGATGGTACTTCATTCTATCTTACTATTTTGTACAAGAGTCAGTTAGCAATAATGACTATGTCTGACAGATTCTGATTATGTATCAAAATCTTAGTATCACCATCCAAATGGGAAAACTTAGTAGAAAATTATCACATAATCCAAGATTGTACACATGAAGTGGCTCAGCACTGAGAACCTGAAAATGAATAATTTCTTTTTATCATATGGGAACAGTTAACATTAGCTATATATGGTAGTAGCATTTTGGTTTCAGCTGACAAAACACTTTATTTATAGTGTGTGTATATCTTTATGCTAATACACAATTTGGAAATATTGCTTGGGTTTAATTATAAATTCTCTTTTAAACTGCTTTCTTTTTATAATAGACGACTCAGGATATTTGGGGGGTGGGGGCGTTCATGCAACTTAACTCTGAGAGCATTTTCAAATTTCTTTCAGTAAAGGTATAACTAAAAAATTGAACAATTTATATCACTTTGTGTTGAAAAATATATGGAGAGTTCAGGAAACTTTTAATTTTCAAAGAGGCTTATTCTTAGCCACTTTAACAGCGTACAAAGAGCAAAAATAGCTCTTACCAGTACCTGCAGTTAGCCCTCAGGACACATGATGCCATTCCAGATCCAGTTCTCCACACAACAAACAAACAAGTAAAGGCAGATTTGCCTAGCAACTATGATACATAGAATATTTTTTCTGATTCTTCAGGATCTTGCTACTCTTAGGCATATAAGAAAAGTAGGTTTTTTTTCTATTGAATGATATCACTGCTTTTCATTTTCTGATGGGAGAAGTGACATTAATTAGACTATACATTTCAGTTAATCTTAAAAAACAAAGACTCCACAATACTGAAATGTTCAAATGGCCGAAACATTCAAGATAAATCTTCTTACCCTTATTTTGTCAGCAGCCATAAAATCCTTGCTATTAAAAGTCTTTAATGACTTATATTTCTATGGCATGTGCTGCAAAGTTGACCAAAACACAAGGCATAGGAGAAAAATGTATCAAAATCAATAAAAAAGCTATTTTCAGAGTATCTACCTTAACATAAAACTTAGAAGTGTTCAAGCATTTTGTTATATATGTATGTGTTTATTACATCAATAGTACAAATGTGAACTACCTTCTGAGACAAAGGAAGAACGCTAACAAATTTCAATGGCTCATGGTAATTTCAAGGCAAATTTTATTTCAATCCGTCTCTATGACTTCCAGTTATAGTGGCTTTGCAACCGGACATTAACAAATGTATTTTGCTAAGTTTGTAAGAAGTATTCAACAACCAAGAGAAATGAAGCTTTCTTTGAGGTGATGTAGATAAAACTACCATTAGCCTTACATCAGAGGAGTCCTGAATAGGTATTGTTGTATTGCCTATATATGGAGGCTATTACTGAAAAATAGTATCCTGTTCTGATGGACAGGATGCAAAACTCATCAGAAGGGTGCTCAGACTTTAAAAGCAATTATAAAAGAGAATGATTTGAACTATTAAAATTTGTGTGTAGTTCAAGACTTGAGCCCAATCCCAATATATATATCTTAATATAGCCCAAGCCTATATTAAGATATGCAAGAAAAGGAAAAATGACTTGAGCTTATAAATACAAGTATTTATAGACACAAACACAAAAGTATTAATAGTATTAAAGTATTAAAGTATTAGTAGGTGGATTTTTACTCCAGCAGATACACATCACTAGCTGTGACAGCCAGTGGTGGGAGCATGACTGCCTTAGGTAGGAAGTGCAGCCTTCTGCAGGCCTTCATCTTCTTCAGAGGTCCCAGGTAGAGCCACCAAATGCACCAGGTCAGTTAGGACAGAATGGGGACTTGTCTCCTTCCCAGGCACCCGCAGGAGCTGTAGCTGCCTGGGAGCAGGGTGCCAGACATCACCCCGGTAGCTCGGCACAGCATGAAGCCAGGCAGAAGGAATAGAAAAAAAATGGCTGAGGTACACACCTCAGCTCTTTTGGTAGAATATCTTCTCACACTTCTTTGAAAAACAGTAATGAGAGAAAGAACCTTTACATAAGTGAGATAGCCCTGTGTCCACACCCACAATACAAATTTAACCTTGATTAATCCCATTTAATCTTTGTTTCTCTTTTGCTCCTTTTTTTTCCTTCTTATTTTACTCAGTTCCAAAAATCTACCTAACTCATTTATCTCCCCACAAGATGAACAATAAAGTGGACAAAAGATAAACAATGAAACAGAACGAATCATGCAGTGCTGGCAAAATGTTCTCCTCAGGAAAAATTCCCACTGATTGCAAGAGACAGGATTTCAATTGGAACTTTGCCTGAGGAAATAACAAAGAATTAAACCCAAATGAAATAATCATATAATTTGAGTTCTCACAAGTGGAGACATTAGATACTATTTCAATTCTCACATGAACAGTGAAGTCTTTGTCCCCCTGGTGTCAATAGCGGTTTTGCCATTGATTTTCAATGGAGCCAAGATTTCACTTCAAGGCATTTTCCCTCATGTGCTCTTTATCATCTTTGCACTACATCCTCCCTCAGCTGCCATTTTACTGTCTCCTAAGTCTGCTACTCCAGGCAAACACTTCGCCTGTGCTTTGAGCCTGCACTGAAGATATGAGTATCAGTAAACAGCTGGCAAATTTCAAAGAAGCACAAACACAAGCAGGTCGTGTAATATTTCACATGGGATAACATCTCACACCAGGATCTTCTCTCTTTCTGAATTATCCTGGGGAATATAATCTGGTACATCGCTTAGCTCTAAGTTATATTTCTGAAATGCATGAGAGAGCAGTGGGCTTTGTACATATTTCTTTGGGCTTTAGAAGACAGTCTGTTTTTATATGAAAGTACAAAAAAAGTCCACTTTTTTTTAAATAAAAGTTTTAGCTGAAAAGTCTCTTTTCATTCAAAGATGGAAGAACATTTTAAATTCTGAGAGCTTAATCAGTTATGAAATTGAGGCCTAACAGTTGAAATGAGAATGGAAAGAAGAGTACAGACTTGCACAATGTTTGCGTTCTGGACCATAGTGTTTCCACAGTGGAGTATACTTAGGAGTTGAATGCAGTTTACATTCTCTGTGATTAAAAACAAAACAAAACAAAAAACTCAAAACAAAGCAACTCCAGTGATACTTTAAATAACAAACCTAATGAGAAGTTTTTCTTTTTTAATGATTAGGGCATCTACAAAAGAACTAGATTTAAGCCAAAATCAACCAATGGCCATCACTTATTATTCTTACCTGTTTTCAGCTAATGACACAGAAGTAAAGTACTCTGCATCCGCTTTTCAATAGCTTGGGCCAAATAGCTCCCAATCAGATTCATTTTTAACTGTTAATGAACAAAAGGATAATCTCATAATTCTTTTATCAATTATTGGAAATAATTTTTAAGCAGTTATCACTATATTAGATGTCTTTTTAATGTTGTCTCATTTAATTGATTATAGTGTGACAGGATATTATTTAAAAAATAAAAAAAAAATCCTTCCAGAAATAAAATCTACAGAAAACACAAACTCTTTTCAACAGTGGATAGGATAAAAGGATGGCTGTTTTTAGAAATCCTAGCTAGCAGTTTGCAAATGCGCAATTAAAATTCTGGCTCTTCTCTAATTATGGAACACTTAAGTTAAATGGTCTTAATAGACATATAACGATGGCTTTATAAACCTACAGTTACTTATAATCTAAAATAATTTCTACTTCACTTTAAAAAGCATCTGTTAAATGCCTGTTATGATCTTTATGTAATTTAGCAAGACATTTAATGAATGCTTTATGAACCTAAATAGTGATTATTCCCAAAGACAACTGTTAACTGTACAGATTAACTTGCTATTAATGTGAATTAGCTTTTTCAGATTAAGTAGTGAAACTCGTACTTAAAGTCCATTGGATTGAATGCAGATTAAAATGTTATACATGCTTGTAATGAAAAATTTAGGGATGCTTAATAGGAGAGAAAGATGCTTAATGCAGTTTTTAATTACTCTGTTTATTGGAAACCTGCTCAAACTGCAGACAATTCAGCCAGAAAGCCAACTCTATAATAAAAATCCACATTTTCCTCAAGATAATTGTCATGTGTATGAAATGTGATCCTCAACTCAAAGAAAATTCTGGTTATTTCCAGACAATTGTAGTGTTCTGGGTTACTGAGATTTCATTGCATTATATCATAATTTGTAACCTTTTTATGCCTATGTGTCTAGTTTAAACTTAGTGCTGTAAATGTCCAGGTAATTGGCACTCCTACCACTTAGAGTAAATTAATTTTAATTACATCAATGACAACTAAATCACAGAAATGAAAAAGCAGAACGTGGTGTCCAGAATCTGGGCTTGACATAGTTTCAGTCCTAAATGAAAAAAAAAAAAAAATCCATTCTGAACTGACTACATTTCCTTTCACAAAGTTCTATAAAGTAGTAGGCAATTTTTCTCCATAGATACTTCGAACCAGGCCATTTTAATTTAAAACAGATAGGCAAAATTTGGACTGATGGAAATACTTGTGAGAGAGCAATTTTCCCATGGAAACCAAATTTCCTAATGAAATCTAAGTAAGAATAATGTCAGCATATCTACTGCATTATCCATGGATCATATTGAAATGGAATATTTGACAACAATTTTGTTTAGGTGATTTCATAATAGTTCATTTATAAACACATTAGTTGCTGCTTTGTCACTTTTTTTTCTTCTCAGATTACATTTGTTATATAAATTTTGAAATATAATCAAATGATGATTTTTTATGTTTCTGTGTTGAGATTATACAAGTTGTTTTCCTTCTAAATGTTCTGAAAATGCAACCACCTTCATTCATTGCAAATTTGAAACTGTTGAAATTTGCCATGAGAGGGAAGTTTTGTTGAACAAGGGTGCTTCTATCACCTCAACTTATTTTTAATAATTTAGCATGATAGAAGCCTTAGGCCACAAGCCCTTACTTGTTATTACCAATCAGACCAAGTCACTTTCTGTTTTACCAAAATTTTTTTTAATACTTTGAATTCTATTTCAGCGTTTATCATATATTTTTCTACGCCCATCCTGATTTGTGAGAATCTGATCTACAACAAAAGCAAAGAAAGAAAGAGTTGAAATATTTTAAGAAGTTAGGACATATAAATATATATATGTTTTTAAATAATATGGCTTCAAACTGTAGCTGGATAACATTAGCCCACCTATTGTCAGATTAAAGACGATGGATCAAGATTTACAATAAGGTCTGAGATATCACCAAAGTTATGACAGGACTGGATCTGATATCCCAACTTCGAAAGCTTTACTGGCATCTATTTTGGAGCAGCTGGGAAAGACAAGGTGATAATTGAATACATGGAGACTAGAGAGTGTATGTGTTTGGGGAAGGAGAAACAGAAACCAGAGTGATGGAGTGACTGGGAGCAACAACTAAAAGGTAATGAACAATTAATATAAATACCACCTATAGGATGCACTTTCTACCTATCCAGGTTTACCATAAGGAAGATTATGGCCATGATTTTTCAAAGAATGTAATAGAAACATTATTGCCACTAATATGCTACATCATGCCACAAATAATGACTCTGATTAAACTGTATTATACCGTTCTTACTATTCAATAACTAACATAGCATCACTGATTTAACACGTAAAATAACGGAGAAAACATTTTCTGTTAAAACATTTCTATAAGGACAGAAAGAAAAACAGATCATATCCTTAAAATTCAGTAAATTTTCTTTTTAGTTAAAATTACATATTTGTTAACTTTTTTCTTTTTTAATTGAACATAAAAAGAGGGAATAATTCTTTTTTAAAGAGAAAAGAGTGTTGATGCCCTCCAAATGATTGACAAAGGGTATTTCATGAACCTTCTAATACCAGAAAATTAGCTCAGTCATAACCTATATAGAGTTGAAGCCTGACTGCTCGATTCCAACTAGTAATTTGGCTGTTTTAACTTTTTTTTTTTTTCTTTTAAGCTAGCATAAGTCCCCCATTGCTATGGGGAAGTATGCTAACAGAATCTTTTTAAAAAGAAAACATGGAAGAGGAGGAGAAAATTGTCCTGGAATAAACACACAAAATGCAAAAAGGAAGAATCAATTACTAAAAATCACGCAGCTAAAATAATTTTATATTTGTTAGTGACTTGTTCTCTGGATGTAAAAATAACTACATGTATAATAAAACTGAATTGCAGCCCACTGCTTGTTATATTATAGCAGTGCAATGAGAAGTAAAAATGAAGTAGACCCAGTATTCCAGGAATAACAGAAATTTTGTCAGTCTATGCAACTTGAGAAGACAAAATTTTACATGTCCAGTCCAGTTTCTATCTAGTTTCATGTCAGAACTCCTAGGGCAGTGAAAGCAGAATGTTTCCTTTCCTTTCTTTTCCAAGATTAGGAGTCCCAGAAGAGTGCACAACCAAACCCAGACACAGTCTAAGAACAGCACTGTCATCCCAAAGAAATAGGGGAAAGAAGAGATAAAAAGTACTCTGTGATCAGAACTGACCTGAAGTACTTTCTTCGCTGAAAAATGTTGATTTTCTATACTGAAAAGTACTGGTTTTGATTAAAATAAATTCTCTTAATGATGAAAATATTCTATTTTGAAACTTTCAAGGAAAAAATATGGTTTCATAGCCAGAAAAGACTTTTCTTTTCAAAATGTGAGTTCACCATGTGAAAATCAGGAGAAAAAAAACAACAAAAACCCTTAATTAGAAAAACAAAACTATCAAATTGATTCATTGCTGAATTAAAGTGCTTAGATTAAAGAAAGGTTTTTTGTTGGTTTGCAGACTTCAGAATGTCATCTTTTCATCCTTATTGAGATTCAGCTTTTTACTTTAAAATTAAATCTGTGAGAACACAAAGCTTTCACTATACAATTTTAATGTGAAGTTGAAATACAGAAAGGAACAAGGCATAAACTCAATGCCTAAGCTGTCTCCAAGGTTATTTTATGACAATAGGTCTGCCTGTAGGCTATGATGTGGGCCTTGCTAAAAAAAGCTGACAGTATTACTCAATGTCACTATCCAACTACTCAAAAACATTTGATATGTACAAAATTTTGTATTTTAGCTACCAATTATTAACTGTAAAAAAACACAGAGCTCATCTGAAAAGCATTTATACATCTGGCAGCATTCCTGAAACACTGTCTCATGAATTTTTGGTTGAGCAGACATTTGAACAAGATGCCAGTGTGCCCTTATAGACAGCATAAGTAACTAAACACCTAATACTTCATTCTAAGGTAACTCACAGTTCCTAATGAACTTATAACAAGGCCTAATAATTGAGACTTTTATGTCTGTAAGAAAAATAGATGACCAGACATCCAGGACATCCCATCAATGTTTTCTTAATATAGTGACAGTTCTGATATCCCAAAGGAAGTTTCAGGACAATATTTTATCACTGATTTTTATTCCTTCACCTACTATCCGTGTCAGAAGGAAAGAGGGGAAGAAAAAGACTGACCCAGTGCTGACCTATCATCTGGGTCACATAACATCCTTGGCAAGCCTTAAATAAAATATCACTCTATCATGGAGTCTTCAGTGAAGGTTTTTTCCTTGGTTTGGGTGTTTTTGTCTTGTTCTAGGAGGACATACACTATGGTTCCCTGCTAACAACTTTTCTGACAAAGAAATTATGTTTGGCTATTGACAGAATCTCTCCAATTTCATCTCCTTGGCACTAATGAAGAAAAGTGTTTGCAGCACTCTCTTGCATGCTTTTTGAATGAGCTAATTAACCAGGGAACTACTGCAGGGCAATTGTTCTGGCTTCCTAGATAGATAAGTATACATACATAGGGCTTCCTTTTGTCAGATGCTTTTTCTCATTTGCATTACATATCACAGAATACTGAAACTGATCAGCTGTGGTATCTAAGCAAAGTAATGCAAAGCACATCTTGTGATGAAGTATGCCCAACAAATCTTGGTAAGATGATGTTGCATATTTGCAGGTATAGGAAAGAATCAACACTTACATTTAGTGGAATGGAAGGTCTTCCAAATTGAATGGAAGGGCAACCTAGGTATTGCCTTTAAAAAAACCTGAATAATCCCCCCAGGAGTAAACTGAATGATTATTCCTCAGTTGAAAACCTGCATTTCTGATGCAGTTGGCCATATCTAGTGAGCTAGTAACCTAGTGAGATGACCCAGTTCTGCTGTGACTGAACTTCTTTTAATTTCATTAATTTTTGATTTTGCCTGTGCTTTCAGCTATTAATGGTCCTATCTTATGGTACTTCCCTGTAAAAATTGATTTTGTTGTAATCTATGCATTCAAAGAGTAGCTACTGTAGAAGTGAACTGAAAAACTCCAACTAGTGTGTGTGTGTGTGTGTGTGTGTTTGTGTATGTGTGTGTGATCACTGTCAAAAATTAAGTAATTATTATTTCTCAATAAGTGAAATTTCATTTTGCATGGTAGTTACATTTTGATAATGCAATAAAGTTTTGTAAGACTTTACATCTTATAAAGTTGAAAATTATAAGTCAATGTTATCATGTAATGAAATGAAATATAAAAATATGACCTAATGTTGTTACTTAGTTATAAACTAATTCAGATCTGATTCATAATATTTACATACCTGAGCATCATAGGTCTGAGCTGCAATCATAGTAGCTGCAGATGGAACCTGGTTTGGCTGAAATGTTTGGTTTGAAATGAAATACAAGTTTTGTTTTTTGTTTTTTTTAACTGGAATTTACCAACTTTTATGCAATCTTTAATTTCAAAATGAAGCAATTAGGGAAATATTTAAAACAGTTTTATTTATAAAACAAGGTCATATTTTATTTAACCCCATAAGGGAACTGCTGTACCTGACTTAAAAAAAAGGAAAGGCAATAAGAAAATACAAGTGAGAAAGAACATGTGCATGCCACTTATGCAAAAGTCCAATAGAATATAAGAAGGGTTTAATCAAGTCTGTGGATTCAGTATTTCAACGTGGAGTAAAATGGCAATGTATTTAGGTATTTTGAATGTTGAACTTACTAGCTTTATTTACTTCATTATTTCTATTATTTCATTATTTATTTCATTAAGTGGATAACTATCAGTGCTTCGAGTAAAATGGTAATTTTTTATAATGTGGAGAAATAAGAAACTTTTAAATACCTTTCAAAATAATTTTAAGAAGCCCTTTCTCACAAGATTGCTTTGTTTCTTTTAAGCAGTAAACATACATGAATTACCAAGAAAATAAAAGTGAAACTTGGTGAGTTTGAACATAATGATATTTTAGGTCAGTGAATATCAGAACACAAGAATCTATTTAGTGGCTTATTGTACAAAAGATATTCTGTGTGGAATTATAAAGTAATTTCTTCGTTAAATTTAGGGGAGATAGATGATAAATTTGCAGAAGTCAATCCTTAATTAAGAGCCTCTACGGTATGTTTCTGACAGCTATGTATGAAGTTTAAATTGGTTCTAGAAAACTAGAGAACAAAAAGCCACAGAACTTGTCATGCATGCTCCCTTGTAACTCTCTTAATAAAATAACTGCAGTCAGTTGTTCACATGAAGTTTACTCCAAAATAAATATTTAAGATTCAACTATTGCAATCCTCATGCGAGAATCCTTTATAAACTAGTTGTCTTAACACACCTGGGAATAGCTCTTATCAAGTACATAACAGGAAGGCAAAAGATATGGGAGAACAAAAAGATGAATGAGAAAATTATTCATTCTATAGCATACACAGAATTGCTACTATTTTAATTTTGAGTAGTAGTATACATGTTATGGCCATGTCCAACACAGAATTCACAAGGGAGGGAACACCTGCCCCCAAATACCACTCTCTTCACTTCTTGTGCAGCGAGGCCAGCTACGCTGGGAAAAGTCAGAGCTTCCTCCTAATCTTTTCTCTCAATTCATATGTTACTTTTTGAAGCAGAATGAGGTACAGGTAAAACCCCAGAGCTGCAGTTTCCCCGCACCACCTAGCACATCTAGTTAAGTACTAGAAAGACCATGTCCGTATCTTTTTTTAAAACCTATGCAGCTCTAAGATGTGGTATAAATGTTGTGGAGAAGCCTCATTATCCAATGTAACATCAAATTCTGCTATGCCTAACAGTAATTCTCTTCTTATCCAAAGTCAGACTTTAAGAGTAGAATAAAAGAAAAAAAAAACCAAAAAAACAAAATGGAGTTAACATAGTAACATCTACTAGCTTTTTGTGTTCATTGGTGATGAAATTGAAATACTAAGAAATAAGCCTAATGAGCAGGCACAAAGGGGAATGTGAAAGTTTGCTCCTTTTCAACACTTAATTTGACATTTCCTTAATTTAGACTTTCCTGTTATGTCTGCTACCACTATCAGACAGCAAAGCTTTGGGATCGACTATGACACTGTTGGCCTTCATCCTTATCTCAACCTCAAGAGGTACGCTTTTTCATCTTGCTAGGGTGAGAGATGCCCCTAGATGGTGTGAGTGCTACAGGATTAAACCAAAAACTCCAGTCACCCTTCAAAATAAGAAAACTCATGACTTGCATTTAAGGCTCTTCTCTTCATTTATCTTTTCCTCAAGACTGTTTATCTTCTCTTTGCCATCTCTTTTTTCCTCAGGTTTAATACAAGCCTGGCATAGCTAAGCAATACTGCAATTTTGAAGAACTAATGCTAACTAAGAGGAAAGAAAAGTCTAATGGCAATGCCTTAAAGAACTGATGGTATGGGTTTACCTCGACTTTACTAAACTCTGTTATTACTGTCTTTGGCAAAGAAGCTGGTGGAAAACATCAGAACCTGGGCAAGAACCTTCTTTTTCCATAGTGGGTGGTTGTGCTTTTTCAGATCAAGGTACGGGTTTTAAACACCTTTTGTTTGTGGGAAAACAGGATTAAACTCCAGCACGAATAGTTTCAAGTGATGTAAGTCAACTTCTCCTCCTTTTCCCTCCTCTCCTGGTTGGTGGATTATTACTGTTCTGTACATAATTGCACCCATGAGTTCTGGATGACCTAGGCACAGGAGTCTCACCGCTGTGGGAGTATCTAACTTTATTACAAGACCGAGAAGACTTGTAAAAAAATACTACTGGCCATAAGATTAAACAGGCTGAGATCTTCATATTGAAAACTCTGGATCCTGTTTCAGGAGTTTGGTGTTGTGATGCACTAATCTTGCATATCTTGGCATAACTGAACAGAACTCTCGCCAAGTGAGAAAGTTTCTCCTAAAAGAACACACTGCAGTTTTGCTGCTTCACATTCCTTCCAAGTTTAAGGAGATTGTCCAGTCCTAGGTGTTTTCTGCAACATCCCTGTGTTTAATAGGCTTCTTTCCTTCTTTCACATTCCTAAAGAAGATTCTCAGAAAAAGATTTTACTGCCACGAGGAGGCCTCCATATCATTGATTTTAATTGAGCCACACTGCTAATGACTAAACAGAAGCCAACACAATAGCTGCTTCGTGGATACCTGGAAAGATTTTGCTGCCCTTGCATCTCAAAGACACATCTCAAAGTTTCTCACTTAAAAACTTCAAGGTGTTAGCACCTGTTATAACAGGAAAAAGAGTAAGGCTCATGAAGTCAATCCAGGATGCACCAAGCTTTTAAACTAGATTTCATAACTAGGTGTAAAGGAGTTGACTTTTATTCCTCATGATCTCCCAATTCTGCTGATTTTTTTTTTTACTGAATATTCTTAGTCTTCCAGACAAAGTTTTCAATATTTCACAGTATTTTTCACAATATTTCTTCCTCTATTTAATTCCAAAGCAAGATAAGTTTTCTATTTATTTCATGTTAAACAGTATCTGCAGCAGAAGCAAAATGAAAAATAATATTATTGAACTTTGACAGTAACAGACAACAGAGGTATTCACCTAAAAGGCTTCCAATTATCATATATTTTCCAGTTCCTGGGGCTGCCTGCTTTGCAGTGGAGCACAAACACTATATTGCAAGGAGAAAGACACCTAGGGGTGTTAGTAAACAGCCTGAATAGTCTTTTTCTAGAACTCATCTGAGGAATCTTAAACTCCTCTATTCAGGCAAGGAAGCCATTTCTAACAGTGACCTTCAAAACTGTACTTCTCTATATACCAAAATGCATAAAGGAATCCTTAAGACATGGAAAGGGATATTGACCTTGGTGAAAGAAAATAATTATATTTTCAATATTAATGAAGCAGTGGCAAAGATGTCTGTTTCATATCCACACAGGTTCTGGTATAGCTAAGGGAGCTCTGAAGGCCTTAGATAGCGATCTTTTTATTTTAGATAACTAAGGTGGTAAAATTACCTGACTGGATCTATTGATAGTATGATGAGTACTTAAGGTTAAAGGTGCTTTTCCATTTGTTTTTTCTGATCAGTTTGAGGAAAGATACAGCTTTTGTTTTATGTCTCAAATTCGTGCATTTTAGCTTTTTCACTTGGCAAAGTACCACTTATTTATGGAGACCAAACATCTTAATGTAAACTCTAGGGTTTTTTTTTTGTTATTGTTAAGTGATAACAGGAAGAGTTAACTGTGGAATTGCTGGTTCATTAGAAAGGACACAATGTGTTGGCATGAACAGATACTTGCAGCATGCAAAATGGATGTGTCATTTCAGACACCAATGGGAGAAAAAATGCCTACTGAGTGCAGTAGGAAGTACAGGCACCAATACAGAAAAATTTATGTATGTAGTAAATTAATTCTACACCCTTATTCGTTTGCACACTGATCTAGAAACAATCAGCTTTCAGACTTTCTCTGACATCAGGATGGATTTATACTACTTTTAATATCAATTTTAATTAAATTATATATTTAGTGTTTTTTAATCACACCAATTTGGAACAACCCCAACACAGTATGTTTCTGGGTCAAGAGTGACAAGATTAATTAGGAAAGCATTCAGAGAGGTTTTTTTTTGTCAAAAGATATAATTAAGGTGGCATAGAACAATGTAATTTATCAGTCAAGTTATACTAAATGATTTTAATCTACATAGTTTAAATATAACAGTAGGCAATATCTCATGCTGCTAATATTATGAGATTGTAGCAGGTATTACCTATTCATCTATTTTCATTAAAGCTTTATTCATAATTCATTTTTTTCTATTGGCTTAGGAAAATGTTTGCTAAATGGAAAATGTATTGCAGCCTCATAGTTAATAGACAATGATGCTGATAATATGAGGTGCCTTTGTAATGGCTAAAAAAAGCATTTGTCTTAAAGGATGAAGTTACTGAAATACTTCTTTTTTTTTTAATTTTGTGTGTTTAGCACAGTATTACTGCTTTGTCCTTAGCAAAGTTAGCAGCAATAATAGAGCTCTTGCTTTTTCAGCATTAATCAGAGGTCTTGCTTTATTCAGCATTAATCAGAGGAACCCCCTCTTATTCATTTCTGGGAATCTGTGATTTTGAAAGCTGATCCTGAAAAACAGGTTTCCCAGAGAGAGAGAATGCAGTACCTAAATAGATACCATTCTTCTCCTCCCCCTTTTGCTATTCCTACCCTTCTAAGATGTAGGAGAAGTATTCAGGACAGAATCAAATCTCATACAACAACCCTGATTCTACATATAGTTTTCACAGTACAGATTGTTAAAAGGAAATTTAAGCATATTTTATGAGCATTTTTGCCACATGGAACTCTGATTAAGGATAGGGTTTGAATGTGTATCCCATGAGTAACACATGTACCAGAGTGGGGTGTCATTATGCTTATTTGAAGCATACTGATCTCACTCAGTTTCCAACAGTGATCAGGCCAGGTGCTTTATGCAAAAAGGCAGAATCACAAGCTATTGAGCAGTCATTGTGCTTATGATTCAATTTCCAGAAAATGCTTTCTTAAATTTACCCACTGTTGACTATGTTAAGAAGTGTGAAGTTAGCAAGCCTGTCTTTCTCAGGATCACTAAATTCTTAATGCTTCATGTAGAGTGGATTTAGAGCTATGTTTTCTCCTTTTGAAATCATGTGATTTTGTCACTATTTGACTATGGTAAGACTGCTGTGGATTTTTTTCCTTTTAAAAACTGCATTGAGACACTAAAGAGGAAATATCTGAAAGAAATAAGGAACACTTATGAAGAATATCAAAAATAGTTGCACATGAGGGATTGAGAAAAGCTTATCTTAAAAGACATTTATAGGTAGTCAGTAAATCATTTAATCTACTTTAAATTATTTTGAACAATAATGCCTGAGCAATATGGGGATATGGTTAAGCTTTTTATTGGCAGGTCCTAAGCCTTCTCATTAAACATAATCCATTGTATTGCAAATGTCATTCCCCAAGCATTTCTTCAAATCAATATCTTTTACTCCCTGCTACCCTGTCTGATAAGATACAGTCTGCATATGCAGTATTGACTCCAATTCTATTAGAAGATAATAGTTCATGCTATTGAAATCCTTGAGGTATCTTTTGTATAATGAAAACTCCCAATGTGACTGAGTCACAAGGATATTCTAACAAGTCAAAGAATCATGTGAAAAAAAAATATACTGTTTTGTGCAACTTCTCTTTATGGTAACCCAGTGAGATTTCTTCCTAGTTGTCCAAGCCCAGATGTTCAAAAGATACTTTTGCATGTATGAGAAGTACAAAAGTTTTTGTCAAGATCTTCACAGCTGACACTTTTAAAACACATTTTTACCAGAGGCTATCACTACAAAGGAAATAAAGACTTTTTTTTTAATTAGACTTAGCAAAGTACTACTTTGAACAATACATTAAAAATAAACCATCAGCTACATGCTTTGCTTTACTTTTTATGCCTTCTAATAATAACCTAATTGCTTTCAGGAAAAGTTTTCCAGCATGAGTTATATAAAATACTGAGGAAATATATTAAATATTTAATATTGATTTGAAAAATGCCATAATATAAGTGATCTGAATCAATAAAACATTTTTCCTTTAAGCATAGTTTAGTATAATAGAGACCACTGAAACCAAAAAGGACCTAACTTTGTATATAGGTTATTACTTCCATTTAGAAGCTTTAATAGCTTTAAAAGTAAATGCACTGAAGTGACAAGATAGAGTTCAGTTTGAAATCAGATTTTTTTTTTAAAAAATAAAGAGCTCTATTGAGACTTGAGAAAGTGGCTGTATATAATGCATATGACAAATACAGAAGTGGTTTTCAGTCTTATTTTTTGCTTACATTACTTGAACCTCCAGCAAAATCCCCCTTCAAATCAACATGTGTTTCAGTTGCATAGTGGGCAGATTCAGGCCAGTAAGTGATTAAAGATCAAATCTCCAAATGCATAGCCCCAGTGCTGGCTACTGCAAGTAGTCTCACAGAACAGCTCAGTGAGAATACACAGTAAAGCAGGTATTTATTATTTTCATTCCAGTAGCACGGAGAGCCCCCAGCTAAGAACTTGATGAGCAGATGCTGTGGAGAGAGGTAATGAAGATTTTCAGGACAGGACAGTGGCTACCACAAAAAAATAAAATAAAATAAAAACCCAACAACAACCACCAGCACACACCACACAGAGACAAAGGATACCTTCGCTCAGGCAGAAGCCATAATGAAGTCCATGTTCCCCATCCCAGTCTGATTTCCTATCCATCTTTGTTCTGTGCCTTCTTGGTAAGGGATTAAAGGGTACAATGCAGTTAAACAAGAGTAGTTAGCATGGTAAATACTCTGTAATAACAGGCCTGAATACTCAGTTTTTTCTTTTGGCACACAGTGATACAAAGCAGTTCACCACTCCCTTGATAAGCAATAAATTCATATCCTCAATGGGCTAAAAGTACTCAAAGAGTTCCTGTGATCAACTAACATAACAGAAGCCACTCTCATCAGTTTACCCTACAATAACTTTTGCATATGCTATTCCCCAAGTTGCTGCTTCCTTCCCTTCCAAAATTTCAGATCCAAGCAGTTCAGCACATTTCCCCCAACTCCTTCTTGGTCTATAGATTTCCACTAGCAGAAGATCCACTCCCAATTCACTTCCAAATCCATCTACACTCACATCTCTCATAACCTGTAAGTATATCCACAAAATCCATCCTCTACCCTCATTAGCATGTTAAAGCTTCTCCAGTACTCACTGTGCCTACAGAGCACTGCATCTCTCAGTCTGTACCTGGACAATCCCATCTCCTCATCTGCTCTACCACTTCCTTGGCTCTTGCAGCCTCAACTGCCACCATGAATCCTATGCTGAGAATCTAGCCATTCATTCAGTATCACCCTTGGATTTTTTAAAAATTAAAATAAATAAATAATAATTTTTAAGAAAAGTCAACAGCTTGCCCTTTACAGCTCCTCTCCAATTCCCTTGCACTATACAGTGGCAGCAAAAAAATGGAAAGATGAGAAATGTTACCAAAGTTTCCAACTACTGGAAGCAAGTGAAATGCTTCAATCAAGAGAAGCATGTTCAGCTGTAAGAAGGTATGAGGTCTCTGAACTTATTTTATCAGTACAGGCAGAAAAAAAAAAGGAAAAGAATGTCAAAAGGGGTCAAAAAGTATACATGGCCAGGTGTTATTAGCATAAAATTCATAGTTATACATAGGCTATGTAGTTGAGATGAGGCATGCTGAAAAACTTTGCCTCACGGGAAGCATAACCAAAAGAAGCCAGATGTTAGCACAACAACAGAGCCCATCCAAAAGGACAGAAAGTTCTGCAGTGTCCAAGTCTACACTAAAAATCCAGGAGAATGAGGAAGAAAATGTTTTTCCTGTCAGCAGAATGTGGCTAGTCGTTGGCTATTCTAGAGAAAGTACCTCAGCTGTGAGCAAAAATGAGCACAACCATGTATGAAGCAGATCATGCTGGTAACAAGCAGCAATTGTGCAGTGGGGAAAAGGAAAAAAAAACCTCAAAAAAGGTAAGAAACTTGTTTAGCGTATTAAGAAACTGAAGACTGAGATATGGCTTTTAGAACAGCAGGAAAAGTGACACACACACCCCCAAACACTCATACACACCTTCTTACCTCAATGTTTCTCAGTTGCAAGACTCTTATTGTACAGAGAAGTGCATATGTTAGGCTTGCTCATTTTTTAAATGTAGATACTGAGACTGAAATTTGGTCAGATCATTCCC
Organism: Dromaius novaehollandiae; assembly: GCF_036370855.1. NCBI lineage: Eukaryota > Metazoa > Chordata > Aves > Casuariiformes > Dromaiidae > Dromaius > Dromaius novaehollandiae. Next base: position 111,110,339 of record NC_088098.1, read on the forward strand.
AGCTTTTCCGTCTTAGTCCACAAATGCAGAAAAGTTAGTTAGGAGATAAATATAATGTATTTGTGCTTAATTTTGGCACCTCTATTTTTACACACTCCCTAAGAGCACTGCAAGTCATCCTTCATGTTGATCCTCACAACAGCCCTGCAAGATAGTGACATGCCCTTTCATAACACAGATGGAAACTGAGGAACGAAGGCTATTTCTGCTGTGCTTTTTGCAGCTGAGCCTAGATTGGGCAGCAGTGCTAGAATACTGCCCAAGAAGCCACCTACAGCCTTCACACTGAGGAAGCAGTGGCTGGAGGTTGACTCTTCCTCTGTGCTCTTGTCTTGTTGCTTAGTGGCCTTTCCCACATCAAAGTGGGTAGTCCTTCGCCGAGTCCCTGGGACTCCTATGCCCCCCAGTTCCAGCATACACAGGGTAGCATAGGAGCTGCCGGGGGAATAGTAACCCTGCTGCCTGGTGGCCAAAGGGTTTTGCTTTGTTTTGGGCAGGATTCTGGAGCTAGGGAGGATGCCTCAGTATAATACTGATTACACTTCTAGTTAACTGAAACACAACACGTGACCACAACATGCTGAGTTTTATGCAATCTTTCAAATAGTTTTGTTGTTTAAGCAAAGTGATAAGGAATTTATTAGGTACACATTTGAAAAGCAAGAAGTTAGAATATTGCATACCCCGTTAATCTATTTTATAGAAGTGATAGAGATTCACACGTTTATTCTAACAAAATAAAATGGAAAGCCTTCACATTTTCTTTTAAGTCAGTTGACTTTTTATTTTCCAAAGTAGTAAAATGAACAGTAGAAATTGAAAGTAAAATTCAAATTTCAGCCACTGGTAACCAGTATCTGGTATGAAGCTAGTTTCTAAGTATATAGTTCTGTTAAGCAGAAAAATCCAGGGAAATAGTTTTTCCAGTTGAAACTCATTTGCAGCCTACTACTGTCATTTTTGCTGAATTTACCCAATGCCTTTCACAAAAAGTCACATACACTGGTGGCATGGTATTTCTGTTATTACTGCCACATCCTCTTTCCTCCTAGTGGTTAAACATTCTGCAGAGATCTTGCCTAAAGACTGATTTTCCTCAAGGTTTACAGGTGATTAGCTTTCATCTTGTCCTCCTATGATATTTAACCCCCCAACTTGTAAACACAGGATGAAAGCAAACTACCTATAAACTGAAAGCAAATTTTACTGCCCTGACTTAATTAGGTATTAACAAGCACAAGATAGTTTCAGTCAATAGGGCACGGAAAAGAGCCAATTTTCATTATTAGTTAATTAATATACATAGCTCTAAAATATTCACTGGCAGGAAAAGCAACATATCTCCTAAAACATCTAATATAAATAGGTTAAAGTCAGGTACATTATCTTGCAGTTTACAGGTAAGAAGTCACCTTTTCCTCCTCCTCTTAAAACTATAGATACTTTGAAGGCTAAAGTAAAGACAAAATGCATGATAAGATAAATGGGCAATCACTGCACACCATATGTAAGAACAAGAAGAATAGCAAGTGTCTGAAGGACTAAACAGCATTCTTTTCTGAATAAAAATCTCTGATTATTATTTGCTGTGGTAGAGCAACTATATAAAACATGATTAGGTCTGATGCTCTACTGATGTATTGCAAGCTGAAGGAAAGTTAATGGTATGATTAGGCTGGGCCTGCCTACATTTCTTTTCTCATTTTCTAAGCTGCAGTGTGGCATAGCCTTTAGCTAGTATAGCAACTCCCTACCGAACATGCATTAAACTGAACAGATGAATGGCAGCATTTTAAAGCAGATCTGATAACCTAGACATGCTTTCAGGTTTTAAAGAGGCCACATCAGATAAAAAGAACTACTGGACACTTGACAGCTAACATTCTTCTAAAAAGAAAATATGCTGAGATTTCAACTGGGCCACAGAGAATTTATATATTATCTATTAAAAAAAAAGCCCACGAATGCCACCCCCCAAACAGACACGCAAAAAACCCCCATAACATACCCAAAGAAACACAAAACCATGCCACTTGAGAAAAGACACATTACCATTACAGTAATTTCAGAATTAATGACTAATGACTTTTAAATAGATCTTAGAGTGGCAGAGGGAAATTAAGCCTCAGTCCTTTAAGATTAAAATTAGTGCATTACACATTTCCATTAAATTTAGAAAAACTAACTCAAACTTCATTTTCATATTGAATACATATGCTTTTATCCAAGACTTGAGTTAACGGAGGGCATTTATGAATTCATGAGAAGGTAGAAGATAAGTTTAATACTGAATTTTCATGTTGCAACTTGTAAACTAAAAAAGTGGTGCGCTCTAGCCGATGAAACAGGCATTTTAATCAAACATCACTATTCTTTATGTCTAATGTGTCTGAACATTCTTCCTTTATATAATTAATTTAAAACCATTGTTTAATGAGAATGACTAAAAATTAATCGGTGTTTTGTGGAATGCACAACAATTTGTCTTTCTGAGATTAAATATCGGTAGCCATTTAATTGTGTCAAATCAACATTAGAGGAAAAACTAAGGAATTAGGGCAAATGATGCAGGCTTGAGTTAAATGTTTGAGTCAGCTGCTACAGGTGTGCACATACACATGTGTGCATGTGTGCGCGCATGCACTTTGTTGAAAGATAAACAATTGACATGAATGGCATTATTTTACATTTGCTCTGGGGACATGAGAGTTAGTCTGAGTATTCCAGTTGCAAAAATTTAAACACTGAGGGTTGCCCCAATATAAGAAACACCAGAATCCAACAACAGAATCTTCTTACTGCAGGATGCTCTATCCAGGGTGCAAACGCCTCTCATCAGAGTTGGGAGTGGGAAGGAACCACCAGCTGATGTGCCTTCAGTATCCATAAGGATACTGCAGCTTTACATGCCTTAGGACAAACAAGCAAGCTTTCCATGCACTAAAATCAAATAACCACTGGCAGCTCCAACTACTATAAGCCCTAGATGGATTTGCATTCCTTGTCCATATTTCTCAACTTACAGCTAATTTCCTCTGGGTTTGGAGGACAATTAAGGCCAACAACACACTGTGCCTGTGGATGCTGCTTTCAGGGCAACATTAACAGGACAGCTAACATCCTGCGAGACTTGGGAGAACCCTCTCAGAAATGGCCTTTCACTTCACTTCAGGGGAAGGAATCTCTCATACAGGAGAAGTTTCTAATGCTTCGCTCATATAGTAGAAAGTTTCTGAAGTTTACATGTCCCCATTTGTTTTCGACATTGCACCTAGTGTCAGTCTCCAACACTAGAATTCACATATCTACCTTAGCACTCAAAGAAATCAAAAATGACTGGTTCAGAGCACATGTACTTTCATCACAGTTAATATCTCAGTGACCTTATGATGGGAACTGGAGAAGAGCAGAAATAGAACCCTTGTAAATATATTAAGTGTTAGTGATTTTTCTTGACTATATATTATGCAATTTCTCAATTATGTAATATTTTGTTAAGTGACAGTTATTAATGCTAGAAAGCACCAGCATAGCAGTACCAGAAAATGGGAGTCTCAAGAAACTGAGTAGATTATGTGTGTGTGAACTTTGATTCTTATCAATTGTTAGTCTTAGCTGCCCCACAGTTACATATTCGCAGCCCCTTTTACTTATGGAAGTGAATAGTTATGATAAAACTTATTCTGAAACTGTACACTGAGATGATAGGGTGAAAAAATTCTAATATTTTACCCATGACTAGTTAACATACCAACTGCAGTCCAACCTTTGGGGTAGTAAAGGTGATTACAGAGAATGGGACTCTTCTCATCTCTGCTAAAATCTATAGCAATATTTTAAATTGAATAACCCAGATGATCCATATCTTAGAACATTTGTTTCAATGTGCTTGAACTTATTGCTATCAAGTAGAAAAAATATTTTAGATACTGATGTTTGAGGATCTGCTTACTGTCACCTTATCTCCAATCAACCAGCCTAGAAAACATTTTAGAGCTCATATGCACAAGCAGAACTAAGGAATGATTCTAAAAAAGCCTTTAACAACTGTTTCAGATGCTACTAGGACTAATGTTAATATACTTTAAAATTGAGCATTGCCAGCTTGGAAATGCTGGGATATCTTTATCTCTTACGAGAGGGGTGAGGGGGTAATGCTCACAGGTGCTTATCTGTCATAGTCCCCAAATACCTAGGAATAATCACTCTCAAGGAGTTTGGCTTCTATAGAGAAATGCATCATTTTTAGTGCTATTTGCACAGTGCTATTCAACAGTTCTGACAAACCTTATGCAATATGGCATGTGATCCAGTATAATGTAGGAATTGTTTTCGCTGGAAATTCAACTTTTTTTCCCCCTCCTTTCTTGTTTCTATTCTCTCAATTCTCTATCTCCACTTATTTTTTCATTGTATTATGATAATAATCTATGCAAAAGGCCTTTAATGAATTTGCTTATTACCATGAGTTTTGCTTACGGAACTCTCTTAGCTTTCCATCAAAAAAGGACTATAGGGCCTTTCATTCTGTGATAACAATACGTTCTGTTCAGTCTGTTTGTTGTACTGAAATCTTAAAGAGGTATACCCTTGCTGCAGACATCAAGAAGGAAGCATGGATCTAAGTCATCTGACGATTATAGAACCAAAGTCTAGCTAGTCATGATATATAATAGCTACATCTTTATGTACAAGGTTTTTTAGCAGGGAGTATACATAATCCACATTAAGGTATCCTGACAATGGATATTTAATTATCTGATGCACAGAATGAAACAGAAAACTTCTTTGGGGTTGAAGAATCTTGACACACACACTCCCCCTCCCCCCTTCCAAAGGATTATTTGCAAAACATGGACTTCAACATTTCTGGAAAAAAAAAAACCCACTCTATCAGATATGGCTAAGAGAGCTCATAGAGCTGCAGAGTTCTAAGGTCTAGAAAATAAGCATCAGATAGTACCAGTTAGGCTTATAGCAGCATGCTCACATATTCTTCTATAAGGAGGAGTGTAGTTATCTGCACAATGCAATGGCTGTATGAGTAAGAATTTTGAAAGACAAAGATTCATGAAGTTGGAGGAAGGTTGCATTTAGCCCACACACTATTCAGGCATAGCTGTATATGAGTTGGGAACGAAAATGAAGTCAGTGCGCTAAGAACTTAATTTGTGGCATCCCTACACATATGAACCCTGCTAAATATTTTTCCTGAGAATTTGAAACAAATTTCAGTTGCTTTTTCATTTACTTCTGTATTTTCAGGGACTTGGTCCTTTTTTTGGCCTTTTCTTGAAAAAAGTGGACTTATTTGACCTTTGATTTTCATTCAAAAGCCATAAAAATATTGAATGAATGCACAAAACAAGAAATGAGGAAGACTGGAGAAAGGAAATGAAATGAAGACAGCAGTGAAGAACAATATTGATTTTGATATCTTCCTGGAAATTTTACTTTAAGCTTCCTAACCTATATAATTTCTCCACAGAAATATTTTACTGAACAATACTACAATTCCAGTTTTGTCTGTTCAGAAACAGTAAGCCGGATTAATCATCTTCACACTCAGAAGCAATTGATTCCCAGATATTTTTGTGCTTGTATCTGCATTTCTGTAGTATATCAAGAATGCTGTGATGCATGCACATGTACATATTGTGTTTCGTTCCTTTTACCTGTCATTGTAGCTTTTCATTCCTGAACAAAAAGCAACTTCTTTTGCCTGCCCCTTTCTTTGCCTAAGATATTAAGAAATTGTGCTATCATTCAACTATGTTGAAGACAATTTTGAAGTATAATTCAACCACAGAGAACTCTAACTATATTTAGGAGAACAACAGTTTTAAAACAAGTCTAGTGGTATCAGAAGCCAAATAAGTCTTCAGAATTCCAGAAGTCCAAATTCCAGAAGTCCTGATTCAAAAAATAATAAAAAAAAAAAAGTTGGAAGTGATAGTTTCTGTAGAGTTATTTTCAGTACAGTTTCTCCAGCAAGGTGACTTATCATTCACAGGATGAGACGGTGTTCTTTTTGTTGTTGTTATTAGAGAAATTCATACTGCATAGGAAGCTTCTTAATATATAAAATAATTTTGTTATAAGATAAACAGCTTTATACATATATTCAAGCTAAAATTTTAATCTAACTAGGGGAAGAACACCCACACACATTTATTTTGAACGACGTTTCAGATTAATTTCTTTACATTTCCAAAGCAGTTCTTCTCCATGGTACAGCTGTGTGACTCCTGGAATCTGGAAATCTTTCTACCATTAAGAATTAACCTTGCAGTCTAATCAGTCATCTCCCTTTGTTCCTGCACGTCAAAAATTGTCTGATAACAACCAAGGAAGTAAGCTTTATTCTAACTACCCACACTCTCCAAAAGTGCACATTCTTTCAGATATGTCAACTTAATATCAACTTGCATCAAAACCTGTTTCCTGCACAGCTGTTTTGCCTTTGAAACTGAATCCAATCAGAAACCCAAATGAGAACAAACCCCAGTGAGTCATGCATCTATAAGTTTGCCCAGCTCCAAACAGCTCTATGGAGCATCTTTCTTCACCTCAACACCCACCTAATATAATCTCCAGATTTATTTTTCTCTATTACGAGCACATCTGTATTGTGAGTACACGGACACACAACTGTTCATGACAACAAGACCTGCATTTTACACAAGTTTACTAGCCCAGGTGCAGTCATAGGCTCACCCATACAGTTCCCAGGTTAGATTTTACATCACCATTTTCACAGATATACCATATTCTATTACACATATTCTTCCACACAGCTCCACAGGAGTCAGCTACTTGTGTGTTTTGTTGATTAGACTTAGTGTGCTAATGTGAGACTGTCCCTTCCCAATTGTTTAGATAAGTTCTGTGTAACAACAACTCTTAGAGGTACCAGATATCACACATGAGGCCATGCAACACATGAGTTAGGAAGTCTCTTTTTGGTTTTCTTTTAAAGCAAAACCTAGAGAAGAGGGCATATTTTGGAAACTACAATAGTAAAGCCATGTGAAGACATGTGAAAGCCATTTATCAGTCATCCAAAACATCTTATTGAAAGGATATAGCATTCCTGAATGCAATAAAGAAAGAGTTCTGTGTGGTCAGTGTGAATATGCTTCCTATAGACTTCTAGATATATTCATATTAAATCTTGGGCTATGTTTAATAGAAAAGACATTTTAAGATCTTCAGCAGCTGTTGTAGTTAGATAGCTTTTCTGATCTACTGCTGCATTTAGACCAGGATAGTTTATTACTCTCCATTTTTCACTGACAGCTGACACATTACAAATTTATTCCATCTTCCTTATTACAAGCATCAGCTTAAATGATGCAAGTGCTGAAGAGCTGAGATTCCTCAGACTATACCACTTCTTGAGAGAGTGCAATGTTGACATTAATAATGGCACAATGAAATGATACAAAACACTGTTCTTCACTGTATAATGTGATGACAGAAGCTGCCATGTTCTTGTCAAAAATGTATTTACTCAGAAAGGTATAGAAGCTATAAAGTCTTCACTTTGCTTTTCTACACTGAGGTAGACTGATCTAGCAAAATATAACCTCAGGTAATAACATTGCAGTTTATTTTGAAAGGGAACAGTCAAAATAAGAATAAAAAATATATTTCCCTTTATAAGTTTATTAAGGTCCCTCAGAAACTTAGATCAATTAAAGCCAAAAAGCATAAAATGTTGTGGCTTAAAAAAAACACTTATACCCTAAACAATTTGATAATATATGCACATACTTCATGCAGCTTAGACAATAAAATCTTTTTCTATGATTAGAGATGGTTTTATTTTCAGGTTCCTTTCAGAGTTAATTCTCAAAGTATCTTAACTTTTGAAACAACTCCTCTCTAGTGGCAGTTGTACCAACCTTTTCGGCTTGCTGTGTTTTATAACAGTACTAAAAAAACCCAACCTCTTACTCATTTCATCCACGCTAATTTAAGGTGCTGATTCCTTTTCTCACTAGATTTAGGTTTTAAGTGCTGCCAGAGCTGAGGGGGGAAGGTGCTTAAAATAAATATTTATTAGAAAAAAGTGCCACATCAGAGGAGAGGAGTCAAGTCTATTTCAAGTTCTTGGCTAGATCTGTATCTGCACTGCCATTATAAGGACAGAGCAGTCATCCAACATGCACAAGCATACACATATTGGTAGTCATGCATACACAATGAAGTAGATCCTCACTGTAAAGTTAGTCACAGAATTCTAAAACAACACTTTGTTACTTTGATTTTTGCAGTAATTTCTGATAGCACTTTTAGAAGAATTCCATCCAAATACTTCATTCTTCTGGTTCAACGATAATTTTTTTTATTGTATTGCCTCCTTCATAAGAAGTTTTTAATTAACAACATTGACCACTTGTCTCAAATTCACTCAAAAAATGAATGTGTGAAAAGTACAAAGCATCAAAGTCACTAGATCAGGATTATCAGGCCATTTCTAATTTTTCTTGTTCATATTAGTTCTTCTATAGATTAGGAAAATTGCTGGTAATTCATATATATGATTATTAAAATACACAAATTTTGTCTGAGGAAGATTGAAACTGTTGACCTTAGCACCCAGAGGAACATTGGAAGAGTGAGCACAACAGCAGAAAAAAAGGGATGGAAGGGATGGAACTAGAAAAGTTGTCAATTAAAAAAAGAAAAAAAACCCCAACAACACACACACAAGCTTAACTGTATAATTCATGAGGCTTCTCTATATTAATTAATTCATCACTATTAAATTGTTAACATGTTTACTGAGCTAGCAATGATTTTTTCTTTAGCTCCATGCATATGCACCATGTTTTCACTTTTTTTCAGAACAAGATTATGAATAAGCACAGTGAGTACCACTGCAAAACTGAGAAATACCCCATGCCAATTAATGCTCTGACTGGTTGAGCACCGCTTTCCCCCCCGCCCCCCAGCAGCATTTTAAATACTACAGAGTATTCATTTTAGTGAACATATGAGCTTGAACAGACCTCAACATGATTTAGACTTCCACATTTTCATGTCTCTGTTTCTTCTTCACAGTCTGCACAGCTAAGCAATCAACAGGATTGGGAACTAAGAATACATAAACTATTTTTCACTGCCCTGATTGGTTTCCTTCCATGGCTCTGTTGGCATAAGTGCTCACTGTTACCTGCAGTAGGCGGGCACTGTCACTGGAGAGTTGTTCATAAAACTTTGAGATTAGATAGACCAAAAAGGACTTGTTTTCTTACTTTAGTATTTTTTTCCTCATTCTTCTCATCAGTTACCACATTAATATACTTTGTTTCAAGAAGATAGCTGGATATTCTACTATGCTCATGTGCTCCCTTAGGGAGATACCACAGATCCGTGAATCCCAGGCAGAGAAGCTGTAGAGAACCGGTACTAAATGTGGTTTTGTCTCAACATTGCCGCCGCACCGCCATTTCCGGGCATTGAACATCCTGCCTCAAGGTAAACAACCTCATGCGCCTGCGCAGGGAAAAAAAGCACAAAAAGGGCAGAAGAAGGTTTTTAGGAGTATAGCACGTCTGGCACGAACCGCATGTGCACATTTGCGATCTGGGCATGAGCAGAAGACCCCCAGATGCCCCCAGCCCATTTCTGGAAGGTTCTGAGAGGGCGGACTGCACATGACAGCTAATCTGCATGGGAAGTGAGGAAGCACCTCGCAGAGGCGGGGCAAGAACCTATAAAAACTGCAGGCTTGCGATGACTGGAGAACTCAGAGTCAGCAGAACATCATTGGACTCGGAGTGGCAGTAGCTAGCTGCTTCTCTCCTTTTCCTGCTTTCCCTATCTTTTCCCCTTACCCTTGTTCCCCTCTTCCCTTCGCCTCCCCCCACCTTTTCTCCCCACTTTGTGGAAAATAAAGTTAAAAGGTTGTGTGATATTCGACTGGTTTTAGCATCTTAGTCTCATCCTTGGGATCGTAACGAAACCCTCCCGATACTGGATCAGGACAGAAGCACAAAGTTGGTCATCTGTTCTGGGTATCTTAACCAAATCCTAGCCTAAGAGCTTCAGAACTGACAAAAAACTAACTTCAGATACTTGAGGGGGGAGGGGGGGGAAATCACTTTTTCTCCCTTAGGGAGACTGTGAAAAGAGGTTGAGTTTTCCCTTTGGATTCTGTAACTCCTGTATTGTCCAATCAAAAGAAAGCTGGTAGCTTGGCTTTCTTTGCAAAATGATGATTCAGTATGATTACATACAAATCACCAAAAATCACCATCATTCAACATGGGAGAACTAAGCTATGCTGAATTTTGAAGTCTTTTCAAGAAGTTTGAGGCTAGTGCAACAGCACGAAGTGTCAATAGACAGTTTTAAAAAGATAAAGCTAATACCACACAATAAAGCATAGATCTACATCAGCATAGAGTGCAGCCCAGTTGGAGCAGATCTGTACAGAAACACCTCTGCAACTGAGGACCCAATACTCAAACAGTTTGAGTCTAGTGGCTACTCTTCAGGCTACTCTAGTCTGGTCCCTTGGTCTGAATACCCCCTAGTAGTTGGAGTGCAGGAAGTGCAACTTCGTTCAATATAAAGAGATTCCTGTTCACGCACCTTGGGAGCACTGTATGAGGCAAATCAAAGCTGTGTAACAAGGGCAACTAAGAGATTTGCTAAACAACCAACCAACAACAGCAAACAACAACAACAGCAACAACAACACCACACACCACACCTACAACTGACCTGTGAGGATCCACCATAGGAGAACAAGCATCTACAAACTACAGGCCTCAGATTCAAAGATAAGGCTAAAGCAGTGTAAATGGGAAATAGCATAGATCTAAAGGAGAGAAAGGGAAAAACAGAGACAGAAGTAGTAACCTTGTGAAATAAAGGAAAACAAGACTTGAATATGAGGTTTGAATGTTTGGACCAAAAGAAGAAAGGATTTAAAAAGTTGCCATGATTGAGGGCTTGGGTTCAAACTGTAAAACAGAACTGATGTGATGACTGGTGGCAAACATAAGGGAATGCTGAAGGAATTAATCCACATCACAGCTACAAGCTTTACTGAACTCTATACTTTTTAATTATGGCTGTACCTATTCTGTAAAGAATTTCTTCATTCTTTCTCTATTAACTTTAGTAACCAGTGTCAGTACTCCTGCCTTGAAATTGAACTGAATGCAGGAACCTCAAGGTGTCTTCTTTGTCATCCTAGGAGAAATGAGATAAAACATGCAAACTAGACTTCCTGGAACCAAAGTAGTCTGCCTTTGTTGGACTACTAAGAATACGTGTAAGAGTACTAAGAGTACTTCTACTGTGGGAGCAGCAGAGGATCTCAACATGAAACACTAGGTTTGCCTCAGTAAACTATCATAAATTCTCTGGTCATAATCAAGAGATACTAGACAATAACACTTCTGGAGTGAATTTCCCTTCTATATCCCAAATAAATTTTTGGTTCTGGTTTCACACTGCAGCATTACTTGGAACACACCTGGAAAATGCTGCTGTTATCTATTGCCTCTCAGTCACCTCAGCATTAATAGGTAGGTGACTGTCTGAAATCACCACAGTAAGCAAAATATTGTATCAGTAATATTACCACAGGGCAGTACAATACCTGACCCTGACTGCAGGCAGAAGAATTACTAAAATAAAATGCATTCATAGACAGATCATAGAGATATTCTTGCTATCTTTGAAGCCATTGTTGTCCTACTGAGCTGCCTGTAGAGAGACTATCTAAAAGAAGCTTTCTTTTGCATTTAGGGATAGCATAGGAAGGATATTTGTCTGAGAAGATGCTGCTATAAACTTGAAATATTCTGATGAGCTTGTCAATGGCATTTATTTAAGATACCCTAACTGTTGTTATGTTTGTATGAAGCTATATGGTTCAGTTTGGGCATTTCACAAGTGCTTTCCATAGTTACAAAATAAGGTACATATTTGTATATTACCAGAAATGAAAAATATATCACAGCTGAACTAATTAGGTTTCAAGGAGGATTTAGTTACATTCTTGGGCTTAGCTTTTTTACTTTTCCACAATTTAAATGATAGCAATAGAGGAAAGAGGGAGAAAAAAATTACGGCAGCTGACTGAATACACCTAATATAGTAATGCATTCTATATTAAGGACATAATTCTTTAGGAAAATAATCCCACATTTGCAGACCCATGGGCTGAAAGAGTGATGGAATGCAGCTAATCTAAAAGAAAAAACTAAAATCCCCATTTATATTTATAAATGGCTATGAATTTTGATTTCCAAAATGTCTAGTCCTTATTCATGCAATAACCCCATGATTTCAACTGAATTTATAAGAGAAAAATTACATGATTTCACCTTAGCCCTTAAATATACTGTTACTACCCAGAATGTCTTAAAAAAAATAAATAAATCTTTTCATGCACCCTTGCAGGTTCCAATTGTCTCCTAATCAAGATATTTGTGATTTAGAGCTTCCTACCCCCACACCTTCCCAGTTAGGGCAAAATTATAATTTAACATCCCAGTATACATCACTTAGATTTTTATCACAAAGCATGGTCTAAAAGTGATAACATAGAACTTGAAATGGAAGTTCTGGATTTATGGCTCCACTGCATCATTCTATATGGCTCTCCACGTATCATAGCTTTCATGGAAAGAAGCAGAGAAGAGTAAGATGTCTGCCTCTAGACAGATTGCAGACATATGGGTGAGAGGTTCAAGAATAGGAGCTTCTGCCTCCTCGCACAAGGCAGAAGTTACATCGAGAAAGACACAGCACACAGGCCCTGAACAGGACTGATTAAACACTAGCAGGAGGAATGTAAGAAGGAAAGATGCATTTAATAAGTGAAATACTTTCTTTGCCTAAAGGGTAGGACAAGTGTAGCTCCGAAACCTGATACTTTCCCAGCAGTTCATCCTTGAATAGCATCGTTGCTATTACCTCTATACAAGATGGACTATGCATTCAGTATTCAAATGCACTGTCTCTGTCTTGTCATTTACATACTACCAAAATGTATGTAAGCATACATACACACAGGATATAATTTTATGTATTAATGTCTCAGGATCTCCTTATCTTGTAGCCTCTTGTCAAAGTATATAAATATGATTTTGCCATTCCTAGTAAAAGGTCACAGACTTTGGATTGACTTGGCCTGGGCTTGCCGTGTCCTGAGCTGGGCTGACCAGGCACCTTGTGGCCGAATGCCCATTGCCCAGCCTGTCTCTGCTGCAGCTCGGTGAGTGCTGCTGGGGAACGGTCTGACAGCCTCAGGCAGCCCTTGCCCTGCAAACAGCCCCCAGGGCTATGTGGGGCAGCTTTCACTCCTTAGCTGGCAGCAGGGGGAAGGCAGGGCAAGGAAAATGCAATAGCTCCAAAGAGACCCAAGACTGAGGAGGAAGAAAACATAAACATCACATTTCTTCTGGTACCCTCACCTCGCACATCATACTCCTTCCAGTGACAATTTCAGAGTCGAACAGTAAATTCTTAAGCTTCTCATAGATGTGTTCCCTTTTGCCCATACCAAGATTGAGTGCAGTGAGAATTATGAAAAACAAAAAATAGTAGTTTTATAATTATAGATCAGATTTCCCTCCCTACACAGTGAAAACTGCAACAGTATTAGCAGATTTCATGTAAGCACCCTGGCATTGTTACATGAAATGAGGTACTTTGAGCAAAGCTCCAGTGAAAGCTCTGAGGACTGCCTACAGCACTGGAACTTTTGGAAGGATAGATGCTGTTTCTTTGTGTTCAAGCTCTCCTGGGTGCATTAAAATAGGCATGAAAACTACAGATTAAAGAAAAAAAAAAATCAAAGCAGCATTTCAGCTACAATTATGAACCTAATGCTTTAGTGCTGAAGAAACATGGTTACTGTTTTACCACAAATCAAAGATACTTCATTAGTTGCTACTTCTATGAGGTTACTGAGGCAAATTTTACAATACACTTTTAGACATCATTAGCTTTGTGACCTTACCATTACTGTGTTGACACGCAACTCAGATGGTATTAGTGAACAGAGTAGCTCCTGCTATGGAAGTATATCTTCTCCCTCTGCCTCCTTTCCCCCCTCCAAATCATTCTAATAAGAACACATGAAGGCAAATAGTATTCCTGAAAAACTAAGTTTATATCTGATTTATACCACATTTCTAATGTTTCCTTTATGCCATTAAAAAAACAAAAAAACAAAAAACAAAAAAACACAAACATTTGATACAAATTGGTTCTTGCTATTGTTTCTGAAACATAACAGTACATCTAAAGAGGAGATAATGCAGCTATGGGGAATTCCCCTTCACTTATTGGCATAAAGTCTTAACAATACAGCTACTATATTCAAATGCTTTGAAGGAAAGCATTTGGTAGCAACTGGCATATACTTTGATTGCAATATTCTGGCAGAAGCATTAGTTTTACAACCTAAATGACCAGCCAATGGCATTGCAAAGAAAAAATAATTGTAGGAAAAATTATTGTAATAATGATAGACCTACACCTGTTATTTTTGCATTGCCAGCCAAATGCAGTTTCATTAAAAGAAAACAAAGAAGTAGCACCACAGGAGAATGAGATGCAAGTAAAACTGTTGTGTTCGTGGCTTGATGCTTAGCAGCCCATTTATAGTGTTATTACTTTTTAGTCTATCATGGAAGAGAACGAAATTTGGCTTATGCATGGAGGATTTCATCCTGTCATCTACAATCACTCATGTACTTTGAATAACTAAGTGAAGGTTATTTTAAAGTCATTTTGGCTAAGTCAGATAACTTGGATGATTAACAGAAAGATGCTCTACTGAAGCTAGAATAATTTATCATAATATTGAAAAACAGTAAATAGTAGAAAGTTGGTCAATCAGACCTTTTAATTTTTAACCTTTCCAAATTGCAGGTCAAGACAAATAGAAGGTATGCAATAGTATATATACAAGTGATGTGAGGTTTTCACTTGCTAGGTCAAGACAAATTGGGCAGAAAGACCCAGGTCATGTTCATTAGAATGATTATTTTAATTCTTAATCTGTAAGGTTTGTTTTCACAAGTCATGAAGGACATTGTCCCCCTTTTTAATAGACAATTCTGTTCAATGTACTTTGTGTAAGAAGAGGTGTTTCCATTTGGTAAGAATAAGGGAAAGAAAATGGGCCCATTTTTATTCATTTTCTTTACATGACCAATATTATGCAACATTTTACAACAGACCCCTATCTTACCTGAGACAAAAGGTCATCAATAACAGCAAATAAAATACTTGTACCAAGGGGCCTACTGTCAGACATTTATCAGCAGAGAAACTCCTAAGTCCCAGCAGCTGGAACCACCTGGCAGCAAGTACAAAACATTACCTTAACACACCTCAGAGAGAGCAAATGTGGTCATAAGGCCACCTTATTTTCAGCAAGTTGGTATATAGCTCAAGTGAGAGGCAAGACCAAAACAGGGTCTTTTTTCTGAAGTTCCTTTCACTTAACTAAACCAAGACATTGGCTGTGGATACCTTTACCTAGGAGTCACTCTATAGCTGCTTTGGAAATGTGCATTTGTGTCTTTCAGAAAATGACTTTCATCATGATGTGTCCTTTGTGCATACAGAAAGGAATTACAAATTCTCTTGTTTCTGTTTGTTGAACTTAATTGCTACATTTTCTTTCCATCCCTATGGGTGTCTTATTTTTTCAGAATCAAAATAATGAATCTAAACATGATCAGTTAAACCACTGTTTCAAAGAACTACCAATTAGCCTCTCATGCTTTTTATTATAACCTCTTATCTCTATCCAGAGTCTCTTCTGCACAGTATAATTATTTGGCATTTATCCCAAAACAAAGAAAGAAAGTTTTCTGTTGGTTGCAAATTAACCGCTTTATTAACTTCTACAGATTTAGGAAAAAAACCCTCATGGATGCTTTAGTAAATTTGGAAAACTTGTCATCTTCTGTGGTGCAGGGATGTTTGTACCTGTTATAAACATAGGACACTTTAGGTTGCTCAGTAGGAGCCATGCACCCCTTCGGTGGATTGCAAGCATCGTAGTACTTGATCTTTCCTCTCCCATATGGCTACTCTTTCCTTAGGAACCATTCCCTGAATTGTTAGTAATATGACTAGCTGGAAGAAGTTGCTGTCATATATTTTGGAGATTAAGTTTGCTCTACATATACAACCATAGACTCAAGAACTGAAGATATCACATCTTACTAGTAATCACACCTGCTACTTGACTTGTTTGTAAATCTAAAACTGACCACTGAAATTTATAACCAAGCACTCAGCTCTTCCAACCACTCAGATGAGCATGGCATTTTGCTTCTGGCCAAGTCAAGTCATTTTCTCCTCCCTGCTTCTCTAGCAGCTGGCATTTTCATATAGAAAAGTTTCCATAACAGCCACCGTAAGATATACTAGGACTTTGCCATTATACCTCATGGGGTTTTACCTCAAAACACTGATCCAGACTGCAATGTCATTTGTCAGGAGACTAACCAATAGATCGATGCCACTTTTGGGGTTAGGAGTAGATTCTCTTGAGGAAGACAACTAAAACAAACAAAGTAGAAAATTTAAAAAGAAAAAGAATGTAAGTAAACACACTTAGACTCCTCTTAGACATAGTGAAAAATCCTTTTTAAAGAAAAAAAATCTGGGCTTTTATTGCTTAAGAAAATTTTATCAGCTTCCTTGGACTAGGATAATAAAACTTAAGTTGTCTTTTTTTTCTCCTCTCCATCACCTATGAAGTTGTAAAGATTACTACACTTAAAATATAACATCTCTGGAAAAAACTGAGACAAGGTGGCTCCTTCTGTGCCCTCTCCTCCCCTCCCCCCACCTTAAAAAAAAAAAAAAAGTGAAGTCTGCATGTGTATGGCTGAAGAGATTTGTTTACTTGCAAGGTACCTCGGCATTCAAAGTAATTCACCCTGTGAGAGTTTTGACACCAGGGCAGTTTCATCAATTTGAATGTGACTGTTAATTTGCATAATGCTGTACCTATGGCTGATCTCTCATAAGTCCAAAGATAAGGTCCTTATTTTTACAGCATAGTAGCTGATCAACAGACTTCTTTAAAACACACAGAAACAGATACAAAAACAGCATGTTCTGAAGGGGTGGCAAGGCAGAGAAGATATAAATGAAAAAATGGACTCCATGAAAACACTACTGTATAAAGCAACAGATCAGACACTTCCATTCTCATTGGCCTGTAGTTTTTCCTCATAAGAGCAGTTAGTTTAAGCACAGATCACACTCAGCATTAATACCAGATAAAGAGTTCTCTTACTGATCATCTCATTGCATTTGCTGGGACGAATATATCAAATTAAAATATAACTAGTGATGAGCCTTATACTACAGGAGTTGAATCTGCTCAAGAAATATATTGCCCTGAAGCAATACATGGAATTCCTTTGGAATTAATCTATGCACATTTGCAGAAAGCTCTGAAAATTACACCAGTACTTCAGGCTTAGACCAGAGAACAGCATAATTAAACTGACACCATCGCCTTCAGCATTTTCCCTCGTTGAATACCAATGAGTATTCCTAGAGTCTCATTGTTCACTTGGCAGGACTTCCACTACCACTTACACATGAGTCATTTCTTTTTATGGACACCAATATCATTTTGTTCAAAACACATTTATCATTACAGTATGTGACACAGTAAGATCAAACAGCAAGCACTCATCAACACTGTCTTTAAGAAACAACTGCACATGAAAAACAACTAGTATATGAACCTGAAAAAAACCCGCTTGTTTTACAATATCCTGCAGTTGCTAGGGGCTTGCCCATAACAAACTTGCACTTATTCACATAGTAAGTATTACATATGCACCGTATATTGTAAACCACATGCTGAAGGTTTTGGGGAGCTAAAAATCTATAACTGAGATAGTGATAACACTAATACCCCTTTACTATGAATAATACAACACTCAAGGCTCTATTTAGAGCTTATTTATTTGGAGGCAGAGTATTCTCCATCATAAATCAGAATTTGGAGGGTAAAGCATTCACTAATTACATATGCACACTTGTGCAGATAGATGCATACATATTCATGCTTTACCACAATTTTTTTTTTTTTAAAACAAGTCAGATAGGAGCATGGATGCAGCCATTCAATTGGAAACAAGCTTGTCTTCAGCCTCACTTTACCCTGGTGCAACTCTCCAGAGTAGGGAGAAGGGGGTGGGAGGAAAGATGGTAGCAAGAGAAACAAACACATTCTCCCCATCCCCCACCACCAAAGCTTTAGGATCACCATTTTCTGATCAACAATTACAAGAAATCTGTAGCAAGTTCATTGAGTGAGGTAACCAGACTCCTATTGGCATACTCAAACACCCCTAGAAACACTTTATCAGCCAAAATAACCACTGTTACTCTGCAACTAGTGTCTGTGGCATGAGAAAGCTCAATGGTTCTTTTGCCTTGGCCTCATAGTAAATTAAGTAAATTCCTCAGGTTCCACCCTTGTCTCTCAAGGCCCTGACAAAGAGATGTTATTCCAGCAATTAGCATTGCCCCAGCAGTGACAGCAGGTGTTGGTCCTGAGGAAGGGGATATAATCCAGCCCCCCCCCCCCTCCCCAATTAACACTGTTTCAGCAGTGAGAGGAGGCTTTGTTTCCCAGGGTCCTGGCACCCAAGTAGGCCTTATTTCAAAGCCTTCACATCCTCCCTTTCGGAGTGTGAAGCACAGGAATGCAAACTGCTTGCAACTCCCTTATCATTCCAGTTTGAACCAGCTCTCAGGCCCCTTTTCTTACTGAACTAGGTAAAAGTTTATTATTTTATCTAAGTGCGGCCTAAGGCTTCAACAAATTTAGCTACTCATGCTAAGCAAGTTTTATAGAAGTTGTGCTAAGCAGCAATAATTTACAGTCCAGATCCCAAAGTCTCTGTCCGATCGTGGTCTGGTTCAGCGCAGGCTTGGTGTGTCCTGGCTGGTCACAGGGAGACCATTTCAGGGGTCGCAGCAGCTCAGTCCTGTTTCTGCCAGGAACAGATGGCTTGTTCGGGGTTATGGTTTGCTCGCACCTTATGTACCAAGAAATTTTTAAGGCAAAAGTTCACTCATCTGTCCGCCACAGCAGGGTACTTCAGCACACATGGGCACATGCTCAGCCCACAGGTTCAGCAGACCTGTTTGCTACAGTGAAACTACCAATACACCTATAACGGGAACATGCTTACATCAAGTTTAGATTTACAGCCTTCTTCCAAAACTTGTTACGAGCCACAGAAAAGATTCAGAAGGGCATGAAAACAAGGTGCAGAACACTGTCCCGTGCAGATTTGATCATTCTTAAACATTAGGCACCTTAAAGAACTTATACCACTGATATTTAAAGACCAAGTCCGTGCTGCCAGATGACTAGTCCTCTATTTCTATTAAGAAAAAGCATACCAAAATTAGATCATTTTGGTAAATTTAAAATATACTCTATTTATACACACACAAACACACTTCACCACCACCACCACTTTTAGGTCAAAGAATTTCACCAGTCATTTCTGTGAAGACGGGTAGTTGACTTTAATGAAAAAGGATCAGATTATTGAAATTTGGGGGAGTTTGTTTTTGTTTCTAATTTTCTTGAGGAAAGGTTCAGTGAAAAAGCAATACAAACTGATTTCAATACTTATGCAAGAAATGAAGGACTGCCCACCAGCAGTGCTAGCGAGAACAGTGAGAAGTTGAAAGCGGTGAGCACCTACAGGAAAGTTCATTACAGTCTTAATCACCTGCCATAGCCTAATGTTGTCAATATGCTGTATGCAGAGAATCATGCTTGAGTGCTATTCTAAATAACAGATTCTAAGCTGAGGGCGGGGGGGGGGTGGTGGTGAAATTTTGATTCATTCGTGTCAATGCATTTTCAAACCAAAATTATGAAAGGTCAAAGTTTTCAATCTGAAATCTTCAAAACAAAGTTGTCTTAAAAAGTCTAGCTGTTATGAAAAGGGAACTAAAAATTAGTAAAATTAGAACTACAGTCTCCAGAGAAGAATCATGTCTTCTCATATTGATCAAAAAATTTCATTTTCTCATTTTGCTGAGAGAACTAGAAGATTTTTTTTCCCCTTAGTCCAGCCAGCGTGTGCTTTCCACCCAACATGTTTCCAGTCTGGCACAGTAGATAAGTTATTCAGTACCCCTCTAGACTGATCCTTTATTTCAGAATGGCCTGCTAATGGATTCAAGTATATGATTTTAAGAAAGCAAGTATGAGAATTTAGTCACAATAGCTATATTTACCAATGCAAGTTTTTCTTATTCATTATGTTACTTACATATCAACTGTGGTGCATTGCTGTGCAACAAATTCCTATTTGTCTGTCCTTTAGCAGCCTGCTGTTTGCCAAAACAATTTTGCTGTGAAGCTTGCAACCCCCTTCCTTGCCTACAGCTATCTTACAAAGCAGTGAACTCATAGATATCCTTAAAGGACTAATCTAATATTACATTTTAAACAATATCTATCTGTATTTGCATAGAAATATGATTTTGAAGCCCAAATGAGTGAGAAGACAGTTTGGGGACTTTTGAAATTAGGACTTGAAAAATGCACACAAGCTCAACCCACAGCCTCTGTATTACCACCCAAAAAAATCTATCTGGGTCATGCCTACTACAGATTTTAACCTGAATTTTATGTGGGTTATGAATTCTTCCCCCCCCCCCCCCCCAGTCTTTCCTTTCTAGCTATAGCCTTTAATCACTTGCCAAAATACTGATTTCCAGTACTGGAAAGACTGACATACTGCCCTTTCATAGCTTGCAGTTCTTCAGTATTACTAGGTAATACAAACTACTCTTCTTGATTCAGTTACTGTATTTTTCCTAGAAGCTATGTACATTGACTTATGATCCACAGCTAGTGCGTACTGGAGACAGGATGAGTATTTTGATTAACTTAATCTTTTCTGCTAAATTGATGATATGCTGATAACTCAAAGCAGAATTGGAACCTCTGAAATATTCATAAAATATTCAATTATAGGCTAATGTCCAGCAGAGTAGTGCAAAAAGAAAATTATGGATTATCTGACACACTTAACTATTCTAGATGATTTAATGAAGAAGCTTATGTTATACAGTATTTCCTCATGCTCCAGAAAGACCTTAATTGATTCACATAATGTAAAGGTCAAAGGTCACTAGTACACAGTCAAACACACCCAAGTTCCTTTCACTAGAATAAATGACAAAATCAGTGTCACATGATTGGCCATGCAATGAAAAATGTTTTTCAGATCTTTTTGGAAAGTTTTTTCATTTTTTAAAGATAAATATTTGTAGTAAGTTATTTCTGTTGGGCACATTTATTGCAAGTCATCTTTCCTCTTACATCTAGAAGTACCAGCATAATTACCAAAGTCTAGAAAGTATTAGAGGTATCTAACAATCTGGCATTTAAGATAACATTTTTGTTAGCTAATAATACAAATGCTAATGACACTCTACAAAAAATATCTTAAGTTGTTTTAACTGAATGTACCACATTTTTGCCATTCCCATTGTCTAACTGGTCTTATTCATTTTGATTTTAAAATACTTACCAGTATGAGCACCTATGGCAACATCTGGTATACAGGTACTGACTTTTTTTTTTTTTTTTAAATTTATCCAAGAAGGAATAAAATTCAAACACAAATAAGATTAAAATTAGAAAGACAATATGGCACTGTAAGATTTATTTCCTAGTTTATTTACATTTTTACTAGTTTCAAGTAGGCCACTGAATAGGATGACTAAACACAGCATTCCAAATCAAGCAGCTATTTCATACATCCTTATTGTGGTTCACTGTTCAGAGAAAAGTGTACTTTCAGAATACCGCCATGTAACTGAAAGCATGCAAAAAAATCGTAAAAGATCAGTTACAAAATACATTGACTTCTAGAATAAGTAAAAACAGCTGCAGAATAAGTCATGCATTTTGTCTTACAAAAATTAAGTATTTTATATTTCGGTGGAGTTAGAAGAATTGAATGCAAATTCAGCATAATGAGGGGTTTCATATTCTGTTGTTCTGTGTTCAAACATAGCCATAAAACATACACGATTTCACAGTTCTGGAAATCACAGAGTGGAAGTCAGAACCAAAATAAATTACACTATTTCTTCTGTGATCTTTTCAGTGTGACGTTTAGAAAGTGTGGCACATATGAGAGAGAAATCAGGAAATAGAGATGCCATGTGAATGACGCCAAGTCCTCTTTTTGTTCAGCTATACTCCAAGAACCATTTTTGTTTCTTATTTCAATCTTTGTTGAAAGAGTTATCACCACTAGATGTCGTTAATATCAGAATATTAGTAACTATATTAATAGTAATAAGATGTACTACTTTCCAACAAGAAAGAGGGAGGAAAAAAAAGATACCCTGATCATACAGGAACACTAATCATCTATGGCTTATACAATAGTCCAAGATGTAGAAACACTGATTCTGAGTAAATGCTTTCCAAGCCAGACTTCCAATATAACCCTTCACAAATATCTACAGCCAAACCCATACTGGGCTATTTGAGCCAATCAGAGCAAGTTTGCTATGGCTGCTTAGATAATGCATTTAACTAGTAAACCTTAAGAAGAAAAAAAAAGTGAGACTAGAATTACTTATGTCTGATTTACTTCTGAGTAAGAGTATTATACTGTCATCTGTGCTGTCATTTCTGTCTTTGCCTGGTTCAGCTGATAGTTCCAATACAGTCAAAGATGTAGTCTTTCTGGACCAAGTCTTGAATCTTGGCTGCAGACAGAGAAAAGTCTAGACAGACATCTTACTAAACATTATTATTGTTTTAGCATCTGAAGGCCAAAAACTAGCACGAACTCCCTTGTGCTAAGTACTATAAATAACAAACTTTTCCTGAAGAGAGTCAGTCTAAGATCTAAGAGTAAAGAGTCAAAACCTGTGTCTTTCCTTTGGTTTGCAGTCAAAGTTTGATCAGAAATTTTTAGCAGTGAATCAGAAAAACATCTTTGAGAATTTCTATTAGTGCCTGAAAACATATTCTGAGACAGCTCCCCTGTAAGAGCATCATCTTATTTTAAAATGCATTAATTTTGCTGTATTTAGCTCTTCCCTTTTCCACCCACAGCAAAAGCTGAGAATGCTCAAGTTAATTTAGACAGAAAAAGATCCACATTTAAGGCAAATAAGCACTAAGCCCTCCATACATACAGCTACCCGGTTCGTCTCCTATTTCTCATATTTTCCTCATGAGGAACTTTGCCTCAGCAAAACTGGTCTCAATAAGCCTAGCACATACTTAAGCAGCAGTGAATAAAGGTCACTGAGAACTAGCTCCTCTGATACTACAGCTGCAAGCACTGCTGAAGTCAGCTGTAGCATTTCCAAAGTCTTGCTACAGGCCTATTTACAGTTACACCTTAATATGGGCTCATGCACAAACTTTATCATCACCAAGTATTTTACTGATAGCTGTAGCTGTGGGGAATATTTTGCCGATATAATTTATGTATATAAAAATCCTATAGGAATATATTATTACCTTGTTGAAATCAAGCCACTATTGATATGAAAAGCTTTGAAACAAAATCTGAAACCAGAATGATCTCATTGTCTTGCCAAACACACATCCTGCTAATCCCCATCATATTAGCTATGTGCACACAGAAACTAGCAGGACTCACACAGGGACCATATAGGCAGCATAGCATTAACACTATAAAAGTTGGTAAACCCTAGAGTTGACCAAGGGTGCTGAACCATCCCTCAAGGTCCTGTCCCAAGGGAAACAGCGCCTGGCCAGTGACTTGTTTGATTCAGACAAGCTGGAAATAAATGCATTCATTAATCAGTGACCTGTCAAACCATTTATAGCTTATTGCATTTTGTTGTACTTGTATACAGTATAAACTACTAGCAAAACCTCTGGTGTTCTTGCCCATCTTCTACAGTCATTTTGATCCCATAAAACAACTTTTGTTGCAACATCTCTGAATTAGAGGTTGAGCAGATCCTTCGTGCTTTCTCCCCTACCAGTTCTAGGAGCATGCAGTTTCCCTTCTCGATAAACAGCCTGTACTCCTACTGCAATTTTCTGCATCTCAGCTACATAAAAAAAAAAATATGTACTCTCCAAATGGATTGCCTCTTTCAGAGATAAAAAGTCTGAAAGCAGAGGATAACTGCATTATGCAACTTCATTAAAGCCTGTAGGATTGAACCAAGCAAATAAGCTGTCGAGGTCTTAACATTTGGGTTTCAAAAAGATGGGAATGAGAGAAGCATGTGTTGCATGTTGGCCCCCCCTTTTTTTTGTCATGACTTTCATATTATCCATATATAGAGATTTTTCCACATGAATGGCTCAGACCTTCTCCCCCAACCCCCAACTCATGTTATTCTATGATGCTCTCCTCCCCTTCTAAATGTAAACCACCTTCATCCACATTAGCTGTGAATGTGAACATTTGTAAAGGGGCAGAGTTAAGGGAAGATGATCAGGGCTCCCAGCTGAACTCACTTCATGCTGGGTGAACATGCCCTTGACTGGAAAGAGAAACACTCACATAGTCAATTAGAAGTGGGAGGCTTACTGAGAAACAACTGCCTCTTACTGCTAACTACCTCTCAGCTGAGCTGAATATAGCACATACCAGTGTTGCACATGTTTGCAGTAAGCCAGGGATAATAAAGATCAAAGAAGTCTCCTAACCACACAGATAAACCCTGCAACCTCAGTCATTTGAAAAGATCTTTCATATCAGCAAAGGAATAGGAATTATTGTGGCCTACAATACCCTCAAAGCAAAGTATGATTTTTCTCCCAAGTAGTAGCCCAAAGAGTTGATATAGCTTTTCTCCCTTCCTAGAGGCATCTCCTTTTTCTGCTATTTCACAACATTAGCTACTATTTTTACATCAACTATTCATCTTCCCTAAAATAATCAAAAGTGGATAGGTAGTTGGCAGGATTGGGAGAATGGTTCTGCTCTGCAATGCTTGAGAAAAGATTTCCTACTGTATGGAATTTCTTCTGACATCATACACTCGACCTATAAAGACAACTATCTTCAGAAACGGCTGCTGAAAAAAAATCTAGAAAGGCATTTTTAATATATATATATTATATTTAAGAGAAGGTACAACTTCAGTGCATCACAGCAATAATCTTTCTAAGTGCCTGAAGAGATACACAGGACAGATCCCGTCTCTTCCACTTGCTGAAGTCCAAACTGCATGTTTTTTCACAGATTAATCATAGTCCAGCCAGGTACTGGCATTTGTGAGACAGAAAGAGAAACCTGAGCGTGAATAAAATATCGTGAAAAGGGTAGGGCAAGGTACTCCAGCAAGAGTTAAAATCTCTCTTCTAAAAAAAGTTAACAGCTAAGATTCTGGAACAAGAATCACGTGGAAAAGGTAATTACACTCTGACATACCACAAAAATATTTTCTTCTATTTGAAGGACACTTTCAGCCATCACAGAATGGCCTGAGTCACTAGTCTCCATCAGTACTCTTGGAACAAAAAGACTCAGAGAATCATTGCTCTGCTCAGTTACTAGATCTACCCTTATTTATTCAGTAGAAAGGAGAGGTGATATGGAGGTTGGGAAAGATAAGTTTACCTAAGTCTGTGCATTAAAGCACATTTTAGTGAATAAAATAATGCTATTGCTGGCACTGACTGCTCAGTCATCACTGATCAGTGCCAAATAGTTGTCAGTCTTTCAATCAAACATTTAAAGAGCTTGAGGAAAAAAAAGTCAGCTTTTAGACACAAATGATATTGATATCACTATGGCAACCACAGTCTTTCAAGCATGATGCTGAGGAACGTGTCACTGACTATCACATGAAGGCTAGTGTCACTGTATCAGATCACAGTTTTGGTGCTTAT
Source organism: Dromaius novaehollandiae (assembly GCF_036370855.1). Lineage (NCBI taxonomy): Eukaryota > Metazoa > Chordata > Aves > Casuariiformes > Dromaiidae > Dromaius > Dromaius novaehollandiae. The sequence continues at coordinate 111,136,251 of NC_088098.1, forward strand.
TTGTCAAAGAACAGTCATATTTGCCAAAAGGAATCTGTTTGCTAAATAGGGCAATAAGGCTTGCATTAAACAGAGGTTTAGAAGAACAAAATGAACAGAAGAAAACAGTTTCATTGGTTTATATCAGTGCTAACTTAGACATTGGACTGACAATAGTGAAATAACTACTGCTATCAGGACAGCAGGAGGCCATTTTGTAGCTGAAAGTGTTAACAAGAAGCCAACACTTCTACTGTAAATAATGATGCCCAGTAACACTAAGTTAATGGCAATGCAGTGTACCTAACAGCAGCAAACCTTTGAATACAAAGATACATATTCTTTTTCTTGTATTTAAAGGCATTATATATATAAGCATATATACACACACACACACACTTTTTTTCCAGTGTCAGTGTTTACTATGGTGATATTTATCAAAGGTATTAAAGATTGCCTTTTATTTCCTCCAATTGAACCAATAAAATTGCGACACCAGACAAATACTCCTTCAGGTGTACAGGTGTACTCTCCATCACTGCACACACTTAAACACTAAGGATAATTTCTTCTCCTGCAAAGCCATTCCCTGCCCCCCCCCCCCAACAGCATAGTTAAATGGCTTATAGACCAAGAATGACACCCAGACAGCTCACAAATGGAACCAGTAAGCACAGGCTACCTACAGTAGAGTCTATTTGGCTGCTGACTTAATATTAAAAACTGGAGAGACAAGTGTAAAAGTTATCACTACCTTAAGGGAATTTGTACTGGAAGTATAGGTAAGGGGGGAGAAATGTGACATGTTTTCTGAAACTTTAAACACAATTTCTTGCCCAACATAAATTAAGCAAGTCAGAGCCATACTGCAGAGATACACAAAACAGATTTTTTTTTTTGAAGTTATTTGGGTGGACACACTTGGTGTGTCTGAAATACGTATCTACTAAGAAAGGCTGGAAGCTAACAATTTTCTGAGGCTGGCAGCTGTCACACTACTTTGACACCTCAAAGATCTGAGCAGCTGATTTTCAAGATTTATGCATTTGTAATGATACTTAGTCAAAGCTGTGATGTCATCAATACTCTATGAACTACAGTAGTTTTGAGCCATAAAAGCTTCATTATTATTATTTTTTAATATGAGACAAACAACATGGTAAGTGAAATAGGCTGTCACTTTGATAATTCCAACCTTGGATGGATCAAGTCTGTTTAACTATTCAATACTTCTCCAAGCCATTTCTCTACCTCTCACCCTGTGCAGCAAAAGCAAATCCTCTTGATTCATTTGTCAGATAAAAAACAAAAAACCAAAAGACAATACAAAAAAACCCAGCCATCATCACCAAAAGACAGGCTTCTCAGAGGCTGAATGCATTAAGGGACAAACTTCAAAGGAGTCTCCTGTTCTGGGTGACTTGGAAGCATGAAAGGCCCTGCAGGCAGCTTTTCCAACAGTTATCTCACTTTCTCACCATGTCAGTATCTTTTCTATCACACAAATGCTCCTTTCCCTCTCTGTAGTGGATTAAAACTTATCTCTGGTGAACAATGCTACAAGATCACTGAAATAGTCTGGCATCTCTTCCCACTCCCCTCCCCAAAGCCACAAAGACAGAAGGGTGTTGGTTGCTATGGATTTAGAGGGAATGGTTAGTGATTGCACTGATCATCATTTACTAATCCAGAAAATGAGCATGCAGTTTGGGGTCTGAAGTAAACAAAACAGCAAATGCATAATGAAGTTAGCATTGTGGGCTTTATTCAGAGAGTTAGAGAAAGACACAGCAGTGCGAGGTCAGTATGCAGCCTCAGCAACTGAGAATCTTATAGATAAGAGAATACTCTGCTTTAAATTTCCATTCTTACAGAGTTTTGAGTCAGAATGTTGAAGACGAGCCTGTTTTGTGTTTAGCATAGGAGCTTTCAGGCAGACAGTTTTTTCACTCTTTACTTCCTCCTCCTCCTCCCCCCCCCCCCCCCCCCCCCCCCCACACTCACAAAAAGGGGTCAAGGGGAAAGTAATATGCCAGATTTCTTTGTTAGTCTCTTCAATGGTTTGGGGAAGCTACTCAGCCAGGCTGGTCATTTCAGACTGTTATTTACAGCACAATTTGATGAATATTTCTTTCTTGGATTAGTGCCAGCTACAGCAACCACCTAATACTTTCTGCTTCCACCACTGATCTCACTATACAGCCACATATGAACCAAACTAGCTCATCTTGGATTTTCTTCCCCCACCAAATCACTTCTGCCAGAAGGAACTCTTGGCAAACAACTACCTCAGGCACTTTAGGGAGTACCTTCAGAGAGGATGAAAGCAAAGATATCAATACTGGAGGTCAATTTACGAGTTTTATCTATGTAGAATACAAAGAAAGAGAGAACAGAATAAACAAGGTAGAAGACATCACTCCATTAAAACTAACTTCTCAGATACAAATACTCATATCTCACAACTGACTCACATCAGTGATTGACAGCAGCTGATGATCTGAACCCAAGTCTTTTGCCAAGCACTTCTCCATATCTGCAAATCCTTAAAACTGACCCAGTATGAAGCAACAAAAGCAGTATTCTTTTCAAAAAAAATCTACATAAATTTTTATAAAATCTCTGTAACAGGCTTTTTTTTTTTTTTAATATGAAGTTACAGGAAATAGATGAGATGGATAAATCCTATGTTATTACCTGAGTTCCCTACTATTATTTCACTGGTGATTTGAAATATGAGAAGGAAGTGTTTTTTGATTCTGTTTAATTTGCTGTTCACAACCAGTCTAACTGCATTCAAGAATGACTGTGGGTTTTTTTTGGGGGGGAGGGGGGGGGGAAGGAGGGGGGAAGCTGGAGGGGGAGCTTCATCGTAACATCCCGTATCTTAATTCATAGGTTTGCTTTCAAATTTTCTGACTCAAAAGTTACTGACAGAGGAAGAAGGCAATAAGCCCTTCACAGAAAAACATCCATACATTTCAAAATAAACTATGAATTGACCAACATTGCTTGCTATCAAGAAACACGATCTCCTGTGTGATGGAGTACTTCCCACAACTGAGAAAACCCCTCTCAGCTCTGAGAGGAAAGAAGGAAAAAAACCCCCAAACTTGCCTTTCCTTTAAAGGGTGATCAATCAACCTTCTTTCTTGCTCTTTCAGGATTTTGAAAGAAACAATGGCCTTCAAGTAATTTCTAAAAAATCATTTCCTTCTCTTCAACACTAATTTCATCATCATAGGACCTTCTTAGTCCAAGAGAACTCTCATCTCTGAATGCCTTTACTCTCAGAAGTAGGGAGTTCTACCTATTTTCAATCAGCTTTTTCCTGAGGCTTAAGCAGAGAAGGTTTTAGTGTGCATCTAAGGGAAATTCTGGTTTGTGAGCTTAGAAAATTTGTAATATACCTTTAAAGAAAAAAAAAATCCTCTTATCTTCATGTTAAGGCAGTTATATAAACTAAAATAAATAGCAGCAGAACTTGAATGTTCTTTCTCAGTCATTTCAATAGGAAAGACATCAAATCACATTTGGTCTAAAATAAAATAGAAAGTTTTATGTACCATAGGAATTTTAGGATTGACATGAAAAAGAAGCCTATCATTAGTCTCACTTTATAAGAAAAGCATGCAGGGGATTTATTGCTACTCTTTGCTCTCACTTTAGAAAAAATGGCAATATCATTTCCTAACTTAGGCCCAACCACAAAGAGAATCCTGTTCTTTTCAGTGATAGCTAAGGTTTTTGGCATCTCACAGGAACAGATTCTTTATTTTTTTCTTCACTACTTATTTTATCATAATACTAGCTAGGGAGAAGCAATAAATAGATACTTAGTTCTACTGAACAGGAATGAAATACCTACTCTTAAACATTTTATTACAACAACCCCTAAAGCCAGAGTCAGTATTAACCAGTGTATTCAACAGTGAACCATAGCTCTAACCCCAAACGCTTTCCAGTTTAAAAGAGAAACCAAAACCAGGATTGGCAAACACAGCTAAAAATCCAGTTACTTGTACCTGTAATGACAATCTCAAAGTCACCCATGACTCAGTATCTGCCATACCTGCATACTCCTCATGCTTGAGGCTTTCTGCAGTTGCACCACAATGCAACATTGCAAACATGCAGGAGGCATAAGCTTATCTGCCTCCTAGGACATAATCTTATTGGTATATCAATACTACTTAACCCTCAGTTCAGGGAGGCACTTTCTACTGCTGTTACATTCAGGGCAGGCTAGTGAGCTGAACCTGCTAAAGCCATCAGGGTGAATCAGTTAACACCTGCTTCTAGATTTCCAGCACCTGCTGATAGGCTGGATTACCAGAGGAAGCCAGCCATGCTTTCCCAGGGTACTCTAAAGTGTCAGAGTATATTAGAGTCTTAAAGCTAGTTTTAGCAGTAGGTGCAGGTGGGGAAGTGGGTTGTTTAGTCCCTCCTGGCATGTGTGTGGGAATGTACATTATTTCCTGTAATAATATATGCCAGAAGAAAAAGGAGCTAATTAACATGTTTCTTTTTTCATCTAACAGCAGGATAGCTGGTACTGTGGCACTCACTTCTCAATCTATAAGCTTTTGGATGCTTTTTGTATACCCAGCCATCTTCTGAGGCTTTAAAAAGCTAGACTTCTTCCTTTCTTTTTGCAAATGTGTATATGGTAGCACAGATGTTAAAAATATAGTGGCTTCTGTTTGGCTATTGATTAATTTGGTAGTCAGTCTCTTGAAGCAGACTGTTTTGCCAGGCTGTTGTTATTACTGGAGCAGGATGAAAACAGGCATGCATACAGTGGAATGTGCATATCAGACACACTGTAGATTATCATGCAGATCAAATGATTTGCAAGCCGACCCTGTGCAAGCTCAGGATGTAGTGTAATTTCTTTCCAAGCTTGTTAGTTGCATCTTCGCTCTAGTAAAATAGACACAAATAATTGGACAGATACATATAAAATATTATTCAATGTTGTTTCCTTCCTACCCAATTCATTCATACAAGGAGTGTGTTTATACAGTGTTCCTTTCCATAAACTTTTCCTTTTATTTTAAAGTTTTCTTTCCTTTTTTTCCTATTTTAAGTTTCATGTAGCTGATGTGCTGATGTGAGCCAGCTACTGGTCAGGCTAGGACAATTCTATCAAATAGTTGCTTTTCTTCTAGCTATCACTGAAGTTTTGTCACCCTTTTGATCCCTGTACCCCAAAACTCAGGCACACAGAAATCGCACCTAAGACACCTCAGCTGTAAATTCTGGGCATGGACTCCAGGCAATACTTTTGGTAAGACTGTTACTAATATATGTTAAAAGTGAAAATGGCTTAAAATTGCTGGATATGTTATGCTAAGATGAATGCTCATGCTGAGGCAAATTAATCAAAAATATAAAAGTTTTTCTGCTTCCCTGAGATTTTTCTTTGTCAATATCATCATGAGTCATAAATCTTTCCACTCCGATGACCTTGGAAGAGTATATCCCCTCAGACAAATAGTAAACATCTTCTTTGCATGTTATACCTTAATTTATTTTCATGCAATGTAAGAGCTACATTCTATTTGTTTAAAATACATTCTATTTGTTTAAAAGATTCATTCTCAGTCTCATGCACAATGGTGCTGCTTCTGAATTACACAGGCATGCCTACAAAGAGTTTTCCTACCTCTGACATATATCTCCTCAAAGAAGGCACGTAAGAATTCAAAGGAAGAAAAATGCCTTAAGATTATTAGATCAGTCATGGAATATGTTTCTGTAGCATTAAATTTGTAAATTTATTAGGAAGGAGAAAAGTAAAAATCTAGGTTAGTTTTGCTTCTTTGTCAGGATGTTTTTTTAAAGACAGTGTAATGTGGGATATTACATGTTCAAAGGAAAGGCTAGAGTCAATGGCTGTAAGTCACTAGGTTTTCAAATGTAAGGTGAATATGCCAGTTTTCACCTTTACTGACTCTCCACATCAACAGGAAAGCCTTGATGCAGTCTCCTCAGCTGTGGGAGTTATAATTTTGCTGCCATGTGTACAGATGACACATTGCCTTATACTGCAGATCATGAAGTGTCCTATCAACTACACAGAGAATAAAGGGGGAATTTATGCTTGACATTGCACTATAGGGCTGGCTACTGCATAGTGGGAAGTCCATGTGTGTCCCGATCCAGTATCGGGAAGGTTTCGTTAACAATCCCAAGGACGAGATTAAGACCCTAAAACCGGTCAAATATCACACAACCTTTTAACTTTATTTTCAACGGAGTGGGGAGAAAAGGTGGGGAAAGGCAAAGGGGAGGGGGGAACAAGGGTAAGGGCAAAAGATAGAGAAAGTTGGAAAAGGAGAAAAGAAACTAGCTACCACCACTCCGAGCCTGATGATATTCTGCTGACTCCACTCAGGATTTTCAGTCATCTCAAACAAGCCCGCCCTATTCACACAGTCTGCAGTTTTTATAGGTTCTTGCCCCGCCTCTGGGAGGTGCTTCTTCACTTCCCATGCAGATTAGCTGTTGTGCGCAGTCCGCCCTCTCGGAACCTTCCAGAAACGGGCTGGGAGCATCTGGGGGTCTCCTGCTCATGCGCAGACGGCAAATGTGCACGTGTGGTTCGTGCTAGATGCGCTGTTCCCCTAGAGGCGGCCTTCTGCCCTTTTCGCGCCCTTTTTCCCCCGTGCAGGTGCACGAGGTTGTTTACCTCACGGACGGCTCCCAAGGGTGCCGGCGCCGCATTGCCCGATGCGCCTTGGCAGCGGCGGCTTTGCAGCAGCAGCAGCAATGTCGAGACAAAACCGCATTTAGTACTGGTTCTCTACAATGTGTCTGTGAGAGCGCAGGGAATACCCGCTCTGTATGTGAATGTTTCATTTTCCCCTGTAGCTGTCTGTGGAGTTCCTGTCAACTATTGGGGCCAACAACTTACACTGAATGATGGGATTTAACAATATGCATACTTAGCCTGCCTTCTGAGATGTATTTTTAAATTATTTTTTACTGGTTATGTCTTTCTCTAATCCTGAAGGAAATGAATGATATGAATCCTTAATATGGTTGTATTTCTTCTAACAAATTGAGGTGTTTCATTCAGAAGCAATGAACCATTTTAATTATTCTATGTGTCAAACTAACAGTAATGAATCATTTATATGGATCCAAATCAATGGAAGCACTACACTGAAATCAGCTTTAGAAAATGCATATATTAAATACTTCACTTAAAGAAGAAGAAAATAGCCGGTTTTTTTAGGTAGAGTTAAGGACAGTGTTTAAAAGTAACTTTTATTTTGATTTAATATTGAAAATATGCTTTCCAAAATTCTATCCATTACTATTTATTTAAAACAGCAATCCAGCTATCATACAGGTGTACACACACCGAGTTGAGCTCTTAACAATGGTTTTTTTCTCTTTTACATTTTGAAATCAATTCCATATTGAAAAGAGAGCATGGCTGCAAAAATATTTGATAGATCTATACATCCAAGGAAACAATTGTTGGTAGTGAATATGCCCACAACAATAAAATAAAATGTGCCAATGTGATACTACCATGATTTTTTTGGAGAGAAACTTGCCAGATTCTCTCAAATATTATTACTGTCTTTTAATTCATTCTCTTCTTTCATTCGATCTTCATTGAATCCTATATTTATTATAGCAATGTTAGCTAACTTGGAGATTATTTTCACATTTTCTGGATAACGTTGGTTATGAAGTCAAAAGGACTTGGGCGATGTATTCCTTGGTCAGCTATAGCAATACCTCTTTTCCCTTGCATTAGCAAGGGGAGAGTGGTCCCAGACCTACTCTGCTTATCTGCACTAACAGTTGGCATATATCTTTGCTACCTAAAAGAAATTTCTTTTTTTCAAATCTATTTTGGTAATTTTTATTCTAGATATTTCCCAAACCTTCAGATTTGGCACTTTGTCCCTGGATTGCTTCCAGATGTTTAAAAACATATAGATGTTCCTCTATTTTGTCCCATCTTTAATGTCTTAGAGACATATGAAAATCGTAAGTTTTCTTTTTGTTTCTGAAGATTTGTTTATATTTGAGAATTTTGTTTTTATGTCAGTTGTTTGTGAAATGTTTGTCAAAATGCTTGTCAAATGTTTGTCAAAAAAACTATACATTCCTTCCAGACTTTGTCTGCTATGACTTAGAATAGTTAATAAAAAAAGGACCAAGATAAATAACCTCTGACTATGTCTTATATTAACCTATTTGGGACTACCTTAGCACAAAAAAGGATCCTTGATCTGTGATCAGCTAGGCTAAGGACTTGTTAGAAGTTCTTGTCCTTCTTGTTCAGCCCACACATGTTTTCCTTCTCTGAAAAACAGGGCTTGGGGAGAAATGGCAGGACTGAACATTACCTAGATCTCCTACCTATAGGAACTTGGAAGCGTAAACTTGGATCAAGGCATTTGAAATAATTAATGGTTTGGGTAGCAGAGATGTAATTTTTGTTCTTTTTTAAATTCACACTTTGGTGCTGATCATAAGTGCTAGTAATTGTAGAGCTTGGTCTGTAGGGATACAGGGTCAAGTTCTACAATTATTAATGTTCTCTCCTCAAGTGAAAGAAAGTTTTTACTGAAGTGGAAGAAACAATATTTTTCTGCACAGAAGATGGCTGTTAGGTTGAAAAGCTGTATTAGAATAGTCTCTCATGTCAGAATCAGCTGAGGTCAAGGAAGAAAAGGGGCTATCAGCTAGATCATTGCAACTTCTTATTTTTGTATAATGTAGAAGCAATTTCTGTGTCCAAGTTCTGCTTGTTAGGAGTCAGTTTGCTGCCCTCCTCCTTGCAGGCACTGCAGTCCCCTGCAGAACCCCTTGCTGCTCAAAGAACCTGCTCTTTCACTGCAAATGCTTAAAGTCTTTGATATTAAGCCAGCCAAGAAAACTAATGCCCAACTGAATCAATTGCTCAGCTGCAAAATGAAAAGCGTGCTAGATTAGAATGGAAAATAAGAGTAGAGGTGACTTTAGAGCCATGATTTTTTTTTCTGCTTTTGTCAGTGGAAAAACTATAATTCTCCTTTATGTTTGCCAATGACAAAACATGATTTATGGCCAATATTTTTAAAACTGTATTTATAGTTGTGCTCTTGAAAGGTGCCACACTGACAGCTCACTAGGCTCCACTATTCTATTAAAATACAGTTAGAGCAAAGGCAGTGGTGAGTGCCTGCTTATTCTCTTTTTTGCCTGCTTCCTGCCTCTCTCCTTCAATGCCTCTTCAGGGCTGCACAACATCCTCTCACTCCAGCCTAGACAGATACTTGATAAGAATCAAAGGACTCCCAAGGTTTTAGGCTCAGGAAGAGGCTATCATCCTGTCCCTGATGTCACTGCAAATGTTCTCTGTATACATGTTCATGCTTTATTGTATAACTGGGTTATCAATAATGTAGAGGCAATAGTCTCCCATAGAAGAAAATTGCAAGATCATCTCTACAGTGAAAAATAATTAAATTCTCTGGCATTTACCATTATTATTGGAATAGTATTTTCTGTGTTCCAAATATTCCTAATAGCCAGTATGTTCAAACATTAGTGCTTAAAACTAGGATATATTGACTACAAAAGTGTGTTGCGGGCTTTAGAGGTACCCATTCAGCCACCACTTTTGAGGTGAAACAGTTCTCCTTTCCCCTGTTCTGTTGTTCAAGGACTAAAAGTTCTTATGATCCATAGCCAATTAGAAGAACCTAAGCAAATGACTAAGTTATCTCAGCGATTAAAACAAGTATGCAGCCTTAAATAAGTGTTTCTATTCCATCTCTTGTATTTGTGTGATTGCACAATTCTGTAATATTGCTACTTGCATACTAGGTAGTGTTGACATCAATGGAACAAATGACATTCAAAGGAAATTCCTTCCATAATTTTGAAGCTATGGACATGAAATAATTCTGCTGTTTGAACATCAGGAAATTCTAGTATTTTCTTTCTTTAAGCTAACTTTTAGAATGGTAGGAGTAAACCAGACAGCCTATTTCGCTATTGCTGTATCACTGACAAAATATACAAACTCTTTAAAATATGTAATGCTGAAATCAGATTTTTTTCAGATAAAAGAGGAAGACACCTTACTGCTTTAGAGCTTATTTGGAGAGAGGAATAGGTTTCAAACGAAAATCCTATAACCTTAATATGCTGTACCTGCTTCTCAAAGTAGGGACAATAGGATCCTCTTTATGGTTACTTGACTTCAGTCATGTGAAATGCATAGTAAGTGGCACACAGTTTTCAGAAGTGTTGTAAAGGTCTGACGAGTTCTGCCTCTGTGGGGCACACAGTGAAATACTTGCACAGATTCTTTTGCCTTCTGCAGTAAGAGCAGAAGGGATAGCTAAGCTGTGCCTGAAAAAATTTGGCTCAGGTTGAAGAACATGTGGGTATAATAACTGTTAAATGTAAATATTTCCAAAGCTTTTATATGATACAATATGCTGCAAACACTTATGAAATGTTCTGTATCAAGAGTGCTACAGTTAATAAATGTATTGGAGTGGTTTAATGTCACAGGTAATCAATCCAGTAAGACACAGAGAACAATTTTCTAAAATTTTAATAACTGTAGGTGGATGAAAGTATAAGATATTTATGTATCTAGTTGACTTTTAATATTAATGATGATACTTAACAAGAAGGATCTCTTTGCAGCATTTGGGAGAAATGAAAAAACGTGTCTTGAGTAAGACTGTTTCTTCACTAAAAATAGCTTCACTATTTTGCTTATAAGAAATAAAGCATCAGCAACACCTTAAGCTAATAATGTAGCAATTATTTGGAAAATAAATCACATCAATATATTTTCCACTTCATTCATAAGCAGATTAAAGCATAATAAAGCAGGGAGAAGTGTAGTGATATAAAGAACATGTATGTATCACTGAAGCTCCCATGCAGAGAAGGAATACTTTCAGTGAAACTAATTCTTCTGTTGAACATTGATTCTGGTCCTACTTATACTGCTAAGTATTAATTCAGCAGAATTCAGTTCAGTGACACTTGTAGAATGAAGATTAAGAAGGCAGAACTGGGTCCCCTTTTGATGCTGGGGACCAGAACAGGATGGCACTGTGTAAGACAGCAGAGAATCTCTAAGGTAGAAAGTGATGATATGGTAACTATGATCTGTGGCCAGAATGTGTGCATGTGAGTTGCCAGTGATCATGATATGCCTTCTTCCCTGCGTACCAGCAGTCACGGTGTGCCTTCCTGCCTACATGTCAGCAGCTACAGTGGGCCTGTACTGCTGGCCTGCCTGCCTGCCTGCCTGCCTGCCAGGGATCAGGAGATGTCTTCCTACCTATCACAAGATGCCACAATGCCTAGGAGATACTTGGAGGAGTGGCAGGGCTTGATTGCTATATAACCGGCCATTGTGTTTTTCAGTAAAGGATCTTTGCACTACCCTACCTCAGGTCTGTGTCGTCATATGCCGCATTTTGATTCTAGTGTATGATCAGAACTTGATAGGAATGGGGTCCATCTAATTAATTATAAGTGAAAATCTTAGCAATTAGATTAGCGACATGGATCCCCATATCTTAGAAATATACAGCTTGGCATACAAAGGCTGGTAGTATTTGGATGGTACTTGCCACTCTTAGCTATTTGCATGCCTTCTCATGGGATCTCACTGTAGATATGTGTTTAGTGGAAAGCCATCATGAAGACTTGGGATCTGTCTGGCTTTAGATTGTCTCTGTTACCCAGAAGATGTGCAAAAGGAAGAAAGAGAGTTGACATATGTGATTCTGCCAAAGAAACACTTCATAGAACTCGGAGTTACAGCTAGCTCCCTTTTATAGCTTATCCACAGAGATAAAAGCTTATGGTACATCAGATGCAGGAAAATAATTGCATGGGATATGCTGTGTTTCTCTGGCTTTAGCAGGAAAATTCAGAATCAGATGCACCATGTGCTCCAGCTGATGAAAGGAATAGTATGGTACCTACATGCTACTGGTTTTGGTCATTATAATTAATCCTTTGGCCTGTCTATGATATGTCACAAAAATACAGAGAACGAAACCAACTAACCTAAACCAATCTATTATTGTATAATCATATTGTTCCTACAATATCATCTGAAATTAGAAGTCCCATATGAAGCCATGAGAGCAAAAATAATGCTAGCAAAGGAATTTGAAAGAAGCACCCAGTCTGACCGTTAACAGCCCTTCACTAAAGGTATCTTTCTGATTATGGAGTTAGCTAGTGACCCTGTTGCCCAACTGACAAATAATTCCAGCTTTCAGTAGGAATTTTTCATTGTCAACATAAAAAATAAATACATCTTTCTTATGTAGCACCTCATGATGCTATAAGATTTTCTCAGAGCTTAGTGACTTAGTTATCAAAAATTGAATGGGATTTATTCTTTCCTAAGGACCATTCAAATTTTTGAGATAACATTACAATATCTGAAACAATTTATTAAATACAATCTAGATGGCAATAACTTTGTTGGGATCTCTCAAATAGTTCCTCTTTTATTTTTCTCTCAGTAAGGAAGACTTCATTTTTTCTATTATTCCCTGCTATAAACTGAGGGTCTGACTCATCACAGTTAATAACTCTCTGATTTTCAATCATCAGTATGTACTACATTGTCATATGGTCAAAAGACCTGCCAAATATTGCAACTCTCCAAGCAATGACACTGCTGGTTAGTACTATAGTCAAAATTTCCCTTATTTAAGCTTTTCAGAAGATTCTATGCAATTAAACTAGCCAAATAACTAAAAAAATTTCTGAGGACTCTCATGATAGCTTTTTATCCAGCTCTATCTGTGTCTTTGATGATGATCCCTCCATGTTCAAACCTTCAATTAAAAGCAACATTGAAAGGATCACAAACACAGGCAAAGAAAAGGGAAGTTAAAAAATGACCTGGAAAAATAAGATGTAGGTAGGCCATGATCAATAAAGAGAAAGACAGGGCCAGTACATGTGTTATTATTTTATCCAAAAAGGGAACATAATGAGGCTACAATCAAGTCACTCAGCCATCTGTATGAAACTGAGTTTATATTAAATCAGTTCTCACCTCAATGTCCTAATGTCACTGTTGGTAATATAATGAAGCACCATACTGGCTGAAAAGAAAATCTGGAAGTAGAAGGCCAAAAAGGCAAGCAGTCATGAGTGGATGATGGATTATCCACAATATGAAAGAATTTGAGAATGACTTCCATGAATGGTTTCTTAGAACAGTTTAATAAGAACAAAAAGCTTCTTATGGGTTTTTGTTTGGTATTTCTTCATCTCTGGCATATTTTACATAGTGGTTTTTTTCCACAAGTGACCAATGAGAATTTCTAGAGGTTCAAAGATTAAAAAAGGCAGAAGGCAATACTGGAATCATCCAAGTCTAACCTTCTGCGTAAAACAGAAGGTGGAACAGCTTTGAATTTATATACTTACAAATCATGTTTCTATGTTACAAATTATATCTCTACATTTAAAGGGAACATAACTGAGCCCATGGCTATAAGTGAAATTAAAGACCTGCAAGAAGATGGTGCCAGCATAATGAAAATTTCTTCAGTCTTTCCTTCAGTGAATGATGAAAACATTACGTTGTCTTAACTCAGAAGGACCAGAATAATTTGATTTCTTTAAGAAAGGGAGCAAGAATATATTTTTTTCATAGCAAACAAAACAGACTTCCCACAGCAGTATGAACTATATTATAGTCACTGAGTTTTAGATTGATTGGGATTTTTCTGTTGGTCACTGTAGAAGATCGATCAGCTACCAGCAGTCCAGAAGTTATTTTACTTCTTTTAACAGTATTTAGATAATACCCCATTCTATAATTCCAAGAGAAAGACTTGAGGGTCCCATGGAAGAATTACTGCAGTTATTGTGGAGATACAAGAGGCAATGATGGATGCCAGCACTTGTAATTGGAAGATAAATAATAAGGAACGAAACTGTTTCCCTACACTTATGCCAGCTTCCATTGATGTCTGTCTCTTAGACAATCTTCCAAAGTCTAGAAGGCATCAGATACGACTAAGAGGATTTAAAAATTATGCTGTTGTATTTATCTGTGATGTTGCAGTCCTGGGCCAAACTAACTGCTTCTCTTAAGGGAATAGCTATCTCTTTGTCCCATATTAACAAGTACTTTTTTGTTTAATTGGTTTTTTCTCTCTCCTCTGTTCATTTTCCATTGTTTGAATATTTATGCATTAGTGATAAGCTTTTTCACATTAGCTTGTATATTTAAAATATAAGGATAATAGTCTTTTTCCTTTTTTCAAATAAAGAGCACTTGACAATTCTGATTTGATTTGTATGGTTTTATCAGCTGGAGTAATCAGTATGAGTCTCCTATCTATTGCACCATATGCTCTTTTTTTCCTTGTGGAGTACAATTTCTCTCTGTTAGGATTTTTGGCTGGGGAAGTCATTTGTGCTTTTTGTCAGTTATGCGTATTGATTTTTTGTTTTCTGTTTTTCTCTACAATACAGAAAAGATTTTGTTGTTTTAAATTTCATGAAAAGGTATTATCTACATGAAGACTTGGACGAGTCTGAAGGTGGCATTTTTAGAAAAGTTTTATGGATTTGGCAAATATATTTTTTACTTTTTTGGGGGTTCTGTTGCAAACCTGAAAATGGGCTAATTCTGTCAGAAAATGAAGCTTGCTGGTAGTTTCTGCCATCAGATATACTCATTTTGGTACATTTATCCATAAAAATTAGATTAATGAATACAGTTATTAATGCACAATAGAATGATCTTATGTTGATACGGGCTCTGAAATGTTCCCATGCACTAATTTAATGTAACCCAACTGTATTAATTTGAGCTGTAGCATGATGTTGACATTCCAGAACATGAGTAGTTCATTCTAATTGCTAATGACTAATTTTGTCTAACTTATAGTTAGAAAAAAAAATTATTGCAAATGATCAAATATTCCAAAGGAAATCTGATAACACTGGCTAGGTAGGATCTTTTTGTTCTCTAGCTGTAAAAGTGTATCTCTTTGAATGAGGTCACCAGTATGAATCTTCATGGAAATAAAGCTGAATTTAAACTTGCTTTAATTTAAACTTGCTTTTTTTTAATGTCATACCTGTCAAAAAACTCACTCATTACAAATAAAAAAGCATGCAACATCAATACTGTATCATTGCTACCAATACTGTATCAATACTGTAAATTGAACACTTGAAAACAAATCTGTAAATTGGTTTGCTGAATGCACAGGTAAGAGCACAAGTATGTGCTTAAAATACCCTTGAAGTAAGGAGCAAAATAAACACTTACTATAAATAAGCTACAATTGAGGTTTTAAAGTGAATATCTTATATTTTCTTAATTACTTTTACATTGTAAAGATATCAATATGATGGTGCAAATTATTCTCATTGCTCCAAAATGGACTAAATTATATTTATTTGCAGTTCCACTTACATTTCTAGGAAAATATGTGAGGAAAACATTTAAAAAATGCAATTTAAAAACTTTAAAAAGGCAAATTTTTTAAAGAATACAAAAACTCTGGTAGTTCAGTTATCTGCCATGGAACATCTGGCAAATTTACACTTAAAAACAGGTTAAAAATGACTACTGACATTCCAGTGAAAGCTACAAATAATGTTTCTTTTCTTTAGGTTATTATGGAAGCATGTAAGGACAACTAAGGTACACTGATGTTTTATATTATATATGGGTAACCGTATAGAAACTGTTCTGAGCTTTGATATCTCACAGCCACTGAGACTGCTTGCAATTCCTGTTGTTTTTTATATCAGGAAGAATTGGCAATACTACTTTTAATATCTGTAACACCTGCAGCGCTTCTTTCGTTTGAAAGAAAAATTCCAATTATTTACAATAGAAATTAAATCACTAAATCATCTTCCTCAATAAGAGTAAAAAATACCTTGCAATCCTCAGTGGCAAAAAGTCATATAGTAATGATAATACTTACGATTATTTAGCTTCCCAAAGTAAACAAACATACTGTGGAGCTGCTGTCAAATTAGTTATCCTCACAGCAACAGGTCCTGTGGTACTGTTGCTGTGGTAGAGCAACAATTTATTTTGCAAAGAGTAAAGAAAAAAATAAGAGAAAGTGTTTAAAAGAGTGTAGTGTAAATTTAATTTACTGCTCTAAAAAGACACTTTAAGGATGCAGTGTATTCTGGGATTCAGATTTTGATACTTTGAACAAGAAAGCAAATATTGATGAACTTGGAAAAGAGAGAAGAGCTTGTATATATGATATACATGATATATGGACTGAAAATGACAAAGACTGATTACAGAGCTATTAATCGACTTTTTTTCTTTCTTTCTTTCTTTTTTTTTTTTAATTCTGCAGCTCTGCAATGATAAAAGAAATAAGGACATAAGCAATACCCTAAGACAGAAAGACGGCCCATTCTGCACAGCATCTTCTTTCTGACAGTGGCAGTAGAAGAGGCAGTTTTAGGAGAACACAGGATCCTGCCATTTTTTTTTTTCCTGTTCTCCATGTATTCCTGCATGTCTACAACATGGTATTAATGATGTTAGCTAGTATATTCCTACCAACATCTCCTGGTTTCCACATGTGAACCACAATGTGCCTAAGCCTTTTCTCAGCCTGCTGTTACTGCCTGCCTCCACTGCTTCCTGTGACAGCAAGTTCCAGAAGTTGACTACCCATGTGTAAAGTACTTTCCTTTATAATTATTTTAATATTGATAGAGTGCACCTACAACATAGGAGTGCAAGACAAAAAAAAAAAAAAAAGAAGAAAAAAAGGTTTTACTAATACAGTAGAGACAGCAGCCTAATGAAATATAAAAAGGACAATGAACTCCTTAATATTCCCTGGTGGTAACGAAGGTAAAGAATAAGCTGGGAAAATTCCATTAAGCATCAGGCAAGTACGTGCTTAAATATATGCAACTACAATAGAGCCTCTGATTTCACGCGGCACATTTTATCAGAACCTGCCCTTTGTTCTGCATAATAAAGGGAAACTGGCAATAATGATAAAGCCTTAGCAAATGCCAACAAACCTAAGGTCATGAACAGCAGAAGAAATGCCTGTGCTAATTCTCACCTCAGCTGGTACATCTCTCTATTTGTAGGGAGCCCTACAGAGGTATTACCTTGTATCTTAGGGCAGAATAGGTACATTAGCACAGTGTTATTCCTCTCTACTAAGTAAGTTCACCTCTCAGCAGGACATTTTATCTCAAGCACAGAACGACTGCTCTTGATAGAGTTACTCTGCTTTTTGTTGCAGAGCTAGCCTGGCTGCTGCTGGCTTGGGTACCTCTGCACAGCCCTTTGTCTGTCAGCACGCATGCGACAATATCTACTCAGGGGAAGTAGAAGGGAAAGAGAATGGTTATGGCAAAACTTCTAAAAGTTATTCTAGCCTGAAGTCCATTTACATGATAGATGATGAAAACAGAATAACAGCTGCTTTGGAAATTAAAGAACTGACATGCATTAATTGTAGGTAACAATTCAAAACTGAGGTCCAACCTAAATACAAGCATCACTAGCAGCTCTGCCATGCTCTAGCCAATTCCTGTATAGCCCTACCAGTAACAGAGGGGACAGGATTTCACCTGGGTTGAAAATACAGCAAGGATCATTGCACTGAGTGTTTACATTTATACTCTGCTTATCAGCAAATAAGTAAATACAGAGAATTTGAATCAAGTTTGCATGGAGCATTAAACACTGAAGTGGTCATAACAAGAAATGACTACAGGGCTGTCACTGAGTCATCTGAGTGATAATCACACTCATAACTGCTTACGTAAGTTAATGCTTACATAAGTTAAATCAGCTAATTGACGTTGATCTGATAATCTACAAACATCAATAGTGCTCTGAAATAATCTATTATAACATAGATATTTACAAATTTTGCAAAAATGGAAATTACATTATTTTTATTACTTTTTCTATCTATTTCATATTTTTTTTAATTCTGCCTCTCTCTTACTGCCTTATTTTTTCCCCAAACATTTACTACTTTTTTTTTAAATCCTACTGCCTTGATTTTGTGTTTCTCAGCTTGCATTTTATCCAAGGTCACTACAGTTTCCTCTTATTGCTGTCTGCCATTCCCAGTCCATTCGCTATCTATTGAAAAGACAGATATTAAACAGTCACAAAGATAGGCTGGAAAGCTAAAGCAACAATAAGCAGTGGGGCACATGGTGAATAGGCAGAAGGAAAAAGGGACACCAAAAGGAGTTAAGTTTGAATTCCTGGGAATGATCAGAGAACAGAGATTCTGACCTGGCTTTTTAGTAGAAAAATTCTGACCTCTCAGTCATGTGCTATTCTGAATTCTGTCTGTCTGTCTCTCATTTAAATCAGAATTTTCCAGATCTACAGTAACAATGCTGATCAAAATTTAGTTGATGCTTTCAGAGAAAGTTTAAAGTTTTGCTGAACTTCCTGCAAAGAAAGCTGTTAGTCAAAAATGGCTGAGCAGCTTGACTGTGAATGCACAAGTTGTTGCACTTCATGTTTGATAAAGAATGTAGCAGATTATTTAAGAGAAGAGTGGAGGACAAAAAGGTTAATGGCAGACTTGCTTTTGAAAATGAGCTATGAATTAATGGAATCAGTTCAGATATTGTTGGTCACGGTCCAATGGTAATTCATTTATAAAGACAGTTATCTAGTCATCAGCTTTAAATAGGAGAAAATCAGGAGATGCTTTCTTCAAATTAAAATTTGGGAGCATTGTATTAAGATTAAACTATTGTTTAAAAGCCATCATAAACTTAATAAAAGTATGACAGAAGATATAATTTAGGCAAATACAGACTATCACAAGTAAAAGAATTGCCCTCCAATGCTTTTTTTCTTTTTCCTTTCTACATGTTTGTCACAGACCCCATTTTTATATTGTGTTGTTCAACAAGCCTAAGTGTAGAGGGGGAAAGGACAGTTTATCAACAGCAGATAAAAATTACAAACCCAATTAGTAGCTTGGTGCGTAGCTTTGCTGTGCAGTATGTAGCTTTTGCATAGCTTTAGCCTGTGAAATGTTGATGTCCATATCCAGACTACTACTCACAGTAGATTTCCCATCCACATCTCTTTAACTACTATATTTTATTGTATCATGGTAAAATAAACAAAAAGGCAGGGAAAATAAAGGACAAAATCAATGAAAAGACTGTACAGCAAAGGGAAATACATTACTTATTTTTGGAAATCCATGGTGATGAACAGGCTTATATACAGAGCAAAGGAAAAAAGGCATAGCAAAAATCAGATAACAGATTCTGTAACCTTTTCATCTCTTCTTCTGTGTTTTAGGATGATATCTGCCTTGTTGGCCAAATTATGCCATAAGAAGCACTTACGGTTCCCAATAACTCACTCCTTCTGGAGGGATTCTCATGATGAGATACTCCCTAGGCATTGCATGGCATGGCCCTACCCTCACTCCCAGCAATATTTTTTTATGACAGGACTGTCCTTGGAAAGCAGGACATTGCTCTTTCCACTGCAGCTCCTGTTGAGAGGATATTTCCACTGCCTGTCCCTCCTTCGCACCCCACCTGGGCACAGAGGAGGAGAAGCCATTCACAGGGGCCTGCACAGGACACAGGGAATTTCATGCATGTACCAGTTCCTCATGGTCAGCTGCAGCTTTCCAGCTGCTTACATAAACTTAGTTTTGGCCTTTTATGTAGCTATTATGTTCACTGAACCAGACATAAATTTGGCAGTAATAATAATATTTGATTGTGTAATTAAAGTGCATGTGCTAATGCCTACCCAGGAAATCCAGCTTTCAAAAAAAAAACCCCAAAACGTATACTAGTCAAACCTGAAAAAAGGTCTTGAGGTACATTATAACTTTGAAATGTCTCTTTTTAAAAAAGTAAGATTAAAAAAGAGCTTGCAACTGTTCCTATCATGTGTAAGACAGCCCTGAAACCCTGCAAGTTTAGTTCTGCAGTTTGATTCACAGATCCAATTACAACAACAAAGTGGGAAGAAAAGGTGTGTCACCTTGGGGAATGGAGGAATG
The DNA here is from genome assembly GCF_036370855.1 of Dromaius novaehollandiae. Lineage (NCBI taxonomy): Eukaryota > Metazoa > Chordata > Aves > Casuariiformes > Dromaiidae > Dromaius > Dromaius novaehollandiae. The sequence continues at coordinate 111,156,281 of NC_088098.1, forward strand.
GGTGTCAGGGACAGGACAGGACGGGTGTGAGGAAGCCGGCGCAGCCCTGTGGTGGAGGTGGCAGTGGCCTTGGGTCAGGGCGTGGCCCCAACAGGCGCCTGGGCGGGGCCCCAATGGACACCAGGGTGTGGGCCCAACGGGCGCCAGGGCGCGGCCACGCCTGAGCCCTGGCCATGGGGACAAATAGCTATGTCCAAAAACATGGTGGTGGAAGTGGACAACCAGGCCGAACTACCTTCCTTTTCCACCCTCCAATTCTTGTCCCATGCTGTGTGGCACTGTAAAAACACAGAAGGTGTGTTTGTCTTCCCCTGGCATTCAGGATAGTGGCTGCTTGATGGTCCCACATTATTCTTGGCATTAGCAATCTGGCCTTGATGCCCTAGCTGTTATTTAGTTGGGACACCGTAATTTTCCTCAAGAACAAAAGGGGAAAAAAGGAACAGCAGTATTCAGGAAAGCATATTTCAGCAATAGCTGAGCACTGCGGGTCAGGAGGGAGAAGGTTAGCCCTTCTGCAGCTGCAGGGCTGAGCACCCAGTGGATATCAACCGAGACTGCCCATAATGAAGATGTCACTGAAAGAATGATTTTGCCAAAGAAAAGGTTTCAGGAATCTTTCGTAATACAAGCTGATAAGTAATTTGCTAATGATATCTTTCAATTAGGCCAAGGTTTTATTTCACTCCTTTCCTGACAAAAACATCAATGATAACAACTTTGGTAACAGTAGAAGTGTATTCTTTTATCTTTCTCTTTGGAGTTATGGTAGCGTAATTTCTCTTTTTGATTATCTATGAACTGAGCTGCTTGGCTCTGATAATAGTTTTTTTTAGTATAGGTTTTGTGTAAAATTTTCAGCAACATGAAACATTTGCAGATTGGCAATAACCCTGAAAAACAGACAAGCTTCACATTTTTGCAAAGCTTTGCCAAGCAATTAATAACCCATTGTTCTGAAATACTCTGTTAAAATATTATTAGCATAGGTAATCTTCTACACCATGTTAAGTACCATACATTAATATTGAAACATCCACATTACCTAATACTTAAACAGTGTAAATTAAAATTCAATTCAGTTGATACAATATTATGACTCTACCAAAAAAAACCCCTGTATATTTATGTTGCTTTATGTGGGAGACTAAAGCTTTATTAATTACGTGACATGATTTATACAGAATACCATAATCAACAGAATTGAATAAGAAACTCATCTATTGATAGAGTTACAAAACCTGCCTAAAGCCTGTGATAAGCATTTAGAGTCAAGCTCTGATTTGGCTCTTAGGGAAAATGCAGAAGCAATAAAACTAGATTCAAATTTAAGTTGTTATAACTATGTAATGCATCGGCTAAGTTCTATATATGCATTTCTTCTAGGCATGAGTTTGATTGCATAGTTACAGTTACTAAAGTTGCAACAATTTGTACTCTTCTAAGTAACTGATTTAAGTCAAAAACCTAAATTAATAAAAAACAAGGCTGTTTAAACCTTCTTAAAGCAGAACTGGAAAGGAATGTAAATGTAGGTCATTTAGAGCTTTCCAAGCATGCTAGTAAGAAGAAAGAGTTACATCAGTGTAGAGCTGGAACAGACACAAAAGGGCGATTACCCTGTGTGTAAAAGACCCCAGGAATTCCTCACATACAGCAGTAATCTGCTTCAGTACAGAAAATAGTGGCAACACTCCGCATATGAAGGCAGTAAGACTGTCCTAGTAAATGTTAAAGGCCTGAGAAAAGAATAAAAAAGGAAGGAAAAATAAAGGAATGCAACAATGAGGATTTTTCATTTCAGCATCAGAAATGGGATTAATTTGATCCAATGTAAACAATGACACTGTAGTCATCTAAACACAAATGAAAAAACATGATTTAGCTGCTTAAACATAGGTGTTTAATAACATTTTAGGCACTCTGGGGTATCCTCTTTGGTATTCATCCTCCCATCTTGCACCCCATTTTATAAGGATGCAGGCCCTTACAAAACAAATCCAATATTTTATCTCTCTGCCCCATACGGAGAGGATGGCATCTCAAGGTGTACTAGGCATCTATGTTTAAGTAACTGAATGCTGCCCTAGCTGTCTTCTCCTGACTGAGTCAATCACAAGCAATAATCATTTCTAGGGCACATTATATCTTCTCTGATAGCAAACATCAAAATAGCCCTACACCTTGGAACTGCCTGTTACTCTGCACTGACTATAAAGAGGCCAAAACAACTATTCAGCTATAAAGCTGAATCCCATCCCCAAAAGCCAGCCAAGTTCTTCTGATTGCCATGGATCTCTGTAGTATCTGTTCAATTGTGGAATTCAACAAGACTCAAGCTTTATGGGAAAAACTGCAAGATGTTTTACCATACTTCAGTCAGCAAAATAAATACTATCAAATAAGAAAATATGTACAGTTCTCCAGGTCAGAGTGGTGGTCCTTTCCATTCATCATCCACTTAAAATAAACTCACCTAAATAGAGACTCCTATGAAGGACATAGTAGAGTGTGAGCAAGTTTGCAAAGCACAGAAAAACTTCTCAACCTTCTGTCACATTGTGACAAAGCTCTGTGTTTGAGTCACATAGCAGAGGGGGTCACACAGAATGAGGGCAGGCTTTTCCTGCATGAGCTCTCTGGCAGGGAAGAAACTGCTGCATGTGTGACTACAGGCATTTGTAAGAGTTACCCACTCCTAGCTTCTGCAAGGTGCCACCACTAGCACCTAGCATCAGCAGTCTGAGGCCCATTGCTTGTACCCAGGCCTAGTGCCTTGATATGCGAGTCAGATGAGGCATGAGATTTAGAGCTACAAATGTATGTTAGAGATACAGTGGCAATGAAAACACAGAAAACTTCAGCTAATACCATATATGCTGAATTTTTTTGGTGTTAGACATGCATTCATAATGGTAATAATAATAAAAAAAGATCCTTTAGCACCATCGTGCTTTCAGACTTCAGTCTTTTAAAAATGTATTTTATACTTCAAAGCATAATTGAGGTATTGAAATGAGACAGGAATTAAATATGCAACTCTCCAGATGATTTTTAAAGAAATATAAATGGTGGTAGCAAATTTTTAGGAAGGATGTTCACAAAACACACCAATTTTCTGACAACAGGTCTCCAGTTCAAACATCATTCTTTACATTTGCTGAGACATTCAATTCCCTTGCCACCATATCTTAACTCTATCCCCAGACAGATTAACATCATGACAGGATAGCATGTCATGTAATGATTTTAATAACATTTATTCATAAGATTGTTACTCCTCCCAGCTTTTGCCTTAGGGTCTGCTAAAACACCATGTAGTTCATTAGCAGACACACTGAGAAGTCAGTGAGGCAGCTACGATGTATAGATAAAAACACATTAACTCTTCTCTAACCTCCTAAACCCATTTATAGGCTTATTTAATACTAATCTTCAATAATGGTGCATAGTGTTTCAATTTATATGTAATTAGGAACAATGAAATATAAACACTGTATATTGTGTGAGATAATTGCCCATAAAAACAGATATTTATCCAGAATCATTACATCATATAGATTTCTTTAAAAGTTATGCATTATGTATTTTAAATTATCTTTATATATTAAAGTCTCTATTTAGACTTTAGAAGGCAGCACAAGTGTTGCAAAAGAATAAAATGTAAAGTGGGGATGTATTTGCTACTTTAGTCATGAAGAAGTATGTACTTATCTGTAAGAATGATCTTCTTTTGTGCATATGTACCCTAATATTTTTATTAATATTACAAATACAACTGTATGAGGGAACCCAAGACTACATTTTACAGAGCCAACCCCTTGCACCCATACCTATATGTGAAGAGATATGTAATAAGAAAATAAGCTCCAATAATAAAATAGTATACCACTTTAAAGACTTACTCTTGAATGTATGTCTTGGCAATCTTTTCCCTGTGTCCAGGCTCTTGTCCCTGTGCTAAACATTATGACTCTCTGATTATTTATGCAACAGATTAAAAATTTTTAGAAATAATACTTAACACATATTATTATCATAATTATCGTTACTTGACTGATTATTTTATTCTCTAAACTTAAGAGCAAAGAACTATCTCCAGGCTAAGGGCCAAAATAGATAAGCACTTTACCACTACTTCACGACCATACTCTCAGAGGGTAAAATTGTTGTTCTGAATCAGCACATTTGATCTGCTGGTCAAGGAATGATTTTGACAAGGACATATACAAATGAGCCTTTCAAATGTTTACAAACATACTGTTCAGTGTTCACCTCTTGGGAAAATTAGTATTGCTGTCTAATCATTTTTATGGATAGTAACAAAACAAACAACAAAATTCCATGGCCTTCATCTGTCAAGAAGATGGTTCCTTCATCCAGCAGAAGACCAATTAATTGACTTTTTTCAAAGTGATCATTTAACCAGGTTACTGTTTAATGAGATTATGCATTTCTTTCTATAGCAGGATGGACAACTGTTCATGGAACTCTTAATTTTTTCCAGCTTTGATCAAGATATTTTGTTCCACATGCACATTTGCTCTTTCCCGTGTTTAGAGGAGGTTTTACTTGCTAGAGTTTCATTTTCAAAAGTTGAAAGCAAAGGATTGGTCTGTTTCTGTTCATGAAAATAGCAAAGGAATCTGCTTCTGGTGTTCCCTACTGAAAGAAGATCTGATCCACCAACTCAGGGAACTGTCCATGGAAGGTTATCTCTGAACGACTTAGATGCTGAAGGCAGAGAAGTCTTTTGGGCAGCGCTTGGATGTGGAGATGCAAGCTGTTGCCACCTAGCTTTTGTATAACATTATGGTGACCTAAACTATTTGAATGAAGAGCACCATACAGCAGTACAAGCCATTCTGTGGACTAGGCTGGGCTCAAATACAAAGCAGATATAGTAATTGCTATTTGTATCCAGATTAGAACTATCTAAGTAACATCAACAAAAATCTAGAAAAATGAGAGTAAACTAAGGCACCAAAAAGAGACTCCAACATCTTTAGTTTCAAAGCTTTGATGTGCCAGTGCCAGAAGCTGAATTAAATCAAATCTGAAAACAGGTTAGAATTAAATCGTCTAACATTTGGCAAATAGAACTTAGATTTTGAGTTGACATAGAAAGCAGACACAAAATACAAGCATACAGAATAACAGGTGAAGCAAAGCCAGTGTAACATATGTCAAAAGTGACCTTAGGTAGTAAGCATCACCACTGACTTTTAGTGGAAAGCAGTTGGGACACTTTGAACTGCAATGTAGTAGTAGAAATGGGTAACAAGACACTTGTCAAGATTATTATTTGAGATGCATTATTAGCACCTATGCACAACAGGATACAAACCCACTCAGAAAAAGTCTGTTCTGTCTTCCTTTTGCCTTGCTTTTATGACCCATCAATCCTGCCAATCTTCTCTCCTGAACATTCTTCATAAAATGTAGGTTTACAAAACCCAAGAAATAAAGCAAGTCAAAGTAATAATTAAGAAAAATGCTGTATTTGTCCTAAATTCCTCAAGGTAATACAGACTAGATGGAAGACCTCCATGTCTTAAATCAAATTGATTTTGCTGAGTATGACTATATTGCTCCCGTTTTCTGCTGGGTAATTGCAGAGGAAAAACAAAAAAACTCTTCTCCCCAGTACTTTCCAGTTAATATCATGCCAAACTATTTCAATGCCACTGGCTCACATAAGCATTTGTGTGTGTCTATGTCAGATTTGTTGCTTAATTTGGTTTGTGTTTGTATTGAACAAATAAAAAAGCCCTGCATTTGTTCATATAGCTGGCATGATCTAGAATGCAAGATGAGAGGAAGAAAAAGGTACTAGTGTCATGTGTTAGCCTAAGCTAGTTAGACGCAGTCATTGGCAGCACCAAGAACTGATTTCCTGAGCACAGCAGAAAAAAAATTGCCATTATTTTCTCCTATCACATAGAATTCATTGAGAGAAATAAAGCTCCAAGCCAAGCAGGATCCATCAATAACTCAAACCTTTTCATGCCAGGAGACTTCGTCTTTTTCTGAGAAACCACAAACTTTTCCTTCCATTTCCTACGAAGTCATATAATTACTGTAAAAAATGCTTCCTACCCATCTGTTCATTCAGCTAGCATGTGGCATCCTTTTCTCCATTCTTTTTTTTTTTTTTTTTATGTAAAATGCAAATTTTCGGGTCAAGAACCTGCAATATTTAGAACAAGAAACGTTAACCTTGACAAGTATTGACTCTCAGCATAGTAGTATTCTTCATTTAAGTGCCCAAAGATATAGGCTAAGTAAGTTAATGTCATCCACGATGAATTACCGAAAACATCAGCAAAGAGAGATCACTGCATGTCTGATCTTAATTTGGCTTCAAGTTAGAAATATGATACCTTGTGTAAGGTACCTCATGGAACATATGCCATCAGAGAACAATGAAAAATGTTAAAGATTCAGTGGATTAAATTCACTCCTATAGCAGCTTCCTGAAGGAGCAGACACAAGTTTTCAGGCATTTTCTGAAAATTAAGAACTTGGCAATATTTTCAGACCTCACCAGGAGAATGCTTATCTTACTCATCATCAGCTTACATCATGTTAGATTGCAGTGCCCATCTCCACTGAATGGGAAGTCTGGCTGCTTCTTTGGGACTGAAATAACCATTGTTTTATTTATTGCATGTCCTGCATATTTGTACATACTCAGAGGATTCATAACCACACAAAACTGCCAGCAGAGAATGTGATAAAAATATCCAGTTTTCTTGAGACTGGAAAGTGGTTGTTCTGAGACATGTTTGGCTATGTCACTGCTAATGTGCAAAATGAAGACATTTCTGCAAGTCAATAGTTCTTCTGGGCCCTATAATTTTTTATATAATATTTTTATCCTACTTAAGATACAGTTTTAACACTGCTGTGCACCTCTCACTGTTGTGACTTGCAGAGAAAATACAGGAGAAGGGAAGGACCCTTGCATTGGTCTTGTCAGTCTGAGTAATCAAGTCCTCGTGAATTCTGAAAAGCTTCAATATTTCACTACCCCTCCCCCCCAAAAAAAAACCCGCACAGATTTATCTTGCAATAACAGACATTTGTCCAAAGGCTGCAACAATTTAGAAGGAGTCAGCATTCAGCACTTCACAATATGTGTAAGCTGTGGTTAGGAATTAAATGGAAATAAATCTTATATTCTCCACTGCATTGCCACATCCTTTTCTTCTTTCAAAGACATCACTGGAACAACGTGTCGCTTTTCTTTTCATGAAACAATTCATCTTTCTAGATCTTCCCTTGACTAAAGCCTAGATCAAACAAAATCTGAACACAACAGTGTGCAGTGTTGTAAGGGCTGGCCTCACACTCTGATGCTGGGAAATTACAGCTGATGCATCTGGTGCTTCGATTCAAAGGCGTGTTTGGTCATGGTCGGTGTGCTGGGTAATTGCACACTGTGTTGTACATAATAATGTTTTTTAATTGGGCTCACTCTGGTTTGCATAAAATACATTCAATTATAGCATTCCTATCTCTTAAAGCTAATATATTTCTATTTTCTAGTTTATTTAGGGATTTAGGAGCAAAACTTTAGATAAGCTGCTCATGAAATTTGGGGTAGCTTGAATATCGATTCCTCTCTTGCCTATTACTGAGACATCTATCATATCTGTTTCCCAAACAACTTACAGATGAAGAGCAAAGACACCAAGTTACCGAAGTTTGCCTCAGAACTTCTCCCAGAGATTTCCATTGAGAAAGAACTAGAAGCATATATGGAATTGGTCACCATTTGTAATGGAGCTGTTTGTTTGTCTGTTTAGGAAAAGATTTCCTGGAAGATCCCAATGCTTTTCACTGTTTTTTCCACCCAGCTAGCTGGATGGAAATTTAAGCAGATAAGTAGTTAGTATTACATCAAGGACCTTTTAAAGTATATTTTGTAAATTAGGGGCTTTTAGAAAAACTTTTTATTGAATATACTGCATAACAGGCTTTCCCCCCACGTACACATGCACTGAGCTACAAAACTATACTATTTACCATGCCATTAAGGATCCATATTTATTATAGCAGTTTCCAATATCTCTTTCACTTTAATGCCATATTTCCAACAGAATACAGTTCAGCTGAAGGACACTGAATGCTTACCGAAATCTCTCTGTCTTAGGTTGCAAATGCTCAAAGACATTTTCCTCTTATTATAAAGTTGCCTTCAGATGACAAAACACTTTTTAGTTCTAAAATAAATAAGTAAAATCTAGATTTAATATTTCCTTAGAAATGTCAATTCAGCATTCTGATGAAAGACTGTCCTAACATTGTGCAGCAAAGGGAGAACATATCAATCAAGCATCTGTTGATTATAGCATTCAAGAGTTATCTGATTTCCCTGGAAAAGGAGGATGTTCATGTGACTTGAATAATGCAGAAAAAGGACCCCCAACCCAACTAGTAAAGGATGACTGAATAAAATATCTATACCTATATATCTTCTGTCATGAGGAATCTCTGGATAAATATAATGTGCCTTGCATATACAACCACTGAATTGTTTATAGCTAATTTCCTATAATATATATGTATATAATAGAAAGCTGATAGCCATTATTGTATGGCATAGAAAATGGAAGGATAAGCCTACTGTTCATAAAAGCTGAAGGGGTGAGAGCTGAAAGACAGAACTATGCAGTATTCCTCATTATAGTATGAGGATATAATTTTAGAACAAATGTTTTGTCCCTTTTAATGACACTAGAGATAAAGATGGTTGCTATAGAAGAGACCTTGGCAATCACGATGAATATTTTGCTCAGTACATACATGTTCCACTTGTTTTAGACAAAAGAATCAAGATGAAACTAAATAGATCCACTTGGTTCTTAAAAAAGAAAGTTTAAAACATTTCACTAAAAATTGTCGTGGGTAAACATACTAGGTAGGATGCATTTGAGAAATTAAAATTTTCAAAGTGGCATATGAAATTATTGAAATAAGCAGAACATATGCCACAAGTCCTGATGCTGCCATTCCTTTTTGAAAGTTCATTATTTTAAGCTCTGCAAGTGGGAAATAACGTGAAAGTTAGAAAGAACGGTGCTGGAAGGGAAGGGAAAAAAATCAAATCATTTAAAAACAAATGCTATTGATAAAAGAATATGTCAAGAAAGAAAATGCCATGCCAGACACAGACCAATGGATATGTACAGTATTCAGAGCTCACATTATGACTCTGAATTCTCGAACTCTGGATCAAATACCTCAGGAGAAAAAAAATACTTTCACCATGAAAATAAAATATATCTGATTCAGATATCACATGTATGTTTTTAACTTAAAAAGAAAAAAAGGTTGACTTAATGGAATTTGTCAAACAGAACTAATCTTAACAAGATAAAATTATTTATGATTAGGTTGCGTTGGTTAATTAGAATATACTGAGCTGGGAAATCCACCTGTAGATGAAATGTTCCCCAAAGATCTGATGATACAGCGATTTTTAAAAGCAGTGGCTGGTGCTTAAGAAGGCTGGCACTTGGAGGGAGTAAAATCTGTTAGAAAATCAAACAAGGATCCTTGAAGATGCAGAGATGCATTAGGAACCTAATGCTGCTGAATCATCTGAGGGTTTCACCATGAAGAGCATGAAGTAGAGTTTGTTTCAGGAATGTTTGTCAGCTTTTCTAGTATCCTTAACTCCTTCTAATACTATAAAGACATACAGAGTGATTTCATTATTTCCTGTTGATTTGGTTTCTGGGTCAGCATCACATACTGAACCGTGTGGTTATACTGCAGCCTCTCATTGGGCAAGTAACTAATAGAAGATAGTATCTCTTCCTCTGAACTGGGCTGGACATGTAAAGCACCTTTTCAGAGAGAGGACATTGATATTTAATTAGCAGCATAATTAATACTAAAAAGTGCTTCTAAGCAGGAACTTTGGGTAATTAATATGAACAGCCATATTGACCAGTAAAGAAAGTTCTATTGTATTTAAAACAAAATAAGCCATTTAAGAAAAAAAATAAAGCCTAGGAAAGCATAGATACGAGCTGACTTTTCCAGTATTTTGTACTGAAAGCTTGGGTGGCTGCTGAAGAAAACTCAACCTTACTTAAAGGGTTCAGAAAAGAGCAATGCCTCTAAATAGAATGAAGTTGTGACATTTTAAAAAATGGTGCAGATAGGAGGAGAAAGATATTACTTAATATTATTATGTGATTATCAGAATATTCCACTTATGTCAGAGACTTGCATATATCAATTTGTCTTTATTTAATCCAGGTGGGGAAGATTTTCTCTTAATGATTTCTGGCAGAGCACTGGCAGAGATGGACACAGTACACAAGGATATAGATTCCATTTTAAAATATATATTTTTTAAAGGCTGCTGAAACTAACCATGTGCATAAGACATGCTAGAAGTTATTCAAATGTATACAGAAATCTATTACAGGGTGGAAAAGGAAATAAAATAGGGAAGAAATTATCAAGTACTCACTATATACGTCTTCTAAGCTTACAGTACTTTCAGCAGTGGCTTTGGCAATGGAAAGGCCAGTAATGAAGTCTAGATTTTTCCACACATACTGCTCTCTCCCTTTATAACCCAAATTGAGATGGAGATGAATAAATTACATTAGATGAGCACAGACAGAGCAAAAATGACATCTCCTCTTTCCCTCCATGTTACGGGTTTCCATCCATTGCTTGCAAGATGATCTATTATTTCCATGAAGGCAGAAAGAATTCAAATGAAGCAATTATTAGACAAGAATATTTGATAAATGGCAGAAATATGTTCAGTAAATGTAACCTCAGACAGAGTTATTTCCAGACAACCACCTCAGTAGTCATCACAATTTTTTGCTATGAGAGTTTAAGAGACAACAATGCCTTCATTTTAAGCAAAGAAGAATAAAGAGACACAAATATTTTCTTAAATATTCAACAGTAGATATTTCACCAGAGACAGAAACATGGCTTAGGTACTCAGCTGAGTGTCCCTGTCTCCCTTGAAATCATTTTTGCTTCCTAAAGATACAGCTCTCCATTTGCACACATATCCTTAAAAAAATGTAATTGTTAAAAAATTATCTGCCTTGAAATACTGTGTTACAATTTAATTACAAAAAAATAACATTGATACTACCTGTGACCTGCTTTCCCACATTTAGTGAGTCAAGTCAGCTCATTACAAGCTGGCCAGGTCCACTGCTCTCAAAGCAGTATGACAGTGCAAAAAAACCCAGTCATTCAAACACCAGCCAGGCAAATCCAATTAATTAGTTTTCATTGATTTCTCAGTGGCACACAAATCTATGTGGGTGTGTACACATGCCTCCTGCTGTTTTGGGAAGCACACTTTTCTCCTCTCCACCCCAGCCAAAGAAGTGGACCCCAACATTATCACCTGTGCTAGATGATTTACTGTAAATTCTCATCCTTTCTTTGGAATGCTATGGGGAGAATAATCACAAAAGTTTATCTCAGTTCCCTAGAACCTTTCTCCATCTCACCAGCTGCAAAGCTCATAACTATTTAAAACTCAGTTAACCATGTGGGTGGTTCCCTGTAGCTGCTAAGGGGTTACTGTGTTATGAGTCTAAGTAAAAAGGAGAAGATGGTAAACAGAAGAGACAATGACAAAAATCACAAAGCAATGAGAGATACTAATAAAAGTTACACCTTGCCAATTTGTTTTTGCTTTTTTAAAATGCATATCAGCCCTAATAAGAATAAGAATGAGCACACTTCTGACAAAGAAAACACATCCAAAATAGGAGTGTGATTATTATACTTTCTCTCAATAACTGCATGAAGCAGAAGAGACACTATGCAAGCTCTGAGAATTCAGTTTCTCCCAGTGACTGTAGACTAAGGCCAGAATCCAATTTTCACTGTACCGGCTGGATCAAAGACAGTATCAACCTTAAGAGTCCACAGAGGAGATGGAAATTGTAGGTTCCCACAGAAAGGATGCACAGTATGCAAAAATGTGTAGTGGAAGATTTAGGAATAACTGCTGAATGAAATGATACAAGTCAGATCATGATGTTTCTGTTCAAGGGGCAGACCTAGGGAGAAACAATAGCAAGTCAACATTTATATTTTAAAGTGTCTAGTGACATAAGAGGCCTGGTCCTGCCCAGGAATTTTGGACAATACCAGGAGACCTGAGTATTCATTTTGATTTGTATAGTATGATCTTCAGTCATGGTCCGGTTCAATGCATCTATTAGTCCTGCCTTCAGGGCTGTTTTCTTTCTCCTTGGTAGTAAAGTTGGATGTATTTATTCCATTACATTACAAATAGCAAATCTGATGGAAAAAGAAGTTCTGGACCTTCCAAATCTATGAAGAATTTCAGAAAAAAGTCAAATAGTTTAGCTGATAAAAAAAAGAAATGGGAAGCTAATAGAGGGAGGAAAGGCTGTGATATCCTGCTTTCATCAACCAGCTAAATATTTACAGCCTATAGCCTTTCTTAGGTCCCTGCTTGAGGAAATTAGCTTATACTTTCCATTTCCTAAGACAGAGATGCACAAGTGTATGGAGTAACGCAGAAGAATGTCAAGGAGATAGGTGATGGGAGCTAGCCAGACTGTCCCAGGAGGGAAAAGAAACAGTGTAAACTGTCCTGCACATCTTATGTTATAACCCCTAGCTCGGCATGCTTTAGCAGCTATAATATCACACAACCATTTCATGATCATAATGTAATTCTGCTTATTGTGCATGTGCCTGGTGCATAAAAACCTATTAGTTCCCCCTCCCCACATTCCTTGCCATGGACTGGTGCTCAGTGATGCCAGGGATTCTCCCATCTTCTTATTGCCTCGATTGGGATAACACTGGGGAACCCCTGCATAGACACAGAGGTAATAAATGCCTTCTAACGATCCTTGTATGTGTTGTATTTTTGTATCTGTCCCTGCCTGGGGTTGGGGTGGTGCCCTCGCCTTGCACCCGCCATTGGTGTAGTCGGCAGGTTACGCAAACAACAATGCCATGGTCTAAGAAGGTGAAGGCGGAAGGCGAGAGCCAGAGGGAAGCTGCTCATTCTCGACTACCTGGATGGCCCCCGACTGAGTGGTGGGGACTGGTAGCCAGCCGCATTACTTGCCAGGTTGGCAGTCCAAGAAGACTGGCCAGAGCTGGCAAAAGGGGAAGATGTCACCCCAAAGGCAGTTGAATCTGCTTTGAGAGCTATGCCCTTTCGGGCTGCCTCGGAAGCCTCTTGAAAGTTAGCGGGGCAGCTTGGCTAGGTATTGCTAATGGGTATTAGAGCCTTAGATAATAACATAGTATCCTTGCAGCAGCAAATAAAAGAACTGAAAAAAGAGGTGGGGGATTTGCAAGATGCAAAAGTGATAGCCCAAGAAGTAATTACAGCACAAGCTAAGAAAAGCCAAGATTTAACCCATAAGATGGAGCGGTTAGCTTTGTGGATGGCTAATAAGCTCTATGGGTGTTACGGGAAAGTGCCTGCTACTGTTTCTCAGGTGCAGGTGATTATAACTCGACCTTCCTGGGATCCAGAGGAGTGAGATGGTAACATCCGAAGTACCTCATCTGACTTGGAAATTGAGTTTGCTATCGAGCAAGAACCCACTAACGCTCAGGTGTGACCACTTGTTCAGATGCAGGGGGAACGATAGATAAATAAGGATACTGTAAAGTGATCAAGGACTTACATGCCAAAAGAATTACATTAGTTTTTGACTACATTTCAACAACAGCCGGGGAAGTTATTACTAGTGTGGATGGTGAGAGCCTGGGACAATGGGGCTGGATTATTAACGTTAAGGGAAGAATTGAATTTAATGAGGCTCTTGTTCGATGTTCAAGTGCAATATTCTCTCTCCCAACTTACGTTTGCACAAGATAGTGCCGGTAATCCTGTAGTTGCCCCTCCTCTGTATCAGTGGTTATGTGCTGCGGTGGTAGGGGCTTATCCATCTATGGGTGAGCTGGCCACCACAGTGGGGGCATGGTGTACCATGGAAGAAGGAATAAGTACGTTGCGACAGTTGGGGGTAGCCATTGGATTAGCGGACGGTAATAGTCCAGATGGCGTAGAAATAACTCGGCAAATGAAAATGAAGCTATCGAAAGGGGCCCCAAGTGCCCTGAAACTGCTCCTGTTAGGGATGGTGATGCCTGCTACTGGTACAGTAGGAGTGCTGGTGAATAATTTGCGAGACCTAGCTCTGGTGGATGGACCAGATTCTAAACAGGTATGAGTGGCTCAGAAAGTTAAAGCAAAGAGACAGGGAGGAACGACTAACATGAGTAGTAAAGTCACATGAAAACAGATGTGAACTGACTTGCTGCAGGTGGAGATATTGCGGGATGAGATTGATGTCTTGTCCACTGCTGATTTATCTAAGCACTGGCAGCATTTCCCTGCCAATCAACAAAACTGAGTTGAACCAACTGCCCCACCTGCACCCAGTGCTCCCTGGAAGCTGCCTGCTAAGAAACAATGACGGGGAGGCAGGTCTGAGCGTCGGTTGCAGCATATCACCTGGGGGACCGACGCCCATAGGTACCCCTGCGAATTCGATGGTGTTCGGGAGGGGAAATAGCTGTGTTTGCTTTAGTAGATACAGGAGCAGAAGTTACAGTGTTACACAATGCTGTAAACCTTGGAAAAGCAACAACTCACATCCGCAGTTTGGGCAGCTCTGCCATCCCCGCTGTGCGAGCAATAGTTACTTTAGTGATTGGGAAAAACCCTCCCTTTTCCACTCCAGTCTTATGGGCACCCCCCGCCTGAATATCAATTATGGAAGGAGGGCTTGCCCCCCTGCATGCTTGCCTCAGGAGAGGTAGAATTCTGTGCACTCGAACCGTTATTAATTGCCGAGCAGAAAAATGTAAGCCTACACTTGCAGCTCGATTGTCCATCGCAGCATGTATGGCTATTCACACCTTTGGTATCTGTTCAGATAATCCCGCTTCTATTAACTTCCTCTCAAGATTTATCGTTCCAGGTATCCGCATCTGGGCCAGTAAATATTTTACAAAGAAAACCGATACTGCAAGGAGTTTTAGTCCGTAATGCTGGAATGCCTCAAATTCAGCAAACACCTTCGACACATTCCTTAGCTAGTGTGTGGATATTAACGCCTCACAAGGAAAAATGACCTGGTACCATCCTGGCAGACGGGCCAGGAGCAACAGTCCTAGTGCCCCCTGATGGCAATACAATACCTTTTTATCTCCCTACTAACAGGTTATCCTGTCGGCATTTGTGAGGCATTGCTGGCATGCTGCATTCTGTGGTCCCCGACAAATGCAATTGACCTATAGGATCACACTGCACCACACATAAATACATGGATCTGGCTGGCCCAGCGTTCAGCTAACCTATCTGCCTTTTGTATTGCAGGCGGACAGTCTGTTGATGATGTGTTAACCACGTGTTATATAGGGATACAGACCCCCCTTCAAATAATGCAAAATTATACATTTTAAAAACATTTTGATATCCATCCCTGCCTGGGGTTGGGGTGGCACCCCTGCCTTGCACCCACAACAAGGATATGTTTATGACACCTAACATGTTATCATTCCAGAGGAAAAGATGGGATTGTTCAGTGTCTTTACTGAAACCATTCCAATTTTTAATTGATTTGATCTCAAACATTTTTTTCTGGTTCAGCAGCTAAACAAACAAACAGAAAGATTAACACAGTCCTAATTAGCACAGTTCTGCCAGAAGAGGGTGCAGAACATTTAACTTCCTTTAGGAAAAAAACAATCCACTACTTGCACAGGTGGCACATTATTTTCAATATGTGCTTTTGAAGTAGGGTCTATGGTATAATGCCATTATTTCTTGCTTCAGTCCAAACAATTCACTAATTCTCTAATTTTCAGACTCAGTTGGCACACTGCCTCAACCCCCCAGCTGTGCTGCTTCTTTCCTGCCCTCAAGTATGGGAAAGGCATGTGGCAAGCCACCTCTCCCAGAGGCAAAAGTAATAAATCTATCAAGACAATGAGTGTTGTGCCATCTGCCCCTCATTCAGGGACAGCATTAATCATAGCAGACCTCCCAACTGGGTGAAGCTTCAATATGTAACCGGATCCATGAATCAATAGGGGCAAAAAACCATCACACAGGACCATGGTACAAGTTTACCAGTGTTTACCAGGAGAAAAAGAAATGAGGTGAGAACTCACCTGACGTCAGAGTCTACTTGTCCTGCATTTTTCCATGGTGCAGTTTAGGCTAGGAGGTGAATTGCTCCATTCTGAATAGACCCGCAGTAGGAGGAAATGCTCTTCAGTCACATAAAATGACCCTAAGGATGGAAATCTTCTAAATGTTCACGGTAAAGCTCAGGCAATAAATTGTAGTTTCTTATAATCATTTTTCACTATACTTTTATACATTTCCTTTTATTAATTTTAAACTGTTTGCCTGATAATTTCAATAAACAATCTTGTGCACATTTTATGAGCCAGCCTGATTTGCACTCTCTAGAACAATAATTTTCATTATTTCTTCTTTTCCTCCTAAGACAAAATAAAACTATCAGAAGTTCATGATCTAATCTCTGTTCCTCCCATCAGCTTGGGGTACACAGATGCCAAACTGTGATGAAGCCTATCTGCACGGCTGCATTTGCAAGATCACAGTCTTAGTGAATGACAGCTATCGTTTCTTCCATGACTGTTTTGCATATGTAACTGCAAAATATAAGCACAATTAGCTGATGGTAGGAGGCTTCTGCTTTTGAAACTTTTATGTATTGGTTACAGATGATAAAGCTTTCCAACATTCTGTTCACATTATTTAGAGTTTCTGAATATTATTTTTCCAATGGTCCAGTGGTGACTTCTGCTTATTTAATTAACATGTAATATTTATGGCAAAAAGTAATAGAATAACAACCCAATTTCCTCCCTTCTTATGTCGGAGTCCCGGTTGAAGTAAACTTTTACTTTGTCAAGGCACTAAATAGAATATTTCTTTTCACGCTTTGCAGAAATTCTGCTTTTGTTTCCCAATATGCCTTTTGCTAATGTCACGGCAGGGGCTGCGAGCTCCCCATGGCAGCAGGGTAGGGCAGGGCATCGCTGCCCCGGCTCATCCCCATCCCGCCACCCCCCCATCAGGGAGCAGAGCGCGGCCAGCCCGGGGGCACCGGGGCAGCCCCAGCGCACAGTGGCTGCGCCGCCGTGGGGCTGGGCCAGGCGTGAAGGAGCCAGGGCGGCGATGGGGTCAAGGGCCAGGGCGGGGCCCTAACGGCTGCTGGGGCGGGGCTGTGCCTGCACCTGCTCTGTGACCACTGGTTTTTGGTAAGGTGTCTTTGTCGTTGCCTAGCATACTGTGGGTCGCAAACACTCAGACTTGCTCTCTCTTTACTTTCGGAGAGTTTCCTTGTTGTTAAGATCCCTCTGCTTGCTCTCATGGGAGGTGAGGCTTGATCTGAGTAATAAATTATACCTCTGTGGGGAACAAGAGAGATACATCTTGTACAGTGCTGCAGCTTGCTTCCTAAATGTCTTGCCATTGCTCTCTCGCTCTTCCCCTCTTTTTTTTTTTTTTTTTTTTTTTTTTTTTTTTTTAAATATGGTGTACATTTATGTTTTGCTGCCTCCAAACAGCATTCAGGAAGGAACCAAGAGGTGACCGAACTTAATTCAGATCAAAGGTTTGGAGCCACTAATTTGGTTGCTAGATCAATTGCATTTATTGAGTAAATACTATTCTTCAGTATGGTAAGGAGTGGTAAGGAGGAAGGCTCTTCAACAGTAGACAAGAAGAACCTTCAAATAGTTCACAAGGATGCCGGTACATCAGTCCCAGAGAGCTTTCAGGCATAGATCAAATATAATAAAATACCTGCGTGTTAACACAAGAAGCATGAAGGACAAACAAGGGGCAACTGAAAGCTGTGACCAACACAGAAGAATGATATAGGAGAGCTGACAGAAACATAGTATAAGAGGTACTTCACTAGCTAGTTAATGTGGTGAGTTAAACCTCAGCGATAATAGGAGACAGTAAGGCTGAAATAAAATGTACAAATTTGTATTACAGTCAGGAAAATATGGTAGTCTGACATGGTAGTCAGACAAATAAAATAGAATTCCAAAAGGCATGTAGGAATCCACTCTAAACATCCTTACATTTGTTCCAAGCGGGCTTAGCTGTGATGGATCCAAATGATCCTGTTGAAAAGTAATATACAATTCTAAGACCAATCTTTTTTTTACAGTTTTTGAGGGACTATGTAGGAAAGGAAGAAATTATAGTTAGTGAATAAGAAATAGTGTGCAAGCAAAGATCATCCACAACCTGCAATGATCATTGTAGGTCAGAGAAGAGAATAAAGAAAAATAATCTGCACCTGAAATTAAGCATCAGCATTAAAATTCTGCTAGAATACTTGGCATATAAAATATTCTATAGGAGTTAATCACTGACACAGCTTGCCTGTGGAAAACTACCAACAATCCTATTAAGTGCCTTCTGTCAGTTGTACGTATTTTATTCTCATATAGCATTAAGTGAGAAGGGACTGACAGCTAAAACAGATGAAAAACAATGCCAAAACCCACAACAGAATTTGAGCAGTATACCTAACAAATTATAGCAGATAGATACACTCAGTACTACAAACTATTTTCTAATCAGTTTATGCTGTTGTCTTTGTTACTTTCACTGAAGGACAGAAGTAGTAAATGATGCAGGTAATAAATACATGAAAATTATTATCAGGTAATAAATACATGAAAATTATTATCAGGTAAGGATGCAACAGTTTTAACAGATAAAAATAATCAAATGCAAATTTTTTATCATGATTTCAAAATTGTGGAAATATTTGCCAAAATTTAGAATCAGATGCCTACAGAGAAAGTCTATTATTTTTCCTATTACAAGGAAAAAAAAATGCACATACTAACAACAGCAGTGAAACACTTAACAACACAACTCGAATACCTTCTTTGACTTTATAACGATAGAAAAAAGAAAAAATTGCATTTTTGCAATTCTAATATTTCCAGCTTTGGTTTTGATTTTCAATATGTCAACTAGAATTTTACCAAATTATTGGGCAAGTTTTGAAACTGTAGAGAGGGGAAACAGAAAAAAACAACAAAAAAACTCTTTATTTAAAATATGTGGAAACTTTTAAAAAAAGATGTACTTTGTCACTCAAATGACAAAAAGGAAAATAGAGAAAGGTGAAGACTCTAAAATTTTAAGTTAAAAAAACTCAAACAACTATTCTTCCCAAAATGCCCACAAATCAAATAATTAAGTATTACTGAAAATGTTTCTCCTGGAGAAATAAATATTCACATAATTTGAGAGTATTTTACAGCATTTTTCTAAAGGGGAAAAGTCCAGTAGGAATTTCAAAAAGGAAAATTTTGAAACCAACCTATTCTCTTTATATCTGTCAGGCAACTGAAAAACTCTGCATTATGCTAATACTGGAAATCAACATTTTTTGTCATGTTATTTAACTACCTGAGTATTACAGTATATCTGGAATAAAGAGGTCATAATCATCATTTGCTGATGATACAAAACTGGCAGGAGTGGTTGATACACCAGAGGGCTGTGCTGCTATTCAGAGAGACCCAGACAGGCTGGAAAATTGGGTGGAAAGGAACCTCATAAAGTTCAACAAAGGCAAGTGCAGAGTCCCACACCTCGGGAGGACTAACCCCATGCACCAGTACAGGCTGGAGGTTGACCTGCTGGAAAGCAGCTCTGCGGAGAGAGACCTGGGAGTTCTGGTGGACAGCAAGTTAACCCTGAGCTAGCAATGTGCCCTTGTGGCCCAGAAGGGCAAAGGTATCCTGGGCTGCATTAGGAAGCAGGTCAAGGGAGGTGATCCTGCCCTCTACTCAGCCCTGATGAGGCCACATTTGGAGTACTGTGTCCAATTCTGGGCTCCTCGGTACAAGAGAGACATGACACTACTGGAGGGAGTCCAGCAGAGGGCTACAAAGATGATTAGGAGACTGGAGCATCTCTCTTACAAGGAAGGGCTGAGAGAGATGGGCCTGTTTAGCCTGGAGAAGAGAGGACTGAGGGAGGATCTTATCAATGTGTGTAAGTATCTGAAGGGAGGGTGTTAAGAGGATGAGGTCAGACTCTTCAGTGGTGTCCAGCGATAGGACAAGAGGCAACAGGCACAAACAGAAACACGGGAAGTTCCATCTGAATATGAGGAAAAACTTCTTTACTGTGAGGGTGACAGGGCACTGGAACAGGTTGCCCAGAGAGGTTGTAGAGTCTTCTTCTCTGGAGATATTCAAAACCCACCTGGATGCGATCCTGAGCAATGTACTGTAGGTGACCCTGCTTGAACAGGTGGGTTGGACTAGATGACCTCCAGATGTCCCTTCCAACCTCATCCATTTTGTGATTCTGTGATTTACCACAAAAGGTGAACGTTTCCATATCCAGTCAAAACATACATCCAATAATGATCTACATCTGTACATTCCTCTTAGATATTTATGTCACATATGCTTGTTGACATGTAGATGAAAAGACAATATACAGTCCAATGGGGGAAATAGAGTTTTGGGGCAAGGATTATCCAGGAAAGTAAATGAGATGATATGTAATTTACAGTCATTTGCATATCTAAAAAATGAAAAACAAAAAAGTAAAATAGCTAGACTGTCTTCTGGATAAGGATATAATAGAATAAACTTCCAGGGGAAATATTCAATCTATCTGGCTTCCCTGAAAATCTTGAAAAGAGAAAACTGTCTATGAAAGCTAAATACTGCACCACAGGAAAAGGAAGGTACAGCACTCTTAAGTGCAGGTTCAGTAAGTGTCATCTGTCCCCAGCAGGGAAAAAAAAGGTGAAGACTAATCTCCAAGGGCTAGCACATCACTGAGACAGGAAGAGAAAAAAAATCTTCTATTTTAACTGTATGAAGTTATACACAGCAGGTAACCTGTGCTAGCTGGCAAGAGGGGTCTTACTCTCTGTTCTCCTTCCTTCCACCATACTCGCCTTCCTTCACACCAGCTCTGGTGCTCACATAGGAAGGCAATTCAGACCGCAGAGTCATTTCATCTGTACTATCAAGTGAGAAGTCAATATCACAAGACCTGGGATAATAAAAGTAGTGGGAACCACTCTTCCATGCACTGCAAGATGCTGCCTTGGACTATGAGAGATCCTATGGAGCACATCTCAATCCTTTTGGTTTGCTGAAGACAGAACCTGTGCCTCAAAATGGCTATGGAGTATTAGTTGCCATTTATTACATCATTTTGCCTGGCAAATCTACCTACTGCTATACTGTTTACACTCTGCTGTCATTGAGAAGCATCAAATCAGATTGCAAATTCAAGTGCATCTTCAATTGTGGTAATAAGTTTCATTTTGACTCAGCTGACTCACAAAAAAGCAAAAAATAAAGCAAAACATGCCATTAAGGACCTTTTAGGAAAACTACCAGGCATAGACCTGTCTGATTTAAATTATCACATGAATTAATCCTAGCTAATTGACAACAAAATAAAAAACATTACACAAATATTGAAGCAGTAGCATAAGTAGTAATAATAAGTAGTAATAAGCTGTTACTGAGATTACAAACCAAATGAGCAAGAGGCTAACATCCATAGATAAGACAGACAACATAAGATAAAAAAGAGCTTAATAGTGCCTGCTTAATAGTGCCTTCCAATCTATCATACCCAAGCAAATCCACTCACAACCTAGCCATGGCTGAGTGGAAGGCACTGGATGAAATAAAACATGCTATGAAAATCTAGGCTTTTTATCCATTGTTTTGAGATACTACCTACAATATTTTCAAAAGTGCTTTTTGGTAAGGAACATCTCCCATTTTCTCAAGATTTTACATGTATATACAGGTCTAGGATCATTGGCATCATACTATGCTCTTCCAAAAAAGACTTCATGTAGAACCACAATAGTGCAAAACTTTACTTTATTCAGTTCATTAGGAAAATTAATCATAACAAAAGTGTAAAGTAAGTGAATGGAGTTCTGAATCTAGGGCAGACTGCCTTCTGACCTTCTCTTTGTCAGGGGACCTAAAGTTCTTGGGCAGGCAACATCTGGTTCTGGAAAATGCTCAATCCTTTCCAAAGAACAGACCAGCTGGTTACTAGAGCAGTGATTTAACAGAAAATTAAGAACTCTTTCTGCTATGATAGGAACTTCAGAAAAAAAAAAAAATCAAGCCACCTTCATGAAAATGATTTGCCTGGTCAGCAAATTCCTTTGCAAAAAGCAAGATTTTTACTAGCATTTTTAAAAATTATTTATATGTACTTAATTAGGAAAAGCAAATCTGTGATATGTCAACTGATGTGAACTGAAGTTCTGAGACACTAGAGACACTCCTCCAGCAGGCCTTGCTGAGGGCATTCAAACCATTTCTTTCTAAATTTTCATAAGACTTAGTATAATTCTGTTAAAAAGGTAATTAAGCACAAGATATGCATCTACCAACCTAGACTTCATTATTTCTGTCTCCAGACCATTTTTCATAGCAGTAACAGGTCGTGCTCAAAACATATTCCAATCAACATGAGAAATGTAATTGTACTTTTCAATATATGGCAACACCTTGGAGTTTAAAGCATACAGCCCCCTTGCTTACAGTAGGTGTTTATTATTTGCTTACGCACTCCTGATAATCTTTTCCTTCCTCTTCTTTATCCTAGTATCTGAACCCTAAGAAAATTATGGATCATTTATTGGTTTAAAGGGACTGTGAAGGCTAGAGCCCCATGAAAGATACTTGGGGATCAGACGAGGAAGAGGACAGTGATTCTGGGACTGGGTTGTAGTTGAAAGGGCTTCATGCCTTGTCTGTTCTCCCACTGCCATACGGATGTGCAGACAGCTTCAGGTGGTAGTGCAAACACACATAGAAAATCAGAGCATCTTGCTCCAACTCATCAGTCCTTGTGGCAAAGTTGGTACCGTTGTCAGGATTCACTCAGATTCTATATTAGTGATGCCTTTGGATATTAAGAATCATAGACTTAGAAGTGCTTGAAAGTTTGTCTCAACCAAACACATAAATGAAGAGGAAATTCCTGTCTGGAATTTCTGGTTGCTTGTTTTATCCAGTAAAGCCAAATTACAGAAAGACATAATAAGAGACAGTAACACATGTTATTTAAAGTTGTTGTATGATGGTAAGCAGTCTCAATTCATTAAAAATATATTGGTCCTTTAAGTCAACTTTCCTCCAACACTTAACATCATCCCTACCTGCAAGCAATGCTAAATACAAAGTATACTAACATAATTATTTTGGAAAGAATTTCAGGTTTAAGTCAACTTTCCTCCAACACTTAACATCATCCCTACCTGCAAGCAATGCTAAATACAAAGTATACTAACATAATTATTTTGGAAAGAATTTCAGGAAAGTTGCAACCAAGCTCCTCTAATAATCTTCTGTTCATAAACTTTATCATTCTCATTCATCTCAGCTTTCTGTTAATCATCTCTTTTCCATTTTGCTTTATAAAATTCTTGCATCACCTCCTTCACCCAGTTTCTGAGCACCAAGCACAACTAATTATATGGCTAACATTCACATGTTGTATGGTGTTTGTAAATTAGACTGAAACTACCTCGGAAGAAGACTCTGAGTGTTTATTTGCTTGTAAACAGCCCGATTTACCTCATGTGTACTACAGAAATATGCACCACTTTCATATTCACACAGTCTGGAGTTCCACAAGAGACTTTGTAACTTATAAAATAAAAGGAAAGCAAGTTTTGGAAATAAGCATCTCTCCCAAAAGTGCATAAGCCAAGTTTTCTTCAGAGGATTCCTATCCACTTGCAGACAGCTCCTGTTTGTCTTGTGACATCCCAGTGGGGATGCAGCTGCAGGCAACTACTTCCAAAAGTTAGTATTTCTTCAATGACTGCTTCTCTGATGACTGTAACTGCCTGGTAAGACTTCTTTTAAAGAGCTAACAAAGTCTAGCAGCATGGATGAAGCTGAGGGCAATATGCAAAGATGAACAGGGCAAAAACATTTACTACATATAATAGCTGTGATGTTTTTGTGGGCTGGATCTTTCCTGACAGTTATTCAGCAGCTCAGTCAGGGTCTGTACGACCTACCTAGTGTCCCTCTTCTGCCTAACAGTAAGTACACTCATCTCTCCTGTGCATCACTGCTCAGAAGATATTTAAAAGGTTTTCAGAACATTATTTAATATGTGAAGTTTACTAGTAAGCTTTATTTTTAAGATGCTTTATTCAATAAATGCTTTTAATTGTTGCTTTTAAAGTGTTCCATCACAAAGAAGTATTTTCCCATTTTTCACCAGGACATAAAAATAGCTTTACTGTGCTGATCAATATATCTCAAAGTTAGATAATTGGAGGATTTTATGCAATTATCTACACCTTTTGTCTCAATGTGTTGAAAATCAATATTGGAATGCTTAATACTGACGTTATTTCAAGCATGTGAAACAAGGACTCACCCTGCTATATTTCTTTTTTGGCACCAGCAAATTCACTAGCAGTTATGCTAGGTGCTGAACACATAGGACTAGTCCTGTTTCTTGTCTCCAAAGAGCTTAACAGACTAAAATCTGTGTGAGTAAATATAAGTAACTGAAGTTTTATGGGAAAATATAGCTCTAGTACTTCCATTTTTCAGTGTTCTCTAATGGGTCAGAAACTTCCTTTAGCCTTCAGAAATATTGAAGCCCTTTATTTCCTGTCACCTTATAATGAAACATATGTATATAAAATAGAGTTCTAAAAATGGTTATTACTAAAGAGAAATTATATCGCTGAAATCCACAGTATATCCAAATAAAGCCAGATATTAACATAAAATAAACTGAAAATGTAAATATGCAGTATTTTAAATTCTGCATTTATTCTTTCAAATCTATGTTGAGGGTTTTTTGTTTGTTTGTTTGTTTTTTTTAGAGATATGCTCTAGTGTTTATTAGTCAAAAGGAAGCAAGAGGATGGTTGCATGAATTTGACTTTCTTGTTTAATTTTTCCATAATTTGTTGATATGACTTTATGATTCTTCTCAGGTCTTGTCTGTGTATCATTGCTCAATGACCACCATCTTATGTTTGGCTACTTTTCTCTGCTAATTATACTGACTTTCATATTTCCTGCATACATATATTTTAACGTTTCCTTTCCCATAGGACCTTCAGTTCTGCCCATGTGTCTTGAACTTCTGTTCTACTGATCTGTAATTTTTCAGTTTGGCAAGCCTTTATTTGTGAAATAAAGAAATAATCTTGTTATATTTCTGCTGGGAGAGTAAAGCTATGCAATATATTACTGATAGCATTCATAAGGCTACCTATATAAAAAGAGAAAAATAAATGTTGTGAGAGATGAATGAAGAATACTTGAAAGTGGAAGATAAGAGTTTGAAAGGAAAGCAAAAAAAGGAAAGCTAGTAGAAATGAGTAGCCTAAGGAGACAGATGAACATATTTCAATGGTAGTTTTTCATGCTTATATACAATCCACTTGTTGAGACTACACCTGTAGTTGATCTGCATTTCATTTTGCTGTTGTGTAACACTTCTAGACTTACATTCTCTATATTTTTACCATTATTTTTTCTCTCATTCCTCTATGTACTCATACATGCTGTTATAACTACATTTTATGTAGTTATTTTACATTCCTTTTAAGTATTCTGAATTATTTATTAGCATTAATATGTAGCTTATTAATTGACACACTGACATGATAGATAAGCTTTGTATTTTTTACATATACTATAGTTATGAATAATAGGGTAATGAAACTATTGAATGAGGTAGGTATTTCATATGGAATTTCATATCTTTCTCTTGATGAGGAGAAAGGAGTTTAGATGTATACTATGAAGTCTGCTTTTTGTATATAAGAAAGTTATTTCTCAGTTTTTCTGCATAGAATTTGATGTTTTTGTGGAAATGTCCTATCGATTTGTGCATGCAAGAGGTCTTTAATTTTGATTTGTTCTTGGATGCAATATTAAAAAAGACATCCTGCTGGAATATGTAATTCAGTGAATTCAGGAAAATGTCAGGCACTGATTTTTTTCTTCTGAGATAATCGTGAGAACTTGACTGTAAACTCAGTGGTAACTCATCCATACCTGGCTGTCAGTTGATGTACTGGCAAGTGAAGGCAGGAAATTGATGGTCTGAATCATCATACATTGTTCATTGTTTTGCTTCTGCTTTCAGAAGAGTAACTTGACTTACCAACAACAGACAATTTTCTTTATGACTACTGATTTTTAAGTAGGGGGAAATATTGCATTTTAATCATCTGTTTTCTGCAATCTGATTATGTAAGTGCTCTCATTTCCCTTCTCCCCCTGCCAAAAAAAAACCCTAGGCAAACCCAAAACAGCCCAAAAATTGAGCCACACACCCCTAAAAAAAAAAAAGAAAAAGAAAAAAAAGGGGGGAGGGCCTCAGAGGAAAACACAAAAATTTGATTTTACTATATTTAAGTATCTCAAAGAAGCTCACAAATAGAAGCAAAACTAGATTGAATTTGACATCCAAAAGCTGCGCTCTGAATGCTCTTACATCAAGTTTCTACAGGTCTTTTTGAAAAAAAGGAAGAAAAAAACCTCACAGCTTTTGAAATACTTGTGTAAAAGGAATTTCTTCTTTTTCTTCAAATAGCAATCATAAGTGAGAATTCTGAAAATAGGGATTTAAGTGATATGATGCTCCTGGATCCAATTAAGTCAATGAGAATGTGAATAATACTGAACAGTTATGTATTGGCCTAGGCTAGTGTCAAATACTTTGAAAATGTTTATTTGCTCAGTAATGTTACATAACAATGCCAACAGCCATAGAACAAAACCAGTAAAAAATGCAAAGACCAAACAAATCACAACTAGACCTGAAAGACCTTAATAACAAATAGAAAAAGACATGCAGATATAAAGTTTTACACATACAGATGCTCATGCCACTCTCTAAGTCTACATAGGTAGTGAATAAACAACAATACCTTTGAAACTACACATGAGATACTTCACGGTCTTGCAGCATAAAACCAATTATGAATTCCCCAGTACAAACTATAGACTCTACTTCGGTTTTAATATTCATGTGACATAGGAGGATGCTATGCCAAGGAAAGGTCAAGGATGTAACTTATGAAGCAGTATATATTTGGGAGACAACAGACTTGTAAAAGCTGAGTGGAGTAAAGTGACTGCCTTTGAGATGATGATTGCCCTACAGAGTGTGAGAGGAGGTCCAGTGTGCCTGCCTTTTAGCAGCTTTTAAGAGAAGACTTTTACATTGCATCTAACATCCATTTCCAGAGACAGCTAGGTACAGCCCTTACAGTCTGGAGTTGAATCTGTTAGTTAATTCAAGCTCACGGACATTCAGACATTTGAGCTGTGTTTTGTTGCATTATCTGTTATTTCTGACAAGAATAGTAATAGAAACTTCTTGGACTCCTCCTCAGCTGCAGCTCTTATGTACAAAAGGAGTCAGCTTTCTACCTTCAGATACCTTTTCTCATAGGTAATTACAAGCGTTATTGTAATAACAATTATAATGATCATGTTATTATATATGAGTATACCTACTATAATAATCACAGAGTACATGTTCAATCCAGTCTCCTAGTAGATCCATTTGACTAGGCAATGTGTCCTGTCAGCACAAGTCAGTCATGTACTTAATAATTTGCCTTTCTAGACAGAGAAATGGCATATAGTTGCCTTACTCTATATTTCATCAAATCTCCATGTATTTGCTCATCTCCAAAGAGTGCTTAATTACCTTTTTAACAGAATTATACTAAGTCTTATGAAAATTTAGAAAGAAATGGTTTGAATGCCCTCAGCAAGGCCTGCTTGACCAAGGAGTGTTTCTAGTGTCTCAGAACTTCAGTTCACATCAGTTGATGGGAAGTTTTAAATGTAAGCTTATAACTCTTCGTTCAGTAATCGTAAGTTGCTCAGATGTATAGAATTCTACCTCCCTACTTCCCCCTAACAAAGTTGCATGCAGGGTACTTATATTCTTTCTCCCCCCCTTAAACTGGGCTTGTGGATAGTGTTTCCATTTCCACTGAGTTGCAGCTTGGACCACCCCCACGTGGACCCTGACTGTATCATCCATCACCCATGCCTGAATGGGGATGGGGGTGTGTACAGTCACCGGGTCAAGTCCTGTAACTCATTTGGTATCCTGCAAAGTCCACACCACAGCAAAAAGCTGTTTTTCCAGAGGTGTATAATTTGCTGTGGCCCCTTGTAGGGAACGGGATCAGAAACGTATAGGTTCCCACCTTGCGTGGGCATATTGCTGCCACAACCCCCAAGACATCGTATCCCCCATAACCATTACCTTCAGCTCAAAAGGTTGCCCCTCATACAGAGTGACTAGTTCGGAATGTTGGACCATTGCCTCCTTCCACAGGTCAAAGGCTTGCTGCTGTTTTACAGTCGTAGGGACAGGGTATTGTTGGATAGTATTACACACATTTTCAGGAATGGCTTTCGTCTGTCCTCTCCACGCTGCTTCTAGAAATTGAAAACTAATGTCTGGTCCTTGTACCTTTTTGGGGTTCACAGCCCACCCTCGCTCCTGTAGGGTCCGTACTAGCAATGATAGCTGTTCACATACTCATTCTTTAGAAGGTCTCATTATCAAAATGTCATCAATATAATGATGGATGGTATACTTTGCACGGGGAGGAGGGAGATAGCTGAGATCATCTGGTGGCAAATGGTGGCGCAATTTTGTTTAGCTCCCTATAATCCACAGTCATACGCTATGAACCATCAGGCTTCTGAACAGGCCAAACAGGACTATTGAAAGCCAACAGGGCAGGGCGTATTATTTGAGTATGCAATAAAGCATCTATAGTTTCCTGAATCTCCCTTTCCCCACCAGGAATTCTATATTGCTTCACTCGCACCACAGTTGGGGGAACTGGTAAATCCACTGGGTCCCATTTTGGATACCCTCTAATCAAAGTAATGGATCTCACCTGCAGTTACTCAGGACTTTTTCCAAAGGAAAACAATTCTTGCAGGGTCTGAATATTTCTGCCCAGTAACACATCGATCCCCAAGAAGTACTTACAAATCAGTGCTAATAAAACCGGGGTAGAATTTTTTTTTTCTTTTTTTTTTTTTTGGCCAATTGTTAATGTAATTAAAGCCTGTACTGCTGGGGTGGCCGATCCTTCCAACCCACATATATGGATAGTGGCCTTCCCCAGACCTACTGTGCTGTGTAGTATGGTAGCTTCTGCCCCAGTATCTACTAAAGCAAGCACAGCAATTTCTCTTCCAGAGCACCAGCGAATTCACAGGGGTACATAAGGGTGTCAGTTCTCCCCTCCCCC
This sequence comes from Dromaius novaehollandiae, assembly GCF_036370855.1. Taxonomy (NCBI): domain Eukaryota; kingdom Metazoa; phylum Chordata; class Aves; order Casuariiformes; family Dromaiidae; genus Dromaius; species Dromaius novaehollandiae. Next base: position 111,185,656 of record NC_088098.1, read on the forward strand.
ATTCGTAAGCTGCAACGGACACTAACTGCTGCCATCCCTCAAGTAAGTCAGCAGTAGAAAGACCATTTATCTCATATTGTAATACCTCTGCCTGCAGCAAATCAGTCTACATCTGTCACCTCGTGACCACACTATCTGGTCTGTCTCCATCTGCTAACCCAATTGCTAACACTAGCTACTACAACACATTGATTCCTTCCTCAAAAGTACACCATGCTCCCACTATAGCAGCTAATTCACCTGTGGATGGGTAAGCACCTACCTACCACAGCAGCACACAACCACTGATGTAATGTTGGAGCTATAATAACATTTCCTGCCCCATCCCATACAGAAGTTAATTGGGTAAGATAATATTGTATTTGAGCATCAGTTGATAAGTGGCTCATTTAATTCAGCTTCTCTCTTACGAGAGTAAGTGATCCGGCACCTGCATCCCATGCTCTCACTAACCAGGCTAACAAAGATTCCCTGGGCTGCTGCTGGAAAGTAGTTAAAAACTCATGCAGTTCTTTTGGCATATAAGTCCTTGACTGCTCTACAGTATCCCTATCTATTTGTCTCTTCCCCTTCAATTGCACAAAAGGTTAGACCTGGGGAGTAGCCTATTCTACTTCTAACATAAATTCAACCTCCAAGTCAGATGAAGTACTCCAGATATTGCTATCCCACTCCTCTGGTTCCCAGAAGGGTCGAGTTATAATTGCCCACACCCGAGAAACAGTAGCTGGCACCTTCCCATAACGCCCGCATCGCTTATTAGCCATCCGCAAAGCTAGCCGCTCTATCCTCTGGGTTAATTCCTGACACTTTTTAATCTGAGTTGTAATCACCTCCTGTGCATGCCTTTGCATGACACAAATCTCCAGTCTCCTTCTCCAGATCTTTTACTCGTTGCTGCAAAGATGATACCTCATTATCTAAGGCTTGAATGCCTGTCAACAGTGCCCACCCTAATCATCCGGCCAGCTTCTGAGCTGCTACTGAAGCAGCACGGAAGGGCATAACCTGTAAAGCAGATTCAACTACCTTTGGGGTAACATTTTCCCCCTGTGCCAACTCTGGCCAGTCCTGGGGGGTTGCCAGCATGGCAAGCAATGAAGCTACCAGCCCCCACAGCTCAGTCTGGGGCCATTCTGGAAGGTGCAGGTGAGCAGTCCCTTCTTGACTTTTGCCTTCCCCCTTTGCTTTCCTTGGCCATGGCATTGTCGTTTGTGTATCCTGCTGACTATGCCAATTGTAAGGGTGAGGCGGGGCACTGACTGGACTCCCAGCAGGGACGGATACACAAACACAAGGCATATGATGGTCGATATAGAGCATTTATTACCTCTGCGTCTGAATGAAGGTTCCCCAGCGTTTTCCCAGTCAAGGCAATAATGGAGCAGGGGATCCCTGGCACTGCTGAGAATTGGCCCAGGGTGAGGAACACCGGGGGTGGGGGGGCACTAGATGAAGTTTTTATGTACTATACACATGTGCAGTATGCATGTTGAGCTCATTGTTATTCTTGATTCAAAGCCCAGGTGCAGCGCCACCCTGGCACAGGCTCAACCATGTGACTATGGGTCAACATGCCCTGTTGATGCTCCTTTTCCCACGGAACGGTCTGGCTAGCTTCCATCGCCCGTGTCCTTGACATTCTTCCACACTTTCCCAAACAGTTATGGTACTGTTTCTTGGAATAATACTTTTTAAACAAAATTCTAAAATGTCCGAGTGATAAAGATACCAGTCAGGACTGTTTTAAACTAGAGGGTGCTCATTGTGATACATGATTTTACCATATCTTTAATCTGTATACATTTGCAACAGATCTATTGATAAGGAATTCTAAGCCAGCATGTGCTGATTACTACAATCTTTATCTCTGTAAAAATGATATGGACCCCCTCCACATAAAAACGTTTGGAACTACTTAAAAGAAAAATGCAAGAGGCTCATTAAACTATTTATGATGTTTGCTTCCCCCATAGCCTACTCTTGACCTCATTATCCCATTGAAGATTATTCCTGCTTCCTGATAAAGATATGTGTCCAAGTCTGTGGGTGGAGTGTGCACAACTGTATTGAAGCCAACAGAGCTGTATGTACAGCCTTGAGCAAAAAATTAGGTTCAATATGACCAACTATATAGCTATTGCAATCAGTTTTATACACAGAAACACGCAGGTGTACACACACACACACACACACACACACACACACACACACAAAAATATATTTCATTAAAGCATTTTCTGTCCTTGGATAGAAGAAGCTAATTGTCTTATTTGAAAGTAACAGTAGCATAAAGTAACCCAGATGGTTAAGAATTTTTTGTCTTTAAAATGGAATATTTTTATAGATGGCACTTTACTTTCTGTTAATAATGATTTAAGACCATTCATCAACTGTACTTTGGCTACAGAGGACTGAGGCAAAATGTAAGGAAGTAATCAGCTTCGGTTTGTCTTCCTTGTCTTTGTAGTTTCATATTTATCTTTTTCTTTCATATGACTCTCATCTAATGTGCATAGCTGCTTGGACAAACATTGTGTAATCTAATCTTAGAAAGAGGCAGTGAATCCCTTAAAGTTTTGCAACATGTTCTAATACTATAAAGTCAAATGATTTGATGTGTTCTGTTAAAGTAAAAGGTGTTAAAAACATCTAGTCTGAAAGCCCAAATGGATGAGTAAGTTTATAAAGGTCTGAACATATTCTATTCTACTGTAAACCCATTGACATGAATTAAGTTTTGCATAGTGCAAATTTTGGCCTCCATAATTAACGCAAACATTTTAAAATGTGTACATATATTTATATATACTTACCTATGTACATATATCAGTTTAAAGATTGCTGTAATGAATTCAACATATTTAGCTTAAGAAAAGAGCTAGCTGTTGAACTTTGGATCTTATTATTAACCCAAAGGATACTTTTATAAATGCAAATAAAAGTAACATTAAATCTCTTACAGTATCTCCAAAAATATTGGAAACATTGCTGTTCCTCTGTGAAACGAAATTTGGCCTCAATGTTAATCTATAAGCTCTTCAGAGCACTCAGGCTGCTAATTATATTAAAGTACATGCAGTAAATGATTATGGTATGCTATTCTGTTTTTTTGCTATTTTTATGCTATTCTGTCTGAGTGGATTTTAAATTTCCCCTCAGACAGATAGCTTCAGGTCCTTTGTCATGTTTTATTATCTTTTTACATAAATCTTAGTAATTTGGTTTCTAAGGGAAAGATAAAGTAATTTTTTATTTGCTTAAAAAGGTGTTAACAAGTCAATTCCTGTATATATTTAAATGGCAGCAAGTGAGGCATCACAGAATTTCAGCAAAAAAACTGAGAGCCTGGAAATCTGGAGTACAGCTGAGCCGGAAATGAGATTTCTATCTTCTGTAGTTTTTGATGGGAGAAACACAGGTGCTTCCAAAACTATGTTTGGAACGTTCATCTGAAAAATGAAATACCTGTGTGAAAGCCCTTTTCCCTCCTTATTTCAGATCAGCACTTGAACCCTCATTATTCCACATCTCAGGTTACTGCCTAGGTTTTAGTTCTTCTGAGGTGGGGCTCTTCCAGTCTCTTTTATTGAAGTTATTTCCTTGTATTTACTGGCACCAGAGAGCTGTACTCCAGTCTTCTGTTGCTCAGAGGAATTCCTGAAATACTGAGCTTAAAAAGATAGAAACCCTCTGTCCATGTGTTCTTACCTAGTTGCTTGGAAGGAAACAGGTTTAAAAGATGAGATAGAAAAAAAGGTGCCTATGCTATAGCCACATAATTAGGCACCCAGATCTGGAGCTCTGTGTTCAGTCTCCTACCAGCTGTTGATCTCCCTCCACTACATCTGGTTCTACCACAGGCAGCATCTGCTTGACACAGGGCAATACTTCCTCTAGCACCGAGAGGCCAGGCAATGTTAGGATGCACTCCCAGGGCTGTGCACCAGCTCATGAGCTCTGCCCAGACTGGCTACCAGTGCATTCCTATTGACAGAGGGAGCCCTAGCTGGGGGACCCCCTCCTTGCACTGTCTCATGCTGAGGTCCACTAACTGTCAGGGCAGTCACAGGATGTCTCCTAACTTCCTCCAGCGTGGTGCTAGGGGATGGACTGAGCTTACAAAGCTGCTTGCTGCCATCAAGAGGGGAAGGGTTCCCCACTCCTACTCTGGCTGTGTTTTCTGTCATTTAATTTTGCGCTGACTCTAGCATGCACATGACCAGATGGGGAACGCTTTTGAATCACTAAATGGCAGGAAACTAAGCTAGGAAAAGGCGGGGGTGGGGGGGGGGGGGGAGGACCATTGGTTGCCATGTTAGCAAATTTAATTAGATAAACAAATAAGCATCAAACCTGGGAGAAGGGAGAGGAAGAAAGAGAAGGAGAGAAGGGAAATGAGCCTTTCCTCTTTTCCTTACTAGTGACTTGTTAAATTGCTTTGAATTGTAGTTAGATCCAGCCATAGCATGAAACTGCACTGTTCAGTTTTTCCATTTGAAACATAGTTAGACTGCTCTCCACAAAGGAAGCCTGGAAAGACCAAACTTGCAATGTTCATGCACATTTTAAGCAACAAATGATTCACCATAAATTCCTTTAGCAGAGATTTTGCAAAACTATCAAATAAATTAAAGTTCCAGGCAAAGGCTGCATCCTACAATGAACTGCTCTACAAAGAGCTTTTAAATAAATTTCTGACAAAATCTTGCATCATTTAGCCAGTGGAGTCTAAAATGAGCAATCCTTTACACAAGTTGACTCATGGCTTTATTGGTAGTAGTTTTATATCTAAATACAAAATTAATATTAATCTGTGGGGTTTTTTTTCATTTTCATTCCATTTTTTTCCCCTCTGAAGCTTCTTGAGGCCTGCCTTGCTGCTAGATCAGTACTAGTTGCCTTGCAAAATAAAATCGTAATTAGCATCTGAAAAAGTAATTTATTCCAGACAAGGTCAAAGCAGAAGTGCATGGCTACTTCAAAATCAGAGTGCCTTTCCACACGTGCAATCAAAACCATCACTTAAGATCATGCATTATAGATTATAGAATAGATTACTGGATGAATTTCATCCTTCATTCTTTAAAAAGAAGATTAAAATCTCTGTTTTTCATTTTACTTATATTATTGTCAGCACCCATACAGGAGATAAATCAACCATAGATGAAATAATAAATGATGTTGATAAGTAATACATAGTGAATTTCAGGTTAATTTCTTTTGTTGTGTTTTGTGAATTAATTTTGTGGGAAAGGTAATTGATCTCAGAAATGTCTACCCAGTTTTGTTTTGTTTTTTAATCATAACATTCTTTTAATCTATATAAATATGGAAACAAGTACATTAGGCTATGAAGATGTTTCCCTCCTCAGTCTGCACCATAGCTATAACCTAGTGAATAGAAATGAAGCAGCTTGAGCATCTCAAGCCATTTTTCACAGAGATAAGTGACACTGCAAGAAAACTTCTTTACTATCTAGACCTGAAGAGAAAAAATCACAGAAATTCAGTACAGATGATGCATAGGTATTCACTGTCCAATTCAAAATAAAGGATTTTATATGGATTTAGAAAACTATTTTATTGTCAGAAATACACTAACTCTCCTTTTTTAGAAAATATAACTAAAATTAATACGCTAAAATATTCTCTCATTCCAGATGCAATTGGGTTTGGCAGACCACTTAAAATACTAGCTGGAAAACCACCTCTTAGATTACATTAAGATCTTCAGGGGACTGAGATAGCATCTTTTTGACTCTCATCTGCTACCCAGTGTGTTGTAGACATAGCAAAAAATGTCATGAGACAGTTGAGCTTTGACATGTCCCTTGGGAAAAAGAAATGTATGTAATTAATGTGTGTAATTAATGTAGTTGCCTACTCTGAAATCTGACTCTCCCTCTGAATCAAGCAGGGAATCAGAGTGAAAAAAAAATATTTGAATTGTAGAAATGGTCCACGAATGCTTTCTCTTGGCTCTTCAGTCAACTAAAGAAGGATCGAGGTGGACAGTTTTCATCCCAGAAGCAAAATGTGTGTGTGTATGGGCACATGCTTGTGTGTCACAGGGAAAGGAGAGGGAGGAAAGATATTCTGACCACCTCTTCTAAAGAAGAACAAAGTAAAAGTTCAAATAAAATGCAATGGAGTAAGAATACTGTAGTCAGGAATTCAGACATCACAATAATCACTTAGTAAATTTAGTACTTTCTATTTCAAATTTTTATTTATTACATTCTCAGGTTATTACAATAAAGAGACAGCTGGAAGAACTTTGAGGGAGTGAGACATTGGATTTGAACTTGATTGCACCAAAATTGTTCTGAAGACTGCACATAACTTTAATTACCCCAGGATTTTACCACAATCCTTTGTAAGGAACTCACACCCCTGGGCACATTATAAAGAAGAAAACAGAGGATAAGCCAAAAAAGGAGACTGGATTAGTAAGATAAGGTAGATCCTATATATGAGAGGCCATAAAGGAAATGATAAATATGTAGGCAAGTCAAGAAGGTAAGGAATGATCCTCAAGAAGAATAGCCATGCCTACAGATTTATACTGTTGCTATAAGATTGATTCAAATTAAGCTCTGAAAACACAGAGATGCTGTTTTCCCCTGTCTGATCAGTAGTCTGGCAGCAGTGTTTGGTAAAGCATATTGATCCTGAAAGCATTTGTACTGGCCTACAAATAAAACAGCCTTGCAAGCTTTTCCCACATGCATTTTAACAGCCAATATCTCATGAACACTGGAATGAAACATTAATATTTTATGTTACCTGAAAACTGAAATTCCAAGTTTACATATGGCATTAAAATATTTGTTTCTGGCTTTAGCACTTCATAAGATAACATACCTTCAATCCATGCTAGTTTTATAAGTCTAGCTGTTTTCCAGTGTTATTTTTTGAACCAGCTCATACCAAAATCAAGGTAGAAAAAAAGAGGAAGAGTAACAAAATCAGATAACAAGCATAATACAATTATCTTAAGGTCTATCTCAAGCCCCTCTGACACCATAAATAAATGTTTGAAGCTAGGAGATTAATCCTTACATGATAGATTTTTTTTCTCTATTTGTTGCTGTTTTCAGGGTATTAGATCAGAACAAATAATAACTTTTTGGTTTATCAGTACTTTTTGCCCTTGTAACAGAAGTATGTCCTGCATCTGTAAGATCTATGTGTTTTTCCCATTCCAATGACAGTGAAATAAAAAGAAAATCAAAACACCTTCTATTGTCAACAACCTCTGAATCTCTGTCTGAAATGCCACACCTCCTGTAGGCTGGCTGGCAAAAAGAGGGCAAGTTTCCACCCCTCCCCAAGCACTCAGGCGGACATGCACATCTGCAGCCTCACTGCTCTGTCAGCCCCCAGCATGGAGCAGTGAACATCTCATAGTGACAACTGGGGACACTGAGGACTGGGTAGGCACAAGGGCTTGTTTGCTGGCACTCAGTGAGGTCCCATCCTGGCTTAGTACAAGAGGCTAATAAGGCAGTTTGTAAATTGTCATTTTTCATTTGTTTGGGTAGTTATGTTCCAAAAACAAAGTGGCACTTCTTGTTTATCTTTGTATTTGACAGGTAAATGCATTAACATTGGATTTTTTCGGGAAGAGGGGGATAAGCTGCTTTACAAGTGTTAACAGTAAGACAAATCCTTTAAATGAGGCATGAAAAAGCTTATACGGGCATGAAGTTCTTGTTTATTTATTTTTTCCTCACATAAAAGTTACTTCAGACTGGCCCAAGCAGCTTGCAAATTCTTGTCAAATTCTCTGACTCATCTCACTGGAGGGTGGTGGCAGAAATTAAAATAAAAGGCTCTGATCTTTTATATTGAAATAGTCTACTTCAGATTTTACTGACTTTACTTTTTAAAGTAAAAGAAATAGTAATAGGAAAAAAAGAAAATGTCATAGAGGATGAAACAGATGATTTTCTTTGGCATGAAATATTTGTATGTAGGCTTTTAATTGACCATTTTGACAAGAAAAACATGAAGAAATCATTAAATATTAATACCAAGGATCATTCTCAATATTCTTGTTGTGGCTCTAAAAAGAGAGAGAGACAGAGACAGAGGGACAAAGACAGAGAGACAGAGACAGGTAGTGATATTCATGTAGCCCTGGGCCTGGCCCAGTCACCCCACAGAGGTCCATGGCAATCCATACAGTTTGAGATGTGTAGGTACTAAAGGTTTCCTGTCTTCTGCTCCTTCTCCTGTACAGCTGTGAGATTTAATGATGTGGAGGTATTTGCAAGTAGTCTTTCATACTGTAAGTAAATTTCACTTACCATGAACACTTTTGGTGTGAGGAGTCAGGAGGAAGAAGGGTTGGATTAACTTCAGCTTATATAGCTAACCTCCCTCAGGTCCCTCAGGAAAAACAGGCACCCAAAGCAGTAGTTTACCACAGGAATACAATTTAAGGTTCTCTCTAGAGGGCCTATCTCTTTCCATAAACTGTAAAAGAAATCTAGGGAGGTTTTTTTGCTTAGGTTGCGGCTACCACTTACAACTCTGCAAAGTTTTAACTTTCCCACTTGGTAAGTATATTTATGCATCACAAATGTTTAAATGCTTCACATATTTGCCAGTCCAAGAGATTGTTAAAAAAGGCAAAAACAAGGAAACAAAAATGGTATTCACTGTGTAGACGTAAAGTAAGAAGAGAAGTAAATAAAGACCAGAAGCATCCTTTCCCAAGTAAGTTATATGTATGATAAGAGATAGGATATATATTTTAAACAACATGCATAATTCTCTTCTTTACCTTCTAACTTAGAATGACCTTGCACTCTGTCCCCCTTTTCATTGTCAATCCTGAGGTTAGTTCAGGCTAGAAATGTTGCTATGTATGGACCCTGTGTGACTATGAAAGCACTCAGCTTGAGTCCTTTACTAGCTCACAGCCCTGTAACCTTGGCAAGAAATGGACACAGGAGCATTTAATAAATTCCAGAGTGGTACTTTGGTACTGATGATCCAGTTACCCACTGAATTGCATTAGTGACTGAAGGTCCAGATTCTCTTTAGTATCAAGTATTGCACCATAATTTCTTAGACCCAGCATGGAGTCACAGTGCAGGGATTACTTCCAAATTTACACACTCCTGATTCTGCAATGAGCAGTCTTTACATCGCAGAGGCCCTTCGGAATCATCTTCCTCCCTTTTGGCACAGAAGAGCTAACAACGGTTCTCACTGATATCAGCTGTTGCACTTTTAGAGGGGAGCAGATGGCATGTGAATTCCTGTATCTTCAGAAAGAGATCTGATGAAAACTTCAAGCTCAGAAAAAGCTCTGTTGATAAGTGTGCTGCCCTCCATAAGTCTCAGTTTCCTTGGCCAGCAAAATCAGTAACAATGATGCACCTCAAAGAGGCACACAAGCAGAATGGTGCTCTGCATACGTTAGCCCAAAGAACACTTGGTTAATGTCAATGAGTCTTACTTGAGTCTGTTCCAGCTTATATTCAGCAAGATGGAATATTCCTTAATCCAAGGCTGAATTTAAGGACACCCGTGCCTTCAACAGTGATTATGGCTGATTTGTATCAGTCACTTATTGCATAGAAATCATGAAAAATAATGTCTGTGTCTGCTTCTTCATTAGATGACTTGCAAAGGTCAGTTTCCTCACAGCTGTCATTGGTTAAGTCAAAACAAAAAGGTCTCAATCATGGGATGAAAAATGTTGCCAGATAGTGTGTCTTTGAAATCTGTTTCTCTTATTCTTATAACCCAATGAAGCTTTACTTGTAGACAAGGCTATGTAAATTTTTCACCTTTATTTGCTCTTATGACCCACACTATGTTCTCGAAATGAGTGCGTTGGATTCACTGCTGCAGTTCTCAGCACTTCTTCTCCTGATGAGACATGGCAGTCAATCAGTTCCTCAGCCCTCTGCAACTCTAATGACATCAGTGTCCCCTACATGCTGCAAATGTCCTGTTAACTCCTTTAATTCTCTGGACCAGCTTCCATCTCCCTAGCAAAGCAACCCACCAAAAATCAAACCAAACTTCATAGTGGCCACACATTTTTTCCTGATCCCCAAACGTTTTTCTCCTCCCAAAATGTCCACATACAAAAGGACCATCACAAAGTCACAGGCACACTTGAACTTCTAAATTTGTTAAGAACATATGCATAGTGATATAGGCATTAAAACAGATTTTTCCTTTTTTTTCCTCAATACACATTAATCACAGTAAACTTCCTAAATGTCTCTACATAATAAACAATAAGAGAAGCAGGAGAATTTTTTTATTCTTCAGATATAGTCTTCTACACTGAACAGTCAATTAGGATGATGGGAAACATGCTGTCACCAATTTGGCAGAAAGAGGCAATAAAATGGTATATTGTAATGAAAACATCTTCCTGGAATACATGAAACATTTATTAGCCTTAATGACCATGTTTAGGAAGATGTAAGTGGAAGAATAAGGAAAGTGTGATGACATATACAGCTGCAAATATATCTATGACAAATTATCAAACTCTCTGAAGAGTCAGAGGTCAGAGCCTCAGCAGAGGAAAACAGACATAACTCACAACTGCCAAATATGTTCATCTCATCAGACAATGTTTCCTGCTAATTGCTCCCACTTTTGCTTTCATATACTACATTTTGTTTTGCCCTTTCCCCCTAATTTTATACTTCTGTATATCTTTTTGGTAGTGTGCAATAGACAGCTTCTAAACCATAGACGATTAGATAAAGATTGCTGTTATTGTTGTTTTCATTTTATTTATTTATTTATTTAGCGTAAGAGTAAATATTCCTCCATTAATAGTTTACTGAATTCAGTGGAAACACTTCTAGGCAAAAACATTGTCAAAACAAAGCTAATAAAGTCATAGTGCATACAATGTTATAGTTGAACTTCTTGTCATAAAGCATTAGACTAAAGGAATGGACATCTTCCTATTTTTGTAACCTAATTTTTTCCATTAAAATTAATTCTAAACATATTAAATAGTTACTTTTTCTGATCTGAATTTTGTTCAGTTGAGCTTATTCCTGGTCTTCTACCTGCAGATTCTATTTGTATTGCAGGTGAGCTGTCATAACATCCTTACTTCAGCATACGATTTAAAACTATTTACTGAAAAGTCAAAGATAAAATATATCTTGCTGCTTTCCTCATGACATATTCAAATATGCTTTTTTTCGTAGTGGCAAGCACTCTTAGGTGGAAACAGGATACTTTGAGCCCAAAGTGCATTTCTTCAGCTCATTAATATTAGTAATACAATGACTTTTCTCACAATTTTTGTCTAAAAAACACACCTGAAATTATATATGCAGTTTGTGCTAATGGCAATCACAAAACACAAAAAAGTTTCTCTTTTTTCTTCTTCTTAATCTGCCTCTTCTTCTGTAATCAACTCTCTGCATTTCACCAGGATCATTTAAGATTGTGGGTTTGCCTGTCTTACCTGTAAGCACTGAGCACAAAACTTCCTAAGTCCAGCAAGAGAATTGATGGTTTCTTATCTAAAATCTACTACTGCTTTCTATCAAGTAGTTTGGCAAGCCCCCTGCCCGGCCACCCCCCATCTACCAACTGTTGAACTGTAATTGTAGTGAAAACAGAAGTTTGTGCTTTCTTTTACATCCAGAATCAGATGCTGCTAATAACTCAGAAGGGCTGTCTTTACTTGTAAATACATTTTTTTTTCTTTTTTGTTTAAATTTCATTGAGTATGCCTATTGAGGGAGTTTCTTTTAAAAAGTGACACGGTACTTATAAGGCATTAAAACACATTAGCTACAGCAAAAGTGACACCAACAGCAGAAGTTCCCCAATTTGGTAATCTATGTTTAAGTCTGATGTCTTCTGTCACATTTTGGCAGGTGCAAAAAATGAGAGATAATCTCAGTATGTGTTAACACTAAGACCCCCATTTGTGGCCCAGATGAGAAAGTCCTCCCAGCACAGCTCTCTTCACTCAACACACTATTCCTTTGGCAGACACTTTCTACACCCACTCCAAGGGCACCGCTAGGCGCTCTCGTTCTCTCAACCCTAACCCTAACCCTAACCCTGATGGTAAATTGTTTTTCAGCGCAGTGCTGGCATGAAGACCCCTGCTTGTGGCCTAGACGATAAAGTCCTCCCAGCACAGATCTCTTGGCACCACAGCCCTTCCTTTGGCACCTCCTTTCCACAACCACTCCAATGGTGCCTCTAGGCTCTCATGTTCTCTCAACCCTAACCCTAATCCTGGGTCATTGACTCTGAGAGCACCTAACCATTCAGCTCTCTGGTAAGTGTAGCTGGAAGGCATTTGGCCCCAGGTGGGCAGAGGAAAGGCTGACCTACGGGGTCTTGGAGTAGAAGCATGTGGAGAGGGGAGGGGAGGGGAGGGGAGGGGAGGGGAGGGGAGGAGAGGAGAGGAGAGGAGAGGAGAGGAGAGGAGAGGAGAGGAGAGGAGAGGAGAGGGGAGGAAAAAAGAGGGGAGGGGAGCAGAGGGGAGGGGAGGAGAGGAGAGGAGAAGGGAAGGGAGGGGAGGGCAGAGGGATGTGCAGGAGGAGGTGGCCGGGCTGGTCTGTAGGTTGTGAGGTCACTTGTGCTGCAGGAAGCTGACTGGTGCAGAGCAGCAGGCTGGCATTGTGAGGTGCTCAAGGGAAGGGCGAGGGGCATGGCAGGAGGGCAGAGGGTCTGGTGGAGGGCTGAGGCAGAGGCAAGTGTGAGGGACTGTGCCTGGTAGCTGAGGAGGAGCTCCTCTGTGCTGCCTCAGCCGACTACAAGGGCAGCTGGAGGCAGGCGTGTGAGCACATGAAGGGCTCTGAGATCTCAGCCCACAGGGAGGCCATGTTTTGTGGAGGTAAGGGGTCTCTGGGTAATGGTGGTGCAACTGGGAGGCACCTGCCCTAAGCCTAACCACTAAGCTGAAGCCCTACCCTTCTGCCTTCCCTCCTTCCCCTCCTCTATTTGCTAAGGCCAAAAGCAAACTGCTATGCTGCAGCCTGAATCGCAATCTGCTTACCCTCACTCTTAGGCTGTGTCTGAAGCTAAAGCCTCACCCTGATGCGTTACCTAACCCTGAACCTAATGTTAATGTTTTTCTTGGGTCTGTGCTGGCAGTAAGACACCCACATTAGGCCCAGACAAGAAAGTCCACCAAAGAGAGCTCTCTTGGCACCAGAGCCCTTCCTTTGGCAGACTCTTTCCACACCCAGTCCAACAGCGCCTCTAGGCTCTCCTCTTCTGTCAACCCTAAGCCTAAACCTGATGATGAAAAAGCTTTTCAGTCCGATCCTGAAAGTAAGACACCCCTGACCTGTGGCTCAGACAAGAAAGTCTTGCCTGCACAGCTCTCTTGGCACCACAGCCCCTCCTTTGGCAGACCCTTTCCACAGACACTCCAACGGTGCTTCTAGATTCTCTCGTTCCCTCAACCCTAACCCTAACCCTAACGGTAAAAATGTTTCTCATGCCAGTGCTGGTAGCAAGACCACCACTTGTGGCCCGGACAAGAAAGTCCTGCCAGCACAGCTCTCTTGGCAGCAAAGCCCTTCCTTGGGCAGACCCTTTCCACACCCATTCCAATGGTGCCTCTAGGCTCTCTCATTTCCTCAACTGAACCCTAATCCTAACCGTAAAAATTTTTCTTAGGCCAGTGCTGGCTCTTTGACCGCCACTTTTTGCCCAGTGAATAAAGTCGCCCAAAGAGACTTCTACTGGCACCACAGCCCTTCCTATGCCAGACCGTGTCCACACCCAACCCAACAGTGCCTTGAGGATCTCTCCTCCTTTCCACCCTAGGCCAAACCCTTACCATAACCCTAACAGTAAAAATTTTCCGAGGGCCAGTACTGATAGGAAGACCACCACTTGTGGCCCAGACGAGCAATTCCTGCCAGCAGAGCTCTCTTGGGACCATGCACCACGCCCTTGGCAGACCCTCTCCACATCCACCCCAACAGTGCCTCTAGGTTCTCTCGTTTCTCAACCCTAAACCTAGTCCTAACTGTAAACAGCTGTCGATGCCTATCGATAGGCGACGATATCAATCAGCACCGATATTTATCGTTGCCGATGGATATCGACGCCTATCGATAGTTATGGAATTGGACAGGCATCGATGCCCCTCACTATCGAGAGGGATTGATGTCAAGACTCCTTTGATGCCCAACAAGAAGAAAATCGGCCCCAGCCCAAAAGCGAAACATGCCCCAGGAGATCGACAGCTATCAAAAGGGATCGATAGGCATCGCTATCGTGAGGCACTGGCAGTTATGCATGCCCATCGCTATCGATCCCCACCTGAGGCTATGCAAATTGGCAGGCCTCGATGCCTCCCGAGACACAGCCCCCTCGACAGCCATAGTCGTACCGCTCGAGAGGCCAGGGCACATGCAGAGCTACCGCTGGCTATGGGCAGGGATGGCTGGCCATGGTTCTCGATGAGTCTGCATCCCTCGGGAGAGCGAACACGATCGATACTTCTGGAAACCCAGAGGCATCGATGCCTGCCGAGATGCAGAGCTATGGATGCAGACGGAGAGGGCTCGAGATCTGTGGATATCGTTCCCGACCAACACGTATGGAAATCCGTGGTCAGGAAGGGCCTCCACCCCAAAAGCAGTCAAAGTCTGCAGGCCTCGGTGCTTACCAAGAGAGGCATGGCGAGCAGACCAAGAGCACCGCATGCCTCTGGGGATCGGCAGCTGTCGATGCCTATCGATAGACGTCGATATCGATCAGCACCGATATTTATCGTTGCCGATGGATATCGATGCCTATCGATAGGTATGGAATTGGACAGGCATCGATGCCCCTCGCTATCGAGAGGGATCGATGTCAAGACTCCTTCGAAGCTGATAGATATCGAGTGTCTCCCAGGGCAGAATTTTCTCCCCACACAGCTCCCTTGACACCAAACCTCTTGCTTCGGCAGCCTCTTTCCACACCCATTCCAACGGCGCCTCTACCCTCTCTCTTCCTCTCAACCCTAATCTGGAGAAGATTTTTGCAGTCCATACTGTCACAAAGAGCCCCATTTGTGGTCCAGACCACAAAGCGCTCCCAGCACAGCTCTCTTGGCACCAAACCTCGCCCCTTGGCAGCCCCTTTCCACACCCACTCCAACGGCGCCTCTACACTTGCTCTTCCTTTCAGCCCTAACCCTATCCCTAACCCTAATTGGGACAAGGTTTTTCAAGCCCAGGCTGGAATGATGAGCCCCATTGGTGGTCCAGACCAGAAAATGCTCCCAGCATGGCTCTCTTCCCACCACATACCATTCCTTTGGCAGACCCTTTGCACATCCACTCCAACAGTTCCTCTAGGCTCTCTCCTTTCCTCAACCTTACCCTAACGGTCAAACTTTTTCTCGGGCCAGTGCTGGCACGGAGACTGCCCCTTGTGGCTCACACAAGAAACTCCTCCCAGGAGAGGCTCTCTTGGCACCACACCTCTTCCTTTGGCAGACCCTTTTAACACTCACCCCAACAGCGCCTCTAGGCTCTCTCCTCTCAACCCTAACCCTAACCCTGATAAGAAAAGGGTATTTCCAGCGGGTGCTGGCACTAAGACTCCTACCTGTGGCCCAGACAAGAAAATCCTCCCAGGAGAGCTCTCTTGGCACCACACACCATTCTGTGGGGGAACTCTTTCCACACCCACTCCAACAGTGCCTCTAGGCTCTCTCATTTCCTTAAACATAACCCTAATTGTAGCGGTCACAGTATTTCTCAGGCCAGTGCTGGCACTAAGACTGCCCCGTGTGGCCCATACAAGAAAATCCTCCCAGGAGAGCACTCTTGGCACCACACACCATTTGTTTGGCAGATCCTTTCCACACCCACTCCAACAATGCCTCTAAGCTCTCCTGTTCTCTCAGCCCCCCTATACTGGCTATTGGAAAGTGATCCCAAACCCACTAAGCATTTTTACCAAGAGGCCTGAGAGCTTGCAACTGCAACCACCAATGAAGCTGAGATGCTGGCGCACTGGTTTGTCATTTTGGCCACCGACATTGCAAATTGCTGGCAGTGACAGAGGGGACAGTGAGATTTCTGTCCCCTGGCTGTGTGGGCACTGGAATGAAAAGTGTATTGGCATCCGGCAACTTGAGATGACAATATCTGACCATGTGCCCCCCACCTCAGAGTCAGACACAGAAGATGAGGGGACAGTAACTGCCCAGTCAGTGGTAAAGCAGCAGCTTACCAGAGCAAATGCAGGCTACTTGTGAGGGACCACAACTGGTCATGATTTCAAAGCATCAGATCTGCAGGTAAGCAGGGGCGCTACAGGCAGCAGCCCCGGGAAGTGCTGTTGGAGTGACTATTAAAAATGTGGGACAATGGGGCAGATGCTGTTCATTTTGCTAGAGAGGTGCTAAATAGGATGGGGGCTCTGCCCCAGGATCCCAGGCTGCACAGCACCCTCCGTACCCTGTAACAGCAAAACTGAAATGTTTCCTCCCTCTCTAATGGAGTGGGTGCAGGGTGCAGAGCAGTTAACCTGGCCAACTACTGTAGACATTGATGATGGGCTCGCTGGGTTGACTACTATCACAGCAGGGATAAACCAGCTGTGGCAATTAGGAGTATTGTCCAGAATTTACTCTGCTAAGTTTATTGGACTGGATCAGATCCCTACAAGCAAAACCTTCAGGACTGAGATGCTGCGAACTGCCACCCAATCGTAAAGCAATGGTGCTACCTGTGATTGGTAGGGGGCCAGGCATGGTGGGGGAAGTTGCAGCACTGCTATCTCAGTTAGTGGAGATGTCTTCTGTTAGCAGCAATAGGAAGTCATAAAACAGGCAAGTAAACATGAAAAAGAAAAAAGAGTGAGTTGCAGCACTATGTTGTGAGACCTGCTGCAAGCCAGCGTACCATAATGGGAGGTGGACAGTAAATGCAGTGTGGAGCTGCTCAAGCAGTGGCTGCAGCATCAGCCAGAGCAGCCCACACAGCCCCTGGGTGTAGCGGAGCACAGCGAGCAGCCTGGATAGTGCAGCTGGGGGACTCGCAACACTCTCTGCCCTGCCAGCAGTGTGCATGGAGCAGAAACCGCCAGTGGCACAAACAGGGGCCAGACAGCATGGCTGTCATTGTATCTGCTTAGCTCTGCAGTGGTTGAGGACCAAAAAGCATTATATCTGCAAAGGACAAAAGTCTGGGGAGGTGTGGCAAACTGATTATATTGGACCCTTATGGGAGACCTAACAGCACAGATATGTCTTGACCACTGTAGACACCTTCTCTGGTCTATTGTACATACCCCGCTGCGCAGCAGCTACCCAGGCTCACATTATTAAGGCATTAGAAGACCTTACTGGGTTATATGGTTCTGCAGTGGAAATCCAGAGTGACCAGGGCACTCATTTTACAGGGAATGACATTCAAAACTGGGGCGGAGAGTGAGGAATAGCCTGGACATATCACATACCCTACCATCCACAAGGGGCGGGATTGATAAAGAGAATGAATGGGCTGCTCAAACAGTGGCTGTGCTAACTGTCCCCTCCTGGTACACTCACAGGTTGGAGCAAAAAAGTTCATCAGGCCACTGCTTGCCTCAATGACTGCCCACCGCATGGCTCTACTCCATATGCTCGTTTC
This sequence comes from Dromaius novaehollandiae, assembly GCF_036370855.1. NCBI lineage: Eukaryota > Metazoa > Chordata > Aves > Casuariiformes > Dromaiidae > Dromaius > Dromaius novaehollandiae. The sequence goes on from NC_088098.1 coordinate 111,203,271, forward strand.
AAAGGGGAATCCATTGAGTGACCGCGTGTGCTTAGAGTGCAACAGGTGCACCCCCAAGCCTGACTTCTCATGTAAGTCACGCCTGGGACTGTAGGGTTGGGTCTGTGATTGCCACACAAAGAAACTATCTAGAGCCAAATAACTGGAGAGATATCATGTTGTGAGTATGGGACTGGCCGTCACTGTACCTCAAGGGTATTATGGTCACTCGGTGCCCTGTAATAGTTTAGCTCTCCAGGGAGGTGGACGTTGTTGCAGGGCTCATTGACTCAAACTACCATGAGGAGGTGAAAGTTGCAATCCATTACGCCAGATCCCAACCCCTGCAATGTGCACAGGGAGATCAAATAGCCCAACTGATATGTGAGCAGATAGGGGTCCCCACTATCCAGGAAATAGATTCCTTGAGGCCCACCCAGCAACCAGGTGGTTTTGGGTCTATAGGGCGTGCTGTGTGGGTGCATGATCTGGCTAAACCCAAACAGTCAGAAGGAGAAATCATTGCTGATGGGCCAGGAGACACCCACCTGGTAATAATCAAAGGGAAAAGTGTTCCAGTCTATATCTCCTTTAGGAGACTCCCATCCAGAGAGCCGTGACTTGACGAATATGTCAAGTGGAGCCATAACATTGCTCCTCTCCATCCTAACTCAGTACACTGACAGTAGTTGGGACATCGATGAAACTGCAGAGAGCACATCAAACCCAACATCCACGAGATAAACAGCCTACTTCAAGTACTACACGACATAAAGTCTGAAGAATCAGCGCAGGACAACCCCTGGCAGTGACTGTCATCATGGCTGTTGAATTTAGGACTACAGGGAAAATGCATTATGCTTCTGGTTTTCGGGGATGATTAGTTTGTATGCATACATGTTATAATTTACTATATATATATATATATTCGCTATGATTTAGTTGCCTTAGTTGATTTTAGTTCTGGTAGATTTACGGGGCCCTTAGGATACAGGTCAAGCCTAGGAGTCTGACCCCTGCATCCAACCTGTGCCTCCAGCAGCCTCCCATCGGCAACCCTTCTGTGGGGTTCCCGGGGCTCCTCATGCAGCTTGGAGAATAAGTCCTTTATTAGAGCTATCCTTTTTAACCCCTTATGAACCTTGGGTGTCTCTCTCCACTGGTATCCGACCCTGTCTTGCCCACCTTGCAGTCACATGCCCATTTGTGGCTGTGGCGGACAGGACTTTTGCCTTAAACATTTCTTGGTACATAAGGTGCAAGCAAACCATAACCCCGAACAAGCCATCTGTTCCCGGCAGAAACAGGACTGAGCTGCTGCGACCCCTGAAATGGTCTCCCTGCAACCATTCAGGACACACCGAGCCTGCGCTGAACCAGACCATGATCGAGCAGAGACTTTGGGACCTGGACTGAAAATTACTGCCGCTTAGCACAACTTCTATAAAACTTGCTTAGCATGAGTAGCTAAATTTGCTGAAGCCTTAGGCCGCACTCCCTAGTTCAGTGAGAAAGGGCCCCAGAGCTGGTGCAGGCTGGAAAGATAAGGGAGTTACAGGCAGTTTGCATTCCTATGCGTCACACTCCAGGAGGGAGGATGTCAAGGCTTTGAAATAAGGCCTGCTTGGGCACCAGGACCCTGGGAAACAAAGCCTCCCCTCACTGCTGAAACAGTGTTAATTAGGGGGGGGTCTGGATTATATCCTCTTTGTCAGGACCTTGGAAGATAACACCTACTGTCACTGCTGGGGCAGTGCTAATTGCTGGAACAACACCTGTTTGTCAGGGCCCTGAGAAAGAAGGGCAGAACCCGAGGAATCAAAACACATTTGTCAGCAGAAACCGCAACAGTAAAGATAAGGGAGAAAAGCAGCCTGCCTGGGAAAAACAATGAGACCCAATAGGGAGCAGGAGACCCCAGACCCAAAAATTACTATTGGTCTGAACTACCGCGTGAGGGGCGGGAAACTTAATTTGAAAAAGCTATAATTGCCCAGGGATTTCTTTGTTTGGGGTCCCTCTTTGGAGGCACCCAACTCGAGCTGTAACTACTGCACGCGTGTCATTACAATTTATTTATTTAATTTGCCTTGATTTGGCTCTGAACTTTTCAGTGGGAACCTAGGGTCGGACCCTGCTCGAGTTGTAATTACTGCACGCGCATCGCTAAAATTTACACCCAGGGTGAAGAGGACCAACGGGACGCCGCTGGATCCACGGGTGGTGATATCTCTTTCTCTTTCCCCCTTTTCTCTCTCTCTCTTTCTCTCTCTCCTCCCCTTTGCCTTTCCCCACCTTTTCTCCCCACTTTGTGGAAAATAAAGTTAAAAGGTTGTAAGATATTTGACCGGTTTTAGCGTCTTAATCTCGTCCTTGGGATTGTAACGAAACCCCCCCCCCCCCCGATATTGGATCAGGACAGTGGCCCAGACAAGAAAGTCCTCTCGGGAGAGCTCTTTGGCACCACAGCCCTTCCTTTGGCAGACGCTTTCCACACCTGCTCCAACAGCGCCTCTAGGCTTTCCCTTTTTTCTCATCTTTTAGTCTAACCATAATGGGTGTATTTTGTGTCTGACTGAAAGCTAAAGGAATATCATTTCCTTAAAAAAAAAAAAAAAGCAAGTAGATATATTCTAAGAACTGGTAGCTAAAAAATATTTTTTTTACGACTGGTGCAAGTTTTATGCTATGGTAGACTGAAGGGGCGTTACCAGATAAGAGTTTGCATTATCCACTTTGGAGAATACTTAATGCAAATAATAACTGCAGTAATTGTGGAGTACTCAGAAGGGACCATATATGCTGGGAATTTTGGTCCCTGTATTGTTCTTGTGGGTGCCCAAAAGGCTACTAACAAAAGTAGAAATTTCACTGTTGAACAAAGGCAGATGTGATTTATGAAAATGGAAGCTGATTGAATGGTCATTAATAACAATCATCTTGTCTGCTCTAACTTGTCCTTCAGCTTGAGCGATACCTAATATTGCTATTGTCTTCAGTCAGATGGCTTGAAAAATAAGGAAGAATTTATGCAAGGTCCATTTAGGTTTAGAAAACTCCTTTATTGATGTAGATTTTTAATCAAATGGCTTTATTAAGGAATTGTTTCTCAACATTGCATTTATATACAAACCAAATTAGACCAATTAAAAACAAAAAATACATGAATTAAAAATTAATTCTGTCACTGGAATGCCAAATTAGATTAACTTTCTTAGTAAAATTGCAGCAATAGGTAGTATTTTAATAGAATTAAAAGAACAATTCAACAAGATAATTTTGCTTTGCCACAGCAACAAGAACATCTAATATATTCTTACTTCCATTTCCCACTGAATACCTTGAGGCTGTCTTAAAATATATATAAATATATATATTTTTATAGCATCATAGTGGAAAGGGGGGTTAGGCCAAATTAGAGATATATATATTATTTTGATTTTTATTCTAAAGCAAACTAGACATTCTGTATTTGCCACAAACCTCCTAAATTATTTCTGATTTTTTTCAGAAGCAAAATAGGATAGGATGTAATGAAACTTACATTTATTAAAATTATTATTAGAGTTGAAATTATTCAGAGTGATTTTTTTCTCCCAGGTTGAAACATAGGTTTTTCACAAATGTGCTTTCTGTCTCTTAAATGTATGTGTAAAAATAAGGGAAAGTGCTTAAAAACAAAGCAGCCTTGTTTGCACTTGTATTATTTACAAGTAAAAAAATAAGTGGCCCCTTTTACTGTGCATGACTGTTTGGAACACATTTTATTCATCATTAAATATAATCTAAGCAAAAAAAAAAAAAAAGACAACAGTAAAGAAAGTCTTTGCAGTTATTTTTTAGTTCTTGAAGTTTATTCCTTACATTAATGCACATACAATTATACCATTTGCTAATGAGAATATTGGTTTCAGACATACTTATTTGTTCAACAGAGCTAAACACCACTTCATATTAGCTTTAATAGCTGAATACACCAATTAATGATAAATTCCGTGCTTCTGGAAATAGACCTGAAAGGCCAGTCATTTCAGCTCCTGTTTTTTGCATATATCAGCTCTGAAATGTCAACTCACTAAATCCCAGCACAGTTTCTTTTCACTTCTTCTTCCCTCTATAAGGCAAGAATCTAACTGCCATTTTTATTCCGTGCTCCATAATAGCTGTCATTGCATAACAGAAGAATCAATCAAACATCTTTTCTTCGTGTCCCTCAGCAACAGACCTCTAATTTGTTTTACTCCACTGGCACTGGGAAGCCTGAATCAATATTGACAAAACATCAAATCTTTTTGAAAAGTTTCGCTATGATGGTTCTCAAAACTTAACTATTTCATGTCTGTCATGAACACAAAGGCCAAGGTACAAATCTTGCTTCCAGGTATGCTGAAATAACTCACATCTTGGAAAGCTAGCTACAACAATCACATGATTATGAGACAAGACCAAGATTAGTGCCTCCCATTGTATTGGTAACCGAGTTTGAGTTATTAATTTTTTCCTTGGCCTTTTTTTTTTTTCTCTCAGATGTGTCATTACTGTTGCAATGTTAATACCTAGACACTGGAGGATCTGAAAGAAGGAATGTTCATATTCAGAAATTCTGATATGGAATGTTTTTCAGCTTTCTTTCTCTAGATTTTCTCTGGTATCTGTCTACCACGGAGTTGCTTTCATCAGGATGCACAGTCTAGAGATGGTGGTAAGATCATCCACAAAAAGTCTGCCAGCATTTCATATGTTACCAAACCTTGTAAGGCAGCTGTCCATGATGGATTTCCTACTACGCTTCTTAAAAGGCATCCTCACCTTTAGAGAGCAAATAACAAGTCAGACCATTTTTTCTGGTGGCTGATTTAACCAACCTCTACACCAAAGGTCCCATAACAGTGACTCTTGTTTAACTTGATAAGATCTGAATCAAGTGCAGTCTCCCTTACCATGGCAAGAGTACCTATTTAATCGTGGGACAGGAACACTCATACACTTGCACACAAACAATACATGTATATCTAAATGTAATTGCATGTGCACTCACCACACAATAAAGAGAGAATATGTGTTGGTCATGTGGTAGTTGTAGATGCAGCGATTATAATAAAATGTGTACCTGTGACCCTCAGCTACTGTGGAAGCATATATGTCCTCCTATCATATAATGAGGAGATCATCTGTCTTGCAGTAGCAGTGTGTACATTTGGTCAAATAGCACACATACAATTAAATAAATCTTTCTCTCCTCACTTTTTTTTGTTTTTCCTGAATGGAAGAACATGTTGAACTCCACAGCCAAACCAAGTGAGTAATCCCAGAAATTCATAGTTCAAAATTTGCAAATTTTGAAGTAAAACAATATAGTGAAAAATACGGTTCCAGGATTGCAGTCTGGAGAATCTACAAGGGTAAAAAGCACAGTCTTTTGGAACTGATACGAAAATCTATTCTTCACTGTGTGGCAAGGCTGGCAGGGCTTTAAGAAAAAAAAATCTATTACTCCAAATCATTTTATTTAAATGTCTTTCTGTAATAGTTGGAACTGATGTCTCCTTTTATAACTCTTGAAAAGAGGGACCTTTTGTTCATTTCTTTATCTGGGACCAGCAAAGTGTATTACTTGTCACAAGTCCTGGGCAGGTTTGTGGTGCAGGAAGCAACCGACAAAACCAGTGGAGCATTACCCATTCAGCGTGTTTGTAAACTCCAATACCTTAGCTCATACATGTGCATTTGCAAAAGTTACCCAATATAATTTCAGTCAACATATGTAGATAGACTACAGATATTTTTAAAATCAGTCCTGATCTGCATTACTATAACTTTTTGCAAGTGTATAACATTTGGACTTTAATATCTACTACTTTATGTTTTCCCATAGCCTCTCAAACTCAGTAACATCATTCAGTCCATGAAAGGGTAAAATCTTTCCCTAGGTTAGGACTACCTAAGGAACAGATGTTCACCAGATAAAATGGCATGCTATTTCATGCAATGTAAGTATAATTGTATCTATTCTAGATTAGCATTCATGGCAAGACATTAATGTTTCCACAGAAAAATATTCTCTCTACTTCAACTGTGCCAACATTTCATTTTGTATCTATAATACAGACCACTGTATCACAAATGGCAATACCATTTCCTCTAGCATCCAGTTCTCTAGCGCAGCTCCGAAGTGTTTTGAAAGGTTGTGTCCTGAACCTGTTGAATTACCTTCTGGCAAAGAGATTGAGTCCTTCCTGCTTCAGTCTCTAAGGGTAAATAAAGTAGTTTCTCTAAGGCCTTCTCATTGAAGTAAATCCTATGAAGCCAACCTAGTAACACATGAGTAATTACTTTTTTAGACTGGGCAGCATAAGATTGTGCCTCTAACCATTCTTTAAATTGGCTTCTTAGGTGATACTGACTCCCATGTAGTATACTGAAATATGTTCTTGGTTGAGTTGATTTCATCCATTGCTGGTCAATTTTGTCTACTAGTTATCAGGCTTATATTTACTATGTTAATGTAAAGGTACTGCCAAAATTTCACTTGCCCAAAAAAGCAGTATCATACATTAGGAGCTGGTGATATCTTCCTTTTCTTTTCCCCCTTTTCCTTACTATATACCCAAGACAGCTTGAAAATTCACAAGTGAATGCCCAAAACACCCAATTAGAGAAATTATTTTAAATCCATGCAAAGTACATCTTTTCTTAGTCATGTTGGTGATTTTAAATAAAAATATAAATCTTTTGTCTGCAAAGGAAAGTATATAGACTTCTCAATATGAGTTCAGTTACTGAGAGTAACTGAAATTCGTGTTTGTAAACAGGTCTCTGAAAGACTCTGATCTGGTGGTCTAGTGTTGTAGTGAGGTTACCACACATTCACAACTCATGGAAGGGTACTGAGGATTCTGAATTTTTCCAGAATTGGAAACATTTACCTTGTACTCTGTAAGCCACAATATTTATGGCCCTCAAGAATTAAAATATTGCAGTAAATAAAAATTATCATAGGTGATATAGGCACCTTTCTGAGAGCATTTTTACTTGTTCCTTACCACTGAGAAAATGAAGTTCATGTATCTGTGTTGTCTATATGTGTGTATATATGATATACAAAGTAAGCTTGATAAAACTTGTTAATTAGTATGTTTCTAAACATTACTCGATGTGTGACATAGATTAAGGTATTTGGTTTAAAACATCAGATTTTTACAAGACTGCTCTCTTCTACATAACAACTCCAGGCATGCTGAGCATCAAAATACAGAAAAATGTACAAGAGAATTAGGCAGCATTCTGATACAGTCACACTCTAGAACCACATAGTCCATTTCATGAATTCTAGTAGGACACAAATTTTTCCACAGTAAACACCGCACATATTACAGGTAGAGCATTCAAAACCAAAGGGCAGTCTGGATAAATCAGTAAAGTGGGGCTCAGGAGAGTCAATACTGCCACAGTCTTAATACCTGACCTTACGTGAATCACTTGCTAGGTCTCTGTCCTAGTTTTCCATCTTCAGACTGAAAGAAGAAATTGATTTTATTTCTTCCATCCTTGACTGCATTCTGGGGTGGAGGTTCTATTTTTTTAATATTTGCAAAAGAGCAAACACAATAAGATCCTTTCCTTGACATATCCAAACAATGCTGTAATAATTAATTTACTACTCTGCAGAAATGAAAGCAAATATAAAGCCATCGTTTTTTAAAGTAACAAGTTAAAATTTTTGTTACAAACACTGGATAAAAAATCTGCTACAATTTGCACAACTGTTTCTGCCTCAAAGGTCAGTCATTAGAAAGGAAACTATTAAAAGGCATAGCAAACCATGCAATTCACAAGTAATTAACTGTAATGTTGATATAGATAAGAGTCCCTACAATACATCTATAATCTGAAAAAGAGTTTTGGTAGACAATAAAAAAAGATTAAGCCAAAAAGGGATATAAAAAATGAGCATGTAAAAAGAGATACTACAATTAACAGATTTTGATGTTGTTATGTTTGTGTGTCTGAAAATATAAATTGTTTCATAAATGGAGAAAGTAGCATGATTTAAGCACTTGTGAAGTAGAAAACTCATTTAGTTGTTTTATGAGGTAAAGACACTTACTGTAAATCATTTCCACACTTGTAGGAGGGCAATATAAATTGCCTCGATAAGATATGACTGATTTAAAGTACATGTCTCTAATGGCATTGGCTGAATATAAAGTACCTTATAACTAGATGTGGTCTGAATTACTGAAACTAGGGGTTCATCAGAATGTGCAAGCATTTGAAGACTTTTCACTGGTGACAGCAAGAGGAGGAAAGAAAAAAGCACACACTTCTTGAATATTTGCCTCTTTCATACTACCATGATAACTGTGCTAAGTTTCAGAAAGTCATTTCAAATACATCTATAAGCAGCAAAAATAATTCTTCTGTGTAGTGCTGGAATGTAATATATTTCTTCATAGCACATAGGTAGCCAAAACAGAGGCCTATGACACCTCTAAATTTTAAATGCACTAATCAGGGCAGCTTGCCTCAAACCCAAATATATGTGCACTGAGATTATGTAACAAACTGCACTATGCAAGTATTTTGTATTCCTGTGATGGCACAGCCAGTGCTTATGCATAAGCACTTTACATAAATGTATGAGCAACGTGACCACCAAAAAGGCAAAGAAAGATGAGTGTAGTTGCATATAAGTGTCATCCAAGCAACCTAAAGTTGCAAGATAAAGAAGAAAATAAGCACAAGAGACTGTAAATAGGCAGGACATCCTGCTGAATGCACAAGATGCCAAATGACTGGCAAGACAAAAGAAAACAAGATAAGCAGTATGGGTAGCAGATGACATCCCCTTTTTTGAAGTGGTGCCAATGGTATGAAAGCATTAGTGAGGAAAATCAGAGAAGCTGACTTCAGCTGCGACTTCTCTCCTTGAGGAGTTTTTGAGCCTCATCACCCTGACCTTGGTGATTAAGAATCACCAAATATTATATAAAAAAGTCTATTTGAACAGGTTTATACGTACTGTGTTAATTGAAAGCACTCTGGCTTCATCATCTTTGTAGTATGCCTGCCCAGAAATATATGAATATTTACAGAAGAGAAGGCACCCAAAGAAACAGTTTTACTTAAAGACAAAGCTAATGTGCCCTTAAATAATAAAGAACACGAACCTGATTGTTAAGAACTCTCAGCAGATTTATCCCCCCTTTTCAAACTGTGTATCTATCTGATCATCCATAATTATATTCTACATAGAGGAACTGTTCTTTATAATTAGGGAATTTTTCACGCTTCTCTCTGTCTGCTTCCATAGGTTTTGCATAAGGTCAGACTGCCAAAGCTAGAGTCAGCACCTATTTCCCATGGCAAGATTTGTACAGAACAAGAACATATTATATATGTTGTATCTTCCTTCTGGTCAAATATAATGTGACAATACAAAACTTTTCCTATGGTCACTTGTCAGTTCTGGTTTGAGATACTGCTCGAAATGAGAAAATACAGACCTGAGTAAAAATGAGGTACTAGCAAAGAAGTATTCAAACAACCTGTTGAAAAAGTTTAGTTTGAATTGGATTTGAACTTTCATAATGAGAAATGTACACTTTCACTCTGTTGTACACACGCTAATGGATGATGAGCTCTCAGAAACAAAGTAATGAGACCGTTATGACTGCTTATAGCGTGCGAAAGGTATGCTCTGTGGTTTGCTTCATAGTTCACCTTTCCATAAGCATACCCTTGTTATGTCCTTACCATGGGTATAGGTGGTGGAGCTGTGGTGGGCTCCCATATATCCCGTGGTCTGGACAACCCGGGGCCATGTCTACTCTGAGCACTGGGGAGTGCACCTGTCTTGCAGCATATCCATAGCTTAAAAGGTCCTGTACAGGCTAATCAGTTTATTGTTCCATATAATATAGTATCTAGACAGCAAAATGTCTTTTGAAGAATGTACAATACTCCAAAATAGCCAAAATATTACTATATTGGTATAAAAAAAAAGAATGGGTATAGATTCTGTGGATTGTAGATTTCAATTTCAAGTGGAAAACTTGCTTGCACTAATGCATTGGAGATAGCCATTTTATGGAAAAGCATGTGCTTTTGAAAACATGGGACGTTCCTCTTACTGAATAAATCACAGCCACAAAGGCTTTATTAGAAACAACTACCAAAAAAAAAAAAAAAAAAAAAAAAAAAAAAAAGGATTAAGCTATCAAGGACCAGCTATCAAGAAAAAATGCACACTGCTCACCTAGGGAGTCCTGAACCACCTTATTTTGTGTTGTATATAATATGCCAGTTATTTTCACGTTTTGGGATCTTGTATTTACAGGTACAGAGATAGTCTCAAGTTTAAAAGGGATATTGATTAACTTTAGAGCATATTTATATGCACAAAACACGTACCAGATCTCAAGGGTATCACATTCCTCGTGTACCCACTTTCATTTCTCAACCCTGTTTTTAAAAATCATTTCTGGATCATCCATTTGGGCTCATTTCACTCAGTGTTCCATGGGAAATCCTACTATATAGGGCTCCTACTTCACTGCCTGAACCTATCTACTTCTGCCATACTGACTTTGAATTGCGAAAACTCAATTGTATTTGATGCCCTATACAAAAATAAATTGACCTTCTACTCAACTGCATTCTCTACAAAAATCCTCTCTTATAGAAAATTCACCACTGTTAACCATGTCATCTAATATACAGTCATCCGTCCATTAAAATAAAATGAGAAAGAATAAAAGGGTACTGTTCTTTATAGAGGTCTGCAGGTCATCTGGTGCAGCTTGTAGCTGATTTGTACCATTTATTTTGACTGCTCATGACACGATCACACTTTCCTTAGTATACTGTATAGCACTGAGCACTTTACAAAGTAAACAGTAAAACTGTGCTAAAGTCAAGGCTTTGGAAGAAGCTAGGAAATGCTTCCATAAATTTTAAAACAATTCTTAGGTTATGATGGGATTATTAGGTTTTATTTATTTGAGACAGAAAAATAAAACAAAATTATAGCTTGAATAGTATTCTTATTGTGATTTCCTAATTTAAATTTCACTTGAGGCCTAAAAGATCCTTGCACTTTTGGATGCAGTCTCAAGGAATTAAGAATGTCTCCTAATTGCTTCAGAGACACGAACATGTAATAAAGCCAATTATTAGTTTTCAAATGATTCATAAGGAGAAAGTGAAGTTTTTCATTTTATTTTATTATGCTCATGAAAATGAGAAGGGTTGAAGAGACTTTTGCAATAGATTGAAGGATATATTCCCTCCATTTCTTACTTTATGGAAAAATGGACACACAGGTTCTTTCTTTTCTACAGTTCATCTTAGCTGAAATATAGAATGATTCAGGTTAAACAGACTCAGACAAGATTAAAAACAACCTACAGAATTTCGAGGTCATTTAATCATCTGAATCATGCAATTGCTTGAGGATCATTGTATAATGTTTAACTAACCAAAGATATTAGAAAAATGTTGTCTATCATAGTTAACTGGTCAAATTCTTTCTGAAATGGAGATAAACTGAGATTATTTGCATAGAGATTGATCAAGCTAACATCATCTTTCATTGAAACATCCCCAAAAAATAATGCAAAAGAGTAGGTTCTTCTGCAAAGCTTCTCTGTGGTCTCACTGGTGGGCCACTTCTTGCCTGTGATTGTCATGTTTATATATATGTGTCCTTTCCCAAAACACCTTTAATGAAATATCAACATTGTCACTTGCTGTTAAAGAAAGAACTGTGGGATACTAATGTACAAATCCAGAGTTCAGTGCAGAAAGCTATGTTCGTCACAGAAATCATACATATTATTCTGTGGCAAAAAGCAGGCAGGCTTTTTCCATACCCAAATCCACACATAAACATAAGAATAAAGCATGTGTTTGTTGTACCTTCTAGCCATCAGAAAATCAATCTCTTTGGGAATCCTCTGATAGAGGACAGATCAATTACTTTTTCTTTCTCTTCATGCCACATTTGGAGCAATAAGTGTACTGGTCAACTATTTAGCAGGCAAGGCATAACACTATAGTTTCTGGTTTTGATTCTCTGGACTATTTTGGATACAATAATCCATACTTTATCTGCAGAACTATTAAGGCAAAGTTTGAATCCCAGCTTTGTTTCCCAGACAACTCCATGGCAGAAAACTAACATTCTTCCTTGGCTGCTCTTTGGTGGTACTGTAACATACACAATGACATACGAATAAAAAACTTAGCTGCATTTATTTGTGGATAGAAGTTTACTGAATGCAGTACTGCATGAGTATAGCACCATGACCTTGACATACTAGTACTAGCAAGGCCTTGCTACAATACAGTTATAATTTAAAGACAATCACTCACCCTATAAAGGAATGGCTTGTTTTTGTTAGGTTTATCTGGTTTGGGTTTTTCCCCAATTTGATGAAATATCTGCATCTCCAAGATTTTTTTTCAGCTTTTGTAAAGACATTAGCTTTGTACCTTATTGAAAAATCTCAGTATCAATAATTACAGGATGTTTCACTTGAAAACTGATTTTCTGATGAGAGACAGAATTGAAAAATCAAAGGTCAGAAACACATTGATCAACCTGAATATATACACATTAGGACATGAGTTACCTGAAATCTAAAATTCTGTAAGATGAAAGCAGTGCAGCAGAGGGTGTTTAGTTGGGAAATTACCCAACTAGAAATCAATGGGAGATTAAACTAAATCAGCGAAATGTCCTTTAAGGAAAAGGCAGATTAAATGAATCAATAGAACTGCATCTTCTTACATATAACCTGGTTTTAGTCCATTGACTCCCATAAATAATTGTTTTCTTTCAGATCTCTGTTGAAGGCTGCAGAACTCTCTCTTGCAGAGGAATTAAAAGATATTGGGAAATTCGATGACAGTAAGAAATATGAGTCATTGCTTTTGTGTTTATAAAAATCAGAAGATAGGATTCAGATAACTATTGCAAAGATTTTTCTGATTATTTTTGTAGTGTAAGTATACATTCATCAGCATATCATAAAAATGCTCAGAGATAAGCTTTGTCCTTTTCAAATGAGAGCATATCAGAGTATTTTATGTTCAAAGTTTTTTATATATTATTAATATTTAGGCATAAATTTTTTCAGGTTTACATATTTACATACCATTTTGTCTACCATATTGCCTGTCATTTTAATTTGCCTTTTGAATTATATTTCTGATCATGCAATGTGTACTGCATTTAAATGAATTCTCTTTATTTGAGCCTGTTCTAGTTCAATAACTATTTTTCAATACCTTTCATTTAGTTTCGAATCTGGATTTATTCAATGAATGTACAAAGGGTTTATAAACAGAAACACTATGTGACAGGTGATCTTTTTTTTGAATCTATATTTAATGGATACTTAGTTGAACTGTTTTTAAAACATTTAAGTATACAATCAGAAGCTAACCTCTTTCTTTAAAGTATCTCTGACATATTAGAAGATGAAAAACAAATGAGAGAATTTGTGTGCTTTTTTGTCAAATCCCATAAATTATAATGCCTTGAGGGCAATGCATTTTGGGGCACCTCTGAACTGGGGAACTGCCAGAGCAAGAAAGAAGTTAATAGAACAGCTTGCAAGAGACCCTTCAAATATATCATTCATGAAAGAAGGCCATGGGGAATGAGGAAAAACAGATCTTGGATCATGGAACGAAAGGGCAACATAAAGCCAAAGCAAAAGAAAAAAAAAAGAAAAGGAGGGAGAGCTAAATAACAAGACAGCATATCATAAACTTCTTTGAAGAATCTTGAGCTTCAGTTCTTTCACTTCTTTGACTGAATTTAATTTCAGTGCTGAAGGTGCAAAAAAGAAGTAAATATGTCACTCTAAAGAAATACTATACTGTTCAGATTTTTTAAATACCTGTCTTAATATAGAACCTGATTCTTAATGTTTTATTGAAACTATGTTCTATTCTCTTTTTCAAATGAGATAATACTGAAAAGTAAGTAAACCTCACACAAAATTTGTCACCATTTCAGGAGAAAAACAAGAAAGGCCAAGATAAGGTGCAAAATATCTTATTTTTGTCTTAGAATTTGGGATATTTTAAATTAATTCAAATTAAATTTTCATTTTTTTAATGTCTTATATATATCATACAGGGCAACAAGTGTACTTCTATTGTGTTTAGTTTAGCAATTTTCCTGAGGAAAACTTACATGTTTTTTCATCATACTTCGGTCATGTTGTACTTCTTTTCATAAAAAGTCAATCATTTTTTCAGATTGTGAACAGCAGTTTTGTCATGAATGAAAATCTAAGTCAGGAAAATATTGATAATAAATCTTTTGCTTTTTTGTAATGAAATAGTCATATTTTACTCATACATAGCATTATTTTATATGTATACGTCAAATACCACATCCTTCATTGTTTTATCCCATGACAATCACCTGAGCCATAAAGTCTGACCTCTATAAACTTCACTGAAGGTACCAAGGGCTTCTTCAATACCCGAGTTAGTCATGAGTGATGTGGCTTCTGCCCAGTAAAGGATATACTAGTCTCTTTTCTGTTGCAATCCAGAAAATACTGAGAGAGTGTTCTTTAAAATGTGTTTCAAAATAAAGTGCACACCAGCTTGTTACTGTTTTTGGAGCTGACTTCACTCTGATCACATTTCAAATCCACCAAGAGATTAGGGGGCAGTTTGCAAGATCCTATTGAAGCATTCTTTCCCCAAAACCTGTTCTCCAGGTTTTACTATGAAAAGTGTCATCCTACAGTATAATTTTGATGTTGATGCTACAACTTCCCTGCATTGTTGTATTTAAACATGAGCATTTTTAAAATGCATTGATTTGAGAGGGTATTCATTATGGCTAGCAAAAGTTCAGAACACTAATCTCCCAATATTACAGCTTAGGGGGCAGGATCCTAACTCTCCGTCCTCTAGGAGGGCCCCTCTCATTCTCATTTAACACAAAAGGCATCAAGAGGGACTTGAGGCTGAGTGTCCTCAGCCCTTGCTTCAAGTAAACATTTGTGGAACACACCTCCTTCTCCTTCTTGTAGAACCAAATTTTGCAACCTGTGGTCAAGAACATTCTCACTGAAGTCTGAGAATTTGCTTTGATTAAAACCCACATTTTGGTTTGAAGGAGTCTTAGCTCTGATTCCCCTGGCTTTTTTCATGTGCTTGAGCTGGAGCTTAATATACACTTTAAATAAAATCATATACACATATATATGTGTGTGTATGTGTGTGTGTGTGTGTGTGTATGTATTTATGTATGTTTATGTGCATATTATACATATACGACAATTTACTGAAATGGAAAGGTGCAAGGAATGGAAGATTATATTTTGAAATATATTTCCTGGCATAATAATAGAAAAAATTGAAATTTCTCATGCAACTGTTTCTGTGAAATATCTAAAATGTTATGAAATTGCAAGTATCGCTTTATTCGACCTTTTTGGCAAATTATGGTTTTTCTTATTTATTTTGGCAGTTAAATGTTCTCAATCTTATGTTTTAATGGTAACGTGTTATAATTGCTGATACACAGAGACTACTTACAGAATCCGACCTCTTGGTGTATTTTTTTTTTTAATTTAAAGAGAGCAATCAAGAAAAAGGCTACTCTGTAACATTTTGTGGACAGAACCCTTCAAAACTTAGCTTGCAATCAAAATAAACATTTGTTCTTGCTAGTTTACATGTATATATGTGTATATATACACACACACATTGATTACAAATGTTATTCCACTCTTACTTGTGTGTGCTATAAGCAGAACAGTTTTAGAAAACTTACATGGTAGTGGCAGGCTAAAGTTTTATCAGCTGAAGTGAAATGTGTCACTGAAGGAAGTAGCAGGACTGCAGTTATGCAGAAACTGCCTCTGGCAGTCTGCTAGCACAGTGAACAACTGGAATAAATGAGAGGAATATCAGGAAATTAGTAGTGGGAAATGGAAACTGAGTAAGAGACAACCGTAATTTTTCTGGCTCTATTTTTACTAGTAAAAAAAGAAAAAAGGAGGTATGAGGAAAGACACAGGTCTCAGCACTGTTTCATGACCGTATCTATTGTTAAACTGACAGCACCATCCTGTGTTTGAGACGGCCAGCCAACAGTGTCACAAACATGGAGGCAAGTGTAGGAGATGGCATGGGCAGGATGGTTCCCAATGACAGCTTGGGTGTGACCATCCTGTTTTGCTGAGGACAGAATTTGCCCTTGTGAATGCAGGCCATGCCATATCATGTAGTTTGGGGCCAGCAAACAAGTCCTATACTATTATTTTGTTGGTCACAATAGTATAGCATAGCATCATATAGAATAATATAGTATAGTATGGAAGAGTTTCTTACCCTTTCTAGCCTCACCCCCTATATAGAGAACATTTAAAAATCCTATTTATCAATTAAATAATTCCAAACTACTAAGAAATTATCTATCAATGTGACCTGCTCATAAATCTTCACTTTTTCCATAAAGGAAATCTCTCTTCTAACCCACTTTGAACGCTTCTGCCCTCTTAGCTTATCTTTTTTGAAAGATCCTCTGAACTTGCAGTCAGCCTCCCCAATGCAGAAGTCCTCACCTTTCTGTCTGATCCCTTCCGCCCAGCAACTTCTGTTTCCTTTAAGCATGTGAAAAAGGTAGACCTGAAGCACAGAAGATGGCTGCAGCTGAGAGTGAGGCATAGGACATGTCAGTGAACACTATATCCTCCTTGCAAAGCGAAACAGAATTAAATGGCAACTAGGTTTGAATTGGGAGTAAGCACCATGTTCCAAAAGCTAATTCCAGATCTTTGAGTCATATAATGTCAGTAGAATTTGGTTTACAGTTTTAAAAGAGAACATTTCAGTCCTTCAGGATTATTAACATAAACTGAGGAAGCAGGCAGGTAACTAATGCCATGATGTCGTCCATAATCTACAGAGGCAGAAACAATATACTGGTGAGCACCAGCCGCTGTATTCGTGCTAATGTTTTTCCCAAAGTGGCCATAGATGACTCTCTGGAAAAGAATTAATAAAGTAGGTGAAGGAGCTGTAATCCACCAAAGGGTGGATAAAAGGGTGAAGTAGGTGTACTCCACCTCCCTAAAGCCTAAAATCCATGTATGGGAGTGTGGGGAGGGAAAAGAAAAGGTGGAGAAGCTGTCTTATTGGCATGCTAACAACCTCTTAAAATAGAGGCCCATTTTCAGGAATCGTAGAGCTCCACATTTCAGTCAGATTCAGAGAGGTTCTCCTGCCACCAGTGTTGCAAAACAGGCAGGTGTATGGGCTGGGGTTTCATTTGACAGTATGCACCAGTTTCTAGCTTGCAATACCCATGCATAAGTAGCAAACATCTCTTGGCCTTCCTCTACTGCCTCTACCATCAGTTATTAATATGCTGCCAGATATCCTACTAGCACTGGAGAATAGCAGGAAAGACTTTGTAAAACATGGGACAGATTTTGAAAATATCAATCATTTGTCAACACCTGCCAGACCTCTTAAGGGCACTATTTGTAATGCAAGTGTAAATGCATTTCTGCTTCTCACCTAATTTTCACTAGGTCACCTAAGCGAGCCCCCTGCGCTCCCTCTGTAAATAACAGGGAGAGAGATCCATTCAGGGGAAACAAATAGAGTGCTAAGATCTTGAAGTGGGAGTAACTAATGTCTGGAATCTAAGATGAATTAATTCTTAAATGTATTTCTTCAGCATGTCCTAAAGCTATTTTAATGTCTGATCTATATCTCCAGATGTATCTCCTAATCTAAAATATATCTAAATTAATCCAACAAGATTATTGGAAACAAAAAGTAGAATGAGAAAAAGGAAAGTGTCTAGCAGTCTAAAATGAAGATATAATTCAGGAAATTGATGACATATCACTGTAATCCTCTTCTTATGGAAAATAAAACTTCTTTCTACCTAGAAATCTTCATTGCTATCCTCTTATACATTATTCCAAGCTGAATTTAAGGTTTATTTTGCACCTGTTACCCTTTGTGGGAAAACAAATTTATTTTGCAAGAAAGCAGTAGATACTGATTTTTCTAACAATCTGAGCTATCATCTTTAAAAAAATATTCAACAGCTGGTGTGCGATTTATTCTTAGAAAATGAATGATGAAAGCATTTAATTTAAAATGTAATTTCACTCCAGAGGGAATAGACATACTTCAGAGAGACCTATCTTTGCTATCAGTGAGCTATACTGTAAAATTTAGATTATATATGGTATATATTAATACAAAACCACTATGTTATGGCTGAGGTATTAAGAATAGGAATAAATTCTTCAAACTGAAGGGAAAAATGGCTTTTACGTCATCACTAATGGCTAACGTGAGGCCATAAGCAGTAAAAAATATATAAAAATTAAAAGGAAAAAAGGGAAACAAAATGTTAATTATTAGAATAGTCAGATCAGATAAGCATTATTACAACTAGTTAGTTTCTGTACTCAAGTTTTTAATCTCCTTCATCTTTCATAATAGAGACAGTTGTGCATGTAAAGTTAAAGAGAACAGTGACTGGATGGATTCTAGGGATTAAGTTGAATTTACAGGGCTAATAGCAGATGAAAGAGAAGTTGAAAACACTGATGGTTTCTTTCCTGTAGGTCTACTCTACATGCTGGATCATGCTACAGGTGAGAAGATGATGGTGGTGAAGGAGGGGAAATCATTACTGATTTTGTTCTGGAATAGAGAAATGTGATGGTGAGCATAGGAAGATATTTTTTTCAAGTATTGAAATAAATTGCCACAGAACTGTGGTTTGTGAAAAGATAAGTGTATCTATGTGACACCTTTGTGATGATCACCATGCTTATTTTTCCTGCTCACCCAGTCTCCTCAAGGACCCTTAAGTAGTACTTTTTTCTAAGATCCACCTGCTCTTTCTAGCCCATCCTATCCAGTCAGGACTGATTTCAGAAAGGATGTTCCTTTGTCTCAGAAATTAGCAAGGGCCATGGAGGTAAGCAAACCAACATCAATAATTCATCTTTTTATTCAGTTTTCAAAGACTCGTTTTGTCCCTTTAAAGATCCCCTCAGCTTTCACAACCAGAATGTGTCCCATGTTTATTGTTGTATAATGTAACGATTTAGTCCAGAGTGATATCCTAATCTTTCTAAAAATTCTCGGCAGAAAAATACTTTAACATATGTAAAGGTATTAAAGAGTTGGAATTAAATTAATACATAAGTAGTAATTGCTGCAATTCATCTAGAGAGGGATGATTCCTACTTTACAGGAAACTGCTTAAAAATTTGCCTTTATAGTTGAATAATAACATTGACACAGACTATATAGCTGAAAAATCAAACTTAGGGTAAAAAAATGTCTTTTTCCTGAGAGGTAGTTTTCATGTGGAGGGTGTTCTCTCCTACAACCTCTAAACATCAGAGTTTCCTTAATATGGCATTTCTGAGATCATATTATGGTTCTAACAGTTACAAAACTTTTTTTTTTTTTTTTTTTTTTTTTTTTTTTAATGTTTGAGGTTTGTGTTACTGTGAATGAACTACACCTCTCCTATGCTTCTGGACTTTACAAAAAGAAGAGCATGGAACATTTCATCCTCTCCTATTTTTTTCACTGTGTTTCAAAAGGAAAACCTCCTGTGCTCTTTTCTTAGCCTCTTATGCAACGTGGAAAATTCAGTTTCATCCACTGTTTTTACCAATATTTATTTTTACTTTATAGAAATGGAATACCTATTTTCTAACAGATGCTAAGACATGATACAATAAAACTTGCACTGTTGCTAATGTCATATATCTCGAAATAACCTACAGTCTTCCCAAACTCTTTTTCATGACCAGTAGACTTAAAAAATCCCAACATAAAATGTTCCTTATGTGTAGGGCAAATGAATATTTTATTATGTTATATTATTGTCCATCCTTTAAGTTATTTTGTTAGATTACTTCCCACATTGGTACAAATAACAGAAATCCTGGAATGGACTCTAATGAAAATATCAAAAATTCTAATTTTTGTGTCCTCGGAAGTGCACTATATCACTAAGAAACCAAACACGAATTTCTTACAAATGAAGACAACAACAAAACTTTTTAGATCACAGTGTTCAAAACACCAGTAACTAATTGTGATTCATTCTAGACATTGATTAGTCGCCAGTAATTAAAAAATCTCAGATTAATTCCTATTTTCTTTAAAAAATATATAAATAAATTACTGCACTTCAGATAAAATTGTGATTATTTTCAAGGGAGGATTTTATTTACTTTGTTAAGGAAGTGAGGTGCTTCTTTAAAATCAGTTGGAACAGCATTAGCTGTACTTCTTGAGGCTGCTGTAAGATTTTTTGCTGAAAAACTTACATATTGATAAATGGTTTATTTATCTACTTGCATATTTGGCATCATACACAGTCATTACTTAAATTGACCATGACACTAAATCCTCCCTCCTGACTTCAAACATCATGCTTTACCAAAACAGACTAAATCATCTTCTTCTAACTTACCATAGTAAATATAGGAAATTTGATGAGATGTGATTTAAAAAAAAAAAAACCAAAAAAAACCCCCAAAAAACAGAAGCACACCTTTTCAGAGCATCTCAATACTTTTTGCTCTGGAGGGTCAATGACTAAGTTCAGAGGCACACACTCTGTCTGGTGAAAACACTTGTGCAAGTACTAAGAGCAATTAGATGCCTGAAGCTGCTCAACTTCCTTTTCTTCTAGAGAAAGATCCATTCAATGGAAACATTTCACAAGAAATTGAGTTCTGTCAAGCCATACTGTGGTTTCTGACATTTGAGCGAGTCTACCACATTGCCTGTGGTCTTATTATAGTAGTCCCAGTGTGTGGTTATAGAACTAGTAGATTATTAAATGACTATCTTGCATATCATGTTTGAAAATCCAAGCCTTAACTGCACCAGATGTCAAAGCTGCTATAGCCAATGTATTCATGGTAACCTTAGGTTTCCTAAAAAGTTAGTTTCTGAAATACTCTTCCATTCTATCTGGCTCTTGTTTACTAACCAGATTTAAACACTCTCAAACTCATTGTCATAGTATTCGTGAATTTTATTTCCTTTCCATAAATCCTGACAGGAGAAAAATATTATTTGCAAATTGAAAAATAAAAAATCCCTACAATCATCATGCCCTTACTCGCTCCCCCACCCCCCAAAAACCCCACATATACTCCTGATTTAATTATGGCATCTTTGGTATTTGGGAAATGCAAGTGAAAGAGGAATAACAGGAGCAACAACAATAAAAAAGATGACTGGATGATGTGTGAAAGTCTTTCAGTCCTTGGGACAAAAGCCATCTTCGGCTGTGTGTTTATATTACAGCTAACACAACAGTCCAGGACTGGAGTTCCAAGGCACTACTACCATCAAAGAGGTAACCAATAAATTAATAATTAATGTAATAGCAACAAATAGGGATACATGACAGAAAATATCATTTAGTCACTAAATGGTAGATTCATTCAAGCCACCTGGCACTAATATGAAGTTTTACATGAAATAGTGGTAACACATACAGTATACAGTATAAAGGAAGTTTTCAAAATACTCCTATATCAGAGAAGTCAGGCTATTCAAAGAGGCACACGCAAATATACAAGCATTTATTTTGCTTTTGTCGCCTTCTGATGCGACAATCTCCCGTTCGCCTGAGACGGCACGGAGGCTCCCCCAGCCTCCGGGCCAATGAGCACTGACACCAATATGAGGATGCTGCAAATGGCGTTTATTGTACGCATGTATTTGCTTATATACCTACAAGCATACTGCTATCTCTACGTCATATCCTTCCTCTTCCTTCCTCTTTCCGTGCCATCGCGAGATCTTCCGATCGCCGTTCCCTACATCTCCCCCTCCCCATGCTTTGACTATGCTATTTGCTTTAAATTGCCGTGTCGCGGGTTAAGCGTTCATAGTGTGGGTGTGGGTGGGACCACCCCTTTTCTAGCAGTTGTCTTACCAAGCATCTAAACACTAGTCTACATACTAATATACCTAGCACGAGCATCAGTAGCAGGTGCAACTCTTCTATTAGTAATTGCCTGGCCCATGGTCCTAGCCCAAGCCAATTACCACTACTGAACCCAGAAGGTCAAGCTCTTGCGGGTCCCAGGGCAATGACGCATTCAGCGTGTCAATGCTCTCTCAGCTTTGGTAGGTCTACGGTCAAATTCAATGGGACCCCTATTAAGCATGTCTTAAAAGGGCTGCCCCGCACCCACCAACGTCAGGCAAAATTGCTTATTTCCTGTCCGGTTTGCCAGGTGAGTCATAGATTGTTACTACCCCATTTCACTAACATTGGTTCGCCTTTCACCCCTTGGAGTCCCAGTCCCATCATCGCTACAAGGAGAGCTACTTGGGTTGCTCCCCCTGCCATTTTCTCGGGTTTTCTGGTTACGCGTTCTTCTTGTGGTTTCACGCGCCTTTTCTCATCTGTTCTTCTCCTGTCTGTTGTCTTTGCTGCTAGAAGGGATCATCGGCTTTTCAGGGTGGTCCTCCCCTGCAATAAAACTCAGACATTCATTAATTCACCTGACTCTCTGCTTCCTGTCTTGTCCTTGCCCTGAGGTCTGGGCGTACCCACTTCATAGGGACCCATCTTACCATTTCTCCCTGCCTGACCGCTGCATACCCTCGTCCTTGGGTTACCAGCTGCCACCCCTCTTCCCATTCCCCTTTTTCCGGGATTCGAACCTTTACGTCTGGTCCCTCGTGCATCGCTCGGACCACCCAATGCTTTTCCGCTGGCGTCTTGTTCTCCTCCCCCCTGATGAACTGATTCAGACCGAATAAGGCGCGCATAATTATTTCTGATTGTTTGTGCGCGGGGATTCTTTGTGTATGTCCTTCCCCCTCCCCAAGAATCTCGATCCTTTGCTTTAAAGTGCGGTTTGCTCGCTCGACAATGGCTTGACCTGTGCTATTATAGGCAATACCGTGCACTAGCTTAATTCCCCACCGTACGGCCCATTCTCTCGTGCTTTGCGCTGTGAAACACGTGCCGTTGTCTGTTTTAATAGTTTCTGGGGCACCCAGCCAGGCCATTGCCGTGTGCCAATGCAACTGTGCCGCCCGCGCTGTGACTCGTTTATGTTGGGTCGCCACGATGATACCGCTGTGTGTGTCTACTGTGACAGCCAGCCAGGGCCGTGGTCGAAGTCACTGGCACATTGTGAAGTCCGTTTGCCATATTTGGTTTCCTTTCAGCCCCCTGGGGTTGATGCCGGCGCCCCACAGGGGGGTTTTTTGGCAATACGGGCAAGCCGCAACCACTTCACGAGCCGTGGTGAGGGGGATGTTGCAGCTTTTTGCCAGTGCTTTTGCACCAACATGGAGAAGGTCGTGCACCTGCCTTGCTTCTGCGACTGTCCACACACCTTTGGCCGCTTGATCGGCTTTATTGTTGCCTTCTTGGTACACTCCTTGGATTGCCTCATGACTCCGAACATGAATAACAGAGGCAGTGGCCCGCCGTTGTTGTAGGGCTTCTTCTAGCATTAGCGCAATGGGCGATCCGGCCCATCCGGGATACGACATGTTGTGTAACAATTTAAAGACGAACATGGAGTCTGTCACTACATTCAAATGCTCTTCTGGCCACATTTGCAATGCCTGCGCCACAGCTCGGGCCTCTAGATGCTGTACGCTACTGTCCGGCTCGCTGATCTTCACTCGGTGCCATTGGGCCTTTTGATCTTGCCACACAACAACCGCTGCCCTGGTCACCGATGACGCGTCGGTGAACACTGTGCGCCCTGGTGCAGGTCGCTGTAGCACTCGGGCTTTCAGATGGGGCCGAAGGACGGTGAGGTGTGTATACATCTCCAGCACAGGTGATAATCTGATTGTTCCTGGGAATCCTTCTAAAGCTATTGCTATACTATCTTGTTTCTGGACCACGCTGTCCCATTGATTCCTTTTTACCGGCAGGTAAATGGACTCAGGCTCCTTCGCGAAGTGCCGAACGGTGGCGGTTCGTCCCTTCTGTATCATCTGTGCCAACGCTGTTACGATTGTGACGTATGCCGTACTTATTTGGTTTGACACTATCCACCATACAACTTCCGGACGCTCCGGTGTCCCTTGTCCTAGAACGCCTATGGCTCCTGTTCTTGTAACTGCCACGTACAGATTGATTGGTCTGGCCGGGTCGTATCTCGTTACTCCGCCCTTTGCCATGAGATCTTCTATTTTTCGGAGGGCTTCTAACGCGTTCGGTGTCATCTGCCTCGGTTCCCATGGTTTGTGGCCCTTGAGCAACTCGAACAGTGGCTCCATCCACTCCTTGGGAATACCTATCAGCCCTCGCAGCCATTGGAGAGCTCCAACCAATTGCTGTACATCATGCAACGTCCGTATCTCTCTATTGAGCTTTATCGGCTGTGGGACCACAGCTCTGGGGAGGATGGTGGTTCCCAGATAGTCGACAGATTCTCCCCTTTGCGTTTTCGCTTTCCGGACATACAATCCCGCTTCATTTAGGCAGTTAATTACTGCCTGTTCTGCCTGATCGGTTTCTTGCTGGGTCTCTGCAGCTATTAGGAGGTCGTCCATGTAATGGATGATAAGCGCGCGCGGGAACTGCGCTCTTACCGGCTGCAATACCTTAGCTACTGCCGCCTGACAAATCGTAGGTGAATTTTTCATGCCCTGCGGGAGGACTGTCCATTGATATCGCGCTGCTGGCTCCTGCAGATTCTCTGAGGGCAGTGTGAAGGCAAATCGAGCTTTGTCCTGAGGGGCTAATGGTATAGAGAAAAAGCAATCTTGGATATCCATCACCACCACTGGCCAATTCTTTGGTATTGCTGATGGTAGTGGCAACCCTGGCTGGAGGGCACCCATCGCTTCCATCTGCTGATTTACCGCTCGTAGGTCGTGCAGTAATCGAAATTTAGACTTGTCCTTTTTGTGTATCACAAATATAGGAGTGTTCCAGGGACTGTGGCTTTCCTCCAGGTGTCCCTGCTCTAATTCTCTACTTACTATTTGTCGGGCAGCCGCCAATTTGTCTGCTGTCAATGGCCACTGCTCTACCCACACAGGCTCATTGGAGCACCATGTCAGCGGGACAGCGAAATGAGCCCCGAGGAGGTAGGCAGTGGCCCTTACCCTAAATTTGTCAGGTGAAAGCCGCTTTGCAATAAGGCATCTCGCCCTAACAATGGTTCCCCTATGGCAGTTATGTACGGCCGCACACGGATGATCTGAGCAGGCCTATCCGGGTCCTCCAATTCAATTGTGATATCGGTTTCAGAAATCATAGCCTCCGCCCTGCCTCCCACTCCATCTAACGAGCTTGCCACTTTTGCTGGCCAACTCGATGGCCACAACCACGAGGGCACACATGTAACATCTGCCCCCGTATCTAGCATCATTATTAAGGGGATGCTAGGAGGACCCGCCCCTGGTGGGCCTATCAGATGCGCTTTCACTCGGGGTCTCTTCTCACACCCTAAGACCAGGGCCACGCGGGGTTTCCCTTCGGAGTTTGGTCGCTGGAGCTGTCCATCAGCGGTGTGTTGTTGTTGACAGGGGCTACTTGAAGCCGGCTTACCGGGGAGGGGTGGCCCCCTAGTTGCCCTCCCCGCTTCTCGTTTCCCGACCGCCGACAATCTCGTGCTCTGTGTCCTGGTTTTCCACAGGCCCAGCATGTGAGGCTCCCCATACCCCTTGTTGGGCGCGCGTAACTTCCCTTATTCGTGCACTGTGCTCTCAAATGGCCCATTCGCCCGCAGCCAAAGCATGGGCCTCCTTTTGGACCTCCTCTAGCTCCAACCTCCGGCATTGCCATAACTGCTGCAGCAATCTGTAAGGCTGTGGTCTTGTCCCGGTGTTCTAATACGTACTTGATCGTCTGCCCTAGACTTGCTTCCTTAGGCGCTGTTCTTAGGATTTCTTTTGTCAACTCGTTGCCCTGTTGTTTGATACATTCCAACATCACCGCTCCTTTTGCAGCGTCTGGTAAAGATGCAAGTTCTACTGCTGCCTGTAGCCTGTCACAAAACTTGTCAAACGGCTCTCCCACTCTCTGCTTCACAGTCGTCCATGGGTCTGCCTGCTGCACCAGTGGCCCAATATCATCAAAGGCCTTTCGAGATGCTTCTGTTGTCACCAGTATCTCCCGAGGTGTCAGGCCCGCTGCCTGCTGCTGGGGTGTAGCCATGGCCGCATCATTTCCTCTTAACCGCGGTAGGGTGGATTGGCCCAGTGGGTTCTGCGGGTCTGCCTGTGCGGCCATCAACGCCTGCTGCAAGCGCGAGGTCCACGCTTCTTTCCACATAAGGACCATCGTGGGCGATAAAACCAGTCGCGCGAGGGCGCGACAATCCCACGGTATTAGGCCTCCCGCGTGCGCCGCGTCCAGCAACGTCTGTGTCACCGGGTGTCGCAGGCCCTGTTCTTGCACTGCTTTCAATAGCTGTTGTACCGTCTTTGGGTCGAGGGGCATCCATTCCACTGCCCCCCCCCCCCCCCGGGGCAACTCGTACTGGGAAGGCCCCTATTGGCGCACGAAACTTGAGGCCACTCAGGGCACATTCCGTCGCTATCAGTTTCCAGTCTGTTAGGGGAATTTCTTTTCCCCCTCCCGCTTGGGCAGAACCTGCTGTCTCTGATGGCCCTCTTTGTTTAGCTGCTGCCTCTGATAGCCCTCTTTGTTTAGCTATTGCCTCTAATAGCCCTCTTTGTTTAGCTATTTCTTCTTCCAGAGCTGTAAGCAGCATAAACATCTGCTCCATATCTCTTGTGACTTTCCTCCTCCTTTTTTTTTTTTTTTTTTTCCTTCTCCTTCTCCTCTGACTGCGGCGGGGGAACTCCGCCCTAGTTGCTGCACCTGAGTCTTCAGTCTCCTCCTTCCGCAATGCTGGTCGACGCCCACTCCTCTCTCGGCCAGCGCCATCTTTTCCCGAGTGCGGCACCCTCGGTTTTTCCCCTGCTTCTGGTCTTTCCCCTGCTTCTTCTCTTCTTTCGTCCTCCCACTGCATCCGAATCATGGTCCCCGGTAGCCAGTCTCGGGGATCATCCACTATAATCGGTCTTTCCTTTTCTTCTGCCTCCTCCACTTTCACCTTGCTTTCTTTTCCTCTACCCGCCTCTGGCTTTTTCATATCTGGGTCTCCACAAAGGTCTCCTGGTTCTCCTAGTTCTCCCCCTTCCATCGCCCTCATTTCTTTCCACGGATACCGCGGCGGAGGCGGAGAAGAGGGCGTTACTGGGTAAGCCTCTGGAGTTTTTGCCTCCCCCTCTCCCCGCTCTGGATCTTGATTAACCGCCTCCTCCTTTATGTCTGTTTCCACACTCTCCGTTTTCACTTCATCCCCTACTATCGCCTCTCCCTCTATCGCCTCCGTTCGCTCCTCTGCGTTCGCTGCTGTCTGTGTTGCCATTTTCGCGGACATGTGTAGCGCCGCGCGGGCAGCCTGCCAGGTCTCAAGCTCCTCCCTAGTCCTTTCTAAAATGATCGTTATATCTCCCCACGTCTTAAGCTCTGCGGCCTTCTTAGTGGCCATAGCTCTCTGAGCAAGTGCTCGAGTGCACTTCTCCCAGTTAGAAGGGGAAAAAATGTCCCCTGTTCTAACTATCGCTCCATCTTTCAGGAGCCGCCCGATGCAGTTCGCAACTGCATTCGCTCTCATAGAGAGCACCCATTCCCGGGCACCCACGCGTACAACCTTAAGTACCGCGTCCATGATCCGGATCCTCTCGACCGCCTGCGGTCCGCCGTCTCAGCTATCACGTCGGGGTCACCACTTGTCGCCTTCTGATGCGACAATCTCCCGTTCGCCTGAGACGGCACGGAGGCTCCCCCAGCCTCCGGGCCAATGAGCACTGACACCAATATGAGGATGCTGCAAATGGCGTTTATTGTACGCATGTATTTGCTTATATACCTACAAGCATACTGCTATCTCTACGTCATATCCTTCCTCTTCCTTCCTCTTTCCGTGCCATCGCGAGATCTTCCGATCGCCGTTCCCTACAGCTTTGTTGTAAACAACAAAAACAACAACAACAAAAAACATAGAGCCATAACAGTTGCTGAAATGCTAACAGAAGTTGTTGCAGTTAATCTAACACCTCTCAAATTTAACCTTATGTGAAGTGGAAACATACGTTTTAATTAATTTTCCAATATAAATTACTTCTAGCTTAATAAAAGGCAACTTCATTTTGGGCAAAATGATTTTTTTATGAGCTCATGCTTAAAAAATTATATTTTTACTTTAGAGATTATTTGTATTACCTCATGTACATTCAAACACTCTCGTTAATGGTCCCTAATTTTTCTCATATTTAGAGTAAATCACACCCGTTTTCCAAAGCTTTGTTTTAAAGATATCCAGTGCAACTAAGACTTTGTTAATGGCAAGTGTAGTGAAAGGATTGCTTTGGTTTTTTTTTTCCATATGACATCCTGCTTCATACATCCCAGAAGAAATTTGCCTATTTTGGAAGTGCATGGAATGACTGATGTGTGTCCACCCCAATGATTTAATTTTTACTTGCTATTAGACTGACACTCCTATTATTTCTTATTTTTACCAAAATGAAGAATTATGACTATGTTTAGGTACATCCCATTCTTTTCTTCAAAATAATTCTTCAGTTTGCTTGTATCATCTTCAGTTCTAGTTCTGTCCTCTGATGGATTTACATGCATTAAGCATTTAAACTATTTTTTGTGGTAAATTGACTTTACCATAATAGTCAGAAACACAGCAATATCTCATATTATAAACCAGCTGAGATTACAGAACTCTAGTTCTACATACAAAGGAGGAGATCTAAAGAAGTTTTAGGGGAAAAATGATCAGTTTAGGCCTCAGTATTGTGAAAGCCTCTTTCCTAAAGAGATTCAGTGATTCATAAAAAAGTGAAATATAATCCCAGTGGAAGTAAAGAAGGAAAAAAAGGAAGGAAGAAATAGAAGATACAAAATCTTTTCTAACACCATTTTTAACACTCTTAAAAGATGAAGCAATTTATTGAGTTTATTGTGGTTATGGAAGTAGTAAAAATAATTGAAAACATAATTTGAGGTAGACAGCATATTCACATTTTACTAAGCTCCAAAGTAAACAATATTTTTTGAAAAAGAACTTTCCAAGATTTCAAGTGTTTTTTATTTAATCCACAAGTAGAGACTTCTACATGATTTTTATGTTCATAACAATTTGCTCTTCAGAGTCTCTTCTCTTAGGAGTGCAGATTCTATCTATCTCCAAAGGGAGATGGAAAAAACTGCCTTGATCTTAGCTCCAGAATAACATACTACTTCACTTGCAAAGGGTAGAGTTTGGGATATCTTTATTTTGAAGATGCTTGTATAACATATTGGTTATGATTATTCTTTTTCTTCAATGACTAAGTAGTTTTACTGAGAAACCATCTTGCAGCAGTGAATGGATAGCAGAGTCCCAGTGAAATCATTTAAAATTCTCTGCATCACACCTAAAAAGGCTTTCCTTAGAAATATGCAGTAACCATTTTGTTGGCTCCTATTCTGTATGATCTGAATAATTCTGTAACAATTTTATGATATAAGAAGAGTGATTAAAATAAGCTGCTGAAAACATTCTCAGTACCAGCACATTCTCTTGATATGTTTTATTGTCCCCATTTTTTTGTGATTTTACCTAGGAACGGTTCAAATCAGTTCCCAACGAGCCTCTTGTTTAGATTTTGGAAATCAGTTTTAATATTTGCATCTCAGTTTAGAACTCAAAAAGATAAACTCTAAACACCTCTTTTATTTCATTTTTCCCTTGGAACAAGCTAGGAGGACTTAAATGGTCGCTTCTAATCAAGAAGCTACTACCACTGGGCTGTTAGTTAATCCTGCTTCCTAGCTAAGATGCAATACCAGAAATAGATTAGGAGCTCACATATATTACTTCATCCTGGAGCAGTGAATAGCTTCAACACTAGATTTCATGTTGCTTTAATATGAAGCAAATGTTCAGGTTTGCACCTGCAACTTGATGTTCTTCTCCTAATCACTTCCCATTAGAGCAGAAACTAGCATTGCCCAAACCTGAGGGGAAGGCCCTCAAGAGAGTGCTGCAAGATGTAAAGCTTTGATTGGCCTTGAAAACTCTGATCCTTCAAAGTGGTCTGTGAGGGCAGGCTCTAGGCCCAGAAAATAAACTAGATTTTCCGTGAAATTGGGACTTTGCTACTCCAGAACAAAGTGCAGGACATAAGCATATTTAAAATGATTTTTTATGAAATCAAAATAAAATCTGTATAGTGCACTAGAAATGTATTTTTCTTCTTTTTTTTTCTTCTTAGTTCTATTACCCGATTAATAATAATAAGGTCTATCTTTGGGAAAAGGAAATATCCTCAGCAGATTACACTTAATTAATGCATCTTTTTAATTGTTATACTGTTTATATTGCTTTACTCCATTTTTGAGAGTAGACCAGGAGAACAGTTATTTCCTGTGCTAATTGGATTTCTATTTATTTGGAACCATCTCTCACATGTTATTATACGTTTCTTCTTTTGATATTGTTACGACCCTCTCACCAGTAAACAATTCTGTAAAACCAAGATCATCACTTAAAGTGTTTTTGTTTTACTTATACTTCTTCACATGAGAAAGCTTGTTGTGGAAAACAATATCTACTGGTAGAAAAGAACCATTTGTTTAGCTAAAGGAACTGAGAGTAATTTTTGTGTGTGTATGTGCTTTGATAATTTCAGGAAGAGGCATAATTACATTTGGCCTTGAATACTTTCACAATGTCAATGTAAATCCTGACAGATTAACAAAGTCCTAAATTTTGATGACTCCCTAAAGTGAAGATTAAAAATGTCATCTTCCTAATATATTATGAAGCATTGTACAGCTTTATATTGCTTCAGGGCTTTGAAATAACCTCAGAAAAATTAATCTGAAAACTGTCTCATCACTCTTATCAACATAAGATTATAAATCACAGAATGCTTTGTCAAGTTCTTCAAGACATTTATTGCACACATTTATTTAGAATAAGTTCCTGTAATTCCTAACATATGGAGCCATGACACTTGAGCATTGCAGTTCAGAACTAGTTGAAGAATACTATGCTGATCTTCTAATCTTTCTCATCTGTAGATATCTATAATGTATTTTTGAGATAATGGATAAATTAGCTAATTTGTTTAGAAGGCAGTTATCAATAGAGAATAATTCTTTGGTTTCACAAATGTGTAAAATAGCAAATCATCCTTGTTAAAAGCAGTATGTTATTAATGGATGTACAGAGCTCCAAGGCACTACAAAATAATTACAATGAAGAAGCACCTGTGCACTACATAAATGATCTCTATGGGAAGCATCTATCTGAATATCTTAGGAAAAAATGCTATAAGGATGTTGAGCAGTAAGACAGTAATAGTTTAAACCAAGAAAAAGGAACTTGAGAAGGCACCAAGAATGAATAAATAAGATGACCAAGTTATCTAATTTGACAAAAAATCCTATTCTTAATTCAAACATTTCTGTTATCTTTATGGTATTAGATGAATTTAAGTTTCTAAACTACTCTGAAAAATATGGGGAAGATATTTATTTCAAAACATTTAGGCTGGAACAACTGGTCAGTTGGAGGACCTGTAATATTTTATACAACTTGTAGGCCTGAGTTATTAAGCAACTATTGCCTATTAAATTATTAATTGACTCTGCAAATCTTTCCATAGGTAACACGTCAGTAATTGAATAATTTAACTAATGGCTGATTCAGGTGAATATTTAACTATGGTTTGACTTTCAAGACTCCCTGATTTAGACTGCGCTGGAAATATTACAAGAACCATCTGTATTACATGGATCTGGTATCTCCTTCCAGCTAGCATCAGGAAGTGTGTGGTTGTAATATTTTAAGGTAGATCACATGACTAACATGAAGCTTCAAAGTTTAGTTGATTGATTTGGGGGTTCAATGACAATAATATGGCTGAATGACCTCTTTCTCACATCACTGATCTGACTTTGGTCAAAAATTTCAAAAGTATTCATTTCTCATTTTTTTCAGCAATACTTAAAAACTAATTTCATAGCCAGAAAGAAGTGAGACAGCATCATGACTTCATTGACTTTAAAATCTCAGTTGAATATCTGACTATTCAAAGTTGCCCATTTCAGATATTTTGAAGAATGGTGTATATTTAATGGAGATCACCTGAATAGAAAATAATTGTTTTAAAGCTCCCATACCATATGGGAACACAATTTTGCAACTTTCTGTACAGAACTGTATGCGTTTTAGTTCGCACAGTGAAGTTTACAGTGTTTGCAGCATTCTTAAGGTATGAAAGATAAATGCTAGCCTTAGAGATACATCTGAAAATACCATAGAGCCTTAAATCTTTATAAAACTTGTTTGTGGTTCCTTCAGAGCAGGCAACAGATAAACAACATTTTGCTGCAGTAGGTCTGCTTCTCTGTTAAACAAAATGCAGTAAATTTTAGAACAAAACTTCTGGATTTTGTTTGGTATCCTTTCCATTCATTCCTATTCCTCTATGGTGCATGCAAATTCACAGAATCACAGAATGGTTGAGGTTGGGAGGGTCTTTTAGAGATCATCTAGTCCAAACCCTCTGCTCAAGCAAGGACACCTAGAGCAGGAGTGTGTCCAGGCAGCTTTTGAATATCTCCAAGAAAAGAGACTCCACAACCTCTCTGGGCAATGTTATGTCCTTATGCCGACAGAACTTCCTCTGTTTCAGTTTGTGCCCATTGCCTCTCTTCCTGTCACTGGCACCACTGAGAAGAGTCTGGCCCTGCCCTCTTCACACCCCCACATCAGATATTTGTACACATTGATAAGATCCCCCACCAGTCTTCTCCAGGCTGAACAGGCATAGCTCTCTTAGCCTTTCCTTATAGGAGAGATGCTCCAGTCCCTTAATCATCTTCGTGGCCCTTCACTGGACTCACTCCAGTACATACATGTCTCTCTTGCTTTAGGGAGCCCAGAACTGGACACACTACTCCAGCTGTGGCCTCGCCAGTGCTGAGTAGAGGGGAAGAATCACCTCCCTCGACCTACTGGCAATGTTCTTTCTCATGCAGCCCAGACTACCATTGGCCTTCTTGGCCACATGGGCACATGGCTGGCTATTGGTCAAGCTGGTGTCCACCAGGACTTCCAGGTCCTTCTCTGCAGAGCTGCTGTCCAGCAGGTCAGCCCCCAACCTGTACTGGGGCATGGGCTTATTCCTCCTGAGGTGTAGGACCCTGCACTTGCCTTTATAGAACTTCATGAGGTTCCTTTCTGCCCATCTCTCCAGCCTGTCAAGGACCCCCTGAATGGCAACCCAACCCTCTGATGTATCAGCCACTCCTTCCAGTTTTCTATCATCTGCAAACTTGCTGAGGGTGCACTCTGTGCCTCCATCCAGGTCATTGATGAGGAGGTTGAACAATACCTGGGGGACACCACTGTCTACAGGCCTCCAACTAGACTTTGTGCCACTGATCGCAAAGCTCAGCTCTGCCATTCAGCCAGTTCTCAACCCACCTCACTGTGTCCTCACCTAGCCCGCACTTCCTGAGCTTGCCTATGAGGATGTTATGGGAGACAGTGTTGTAAGCCTTACTGAAGTCCAGGTAGACAACATCCACTGCTCTGCCCTCATCTACCCAGCTGGTCATCCCATCATAGCAGGCTATCAGCTTCGTTAAGCGTGATGTCCCTTTTGTAAATCCACACTGACTACTTTCCAGCACCTTCCTATCCTTCATACGCTTAGAGATGGCATCCAGGTTAAGCTGTTCCATCACCTTTCCAGGGATCGAGGTGAGGATGACTGGCCTGTAGCTCCTTGGGTCTTCCTTGCCCTTTTTGAAAACCGGGGTAATGTTCACTTTCTTCCAGTCCTCAGGCACCTATCCTGGTTGCCATGATCTTTCAGAGACTATTGAGAATGGCCTTGCACTGACATCAGCCAGCACTCATGTGTGTATCCCATCAGGGCGCATGGACTTGTGTATGCCCAGTTTGCGTAAGTGGTCCCTAACCTGATCCTCCTCCACCAAAGGAAAGTCTTTCTTTCTCCAAACTTCTTCCCTGGTCTCCAGGGTCTGGTTTCCTAAGGGCTGGTCTTACCAGTAAAGACTGAGGCAAAGAAGGCATTCAGTATCTCTGCCTTTTGTGTACCTTTTGTAACTAGGTCAGGTTCCATTCAGCAGGCTCCATTCAGCAGCAGGCCCACATTTCTTCTAGTCTTCCTTTTGTTACTGATGTATTTAAAGAAGCCCTTCTTGTTGTCCTTGATATCCCTCGCCAGATTAGACTCCAGATGGGCCTTGGCCTTCCTAGCCCCACCCCTACTTGGACAACATCCCTATATTCCCCTTGGGTTATCTGTCCCTGCTTCCACCTTCTATACAATTCCTTCTTATGTCTGAATTTTGCCTGGAGCTCCTTGTTCATCCATGCAGATCTGTTGCCCCCTTTGCTTGACTTCTTGATCATTGGGATGGACCATTCTTGAGCTTAGAGGACTTGATCCTTGATTATCAGCCAGCTTTCTTGGACCCCTCCTCCTTTTAGGGCCCTATCCCAAGGCATTCTTCCAAGCAAGTCCCTGAAGAGGCCAAAGTCTGCTCTCCTCAAGTCTAGAGCTGTGATCCTACTTTTTGCCCTGCTCCTTCCCCTCAGGAGCCTGAGCTCCACCATCTCATGATCACTGCAGCCAAGGTTGACCCCAACCTTCACATCTCAGACCAGCAGTTCCTCTTTTGGAAGTATGAGGTCTAGCAAAGCACCTCTCCTCGTTGGGGCCTCTATCATGAAATTGTCATCGATACTCTCTAGGAACATCCTGGGTTGCTTGTGCCCTGCTGTGCTGTGCCTCCAGCAGATATCAGAGTGGTTAAAGTCCCCCATGAGGACCAGGCCCTGCAAATGTGAGGCTAATTCCAGCTGTCTGTAGAAGGCCTCATCTACTTCTTCCTGATCCAGGTGGCCTATAGCAAACACTCGCAACAGTGTCACCCACGTTAGTCTGCCCCGTAATCCTTACCCATAAGCTCTCAGCCAGCCCATCATCCACCCCTAGGCAGAGCTCTGTACACTCCCGCTGCTCTCCCACATAAAAGGCAATTCCGCCTCCTCATCTTCCTGGTCTGTCCTTTCTAAAGAGCCTGTATCCATCCATGGCAGCATTCCCATCATGTGAGCTATCCCAGCACATCTCTGCAACTGTGATGAGATCATAGCCCTGCAACTGCACACAGATCTCTAATTCCTCCTGTTTATTTGCCATTCTGTGTCCATTTGTGTACAGGCACTTTAAAGAGGCATCTGAGCATGCTAATTTCCCAGAAAGGGTGTGTAACGGTGAGGCGGGGGCACCACCTGGAGTCCCGGCAGGGACGGATACACAAACACAAGGCATACAATGGTTGATATGGAGCATTTATTACCTCTGCGTCTGAATGAAGATTCCCCAGCGTTTTCCCAGTCAAGGCAATAATGGAGCAGGGGATCCCTGGCACCACTAAGCATCAGTCCAGGGTAAGGAACACCAGGGGGGGGGCACTAGATGAAGTTTTTATGTACTATACACATGTGCAGTATGCATGTTGAGCTCATTCTTATTCCCGATTCAAAGCCCAGGTGCAGCGCCACCCTGGCACAGGCTCAACTACGTGACTATGGGTCAACATGCCCTATTGATGCTCCTTTTCCCACGGAATGGTCTGGCCATCGCCTATCTCCTCGACATTCTTCCGCACTTTCCCTAACACTCCATCCCCACGATGGAAAACTAGTTACAGGCCATCTCAATCTTCAAAAGGGCATGGGGTATGAGGGCAAAGAAACTTACAAAGTAAGGAAATCAAAACGTAACATAATACAAAGCAAAAGATAAACAAGAGTTTTCCTTGTATGGGGTAGCCCAGCCAACCCGTTAGGGAGCCAAACTAATTAGCCAGTCAGGCAGCTCCGTCATTTTGCAGGATATGTTGGATAACGTCTTGTAGGTGGCTGATATTATTCTCAATAGATGTCGATTCATCAGTGATGTTAAAACAGCACATCCTGGTGAAATCATGATGTCTGTGGTTATATCGCAGTAGGAGACAGTCGATCACTAAATGGTTTTGCAATGTTCCTTGCTACACTGCTCCCAACTCTTTATTTAAAGGGGCAATGGCTCTAGATGTCCCATTTAAGCTCTGAGCTAAAGCACAGGCAACATGCTCTGTTTACAATTATGTGCCACCACTCCCAGGATCCCAACTAGGCTCAACAATAGGCCTAAGGCTTCTGCATGAGAAAATAAACTTATATGGGGGTTACAAGTGGCATCTAGGATATGCTGCGGGGTCCTTTGCTGCTTCCTTGTGAAGGTAGGGATGCTTAAAATAACATGACCTACAGTGCATGGGCCACCTGTGGCGTGGCCGGCACATATGTATACGCTGTAGTGCCACATGGAAGGAAACATCCTAATGGTAGTATAAGGTGAGCAGATGCATAGGTAATATCCATAGTGTCATTACAAATTAACTGTGTATCAGTTACATTCTGCAGAACAGAGGCAGCATTTACAAAGCGAAAGCAAGTATCTGCTTTAGATATGTTAGCTATATGAAAAGAGTAAGCCTAAGGTGTCAGTTTCTGGGAAACAATACCCAAATCATATAAATTCATGGGAGTAACAGAAATGTCAAAATTTTTTAGGAAAGTGTGACTCTGCAATACCATGAGTGGAGCTAGTACATCTATGTAACATGTAGTTAAGACATCATCCACTGATTGTCCTCCTGCAATATGGAAAGCAGAGAGGTTAGCTGATCTTTGTGTGAGCCAAATCCATTTATTTATATGGGAATCTGGATGGTCTTGTAGATCAGTGGCATCTGTCATGGTCAGCAAGAGGCAACATTCCAGCTGCAGCTCACAGATGCCGGCTCAATAACCTGTTGATAGAAAGGCATGGTATCGCCATCGGGAAGAACAAGAGCAGTGGCTCCTGGACCATTTGCTAAAACAGTGCCAGGCCATTTTTTCTTTTGAGGAGTTAGTACCCACACACTGGCTAAAGAGTGTATTGAGGGCGCTTGCTGAACTTGAGGCACTCCAGCACTGTGGATCAGAATTCCTTGCAGTATTGGTGCTCCCTGTAAGACATTCACTGGCATGGATACAGATACCTGGAAAGATAAATCTTGAGAAGTCAATAAGACTGGGGCTATTTTAACAGATATTAAAGGTGTAAACAGCCATACACTGTGAAGGGCAGTCAAGTCTTAAATGTAAGCTTATAACTCTTCGTTCAGTAATTGTAAGTTGCTCAGATATATAGAATTCTACTTCCCCGGAGGCGAGTATGTGGTGGGCAATCCCCTTCCTTCCATTACAGATATTCTGAGCAGGGATTGCTAGGGTCAGTTTGGCTTGTACTGACTCAGGAGATAACGTCTCAAAAGGAGGGGCTTCTTGGACATGTGATGGCTCTGTTGCGTGACCATGGGGGGAGAGGTGAGGTGAGGTGAGGTGAACCCCATCTGTCCCAAGCAGATGTTGATCTTCAAACAGGGTCCCATGGTCTTGGAAACCAAAACTCTGTTGATGACACTAGCTGCACAGCCAATTGTTGACGTGCAGTATCTGTTCACTCCTCACATCTTTCCCCTTCACTGGCAGGATTGAGGATAAAACTATCTGGGCCCCCATACCCCTGACCACTGTCCCTGAAGCTCTGTAGTCATGTTTCGTACTTTCCAAGTTGCCCATAGCCATATCATTGGTGCCTGTATGGAAGAGCAGCAGAGGGTAATAGTCAGAAGGGTAGACAAGCTTTGGCAGTTTCTCCACAACATCCCAGACCCGAACCGTCGGCGAGCAGCTAATGTCTCTACACAGCAGGTCAGGTCAGCAGATGGTGCCACTGCGGCCTGCAGCAGAGAGTCACCCACTACTATCACTCGCAGCTTCATCCAGATGCTCCTGCAGGGCGCAGGGTCCATCGGCCCAGATGCTTCACATGAAAACATTCTCAGCTCCTCCTCAGCTTGGAGAGCAGTGAATCT
This sequence comes from Dromaius novaehollandiae, assembly GCF_036370855.1. Classification (NCBI taxonomy): domain Eukaryota; kingdom Metazoa; phylum Chordata; class Aves; order Casuariiformes; family Dromaiidae; genus Dromaius; species Dromaius novaehollandiae. The sequence continues at coordinate 111,241,327 of NC_088098.1, forward strand.
GTTCCTTAGCTGACAGTTTTCAGGAGGAATAAGAACCTTCCTCCTTGTACGAGAAGTCACCAGCTTCCAGCCTTCACCTTCCTTGGGATTACCACTTACTGTCCCACAAGGCACAGACTCCACGTGCGCCTCCACTGCCATTGGGAGTTGGGGCTCTTGAAGCTGTAGGGTATCTGAGAAGATCCTGTCTATCTCTTGCTCATCCTCTCTGATGCTACGCAGCCTGCTGACTTTCTCCCATAACTCCTTTACCTGGCAACACAGCTCATCAACAACAGCACACCTTCTGCAGGAAGGATGACTGTCAGCCCCAGCCTCACAGAAAGGCCCCAGGCCCTCCTGCAGCCTGAGACTTGTAGAGCTGCATCCTCCATTAACAGGTTTGCCTGGGTTGAAGCCTCTGACATGGCAGGGAGAGAGACTCCAACAGCTACTGGGGAATGTGCCCTGTGGCGTATTACAACCATAACCGAGAATGTGTATGCTGCTGTGGATGGAGACGAGGACCCCTTCTTTGTGCCCTTCTGCATGAACTGCTACATCTATTGGCCGCACTCCGGGAGCTGTGCTTTAGGCCTGGCTGCTATACAGCCCTCTCCCTAGCGCTAGCTAAAAGGGTGCATGATCCTCCCTAATCAAGGGTCAGCTGAAACAAAATCCCCAAAACCTTCTGATGAGGGGCAACTGATAGAGCGTGTTAGCAGCAACTAGACCTTGCTAGAGCTTCCCAGGAGTTAAGGTGTATGTCCTTATCTAGCCCTCCTTTGCTGTCAATAGCAGGCACCCTCTAGTTCCTCAGAGGGTTCCCAGAAATCCCTCAGTCTCCAACAAGCTTCTCAAAAGGTCTAAGCAGAGCACAGAAACTGCTGCGTGAACTGTTGCATATGTTGGCTACCTCTGGTAGCTGCACACAGTTACTGTGAGCAAATACAAATAGCTAGATGTTCTACAAGGTTCAATTTCAACATCTCAGTGACCAAGACAGGATGCAGAAAAATGGAAAATGGAAATTTTGACTCCTGAAAAGTGAACATTAAAAAGAAAGAGACAACTAACTCAATAGCACAATTACAAAAGCATCAGAAGTTTAGAAAAATAAAATTGCAACCAACTTTCCAAAATTTAGTATTTGAGGGTGGTAGATTTAGATTTCAAGTTTTGTTCTAGAAGACACTGGAAAGCTACTGAGAGCTTTGGTGACATGGAAACATTTAGCACTGCTGCAGAAAAGTTACCTGTGGTAATCTACAGTGCTTGCCTAAGCAAGCAATATTTATGAGTTCTCTTGTTTGCTTTTGCTTGCTTCACTGTGCACTCGACAGGTGCAGAGGTTAGCTCATACAATTCAGATCTGAGGTTTGCTCATTTTACTTTTGTTTTCAGTAGTCTGAAAACTGTACTGTTTCATGGAGATTATTCAAAACTAAATTTATAGGTATATAAAATTGTAATGCTGGGGAAAAAAAGAAAAGCCAAATCCAAGCATAAAGACTGGTTGCCTTCAAAGAAAAAAGTATTTTACTTTCACATTCTATTTTTGATATTATCTGTGAAAAGAAAAGGCTATTTTTTGAAGTAACAAAACAGCCATTTAGCTGAGAAAATCTATCAACTTATGTTCATTCTGGGGAAATGGTTTTTAAATTGTATCTAAATAGGCTAGTGTTACAGACTTACAATCATCATCATCAACAAAAGAGACACTTCTATTCTTATACTCTTTTCTTAGAGTTTTATTTTTGTTGTTCAGTTTTTGAAGTATTTATCATTTTCAAATGGAAGATACAATACTACTAAATGACCATTAATCTAAAAGGAAAAATGATAAAATAAGTGAGGAGAAACAACTCATTTTTTAAGTCACCACGGAAATTATTACATCAAACTAGCAATTAGATTTAGGAAATTTAGATAATCTCTCTTTCTGGAAAGAAAAATTTGATAACACAGGTAACAGCAAGGATGCTTCCCATGTTAATCACTCTTCTGTTAAGACCTAACATAAAGGCCTGTTCTTACAAATTATGTAACAGCTCCTAAACCTGCAAAGAGGACCTTAATAACTTGTCAGTCTCTCACATAAAGTTCTTCAGTGTTACATTATCAAAACTGAAGACTTTTTTGAACGCTCTTGCTCACTGCACATAGTTCGTGTCAGCATCAAGAGCTGATTTTCAACTCCTTCCTCTTACCCCAGGCCTCCTAAATGTGTATTAATCATACTGCCTCTTTTCCATCAAGATTTCTGAAATCTCTTTTTTCTCTTTGAACTGTTAAAACTCTCCCAAGTTTTTATTACTTTCTTATCAAATATTATGAACCTGTCCTTCATAGTTAATCTGTAATCACACCCTCTTTTTTGTCCATTCACAACTATAGTTTCTAAGTTAACTTTCCACCCACCCATACCACTTTGAACATATTCCATTTTACTAGTTTGCTCATTTATTTGCATTCCTATGTTTATTATAATTACATTCAAATCAAGTTCAGTTCTGCTGCTCCTGTACACTTGCCCATTTCTCACTATATTCTCTTCCCAGTACTCAGAGTTCCTCTCCATTTAGCTTTTTCTGACTATTTAGCTCTTTCTTATTTAGATATCTCTATGCTTCTTTCCTATTGCTTTTTATACAACTAATTACTTGCTTGAACAAATTCATATTTTGACTGTCCTCTTTTCACACTAGTCTGTAATGGAGACACTGAGGGGAGAACTGCAACAAGGGGCAAACTCCTCTGTAAAACAGGATTGCATCTATAGGTGGTTCATCATTTGTTCTTTGCATATCAAATGTATACCAACGGAAACAACAGCTTCCAGATTTTCTTACTGAATACAATACTCAGGGACTTCGGCTTACTGACCCTAATATTTCACTAATTTTTTTACATGTTTTAGTCCTAATCTGAACACATTTCAGCTCAGTCAAGAAACTAAACTTGCCTCCTCTTGTTGAGTCTGTCAACGTATTTTTGGTCATCTGAGAAACGCTTTAGTAAGCAGGTTATCTTAAACTGTCTTTAGAGAAAAGAGAAGGAAAAGCTCTCACACTTACTGTCAGTAGCCTTGGCTGGAAAGAGGCAACAAACAACAAAAAGTTACTTTACCCACGATTGGAGGAAAATGAGAAGTGTTTGTATGCACAGATACCCTTCTCAGATAAGAGTCAGTTCTCCTAGCTGTATTTCAGGTGGCATGAGTCCCTTTGAGACTATGCTTCTCTGTTCAGGTTCATAGTCCAACAGATGAGTTAAAGCCATGTGTGGTATGAGCTAAGGCTAAGGCAAAGGCTTTTACATTGGTATGAGGTGGAAGAGATAGTGGGAGGCACCAGCTGACAATAATACCTCTAGTATTGTTTTTCCATTTTACAAAGACATCAGGTTCTGATCTTTCAGATTAGATCTTCCTGGTTTAAAATCATTTGTTGGGTGTGCCAGAACCCAGGCACAGAAAGTTTAGTACACAAAGGGCAGTTAACTATAGTACAAACCCAGACTCAATAAATGCATAGTCAGCAAATGGTGCTAGAGGGCTTTCAAACTATGTGAAGGAAATTGACCCAGACTTTATGCAGAACAATATTAAAATACACATTTTTACATAAATAAATGATTTATTTCCTATCCCATGATTTATAAGCCCATTATTAATGTAACTGCCAATTAAATTTAAATGTACTGAACAATTATAATATGGGTCATACTGTACCGGATAAATGAACAAAAATAACTAAATACTTTATTTTGAAGATATTTCAGTTAAAATGAGATTAAGCTACGTGAATGTTTTACTTAATGGAACACAGTGCGCTAATGGTTATTCTAATCAACACCGGAAAGACCATTTCTTTTGCAGAAAGGAGAAAGGTTAGTTATATTAGGGAGTAGCAAAATATTTTTGTATTAGTTAACTGTATTTCTGTGTGCTTCCATACAGGGCAATCATTCTGTTAGATAGAATGGAAAAAGGAGTTGATTTCATCCTGAATGTATGAAGGTGTTCTAATATCTGTAGAATTTGTACATAAACATACTAGTCCAAAACAATTAGTATACACATGTACGTGTTTATATGTGCAACAGAGATTAAGGATGTCTGAAAAGAAGCTATTGTGAATGATTCATTAAACAGAGTGAGAGAAGCAGGTTTCCTTTAGAACCAGGGTATGAAAGAACTGTAGATAGTACATAACACTATATGTAGTAATAGACTATGAAGAAGAGGGATTTAACAGCAGGTGAGAAGAGGCTGCCAGAGAAGCAAGTGTTTGTAGATAAAATATAAAAAGATGTTAAGTTTTGCAGAAAGAATGGGCGCACAGCTCAAGAGAAGATAAAGCAGAGTATGTGGATGTAAGCTGGGCTGGCATTATGGGCAACATTATAGGCAAAAAGGTATCTTCAAGTTTGTAAGAGCAATAGGCATTTGCTTATTGAGAGAGAAGAAAAGCTCATGACAGAAAAGAGACTGTATATTTCTTAGCACACAGGAAGGAAGAAGTAATGGATATGGAGCAGGTAATCAATGAAGGCACTGGGCAAGCAAAAGAGGACATGGGTCTGAGTGAGAAAGGAGCATGATGATGAACCAGTGCATGGAGTGCTGACAGGGAAAATTATTGAAAAATGCACATAAATGGAATGAGTCAATGAGTAAAACAACAACTTCAAAATTGGTTGACAGTTGGGATGATGAACCAACAAGGTATATGAAGCAGAGAACTGGCAGGTCAGTGGAAACAAAAGCTGCAGGATACTCTTGTGTCTACAGAAACTACTACTGCAGCAGAACAGGGCAGGAAAAAAAACAAAATGGATTTTTTTAATGGAAACTATTGATTCATAAAAAATAAAACTAAAGTTCCTGAAAATGTACTAGTTCAGATGAATCTTTAGCCAGCAAAGGTTTTGCATACTTAGCATTGCTTTGCCAGTTAAAAGTAGAGAAGAGGAGAGAGCTTACCTGAGAATAAGCTTGATGCAAGGGCATACACCCGGCATGTGGAAGTGAGAAAACATAAGGATCTGGGTCTATCTTATGCTTGCGGGGTCTGAAACATCAGTCTATTCTGATGATCTGAAAGGGGAGATAAAGGCAGGGAAAAATTTACCAAGCTACCAAGGGAATTTCCTATTTAATCACAAGATATTGGGCACAATAGAAGATTTCATTAATGATATTCTATTGTGTATGGTATACAGATGATCAGACTAGATCACTCCAGCTTCTCTCACCTAAATCAGTGGAATAACCTCCTGTTGATCCAGTAGGAAGAGAGTTTAATTTCAGGAAACACTAAAAGAGATTACATCTTTTTTCACTGAATATTGGAACAATTTTAAATAGAAAACAAACTAGTTGCTATTGTACATTTTTCATTTTTTATTTAAACAGAAGAAGGGCTAAGCAATAAAAATTCACTGTTTATTGTTTTGGTTATATTGCATTCTCTAACCACTTGCTTTTTTCAACAGTGACAATTTAATACCTAATGACTGAAAGATTTTAATTCAAAATGTCTTCTGTATAATGTAGACAAGATTTACTAGGAAAGACATTACAACTACATCTGCTACAACAGGATAAATACAATTACATGAAAACAGTGGGCCTAATTCTGTTTATATAGAGTGTATCAGACCTAATGCTATTTACTCAACAGAACTGATGATGGTAAAACAGATGTGTAAGTAGAAATGAGTTTATTATTTAAAACTTCAGATGTGTTTCATTACTTGCTAGCCATTAAGCAGACAACAGTAATAAATTCAGATTTAGAATTATGCTGTGATTTTTTACACTGATTTGACAATTCACAGCTGCCATAACCTATGCTGCTTCACACTCTGAAAGCTCAAAATAGTCAAAATATATCAACGAATCCATCACAACTGCCCTGATAAGCTACAACTGCTATTATTTATTTGCACTGCACTGCCATTCTGCTGATACTGAGGTCAACAAATATTCTCCTGTAGTATTCTATACTACTTTTTTATTCAGTATATTTTTTGTTCTGCATCCTTAAAGGGCAAAGGAAAAGTCTTTTAAATGGGTGACAATTTTTTAAATTTAATTTCCAAAAGCTAGACTGGTACATTCAGCTATTGCTGCCAAAGGGAAGGTAAGGTACAAACACAGCAACACTAACAGTCAGCTTTATAGTTAACAACAATATCTTCAACAACAACAACAACAACAACAAACAGACTGCCAGGGTTCTTAATACGTACTGGACCTAAAAATCATTTCTAAGAAAAATTAAATGTCTTTTCCTTTCCTCTTTCTTGGAAAAAGTATACCTCTTGCTTGCCTGGAAAAAAAAGGTATAGATCATCTGGTATGATTTTTGACAAATAGAGAATATTTTTCTGGCTCCATCCATTTCTTGACAGATTAAGGCAATGGACACTCAGAGGTGGACTTCTAGACCAACATTCAATGAGAGAAAAACAGGAAGTCAATCTCCAGAGCCAGAGTGAAAGCATGCCAGAGAATAGCTTATTAGAGAAGAGTGGGGGGTGAAAACTCAGTTTATCAGGTCAAAAGGTAGGAAGAAATAAATATTAGGCCTACTGAGATTTTAAAAATAAACCTGAAGAAGGATCAGTAGAAAATTTTTAAAACAGAAAATAGGTGTCAAAACCAGGATAAATCATGAAAGGCCAAAAAACAGCCAGAGTATCACAATGAAAGTTCAAGGTAGTAGAAAATCAAAGCAAACTTAAGACCTGATCCTGATAAATGCCGAGCATCCACAGCCCCAGTGGTTCTATCTCTTAGAACCAGACTCTGCAAGCTTGTTTACAAATAACTTCTCTAGTGCAAAACTTCAATAAGATTTAAATTTCTCTTTACATTACAAAAAATGTCTTAAACTCTCCAGTCACTGTTAAACTTTTCCCTTGTCTATTGGACATATCCTTTATATTTAATTCTTTAATATCTTCTCCAGATGAATTAATTAAGAAAACACTGTCATTACAAACTCAGTGAAGGAATAGAGTTGATATCAGAGGACAGAAACTACAAATTCTTTCAGTATTGGTTTTGTCATTAGCATTCGTCTAAAACAAAAGGCAGTCTAGCTATACATTTTTATTTTTCATGAAATATTACAGCTCACTCCATTTCTTCTATTGCTGCAGCACATACTATTTCTCCTTCATATTTATTTTTTTCCAGTTACTTAGCTATATACCTCTGAATGAGTCCACAGAATAACTCACATTTACTACTATGTTAGCAAATACACCTGAAGCACACTTCTAAACTCTTTGCCTGACTGATAATAGATGCCATTTTATTCAATAATAAAAATTAAAGAAATAACATCAAAAGTAAAGCCAAGCACCTAGTTGTGTTGATGAACACAGATAGTTTATCTGTCTACATTACTTTAAATACTACATTCCAAATAAGATATACCTGGGTTGTGCAGTCTTAACTTTAATAAGCAGGAAATGTCCTGATCCTTTCTATTTATGGTCACTCCTACAGTTTAGGAAATAGTAGCACTTGCCTGCTGAAACCAAGGTCACCCTCTTGATAATAACTTTATTTGGAAAGGGCTTCCTCATGGTCTATTGAATAGCATTAAATATGAATTGACTTCTAAAGCTTCTGAAACTTTCGGAATCTATGAAAGACAGAAAAGAACATAAGCAGAAAAAGGAAGTGGTTCTTGCCCAAAATTAACACAGTAATTGTTCCATGGGGAAACAGTGAATGGAATCCTCCATTATCTCACCTGAAAAGCAACTAATCTGAGTCACCACTGGGAACATGCCTGAGCTATAAAATGAAAACAGGTGCTTTCAGTTTTATTATTATTTGTTATTTTATTAAAGTGCTTTGCACAAGATAATATTAAGCAATTCTGTTTGATAGAATTGCCCTGATTTCTTCATAATAGTACTAACCTGAATCTACTGGGACCTGAAAAGATGGTCTGTGTGGGTCATCAGAACTCTAACTCACATAAATAATACTGCTGCATGGCAACACATAATTAATATCTGAACACTACTATATCCACCTACAAAGTAGGATGTTCTAACAGAGCACACATGAACACTTTTCACATTCTTAGACAAGGTTCTTATAAAGCAAACACCAAGGAATTATGTATTATGTACTAGTTTGCTTATCCGCAAATTAACAGCTAAGCAATCAGTGATGAGCCTTCCTCATATGCCTTCTGTAACACAAAGGACTGTTTTGAGCTTATTTGACCTCTGGTAACAGTGCCTAAATGCAAGTACAAGAGGAGAATATGCTTTTTTTTCTCTCTCTCATGTGCAGTGAAGAGGAAGGTTGTTACTGTTTCTGTGCTTTCTCAGACAGAGATGCATCTGTAGCTGAGGTGCCAACAATGGCAAATTTGGTGAGTACTACATCAGACCTCAGTTGAGACAAGCTGATTTAAATATTTTGTGGCTTTCAAAAGAACATCATTGAAGAACAGCTGCCTCTTAGAAAAATGACTCACAGGTTTATGGACTGAATTACTGCAACAGTAAGTTTGAGTTAGAATAAAATTGATAAAACTTAAGACAACTTATGGTCATTTGGAGAAAATTGATTTGGCTAGATGTTACAGTAGGTGCAGTAGTTGGCCTATGAAAGGATCCCTGAGATTTATGAAGAATGATACAGCTCATAGGAAGGAACAGAAAAGTGTATCGAAGGTAGAAGTCATCACATAAAGTTGCTGAGCTGTAGCCATACTGCCCTGACTAAGGTATATAAGATAGAACTTGAGATGCTTAGGTCTGTTTCTCCACTCAGCAGACAATAAGTAAGTCTCAGGATTTCCCTTGTACCCCTGTTTGCTAGCTGCAGTAGGAGAAAAGACATCTCTTTATAACAGTGCATTCACATTTATAAAGTGCTAATAAAAATGTGGTATGTGTAGACTTTTTAATACAAGACTGTGTTGCAATACAACTATCAAGTGCGTTTTTCAATTGTAACCTCAGACTGAGGCCATAATTTCATTCTTCTGGTATTTTGCTCTGTAAAACATAGTGTTTCTAAAAAATATAAATATTATTTGTTCAATAGAGGTGGGGGGATGCTCACAGCTTCCCCCCCAATTTGGTGCCAGTTACAAGCAGTCTGCATTCCTGTGCTTCACACTCTGAAAGGGAGGGTGTCAAGACTTTGAGATAAGGCCTGCCTGGGTATCGGGAGGATGTCAAAGCTTTGAAATAAGGCCTGCTTGGGTGCCAGGACCCTGGGAAACAAAGCCTCCTCTCACTGCCGGAACAGTGTTAATTAGGGTGGTCTGGACTATTTTCTCCTCCTCAGGACCTTGGGAGATAACCTAACCGCTGCTTTCACTGCTGGGGCAGTGTTAATCATTGCGGACTGGAATTAACTCCTTCTTACCCGAGCTATGGGATCTCTCCTTGGGACCACCACTGCAAGAGTAAAGCAGTCATTCGCAGTCACTCAAACTCCTTTCTCCAGTGCCGAAGAGTGTTCAAGGCAGCTAGCCAGCTCTTGGGGGTGTTCAGCCACCCCCCACCCTGTGACTGTGGGTGTGATCATCATAAAAATGACAGAGGAGAGTTGAACCCTGCAGCAGCCAAGAGCTAGAGACTGCGACTGCATGAAGAGAACTGCAACTGGCCTAGTGACTCCACCGCCACCTTCCCCTGAGGGGTATGAATAGGTTGGCCCCGGAGGCTGTCTTTGGCTCTTGGCACGTGACAGTGGCTCTGCCAACTTGCGGATCCCCTCGGGACAGGGACGCCCTCCCGTAGTTACTTCCCTGGGATTAAGTGTACGTTGGCCGCTCAGGCAATGCATGGATAAGATCAATTAGAATTGGAAAATAAGTATTCTAGTTGAACTAAGTTTCTGTTGATAAGAACTGTTGCTTTGTACTGTTGTAACTTGTGTAGTAAATTTAGATCTTTAAAAAAAGTTGTGGAGTCACGCAGTAAATCTCCTTCCTCCCCTCGTACCCTCCCTCACGCCACACGAAACCCTTACGGTCCAGGACTGTAAAGACAGTCAGTCATCCTGCAACAATAGACAAGAGAATGAACATCGTATGGCTCACCACTTCTGGTTCTTGCTTTTTGTACAATCTTATGGGGTGAAACAGAGTACAAGAAAAACACTTAATGACATTTGTACAGATTCACACGAAGCTTATTTTATTTTCATTATACATTTAATATGTACATGGGATTTATCAAGCAGTGTTTAATTGGATTGGGTAGCAGCAGCAGTTCTTACCTCGACACAGTGGGATCCAATCAGAACTATATAACCACAGTAAAATATCTCTCAGTCTTAAATCCTTCTTGTACTAAATGTGGAGTGTGCCTGTGCTACCATGAAGACCAGCACCACAACATATTGGAACAGGAAGTACACAGGAAACACACTGTTCCTGTACAGTAGTCCTCAATGGAGATTTTGCTGATTATCCCCAAGCTTGCAGAGCAGGGCCTGTGGCAGCTTGGGCAAACTGCAAAAAAGATGTACATATAAGAAAGTTACTAGATCTGTTAAAAAGTAAAGGACTTTTTTTCCTGTTTTCTGAAGTGTAACAATTAAATATTCTCATGTCCTCTCATCTCTTTACTGTTTTCTTGGTAATGAATATCTATATTGATTTCATTTTGTATAATACTGAGCTGCACACAGGCACGTACACATGCACACACACGTGTGTGTGTGTGTGTGTGCGCGCGCGCAAGCATACAAGTTCACTGCAGAATTTTCTGTTCCAATCCCCATCAGTTCTTCTGATCCCCATCAGCTAAAAAACACTGGAGCTGCCACTGTCAGTTACATACAACTCTTTAGATAATGTAAGTAGACACATATCTTTTTGTAAATCCCTCCTATTGCTTACATGTTTATTAGCCTTCTATATCGCTCTAATTTGGCAACATTTGAGTTATACTTTGGCATAATTTAAATCTACTATATTAATTATCCAAGGTTGAATATTTTATGTTGCAAATCCCGAGAGACATTGCTTTTCTGACTAGCATAGCACAAACGTCCCAGTATAATCAGAGGGTGCTTTCCTGACAATATCTTAGGTGAGGCGATCATCACCTTAGATGTATGATAGCCACAGTCCGTTGGAATGATTACATTGCACTGTTATTTCAGAATACATTCTCAAACCTCTACATCAAACACTGCAGTACAAATTAATGTTATACCCCAATTAATTTTATAGTCAGTTTTTATATCCCAGTTAGTTTCCCACTCAATGCTCCTGTTCAAGCATTAAGTATCTTTCCCCACTCTCCTACTGACTGCAAATGGGAAGGGAAAAGCATTTTTATTTTCTCTATTTATGATCCTCTTTTTTTCCTTCTTTTAGCCCATCACACCCCTCATTGTACAGATCAACTTGACTCCCAGGGACCATTCCCATCATTGGAACTTTGTTTGTTGTGGTACTAGAGTGAAAAGGGCAGTAAACAAACCAGAAAGACCAATTTACTCTTACCTTGCCTCCAGTCTTTTCTATTGTGTAGTAGGAGTGAAAAATACTTCCAAGTAATAAGAACATGCTGTGCTGCACTATCAGAACAAAACAATTTTGTGAGGGCCCTGTATGTGTAATGTGTGTTGATGTCTCTACAGACTCTGCTTAGTACCACAGCTGCAGAAGTGAAAATAAATTTATTCTGTGTAGCACAGTCAAATCTGCATATTTTTATTGAAAAATAGAATTTTTTATTTACAATCCACAGTAACCTCATTCATAAACTCCTTATGCTTATGACCAAACACTTATTTTCTTCATTTCTTGTTCAGGTCAGTATCTATTTTATAAGAATCGTGTCAGAAAATATCTGGAGATTATCCACAGAATATCTATTCCCTGCTCTATTTCAGAGAGTGTCCGTTCACCTTATCCACTCTAGGTGGCTCACTAGACAGTCAAATATAAACTCAAAAAACTGTAACAATTTTTTATCATTGAAGAATTTTTATCACTTAAGAACTTTGCTGGTAAAGAGGATTAATACCAGTTAAAAAGCTAAGACTCAAGAAATACTCCATCCTTCTTATTCAAGAAGGCAGTAAACCCAAGTTTTCTAACATACTTCCTTTAGGAAAAGACATTTATCACAAGTAGACTGGAGGACTTCTGAAAATTTGTTTTACTTCTTTGTCCCCTTTCACGCCCCTGAGAGAAGCAGATAGTAATATCATTATCACTTAAAGCTCAATGAGATTACTGAAAGAATACAAGATCACATAGTTAGATGTAACAAAACTTGGACCACAGTGATATTAATTTTACCAGGGGATTGTTGCATGTGTTGTCATGGATGTCAGCTCAAGAAGTCACAGTAGCTGGGCTAATTTAGGCAGCCTGTTTAAGCAATTGATATTTTTCCAGAGTCCATTTCGTTGCCTAAATATTCCATTATGAGGAACCAACATAAACACAGCTGCGTATAGCAGAGATGTGCCACTGTACGCACAACAGTCTAATATGCAGAATGGCAGAAGATATGCTGAAATGCCTGAAAATAATCCAGATGGCCTACACACCATAAACAGTTTCCCATAAGTCTTTCTGAAAGTCATAAATCATGTCTTCCATAAATTCAATCTATAATTTCTGAAGTTATTATACTGCACTGTATTTACAAATAAAAACACCAACTTTACATTTTTAAGTATTTCATGATTTAACAACTTGTCTGTTTAGCAACACAGGTGGATAAGAATCTATCAGTGATGCACCTTCTACTGAACAGAAAGAAAGTTAAAGGAGTAAAACATATCAAGAAACAAATATCACCTCACTAAAAGGGCAAAGAGAGAGAGAAAGATGACAAAAGAGAAATTGTATGAGTGGTTTTTATACTCTGCTCAAAAATGAGAATATGTAATTCTTCATGATCATGTCTTATTACTCTGTTTTCCTATCTGACCACAGCAGCCACACCACACACATAACTGAATGTCAGTTCCCAGAAGCAGTCATACTGCATCATTCCACACAGACTAATTAGCACTGCCTCCCTGCAAGGCTAATTAGCATAGATGAGCTCAGGAGTTCATGTGTCGCTTGGGTACATCAACACTTGTGTACTTATTTTGTTTCCAAATGTACAGCCAACTCATTCAAAGCCAGCTCAGGTATCTCTGCAGAATCCTGTGACTACTATATTATTTCCAAAGCCTTGTAAGCCAGTTACATGTGGGAGAAAAAATGACATTTCTGAACAACTCTGCGGTTTCAGAAGTCACATGAGAGGAGTCAGGGCCAAATTGTGCAAGGGTGAGCAGATGGAAAGAGCAGAAGTTGGTGATATCTCTTGAGAACAGTATCAGAATTTTCTCCACAACAAATGATCATCTTCTGTTACTTGGTCTTATAATTTAATAACCTTTAATAACCTTAGATATGTTTAACAGGTTTGTCTTCTAATCCTTCATGGATTTTTGCTTAAAAGTATTACAATTTTTTCCACAGGTTAAAAGCAAGAGAAAACGATGCGGGAGGATGCATTGCTTACTTTATCACAGATATGTTTAATAATCAGAATTTGATAATTATGAACCATGAATAACAACTAAATGTATTTATATTTAAGAATGATATAGTCTTCCCCAGTGAGAAAAATCCTCCTTCAAAGCAAGAAAGAGGCATAACATGCATCAGAATCATGTGAAATTTATAAAAAATGTTTTAGCCACAAAGAGAAAACCTGCTGTAATGCTATTAGCCTCTCAGTATGTCACCCATTATACTAATATTTGCATAATTCAGAAAGCCCAAATAAAGGACAAAATTGCTTTATTTGGATTGGACATCCTGAGCACATACAGAGTATGTAATTAATATAAAGCTCGGGGGCATATTTATTAAATATTTTTAATCTAATAATTAAGATTATGCTTACTTTTAGGGATATTAGATGAAGAATTAATTTTTACATCTATTGTATTGTATATTTAGAGGCACGAACATTCAGAAGCTCTTCTAAATGTTCTAAATTTACATTAGGTAAATAAATTGATAGTGGAATGAAATCTTCAGTTAATATACTGAATAACTAATGCCAAAAAATCAAAATGTAGTGGAATGTGCTTGAAGCATAAATCTTTTAATACAGTGTACCTCTCTAAACTTTCAACAGATTTACTGCAAACAAAAAAAGGATTTTTCTAATCACCTCACTTGACAAAAATAAATCAAATGGTTTTGGTCACATTGAAAGTGGAAAATGAAATCTTGTCTAAAACCCCAGACTATGTAGAATAATCCATATGGATCTTTGATAAGTAACCAGTGGAGTATCAGTCAATTCCAAGCATGTATAGACATGATCAGCTGTTGCTTTAACACTAATAGTTGGTGCAAGAGATTCCAGAGAAGAATGTCAGCCACTCCTCTGCAATTCCCAGAAATTTTTAAGTAGACAAATCTAGAAAGGGGTTCAATGCTGCAATCAGTAATGATTCCTAGGAAAGAAATTTTTCAAATAACTTTACTTTAAAAAAGAAAAAGTTCAAACAAGTCAAGCATGTGGACAGAAGAAACATTTCTTTCACCTTGTCCTTCAGGGAAGCTTGATCTTCTTGAATTTTCTACATTTGTACCTCCTTCCCAAGGTTCTGATTGCACTAGAGAAGCAGGGTCATATGGAAGTCAAACTTAGGCGGGGAATTATTCTGAAAGTCACTTCTCAGTTGCAGAACACAACACAACACACACATGAAGAAGGGAGAAATATTCATAGTATAAGATACATGATTTACCCAATATGACCAAAATTTTAGTCTAAAGGAATACTGAAAAAGCAAACCTCCAATGAGGTAACAAAAACTGAAGAGAAACAACAATCACTGTCAAATGTTCATGTCTTCTAGGAATACTTCCCACAAATATTAAAAATATTGTCTCTTAAAGAAACCCTAGACAGATACACAAAACAGAGGAGGGAGGATTAGTCTAGAATACTGGGAGACGTCCTCTTAAATTAAATGATCCCATTCGAGTTCAACCAACAGATTAATAAACATGCCCTTCATAAATATGGACAGATGCCTTAATACACTTTATTTTATGTCTCATTGCAGATGTTAAACTAATATGCAAAGGCAAGGATTGGATCACCCAGGGATTTACTCTGCAGCCAAGCCACCGGTTGAATGTTAAGTCTTCCAAGAGCTTAAGACAATATGAAAAATTTGTTAATGCTAAACAGCAGGATAAATACCTAGGTAGTCATGAGGGAGAAAGAATTTTTGTGATGATACACGTAATTCATAGTCCCAACTTGCTTCACCTCAGGCTTAAGCCTCACATGTAATTGGTATCCTTAAGGAATGTCTGCCCCCTCTCTTTTCTACAGCATTGATTAAATATAGGTTGAAATCAATATTTAGTAAATAACAATCCTAATCAGAACGCATTATCCATTGAATAAATACCATCATTCCATTATTAGGGCTTTTTCTGACACTCTTTCTCTCTTTGAGGCCCAATAAGGTAATAATGCAGATTTCAAAATTTTATAAGGAGGATATCACATAAAACCTACCAAAAAACGAGCCAAAGCAAAAAGCAAGAGGAAACTCAAGCATTTTGATAAAGCTGGATGCATATTTCTGATTAGGACTGCAGTGCAACTGCTAGGCTACTAAAAATAGCAAATACTTTTCGAGACGGGAATCTCACAGGGTTTAGAAAGGAAAGGAGGTATCAAAAAGGATCACTTTTATCAATTACATAACTTCCTATTTTCTTTATCAGACACTATAAATGGCACACTATATACTTCCTGCAGTAGATTAAGTTGCCAAAACATAAACCAAAGCTGTAATCATCTCTGGGATATCAAGATTCTGAGGCACAGTTCTGAGATAATAATCCATATGTGTTTTTGTAAAGTATTGTTATAATATGCTCCTGTTTCACTGAAAATGACAAATGTTTTGTTTGAATGTCCCCTGTAATTGGGACTAGCTAGGGCATATTCAAGGGTACTGAAGCACCAAGTATCAAGGGTATAAGATCCAAGACTGATGTCAGCAGGGGGGATTCTGATCAAATACAATGAAGAAAAGCATCACAATGTGAGCATTTAAGCACTAGCACAACGTTGCCTAGAATCTCCATTCTTGGGGGTATGCAGAATTTGACTGGACACGGCCCTGGGCAATCTGCTGTAACATCAAAGCTGATCCTGTTCTGAGCAGACAATGAAACCAAGCGACCTCCTGCAGTCCCTTCCGACCTGGACATTTCTGTGATTCTGAAATATTCACGCCACATCTATTAGCATTGTTACCTCCCTCCATACAAAACTTCAGAGTTTTACAAAGCAAATGATATGGTTCAAAAGATCTGGTTCCATGTGCCAGGGGTGCTTGGCTTCATCTCCTTTGATTCCACCCATGGCCCCTGCAGTCTCCCTCCTCCTCCTCCTTCCTCTTTGTTCAGAGGCTGAGTCAAGTCATATGGCTGAGTCAAGTCAACTCAAATGAGAGGTCATGGCAATTCCTGTAAATGCAAACTTTGAAATTCCTTGCTGGTTTCATTCTCTAGGTCAAGATTTGTCTCACATGTGCTGAAAGGAATAACTCAACAGAAAAGAAGCTTTAAAAAAAAATCTGTTTAATAATGCAAATCATTTGAAAATGGAGTCTTCCAAATAATTTGTCTAATTGCTTTAAGGCGTTGCTTTTTCTTGGAATGTTTAAAATTCTTATTTAGAAATTAAATCAAAAACCAATTTCTTATAAAAACCTCAGCATGGTAACATAAGCAGCATGTAATTATCATCAAGTTCAGTTTTGGCACCACTACCAACAATCATTTAATAAGTTATTTTTAGACTTTCATCATTATAGAAAATAACACTCCAATTATATAATAATTTGTTGAATTATGAAGAGACATTACTCTGAGAATTTTCTTCTCTCTTCTATAATCAATTAAATTCAAGAAAATGGAATCATTTCCTAAGGTAATGCTTTGTGTGCAAGTTAGGCATGGTCATTATCTAATATTGTATAGCTTTCATGAACTTAGAAATCTGAAAGTTTATGACATACAATAAAATGAGGACCTTATATGTAAATGTATTTACTGTGATCACTGTTTGTCCTGTCTCTTTGCCACAAAAGCTGCCATTTTTGACATAACTGGCAAATTGCATTAGCTCTGCCAGTGCATATTCAAATACGCTCTTCACATCTACTGAGAGAAAAATGCTCAGATTTCAAATATTTTTTGATGAAATACTTCACACGCAAAGCACACGCTTCCTGAGGGATTATGTGACTATTTCCATTTAATTAAATTGATTAAATTAAAGTAAATGGTGGTCTAACCCCAAAGAGAAAATATATTTCATTTATGAATATACTGTCATTCAGCCTGCTATATTGCATGTACAGCACATAATGTCTTGAATATGAGCTTCCAGTTTTTCTAACAAGTTCTTCTACCAGATTTAAGGTGATCTTGAACATTTGAAAAACTTCAGTATGTCTGAATATATTACCTTATAAAATCAGAGGCCCATGCTCCTGCCCTCTGTTTATGGTTATAGATAATAATCAAAGCTGAGATAGCAGGCATGTAAAAATATCTTTTAAAAACTCTCCAACAATTCTGTATAGTTGCTATGTATATGTTTAGCCAGGGAAAGAGCTGCCTGAGTTCTTCTGCTACCCCACTTGACCAACAAGAATCTTGTCTGGAGAAGTAATACAGTGTCTCTCTGGGAATAAAACGCAAGAAAACTCAGTATAATACATCTAAGCCATCCTCTACACTAAATGAAAAATACTTTCATTCAGGAGGACTGGACTAGGTCCTGTATTCCATGGATCATTTCCTTTGTCGTGGGATAATTTTATGACTTTGAATAATTTTGTGTCTTTTACCAGAAGGTAAACATATGTGGCTAGTATCAAAGTATGAGCTGCTGAGCCAAAAGGGGAACAAAACAATCTTTAGTGTTATATTCTCACTAAGAGGTGTGTTTGTTTAGTATCTTTGCTATGTTGGTTTCACTATTTTGACAGAACACAAAATTCTGGATAGCTCTGCATTTTATAACTTTAATTGGATTTTTCTTATGGTTCTATTGTGGCATTCATCTGTTAACAACAAAATCAGTCTAATTGCAAAAGAACTGTTTGGTTTTATATATATATATTTTTTTCTTTGCCTTAAAATTGTTTATTAAAAAGCAGTACTCTTTGTCAGATGGATTATCTCCAGTTTTCAAAGCAGAAATATCCTTCATTCCAAAGTGCTATATTCAGTAACTAGGCAGGTAAAAAGATTTCTTTTTTGTTTGTATATATTCCCTCCCTCCCTTTGCCCATCAAGGACAACACTCCTTAGGTTTCTCTCTTGTCTCAGAAGATTGCTAAACAGAAACAAAAATCAAAGAAAGATACAGACAAGAAATTTTGAAAAGAAAACATTATCAACAGATTTCTGTGCTTTCACAGTCTGTAACACTGTGGGTCCCTTCAGCACCCTATTGAAACACATAATTAAAAGGTAATTAGCATGCTTCATAGTGAGAAAGAATATAACCCTAATTCTTCAGTAGCAGGCTTCAGTTGTATATGCAAAAAAACCCTTCAAGGTGACTTTTCTAGCAGTCTGCCTTGGAACATCAGCAATTAACCATGAACAATAATAGTGAAAAGTATGTCTTACATTCAAAAGAAGTGTTTCAAGAATTTGAAAACCAAAAAAGAAAAGAGAGTACTTATAAAAGAAAGTTTTTGAAGAAACAACTATAAAAATGAGATTACTGTTAAAATATCTTTTAATGAGCATCTGAAAATCAGTGTGAACAATTTCCCTTGGAAAACATATTCAAAATATAACCTGTAAATCCTAGATGATGGAGCAACCTTCATACATTCTTTCAAGGGATACATTAGAAAATGTAACTTTATAATATTCTTAAACTGGATGTAAATCAAACAATATTACTGCTTGTTAAAAATCTGTTTTTATATTACTTGAGAAGCAGATGATTTGCTTAGGCTGGAACTTTATTTTTTTTCCTGTCCAAAATTTTATGCAAAAATATTAAGAAAGGTCTATTTTCAGAAGTTAACAGTGAAGTTTCCACTGTCTTCATCAGGAGTTTGGTCAAAGTTTAATGACTTTATTTCATAAATTAGATTAAACAAAGTGACTAAAACTCTCCTTCAGAAGTCTTCTCCTTTTTTTGTGACTTTGTTCTATTTTAATTTGAAATGATAAGAATAAAATTCCTTCTTTTTCTTTATGACAGTGAAAAATACATAAAGGAGAGTTAGAAATTTAACGTGTGGGAAGAGGTGAAGAAAATAATACTTATAAAGCAAACCCCACATGAAACACAGACTTTGAAGTAGTTGATCCTATGAGTTTAACTTCATGAAAAAATAATGTCACAAAGAAATCTAAAGAAATTCAAACATAATAGATAAGGCATTAAATGGTAGATTGATCATTGACCAGGGATAGACATTTGTTTTCATAACACTTCTCTTCTTGAATATAAATATTTAGGACAGAGGCAAAGAAAGAAAGTCTGCTCCAGTTACTGAACTGTGATATATGTAACAGGGAAATCAGGAGATAGGGATAGAAGGAAAAGAAAGTTTGCCGTATAAATGTGTTTCACATGTGTGCTTCAGAGAGGATACAGTCTTCAGTAGCCCTCTATGAACACATATTTTAAGTTGTTTTTTGTAGATATGAAGTGACCTTTGGCCACTATGCTTTCTTCCCCTCCTAAAAGAGGAGCAACTCTCCCTCGACCATTTTTGTTAATGTGTCTCATGGAGTAAGGCTGATTCCAAAGATGACTGATTGTGAGCTATGTAAAAGGAAAAGAAAAAAAAGATCACAAAGAAATAGCTATTGAACACTAAATGTCAAAATGACACAAAATCTGCAATTTAGTGATTTTTTTTCCCCTTATTAATGTGTAACCATTCAGATGACAAGCTTGATTTCTGGCACTTTGTCAAGATGTGGACATCTGCAGTCGAACAATTCTTTGACTGGATCTTTGAATGGCAACCTGCATTTTGAAACCAAATTATCAATATCAAGCTTACATAAAATAGGTCAGCAGCTGCAAAGTTTTGCTATCAACCTTTGAGCCTGCAGTGGCATTTACGAGAATAAACTTTACTAAGCTAGAGACAGGTGAGGTATATTCTCCACTCAGTGCTTCCTCAAGGATCTCTAATATTCAATAAACTGTACTGAACAACTGCCAGGTTTTGTTTCTTGTCTAGCCATCTTTCAGAGTATGTTAGTTTTATCTCCATGAAATTAGTCAGGATAACATAAAGGACATGATCTAAGAGGTATGTGATACAATAACGTATGATTGAAGGATTTCCAAGTCCACAGTCTCCAAGTCTACAACCTCAGAAGTATTTTTGGAATGATCCATTTGACCTAGGTCATCCTAGGCTGTGGGAGCTGGGCAAGAAAAGGAGACTCAGGGGAGACCTTGTCACTGCCTATAGCTACCTGACTGGAGGATACAGAGAAGACAGAGCAAGACCCTTCTCAGAGGCACATGGTGATGAGATGAGAGGCAATGAAAACAAGTTGGAATATGGGAAATTACAATTAGGTATAAAGATTTTTTTTCAGCCATGAGGGTGGTCAAATATTGGCACAGGTTTCCCAGAGAGGTTGTGGGATTTCCATCCTTGGAGGCATTCAGAACTTAACTGGACATGGCCCTGAGCAGACTAGATGACCTAAAGCTATCTCTTCCAACCTGAATTATCCTATGATCCTCTGAACTTGGTTAGTATTAGTTCTAAATGACTTATGAAGGTTCAAATGAACTTGCTGTCACCTTGTATTCAGAGGTATTCCCCATCATCACTGTAACAAAGCTCCTCTCAGATCAAATTTAACCTTGAGTAAAACGTAACCTCTTACTAACTAAAGGATTTAGAAGCAGCAAGAATAACACACTCCTAAAAAAAGGAACTACCTCTATTTAAAAATAAAAATTCATGCATATACATTAGAAAACATTTTTTTCATCTCTGAAGTATAGTTCTAGGATGCCTATATAGATTCTTTTAATTTGCCAGTGTAATACCTCATTTTTTCCATAACTTAATTTCTTGGTCTGTAGAAAAAAACTGTCAGTATGACAATAATAGTAGACATGTTGAGTAAACAAAAGAGAATACCAAGTGTTAACTTGCATAGTTTGAACAAAGAAAATATTTTTCCTTGAAAAATTCGTGTTCTGGAACACAATCACTAAATTTCTCATCAGAAAAAGGCTGATGTTCTATTGTCTATGACCTATCACTTATAAATAAAGTGCTTGTCAATGTTAACTTTGTGTGCCAGAGGAATGTTAGGTGCTAACATTCGCAGAGAAGCATTTCCTTCCAGCAAAAATACAGGGATTTAGAATAAATAAAAATTGCTTGCTTTTCATTTTAATCAAAAAACTGTCACAAAACATACATTTCCCTAGTAACAATGTACTCTCTATCCACTACTGTGTAGATGAGTGACCAGTCTGATTTTAAATTCACTTGACATACCTATTGCACTCCTAACAACTGATGCAAATACAATAATAGATAAGAATCTGGAAATGTAGCAAGCATGTCCTCACATAAGAGCTCCTACCAGTAGGAGTGGGCTGAGAAGGGAAGTAGGTGGCAATCAAACCCATCAGCATAGCAGTCACAAAGAATCAGAGCGATAAAAATGCAGTCAGTAGCATGGTGCAAGATGGAGAAGGCAGGATGGGCAGCCAAAGGCAAACAGCTACTGAATACAGAGAATAGATTTATTCGGTCAGAGATCCTGCAAGCTTATCCTGCTTAGGACATGATCAGAATAAACTGTTATCTAGGTCTCCTTGAGATACTAATAAATCTATGAATGAACCAAAGAGTGCCGATAATTTTACTGGGTGATTACTATTTTCTCTAATGGATGACCACAAAAGAGAGGGAACTGTGAAATTCACAGCATGTTTTATGAGTGTAAAAGTTGGTCTCCCATCTCTGGATTATACTCCCCTTCCTCCTCCTGTGAGACCATTAACCACTTAAACTCATAAACATGTTCTGGTTTATTTTGATTTTAACTTTTTAGACCCAAAGCTGCCTGAGTCAATGTTATAGTTAATTTTGTGAAAGTTCAGTGGATATGCAGAAGGAAAATTTCCTTAGCAAACTATTAAAGCCCCCATTATCATAACAGAAATAAAAAGGAGGATAGGAACTACAAGCATTTATTGAAGGATGGAAAGTTGCCCAGGAATTTACCAAGTATAAGTTGTCTTTTCAACTAGGATAACAATAATTACACATTTATCAAACCACTTAGATTTAATATGCAATGATAGCACATGCTAACATGTATAAACAAAGGGATTAGCTTTAGTAATTTAGTAGGAGAAGAGTGTGTACTGAAAAAAGGAAATTTTTCAGAGGAAAATATATTAATTGGGCAGGATAAATATTTTCAATGTGTAGGGAACTGAGGAATAGAGATTTCCAGCCCTATTGTAACAATTCAGTGGTCAGCTCTTACTCCAAAAACAGCTGTTGGCAGGTCTTTTAAGAATAGCACCTGAAACGTTAGGCATTTTTTATTTTCTTAGAGCACTTCAAACTTGGATAAAACCAAAAATGTAATTGTTTATATAAATCTATTTATTGCCTAATTCATATCCAAGAAATTTCTAAATAAATTTCACATCAGTTATCCTACTTTTAAAATGATGATTATAATAGTTAAAAATCTCAAAAAAGGTTTTCCCCTTCCTGTTACAGGATGGCGTTTTAGTATGATATGAATTTTCCCAAAAAAGAAATTTATAATCCTCTGAGCTGACTCCATATCTTTACGGGCATGATTTTGTGTATTTGTTCTGTAAATTAGTAATTTGTGTGAATTATATATAGACAGAGTCACAAAATTTGGTTCAACCATCCATGAGAGTTATGAAAGAGACCACTAAAAGGGAAAATTTACAGAAAATGCCACAAAAACTCTTCACTGCCTGTATTTTAAATAATAATGTCTCTTTATATTCTGTGTTCTTGATGGCTCACTATGTCTGGACTACTTTTTAAACAAACAGAATTATTTGTCCCATATCAAATGCTAGAATTGCTTCATAAAAAAATACCATTCTTCGATTCTTTTGCTATTCTTCCTTTTTTACAACTCACAGCATCTTTAAAATATGAAGATAGTCATATTTTCCTGTTTTACTTATTTTTCCTAATTTGGTCTTTCCAACTCCTGATCACAACTGAATTTCAATATACACAAGTATCAGTAGTTTATGGATAGGTGCAGCAAATCCATATAAAATTACTGCCCTATAAATATATGGCTCTATACAGTTAAAAAGCTGATCACAGTATTAGCTGTGTAATAGTCTCCTACTATGGCAATGAAGTCATAAACACCTAGGACTTTAAAACTTAAATGAGATTAAACCAGAAGAATGGACTACCTGCACATAAGCACTCCACCGCTATATAACAAACTGTAAAATCAAGACATGCAAAAGGCACATATGATTTCAAGTTCAATCTTAGACCCTAAACAGTGTTACAGGAAAGGTTTTCAGTTTGCATTATTGGTTCTTTTTTTCCCATTAGAAAGTTAAAAAAAAAAAATCAGGCAGACTATTTGTAGTGCTTTGCTCTCTCTACAATAAATTTTCTCTCTGCAAGACAAGATTAGACATGCTGGTTCTTCTGCATTTTGAGTGTTAACTGTGCCAGAAGTGCCAGTGGAATCAGCTTCTAACATTAAAGATAAAATAAATTCTCTGAAGAGCTGAGCCTGTCAAAATAAATGGAGAAAAAATCTCTTGCTGTGTGCTGCAATAATAGATGCAGCATAAATAAATAACATTCAAGAACAGCCCCAATATCTTCTTACATTTAAATGAAGTTTTCTAGTGACAGACGGGACTTCTAAAAAAGTATTATGGCTTAGACTAGACAGAGAAAAAGCATTAGGATCAATAAATATTCATTTGTTCTTATTGATATGACATCGAGTTTTTTATGCTGAATAATCAGGCAAATACTGACAGTAAAAAGGTCAATGAATACACTGAACCATGGCTGCCATGGAAACCAGCAATTGCTTTTACCTATGATTAGAAACTGTCAGAAATCAGGTGCATGTTTGTATGCGTGTTCTTGTGGGAGGGAGGTTATTTAGCTTGAAGGGAAAAATTCCTAATGGACAGACAAGAAGATATATTCTTTCATATTCTATTTACAGATACGCTCTTACTGCGAATTGTGCATGCTCAAATCTGGGTCAACAGTTTGGCTGTTGCAGTAAAATAACTTTGGTTTGGAAAAAGATTGACTGACTATTTTTTTCCAAAGTCAGATGATTCAGCAGAGAAAATTTCTTAGCAAATAAACTAGCTTTAATAAATGAACTAGCACTGAATCTACAAGTGCTTACTGAGGATAATGTACACACACCTGGCCTCAAGTGTTTTCAGATCCTTTGCTGCTGTAAGTCAACAGAGATGCATTGCCCTTGTCCTAGAAGATCTTGGAATACAAATTGTATTAAGTACACACAGTAAAAAGTTAGACATGTACTTTTATCAGTATGCTCCTTTGACACGCACTCTCAAAAGACAAATACAAGCCTTCGTAATTCATTAGCTGATTAATTTGACAATAAAGCAAGGGACATTTTAGAACAACATATTCAAAAACATCATCAATAAAACATGAATGTCATGACAAACACTTATCTAAATTATTTTACTGTACAGCGCATAACACACAACAGCTTCTTATCGCTGAAAAAGCATACAGTTTTGCAGAAAATCAAATAGGTGAAAAATATCTCTGTAAATGACTCAGGGCGTTTACACTATTATGTATGTTGACTCTAACAGTCACCAGCACAAAAACCTCAGAGTCACTGTTAAAGGAGCTTCATTATAGTCTTTTCCTATTGTTTCAGCTACCAACATGTTCTTCATACTGAAAGTGGAGAGGAAGCTTGGATAGACACTGTTTCTATATATTCTGTGTCACTGAAGAACTACATCCTATCAGGGGAAATTTCTACCAAGTAGCTAATACAAATGACAGTTAGCTACTGTGGGCCACCTTTGGGGGACTTAGGTAGAGTAATGTAAAATTTAATTTAAAAATATTTCATCAGTTCTGTTCTATAAGAGAACTACACATTACTTGTTAAAATTACAAATTACCCTTTTAAAAATCATATCTAGGTTTATATTTTACATAGGGCACTACAATTTGTCTTAGTCACGTATGTGGTCACTGCAGCTAAAACACTAAGTTCTGCAAGAATTTAAGAACTGCTCATTTAGTGATGATATCATGCTAAGCAATTCCACTATTGCTAATAATGTTTCTCAGTGGTGAATTTTATAGCCCACAGAACCACGCTGTTTTGCATCTCAGGTTACTGGAAAATTTTACAGACTCTGCTGATGTCCCACAGGACAGTGGTTTGGACTCTTGTGAAGGATGTAATGCTGAGGTTTTAGGACAAATTAAAAAAATACTTTATTATGGTATCTTCCTAATAACAGCCATGTCATTGATTGCACTGTAGATCCTATTCTGCTGCTTCACTTCAGTAATGTGATAGATCTCAGCAGTTTATTTTTATAGGAAATCCTAGAATCTCAAAATAGCGGTCAATGCATGGCTGATTCTATCAGTATCAGAATGACAGTACTTCCTTCTTGAAATATTTGTAATAGATCACTAACTTTATAAATTGAAAAAAAATCCATACTACATGGAGAAAAAGATACTTTCAGAGTAATGTTATTTCCTATGAGAGAACTTCTTCAGGCCTTCTCATCAAATACAGTTTATTCAAAGCTAAGATTACTGTGTCTTTGTACAGAACTAATCAATAAACCCTATTACTTTCATAGGGTATGTCACTGACAGGTGATCTGATATTAAGTCAGTTTTAACATCCAGTTGCTGCTTTTTATCTTATTCTTTCAAGGATGGTTTCATTACTTGTAACATCATTCTAATGCCTATATTTGCAGGTGATGGAGAATTTCCATTACAGTTATAACTTATGATTCCATTTTCTTTCCTTCAAATTTTGGCACAAGAAAACCGCAGCTGTTCACTTAAATCTATTATGAAATGAACTTTTATGATAAAGAAATAAGACTTTGAGAGGAAAAGTAAGACACGAAGACCTATAGAATAGTTATAAGTCTAAATGTTTCTCTCAGTATACTATTATCTACATGGCTAGAGGTAAAATGGAGTTGTGAGGAAGATAACATTTGAGGAAACAGAAAACCATAACTGTATTGAAAACTAGAATTATCTGAAAATTGCACTTTTCTGCCACTGTCTTCTCCCTCTATGCAGGCAACATTCTTTCATGGAGCTTCATAAGATGACTTCAGCTATGAACAATGAGAACTACCCATCTTATTGCTGTTGCTTGCTTGCTTGCTTCCTAGATTTCCTCCAGTGCTACAATGGTCCCTATGAAAAGTGTTAGCTTTTGCCTGATCAGTTTGAGAAATATCACATTAGCACCATTGTATGTGGAACCTAAAACCTATTCATTTTACATGATCATGACTATTCCATCAAGTAAAATACATCATTTCTTATTCTGCTGGAATAAATGCTGATGCAATGAAGGAAGGCAACATGCAGAAAAAAAGTGTTCTGATGTGTTAACAATCAATTCTTCTTCATTAAATAAATTTGCTTAGTAATTATACATTAATTTTAACTCACACTTTAAGATACATCAGTAATTTTGTTATTTATGAGAAACTAGAGAACAGTTTACTTTCCCTGATTTAGTTCAGTTTTAAATGTGGAAAGAGAAAAAGAAAATGATCAGCTTCTAAAGAGTATAAAGATCAGTATTAGGAAATCTTGCTTATTTTAACCTATTTCAACAGTTCCTGCATGCATTTTATTTTTTAAAAAAGAAGTACAAAAGAGAAAAAAACTTTTCAATACAGTCTCAGTTTCCTTTTCATCTTTTCTGTATCTTTTGAATGGTTTTCACACCAATTTTTTGTGTGTGCTGCATATTAAGGTTAGCAATTATTAAAATTCCTTTCTATTCAGCAAAATAGCTCTACAAAAACTGGTTCATTTTACTCAGTGGATATAGAAGTTGCAGAGTGTTGGATTAAAAGACAGGACAATTTGGATAAAACTGTACACTACTGTATGATGTTAGAATACAGATATTTTGGAAAATTCCAATTCATGTCTCTCTTTCAGGTTATTATTCCTTTTCCCTGCAACCCCAGTAGGACAGCTATGAGACTCTTTGATAAAGCAGCACCAGGAGACCTTTGCCTCCAGGGAGCTAACATGAATACACCATAAACCTAAATAGATTTACAGAAGCAAGATATATAAATCTTATTTTCCTTTACAAGGGAAAAGCAGCCAGACTAGAACTTAGCAAGTTGGGGTCCTTAACAGAGCATGGAGGTTAATCACTACTAGAACTATGACATTATTAATAATCTTAGTAATCATTCAAGGTGATTCAAGCCTGTGTGAAAGAGACTGTCTAGCTTTCCAAAAGAAGAATGAGACCCAACTATTTCGCCTTTGAAAACTCACTTTGTGCCTGCCTACTGCTTTCGGAGACCTACAGATTTCTAAGAAACCAGATAAGATATGGAAGCTGAAGACCAAGAACTAGATTTGCTCTTGACAAAGATTATACAGACTAACAAGGAAACAATATAGCCAAGAATTGCACATCTATTTTCTTTCCATGACTATATTAAAACATTGCTGCCTTATTACTCTCTGCCAATGAATCAGTGAACCACCTTCAGTGAAGTAAGAGCAACTAAGCTGTTAAAGTTAAATTTTGTTTAAAGTCTCTGAAAATTATTCATGAATGGTGTAATACAACTCTCCACCAGAATTTAAAATAGTTTCTTCAGTAGTAATTGGAGACCAATTCCCTGATTAAATATCATAGATGAGGAAAAGGTGAATTGTAACACAGGAGGTACACACAATCCTTGAAGGCTGCATTCAGAAATGAAAGGAATAAACTACAGAACATATAACAGATTTTTCTGGTGTGGTATGTTATGGAAATATAGAAAATAAGTTCATGTCTATATATTTACATTCTTATCCCCTAGTCTATGTATCTATAACTCAAATCAATTAGTCCTGTATACTTATGGCCCAAAAAGGTTTATTTGCTTCATTTTTAAGGCAATAAAACATTGTTTAACAGATGTGGCTTGGGAAAAACATGAATTTACTCTACATTTAACATATTAAGAATCGTTGAATAACACTCTATTCCTGTTGAAAATTAAGATTAGTTAACTTCATCTGAAGGAACTAGATAAGCTTCATTACTTTACTTAAGAATTTGTAACTAAATTGGCTTCTAGAGCAATTTCTCTTGTGTTCAAATCTTTTTTTTTAAAGGTTGACATAATAAAAATGTACAATGAGCATGTTCAAATTATTTAAGGCTCTGCTTGACCATGTATGTGAGCCTTCAATATGATCTTGCTAATGAAATATATCATAAATTATTTTCCACATAGAGAATGTAACCTAGAGTAAAGATTTCTTAGCACAAACTAACTTTAATTACTATTAATTGCTTTTATAAAAACAATAGGAATGATTACCAGTACCAATGTGTTCACAACAGTTTTAAATCCCAGCAGTATTTTTATAAATAAAGAATTACCAAAGCCATTAATAGTATCACAAACACTGAAACTTAATAAAAATAAAACACATTTTCTATATCTCAGAGAGTGTAAGAGGGAGGAAACAGTAAGGAGAAATGTCAATGTTCTGTTCACCTTCCACTATTTACTTCATGGCATTAATAAAACAAATCTTTCTGTTTTGAAGTTGCACATGAAAGATTGTAACAGTGGAATACACAGACTTTCATAGTCTTTTCTGTATTTTTTTTTACCCTACAAATATCCCGTCTTATGCTTTTAAAACTTACACTATTAAAAAGCTCAATACAAAGTGTCCGAACTTACAATGCCAGCCGTGGGAATGTTCGTACTGAAGTCACTTGTCTTACTAAGGACTGTAAAATCAGGCCCAAAGGATGCTCTAAGTCACTGACCCTGAAATATTCTAATATAAAGAGCCTGATCCTTCATCTACCAAGTCTACTGAAATTCTCATATCAGATGAAGCTCATCTACCATATATGCAGTACAAAAGATATGCTAATGCCTTTTATGATGAGTTTTCAATAGCTAAAAAACCAGTAACATATGCAAGCTCTAGATGGTCTGACAACTGTAATGTATATACTTACTATACCATAGCCTAGTACAGAAAAACAAACTTACTAACCTGTAAAGACAGCAGTCAGGTAAAGTTCAGTTTAATCTACTAATCTGCTTTATCAAATAGACCACTTCTGTGAAAAAATCTACAGATTTATAGCCCACTTTAGCAATTGGAGTAAGAGCTGGAGACAACAAGGGTCCACAGGAAGAAGTTCCTTTCATTTCCAGCAGGTGTAGAAGGTAGTAGGAGAGAAGTCTTTGCTGAGGGTTATTCTGATTTTTTTTAATAAAATCCATGTCACTGATGCGACTTTCACACTTTGACATATCATCATAGTGGATGATATGACGTAAACGGAGGTGAACATAAGCACTTCTGTGTCATGGAAAACAATTATTTTTAAAATGCCTATGTTAAGAGATTTTTAAAGACTTCATTTTCACTATGAAGATTTCAGGGGTGCTAATTATTGTAGTTTTTCTTGTCCTCTTTCATGTCTGTAATCCAAATCTTGATGATTTTTCAATGAATAGCAGCAAAAAATGCCCTTTAGTTATTTCTTGTTCATCTTATTTTCTATCTTATTTTTTCCCTATTCTTTACAAATGTGTTTTTCAATCCTCAGTCTCTAGTGGTTCTGATATGATCCATGCTGTAGTTCTAAAAAGATGGCTTCTTCTTTGTAATAAGACCTGTTAAGCTAAGAACTGTTCAGATGGCATACTAGTAACTTCAGCTGTGAATAACATATTTACACCCATGAAACATTACATGCTCTCTGAACACACATGTATAATAATAGAGCTGATGGAAGTAATATAGGAAAATTTTAGTAAAAGAAAAAATGCAGAAATTAAAAGCAGATCAAATTAAAATACTAATTATTTTTATTTCCTTTCAAAATGATTTTAATTCTACCCTTTTCTATGCTCCTATCTAATTAGGAATAAAAATTCTCAGAGAGAAGAAAAGCAAGCCTGAACATATTCTAGCAATTTCTTCAGTTTGCCAAAGACAACTTCATAAAGATGATCCGTTCAAAACTGTGCATTACTTGCTGAAAATTCTAGTCACCTGAAAATTAAAGTATAGTTATACGGCCATCCAAGGTGTGACTTCAGTTTGTGTAGAGTCACTCGAAGTTAGCTCTTATCTAGCTAGTTTGTTAGCGGACAACAGTGTACCTTCAGCACAGTGGAAACCAGTCAGGCTACCTGATTATTCACAGCTTTGTCTTGCAGTATGGAGTAAACGTGTTTGTTCTGCGCCAGAGCCAGCTACTCTTACTACTACAGCTAGCTACTTTACATAGTCTTCTCCCTCTCCCCCCTTCAACATATACATTCTAAATTTTAATCCTTGGATGTACTTTGAATCTTCAGAGATTATACACCAAGTGAGAATAAGATATTACCTCAGTTAACAACAGAAAAGACCCAATAGAGCTACTCTGCACTTATGCATCCTACAGGAACTGAAACCTAACTATGGATATAAGTATCATTTTCAACAAAGTATTTAGCAGTACAAAAATCCCTAAACAAGAGAGCCCAGTTTCCTACAAGATCCATGAGGGGCCGCTGAAAAGGTCAAAAGAGGAAAGGGAAAGGTGGGGCACTAACCCCTCACCTTTAATTAACAAACAGTGGGTCCTTAAGGATAAACTGATTCCTAAGGAGTGAACTTTTATCTGTTCAGCTGCTGCCACTTCCCCCTTTTCCCCTCTAATATACAAATTCTTATGCAGAAAGTATTTGCCCATATTTATTTTCTCTGAACTTTTTACTGTGGCTACCACTCATAGCAGTAGTAGAAGTCTGGCATAATGCCTGGAGCCAGATAGAAAAAGGGAAATTCTGTTTTGCAGAGGATTTTGGTATTTTGAAAAGTGTTTTGTTTTGATGAAAGCAAGAAGTAAAATCAAAAAGAATTTTTCCCAAAAGGAAATGAATCCTGACTTCGAGGGACTCATGGATTTTGCTGGATCTCTGGCAAAATCAGTCCCTCTCCATAAAATACTTGCTCTACTCAAGCTGGCAAATTCTAGTGGAACAATTGCATCATCAGAATGTTTCAAATCTCTTTAGAATAATGAAATTTTAAACATGATAAAGGAAACTCTGGCACTGCTGAAATTACCGGTAAAGTACATGGAATTGCCACAGGTAATGATATTAAAAAAAAAAAAAATCACACAACCCAAACCCTAACCAAACCCAAAGGTACTCTTTCCTAGGTAATGTGCTTTTGTTTCAGGCTGATTCCTCATCTATGCTGTTTCTCTCATTGTTCTGATTGCTGATGCTATACCAGTGACAGAAAATATGAGGAAAATTAGAAGTCGGAATATGAATACAGTATGCTAGAGACACAACAATGCATAACAGCAGCTAAGTTGGAAAAGAATTGTTCTGTAACTTCAACAAAAAAACCAATAACTTTTGTTTTGGGTAAGTTTCCTGAAATCTATTTGGCACGGCTAAAGAGCATCCACACTGCTTGCCTTTCTAATGCTGTCACAAAGACCTTCTACAGGAAAACAGGCAAATAAATTAGAAAGAACAGTTCTCTAACATCACAATACAAAACCTACCGAGCTTGCATTAAACAAGATTATGCTAAAAAAAAGAAAAAATCTACACTCTCAGTTACTGAAAATCAAATATCAATCAGTGCTTTGTTCAGCCAAAATAGTGCTCACTCACTGAACTGATCTTTACAAGGAGCTTATTTAGTTACTTACATCTACAAGCTGCTGACTTACCAGCTAGCTGTTTGTGACATGCCAGCAGTGCAAGCCTCATCCATACTGAGTCAAACAAATTCTACTAGCTTGGTGTACACAAGACAGATCATTATTAATGTCTCTGTTGAAGGAAAAGTTCCTGTTGGACCTCACAGCTTATCAAAAAAACTGCATTATACATCCATGCAATTAAACTTCAGAGAAAAATTCACTGAAACCAAACATCTCTAGTTCAGCTTTTGCACTGAATTAGTTGAAATATATTTTAAAATGTTTGTTTCAGATAATGCCTGCTGTTGCATTTCTTCATGGAGGAATGATTTACTGAAATCAACACACGTTGGGAAAGGTCTTCCTAGTTTTTTTTTTTTTTTTTCTCCTTGTATTTTTAAGACAATGCGATGTCTCTGCTAAAGTTACAACAGTGAATATAGTACTGGTTTGACTCAGTCAAATTAATTCAGCATGCCAATTAGTCAGCATGGGCTAATATGGTCACACAGGTCTAAAGGATTAGCTTCCCAGTATGTTAGATCCAACAGTATATAACCAGCAGAAAGCTTCTCTCTCACAACCTGGAAAGAACCTTCTCAAATATTATATCCATTTCCATTTAAATCACAACTTATGCGGGCATTTTTGTTAATATATGTTACAAAACAAAACATATGCATAGCGTGTATCTGATTTCTATTCCATTTCGATATATGAAATTTGGAAAGCTTCTGTAACGGAAATGGTTGCGTGTATTGTTAGAAGGTAGGAAAAAAGAGTAAAATTTTGGACAACGTAACATTTACCTTTTGGCTGCAAGGTTGCCAATTTCTGTCTTTCTCATTTGGCTATCTGGATCAAAAGTATTGACAAAGTCTTACGGAATTAAAGAATATGATTTTGTGTTCTCATTAGATGGCAACCTTTATTGGCAGCTATCACCACTTTGCAGTCATTTATGGCATAATATCACTAAAACATACATAAAGTGAAATATTAAGTTTCTTGCTAGAAAATAAGAGCTAGTTACACCACTTTATTCATTATGAGTGCCATTTTGCCATACAAGTGCTTTTGGTGAAATAAACAGGAATTTGTGGATAAGAAATGGCTTAGAATATCTTAACATAATTCATCTGGGCATAGGTCATTTGGATTTTATCTCTTACAACAACTCAAAAATGTTAATTCTTTACTGTTCTTATAATAAAGAACAATATTCACACAGTGAATATTTACTGTGTACAAAGCATCTTCAAGAATGCTGGTTTTCTATCCTTTTTTTTCCCTTGTTCCTTAGAGCTTAATTATTGAAATTCAATGATTTCAATTTTTAATTTGCCTTGGGGCACCCCTGTTCTCAGTACGGGTCTCAGGACCCAACAATTTTTTTCAGCAATTATATTTACCACCTACCCCAACCTTTCTGTTATAGCAACGGTATATACAACCAGCTTGCTTTGAAGATCTCCAATGCTGCTTTGATTGCTAGCAAGCCTGTTTGTAATGAGGTCTTTGGCATTCCTGGCAGCCACTGTCATGCTGAGCGACAGGTAGACTGCTCAATGCTCAGAGGGCACTTTTCTCAGTCAGTTCTTTCAATTGCTTTGCCTGATCCTGACAACACAACACTTCCTACTGACTGATTCCAAAGTTGGGTTTCTCAAGTGGTTTCTAGATAAAACTCCTGAGATGAATAGTAAAACAAAAGCTGAAAAGTTTATAACTCACGAGCTATCAAGAACAAGTGCAACATTCAAAAGGAGCCAACGATTTAATGATTGCTGATCTAAACTTGCCAAATAAAAAAGGCAATAAAATTTTCATGCTTGCATTCTTTTTCATTCATTTTCATTCTGCTTCATATTTTCAGAGAGCCAAGGACAGTAGGAAAAAGTGGCAAAAGATAGGTAACATTTATATGTCTGTTAAAAATCTCTCCTTTTAATGGAACAGAATGGCTAAAATTAAAAAAAAAATGCAAAAGCAAGTCACCATTTCTTGAAACAACGCATTTTGAAAGTGTACATGTGGACAACCTATTTCATTGTCCATTGTAGGTTTTAGCATATTTGAAGTAGAGCATTATCTCCAGATGTGAATGACAATTTATCTCTCCCCAGTTGTTGCTGCTTGTAGGAAGATTTCAAATATATATATTGGTTGGCTACTCCTGCCAACCTTTATCAACATCTTCAGTCTGCAAACAGATTTCAGATTTATGAGGGTTTATGCTGCTTCAGAAACTACAGAAACTGATATTTTACATTTGTCTACTTGTAGGAAACTGTATAGAAAATTTATACTTTGAGTGCATGAACATTCAAGATATATGAAAATGAGTAAGTATGCTTTTTGCCTTGTATTTGTGTTTTAATTGAGACTCAAAGCCAAGCTGGGAAAACATATCATTGTTTATACAACCACTCAGCTTGACATGGCAGATGGAAAATTAGGCTAAAAATAGAAAGCACTAGAAAGCAGTTCTTGCTGGGAGAATTTCAACAGAGACAAGTTAGAAGTGGATGTCACCGTTCTAACACACTTACAGGACCACTGGCTAATGAATACACAACTTGAATATGAAAATTTGATGGCAACCCTCAAACAAGTGGAAGTGATAAAAAAGGAATGGCAGCTTTCACTGCCTCATTTCTTGCTGAGTAAGTCTTCAAGACGCATTAATAAGGCTGTATTTATTTGAACCGTCTCTTAAATATCTCCTTTTTATTTCTGCATGACTAGCACAATAAGCAAACTTAGAGAGAAAAAGTACTAAACATTTTGAATAGAAACAGTCTAGTTACAGAATTCCATTCCACTTATATGCCTGGTCAACTGCCCCTTCTTTTGTTCAATTAATGTGGCATCCCAGAGATTTCTGTACAGAAGAAATGACCTTGGGCACTCAATGTTTGATTTTGTTCTGCAACAGAAAGGATATTCTTTACTGCCTGGATCTTTTTCATGAAATTCACTCTGAAATACTACGAATTGAAATAACCAAAAACTGGAGATGACTAACACCTGGTTCATATTAACATGAAAGCAACCTTTGAAAGGAAGCATCTCCCAGACAGGCCAGCAGCAGAAGAAGGTATTTTTCGTGGAACATCTACTCCACACCTAAACTTACCATGTGCCACAAATTACTTCCTGGTACACTTTAAAATAGTTTAAACTTACAGTCAAAACCAAAACAAAGCCACAGCTCCAGCATTCCTGAGGAGGACAGGTGAAGGTTATTCCAATGCTCTAGATTCCTGCAGTACCAGGATATGTCACTATTTAATTGCAAAGTAATTTTGCCCATGCTTCACTGTGTTCTTAGACGGGCATTAAATAAGATTGGCAAAAAACTGGAGTCTACAGAAGATGATAATGAAAATCCTGATATAATTGTTAACTCATGAGAAGCCCCACTGAAAAAAAATTCAAACTCATCTTACTTGGCTACTGCCGCTGAAGTAAGAAACCCAAGGCACTTCTGTTTTGTCCATATGCCAGGGAGATGGGAAGTGCAGTGGACTTCCAAGATCTCACTCCTCTGAGTGTTTAAGCAGAAAATAACAGATGGCTATGCACCAGAATTAACAGGGTGTCCACAGCCACAACTGGCAACTGACAGCAACATGTGGAACAAAACAACCTGAGCTGGAGAAGCAGCAGGCAAAAACGACTAGAGGATCAGTCGATCATACAAGCAAAAAGCTGACACTCCACATTTGAAAACCTGAGAAAAAGATCTTATTTATCTAAGATTTGTATACTTCTCACAAGAGCCAATTCACATTATCACTAAGACTGAATCGTGTTTGGATTTTTTTTTTCTTTTTAAGTAGGGAGTGCTGAACTTTTCAAGCGTTTTTGTTGAGATTATTAAAGTCACCATTGCTGGAGCCCTCTGCCATGTTTTCTACCACAACAGTCATCTGCCTGACAGAACTGAAGGCAACAAAACAAAAAATATGGAAGAGACTGTTTTGTAGGCAGACAAAGCTAATAGTTCCTGCCAGCAGTGGATGTCTATGTATTACCTATTGCTTGTATGAAGTTTGACAGAGAAGGATCGAAGCCTCTCCTATTTGACAAACAGAACAGAAAATTGTTCCCTCCTCCCCAGTTTAGCTGCAAACTATTGGATACAGGCATTCATAAAATAAAATGTCAACTATCTGTATCATCAGTGATCTTCTGTATGTTTATAGGAAACATATATCAATACAAAGTTTCTTTACTTGCTTGACTTAAAAATTGCCTTTGCCTCAATCAGCTTCAGCTGTCTTCCCTTCTATGAGATAACAGGTTAAAATGCCACCACTGGCAACCATTTGACAATGTGCTGTGAAGTCACAAGCTCCCATCTATCTGGCCTGATATAAGGATGCAAGATTCCTCACAACAAAACAGAACAAAATCTAAAACTAGCAAGATCTCCTTATTTCTGTAGATAGTAAGCAGCTTAGTTCAGAATATCACAAAGAATTATATAAATAATACATGGATTACAGATTGTGTTACAACTTCTCCTGACCTTCCCCTTACAGAAGCTAAACAGACAGTTCTTTCCACTTTTTTCTGTGTCTTTGCTCTGTTGTCTTTCCAGGCATAATTCAAACATAATAACCAAAGCAAGCAGGCATATCACTAATACTACATCAATTCACTATGTGAATAGAAGTATTTTTTCTTGGTAATCTTGGTATAATAAAAATTATAATTATTAAATCAGTCTAGAAATAAAGCAATTTTTCCAAATAAAGCAGGTGCACGGGCAACGGCAATACTTGTGCTTCAAAGCTATTGAAGTGTGGACTGTATTTATTTTCACAAAACCTAATAAAAATAATTTTCTTAAAAATTGCCCATATATGTCAGCAGAATCTGCTAAAGAAGTATTTAATGAAAATATTTTACAAATGGATAGTCAATAAAATTAAAGAAGGGAAAAGGGAACATTAAATACAAAAGTTAAAAAACATGGCTAATAATAGGATTATAGGAATGTTTATGGCTATAATGAAGAAGATAATAAACATACTGGGGTGTTAGGAGTTAGGCCTCCAGACAGAAAACACTTGGGAACATACTGGACTCTGAAAATAACTTTTTTGCCTGTAAGCTGGTTGTTTCATAACCATGGTTTATGAGAATGTTGTACCTTCCCTGAATCAACTCAGACATACTTTGAGTATGAGAACACCTAAAAGGCAAAGCCTCTGTCTCCTAGCAGTATTTCATTCAGTGCAAGTAAGGGTAAATATGATAAACTACTACTAAGTTTGGTGACCCTGTTATTAGAATACTACTGGAAAATACTGAAGTAATTTAATTCAGGTATATCATATATCACTGGGGTCTGAGATTTGTTTCTGGTTCTTAATTCCTAAATGATATTTAAATCCATTTTTGTGTGCTTAGTGTGTAGATCATAATATTATGTTAATTAATTTCTAAAAACAGCAACCTGTTCTACATTTAAGCACTGATAAGCTAATCCTCACAGCTATTTTGCAGAATCTGAGTCTACATATAGTCACATTGCTGTTCCTTACAAGAACTAATCCCTCATTTTATAAGCTGTCAGTACAGTGTGAGGTAGATGCGGAGGGGAGGCAGCATTCAAGTGGTTAAATTGGATCAGAATGAGGAAGAGAATTCTGTTTGAAGGTCTGCCAGAGCACTGTTCTTCACAAAAACATTTACAGAAGAGAAACAAACCCTCAAATTTCTACTAAGCAAATAACTAAGACTGAAAGCAATTGCATCTGACAGTCTAAGCAAAGGATGCTTTCCCTACAAAAAGTTCTACATTTCAAAAAAAGTCTAAAAATGATCAAATAAAGAATGCAGACTGCCACAAACTTAAAAAGACACTACCTGTTCCACACTCAAATCATTTTGACTGGTCCACCTGATCTTTCAGTTTGCTCTCTAAAGCTTGCAAAAAAGACCTGTATATATTGAAATCTCTGTGGGGTGTCTTTTTCATACGCAATTTATTTCTGGAAATTTGCAACCTTCATTTTCTGAAAATTTTGGACAAATATAGCAAAAAGGCATTTCATTTTCAGAAAGAAAAATGAAAGAGGAAACATTTCCTTTTGGCATCTTGAAAGTGAAATGTTCTGATTTTTCTTTTTTTAATAGCTAAAATGACATTTGAGGGAGAAAAAAGCATGAATATGAAGAAAAATTGAGTTTCAAAAACAAATTACTTTTTCATAATAAATTGGATGTGCTTTATTTTGGATTCCTATTCTTTTTTCTTGTTTGATCATAAAATTGATTATTCTCAATATCATAATATTAAATTTGAAGCACTATTAATAGTATAGACACATTGGTATTCACTGTTTAGGAAGAAAATATCACATAAAAAACTTTCCAAACAATTTGGGAGAAAGATCATGCAGAAAGCCAAAGTACTGAAAGGGCATAATAGAGAATTATGCTGAAATTTATGCTGACGTATGTGTTACCTCTGCCTCCACTTCCTCCAGCCTGGAGTGTCTTGGTGAGAAATTTTCAGTAATTTGGAGTTGTGAGGTATTTCAAGCATCTCACAGAAGATTTTGCTTTGTCTGATGTAGAGGACAAACTAACAGAAGGAGGATAGATTGGGTGGCTGAATGGAAACTGAAGCAGGTTCTTTCTGTAAATAGATTTTTTGGGAAGTGGTGGATTAGGGTCACAAGAAGATGGTGATGACAGTCAATGGATACACAAAAAGACTGGTGACTTATGATTACAGAAGGAAAATAATGTTGCTGACTTTCAATGCCAGCTCAATACTTTACCAGAAAAGCGTTGCTTAAAATAGCAAAAAAAAGGGGGTGGGGTGGGGGCATGTTTAAGAAGACCTGCCTACATTTATTGCTCTCAGATACTAATACTAATTACCTCCTCACATCACTTCAAAAGTTCATTTTGCATTTCAATAATTTTATCTCCTTTTTCTTCCTCTTGCTATGCTCCCATACATGATTACAAGAAATTTAATATTAATTCCTGTTTCGAATGTGCTACATTAGAAAATTACAGTTCCAGAAACTTTATTCAAGACCATATTAACAAAACATTGATAGCATTCGTAGTTTGAAATATTGTACAGACTGTCCTTCAATTCATAGAAAGCATCACTTTATTATTAAGACTTATCTGACAATTTTGATGATTTTCCAGATTTGAACTTACTTCTGACTCAAAAGTCCAACTTAAAGTGTTTATGTTCATTACCTGATATGAATAAAATGGGAATCAGAAAAAAAAATACTAAAAAGAAGGTTTCAAAGCTTTCCAGTGTTTCAATGAAAAAGAAAGTTCTTAAAATTGTTTCATTTCTTTTGCCACAGTTTCAGTGTTAACCTTCCAAATCTCTGGCACAGTACACAGTGAAATAAAAGCTATAAAACAGGCTTAAGCTTACTACATATGTTTTAAAATGCATTTTGTCAGAGACAATCTTCCACTATTTAAGATTTAGAAATACCTGGTGGTTAAGAACTTTGACAATCTGTCCTCCTCTTTCATCCTTTCACAGTGACCATATTGTCCCTGGTCTCCATGGTCTTCACTAGTTTTTGCTCTGGGTAGAATTGAAGATATTCATTTTAAACTCCAAATATCACTTTTTCTGTGGACCACTGCTAAGCCAAAAAACTTCTTCCCTCCTGTGATAGGAAGGGATGTACTGAAATATGCAATCCAAGACTCACTTAATTTCAACAGGAGGAAACTGACAGAATACCAGCAATTTTTAGTGAGGCATCCTCAGTTCAGAATAAGCTTTCCTCCTTCATCTCAATACATGGACATTTTGACCAACAAGGTATCTTTGACAGCATTTTTGCACT
Source organism: Dromaius novaehollandiae (assembly GCF_036370855.1). Taxonomy (NCBI): domain Eukaryota; kingdom Metazoa; phylum Chordata; class Aves; order Casuariiformes; family Dromaiidae; genus Dromaius; species Dromaius novaehollandiae. The sequence continues at coordinate 111,281,258 of NC_088098.1, forward strand.
CTCAGACTTTTGAAAGAAATTAGGATTTTTGAAGACCTATTCTTACTGCATATTTTACTGTCCTATTGTTTAAAAGGTAAAAAGAAAACTATATTTCTGAGTCAAAACAAGCTAAAACAACACAGATATTGAATTAGATCCTTCTAAGACCTACCTAAAAAACAGAGCTTCATTTCTTTTCTTTGTCTTTGCAGCACAAAACCCTGAGTGTGCAAGAGAAGAACATATTTTCTTATAGAGATGGTAGAAAAATGTTACTGCAAATTGAGAAAAGGAATTCTATGGCTTTATTCTAATTATGAAATCACAGAATGGTTGAGGTTGGAAGGGACCTCTGGAGATCATCTAGTCCAATTCACCTGCTCAAGCAGCATCACCTAGAGTATGTTGGCCAGGACCCTGTCCAGGCAACTTCTGAATATTTCCAAGGATGGAGACTCCACAGTCTGTTCCAGTGCTCAGTCACCCTTACAGTAAAACAGTTTCTTACGTTAAGACAGAACTCCCTGTGTTTCAGTTTGTGCCCATCGCCTCTCGTCCTATTGCTGGGCACTACTGAAAAGAGTCTGGCCCAATCCTATTGACATCCTCCCATCTGATACTTATACACATTGATAAGATCCCCCCCTCAGTCTTCTCTTCTCCAGGCTGAACAGGCCCAGCTCTCTCAGCCTTTTCTCATAGGAGAGATGTTCCAGGTCCTTAATCATCTTTACAGCTCTTTGCTGGACTCGCTCCAGTACATCCATGTCTCTCTTGTGCTGGGAAGCCCAGAACTGGACAGGCCTCACCAAGGTTGAGTAGAGGGGGAGGATTACCTCCCTCAGCCTGCTGGCAACACTCTTCCTAATGCAGCCCAAGATACCGTTGGCCACCTTTGCCTCAGGGCACATTGCTGGCTCATGGTCAACTTGGTGTCCACCAGGACACCCAGGTCCTTCTCTGCAGAGCTGCTGTCCAGCAGGTCAGCCCCCATCCTGTACTGGGGCATGGGCTTATTCCTCCCAAGGTGCAGGATCCTGCACTTTCCTTGCCTGAACTTCATGAGGTTCCTCTCTGCCCATCTCTCCAACTTGTCAAGGTCCCTCTGAATGGCAGCACAGCCCTCTGGTGCATCAACCACTCCTCCTGATTATGACTCATCAGGAAACTTGCTGAGGGTGCATTCTGTCCCTCCATCAAGGTCGCTGATGACTAAGTTGAACAGAAGCCAGTATTGACCACGGGGGGACACCGCTATCTACAGGCCTCCAACCAGACTTTGTGTCACTGATCACAATCCTCTGAACTCTGCCATTCAGCCAGTTCTCAGTCCACCTCACTGTCATCTATCCCATTAAATGATTCATGAATCTGAATTTAACTGTTTGGATAAGTGACAGAGTAGAAAATAGATGTTAGAACACCTTCTTAAATAAGCACATGTACATTGACATTTTCACTATGCATGACATTTCAGTCTACACCATTGGAAACTTCCTCTCTTGCAAATGCTTCTATTCTCCAGAGTTAAATTCCACCTTCTGCTGTTATCCTCTTTCCTTCCTTTGCACTGTAAAAAGCAGGGGATGAAAAGAAAAGATTTGCTTAAGATTCTTTGTGATCTTTTAAAAGATAAAATTGAGCATTCTAGAAAAAATGGGAAGAATAGGGAATACAGAAATTCAGGGAAGAGGGATAAAGGGGGAGAAGTTGAATACCAAGGATAAGAATGGTGACCATGAGAGGAACAGTAAAGTGATGTATGGGTGAGCAAGAGGTTTGGAAGAAAAAGGGAGCCAAAATTTATTTGAATATTCCCAGAGGTGAGCAGAAGGTAGATTCTCTTTGAATGAGAAGAAAGGAGACATTTTGTTAAAATAGCAGAACAGCAGGCAAAAGGATGGAGAGAACTGTGTGGAGTCAAAGCTATCAATGAAGGGAAGATAGCACTAGTGGGGCAGTAAAGCTGGAAAAAGAAGAAAAGAAGGAGGATGACAGATTTTGCAAGGCAGAAGAGTAGTACAACAACAAGCAAGTGAAAAAGGGGCATGACTAAAACCAAGTACATTCATATTTTTGCTCAAATTTTAGTGAACTAAAGACGTGCTACTAGCAGTAGAACTGACTATCATTATCTCAAAGAATATTGGTGATAAGAAAGTATGAGGGAAAGGTTTGTTGTCTTCCAGAGTCAGACAGGAGCCCTTGCTGCCTGGAAGTAGGCTCTTGCTCTACACACAGCCATGAGAGCTACAAGGTCACAGAGCAGTGGGGCCCCTTGATGCAAAGTTTATGGTTCATTTGTATTCCCTTTGATGTGTCTTTTCAAGAAAATAATAACCTGTTATACAGGCCAATCCTGAGAGGTTTATTTCTATAAAATAAATACATCAGCGTTATTCACCAGAGTATCCCATCCACTTTACAAATGATGCAGGAATGTGAAGCCATAAACCTGTGTTAAGCAGTTAGGTTTACAACTTCTCTCCTCTACTAGATCAGTAGCATATAATGGGAAAATTATTCTTTTGTATGTGCTTCTCTCGTCCCTGACACCTTTTCAAGCAGGTGCCAGACAAAACAGAAATCAATTTTATTTAGAATTTGAAGCCTGAAACTCTATGTCTTTGTATCTGAAGTTACTACATCATTTTAAGAATGACCTTGTGGGATGAAGAATATCACAAAGAAAACTGGGTTCATTTGTCAGGGGGTAAAGCCCACCCAAAAACATTGCTCTGGTAAGTGAGACCTCAATTACATCTGGTCAGCCCTGACTTAATAGATGATTTTGGTACACACTGAAGAAACAAACCAAGCACAGATAATTGTTGTGGGGGCGGCTGACCCAAAAGCTCTGGATTACATCCGCCCTGCTCTACAGGTTTAGGTGCATAAGAGAAACAGAGAAGCACAGATGAACTGTTAACAGGACTTCATCCTTGCAACATATCTGGGGAGGACCGGAAGGTGATAGTAACCCAGGTAACAACCACTAATCATCTTTAGATATTCAGCAAGCCAAAGAAATTGGCCTAAGGGGTGACTTGACCAACAAGGCTAGAGGTGACTTATACCAACCTTCTAAATCAGAAAGCAATAGCAAAGACAAAAGCACCATGGGGGAACACCCATGCACAGAGGTCTGATATGGTGTAGGAGCCTGAGCCTACAGTGGGATCTCTACACATAGGGGCCAGCCAGGACCTTACACGCCAAGGGGCAGGGGTAAGTGCCCCATTCCCCTGGGTCTGTGGTGCTTTTCACAGCTGGATTCCTATGTAGGTGTCAGTGTCTATTCTGTACAGCACATGCAAGTGTGCGGTAGCACAGAAATCACTATTCACCCAATACACCAATCCTGCTTAGTAAATATATTTAAATTTTATGTCATTGAGCAGTATGGCTCTATCCTTGTGGCTAGCTCACCCTAAATGCCCCCCCAACATATTTGTATTTGGAAAAAAAACACTGAAAGAACAGGAAGGAGATGAGAGAATCTCTAATGTCTTGCTTTACCAGGGCAATTTTAAAACTCTATAAAATGCAGAAGATTGCTACACTTTAAATATATACTAGAAATGAAAGCGCACTTTACCACAGTGGTGTGTACAGTCTAATTCCAGCAAATAAGAAAACACATGATTTACTACATCAAGATTAGTTATTTGATACTGAGCCAAATTAGTCTGATGTCAAGCCCTTCTTATCCATGCAGCTCATATTTACAGAACCTAGAAGTAACTAAATCAGCCTTAAAAGTAGTTTCAGAATAATTTTTCAAAGTAAGACCAAAAAGAACATAAACGGTGAGCTTAGTCTGAAAGGTAAGCATGCATTCACCATAGTCACTTAGAGTGAGATAAGTTTCTTCTACATTAATAGGCTGCATGCAGCAGTGGGCAAAGAGTGGAAGAGAAGTTTTATTGTTGTTATTTTTTAATGCATTAACTGTGAAATTTGACTTCAGAGAAATTTGAGATGACTCTTATTTCCAGTGACTGCAATAAAAACCATTAAAAAACAGTAACACAATATTAATAGTAATCCAAGATTATCATCTTTCAGGAAAACGTAGTGTGACCACAACTGGCAAATGTGTCTCAGAGGTGATTCTCTGTAGATTCAAATCAAGAAAGAGTGAACAAAATACTTGACTAATAATATCTCCCAACTACATTAATTGCAACATCCCAGTGTTCTGTTCTGCATCATCACAACCATCTGGCAATAAAAAATTGACCAGGTGTTACAAGAAATAGCTGGCATGTAATTACCTTGAATAGTATGATCTTAACTGGGATTAACAAGAAGCAGCAAATTATAAAATTAGCAAGAAAACACCACAAACATTTCAGGTGGTATGACTTTTTTCTAGAAACACTTAGAATTTCAGAAAAAAAATCATCTTACATAAAAGAGATTTTGCTATGTTAAAAGGAATAGATTCAGCTTTGCAGAGAAGGACCTGGGGATCCTGGTGGACCACTAGTTGACCATGAGCCAGCAATGTGCCCTGAGGCAAAGGTGGCCAATGATATCTTGGGCTGCATTAGGAAGAGTGCTGCCAGCAGGTTGAGGGAGGTAATCCTCTCCCTCTGCTCAGCCCTGGTGAGGACATATCAGAGAGCTAGGACTGTTCAGCCTGGAGAAGAGAAGGCTCAGGGGGAATCTTATCAGTGTGTAAATTCCCAATGAAGGGAGTAAAATGGACAGGGCCAGACTCTTCTCAGTGTTGTCCAGTGACAGGACAAGAGGCAATGTGCACAAACTGAAATTCCACTTGCCCCCTAGAAAACACTTCTTCACTGTGAGGGTGCCTGAGCACTGGCACAGATTGTTCAGAGACGTTATAGAGTCTCCATCCTTGGAGATAATCAAAACCCGACTAGATGTGGTCCTGGGCAACCTGCTCCAGATGACCCTGCTTGAGCAGGGATTTTGGACCAGATGATCTCCAGAGGTCCCTTCCAACCCCAGCTATTCTGGGATTCTGTGATATACTGTGAAACCCAAAAGAAAAAAGTAATGAAACACAGTAAAATCTGATTTATCAAGATTTTAAGTGCTTGAACTGTTGTGGCAATGGCCTCCTACATGTCCTGGGCTAGAAGGAACAGAGCTTCTGAAGGATAGCTAGTAATCTTACCTTAGAGACACAGCTGTGTAATGATGTTTCTTAAGACTGAACCATGTTAAGACTAAACTGGGTTTAAAAACAAGTGGCACCTACTTCCCAATTTGGGTATTCAGTAACTCCAACTGAAAAAGTGTATCTAAAACATTTTATGAACATAAGGTTTCTCATGCACATAAAGAAATAAATAACATAAATATGACTGTTACTGATATAATTATTACGCAGGAACAAAGAGACTGTACAGCCAGCAAAATATGAGCAACAGAATCTGTCCAAACATACAGAGTAATGATAGACAGGTCAAAGCCATGTTCAGTGTCACTGGAGTCTGCACTGATTCAGCTGAGAGTTATGTTAGCTTTCAGTATCACTTTCACACTCAAAGAACAGCATTGTATACTGATAATGTAATAATTACAAAATAGCAGTGCCCACCTTCTGATTTTTTTTTATTTCACTAAATAAAAGAAACAATAAATATCTATGTGCACCCTACAGCTGGAATGTTTTTTCTCATTATGGAAGGCCTACATAAAAAGTAAACTAAGAGCTAAACTTTAATATGGGTTACTGTAATAGTTTTCCAAATACTTCCCTGATACATTTTTGCTAAACAACACCCAATGTAATAGTCTCTGTTTACAGTCCTGTTCATTTTCTGTGTCAAAGGAGGGTCTTGAGGCCTCCATTTTAATCTCTAAATGATGGAATCAAACCACATTTATCAGTACACAGTTCTTCAAAAAACAGAATGATTAAAGAACTTGGAAACACCCTCAACAGAGTCTGATGCTACCCACACAAGTCTGATGCCACCACATATCTGAGCCAGACCAGCATACAATTTGAAGCAGGCGAGGATATGAAGTTATTTTTGTGGCAATCTGTCATGGATGGTTTACACATACCATTTTTTCAAAAAATGCAATAAAAGACTAGTTAGTGAAAAGAAATGAATGATGACAGTCTACATCGTAAAAAGAAAAGTGACATGAGCAATTTTTTTTTTTTTTTGACATCTTCCAGTCACTTCACAATAAAGAGATACAAGTTTGGACTTTATTGCAAAGAAAGCCCTGTAAGTAGGACTAAATGTTTCTCAAGTTTAGCAAATCCAGAAAAAAAAAAAACAAAGAATACTCTAACAAAGTCTGAAAGTTTCTATGTTGTTGCAATATAAAACACTTTTATGACTAGATAGTCCTTATACTAACATCACATGGTTTCAGGAAACAAGAATGTAACAGAAGTCAAGGTGGTATGTATTAATAATTGTTATTAGATTAGTATTAGATTAGGAGCGACTGTGTGGGCATATCAAATCAATGGTATACAATCTCTTTCTCTCTTAATTAGACTATACAACCAAGAATGAGGTCATAAAGTATTGTCATATGAATTTGAGAGCTGATACAAGAACAACATGGAAATTCTACAGTAATTCCATATAAAAGCTGCATGTTACATATAAAAAACACGATGCTTCAGACTGTTGGATACAAAGATCTTGTAGCCTGGATCTACCAAGTTTCAAATCTTCTTTAGCTAGTGTCAAATGCTTTCAGATTATTAGGGACTATACTACAAGAAAAAGGCTACAGAGAAGATGAGATGCCGGAAATCGCCCAAGGAGAGCTGGTAAACACAATGACCAAGATGTGCAGAGACAGTCTGTGGAGGAGACAACAACATGAAAGATGACTTCTATCTCCAGACTGAGTGTACCTACCTAATAGTGGGGGGGGTTTGTTGTGTTGGAATGCTCTTTTTCTAAATTATCATATTCTCTTTTAGGTCTCTTGCTTCATTTCTGTTTACAGCTCTAGGAAAGGAATTGCAGTAGCATAGTGCCAGAGCTGGAAAAACAGTTAATTACCATTCTCAGCCTTTGTAGAATTAAGGGCAAGTAGATGTATGTGTGTGTACGTGTGTGTGTACATATTAGAGTTTAAGATTTATTTGAAGATAAACAAATTAATCAGGAGGTTGCATATGCTCATGATGTTATTTATTAGGAGCTTATAGGTATCTCAACTGATTGTCATCAAAGCTATCAGCCAAATTCATAAACACAAATTTAAGAGACAACAAAAATAGAATGAAGAGGGAGATTTCATTATTAGTTTTGTCTAGTTTCTCTCTAAATACAATTAACCTGAATATGACAATATAGTATCTTAGAGAGATGGAAAATCAATGGAAATTGTTGACTGATGATTTGACTTCAACCTTTCCATTTAATTCAAGATGAATTTCAAATATTACTCAACAATGATTCAATTTGCTAGAATTGTTTAATCTAATTTCCATTCATGTTTTGTATTAGACATCATATACAAATGCTGATATTAAATTATAATTTAAAAAAGTCTTGTGGATGAAGGAAGTCACAAAAGTGATGCATATTCTTTGTCTGCTTTCCGAGGTAAACCATTATAAAAGATCTATCCCTCAATAAACAAAATATTTCAGCCTCCAGCAAGACTAAAAACAGAAGATATGGGTTCTTTATTAATTAATGAAGCAAAGCTTACCATCTCCAGCAACACAGTCATACATACACAAAACAATGTTGTTTATCCCAAAATTTTAATTACTTTAGAACCATAATTCAATTAGTATTATTGGTTCTCCAGCACTACTCTTGACATTAAGACAAGTTTTAAAAACTGCAGTAAATTTAAGTTAATCATTTGGTGCAATTGCTACTAACATGTAATTATTCTCTGCAGCTGACCTTTGGGTTATTGCATTTTAAAATGGAATGCTCACAAAATCGAAAAGCAGAATAGATCTATATTGTGCTATTTATTCAACTGTATGTATTCATTAGATCCTACCAAATACAAAACTGCATCTGTATCAATTATATATTACATATTCATATTACAGTAGTACATAATTCTATGCTGTAAATCCTCAGATTATACCAAAACTAGTTTTTAACTTTTAATGTATCTTTCTTATTATATATTAAAGTTTCAATTATTTTTATTAGAATGCATGTTTGAATCAATTTCAGGCAATATACACTCAAAGTGTTTTTGACTGAAAGATCAACTTTGCCAAGCCTGCATAAGAACTTTGAGATAATGAATCTTCACAAAACCACAGAAGTGAAAGAGAAAATTGAAAGGCCCAGAAAATGAAAAGGTTTTTCAATGAATATTCTGGCCCTCACCTGCTTAGTCATTAAGTTTAATTGTTCAGTAAATAGCTGAAAATGAAAGATCCTATCTGAATTAAGAAAACATTCCATATTACTATGTTTAACAGTCCATAATTCTGCACAGCTTCACTGAATCCAGAATTATCATTATGATATTGTGCTTTTCTAGGGCATGTACAACACCCTGCCAGTGAACCTGGTATATTAATCTACAATGATTGTTGCTGGTATCTTGAGATACCAAGAAATGGTATGTGTTTCATTGCAACTAGATAGAGCTTTACTTAAACAAGGCTTAGAGGAAAGGGTACAAAAATGTTTAACTGTCCTTGAGTCAAATCCCAATTAAAAAAATAAAAGGAGGATTAAAGGCCAGATCCAAAAGAGTATTTGATCATGTCAGCACTTGACTTTTAAACACTTTGGGCTTGAGTGAAATCTCCACCATTAGCTTGTGGCACAATGTTTAGGCACAATTTAGTACTTCAAAGGAAGTTTCACAGCAGCCAATATGGTAAGTAGAGAAGTCACCTGTGGGAGTAAATAGGAACTGCTAAATAGACAAACATGATGAGTGTTTGGCTCTAGTGGAAACCTAAGCACCTGCATCCATGCAGCAAGAAAAAGAATCCCTATTAATGATTTCCAACACAAAGAAAGCCAAAAACATCTCCATTCTGTGCTACTGAGGACAGGACAGAGATCTTCAGGGTAACACTGACGGGAGTTAACTCCACCTGATCTAAGAGCAGGCTTGGAACCACAGGATCATGCTACTGTTACAACACTCAGTACAGATATACTAATTTTATACTGGAGCTAAATAACGAGGACCCTGCATTACTGCCTCTGTAAAACCCCTATTTGTGGGGGGTTGTGCTTGACTTACAAATAGCCTGCTGCAGGTGTCTGTACTCACACTATTGCTCTGTGTTAAGTCACCCTTTCAAAACTGTTGAACTATGGTGACAGTGGCGAGAATAGCTTTCACACAATTATTTAAACAAATGTTCAGTAAGTGGAAAATGTGGATTAAAAAAATCTTACCACACTGAATTATCTCACACTTTTTCTCTGTTCCCAAGTGTTCTAACCTTTTCTCAACCTCAATATTGTATCTTTTTTCCAATCTAATTATTTTCCCTCTTTTTTTCATTCAAATCTCAACTTCCTCACAAATACTTCAAGACAAATCCATCAATGAAGAAACATTAATATTAAAACAGCAAAACAAAGATGTGTACTTTGTTAACAGGGGGAATATTTGTGCCAGCAATATGTAGCAAAGGTGTAAGGATCAAAGCAACAGCTAATGAATGTAAATAGTCAAATATTAACTTTCAAAAGATCATTTTTTATGGCATTTGCTACATATTACAATGATAATGCAAGGTTCTTTTTTTTTTTTTTTTTTTGTTATGCAAGAATCAAAAACACTCTTTTAGAAATCTGCATCTTTTTTTTTTCTGGTGATGAAACTTGGATCTGCATTTGTCTGAATTTTTTTTGTCTTTTCAAAGAAACCTGTAAGCTTCGGTAGAAAAGTAAATAATCCCTGTTCAGGAGTGTACAGGTTAATAAGTGCAAACTTCCTTGCATAGTACAAGATACTAATTTTATGTTAATATGTTTTAAAGTACTTTTCAAGTTCTGGTATATCACAGAAAAAACAGCAATTATATTAAGATCATATCAGACAAAGAAATCATATCGAGAAAGCAACTTTTGTGGAGTTGTAATTTATTGTTGGGGACCAAGATTGAGTGATGCTGTGTAGGACAGCAGAGGTTCTCTAAGGCAAAAAGTAATGATCTGGTAACTATGATTTGTGGCCAGAATGTGTGCACGTGAATTGCCAGTGATCATGTGTCTTCCTGCCTGTGTCAGCAGTCACGGTGTGCCTTCCTGCCTACGTGTCAGCAGCTGCGGTGGGCCTCTCCTGCTGGACTGTCCTGCCCGCCTGCTGGGCATAAGAAGACACCTTCTACCTATCACAGGATGCCACAATGCCAAGGAGATACTTGGAGGAGTGGCTGAGCCTGATGGCTATATAACCAGCCATTGTGTTTTCAATAAAGGCTTTCTTGTACCATTCTTCTTGCGGTCTGTGTCGTCGAATGACACAATTTATCATTATTTAAATGTGTCTATATCCTTGATGCAGAGGTGCTTGAGGATTATTTAGGTGAGCATACAGAAGTTTAGCTACTAGGCGTACTAAAGACATTGCTAATTATAAAGCCATTTTGAAGGAGCCTCAAGTAGACCTGATATGAATTTTTTCAGTATAATATACTTTCATGGTAAAAATGTCAGCTGACCAGAATGACCAGGATTGTGTTGCTTATGGCACTACCCAGAAAGGTCTCCAATTTTAGAAAAAAATTATATTTTTCTCTTGATATGGTATTCTCTATTTTTGTTGATAATTGAAGATATCTCAATTTAAAGAGCTAAAAATTTCACAAGAACACTCAACAGCCGTGAAAAAAATTGCAACAGCAACTGCCAAAAAATCCTTCAGAGTAATAGTAAAGGATATATAAGTTGAAAGTGTCAATTTTTAGCCATGCATTTCTGTTTTACACTTCGACTAAGACATTTTACTTATCCCTTTTCTAAGGAATTCAAGTATTAGAGCTTCTGCTTTGTTAATAAACCTTAATTCCATACTTAAGTATCTAAGACAAGTCTTAGTTACAGCCTATAGCATTCTACCTTATTTATTTATGTTCTCAGCTTCTTTCCAGGGGCTTTAGAGGCCTTTGTACCTGAATAAATATCTCTCTCATTTTACATCTCACTTAGAAACAGGTACACACACCTGCCTTCTATATACCTGTAAAGGTGATTTTCATTATTCAATTATGAACTACAATTCTCAATTCCAGTTCATTATGAAACAGACTGTGATGAAGAGAGATGGGAAGCCAGATTGCCAATTACATCAACAACTCTAGGAAAATCATCTGCCCAGTAGTTTAGAAAGCTGCTGCTTTTAGCAGTGCTTCAGCCCATGGGATGAAACTTTTATTTCTTGAAGAGAGAATCCAGTATATTCATTTCTATATTTATTTTCATCTTCTATTCAAGTAAATCTTTCTTAAAATACATGACTACAAAGCTTATACCATTGCACTGCAGATATTAAGTCTTAATTACTTAGACTACACATTATTACCAGACCACTGCAAATGCACAAATTTAAAAATTACAAACATAGGAAGAAACACAGCTTGTTATGGAAAAAACATTTTTTCTTCACAGGAAAACAGTAACTTATTTCTTTACAATCCTCTTCTCCTTCTTTGAGTTCTTTTTAAATTTTTAACTACATTATTTTGCTTTTGGTGGTGAAAAGTAAAGAAAAATAGATGGGATAGATAAAAAGCAAAATCCCATACCAAATATGAACAATTTTTTTCTACCCCAAACCAGAGAGATGTTTTGGGATTTCTCCCACCTGCCCCCCCAAAATGGTGGTTTCAAAAGATTTCCTTTTTCTGCCCACCTTCAAAACGATCATTTAAAATATTTCTTTTTTAAGGTTCTATTAAAAGATTAACAGAAGATATATTCAAAAAACTATTTTACACAGATAACTTTGCTTGTGATAAACTACATCTCTGTTTATTTAAAGCATTTCAATCAGCCCTAGGAATTACCTTCTCATCTACTCACTTGTCATCAAAAGCAGAAAATTAGATGCATGCAGATGCATATTTGCCAAATTTATTAAGATAGAGGTTTCAGGATTTATTTCATCAACAAAATCTGATTTTGCAACTTTGAAAAGGGAAGAAAGAGAGAATAAGAAAGCAAACCCAAGTTATTTTATATCATGTTTTCAGATGAATTCCAAGCAATTAAGAGTTTAGTATAGTTCTTAGTTATTTTAACACAATAAGTTAGAAAAACAACACAAATTTCACAATGAGACACTCTCTTTATTAAGTCTACTAAAAATATGATGTATATCAAAAAAGTCGATGGCCCAAAGAGCAAAAACTGCATTCCATAACATATTTAGGTGTTGAAAGGCAATGCTAGACAGAGAAGGTTTCAAGCTAGCATCAAACATTTTTGGACTTCAGCATAACATCTCGCTTGTATATTTCATGAGCATACACACACAAACACACATTAATGAGATTCTTGCAACTCCAAAGTTGTATTCTACCAGTTCATTGAGAGAATTGTAGCTTAGTACAATACTAGTCTAACCCCTCCTGGCTGGGTGGGGTTATACTGAGATGTTCTGTCACAAGCAACACAGCAAAAATTTGATCTGAAACTTTTTTATTTTTTTGCATTTACTACTATCAGCTTCCAAAATTACTCTGAAAGAAATAATTTACCTATTGATAATCAAGATGTGTTTTGTAATTTATCCTAGGACTTACTGCCTTTTAATTTAGAAACAAGCTGTAAAAGTATTGCCTAAAAAGTTTCAACGGTTTCAACTCCTAGAAACCACAGTAGGACCCGAGCAGAACAGTAGGGTATTGTACTGTCTTGGTAGCATGCAGTAACTAATAACTACTTGCTTGTCAGCAAGATATTTACCCAGATTGCCCTCCTTTTGAATCTGAGTACTACTGATTACTCATACAATCTTTCTTCACAACAGCAAACCCTCTGTGGCAGTCTGCCTCTGTTTATCACAGGGTCACTGACCGCTTCCCTTGTATCAGGTATCTTGCAACCTAGATCTCAGGCTTTCTTTACTTCCCTTATTTTACCACTCTGAGAGAAATATGGAAGTTCCTGTTGGCTGGATGCTGGTTAACTCAATACCCAGAGAGATACCATGCCTTATGTCATAGCATGCCTTAGATATGTCATGCCATGCCTTACCCATAGCAGCTGTAATCAGCAAATAGCAGAATTCAGCCTGTTTTATTGCAATTAGGTTTTGTTTCATTATAAAATAATGGAATGTAAATTCTCAAAATTAATTATTCATCATTAATTAAACCATGGCTTGACATACTAAATATGCAGCTTCATAATATCATAACGAATAACTTTGACGATGTGTGTATTTTCAAGTCATGCATCCTGTGATGGTTCTGTTGCTTTAAAAAAAGCAGAGGTTATAAAAAGTCTTTCCTTTCTTCTGTAACAGTAATGAATTACAACATCATACTACATTATTTTCCAATACATGAGAAACTTGATCCATACCTATGATTTCTTCTTCCACAGTGAATTCCTGTCAGTTCTTTTAGGGTTTACTAAAATGGAACTTCATCAGTTCAGCAGTGCCAGTGGTCCTAACCAGGACCACCAGGGATTATAAATCTGTTACAGCAAACAAAAAAATTCCAACTAGAGTCATGATTGCAGTATTTACCAACTAAATTATTGCTAACAATCATCCGTGTATTTCTTAAGGGGCAAAAATAATTTCCCCCTATCTGTGGCAACACCTGAAAAATAAAATTATTTTTCCCCTGACTATTACAGCCTAAATTTTAAGAAAGACATCAAATGTAACTTATGAGCAGGTAAACTTTTTACACTGCTTGTTCACAGCAAACTAGGAACATGAGGAATGATTCAAAGATTCTGGAAGCTGCCGATACTATTGTTTTGTGTTTTTGCATTAATTTCAATACTAATCGTAATATCAGTTCTCCAGTGTAGTTTTCACCTTGTCAAAACAGTGCGAAATACTTTTTATCATTCAAAAAAGGCAACAAGCAATTCAGAGAAATACTTCAAAAAATAAATAAAGAAAACAAGCCTATTTCTTATTCTTTTTAATCATGAAACCCTTTCACCACTATTTTTTTCTAGGTTTCCTAATCACAGCAATGATCATTAATAAGCATTCATTTCAGCTGTGGTGTATAACCTTCAGTTTTCACAAAAGTCAGTTTATAAACTGTCCTGGATAAATGCATTATGGTCAATCTGATATACACTAAAAGTTCTCAGTTATCTTGACTTTTGTACCATAAACATGGAGGAAGAAGAAAATAACTGGTATTTTCTATAACCTGATGCTCTTGACTTAAAGTACGAACCTGGACCTGCACTTACTAATCTTTCTGATACTTTCACATCCAACACCTACTCAGAACTTTCAATTCCAAGGAGAATATTGCTGTAATTAAAATATTAGGAACACAGTTTGTTCCCACCAGTTGGGAGCTCTTTGCTTTAAAAGGGTTCTCCTTATTGTTACTTTTTGACATCTACTGCATCAGAGATAAAATCATAATAACATTTTAACACCTAATTAAGCACTATTTAATCAGGTGGAATTAGTCATAGTGGTCCTCATTAAAAATAAAAAGGGAGTGGGAGATTTATGATAACAGTGTTCCAATTAAGCCTCAGCTACTGCTATTCACTATCATTCACTAGACTAAGTCAGCAGATATCCCTGGGAGACAACCCAATAAAGCAGCTGGCCTAATTAAGTGGAATATGGTATATATGGTATTCAATGATAAGCAGAAGATTAAAATATTGGCTATCTGGATACTAGCTTTTCTGATAAGTAGGTCACTGATGTCATATCAGGACCAATCATTCTTTCAACCTCATTGTAATGGGAAGGAAGCAGTACAGATTTTTTCCCTATGTGGTTTCTGGATAATACTCATAATCCCATGATGCATGAATGACACAGAACACAGAATCAAGTCTTTCAGATAGAAAGTATAAATAATAGTGTGGTAAAAAGTTCCAAAATACAAGAATATTCAAAGTTGCAAGCTACATACACAATGATAAAGAGCCCTAAAACTACAGACCAGAATTTACTTTCAAATACCTAGGAAAAAGTGTTGAAATGTAAGAAAATGTAAGAAAAACAGCATGAAGAAACACCAGGAACTTGCAAACAAAGACAGGGGCTGTGTAATGCAAAAGACATTCATAAAAATAAGGAAAATATTTTAGAGCTGTGCTACAAAGGCCACATGGAGGCTAAATGATGGATGGCTGGGTGCATGGTTCTTTGTAACATCTGAGGGATCTTAATATACATCTTACTGGATAGCTTTTCTTCAAAAAAGCTATCATTATAAAAGCTACTATTCAATAGTCACTGATGATGGCAATAAAAATGCATGGAGTCAGAATGATCTGTCTACTTTTAAGAAAAATCCTCAGTTCAAGTCAAAGTACTTTTGCATTCTTCAGAGTACATTTCAGATGTACTGAAATATTCTCCAAAAACTACTCATAGAAAAACAAAATATAGTTATATTGTATCTGAAAGTATGACTTCTCAACCTTGTACTCTGTCAATGATGCAAGAAAATACATTTTCAACTGAAAGATTTTTTTCTGAATGAAAATAACTTTTAGTTTTCCACAGTAACCTACTAATTCACTACCAACAAATGTATTCAAAAATAAAGTTTTCCCTAAAAATGGATATGTTATAATTCAAAATTGCATCACTATGTATCATTAGTTATGCTTAATGGGAAAAATGTTTGCGGACCAGCCTCTGGATTATGACACTAAGTTCAGGGTCTCTCTTCATATTCTGTTTCTAAAAGAAGAAAAAATGAATCCTGATAGGAAACAGTTCATGCACAGAGCTTATTCTATAGAAGAGAACAGAAATATAAGATAGTCAGCAACTAGCATAGAATGCTCTGACAATTTTTTTCATTACGTTTAAGAGTTTTTCTTTTTTTTCCCCACAGGGCTTGACATTTTTCTGTAAATAATCTTATATCCAATTTGAGCAGAAAAGTCTCACTTCAAAAAAGGACTATCTGTCTCGACTGAACACCACACACATACCAGCACTACAGCAAAAAAAAAAAAAAAAAAAAAAAATTGTACTGAAACTGATACAATTTCCCTTCAGTTTCAATAAGTATGTGAATGACTTCTGGTAACATCATTCTTAAAATGAAAGGTTAATTTCTGTTTTAAATTTGTAAAAGATCCTTCTAATCCTATTTTATTTCATTTCACATTTCCTCAACAACGAAGTTACTAGATAGTGCAAGCCACAAATCAGACTGAACTTACCACAGCCATGCTCCGGTTATGGAATTACAGAGTCGATCAGGTCAGGATGGACCTCAGGAGGTCCTTAGTCCATCCTTCCACTCAAAGTGGGATCAGCAGTGAATTCAGACCAGGTTGCTTACAGTACAGCTGGGTTTTGAAACCCTCCAAAGACAGACTCCACAGGCTGCCTGTGCAACTTGCTCCAGTGCTTAATTATCCTCAGAGTGAAAAAATGTTTTCATTATATCCGGTTGGAACTTCCTCTGTTTCAGTCTATGATCTACAGACTACACTCTTGTAGGAGCCCGGATACTGTCAGCCTGCATTACTGCCAGGGCACACTACTGATTCCTGTTTGGCATGCCGTCCACCACGATCACCAGGGCCCTTTCTGCAGGGCCTCTCCCCAGCCAGTTCGCAGCCCTTATTACTGCACATGGTTAGCCCATTCCAGATGCAGGACTTTGTGTTTGTCTTCATTGAATTTCATGAGGTTCCTGTTGGCCCATTCCTCCAGCCTGTCTAGGTCCCTCTGGATGGCAGATCTGCCCTCAAGCAGATGAACCAGTAACCCTGTTTGCCGTTATCTGCAAACTTGATGAGGGTGTCTTCTATTTCCTCCTCTGTGTCATCAAAAAAGATATTAAGTAGGACAGGTCCCAGGATAGACTCTTACAGTACTCCATTTGTAACCAGCCTCTAGGTACAGGACAAATCATTTACTTCCACCTTTTGAGCTCAGTGATCTAGCCTTGCTAAAGTCAAGATAGACAACACCTACTGCCATCGCCTCACCGATAGCTCTAGTCATTTCCTCAGAGGAGACAATCAGCAAGCACAATTTACCTTCAGCAGATCCACACTGGCTATCCCCAATACCTTCTTAATGTGCCCAGAAACTGTTTCCAAGATTTTCCCAGTGATCAAAGTGAGGCTGACCAGCCCTTTTTGAAGATGAGTGCAATATTTGCCTTTCTCCAGTCACATGGAAACTACCCCACTCTCCACAACCTTCCAACAGTGACAAAGAATGGCCTTGCAATGACATAAAGAAGTTCCCTTGAAGAAATAGTTTGAGATTTCTCAAGTGATACCTGCCTTAATCTTTTTCCGCTAGTGATACTTCCTCTACCCCTGGAACCACATTTCTAGGCACAAAGGCCTGGGAGATCTAGTTGGTGAAGATCAGGGAAAAGGCAGAACTTAACAAGATATTAAGATTATATCTTCAGAAATGTTATTGTTGATCTTCTGTTCATTTTCTGAATAACTGTCAAATATCTCCCCAAAACAATTTATTTCTTTATTGAAGGAAGATGCTTGTCACTTTGGGGTATTTTAGGTTTTTGATTTGCTTTCTCAAATAAAACAAAAATACATATACAGTTTACATATAGAAATAAGTAATATCCCTAGTATACTGAAAGATTACTTAATATATTCCCCAGAAATGTAGGTTCTGTATTTTTTAATGGAGATTTTTAAAAGGGTAAAAAATGGGTTTGGCACAGGTGTAGTACTGAAAACAAGTACTTTCATGAGCAACACTCCACGAGTGATCTTTTTGCAGCCGAGAAGTGTATAACCAATACTTTTGTATGAGTCTTGGTCAAAGTCAAAAGCAGGCCTTTCACTTGAAAAAAGTTATTTTTATTATTTTATCATTATTCCTCAAATTGTTTATCCCTAAGTTACATTATAAAAGCTCAAAAAGTCACTTCAAGGAAAATCAGGAGTAGGTAATTATGGTAGTGTTCATGTAGCATAACCATAAACACCTGCAAAAACAAAAAAAAAATTGATCATCACCACAGTAGGAGTTGAATTCCAGAGGAAAAAATGAACTGGTAATATTGTTTAAAAGTTATTACTCTCACATAAGGAAGAAAATCTACAATGTACTTTAGACAAGACTGTAAAGTTTTTAAAACTGTTTACTTATTTAATAAAGAAGGACAATTTATGCAACCTAAATTCAGTTTTTGTTGCATACGATTCTTTTAAAGAATAGAGATGCTAAATGCTTCCTCCAATCAAGTTTAACTACCATTAAATCCTGAACTGAAGGTCAACTCTAAGTGAATATAAAAGCAAACAAATACAATGACCCTGAAATTCACATTAACTAAATGCTATTAAAAATAACCTGTTTGTTATGAAACTGTATTGACGAAAGCATGCAAAGGCCTTTTCCAAAATGAATGCTGAAAGACAATGAAGGCCAGGATAAATCAAGCTAAAAGAGCTTGGATGACCAAGGGGTTACAAAACTTGAGTGAAAAATACGAATACAATCAGTATAAAGGCTGCAACAGGTAAAATAACAGCTTTCAGAGTTATATATGATTGCCAGGGGGATGGAAAAAAAAAAAACCCTGCTATACCCAAAGGGTTTATTTTCAAAACAATACTATATTAAGATGATAGAGTAATTTCAAATAATAAAGCCTTACACTAAATCACAGCATTCTATGAACAGCACATTCTAGCCACAAACTTCCGATACCTGAATAAAAGCCAGAGAACAAGACTACATAGTGGTCAATATTTCTGATATTCTGCTTTGTAAGTGTCTAGAATTTCCTTCCAATAGAAATAAAAAGTTTCTTTTGACTTGAATGCATTTCACATACTGCACATACTCAGTATTATTGTTTCTTCTACATAGCAATTGGAATAATCCCTTTACTTTTCTCTCCATTTATATGATGACAAAGGAGAGAGAGAGAGAGAGACTATTTAAGAAATTGCTAACATAACTGTAGAGCTAGAAGAGGTGTTCACAAGTTGTTGAACATTGCAGTAAGCTTGTATATGAAAGTTCTCTAGTGTCAAGCCTGACACATTTTTCCCTAAGAATTCAGCTGTTTCAGAGTATCATCACAGCTTTTGAATTCTTATACCTGACAAATCAAACCTCCACCTCTTAAGATCCACAGTCAGGTAGAAAAGTGGAGGGTTATTCCCCCTCCCCATATGAAGTACATTTTGAATGCAATGGAAATGCAGACGGAATAATTTAAAGAGTATTTCAAAGAGAATTCTTGATGTTTCAACTGCATTTTTCACAATTGCTTTATTGCTTTGTGAGTAGATCATTGCCTCTAAATATTTAAAGTATCCTTCATATTAAAGTCTTTATATATGCAGAAACAACTGGGACCATTTTCTCAAACAGATTTATGACAAAATAAAACTAAACCCCATCTGGAAATAATGTGGAAGATGCACATCAGAAAAAAAAATGAAAGAGCAGATGCAAATAAAAATAAATCCCTTTCACAAGAAAAAAAATTGTCAGTGTAAATAAAAAAAAGAATAATATAAGCAGTTGTGTCCTTTCTTCATAACTCAACAACTAAAAGTTAAATAAAATATCATTAGCCGTTGTTATCATAGAAAATCAGTGCTGAACCTATTTAGTTTTTCTAAAGTCTTGCTCTCATCTGGAGAGGTGAACATTTCAGAATGAATAAGCACAGCTAGTGACATAGGCACAATACAAAACAACTTGAATATTGTACAATAAATGCTGTGCTCTTCAATCACAATCTCAAGGACAAGATGTATGCTACACAGAAGAAGAAGGGGAGATTTTTAACAGCTGAAAAAGGGTAAATCATACAGTAAAGAACTCCACTGGAACAAGCTGCTTTAGAACAGGTCTACATGATTTCTTATGAATGTCTATAATGGTAAGGTATCCAAGACTGTCCTCTCCATGCTTTAAAATACTCAGGCATGGCAAAATATATACTTATCTAATTTACCTTTATTTGTCCCTTGGGATATACATTGTGATATATTCAATTCCTAAAGACTAAACTGATTAAAAAGTACCACCTGCAATATTTTTCCAGAGGTTATTCAATATTATATGTCCTTGGGATGTGCTGAAATTCATAAGTGACCTAAAAAGAAAAAAAGATGATTTTCTAAAAAAGCCTAAACCTATTAATTTATCAGTGAGGTGGTGAGGAGGAGATTGTGTATTTCCAAATCTAGTAAGCCACAGTCATTCCTCATTAAATCACCTAAGATATTTGTATTCATATGAGGACCATTTTTAAAGTAAATCTGCCAAATTTTAAACAGATTACCTCTAATCGGTAACATAGATTATCAGTTAATGACTGGCTCCTAACCCTACATATCGGCATGTAAATAAAATGTAATGGATATTTAAAATGTAGCTATTTTCAATTGACAGGATTAAGGACAGAGCTATACATGCCTATTCTATGCAATAAAGTGAGTCTGCCATACAATTAGATGCAAATTTGAATGACAGACGACGCATAGAGGAAAGAATATTTATCATACACACAAAAAAGAGAAGTGGATCTCTTTTTTATTAAAAGTAAAATGAGATATCTCATTTTTATACAGAAGTCTCCTTTGTTAAAAACACTGTTTCAAGTTTTTTCTTTCATAACAGTAGCCCTTGTGGAACTCACATCATTACCAGTGACGGCATTACAAGTTGGCTGGAACTTGCAGCTTAAAAGAAAGCTGCTTTTTCTAATGAATTCTTTATTTTCTCCCTGAACATGTTAGTATACTCCCTAACTGTCTTGGTATCTAAAAGAAAGGCAATTGAAACTTGAATTATTAAATAAACACTCGATTCTCACAGAATCTCTAATGGAGTTTCATTGGTCTCCATTTGATAATAGCACTATATTACTCAGCCAGTCATCTTTGGCCCAACAAGAGTTTGGCCTTATAAAACAGAATTGAAAAGTGGTAAGCCTAAATATATCATTTCAGGAAAAAAAATGGCAAAAATACTTTAAATTACTGAGACTGAATCATACCATGCACTGGTGATTCAAAGTCATTTTCAGATATGGAGCACATACTCTAATTATTACACATCTGAGTTGTCATACTCCAGCATCCAAGCCCTAGAGTAGTTCAACCTCAGTAGACAAAAGCGGTAATAAGTGGCACTGATTAGCTGAAGAAATCGTACAGATAAGGATCAGTTCAGAGTGAAATCTGCTTCCATTTCTAGAATACATGCAAACATGACTTTCCAGGCAGAGGTCTTTGGGAGTGCAAAGAAAAAGAAAGCAAAGAAGCATGAAGAACAGTCATATTAGCTGACGGCATTTTTGTTGTTGTTTGCTCTGTGGTAAATAATGAAGACAATTAATGCAAAGTGCAAAGTATGTGCAAAACTGAAGGAGAAAAAGAACTGTTGCATTCAAAGGCTTAACTCAAATTATCTTTGCTCTCTTTCTCTTAGAAGTCTAAAAAAAAACTTAATGCATTTTTTAAATAATATTTACTTGACATTTAACATGATACTTTCATGCAGCAGAACTGGCATATATTTTAGAGATGAACTAGAGACGAGTAGCACACTTAATAACAAGCTGTATTTTTCCAGCTATATCCATTCTGAAACATATCCAAATTCAAGCCCCAGCTCCATGTCTAATCTAAATGAACAGATCAAGCAGCTACATCTAACTTTGAATATCTGACAATCTAAAATTACAGTACTCATAGGCAAATGTTGGAATTGTACGCAGAAAAATGTGCCCATTTTAATATTTGCCTGCCACATACAAAGTTTTGAAGCTATGAAGTCAGTAATTCTAAATTAGAATTTCATTTTGACATTTTACCAGCTGCTTACTGAAGTACTGAGATGAATGATCTATCTGGCACTATCTATCTACATTTCTGCAGATCCACTGACAATATTTCTTCTAGAATTTTAGATGGACCATTTAAATCCTGTCAATGTGGAGGAGCTTAACTCCCAGATCTTATAATTATCTTTCTCAAAATACAGCAACACCACATATGCTTAAAAGAAGTCAATGTTTCCATGAAGGATTTGGTACAATCTTTCCTTATGACAACAAGGTAATTAAAAATGTAAGAGTGACGTTAAAGTGAGGGGGTGGGGGTGGGGGGGAAAGCCCCTGTACTAGCTGCTGTATCAAGACAAAAAAATACGCTGTCTGTGCAGTTTGGGTGAGCAGACTGTCTGGCTAAGGAAGATAACTTCTCGCAACAGCTGATGCAAGGGTTTTCCACTTGGCTAAGATGCTTGAGAGTTTTCTGAAACAGCAAAAGGCTGGGTGAATATATCAAGCTGCAAATAGGGTAGGCACATATCATAGTGGTTTCCATTTGCTGACTTCAATTTTGTTATCCTTTCAGTTCATAAGAAAAATCAGAGGTGACAATCTCAAATTACATATATTCAAGAGAGTCTTTGGACAACATAATGAAAAACGTGACCAAGGAAATGGTGTTTAGATTTGGATCTGAACTGAATTTAGGCCAGTTTAGATTCAAGTGTGAATCAGAATAGGGACACAATATATTCCTGTGTAGGCACTCAAGTCTTGAATACTGTAATAAAAGTGTCAGTATTTCTCATAACAGCAACAGTTCCACTGCTTTTGGAAAAGTAGTTCCCATCTATTTGTTGGGGAATCAAAACCATGCCAAGAAACTTATATCAAAAAATCAAACTTCTGTAGCTCAGTCCGAGAAAACTCGACCTCGCTGACAAATTAACACTTTTCTATAGAAGAACATACTAATTACTTGCATACATTAACTTACATTAAAAGACATTTTAAATTAGCACTCCAGAGAACAGTAAATAAAAAGATATAGCATAATTACTCAGGATGAAAAAAGGGCAAAACCAGTACAATGATATACAGTATTACTGTACATATACTGCCACTAAAATAGTAAGCAAAAATAAAAATATTTTTCCTGCTTCTTCAATTACTGATAAACTATATCAGCTACAATTGATAAATGCATGGTGGTACTCTTGTAACACTTGTTGTTCAAAGTGGTTTAACAGGAAAACATTTCTTTTGTGTGTAAACTTGGGAACCGTCGTTCTAGTTGATTTTGGACATGGAAAGCAGAAAATGAAGTTAATGAAATTATAATCTTTTTTTTTGTTTGTGTTTAAAAACTAGCATCTTTTATTTAAAGAGATGATAAAATCCATGCTTGGAATGAAAACTTCTATTTGCTCTTCGAAACAATCCATCTACTTGTTACATCTGATTTCTTTATTTATAGGAGCAAGTTTATTCTGAAAATTAAAAAGATGTCATCTTCCCCCAAATTTTTCTAGCTGTTCATTATTGAGTTCCACATCGGGACATCAGAAATATCAATACAGCATACCCAAAAACAAGGTATTCTTACAAGAAAAAATAATCTGCCCTAAACCAGTAGCTCAGTAATAAGAGCTGTAACAATCCTCTTACTGTCTATAGTAATTATGCATAATTTGCTAAAAAATAAATAAAAAAGTATAAAAAGAAATCAGTGGGTCCATCTGCTTTGATACATTTCCATATTTAAAGATCAATACTAATGTCCTTTAAAGCTGTAGATACAAGGTGTACATATATTTTAAGACTACATTCAGAGAATAATAATAGCTAAGTAATTTGAGTATCGGGAATACGAATTTGGAGGGGTATCTTGCATTATAGACTGCCAGTATGCTTGCATTGGATGTAGGCTGCAATTTATAATCCTGTCCAGTTATGACCTTCACTGTAATTGTAGCTGTTTTGAGGCCTGCATGCCTGTTTAAGGTATGCAGGTGACGATGAAAACTGGTTTTATCCTGACACAGCTGGTGTATTCTGGATGGCGCATGCTCACAGCAGCATCTTAGAGACCTCAGAGTGCTAACAAAGAGAATCATCAGTGTTTAATGGCACTACAGAAAGAACGTGGTTTTGTCAACTGGGCCGTTTACTTTGATTCTCTACACAAAAGTCAACTGGAAGAAAAGCTGGGAACTCCCAGATGCTAAACACCTGAGCTTAACTGGGACCACATCATTTTAAAGGCTGCACTACCCAGAAGAACGTGGAAATCCTTTGTTGACACAAATACGCAGACACAGAAATATCATTTCAGTGAAGGAAACTGAATCAGCTTGTGACATCTGGATAAAGATAAGTGGTCTTAATGAATGCTGGCCTTTCACTTAGTAATAAAAACAGCTAACAAACATTCAAATGTACAGAGAAGTGTGGCTAACGATCTACAAGCAACATCAATAACGAAAGCATGATGATCATGTAGCATTTCTAAAGGACTGTAAATAGTCTTAGACTTTTAAGTCCAATTGTATATTTGCAATTTGGTATTTTTCTCTGCTAGCAGAAATGTTTATACTCTATGATCTAGTGTTACTCAACAGAAACTAAAAATCTAAATTTATATTTTCATAGGTTTTTTTTTCCCCCTTAGGAGATTGATCCAGTTGTATTATTACACATCTCATTCCCCAAATATTAAAAATAATAATAAAAAAATTGTTAGCTTTAGCTATTGACTAGCTATATCATAAATGTACTTGCTACTGTACAAAAATATTAGGGAATTGCTCTATTTTTTCTATTGACATCCAGACTTCTAAGCTGCATCTTTTATGCACAACTAATTAATATTTTCCTTCTAACTACTTGACCTAGTCACAAATGCTAATCATAGCCAATATAAGCTGTGTTTTTCCACTTATGTTTTACATTTTATATAGTCAAAGAATTTTACACTGCAGTATTACAAATGTTTGTTACACAGTCCAGTTTAAAAAGTGGTAAATTTAACTTACTTACTTAAGACAACTATGTCTAAGATAAAGTGATCCTTTATTTTGAAAAGTAACTTAAGAATTCTGAAAGGGGCCTAATTTCCAAAGACCAAGTGTCTACTTCATTAAATACAATTTACTTTAACACAGTTTAATTGATCTTATTCAGTCTACATTTGGTTTTTTTGTTTTTTTTTTTTTTTTTTTGCTCTTATCAAATCTGTATTTGCAACTAGATATAGATTGAGGAAGTGGATTTTATAACCAGATACAGATGAAGTTCAGAATAGGATTTAAAATAGCCTGTGAGGAATAAGTAAATGACAGAATGAAACCTAGGTTTCAGGCTCAGATGTGGATGCAACAGCACACAGGAAACGTTTTATGAACTGTTGAGAAATATTTTTGAAAAATACTGGAAAACTGTTCAGAACATTTAAAAAATTTAAAAAAATAAAAAAATGAAGAAATCTTGGAGCCACTGCAAGACCATACTCAAAAATAGCTTCCCCCATCTTGTTTCAGGCAAGAGCATTCAGACACTTGTACACAACAGTCTGATTGGTTTTTTTATAACCATTTGGATTAGATTGTAATTAATATAAGAGTACAAAATAGAAATGGTTAAAAATAGGCCAGTCTTACTTTATTCAGGGAATACATTACATGTAATAATCTGAGTGACTTTTTCAGTTCGGCTTGTTATTTATGTCTGTTTCTGAACCTGGGTTTCCAGGAGTCAGCCAGCACAACTACAGAAACAATTTAAGATTCCACACATAAGCTTATTAAGAGCCTCAATATAAATTAATGAGGTTAATAGTCTATTCATTAGGCAATAACTGAATTTTGAAAAAGACAGAAGATATATATTAATTTTCCAGTTAGCCTGGCCTTGGAAAGATTGATTTGTATCAAGAACACTGCTAATTCAGTCAATTTTTCCAGAATAGACAGTAGTTCATTTGGATGCAATTTACACTCAAAAAAAAGAATGATCCTATTCTATATCTTCATTTCAGAGAGTTAAACTCTGCATGCAACAAACAAGGTGAAATTACTTGTGAACACAAATTTATTATAACTATATCCTCATCAAGGGTTTCTTAACAGACAAAAAAGGTCAGAAAGGTTCATTAAGTCACCTGATATATATGTACCTCAGAAAAACCGATTTCTGCAGAACCAGGCATACTTCATCAAAATGTTAGCTAGTAACTTCTGAACATATGAACTAACAGTCTTTCATTTGAGTAGGCATTTTTTTGAAAGGTGAACACAACAAAGAAAGCAATAAGCTGCTTGAATGTTGAGATAATTACGTTATACTGTAGAATTAGACCTAGACTGAATCATGTAACTGGAGTTTCTACTGAGATCAATTTCATTGGATATGGAATAGATGAGTATTATTCTTGTTTTGTTTTTGTTTTTACTCCCTGTTGGTGTTGTCCTTTTTCTTGAGTTCTTTCTGTATTATGCTATTAAGGAAAGGAACCTAAAGTGAACTCTGTTTAAGGCCAGCTGTGAAATTCATTCACAAACAGCTAAATGAATTTCCTAAGATCTTTTGCTGCATCAGTAGAAAATGAGGCTACATTATAAATGAATTTATTGTCACATTATTTGATATCTCAGAGACTGTAATGTGTCTAATGTGTGGAAAGCATTTGGAGAAAAGGTTACCATAGAAGTACGGTCCTAGGCTACAAAGAGGAAAGTAATTCTTCCAAGTGCATTTTGATCTGTTGTGTTAATATGGCAGGTTGGCCCTGGGACATCACCTTCTGCCCCACCTATAATCCTGGCAGGTTCTTCAGACCTTCCTGCAATGGACCCTGCACTCATTACATTCTCTCTTCTTTGACTTCAGCTTTTTATTACAGTATTAAATCTCCTCTCAGATGCATTTTCCATTGTGAAATCTTTTGCTCTACCTATTGATGCTTTGTAACTAAGCATATCTATATTCTGTACAGTCAAGGCTGACCTCTGCCACCACATTTTCAGTTAACCAATCTCTCCTCACATGCATTTTCATTGCTCCTAAAGGTCCTCAGGTACTGAGCTACTTTGATCCAGAAAAGAGTTCTCCACATCATTTAGTTCATGTCAGCTTTTTGACTATGCTGGTTTTTTTTTCTTTTAATTCTGTTCTTATCTAAAAGGTGTTTGCAGAGGATTTGTACATGAAATCTTCTGATACAGGTGCAGGATGACCTGTATGTTAAGCCCAGGCTGTATATGTGCATATCACTTCTTTATGAGGGAACCGCAGCCCAGACCTTGTCCTTGTCTACATATTGTCTAGAATTGCTACAAAATTCCAGCTGTGAGCAGCAAAAAAACCATGGATACAACGAGAAGGAACCCACTGAAAGTAAACTTCAAATAAAGAAGATTTCAGTCTGTTTTATACCTTCACAAAACTTCATTAGGACAAGACTAGCCGATAAAAGAACTGAGTTCTAATGCTTAGAGCTCATTCTGACACAATTTAATACAATCTAAAGAGCCATGTTGAATAAATACTTTGCTATAGAAAGTGCAGTTAGTGAAAGCAACATATGCTGTTTTAATGGACAAATAGCTTAAAACTAAGTCTTTGTTTCTTCTGTGCTACAGATGCAGAAAGTGCATAATTCATAACTGCACCATAAAAATTAAGATACAAGTTTTATGTTTGTGATTTTTTTTGTTTTATGATCTGTAAAGCTACGTTTATCTCTCATGACAACAAATTAAACAGAAACTTCTTTCAGTGATGGTTTTTATGGTAAACAGGAATGCTTTAAGAATTCTGCTTGCGAGTGTTCATTAGTGCAGGGTGTACAGTAGTAGGAAAAAGTCAGAGGTCTAGTTATGGAGTATGTAAATTAAAAAGTGGCAATCAGTAATCTTAAGTATTGACTCTAACACTGGAGAAAGGCTTTACGTAATGTTGGTTATAATTATGATCAGACACACACGGTAACAATGTCTGATAAAATTACAGGAAATAAATTAGCCTCTTCCCCAATTATTTTACTTTTTAGATTCTGTATTACCCCTTCTCAGGTCATTCACTACAGAATGCATTTGCAGAGCCCAGCAGCTATGGCAGATCAAAACTTTTATACTATACTATATATAGCCCAAAGGGGCTAGTATACTTACACATTAGTTTGCTCTTCTTGTCCTCCTTCACTTAAAAATTGTTTGCTACCTACACAAAAACCATACAATTCTGTGTGCTTTGGGATTTAAGAGATGAAATATGAACTCTGGAAAGCCTTATAGTAATATCAGCATAGACATAACAACATCAGAAACTGAGCTCAAACAGTCTTGACATCTTTGTTTCCAGAGAAATGTCAGTTCTGAGATGGCCCAGAATCCTTAGGCACTTATTGAGGTAAATGGCCAGATGCTCAGCTGGTGTCAGTCAAAACAGATTTTTCTCTAAAGGAGCTACACAAATTTCTCAGTTGACATTGCCCATAGCATCCAGCAATTAAAGTTTATCCCCTGGGGTTATTACCCAGGGATATATATTTTTTAATTGATCTAAGGTGCCATGCTGAATAACAATCAGCAGCATGAGAACAGTAAGTGCTATAGAACAAATTACCTTTAAGACCTCACCAAGAATGTCATATACAATAAGTGAAATATTTAAATTACAACACTTTTAGCTTACGGCAGCGTTCACAGAAGGCCCATTAGGATAACCACTTGCCTTGGTATGCTATCATACATAAGACTACAGGAACTTGGCTTGTTTAAACTAATAAAGCAAAGGCAGAAAGAGTATGTGATCACATTCTATAAATACATAATGGAGAAAAAGAGATACAAGTGAAAACAAACAAGCAAAGTTAAGGCACTAAGCTGGCACAAGGGCAAATGTCAGAAGATTGCTCTAAATACATCAGACCAGAATTTAGAACTAGATGTCCACTCAGTCCCTTCCAAACCTGTTTGTATGAAGCATAGAAAGGCAAAAATATGGCCAGGAAATATGGAAATAAAAGCATTATCATTTGGAGGAACAAATCTTTTAACTAATATGACATCCTATTGGGGATGAAGAAGTCCCTTTACAGTTCTCATGCAAACTCATAATAAGATAAATAGCTTGTATTTGTGATTTTTGTGTCTCTTGCTAGGCTAACTGTCAAACTAATCTAAAAACTTTATTTCGTCTTTGACTTTAAAGAGATAACTAGTGTGAAACTGCAATTTACATGTTAATAGAGGTCTGCTGCAAGCCATGAATGACTGAGAACAACTAGCCATAAACATAAGTTAATAATGGCTATGCTTCAAAATATTCCAAGAAACACTTAATGGGTAAAAAGGGGCATGCAAGTAAAGGGAGAATAAAAAATAATTCATAGAGAGTTTTTTATATATTCTTTGCTTTGAGCTAAGCAAAAATGGATGCAGAGTGGGAGAATGACATTTATAAAATAAAGCAGCAGCTGGCTATCAGTCCATGATTCGGTGTGTAAGCAATTTATCAGAGAAAATGGTAGTCAAAGTTTTCCACTGATGGTGTGTTTAGGTAATGTAACTTTAATGTATAAAGCAAATAAAATACTTTCAAGTGACTAGAATAAAATCATTCACTAGGATGGGGGATTTTTTCAGGTTCATGAAGATTAAACAATAATGGTCCAATTCTGATTATATGCCTGTCTCTGGAGGGTTGAGTGACCAATCTGATTGTTACAACCAAGTAAATGCACTACTGGAGTCTTCAAAGTTTTCTGAAAAGCACTCTTCTTCAAATTTTATTGCTAAGTCCAAACTGTTACACCAAAATGAAAATATTAGTTGCTCTATCAAATTGAAGTTTGGTTGCCATTTCAAAATTGAGGCTGTATCAGCTTAGCTTCCTTTCTCTCCCTGCCTACCTGTTACTACTTAAAGAGTTGTTTTATTAAGCTAGATCGGATTTAGACAGCTTTGGGGGAAAGACTACTTCTTGCAAGATCACTGCTGCACTGGAAATCTAATCAGAGAAAAATTAAGCCCATAATTTTCCTTTCTCAGCCTTGTGACAGTGAGGTCAGAGAACAAGCAGTGATGGCTTACACCACTGGGGAACTGGGCCAGTGTGCTGACTACAGAGAAATCCTAGGTTTTTAGATGGCTTGGTAAAGTGATATGACTAAATCTCAAAGTGGAACTTAAACTATACTTCACCCAGAGCTCATTCAACTTTGGATTTGGGGCTAAATTGCACCTTTTTTTTTTTGTTTGTTTTTAAACCAGTCACATACCTTCATTAACTTTTCATCTAAGTTTTCCATTTCAGTCCTGAATTTTCTGTAAAAAACAATTTGCACATAATCTTATACAAATGCCAGTCTAATGAAGAGAATCAGGAAGAAAGTTTCGTGAACTATGCAGAGCAGGCATAAACTCCATTGGTAATGTTGGCTAAGAATGGTTTAGTCATTGCTTATTCACATTAGCACTGACGGAAGTCATTTTTAAACACCTTTCTTTCATGATCTCTTAAAGTCACTTCCAAAAAGCGTTATGACCATTTCATACACATGATAAACATCATGCATATACACAGAGTTGTAGACATTATACAGAGAGAATATTAAGGAGAGATTAAGCCTTACACGTCTAGGCCACTAGTTTGTCAAATTTGGATCAGTAGGGTCAAAACTAATAATCATCTAATGGCAGCTCAGTGACTTGCATAAATAAAAGTTGTTGCACTTGAAGCAGTTGCAAGTAGGGCAGATACCTCGTCAGCTATTTCACCTATTTGGCACTCCCAAGCCATGGTATTGTAGTTTCTGCAGTGCAACAGCAGAGCAAAGGGAAGCTAGAGAATGGAGTGTGGCTGGTGTCTTTCTCATTCACCAGGTGTTTTTGACTCAAGGTCAGAAGAGCAAAACAGCAGAAGAGCAGCTTGATGAACTCTGTGCCATTGTTGGCTGTTCTAAATCTGCCCAGCAGACCAAACAGAGGACTTTTGTCTCTCAGGTTTTGAATCTAGATTTTACATTTAAGAATCCTCTTAATACCTCTTACAAAGTATTGCATTTTCTTTGTCAGTGGAACTATGGCTCAGCTGATGAGAAATCAATCTTTATGGTTCTGTAATTTACATTGTAGCTGTCCCAAGAGAGACATATTAGGTCTTATTTTTCATTGACAATCACAAGCACTATCAACTTTAGCAAGATATTGTAGGTGCTTAATTGACTTCAAATCATAAAAGGTAAACTTCATGTGATATCACCTGAGTGATTATGTAGAGCAAGCATTCTCTTTATTACTAACGCATTCATAGTACATTTACACAAACTATTTTGGAATTCTGTCTTAATTTGTCTAGCAGTGGCCCATTGATTCTTGACATATAAGAAGTAAGCCAATTTAAGAATTCAACTATCTGCAGCCATTTGTTTTAGACACTTCATAGAAAAAAATGGCTAGAGTTGAATGGTTTTGCTTTCAAATGAGAGGTACTCTTCTGCACTTCTGTGCATTTCCACACAATATATTTCTGGTCTGAATGATGTTCTTAAATTCACTGCCATCACAGTAATTAACCATTTTTGGTATATCTTGTAATATTTATAGAGGCAAGTATATTTACTTTGGAGATATATAACGAAAGCTAAGACTTCAAGATATTACCTCCCAGACCTCATAGAAAAGCTTGACAAAAGTAATCCTTGAGTTCATGGAAAAAAGAAAGCTGTGAAAAAAGTAAAAACTAAGTTGTAATTACGCTATTAGCCCTGTCATCTGTAAAACTAGAAATATTGTCATTGTCACACAACCCAGAAAAACTATGTCCTTCAGCTCCAAGATGACTGATTGGATTTGTGCATTTCAAGATTGGAAGGTCAGCACACAAAAGGACATCACTGCAAAGCAATTTAACTCTGTATGTATCAATACTCATATACAAATAATATTTATTAATCGGCAAGATTCATGTAACTTCTTTCACACACACACACACAAATTCCTCTACCATTAAACTCAGTGTGGTTTTATATTAAAACAAAAAAAATCTCCATGAAAGAACACACTGCAGTGTTCCTTCAGCTTGCCCAGGATCAATTTCTGAGTTGTTAATAAAAAAAAATCCTTAAAAAAACCAAAGTCAGCATTTATTTTTCTTCACATTGTCTTATAGTGTATAAAAGGTAAACAAAGAGATGGGAAAACCTTGAAGGATGTTTCATGATTCAGCTACTCATCTCTATTAAGAGAGAAGTTTCACGGAGATAATGGAAGAAGTTATATGGAAATCTTTGTTTCCCTTTCTGAGAGGTTTAATACTCTCCACCCCAGCCACACTCTTTTTATTTTCAAAGCATTTATAGTAGTCTATGAGCCTGCCCCTCTTATTCATACCACTTGTTCATACAAACAGATCCTAATAGTAAGTATGCAAGAAAACTAGTTCTTCAAACTCCTCGAAAAATGAGGGAACAATTACATTGAAAATCAACTGCAGTTGATAATAATGCAAAATGCTTCCAAAATCCTGTATTTTGTTAACAATATATTGTGGCGGACAGATGAGTGAACTTTTGCCTTAAATATTTCTTGGTACATAAGGTGCAAGCAAACCATAACCCCAAACAAGCCATCTGTTCCTGGCGGAAACAGGACTGAGCTGCTGTGACCCCCAAAATGGTCTCCCTGCGACCACCCGGGACACACCGAGCCTGCGCTGAACCAGACCACGATCGGGCAAAGACTTTGGGACCTGGACTGTAAATTACTGCCGCTTAGCACAACTTCTATAAAGCTTGCTTAGCATGAGTAGCTAAATTTGCTGAAGCCTTAGGCCGCACTCCCTAGTTCAGTGAGAAAGGGCCCCAGAGCTGGTGCAGGCAGGAAAGACAAGGGGGTTACCAACAGTTTGCATTCCCATGCTTCACGCTCCGGGAGGAAGGATGTCAAGGCATTGAAGTGAGGCCTGCTTGGGCACCGGGACCCTGGGGAGCAGGGCCTCCTCTCGCTGCGGAAACAATGCTGATTGGGGGGTCTGGGCTATCTTGGGGTCCAGATCATATTCCCTTTGTCTGGACCTTGGGAAATAACACCTACCGTCACTGCTGGGGAAGTAATAAATTGTCAGGGCTTTGAGAGGTAAGGGCAAGACCCAAAGGATGAAAACGCATCTGTCAGCAGAAATCACAACAGTAAACAACCTACCTAGGGACCCAATAAGGAGCAGGAGACCCCAGACCTAAATATTACTATTGGTCCAAACTACTGCGTGAAGGGCGGAGAGCTTAAGATTGGAAAGTATAATTGCCCAGGGATTTCTTTGTTCGGGGTCCCTCTTTGGAGGCACCCAACTCGAGCTGTAACTACTGCACGCGTGTCATTACAATTTATTTATTTAATTTGCCTTGATTTGGCTCCGAACTTTTCAGCAGGAACCTAGGGTCGGACCCTGCTCGAGTTGTAATTACTGCACGCGCTTCACTAAAATTTACACCCAGGGTGAAGAGGACCAACAGGACGCCGCTGGATCCACGGGTGGTGATATCCCTTTCTCTCTCCCTCTCTCTCTCTCTCTCTTTTTCTCTCTCTCCTCCCCTTCGCCTTTCCCCACCTTTTCTCTCCACTTTGTGGAAAATAAAGTTAAAAGGTTGTACGATATGTGTCTGGTTTTAGCGTCTTAATCTCGTCCTTGGGATCGTAACGAACCCCCCCCCCCCCATATTGGATCGGGACAAATATAACAATATACCTGTCTGCCATGAGACTTTCACAAAGTTTGTCAGTAGCTAACAAAACCTTTCATTAGAGAAAACTATTTGCCCTCACAGTTTCAGTCATTGTGGGAAAACACTGAATTGTAGCCTTATGGATGGCTACACATCAACACTACTGAAAAGCGAATACTTTAGAACATCCCTATGACAATTTACTACTTACAAGAATTCATTTGCTGACTTTTTGCAAGCAAAGCAGAAAATTGATAGTTTCAATAGGGGGCTTCCATGAATTATATTACAAACAAATTAAAACTTTTTCAGATAAGGCACCCGTAAATTTGGCTTTTAATGATCTGTCTTGGGACAATAAAGATAGACACAACCTATTTTCAGTTGCCAAGAAATAATATAATAATAGAAGGTATAGAGCTATACTTTAATTGTGGAGACCTCGAACTACTATATAATACTAGGTAGATATGAATTGAAAATGTTGATCTTTTCATTTTTGAAAGAGCTGACCTCAGAAATGTGAGCATCAAAAAGTCAGACCCTTTTCATACATATTGAATAAAGACACAGTACAAAAAAGTCATCTACAGAATTGTGTTACTGTTGAATAAATGTCGTGGACCATTATTACCCAAATATTAACATTTATTTATTGAAAAAATTGTGTCAGTTAGTTAGATTCGTTCAGAATGCTGGCATCTAACCAGGCTTAATAAAAAGACACAACCCTTTTCTATAATAGCACAGACTTTTAAAACACATTTCTTACAGCTGTGACCAAACCGATCATTATAATAAATCAAATATTTTCTGCCAAGGATACTGTTTCTTTAATGGGATGGAGATAAAAAGTAGAGCCAAATACAGTCCTAGTTCTACCAGCTTCTTAAAAAAATATGTACATGCATTGACATACCCCCCCCCCCCCCCCAATGATGAAGAATATGTGGATACCAAGGGGTGGCTATGACAATTCTAGTTGTATGCAAAACCAAGGAAAGCTAGAAGCATTTGGCACAGTATCATGATATCTGGAATATTAATTTCAGCCTTATTCTGCAGTAGTGTGGCCCAGCTTCACTACACCACTAGCCCCACTGCACCTTTCCTTCCTAGAAGGTGTCATCTCTGCTCAGAAAATGGAGGAAAAGGGATTGGATTCAACTTATGAACCCTTTCTTTCTCCCAGAAAAGAAGTGGAAGAGCAGAGCTGATGCATATTGGCAGACTTGTTTTATCACTACACAGATTGCTTTCACATCCCAATGCAGCTTTTGCCCAGAGAAGATATTTTTATACATCCTTGACTATTTCATAAATGAAGCAGTTATGCAGCCCAAGAGAGAAGATGAAACCCTTGACTTCATCCTGAGTAGTGTGCAGGATCTAAATCAAAATTATTCACTTGATGAGTTATTCTGTAATACCAAATATGCTGTATTAAAATTCAATATCCCTAAAGAATCAACCTAAAAATATCTATGATTGTACTTGACTTGAAAGATGGAATTGTGTAAAAGTAAGGAAGCTTGTTAAAAAGAGGATAAAAAGGCTTACTAAAAATTCATCTTTTAGGCAGCACTGAAGAACACCACATTGTTAGCAAAGTATCAGTGCATGTCTCCTATTAAGACAATATAAAAAGCAGCTGATATGATTAAGCAGTGTAATAAGAGAAGTCATTAGAAAAAGGCAGCATATTCCAGAAAGAGGAAGTTGCATCCATATAAAGAAACAGAATCATAAACTCTGTGAGATTAAATGAAAAGCAGAAAGAGTCAGGATGAACACTTTCTTCAAATCTACCAGGAGCAAAAAATATGTCATATCATATGCAGAGACAGCTGATGACCAGTGGATAAAGGAGCCTTCAAAGAGACAAGACCATGGCAGAAAAACTAAGTGAATTATTTGAATTCCTGTTCACTGAGGAGAAAAACCTGAAGAGAGGCCCATGCTGGAACTCCCTGTCGGAAACTCAGCAGATCTGCCTGAAGCTGAAGTAGCTATAGATTAGGTTATTCAATAAATTAACAAAATAACAACAAATTTCCAGGGCAAGATGATTCTCAAAGAGGATTACAAATGATGATCTTTAACATCTTACTTAACATGACTTTGGTAGCTAAGAAGTGGAAAATGTTATACTAATCAGAAAGAGAATAATGGATTAGCAGAAACTACAATTAAAAATAGAAATTAATGGATAACTGGGTAAGTACAGTCCCAGGAAAAGTCAATACATCTTTTGAGGAAAACCATGCCTTACAAAACTCTTGAAGTTCTTTGCTAGGGTCAAAAACCTAGTGAAGAGTGATTCAGTGATGCAGTCAGATTTCAGAGTGATTTTCACCAAAAGTCTTTAATAAAACCTTTAAAGAAACTTAGCAGTAATGGGATGAGAAAAAAAGGTTGTGGTATGGATAAATAATTGCTTAAAAACATTATGAAACAGACAGCAGTAAATGGTCAATTATCATATGATCAAAAATGACCTAGAAAGGTGAGCAATGAGATAAGAAAGCTTTCTAATCATATTAACTTATTGAAGGCAATGAAGACAAGGGCATCTGTAATAATTTCCGAAAGGAGATTATGATACTTAGTGACGGTACAATGGTAAAAGAAATTAATTTTAGGTAGTCAGGAAGTGAAAGGTGTATTTTTTTTTTAATCTACATAGTTCAAAGAATGAAACCTAAATTTACATATGGAATACTAGGCTCTATGTTTACCATAACCACACACAAATGAGACCTAGAGATTGTGGTAGTTCTATGAAAACATTATTACAAAACAAAATTATGTCACTGCATACGTCTATGATTCACTTGTCTTTGGACAACTGGTTTCCTTGTATCAGAATGGATAAAAGAATTGGAAAAAGCATAATTATGAAGTTAAGAGTCCCAGCCTAGACAACAGGTAGCATGGGATAGAATAATAGAGATCTACAGAATTCCAAGAGCATACAGAAGTCTTAATCATTTGTCATATCTTCCAGCACAAGCATTACGGGCCATCAGAGGAAAGTAGTAGGAGTAAGATTGAAAACACTTAGCAAGATAAGGCAGCTTTTGACATAACAAGTAGTAGACTGGTGGAAATCCTTGCTGAGGACAATACCTGTACTGAAAATTCTCATGGATTCAAGGGAAGACCAGACAAGCATTCAAAGACAAATCATTGAGAGTTACTAAGTAGACAAAGCACAGCAGGTTCAGGAAAACCCCAAAGCCGAAAGCATTTGGAGGCAAGCAGAACCTGTAGGGAGAAAGTATTATGTGTGTGTGTGTGTGGGGGGGGGGGGGGAGGGGGAGGTTAATGCACCCCCTGCCATTTCCATGCTTCCTTATCTGCTTATTTCTTCCATATCTGTTTATTTATAGCCACTGCAGCAGGCAGGTTCCTGGGCCACAGGAGCCCTTGGTCTGAGCCAGTGTTGCTGCTTCCGAGGGCTATGAGGGGAGGGTGTGTAGGTGGGACTCTACAACCACTTGTGCTGGGGTATGGCTGGCCCCTGATACTTTATGTTGCAGCTTTGTATCATGAGGCTAAGTCACTCATGAACAGGATTAGATTGCCTGAGAACCAAAGGATTAAATAAAATGAGAAGAGAAGGAGGGAGGGAGCAAGGAAGGCACTCTTGTATGCTCACCTCAGCTTTCCAGAAGCCGTCTGACTCTTTGTTTAAAGAATTTACCAACATTTGGGGAAAGTGGGGAGGAAGGGTATCAGTTTTAGCATTTCAAATTATACTACTAGCACTGCCTTATGTTAGCAACAATTTTGTATGCATGATACCTCAGCGACCAATTACACAAAGATTTCTAGAGCAAAATCCTGATGCAGCTTTTCTCTGCAGCATAGCATTTCCCAGATTTTAATATGGACCAGGCAGACTTGAAGCTTTTGAAATTCTATAGGGAATTAAGAAAATATATTAAATAATATATTATATACAAAACTTGTGAGTCCACTCTCTCCTAGAAGAGAGGGAAGAACTAAGAGGAAAAAAAAGAAAAGAAAATTCCAATTCTTTGCTCCCACTTTTGTATCTTTGTTACAGGAGCTTTTAGTTTCTCTTCCAACTACTCTCCTACATATCTTTTGCCCCATGTCAGCCCAAGTATTAGAAAAAAGCTATTTCTTCCTAAATGGTTCACTTCTGATATGATCTTAGACCATCGTAATTACAGAATGCTGTTGAAAAAAATACATATATTTATATATATATAGGAATATATAAAATATATGTATTTATATATTTATATTTTATATATACCTATATTTTCAACAGCAATCAAATATATATATGTGTGTTTGTGTGTGTGTGTATATATTTGGACTGAATGATTAGTTACATTTGACCATATTTCATATATAGTTTCAGTCTACTTTAGTCTTTTTTTTTACAACTAGTAGATTAATCTAATGAAATCTCACAGCCATATTCTGACTAGGTTTCATATACATGCATAGAATATATATATGCCATTCTTAAAGAAAACTGAATATATGGAAATTGTATTATGAGAATTAAAATGGATTATTATTTCTAACATTGTTTTCATATTACTAAAAAGAAACAGTTCATTGATACCAAAAGACAGCACTTAGTGCTCAAAGGCTTCTAAGAAAAGTAGCTAAAGAATCTTGTCATGTTAACAGCTGTTAACCAAAATTGCCACATATAAAAAGATATCTCACCGGTATCAAAGGTGCTCAAAAGTAGTCATGATCTTAAATTCCACTCAAAGTCTGGTGGAATTAGGCTTTCCCAAAGCAGTCAACTCTCATTAAATGATAATTTTTGCCAGTAGGCCTTCTCTAGACCATGAAGTGGACATTCCCCTGCACATTCAGTATTAGGACCCCAGGCCTTTTTCACTGATACAGGAACAAACAAATGTAAATCACCTATGAGACAATAAATTATAAAATAAGTAGGGACATTGTTTAAAAGACTTATAATCACAAAGAGTCAATAGCTAACATTTTCAAAATACTCAACTGATATGAAGATTATGTCTTACAGTTAGAGCCAAAATTCAACAGTTCCTAAATGATGAATCCATAGCCCTTCAAGTATAATAATGTATTTCCTAGTCATCTTTAACAATAATAACTTAAAAAAAAAAAAAAAAAACAGCCACAGCTTATTATTACCTCTGTTTAGAGAACGCAAGTACATTGAATAGACTTTGAAAAACCCTAGTAGTAAAAGTCATTCAGGGAAATGCTTAAGTTTCACCATAGTGATTTAACTTAGGCATGACCTAGATACTGGACTTCCATCCCTCTACAGACTGGAGAAGAGCAAAGGTACAACTGTACATAGCTGGAGAACCTGAAAGCAAGAGTTCCAGCTTTTCCATATGACGCTGAGCACATCACAGACCTTTTTTCTCCTGCAAAGCAATATACTCCTTGGCCCCTCTGCTCAACACTGTTGAACTGCCTAAATAAATGACTGCACATACTGATCTTGATTGCATGTATAAAAACCATCTCATGTTTGTAGGAAACATGAGAATGAGTTGCTCTTTTTGCCTCTAGCCGAACAATTTGTACAACTTTCTTTCAGCCACTTCTTCCTAATGAGTTCCTCAGGGTAGGGCCAACCCAAAACTCAGATGAGCAACTATGCTTCTGAGAGACTTTCCAACTAACCCTGCCAGTGGGAGTGTTTTGAGCCCTTTCTTCCCTTGTGGCCAGACATCCACATGTGCTGAGTCTCAGAGGACCTCTCCCTTCCTCCAGGACAGCTGCCTGCAGATGAAAATTAACTCCTCCAGGAAGGCCAGAGTTCAGTAAGGTTTTGGTGGGACTTAGAATTCTAATTGCTTTGGTCGCTGTTGAAAACAAAATTTATAGGTGTTTTTGCTACCCATTAGATTTAAATAATAGAATAGTTGGTGTGTAACAGATAAAGCATAATAGTTTAGTACATACTATAGTTTTTGCACTCATGCTTGTTTGTTTTATATGATAATGATCTGCCATCTTTTTTGATTTAAGAGATTCACGAGATTTCAAAAGGAGGTATAATATCATCAGCTTTATTATTTTCCTTTCTTGTTAATAGACATATTGATAGATTTTGTTACTGAATTTATATTTACTTCTTGCTATTTCACAGAGCAACACTGTCAGTATCAAGGGTAATAAGTTAAAACTCATTCACCATGCACATCCCAGTTCTCAGAAGCTCAGTTAACTAAGGGCGGCTGATTTTCATAGGTTTGGGCCAATGCTTCGTTCTTTTTTTTTGGAAATTGAGTTTAGTAGTGGCAGTGCAGATAATGAAGGAACAGAAAACAATATTTCAAAAACACAGAGCACATGAAATCTGAAGTATTGTACATGTAAATAGTATGACGTTTGAACAGTTGACTCAGCTTTCTATAGTAGCAATGTACTCTGTAGCAGAACATAGACTAGAAATTACATATCAGAATGTAAATTGCTTTGAGCTAGAGGGTTCTCTGTGATTCCATTCCCTATTTTTGGATAACTTTATCTCATAAGCTAATGGTAGCTAGTTAGATAATACTATTGAGGTATACCTTACAAAACAAATGCAACAGTATTACAGTCTGACAATAAAATGGGATTCCAAAAGGGTGTCCAGAGAGAATTGTGGGCTGCATATGGTAGTACCTAGAAAGTGGACTGAGGACAGAAGTTTGTCAGTCAATGGCTGTTCCAGGCTATAGGCTGAAAGAGTCCAGATAAGCAAAACACTATGAATTAATTTCATAAGGGACGTCAACTGAAGACTCCTTATATTAGTGTCTAACAAGAGGCATATATATGGGCTCACACCACCAGGGGTCTTTACCCTATATGTAGGACAGAGATTAAAATTATGGATTAAATCCAGGAGCTACAATAGGAATTGGACTCATAAGGTGTGGCCAAACAAAATGGAGGGTAGGAATGGAGATCTCCAGTGTGTTATATATATTCACAGAAGTTACTAGCCTCAGTGTCTGAGTAGGATGAGATTAGGGATAGTTTAGTCTGTGAAAAAGACAGGAGTAACAACAACACTATGGTACATAATGAGAAGCCAAGGGAAACGAGGACTGTAGACTGTAGCCTCCCATGAGTTATAATTGGGTTGAGCCTGAAAGTGTTTTCTGGCAAATGTGTCAAGATTGGATTCGCCTTAGGTTTGGTTTACGATTAAAGATTTGGACAAGCAGAGTAAAACTGGAACCCATATGAAGACCCAAAATATATTGAGGGTTAGTGCCAGAAATCAACAATCTCTTATACTTAGGCAGGAATCCGTAGTCCTTATATCCATATACCTTTATGTTTAGAGTTGGGGTTTAGAGTTCACAGAAAGAGGAAATTTATGAGAGGTGGCCAACGGAAATGAGGGTAGGCAAATGAAATCATTTTGGAATTATACTTAGGCTCAAATCTTTGGATTCTTTGTCAGGCTAGAGTTAAGATTAGGATTAGATTTTGTACAAAACAGTGAGAATAGGATCCTTAAAAGGCACCAAATAAAATAAAATGAAATGTTATTGGCAGACATCTTCAATGAATTATACATGAAATTTTACAGGATGTTCTCATTGTGTCAGGCAGGGCTAGGGTAAAAGTTGGGAGAATGAGAACTAAAAGACCTATCATAAAGAAGGTTTTATAATGAGTATACAAAGTAAAGTGATGGGGAGTTATGAATTCTTCAATGAGTGGTACTTAAGTTTGGATCCAGCAGGTTCCCTGGTTGCCAAAGTAAAGCAAGGGCCTGTAACAAGCATTTCTGATGATTCACCAAAGACATTAAGGCATATAGAGATTTTTGGTCTTTGCATAAACCTGAAGTTAGGGTTAGGAAATGGGTTAGAAGAAGGCCAAGTGATAGAATAAGAATAAACCTTCTAATGGACATATCGGGCTGATGAGAAAAGTCAGCAATGAGTTGTATAAGATTCTGTATTTCATAAGGGTTTCAGGCATGGAGTCTCTGCTGTATTCAGTGAAAAAAAAAAAGGTCTGTGCAAGACAGGCTTTCTTCTGCATAGTAATTGAGAAGGATGCTGTTTATTATCTCTGCCTGATAGATTCTCCCCAGCAGCAATTGATGAGTCAGGAACAACTGATGATGTCAGGGACATGGTATGTGCAGGAGATCAGACCCTATCGACTCCAGGGGACACATCCAGCAATGTCCGTGGAAGGCAACACTCCCTCCTCCCCCCAGAGCACTTAGCA
Source organism: Dromaius novaehollandiae (assembly GCF_036370855.1). Taxonomy (NCBI): domain Eukaryota; kingdom Metazoa; phylum Chordata; class Aves; order Casuariiformes; family Dromaiidae; genus Dromaius; species Dromaius novaehollandiae. The sequence continues at coordinate 111,323,095 of NC_088098.1, forward strand.
GTTTATTCCCTGGAAGAAGGATCCCCTGTGAAGGTGTCTGAGTGGGGTAAAAATATTCTAAATATGAACCTGAGGGTTTTCTTCCCTAGCAGAGACCTAAACCTACACCCTTCTGTATCTGAGGCAATGTCCAAGAGCCCACAAAGGCTCCTGCATCATCATGAGGTTGTCATAGAGTGGTGCAGGCCTTTGCTCTGCTGCTTCTGCCCCATACAGGGCAGCCTGTCTCATCCACAAGGCATCCCACCACAGCAATGTGACTCCCTCCAGAAATCCTCTTGTCTTCTCTGCCAGAGAAAAAATGATCTGCTCAGCTATTTGCTCTCTGTGAAGATGGTCTGGAGCAGTGGCATCTGAGGATGGCTCTGAACTTGTTTTTATTTCTTATTAAAGTACTTTCCAAAACTAGAAATAACCAACACTATTAGTGCTAAGACCTGGCAAATTGACAAAGTAGTGTTAAGTAAACCCTCAGTTCCTCTTTTGTTCTTCTTAGTGTCATCTAGGATGCCAAAATAAACAGGAAAAAAAAAAAAGACATCCCCAAGGTTACTTATAAATCTCTTCTTTTGCCTTTGTACATGCTTTTCACTGTCATGGCTGTAAATCATAACCAAATATGCACCTGAACAATGGGAAGCAATACATAGGTAGAATAGCCTGTTGCATGCAAAGCATTATATCTGAGGGTTTCCAGTTCTTTCTGATATGATTGAAACATTTAAGTGTTGATCTCTAACCAAAAACCACAAACAGAAAGTAATAATAAGAATAGTGACTTTTCTTCTGTCTTCAGCTGAACCAAAAGTAGCTATGAAATTCATACTACTTACATATTCAGCTTCAAGAAGTCAGGAATGCTCAGAGATATTCTCAAGTTTTGAAGGTTAGCAGTATTTTGCATAACTGAGGCTGAATTTCTAAGTCTATATTTAAAACTGAAATAAGCCACAACATGTCATTTGGTGTTTCATTGAAAAGATTTTGCAGAATCCATTTTATATTAGCCTGTTACTAAAAAAATGTGTATTTCAATAGAAGCACTAAAGGAATCAAACAGATATACACAAGTATGAGTAACACCCTCTAGAAGAGGGGGTGTAGCAAGTCTTCTGTGAATCTTGACAGAGATAAAGTGTTGGTCCTTTTTGTTGTCTATTTTTGTGTACAAGGTTTCTAAACTGCAATAGAAGTGCCTACTATTTTTCAATGTTAAAATTGCTATATCTGATGAGAGATTAAAAAGGAGTTTAAAGAGAAAACAGCCAGTGTTGCAGACTTTCCTTTTTAATCTTTCAAATCTTTCAAAGGGAAGTATATCAGAGGGAAGATCTGTAACTGAAGTCAAAAGGTCAGTATCTTCACTAACTGAAAATGCAAAAAAGTGCTTCTGGCTACTATTTTAGTTTGGATATTTTAAATCAGCTGAAGACTCAGATAGTCTTTCCTTCTCACTACACTTTCGTTTCCTTCCATTTTTACTACTCCTATTACGGTAGCTCCCTTTGGCACCATTCTAGCTTATGTGCAGAGAATAGTACTATTACACTCCATTCTTTCTAACAGTTTATAACTAGCCCCAGAAAATTTTTTTTCATGTGAAGTGTCTCACATGAGGCCTTCTTTTCTATTAAATTGCAAAATAATATAGTTTGCAAGAGACGTATAATTTCAGATTTGGAACAAATCTGAGTTGGCATTGATCCTTTGAAAAGGCACATACTTATTTTGAATAAGAGTAGCAAACAAAAATCTTATTATTTTTATAACAAAATCAAAAATCCACTAGTGCCTTTCACTAATTAAATAGAATGAAAGCACTTAAAGTTACATATCGTATTGCAAAAACTTTCTGTTTAGCTGTCCTATCAATATTCTATTGCCAACAAGTGAAAAATACGGAGACAAAGTCTTTTCCTTTTTTTCAAAAGAAAACACCTCTTTTATTTTTTGATATTTTTTTCTAAATTTTGAGAGTTGTATCTCCTCTTGGATAAATGAAAGCCAAATTACTGGCAAAAGGGTTTTATGGAATGTTAGGGAAAGTGCGGAAGAATGTCGAGGAGATAGGCAATGGAAGCTAGCCAAACCATTCCGTAGGAAAAGGAGCATCAACAGGGCATGTTGACCCACAGTCACGTGGTTGAGCCTGTGCCAGGGTGGCTTTGAATCGAGAATACCAATGAACTCAACATGCTTACTGCGCAAGTGTATAGCACATAAAAACCATCTAGTGCCCCCCCCACCCCAGTGTTCCTCAACCTGGACTGATGCTCAGCAGTGCCAGGGATCCCCCACTCCATTATTGCCTCAATTGGAAAAATGCCGGGGAACCCCCGCTCACACGCAGAGGCAATAAATGCTCCATATTGACCACCGTATGCCTTGTGTTTGTGTATATGGACTCCCTGCTGGGAGTCCAGGCGGTGCCCCCACCTCACCCTTACACCCTCCCTTCAGATATTTATAGGCACTCTTCTGCAGGCTGACCAGGCCTGGCTCTCTCAGCCTTTCCTCATAGGAGAGATGCTCCAGGTGCTTCATCATCTCAGTGGCCCTTTGCTGGACTCGCTTCAGTAGCTCCATGTCTCTCTTGCACTGGGGAGCCCAGAACTGGACACAGCACTCCAGATGTGGCCTCACCAGGGCTGAGTAGAGAGGAAGGATTACCTCCCTTGACCTGCTGGCAATGATGTTCTTCCTAACGCAGCCCAGGATATTGCTGGCTGCCTTTGCTGCCAGGGCACATTGCTGGCTCAAGGTCAACTTGTTGCCCACCAGGACCCCCACGTCCTTCTCTGTAGAGCTGCTTTCTAGCAGGTCAGTGCCCCCCCCCCCCCCAAATTTTACCAGGTCAGCCGGCCTGCTGGCAAAGGAAAAAATGCTGATGGGCTTGTGCATACCCTGAGGTGGAAATATAGAAAGGCAAGACTGGGGAGGGGAGAAGATGGGTATTTACGGAGGTGTTGGTCTAATGGTCTGAGTCCTTCTTTTTCTCTATACGGGAATTGAGAGTCAGAGGTTTGTGTTGGTGAGTAGTAAACTAAGCCGGATAAAATTCCCAGACTCCAAGCTGTTTTGCCTATGACACACACGTGTTGGCTCAGCACAAGCCCTTTTGGTAAGTAAGTAGCCTGGAGACAGTGACACAGTGACTTTCTGCTATGGAGAGGAGAAAATCCTGGAGAGCGAGAGAGGCCCCCCTCCGCCTCCTGCCTCCCGCCAGCCCCTGGGAAGAGGGACTTATCTTGGCCTCCCTTTCTTTTGCACAGCGTGGCCTCAGCAGCTGGGGCGCCAGCACGAAGGAGCAAGCAAGCAGCCCTGAGAATGCCAAGATTTGTGCCTGACACTTGAATGGTGACGAAAAGATGGTGATGAAAAGTGTGCATGACTTCTGCCTGCGTCTCACCCTGCAAACACTGAGCTGGAGACACCGGGCCCAACTGAGCCCTGACAGGGGAGCTGGGCTGTTGACGCCCATGGGAGTTGGGGTCCTTGAAAAACTTCTGTCTCTCGGGCCCAAGGGGGCTGCAGGCACCCAGCAGTGACATCCAGCCTGAAAAGGGACGGTCAAATGCAGGGGGAGGCTGAGGACATCCCCCTTCAGCAAGCGGAGGCATCAGTGCTGCACTGGAGACAGTAACATGGTTCTGTCCCGTGTTCTCCACGGAAAGGAGAAAATTGCGGGGAGCGAGGAAAGGGGGGTGAGAACTGGAGGACCAGCAACCTGAGGAAGGCCCTCGTGTCGAGCACTCCTGCTGCGTAGAGGGGACACCCTTGTGGTGGTTGTCCCATGGCCTCAGAGGGAGGCTCCAATTCCTGGCTCATGCCATCAGGCTACTGCTTTGCATGCCCGGGGGGCCTCATGGGCCACGGGAGCTCTTCCCGGCGCGCTGCAGTCACCATGCCCACAGCTGCTTCTTCAGCTGCAACATGTCCAATCTGCTTAGACAGGCTGGACAATGCATCTGCAAACCCATGCATGCACCAGTTTTGTTTTGGCTGCCTGCAGCACTAGTGCAATACCAAAGCTGAGTGCCCCCTGTGCAAACAGGAGATCAGGTCCATCCTGCACTCAGTGGCGGCAGACGACGATTTCCAAGAGCTCATCGTTGGGCCGCCCGCTGGCAGCTCTACCACCACCTTCCAGCTGTGGGGAGCAGCTTTCCTCCCCAACCTGCACTGGACACTTGCCCCGGCAGCCCCGCCGTGGCTGAATCCTTCCCGTCCACAGGTGCCGTCCCCTCCTGAGGACGATGCCGGGGTGCCGGGGCCGTCGGGCTTGGCTGGGCTGCGGCAGAGGGAGGCAGCACAGCCAGGCTGAAGCAGGAGCCCGCTCTCCCGGCAGATGGCGTGTCCCACGGGAGCCCCTCCAAGGCAGGTGCCAGAGCAAGAGCAGGGGCTGCGCTCGCACCACCCTCGGCCTCGCGCTGCGGGGCAGGTGCCAGTAGAGCCCCACGGCGACCTGCCAGAGCTCTCGGCGGCCATTTTCCGCCGCAACCCGGTCCTGCTGCAGAGGCGCCTACCCTGGCTGAAGCAGGAGCTGTGCTGCATCTTTGGCATCCGCCAGACGCTGGCCGCGGCAGTGGAGTACATCATCACCACAAACATGTGGCAATACGATGTGGGCAGCCTGGCCTTCGCAGATGACCTGCGACCATTCTTGCTCAGCTGCAAGGAGCAGTTCATCCGTGACCTCATCACTGAGGCCAGGTGTGCCAGCTCCGGGGAGGCTGTCGCTCCCCAGGTGTCCCGGCCCTGCCGTGCTCCTGCGGGCAGGCAGGGACACCCGCAGCCTCTTCCTGCCTGGAGACCCCTCGAGCTGCAGAGGGGTCGCCAGCTCCCGCACAGGGCCCATCCCGGAGCAGGAGACCTCCGGGCCCTGGGCGTGAGGAGCTCCCCCGGGCCATGAACACCTGAGCCCCCAAGGCCACTGCAGACCCAGGGCCTCCCCAGCAGCCACGGGGAGGCTCTGCCGAGGAAGCCCTCCGTGACGGCAGAAGAGGGCCAAGGCCACTGCAGGCATCTGTCCCTGCTGCGATGACAGAGAGCCAGGAGTAGGAGACGGAGGCGGTGGCTGGCACTTCCGCAGAGGCTGGTGCCGGCAGCCCCTCCGCTCCCGGCAGGGCCGGGAGGGTATTGCCCGGGAGTCGCTGGCTTGCCCAGAAGAGGAGGGCGAGCACTCCCCAGGCCGATTCCCAGCCCAGATAGAGACCGTCACAGCAGCAGTGCTAGCGGGGACTGCGCAAACAGAGCCTGCTCTGACTCCTCCAAATAAAGATAGGAGGAGGAAGATGATGCCTTGGCCTTAATAAATGTCTTTGCCCTTGAGAACTACTCTCTTGTTGTGATTTGGGTGCACTAAGAGGCCTTCACCCAGGTCTGGCAACTGTAACAAACCCTGGACTGGAGCCACTTCTCTGGCCCAGCAGTCAGAGCTGTGTGAGTCAGGAGCTTGCACAGCTTTGCATGCAAGCATGCCGCAAATGGGGAGCCGCTGCAAAGCCAGAAAGGCACCTTTTCTTCTCCCCTGGCTCAGCAGTGCTCCCCAGCATCTCTTGTAGTGGTGGTGAGGCTCGGGGTGCCAGTGGGGTGGCTGCTTGTGTGGTAGGGTGCTCACTGGCTTGCATTTTCTTCTCTTTCCCAAACCACTTCCTGCTGCCAGAAACGCGCTGCTCCAGGATCTGCTCTGGTCTCACAGCAGGAAAGCTATGCAGTTCACAGCAGTCCTTCAGGTTGAACTCTGCCCCCTCACCGGATGGGGCAGCGGGGTGTATCTCTACCCCTCCTTCATCAAAAAACTGGTTCCACAGAGGATGGATTTGTGCTGGGAACAATGGAGCTACATGAAGGAAGACTCAGACATTCCAGAGCAATGTTTAATCACCCAGTTAAGTGAGCAAATGGTTGTTTCAACCTCAGGTAGTGGGAGGAGACATGTAGTCACAATGGTGAAGGAGTTTCTGTATATCAAAGTGTGAAAATAGGGACTAAGGACAGCTCCTTATGTTATATTGCAGCATTACATACTAATAGGATGCTCATTTAAAAATAGTGTGGTTTGGAGACTGGGTGTTTGTAGACCATAGAGACTGTGAACAATCACAGAATCACAGAATAGCTGAGGTTGGAAGGCACTTCTGGAGATCATCTAGCCCAACCCTTTTGATCAAACAGGGTCACCTAAAGCACACTGCCCAGGACTCTATCCAGACGGATCTCCAAGGATGGAGACTCCATAACATCTCTGGGCAACCTGTTCCAGAACTCTGTTACCCTCACAGTAAAGAAGTTTTTCCTTATGTTCATACAGAACTTCCTGTGTTTCAGCTTGTACCCGTTGCCTCTTGTCCTGTCACTGAGCACCACTGAGGAGAGTCTGGCCCCATCCTCTTTACACCCTCTGTATGGGAAAGTGCAGAAGAATGTTGAGGAGATAGGTGATGGAAGCTAGCCAGACCGTTCCGTGGGAAAAGGAGCATCAACAGGGCATGTTGACCCATAGTCACGTGGTTGAGCCTGTGCCAGGGTGGTGCTGCACCTGGGCTTTGAATCGAGAATACCAATGAGCTCAACATGCTTACTGCGCATTGTGTATAATACATGAAAACTTCATCTAGTGCCCCGCCCCCCGGTGTTCCTCAACCTGGACTGACGCTCAGCAGTGCCAGGGATTCCCACTCCATCATTGCCTCGATCGGGAAAGCGCTAAGGAACTCCCGCTCAGATGCAGAGGTAATAAATGCTCCTTATTGACCATTGTATGCCTTGTGTTTGTGTATGTGGACTCCCTGCTGGGAGTCCAGGCAGTGCCCCTGCCTCATCCTTACATGGACCCTTTCTGGCCATTACCTTTTTGTGCTTTTTCCTCTTATTCAGAATTTGAAGCAACCTGGGATAAGATTTTGGTATTCATTTATGCTACATAACTTGCAGTGTGGCTGCAGCTCATCAGAGGCCCTGGCGAAACTACTGCACTATAAAGTAACTCTCAGTAGTAAGCAATGTTAACATCTGGCCCAGAACACATCTGGGAAGATTCTCCGTCAGACTGTGTTTATTTCTCTGACAGACGCACCTGGCAAGAACTTTAAAGCTTTTACACATATTGGAAGAAATTGTTGCCTGAATACAGAGCTGTCCCATAACAATACCTAGTGAAGTAACAGCGTTGCTATTGTCCTAGCAATGTCCTTCATCTGCATGATGTTGAAGAACTTGGTTACCGACATGGGTAGTCCATGTCCCCTTGCAGATATTCGGCATCTCACTAAGCCTGTCACTTATGTTTCTTCCCTGTATAATGATACTGCCCATACCTCTTTCTAAGGTGTAGTTTGCCATCAAAAAAAGAAACATGGCTTGTGCCCAGAACAGATAACTTGTCTTTATTTACTATCTGGAATAAACTTGACAATAAATCTGGCACAGCAACCTTTTTTTTTTGTTTTAATGATGGCCTCATGAAATGATCCATTGAACACAAGATTCTGGTCATTATCTATTTAGATTTGAGTACCTAAGCACTTCTATTGTTAATCGTTTTTATGTGACTGCTATACGAACACAATCACATGATAAGCAGTTGGCTGAGTGACTGAACACAGGGATCAAAACAAAATGATTGCTGGGTGGCAAGTATAATGGCTGCAAATCTTGTGCTTCTAGGTCTTACTGTATCTTCACTAACTGACATTATGCAAAAAGGAGACGCAGCATGCCAGCATTTTGGGGGTATGTTGGTAGCAAAGGACAACAAAATATATATGCAAATATCTGAACAAGTGAGAAATACAATGGAACACAAGAAATTTATAGTCTCCTAGACAGAATATAAGACATTAGCTTTTCCAATAAGAAGAAAAAGCAGTGAGAGATGCTAACAATTTTTACTACACAGACAAGTAAATTAATTTTCAGTGAAAATACTAAGAAGGAAGAAAGTTATACAGAAGCATACAAGAACTACTATGAATAATGAGAAAAACTTTAAGAGGAAAATTCAATAAATATCAAAATTGCCCAACAGTAAGAGTTATCAAAACACAAGACCATTTTCTCAAGGACTCACGGAAACACCATTTATTATTAGAGAAAAAATGTGATATGCAGAATATGGCAGAGAAAAATCTGGCCCAGACAAAATCAAGACTAGCTTCATCAGGGCATTTTTTTCATTCTTAGCACTGATAAAGAAGTAATTCTATCTAAAATTCTGTTGCATACAAAACGTCCTTTTCAAAAGCAGCATGAATAAAGAAGCTTTAATTTTACTGAACAAGACCTGAGTGTGAAGATTCAGGAAACAGATCCAGACAGTTTCTCCCTTCACTGTGCTTTTGCTTTTTCCTCACTTGTGGATAAGTTCTGGATGGCAAAGCACTATAACATTTCACCTCTGAGCTTTTTTATTTTTTATTGGAAGGGGATATTCTTCTTCTACCTTTCTCTGAAGCATTGTAGGTTACAGTAGCTAGAAATCGAATGCTTCATGCAGTAGTGCCATTAAAATCTTTCAGTTATTTGTTTGCAGTATTTTTCTCACATTCTGGATAAACCAATTTTCCAACATGTCAGGGTCAGGAGGGAATTTTCCCTCCATATACGATGGATGTAATAGCTTTTTGTTTTGCTTCTTTGTTTAGTTTATTTGTCTTACTTGACCCTATTCTCTAGAGTAGAGTGTTGTGTATTTCTTAGCTAAGATATAGGAATTTAAATTTCCTTCCAGGTTTGAGAAAAGACTGGCTGCTCCTTGATCCTCTTCTCAGCTTGTGGCAAACTTGAAGCTGATTTTCTGTGGTAGATCTTAAGTTTGCTCTACGATACCAAGCAGTTTTTTGTAGCTCACAGAGAATAGTACAGGGGATTCTTCTGAGCTCACACTCAACTTGCTTCAGGAGTGCTGGCAAACACAGAAGGCCAGAGTCTGGATTCACTGCAGTCTTCTATTTCCTTTTCCTTAAAATAGAGCCAATCAACTGCCCCAGCAGTGTAGATTGGCAATGTTTAGCAAAGTTTCCCAAGCAAATTAGATATTGTGACAGAAATGTGCTGTCTTTCTGCTTATTCTGACATCTTGTTTCTCCCATATGAATGAAATGCAGAAAGTTATCTACATAAGGTAACTAACACACATATACATAATATCCCAGATTGCTTCAAAGTTGCACACAGTTGGAGCTTGCATTAACTTAGCATACAGCTCTTGTTTTGATTGAACATTTGCACCTTAATTCTCAGTTGAATAAGTATGCACATGTATTTCATAACATCCTATTTCTTTTTCCATGGTAATGCTCAAATGCATAAGATCAGGATATAGAACTGCAAGATTTAAATGACTAAAGCAGCAAATCTAGTGATTTTGGAGAATGCAGAAATTAATCACCTCAAAGCAGGGTACTTAATCCCACATTAAGGAAGAGTCTAAACAAATGAATCATGCCTTATAATATCCCCATGTTCACAGGAGAACAGCACACTGTGTACATATATGACTTCCCATATGCTACTGCAATGTCATTAATTTCTTAGTAGTACATGTTACATAAAAAAGTGATGACAAGATAACAATAATTAACTAGTATTAATGTTAATATGTTACCAAGTTTGGTGTGCAAACCTCTCTGCCTTAGAAAGGGTGAACTGAATCATATCTTTTTAAGAGGATTGCAATTCTGTTCCCATCTTGCATTTCTGAACCACAGTCATTTTGGGTCCCCAAGATGGTTAGCTGAAACCTCTGAGTATTAGAGAATATTAGGTTCCACATGTCTACTAAACTATATTTGGCAGAAGATATTTGCTTAACCTGAAGCAGAAACCCTCCAATCACCTTTCAAAATGATCACAAAGGATGAAGAAAATAACACCTCTTTTTTGAAGAAGCCATGTTACATTTCAAAGTGAATGGGGATCTTAGAATTCTTACAAATAGGTCTAGACATCTCAAAGGTACACTTAGAGCTACTCCTCAAAGTCACATTCAGTGATGCAAAACTCTCTGAAATTGGTGGACACTTTCCACCAATTTCAGCGGACTGTAAATGTTCATTTAAATCCACATTTATAGGTTGCTGGGGCAAAGAGATGTACTCTCAGTTTCATACAGAACAATTGGAGACTTTGAATATTTTTTATCTTTTCTCTCTACACTGGGTTGCTTTACCTGTTATTCTACCAAAACATAACTAAAGGGATTTTTTCAATAACATGTGGCTCTCGCTGCAGGAAATCAGCTTGTTGTTGAGGTTGATATAAGGCTGCTGAGAAGTCATCCCTAACTGAAACTTTTCGGTCTTACTCATATTAATGAAAATGAAACTATTCTGAGGAGTAGGTGCTTGCTAAAACTAAATAAGCTCTTAAAGTACTTATATAAACAATTCATATAAAAGAAACAAAGGGTAAAATATGTAAAAACTACTGTGATCAGAGTTTAGGGCTGAGCATCAGAGCAAGAAGTACTGTTTTGGGGGAGATTTATTTACAAGAGTTATTAGTTTTAATACTGATTCATCTTTGACTAACAAATTTTTAACATTGAAAACATGTGAAGTTTAGCATTTAAACTACACATGGAAGATCTCCAAGTACAATGTTGGAATTTGCTAAATTAGTCAGAAACATAACATCTTGAATGGGGGAAGGGAGGTCTTAGATCCCAGATGTATTGAAAAATCTAGTGTCTGATGGATCAGCTTTATTATTAATATATTTGTAATAGGCTAGAATCAAGATAAAAGTGAAAAACATTTTTAGAGTTAAGGAAACTGGTAGTGCTCATTTCAGAACAGTTTAGTTTTAACACTTCATGAATGTACTACTAGGGAGACAATTTCACTTCACATTTGATTCAGTTTTTCATGTATCATAGCTCTTTCCTCTACTCATATTTTAGGGTGCATTTTTCACATAATTATAGGAAAACAACTTGATGTACCATTCTTTGTCATATTTCACTGAGCTGTGCACATTAATAACCTCTGTGGCTTAGTGGAGAGCAAAAATGATAATAACAGAGAAAGTCACATAACTAAGATTTTTGCTTGTATATTGAGATAAAATGAATTTGTGTTACATGTAATTCTTGAGAATATGCCATTAGTTTATTTGGCTGCAGATCTCCTTTGTGCATTGCTGTTTTTCATAAAGAACACTTTGGCCCATTATGTATTTACTCTTTTATAGAAGATGAGTTCTTTGTATTTGGAAATTCTTATGAACATACATTTTATCCTCCTCCTCACATCTGCTGTGGAAAGAAACAAAAAAAACTCTGCTTTTTGGAGCGGTGTACCATATAAAAATAAATATGAAGCATACAAAAAAAAACCCATCAATAACATTCAAATAAGACATTATGAAATGTCATGTTAATGATTTTTCAGATGTTATGTTCAATGACACATAGGCTACCATAGTCTTCATTTCAGCCAAGCGCATGGGGTTTGCTGAAGGAGTGGGTCTGGCATTACAGTATGCCTCAGAGGAACTGGGATTTGTGGAAGCTAGATGTGCCATAAAAGGGGGGAAATGCTGAGGCACAAGCCTGGGAAATGAAGGCATATGATGAGAGGAAGAAGGCGTGTCTCTTTTTGTGTGTGCACACACGCAAGCATTTGTATGCAGAGCTTGGCTCAGAGCTGCCGTATTACCAGCTGGCTCACTGAAGTCAAATAAACCCAGTAACTCCTGCCTGAGGCTGCAATGAGTACTGCATATTAAAGACTAGGTCTTCCAGATGCTTAGGGAGGAACCACAGAGGCTTTACTCCTTCTTCAGTGATGCATTAGAGCTGCATTTCCCTGCCATGTTCAGAACCTGTGTACTGCAACTCCAGGACTGCATGGTTTGTCGTACTGGAAGTCCACTTTAGCCTGTGGACAATTTGTGCAATTTTCACAGGGGCAGTGAAGTGTGACCCTCTAACTCCTTGTTCGCACAGCTCATGTAGGAAAAAATGATCTGACAGAGTCACTACTTCCCTGTTCATCATTGTCAAGGAGTAGATGTTTATCACATTTGTGATGCATCACTTAGACCTGTGATACAATGTCACATTATTACTTTCTTCTAGCAACCCATTTGTGTAACTAATCCTTATTGCACTCTGCTTAAAGAGAAAAACTTAACAAAATGCCTGTCACTTAGCAGAAATGTTTTATTTTAGATTCTGTATCTGATTTGATGTACAGCGACAAACTTTATTAATAAGAAGTTAATAGAATCCAACATTCATTGACCAACTCAGTCAAAACATTTAATGAAAAACTTCATTATCCTGATGGCTTTTGATATTTTTATGGATCTCTATCCATTCTTCTTCCTAATTTGCATTTTTACCTGATAGAATACTACCTTACAACTACTTTTCCTTTGATTTTAATTCCATCATTATAAGCAATGACGTTTCCTTTTAATTTTAGCTCTTTTACAGCTGTAAGAAAGACCACACTTCAATGATGCAGATAACTGAATTATGAATTTTTTGTTCTGTAGAGATATTAAAAATGATTTTTAATAATGCTTTTACTGTCCAAATATTTAGGCCAAGATTTCAGTGGAGAACAGAAGTTTTGGATGACGAAGAGGCTTTCAAGAATTAGGCCATTTTAGACTGTTTTATGCAACATATCTTGGAACAAGTCAAGCTCTTTTAATGTACTGTTTACAGAAAGAGGAGTACATATATCTACCATCTTGGATTTAAAAGAAGATACTTACTGATACATGATCACTACCAATGATTCACAGCTATGAACAGGTGTCTACTGCACACATATACTATGGTAATCTTGTAGTCTAAGCCAATAAAAAAGACCTTGGATTTCAATCTGTAGGTCAGTTGAAAGTATAACAATTATTCTAGTCTGAAATAAGTACAAACCAATAGAGGCATAGGATTTCATTGGGCTGCAGAATGTAATTTTTCTGTCAGCATTGCCCAGTGTGACAAGCATACTCCAGGTCATAGCAGCTAGGGCTGCAGCAGCCATCACCTGTGCCCTTCCTCCACACACTGCCATATTCAGCTCTGAGCTGGCTCTGGTGCCAGGAGCCCAGCTGGACCTCTCTCCATGGTGTGCTGGAGTCTCAGTCATGCACTCTCTTCCCCCTGCACTACTCTCCTTCAGTTTCCATTACTGCAAGCTTGGCAAGAAAGGCTCATGGAATCACCTGGATCAAGAGGTCTCACTTGCAAGGAAGACAACGCCAACTATCTTCTAAATCCACATCATTATGTTTTGATTCTATATAGTTACTGCCTTTCTCCTTCCGCTTTTTTTATTCAGTTTTTACTGGATTATTAAATTGCTCACTGTTTCTGTCTTACTCAGTATTGTCCCTGCACCTCACCACAATATCATTTTATTGAAGTTTTTTTTCTGCTGCACTTATTTTCCATTCTTAAACATATTCTGAAAAATGCGTATCTCCTTTCTAATCACTTTTACTTTTATTGCCTTTTTCATTTGTGTGTACATTTCTGAATTTATTAATTTTCTCAGATCCTCTTGCGCTGTGGACCAAAAAGCACAGATTTCAGCAAGTCAGACTGTTGAGTTATGATGACTATTTTCTGGCAAGCAGTGCATCAGGTCACACAGAAATAATGAGACTTTTTGGTTTATATAACAGCATGCCAAGAAGCCTTTAGGCATTATCAAAGCTAACCTGAAATATGATTTGAGATGAAGAAGAAAAGAAGCAGCACAAAGACTAATTAGTTTCCAAAATAGTTAAGGAATTAGATTTTTTGAAAAACAGCAATAATAAATAACAGTAGTTCTAATTGCTAAAAATATATAATAAAAACTTGGTCATTTGGTGTACTAGTGTCATAACCTTGCCTATTAAAATTGCTAAGTGCCAAACTCAAAATACATTTTTCTTCATGTCCATTTATTAATCCAGTTGTTATGTTCAAAACAATTTCAGGTCATGCTTTTAATCTGACCATATATTTCACACATATAAGCGATCATACTTTCTCCTCTACTTCTTTCTTGCTATGCTTTTCTTTCAGTAAAAGATTCTTAGTTGTGTGTGTGTGTGTGTGTGTGTGTGTCTATACCTATATCTATATATCAGCCAGTAGTTAAGGGCTTTTCTGTTGTTGGGGTTTTTTTTAAACTTCTTTTGAAAATTGCTTGCTCCCTTCCTCCTTCGTGGGTATTTCTTTCAACTATTTCCTCCTTTCCTCACTGATCCTCTCAATTCTGATTTCTAACACATTTCTTAGAGCTTCCTCTATAATTCCCACTTTCTCCTCCATTTTTCTACTCTACTTACATCCTCAATTCACTGGAGAATTTTTACAATCTCTCTGAATCATAACTGTCAAGAGCAGATGGATAGGGACAAACTATTGAATAATGAAACTAGACTTGTTTAGACTGATTGCTTTGTACTCTTTATGACCTTAGTATTTAAAATGGAGAACTCCCTTAATGTTTCTATCCTCAAAAACAACCTCAGTATAAAAGGTCATCCTGAACTGATTGTAACATCAAGAGTCCTGAAACACAAGGGCTAAGAAAAATATCTAGCTGATTTACATCTCCAGTAGCTTGTGTCTTAAAAAGAAAATATAAAAACATACATCGTTGCATTTTTAAAAAGTTTCAAAGCTACCCTCTTTCAGTCACCCAAGTTTGCATATCAATTTAAAAATCCTGAGAGATTAGAATACTAAGTATAGGATGGCCACTAAATGCTACTAAAACAAGTAATTTTCTACCCTACCATTAAAATAACATAACGAAAAGTATGCTAAAGAACAGAAGCCACAGTTTTTACCTAGCCATTCTGTTGTATAACTCTGGTTATGCTATTCTAGAGAAACGCAAGCTGTAATAAATCATGGCATCTCCCAATGACAGTTTCAAATGAACGTGCTTATTGGGACAGACAAGTACATCACTAAGAATGTTATTTACTTCAGGAGCTGCCATACAGTACCAGCTGCTGGATTTAAACACTGACTCAGTGACTGCAGCTGTAAACTATGAGACTTCTTCAAATCATACACCAGTATAAGCAAAAAACATGGGCAGCACAGCATACCATAGACAATACAGGTTTTTTTCCAACTTTATAGAAACCATGAAGTTTGCGAGAAAAAAGCAAAACCCACAATCTTGCCTCAGCCCCTAATATCCAAAATACTCCACTTAGATTAAGTGCTAGTATTATGAGCGTAGTTTTTTAAAAAAGTGTGAAGAAAAAACTTCCTTGGAAATCAGTGGCTGAGCTCCAGGTGCTTGCTAAGCTTGACAGCTTTGTTCAAGCAGGTACTTGAACCATCTCTAGTCACTATTTTTCACAGCTAGGTAAGTTTGCCAGCAGGCTAAAAGCAAATGAGAAACAGGTTTTCTTGTGCAAGTACGTACTCTAAAAGGGAAGAACCCCCAGCACTGCTGCAAGGTTTTGCTCTGCCACTGGATGCAGGGACCTGGCTCAGGCAGAGATCTTGCAAAACCAGTCTGAAAAGAAAGGAGTCTGAGTTCCCAGTGGAAAAAAACCCCAAAACGACCTAAAAGAAAACAAAACACAGGCAAGCAATGGTAGAAACCAAGGGTAGGAGGGAGTGGAAAGAAGACTGGAGAGGAAAATCACAATAGTGAAATGGGAAAAGCAAAGCCTTAAAGACAAATGGAATCACTTTTGCTGAGAAACAGAAGCATTCAAAGAGCAGCGGTACCTAAAAACAAAGGATTTCAATTAACTCAGTATCTTCTAGGAGTAGTACACATTCTTGGAATGTACTGTGGGAGAACTTATCTTCCAAATTATCTTCCACATTTAAAATCTGAAGTAGTGCTTTATATTGGTCAAAATCAAATGTAAAATAATAGCTCACTAGTAACTTCTTTGGTATTCTAAAATAAAACAGTGGAAAATAATTTGGATGGAAGCAACCATAAAACGATACTCTTCATTATTTTAAGGCAAAGGATGGGACCATGGATGCAGAATAAGGAAGCAATTTTCAGAAAAGCAGACCATAATTTAAAGAGGGCATTTCCTAAAAGTGACAGTATTAAAAAGACAGCAAACAGACTATTCTGATTCAAAGGAAAGATAGTTAATTCAATAAAATACCAATCTGAATTAATTGGAAATGCAACAATGTTAGGGAAAAAAATCAGAAAAAAAAATTGCAAACAGACAAAAACAGTGTTGCCAAAGTATAAAGGAATGACAGAACAATGAAGAGATAAAAATAATCGGAAAGGCTAGGCATAAAATAAGTTACAAGAAGAAGAGGTTTTATGAACACAATAGAAAATGAATACAAAAGAAAGCAAAAGAAATTTATCAGGAAAGAAGAACAAAGAAGAGATTATTCAGAACAGACTAAAGCATCCAATGCCTGCCTTGATTTAGTTTAGAAAGGAAAGAAAGGAGAAGGAAGAGAAGGAAAAGAAAGGAAAAGAAAAGGAGGAAGGAAGGAAAAGGTAGTTTTGACTAGATTTTACATCATCAGTTTTATCACAAGGATAAGTGTATAAGGCAGAATTTGAAAAGAGCAGGTGAAAAAATATTTAGACAAATTAGGTGAATTCAAGTCAGAAGAGCCTGATAAATTTATCTTTAAATGCTTACAGAAATAACCCAACTAAAAAGATTTATGAAACATTAATGATTATCTTCAAGATATCATAGAACGCAGGAAACATTCAAAAAAGAAATGGGAAGAATGTGAAATTTGGTACTCATCTTTAAAAAGAGAGGGGCAGGGGGAAAGATGTAGAGGAATTACAAACCAGGGCATCTAGCTTCAGGGAAGATGCTAGAATTATCAATCAATTTATATTGAGAGGGAATAAAGCGATAAAGACAGCCACTATAGTTTTGTCAAAGATCAGACAGTGTTAAAACAGTCTTATTTTCCCCAAGACATATTAATTGGCTTGTACAAAGTTACAGCAGTATATGCAATTGACTTCAGTAAGGAAGGAAGGAAACAGAAATCTTGATTAAAAAACAGCATAAGTGAAAAATCACGGCTTGATAAACTACATTGAGAGTAGTTATCTGTGCTTGCTGTCATAATGAGAGGATATGTCATCAATATAGCAGCTAGAATAAAAGCAGAATATGGTAATAGGTGGCAATGGGATAAAATGTAATGAAGGCTTCGGGAAGGAGCTCATGGAGGAAGGCAGAAGAACAGCAAAAAGACTCCATGGAAAAGAGCAAACCTGAATAGTTAGTGTGTGGCACGGAAAGACAGAGAACAGAAAAGAGGAAAGGGAGAATGATTTTAGATTAAGTACAGCTCATACTCTAAGCAGGTAGTGGGAGAGGTCATACACAAGGACACTGTGTTTTGAGCTTGACTAAACGTGTAGACGCTTGATGCCTTGCCTTAAAGGCTCAACAAACTGTGAAGTCTGTGTGGCTTTCAAATATTTACTTTCTGTATATCCAATTGTTTCATTTTGGTGAGAGAGTGGTATAGCAGAAGCTTCACATGTAGCATCATAGCAGTGCTCCTGCTAATTTCACATCTCATGATCTCATGTTTTTCACTTCTGCAGTCAATTTCTTATATCTCTTTCAGTTTTATGTGGAAGCAGATAATTTAAAAGTAAAGTGATATTAAGTGTTTCCCAGCAACTACTGTATCACTTCCAGTGATCTTCATATTACATTTAACATTTGTCTTGGACAAAACTATAAGCCTGCTCAGTGTTGTGGACAGGGAGATTCATCTGGTGCTGTTGACCTGATCAGTAGTGAAATAAAAAGCCAACTGAGCTTATGTTTTTATAACCTCAGCAGAAAGTTAAACAAACATATTAGTTGGTTTAAGAAAATGGTAACAGACAGAGAATCTGTGGCTAAGCTTATAAATGATAGTAGCTTAGTAAATCCTGTATATCATATACCATCATAAACTGTTTGCACTGTATTAGTTTAAGGGCACTTTTGCCTTCGTTTTCTTTTCCTTCAGGAGTTCCTGTGCTGTGTACACCAGAAAAAATAAACAAGTAAGACTGTAGAAGTAAAAAAGCATATGAGGTATGATGCATTTCATCAAAACAGACTGCTGTTTGGTGGGGAGATTCAAACTACTAGCTTTAATTATCTGAGCCTACATGTATGTACATTAGTAAATTGTTTGGTGCAACAGAAGTAGATCTGAAGCAGAAGCAGTCTGAAGGAGACAGACTGAAACACAAGGTGCTAAAGCTCCTAGCCTTCTTTCTGCTCTTCTGTATGCCATTTTCAAGTGACACAATGGCACCTGCTGTTTAACCTTCCTTTCTAATCCGGGTTTAGGTAACATCCACTGTATGACATAGAAGAAGAACAGTGAACTCAGTCCTGAGGCTAAGCAGCTCTTCTGCAATAGTGGGCTGACATCCAGTCAACTGCACCTCCTTCCTCTAGGGTACTAGACATGCAGACTGACATCTAGCATCTTTGCACTGAGACCACTTTACCCATGGCCACCTGTGGATGTTCTGGGTACAAGAGATGATCAATTATTCCTTTACTTTGACTGTAAGTTCCTTTGTTCTTTTTGACTTCTAAATATCACCCTGTGTCTGTGACTGCTGCCTCCATCACTCTCAGAAAACCTCACAGGCCTAAATTTGAGCTGGCTGCTGGAGAGAATGTAGTAGACAAGTGCTGCAGTGTGAAAGGTTTCAGAAGAGAGGCTGTGAAGAGAATTCTGTCAAGGTAAGGGTGTATTCGCTGCTTCACTATCTCTAGTGGAGATAAATTGGAAAAAAGGTTATGGAAGGGATTGCTGCTGCTTAGGGGAGGGAGCCTTCGTAAGGGCTAGGGAGGCAAAGGGAAGAGCACCGCTTAGAACCTAGTGATGAGGGGCTTGCTTTATGTCTGAGGAATTCTTTTCCTTTCCCACAAATGCTATGCTCGCTTCTGGCACATCCCTCCGACTTACCTTCCTTTCAGCTTTCCACATCAATTACCTATTTGCCCTGTGTCGAGGTGTTTGAAACTATTCAGAGAGTGACAGCACTTGGCTATGAGCCATCACTCTGTGAGGGCCGCGCTGCCTGCTCCAGACAGTCCTCACAGTCAGAACTCTTCAACCCCAGGAGCTACAGTCCTTCTCCTACAGTAACTTAGAGGCCAGTGGGGGTCTATACACCCAGGGAGAAATGGAAATCTGTCTTTCCAGCCTGTCTCCCTTGCAGCTATTCAGAGTGACCACAGCGTTCAGAACTAGGACAGGCCGTCAGCACCCCACAGCACAGGCTTCCTGCTCCAGCTCCTTGCTATCACGTCTCCGGGAACACACATACCAAGAGGGCAGGCAGCATTAGGCAAAAGATAAAAATCTTTTCTGAGAGACGCAACTGCAGCTTAAACAGAAATGGGTTTAAACAAGAAAAACTAATTCCCAAGAAGGCCACACTGGTCCATAACTTGTAGAAAGGGGGACAAAAAGGTAGCTGTCAGAAAAAGGGACTAAAAGTGGCCTAGAACTTTTCAAATGAACGTGGTCTAAATCACAGAAATTCTAGCAAGACAATATGGCCCAGTATAACATAAACAAGAAGCAGGCAGCATATTACACTGAAAATCTTGTTATAAACAAAAGGGAACAAACCATATCTATAGAACTATGAATTGTTTTTGTTAACCCAACTAGTACTTTCACAGTCCAGTAGTCCAAATAATCTAATACAGGAAAGCCTCAATAATCCAGATAAAATTGTTATATAAAAACTTCATAGCATCTAACTCTTTTCTCCAGTGTTACACCTGTCTTTCTAGCCCAACTTGAGCCCACCTGTGTAAGCAAAGCACAGGTAGGCAGAAAAAAAGATACATCTTGGATGTGTCTGTAGGAAGAACCTAAATGACTTACTAGATTAAACCTTTAACATTCAAATGTCCAAGATTAGAGAAAAAGAATCATCCTGACTACACTCAGGGTACCTGGAACAAAACTCTGTGAAATAGTAGCATATATCTTCCCAGTGAGTTAAAAATAATTAAATAATACTAATAAAATATAATAAATAATTAAAATTTAATTAAAATTAAGTTAAAATGCTCAAAGAAATAAATATAGATTAGATGAGGTCTCAAAATGGAGTTACAGTTTCCTTCTGAGAGAGATTTATTGGTGGACAGAGGTAATTGTAGGACCCTTTGCATCAGTTGATGTTGATATCAGCTGATACTCTATGTTCTCAATTTCTAGACAAATAGTAACTGTGCATGTTTATAACTGAGGCATCGGATGTGCTGCACATGCTGTGTAGTCTGAAGGACTGTAACCTTTTTCACAAGACTTCTGCTTGTCATGACTGCAGCTGACTATGTACTTTTTTCCTCAATATGTAATAGTCAAGACTCCTCTGCTGCCATTTACTCCATGAAAGACTGACTGCTTCTTCTTCACCCAGAACAGTGCTAATACTAGCTACGTTTTGCAGTCATTGTTCATGCACGCATACATACAAAAGTTTGCAACAAGGTGATAGCTGTCTTCAAATCAAAAATACTTTACTGGCATAAACATTTCATAGATGAATTCCTCAAAAATATAGGACTGGAACATTTTAGATAGACAAACCTTGTCATAGCCAACCCAGAGAACTTTTCTCACCATCCACCAAGGATTCACATACACACACACACACAACTCCGCAAATAAGTTTCATGGTATTATGACTAGAACTACAGTTCTCAGAAAGTGTTTCATGTGAGAATGTATTGCCTTATAATTATGAATTGAAAAATTTATATAAAACGTGCACATATTCTGAGCACTACCAAGTTAACTCTGGGTGAATTGCTACTTTAAACCATTCTTTAAGTGTGATACATAAGCACTCTTTATTGTTAAGTATGAAAATAGCAGGACTGATTTCAACTTCAGGAAAAAAAATTCAGATGAGGCACATGAAATTTGACACCAGAAAGAACATTTGTGAAAGGTTAAGGATAGAATATTTCCCATTGAGTCCAAAATGGAAACTAAGCAAACACTGGCAACAGTAAAGCACTGCTGCTGTGGTTCCATAATGTTTTATTTTCAAAGAAATAATTTTGAGCTATTTTGTGTCATAAGTACTATAACTGCACGTCCATGAAACAATGTAATTATTCTATAAAAGCTCAAAACTGCTTCAGTTTCCCATTTCCTGGTAAATCATTTACTATTTTTTCTGCACACATGATATGTGTACAAGAATTAAGTGGGCCTTTAATTAATTAAAAATAATAATACAACTGGCAAGCCTGCCCCCAACCTCTGAGCTCTCGAAGTCCATAGTAACGTATTATATTCTTAGCTTACTAACTATATGCCAGAGAAAAGCAGAAGGCTGACAAATATGAGTAATGACAGGTGAAAGATTTGAAAGAAATGGCGGTATTTGGAAATTAAACAAACTTTTTAGTAGACCTTTCTTTTGTGTTCCTAATTTCATAGACATAGTTTACATGAAGGACTTGCTCTAAACTGCATCACAAATGTGCAGTTTTTAAGTTGTCTGGAGTGTTGGAAAGTAAAGAAAGGCTAGGCTGCACTTGGAGTTCCCAGATAAACTCATGTATCTAGAGAAGAAGAATCTACCCAGTTTTGGAAAAGTGTTGAAGTTAGAGGATTTCAGATAGTTCTGTAATGTTTTGGAAAGCTTTTCAACAGAGCAGTTACGGTAGCAGTCAGAAGATGCAAAGATTTCTCCACGGACTGTGACAAGAAACTTCCTGGAGATGTAGCTATGTTTTCTTTTGAAGAGGACAGAGTACAACTGACTTTCTTCAGCTACAGTCCAACAAACAGGAGTCCTGCTGAAGTCACTCGATGTTATTTATATGCTTAAAGGCAAGCTGACACTTACTGTCAGTATCAACCAGCACCACTTTTCCAACAGAATACAGAGAAGATACCATAGGACACCTGAAGTTTCTCAAATGAGAGCAAATCAATCTGAAGGGAAAAGGTATGACTATAGCATGGATTTTGCATGCCTTGAAGATGGTAGTTTTCTTCTGAGATCCTTCTCTCTGCCCTCTAGCCTGCTTGCATAATATGCTTTTGAGGAGAACTGAGAGAAGTTTCTCTCTAGATACCTCTCTTTGAAGCCTTCTTCCTCTACTCATTAGTCTGGCAAGCTTTTGCAGAGGTAATGGTAAGAGGTAAACAAATTTAGAACAATTTATTTGCCTTCAAATGTTATTTCATCACAAACAAACTGGATGAGGCCTGAGGACAAGGCCTGGCTGGTATTTTGGAGTTTTTCATCCTGACCATCATGCCTACTTCAAGTCACTATTAGCAGTTTCAGCAATACTAAGATAGTATTAAAGCTCTGAGTAGCTGTAAGGAAATGCTTTACCTTTACTTTCTCTGGAGAAAGTGTTCACCACACAAAAAAGTTTATCTCAATTGTTTTTCTTCTTATATTACCTTTTGCTCTGCATTTGGACGAGTAATGTATGGAGCATAGGAATCTGCACCTGCCCCTGGATTTGAATACTTCACCAAGTATACCATTAAAGCCAGGGCTACACCTTCGGAGCTGTTTCAGAGCCTTATTGACCTTATTAGCTAAGGGAGATGATCAAGCATTGAAAGTGGTTTCTGCATTTAGTTAGTAACAGTGTTCTGGATAGGCATGGTACAACAGCAAGAGCTTTTAGGAAAAGAAACTGATCCGTGGCAGGCAGCACAGAATACAACATTTTCCTCTTTTTCTGCATGCACTTAACTGGATAGCTGAATTGACATCTATAACGTTTTTTGCTCCAGTAGTCTCATACTGAACACTGCACAGCACAGTTAGTAGTGGGATTCAGTTAGGACCACTTTTTGTACTAGTCTAAATCACTGGCTCTATTTCATGTTTTGAGTATGTTTTTTGTATACGTGGAAAGAAAACCTCCTTTCCCACATTCTCTGTTTTCCACAAACGTGTAGTTTAGCCAAGCTGGTGCTTTTCTGACTGATCAGAACAAAACAGAATTTTGTGCATAAGCTCCCTCCTTTAGCTGTGCAACAAGATATTATAATGTTTTACTATAAACTTTCTCTTCACAATGCAGTTCTTTCAGAAACTCCACAAATGTATCCCAGTAGTGAGCTAGTGATTTTTATGCATTATCACTCACGTGCCCAACAAATGATTCTCTGAAAGAATTTATTAATCTGTTCCTTTAATATCAATTCCACCTACTTAAAAATCAATGAGCTTTGAACAAGTAGAGCCATTTCTTTATGACATCATAGCTATAGAGAAGATGAAACATGAGCTCAACATCTAATCAAATCCCTGAACATTTGCCTTCACAATCCTGTATATCTATGTATTACATGCTATGATGCAAGAACATATACCTAAAATTTGAACATCTGAAGACACATACTTAAAAGCCCACATGAGAGTTGCTAGGTGGCCAGTGCATACAACTTAAACTATTTACATAGGTTCCTAAATATGCTCTGATTGTAGGTTTTCTTTAAAAAGAGCATCATATTTATTACCATATGTGTCAATTTATATGTTGTTTTGTTGCTGGATGCTATACCTTGATACTACATTTTGAATTTTGTTGAATTTAAATAGTTAATTTCCTGTTACTTACAATTTAATGTAACTTTTTTGAAAAAAAAAAGACAGTTTTCAAAAGCCAGTTTAAATCATACAGCTTTGCTTGTCACACACCTGGTGTGTTTCCCACATTCGTGTAAGTAGGGAAATATCTATACTCTTTCATTGATAAGACTGATGTGATAACTTTATAATAAGTTTTTTCCCCTCCTCTGTTTTCTTTTTTCCCTGTACTGATACACTTCATATTTCTCAAGGGATTTGTAGTAATAAGAGGTATTTCTATGCTACATGAATGGTCATCAAATATTTACTCCCCCCCTCCCCAAGGGTATTCCCTTCCTGCACTGCACCTTCACAGAAACTATAATAAACAGCCTATTCTGAGGAATAGTCTACTACATCTATTCTTATTTGAAGGTCATTTACATAGCTGAGGTAATGCATCAAAGGCAATCTACACTCCAGAGAATATATATCTGGCTTCCAAATCTGCAGTTTTACTGCATTTTAGATGATATCCGGTGTTTATAATTCACAGCACTATTATATCTGATCCCTCCCTGTCCTACTGAAATAAATAGAAGCTTAAACCAAAAGTCAAATTTTGGATTTTTTATGCTCTGGGAGATGGAAATTGCTTGCAGCTTGCCTAGAACATGGAAAAAAATGCCCACCATCTATTCATAAATACTGAAGTAATGTAACTAATTCAGCCAGAAATTAATGCAGTTTTCCTTCAGGTAACTGGAGGTAGGTACATCTATAGATTATGGCTGTTATGACATTTCTTTTCACAGATGAATACAGTTTTAAACATCCAGCTTTTAAAAGCTGAACAGAAGTTATCACCTATCTGCTGAGCTGCTGTGAATGGCAACACTTGCTGTTAGGCCTGTTCTGCTGTTGGGTAGAATCAATTAAAATGCTTTTATGGCTATTTAAACTGAAATGTTTTGCTTTGGTTGCAGTGAGCTAACAGCACACATAGTTATGGTAGCTCAGTCACCAGGAAATAACTTAAGGCTGCTGTAACTTGATTGTTTTACAACATTTTTCCATATTCCTATCTTACCACCACTGTAAGAAATTGTTGGGTTTTTTACTTCATATCCAATAAAACTATTGCTTAGAATTATTTCTACTACTAACACATGATACTCCACCAAAACAACAAAGCAGGTATCTTGATGTTTGTTGCCTGTGTCATGAAACATTTTAGTTGGTAAAATTCACATTAAGCAACTAAGGTATGAGTCATGGTCAAATCCTTCTGATAAATGTAAGCAGGTTCATTTCTAACTCATCTAATAATAAATTGGCCTAAACAGACATTCTTTTCCAAAAAAACAAGTATAGCTTAGTGCATTAACATGACATTGTCAAGATGTCCAAACAGACATTTCATCTCACTTCTGTGCTGCATCACAATTTCTGGCCATGCTTAGATTAAAGCAAAAGTGGTGATTCTGGACTCTCCCTGCACATTCCTACTGCTGCAAGCTCCTACTCTTTCTCTGTGGTAGCCATGGAATTTGCACATATCTTTTTGTTCCTCTTGGAATTCCTTTTTAACATTTTTTTTAGATGGATTAGAAAACTCATCCAATTGAAAATGACCTAACTTCCCATGTGCCTGCACAAACACTTGTGCTAGCACGGAGAAGAAAAGGAAAGCTGTAAAGGTATAGCTAATGTGAAGGAGTAGGAACAAAAAAAGCAGAAATCCCTCTTGGTGACATGTCACTTTTAGGCTTGCTTAAAAATGGTTGTGAAATCACAGCCTTCGAATAATACTAACAATTCCTGCAGCTACAATCGTTTCAATTCTAAGTACATTTTTCAACAACGGGAATACTATAATTGATCCAATTGTCTAATTTATCCAATTTTCCATCAAGAACCTTGGGATAAGCCACAAGGCTTCTGATAGTATTATTCTATTGCTCTTCCTCTGCTATTCTGAAACAGCAGCTAATTAGCAAAAGTAGTTTTCAGAGCTGATCAGTCCTGCTGCTGTGAAACCCAAAACATCTCCATAATCAGGTGGGGCAGTCCAATTTCAGAGTCAGTTAGATACTCTTTGGTAAAGGGATGCAAAAGAGGATCAGGAATGTATTTTGCCTTGTAAATATTTGCATGAAGCTGATCAGGGTTTTAACAGATTTAAAATATTTCACTTTCTTCACTGTAGTGGATGACTGTCTCAAATAAAAAAGCACGTTATCACTGTGTCATTATCAGTGTCATTTGTGTTTTTCAGCAGGTAAAGAACTTAGAGCTGACAACACAAGTAAATAAGGAGTCAGCATTCCCTGGGACTTGCCTCCCTTGCCTTCCTGTCAGACAAAACCCACAGCTATCTGCAGAAGGAAAAAGAGCATAGGTATAAATAGGCTCAGAAGCAAAGAGGACCTTGCCAGGACAGGAGCAACTCTCCAGTGCCATTCAGAAAGTTAGGCTTAAGGAAATGTGTTCATTCTGAATGGATCTGCTTATGAAAAGACTGTGGAAAGAGACATTGTCCTCATTGTGGGGGGGGGGGGGGGGGAAAGGTAAAATGTGGTAACTAAGTGAATTACATAACTGAAAAAGGATGGAATGCCTGAACCTGACATTTTCTGTGCTGCACAACATTCTCTATACTCTAATTAAAAAGTGGAAGCATTCTCATTCTCACACTTCAAAAAGGCAAAGAAATACTAATATAGTTTAAACTGCAAAATACAATTGAATGTCTTGTGACAGCTCTCACAGTACTTGCATGTCTAGTGAAATACTCAATCCCCTGAAATTGCTCCAAAGCAACTAAATATCTATATGTAAACCATCCAGGAAATTAACACTCAGGAAAGTCAAATGTCTAAGAGGTCAGATTCAGTTCACTAATTTGCAGCCTTATTCCCACTTTGTAATATATTATACTTGGGTATAAATCTTATTCGAACATTCCTAGGAGGTATGGAAATATTATTACTCCTATTTTAAAAGATAAGATTAGAGACATTTACAGATAAAACAAATCATGCTAAAAAGTTTGTGGTAAAGTTTAGATGAGAAGCAAGAGCTTTAACCTACTATATATTACCACTCAGCCTTATTACATCTCTCCTCCTTTCAATCTGCCTTCCTTTTTTTTTTTTTTTTTTTTTTAATTTTTTTGAATATACACTGTTTTTTTCTCCATGATGTCATCTGCAGAGCAAGACTAATATTATTTACTCACTTCTGCAACGGCATACTCAAAATTTAATCAGCTCATTTAGAGGAAATATGTTGGAGGAACTGAACCTAAAGCAGAGTGAAAATGAGGTTTTTTTTTAATATATGACAAATAGCTTAGAAATTTAATAAAATAACATAAAAAATTAGACCTCACATATCACAAATATTTAAAACATCTAATGATACAGTACATGATTTCCAGAAGAAGGTATACTAGATACCTCCAAATATAAGTAATCCAAGTTTGGACTTGGATATTTAATATTTTTTCTTAAATCATTTCAACTTTTTCATTTTTTGCAGCACTCTTTTAAACCTCCTCCTGTTTACTGACATCTTTCCAGTGCGCAGGTGTCCAGAACTTTATTTAATATTCCATTTGTGCTTACATCAAAGCCAGAGAGAAACAAACTATTAGTTTTTTGCTACATGACAAGGCCTGCACATCTCAGAATTGTGCTGGAGTTTTGTAAGCTATACCACACTACAAACAGGTTCAGTTTGTGCCCTGCTATCTTCCTTCAAACTGATTTAACAATATTGCTTTTGCTAGCTTGCATCTTCCCACATTAAATCTCTGTTGGTTATTTTCCATCTCTGTTCCCAGACCATCTTTCTGCATTTTTTTCCCAGTATCTACAGCTTATTCAGCAAACAGTGCTCCAAATTTAGAATCATTGGAAGTGTCAGTAACATTAACATTACTTTCTCTGCCAGATTACAAAAATTAAATAAAATCATCCAAGCAAACACCACCACTGCAGTATCCTACTGTGTTCTCTTCATTTCAGTATGATGTCATTTATCATCATCTTTTGTTGATAGATCAGCACTTCCCCTTCACAGCAGGTAAGGAATTGCATATATCTGATTCCTTCCCACTCTGTGCTGCCTCCTATTTCTACTTAATGCTAAGCAGCTCTTCTACTGCCAAAGAATTTTTCTTCTTTTTTGAAGATCTACTTTCCAGATAAGAAACCTCTTCGCCATGGGTATCCTGCTTCTATGATATGTGTTTTTTGCCTAAAAGGTCCTGAATCATTAAGAATCTTCCTACATACTTTTGAAAGACAACATGGGCTGGCTGGCACCCTTACCTAGGCTAGTTCATTGCTTAACTACCTTGAGATAAACTTTCTTCCCATTTTTTCCCATTAGAAGCACAGCTTTTATTTACAGTCACCAAAGATGTTCCAGCTAAGTAAAGTATATATGCATATACATCGTATTTTTCATGTATACATCTCAACTGGCAGAAAAATGATTAACATTCTCCCCAAAAGGGAGTGAACTGAAGGTGTCTAGGAAGACAGCTGAAGGTATTGCTTGAACAGGTAGATGAGTCTCAGGAGGTCCCAAGTAATACTGACTTTAAGAAGCAGTATTGTAACTAGAGTCAGTGGAAGAAGGCATACCATTAACATGCTGAGCTGAGGCGGCTAACATGCTGTGAAGAGAGACACAAACTTTCTCAAGCTATCAAAGTTTGTGTTTGGTGAGGGATGACAAGATCCCAGCCAAAAGACCAAAAAACAACAGTAGAGGCCAGCTTTATGACTGCTGATGACAGGCCTGTCAGATTAAATACATTAAGAGAAGACATTTAGCCTGCACTTTACAAATTATTGACGAGTAAGTCTCAGAGAATTAATTGCTGTGTTACAGCTTAATAAAGCCAGGTTCCTTGCCTCTTCTTTTGTTTCCTGCTCACCTTGGATGAGCTAAGAGCTACTAAACTGCATTCTTCTAGAAGAAGAGGTGCCTTAACACATTTTACCTTCCACTGGCTATTTTACCAACCATAATGTCTAAGTTACTATAGAGAACTGCTTTTGCAAATTAAGTGAGATGAGTTCTCTGAAGCATTCTCTATTTAAGATGTGAAATTTCTATAATTGTCTTATTCGAAGATGAATAACTGCCCTAAGTATAACCTAAATAGCCTTATCTGCTAGATATTTTATACATATTTTAAGGATGACACAGTAACTAAACTATAAAGGAACTGTAATTATCAACCCTTTTTTGAAGAGCACTGGACATGTGAGACAAAACCCTCATTTTAGAGTGAAAATTAACACAGCAAATGCTATCTCTGACTTGTAGTAAAGTGTTTATTTGCTTGGAAGTTTATGCTTATAGATTTAAAACAAAATCAAAAGGTTAATCTCTTTAGCTATTTCAGGAGAGGTGACAAATAATTTTGGATATGGCTCTAATTAGTGCACTCTACAGAGATAAAGAAATTGCCTCATGATTTCTCTGCAGAAACTCGCTACAGATTGTGGTGCCTTTTCGTAACTCCAGAGGAGTTATTAATAGGGAATAGAGACCTATCCAATAAGACTAAGGACTGATACTTCTCTTCCTAATGTAACAAAGCCATTGATGACTTTAATGGGAGCTAGACTTCTTTCTGATATGCCAAAAAGACCACTGGTGAGGTCCAGGTTGCTACCATTCAGTAATTCCTTGCTGAACTACATGGAGCTGAGGGAAAATACAGAGGTGCAACAATTCAGTCACATAGCACAGTATGCTGGAGAAGGAGGAGTATAGGTGGTTAATTTTATATACCTACATTTAAAATCTTAGGTCACAGGGTTATGCCTTCTCGTATTGCAGCTCAGATGAATAAACCCTACATAGCTCAGTTCTGCAGGAAACAAGAGTTACAGAGGAATGCTGGCCCATCAGGGTTAACTACCTATATATTTGTTCAGGCTCTCAGGCAAGTTTTACAACCCACAAGAGAGTAGTTTTTGCTGTGGTTAACTCAGTTCTCCCTAATAAATGTACTTCTACATCACTAACTCAGTGGAACATTGACCATCACTTTTAACATTTGAGCATAGATAGGCCCATGCACAAAGCTTCAAAAAGTTATTAATTTTTAGTAATTAAAAAATTAAAAATACAAAAAATCAGGTCTAATTATGTATTGATACACTGGGAAATTAATCATACTTTGAAGGCTGCATTGGTACCAATGACATCAAAACAGACTTCTTGCAACATGGCAAGTAGCTATGCTCTCTGAAATATAAAAGAGTTCCAGTTCTTACTGACATGCTCTCAGCATATTGATATGCATTTCAAAAATTAACAAAATTTATTGTAAATGCAGTCGGTGGAGCTACTGCCCTTAAACATTAAAAGAACAAATTAAGGAAGATACAATAGTATAATGGCAAGGCTATTAAAGGCAAATTAGCTGGCCAAAGACACCTAAGAGGCAATGAAATAGGCCTGTTCTATCATAAATATCAGGTTCATTATCTGAATATAAAACCAGGCTCTTCAACAACTCTGATCAGGCAGAAAAACGGATCACCATCTGCCCAAATTGTGGCAACATCATGGAAAAGAAATAAATTAAATGTATTCCTGTGACCATGGGAATCAGAGACAGGATACTGGTGAACAGCTTTGACATAACTGCTAAATAATTCCTCCAAAGACAGAATCTCTCACAGGTTCTTCCGAGAAGAACTCCTGGGAAGAACTCAAAAAACAAAAAGAACATGGTAAAGGCATCCATATCTCTACTCTACTGTAAGCACAACTGTGGCACACGTCATATAGAGACAGGCAAGAGGTATTAGGAAAGATGTGTCAATTAGGAAAACATGTATCTTGGAGGTCTGACTCTTGCTTACATTCCCTTATCTATGTATTTGGAAGAAGTTCATTTCAGTGGCTCCCAGTGATCTAGAGAAAGGAATTCATCACAGTCCCTGACTGATTCTTGAAGGACAGGGTGATCTGGGCCCAAATAAAGAGCAAAACAGCTTCTCTCAGGTGTCAAAAGGATACGTATGGTAAATAAAAATGTTTCTCTGAATATTAATTCATATATGAAAATTTTCAACACTCCAGCTCTTTTCTGTTTTTTGTCCTTTCTTACTTTTTCATCTTCACACTGATTTTTTCCATGTAAGGCGTCTCCCTCTCCCCTCCCAAACTACTTTCTGTACTCTCTCCTTTGGAAAACTTTCCTCATCCTCACAGGAATTAAAAGAGATTCCCTTTGTTGTTCTCAATATAATGCTGCTGGGGCTTAAACTAATAAAAACCCTGAAGCCAGGATGAAGTAAGTTGGTGGCATTAGAAGAAAAAGACGCAGGGCTGCCACTCAGATTGAAGTGGTCAAAGATGTGAGTGGAAAACAGAAACATTTCTTTTGTTTGGTAAAAGAAATGCAGGAAGCTTGCAGGAGGTTTGAAGACGATCAAGGTTCAGTCTACAGGTAGGATTTAGTACATACTGAGGACATACTAAAGAGAGTATCTGGTAAGGTTGGGGAATGTGCCGATCTGATTTAATTTGTGATTCTTTTTCTCTCTAGGCTGGCTTTTGACTTCATGATCCAGATAGACTAGCTCTCCCAGTTAAACATTTCCTTCTGGTATTTGGAATTGCATCTAGGATTCCCAAATCCTGATTGTTGCCTGTTGCCAGCAAATAAGTATTAAACCTGCCAACATCAATGAGTATTGTATTATCTAGAAGTCTTTTCATGAGGAAGATAACAGCCTACCACTACCGTGAACTGTTTCAATAGATCAAGACATAGGTATAAAGATCTCTCAGCTCTCAAGACCTTTCCGATGCACAGGAACAAATACAAGGAACAAATATGATCTGCTTCTTTTTGAATTTGTTAAACACATATACACATGTACACCCCTTTCTTTAAACTTTTCTTTTTGCAGTTTACTGTTGACCTTCTATATATATGTGAAAAGATACAGCTTCTTATATTACAGTAGAAATATAAATCAACTTTTATTTAGAGTGGTACAAATCCACTTTGGACAATAAGAATTATACTTTGAGGACTTTTTTATGCAAATGCAGTAATATTACAGGCTTATTAATTGATGTGACTTATAAGGGTCAAAGTCTCTGTGGAATCATGCCAGCTGAGACAAATCAGATTTAAACCAACTGAGAACTGAACTCTGTACAAGTCAAGTGATTTTTGAATAAATTAATCTAGCTTAAACAATAGGATCAATCCCAAGCTGCACAAATAATGACACCAAATCTAAGATTCTTATATTAAGTGGATCAAACCCAGAGAAATATGTCATTCTCTTTAATGTAACACAGTTTGTTGTTTTACTATACAAGAGTTCTGTATCTCTTTAAACATGTTATGAGAAAAGGCAATTTAAAACATTAATAGAATTGAAACAGATGGAAAAAACTCCTATTTGTTCTTATAAGCTGATGGGGGAAAAAATGAATGCACTGCCAAGACACATATTTTTAACTCTATTTCTAACCTTCCAGAACTCAACTTTTAAAACTGGGCAGATTGATAAACACACAGCCAGGTTTTTGTAAGTGGCTCGTCTCAGAATATAACAGACGAGACTGCGACATTTGAAGAAATGAACTATGCTCCCTCTTTTTTCTCCCCAGTCAAACCAATTTTTATGCCTGCATGTGAGAAATTGAGACCATGTTAAAGGCTTTCTTAGAGTGATTTTTCTAAAGCAGACATGCTACACCTTTTATTAGCCAGCCATTCTTAGGCTAACTTAGAAAATTACATACAACCATTCTGAACAAGCCCCAGTCCCTTAGCCTCTCTTCACAGGGCAAGTGCTCCAGCCTCAGCTGTCTTGGTGGCCCTCTATTGAACTCGCTTCAGTTGATCAATGTCTTTCTTGTACTGGGTGGCCCAAACTGGATGCAGTATTTTAGACGTGCTGTAATGAGTGCCATACGGTAGTGGATAATCACACCCATTGATCTACCAGCTGTGCTCCTTTCCATAAAGCCCAGAATGCTGATGGCCATCTTTGCTGCCATGGCATGCTGCTTAGCTTGCTGTTGGCCCAGACCCCCAGGGCCTCTTCCACAGAGCTGCTCCTCAGTTTGCGCTGTTGCCAGGGATTCTTCCTTTCCAGGGGCAAGACTTAGCAATTTCCCTTATTGATTTTGATGAGGTTGTTGGCAGCCCACAGGCCTCCAGCCTGTACAGGTCTTCCTGAATGGCAGCTCTGCCCTACAGCATACTGACTGGTCCTCCTAATTTGGTGTCAGCTGCAAATTTGATGAGGTGCACACCATCACCTCTCCTGAGTCATTTCTGGTTACAATGAGGGCTTTTTATTTTTCTGACACCATAATTTTTAAAGATATACAGTAGGGTGGAAAAGTAGTACCCTCCTGCATGTGTAGCCTCCTAGACTATTGTGGATCAGGTGCATAAGGACTGCTGATCCTGCTCCTCGCATCCAGAACATGGGATGGGTCAGAAGGAAAGCATACAGAGCGATAAGGTTTAAGAGCAATGAGAAGTAGAAATCAGTAGATCCAACTTAGACCAAGACTTCAACTCTCTTAGAATGAGAAAGATCAAGGGTGACTCCTGAAGACCTTCTCTTTTCACTAACTCTCCCTGTCATTGCTAAAAGAGATTGTGTTTTTTTAGGTCTGTTTGGCCCAAACCTGGAAAATGCAAATCCTTCTCCTTTTGGGCCCACAGATATAAAGTGTGGTGATTTTCTGTTGTGCTTCACAAAGAAGGTAATTATGTCTTGTTTTATTGTAGCCTGGACACCTGACCTGAAAGGTGGGTTCTCTAGGTACAGCATATATTTTAATGTTTTTAATATGGAGTAGGAGGGTGCTTTTGGAATGAATTTTTTGACCTCCATCACTTACTGCACTTCAGTTCACATTGCAGAACAGTGTGCAACGTGTGCAGTGCACAGTGTGCAGACTGGATTCTTTTTGGATGAAACGCAGCGGGAAGGTGAGCTTCAGGAGCTCACTAAATGCACTCTAGCCACTTGTGGATATTCACATCACAAGGCCACACTAGAGCTAGTCTGAAGTCAAAACTCCAAAACACATATAGCATGATCTTCAGCACCAACGCTTCTACTCAGAAAATCTGTTCCTAAAAGTCCTGAGCACTAGCTAACACACACATACTGTTTCCATCAAAGGTTTGCATTTTAGCACTACAAATGGAAAAGAGAATCTAAAAACCAGGGGCTTGCAAGACACTGGGGTCTTTTTGGAGCATGAAGATCTAGTGGTATCACAGTAATACAGGTGCATAGTCTGATGAATATAGCCATTTATTTATTAGTAGAAAAGTAATTAACTGAGAAATGATTGGTTCTCTCTCTATTTTTTTTTCTGTAGGCAAAACTGATCAAAGGTCATAAAGCAGTATTAATGCTCTGTTGGTGCAAAGCCTAAACGGACTTGTTATCTGAAATATAACACTGTTAACAAGTGTTGAAAGGTATAATGCAGAATGAAATGTAATGCCCAGAGATCATGTTTTACAGCTACAGTTTTAAGCTGCGCTGTTTTCCTCCCTAAACCATCACAACTCAAGCAGACACAGAACTGACCTGTTACAAACTTTTTCCTATTGCCATTCCTCTGCTCTGGGGGAAGAAAGATGCTTTCTTTAAGTCAACTGCACCAGTTTGGAGAAGAGTAAATTACCTTAACTGTGTTAGTGTCTGTAAAAAGTCACAGATCTCTGATAACTCCATCTTGTTTTATTTCTCCATAAACCATAACTTATGAGTGAAGATTACGTTTTTTTATTTTAAAGAAGTGACACTTAGGGAGGAACATGGTAACTGTTAACTATATAAATAGTTAAAGGGCAATAACATGAGAGAGAGGAAGAGCTAGGCATACTGGACATTAGTCATAAAAAAAAGGAGTAATGGGCTGAGATAGAGGGATAAATTCACCTTAGTTATTACAAGAACTTTCTGACACTAAGGACAATCAGGTTGTAGAAATACTTCTCTTCTGAAGTAGTTATTGCACTACTGAAATATTTGGAGCATTTGCAATATATGTTTTGGAGACATTAAAAGCAAGATTAAAAAAAAAACCTGTGAAGTACTGTGAGTTTTCAGAGACTGAATTGAAGGACTAGTAACATCCTTTCAAATATACTATTTCACAATACTATGAAAAAAAGGTAGATACATGAAAACACCTAGAGATGGGAGAACAGAAAAAAACAGAAATCAAGCTATTGTAACAGGAAAGAAAAAAGAAGTGCCATGCAAAATGCAAGAATAAGCCCTCTGACAGCTAATTGGATTTCTATTCTGTGCTATCAACTTGATATCTGAGTATGCATGATTGATTAAAACTGTATTGACTGGCTCCCAAGATACTTGCATCTAATTCTCCTGCACTAAGCAGATGGTGGCACCCAAGGAAAATAAAATCAGACAAGCTACATTTTTTTTTTCCTCTTAATGGGGGGGGGGGGGGGTGAGGAAGTTGAATAAGGCACGTTAGAACAGCTTTGTTTTCAGCAAAAAGACTAAAGTTTTACTCCTACCTTCTTTTTTCATGTTTAGCTTTTCTATGGCTAATCAACAAGACCTACTTGTACACTTTGCTGGTGTTAGGGAGCCATATGAGCTTCCACGAATGTAGAAGCTGGAACATCTTTTTAACTAATAGTACTAAGGAGAATTCTCCAGGAGTAAGCAAGTAAATACAACATCTTTCTACCATTTTCTTCAGCTCATGGTTTTGGCCCATGAAAGCAAGATGAAGTTTTAGTCATGGAGGGAATAGGGTAAGGATATCATTTTAGGTGTTAACTGTTCACAGGTATAAAACACCAGTCTCTGGTTCAAACAGTAAGCATATGCCTGGCCACATGAAATGTCTAAAAAAATTTCCCTTTTAGTTGGACTTTATTGACTCTACAGCTGCTAGGTATTAAGCTCCACAGTTGTAAGGGATCACCAAGTTTTCTTCTCCAGTCCACAATCCCTCACTGCCACCCAGGGAACTACAGCATAGGTTGACCAGCTATGACTGACATAGAGTCATGGAGCAAGACTGACCATGATGCTGCAAACGTCTGAGATGCAAAAACAGTCATAAGGAAGGAACAAGGCATTATTCAAATTTTTTAGTCTTGCAATCAGTGAGTTAGATCTAATAGGTCTGCATAATGAATTGGGCAAAAATGTCACAATTTTGGTAGCCAGGAGCTGCATGGATGATCTGTGTGGGAGGAGGCTATGAACTGTCTTATGCTGGTCATGGCCAGCTGCAGCCAGCTCCAAAATGAATGAAAACAGTCATCCAAAACAGCAATAAATCAAAAGAGCACACAGTGCCTCTGCTCACACACATTTAAGAAAGGATGATAGCTGCTAGGGACAGGAGATGCAGGACACACATGACAGGAGACGCAGGAGAGAGAGAAAAAAAAAAGGAACACTTGAAGAGAAATGTGAAGAGACACATTTAGAGAAATAAATCGGAGGAGGCAAGTAGAAGGGGACATTGTTGAGGACATGGCTGGAAGCATACTACGTCAGAAGAGGTACACCGATGAGGGATTGTGGCCGTGGGCAATCTGTGGCAGGGCAGGGACATCCCTGAGGGATTGTAACTCATGGGCAGCCTGGGCCAGAGCAGAGGAAATGAGGAAGAAGGACAGAACAGCAGAAAGAAACCACTAGGCACCGATCCCGACCTCCTGTACCATCCATCGTCTTTCTAAAGGGACTGGGAGGGATGAGTGTAATGGACAGTGACAACATGGGGAATTGAGACTGGGAAGGACGGAAGGAGATGTGCTGGACTGAAGTTGAGCCTGGGGAAAGGGGAGAAAAGATGTTTCCCTAAATGTTGGTTTAGCTGTGAATATCTTATTTGGCTCTCAATACCTGAATCAGTAACTAAAAGTCTATGTTAATGGTCCACAAATTAAATTAAGTGAAGTTCCCCAAGTCAAGACTGTTTTGTCTGCGGCATGCACTTCTGCTCCATCTATGAGCAAATGAAGATGACATAATACTCAGAGCAGGAAAGCCCTTAGGATTCAGGTTTGCAGCTTCTGAATTAGGGTGTTGCCATCTCCCCCAAGCTCTTGTTCGTTGTTACTTACAGTTAAACATATGATCAGCATAATTATCTATGCTTATCACATAGGATAAGTATTGCTAATATGTATTAGCTACATTCAAATGAATTTGCTACATCCAGTTCTTGTTACTGCCAGCAATAATCCAGTAGCAAAATATTAATCCACCACACTTTATCTTCTGGTTTTGAGGACATTCATTTTATCCTCTGCTTCCTTCATTATACCTGTTTCATTATAGTGCCAACTGTTCTCTCTGCCTTGCCCTCAGAGCAGAAGGTGCATCTAAGAGTATTGCACAATTTACTCAACAGAAGCAAGAAGCTGAGTGCGAACAGCATTTCTCCTGAATTACTGATTTACAAATTACCAAAGCTCCAGTTTATATAATTCAGTATGATCATCAATTTTCCACCATCAGCAATGACTGCCAGGATCACTGCTAGGTAATAAAATTATGTAGGACTTACTGACACTTCACATAATTTTTTTCATTGGATTTGTACTGTCACTTTGTATTTTAGTGTGAGGATCAAAAACCTCATAACATATGTCAGTTCCATTCCCTCTGTTCTGTTTCACATTACATCCTCAACTGGAATAAAAAAAAAAAGGTACAAAAATGTTGTGCAAATAAAAATATTGAGTAAGTTAAACTAAAGGTTCAATTTTTTATACTGACTGATAAATCAATGATAAGCATTATAGATGCTCTTGATGCAAAACAGGCCTTAAATAAGTTAACTGAAAAAGGAAAAAAAAAGTAACATACTCTACAAATAGTGTACATATTTTAACCGGCTCCTCTGCCAGACTACACCGGGGTAGAAACAAGTGGAAATAATGCTGATACAGCTTACTGATTTTTCTGGCTTCATTTTAATGATGTAGCCTTAATACTGTATTTCTTCTGGCCATAGTCTTTTGGGTCCATTTTATACACTGATGGACAGCCTTTATTTTTTTCCACTGTTATTTGCAGTTTTCTTACTTTTCCGTAAATCAATGGACCAGGTAGAACTTTTTCAAAGAAAAGGGAGATCATTCCTGCCCTGGGGAACAACAGAGCCAGCTTAGGAAGGTGTCAGAGGCTGCAGAGAGCTGGGAGAGTGTACCAATAGTCTACAGACTTTCACATTTCAGATAAAGGATAAAGGAACTTCCTAGTGACCAGGGGGGAGTACTTGGTGGGTTTTGTTATAACTCAAACTCAGTAATTTGGATACAACTAAGTCTGGAAGCAAAATGTTTGCATTCTAGGTGTGAGAGATTTGTGTATATACCTTGCACAACTATTCTCCCACATGCTTTAAGTTTTTGTTGTTCAAATATTAATTATCTATTTGTTCTTCCATAAACCCTAGTTTTTCTGAGCTGAAGATTCTTTTGGTTGTCTTTGGGGAGTTTTAGTGTAGTAATATCCACCTCAACACTTTGGAAAATTTGGTGTCCTGACACACACATCAGTCAAAGAAATGGAAATTTTTTACTTTTTATGAATGAGAGATTTTGTACTCCTAGCCATTTAAAAAATACATTGGAAACTTAAGTAAACTAGCATAAACTGTGCTAAGATGTTATACTTTTGGAATGTCTTTGGCACAGTGCATGACCTCAATACATCCACATGACCAGAGAACAGTTTACACAAAAAAAAGTAAAAACTGCTCACATCTTCTCTCAAGAGTGTTTCCAGGAAATGACTGGCCTGTATGACATCCTTATCGGTGAAGGTGGTAATATCTTGGGAAAGGGAGATATAAATAGTTGGAAAAAAATAAGGAGCAGAAGCTTGTTGCATTTTGGATTATACCAATATGTGAAAGAGCTTATAAAGCTTATAACTTCCTGAATGTTAAGCAGAATATTGGAGGAAACTATAATCACATATCTAAGGAGACCAAGGTCCTAAGTGCTAAATTAAGAGAAAAAGGATGCAAGAACCAGTGGAGAAGAGAGAGAAACAAAAAGGGAGAGTATGACTCTCTAAGGAGACAGTGAATAAAGTTTGAAAGGTGGCAGTGGGGAATATCAACATTTTAATCTCTTCTAAAAGATTTGTTTATACACTTTATTTAATATCTGTTATTAGCATAATCCAATACACATCACTGAAGGATTGTTCATCCTTTTGAAAGAAAAGCACACATTCAATCCTCAGAGCAGTTCCCTCCTTCCCTAAGGGGATGCCCAAGAGTCATTCCTTCCCTCTGGCAAAAAGAACTTCACATTCTTTTCTTGCATTGCTTCAGTAAGGGACACAGAAAACACAACATCCTTGGTCTACCTCAGCCTAGTGGCTGTATTCTGCAGACTAAGGAGGGCATATCTTGCCTGCCAAAAACATCCTGTGAAAGAACTCTAACCACTGAGTACTTGCAGAAATGGCCGGTAGGATAATCTTCCCCTCATCTTCCACTTGTTGAAACACCTGTTGATCCTGTGTCTGGCAAAAGCTCATTCCTGACAGTGTGCTTAGCATGATATCAGGCTCAAAATCCCTAAAAGAGGAGCAGGGGAACTTCATTTGATGGTCTCAGCCAGGCTGAGCTGTAAATCTTGAATTCACCTACTCAGACCTATTTCAGCCTCAAAGGTTAGCAATTCGAGACAGGCACAAATATAAAATCATATGAAAAATTCAGGTTAGAAGGGACTTCAAAATGTCATCTAATCCAACCTCCCACTCCAGGCATGGTCAGCTATGATCCAGTCAGGTTTTGAAAACCTCCAAGACTGAAAACTGCACAACCTTTCTGGGCACATTACTAATAAGAGTATAGGTATTTAATACCTAGGTTCTTCAGCACAAAGGCTTGAGAATCAGACTCAAAGTATGGACTGGAGTACTGAATTTCTTTCACTTCACACCAAAACCAAGACAGGATTTAGTAGCATAATGTTCACAGACTATAAAGAAGAACCTAAAATATCAAGCAACAAAAGATCACAGTTCACCTTAATTTATCCAGATACTTTAGTTATAAGATAATTAATATTTAACTGATAATATGGATTTAACTCTTACTGATATTAGTGAAAGGTAGGTATCTAACTGCCACATGAATCCTCAAGTAAACTCTGATATTCAGCCTTGTCGGCTCCTTTTAAAAAAATGCACCATACAAACTTCTTCTCCTGTTAGCTGATAATCTGTGAAGGAAGAGCATGATTCTGGAACTCTTCATTATCACAAAACCGGAAAACTCTCCTTAGATATTGGAGGCCTAGATTGAAATATTTGCTCCAAATGAAAAAGATAGAATACCTGAACAAATGTCTGTTAGACACTGGTGGTTAATGCATAGACCTGGATTCTGGAAGATATGTGAGCCACTTAATTGCTTTTAACTGCTTCTTAATGCCACTTCACTGCCATTTGTGTTAAATCCAATCTATAGAGATATTTCCACGAGCATCTACCACAACGGTTCCTGCTAGAGAATTCCTCATGGGGGCTTGGATGTCAGTTTGGCACAGCTAGGATTTAATCAGTTTATTTCTGCCCAAGCTGGCAGGAGCACGTCCCTTGTGAATCTCTGGTGGGCAAGTCAGAAGCTGAACACTCGCTTTGAGGCTCTCGGTGCCAGCCGTTTGTAGCTGGGTCCGTAGTGAAACCAGCCTGAGGA
This sequence comes from Dromaius novaehollandiae, assembly GCF_036370855.1. Lineage (NCBI taxonomy): Eukaryota > Metazoa > Chordata > Aves > Casuariiformes > Dromaiidae > Dromaius > Dromaius novaehollandiae. Next base: position 111,363,402 of record NC_088098.1, read on the forward strand.
CAAGTCTACCACACGTAACACAAGGCGGCTTGCGGGAGTTCTAGAAGACAAATCAAATAGATAATCTATGCAGGCAAATCAATTCTCTTGGGAGACAAAGCATTTTGGGCACGTGCTCCAGTAACACAACCATACTGCTACATCTTATAGCTGAGATGGCTTTCTTTTGAACTGAAGGCTGCCTAAAAGATAGATTCTTCTGAACAGAACCACATAATGCTATGCTATACAAAGTGGGTTTTTTTGTTTATTGAGAGCACAGCAAGAACAGTCAAGAATCATCCATATTTGTGCTATAGAGATTTTAGCAAAATTACTCACGTAATCGAAGGAACAAATTATAAAATTGACATATTATCTGCTCTGTAGAATGACCTGAGGGACAGAAAACTGTTCTCAGAGAACAATAACAGGTAGAAAAGATAAGCTGTGGATTTTACATTAACATAATACAGGTTAAAAGTGCAAAATTGGCAACAAAATTGGCAACTCAGGATATGGATGGTGTGTATTTATCTTACAAATCAAGCAAGGTGCAGACAGCAACAGTGAAAACTTCCTCACTCTATGCCTGAGCTATGACTGCCAAAAAGATGCTATTTACTGATAATTGTGACAGTGGTGCTGGAAAAAAGATATGTCCTGAATATACCTGCAGATTGCTGTCTATAGGCTAGATTTTCCAGCTCACTAGCATGTCCAAGATAGGCTTTAGAGGAAGCCAAGGAAATGGAAGAAAGCTTGTATTCCACTGTCTGTCAGGATTTCCATCCTTTAGACAGTTCACAAAGTTATCATATGGATCAAACAGATAACGTGATTATTTTTTAAATAAGCAGATGTGGGGGTTTTTTTGAAGTGCTTAGAGCATCATATTTCTACAGTAAAGCAAGCATGACTCCTCTCTCTCGAGAGAGAGGGAGACTGAGGGAGAGAGGGAGAGAGGGAAAGAGGGAGAGAGGGAGAGAGGGAGAGAAACTTTATTCATTAGTCTGAAACAATACTTAATGCTTTCCTGAGTAAGTCTCACCTCACCTTTCATTTAACTATGTGTTATGTTGTATTAATAGTTCAGAATTTAGTATATTTGGCATAGGTCTCTGCTTCTTTATGAATATTTTACACTACCTTGGTAAGCACTGTTTTGCACTGCTAGCAGAGAGGTGCTTTCTGATTTTTATCCTGAACTCACTTCTTGATTGCATCTAGTATTTAGTTCAGCCAATACAATATGTTCCATTTCTATCTGAGGTACTTGTATTCTAGAGTATCTCATTACTGAAGCATCTTTAACACATTAGTCATGGAAATGCTGCCTAAATGTAAAGAACTTTTAATGTTCCTATTTAAAGCAAGAAAGCTGAAGAAGAGCAATACCAAATCAGATCAGAGAGGAAAATAATGGAAGATATCATATCTAAATTATGATTTCAGGCATGTAAGTTCTACCTAAAATACCACAGATAACACAGATAATAATAATTTTCATGTTACCTAAACACCAGGAACAGCTATATTCTCTAACTGAAATTTATTTTCTGCTAATCCTAAAAATTAATGGGATGAACTCAGTTCTTTATCTCATGATGTCTGCGAGCCCAAATCAAACATAATCAAAACAGGTTTTGTATCCCAAAGCAGCACGGTAATCATGCAAATAGTCTCACTGAAGTCAAAGGGATTGTTCATATTTGTAAAGCAAACATACATACTGACTCAAAGTTTTAATGAATGTTAGTTACATCACCAATTTTGATGCACTTTAATAGCACATTTTATCTAATTGTTCCTTTCACAGGAACAATGTTAAGCAAGTAATAAGGAATTTGTGGGACAGAGGCCAAGAAGTACCTCATTTAGAATCGGGTAAGGAAAAAAAAAAATTCTCACAGAAAAAAGCAGTCATCTTGTACTGAAGCTGCAAGTCTGATTTCAAAACAGAACAACCTTGTAATATATTTATCTTGCTTACTCTAGCTGTACTTTCTGAAAGTTTACTCTAAAAAGTTGTTTTAACACCAGATCTATATATCTATTCAGTATCATTAATAAGCACTAAGTGAAAGATATGAAGAAGAACACTTAAGTATTATATTTATTTGTTGGTAGTGAAAGTGATCTAAGTTATTGTGCAGGGAAAAATCTGTAACTTTTTCTTATTGCTACATGGAACTAGTGGAAAACTAAAATTTTTTCTCTTCAAAGGCAGTTACTTACAAATACCTTTCAATGAACAGTATTTCTTTGCTCCTGAGCACAAAGCAATGCATATTGCTTGCTATTCTGCAAGTAAAGTATGCTATATTTAACAAACATAAAATATAGGAACACAGAATTACATATGAGGAAACACACTCTCTTTTCACTTACAACATACACTACACACAAATCTCTAGAAAATCACATACAGAGTTGCTTCAGAGCCTGTGAGAGTAACAAAGTGCAGCTCCCACCTAAACCCTCCCCTGCTCACTCTGCTCCTTCCACCACTCCCAAAAGCAGGGCTGGTATTTCCACGGCAAGTTTACACAGGTGCTGCTTGATTCATTGTTGCCCCCCAGAGTATTTAACAGATAAGGCTGGCCTACTTGCCTTTCTTTAACCAAAAAAAAAAAAAAAAAAAAAAAAAAAAAAAAAAAGTTGAATTTCTCTTTGCTCTACCAGCTTGTAAGAGTTCTTATTTGTCTTTTAAAGTTATTTGAAACTGGCCAGTGCACTCGGAAGTCAAAAGGATGAGTTAGAAGGTCACAGTGCAATACCACAAGCCTCTTTTTCCTTGAAAATTAAAAAAATATATAGTCTTTAAACAGTTCCATCTAACCCATACATTCAGGCTCTTCTGTTACCTCAGTGAGAAAAGCATTTACAATGTATAAATTATGTTTTTATTTTACACCTTTTGCACTGACCTACTAGCAAGAAAACAAGGTGGGGCCTGATTTCAAGTTATTCACTACATGATTAAGGTTAGTTCTACCACTACTTATTTATCCAGGGTTCACTGAAGACATAGCTGAAAATGAGACTTCCTCTACTGTATGCTAAAGAAGCTAGCATAAAGCATAGCCACTACGAAAAACAGTTTGTACAACTACTAATGAGCACTGAGACAGGTTCTAGATTTGGGCCGAACAAAACAGTCAGCCCACACTTACAGTTGGCTATTTGAGACAGGAATGTACAATCTCTACTTGCGAATTTTGTCACATTTAGGAACAGTGATATCCGATAGACTAGCCTTATAATGAAACAGATACTTTTTCATCGCTATTCTTGCTATCCTTTTTTCTCTCAAAGGCTTCATTCCAAAATTTTGCCTGTCTTAACTCTTATGTTGGCCTCTCCTACATGCACCACACACAGTAAGGCCACCAGCCCCTAAGGCAAGGTTTCAGACACCAGTTCCTAAGGTGACTGCACAGCTGAGCCCTGCATGCTAACCACTACCACGCTGTCCAGACTATAGGGATGTTTGAGAGGTTTTGATACATATGGACTTTGCAATTCAGAATGGTCCTTTCAGTTCATTTTCAGTAACATATACACTTAAAAAATACTTTAAAGGACTTATGAGTACTCAATATGACCAAAGATGAAGAGCTTTAGATTTAATGGCTCTTCTATTATTTGATGCAAGTGATTGATAGAAATTAATCAAAACCCTGAACTGAAACAGCACTGAAGTAATTGAATGTGCATGGTTCAGAAACCAAACTCTGTTACAGATCAGTATTTTTGACAAGTCATATATTTCTTCAGAGGGTAAAAACAAAAGTCAGGATCTAAATCTAAATACCCGCTATCTTGTATTGAAAGATGTAATTGTCAGAATTTCAAATCCACACCCAAACATTGTATATCAGGCAGTTTAAGACCTCAGCTGATAGTGATTTGGTTTGGGTTTATTTTTTTAACTGGGAACATGCTCTGTGTGATGCTTTTTTCCCCACAACATAAACATATGAAATATAGAGATCAAATTAAAATAAGAAAATGTTTTAACACTTATCCATTATACTGCTATCTATGTGTTTGGTTTCAGGTTCTTCACAAGGAACTGGTCAATAATTTCCTTTGTATCTAATAATATGCCTACATACTAATATAAAAACTCTTATGTAACAGAAGATGCTCAAGTTACTTAATATCTGTGTATATAAAGCAGTAATATTTTAATTGATTTATTCTTAAGAACCTCACAGAATAATAAAAAAATGAGGTAAGCCTAATAATATCACAAAGATTCTATGTTCACACATTTCATCAAAGGATCACAGAACACCTTATATTAGACCTATTTTTAGAAATATGCTTAAAAATAAAATACCCCTTTGATTTTAAGCCAATTCAGTTCTCCCACAGGACCAATTTTCATGCAGTCCCTTTGCTGTCCTCAGATACACTGTTTAATTAATGAGCCCATTTCAGTCTCCTCTTATACACACTAATGTCTTTCCATGCACTGGTAATTTGAAATGTTCATACTGTAGTCTCTGTTTATGAAGACAAGATCAACACAATAACATATAAGAGTTTCTTTTCATTTTTTCTAATTAATTGGTTTTTAAGATTGATTTTTACTTTATATATAAGCACCCCCTTGACATAATACTTTCATTGACAGAATATGCAAAAGACAATATATCTTATTTCTGATATAGAATATAAAATTTTACAGTAAAATTCTGTAAAATATATACTTTTTCAAAATTTTTATCAGCTGCATTTGTTTAATATTTCTGTAGATATAATTTTAATTTTAGATTTACTTCACAGTAATTCTGCAAGTCTCCTTAAAAACTGATATGTGGATTAAACTCTGTGTTTCTGATATTGTTGTATCAAAGTACCAATAAAAAACAGAACTAACCAGTCCAATCTGTAACTGATGTAAATATTCCCTGCATTAAGGGTGTTGGATTTTCTTGGTTAATGCTTATGATAGTGCATTTCTTGAAAGGAATGTTGTTGATACCATATGCAGAAGTTCAAGATACCAGCATGCAGTTCATATAAGTATCTGTTAGGAATATTTTCAGCAACACATTTAAGTATCAGAAGATCTTCTAAAGGGCCACTTCTATTTCTGTCTCTCTGAAACCCACTCCCACTATCCACACAGCTGGATATTCCTTTGCTCTCCATTTTTCTCTCATCTTTTTAACCCATGCATTCTGCTTGTTTTCTGTCTCCAGTAACAATGTCAGTGCTTTAGGTGGTACAGCCTTTTCCTTCCTTTTTCCTGAGGTTAGTCAAACAGCTGCCTTCCTATTTTTTGGTATAGTGGTATTTCTGTCCCTTCCTTGCCTTTAGTCAAACTCCCAGACCTCAAGCTCCTTTCTTTCACTTAATTTTACATTTTCAGCTGTTTCTTTGATCTATTGTGGATGTCCCACTATGGTTTACAAACTTAGTTTTAAATTAAATCTCTGCTTTCTCCTCCAATCATTTTCCATCATTTGATTATTCCCTCACAGTTGTCACTTCACGTGTATCCTAAGCTCTCATCTAAATTAACATCATTCATCTGTATTTTGACAAGCCCTACTTCAATAGACAATAGTCCTTTTTCTTCACTTAATCTTCCAACAAATTGTTGATTTTATATCACAATAAGACAAGCTTTGCTACAAATACGTAGAGAAGAAAGTGTGCTGAAAAGCAATATTTGTAACTAATTTTCATGTTTCTTTGTAACAAGAGCTCCTTCCTGTAAAAGCATTTCCCCTTCCAGTAGATCCAGAAAAACCACTTTACAGATTTGTGACCCCTCCAATGGAAATACATAAATCTAAAATCCATGTATATCTCATCTTTTCTAGCGAGCCTCAGGTAAAAATTCAGAATATATAATTTATTTATGCATTTATAGACTACACTCACTCTCCCACAGAGCACTTCTGATTGAGAGATTGGGCTATATTCCATGATCAGTGGTGAAACATATAGGAAACATGTAGTACTCTTAGGATGACACTTCCAAGAAGCTGAATCTTGCGGTTCTGCCCTTGAGACAGCATTTAAGCTGGATCTAAACTGTCTAATCTTGGAGTTTCACAGACTACAGCTTCTTCAGTGCCCACTGTTCTACTTTCATTGATGTTTAGCTTTCTCAAGTCTTAGCTTTTTCACATCTCTCATTTACATTTAGCTCAAAGTTAGAAACCGAGAAAAGTTTGTCCTTTGAGAAGCAGCAGCAATAACAAATTCTTAAGAGACCAATATCTGAATTTGAAAAGGCTCAGACTGGAAAAGCAAGAGTGATCAAAAGTATGGGATGCTCCCTACCAGTAATAACTAAAGAAGCAAGGACAAGATACACTCAGTATCTTGTTATGGACAACAGGAAACACACCATTATGTGGAGCTAAGAATTTACTGTTAGTCCAGTTAATGTTTTAACAGTCTACTCAAAATATAATGAACAGTTGTTATTAGTCCAGTTCCCAAAGTAACACAAGAAAATCTCAATAACTGACTTAAGATTATTATACAGTAACTTCCTTTTTTTCTCTGGTATTATGCTCACTACTCTAAAATCCCTCTGGTCCTAAGATGGGCAGTTTCGGGTGTTCTCAAGAAGAAGGGGGTAGGCTATAATTTTCATGATGGTGGAAAGTTTGTTCCTTCTCAGTCTTGAGTACATTTAGCTTTCTTTTTATATGTTTTCCTCCCCCCTCCTGCCTCCTTCCCCTTGCTGCCAGCTAATGCAGAAAGGCACAAAGATGTGCATATCTGTTATTTTGTACCTTAGCACTGAGAAAATCCCTATAGAAGACGTGGTTTCTAGATCCTCTTCTATCAGTGAGGCTTACCTTACAGGTAATGTAATCAATCTTTATTTGATTCCTCTCAGAAGGCTTGCTGTTTCTGTTTTAGATTGATTTGCCTCGCTCTGGCCTGTCAATATATTTTTGAGGCTTTTTATTCAGACTTTTCATACTGCATAACAATGACAATGCTACTCAAAGGAACAAATGCTGCAGATCAGGCAGAAAATTCAAAACAATTATTCTTGCCTAAGTTTTGACATATTTCACAGCAAGGCTTTAACTTATCGGTTGGATATTAGTCTGTGCTTTTGGAGAAGTGGGAAAATGTTCATCTGATTCACTTGATTCATATTTTTTCCTTTTTTAACTTGTATGAATCAAATAGCACAGAATATCTCTTAGGACACTGTACTAGGTACAAGTTTTCTTTATTTTTATGTCTTCTTTGCATTCTCATAGTCTTTCTTGCACCTGTTTTCCACACAAAGTAATGAAGAACATTACTGTATCTAAAAGATTCTGCATTATGCAAGTGGCTGGGTTAGAAGATATTAGTGAAGGACCCTGTAGACCCCTGTACAAGATTAACTTTGGGAATGAAGAGACAAACATTGAAAATATTTGATAAGAAAAGGTTGTGAGGTCATGGAAAAATCTCTGGAACTGTCAGCTCAGGAGCAGAGTAACTACGGAAAAAAATCAAATGTACTCATTTATGTTAATAGATGAATAATATTCAGAGCAAGAAATGTGTTACTATTGGCACATCCTTGTCAGTAAGAATCTTCCTGTCAATTTTAATAAGCATAAGATCACAGCCTCTCTCTATCCTGAGCAGAAAGCACTGGCACTTTGATAAAACTAAGGCTGAGATTTATGTATCTGTATATTACGGTAGACTACATTACAGAAATGTTGGAATTATCCCCCAAGAAGACATTATAAATAAGGAATTTTGAAATTTAAGCAAGCCCTTAAAGAAACTAACTTTGATAAGGTTTTTAAAATCCTTAAGTATACAAAAACATAGCATGATCTCAGAAGAAAATTCAGCAGTATGCTTTATTGTATTGAGATTCTATCCTGAACTGGGTCCAGATACAAGATTTAAAAAACAACTCAAAGACAGTCTGTTGCCTCTGCCCCAATCCCATTTAATTGGGTGAAATTTGGCATTAATATAGATCCCCTTTGAACAAATATTTTACCAAGAAAAAAATTTATTTCATCTTCTTACCAAAAATTCCAAAATCTGGTTTTCCTTTGCTGCTTAGAGAACTATTTTCCTTACTTTAAGTATTTAAAGCACCTAGTATAGTAATCCATTTTAGGTCTAATACCAAGAAATTACATAAACATTTAAAAGTTAGATGCTAAAATATAACCTTCTGACTTCAGGAGTGAAATACTGAGGGAAACACCTAAGCACAAAGAGTTGTTACCTCAGAAGAGAATGCTGCATAACTAGGAATCCAGATAAAACCATACAGGCACAAAGCAGACAGAGCTAGTCAACAGATTAATTAATTAATTAATTAATCTTAATTTCATCCTAGTACACGCTACTTAGCACAGAATCCATAGCATAAGGAGAGGCCTATAACCAGCCCTTGGAAAAAAAGCGGTAGGTTTTTAATCTTCCAGGTGAATACCACAGTCACAAAGTTGTATGTTACAGTGAAGGAAGGCATGGCAGTTACACTGGTGCCCTTTCTTCACCTCTCAAAAAGAAAAAGAAAAAAAATAGAAGATCTATTCACTGCTTGAAGTTTCCTTCAAGTGTGGATGCTTATTTCATGAGAGATTTCTTAGCTCTTAATGTATAAATGAACCTCTTTGGAGTTCAAGATTTACCCTTGAACTCTGTATTTCCTCTGTTTGTCCACTCATTAAGCTGACCCTAAGCGAATCTTATTGCTGCCTCAAGCCTCAGAGAACAGTAGGATTTTAGTGTTTCCTATCAGTTAACTCCAGGCAAATCTTTGTTCATGGAAACACATCTTCCTTGGATGTTAAACACGTGACTCCTCCAATACATTATTTGTGATTCTCAGTGCCTAATGAAGAGCCAAGACAACGGTCTGAGGATTCAGGCATTAACTTCTCATTTACAAATTCCTGTTTTGAATTTTGCCCATAAAGAATAGAACAACAAAACCATGCTTAATAAAAATACCATAATACAAAAAATGGTGTTACAACTTGCAAACCTGTCCAAATATTCCTAAGTGTATTGTTCAAAATTTGAAATCAAATTTTTGCTATGCTATTTGTCACAAGAAGAAGCTTACTTTAAAGCACTACTTAGACAACTGGGACCTTGACTACGTCTCCCTGGCTCTGACTTATTAGATGATTCTGGTATGCGCTGGGATAACTGTTGTGGGAGTGGCTTAGCCAAAAGCTCTGAACTAATTCTGCCCTGCTCTAAGGGTTTAGGCAGGTATGTGAAAGAAGCAGGGGAGCACAGATGAACTGCTAACAGTTTTTCATCCTTCTAACACACTGGAGGAGAGGTGGGAAGAGAGACCAGAAGGTGATAGAAACCCAGATAAAAATCACTAGCTAGCTTCAGATATGGAGCAAGTCAAAGAGATTAGTCTGGGGTGATGTGACCAATGAGGGCCACTGGTAGCTTATTCCAACCATCTAAGTTCAAAAGCACAAATAGTGAGAATGACAGTGCCTTGGGGGGAAACATCTGTATACAGAGGTTTGGTGTAGTGGTCTGAGCTCATGGTGAAACTGCAACATGCAAGAGCTAGACTATCAGTCAGGATCGGACATGTCAAAGAGTTGGAAGTGAGTGACCATTTACCCTGGGTCAGAACTGGACTGTAACGGCCTCGATTGGTGTGGGTATTCTGCATACCATATGTGAGTGTGCCATAAAACGGAAACCTTAAAACAGAATTTGCTAGCTCCCTGCTATACACATCTTGCTCAATAGTAAAATTCCAAGTTTTGTGTCACTGAGTTGCATGATTCTGTCCTTGAGACTCCTCACCCTCCAAATTCCCCCATAACAGCTACAAAATCCAGATATAGTAATATTTTTCCAGTACTGTACTGGCAATGATATTCTGCCAATCATGTTTCTAAAAATTTCTAGTATTTCATATAATCCTCTGTAGCCTTCCATAACCTTAGCTAGTATATTCTAGCACCTAGTATGATGATGCTCTTTATATCTTACAGAAGCCATGTGTTTGCTTAAGCACTCCATCTGCTTTGTATGCATTTTCTGTGGTGCTTCTTTACACTTCAGTTGATTGTGTTAGTATCCTCTGCTATAATAGTTCTGGTACAAAGTGTTTGTTTTAATTCTCTCACTGGATTTACTCATCTGATTTTTACTAGTTGTTCAGTGGTATCAATCCCTTTGAGTCTTCATTTCATGGTTTAATTTCTGGAACACATTATGACTTCTGATTTAGGTGCGAGGAAGAGATTTTTTTTTAATATATATTCATATTATCTTATTAGAAGATTTCTACAGAACAGAGAAAAACTAATCTCAAATTTTAAAATGAACTAGATTTGGATACATGGGGGCAAGTATGTAGTCTTACAGCAGGGTATGTACTCTTTGTATACACACTCCAGTTCCACTTCATTGAGCATTTTATTAGAACTTTGTTAAAAAAAAAAAAAAAATTGTCAGATGGTACAGCTTCACATTACATCCATACTAGAACACTGATAAAAATGAAGCTTCATATTACATGATATAGCTGACAGCAGGTTATTTATTATGACTGAAAATTCTCTTTTTAATGACAGGTAAAACTAAGGTCAGTATCACAGTTAGTTTTTGAACTAACTTTGCATTCATACATGGGTCACCTCAATTGCTTGTAGGTGGACCTATAATGATGATTCCTTATTGACTGCGTCAGCTGAACCCCATATGGATTCCTTTAATGTATTAGCATTAGCTTGACCCTTAATCATACCATTTCTCCAGCATTTTTGCATAATTGTCCCATCTGGGTTTATAAATTGGATGATTGGTCTTTTGCCATGTTACCAACCAACTGATAAGCAACTGTTTCACATCTGGACTTCTAATAGTGCAGCCTCTCAAACTAAGAGGTTGCAATTTCTTTTTATTTGTTTTACTAACATCGATAATGATTTGCATATAAAATATGAGACAAATTAAAATGTGACAGTGGATCTGTACAACTTGTTTATTCTCTATTTTTCCCCCACCACTTTGACACTTCTGTGGATAATAAGCTTTTTGATTTCTGAATGTTCAGTGATTTACCTTTCCCTTTTTATCTGCTTTTTTTGGCTGTGAAGTCACAAAATCAAAGCACTTGGAGTGAGCAGGTCCTATTTGTGTGCATTTCTTCTTCACAAGTCATAGATCTAAGTATTTCAATTTAAGCTATGACATGACCCCAAGTTGGATCTGCCTGCCAAATTTGGATTTATCTTCATTTTTCCTTAAAGACCATGCTCCAAAACATTTTCAAACTAGAAATCTAGTTTTGTCTGAAGAGAAACTAAAGGAATGGACTTACTAAACTAAAGAAAACGACTAATTAAGATGAACAGGAATAAAAGGGACATCTTTGTCCACTGTTTCCTTTCTTCTAGCCTTCCACTGTTAGCAAACTAATGATGTTCTGGGTTGCAGAAATCTTCCCAGGTAGGAAAAGTCTTTCTGTCTTTCAGTCTGAAGCCTAGCTCTCTCACAGCTTAGACTCTCTCCTCCTCTCAGAAGTTTCATCTATTTGAGGATGTCTGACTTGCAGGAGGCATGTCAGATTTCTTAAGCGAGCTCACTTGCTCCTAGGGAGGAAGTTCCCCTCTGTCTGGAGGTTGCACCTAAACCAAAGGGCAGCAGCTAAAACATGAAAAACAAGTATCACTTTTACCTTTTACCCAAGCAGGACATCTGCTTAGTAAATTACTAAGCCATTAAAAGTAAAGCTCAGTGTCTTTTGCAAGCCTTATTTTAAAGAACACATGAATACTTTGGCGTGCTGCATAAATATCTACTAGATTAACCTCTTCAGGAATCATGGATGCCATGACACCATGTTTCTGGATCTCAGGCATGTATTAGCTCAGACTGGATCAATCCAAAGTACTCTGAGATGCTGAACAACAGGCACTTTTGGGGAACTCTCAGGTTCAACATGGAAACTTCAGGCCAAATTCAGGAAGTATCCTGGTATAAGACAATCCCTCAACTCTGTTTATCCCGTTTCCAGAATCTAAAACTGATTGAGGAGAGGATATCAAGAAAACCTTGAATCGTAATAAGTTGCAAACCCAAAGGCATATAACTCAAGACAAGATGTAATTTCAATACAGTAGTTAATTTAAATTATGTCTGAGCTTTGGCTGTCCATTTCTACCAACATCATGTGTTTTTAGAATAATTAATGTGTGCTTATAGCCTATGTCTTAACACCTTGACAGAATGGTATATACAGATTTGTGATAAAGTACTATAAGTCCTTTTGCTGACCGTGCAACTTGCCATGGAATCTTCAGATTTAGGAAAGATGTTTAGATGTTGATTTGGTTAAAATATTATGGATTGGATTTAGCCCTATTTAGCACAGTTGCAGTATACTATCAGTCAGGGTCAGGTTTATTACGCTGTTTTGATAAAATCATATGATGCATCAATGATTGTTCTATAGAACTATATTTCTTTAGAGTTTATGGAGACATTTGATTATTCAGGACGTTTGAAGTAAAATGTTTGTAAAAAAAAGATTACTTTTTGATAAAAGGAAATAGATTAACTATATCAGAAGAGCAGGTGATCATGATTGTAGTAGCAATATGAGCAACTGAGAGGAGAGGATGTTTGGGATTTCTTTCAAAAATGCATAGGAAAATATTTAATATGCATATTGACCAAACATTTCAGGAACTTCATCTTTTTTATGTTTCAAAAAAAAAGGGGGGGGATTATTAGAGACACTGACATGTTTTTCTTGATTTCTGGCTATCTGCAGTGATTAAGGTTGAGCCAGCAACTCTAGGAGTGTGGCGGTGTTTTGCTGAGTAGGAATGGAGTCTCTAAATCCATCATTTCAAAATCACGTTTTCCAAGACTGACAGAGCATACTGTGTCTGCTTTTTTCCCTCTCTATATGCTACAATAACCAGCCAATTAGAAATTGGGAAGTATAAATAAGGAATATAGAGTATACATAATTAGCTCTTCCTTCTACACAGATACCAAAGACAGATTTTGAGTCTTTAACACTAAATGACTCAAGGGCTAATGGTAGGCACACAAAAAAGAGAAACTGCAACTGCCAGTAAAGGCCATTAGGAAGCTTATTTTAATGTGAGCAGCCACAAGAAGCCACTTAAAGATATTAAGAGGAATCAGATATTGCCCTCAAACAACTTATACATATGTATGCAAAAAACTTTAGGCTAGATATCTCAGAAAGATATTCCTGGGAAGGAATGTAGGCTGGATCAGAGCAAGGCTTGCAAAAGAAATGGATTAAACATTAGTTTTTTTCCTAGTGAGTGGATTTATTAGTCAGTAAAGTTTGAGGTATATATCCTGAGAACTCCGGTCACAATCTTAAAAATTTTTGGAATACAAATAAGCTAGAAATTGTCTGCCATAGAAGATATTCCCTATACAGAATGGGCCTTGATATGACCATTCTGTTGCTCTTTGCAGCTATAGATTGTGCAGACTCACAACAGAGTGAAATACTATCAGACATTGGAGTCACTTCATAAGAGCGGATCTGAATGTTTTCAGGGGCTTTTTCATCATATTTTCAGCTAGGCGTTGCTCAATTAGAAGTTTACAAATTCAGGGCAAATGCCAAAATGATGATATAGTGCACAAAATCTTAATTATTTTGAATAAGGGTCTAATTTTAGAAAACAGTTCATGAGCATTAGCCCTTAGAAATCAACCCTTAGATGAGCCCTTAGAAACTGAAACTCTTACAAGTTAAATGAAGGTACTGTCAACAGAAAAGTAATTTCTTTTATAAGGAACTGGAGAACATAAGCATTGGCTCAAGTGAACTTAACATCAGCTTGGGTGGACCTGCTTTAATGGGCTATGTCACAAGCATTTTAAGGTGACACTAAGTGTAATGTGCTCTTTGTGAACACCGACCCAAATCCCAATGTCTGACTTTAAAATTCAACTTGTACCTGAATGTCTGTAGGAATGAAATGCCTCATCCGTAAGAAGACTGAGCAACTCTGTAACTATCACAGGCATGGTCCTACTGAGAAACTGGGCTTCTCCCTCCCCATTTATCCTCTACAAGGCTTGTTACAGTAAACAATACCAGAGTATATTATAGAACTGGACTCAACAAAAAAATGAATGGCAATCATGTTCTTTCAAGTTCTAACTGGAGGGAAAGATCCATCTGTCAGTAGTTTTTGAGGCATAAATACTGAGAACTCTAGTCATAATCTCAAAAAGTGCTCAAGAATTAAGGTGTTCACATGAGATATGGCTTCTTCGCTCAGCCTAACGGGAAAACATCCACATCTTTTGCTTCCTAGAAGTATTCTAATTACCAAACTATAACTCATTCTGCTGTTACTTTTTACAGTCTATATTTAAGCTACTGTGGGGTTCAGATGAAAGGATGGTGGCACAGTCATGTTTTCTGGTCAGAGAGGAAATGTTTCTGATCCCTCCTGCCAGGACTACTCATGCATTTCTTTCAAAGACTAGCCATGAATTAGAAGAAAAGAGTCACCTCTGCTTTGTTATTTAAAGAAAGAAATGTTCCTCCATGGAAGAGGCATATCTCTACAGCTACACAGTCAGTATATTGTTAGTTCTGGACTGATCTAGCTTTCCCTAAGTGGTGCAAATGAAACCTAGCTATAGTATAAGCTGCCAGTTTGCATTTCAGGAAGCAGGCACATAGAAGTTTTCTGTCAGCACCATTTAATCAAGTTTCCTTCTGGATGTATGCTTTAAGACTAAGCTGTCATGTGAACATTTGGTAATTTGGATGACCTTCAACCATTACAGTGTCTCTGCTTTTGCATCCCTTTCTAGAAAAAAGAATAGCCAGTAGGTGAGTTTTTTGAGGACCTGTGCAGAGTAGGCTCTGAAATACCTGTTTGAAGGCAGGCTCTGCAGAAGAATCAGTCCTTTTTGAAGGATACACTGAAGTATCAACACTGAGGGATTTTTATTATGTTGGAATTAGACTAAAAACCTTTCTTTATCTTTTTACCTCCTCAGAAGGTGCATTAAAAAAAAGCTGAAAGTGCTGTTAAGAAACATTACCTCCCTGATTTCTGTGCAGTCTGAAAGCATGTGCAGAGGGAGGATCATTGCAGTCTTGCCTTTATTATTTAGCTTTACAAAATTGTATCTATTTTGTGCTGTCAGGAAATAGAGCAAAAAAGATTATGTGCCTGTTTTAGGTATATCTTGGTTCTCTGCTTGTTAAGACTAAAGCAGTGATTGTGTTTTTAAATGGCTAACACAAGATTTTCTACAATTCCTGATTTCTCCAGGATTGTAACAAAACAGCTAGAGAAGCAGTTCTGCAGCATTCTGCTCACTGCATAAATTCCTGAGTTATAAGAAGTTTATATTCTTAGAGATATTGCAAGTATCCTTGCTCAGCATAGTCTGCTTGAAAGATAGATTATTTAATGACTTACTGTCCGTCTGCTCACATTTCCTCAGTTTTCCCCATTGGCTAACTTAGCCAATCTTTTGTAAGGTTTTTGTTTCCTACTGCTAAATGAGATAACAATTGTCATGCTGGATACTTGCAATCATTGTCAGACTGGCATTCTGTCCCTTCTCTCTAACTTACATTCAGAGCGTAGCTTGGCACATTTTGCAGAATACCTGAACAAGTCTTTTTAATGTATTTATTTATTTTACTTTCACAAAATACTCATTATTTTTTTCCTATTAATTACTTATATAGAAGGTGGCAGTTTATTTTTTTTTTCAATTGAGATCAACGTGTAATACTACAAGCCAGTTATGCTCTGAAAAAAAACTTGCTGAGTTTCCCATAATTATCTCCGTGACAGGAAAAAAATAATCCCATGTTTTGGAATCAGTCCAGATTTATAGTGAAAAAGAATCAATTATAGGTGAAGATATTATCAATTATGTAAGAGGATTTTTGCTTTTTGTGTTGAGAATTGGTATTTGAATTACAGCATAACAGCTCCTATCATCATAACACTTGTAATTTATTTGGTAGTAAATCTTAATTTATTTGATCAAATAAATTTCATTTCATTTTCTTTTAATTGTGTTCTATGCCTCTTTGGCTCTTGCACCCACAGTCTATGGATAAAAGCTCAGAGCTGTTCTTATCTTCAGTTACAAGACAGCCTGTGGTTTAGGAAACATCCTTTCATATGTCAGTGTCCTATTTAAGACTCTAACACAATTGTGTGACAGTATATTTTAATGAATCGCGTTAAGGCTGTTCAGTGGTTGATGAGCCTCACTGTAAAGTCTGTTCTTCTTGGGAGTTTAACAGAAGTCACTTTCAGAAGAATTTTGTTTGGATGAATTTAATTGTTCTTTTATGCACAATGTTTTTTATTTATCTCCATGCTGTGCTTTGAGAATATTTCTGTTTTAGGAATGCATATTATAGAGTAAGCGAAAGTAACGCACGTGGTTCCACCACCTCTCTTAATGAGGACATAATGTGATTTTACTTCATGTATTTATACATTTCCCACCTTTCTTTCTTGTTGCGACACCAGTATAGTGGGCTGTACGCATTACTCACATACCAAATGACTGCCCTTTCCTAACTATAATCAGCAGTGTCATATCAGCAATGAATTTGGCTTAAATATGTTTTCCATCTAGGCATACAATATGGACACTTTTTGCTGACTTTTTAGTTTACAGTATATGTTTTGTCCAGTCTCATCCAGCATCTTACTATCAAAAATTGTACCATACTGGATATTCAGATTGCACTGCACCCCTAAAAAACTGCTATGGTCATCATTATATTCACAAAGTGATATACTATGCAGATCGCAAATTACACTGCTATGACTGATATTATGTAAATGAGTTTATGATCTAGTTCAACACATAATAAAGGAAATAAATGGAACTATTAGATCTTTTAACATTTTGAAGTCATTTACTTAAATACTGTACAAGGTAGCTGTGTTACTGCTGTGTTACTGTATAGATCCAATCCAATATCAATATTATTACGATGTTTACCTCCAGGACAAACGAAATGGTGCCCTAGGCACATCCTCCCCTCGTGAAGGTTTGGCTGCCTGGGCTCAGGGATAACTTAGAGATAGCACATGCGGAGGCCAGGGAAGAAACAGCTAGAAGAAGCCTCAGCAAGGGGCTACCCCTCCCTTCCCTCTTAGCTCCTTTAGGGCTGAGGCTCTCGCCCTTGGCCCATGTCCTTCCCCTTCTGTTGCGCAGCACCCTGCTCTTGCTGCTCCCTGACAAACTGCTTTATATAAGTAGTAGCACAACAGAGAATTGTGAGCCAGAGCCAAACACAAAGGAGGTAGCACATCCAGAGGGCAGCAGTTGCCTCTGAGTTTTGGGAGAAGGGACTGAAGTCTGTGGAACTTAATAGCACAGTATCTCCTTGTCTTCTTCCACACAACTTTGGTCCAAGCTGGACTGATGGATTTTGGTGTGATGCAGCTGTGGATTATGTAATGCGAACCTCATGCTCACAATCTAGATGCAGTTTATGTACGGAAAATACATAACTAAATAAACGTTATGATCTGCCATTGAAATGTGGTCATTTTGGTGTCATCTTTCAATATGTTGTCAGATTCAGTGTAGTCTGAGTACATTGGCACAGATGTTAGTTTATCTCCATCCTCTATTTCTCTATCAATAGCACAGTAGACACTGCTAAGGCACCTTTGCTCATTTAAAACTGTTAATGGCCTTTATCCTAACTACCTTACTGTTACTTCTCTAAGTCTATTGCTTTCAATCCTATCTCCTCTTGAGAGATATTGCTGTTGCTGTCTTAAATGTTAGATAAAAACACCTGTGATGGAATATCTGCATTTTTCCTTTGTAGATTGTGGTCTGTGTGAAATGTAACAGATAGATCTCTCCATTATTTGCAAGTAAGTTCTGTATCCATTGTTATACAGATAATATTTACTTTAGGTTGTCTTATTGGTATGCCAAATAAATTCTTTTAAAGTAGTAATAGCAAACAGTTTTTGACTAGAACAAATTTTCTCCTTAACAAATTAAAGTAATTACTGGGTTAGGAACTATAGTTTCAAGAAGAGCATTATCCTTAATACTCACCCATATAAAAAAGTGGCATACACCTATCAGGTGGATGAAGGATAAAATTATTCCTAAAAATTCAAAGCGCTGTGTGAACCATTCCCTAGAATGTACTGAAACCTTAAAAACAATGTGTTGTTTGTTGGAAGTTTAGGATTACTAAACCTCCAAGATAGGTGAGTAATTATAGAAAATTTATAAAAGACATCATATTGCCGTGGAAAGATTTGCATTACTTTCCATTAAAATTAACAACTCACGTACAGTAAGTTCGATTGCTCTGTTAGTAAGACATCAGTTTTGAAATACAAACGTGTTTTTACCATTCGATCATTTTTATGGGTGTGCTTTAGCTTCTGTTGTTACACAGCCACGTGGTGGCACTGTTGATTAAATTTGGATTCTGACGATGTAATTTCAGAGCACCTCTATATTAAAGTTGCTGCACACCTGCATGTGTGTGTGAATCTTGTTGCTACCATTCATATGGAGATAATGAGGGGGCCTGTGTGCAGAGGCAGATGTTGAAGGTTACTTCAGAAACAGGTTCAGAGATAGAGAAACTCATGATAAAATAAATGTACTGCAGAACAATTTAGCAGTCCAGAACACAACTGTATAAGAAGTGTACACAGCGTGATGTTGTCATTGATTATTTTTAATTGTCCTTTTTTCTTTAAAATGCTTTCTTATAGCAAATAATATTGCATCTCCCTTCAAAGCATAGATTAATTTTGTTTTGAATGGAGATCAACAAAATAGCACTTTTGACAAGTATGTTTATTGCCTAAATAATATGACAAGAACGTAATGTAGCTCAGTAGGAGAAATACTTAGGTTCTCTAATCATTTAGGATAACTCAGATATTTTCCTACTACTATTTCCCCATTTAAATTATTTTTCAGATTTGGCATGTGCCTGGTTTATGTTTGAAGTTAGCTATTTCAGCAAGACTACAAAGGAACCTGAAGCATGCCCAAGACATTACATTCACAACTTGCTGAATAATGACTGAATCTTTGAGCCTCTGAGATCACATGTGCTTTAGCAGAGATGAGTGAGCAATAGCAAGGCAGCCGTCTGGCTGATTGTGCCAGCTTCAGGAGTCTCTACAGGTTTGCACGACTTGTGACTATTCTTTGTAGTAATAAAAGGTAATACCAGAATCAGTTCGCATAGTCTGTCTCTTTTCTGTATATCAGTTTGATATACATTTGTGAGATAGAACATGGAAGAATTCTCATAAAACAGTCAAAGGAGGTGAAGTTAGAAATGTATGTGTAGACTCAGCACACTGTGAAACTACCAATGGACTGGTATGCCTGCAGCCAGAAACCTTTGTCTTGGATCACTAAAAACTAAAATCCTTGTGTCCATTTGTCTTCTGCCAGATCAAAAGTCTCTGTAAGAAACATTTGGTATATTGCTGCAAACAATGTTTCTTCTTCTTCTTCTTCTTTTTTTTTTTTTTTTTGATTTTAAAAACTTGGCAATGTATTTTCAATGCAATTGTATTAAACCAATACTTGCATGAATTTTACTTGATGTACTATTGTTTCCTGGATTTATATTTACATATACAGGTTTTCAGGTTTCTCCATAAAATTGCAAATTCAAAGCATTAGCTACTCTTATTTTAGAGAGCTCTAACAGTAATAACAGATGAGATTACAACTTGGCATGGAAAATAACTTTTTATCAGATACCATACACATACTAAAACAGCAATTACTGACCCTTGAGATTTGGTATGCTCTGTTAGTAGCAGAGATCTTGTTTGTATACTTTGGCCCTGATCCTGATACCAAATCAGTGTGACTTCATTTGCCTCTCTGGTGTTGTTCTGGGTTTATGTTAACATAACATAAGCTGACTTATTTATCTTATTTATCATTTTACAACAATGTGCAGCTAATTTATTAGCAGTTCAACATACACTACTGAAAACAAACTATTTTTTTTAGAAATGTGAAAGCCTACCCATTCTTTTACATGCTACTTTATTCCCTTAAGAAGGCTAACATTTCTATTAATAGGCTTAGTACTATGAGAGGATTTAAATTATTATAAGGGAATAAAGCTACATACAGTAAACAATACAAATGTTTATCATCTTCAGAATGAACTTTAATATGTGCTAGTCAAAATGTGGTATGTGAACAAATTTGTGCTTACTCCATCACAGAATTAGTCCCGGAATGAGAAAGCAAGCAAGATAGTACTACTGTTTAAAAGATATCCTATTTAAGATACCTTCCAGTTGGATATACAACGGACAGCAGGATCTAGGAATGTAAGTTCATATATTTTCATATGCTACTTAGCAGGATGTAAATTTAGCTCTCTGATCGTCACGGTATTTTATAAATTCAATACATAAAGATAAAGATAGTAAAGTAAAGATACTGACAAGCACTTTTTTTAATTACTAAGTATTACAGTGAATATATTTATCTAGCATGAATACTCCACGTTGGCCTGTTTAGCTGTATAAGTGCAGACAAGTTGACCTGCAGAGCCCACTGAAAGCATCGTTCTCTTTGAGGAACATTGCATACATTTTTAAAAAATTCTGCATAACTGAAAGAATTACAAAATTTTGACTAATCTTCCATATCATCCCATCCTTTGCAGATATCTAGTCTGTGTTGCAAAAACAACAGTATGACTGTAGAGCACAGTCAGATTCCATGACATCTTAATGGTCTAACACCACTACAGTTCATATCCCAGTAAATGTGTTTTTTGCCATTACCAGGGGGAGGCAACAGGCCAGTAACATGTGAGTCCCCAAGGCCTGGAGCCCCGCTCCAGCTGCTAGTACAGACTGCCTCAGTCATATGCACACGCACAGGCACACACATGCACACACTATGGATATCCCGTAGTAACTAGCCTTAGACACTCAGTCTACCCAGTAGACTGGCCCTGGATCCTTGCTCTCCCCAGCTGCTGGCACCTGACATAGAAGCCCCCGAGGCTCGCAGCCCCACAGCAGCTGCTGGTGCAGATCCCCATGGCACACACCACACCAGCACGCACACTGTGGACTCCTCAAGCAACCAGCCCTTGGATCCTCTTGTCTCTGGTTGCCTCCTGCAGAGAGACACACACACATACAGTGGGTCTCTCAGTTGATCCCCAGGCCCTATGGTCTCTCTGGCGGTTGGCCTGGACCTCCTGGTCCCTCCAGTAGCCACCTCCTCCAGTGTCTAACATCCCCCTCCCCCCCAGGTCCCAAGCCACTTAACCTGCTCCCTGACTGGTCTGGCTTGATACTCACTAGTGATTCACACTGACGTATTGATCCTCACTCACTCCAGTTGCTGGCACTGCAGACACACAGCCCCATGACCCTGGTCCCAGTCCAGTTGCTGGCACTCCGACCTCCACACACACACACACACACACACACACACACACACACACACACACACAGAGGATAGAGCCTCTCACCCAGGGTAATAGTTAGAAAAGGAGTTTAATGAGAAGACAGGGCAGATAGTGCTGATCAGGTGCAGGGCATGGCCAGACAAATGAACTGTCCAGCAACCCGTTCACAGGCAACTGGCCCCTTTCATCTCCTCATCCCACTGTTTTCTCAGGCTTGTTCCTCCCCAAGCCTCCTAGATCCTTCCCATACCCACTCTTGGTTCCTCCCCTAAACCTCCTGTATCCCAAAATGCTCTTGCCCTGTATCCCACAATGTGTCCCATACCCCTGGCCATGACCCCCCAGTCAGTGAGGGGAGCCAGAGCCACCTGCAGCAGGTAGAGGAGACCCCAGCCCAGGGGCTGGCACTCTCCTGGGAGATGCAGGGTAGGGGCTGCGGCTCTCTGGGGTTACTGGGGCTCCTCCACCTGCTTCTGGGCCTCTGCCCTCCTGTGTGTGTGTGTAGAGATGAAACTTTTATCTCATAGCTAATGCCATGTCTCAAAACGATTATTCCAATATAGATAGATCTGTTTCCTCTTTTCATTGGTGGGAATTTTTTTCAGCTCACAGTACATTTTTACTCTGGGAGCATAATAACTTCACTGAACAAAAATCCTATGTTTTTAAACATATGAACTGAACTTAAAAAAATAAGTCTAGCTTAAATAGTAGGCAAAGTTGGAAAATTACTCAGCATTGCTTTCACTCTTCCTCCCATCTTTGACAGAAATACTACTCTAGATTCTCTGTGAATAGACTTAGACTAGTTTTGAGCATGTTTGAAAATTCCTTCAATATATCCATGGTTAATCTAATACAAATAAAATGTAAGATGCTTTTTTTAGTCAAATGACTCTTTTTTGACTCTACAGAAGTACAATTGTGCATTATGTTAGAAAAGATCCCAAAGTAAAATGTTGCAACCTTTTTTGTAGAGTGTTTCATCTATGACTGAATTTGCATTATGTATGCTAGTCCCCTCTAGAACTGACAGTCTGAAACCTAATTTTTTTTCCTTGGTGGTTTTAGATTACTACTTCATGTTTTAATAAAGATGCTATAGTAAAATTCTGTAATACAAATCATACTTTCTGGTAATGGTAACTAGGCATCTCATGAAGTCACTACGATATGAAAGGGGATATTTCATACTAGATGCTTAAACATAATAAAAGTTTCACTAAAGCTACACATAGAAGTACATTATGAAAACTTCAGGTTATTTATGTTCCATCACCTCTTCTTCCCCTAATACATCATCTAACACATCACTTGGACTCACCATTTCTTTAATTCAGCACTTCTTGAGAGGAGTAAACTCCCTAATTCTTACTAACAGCACTGAAAATTCAAGACACTCTATTGAAAGTGAAAGGTATTCAGCACATTGTAGATCACACACTTTACTAATACCTAACTCCTGACGTTACACTTTGATGTAATGTGAGGAAGGGCGGAAGAGTCAAAATTGCTGCTGAGCTACTGGAAAATTGAAATTTTTCCAGCACAACTGAAACAAAAGGGCCTATTCCAAGAGATTATTGTGATCAAGTCTTATTCAGAATGGCAAAGTTTTCTGAAGTGTGAGGTAAGGCTAATTCCCCGGGACATTTTCAGCAAAGGAAGAAAGGGAAGAGAACTTACTTGAAGCACTGATGAGGCTCTAGCAAGTTTCTGTCTCCATGTATGAATTTCTGTCTCCAAATATATATACTACTCCTTAAATTTTGTGTACACCAGGAAAGAGAGAATTTGTCATGCTCAGAGCACTTTATTATTTTGTTTTTTTAGCAAGACTTATGAGATCAATTTCAAAACTATAAATTCATTTCTCAATTAATTAGATATGTAATCAAATTGTAGTATTATTACTTTGATTTGTTCATTTTTGAATTATCTAGCCAGTTTCCCATGAAAACACAACCCGTAACAGGGTAACACCAAAAATGACTTTTGTTAACACTTTGTAGAATCTGCAATGCAATATAGCAAAAGGGAGGAAAAGAGAGAGGCTGCAGATGAGAACAGTTCTTCTCCGATTTGGATTTCTAAATAAAGTATGCAGTGAAATAACAGAGTGCTCTTTTTGAATGTCTTTGATAACCCATGTGGCTGTGTAATCATTGCTAAGAAGCAGAAAATGAGCAGACAAAATAATGTGCTAAGAGCAGCAATAGAAGGCTGGAGAGAGGGTTTACGGGGAAAGACAAAAACCAAAATTTGTCTGTTTAACTTGGATTGAGGTGACAAGAAAGAGAAAAATTAAGTGGTGTAAGCTTGCCATTAAGTTGTGAACTTAATGTAGAATTTCAGTAAGCATTTGGAAAGTAAGGACATTTGAAGAGAATAAAGGAAAAAATTACTTATGACAAGACAGACCTTTTAACTTAAGATCATAACTCCTCTCATCCTGACTGGAATGTCAGTATCCCAGCAAATGTTGTGATGCTTGATAACCACCAGACAGTTTGGGAGAGAGCAAAGGACCAAGATTTAATTTCTTTCCATGAGTTAGGAGTTGGCAAGAAGCAAACTGGTGACAGAGACTGAGCCGTCTCAACCTAGTCTCAAGAGATTTCCAAAAGTTCCTGCCTCTCTCAAGCTTTGTAAATACTTTCCTTTTCTTACAAAAAACTTCCTCCAGGACATGACATCTTTTTATATACTCCCACAGTTCTTCCGGTTATGCAAATATTCACGGTCCTTCTCCCCACAATTACTGGCTACAACCATTTATGAGGCCTGCATTAGGTTCGGAGGAATCGTATTCTCTACATAGATGCATGTGCAGTTTCTCCTGAAGAAATATACCGGACAACATGCACTTATGTTACAAGACTATACAGTAACGATGAACAGATGAAGATGAAAAGAAAGTTTGGTCCTGCCTGTGGTATTTTAACCATGCTGAACTATCCTTATTTGGCCTATCTTGTATATTATTTTTGTTTTTCTATTTTTTGATTTCCTCTTCTTTTTAAAAAATAAGTTTGCTGGTTGTCTCAATACACATGCATCCAACAGCAGCCTGTGAAAATACCTACAGCTGCACTAGTTTTTTTCTTGTAATCTAGCATCATGTTGATCAGTTTTCACAGTCTTAATTTTATTATTCATTTTTGTTGTATATGATTAACAAAAATATAAAAATGTGTCTTTTGTAAGATAACTTAGGTTTTGGATGGGTGTTTATTTTCAAGTCCTTTCTCTTTCTGTGTTTTTCTTTATAAAATGTCACTGTGGTTTAATGAGACTCACCTTTACTTTTCTACTTTCTATTTAAATTCTCAGTCCACAGTGAGAATCTTTCCATCAGTTTCAACAGGCTTTAGATTAGATACTAGAAACTTCCTCTTGCTTTGAAAGAGATCGCAATGCTTACAGGTATAGGAAGTATTTTTTTTTTTTTTTTTTTGCTAATAGTCAGTATTAGACAGAAACATAGTCAATTTTTTTAGTCAAGGCTATCCATTTTGCATTGCAGGCATTATGTGAGACCCTAAAAGGAAACTGAGGATAAGTAAACATAGAAGATCTCACAACAAGAGCAGAGTTCACATGTGGTACAGCTCTACTGTCTTCCACAGTCTGACACCAAAAATAGTTTCAGTTCAACATTTCCACAGTAATTTTAAGAAGCCTCTGAAGACATGGGCACCTTGTACTCATTCCTCTTCATGACAGAGACTGACTAAGAACACTCTATCTTCTGGACTAAAAGAGGAGGGAAGAGAGCAAAATTTGGCCCATGCCCATCTCCCTCTAACTGAGATTACTGTTCCTGTCAAATACATTCACTTAAACATAATAGCTAATCTTTGTCGGTATCATAGAGGAATGCAAACATACTAACTAACTCACAAGCACTATTTTCATGGCAAATTTTGTGATTTTAACTTGTACATATCTTGGCGATGAAATGTAAAAGTGTAAGCTACACCTCCACCAACATGGCTCATGTCTTTAGTTGATGTAGATTACTATCTTCTCAGTATCTTCTCTTAACTTCTCAGCATCAGACTTCATTGAAATAGAACAATTTATGACAGCTGAGTATTTGACTCCGTATCTGAACACTTAGCCATAAAATTGTTTCTGTCACTCTTGACTCAGAATTGATAATAAATTTTACTGATACAGTTTTTTTCCTAGCAATATAAATAAGATCTTTGTAGAAAATATTTTTTCTAAATATATTTTTCCTTCTTTGTATTTCTGCAAACTAGTCCCTGTTCTTCCTTCTATCTGAGCTCAAAAATGAAGAATTTCGGAATCATGTTTCTGATACTGGATGATATCTTTAATCTTCTTATTAGGCAAAGTAGATTTTCAATCAGAACTCTTTTTTTTGTTTTTGAAAATGTCAATTAATAAAACAAGTTTTCTGTCAGTCTTAACAAGAACTGTAAGATCTGATTTCCATTCCAGTTACAATATTTAGTGCACAACACAAAGTAATTTTAATAAAATCCAGACAAAATCCCAAGCACATTCCTCAATTAAAAACAACAACAAAAACAACAAATCAGAGTAATATAACTATCAGTAATCTCAAAAATTAGGAGTAAAGAAAACTGGTAACTGTCCTGTTTGAGATGGTTATGGTATATAAATAACTCAAAATTTATCATAGAATGTTTCAAATTGGTTTGGAATTGTGTTTACCTGTTAACTTTAACAGGGTAGAATCAGTGAGTTATTTCTAAATGACAGCTTAGATGGACAATATAGAACAATTTAATTTCCTAATGTTTGCTTTGTACAGAATATACCTACAAATTAGTTCACAAAACACAGCCATATATTTACAGTATCACTGGTAATTTCTAAGAGATTCTGTACACCCCTTGCTCCCACAAAGTTGCAAGTCATTGAGAATATCTGGCAGCACTTAAATCTGTGCCCTTCAAACATAGTGGGCTACATATTGATATATGCACTTCTTTGTAGCATTTCATTCCAAACAATAACTTATAGTGAGTATGAATAAGGATAGCAGATTTAGTTCCTATTAATTAACCTATTCTGACCATACAGACTTTTCTATGTAATGCTATAAAACTATGTAGAAAACAAAATGAACAAACCTGACAGGATGGTGATGCTAAAATACAGGCCTGACCATGTAAGTCATAATCGTGTCATGACAGTTTCTGCAAAATTCTCTTGTATTCTCTCTCTAAACAAAAAATTAGCATAATGTGCAAATTAGCAACCAGAAACTTGAAATGTTTTTACTATCTAAGACATGAAGCTTTATTAAAGCCTAGGGAAAGCAGCTGGAAGCTTCTCTCACAAATCAGCAGTTTATTCCACAGTTTTGTCTCTCCTGGACTTTGTTTCCTTGACCAAGACAAGTTATTTTGTGGATGCAAATAATATTCATAAGATTATGTGATCTTATTTCTATTTTTATAGCAGAGATGATACCCTTAATACTTAAGAAAACAGCAGCAAGGTTTTCTGGCTATGGTATCCAGGGGATGATTCTCAGTCATTCAGTGAATAATTATAATAGAGTTCTTTTTCTGCTTGCTTATTACCTAACTTGCCCTCGGACTCATTTCTATTCCTGTCTTTTCCACTGGAAGTGTGTCAAAACAGACAGCTCATTTTCTTCTTC
Organism: Dromaius novaehollandiae; assembly: GCF_036370855.1. NCBI lineage: Eukaryota > Metazoa > Chordata > Aves > Casuariiformes > Dromaiidae > Dromaius > Dromaius novaehollandiae. The sequence continues at coordinate 111,390,509 of NC_088098.1, forward strand.
TTGACCTTCTGTTTAAATCATATCATGTTACACCATTTGGTGATAACATTTTCTTTAATCTGGTTCTCTTTCACTTATCTTCCCCTTTAGGATGCACACAGAAGAGCTGAGTTCAGGGAAAGTAGACATTTTATGTTTATATCCTCTTATCACTAAATTTGCTGTCAGTATTTACTACACTGTTTGTTTATGTTCCTCATCAAAACTGTAGCTCTTGAATTTTCAGTAAAAGTAATCTTCTTTCATCTTGGCCTCTTTTTTATCTTCTACTTTCTCTTTTGCAAATTTCACATGGAAGTCTCCCTTCTGGTTTACAAATCAGAGTTTCTACTTTGCTCTTTGGGGATATCATAAATAGCATTCATGACATCAAACATCTCATTCAAAGATCCAAAAAAGACATTAGTGGAATCCTGAACATGTCACTACATCTCATGCATGAACTAGGCCAGGCAGAAATGACTGCACACCAACAAGGGTAAACAAACATAGATTGTGGAAACTGGTGTTAGCATTTACTTTTAGTGATTCTCTTTTTACCAGTAGCTCTAGTACTACTAATCAATACAGTAATTCATCTGAATTTATCCTTGCCACAAACTGGTTACTCTCATTATATTCCTCAAGATGCCTGTTAACTGCAGGGTTTCAGTTTTGCATCTAAAATAGCTGGCAGCAGGTTCTTCCCCTAGGAAACGTTATCACATCTATTTTCCCAGTACATAAGTGAATCTTTCTATTTTTCATATATAAATCAAAGCCCAGTCTTCTAAGAATCATTATCCTAAGATCACTTTTCAGTAGCCTTTGTGAAACAAAATTAAAATAAAAACCAAAAATCTCAGTCTTTCTTTAGTTTTTAGAAGTTCATAGGTGTTTATATATCCAAAGCCCTATCCATTCCAATGAATAACAAATGGCATGGCATCCTTGACTAATCATTCTAGAAGCTACGTAAAAACCTAAATAAACTTGTCAATAGAAGGATCCACTTCCCTCAGAAGTTACAGTTTATGGGTTATAAAAGCCAGAATATATCCTTATAAGAAGATCTTACTCACTGTACCTGCATGTCATTCCTTTTTTTCTTTTCTTTTCTTTTCTTTTTTTTTTTGCTAGACAGAAAACACCAGATCCAAATCTAGTTGGCATTATGAAAGCTTCAGAGAAAGATCTTGGTGCAGTATAATAGCTGTGAAGCAATAGCAAGAAAAACTGCCCATTGAGCCTGGGCACTTAACATTTTCTTTCCTTTGTATACAAAACATTTCTCTTCATATTGTGGTGCTCTCTTCTCTAACTGATGCATACTGTATTTCAGCAAATAAAAAATGATGTTGACAAGGTAGTTGTTAAACTGAAGTGTTTAAGGCAATCTCTATCTAACTAGGATAGGCTTCATGGACAAAGAGTTGCAAACCCGCTAAAACTCCCTTGTCTCCTTCAACTAAATGAAGCTTTAATTTTACTTTAGTTTTCTAAAATCTTTTCCATAAATTCTTAAAATGATTAATACCACAATGAAATATCCCTATTTTTGTGTTTCATTATTTTATGATGATCCTTACCTACAATGAATCAGGAGGAACACCTCATTTCTAACTTTAACAAAGCCTACTTCTTTTATAAAGATCCTCTTTCTGATTAAGAATACAGAATCTCTATATAAAGACCTAAACCAGATTCAAGTGATTATATAGTCAAAACTACCAAATTATTTTTATTATATAGCAGTTAAATTTTAACTCTTTTATACTAATCCATTTGCTTTTCGGATGTTCTTATTTTCCAAAATCAGAATAACTGTTGCTGTGATACTACTACGCTTACTATCTATGTGAAAATCAGGTGCTTCCTAAGTTGACTCAGGTCTACAAAGCTTCCATCTAATTCTGTCTTTTTGCCTTCTATCACCCAAAGTCTGCCATCCAAAGGTTCTGTGCCTGAACAGCTTTCCTAAGAACTGTGTATTCAGGACCTCCAAATATCAAGGTATAGGTGTCTTGTACTGCAAGATAAGAAGATAGTGTCTGGACAACTTTCTATTACTCTATTTAACTCATGATAAGTGAGTTCCAAATTATAGCAAAGGCCTGCAAAAATCTCTCATACTTTCCAACTGGTAACCTTACCAACATCAATTTAGAAGTAATGAGTGTTCCTGAATCCTTCCATTTTGAATGCCCAAGCATCAAAGCAAGGATATACAGCAGATAGAACATGTTCTTTGTCTTTAAAACATAAATTCTACATCATGTTTTTAAAAACTGAAAAACTCTTCATCACTACTTGCTCTGGAAAGTTAAGAGAATTTTAGTCCTCCATCTCAGTCATTCTGTGTAGAAGATAATGCAATCCCACAACATTACAGTCATTTAGTCCTCTTAGAGGTAAGAAATGTTTATCCTGACAATTGTTAGATCTAATTAAACCATCAGATTCTGAATTTCCTGTGGAATTTAGCTAACAAATTGAGTAGATTTGCATTTATGAATATATGACTTGTCACTTATTCCATATGTTTTAAATTGGATTACACTTCTATTAAGTATTGTACATTAATGCACTGTGTACCATAATATTTTAAAAATACAAGACACTGAGGGAAAAAGGATATAAATCCCAAATACCATGTGGTACAAAATACTCTAATAAAGACATTTAAGAAGAAAAGTCAATTCTTTACTTACAGCAAAAGAGAGAGAGCACCACACTTTACTATGAGTTCCATCCATCACACCAGCATTTTTTTAAGCAGAATTTCTTAATCAACCTATGGGGATTTATAGCTAGATGTAAGGAATATAATATGGCTTATTCTTTGCATATCACAGCTTTATAGAAGCATAAAAGACTGAATCATCTGCACCATGCCCAGAACTGCAGTTGCATTGATTGCATAGAAATATCCACGTGAGTAAAGTAGTCAGGAAGGATCTGCCCTAAAGTGGAGGATTTTGGTAATGGAAAAGGTGAGAAGTTCAAGAAAAACAGACCTTGTCAATAGAAATTTGGTTTTAAAAGTGGATTCAGTGTATATATGTGTGTGTATTTAATAGCTATTCATACATGAAATGCAATAATGGTGTTAATTTCAAGTTGTATCATATAGAAATAGATCACAAAACAGGTGAAGATGACAGAGCTATATTCCTAAAACAAGAATTCTGTTTGCTTTCTTGCAATGAAGTTCAAGAGGTGTTGGCATAAAACCTCCCATCCTGAGCATAATTTTAGCCTTTTCTTGTGATTATACATCTATTTATGTAATGACAGATATTGCAAGACTGATATTACAGTTCACTTTTACTTACATTCATGGGCAAAAATTCTTAATGATTGCACAAGCGTAATTAAAGGAAATCTGGTCTGATATTACCAAATTCACTTAGATAAGGGCCCTCGTTGTTTTTGTATAATTTTGCAATGCATTAGGCGAAAGCACGCATAAAAAGGTAAAAGACTGTTCATTTCTTAAAGTTCTTTAAAACTTAACCAGTGTTGACACGTGTACATGATCATTTTGGGTGACCTTTGGAATTCACAGAGGAGCATGACACCAGGGGAAAATCAACCAATAACTGTAGGGGCAGACAGTGAGGGATTGGACAAGACAGAGTTAAGGAGCCCAAAGCCTTGGGAGGAATCAATAGCAGTATGTAGATAAGGTAGTAGCCGCATGGGATGAGAAGGAGTGATGATGGGAACTTGACCTTCGGGAAAGTACCGATCAGGGCTAGAGCTTTTATAAAGGGCTTCCTTGCCTGAATAAGGTTGATTCTGATCCAGCACATCGGAGTCCGTGAATCAGACTGCCACAAATAACATCAAATTTGATTTCGGTTTCCATTTTATGGCCTCATTGGTTAAAACACTGAGTGATATAAAAGTTGTTTGGATTTATCTTCCGCTTTAGAAAGCCATATGCTATGTGAATGATCTCATACCGTGAAATACTTCTTAGAGCCCTCATGAGCTCAATCACACTGACTCTTTGGACTGCTCCCACCGAAGCAAAATCAAGTCCTGTGTGGGATCTATTCAAGTACACACATAACAAAAAGTTATGTCAAGGCCAATTCAAAGAATTGGTTGAGGATTGTAAAACTGAGGAATGAAGTGGTAAATTTAGAAAGTAATAGTTAAGGATGAGTAAAAGGGGAGTTGCTTACCTTTTAAATTAGCTGAGACTTTTTAAAGGACACTCAGTTTTTTTGGGGGGGGGTTGTGTTTTATAAAACCAGTGGAGACTAGCACTGTTTTCACATCTATATTAAATATTTCAGCAGGTTTTGTTTCTAAGGGCCTGAGGGCATCTGAGCTGAACGCCCTGCGGCTGCCCCAAGCGCCTCCGCTGCTCCCCAGGGACCCCTGCCCGGACCCATCGCCCCACAGCTCCCCCTGCCGGGGCTGCCGCGCCCACACCCGACCTGGGAGCCAGCCCCAGCCCCGGCCACTCCTGACCCAGGCCCACGGTGGCTGGGGCCGGGCCCCACCACCTCCACGGCCCGCCCGCCAGGCAGCCACGCTGCACCCCGGCATTGGACTGTGGCGCCGCAGACAAACGGCACCGGCCGGGCTGGTAAAATAGACTGTACCGGAGAATCTGGAGCACGTATTTACATCTTCTCTTTCTTTCTTTCTTTTTTTTTTGTGTGTGTTGTGGGGAGGTCTTCCATTAAGAGCTGAAACTCATTCTGAACAGAGCATGCCGAGCTGCTAGCTGTGTGACCATGTAGCTCTAGTGGCTGTATTGAAAGAAGCATGCTCTCAGGAGGACTCAGCTTTGGGATAAGGAAAAATCACCGACAACAAAGCGACAGAAGCAAAATGATTGCAAACAAGCCCCTCTTCCCCCAATAAAATTGAAAATATTTAGGGAAATTCTGCAAGGGTTCGGTTCTGCACTGATCCTGCTGAGAGAAATGCCTCACACCTGAAACGGAGGCTAACCTCAGAGCTAGAAACCATGCGGGTCTATTGTAAAAAGGAAGATGTATTCTGAAAGCTCGGTCACCTTAATACTTGAATGTGCTTGTATGGTAGGACCATTGCATTTCATACCTTATAAAATCATAATGGCTGATGTACATGGTTGTTCTAATGGTAATTACAGGCTCAGCACTGTAAAGGCTTATCTTGTCTCTCTGTCTTTGCTGTTCTTACAGTGTTTTTTCAGGGTCATCTTGGCTTGTGAAGGATACTTTGAACAATATTTAGCTGGGCACTTGTTCTTCTTTTCACATTTGTTGTTACTGAAACAGAAGTGTTTTCTGCAGCTAGCCCTCTGACTTTGACAGTCCCTGTTGCTTTGATTACAGGCCTCTGCTGCTGGATCTGAAGGCCGTTATGAACAGGGAGAGAGGACTTGGTGAAACTCATAGTGGGATACATCTTACAGTCTTTCTAAAAGGTGATAGGTGTTTGTAAAACTATGGGCATTTGGGATTTTTGACAAAGTCCATCAAGATGTTATCCTGACAAGACAATCCAGTTTTTTTGGAAGACTTTCATGTTTCGCTGGTAGAGGTTCTTTCATCAATATTCTTTATCTATGAATTTATCAATAAATTATCAGATTCATCACCATTGTTTACCCAGTTATTGGAAATATTTTTCTTTAAGTCATCATTCTACAAAAAAAACCCCACAGATACTCTTGGCAGAACATTCTCCTTGAACATTTCTACCTCCGTTCTGTAGTACAAAAGTTACGTAGGAAAATCCTTGGTGTTCCTCTCGTGACTCCCACCACATCTCTTAAATTCAAACTTCAATATACACCTCAGTAGAGTGTCAATTCCAAACTAGGTTTTAAAGAACAACAGTGTGTTTTCTTTTTCTTGCAACCAGTTTAGGCACCCAACTTCAGCAGCTAATCTCTGCAGTCTATGGTCAGCTGGGAAAATACAACTAACATTGGAAGGTCCACATACATAATACTTCTTTTCTCTACTGACCTTTACAGATACAATCTTATTCTCGTGTTCTAGAAGGAATCTGTAAAAATTTGCCAAATAATTGTGGCCCCTTAAGTTGGAGCAAAGGAGATATAACCCATTTAAACTGTAAACAGAGCCCTGTAGTTCCTACCAATGACTTCCCCACTTGATAAAATTGAATAACCACAAGACAATAACATTTTTGAAAACCAGTTCAAAGATATTTAATAAAAGCCGGAGAAAATCATAACGATCAACAGCAGCATTCTCCTCTTCCTCTCTCTTTTCTTCACAATTGTTGAAAGACATTCATCTCCTTGTGCTTAGCTTAGATAGAAACAAGCTCTTCATAGCTAGATCTTCAGTCAACATCTGAGATTGAGAAAGTGTGCATTATGAACTTAATTTTGCTTTAATGTTACTGGGAAATTCTGACAATGTACCATGCAAAGGCTAATTGTTGTCTTCTATATATAGAGAAAAATACCATGAGCACAGTTAGGAGATACTGTTGTTGGTAATTTTGTTGAAAAAGACTAATTTTTGCTGAAAAAAACAGCAACCTAGGCAAAAGTTGCACTTGGGATAATTTATGTACATGCAGTCTCATGGAGAACATAATAAAGGCTTCATTTTACTATATTTCAATAGAGACAATAAAAAAAATTGAAGAGTTATATAGCAGTAGTTTAAAATAATGGGTTTGATTTATACTAGAGTTTCTGCCAAATTCCATTATCACAGACCTACTGGCAGAGGGAGTTCATTCGGTCAATGAGCTTGTGCTTCTCTTTATCATGCCAGATGCCAGGTGTGACTGCTGAAAAGGAAGTGGCAGTGGTCAAGACATACCAGAGGAGAGAGAAATATATCTCCAGGCACATCTGACTAGCTGATATTATCTGTACTTTATAGCTATTTCCTATAGCGGAAACCATTGGAAGAGTAGCTCCGCAAACAGCGGCTGCCCATCTCCAAGGCTGCGTATCTCCTAGGGTGTTAGTGATCCAGCTAGTGTAGGGATCATAGGAGGAGACTCCAGCAGAGGAGCCATTATGTGGATGGGCAGGCAGCCGTAACTGTGCTACCATCACAGCTTTCTGGTTGGGCTCTGAGTAGTGCCTGCCAGAGTCTGTCAGGAGCTGTTGAAAACAAGCTGCATTTCAAGTACTTTACTATGGCAGAGACAGCAAAGATATTTGACAATATTTTATAAAAACAATGAATCAAACTTATAGGAGACTTACTTCATCACTCTTTTGGCTCGGTTTATTCTTATTGATAATGGAACCATCATTGATTAATTTGAAATTCTACTATGACTGAGGAAACAACTTACTCAGCTTACTTTTTAGGAGTGTTTTGCCATTTGCTTTAGCAAGTAAAGCTAGTAGAATGATAAATCTTCTTCAAACTGTTGCTCTAGACTTACCACAATCTGATACTTAAAATCTGAAGCACAGATGAGCTATGTAAAGTTCTATCTGTTTGAGGGGACCCAATCAATAACATTTTGAAATATTTTGAAATTCATTTGACATATTTATTTTCTATTCTTTCTAATCCTTTCCTTGAGAATATCAAAACATTGGAGAAGTTTTTCACTGCTTCTTCTAACGTAAAAAACCCTATCTTAACATGACTTACTGATGTGGTCATTTGTACAGCTTAGTTAAGCATTTCTTTACTGTAATTCTGACTTTTGATTATCGAATATTTTGATTCAGTATCCACCACAAAGCATATGAAGATGATCAGACAGCTAAACAACTTCAAAAAAGAAGTTCCTTAAGGTTTCTATAACTGCAGTAATAGTCTTTTCCCGTTCAGAATGCAAGAGTAATATTTTCCCCTAAATATCCTACTGAGACCAGCTCATTTGAAAAATGTGAAAACTTATCCAAGGAGATAAGCAGAAAGCAGAACTTTGTTTCTGGAAAAATAAACTAGTTCCTTAAAAACAAAGGAGCTGCAATGCCAAATCAGAGCACTGTGTTGCTCTTCTGAAACAAAGAATGCCATTAGAAGTTTACCTTGTGGAAGAAAGTGATGTGCTAAAGGATACAGGAGTCACAGGGCAAGTCAGGAGTTGACACAGGGCACTAGCAAATTTGGCTGAAGAATTCCAGCACATTGAGAGAGCAGAAAATTATGAAACACTTTAATTTAAACTCAGTCTCTTCCAAAACCCTCATCATCTCTGTCAGATTTATTTCTGAAAAATAAAGGATGTATGTTCTTGCTTTAAAGAGAACTTATCCAGTGCAACTCTCTACATTTTAATGACCTATATGTGTTTTTACTGTTCGAATCCAAGAACTCCATATCTTGCAAAACAAATTTCACATTTTTATTATGAATAATTTTTAAAAGCAAATGAAGCAAACTTTTTGTGTTACTTTAAATTATTCTTGGTGTCTGATTCACACCCTTTTATCAAGAAAGAATAAATATTTATGACATAATAAATATTTATGACATAATAGTTTGCCTTACTATTCATTACTTTTAATATCTCTAAAATACTCTCCCCTGTTTATCTCTTTTCTAAACTAAAGAAAGCAAAATTCTGAAAGCTTTTCCTACTCTTTGCAGATGAAAATATGTGGCCATTACATTTCATAACTGAATACAAAATTTTGCCTCTTCTCCCGTTTTCAGTTTTTTAAAAACTCTGTAATCAGTCGTTCAGAGCCAAGAGATATAGTAACTGTTAGTTTCATCAAAGTTTTATTAAAAAAAACCCTACTATCTTATAATAGTTGTTATTTCAATAGTGGAAGTTTACATTTTCTAGACCTGTCAGTAATAAAGGTTTACACATTTCTTATCAGGAGATCTCTTGGTACTAGTCTCCAGATCAAAACCTATGATCTTCTGTGACTGATTGGTTTAAAGTGTTTCAGTATCCTCACAGGATTAAATCCAAGTATGTCTGAATGTATTTTGTAACATCATTAGAAGACCCATGTGGAACCATAGTTGGAGGGACTTGTGCTAACGTTTGTGCATCCACATTTCACTTCATACATCAGCTGAATACTCAGCTTGTGTAAATTTTTAGATCCTTTAAATGAATAAGAATTTGCCAATATATACCAATTAAGCCTGTTGTGACAGGGGGAGGAGGGAATTATACCAGACATTGTGACAGTGCTAAGCACAGATTAATTTTAATATTTTCTTGACCAGTCTGAAAAGTTGAGACTCTTTTGAATAAAGCTGAGATTTTCCAGTCTGCAAAGAAAGAAAGGAATTTGAAGCTTACCAAAAGCTGGAAAAAATTTACCTCTATCCAAGTAATTATGAATAATTTTCTCTCTAATGAAAGCTACAAGTATGTCTGAATATCCTAGACAAGAGTGACTACATTTTTTATGCATACACTCCATCAAATTTATCTCATGATAATAAAACTATGGTCATTAATAAATTCAACAAATTACAATTTAATTTTGATATATAGCATGCTAACAATAATTACATCAAATATATGTATATAATTTGAAATATCTGATGCTGGGTGTAAAAAAATTAAACATTTTTATTTTATAGAGGGGAAAAAAGTTGGAAGGTATCAATTTTTCACCAAAGAAATCAAAAGAAAAATCAAAAGAAATCAAAAAAAGGAAAACCTTTTTTCCTAATCACTTTATTATTTTCTATGGAATGTCGCTTTTTCTTTGGCTCAGCGAGGAAGAAGCTGAAAGTGCATTAGTGCATCTTTCTTTTTGGAAATGGACTCTCCGTATTACTTGAAGTGACTTGGGGGTTTGGATATATAACATGAGAATGGAAACCCCAGAGTGCAGGTAGAACTTGCTTTTCAAATGTGTGCTTTCAAAATCTTCAAGCCAAATGCATCCCTGGTGTAAATCAATTTCAGTAACATTACACCAAGGATGAATTCAGATTTTCCTATCTGGGCCAGTGACCCACTGGTAGTATCAATCTGCCAGACTATTTTCAATTTTGTTCCCCTCACATGTACAGAATTAGAATTTATGGTAGAAGGTTGTAAGACAGCTTTTTTTAAAATAGCTTCAGGAGTGAATGCAGTGTATATGAATTGTACCTTTTATTTATTATTTTTCTCAAGATAGATGGATCGGGTGTAGAGGAATTAATGAAGCAACTACCAAATTGCAAGGGTCATTGGTGTGTTGAAAGCTATAAATTAGCTGGCTCTTATGGGAAATTACCTTCTACCTTTGAGATGTTGCCATTTATAAATTCCTGTTATACTCCGGGGAAATAACAATTTGAATGTTCAGAAGAGAAAAGGGAGTTGAAATCCATTTTTACTTGCAGATTTTTTCAATAAAAGTATAAAAGTCTGAAAGAACTTGTAATAATTAACATTCAGTGACAGCTACATAAGTTACCTGAAATATACATGTTAAAATCAAATTCTGAAAAATCAGGATGAATCTACAATCTTTGCAGATCAGTTTGCTACCTGAAGTATGTGAATCTACCAAATCATAATGCTATTTGTAATGTGTTTTCTTTCTCACACTCTTTTTAAAGAAACAAGGAGCTATAAAGATTTAATTTTTACAAGCAGAATAGCTGGCCTGTATATATTCTTTAATTATATATCTATGTTATGTAGTTTTTCAGTATGTTGTTAAGAAATGGTGGTGTGCATACATCCACAAGAATAATTGCAGCTCTTGCTACTTCATTGTAGGAAGAATAGTAATTGCAAAGAATAAGCTCCTAAAAAGTAGTCAGATATGTAACCATAGTGTACTAATATCTTTTGGTAACTGATCTGAGAAATGTCACAGTATATTCTTCAAGCTGAAAGAGTAGTTTCAGCTTCTGTCATTTGGCACAGCAAGAAGAGTCTCATAAATGTTGAAGCTGAAAACAGCATCTTTGGAAACTCTTTTTGCTTTTTTTACTCAGTACTTTATTTGGTAGTGGTCTAAAACTCTGTTCTATCGATAATTTTAATATGCATAACTAAAAAAAAAAAGCATTTACTTCTTCTTTTTTTCTAAATTAGACACCGGTCATATAGCAGCACTGTTAAAAACACTGTTAAAATAAAGAAATAATATGAAATTGTAAAGAGCAGGAAAAAAAAGAGTATTCTGTATTTCAGTAGAGGACATAGGAATAGAGGAGATTTAAGGGACCATTTTATCCCATCCCTTATTATCAAAGATGATCAAGTCCGAGAATATATTTCATAAATTTTGCAAGTTTCAATTGTTTTGGGGGAGTAGTTTGTAAATTTTTGCACTATTACTCCTTTTTAAGAATATATGGGACCATTCCTCCATTGCTAGTTGGAAGTTTCTTTCTAATTTCAAAATAATTCAGGATAGTTTATAGCCATTCTTTTTTGCCCTTTGGTTTAATGAGCTCTTTTTCTTCTCTAGTGTTGATCTGCTCCAAAATTGTATTTGCAGTCCTTCCCAGACACTGTATAGTTGTGTTCAAGAAGTCAAATTCTTCTCGTATCTCCTAGTAAGGTAGGATATCCTTTCTTCTTATCATACTGTCAGTTCTTACCTGCAAATGTTCAGGTCTGAGACAATTTGTCTTGGATGTGGATAATCAGAAATATGTATATGCTGCCATGTAGAAGTCTCTGAGGTGTCTTGTTTAACTAGGAACACTTCCCTCGCTTTCTTAGCAATGCCTTGATAGATAAAAAACAGTGCTGCATTTGTATATTTTTCATGGTTGCATCATACTGATAATGCAAGGCTGAACTATGTTCAGTACAAAAGCCTTTTTCTTCTTCCTGTAATTTCTGTCAATGTCTGTGTCAATTCTAGCTCCATACTTCTACATGGAGCAGAGTCCTTGTAACAGTATCCTGCAAGATTAGACAATGAAGAATATGCTATTAAACAGTCTGTGACTTTATCAAATAAATGGGACATACATCAAGCAATTCACAAATATTATAAAATTAATCATATATATATATGTATACATGTCCGTATATATTTTTAAGTGGACTGAATATGTCTTTGCCTTTTCTCTTTTGGAATTCTCTGCTTAGCAGATGCTTTATTCACTTTCTCTTTGTCATCTTTGTTCTCATATGTTCTGCTTAGATTATATTACATAACATCTATAGTTATATATCATGTAACTTCACAAATAAAAAAACCCCAATGGATGCCACTAATATGTTAGTTGAGCCACATATATTCTTAATAGTTTACTGAGATATTTTTCACTGTGACATAGCAATGAGTACAGGAAATATTTAAAAATGGATAACACTGTCTTCAGTGAATATCATTTGCTATGTTAATTATGATCTCGGTAGACTAACTTCAGTGAAAAATCATCCTATTTCCTGCACAAGATTTGATGCATAATCTAAGAATGGGCATGAGATACCTTCTTCCAAAGGGCACGAGTGAGCCCTTCTTCTGGCTTAGGCCTATATCATGCTTTATTCCTGCTAGCTACTAAGATAGTGATTTTAGTGGAATGGATCAGATGAATATGATTTGGACTCTCTCATGAAGAGCTGTATATCCCCAGCATAACAACAAACTGTGAATTTCCTTCTCCCATGCAGTGGGAGCTTCGAGTTGGAAATTTAATCAACTATTCTGTAGCTTCACCCATCATTTGCTTTGTCATGAGATGTTGCAGAGCCAGAGTGATAAACGTTTCTTCACCTTTCTTTTCCCAAAAAATAAGCTCTCCACAAATCGGTGTATCATCTCATTAACAATGTTTTGCACAAGAATTCAAATACAGGTTACAATATAGAAATTATTTTAGAAAGCTCCTCAGAGGAGTGAAATGCCTAAACACAAACATAGGTTGCTAGAATGTGACTTCAGGCATTTCCCTGAGCAGGATGTGATACATAAGTGTACTGGTCTAGGAGTTGCTTCACGTGATGTTCTTCACTCAGCATCCCTATTTCCTTCACTGTTCTTTCCATGATTCATTCTTTCCCTGTGAAAAGAGTAAATTACTGATGTGATAAGACAGTAAATCTTCCGAAATATGACCATTGCAGGAAGTCAAGAGATTGACTATTTCCCACCTGCAATGAGCAGAGAATAGGTAAGTAATTATATTCAGTAATTTTTGAGCACCCAGATCCAAGGGTCAAAGTAATCCAGGGGGACTAAGGAGGGTTCTTTGTTGTGCTTGCATACACTGAAAGTCACAAAGTAACTTAAGTTTACAATTTTCAGCCCTCTGTGTGTGTGTGTGTGAGTGTGAACGTAGTTATTCAGACATCTTACCTTCCCCTGATGTGACACACAATTACTGTAAATCTTGGACACTTGTCTCTGATATAATTGAGATAAATTATGGATTAGATAATTCATCAGAAGCTGGTCATCTTTTCGCACTTGCCAGTATCAGGTGTTTCACGTTATGCATCAAACCGCCCCTGAAGAAAGAACCTGGTAAATTGTTAATGACCTGTCTTTGCTCAGATCTGAAATGACTCTTTTTTTTTTGCTTGTTACAGTCACTATCTCAGTATGTCAGCAAAATCTGTGAGCTGAACTTCTGTCAAAACTAAGAAAAATCCTGAGGGTACTCTAGGTAAATTTTAAAAGGGTACCCACAAGTTAAAATTTTATTTCACACTGGTGTCTCTTTTCTGAATTAATATGTGTTTATTTCTACATCAAGTTTCCGTCTGGTCTTCAGGATTCACATAGCTAAATTCTCTAGAATCTACTAGTTGATGTGTATCTGGAGGGCAATTACAGACTTTTTTCATGGTTGTTACTTTGACTATAGCAGCCCACGCTGATTCTGCAATAGCTGATAAACCTTTTATGTTTTTACTCTTTCTCAAAGAAAATTCATTACTGATAGGGTAGAACTTGAAAGATTACTCAAAACTTAAATCAATGATGGTTGGTAATCGTTATGTTAGTTTTCCAGCGATATCTGAAAAAGGAGCATGGGGCAAACTCACTGAAATTGAAAACATTAAATAGAGCTAAGCCTTTAAACAACATCTAGCTACACATCTTTACATAGGTTCATCAACTCAACTCTTTGTGCTGTAATATGAGTCTTGAAAACACTGTTCATGTGGCAGACAATCACTTCTTCTAACACTTTTAATAACTATAAAAAAGGCATCAGCTGAACTGGTAGTAGAAGGTGATGGTGCTCAAAAACATATGGTAATAATGAACATCTACAATGATCAGGAGAGTTCTTGCATGTTTGGAAATACCTCACTGTTCCTCCATTGATGTAAGAGAATACAAATTCACATAAGAGCTGAAGGTGTTTGATTTTCTCCAACATGCCAAGAAAAGTCTACGGACAAAAAAAGTAACATTTCTAAGAAGTTAAATCAGTATTAAGGGAAACAATGGTTTTCGCCTGACATATCAGACTGATTATCAACCTCACTATTGTAGAAGAGTCAGGATTCAGAAATCTTGAACACTGATAATCTGCAAGCAAAGCATTTGTCAAATTCTTTAGGGACACTTGCTGACTGGCACCTTGCAGAATATATGTTTCATGAATCTCCACAATACGTTTCTAATATATGACCTAACAAAAAGGAAAAGCTGTATGCTCATGATTCTTATCTTCTCAGGCTCCACTGATAGTGTTGATTCTCTTAAAGATCCTTTTCAGCTTCTGAAGCAGTACCCAACACAGGAAGTAGTGGTTGTTAAACATTTTTATTTTGTTTCCTGTGCTCGAGAATTTAAAAGAAGTGTACTACCTGGTTTTAGATTGTACCCAGAGTTAACACCTGACCCTAGCAAGCTGTTGAAACATTAGTGCAAAACTTTGAAGAGAACAATATATATTTGTATTTATCTTTTGAAAGATAAAAATAATGACTATGGTTATGCATGTGTTCTCATATGTGTGTATACCACATCTGTAGCATTTTTTTACAGCTTGATAGGATAGGATTGGCAATCAAAAGAATATGCTTGTTTCCTGCTTTATTGTGATGTAGTGAATTCGTGATTCAGCTTCTATTCTATTTCTCCAAGAACAGTCTTCTCATGAAGCAGTCTTTTTTTCAAATATATAGATTTTTGATGTGATTAGAAATTGTTTTTTATCTGAATAGAGGACTGAAAGATGAATAGACAGCCAGTTAAAAGCCTCTTGACTTTAATACTAGAAATTTTTCACAGCTCTAGATAAGAGATTTGGATCTTGTTTAGAGTCGTAGTTTCACTGAATCCATTTTAATGCTAGACCACATCACACTTAGAGGAGAAGCAAACTGCAAATATAATGGCAATATACTGTTCTGTGGCAATGCTTCGCTAAGAAGCTCTTGTTTAAACTGAGTCTATTCTTTCATTCAGCAAGTAGAAACTATGCCAAGTAAAATCCACTTACTGTGCCTGTCTTGGATGTTAAAAATAACATTGGTTAATAAGGAGCGATTAATCCCTAACATATGCGTATTGTTTCTGGATTCACTCATAATACATGTTTGATTGTAAAAGTAGAGCATACTCTGTTCGGTAGTTTAGTTGAGGGTGAATTCCAAGAAAGAAGGTTTGATTGGCACCGTTTATTCTGGTTTTGTTAACAAAGCACAGAGAAATAGATATTGTTAAGTGTCATTACAACAATCAAACTTTTCCCTTGAATAAAGTAGTTTCTGAGTTGCATCACTTTGTAAATCTAATGGTTTCTAAAGCTGTTTTGGGAACAATGACTAGCAGGGCAGAAAATGAAAATGCAAAGCAGGAACAATATGAACCTCATGTGTTGCTTATCTTTGAGAGAGATACACAGCACATCAACGATGCCAAAAAGCTCAGCAGCTGTTTATTGTGCATGTGTTAGGGATAAACTGTGAGATGTTCTCAGTAAAAAAGTATATAATCCCAAGAGTACAATCAGCAATCAAAATACTTGGAGGTCTGTTTGGCCTATTTAGCTAGGGCACAAATGTCATTTCAGCTAACAAGTCATTTTTCTTTTCTATTTCCTAGTAGAATAAATACGCATGTACCATGTGCAGTACTTACCTGCCTCCTTATATGGCACTGCTACATTTTGCTGTATATTAGTGCAGCTATATGCAATGTGATGTGATTTTTAATTTTTTTAGAAATTACTGAGTGTACAAAGCTTGTATTTGCAGAATTTTTCAACAAAACTTTAACTGGAACAAAAAATGTTTATGTCAAGGAAAGCAGAAAATACCAAATAATAAATGGCCTAGGATTGGGAAGATATTTAGAATGTGATTGCACCTACATTAGTACTTTAGTTCAGATCAAGAGTGAGCTTTTGAAGTGAATCTCCCAGTGATCCCTTGAGTGCACTTCAGTTTGGACAGCATAATGATCTTAGAGCATGTGAAGTGGATTCCTTTTCAATGGAACTAAAATGAAATACGCACTCTGAAAGTACAGCTAATGTCGTCCTAGGCAATTCAGGTCACAAATTAGAGTGCCTCAGATTCAGTTGTTGCTTCTATAGATCCAAAGCAATTACATTGTGCCGCCTAATAATAATGGTATTGGCTATTTTCTGCTTGGTAATATTGACATAGCCTTTGAAAACCTTGCAGAGGGTAGATGGGGTTCCATAATATTAGAAAAACACACACTTAGTTCATATCTTAAAAACAGTGGGAGAAGGGACTAGGGAATTATTGTTCAGTCATGAAGCTCTTTAAAAAACACAGAAACAAACAACAAATTTTCTGTATCTTGGAGATGATGTGATGAATAATGGATGATCTGGATTTGTCAGGAACAAATTATATCAAACCAACCTAATTTCCATCTATGACTGTGAGTAAATCTGTGAGTAGGGAGAAACATTAGACATTTAGTAAGGCTTTTATCTCATGATGAATTCTAATAAGGAAGATGTAATGAAAAGATCAAGATTAAACTATTATTAGGTGACTTCATAACTTATTAGGTGGCTTCACAACTGTTTAAGAAAGCAAACTCCATAGATTTTTTTTAATGTTATTTATGAACATTTTATTACTTTAAGCAAAGTAGAAAACTCAAGAGTGAAGAGACTGAGACGGACACCATGAAGAAGAGCCAGTAAGTATTGGTTGGTCATTTGAAATTGGTTCAAGACAATGTTCTGAAATTGATAGTGTAACAACTGAAATTTATGGATCCTGCATCCTGGGTAATGGACCTGAAAAGCATTCTGATTTCTTGAAATCTCTGCGTATATATACTAAACCTCCTATGGAATAAGGTTATACCAGCTTATTAAGGTTAGATCAACATTCGGCGTAATATGTTTTGGATTTACTATCAGTGGCTTAGGAGTGTATTTTTGCATTTGCTCGTGACAAAATGAAAAAAATTATGCTTGAGCATTTTCCTTGTTAATAACTACAGAGAAGGTTTTAGATTCTGCTTATGGAAGTGTCCAGAGTCCAAAACATGGAAGCTCTTTAAAAAATACATTGTACAGTTCTAGCCACAAGCCTCTATACCAAAGGCATTCTCTAGTATAATTTATATAGCGTCTTAGTCTGGCGTGAATAGTCCATCACTACTCTGCCAAAATGTTTGTGTGGCACCTCTGAAGTTCCATGCAAATGGGAGGGTCTCCAGTTTTGAAGTACAGTCCTAGGACCCTACTTTCAAATGAGTACAGATATAGCCAGACTTTTCTTTTGGTATTATCACGGATGATGAAAAGAAAGGGACCTAAACTGAGAATTCCTCTCCTGTATATGTGTACTAGCCAGAGGTTGGTCCTAAACTAGAGATATAGCAGTTTTCATGTAAATTTCTCTTGCTTCTGAGGCAGCTTTCTTAGACTATAGTATTGCTGTTCTAAGTCCTCTGAGATGTTTGAGTTCCTACTTTTTTTACCCATAACTACAGGTAGAGTGTGCTCAGTTTATAAATAAAATAGTTTTCCCTTCCACCTGCCAGCCCTGCAAATTCACCCTTACCACCTGGAAATCAAGCCAAGATTTTCCTTAAGCACAACACCACAAAAATAATTAGATTCAGCAGGCCAGTCGCTGGCCTCATTTATACTTGGGCAGGAAGATTGCTTTCAGATTATCTGCTCAATAACTTCTGTGTGATCCTCTTGCTTCAATAAAATTTCATAGGTGCACCTAGTTCAAAATTTGTAAACAACCCTGTTGAGAATGCAGAAGATGCAATACAATCTAGAAATCTGTCAGTAAAACAAGCAGATAAAATCATGAATATATTTAAGGAGCGGTGATGTTGAATAAGAGGGTTCGATTTTCACTTAGTTACTGTTCAGAATATATTGTCTCTCTTGGATCCTCTCAGAACATTGTTCAAGTTCTGCTTATTCAGAATCAAGAGCTATCTGTCTCACTGGAATAGATGTTCCCTTCAATTTTGTGCATACCGTATTTTTATCATCTGTGATTTGTCTTTTAAGTAGGTAAATCTGAATGTCTGAATAAAGCTGCCAGGCCACAAATAATAACATGAATCTTATCAAAATGTATTGTAATCAGCCCGGATTGTTTGACGCTTATGCCAGTTTGAATGCCTTCTTGGATACCAAAGTGCAAACATGCATTTAAAATAATGCTGCAATATAATGCTAGGTTTCAAAGGATGTAGAAAAACATGAATATGGTAAGTCTAAACAATGAATAGTGTTGTCATATTGAATCACTGCATTAAGATAATTTGCCAGGTAAAAATGGTATTGCAGATTTGCATGTAACATTATTGCATGCGTACTGAATTTGAGAATCAGAATAAGTGAATAACTTAAACATATTCTAAGAAACATTGTAATGAATAATGTAAGTCCTCTATGAATGAATTTAGAATCAAAGAATGGAATTTTAGACTCTTTGTTATTGTAATAACATAATTGTATCTTAAATTCACATCTCAAATATACACTCATATGTTGCATTTCCTTCCTCAGTACAAAATTTTCATTGGTATCTATAGGAAATCTTGAAATGGCAGAACAGTAGCACCCTGTTAAGAGAATTGTAATCTGGCTGTTTCTGAGCTGTAGTAGGATATATTCACAGCAGTGAACAGCACTTTCCATTCCCTCTCATTGCCAAAAAAGAAGTGCCTATCAAGCAGGTAGTTTTCTGATTACAGACTACAGATACAACCTGCAAAATGGAATTCTTCTAAGAGGCTTCAGAATGATTTTTCATAATATTTTTACAAGCATATGAACTATTTATGGAAATGTGGCACTTTCTTCATACGTATCAGTTCTACCACTGGGATCATAATGGGAGTTGAATTTAGTCAAAGGAGGAAGAAATTTTATGAAACTGATTCAGTAAAAGCTTTTTCCTTAAATATTTCAAAAATATATATGAACAAGAATTTAATATACTAATAATGAAAAGTAGATGTCTTTTTTTAACCAAGCATGTTTTTCTTTTTTATTTAAACATTTTAATAAAAGTGGCTAAACCACTTTTTATCAGTTTTTTGTAATTTAAAAAATTACTACACATTTTGTTATTTCTCTCTTTCTTTTTCAAGAAGTTCAATGATGTATGATTTAATTAGAAGGTTTTCTCTCTCTCTCTTTCCCTCTCTCTCTCTCTCTTTCCCTCTCTCTCTCGCTTTCTCTCTCGTGCTTTCTCTCTCTTTTTCTTTTTCTTTTTCACAGGGCAACAGAACATGAGACTTACTGGAAAGAACAGAGGGACCTATCCAATGCCAGCGCTAAATGCAAGATATTTGCTGCTGTTCAGCTGTATTAGCCACCGTCAGATCTCCTGTAGCCTTCCTGTCAAGAAGGAAACATTATGAGTTACAGATGTCAGTTGTTTAAAATTTCCAGGTGTCCTGGAGACCAAAACCAATCTGAAGAGCTACTGAGTTGCTTCCTGAATTTTCATATGGTGTGGAGAAACAAGGACTCAGAATTAGATAATAGGTTTTGCTCTGTTGTTTTCATCTACTGTTTATTAACATAATGGAACTCATAAGTTTGAGGAGGAATGTACTTTTTTCAGACTAACTTTCAGAAGAGTTAAAATTAGAAAACTGTTGTGACAGAATCCACTATTGGAGTGTGCTACAGGGTTTTGATGATGAAAAGTATTTTATGAAGTTGTAATTATATGTATGTATGTTGTATAACAGAGTGAAGAAGATTGTGTCTGAAAAGATGCTACCTGAAAAATATGGAAAAAATATTAAATAGTTAGCAAACATATTCTTGATTCTACCTAATCCATTTATCTATTATAACTTGCATTTTAATTTACTCATGGTTTGAGCAGAATCAGACCTGTCAATCACTGACAATAACAAATGTTTTAGGTGACTTGGTAGATAGTACTTGACAGGTCATCTTGTATTTCTGTTAATAATTTTTTTCTGAATGAAATTCCTATTTTTTTCTAAATGTCTAAACATTTGGTTCATTAATGTGTTTGTCCATTTGTCTTGGTAGAATTTGCCCCTACTTTTGCTTCTGAGCAATTTGCAGTGGCTAGTGCCTTTATAGACTTGAGATTAAAAGGGCATCTCAAATGCGGTAATTGTTAAAAGAAAAAAAATATCTGCTTCTGTATCCTTTTATCAAATATTGTATGAGGGAAACACAATCAGTCTGGAGTAGGGTACCTCAATATCAGATTGATCTAGAAACTGGATCTTCCTCTTCCTACAGACAATATTAGAAGAGACAGCTTCAAGTAAATAGTATCCTAGAAACAGAATAACAGTGGAAGGAAAATACTATTTTTGAGCAGAACTATTCCTCACAATTTACTTATTTGGGTAAAAGTGAATGATACAGAGTATGCTTGATATCCACGTCATCAGACAATATTATTTCTCTCGAGTCGTGGTGCTTTACAAACTCCATCATAATGGATTTCTGGGCCTTCATATAAGAAATAGCAGGAATTTGTACATACCGAACAGATTCTTTGGTTCAAGAGCAAGGAATAAGCAATCTAGAAACAGAAGATCATCCATGATGACAATAATAATTCACAGTTGCAATTGTTCTGCAATAGAACTGTATTTTTCCTTATATCACTGTTAGCAAGATCTTTAAGAGAGGGGAACTGAATATTCCTTGACTGTGAAAGTTGTGCTTAACAGTCATAACTTCAAAATGAAGTATGCTCCCAAGTGGACTCTTGGGAGAATCTGTAGAGGAGGCTCTTTATCTGGCAGAAGCATCTGAATAAACTTGCGTTAAAGGCCATCTAGAGGTGCAAGACACAGACCAAAGCTGAAATACTGACTTCCACCTTGTGGTGAAAATGGACAGATATTCAGAAGGATAAGGAGGTGAGACATTTTCCTGATTTTATCTTAGATTGTGAGCTTTGTTTCACTTACGTCTTTTGTAATTTGTTGTTTATTATGGGCAATACAAATAAATGCTTTTATCTGCCTGTTTCCTTCATTCGGCTTGAGTTAAGTAAGGTAACTGGATAATAACAAAGCATTTCTTACGGAAGTACACAGCAGGATTAACAGGATATATTAACAAATACCTAAGTTTCATAGCTTGTTGCTCAGTATATCCAAAGACTAAGAGTGAGTATCTATTTCTGCTGTATGGACAAGGGGAAATACTGTACTGCAGAGATCAAGAGAAACGAAAAGTGACAGATCATAACCAAGAATACTATCTGGCTTGTACTATGTGTCCTTCCTTGAAGGTTAACAAGGAGCATAGTACAGCATATTTTCTCGATTCTGTGATTCCAAAGCATCTGGATTTGGAGGATCACAAAGTCCAAGCATACCTTCAGTACAGCTGAAAAGGTACCTTTTTTAGATGAATAACTGCTCAATCATGCAGTTTGGAGTTGGCTAAAACTATTTCCATATTCATGCTGAATCCTACTTTCAGCAATAAATATGCAATATACTTTGGCATTTCTAATAAACCATTTTACCTTTTTAGTTTGAAATAAAATGAGTTACCGTGTTTACCAAAGGTAAAAATGGGGTGAAAGAAAATGAAAATAAAACAAAAAACAAGTTTTACATGCCAAACATTATTTTATTGAACTCTGTGTTTGTTTTTTTTTGTTGTTCATTTGTTTATTTCCTGTTTATTGCCATCTTTTCAAGTTCAAGCAGGAAGTCAGATGTTCAGATAGTATTGTTTTTGTCCTCATGCAAAACAAGCAAATGATGACAAACACCCATAGCATCCTTACTTCATACTATTCAAATGCAGAAGTCTAAAGATTGCTGCTGCCTAAAGACTAAGCTAGCCCCTGAGGCAGAGTGACTAAATTAATTTCAGGAAATTAATCTGTACAGAAGACTTTTTGGTGAGATTAGAGACTTGTATGTGTATAAAAACACAATTCTAAATCTCAGTCCCTTAAAGCAACTCAAGATATCCTTCGCCAGCTTTCACATCACCATTTTGGGATGAGTTCTCCTGGGATAAACTATTTATATTCCTCCAGTGGTCGCACAAAGGCTAGGGAATGATCCCTTGCAATAAAAAATTCTTGGTACTCGAGAGCAAAGATAATCATTGTCACTTCACTGTTGCAAAGTCTTTGCATGATGGTCAATAAACTGTACAGCTGGTGATAACAGTGGTAGGACACGTCTTTAGTTTGCTCCTTTTGTTCGTTTTCGAAAGAACAAAACCCATATTCAAGTCTGTGCAAAAGCAGTTTTGTACCATTCATAATTTACAATACTTGTTCTTGGGCTTTAACTGTGATTAAAGGTTTCCTATGCCCTTTATGTTGTTTCTTGATTTCATGGAGATTTTCTTAAGTCAGATTTGTTACAGAGGTGAAATTTGCCTGCAGTTAACATTTCAAAAAATCTCACAACCCTGTGGGGTAAATAGATCTTCATTTTTTTTAAGGGTTTCTGTACTTCTTTTTATGTTTGCATGTATCTTTGCAAAACATAATTTAGAACAAGTGTAGCTCCAAGCTGGTATTTAATATTATGATTCAAAGATGTTAAGCATAAAATAAAACTTTGTTAATTCAGTATATTTAATTTTAGTCATTCTTGAGTATGGCCTTTATTTCTTTCCTCATTTTTTGTACTGGATTGTGGTACCCAGCTGTACTCAAGTTGCTTAATATCATATCCTGGAAGTACTATTGGTGAGGAATTATTTCAAAATAGTAAACAATTTACTGTGATTAGAGGGTTATGGAATTTGAACCATCTTCTAAAATTACCTTTTAAGTGTGCAGAATTACCTTTGGGTACTCCTTAACTAATGATAGATGAGACAATAAAAAAATGAAGAAGAGAATTGTGCGAGTATAGATGTATGTGACAAGAAGTGTTTTCACTGTGTTGTGTTGTGTTTTTTTCTTTTTCCTGAATGTATTTTTTTTAAGTGTTACATGCAATCTGATGTCAGTAAACCATTCTCACCATAATAACACTTAATCAAAACACTGACATTCTTTTCAGATACTGCATTTATACTGGCATACAGAGTGACAAGACAAGCCTGGGAAAGAGCAAGGAGCCCGTAAATAAGAACTCAATTCAAAGATGAGAATGCTAAGAATGTAAATTGCATTAAAAATCTCTAGTCAGCGTAAGTTTGCTAAATCCTTGAATGGCTTGTGAATATGAAGCATGCATTCACATACTATAATGTATTGATACTGAATTAGCATAGCTGCACTATATTATAGAGAATTATATGCTGCATTACATAGCAGGTAATCATTAGTCTGTTTCTCTCTTTTGATTTGAAAAAAAGGAGTAGAGTACTTTATGGATGATTCATGGTATTATTTTCTTTAAAATAGGCATCGAAGTAGTAAGAGCCAACTTACTCATTTGATGGGCAGAATGTGTAAGAAAGCCATGCTGAGATTTCCTTTTCATTATAGGGAAGATAAGAAAATTTTAAATAATTGAAGATAGTATCATTTTTGTGAATGAGATAATACTTGTCATTCTTTTGTTTGTTTGCTTGTAACTCAAGAAAACAAATATTCAGCTTTGTGAAAATTTGGCTGGTTTCAATATGTTTATAGCACAAAATATGTAACTAAACATGTCTGTCAGTTCTCATGACTTGTATGCTGATTTGCTATCTCATATCCAAATTCTGAACATGTGCTGAAGTGTCTATGTTACATAACACAGTGGTCTCACAAATAAAAGAGGATCAGTTAATAAAATCCACAAAACCACAGATGGAATAAAATTAGAAGTGAAGTTTTGGGATGGACTACTGGAGGGAAAAATCAGAATATGATTTGGGCTAGTCTGAAAAAAAAAATCAAGGGCCACTTTACCACACAGATCTACACACAAATATCTGGCCTCTCCTATGCCTACTACGGATACAGAGAGTTTCTAAAGATGTAACCAAGATCACATGTAAAAAGCATTCTTTCTGATTTGGCATATGGGAATGATGTTGCCAATAAAGTGAAGCATTTCTCGTTACAGTCCTGTGGTCATGGCCTACAATAGCTTCTATTTTCCAACCAGCTCGGGGTCCTGGAGGATCAAGTTTATCTTGGCTTCCTGTTCCAGGGGTCCTTAAGGGTTTGAGACTGCTAGGTTTTAAATTTAAAGTCTCTTCAGTTGGCGTGCTACTTATTGCCAATGTCTGTATCTTTTTAATCCTCCTTCTGTTGGGTGAAATTAACAGAGGAAGAACAGACAGTTAAAGATGTTTTCATCTCTGCTGTTTAGGAGGTGACATTCCTACTGCCTGCAGAGAAGTTTTTATATTGACTCTATAATTATCCAGTTCTGTGGAATCCCAACTTTGTGACTTTTAGCAAAAAATGGCTCCAGTACCAGAGTGAACAATATCCACATCACTTTACACTGCCAAGGAGTTCCCTTAATTCCTGAACACAATTTTATTTGTTTTTTGGTACAGATACTTAAAGAACCTTTTCTACTTCAAGCTCAGTTTTCCACTTAAAATACATTTGTTCAAATTTTCTGGCTGACTTTATGCAATCGTATGTGTCATGTTGTGTTGTGTCAGTCGAGGCAAGGTGACTGAAGCAAAGCAATGTGACTCATTAACTCCTAGAGATTTCAGCAGTAAACATGAAAGCCCAAATCTCACTGACTTCTTAAAAAGTAATTGTTTTTTATTCTTGAAAACAGCATTTCCAACCTGGTTTTATAAAGGCAGATTGTTTTTAAATGGTCTTGGCACAGGATGTGGACAGCTATGACTTGTTTGTGTTTTGAAATGCTCAGCACATCTCTAATTACAAGAAAACATTATTTAAATGTTTGAATCTGCAACTTTATTTTATTTTGGCATAAAGTGCAGTAGATGCTTTAGTAGCTTGTGATGGTGGAAGAGAGATTAAAAAGCAAATGTTCCTATGTTACTAAGGAAGAAAAGCTTCTCATCTCAAACTGTGATTGCAGAAGTATATTTCAACTAGGAACACTATCAGGAGGAAGAGAGGGAGCAGCGGAAAGAATGAACCTTGACCATAGCATCTAATTTAGCTAGCACTAAACCAATTAAAAATCCTGAGTGAACAAATTGCTTTGAAATTATTCATTGTTCAGAGAGATGTCAGTGTTATTAGAACCTAGATATAGATTAGCATATTTTAATACAGTGTACAAAATGAAGTAGTTTGGCTTTTTGTTTAATACTGTGAGCTAGGATTCAGGAAAACTCAGTTAATCAGATTTCTTCTTCTATTACAGCTGCGGTCATGTGCCTTTTTTAGGTGCAGTTCAGCCAGTTGAAGAGATTGTTCTTCTCAGCTATTCTTCAGCACCTTCTTGCTGAAAGTTACTTTCCCTTCTCTCAGTCTTGAGGTATAAACATTCCTATTTCATTTCTGTTAAGCTGATGCAATTTGGCTTTAGTACTTTTAGTGATACCATGTTTCAGCCTGACTGGCTGTGATGGAACAAGGCTAGGACTGGTCATATTCGCATATACAGTCTGACACCTAAGGTGGTAGTAAATTCTCATGTGCTAAGTCGAAAGTGAGCTCTTGCCCATCCCATCTGTGTTTTTTTTGTCTGTCCTATTTGCTTGCTTTGGTTTGTCAGTTTAGAATATAAGCTTTTGATGGAAGAATCTAGTTTATTCTGTGACTGAGAAACACCAAGTAGGGTAAGTCCTTGTTATTGTTTGGAGATATTCTGCAGTTTTGTGGTCTATATAATAAATTCATAGTGAATGAACACAAACTGGAAAAAAAACTTATTATATGATACCTTACTACTTAAATTTATATTATCACTTGTGTATTATATCACAACAGTTCTGGTCATCTTTCTTGTCAGAAGCTTTTGAATTCCTCAGGAAGTTTAAAGTATGGAATAACTGTTATTGTCACTTACATTTCAGTGACACCATAAACACTGATTTCAATTTCAATATTTATTTTAATTTTTTTAATACCATCACTTGCACAGAGTTAACAGCAAATGCAACGGCAAAGGTGAAAAAAGACCAATCCCCAGCTTCACAGAAATTATGAGAAAGACTGTTATCTTCCAGATACTAGTGCTTAAGTCATTTTAGCAGATCTTTTATATTTGAATGAGTTTAACTACAAACATGTCCTTTTAAAGAGAATGAGTTTTCAAAAATGTAAATACTGTTTCTGTTTTAAAAAGTGAAAAAATATAAGTGTGTATATGTATATGTGCAGCAGATATATACAGCTACTTAAATTCTCCAAAGAATTACTAACCAAAACTCCTGGAATTCAGAACCATAATATTACTTTGAAAAATTAACTTTTCTGTTACTAATAGTAACTCATATGATGTGATGTAAATATACTTTATCAATCACTATTCAACTTCAGGTGAACATATCTGAGCAAATAAGAAAAAAATATTTTTAAGTAAATGACTTATTTAAATATTAGACATTTTCAATGCAAAATAAAAGAGTTCAAGTATATCTGCAAATCTTGCAGTTACAATAATAGACTGAGACTACTAATTGTTGTAAGTGCTGTTGCTGAAGCTGCCTATTTTAGAGGGGGAAAATAATATAAGTTGGAAAACCAGTGTTTAGCCTATTGGAACAGAAAAAGGAATCAAGACAAGTCAGTGGAAGAACATTAATGAAATGAAAGATGATTGAGATTTAAAAGGAGGACTAAATTAAGTAGCACCCTTGGCTGCTTGACAATGAAGAGAATATCACAAGATAGCAGATGCTGTAAGTGAGATCACTGCGTAGCTTTACCTAAGGGAATTTTTTTTATTATAGTTGGCTTACATTAAAAATGGCTATGGACTCAATTTATCAAGGCATCGAAGTCTTCTGAGTAGTCTTGTTGACTTCAGCTGATATCCTTATCTCACTAACATCCTTTGCCGCAGAGGGATTCTCTACTGTGTAAAGAACTTCTAAGTTATGATGGCACACAGTACGTTATGCCATTTTAGATCTTCTTAGATAAGCCTCTGGAGTATTATGTAATGGTTCTTCCCTCCCATAGAAAACAGACAGGTCTCTTGTATAAATATGGATTCTCAGTCTTGTATCTTTGTGTGTGGATTGAAAGGAGATTTATGTGAAAAAGGAACCTTTGCAAATCTGAGTTGAGAGATCAGGTTTTAGTAACTGTTAGAGAAAACATAAGGCTCCCTACACAGAGCCTTGTAAAATTATTGCTGCTCCTTAAGCTTAGCTTTTTCATTCATGCATTTTTTTTCTGAACAGGGAATGATCATGGTTTCGGACAGTGTTTTTACTATTTTATAATCTATGTTATTGACTTGTTCTCTAAACCACGTCACAAGAAAAAGAAGAAAAAAGAATTCTTAACTCTTAAATAGGTCTCCACTGTGATGTCAAACTAAGAATGATATTGATGAAATAGCCATATAAATGTTGAGAAAGCAGTTCTCTAAGGAGTGGTTACTACATGAAAGATACCAAATATGCAGAAGTGTATGCTTCCTATGATGAGTAATTTTGGCTACTCATATCCAATATAAATATTTTAAGTAACAAAATACAGAATCTTGTATAATGGCAAAACACAGAATCTGTTCAAAATCTTAAAGCATGTTCTGCTGCGCAAAATAAATGGTGATGAGAATGGATTTACAATGTAATATTTAATATTATTCTTCCATTTACTGTTTTGACCTTATTTCTGAAGGCTTTTATGCTTAGGGCAACCCTAATTCAAAATAGCTTAAAATAAGCCTGTGTTCTTTCACGAAAGCCCCCTAGAACTTTCTCTGTGGTAAGCTTGCTTCTGAATAAGCCTGCCATCCTGGTTTTAAGTTTATGGAATCCAGTACTCTGTGTGCCTAAATAGGTCCATAAAATTAATGTGACACCTCCATCCACCCACTCCAGCACACCAGCACAAGAAGCCTGTATGAGGATACTGAACAATGGCTGGATGGCTTGATGAGGCAAAAACTGTTTCCCAGAGCTTCGCAGCCACTCTCAAACACTTGCACATTCATGCTGAACATTTCATAGAAGTTTTTGTGAAGATCTATAGTGCTTGAAAGGACTGTAGTCTCTCTAAAGTGCTTTTCCATCCTAGGTCTCCTAGCCTCAGGAGTACAGTCATGTGTTCATAACCCTGGGGATGCCAAGTGCAGAAAGATAATGTGGAATGGATCCTGCTGCATCTGAGGTGCAATTCTCAGATTGTACAAAACTCAGTGCAGAATTTGGATTCAAACTGATATCTGGTATCATAAAAAGAGCAAACATTTCAAAATTACTTGCACCAGAAAGTGGTAGGGGCAGTCTTACAGTAGAAGTTGGCCACTAAGAAATCTGCAAACACAGAGGTATAGGCAAGATCCCCCAGATTCCAGTGCCTCATGCTCTGTCACTGGCCATTGGCCTTACTAGAAACAAGACATGGGGAAGTCCCATAGTTTCTCCTTGATCCAGAGTGTCTCTGTACTGCAAAGTGAGGCATGTGATGAGATAGAGAGGATATCATGCGAACATTCTCCCATGAAGAGAAAAAAAAGTAATTCGATGTAGTTGGTACAGGTACTTTGATATCTCAAGACGATAAAGTCACACATGCCAGTGCCCTCAAGGCAGAGTTTTAAGACATTCTCTTCCACCTTCTTGAACACTTCCCAGCCAAGCAGAATTATTGCAGGAGACTGATGTCATCCTGTTATTGATCTAATCTAGACAAAATGTAAAAGAAAAAAATGGAAGCAACAACTTCATTTGTTATTGCAGAATACTAGACAGACAAAAACCTGTCTACTGCCATAACAGAAGTGAAATTCTGTCATGCTTTAATTTGCACAAGATCACCTAAAAAAAGAATAGTACCCAAGAGGGATCACTTTGCTAGGTTGAAATGTGATTTGTCATTACCATTGACGGGAAGACACAAGGACAGCCAGGGAAGCAAAAACTGCTTAAATCAGCACTGTCAGTGACAGAAATATCTGTGGATTTACAAGTGTCAGTGTCAGTGAGGCTTATAAAATTCTAGAGACTTTCCCCTTGCTGTATTTCTTTGCTGGACTGTATCATCCTGGAACCTCGTGGAAGGGTAGCAGCACACAGCCATCATCGATCCAAGATCTCAGGTAGCCTGCCCAAAACTTTCTCACATCTCGATGTGTAGGGATTAGGTCCAAAGGAGTACTTTTTCAGTCATTAGGCAATATCTTCCCCTGATTTTTGGGGGACAGGAGGAAGGGCTACCACTGGCACATATTACATAGTCAAGCTAGTGGATAACTAGTTTCTGAAAGATGAGCGTGAAGCATATTCTTGATGTTTAGGAAGTTCTGTAATTTGCTAATAGTTCCAGACTTACTTTCCTTTTTTAGCTGTTGCAATTCAGATGAGAAAAAGGACAATATTCACTGTATTAAAATAGACAATCATACAGTGTTTTACCTGTCTCTAAAGCACTTAAAACTGAAATGCTCCTAAACTGTGCTGAACCTAAATAATTCAAGAGCCATTTATACACAGTTTTTTTAATGTCTAGCCTTAGGAACATTGGAACAGTCTCTGCAAGCAGTCGCAAATAAGAAATCTTGCCCTGAGGAATGAAAGCATGTTTTCCAAAACCCTCTCATAGATGAGGAAAGCATAGACCTTTTCATCCTGGATCTACTACGTGATGCCCAAAGTAGCCAAGAACTTGCACCTGCCTCTTCAACAGAACATGTTTATAGACAGGTAGAAAACAAGCACAAATACTACATTTGTGCCTGTCCTTTAGTAGATGGCACCAAGCAGGATTGTAGAGCACAGGTTAGAAAAACTCCTGACTGTGTCCCCACTTCTTTTCACTTGCGCAGTGTTGCTTTCATGAAGCACAATAAGCAGTTCTGACTGAAGGGCTCCAGTTTGTCATGCTCTTGACGTAAAAGCAACAGATATTTGAATCTGAATCTGTTCTTTATAATAACAATAGAAATAGATAATAAAAAATAGATAAATAAGAACAGAATGCATTTAATCATTCTTCAGAAAAGCTGAGATTTTAATCTTATGTTACTTGTCTGATGACTTTATGGTTGTTTGAAACACTGTAAACAAAATAGTGACATCTATAACCTTTAAAAAAGCTTTATACATCTAAATACTGTTCTTATCTTACTATTGTAGGCAATGTGCAAAACACTTAGGTAATAAATGTTTGTTAACGATATGACTAAGGCAAAATTACTGAAGTTTAGAACGTAGTATGTGTTTGCCTCAGCATCACACATACATTATGTGTCTACCTGCCAACTGTTTCTTAACTGAGACTCCTTTAATAGACAAATCCAACTATTTCAAATAGTTTAAAACAGCAAGCAAAGTGAAAAATTTTCCTGGTTAAGAAAAACAACTTGATCAGAGTAGCACTTCCGATATCTTCGATATTTATGGAAGAAGTATGCTCCTGGGCATGACTTTTAAGTGCTGGGAAAACAGAATATATATAAGTCATTTCTAATCATCAGAACTGGGCATAATCAAGGAGTAGCAAACAGTGAAAAGAGAATGCAGAGGAAAGGAAAGTGTAAGAACATCAAAGATAACAATAGGACATCAGGAACTGTCTCAAAATGTGTGACAGGACTGCAGTTGGCCAGAACATTTGACATGGTGTATGCCTGCATCATTTCCTTAAATAATCACTCCTAATTATCAGAGAGCATTTACCCTAACCTGTGTTTCCTTAAAACACAAACTAAACAAAGATAACTTTTGAAACACAGAATGATTAGGTCTGCTTGGTGAAACAGTTGAAAATACAAGGAGTGTAAACAAATCTTTCTCCTTTTTTCCTAATCCAGGAACCTGGATTACATTGGTTTGCAACAAACTCTAAACAGATTCTCTACAGGTTTCTTAGGAACACTCTCTTTTTTCCTATTTCCTTAAGAAGTGTCCAAATAGGCATTCCCCATGTTTTTCAGGGTGTTCCCCCTTCTTCACGCTCTCTGCAAGCATCCTGGAAGTTGCCTCTCTCTCATCCTGGCTGCTTCATGTGTCTAGAAGATTTTCTATGCTGAGTAATCCGCAGAGAAGGCAAAATCTCCTCTCCATTCAGAGGGTTCCAAGATAAATAGGTGGCTTTCCTATCTGCTGTTTAATCTCACCCTTTAAATAGATTACTACAAGCAGTAAACATACAGTATTTTGTAAGTTGCACAAACAATGATGAAACAAATAAAACAATTTTACCACCTATCACAGTCTACTACAGGGAAATTCTTTTGGAGCAGTAGGAGAGGCAGGGAAGAGCACTGAAGTGCCAAACAGGATACAGAGGGAGACTGAGAGGGTGACCATAAAGTTAGAGAAAAAGGGGTAGATAATAGTAAGTTTCTTTGTGTAGTGATTTTAAGGGTATTATTAATGGGCTTTTCCTGTATTCATTAGGTAATTTGGACTGTAGGTGCTCATAATTGTAACTGTACTAATAATAACTGTTGGTTGTGCAGATTTTAACTAGGATAAGAATAAATTCTTGGTTCCATGTATGTGGTGAGTTCCCTTTTGCTCTTAACAAGATTTAGAGCGTAGAAAGTTCAGGATGCCTTTCCTCACACAGAGCACAGCTTTGCCCATCATTGCACTTCAGAGTGTGCCTCAAGTGTCAGAAAAGGAGGAGTATCTTTCTTTCATTGTCTTTCTTCTTTCTTAAATAATAATATCACTGTTGTGTATGAAGACAGGACTAGAGTGGAAAAAGAAAAGACTATTCATTGTTAGTTGATTGTCCTGTAATATCAAGCACTTTTCCCCTCTGAAAAATAGTATCCAAGGAAATAAGAGTAGAGTTTAAAGTGCTACATTTAAAGCAAATTTCAAAAAAGAAAGAAAAAAAAAGCTGATTTGTAGCAAATATATACCACATTGATGGGTATTTACATAATATACTACAGCAAGTAAACCACCAGAATGCTTTAGTGTAGAGCTTCGAGGTCTCTGGATCATTGAGCTTGTTTATTTACCTTCCAGGAAAATGAGTCAAAGTTCTACTGAAGAACTAAAAATATTAATATTAAAATACTAATGGTTCACTATTTGTAAATGCAAATGATTTCTTCAAGCCATTGTTTATAAACCTATTAAGTAACAAAATCAATGCATTTTGAAAGGCATACTTTTTCCTAATAAATTCTGAGTTAGGAGTAAATTTATTTAAATTGATAATATTCATGGAATTCATGGAATGGAGAATTAAAAACTGCACATTTACCGTAGTTATCAAACACAAGAACCATAAGCAAAGAGATGTCATGTTTAAAGAAGTTTGGGAGCCTTTCATCATCTGCAACATCTTATCCTTCTGATAATTTTCTGACTAGGAAAATTTACACCCAAGTCATCAGTTATTACCACCTCCTTTTAATGGACATGTTTGTTTCTCACTTCGCTTCACAAATCTTTTTCTCAACAAAAATTCTAGCATTCTTCAAATATCACATCATGAAAAGGCTTCAGCAATAATTAAATTATTACTGTATTTTAAGAACACACGTAAAGTCTGAATTTGAGTGACATGTGCCAAGGTTAATATGGAACCTGCGGCTATAGTTACAGACATATTTCTCAATGACAATTGAACTTAAATAGGACTTAAATAGTCCTAAGGAGGACCAGATCATTTCTTCCACTGGGCTACTTACAGCCAATAAGGCTATCTTTTGTGCATTTTTCTAAGATGAAAAAGGAGAAGTTTCTGTCAGGACTTTGGATTATGTTCCTGAAACCTTCCTCCAGAGACAGTTCCTGAACTCCATTAGAGTAAGGATCTCCCATCTTAGAAGTCAACTCGGGAAGATATAGGAAGAGTAGCAGTGTCTAGGTTAGGCATGGTCCGAGGAGAGGAAGAAGCTCCTTCCATAACTTTCAATTTCTAGTGACATGTTCATTAACACATACCTGGGTACGTAAAGCAGATTTGTGCTCCTAGATCCAAAAACCATAATAGAGTATTTCAGTACAAAGTTTTATTAGCCAATTTAGACCGTAGCTTTTGAACCTCTCAGATTATTTTTGTTGTAATTTGTATTCCTGAATATTTCTGTAAAAATAGCTGAAGCATTTCTCACTTGTTACTTTCTACAGTGCTTTTCTCTTCAAGTAGGCTTTCACTCAATTAAAGTAAACTTTCACTCAGGGTTGTGGGTTGCAGAACATGCAAGCTTAAATGTCAGAAAGCAGAGGAAAGTAGAGGAAAACCTTTTCTTTCAGTGTTGGCAAGCCATTAGAGTGGTTTATTTGTTCAAGCAACTTTGAGAGAAGAGAACTGGTTATCTGCCACTGAGTTCGAGCCTCTCCTGTAAAAAAGACATCCCCCAGAACTTGCAGAAATAATGATGATAATTAAACCAAGGATGCATGTAACTATTCAAAACTCTTTTTTAAGGTGTCTCGATGCACACTGTACCTTCATCTTGCAGAAATCTGTTGAACAGATTGGGCTTACTTCTGCTGCTTGCATCCTGTAAAAGAGTCTGTAAAACTAAAAATCTGTACAGGGGATTGAAGAGTGTTTAATTTAACATCACTTCTCAGTTTCCCTTTCTGTAGTTTATTTATTTATTTATTTATTTTAATATGTTCATAGAAAAACTCATTATCTACTTGATAAGAAGGTTGTTTGTTTTCTGTTCCTCATAATATAATACACAAAGTTTCAGTTGTTTATATCCAGAATATTGTAACAGAGACAAATGGCTGAAGCTAGAAGTATAGAAATTAAGAAATATAATAGAAACATTGATCAAAGAAATAAAAAGAGGAAAAGACCTTCTTGTGTTCCCTTGGAACAGGGGTGACTGTGATGTCAACTACCTAGTCACAGTAAAAAAGGAGGAATGTTTTTCTCATGAGGAAGTAAGTAAAAACAGAATGTTAGTGTCTGTTGATACAATTATTCCCATATTCCAGATATAGCTGGTGGGGAGCAGAAGAAGATACATCACGAATCTATGACAAACAAGTCTTCTCTAAGTAAAAGATGAAATCCCAGAGGTTAAAGCTGAGATACTGAGGCAGGTAGGAAGAATTCTTTTTCTTAGTTTTAACATTATAAACTAAAGAATGTACTAGCCTTTTGTAATTTTTTTTCCATTTTTTAAGTAAACATGTTCTTTTAGCCTTAAATCTTCTTTATTAACAAAGTTGACTGAAGACCTGACACCAATGAACTTCTTCCCCAAAGGTGAAATGAATTACAAGACCCTGTGATACTGAGGTATTTTAACAAGTCCCTTGTTTTCCAAAATGTAACTCCAGGGTATCTAGAAGTTAACAAGATATTCTACCATATAAGCAGCATAGACCAATCTTCAAAGCAGGTTTCAAAGTTAGGAGGAAAAGAAACACCAACCAGTGACTTATCATGAGCAGCAAGGCAATGAAAAGCATTTCTAACCTGTGAGCAAATCTGTGATGCTGCATAAGACGTTGTCATCCGTTTTAGTAGCCTGATATGGAATAACTAACATAAGGAAGATATTCCTTTCAGTAACATTGCAAAAACCAACGGCTGCTGGCTATGATTGTGAGGTCCCTTCTGCCTCCGCACATCATAGGCCAGTGGCAGGCCCATGGCTGCTGGCTGTGCTGGTGAAGAACATACCTGCACAATACCACAGTATATGGTTTGTCAACACAGTGTATTATGAAACTTATTAAACCTCTGCTTCATGGAATCTATTACTTCTGCACACACAGGTGTAAGTGTGTGAATTATTCCCGATAGTATACTGCAGCTGCAGCAACAAAGGTCTTTCCTGTTGATATGAATGCAAGTTCTTTGCAATGAGAAAACTGTGATCGCATTCATCATTTGCCCGAGTTCAAGTAGATAACCCCCATTCCTGAAATTAAGCAGCAAATACTGAGATAACCTGTCTGTGCATAACATTTAGATGTAGTAAATTGATGATTTCTTCTATGACTGTACTGTCTGGGGTAGCCCTCTTTAAACAGATTCACAACTCAGCACTGGGATTGTTGTCTTTCAAAGGGTGATAGTTGTTCTTCTCAGTGGAAAAGGATTATTTTATGACACCGCTCAGTGATGTGATACAAAGAATATATGCCTCTGCTCATGCAGGATTTTTGCATCTTTGATAAGTCATCCCGTATATATGCACATTGTATCATGCCCCTAGTAACTATTTGTGAGCAGCCTCTGAAGATAGTTGCTTGAACATGATCCCAGGAGTTCAGCTGAAATACAGGATCTTGTCGTTACACTTCATGTTCATGAGGTCCAATTACACTGGAAATTCACTCTGTGGTAGGAAACTTGCAGATACTTTTCTTCCAACCTAATGTTGGTTGTTTTCAGTTTGTGATTTCCCTTCAGAAACATCAGTGCAGTTTGGGTTCTCTAGTACGGGAAATTAAAAGGGAATGTTAATTGGTAACTATGAATAAAGCTTGCTCCCTCCTGTGTTTTTCGAAAGTCTTCTAACCCAAAGCATATTTATATTAATGTGCATGCCTACATGCAGGTGTACATAGTAAGTAGCGTAGGTTAAAGTGTAATGTTTGCAGACACAGCTGCAAAATCAGTGTTGCAACTACATGTAGTTTACATGATTGTAATCATAGTTTGTATGTGATACTAATTTTCATCTGTTTGCATGAGGAAAAAGTCTGTTCTGAATGTGTGTATTTATTGATCAGAAAAGAATGTTTATTCCTTAAACTTCAGAGTAAAGAAGAAAATACACCAGCTTTGGTCAACTTTTTAAAACTTCAGAGTGTACCCAAAAAGGAATTGAAATGTTAGGTGGTCAAAATTGAGTTCCTAGTGTTTTTTCAGCTGTTTCTACTGCTTAGCGCATTCTTAAAGAAATGACAGGCAAAAGAAGTTCTAGTACCAAAGCACAGAATTACTGTAGCTTTTCATGGTTTTATGTGTGTTCTTGCTGTATTAAACCAGGTTAGGCATCAATGTAATGCTGTAGTTGCTGGCTTTGAAATTACATCTACATGACAAAACTACATCTATTTTGCAGTTCATTCACATGTTAAAGGGGTTATAGAGAAAAATGTGATTGAAATGATTGCTTATATTCATAGAGGATCTTGACAAGCTTTCTTTGGTCTTTTGACAATAGCCACAATACCAGTTTGCTTTGAAATAGGCTTCATTGTGGGCCTTTAACACATCTATACTCACACTGTCTCAGCAGTGCGTGTTAGCTCAGACACACTGCTGCATCAGTGTGGTTATCAAAATTCTACATCAGCTTTACGTCAAGTATGGAGAGAATTCACTAGATCAGTCCCTGTGGACAAGTCCTTTGACACCAATATCGGGGGCTGCATTACTAGTTCCTAAACACCTTGGAGTGGAATTATGAACTGAATGAGGAGATTAGCATTCTCATTCATTTCCCATGGAAAATTATGGATCTGAGATCAGGGATACAAAAAGCTTACACAGTGATCTTGGAAATGCTATAGACGTGACTAAGAAATGTTCTAAGGAGATGTATGCCTTACCTCTTTATCTCTTGGATATTTGAAAGAGTTAGAGATCATTTAGGCAGACTGGACATCCACAAGTCCATGGGCCTGATGGGGTGCACCCACAAGTGCTGAGGGAGCTGGTGGATGTCATTGCTAGGCCACTGTCAATCATCTTTGAAAGGACATGGAGAACAGGAGAGGTGCCTGAGGACTAGAAGAAAGCTAAAGTCACTCCAGTCTTCAAAAAGGCAAGATGGGAATTACAGGCCAGTCAGCCTCACCTCGATCCCTGGAATGGGATGATGTGATGGAACAGCTCATCCTGGATGCCATCTCTAAACATGTGAAGGATAAGAAGATGATCAGGAGTAGCCAGCATGGATTCACAAAGGGGAAATCATGCTTAACCAATCTGATAGCCTTCTATGATGGGATGACCAGCTGGGTAGGTGAAGGGAGAGAGTGGATATTGTCTAGCTTGACTTCAGTAAGACTTTTGACACTGTCTCCCATAACATTCTCATAGGCAAGCTCAAGAAGTGTGGGCTAGATGAGTGGACAATGAGGTGGATTGAGAAGTGCCTGAATAGCAGAGCTCAGAGGGTTGTCACTAGTGACAAAGTCTAGTTGGAGGCCTGTAGCCAGCAGTGTCCCTTGGGGTCAATACTGGGCCCAGTGTTGTTCAACTTATTGATCAGTGACCTGGAGGAAGGGACAGAGTGTACCCTCAGCAAGTTTGCAAGATGGTACAAAACTGGGAGGAGTGGCTGAGGCACCAGAGGCCTCAGAGAGACCTCAACAGGCTGGAGAGATGGGCAGAGAGGAACCTCATGAAGTTCAACAAAGGGAAATGCAGGGTCCTGCACCTCAGGAGGAATAACCCCATGCTCCAGTACAGGTTGGGCACTGACCTGCTAGAGGGCAGCTCTGCAGAGCAGGACCTGGGAGTCCTGGTGGATACCAAATGGACCATGTGCCAGCAACATGCCCTTGTGGTCAAGAAGGCCAATGGTATCCTGGCCTGCATGAGAAAGAGCATTGCTAGACATTGAAGGAGGTGATTCTTCCCCTCTACTCAGCCCTGGTGAGGCCGCATCTGGAGTACTGTGTCCAGTTCTGGGCTCCCCAGTACAAGAGAGGAATGGATGTACTGAAGCAAGTCCGGCAGAGGGCTACTAAAAGGATTAAGGGACTGGAGTCCCACTGAGAGAGATGGTCCTGTTCAGCCTGGAGAAGAGAAGACTGACGGCGGATCCTATCAGTGTGTGTAAGTATCTGAAGGGAGAGTGTAAAGAGGATGGGGCCAAACTCTTTTCAGGGGTGCTCAGTGATAGGAAGAGAGGTAATGGGCACAAACTGAAACACAGGAAGCTCCATCTGAACATGAGGAAAAACTTCTTTACTGTGCAGTTTATTGAGCGCTGGACCAGGTCACCCAGAGAGGTTGTGGAGTCTCCTTCCTTGGAGATGTTCAAAAGCTGTCTGGACTGTCCTGGGCAATGTGCTCTAGGTGACACTGCTTGGGCAAGGGGGGTGGACTAGATGATCTCCAGAGGTCCCTTCCAACCTCAACCTGTGATTCTGTGTGATTCTGTGAAAGATTTGCCAGTTCTTTTATAGTCTTTGTCATTTGTTAATACCTGAATCATGCAAAGTCCGAGTGGTTTGCAGGAGTGGATTTATGCAACAAAGCAAAACTAGGCTCCTTTTCATTTTTTGTCCAACTTGAGAAGATCACTACTCTTTGAAACATTTCTGACTGATTCTGGACGTAGATACTGTAGAGATGTGGACAGTTACTGCCTAATCAAGAATTAATTTTTCCCTCTTTCTAAAGGGATAAGTGAAGAAAATCTCTTACAGTACAGAATTTTCTTCTGTTTCTTGTTGCTGCACTGTCAATAATATTTTAAGAGTTTGTCTGTCAAATGTTAAAGAGAGACAGAGTATGTGCCATTTTATTCTCTATTTTGAGACTTCTGTGAATCTGAAGGAAACACGTGACATGAAACATTAAGTCCTGGCCAAGTCAGCTCTCAGTCTAATTGCAAGACTGCTTTGTAAAGAGTACTACATTAGCAGTGAAGTTTCTATAGTGTATTTAATACCTCTCCTTTGTGCACACTTGACCAAGATGCCCTCTTCATCCCCTGCCTCCACTCTGGTTTCACTTAGAAACTGAAGCTGTCCATTGGCATGAAACTCTTAGATGTGTATAAAGCTGTTCTCCTTTGGAACAATTTAAGTTGTTACTTAGGTGTCAGAGCTGTTTAGCACTTTCACTTTTAATAATGGGCTCTTAGATGAGGAGGTCAGGTGGGGCATATGACCACATTCAATTACTTTCAGCCACCTTTCACAGAATGTTGCATCAACGGGGATGCCATCAGCTGGATAGAATAGGTTATCCCAGTGAAATGGAGAAAGGGAGGTGAGTGTGCAGAGAGAATTAAGACATTCAATAAGATACGTCCTAAAACAAAGCAAACTTAACATTAATGATGCTGATAGACTTGGATTAAAGACAAGCAAACAAACGAATCCCAAGAGTATTTTAAAGAAGTGCTAAAAAAAGAAACTAAAGTATTGATTATAACTAAATAGATATTGTTATTCAATTTCTAGAGTATATCATAGATCAAAAACTTTAAAAAGAAAGTAAGTAAAAATCTTTTTATAAAATAAATATTTTACTATTTTCAAATCATTTACACTTTATTTACAATAATTGTTATGGGTATGTATCTTATTAGATTTGTGCAAAATACATAGCTGACAGTACTGTACATACAGAATAGAATAACTTAACTTAGATAAATGAGTAGATTTCAAAATATAATTTAAGTAGGTATTCATCAGTTAATGGCATTTTTCAAGTGGGATCCTGCATTTATTTGCCATATGGTTAGTTTGAAGGTGTGAGGGGTGATATATAATCTGGAAGAAAACAGAGGCTCATTTCTTTTAAAGAAGATAAGAGCATCACTCATCACTGAGGAATATACTTTACCTTAAGATCAAGCACTGGAATGGTAAATATTGATTACTGTGGTTACTTAGGCAAAAATAAGCTGTTTCACTTGGGAAATTAGACATAGTCAGACATTTTCAAGAATATACCTCCAGGAAAAAAAAAGTTGTTTGTACATTAAGGATGCAGAGAAGTCATACTACATATTCAGCTATTAACTGCACATGCTCAAATTGTGATTAAGTTTCCCTGCCATGTAGTGTAGAGTGTCACAAAGGTAGCATTAAATGAGGTCTCTTTAGGTGTATTTACAAGCAAATATCAGACACATACTAGAAAGTGACATTCACTGTGTGATATTAATATGTTTCACTTTTTTAACAGGAGGAAAAAAATCTAGAACAACAAAATGATATAAGGTTTAGATATCTCTCTTCATGTGGAGAGACTTGAAGGGCTGAGTCATTTTAACTTCTTCAAAATTAAACAGTGCTTGATCATGGTCTAAAACTGCCTGCAGCAGTAGAAAAATATCTGATACTAGAGAGCCTTTTAATGTTTCAGACAAAAGCATTAAAAAATGCTAGAAGCTAAAGCCTCTGAAAGTTCAAACTATTAAAAGTTTTTTTTTCTTTTTTTTTTTTTTTTTTTTTTTTTTTTTACCATTAAGCATCAAAACTACTTATTAGGGACTGTGCCATTTACTTGACATTACTTGGCCACAGCCAAGAACATCCTTGCACTCCCACGTAACCCACTCTTATACTAGACTGTGCAGTTAAGCAATAAGAATTCTGCCTGGAAAAGTATTTCAGTGCAAGACAGAGTAAGCACGCACATGGATCCCACTTACAAAGATTTGGTAACAGGCAGCAGACACAACTGACAGAAGAGGAAAGTATACAATCAAGTGCCTTTTTAATGAACTTCCTTTATGTACATATCTCACAGGGTGTAGTTGTCTTAACCCAGATGGTACAGGACTCAGTCTGTTTGCATGCCTTAGGTATCTGGGTTGCAATTAAAGGAAATATGGCTTTTTTGGAAGTCAAGTTCATTCATGGTGTCCCCAGTTTATTTTTCTCCCTCACCTCCTTCTCCTCCCAGTAATTCAGGAACTATGGTGATTAATTAACTTGTGAAGGAAGCATTTTTGATACTCCTCCCCTGTATTATTGACTGCTTTTACTTCTTTGGAAATGCTGCTTCTATGGCATATAGATATTCTCATGTATTTTGACTAAATTCATAATATTAACCTACTGGAGAAAAATACCCTTCTCCTCCCATTCTGCCATGTGTAAATCTAAGGATATAACTTCTTTATACACAGAGCTTGTATAATATATCATATGACAACGTAAATTATCAGCTTGATGCAAACAGGGTGCTAAAGAATCTGTCCTAATATTCTTTCCCTAGTAATTTTTGACTGAAACCAGGGATGATGGTAATGAGCCAGTTTGGGGCTGACTGATGACTGAATCCAACTCTGTTTTTCATATTTATCATGACAGTAGTTTCTTTATCATCTGAAAGTCCTAAGTTTATTTTACCTTAAGATGTCTTTAAGTTTTCTATATTTTAAATACAATCAAGTCATTTAACTGATCCTCTTTGGTTCCTACCACAAATAACTTCAGTTATTCAGCGGTAGTGGATCATTGTTGTTCCTTTTGCATCCCTGAGAGGACTGGCTTATTATTTCTAAATTCTGCTTCTCTTAGTTGTGGAGCAAGCCAAACTAATTATTCTGGAATTGACTGATTTACAAGTAACATTTGCTAATCATTGATTTTTCTTATTGCTTAAAAGCAAAGTAAAGAACCATTTTTGAAGTATGTTTTATCAAAGTCACATAAGGGTTTCTTATGAGTCACTGATTTTTTTTGCAATATATTTAATAATGAGAACAATGAAGATATTCAAAACAGTAGTCTGTTTACTTAGAGGAAAGAAAAGAAAGAAAATGACTGCAAAGCTTAGGCCTACGATTGAATGCAGCTGCATCAGAAAGACAAACACATGAGAAATAGATGCTTTTAATGATGTGCACAGAGGTCATTTTCAGAATGTTTTTCCATTATCTGCATATCTTAAATATAGACAGTATAAAGCCAACAATCTCAGAGCAATTATACAATTATAACATTAACTCACATAATTAGTGCTTATAATAATACAAATTAATAGCCTCTCAAAGGTCTCTCAAGACCTTGGTGAGATATTTAGTATAAATGTTCTAGTAATAGAAAGCAATTTTATCTTTTG
The DNA here is from genome assembly GCF_036370855.1 of Dromaius novaehollandiae. Taxonomy (NCBI): domain Eukaryota; kingdom Metazoa; phylum Chordata; class Aves; order Casuariiformes; family Dromaiidae; genus Dromaius; species Dromaius novaehollandiae. The sequence continues at coordinate 111,432,521 of NC_088098.1, forward strand.
AACTAAAAAAATTTAAATTTGAAAATATAATACACTAGAATATAGTAATATTTTATTAACATACCATGAAATAGCAAATATGTTGACAGTTTCAGATGAGATATTTAAGAGACACGAGGTTTAACTAGGAAATCTAGGTAAAAATTCAACAAAACTGGCTTTATATTTGCTATGAGACTCCAGCTTGCTAATTGGATATCAGTACATTTAAATAGAGCTGGTCACTGTAACTCTACAGAGTTCAAGATTTGAACATTGATCTTTGACTTCTTGCAGTCAAAGCTCGGGTATATTTGGAACATCTTGTTTCAGAATTTCTTTTTTGACCATTGTTTTGTTTTCTCTATTTTTAGGATAATGGTATCTCTAATCTCTACATCCTTGTATTCTTTCAGATTCTGAAATAATACTGTTGTGCATAAGTTAACAAAACTGTAGCCTCTGATTGTTTTTAATTGATTCATATATTGAACATATATTACTGTTGTCCCATTAAATACCTATTCCATTGGTTACAGAGAGGTATTGACAAAATTGCATCTAATGTGAAAAAAAAAGCCAGTAACAAAATCTCGTTAGCCACATGGCATATGAAGGGAGATTAATTACGCATACAGATCAACACACGAATGAAATATTGTTACAGATCTGTGCATGTTGAGGAACTGTATGGTTGTCACTATTTTCCAGTGTGGCTTTTCAGAACTTGACCTCAAAAGCTGAAAAATCATCAAAAATGTTTTTGTGGAGGAGAAGAAAAAAGTGGGTTAGACTAGAAAGTAAATTAATTTCGCCTTGATTGATGTCAGTGAATGTGTGTTTTTTTTCATTAAATCTTGTTCAGTGAATGTGGTGAGCAACCAGATTTCATCCGAAGAGTTAAAAACTGTTTTTTTCCTGTAAGTTCCACTCATTCTTTCCATTGTAGTCATTCAGTTATTTAGTAATCACTCAAAATGTGGGATTTTGACAGAGGTCTACGCTCATTTTGTGACTGCTCTAATATATGGTGATTTCATACATCGCTATGCAAAACTGCAGCCTGTTTCAGACTGTTCTTGTGAAAAGGCACTTAAAGTGTAGCTTCTCCAACCAAACATAACACAAATAATACTTAAGAAATCAATTTTAACATAATAAAGAACTGCAGTACTTATGACAAAGCCTCTGAAAATCTTCCTTTTGCCTGAGATACCATCTGAGAGTGAGGTACCATCTGCAGGTGTCCTTCCAGCTCATAATAGTCAGGAGGCAGTAAGACCATTATTCAGATAATGCCAAATTCTTGGGCTCAGACATCTCAGCCTGCTATGATTTTTGCATGTCTGTGAGCTTTACTGGCAAAAAGGATATGTTAGTGCCCCTCTTAGTGCACTCCCTCCTAGGATTTAAAGGAAATGCCATTATCTAGTTGGGCTGAAAAAAGTGTATGATTCCAATTAGCCATTTATGATGCCAATACTGTTTGTGATCATTATTTCCCCTCAAGAGTCAGAGTGTCATTTTTGGTTTGGTTCTAGTGTCAGGTGCTCAGGATCATAATGAGATATTCTGTTCTGCTTTATAGAAGCCACAGTAACTGGTGTAAGTAAAATCGGTACAATTATACTTACAATATTGTTTTACAAAATGTTAAGAGGTGACAAGATATAGGTTTTTGATACTATTCTTGCATTTAAGAGCAGAACATAGAGAAAAAAGTCAGATACCAAAGTCCTGTTTTCAGTAGGCATAGGAATTTGTCCATCACCAATTTATTGCTTAGGATAGTATTCAGGGAGTACAATAACAGATGGGACTCAGCTTACTTAGCTTTAGACATTATATCGGAGCTAGTGACCTTAGACTCAAAGCATAGTTAAGGAAAGAAATAGCCACTTCTAAGGAACAATTCATCTGACATATTTTAGGATCTAAATCTATTATTATCTAACATTAAGAACTTCTTATCTAAAAATCTATTTCTTTCTCTTGACAATGGGACACGTTTACCTTATAAATCTGGCTTACTCTCTGTCGCCTTCTGATGCGACAATCTCCCGTTCGCCTGAGACGGCACGGAGGCTCCCCCAGCCTCCGGGCCAATGAGCACTGACACCAATATGAGGATGCTGCAAATGGCGTTTATTGTACGCATGTATTCGCTTATGTACCTACAAGCATACTGCTATCTCTACGTCATATCCTTCCTCTTCCTTCCTCTTTCCGTGCCATCGCGAGATCTTCCGATCGCCGTTCCCTACATCTCCCCCTCCCCATGCTTTGACTATGCTATTTGCTTTAAATTGCCGTGTCGCGGGTTAAGCGTTCATAGTGTGGGTGTGGGTGGGACCACCCCTTTTCTAGCAGTTGTCTTACCAAGCATCTAAACACTAGTCTACATACTAATATACCTAGCACGAGCATCAGTAGCAGGTGCAACTCTTCTATTAGTAATTGCCTGGCCCATGGTCCTAGCCCAAGCCAATTACCACTACTGAACCCAGAAGGTCAAGCTCTTGCAGGTCCCAGGGCAATGACGCATTCAGCGTGTCAATGCTCTCTCAGCTTTGGTAGGTCTACGGTCAAATTCAATGGGACCCCTATTAAGCATGTCTTAAAAGGGCTGCCCCGCACCCACCAACGTCAGGCAAAATTGCTTATTTCCTGTCCGGTTTGCCAGGTGAGTCATAGATTGTTACTACCCCATTTCACTAACATTGGTTCGCCTTTCACCCCTTGGAGTCCCAGTCCCAGCATCGCTACAAGGAGAGCTACTTGGGTTGCTCCCCCTGCCATCTTCTCGGGTTTTCTGGTTACGCGTTCTTCTTGTGGTTTCACGCGCCTTTTCTCATCTGTTCTTCTTCTCCTGTCTGCTGTCTTTGCTGCTAGAAGGGATCATCAGCTTTTCAGGGTGGTCCTCCCCTGCAATAAAACTCAGACATTCATTAATTCACCTGACTCTCTGCTTCCTGTCTTGTCCTTGCCCTGAGGTCTGGGCGTACCCACTTCATAGGGACCCATCTTACCATTTCTCCCTGCCTGACCGCTGCATACCCTCGTCCTTGGGTTACCAGCTGCCACCCCTCTTCCCATTCCCCTTTTTCCGGGATTCGAACCTTTACGTCTGGTCCCTCGTGCATCGCTCGGACCACCCAATGCTTTTCCGCTGGCGTCTTGTTCTCCTCCCCCCTGATGAACTGATTCAGACCGAATAAGGCGCGCATAATTATTTCTGATTGTTTGTGCGCGGGGATTCTTTGTGTATATCCTTCCCCCTCCCCAAGAATCTCGATCCTTTGCTTTAAAGTGCGGTTTGCTCGCTCGACAATGGCTTGACCTGTGCTATTATAGGCAATACCGTGCACTAGCTTAATTCCCCACCGTACGGCCCATTCTCTCGTGCTTTGCGCTGTGAAACACGTGCCGTTGTCTGTTTTAATAGTTTCTGGGGCACCCAGCCAGGCCATTGCCGTGTGCCAATGCAACTGTGCCGCCCGCGCTGTGACTCGTTTATGTTGGGTCGCAACGATGATACCGCTGTGTGTGTCTACTGTGACAGCCAGCCAGGGCCGTGGTCGAAGTCGCTGGCACATTGTGAAGTCCGTTTGCCATATTTGGTTTCCTTTCAGCCCCCTGGGGTTGATGCCGGCGCCCCACAGGGGGGTTTTTTGGCAATACGGGCAAGCCGCAACCACTTCACGAGCCGTGGTGAGGGGGATGTTGCAGCTTTTTGCCAGTGCTTTTGCACCAACATGGAGAAGGTCGTGCACCTGCCTTGCTTCTGCGACTGTCCACACACCTTTGGCCGCTTGATCGGCTTTATTGTTGCCTTCTTGGTACACTCCTTGGATTGCCTCATGACTCCGAACATGAATAACAGAGGCAGTGGCCCGCCGTTGTTGTAGGGCTTCTTCTAGCATTAGCGCAATGGGCGATCCGGCCCATCCGGGATACGACATGTTGTGTAACAATTTAAAGACGAACATGGAGTCTGTCACTACATTCAAATGCTCTTCTGGCCACATTTGCAATGCCTGCGCCACAGCTCGGGCCTCTAGATGCTGTACGCTACTGTCCGGCTCGCTGATCTTCACTCGGTGCCATTGGGCCTTTTGATCTTGCCACACAACAACCGCTGCCCTGGTCACCGATGACGCGTCGGTGAACACTGTGCGCCCTGGTGCAGGTCGCTGTAGCACTCGGGCTTTCAGATGGGGCCGAAGGACGGTGAGGTGTGTATACATCTCCAGCACAGGCGATAATCTGATTGTTCCTGGGAATCCTTCTAAAGCTATTGCTATGCTATCTTGTTTCTGGACCACGCTGTCCCATTGACTCCTTTTTACCGGCAGGTAAATGGACTCAGGCTCCTTCGCGAAGTGCCGAACGGTGGCGGTTCGTCCCTTCTGTATCATCTGTGCCAACGCTGTTACGATTGTGACGTATGCCGTACTTATTTGGTTTGACACTATCCACCATACGACTTCCGGACGCTCCGGTGTCCCTTGTCCTAGAATGCCTATGGCTCCTGTTCTTGTAACTGCCACGTACAGATTGATAGGTCTGGCCGGGTCGTATCTCGTTACTCCGCCCTTTGCCATGAGATCTTCTATTTTTCGGAGGGCTTCTAACGCGTTCAGTGTCATCTGCCTCGGTTCCCATGGTTTGTGGCCCTTGAGCAACTCGAACAGTGGCTCCATCCACTCCTTGGGAATACCTATCAGCCCTCGCAGCCATTGGAGAGCTCCAACCAATTGCTGTACATCATGCAACGTCCGTATCTCTCTATTGAGCTTTATCGGCTGTGGGACCACAGCTCTGGGGAGGATGGTGGTTCCCAGATAGTCGACAGATTCTCCCCTTTGCGTCTTCGCTTTCTGGACGTACAATCCCGCTTCATTTAGGCAGTTAATTACTGCCTGTTCTGCCTGATTGGTTTCTTGCTGGGTCTCTACAGCTATTAGGAGGTCGTCCATGTAATGGATGATAAGCGCGCGCGGGAGCTGTGCTCTTACCGGCTGCAATACCTTAGCTACTGCCGCCTGACAAATCGTAGGTGAATTTTTCATGCCCTGCGGGAGGACTGTCCATTGATATCGCGCTGCTGGCTCCTGCAGATTCTCTGAGGGCAGTGTGAAGGCAAATCGAGCTTTGTCCTGAGGGGCTAATGGTATAGAGAAAAAGCAATCTTGGATATCCATCACCACCACTGGCCAATTCTTTGGTATTGCTGATGGTAGTGGCAACCCTGGCTGGAGGGCACCCATCGCTTCCATCTGCTGATTTACCGCTCGTAGGTCGTGCAGTAATCGAAATTTAGACTTGTCCTTTTTGTGTATCACAAATATAGGAGTGTTCCAGGGACTGTGGCTTTCCTCCAGGTGTCCCTGCTCTAATTCTCTACTTACTATTTGTCGGGCAGCCGCCAATTTGTCTGCTGTCAATGGCCACTGCTCTACCCACACAGGCTCATTGGAGCACCATGTCAGCGGGACAGCGAAATGAGCCCCGAGGAGGTAGGCAGTGGCCCTTACCCTAAATTTGTCAGGTGAAAGCCGCTTTGCAATAAGGCATCTCGCCCTAACAATGGTTCCCCTATGGCAGTTATGTACGGCCGCACACGGATGATCTGAGCAGGCCTATCCGGGTCCTCCAATTCAATTGTGATATCGGTTTCAGAAATCATAGCCTCCGCCCTGCCTCCCACTCCATCTAACGAGCTTGCCACTTTTGCTGGCCAACTCGATGGCCACAACCACGAGGGCACACATGTAACATCTGCCCCCGTATCTAGCATCATTATTAAGGGGATGCTAGGAGGACCCGCCCCTGGTGGGCCTATCAGATGCGCTTTCACTCGGGGTCTCTTCTCACACCCTAAGACCAGGGCCACGCGGGGTTTCCCTTCGGAGTTTGGTCGCTGGAGCTGTCCATCAGCGGTGTGTTGTTGTTGACAGGGGCTACTTGAGGCCGGCTCACCGGGGAGGGGTGGCCCCCTAGTTGCCCTCCCCGCTTCTCGTTTCCCGACCGCCGACAATCTCGTGCTCTGTGTCCTGGTTTTCCACAGGCCCAGCATGTAAGGCTCCCCATACCCCTTGTTGGGTGCGCGTAACTTCCCTTATTCGTGCACTGTGCTCTCAAATGGCCCATTCGCCCGCAGCCAAAGCATGGGCCTCCTTTTGGACCTCCTCTAGCTCCAACCTCCAGCATTGCCATAACTGCTGCAGCAATCTGTAAGGCTGTGGTCTTGTCCCGGTGTTCTAATACGTACTTGATCGTCTGCCCTAGACTTGCTTCCTTAGGCGCTGTTCTTAGGATTTCTTTTGTCAACTCGTTGCCCTGTTGTTTGATACATTCCAACATCACCGCTCCTTTTGCAGCGTCTGGTAAAGATGCAAGTTCTACTGCTGCCTGTAGCCTGTCACAAAACTTGTCAAACGGCTCTCCCACTCTCTGCTTCACAGTCGTCCATGGGTCTGCCTGCTGCACCAGTGGCCCAATATCATCAAAGGCCTTTCGAGATGCTTCTGTTGTCACCAGTATCTCCCGAGGTGTCAGGCCCGCTGCCTGCTGCTGGGGTGTAGCCATGGCCGCATCATTTCCTCTTAACCGCGGTAGGGTGGATTGGCCCAGTGGGTTCTGCGGGTCTGCCTGTGCGGCCATCAACGCCTGCTGCAAGCGCGAGGTCCACGCTTCTTTCCACATAAGGACCATCGTGGGCGATAAAACCAGTCGCGCGAGGGCGCGACAATCCCACGGTATTAGGCCTCCCGCGTGCGCCGCGTCCAGCAACGTCTGTGTCACCGGGTGTCGCAGGCCCTGTTCTTGCACTGCTTTCAATAGCTGTTGTACCGTCTTTGGGTCGAGGGGCATCCATTCCACTGCCCCCCCCCCCGGGGCAACTCGTACTGGGAAGGCCCCTATTGGCGCACGAAACTTGAGGCCACTCAGGGCACATTCCGTCGCTATCAGTTTCCAGTCTGTTAGGGGAATTTCTTTTCCCCCTCCCGCTTGGGCAGAACCTGCTGTCTCTGATGGCCCTCTTTGTTTAGCTGCTGCCTCTGATAGCCCTCTTTGTTTAGCTGTTGCCTCTAATAGCCCTCTTTGTTTAGCTATTTCTTCTTCCAGAGCTGTAAGCAGCATAAACATCTGCTCCATATCTCTTGTGACTTTCCTCCCTTTTTTTTCCTCCCGCCTCTGACTGCGGCGGGGAACTCCGCCCTAGTTGCTGCATCTTCGTTGTTATTCCTTCTAAGGAGTCAGAGTCTGTACCTGAGTCTTCAGTCTCCTCCTCCCGCAATGCTGGTCGACGCCCACTCCTCTCTCGGCCAGCGCCATCTTTTCCCGGGTGCGGCACCCTCGGTTTTTCCCCTGCTTCTGGTCTTTCCCCTGCTTCTTCTCTTCTTTCGTCCTCCCACTGCACCCGAATCATGGTCCCCGGTAGCCAGTCTCGGGGATCATCCACTATAAGCAGTCTTTCCTTTTCTTCTGCCTCCTTCACTTTCACCTTGCTTTCTTTTCCTCTACCCGCCTCTGGCTTTTTCATATCTGGGTCTCCACAAAGGTCTCCTGGTTCTCCTAGTTCTCCCCCTTCCATCGCCCTCATTTCTTTCCACGGATACCGCGGCGGAGGCGGAGAAGAGGGCGTTACTGGGTAAGCCTCTGGAGTTTTTGCCTCCCCCTCTCCCTGCTCTGGTTCTTGATTAACCGCCTCCTCCTTTATGTCTGTTTCCACACTCTCCGTTTTCACTTCATCCCCTACTATCGCCTCTTCCTCTATCGCCTCCGTTCGCTCCTCTGCGTTCGCTGCTGTCTGTGTTGCCATTTCCGCGGACATGTGTAGCGCCGCGCGGGCAGCCTGCCAGGTCTCAAGCTCCTCCCTAGTCCTTTCTAAAATGATCGTTATATCTCCCCACGTCTTAAGCTCTGCAGCCTTCTTAGTGGCCATAGCTCTCTGAGCAAGTGCTCGAGTGCACTTCTCCCAGTTAGAAGGGGAAAAAATGTCCCCTGGTCTAACTATCGCTCCATCTTTCAGGAGCCGCCCGACGCAGTTCGCTACTGCATCCGCTCTCATAGAGAGCCCCCATTCCCGGGCACCCACGCGTATAACCTTAACTACCGCGTCCATGATCCGGATCCTCTCGACCGCCTGCGGTCCGCCGTCTCAGCTATCACGTCGGGGTCACCACTTGTCGCCTTCTGATGCGACAATCTCCCGTTCGCCTGAGACGGCACGGAGGCTCCCCCAGCCTCCGGGCCAATGAGCACTGACACCAATATGAGGATGCTGCAAATGGCGTTTATTGTACGCATGTATTCGCTTATGTACCTACAAGCATACTGCTATCTCTACGTCATATCCTTCCTCTTCCTTCCTCTTTCCGTGCCATCGCGAGATCTTCCGATCGCCGTTCCCTACACTCTCCATGTCTCTCCTCAGCCTTTCTCTGCTCTGGGCCAAGTTAATTTACTCCTATGTTTTCTTCTGGAGACAGCCATATGATTCCCTTAGAAGTAGACCTAGGCATTTCTTACAAAGTTCACTTCATTTGGCTCCAAACAGACATTATGGATGCATACCAGGTATGGATGTCTCCATTCAAGATCATTCTCGAGCACTATCCAGGAAGGCCATTGGCTCTAAAATGCTCACAGCCTCATGCTGTGTCCCTCTTACATGAGGCAATAACGGTATTTTGGTGGGCTGTAAAATTTCCATTTATTATTTCAAACACTTTGAACTGAAAGTGACAGTACAAATAATATGTGTGTGTCAGGGCTATAAGGATACCTCTTGGAGCTGGAAGAAGACTGTTATTCTATAAAGCTATGGCTATGGAGAAGGCTAGTCTGCTCCTGAGGATGTAGGCCATTTTGTACAAATTACCTCAGCAGCCAGTATTCTATCCCAGGGGAAGTTTAGGAAAAAAAAAAAAAAAAGTATGAATGAAGCTTGTAGTGATTTGCTCAGATGAAAATACAGTTCCGTTATATTCCACAATACAGACCATTATATTTGATCAGAAGAATCCCATCCTACATTTCTAAATTGTAAAAAAATGTTTTACAATGATGCCCACTCAGCTGTGGTGAGTTACCATCTTCGATGTAGCATGTAACAAAAACTGAGTTGTTATGCATAAGCGACACTTTTTTTCCGCTAGCACCTTTGGACTATTATAGAAGATTGTGCCACTACTCTTCTTAGAGGTATCTTTAGACAACTTAATTCTTGCTTCATTTTTAAATAAAGGAGCCTTTACAATTAGCGATGCCAGTATCACAGATATGAAAACTATGTCTGTTGGACTGTTTTAAATCATATCGGCTGCTGGTTCCTGCTGCCAGTTCAGTAAATGGCTATGTGAAACTTTTGGGTTTTTAACTCTAATTTACATTTTTAGTTCTTTCTGTAGTTTCCAAAACCTTTTAGCTACTATTCTGCTGCTTTTCACTAGGGTAAAATGTCATCTTCATTATGGATAGAATTTTAGGAAAGGAATAGAGAATCAGAGAAGAGCAATCAAGCTATAAAATCAAGCTGTATCTGTATCTGGAATGCTGAATATAGCTTTGGTTGTCCCATCTCAAAAGACTAGCCCAGGAAATTGTTTAGGGGAGAGTGACAAGGATGATCAAAGGTTGGAATGGTTTCTATATAAGAAATGACTAAATAGGCTACTATATTCGGCCTGAAAATGAGATGATCAAAGGAAGATAAGACAGAGATCTCTAAAATTATCACTGGCAAACAGAAGGCAAACAAGAATCAATTATTCACATTCTCTTCCAGCAGAAGAATGAGCTAGCTGTTGGCAAGTCCAAAAAAAACAAAACAGGTAGTTCTTCTTTCACTGTATATTGAAGATGTCGAGTTCCCCAGGATGTTGTGGACATTAACATTTTGCTTGGATTCAACAGGAGACAAGTTGATGTGGAAAATCCAGTGAGGCTCATTAAATGCAAAAATGTCACTTCTGACTCAGAGAGCCTCAAGCTGTTGAAGGCTGGGAGAGCATTCTGAGTTAGTATCACCATACACTTTCTACTGTATTCTGTACTCTACTACTGTGCTCATCCACTGTTGCCCACTGCTGGAAATAGGATACTGAGCAAAATGCACTTTTTAGTCTAACACTTTAAGATTATTCCTGTGTAAAAAATGTTAAAGATCTTTTGTCAATAGGCTCTTTGTCAAGCGCTAAACATGGGTCTTCCCATAGTCCTTTCCCAAGTTATATTTTGTGTTTGTATTTTGCTCAATATCCTAAGCCATAATTAGTTCTTAAACCAGAGATTTTTTCTTTTTAGAATTTCTATGATGGACTCTTCAGCCTTACATAAATCAGAAAGTCTTTAATGGTTTTCTCTTTTTTTCTGCCCTCTCTTGTTTGCAAGTATACCACTTCTATGTTTCATATTTACACAGCAGACAGTGCTCCTCAATTTAGGTTCAGTCTTACGATTCCTTTGGCTGAAATAACTGAAAGCTATTGAAGCAATTTCATGAGATACTTCAGAATTAGTTATTGTCAAAATAAGGATTAACTTCTTATCTGTTGTTTGCTGATGTAGAGCAAAGTATGGTTTATATTTTCCCCAGCTACCCAGTATCAATTCATGGAGTTTAAATTCTGTGGGAACTTTAACTGCTTTCCTGAGAATTTTAACTGCTCTATTCTCCCATTAAAGCTATTTTTTTAGTTTGCTTAATATTTATGAATATTATACATTAGTCAGAGTTCAGTTTAATCTTTTCTTATTTGTGTATAATAATTGCATACAGTCTTGAGATTTTATATATGTATATACACATACAGGTTTCTCTTTTATTCTTTCTCCATTACTGGCCATTCTTCTTTTTTCAGCTCTTCTTCATACTATGTAGATTAGTTTAGCCTCCGTTATAACATTGCTGAAAAGAAGAAATGCATTGTTCCTCTGCAGGAACTATTCTTCCTTTTTTATGGAACAGTAAGAATAGTTTGGCACTTCTTTCCTGCTGCCTATTGCATGATCATCTGAGAACTGAGAACTGATTGTAATGTATATATTCACCAAGGTGAAATGTCAGAAAGCAGCAATAAGAAAGTAGTTGAAGCAAGTCTGCACACATATAGACAAATGCGAGAAAATAAAATGTAGATTAACAAAAAAAGATTTTTCCCTTCTTTAATTTATTCTTGCATCTCTTTCAAGAATGCATTCTTGTATCTCAAGAAAGTAAGCTTTCTTAAAGCAGACTTAGTCTTGTAATTCTTATGTACTGTGCTAATTCCTCAGGTTAAAGAAAGGTTTAGAGGTATCGAAGCCTGGAAAAACTCTTTCACTACCAGTTTTTTCTTAGTAGTAAATTTTCTCAGAAATTTCTGATTTTAAAAGCCCATACAAAAAAAAGAAGCTCCTCTCTAATAAACTGTCTGAATCCATTTTCATTCCATTTCAAATGAATCTTTTTTTAATGATATGTTGCCTTAAAAAACAAAGTAAAACAAAAAAAACCAGTTTAGTTCTAGAGTGTAGGAAGATACTAACAGCTTGATCTAAGTGTTCAGAACTGGTTTCTAATTTGGGATGTGTCTAATTATTTTTCAGAGATGCAGAAACCTCTTCTTCATTTTAAGAACATTTAATTAGAAAGTGGAATATAGGAATTCCTAGCATTTTATATTTGCAATTGATCAAATAAGTATCTGAGAATATTTTGCATATTGAAGAATGTTGAAAAAAATGTTTTATTGTCAAATTAACCTATGTGACTGCTTAAGAAAGTTCGGAGCACGTATGAAGAACAACAGTGGGTTATTGATTGATTAGCTGGCCATGCAACATGTCAGAAAAGTCTGAGAAGTGGAGTCATGGAGGATCTGGAAATACAGTCCCCATAATACACTGTAGCAATTTAGATATAAAGGGGATATAAAAGGGTTTTCTGTTAAATGAACATGGACATTTTTAGGTAAATTAATAATTTCCTTCCCCAAAATGTCAATATCAAAGAAAAGCTATTTTCTCCCCCAAAATATTTCACATGTATTTTCTTTTAGTCTTTCCGTTAGTCATAATTACAAAACACCAGGACTTTTAGCGATTGGTGCTGAAGAAGGCTTTTTTGTGTAATACTAGGGTCACAAAATGAGTTAGGCTTCCGAAAAGGTCACTGCTGGGGAAGAAAGTCTGTTGTAAACCTGGCATAGGGTCAGAGTGTCTTGGTAAGTTGTGCTATGCTGGGATCAGGCTGGTAGGCACTGTGTGACTCGCAGAGTGAGAGCAGTTCTCAGGCTGAGCTACAGGTTATAGGAAAATGCCTGCAAATCTGTTCCATTTCTTGGGGACATAAGCTACAAATTTAGTTATTTCTGTCCCTAGAGAACATGACGACAGTAGCTGAAGAACTGACTACTTGCTTAACTCTCTAGAGACTTTTCATCCTTAAGGAGATAGAAAAACCTACAAGTGTTCCTATGTAGACCCCCAGAGCACAGGAGCCTAATATTCCTGAGGAATGTCTTAGTTTCTTTAGCTATTTTTATAGCTCACAGATTCTACTTTACATGTGTTTGTTTAAAAGACAAACATGCAGTGGTATGGTTTTTATTTCATGATTTTAGAAAGTAACACATTGCTAATTTTAAACTACTTATTTTTAGGGTTTTGATCCAGCAAAATACATGTGCTGAAGGGTGCCTTAGCTTTAACTTTGCTAAGATTGTAAATGACATGCCTCTATTTTTGCAACTTTTCCACAAATATACTGTAACATTTGCCATCCTCAACATGCTAAGTTATGCTTATTTTTTTGTTTTTTGTTTTATAGTTTGCACAGTCCTTTGAAATTTGGTACATGGTAGAAATGTGAGTATTTTCTTTCAGAACAGGTAAGATAGGCAGTTGGTTAAGGAACTCTCTCTTTTATACATAATTTATATTCTGTTACCAATTAATGAAGAGGCATCTTTCTTTTGTAGCATAATTCACACTTCATAGACATTGGAAAAAAAATGAATAGTCATTATTATTAACATTGCATTTCACTCCTCCAGCTATTACTGAGAAAATAATTTCTAACAAATAATTCTTCACATAATTTTTGTTCATTTACCAAAATGTCTCAGAAGTGGAACACAGAAATTTGAAATGTATTTGTCATTGAGAATTATCCTTATTATTTTTAATGAGTAGTTCTTGATCCACAAGTTTTGATCTTCAAGAAGTAATGTTAATATATAATACCACTTACTGTTCATTAATGGATTGAAATATATAACTAGTTACTGTTGCAACCAAAAACAAACATCAGTCTTATCAGCAATATTGTCTTGACTATTTTCTTTAATAAGAGAACCAAATCAATTTCAAAACTGTTGTTTTCATTTTCCATGATTGTAATCTCAGATTGAAATTTTAAGCACTGAAGAAGTCACTGAGCACTATTTCTGTTCTCTATAGGTTGACATTTGTAACAGTATACCAGAAAAAAAATTTATGATCAATAGTATGAAAAAATTTTCAATAACTGTAACTGAGGTAAATTTTCAAATAATCATGATGATGATAATAATAATAGTACTAAAATTATTGCTTATTCATGAGGCGGGTGCAGGAATAATATCAGTGAAGTTTGCAATCAAAGTTTGAATAAATATTGGTATCAGTATTTAGTATCCATAATGTTACTCTTAGTGAATTTCATGCACAGAATACTAAGCATTCTTAACAGTATTTTTCTTTGTGTTAAACCCTTTGACAGTGTTACTTTTCAGGTACCTTGTTACTAAGCTTTTCTGGCCATTTTGAATCTCCAGTGTATCAGAAAGGTATTAACCACAGATTTGGGTATACATCTATGTATAGTTTCACTAAAATGAAATTTCCAAATGAAAGGGTGCAATAAACCTCCACTTTTCTATATATGATTTAAATCCCTGTATGAATTTAACCTTTATATGGTGCACAAACTGTGTGTATGACAGTCCTATCCACTTATTCGGGAGCCTCCCAAATTATCAGTGATGAAGTAATAACTGCCTTAGAAAGAAAAATGTTATGGAGATCCTTGCCAGTTTGATTTATTCAGTCTCCAAATATTTTTTTTTAACATTGCCTAACTTTAGGAATCACCAAGAAAATAGGTAAGGGCGAGTTTAGTTGAAATTAAGAGCTGTGACATCAGCAGATTTTTCCATAATTTGATACCTGATATAAGATACATAGAAGGATCTTTTCAAATACAGGTTTGTGAGTGACGCTTGTTGTATTCTGTTTTAGAACCTTTATAAATCCTACTGCTAAACTACATAATGTATGTGTATGTTTATATAGATTTTTTTAATGTGTATATGCTTGTATACACTTGTTCTAAAAGAAAAAGACAAAGTTCATAATCTTTCACATTTGTAGTATAAACTTGTACCGAAGGGTATCTGAGCCAGCATTCACTTCCTGTATAAATTCAATGATTTTTTTAATTATTTCTTTTCAAGTGAGTTATTTCCTCCTTTTCCAAATAGAGATAAAACACTTTCTTCAACTTTTTGTTTTCATTGTCCAGACAAAATGTAATGTCCTTGGATATGGAACTTTCTCTGAGTATCTGTGTTAACATATGTGCAGAAAAGACCTGATCATAGCTGGGACATTTTGCAATATTGCAGTAATATATTTATGGTTACTGGTTCTTTTTGTTACTATTATTGTAATTATTCATATTCATATTAGTACTATTAAATTTAGAAAGGTGAACTCTTGACTGTTACAAAGTCATTTGCGGGACTCGCTGAAAAGACATGGGCACAATGATATGTAACAGTTTAATGATCCCGTTGTTCAGAAAAGAAAACTCGTATGTAAAAGCTGGTCCAAAATAAAACAGCCTCCTCTATTGCTACCAGTCCATGTTCTCTTTGATTATTAATTCATTAATTCATTAAGTAACTTGTAAATTAATTGTAAATATTTTATTAGTTGTATTAATTTCTATAATTGTAAATATTACAAATATTGTAAATTGCAATTTGTAAATTAATTTGTAAATTTAATTTGCAAATGAAATAAATATAGGGTAATCTGGCAAATATTCTAATATGTACTTCTATTCTCAGTGCACTTCAAAAATATGCAAATAGAAAATGGTCTGTTTCTAAATCTGTGTTTCTTTTTCTCCTTTTAATTTGTTTTATAAGTAGTATAACCTTGCACACAAACTTAACCGTGTCAGGTTAGACATGAGCACCTCATGAATTAATCTGATTGTTCTATTCCATTCTATTAGTCTTTTTCTGGCATATTTCTTCTGTTTTCTTGTCCTTAATATGAAAATATACTCTATTGTAATATAAAGTGTATTATGATATACTATATGTATTAGGATGCATTATTGCTATTATAATAATATAAGCCTCCGAAAGGTGGCATATAAGGAAAGAAAATACAGTCTTTCTGATCTTTCATAGTCTAGAAGTCATATGTCAAAGCAAGATTAAAGGAACAAAATGTAACAGCAAAAAAAAAAAATTGAAGAGAAGACATGATGAAGTTGGTGAACTATACGATGTCTTTCAAGATATTGAATGCATTTTTCCTTTGCTTCAGTCATTAAATGCAGGTGTCTACATGGAAAATTGCTTGCTTTAATTTTAACTCTAAAAATAGGACCATATCAGGCCCCATAATTTCAAGCCTTCTGTAACATATTAAACTACAAGAGTAGTAGATTTATGAATATAGGCCTATATTCTAAATATATGGTTATAAAGCTCTCTGGTCATGTGGAAAGCATGTGATCATATAACTCAGATTAGTTCTCTGAAACCACATAAACTTGTATTATTGAAATTTTAGAAATACATAAGCTACTGTTCAAGATGGAATGAGCCCCTTTTTGCCAGTAACAGAGTAGGAATTTTTTTTTGTTGTGGATGTGATTTTAGTAGGTGCAACTATAATGTTATTTCCTGTTCCTCTCAAAGTCTCAAAACATAGCAATCAAAATTATAGGAAATTACATCTTTGTCTTTCTCTTCCTTTTTCCTAAAAGATCTCAGCAGAATCATTGTCTTGATTTTTTTTGCCTTACTTTACAAGAATTTGGAATTTGAGATTTTTTGTTTTAGAAAAATCTTGGAGGATTATTATCACACTTTGAAATTCGAAGCTTTCTGAAGTTTGGAAAGCATTTGAGCAGCATTTTAGAAGGTTTATCATCACATTTCCAGATAAGAAGACCCTTTTGTCTATTTTGCTGCTCTCCCAAGTCCTTCTCAAAAAAACAGAAAATACAGTTTGTGTTATCTGCCTTTCATTATTTGGGTGAGTTAATTGTAGTATCTCTTCATTTGGCAGTAGTGAAACCAGTATAATCTTCCCATCCTTGTACCTTTAGATAGACTTTAGAGCTGATGTGCACAGTAACATTGCACAGCAGCCCCCTCCATTCCCCAAAACTGTGTCACTGAATTTTGAAATCTCTGTGTTTTAAAGATTTAGTGTATCATAAGGTAAACACTAAACTGTGATGTCAGATTGGTTTTGTCTCATGAACAGTCGCATAACCATCCTCAGCTGGATTATGTACGATATAAATAGGTATAAATTTAAAAAATCATTGTAGGTATTCCTCATCTTAAAACAACAATTTTAAGGACATATAAAGAGCACTGGAACAACTCAAGCTACATCTCTGGGAATATTTCACAGAATTTCACATGGCTGAATAAATTCTTAGCAAGCTGACTCTGTTCGGTGATATTTCTTTTGGTTTTCTCAGGTATTGTGATTTCTCTGAGTTATATAATGCACCTTTCTTCTCCTGTAAAAGAATTGCGCATCTTGCTCTTGTCATTTTTTTTCTTTTTATTCTTGGTGTCCAGTATAGTTATGAAACCAGGGAAGAATGGAATAAAGGATGGAACATGTTGGGTTTTGAATGTATTTCAAATTGATAGTGATATAATGTATATTCTAGAATACATCTTGATATCAAGAGATATCATAGTCAGCTAAGGATAAGGCTTGTTTCCTGCATTAGTTTGAAAAACAATCTTCACAAATTTATTTTCATCAGAAAGGCAGGTGCTCACTTCTTAGTACAAAATTAGGATGTAATTAGCTTTCTTTCCCAACAAGTAATTGTTGAGCTGTTATTTTTTGAATTTTAACTGAAAACCTCTATGCTATGACCATTTTATCAACTCTTCCCATTTCTTATCTGACTGGTTGAGCAACCTCTTCAATGAAAGGGGATCCATGACCTAATTTTCACTAGCAACACTTTTCCAATGAGTGTAAGTAAGATGGGAAATTAAATCACTGCAGTGACCTTAGATAACACCAGTCAGACTACTCAAATTACTGCCCAGTGTTGGGGAAGACTAGACAGTTCCCCTTCCCCTTTTTCACATTTATAGTTACAGGCTAAAACTTCTTTACAAGTACTCTCCCATTGTAAGAAACATTAAAAAGATTCTTGTACCTTCTAGACTAGTATTCAGTTCACTGATACAAACAAAAGTGTCAACCCAGTTCAGGAGCCCTGACAACTACAAGAGCATCAAAAAATTTAAAATTTAAGTTATTCTTAAAAATATTTATCTCTGAATGAAGCGCTGATCAGTCAGTCTTTCCCTATAACAGTCATGTCATTTCACAATAAAAGAACACACTGAAGAACTTGTCTGCTAGACAGCTTCACATAATAAACACTCTCGCTTTACTGTTTTTTTCCACTTCAAGAAGTTGAGAGAAATCATTTCTGTAGTCTTACATAACTGCGGTGAAAAAAGCTTTTATCTTCTGAAAGTTCTTCTTCTGTGCAAGAAGCCTTGAATTCAGCCTTTATTGATGCTGTTTTGTTAGATATGATTTTGCCATTTTATCCCTTAGAACTGAACTCACAATATGTTTTTCCACAGAGCGTATCAGAGTATCATCAATTGTGTGGAATTTGCTGATTTAGGCAGTTGTCATATTTCATGGTATAATATGTCTAATGCCTTCATATTAAACCATTGAGAGATGTCATTGCCTTTGGATGTCCTTCAGTTCACTTAGTTTTCTCTTGAAACAAAACAGAACAAAACAAACAAAAAAACCCCACACAGGCTTATTTTCTCAACAAACCATGTTTCGTTGTAAAGTTATGTCGAAGTAGTAAACGTTCTATTGAGTGACTTGATAAGAGTTCATGGCAAATGATGCATGCACCAGCAGTTCACTTTTTCTCCACTTCATATAAAACCAATTGATAAGGAGCTGGGATCATACTTTCACATAATCTTGGCTTGTTTTAAGAGCTGTGCTGTTTCAACAGTGTTCAAAATCTCAACACTTTTTTCCACTGAAGTCTTGAGGCAACAGTGCTGCCTGGGAATTTTCTTCTGTTTTTAAGGGTATAGTTTTCTAGGATGAAACTTACTCTAAATTTTATATCTCTCAGGTTCATTAACCTCTGCTTGTCCCACAGTCTTCTTTTTATAACATTCTCCCTCCACAGGTTACAACCCCTCATCCCCAAACCACTCTACTTTCAAACTTTATATCCTCACATACTGAAGACATTATGTATAGCCTATTTTTATATCTGATTTGATTATGTAGTATCAATCACCATTTTGTGGGGAAAGGTTGGAGCAGAAAACACATGCACAAACATACATATACTTCTCTTTAAATTTCTAATTTATTTAAATCAGTTATAACGTAAAAACAGTATTTTATATATTGCCAAGACGGAAATAGTCAGAAGTGATAAGTGGGAAATAAAGCAGTGCTCTTTCTTTACCAAAGGGTCCTGCTGGCTTTTAGTAATGGAGTTAATCAGGAATGGGAGAGACAATGCTGGAGCAATTTATTTCTCTATTCTTTGTTTCCATTTTGTAAAGGCTATGACTTTTTTATTCCTTCTTATATCCATTGCATTTTTAACATATATAGGATGTTGTACATATGTTACATATACATACGTTGTTCTCTTCACTATGCTCAGAATCAGTTTCTACCAGTATTTAAGGCTACTTCTTTTTACTGACCCGTGATTGACCTTTGCAGTTTGTGTTCATACTGTTTGGGGCTTTTGCTACCACCCTGTGCTTGTACTGTCAGGGACCTCTGCTCCATCTCCAGCTTCAGGCTACCTCAGAATGCAGAGTCAGGAGTTCATGGACATAGGTACGTGTGGGCTTTAGTTGAGTATTTCAACTTGATGTCTCTGCCTATGAAAACACATATTTGTTTGAACATGCATGGCAGCCTGTTTGAGCTTCAGCTCAGTGAGTGGCACCAGGGAAGTGTCTGACAGCCCCAGGCAGTCCCTACCCAGCATGCCACCACCAGGGCCGGGGCTGGGGGTCAGCTTTAACCTCTTATCTAGCAACAGGGGGAAGGGAGCAGGCAGGGTAGGCAAATGTACAAAAACAGTCCCAAGCAGACCTAAGGTAGAGGAGGAAGGGACCCCACCACCAGCATCACACTCCTTCCAGTGAAATACTGAAGACACTGACAGGCAGCTGTGACACTCCATCATCTCCACTTGGAAGAGGCTGAAGCTGCCAAGCGTGGGACCCAGAGGGGCATTGGGAGGATGGGTGTAACACCAGAGAAAATACTTCAATATTGAAAGTTCTGTTATAACATTTTGATTTGGCCAAGAATATATTCTTGACTCCATATATATGGCATGTTTCCTTTTGTCCGTATAAGATTTTGAGTGTCACAACTTATCTATACATTGCTTGAACACACTGCTTGAACACATTGAATACATTGAACTTCTCTGAGGGACCTCAGTAGGCAATGTGCACTTTACCACCTCATATTGTGGCACCAGTTCTGTTGGTCAATACAGTCAATCATGAGGCACTAGCCAAATGTGGAAAGAGTGAAAGGAAAGAAAATTAGTTTTGGTGCCTTGACTTCTTTTAGTTCTAGCCATCTTAAGATTACATCTTGAAGCACTTGCAGGAAAAAAAAAAAAAAAAAAAAAAAAAAAACTTTCCTGATGGAAATTTGGTGTTTGGTTGGTTTTTTTTTTTTTTTAATTTTCAAATTCATTCTTTTCCATTAAATAATATATGCCGTGATTTTTAATGTGCTTTAATTCAAGCATATTATTAATTCAAGCTTGGTTCCTTTGTGTTTGCTTCTGCTTTCTGTCTGACCTGAACAGTTGTCCAAGGTCCTGAAAAAACACAAAAGTTTGCCTGTGGAGCGATGCTTCCACCTACACCTGGTTTGGACATGATCTTTCTTTGGTCCTCAAGCTTAACATTTTTCTGGCAAGATTCCATTTTATAACTTTTTCCTTCACAAGTGAAAAGAATGGCTGTTTGCAATTGCTATCTTTCCAATGTAAATCACTTTCTGGGGTATTGGATCATTTTTGGATACATGAAATCTGTTTTTAAAAGCAGTTTTACTACTTTGAGAGTCAAAACCCAAAATTCCAACAAAATAATTGCACATTATTTTAACACTGTTTCAAATATGTAATGATAAGGAAATTTAGCTCTGTAGCTGTGCATATTCCTTAACAAACAATGTTATTTTTCAGTAAACAATTTTACAAAAGTAAATTTTCTTTTAATTAAAGCAAACGAGATTCCCTCTGTTGCCTCCTTACAGCACAATTCAAATGCTGCAGAGCTTCACCAGTGTACCCCCTACCATTCCAATAACATAATGAATTTACTTTGTAGATTAAATAGCATACAAATACATATCTATTATCCTTGTACCTGATATGTATGGCTTTGACACAGCAAGATAACAAGACTAGGATTAAAAGGTTTCAGTGACAAGCAAATAAAAATAGATAAATATGTCAAAATAGTATGTCATAATTAAAATCACACTGATAGTGTTGTTCTGTACTCTCCAGTGAAAAAGTTTTTTATACAGTTCCTATCTCTTTTATTCACAATATGGAGAAATGCTCTGAAAGCTTTTCTTAAAACAAGAGTACTGGAATTTATGTCATACATTCTACACAGCTTGTTCCATCTTAATGTTAAAATATAAATACATGTGTAGATCAGGTTTTCTGATGCCACAGTATATCTCATCCTGACAGTGACAAAGTATGGTTCATTTTTGAGCTAATGAGTATACATACAATTATAGAAAGTGTACTGAAGCTTTAAAATTCCACCTGGCTGAATGGAAAAAGGTGCCTTGCTTTAAGAACTCAGTCTTTTTCAATAGATTTCATTGTCTCCTCCAGGGAATTTTAAGACTTCATCACTGCACAGAGTAAAATCGGTGGTGTATTTACATACGTGTATAAATAAATAAATAAATAAACATGGGTGTGTATGCATGCAGAACAAGTGGGATGTGTTGGCCACTTTAAGACTGTCTTCCAGGCTGATATAACCTTATTAGAGAAGCAGTGTTTCCTTGTATTCCAAAATAATTCAACAGTTTTAGGCACAGTAAAAGGAAGATTCTACTAAGAAATGAACCCCTTTTCAGTAAAAGATAGTTGTGCAGGAAAACAGCCCTGAGAAAGTATTGCAATGCATTCTAGATAAGGGTTAAATAAATGTACATCTCAAATACTTAGTGTTCAAAATACTTGTATTATGCGTATTATTTGCCTCTTGTTTCTAAGTCTCCAGAGTGTGGGATTTCAGCCTTTTTTCCCCTTTCGTTTTCTTTCCCTGCACTGAAACATATTTTGTTTCTGCATTTTTTCTTTGAGATCTTTCAAGTATTTCTTCTAGATCTGTGTGTTTTGAAGAGAAAGACTAAATAGCATAAGATCCATGCTAATATTATGTAAATAAACAATGTTATCTTTATGGTTTAGTAAGAACCTGCAAACAGCAACTTGGAAAAGAGCAAGAGCTAAAACGCAAAAGCACAGAAGAAGCATTCTCTGTTATTAGACTAGAACAACAATTTTGTGAAGTAACTTGTTTAGAGAAATGTAAATAGAAATAAAAGGAAATCTACTGGTAAAGTGTAAACTTAGAATAGTGGACCTTAAATGGAGTTTTGGAAACAAGTGCAGAGAGGAAAGTGTAAGAAATAATTCAATAGAGTTCTGAAAGTTTTATTATACAGTTTGGGGACTGCAAAAGGGTGCAAGTCACAGATCTCAAACCTGGTCCTGAAATGAGAGGTAGAGAAAAAAAAGGGTTCATAAAACCCTGAACCAAGCACAGTATCTGCTTGAGGAATTCCAGTCAGAAAGGATTGTGTCAGAGTTATATCTGAAGAACAGAGTGAAAGCAAGTCACTCTTTCATGTGCTACTTTTTTCATAAATAGAAAATTTTGTCAGTCAGTGTAAGTCCAATAAGAGTATGTGAACACTGATGGGAGTCTCCTTTTGTATACCTGCACTTACAGTTAACCGATTTACATAGCTGCGTGAAACTAATAGATCTGTAAAAGACAGATAATTTAGACAATAGTTCAGGCTCATCATTGTTTTTGTCTGTGTTCTAATTACATTTTCCTGTACGACCTCATAACAATCAGCTACAAAGGCAGTTGTGCGAAGAACAGAACTTGTGGTCCTCGCATTTCAATGTTACCTGCATGCCCACTGACCTGTGGGGTATCCATCTCTGCCCTGTGCTTGGTCGTGCATACCTTGTATTGACAGCAACAGGTAATTGCACCAGTACAATAAGACAAAGTAAATACAAAATCCCACAAGTTCAGAAAGAGAGTAGGAGATGAGCCATCACGGTTTAGGCGACTGAAGAGACTTAAGTAATGCCCGTGGTGGAAGGGAAATCTGAAGTCCACTCACCCTAAGGGTGAGGATGCCACACAGGCTGGGGGCTGCCGGCAGGGCTGGGCTGGGCCTGGCCACCAGGGTCCGTCCCCCCGCCCCGAGGGCACAGGACCCCAGGGGCAGCTGGGGCAGCCCCATCCCCGGGGGGCATTGGGCACCACCGTGAGGCATGACTGGGGCTGGGGCTGGGGCCGGTGGCGGTTGCCGGGGCCAAGCCGTGGCGGGGCTGAAGCCAGCACTACTGCAGCCTTGCGGGGCAGTGACTGATGGGGCTGGGCTGAGATGAGGCTGGGGCCAGGTTGGGGAAGGCCCAGGAGGGGCAGGGACAGCGAGGGCTGGGGGTGGCCTCCAGGGGTCTCACAGTAAGCCTGAAAATACTGATGCATTTGGTTAACTCTAGTAAAACAGGTTATCTTTTCAAAGATGATGGCACTTCTTACGTAAGTAAACTTTAACTTGTGCAGTTGGAGACTTGGGGTCTAAGATAAGGTTTAAGCAGCACTTTATTTTGAAAGCCCATGTTAGGTCATGGCAGAGTTCTATGTGTTTTCCCAGCCTAATTGCTCACCAAGAAACAATCTGGAACTACTACTACTCAAGTAGTTCCCTTTGGTGAATCCTAGCATAAAGCAACAGCAATGATGCATGCCACATCTAAGTCATTTTGTCACTTCTTTAAAGAGTTTTTATATAGAAGTTTGCTTCTATATTATGTCTGCTATTTGCATTTATAAATTCAGATAAAATTTGAAAACCATTGTATTTTAAATAGCTGCTTTATCTTAGAGCTAGTGGTTGTCTGTTACATAGCAAATAACTGTGTGGTGAACTTCTAAATCAGGACAACTAATGTAGTTTGGGGGGAAAAATTTCCTTGTAACCTGTTACCTGTTATCTTTATTTATTACCACTTTAATTGTTACTCTGACTTGCCTCCTTGGTTGTTCCCATGACATGTGATAGTGACATGGAGTCGGCTCATTTGGGACATTGACCATTTTTAACATATATTTTTTCTTCTTTTTCATGGAGCTCTCATAAAAATTAGCTCTCTCTCTGAGAAAGACAAAGTTCGGGGGGGGGGGTTGGGGGGGAACTTTAACTGAAAGATTCTTCATGTTACTGTACTCCAAGGAGGAAGAGCAAAACAGACTACACAACAGTGTTCTGGACCAGGGCCCCAGCTGGTATAAACTGGCATAGATTAATTCTGTGCCCAGTTGTCTCTAGTCCCTGCAGGCCTGTCATTCACTGCTGTGGACAGTAGGCGAACAAAGAAGTCTTTGGACTACCTCAGCAGAAGCAACACGTTTCTGTAAACTGAATATTGGATTTTCATGACTTCTTTGCTGTAGATGTCTCTTTCTTTTTTCCTGTTGCATTCTACCTTGCAAAATAGTCTTGCAGAAAAGCTGGAATGTGTAGCCCTGTATATATTCATGGCATTTATTTCTAGCTTTGGCCACCTTGACTTCTAAATACATATACACACATATGTGTATATGAAAAACAAATGCTATATTTTTTAGGTAAAAAAATGACTGTACATTCCTTTCTATGCAACTGGTAATAGCTCAGTAATAGCTACAGAAAATGACAGAATCAGAGCAAAGGAAATGACAAACTGACAGCCAGATGTTACTACTACGAATCTAAATTTAGAGCTGGCTAGACAACCATCATTTGCAAAAATAAAGCTGGTGCTGTAAGGAACAACAATTTAGATGTAGGAAGAGGGCTAACAAAATAGGATTATACATTACAAGTACTGAAATCCCATTTACTATAAATTTACTGATATGCTCTAATTGGGGCTACATAGTCTTTCAGGGTGACTTTGGCTAGACAGTGAAAATGTGTTCAGGGAATGATGAACATTAATTTACTGCTTTGGGTTTTGTTATTGTACAAAATTAAATATGTGCTCTAACCCAGACTGATTCTCTGAGGGCTCTATTCCAAAATATTTCCATAATCATTGTTGTGGGATTTTTTTTTTAAATCTTCAGTATAGTGTATTCCCTATATAACACTTCTCAAGTAATGAGTCCTTCACTAGCCCTGTTTAACAAATCCCACAGTGTCAAACTGTACCATATCAACCACCAATTCTTATAATACATGCAGATACTAGGATTCTGATAGAATGAAATCCATCATGGAAGTTTTTTCTATCATTTACACGGAGCTGTTCCTTGGCATATCTAATTTAATGTCACTGAAGTTTTAGCTAATCATAGCAAAACGCTATTTTAATCTGTAGCTGCAATGAAATAATGCATAGAAAAATGTGCAAAAGCTGTGATATCATTTGATAACAGTTTTAAAATAGTTTGTTTTCAAAAATTATCTTATTTTAAATAATGTATTATTTCATTTTTGTGAGGAGAAAATATTTCTTTTGGCTATTTTTTACCCTGTACTTCTTTATATCCATGTCTTCTCTAAAATAATTACTTTCTATTTTTATTTCAGAGTTTGCATTTTTGTATTCTTTAAAATACAGAATCAGTTAGCAGAAACAGTTTTTGTCTGTATGTTATTTTTTCCCAAATGCTTATCACTATTCTTTCACATGCATTTCTTACGATGCAAGCCCATGTTCCTCTCTCCTCCGTCATTACCATCCCTTCTTCTCAATCCACTTTTGTTTAGGCAATTTTTAAATGAAGTCAGCCCTTAGTAGAAGCAAAGTCCAGGCACCACAACAAAGCTATGAAAATTTCAAAGGGATTCTTTATTCAATCTGAAATATATGTTACTTCATCTATCATATTACATATTTGCTATTTTTTAATTTAAAAACACAATGTTGTTTGAAGAAAAGGGGGATGGAAGTACTGTAATAAAGTCTGAGAGAAAATGAAAAAATAAAATGGATCATGTGAGTTGCTTTTTTATTCTGTCACAGTTCTTCCTTCCCACTCTTTTTCTCAGTGTCCCAGTGGGTGAAAAAAATCTTGATTTAAAGAAGCTTCTTTTTTGAAACCCTTCTTTTCTTTACAAAAATTATTTCAAGTTGCCATGACATGATGTTTTTAAGACATATAACTTGGGTTATAAAGGTATTATACAGCCATTTAACCTGGTGAATAATGCATCAGAGTGAATACTGATCTAGCTGAAGATTAAGATGACCAATCCATTGTGTAAGATTAATGATACTCATCAAACCATGCAGGTTTCAATCCAATGTAGGATAGTGTCCTGCTATCTGTTTCAAAATACTATTTCAGTTGCTCCCACACCTATATCCTGTATTCCAAACTTAGAGGCAGAAGGATCATGACTTGAAAAACATTTTTCCTGCTCAAATCACTAACATTTTGTAATTTTATGGATAGCAACATCAACAGTTTTCAAGTCTCATTTCTTTTGCAAGCTCATAGTATTTACAAATATGTGCCTTCAAACAAAATAAAAGCCTTTGAAATTCTTCATTACATCAATCAATGTTATCAGCAAAAATGAAACCTGTCTACTACCAAAGTGAAAATCGGGAAACAGCCTTAACTTTTACATTGACAAGTTAAATGAGAATTATCTATGATAATTTCCTATATGCTGTCATAATTACAGGGAACTAAAACTTTAAAAGATTGCTAGTAAGACTGAAAATGAAGAACTTAGAATGCAGGAATAAAACATTTAAGATGGTCGACATAGCCAATATTTCCCTCCCTCCTTCTGCATAAGCTATAGGAAGAATCATTAATGACAGGATTATTGGTTACAGGGGACACCCTTGTTTTGCTCATTCAAGAATTTGTGAGGATGCAAACTGAAAGAGCATTTTTAAGTGCGCAGCTAGGGATGTT
Source organism: Dromaius novaehollandiae (assembly GCF_036370855.1). Taxonomy (NCBI): domain Eukaryota; kingdom Metazoa; phylum Chordata; class Aves; order Casuariiformes; family Dromaiidae; genus Dromaius; species Dromaius novaehollandiae. The sequence continues at coordinate 111,459,061 of NC_088098.1, forward strand.
ATAGCAAAAAGGATGCTTGTGAGACAAAACACAAGACGAATAAAGAGCAACCGAGGTCTTCATTCATCAGAGAAAAATCTATCTCAAAGTACTTACATGTTTCTTCCCTTACCTTAGTTTCTGAGAGTGTGTATTTATCTTCATGGTAAACCTTTGCGGCAGAGAAATGCCATTATGCCCACTTCTGTACATGTAGATCTTGAGGCTTACATTCTCAAAGGAAATAAGTTACCTAAACAAAATGTAGGTGTCAGTGAGAGACAGTTGCCCTAGCTCTTTAGATGTTCTTAGTCTGTGTTATTCAAAACTGGGCTACAGCAGGGCATTGTAGCTTCTTAACAAGTTTTTTAAACTCTGACCCATAACTTTTTTTTCCCTGTGAGTCATAGCATTTGGGCTATTTCTCTGACTTCACTAAATATAGGGTAGAAGCAATGCTGATTTTCCTAATGAGGAATAATGACTAACTCCCTAGCTGTAATTCTTCAGTCCATGCTCTTCTTCAATTCTATGGTTCTGTCATATTGATTGCATTAATATACTTCATCCATATACTCAAAAATATTGAGGGGCAGGATTTAAAAGTATTTTAAGATATCTAAGCAGGAAGATACAGTTAGGTATGCTGTGGGATTTTCAAATATACCTAAGCACCTTACTCATTTGAAATCAATAAAAACTTTAAAGCTTTTGGTAGAGAATGGTGGTTATTGCACCTGGCTAGGCCTTGCAGTTTTGGTTTAAGGAAAGCTAGGGCTGTCTTCCATTGAGAAACTGCATTTCTAACAATAGCAGGAGATGTGGAGAACAAGGAAAGAAACCAGTTTATTCTATTAGTCATCCTTTGAATCTTGCCTTCATCCATCCTTAAAAGGGTGGCTTTTCCTATTGTTAAAAATTTACTGACAACAGCACAGATCTCAAAACAAGCAAAAAGCACTGTTCCCAAAACAAGCATGTTATATGAGTTTTTTTCTGAGGTGTAATATTGGCAAACTACAGTTAAAGATTTGTTAAAAGCAGCAAGACTTTCATGAAACTGCATAGAGTGTGGAAAACATTGTAGTTCTTCAATGTAAAAATGGTTGCAGAAGGCCTTTAACATGAGTCAACATTTGAAAGGCAGGGAATCAAAATGGCTGCTCTTTAATGTCACTTTTTCTATGTCAGAATGTCCAAATTTCAAAACAGCTGGAAATTTTCTTTTCTTTCTTTTCTTTGGCTTCAAAAAGTCAACATTTCAAAAAGTTCTGAATCTTTTGTGTTAGACCCCTCTGACTGTAGGAAATGTAACCTTTTTTTTCCCTTTTCCTGCAGAGGGGAAAAAAAAAGACTAAAAAAATTCCGAAATCTGTACCATTGAGTTCCAACCTGGCCTTCCAACAAAGACTGTCCTTCATAACCAAGCAAGTATAATAATAGAATGTCATTAACATGGGCAGTGTAATGTGGGTACTTAGGCTCCAGTAAGATTTTAACAGACTGCAGTTTACTTATTGTTATCCAAGATGCATGGAAGTACACTGGTGAGTTTGGAAAAGATCATTTTAAATGTTCAGAAGTTGTTTCAATTTCAAGCTGTAACAGCTAGTGAAGCTAATTTAATCATATACACATAAACAATATGGCAAGGAAATCTTGCTGCCTGATAATCTTATTTAATCAGTTTCTGGTGTTAGAATAACACCAGAACAAATACAAATACCACAAAAATAGATAGGTCAGGCCACTGACCTTTATATTAAACCTTGTGACAGAAAACAATGAATATGATTTTAAGTACAGATCAGGAATCCCAAGAAAGTATGTTAAAATGATACTTGAAGACATCTAATGTGGGAAAATGGAATTATGTAGTATCTGTCAATCAAGAGGCCTTTGCTATTTTCTGTGTAAGAAGAGCGTAGGGATGTATATATAATACATCCTTTATAGCCAAAGGGTCATAGATTGCACTTTGTAAGAGATGTGTTTGATTTGCACTTTCAGTGCAAAAACTCAGGTGAGAACTATATTTGTAATATCATTTTTAAATAAAATACAAAAAATGGAGACAAGATCTTGGTTTGTGAGTATTTTTGAGCCAAGCAGACAGCACATAGGATAATATTTAAAGGACATGTTTAATCTTTATTGAAAACTGTTTCCTTGTTGTTGCTATGGGCCATAAGCTTGAATACATTTCTTTTGGCACTTGGCAACAACCTGAGTGGCAGTGACAGCCTTAGAGGAAATCTGAAAATTCTTTTGACAGGCATCTTATTTGTACCTTCTGAGTGAGTTAAAGGCACTATAGACTGTATTCCTGCCATCTCTATATAAGTTACATATGTCTATTTTGGTCTTTTTTGAGTTTTCTGTGTGGTTTGTTTGCTTGCTTAAGTCCAAGCCCAAAGATATGAAACTTGAATCTTACACATTTTCAGTGAATGAGCTATCAAAAAGATTAGAATGTGTATGTTAGCTCATATTAAACTACCCATAGATTTAAGGGTCTATAGGCACTGGTGTGTCTGTGTTTGCAGCCTTATCTTGAAAAACAAAAATAAAAATTATTAAATTATACGGTTTTCCAGTCAGAACAGTGATGAAAAATACTTGAACAAAAAAATGTCAGATAAGCAGAAAGTATAGCTCTGAATGTACCTGAATTTGCCTCATTGAAGCAGAAAAGGTAGGTGGGCATCCATATTGCTTCATGGATATTTCTCAAGAAGAAAGGTTGTTTTTATCATAGAATACTTTGGTTTTAACCCTCTTCTGAAGTTTCAAGTCTAGATTCTGTTTAGTTCAGGCTAAGAGATAGAGGCTCACTCATCTCTAATAAAATTTAAATTGACAGTCTCTTTAAGAATCCTAAACATTCTTTAAATAGCAGTCCTATTTTCCTTACTTACATCTGTAAGTATGCTTTGTTGTAATTGAAATTACAGTTTTTCCAAGTGTTGAAAACCTGCTTTGCACAGTAAGCAGGTTTAAAAGATTTCATTTGTAATTTAGATGCTAGCTCTGAGATTACTAGAGCTGTTGAGTACCCAAGCAATTTTGCAACTGAAAAAAAGCTCTAAGGAATACTACAACTAAAGGAGGCTTAAAAAAGTCATCTTCCCTTCCCCTGGAACTTCCCAGGATCTCAAATTGTCTTGTTCATTGGGATGAAATCATGAAAATGTTCACAAAAATATGTATGTGAGAGACAGACTGAGGAACACTCCTAGACAGTCCTTTCCCAGAGCAGCCAGGCAGGCAGGCAGAACGCTTAGCAAGACTGAGAAAGTGACTTGAGCTCTGGCTGTGCACATCTCAGTTTCTCTTTTTGAAGTTGTACATACTAGTATTAGAGTTCTGTAGCTAGACTGCTTTCCCTGGTCAGAAAGAGACATGCTTTCCTATTCCAAATTTGGCAGAGTCTTTTGTACCAAATTGTGTGGGATGAAAAAGTTTCCTTCTTAACAAACATTTCATCCTGTATCTATGAAAACTTTCCTGATTATAAGTTTAATTGGAATATATATTTCTTCATAAAAAGAAAGTAAATTGGCAGTTCTGAAGAAAAGAAATAAAAAACTAGTTGGAATTCCTATCACTAGCTGTAGTTAGATTCAAACTTCTAAACTGTGGTAGGGAAAACTACTTTTTTGTAAAGGCTCATCCTGGTGATTGCTTTGAATAACCATGTGTTTTCCCGCATCCTGACTATTCTTCAGATTTTTCCTGAAAATACCATTTTTTTTAAGCCATAGGCTTAACTTTAGGAATTAAGGCATTGATTGCCAGTATTCTTAAAAAAAGAAAAATAAAATCCTACAGGGCAAAGAAATGGACATTGTTAAAAGTTCTTCGACTTATCACCTTTTAGTCTTCATTGTCTTTTTTTCCCCTTCTTTCTGTCTTGAGAATACTTTTAAAGTAGCCATAGTTTTCAAGGCTGGTGCAGACATATCCATCAAGAATAAAAAATAATAAATTATTCTATATATTTAAATATATAGATTTATTGTTCTTAAAATTTTACAAGTTATTTGAACAGCTGAGGTTATGACTTAGTTTCTGGGAATGTCGTGTATAAATATAATTCTACTATTTTCTGGAAATTTTTTGAATTTTCTGAGAGAAGAAAATCCTTTTCTACTATCTTTTGAGAAGAAAAAAAATGTTTTTGAAATGTGTCATGCTTCTGGACAATTTTAATGGAAAGATATTTCCTGAAGTTGTGTTTCTGCTAATATTTTATTTAAGTCATTATTTTCTGGCTTTTACCATGAAGCCATGCAAGCTGACTCTTTTGGTATTGCAACTTCCTATAACAGAAGTAATTTAGTTTCAAACTGATGTGTCTGAGTTGGAACTCAGAATCCTGCTTCACAGAACTAGTGTCTGATATGAAAGAGACATCAGACACCATATAGGAACAGTTCTAGCAGCATGTATCGTAACCTAAATCTGTACTTTTCCAGATAAGTGACAAAACAACTAGTTACAACTCAGTTTCTTTTTTCCCCATAATGGCTTTTTTTGTGAACAGTTACATAGCTTCAGGAGGAGACGGGGGAAGTACTCATTGTTACAAAAGCCTATCGCCCCCTCATCAAGGCATTCATATGGGAGAACAGATGCAGATCTCTTCACACAAGTTTTTTTTGTGAGGGGCTATACTTCTTCACTATCCTTGAGAGCCTACAGAACTACAGAACTGAGGGAATACCTCTCCCCCACTTTGAAAAAACACTGCTTATTTCTCAGGGGAAAAAAAAAAAAGAAAGAAATATCCTCATTTTTCCAGTGATGAGTCATATATTTTGTCTGTGAAGCTTACTAAGGTGTACATGCAAAAGGGTACATGGGAGGGGAACGGGGCCTGGGATTGAGATGTCCGATCCAAAGACAAAATTCTTGACATTTCTTAGGAAGAAAATTAGGGTTGTTCTCCAGACCCCAAATCAGAATGAATCACAGCTTTTATAAAGGGAACACAAGTGTATTTCTTCAGGAATAAAGAGCTGCCCTGCCACTTCAGGAGATGGAAGTTTGCCTATTTTTTGACACAGGTGTGTCTGCAGAGGTGATACGTTGTAGTCCCACACAGAAACAATGGCACTGAATTTCAGTGCTTCCTTGGAGACCATATACAAATGAACAGTTAGGTCAAACTCCATACTTCTGATAAAGTTAACCCTTAATTCAAGGGCACTGCAGCTGTCAGAATAAAATATTGACAACAATAGGAGTACCAAATTCAGTTTTCTATACCTCAGAATTTCTGAAATTCTCAAACACACCTCTCTAACATATGCAAGATGAAATACTTTCAAAACCAGTAGCTATTTTGGTATTGTTTAAAAAGAGGCTAAGATTTCATCCTAAGATTTATGTCAATCCTATCTCTCCATGTATGCTTTTTTAACTACCTTAAGGGCAGCAATAATTCTTGTTTTGGCAGATTAATCTAAAAGAGTTTGCCTAAACATTTGTCGTTTTTTAAGGAGGTACAACAGAACTCATTGGCATAACTGATTAGCATTATACAATATGAGGAATAATCAAATTCTAGGTAGAAATGCAGAGATCTAAAAGCATGGTACTGAGGTGAACTCATTTCAAGTTGAAACTTATCTCAGTCTCACACAAAGATATTTTTAACTCAGCATTTCAGAAATATAGGATTTTTAGGAAAAAAATATGAAACATTGCCCTGAAATGGTTTATGTTATTGAATCTACCATCTTTTGATGTTCAAATCTCTTCAACATATGGAGATGGAGATAACTGAAGTTATGCATATATACCTGTAGGACTGGAAATACAGTGAACCGTACTTTCTAAACTATGATAAAAATTGTTATGCTTGTTCTTATCAGACTTATCAGAAAGCCAAATAGTCCATAGTTGGTGTTACCAGCAGTTAGTGTAATAACCTGTGACTGAACCAATAACACAAGTGTAGCTACCACTGTGTTATTTAAGATTTTGTAAAACAGATGGATAAGGAAAGGAATGCAATATGGGGAGGAGGAAAAACAACCTCTGAAGTACACAAAAGCATGACAAGCCTCAAAGAAAGAACAGGGACAGAGAATCTGTATAGAATATCTCTCTCTCTGTCCCTCTCTATCTTTGTCTAATACATATATGCTATATATATATATGTAGTTGACTCTGCCTCTGCAACATACCGTCTCCAGGATCCCAAAACTCCTGGATGTCTGACCAGCAGATTAGTGGGATTTTGTTAACTAAGAGTACTCTCTGCTCACTTCTTTTATAGTTGTGTATATAGAGGACGAACTGTTTACCTCAGTTATTGCCTGCTCACCTGCTTGCTACAGAGGCTTACACTTTAACAAGAAGACAGTTGCAGGAACTGCAAAGCAAAATGGACATATTCATATGTATGACTACTAGTACATGTTTACCTTGCTATTTGCACATATAAACTCTCAATCTGTCTGTGAAATGATAGCATTTCAATGATGTAAGAGTTGGGCATGCAGTTTAGTGTGTTCATTTGTGCATTAACAGGTTGGAAAAATCAAGCCATGTGTGTTTAAGAAATATAAATACTTTGTACTTAAATCATATTTGTCGATATATTGGCCAAAGCTACAGGATAGTTGGTCCCCTGTTACAAAAAAATTGAGGAATACTTTAGACATTCTGTGGTACGCAGCATGTGCGAGCTGAAAACCCATCTCCTAATCAAATCTACAATGTTCATTTTCCATCCATGAATGATCCTTAATCTATGTTCTTCTTATGCATGGTAATGCATAAAGTTGAAAATAGAAATGTTTTATCTGCTGGTTTTGTGTGATCCATCATTCATTTCCAGACTTCCTTTCCTCATTAAGTTCCATCAATCCATTGTGTATTCTTGCAAGGCTAGGCTTTGCACTTGGAGCTCTGGTTTAGCAGAAAGATGTACTGTGTCTAATGCGGTTGGTGGGCTCTGTGTTGATAAAACACCAAAGGCATGCCGAAAGAGATTAATGACTTCAAGCCAACTATAACTTGTCCAGACTAAGTTTTGCAGAGTTCTGTTAGTTTTACTCTTTTCCATCCAAACTCATTTCCTTTCTAAACTATTGCCATGCATATGCACCATGCAGATCTTGAAGATCTTTGCACTTAGAATGGCTGCAGAATGCTATTAGTTCCTTTAATTCATTTTTTTTCCCCTCCAGCAGAAACCATGCTGGCTGACTGAGAGTTGGAACCTATCAGGCCAGCTATAGTGTCATGCTAATGCTTCTACTTTGCTTCTAGACATAAGTTAGTGCCAGTTGAGGGATGCTTGAACTACACTTCATTTTGCCTAGAGGTCTGGATTTAGTAGAAACATTTAGAAAGATGGATCTTGTTACCTTCAGCTTAAAATGATTTTAATCCTATTGATACAGGTTCTGCATTTATGAATTTTATATGTCTGTGATGTTGTAGTGTAAGAATGTGCAATTTATTATATAGAGTTAGGATAGGAAAGTCTTCCTGCCATAGTATGAATAAATAGTCTGCATGCTTCTCCACTAATTCTGTCCTAAATCAAGCTATACAAAAAAAATCAACATTTGTGGAGTTCTTGTGTTTTTCCACTACTTCTTTATAAATGAGTATTTGCTGAAAATTTTCTGGAATGTATATCCCTTAAAAAAGAAGGATTTTGGAGGGGGGAAGGAATGAAACAAAACATCTGAAAAATAATGAAAAATGATTTGGTATTTTTTCCTTCTCAGGTCCTCCAAGCAGAAGTGTCTGCTTTCCCTCAAGACAGCTGTAGTCACAGTCAGGAACTTAGCAGTTTTAACTGATGAAGAAGAATGCTTAACGTAGATAAAATCCGAGGGAGGCAAGCTTAGGATTCTCACTGATTCAAAGCTATTTACTAAATCATGACTCTAAAAATGTGCTTCTGACCTGCAGTCTCTTTCTTTTGGTATGATCCCCTAGTTGCTCATTATTTTATAAACACTATGAGCAAAATACGCTTTCCTGTCTTTTAGAGTTATATTACATATGGTATTGTTATTGTTGTTGTTTCTGAGTGGCTTGACATCTTTAATCCAGCTGGCTGATTGTTCCATTCAAATGGAATTTGTCTCTAATTCCTAAATGTCACCTAAGACAAATGCACATTCTAACTATGATTCAGTTTTGGACCAGCTTTCCTTGAACTTCCATCTTTGCCACTCATATATTTTTTGTATGGATTAATGAGTTTAAATTTAATCAAGATTTTTGTCTTGCAGTATCCCATCTCTCTTTTATATGCTACTATTTTGTTCTTTCTTCTACCTTGTTCACGGCTCTGTTCTTTGGAAGTCCCTCTACTCCTTTGGCATAAGGTCTCCCAAAAGAATCTTGTGCATACAAGGGCTACAAATAACCCAGCTTAAAGAGTTAAGCATTCAAAACAGGCAATCTTCAGATTTAGAACACTGAAAATATTGTCAAACTGAAAGGACTCTGAGATCACCTCTGTCTCACATGCTTTTAAATTACTCGGTTGCTCTGCTGGCAAATCTGTGGTTCAGTGGCAGGAAAAGAAGGAATAGTTACCATAGCAACTGTCATACAATCCAGTGTGGTGCTTATGTTACTGTACCTCTGAGACAATACAAAGTTGCTTTCTTAATCCCTTTAGTGTTCCTGGTTGAATATTGTATGCCTAGTAAAGTGGCACTTGTAGGTCCCTTGGCTGTACATTCTATTTTCCATCTTTTCCTCAGTAAAGTAATGGGCCTTCTATAAATGGTCTGAGATAAAAAACAAATCCAATATTCAAAGACAGAAACTTAGTACTCTGCTTGAAAAGCACAGAACTTTCCCCCAGGCTATCATGATTGTGATTTTATGACGTTTTTTTACATCCTCCTAATATCTTTAAACACTAACTGGTGTCAATGGAGATACAATGAACCTTGTTCGAAGCATAGGAGATGCCTCAGTACAGTTTAATTTTTCCTAAGATAATTTTATGTGTTTAGTTTATTGCTTACTAGTGTCAGTGATCATTGGGGACAAAATCAGACAGACCTCACAAAATTCAGATTTAGGTGATTGTTTAGTCAGTAGATTTTGATGTGCTTAACATCTGTTAGACTTCATCTAACAGCACGGAATGCTAAAAGTTGTGGTCCTGGTGGAGTGGTCAGGTTTGAATGGAGGTAGCTTTTTGTAGCACAGATATGTCAGATAATCAGGGAGGGGTTGTTACTAGGTTCTTGAATCAATGCCTTTTCATCAGTGATATGATCAGTCTATATTGCCATTTAAATTTTCACTGGAATGGAGTCTGGAATCCATACCGCAGTAGAATGCTCCAGCAACTGAGGTGCAGGGAATTCTGTGGGAGGAGCTTCCTAAATCTTTTATATTCCTAAGTCTTCAATTATTACACATTTGATAACACATTTAAACATTCATACAAAAAGCAGATGGAAGGATTAATTAAACCTAGAAAATATGCCAGTTGCCTGAAATGTGGCGTAAGGAAATATTTGTTCCGCTGAAAATTCAATTGATCTTTAGGAAGTGAAACAGCATTAACTATAAAAGCTTCCATGTTTTAAATATTCTCATAGGATGTGTTGGTTCAAAACAGTTACCTCTATTAATCGCACTTTTTTAAGGCTTATGAAAAAAAAATGGAACTTTAGTTATTCTTTCAGGGAGCTTCATTTCTCCTGTTTCTGAATCACTATGCATATACTATTTGCTCAACTTTTGTGTGCCTTGCCAGTGGAAAAAACTGATTAAAAACATAATTTTGATCCCACAACTGAATTCTGAACTTCTGTAATCAAAGATCTGATGTTCATCTATCTGATCAAATAAAAATCAGGAAGGAATATGAGCTGTTGATTGATTCCTTGCTTCTTCAAACTGGGTCAACAGATGCCAGCACATGGCTATTATTGTACTATATTATGCTGACAGCTCTATATGCCACTTCATTGTGAAAGGACTATAGCTTGTTCAGCTCTTTGGCAAAGGTTTTGACATACCCAAGATTTTAAAAAGTAGTATCAGAGGAGAGAGGTATGAGCACAAATAAATGAGAATTCTTTACTACCATAATACAGCACCTCTGGAGATGACAAATACAAGTATTAACAGCACAAAGAACACTGCCAAAGTCTTTAGGTCAGGAAGATAATTTTGCTTTATAATTTTGAGACTACTAATGAATACTATGAAAGCAGAATGTATTTAAGATTTAGACAAGGTATCTTGATTAACACTCTTCAAAAAATACAATGAGGTTTTAATGAGCATAAGCAGTGGGACTTCAATTTTATATCTCATCTGAAAGACCATATATACAAGAGAATAATGGCACTGGCATCATGTTGGTTTTCGTTAGCCCTAGCACCACAATGAAAAAAATGCTAATGTTTTAAAAACAGTATCACGTATTACAACATCTGGTATTTCTCTGGAAGTATTTTATACAGGTATGACCTGATGCTGTACTTTTAACATTTCTAAAGGCTTATTAATATATCACCATTTAAAATATAATGATTTACCTTGGTTTAGTGCACTATTACTGAAATTTTATAACCCTGGAATAAAATTTAATTGAATTTATATAGGGCTAATGATGCCAACTATGAATCACTTCACACACGAGTGATTTTGAAGATTTATATTTTATCCAAGGAAATTGATTTATCTGAATAATTGTTTACAGACTTCTCTTTATTCCTGCTTTGGTTTACATAGAAAGCAGAGGATTTGAAATGAACTCATGGAAGTCTGTTAAATACAACCAAAAACTTTAAAAATAGGTTTTGAAGGATGTCCAGAGAATAAGATGCATACCAGTTCATACCTCTTTAGTCCTGTACTACAGCTTGCATGGGTGTTCTTTACTCTCTTTAGCATTTTTATTTTTCTTCTTTCTGGAGGAATATTTCTGCATTTCTAGTAGAGTTACAGTTTGTTATTTAATACAAAACATTTTATCCTGAATAATAAAGGACAAATGTATGATATTCAAAATCAGGTTGATTTAAATGAGGTATCTGAAAATTTATATTTCATATAACATCTTCTGTTCTCAAATTTTCTTGAAACTATTCGCTTAAATGCAGGAGAAAAAGTCAGGAAAAGAGATTATTTAAACACAACAAATATTTAAAATAAATAAAGGCTTCAATTCTCAACAGCATATAAAACATTCTAACAGTGCTCCATTTCTTTCTCCTAAGGAGTGATTTTCATGGGGTAATGCCTTTATAATTGTTTCTACATATTAGTTTCATTGCTATGTTAACTTTCTGCTTAGATTGTAATTTCTAATAGCTTCCTATTCATAATAAATTTTACTGATGAAGCTCCATATAAATAGTAATATTATGCTAATAGAAGGCCAGATATTCATCTTATTCCAAGTGAGTCGATAGTAAATTCATTGAAATTAATGAAATTTCATTTATGTAAAAGCTGTGTGAGACTAGACTATGTCATTGTTTTTCTGTTATAGCCTTAATTGCTTCAGTCAATGATATTTCAGGAAGTTATTTTTTCTAATTGTGTTTCATATTTCCTTCAAATTGATGTTATATTTTTAAAAAATGGTGCAGCTTTACTATCTTGCTGGATGCAAATTTCAATTATAATGGATTAAAATTATAACCATAATTGCAGTTGCAACAAAGAAGGAGAGATATAATGCTGGATAAAGGATACATTTTCAGGTGATCCTTTAAAGAGGACATCATCTTAAATCTTTAATATGATTAAGAAAACAATTTAAAAGAAAGGAAACATGAATTCCATCTCTTTTTTTGTAAAAAAAAAAAAAAACACTAGAAAAATTTAGTTCTTCGTTAAAGTGCTAGTTTGTTTCATATTTTTTTCCACCATGTAATAAGATAGCATTTTTACTTGTTCCCAAGAATGTTGATTATTAAGATTCTATGTAAATTAGAAAAATAATTCAGTCCTTCAGCATCTACTGCAATAGTCAGAGATACAACTATAAGCAACTATTTTCCCTTATTCCCATCAATACATAACCTTAAAAAAAAGTGATTGCAGATCTAGAGCTTGAAAGATCCCTGTAGCTGTTTCTTACATTCTTCCAAGGAAAATACTCTCAAGCAACTATTTAACTAATATCTTTACTTGATGGGGTATGGAAGGATTTCAAAAGAGATGATTCTTAACTTTTCAAAGAAACATTCAGATGATTTAATAGTGTTAGCACAAAGGTTATAGTTGAGTATATATAGCAAGCAATCTCAAAGCTCTCTAAAGACAGCGCTGAGACTTGTATTAGAAGTTGTATGTAATGCAGCTTCTAACCTTAATATGCCTGGTTTAGAAGCAGAAATCAAAGCCTGAGGCTAATTGCCATGGGCAGTATGATTCCAGAAATCAAGCAGCAATGACAAACACCCTGAAAGTCATTAATTACACTCTTGGGAAGAGGTTTATGCATTTAACACTAGGTCAATTTGGGACATGCTTGTCTTATTCTTTATACTCCTGTACAGATAATTAATCCACATGAGAACAAAACGGCTTTTACCTCAGACAAGTATCTATTATAAGCCACTAAAAGGCTGCAAAATAATAAAATACTATTTTCATTCCTAGTAAAGTATGGAAGATTACCTTGTATTATTAAGGAGAGGAAATAGGAAAAATAATTCCCAAAATAAAGCTTAAGTTACAGGTAAGTCCTGTGGCTGTAAGGAATTAGGGAAAGCTAAAATCTGTGATGACTGTAATGGAAAACAGCAAGCATGGAACTAACATAAATCAGACTTGTATATCCGCAGAGCCATAATTTTATCAGGAAAATTCACTGTTTAGGATGCACAAAGCCCCCTTTGCCCTGAATTTGAAACTTCGGATTAGAAAATACTAAAATCTATTACTTTCAAAGTAAAACACAAAGTTCACATATTCACTCCAGTTTTGTAGAAGGTGAGGGGACTTTGAAATTGTTAGATGGTGAAAGTTTATTCTAATATCTGCTTCTTCATTTACAAATAAAGATTCTAGATGAACCCTGTGCATCTGTACTTTTTAAAAATATCTTTTTTGGTTTTCTTACCATGTGTACTAGAGCAAGTAAAGTATTCAAATGGAAATATAGGAAGAAATTATTTGCAGTGATGAAGTTTAGATATTGTTATAGATTTTTCCTAAAGTTTAGGTACTTATTGTATGTGGAAACACAGACTTTAAAACAGGTTCCATTCATATCTGTGTTCATTTATGCTTGTTTATACATGGAAACAACAGTCAATATCTACCTTTAGTCAAACAATTTCTGCTCACTATATTTGTTTGATGCTGACTGTTGATAAAGTTTGTTAGATTTTTTCACAACATTTCATATACAGCACATAATATAATAATCAGCTATTGCTACTTGTTCCAAAGCATAAAATAGAAATAAAAGCATATATCAACTGCATTTTAAAGTTTGTAAATATTTCAGGTTTGTCAATGGCTGGACTGTGTCTGAACCTGGTCACCATCCCCAGCCCAGCCTGGATTGCCTCACTGGGGGCTGCGGGATGCCTGTCCAGGGAGGGAGGGCACCACACAACTCTGCTACCTTACTGCCCCCGGCCTTGCTAGGGTGTCCCCCATCTGTGTTGCCTTCAACTTAGTCATTCCAAGAAGTCTGCAAAGAGCAAATGTTATTAAAATGTAATAACTAATAAACATTTCCTCATCAACATTGAGGTTTCCCACCATTATGTGTCTTTTTCTTTTTTCTTTTTCTTTTTATAAAAAATCTTTTAAAAACTGCAACCTTCAAATGTTCTTTTTTCAACAGAATTCTTTAAGGTGTAATTGGTGTGGTATTTTATATAACATAGCAAATATCAAATGCCTTTGGAAAGAATGATTTGGCAAATGCTACATGGAGTTCAAGTTTTAGCATGTAGGAAAAATGGCCATGATATAAAACTGGTGTTAAAAAAAAATTTAGAAGTTCATATGCCTGTCATTATATTGTCTCAATTTCTGTAGGATAGGGTATAAGTAAAGCTGGTAGTATGGGCAACACTACATTCAGTCAGTAGCCCTATGTTCCTTAAAAGGCTGCTGTTCTTCTGGCCCATATGCTTGTGCTGGAGCAGATAAATGGACAGTAAAGGTATTTCTTAAAAGGCTATTAAAAATTGTTTGCAGTACCCTGATATAGATACCTGTCTTGCAAAGTCTCCCATCATTCTGAGAATTTAATGTCTGTAAAAACTATTGTGACTACTTATTCCCTTTGGAGTTAAAGGGAGCACCGTATTTGCTCCTACCAGTACTTTTTAACTTCTCAGGAAAGTTATTATTAGATATATGCACAGCCCTTCTCTCCCCACAGGTGAGTAGACTGTTCATATGTTCATATGTTCTACCCATACTGTTTAGTAGAAGCCTAAAGAACTTAATCCAATGCCATACCAACTTGTCATAATGCCCTTTCAAGTTAAGCTTAGAAGTAGAATATTCAGTATATGAGGAAATGCAAGCCTAAGACTCTCTTCTACTGCTGGGCAAGTGCTTCATCAGGGAAGAGCATGACTAACTTAGGCAACTGAGTAGTTTGATTGAAGTTCATGCCTTTTAAACACATTTTTAAAAATAAATAGGTACTTAATTGCTTTGCATTTGGGCTTCATGATTGTATCAAGCAAATACAAATATATTTGAATTAGGAACCTGTTTTAGAGGTACATCTTGCTAGCCAAAAGGAGTTGAAGGAACACAGTTTTCACATATGAAATGGCAAGGATGCAATCTCTGTAAAAAGTATTGGCAAAGTGCTTGTGAAATAAGACTTGAAGATTTGAAAGAATCATAATCTTTACATACAATTCACAAAAAGATGTAGAATTAACATCCAATATTTATAACTTTGGTTCTAATATCTATACAGATATATATATAAACTAAGATATATATATGTGAATTTTTAAAAATACATCTTCTGGGTTTATGTAAATGTTTTTGCCTCTATCTTGCATTTCTACCTTGTGTATAAAAATAAAAATTCTTTTAAGGGAATACATTCATGAATTTAACTTGGTGAATAAAATTCTACATATCGTCATCTGTTACTTCATGTCAGTCATTATTTCATCAACAGTGATTATGGGCAGACATTTCTAATTAATGATCTATCTGTTCTTAATCAAAATGCTATATTAAGGAATTTTTATTCTAGCAATTTGAGTAGATCAATGTATTTAATGCCACTTGCCTTGTTTGTGTTTTGTTTTGATAAATAGCTTTTATTTTTGTTTTAAGTAGTAAGAATACCCTTTATAGCCTTTCTTGGTGGAGTAATGAGTCTCTGTACATTTTCTTTTTCTGTCTTTTTTGAGTAGGGAAGAACATTGTATACATGCTTCGATCATTCACACAAGTCCTGCAACTGAGTGCAAGAAATTCAGTACCATCGTCTCCCAATTAACTATTACTTGGAGAGCTCAGTATTTAGGTGGTAAGAAGCTGAGAAAAGCCACATTGATTCAATATGTCTAAAACATAGACCATTATCCTGTCTCCTACGAAGAACATAAATGGGTGTACATTGATGGATACCTACAGTAGAGCGAGAACATGACATGCATATACAATATTTCCTCCCTTACACTCTCCTAGCCGCCAGCTATTTCGAGCTGTCTTGCGTACAACGCCCTTGAATCTCTCTTCCAGCTAATGATCTAAGTGACCCATGAAAGCATGTAAGGTTCCTGCACCCAAAATGTCCCTTGGCAGGGACTTCTGCAGGTGTACTTCCTATTGCATGAGGAACCATGGTTCTGTTTGATTGTTCTGCATACGGCTCCTATAAATCAAATCTACATATTTGGGTGCTTTCTCTGAGTGTTTGGTCAAAATTCTCACCTCCACTTTAGCAGATGCTTAATTGCTTCCCGTATCCTGGTTTTAGGGTCCAACCTTCTGTCACTAAAGAAATAGGGACATTAGATTAAACTGAGTAATAGTAAATGAGGCTCTTATCTAAGTTCCTACAATGAAAAGCAAAGCTAAATATCAGCTGAAATATATTCACTCCAGGAAAAAAACTACTTTTATTGAGGCACTTTCTCAGCATAAAATAAGGTCTTCTAGTTAATGATACTTGTTTGAAATGGTCCACGGCTAGAACAAATTCATTTTGAATATGTAGAGTTTAACAGGGCACTAGCAGGAATTGTGTTTTTATTACACATGAATGGTGGTAAATGCCACCTTGCCTTAAGCATGCAATGAGGTTTTATTCCCTGCTAATCTTTACCCTAAGTCTAATGTAGCACAGCCAGGGTCTGATAGAAAGCAGCATTTGTGGCAAAAGCACCTATGCATCTGGACTTTACAGAGGGTGCTATGCACTGTGGTGGGTGAAGCATCACTAGCTATCCTCCGAGTGAGATGGACGCAAGACAGCCCCACTCCAAAAGCTTTCCTGATGCCAGTGTGTGGCAGGGTGGCCAGTCAAACAAGTGCCTTTCCACAGTGACAAAGATATCACACATTGTGTGTCAGTGTTGATGAAACTAGCACTGCCCGGCACCACTGTGGCCTTGTGGGGCAGGGACTGGCGGCCCGGGCCTGGGCTGAAATGAGGGCCTGGGGCAGGTGGAGAGACCCAGAGAGGGGCAGGGGCAGGATAGCGAGAGCCCTGGGTGCACTAATAGCCCTGGCAACACACACCTGCACATTTTTTTTAAGATATATCTTTGAGGCCTGTGGTTCTTACATATATGCAAGACTCTCGTGTTGCTCCTATAGTTGGACTAGTGCAGACCCTGCGAAGAAGTTCTGTTAGTGTTTTCTGTGGCTGAAGAGATCATGTTAACATGATGGTGGATATCTGAGATAAAATTCGCTGTGCCTTACTGCCATTTGCGTTCTAAGTATGTTTTGAGAGGAAAGAAAAAGAAGAAAAAAAAAAGGAGAACTACCTATTTATACTTAGATTTTCAAACTCAGTAATTCTTGTGAGATTTCAGTAGGCCAGTTAAGTGATCTATGCCTTTATTTTGTGTTTAAGAATACAGCTGTTTTTTGTTTCCCTGAACGTGAACTAACCAAAAGGGAGAGATGATCTGTGTAATGTGAAGACAACACGAGGTGCCAGTGTTTTACTACTGATAAGAAAGTTTTGGTAACGTCACTATTATCACAACCTACTACTATTATCACAACCACTACCTAGTAGGAGGTAGTTACTGTTTAAAAAATCTTGCTGTTCATTAGTGTTAGACTTATGGCATTCCCAGTGAAAGGCACAAAGAAGAGCTTTTCAAAAAAGCTGTTATTTAAAAAATATTTAGAGGAGGTTTCTTCCTCATTCCTTTCCTCCTCAGTGAAAAACAACCTGAGAATATTATTTGTGTGTTGTTCTTGAGTTAAGCTAAAGTAGTAATTTGAAAAATTTAATTAAAACAGGCTTTTGCTAAAAGGATTGATTTGCATAAGGGTTAGACAGGTTAGAAAGCCAGAAATAATTGCTGCTAAAGAATATAAAAAGAGCTGTCTTTTTAATAGAAAATATACACTCTTACAAAATATGCCAGTATTACAGTATGTCAGCAGAAAATAAAAGTCTATATTCTTCATGAAAAGTGAGTCTTTCCTAAATAAGTGGATAGAACCATGAGTCACAATAAAGAAAAGAAAACTGCAAAGAGATAAATGCCTCATATAACAAAAATTCAAATTATTTTATTACTGGAAAATGATGAGAAAATTAAAAAAATGCCATATGTTCATTTTTTTCACAACTTCATAAATGGTATTTTTTGTTATAAATTATGGGTATTTTTCCATAAAATTTAGTTGTAAAGAAGAAAATAATTTTTTTTATCAAGTAGAGGATATTTCTTAAAATTTTCATGGACATTTTTCCATGGGAGGAACAGTAGTAGAATAGAAAGTCCGGAAAAGAAAGGAACAGCATTTATCTTACTTGTCATATGTATTTGTTTTCCTGTGATCAGAAGATGAATATAGAAAAGATTTAGAGAATTTACAAGTTCTTAAGCTTTCTTAGTAACGGCATAGCTACTGTTGTCAAATAATCTAAAAGTAATAACAAATAATATTGTTATTTGCAAACTTTGAAAGAACTTAAGATTTTAAAATAAAGTTTCTGAGATATTTTCCCTACTCATTGCATGATCTTTCAAGATATTTATACTTGTATCCCCCTGTATGCATTTATTTTCAATCCCACTGCCTCCAAAGGCTTGTTTTGGTATAACAAGGATTTATTGGAGAATATATCCCCGCTATAAATGCAACCAGAACTCTTGCATTAAGATCAGAATCAACAAAAATAGGCACTAAGTGATGTTATTTACATTCTGACTGTAGGCATGGTTTTGACAATGTATTCTCCAAGCTCATTGAGAGCCCCTATGTAGCTTGTATTGCTGAAAGGAAGAAATGTGGTCTTTATCAGGCTAGTGTTGAGTTCCTTTGAGCTGCTTATGGAAGAGATAAAAATCTTTTAAGTGTCCAACGATTACTCTCTTAGGCTGAAATATGCAGCTTTGGAAGAAGGAGAAAATCCTAACATAAATAAGTAAAGAGCATTTTAAAGATCAGTGTCTAACCTTCTAGTCTGTCAAAACTCAAGGGGAACTGGATAGGTTAGCAGTTCAAAAGATTCTAGCAGAGAACTGATGATAAAGGCTGTAAGAAAACATTCTCAGAACACAGAAAGCCTATCAAGGACAATAAGATAATAATAAAAAATCCAAATGCCCAAGCTTAAAGTGAGGAAAAAATGCAAAGCACATTTCTGTAAACAGACAGCATACACAGAGAAGTGTTAGAAAGATTTTTTATCTGAAGACAAATCAGCCCTACAGTGAGACAGAAGAGTCTCAAATAGCCTGCAGTATTATGATTGAAAATTACAACACAGCCTTTAGAAGCTGTACTACATGCCACCAATTTAAAAAATTTCACATAAAACTCCTCAGTGCTATAAGGTTTTTAGGTTGTATTGGCAATGTTTATAAGCTTAGTCTGTCAGCCTTAATCTGCTTTGCCACAGTATTCTGAAATGCTTCCTGGCAAGGACAAAATTGATAAACTGTACACTTGGCCTGAAAGACAGTCAATTAAAAAGCTTATTTTCATACTGTGATGTAAAACTATGGCAGTTTTGTCAATAGGAAGCACAAAGCAGTCCTTCTGTTCTACTCAGCACTGATGGAGTTGCAGCTGGAGTGCTGATATCAAGGGGACTTACTCACCAGGACAGAATACTGTGCTGTAGTGGTTGCCTGCTTCCCAAGTGAGTCTGGGAAGAGCAAGCTCTGATATGTCTGCAGTTATAGCAATTTCTACACAGATATTGCTATAATCGAGACCTGTGACATTGTTCCTAGAAGACAAATTCTTAAATATGCAAAAGACTGTTCAGTTAGATTGTCTTAATAATGTATACGCGTAGCACTAGACTAGAAAAAAAATCCACTGTAAATGCAGTAAGCCATTCTTTATATATGATTAAGGATCATCCTTAAATCTATTCCTTTTTAGAGTTCTGACCAATACAATAATCTATGTTCTAATGAAGAGTATCCTTGATTTTCTTGAAGACATTATGTTGTGCTGCCAAGATAATGCAGAAAGAATTATATAGAGCAAAGAACAGGTAAATTAGAAGGAAAGAGCCAGAACTCAAATTCCGAGGAGGAGTGTCTCCTAATTGTGCCATTTGCATAAAAACCATCTTGGAAGATAAAGCTGCACAGCCTAATTAATTACTCAAATTTCTCATTGCCCTTCTCCCTTGGTTCATTTTGGTTTTCCTATTTTTCATCCTTCGTCTCTTGACAACTATTATTCAGCAACTCCCTGGAAGCAGAAATTAAAATGCAGTGATTATATCATATACACAAAACTTTTTGATCCATGGATAGATATGTCAGACTTCAGATAATGAATAGTAGCTTATTGTTTACTGTCACTGAGCTGATGTGTAAATCTACTCATGATGCCCATAGGAACTGGTTATATACAGCCTTCAGAGTACTTGCTGTTGGTTTAATGTACTGACTGACACCTGCATATTGCTAGTGATTACTTTCAACACAAAATAAAAAGTCTAATACATGTAGCAACAGCATACATTTTATTTAAATTTAATCAGAAAATACTCAGAATGAATTAAGTGGCTAGGAAAGCTAGGGGCAAATAGTAATAATGGAGACCTTTTTTCTGCTGATCACCAGAGAGAGCATTGATTATCCATATGTAGTATAGCACAGGAAATGTCAGTGAGGTACAGAATTACTATGAGCATTAGAAAATTATTCTGTGGACAGCTTCACTATAATAAACTGTAAGGTGTGGATATAAATTTAAGCATTGTTCAAGCATATACAGACATGCACATGTGTGATTATGCTTGAGTTCTGACGACAAGTACTATATGTTTGTGTAAAGGATCTTCAGGTGACAGGTCATAGTTTAGTTTAACTGTCCATTTCCTGAGTATCTTCTATCTGTGTGGTATATTGTTGACAAGTGTTCTCGATGGCCTAGGACCTGGGCAGTAAAAACAAATTATTAAAAAAAAAACAAGCTTTCAAAGAGCTAATCACAGTAATGTTGCAAACAAATTAATGCTTATGAAACCGTGGTATTTGTTTTACAGCCCGTTCTTGAAGATGATGAAGGGTGAGGATGAAACACTGAAGAGGCAAGTGAAAGAAATGTGGTAACTGCAAAAGCTAACAAATAGCATGCCAATGTCAATCTACTTCTAGCTGATTTTCTGAAGGAAATATCTCCTCTGCCTAAGCACTGTATCATCCATACCATAAATTTCTTGAAGTTTGTTTCTACCTCAGGACTTACTGTCTGTGACAGAAAAAAATAATAGTAGGGGAGAGGAGGGTGGGAAAAGAGAGGAAAAGACAGAGCAGCTACCAATAAGACAAGTTGCATTACAGCAGTTCTTTAGAAGCTTTTATGAAAACTTTGACTACCAAAATAGTTGTGACATTCTTATATCACTGTATGTAAAAGAAAAGAATCTCAGTGCAATGATATGGACTAGTACAATTTATAGACAGGGCTTCAGGATTTCCTGCAGAACTTACATTTCTAAACTGTTTCAGGAAGTTAATATTTTAACTTAGATTTTATCAATATGAAATCTAAGTGCAAGGTGGTTCAGCAAAGCCTTAGTGAATCTGGAGAAATCTGATCATACACAGTGGCTCTGTATTTTTAAGTATTATTTTCCTTTTCAAACCAGGAGTAATTGAAAGACATAATTGCAGGATGAGTGTTGGATAATCGAAGTTGACAGCACTGACATCAGTAGGAATGGAATGAGGTTAGACAGAGTTGTGATAGGCTTTTAAATTGGGAAAAGAAGTGAAAAGTTTTGAGGTGCAAAAAGAATAGGTATCAATTTATGCAAAGAATTGCATGTTTTGTACAATATTCTGTCATGATCAAGCAACTTAACCATAGTCTTACTACAGATCCAAACTCTAAAATTCTATTTAATTTGGGACAGTCATGTTTGGAGATGTTTTACTTTGATAATGAATTTCATGCCTTGTTTTTTTGGATTAATAGGTCTTTCTCTCTGTTATATATAAAATAAGTTTTTTTCTTACTTAGGGTACTTACTGTTTTGTTACAAAAGTGTTATACATCCCTACCTTGTTTACTGGTTTAATAGAGAACATGGATATTGAGAAACTGAGAAAAGAGGCATTTTGAAGTGTGTTTTCCCAGACACACTTTGTCTGAGAAGTCCACCTAACTTTCATATTCCTCTGAAATACAAAAGTAAAAAAAAAAAAAGCTTGGAAAGTGCTGACTGCATATAATAATAATTATTTTTATTTCAAAATTTTGCAGACTGTTTTGTTTACATCAAATTTATATAAAGCTAGACATCTGATTTTGGAGGTGTAAATCTGCTGAATTAAAATATCTACTTTGACTATAATTTCATTCCCTGCTTTTAGTATCTTTCCATACCATATGTACTGTTTTGCTTGTCCCATTTAAAGAGAAGTTGTGTGTATTGAATAAATCTTGTAAATATTCTTCTAACTCTTCTAAGGCCAATTTTCACTAAGTTCTGTAGCTGTAGAGAAACTTTAGAGAGTGTTCAGAGACTGCAGGATGTACAGCTCTCCATTGCACCATTCCTTAAATCTTATCAGCCCATGTGCCTTTTTAGACAACATACAACCAAGAAATAAATTAGCGCAAAGATTAAACTGTATTTTGCGTCTCGCTTTCTTTTTATTTTTACATTATATTTCTGTGGTGACGTTTCAAAGTCAGAAAGAACCATGTCTGAATGGGCAGTAAGCAGTGATGTGAGTGTATGAGTGAACAGCATTTCTTTTGAAAAGGGAAGAGGTGCTTGACTTTTTAGCAAATCATTCACATCAGAAAATGTAGCAATGATGTACTTGTATTGTCTAACTTTGTATATGACTCACTATTCATAAGGATACAAGCAATACATGCCAACCATGGAATTAGAGAGACATATCGTGATTTTATGACTGAAGATATATTACATTTGATGTAAACTCCTTTCTTCTATGCCAATTTGTAAAAGGAGAATAACCATATGCTTACATTCAAAGCTGGGAATCTCACAACATTTCAATTCTTTGGTTATGAATCTCCTCTACACAACCAAAGTACAGTGCTATTACTGTTCAGTGTTAATTTTAATGTTTAATTTATCATGAGTGGCTAAAAAGAATGGAAAAGAGTTAATTCTAAGGGAATCCCTCACTACACTTCCCATGTAAATAGTTTAAATAGTCAAGTTAGGGAAAACAATTTTAAAAACTAGTTTTAACACATCTCTTCTCATGGCATGTAGCGTTTCTAACGTTGCCATTTGGCTGACTCTGCCATTGTCTTTAATAGCAAAGGATTAGAAGGACACAAATATGGTTTGGCATTAAAAACTGAACTTCTGGCAATATTTTGTCTTTTTTTACCATTGCTTATACAAATCACACAGCTCAGACACAGTATCACAGGGCATTTCCATATCATGAATGAATTCTGCTGAGGTCAAACTATTTTTCAATCTTGCTGCACTGAGTTGCCAAAAGGACAAAAGAATCCTCTGTGAAATGATTGATTATGCTTTATCAATAGCATTCTTTGCTTTCTTGGATACTCTATTTGAGGTAATTCATTGACTTCTATGACTTTGCAGATGTAAAACCAACATTTTTATAACTGGGAAGGAAGGAGTTTGAATTAAATGTTATTTTTAATTACCATACTGAAGATCATCTCTTATTATCGAAGCTGAAATTTCTCTTCAGTTTGTATCAATTTATTTGGATTTTCTTCTAAAAGATTATGAGGAAAAATGTTCTATAGGAGCCATGATGTTGCAACTGAATCTATGTACCTACCTACCTATCTACTGGTTAGGGAATTAGAGGTCACTGTGATAGGAGTGCTTAGAAGACTGACAAATCAGGACAGTTTTAAACTGTGAAACTAAGCTTTTACTAGACTCATTCATTAGCAACACAATTCTTGCTAATGGTAGAATCTTACACAATATTCATCATCATCACTACATAGACAAAACTGGTAGTGTTTAACAATCATATTCTAAACTAGCTGTACATATACACCGTCAGAGGGACGATGCCATAAAGTTAGCACTGATGGCTGCAGCCTTTTGTGGTTCTTAGTTGCGGAGTTCAAGCTGAGCAGGCTCAAGAGCTCCTCAACGAGGTCCAAACTAAGGTGGGCTTGTCTTTTGATTTTCCTCATGTATGCCTGATGTTTTTATGATTGCCCTGATCCCCAAAGGGGATCCTCTGCTCCTCATATTGTTTATCTTGTTTTCTTCTGTCCTGACAGTCATGCTTCCTGTACATTTGAGAGGATATTCTACCTTTTGCAGTTCCTTGTGTTTATCTTTTCTTCTATTTGGCAACTTTGATTACTCCGATGTATAACTACCCCTATTTTTGTTTGCCCCTTTGGTGATCTCATTGCTCAAACATTTATGTGAAATTTTCTCTGGCTATGCCATCACAGCATTGCAGAATGCTTATCATACTGTTGTTAATTATACTGTTTTAGTATGCTTACATTTGAGTTCAATGCAAGCTAATATTAATTATATCCTGATCAGTACATTTATAATTTATAGGTATTACAGACCCCTGTGTTGGCTACAATGACAAAGTCAGTCAATATTTATAGACTAAAATCACAGGTTGCATTTAGAGTATCTCTGTAAATTGGCATCTTGGCAAGAAAACAGTTCAGTTTTGTAAAGTTTATGGAGTCCTCTTACATTAATATTGAGCATGGGATATGGAGCAGAATTCTCTGATGGCCTTGGCTGCTTATTCTCCTTCTTTCTTCCCTGATTTGTATGCTAGCTCTTGGTTTGTTGTTAAATATTTCTCTTAAAGAAAATTGCCTTCTCTTTTGGCTGAGCAGGAAACTAGATTCCTCTCTGTGATAGAGAAATTGGTCTCCTTTGGTGAAGGAGTTCTGTCTGCCTTGGTGAGGTATGCTTGCATGTGCTTCTCTACTCTTCATCCTGGATAATGTCTTCTTTCTATTTTGAGTGCTAGCATTTCTTTTATTCTGTGTATAACCTCAGAAGTGTTTTGCTAAACTCATTCCTCTGTCATTGATTTTCAGAGTCTTCTGTTTGACTAGTCTTCTCATTCCCAACCCAGCAGCTTCTCTTGCAGAAAATTTCTCAAAGGATGGATTTTTACAGTCCTTTAACAGCCTTTCACCCCAGGTCCCTTACAGAAAATTTCTCAAAGGATGGATTTTTACAGTCCTTTAACAGCCTTTCACCCCAGGTCCCTTACAAGTACATTTTAAAGGACCTCCAGCTGTTGTACCCTGTTTTTCCATGTTCCCCAGTTAGAAAAGGCAAATTACGCAAAAAAAAAAAAAAAAAAAAAAAAAAAAGTAATTATTTTTTTCAAGGTAAACATAGTATAACAGTTCTTTTTCTTTATTTTGCTATAATCCATAAAGAATTCAAAATAAATTTTCTGTTTCTCAGAAACTACTCCATGTTTTCATGTTGTACACTTATATCCTAATAAAAATTGTTACTGGAATACAATGACTTCTCCTAATTCCTAATTGTTCGTAGAAGACAAAGAAAAAAAAATAATTTCAAAATGCTAAAATAAAATAAGTTAGAACATAAATGACTAAAAATGTTAAAAAAAATTGTTTTATGCCTGCATGGGAAGATTCATTTTGGATACATAAAGTGGCCTGCAACTTGGTATAGGTAATGGTGTTGATAATAAAAATAGATTTTTGCAAAATAATCTGGAGATCAATGGCTATTAGTACAGTGTAATAATAAGGTCTGTTACTTGACAGCTGCAGTAGAGGACACAGCAACCACACTCCAGCCAGGAGAACCGTGACATAGTTACTTTTCACTGCAGAAATGCAGTGAAAATGCAGTGATTTTGATATGCCCTGTTATTAATACTACTACTGTTATCTTTAAAGATAACCTTGAAATGATGTATAAAATTATGAACCTCACTCAAAAATTATCCAAACAACCTGTTGCATTTCAAAACGTAAAGTATGAAGTGTTGCAGTGGGTACAGGAGGTTTCTAAGGGTGCAATAACAAAGAAAAGCAAAATGAAAAACTGACCTTGAGACAGAGCAACTTTTAAAAATAATAATATTCCTGTTGGGACTGAACTTGGTCAAAAATGTGGCAAAAGATTTGTCCAAAAATGTGCAAGGCTCAGATATTTCAGCAATAAAAGATACTCTCCCTGTGAAATGTCACCTAATTTATTTCATCTAGTCTGATAAATTCACTCTGAGAGTAAATTTGCCAGAAAAAATTTAAGTTGGAGATACTTTGAAATCTCTGAGTAATGAAAGAAAATGGAAGCTCACAAAAATTAAAAATTAGTCAGAGAACTTGTCTTCCAAGTTCAGTAAAAAGATTTTATAAGCACATTTACTTGAAAATAATTGAATATGCAATGCCCAGTATTTAATCAAGATTTGAAATGAAAGGCAAGAATACCTTTTACAGAACACAAAGTTCAAGATTTGATGTTTTCTGATTCTGGACACGTCAAACTCATTCCTGAGCTTTATCTGTTGCCAGCCAACTCTCAGCTTACAGACAGATTGTTGAAATCTGCTCAGGAATATCTCTGTTTACTTAGCAAAACAATGTTAGCACTTTTTTTGAGGTTGTGAAGTAGCTGAAAATGTTATTAGCGGTACTGAGAACTGATTTTGTAAAATGAGTGTTTTTTGTATTCTAGAATACATTAAAATGTGTTTTCAAACCACAATGGAACAATCACAGTTTCTCTAGTGTGTGATTTTACACGTACTCAGAAACAGACATGCTGACTTAAAAATTACAGTTGTTGCAGAAGAACTAGTTTCAAGAAATCTAAAGTGAAGTCAGTTATTTCAGGTGATATTTCAATCTTTTTTATTTTCTCATAGCTTTACACTAAAACCAAATTTGCCTGACTTTAATAAAGGAGACAAGTCATTTCCATTTCCATATTCTTCTTTCCTTTTTTGGTGCTACCCCTGGTGGGCAGAAGGCAAGAAGGGCACCTAAAACTTAGTTATCTGCATAACTGCTGTAGATGTAAGTGGCTTCCATCCCCCAAATTTTTACCGGATTTCTACACTTCTTTATTTCCATTTTTTCTGCATATTTATATTTACTAAATATTATATTTATCATTTCATATTCCAGAATAGCATTCTGGAATTGCAAGCAAATGAAGTTAAGCACTCATAAAAGGACACAGTTACTCATTTGTTAGGTGGGTTAATTGTTCGGTGTTCTAAGACATGTGGCATGGCTTGATGCAGGACAGTATGGCAAAAAGAGGTTAAAGTTTGTTGCATTCCCCTTATTTTTTGGCCATTTGAAGGCTGATTCAGTCCCTGGAATAAAACAGACTTGCTGCATTCCTGATACTCACCAGTCTACCACAGGAACAGCAGGTCTGACACGTGGGGTTTTTCAGCCTCCCATAACTAAAGCCCAGCTCTTCTTACCCTTTCACCTACCTGTAGCTGAACTGAAGAGACTGATGCTGGCGTATACATGGGGACGTGCTTAAGGCTCTCCCAGGTTGCTGTAGCATCCTTCATATAACACATATAAATCTTTCTTAGAATAAATGCTTTCTCTGATCTGAAAAAGAGAGAGGATTTGGAGCACAGCAGAGGAAAGGAAGAGCAGTTCCTCCTGAGGAACTACTTGCATTTTCTGAATGCTGGGGTAGGTTGTCTGCTGTGTTCTATCACTGTAATAGACATTGCATTTTCCAACCACAGGAAGGACAAGGTTTGTGTTGCAGTCCTCAATATTGCTGCTCTAAGAATAATTTGCTTTATTACTTTGTATATTCAAGATGATGTTCACTCATTCAGTAGAAATTCAAGTGCTGGAGTATTTCAGATTCCAAGTCATTTACTTTCTTGTAAGTAAAATAGCCCAACCTCATGTTCTTTAAATTAGCTAAGGGTTATTAAGGCTGTTCTGATGGTAGTGTACTAGCTAATGGTTCATTACTTGGGAACAATGTGTTAGCTCCTGGCAGTATGCCTCACTATAAGCAGAACATGACATGCAACTAGTATCTGAAAGAGATAAGAATTTCAGTGTGCATCATTTGTTTAATCAGATTTATCCTTTTTGTTGGTGTTTGTGATTTATATGCAGCCACATGCAGTAACCAAATTTATTTCAATCATTTCAGTAATTTTTATTTCTTTAGACTGAGGAAAAAACTTAACCTTTCCTGAGAATTAAGATTTAAATGTAGAGTGCTGGGTTTTTTTTCTTTTGCTACAGTATCTGACCTCAACAAACAGTGTTACTGTTTGTATTAAGTAATAGTATATGAGTATGTGAGAAAATGTTCATAAATTGGTATAATATATTCACTCCATAGACTCCATTGGTATAATATGTTGACTCCATAGACATTCACTCCATAGACTCCATAGACCCCTTACAAGAGGAAAGGAAAAATACTTTAAAAAAGCAAAAACATCAAAAACATATGATTTTTTTCTACCTCCTGCAACTAAAATTATCTTCCTTTTAGAGGTAGGTGCGGTGTCCAGAGACACATACAACAGCATATTTTCAAACACTGATCTGTGTTCTAAGTGTGCTCAAGATTAATGAATGTCCCCTCCTAAAGAGAAGTCCAGCTCCTTCCCCTGTCATCTGATATCCATCTTTTGACATTTTGACACCTGAAAGATATGTCTGCTTTATTTTCCCTTGAACTGATATACTAAAAGTTTTGCAGAAGCCAGAAGCAAAGGAAAGAGTAACCAGCCCAAATTTCTGAGAAATTAACTTGGAAAAACTGCAAATAAGAAAAAGACATTACATTCACCAGATACATGTTTTCCTACCATAATCCGAGTAGCCGTATACTTAATGCATGAAATATATAACTGAGTAACTTTATCTCTAATGACCAAACTGTTACCAAGTTTTTATTCGGACTAATAATCTTTAACTAGTAGCTCAGTAAGACCTATTAGCCAAAGACTATTTGTCCTCAGCATTCCCCTAGCAACAGAATTAACCCCAAAATAATCCTCTAAGGGTTGAAGAACCACATTACTGGTAATTTATCAGCCATACCTGCTTATTATGTTGGTGTATACTTAGATATTTTGTATGTTGACAATGGATGCTTTGTAATTGATCCTTTTTCTCTCTTTTGTCAAAAAATGTGTATTACTTTCTTCTGTCTTATACCAGTAGTGTTTGTTATTAATGTTTCATTGCTTCTGTGGGATCCCCAGACTCAATAGTATATACAAGTGAAAATTCTTGCTTTTAAATATTCACATATTCTCCCTTTCAAAAGTTACATACATAAAAATTTTGCAAGACATCAATTTTCTTCTTCAGAAAATTTACTTAAATGTGTAAAAGTGTTTTTAATACTCAAAGTACCTGCAATGTATGGTGCCAATGTATGGTAGAAATATTTCAGACTTACAGACACAAGGTGGTAGCATCAGCCTTAAGTACTAGCTGTTTGGGGTGTCATTGCTTTTAATTAATAATCTTTCCTTCTTCTCACCAAAAAAGGGCTAGAGAAAAAACAGGTCATTTGATTTTGTTCCTGCTGACATTCAGTGTACATTTAGAACTACTTATGAATCAATCAAGTGATAAAATGGTAAATTAAAGAAACACAAATGAAATCAAAATAAGGGCATTCATCTCTTCCAGTAAGCTAGAGAAGTTTTGTACTTTTCTTGTTTATCAAATTCTGAGACTACTGAAGAGCAGAATGAAAAAAGAGGGTAAGGAAGAGCTTCAGAAGAATAGACTATCACAAAAAAACTGTTTATTATGAAATGTGAATTCCATATCTCCAGCATTCACACAAATTATCAAGAGTCTTGGATAATTTGTGGAAAGTCTGCAGGCATTTTACTCTGTAGAAATCTTAAAAAGAACAGTGATCCTAACTGCTAGATATTGCTAACTACTTTTTTAAGGAGAAAAAGCACTTATGCATGCAGTAGTCATAGCAGCATTAAGAAAAGCAGAATTTTGAATCTACTATTTGGCATTTTCCCTTCTTTTCTTTTCAGAAAACAAATTAGCAAGCTTTTAAAAGAAGTCTCTAATACTTTATGCCTTTATACTCTATTTCTGAGTTAGATTTAAGTCAGGAAATAGGTCTCAGGTTTAACTTGTTGCTCTGCAGGGTTGTCCACAGTAAGGTGTTCATCACCATATTCATGCATACAGACCAAATTCTGGCATCTCATCTCACTGATCACTTAATACTCCTGCACTATCTCCAAGAAACTTCAGAAATCAGTCAAAACATACTGAATACCGATACTTTTTCTTCAGTTTGGTGTGGTGGCTGCTTTTTCATCTCCAATCGTCACCTTGTGATGTCACGGAAAGTTCAGTTCATTCCTTTTCAGTCTGTAAAAGGGGAAGTAGTCATATCAGCATTTAAATATTAGGATGATAACATGGCACTTTGATTTACCTTGCAATTACATCACTTTGATCTGATGCAGAATGAAACAAATGGCATAGCTTGACCTTTTTATTGTCACAGAACTGTTGAGACTGGAAGGCACCTCCAGAGATCATCTAGCCCAGCCTCCCTTCTCAGTGAGGTCACTCAGAGCAGGTTGCCCAGAACTGTGTCCAGGAGGGTTTAAAATATCTCCAAGGATGAAGAGTCCACAACCTCTCTGGGCAACCTGTTCCAACGTTCAACAAATCTCACAGTAAAAAAATTTTTTTCTTATGTTTAAATGGGAGTTCCTATATTTCAGTGTGCACCCATTGCCTCTTATCCTGTCACTCGGTACCACAGAGAAGAGGCCCCCAGCCTCTGTACTGGTGCATCGGGTTATTCTTACCCAGGTGCAGAACTTAGCAATTCCCTTTGTTGGACTTCTTGAGATTCTTGTCTGTCCATTTCTACAGCCTGTCAAGGTCCCTCTGAATAGCCGCACAACCATCTGGTCTATCACCCAGCCCTCCCAGTTTCAGGTTGTCTGCCAACTTGCTGAGGGTGCACTCTGTCCTATCATCCAGGTTATTAATGAAGATGTTAAACGGTTACTGGCCCCACTGTCGACCCCTGAGGGACACTGCTAGGGACTGGCCTCCAGCTGGACTTTGTACCGCTCATCTCAACCCTCTGAGCTTGGCACTTCAGCTCATTTTCAGTCCACCTCACTGTCTACTTACCTAGACCGTATTTCATAAGCTTATCTCTGAGGTTATTATGGAAGGCAGAATCAAAAGCACTGCAAAGGTAAAGATAAACAACATCCACTGTTCTCCCCTCATGCACGGAGCCAGTCATCTTGTTATAGAAGGCTACGAGGTTGGTCAAGCATGATTTCCTCTTCATAAATGCAGTCACATTCTTATCCTTCATCTGTTTGGAAATGGCTTCCAAGATTAGTTGCTCCATCACTTTCCCATGGATCAAGGTGAGGCTGATCAGACTGTAGTTCCCCAGATCTTTCTTCTTGCACTTCCTGAAGATAGGAGTGACATTTGCTTTCTTCCAGTCCTCAGGAACCTCCCCCATTCACCACAGCCTTTCAAAGATGATTGAGAGTGGCCTCACAATGACATGAGCCAGCTCCCTCAGCACTCACGGATGCAGCCCATCAGGTCCCATGGAATGGCGTATGTCCAGTTTGTTTAAAAATTTCCCAGTCTCATCCTGCTCCACCAAGGGCAAGTCTTCCTTGCTCCAGACTTCCCCAATAGTCTCAGGGGCCTCGGTTTCCTGAAGGAAAATCTTACCAATAAACACCGAGACAAAGAAGGCATTGAGTACCTCAGCCTTTTCCATGTCCTTTGTCACCAGATCCTCTGTTCCATTCAGTATCAGGCCCACATTTTCCCAAGTCTTCCTTTCGCTGTTTATGTATCTATGGAAGCCCTTCTTGTTGCCCTTCATGACTCTCACCAGATCCAGTTCAAGGTGGGCTTTGACTTTCCTGACTCCATCCCTGCATGCTTGGACAGTGTCTATATATTCCTCCTGGGTCTCTTCTTCTATCTCTTGTATGCTTACTATGTCTGAGTTTATTCAGGAGCTCCTTATTTATCCATGCAGGCCTCCTGCTGCTTCTGCTTGATTTCCTGCTCATTGGGATGGACCATTCTTCAGCTTGGAGGAGGTGATCCTGGAAAATCAACCAGTTCTCCTGGATACCTCTTCTCTCCAGGGCTATATCCCATGGGATTCTTCCAAGCAGGTCCCAGAACAGGCTAACATCTGCTATTCCGAAATCCAGGGCTGTGATCCTTCTATTTGCCTTGTTCCTGCCTCTCAGGATCCTGCATGCCACTATCTTGCAGTCATTGCAGCCAAGGCTGCCCTGACTTTCATGTCCCCAATCAGTCCTTCCTTATTGGTAAGAATATGGTCCAGCAGAGTGCCTCCCCTCCTTGGCTTCTCAATCACCTCTGTCAGGAAGCTGTCATCAATGTGCTCCAAAAACCTCCTTGTCACTTTTCTTTCAAGTGTGCATCTCTTCTAGATGCCTATGTATCTATTCCAGCTTTGCTATAGTATTAAGTAGCATCCCTGATAACAAACCTTTCACATCAGGAAAGAGATATCTAGTTTTCAGTGGTCAATATTTGCTTTTCATATTTGAAGAACCCGGACTGGGAGATACAACTTGAAAGTAATTGATATATACAGAAATTAATCTCTGGTTATACAGAAGGTCTTTTAGACCAGGCTATAATAGCTTTCCTTGGCACTAGAGGACAGCATCATTGAAGTCATGCTTCTAGCAATGTGGCTTTATATGAAGACATGTAGTCTAATAAATCCAATACAAAATAAAGGTTATCTTGTCTGTATTTCTGCTCCCTTGTCCATAAATTGATGATTAAGATAATGCTTAGCCAGCCACTCACTGTGTGTGTGTATAACATACAATATTGTCGTATAATTACTTTACTGGCATAAGTTTAGAATTCCTTCATTACTCATATGACAAGGCTACAAATCAGATGTGCCAGGTTCTCCCAAATGAATTCCAATAAAAACCCGTTATGAATCTCAGGGATGGATTATCTGTGACAGGATGATTGAGCAACAACCAGAGAATGGCTGAATAAGAATAGCTCCAGGAAAATCACCCCAAAGATCAGATCAGTTTGACTATCAAATTTTAATTAGGGACGCTTAGTCTTTTCTCTAGAACATTGTTTGAACAATGAACAGCTTGTATAACCAGATTCAATTAGATGAGCTGGAGAATTACAAAAAAATCTAATTTCTCTCTAGGTTAACTTTAGTCCAATTAGAGATGAATGATGAATATTGGAATGATAAATATTATCAGATATAGGCTCTATGATTTGACACATAATCTGAAGAATGACTTGGGTTTGAAGATGATAATATTTAGATAGTTTTGTTAAGAGTTTATTTCTTCAGCCGGGAAAAATCTGCTATTGGAGCCTTCCTTGGATTCCCACCATGGGGAGCCAAAGCTAGGTTTCAAAATGCTTCCAAAATAAAACTGAAACACAGAAAAAAAAAAAAGAAAAAAACCCGTAAATTCTAAAAAAATAATGCAGATGTGGAGATCTAGGTCTGAATCTGAACTTCTAGAAGTCCAGATTCAAGCTTTTCATTTTGAACAATCTCTGAGCAAAGCAAAACAACAACAGTTTTAGCTTGTAGCTCTAATAGTGTTAAAAGAAAGAAATTCTAAGATTATAGACAGGCATTATTTCTCACCATTCAGACTTAACTGGATCAATACTTCTTTCTTAAATTACATTTTCACTCTAAGAGGGAGACTGCCACTTTTCATCAGTTGCATTAATACTAAGTGCTCCCAAATTTCAGAATGAAATAATTGCATTAAACTAATGTGTGATCTAAAATAGTTACAGTTATATTGATTTAAGCTGTAGGTCAGAGAATGGAATTTGCTGGCAGGTTTGTAAAATAGAAGCTTTTAATAAATCTGGAGATACTATTTATTCTATAAAGCTGAGTATTTCTCTTTTCCATACTGTATTTAGTTATTAGAG
The DNA here is from genome assembly GCF_036370855.1 of Dromaius novaehollandiae. NCBI lineage: Eukaryota > Metazoa > Chordata > Aves > Casuariiformes > Dromaiidae > Dromaius > Dromaius novaehollandiae. Next base: position 111,492,667 of record NC_088098.1, read on the forward strand.
AAACATAAGCACTGGCAGTTTTAAAAATCCTATGAATTCACAAAGATGTGTTTCTTCTTTTGCGGTTTATATTCTCTATATGCAGAATTGTATTTCCAGGGTAAATTTAGAAACAGTTAAGCTCTCTACTTTCAATGTGGATGTAGTCACTATACGAACGTGGGAAGAAAAATTAAATCATGAATCCTGGAATGTGTGTGCCATTCTGAGTATATTGGATGTGGACGTAGAAGGGCGGGACTACAACTGGATTTCACTTTCTAGGACCAACCATTAAGTTCTCATATAAATAAAATATTTTTTAAGGATAAAATTTGATCCAAACAACTTGTTTTTCTCTGCCCTCCTCGCCTTCTTTTCCTATACCTTGATCTGAGAAAGCTTAGTTCTGTTAGGGTTACAATTTTTGAGTTTTGTTTTTGTCTTATTTTTCATTAAAATTCACTGTGGATCTCAGAGCACAGTTACTCCACTTCTGTGTCATGATTTGGCCAGTCCACTCTGTAACTAGTGCATCCAGACTTTTTGGTGCTGACACTTCAGCTGATTAGAGAGATAGTAAATCTCAAGTTATTCCTCTATATTTGCAGAGGTGTACAAATGACTTTCTGTCAGTCTCAGATTTCTATAAAGATAGTACTGAATGAGACCTCTTGTATCATTGCATTATATAAACTTGTTATGTTCCATCTTAAAACTGAGTGTGCAAAATAGATCTTGTTTCTTATAAAAGAGGTAGCTATTCTTTAGAAAGAGGAGCCATAACTTCACATATAACATCCTCTTTGCTGTCCTTGAAAAGCAGATGTGCTCATGGAAGGTTTTCTTCTCATGATAATCCCAAGTCCTTAGCCTGATGGTTTCACCCTCGATAGAGAGGAAGATTTCTAAGAACAGAAATCAGAGAATAGATGTATAAATATCTCATTTGTAAAATGAACTGTGTAGCTGTTCAGTATCACTGTTACTGCCTTAAAGACAAAAGAGTAATATTTCTTTGTTTAGAACAACGAATTCCAAATCAGATTATGTACAGTATTCTTAAAAGAGAATATTTAAAAATTTTAAGTCTTTTTTATTTACTATAGCTTGAGCTTTGGACTTTGCTTTCTGTTCCACCAGCTCATGCTTAATAGACGAGAGGAAGGGTAGAATATTTTTTTTCTTCCTGAATTACATTCACACTGGATAGATACTTTCTCTTTTATTGCAAAGGCAAGAAGGGATCCTAACTAAAAATTAGGTCTTTTAAAGAGACAAAATCATGATCAGTTGCAACCTTTCCCCAGCTATAGGCTGTTCTACCCTGACAATAGTCTAAGTACTGGATATATGGAATAAGATTAGTTTGCCTTATGTTTTCATTCAGAGATAAAATTTGTATTACTTCTCTGTTAAGGTGCAGTTGGATGGAAATTTAAATGGTGGAGTAGTTCTGCCTTTGACTTGCCTTTTTTTCCCTATGTGAAATACTTTCAATAGTAACAATAAATACTGAGCAATTTAACTGACATCAAATTTGCCAAAAACCAACACACCTGTTTCTTTTAAGAACAGACAGTTTAAAAAATGTCATTAGTTGTACCTAACTGTCAATAACACTAAGTCATGAAAGACGATAAGTCTGGAATGGTTGAGAAGGGATAGGAAATCACAGAACGACAGAACAGTTGAAGTTGGAAGGGACCTCTGGAGATCATCTAGTCCAACCCCCCCTGCTCAAGCAGCATCACCTAGGACCCTGTCCAGAAGGCTTTTGAACATCTCCAAGGAAGGGGAATCCGCAGCCTTTCCGGGTAACCTGGTCCAGTGCTCAGACGCCCCCACAGTAAAAGATACAAAACTTCCTGTGTTTCAGTTTGTGCCTGTTACTTCTCACCCTGTCACTGGGCACCACTGAAAAGTGTTTGGCCCCATCCTCTTTACACCCTCCCTTCAGATATTTAAATGCACTGATAAGACCCCCCCTCAGTCTTCTCTTCTCCAGGCTGAACAGGCCCAGCTCTCTCAGTCTTTCCTCATAGGAGAGATGCTCCAGTCCCTTAATCATCTTAGCAGCCCTTTGCTGGACTCGCTCCAGTAGCTCCATCTCTCTCTTTTTTGGGGGGAGCCCAGAACTGGACACACTACTCCAGGTGTGGCCTCACCAGGCCTGCAAGAGGGGAAGGATTACCTCCCTTGACCTGCTGGCAATGCTTTTTCTCATGCAGCCCAGGATACCACTGGCCTTCTTGGCCACACGGGCACATGGCTGGCTCATGGTCAACTTGTCCACCAGGGCTCCCAGGTCCTTCTCCTCAGAGCTGCTCTCCAGCAAGTCAGCCCCCAGCCTGTACTGGGGCATGGGCTTATTCCTCCCGAGGTGCAGGACCCTGCACTTCCCTTGACTGAATTTCACAAGGTTCCTCTCTGTCCATCTCTCCAGCCTGTTGAGGTCCCTCTGAATGGCAGCACAGCCCTGTGGTGTATCAGTCACTCCTCCTGGTTTTGTATCATCATCAAGCTTGCTCAGGGTGCATTCATTCCCTACCTGCATGTCATGAACCCTGCATTCTCTCATTTTCTGTCTTGTGTCACTGGATCATGGACCAATGCAAAAGTATTGGAGAAACACAGAAATATTATTATTCTAGATGACTTTTTCATTTTAAGTTTTCTATTTGTCCCTGTTTCAGTTTTACATCTGTCTAAGGAAAGAATCAGACCCTCTGCATGTGGACAGTGACTTTGATCATTTTAACTGCTTTGTACAGCACAACCCAGCATCTATGAATGGGGAGTAAATATAATCCATTATGTTTATGCATAGTGGGATTATTTTACACACAATCCAGTATTGTAAAATTTAACAATGTAGTCTCAGCACTTGTGTAAGAGTACTGTCTGTGGTGCTCTCACCCAGTACATAAATTATTAGACAGAAAAATAACTGCACAGACCTTGGAATGGATCATAATAGAATAAACACATTGCACAAGCAGAGTATTGCCAGAAACTATGCTGGCATACATGACACTTCAACAGAGGGCTCTGTGATACACATGCAATTATCTAAGTCTAATTCCCATGCATCTTTTATAATAATGTAATCTAGAAACTATATTTGGAGCTCTTACGTGTTTCTGTTTCTCTACAGAGGCAGCCTAAATGCCACTCCTCTATCAAACAATTGGCAGACTACCAGTCTTCATTGCATGTTCTTCTTTATCCAAACAAGAAATCCTGTCTTCTGGAAAAATACCCTGTCAGCCTGCTTAACTTCCGTTAGAGGCTTCAGCGATCTGACCCTATGTGTTCTCTGAATCTGTTACTTTGAAAGCTGTTACTTTGTTGTCATAAACTGGAAAGGCTGAAGTTCAGTTAGGCAGTGGAGAAAGACTGGAGCCAAGAGGTTAGGGAGAATAAAAAACCTTGCTGCTTGCTTTCTTAGTGCAGTAACCAGCACTATCCTGCCTATGAAGTCTAAGCCTTAGCATATCAAGTTGCCACTCTGTCACTTTTTCCATGTATACCTTCAGAACATTTAAAAAAGAAACACTGACTCAACAACATAGAGTAATTTGATGAAAAGTGCTACAAAAATAAAGAATTAAAGTGAGTTCAGTGAAATCAGGTGAACTAGGCCTAATTACATGCATTCAGTTTGAATTTCAAATGTGAAAAAACCCACAGGAAATCACAAGTATACTCTGAAATGTTATTTGGTACATTAGAGAACGGAGAGAATAAAAATCTGTCAGAGAAAAAAGTAGGCTACTAAAATATTAAGAAGACTAAGGTGCATCAAACTGGCAGGTTAAGAAACTCCCCTCCCCTTCCCTTGGAGGTCTGTTTAAAAGGTGTTATGGCAGAAAAGATAATATGTTGAAAGAAATAATTCCAAACCCTTTTAACTTGGTTTAATCTAATTCTAAAACCCAGAAAGGAGGAAAGCAAAAGAAAATTTTACTTGTATGCCTGATTTTAGCAGTGTAATGGTAAAATTTCCTTAGAATACCATTGAAAGATGATGGGAAAATGCTTGCCCCTCCTTCTGCTGCCTAAAGCAACAATTTCCTGCTTCATTTTCCCTTCTTAAAGGGAGACCTGTTTTATTTCTAGCTGCTGTGCCTTTCAAGGTGTTGAATCTCCTGCTTTCATTTCTCCATTCCAGAGAGAAAGAGGGACATTACACTGATTTTATTCCCTAATGGTAAGTGGAATGTCTTAACTCTCACTTTCTCAACAGCAAATGAGGTGCAAAGCTGGCTTACCCTGTGGCATAGAACAAACAATTCTTTTTAACTTAAGCCAAGCATCCTGGTGTAATTATTTTGCTCTCTATCTGCAACTAAAAATGAAGAGAAGAGTGGGGATAGCAATTACTCCTCCATGTGTGCGTGCACACACACACACAAAAAATTTTCTTGCAGTGCTATGAAAAAACTTGGAGATCTGTCCACTGGTACTCTTTGAATCAAATGCTTTTCTTTCTATTCTGTTTTCCATATCATGTACCAGCACGAAGTGAAGTACATCACCTCCTATGATTCCAGGTCCGTAACAGTATATATACTGTTACACAGAATATTCACAGGTGCCCCACAAACTTTAGCTCTGGAAATGGGCTACTGGCCTAGGTTCCAAAAGAGAAACCAGGACTGTCATTGTCTAAGTAAAACAAAAATGAAGTTCTTCCAGAATCAAATCACAACTGCCTAAATATGATAACTAATAAACAACTGTTTCATCATTAGAAAGAAAAGAAAGCCTACAGTAACTACCACAGATGTCCCTCTGAAGAGCAAATTTTACTTTTATATTTTGTTTGGTTTTAATACTCAGTGTCAGTTTTTAATACCTAAAATAAAATGCTGAAAGAGACAGCAGAAACTGAAACTCAGATGTTTCCAAATCACATGCATATAGAGCTAACATACATAATCATTACTACTTTAAGCATTCAAATTCAGCTGTATACTAAAAAGTGTGGTGCGCACACGTGCCCGTATGCATACATGCACATCTACAACAACATTAAATTGTTCCCTGTGTGTACCAGATTGTTATGTGCTTGCTTCAGTGACAAACACAAGTGTTCAGTCATTTTATTTTCTAAGAATTTGAAAACCAGCACATCTAACAGGACTGGATTAAATCCTAATCAGTTACACCTGTGCAAACCCACTGACTATGGGTGAACGGGGGATTTGGAAAGCAAGGCAGTATGAAACTAACTCCAAAGGGCTTTGTTTTCCTCCTTCCTCTCTCCCTCCCTCTTTCATTCCTTCCCTCCCTCCTTCCCTCTCCCTCCCTCTCTCCCTCCTCCTCCTCTCTCCCTCTTTCCCTCTCCCTTGCTCTCCCTCCCTCTCTCTTGCTTTCCCTCCCTCTCTCTCCCTCTCTCTTTCTCTTCCAGAGGATGAAATATATGCAAGAAGGAAAAGAAAGCAGCTTGACTCTCAAAGCTCAGACTGACCTGGAGGGATCAGTTCTCTGGAAAAAAAATAAAATAAAAAAGCCATGCCTTCTTTAATTGAAAGCTGAGTACTTTTCACCTGGAAGGCAGGAGAAAGGAAGTTCCTATCATGCCATTTTAAGAGCTGCTTTTCGTGAGACAAAAATGCTGTTTTAAAGCAACCTTTGGAATAGCTCACAAGTTTTTCTTTTTTTCTTTTTTTAAATAAAAGAAGTCCAGCCATCAAAAGGAGGCAAATGATTTTGTTCTTGCAGCATACTGGTAGAAAATATTAGTGTTTGTCACCCTCCACAGTCCTGGGAATGGTGTTATATCTATTTTCTTCCCTTTTGATCACTGTACCTCAATCAAAAGCAGAGTTTTTTTTCTATAATAGTGTACTGTAGAAAGGGTTGTGTAGACTTTGATTTCTCTCAGCACGTTCCGTGACTCAAAGTGATGGATAAAGAAATGAGCTAAATGAGATAATACCTTATGATAAAATTAGTCACACATTTTAGGTAGCTGTGATGTAGGTCAGTGAGCAACTAAGAAGAAAAGGTCTTTAAGAGACCCTGCTGATTCTGTTTTCTACTAAACAATAGGGTCAATTTCAACAAATATTCACATGAATTTCTATTCTCTCCAACAACATATATGACTTCCTCTTCCCTCTTCCCCAGTCGGGCAGCCTGTTCCTTCAAGGATGCTTAGAAGACCAAAATCATGAAATAATCACATTTAACAATTATATTATTTACATGCAACCAATACTTACAGTGTCTGGCTTTGCTTTTATAAAATATGGAAAAGTGACAGAGGTGATCTTTAAATACTTTTTAGGAGAGAGAATTCATCTATGTATTTCTGTATATACTATAAGTATTCTTGGGCATTTTCTCTAGTTAAATTTTTTTTAATGCAAAGCATTGTTTTTAAAGTGAACGTAAAACTTCTTGATGGTGTGTGCATATGTACCTATATGTGTGTGATGATACAGGCTGCACTACAGAGTGAATATTTTAGACCATCCCAGAATGCCACAAGCTGAAAGAATAAACTTCTTGACAGAAAGGATAGCTTAGCCCATTAATGCAGTCTGAGACTCTGATAACGTGGATATCATGGCTGTGAGTATATAGATGTCTTAGTGCTTTAGGGCATTATCCCAGAATGTGATAGATAATAGAGTTTAATGTAGGTTTTGCTGCTAGACAGCAGGAAGACTATGAGTCTTGCAGACAAAGCTGGCTTTGTAATATACTCAAAGTGGGTGGAGCAATGTTAACTTCATCAGTCCCCAAAGGCCTAAAATTGGACTCCAGAAAACAGATGGCACTGGACAGAACAGGGCACCTAAAAGAACAGATTTTATGACTGGGTAAGAATGGGATCTTTGCAGAGGATATGATGACATCAGAGACCACTTGGAGACTAGAAATTCCCTGTCTCACACCAGTCTTCCACGCCTAGACAATTTTATGGAGAAGCTAGCAAAGTATCTACTCCCTGCCTTCTGGTTCCAGAACAAATAGGTTTCAGGTTAGCGTGTGGGGCAAAGGAAATCCTGGCCATCTTGGTGGTGTGGCTGCTTGGCACAGACAAATGATGCCTTACTGAGTAAGCAGTCAGAATTGTTTTGAAACAACTGTTTTTCAGAGACTTCTTCATTTTCACATCTACTTTCACATCTACTATCTTTCTAATGCTGGGAAAAGGGACATTAGAAGGATGGTTTTAAGCCTGTTTTGACACTATTCTATTTTCATGTAACTACGGAAAAATATCCTTATTCCAATATGGGATGAAAGCAATTCTGGTACCTCAAAACTCATTTAAAAATGGAGCTGCCATTATCTGGCTAGCTCTAGTCCAGTGCCCCCAGGAATGGATAGAAGGTAAAATAAAAATACCTTTTTTTTGTTTTTAAAGCATATCTTGAAACAAATAGATGAGCTCTCATAGCCATTTCAGAGTTAAAAACCAGACAGAACTATAGCCTAAGTAAAATCTGAATTAATGACTCAGCAGTAACATCCAAGCTTCTGTTTCAGGAGGTATTATTTACATTCTCTTCAGCTACTTTAAAAGGAGATAGCTGATGAGAGCAATATTAATCACTTTTATTTCTTTCAAGCTACTAGTCGGGAAGTAGGAAATAAGAAAACCTGACTGGGAGATTTTAAGGGAAATGTATTCTATATTCTCTGTAGTAAATGGCTATTTCGTTGTTAGTTTTTTGCCCTTCTTCCAATGCCTTAAAGTTGAGCTCTGCAAAACTGTGTAAAGCAACTACTTATCTTCTAACACAGAAAATGCTAAATTTATTACATTAACAAGCAGGAGCAGTTTGGCCTGATGTATATTTATATGCAATCTCTGTTAATCTAAAAACTTGAAAAAGAAAGTTTTTGTTTCCCAGAATACAATGTAGCATCTTACTGTCTTAATACAAATGAACCCTTTTATCTGAGAGAGAACATACAGCAGACTGCAAACATGAATACTATTCAGTTGCTATTAACTGTTCGAGTTTTTCTTGCATCTTTTTAACACAAAATGTGACGTAACAAAAACAAAATAATGCATAGAAGCTGTTCTTCCACTAAAGCATTGTATTTACCATTAACTAAAATACTATGTACAATTAACTAATTGCTAACTCCTAACTATGCTGAAAACTTCAGAACTGCGTTTTGCACTGCTACTTTAAAGGACCTTTCTGGGGGCCTAATGCAATATAGCTCTTGTATTTCAATATACATGTGCTACACTATGCCTATAAGAACGCTTTTTTTTGGTATAGCACTTTTTTTTTTTTTCCTGCTCGGTCTTGAGAATTCCAATTATGAGATATTATATTAAGACATGGAATTCCAATTCTGCTTTTGGTGTTAATCCAAATTAATAAAATGAAGCTGAGTGAAACCACTGGCTAAATATAGGAATCTGTATAATTGGAGATACTTTAATAAAGGTAATTTTTAAATGCAGTTGTGGGAATTTGGAAATGAAATGACTGTACCTCAAGCACAGTAAATAGATTTAGAAAAAAAAACTTCTGGAAGGTTATGCATAAAAGCTGGTCCTGATTTAGGGATTTAGTCAAAGATATAATCTTCAAATGCTACCATAAATGATACCAGTAAATATTCTCTTTTGGACTTCGTATGACATTATAGCAATATGTAATGCAATGTATAGGCTTTGCAGATAGCTGCATGCAGAAAAAATACTTCAGTCTGTACTAAAACATGCCTTTTTTCTTATTGTATTGAATTACACTTACTCCCTATTCATAGATGTTGTGCTGAGGGTCCAGTATAAAACAGTTATGATGGTTTTGCACAGAATCACTGTTCACACACAGAGGGCCTAATTTTCTCTTTAAACTAGTGTAATAAACTGAAACACTGATAAAATAGAAAATATCAAATGACAAAGCATGAACTCTTGCCTGTTGTAGAGAGCTGGTACTAAATGCGGTTTTGTCTCGACATTGCTGCTGCTGCTGCAGAGCCGCTGCCGTCAAGGCATGTCGGGCAACGCCGCGCCAGCGCCCCGGGGAGCTGTCCGCAAGGTAAGCAACCTGGTGCACCTGCACGGGGGAAAAAGGACGCGAAAAGGGCAGAAGGCCACCTCTAGGGGAACAGCACGTCTGGCACAAACCGCACGTACTCATTTGCCATCTGCGCATGAGCAGGAGACCCCCAGATACCCCCAGCCCGTTTCTGGAAGGTTCCGAGAAGGCGGACTGCGCATGACAGCTAATCTGCATGGGAAGTGAGGAAGCACCTCCCAGAGGCGGGGCAAGAACCTATAAAAACTGCAGACTGTGTAAATAGTGGGGGGGCTTGCTTGCGACGACTGGAGATGTGCAGTGGAGTCAGGGGAACATCATTGGACTGGGAGTGGCGGTAGCCAGTTTCTTTTCTCCTTTTCCAACTTTATCTTTTCCCCTTACCCTTGTTCCCCTCTCCCCTTGGCCTTTCCCCACCTTTTCTCCCCACTCCATTGAAAATAAAATTAAAAGGTTGTGTGATATTTGACCGGTTTTAGGGTCTTGTCCTTGGGATTGTAATGAAACCTTCCTGATATTGGATCGGGACACCTGTGCACACCCGTAATCCAGGTGCTGAATTCATTCAAAACACAGAAGAACAAACAAAAAGAGTAATGTTGATTTCAGTGGAGTTTTGAGCAGTTTCCTAGTGTGAAGATGTTGTCTTGTATGGTTTGGGAGAAGAAACTTGTGGCATCAGGCTACCTCACTTTACTTGCATTGAGCCTGAACACATTGACTTTATTTCTAGATACTCTACTGAAGATATTGCACACTCAGAGAATACCTGATGAATGTTTACAGTCATTAAACAAAAAATTTGATAAAATAATCATTACTGGTAACAAAGACAAATGTGCAAGGGTATAAAGATTAGAAAACGCAAGTGTGTTGTCAGCTATTATAATGTATGCTGGCAGCTGTTTTAACTGACATTTCAGTTTTAACTACAGTACCTTTTAGAAGATCGCTAAAGGCATAATTCAAAATCACAGCAACACACAAATATTTTATTGATATATGAAGCTTCTAGAATTCAAGAGAGCTACAATGCAAGGCCTACATCTAGATCATTTGGGAGATAATAAGAATCCAGCAGTATTACTGAAATTAAACCAATTGTACTGTTTTTTTTTAAATTATTCTCTTAGTTCTAAGAAAATATTTTTATGATTTTGGGATGGTATTAGATAGTGTTTTGATTTGCAGTCTGATTTACATCAAAAGCACTTACCATCAGTGTGAAAGCACTGAAAAAACTCTTCACTGTTTTTAGGAAAAATAGATTAGTATTATGCCATTATTTTCAAGTTCTTGTGACACCAAATACTTAAGGCAATGCCAGGACAGTATCAGAAGGACTTAGGTTTGTAGATGCATCTCTCAGTAACTGTTTCTTTAGCAGTCACACAAAGATGCTTGCTGTGCCTGATCCTAAGTCAATCATGTTATACACCAGTTACTTGGAAAACACTATACTGAGTATTGATCTCCGTATAGTTACAGACCTGAGTATCAGGTAGAAGCAGTCTATGGCAAATGGGGAATAAAGAATGTCAAGTTAATGGAAAGTGTACATATACTAACTTTAATAGGTGTAGTTGATTTTGGAGAGAGTGATGATGATGAATACTTTGCATTAGAAATGTTATTGTTGCTTATGTATTTTTTTTAATAAAGAAACTGACACAGCTTCACATATTATTAAGAGACAAACTCAATGAATGCAGCCTGAAATGAAGGGGGCGAAAAGATGACTGAAACATCTAAAAATTCTAGTTTTCTTAGAATCTTGACTGCATATTAGAGTGAGCATCATCTCCCTGTACTTGGTACACACTTGCAGGAACTTACAGCTGGCAAGAAGTTTGAAACTTACAAAGTTTAACTTCAGAAATCACATTACAACCTATTAATCTTGTTAAATGAGTAATACACATGATATTAAAAAATATACAAACATACATTTCTTCTTTTTATCTAACAATTAGGTAAGAGAGAATCTGGTGGGTACCTATTTGACCTGCACTTCAACTAAAGTTTCATAGTTAGTACCAGTTTCAAAGAAACTTGTAAAATGGGAAAATGCATGACATGACTCATCTATCAAAATTTTATTTTGTATCTGAGATCAATGCCTCACTTAATGCATCTAGGACCATAGATAACATCATTTTAATTAAAAATGCTAGCAGAGTAATTACTTTTTAAGCATATGGCCACAGATAAGAAAATTGGATGACACTTAAATTGGGTTTGTAAGAAAATGAATTTGCATTAAAAAGCAGCTATTAGCCATTTCAGTGGCAATGCGGGAGATCAAGGCTATGGATCTTTGCTCCTTAGGTTGGGAAACCTGTTTTATGAGAAGTGATGTATTTGGGCTTTAAGGCAAATGGTGTCTGAGTGATTTTTCTCATCTCAGTTTCAGTTTAATTAGTGTCAACACACGGAGTAGCATTTGTTCCTTTCCTTGAGTAGCAGACAAGTGGCCCCTTCTAAAATGACAGGAAAATGCCATGGACTTAGTTTTGTTCTAGAAATACAATCACGGCGCTGTAATTGAAGCAAGTGGACAGTCAAGATTGAAGGTGAAGGGACTGTTTAATTTGACTTCTACAAATTCTTTTAAAAAATGCAGTGTTAATCTAGGTAAAGTTCAATATAGTGAGATCTGAAGGGGAATCAAGCGAGCAAGGAACACAGGCAATGCTTCCTGGTGTCTCATTACAACATTTCTGATTCATACCACTATTGTTTTTCTGAAGTGAGAGCTGGTCTATTAATATCCTTAAAATTCCTTTGATTAATTTTTGGTATATTCAATAAAATTATTCAACTTTTTTTTTTTCATTCTTTGCTCAGGTTATGTCCAAATTTTCAATCCAAGCGTTTGATAATAAATCCTCACTAATAAATTTTGGTGCCTTGCGGAGGCACCAGAATGAACATGGGATGTTACTTTTCCAAAAATGGCAACTTCTATGGATGGGTACTCTCAGGAATTACTTTATATAATCTCCTAACAATAGTGAGTGGGAGCTGAAAGTGTTTACTGTCTGCCCAAAAATGTTATTTCTTGGTAGTTTTTCTAAGAATCATCTGAATTATTTTAAAGAATGCTTCTCAGCATTATTTCTGAGCTCCCTTTATTTCTTATCCACATGCTGTGTGAAAAGTCCTATCCTATGCTCTTTAGAAATGAGAAACAGTGCTGTAACTGTACTTTCTGCAAAAGGACAGTTTTCTCTAGAAAAACATCAAAGTACTATATATGGACGATGGGCTCTTTCCCATAAGATGATTTTTGGACATCATCTAGCCTATGATAGGCTAATTTCACTGGATGTTGATTTACAAGAAAATATTCTCAAGTACAAGATTGTTCAAAGCTTGTACATGAACAGCTGAACACCCCAGCAGCAAGAGGAAGTTGTCAGGTGATATAAATGTGACTGTTTCAACATCTGTTTTCAACACCTTTGTTGGGAAGAGGGAGCCTGGGCCACTGACACATTAAGCTCCAGGCTGTTTCAGATAGAAGACTCTTCTTGGAGAAACAATGAATGCCATGTTGAGGCATATATAGAACTACAGTAATGCAGAGCAAAGCAAAGTGTTTTTCATTGCAGGGAAGGAGGCAAGTCACTGCTGGTTTAAAATTACAGATCCTGTGACAATTGGGTCTATCTGGAATGTTGCTGTAAAACTGCAAAGCCTAAAGGGTGCTTCTAAAATGCTGTCAGCTTTCGGTTTTGCTGTGAATATGGCTGAGGCGGGGGATAATCATTCTACTGGGAAATTTAAAGACCTTGTATGTATTTTCATATCTTGTTTATTACTACAATGAAAAAAATCTTATTAACTGCATATGCTTAATTGCAGATTGTTTTTTAGAATCATTAGGAAAAAAATACAGGAATCTATATAAATAATATTACAACTGACCATTTTTTTCTTTAACTAGAGTAATTGCTGCAAATACTTTAAACTTACTGTCTCTCATTTTATTTTTTTTAGCTTTTTGCTTGCTCAAATTCACTTGACAGATTCTACCATGAATATCCATAAAGGTTTATTATTGTTGAGATTGCTTTCACTAATGAATAATGACACTCTTGGTGCCATCCCAGTAGACCTAGGCATTTTTCTATTGCTTACCAGGATATTCACATTTTGTTTCCTAGCAACTTGAAAGTTAATTGCTTGGAGCATCAGTCAATAAAATATACAATAGATCTAATGGTTGCTGGTCCATGAGGGTTCTGCATATCTTTTTGATTTCATTCTTGGCTTTTTAGCTCCAGATTCACAGGCAAATTTATGTTTGTTTTAACTCCACTGAAATCCTGCTGCAAACAGTTTGCATCCTGGAATGATTGATTTTATCCTCTAAAAAAGAATCCCAAAGTCATGAAGGTAGGAAGGGACCTCAGCTTCACAAGCCCTCCAGTCCAGCCTCCTGCTCAGAGCAGGTCAGTTAGATCAGGTTGCGCAGGGCCATGTCCAGTTGAGTTCTGAACACGGCCAGGGATGGAAACTCCTCAACCTCGGTAGACAGCAATGAGGTCTTCTCTGAGCCATCTCTGCTTCAGGCTGAACAAACCCAGTTCTCTGTGCCTCTCCTTGTACATCACGTGCTCCATCCCCTGGCCAGATCGGTGGGACTTGCTCCAGTATGTAAATGTCTGTCATATACTAGCAAGCCCAGGACTGAACACAGTGCTGCAGATGCGGTCTCACAAGGACCAGGTAGGGGAAGAATCACTCCCTGGACCTGCTGGCTACACATGTGCTAATACAGCCCAGTATACAGTTGTCCTTTGCCACAGGAAAACATTGCTGGCTCACGTTCAGCTTGTCCACTAGGACACCAGGTCTTCCACAAAGTTTCTTTTTATCCAGCTTGTGTCCAGCCTCTATTCTTGCCTGGAGTTAATCCATTGCAGATGCAGGACTTGACAGCTGCCCTCCTTTGTTAACTTCATGGGGGCGCTGTCAGCCCATTCCTGCAGTCTGTCAAGGTCCATAGCCTGCCCTCCTTATACACCCAATTTGGTACTGTGTGTCAGTTTAAGTGTGTGCTCCGTCCCATCATCCAGGTCCTAGATAAAGATGTTAAACAGTGTTGGTCTTAGTATCAGTTCCTGAAGAACACCACTAATAACTGGCCACCAGTTAGATTTTTGTACTGCTGATCACAAATCTTACAGCCTGGCAGTCCAGCTAACTTTACATACCGTCCACTTATCCAGTGCTAGCTCATCAGTTGATTATAAGGATACTAGAGGAGTTGATGCTAAAGGCCTTACTTGTAAACAATATCCACCGCTCTGTCCTCATCCATCAAGGCATTCATCTCATCACTGAAAGCCATTAGTCTGGTCAGGCATGTTTGGCAGTTTAAACTGGATGTTTTCTTTCTCTTTACTGAAAATACTTGGATTTCTTTTGCCTACTTGCTGTAATAAGTGAGTACAGGTAAATAACCAAATACATTCTGAGACTTCTCAACAAAGGATACTTTCTGAGATGTTTCACTGTGGCAAAGAAGGTTTCCTCTACAGCTAAAGCTGGAAACACTCATCTGAGACCTTGTATTTCAAGTTACTGCAGTAATGCAGGCAATTCAGACACTATTCCAAACTCAACTTATGTAAAAAGACTCATCTGAGCACAGATGTATTTAAATCAAGTTAAAAACATGCCATAGGTTATGATGTGAATGTTCAAAGCTGCTGGTATAATCACTCCACATGGCTCATGCATCCTCCCTTGGATTAGGCAAACTCAAAAAGAAGCTAGCATTGCAATAAACAGTTTTAGTCACTTAGGGTAAAACTGACATAGGTGATGGGTCTAGGAGCTCACAAAAAAGCACGCAATGAGCATTCATGTTTGCTTATACAGAACAGCAACTGGAAGATACTAAATTTCTCTCAGGGGATGATTTCACCCCTTTTAAGTGAATTATTCACTCTTGCTTCAGAGAATACCAGCTCAGCAGTTTTCTGTGCAATGATGCTGCATAATGTTTTTTACTTAAACGGGACGAACAATAGATGGTTTAATCCCTCAGTAGCATTTTTGTTAGCATTCTGCTCCACTTATGTATTTTTATCACAGACAGACGAATGCTGTTGTAGTAGCAAAACCTATTCAAGGATCCCTTTCTGCTTACTCTTCTCCCTCCCTGTGCTCTTTTTTCCCTTTTTAGTTGCAAATGTATAGGGTATTCTGCCTTTTGGATACTGACTGAAGCTCATATTAAGCCATGAAAATATAGTTGAATGCTACTAAGCATCCCAAAATAATTATTATGCAAAACAGTTTTAAAAATGAATACACAAAGATTTGCCATTTCATTTCAGTATCAAGCACAGTGAGAATTATATTCTGAATATTTTGGACAAAAGACAAAACTTATGGTTTTTAATATTCTCTATAGTTTAAACATGTAAGGCTAGATCAATATACTAGTAGTGGTTTTGGAAATCCATTCAGAACTATTCCTTTGCTGACAGCTATGAATTTGGGCTTTACTCTTTGAAATAGAGCTTTCTAAGCCTGAAATAGACAAAGGCTAAGATATTTACAGGTATTTGGAAAGCAATATTTTATTTATTTTTGCTAAAGCTTTTCACAATAACTGCAAGTATAGAGAATAATTTGTACAGAGAGCAGTTAATAGCAATCTAGAAAAGATATAGACTAAGTTATTATTGGTCAAATATGATTGGATATCAAGTAGCAATGATTAAAGATTGCTGAAATAAAAGTTTCTAAGTGCCATTTGTAGATGATTTAATGACTAGAAACTAAACTGGTTTTCTAAACCGTGATTCTTAGTTTGACCTCGTTCTAAATAAAACCATTTAGCTGAAGTTCAAATGATTTTCTTCCATGTATGCTAAACCCGCTTGGTGCTTCTAACACGTGAGTCAAATACAGCATTGGACTTCCAGGAATGTAGGCCAAGCACAAGGTAGGTATGAGATCACGATCAGTCCTTTACATGTATATATTTATGCATATGTTTGTTTCTACATAAAAATTCAAGAGAATGTTCAGCAGGAGTTATATTAACTGGAATATGTCCCTTTTCAATAGGAACTACAAATCATAATATTTAAGAACTTAATTTCTTTGTAAGTTGCAATTTTTTTCAGGGTCTTCATCGATCAGGGAATTCATTGATAAGGCTCCAAGAATAAAGATAATCCATCACTATATGCCCTCCTTCCCCAAAGGGGCATTAATCCTGTGATTGTTCTGTTCTCTGTAAAGGCCTGGTCTCTCATCATTGATGCTCACTGCTACAGGAAGAGTGGGACATTCCGCAATTTTTTCAATCTGGGAAAAACAGCTTAGTTGCATGATTTAGTGAGCAGTGAAGCTGTATTTGTTTTTCTGTAGGAATCTGCCCAGAATTGTGCTCCAAGATGAAACCTCTGGGATAGCTGTTTGAAATGGAGACAGGATTTTAAGGCAGAGGGAAGAAGAAAAAACAGATTCTATTGATCAGATACCCTTTAAGTTTATGACAAACCTCACGAGTTAAATGGAATAATTCTAGAATTATTCAGGGAAAGAGAAATATTGCACTCATCACATGACAAAACAAATTGAGAAGATAGTGTGGGTGCAGTCTCCTTTCCTCCCCTGGCAGCTGCTGGTGAATTTTTGTGCAGGAAGAGTTGACTTGTCCTTTTCCTACTGTACAGATTTTTTTTTCCTAGCAAATTGGAGTAATTTTGACCTCGCATCTTCTCAAGAAAGAATCTCTAATTTGCTGCAAAGTATATTGCTTTATTCTGTAGAAAGAGAGAATCCCTTAGCTGAGGAAATCACTTTAGCTCTATTCATTTCCATAGGCTTGTTTTAATTTATAGAAGTTGCATTTTTGGCCAATAATATACATATATTTTCCTGGATTAAAAAAAAAAATCTAACTGAGCATTAAATTAACAGGATTTTAAATTATACTTTCTGAATAAATCACAAAATTCTATCAAAATAATTATTTCCATTTTGCTCTTCAGCATTTTCTGCTTTCAAACCATGATTGTAGTTAACTAAATTTGTTACAAATTCTCTCTGAAAAGTTTCACACAATTTACTTGGTGGTTTTAATCCAAAAATTAGAGCAAGATCGAATTTCTCTCACATACAATCATATTCACTGCCCAGAGCAACCATTTTGTAGTCTTTTGCACTAGGGAAAATATCTAATCATTAGCGTCTGCAGCTAATTCAAAGACATTTAGCATTTCCTAAAATATCATTATTAAGTAGGTTAAGATTCACTTATTAAAATATCCACTTTTTCTTTCATATATTTTATTTTAATAAGCTTTAAATAATACTTTAAATATCTTTTCAGTCACTGTCACCTCAATTTTTTAATTAGTTATCATCTGTGATTATTTGGCCAACACTTTCTGTGATTTAGTTGAATTTTGAGTCAGAGGTTATACCTGAATTTAATGACCGTGGTCTTAAATTTCATGTTTTACTATTAATAGCTGGGTGTTCAACTTATTTTTTACAAGCTAACTGTGTTGATAGTTGCTTTCCCTTCTCTATGTTCTATAGAACTTGCTTTCCTCAAGTGTGACCTTACATAAATAGAGTTTAAAAGTTCTAAAAGAACCCTGTGGGGAATGCTGTCAAGTCTAGAGGATTTACCACTAGATATAAATATAGTGGTAGTTATGTGCTCTGTTGGGACAGCTTTATGCATAGCATTTTCTTACACTGCTGAAAGTCACGGAGAGTTACTAGTCTATTGATTTGAGTTTTGTAATTAGGTAAGTAGACTGGACAGAAGACAACATTTTAATTATGTCTTTTTTTTTCCTTTTTAATAGCTTTTTGCTAGAATTTTCCCTTATCTCTTTCTTTTTGTCCTCACTGTAGCATTTCTGACTGGTCCTGAAATGTCAAAATGTGTTGTATAGAATATCAGGATTTTGGAGGTCTTCACTGGTTCATTTAAGAATTTTTATTACAATCTGGCTAATGAGATAATTAATACTGTCCAGCTCTAAGGCCTTTGCTTCTGTGTTAGTTATTACTACACAAGTTAAAGACATTCTCTCAGCAACGCAAGAGGTTATGTGCCTTGCCTGTGGCCTATGGCTTAGTTTTCTATGTTACACATTACTAATTTCTTACTGTTTCTCACTGTCTGCCACAGGACAGTTGGACAGCGTAAATCACTGGCAATAGTCAGCCTTCTGGTTTTGTTTTGTGTCTGACAAACACTGTGATTCACATAATCACTGAAAATCTTAGTTCATCTCTAAAAAGTCAATTTTACTGCATTACCTATCATACTCCTTAAACAGTTCTTCTTGTATTTCTGTTTCACCTGACCGCTGAATGTGCCACTTTTATTATGTGACTCATCATGTTTTAAAATG
This sequence comes from Dromaius novaehollandiae, assembly GCF_036370855.1. Taxonomy (NCBI): domain Eukaryota; kingdom Metazoa; phylum Chordata; class Aves; order Casuariiformes; family Dromaiidae; genus Dromaius; species Dromaius novaehollandiae. Next base: position 111,511,088 of record NC_088098.1, read on the forward strand.
AAACAAGGCATTGCAGATATAAGGATAGATAGACAAAGAATATACTTAGGCACATGCATGCACACAGAGAATTTAAATCAAACTTAGTCTTAATTACAACTTTTTGGATAAAAGACAAGAAAAGGTGTTGGTAATCAGAGGAGCAAGCCTCAACTTAATTGTGCCGTCAATTTAGAAATGTTCTTACAGTCTCTTTCCTGCTACACATAGAGTTATCACGAATCCTTATGAGGCTTGCCTTGCATGATCCCAAGCACATTCAGTAAACTTCTTTTGTTACTGAATCCAGCTCAGGTCTTTTTTTTTTCCTCCACAGTGTCTGATGTTGAAGAGATGTATGAATTGTATCTTAACTGTTGGGGAAAAACAGTTACTTAACTGCTGGGGAAAAGAGGAGAAGCTGTGAGGGTGTAGCTGCTCACATATCTTGGTTGTTCCTGTATCTATCATAAGGAAGTGTAATGTCCTTTGGTACAAACAGCAAATATACTTTTAAAAGGTAATTGTATGTCACAGATGAATAGTATTTATACCATATGTTTAGTAAGACTGCTTGTCATGCCCTTTTAAGGATCTTGGAGCGTTGCCTGGAGATCTTGCCAGTGTGCTAAAAGGGCCCAATACAAAGCCTAGTAATGTCAGTGGAACAATCCCCATAGATTTAAATGAACTTTAAATCAGGATAAGTAAGTGCTAGTGTCAGTATTTTATCTGAGTCATACATGGACCTGCAAAGGAGAGGAGAGGTTTGCAATCTAGAATAAAACAGACTTTCATCTCACAGCAGTAAATCTCTCCAGGTATGATTTGATGGTCCTAAAATGCCACTGTGCTTTGTTTTATACTGGCATTAGTGAACAATATGAGCTGATAACTTCTAGCAGACATGCAGACCAAGCACACAGGGATAGAAAGACCTCCATCTATCACAATAGGATAACCAGTAGGTGTTGCAAAAAAACATATTCCCTTTCTAGCAGCTTTATTGCTTCTCTACTTTTAGAAATTTTATTGTATCAGCATTTTGTCCTGTTCTATAGCAGAGAGAGATTTTACTAAACCCTCTTCACAGTGCAAATTCTAACGGTGTGAGATGTGGATGAATCTGCAGAGATAATAATGAACAGTACTTTTTAAGATACAAAACTCACTTTGTCTAAAACTATAAGGATAGTATTTTTTGAAAATGAATTTTCTGTTGCTTTTACAACCACTTTGACTTGGGATAAAACATGCATGCATACTGTCTTGAACTAAGTTCTTCATTTTATATAAAAATCTCGTATCATAAGAATCATGATGTTTCTTGTAAGAGCTGCTGTGAGAGAGCAAGTAGTGCAGCAAATAGTATTTGTTAGGTTTCTAATATAAAGTCAGCTTTTTTCACTTTTAGTCAAGAAGTGTGAAATTTTACATTATATAGTATAAATATTAAAAATCAACAATGATAAATTTTGTAAACAATATATTATCTGCCACTTTATTCACTAGAACTGGAAAACAGATTCATATGATGATAGGTTTTCTTCAAAATTACATGGAAAAATCCTTAAAAACGAAGGGCAAAAAAAAGCATGTATTATCTAGCTTGAGAGAAATCATTGCATGTTTTATCATAATGAAGAAAGGACCAGAATTAAAACTGATAATGGCTTTTTAATTTTGGCATTTCAGGATGTCTGCACATTTAATTATGGAACCACAATTTGTTTTGGAAATAGTTTCTTGTGTTTACAAAAGAAGAGGAATATACTGTTTGGTACATCTTCTTCTTCACTTTTTAAGCAATGTTGTGGTCAAAGTTTAAGGAAAATGTCACATCAATAGGATTTTCACATGTGAAAAACCCAAACATTCCAAAATATAGAAATATATAGAATGTATAGAATAATTTAGTTTCACAATTAAAGCAAGGATTAAAAAACACACAAAAACTACAGCAGCATAAAAAAGCTTTTTGGTATATACTTCCCCTTGGTATCTATTAAAAGACAGGAATATAAAAAAAAAGTATTAATCCATAATATTCTTACCTGTCTCTTCTTCTGTCAAGAAAACCTCTAAAATTTAGAATTAGATTTTCAGAAATTCACTGTACTCCTAATATTCTGATCAGACTTACAAAATAATTTGAATGCCTGTTAAAGAGGAGGTTGAACTCTGAAGATCGGTCATTGTGCTAAACTGGGAGTTGCAGTATTTTGAACACTTCTGGAAAATCACATCAAACACTTGAGAAATGAAGACACTATGTCTGTTTTTTATACTTTTACAACCTCTATTACTTTCTGGTTGGATCTTGAATTTTCACTTCAGCACAATTCAGTGTTGTAGTGATAAATACACAGGATAACCTATCATTTTGAAGGAGGGAAATTACATGTTGTTGAAAATAGATGTGTTAAACTTAATTCATGTTTGTTTAACCTTGCCTACATCACACATATAGCTGAAATGGCAATAGCAGTCTGCTTTTAAAATAAATAAATAAAAGAATCCATGAACATTTTATTTATCTAGGGAAATAATACTGCTGAAATATAGACATATAATTTCCTGTGGACTAAAGAAGCTCAGTGGGCACTCTGAGGACATTCACTATGGGCTAGTAACAAGAGCAGTGGATGTTCAAATGGTAGAAACATCACATCTGTTACCAAACAACACATCTTTCTGGGAAGGAGGGAAATATACAATTGAACAGACAACACAACCTGCAGTTCTTTTGGACTGACTCTCCTTAGTGCTGCAGCAGGGATCACGTATCTAACCTGACTCGATAACATTTCTTCTGGTCTTAACATCTAATCGTCATTTGCATAGGTTTTGGAACGACTGAAAATCAGTTTTGGGAGCAGCTGTCATGCAACAGGGAGCTGTTGTCATGTAAGAAGTACCATCAAATGTGTAGTTTCAGGATGGGGTGGAGGGGAAGAGGAAGGGAAGAGGTCATGGGAAACAGTGTAGGTCTTTGATTTACTATTGAACTTACTGTATTGAAGACTGGAAGTTTATTGGCAGCTTTGTCTAAGGTCCCTCAAATTTTTTCTCTGTGTTTCCAAACATTTTCTGGAAAATGAAATCTTGAAGAGATGAAACAAATGGCCTTAGCAAAATCACAGTCAATATGTGAAATGGCATTTTGAGATGCTCATGAAACAGAATATTATTTTCTTACAGAACCTCTCTGAAATTTAATTGATTGATACTTATGATATAATCTAATAGCATGAAGGGTACATAATTGGCTCAGCTTTAGGACTAATTGCACATCACATTGCATTGCCAGATCTGCCACTGTCCATGACGTTTGTGCGTTATTACAGACAAAGAAAGTGCCAAGGAATGAATAATGTGCCTTACGCTGGCATAAGTAATTAGGTTTGTGTACTTACAGGAGATCAGAACACTTTTCAGCATCAAAAGGATTAATTCAAGAGTGAAACCATGTGCAGCTAGATTAAGAACAACTCCGGAACAAATTTCTCCCTCTTGCTGTAAGCAGAGGAAGATCTGAAAACTAACAGTGGGTGTCCTAAAAGAGTAACTGATGTTACTGTCTCCTATGTCCACAGCAGCTCCATAGCCACCAACAGAGATGAAGATTTATTGTCTTGCTGCAGCTGTTGCATTTTGGAGAGCTATCTCATGATACGGTGAGCCAGAGGAAAAGTGTGTTTACAGTGGAAATGAGTGGCAAAGGGACCTGTTTGGGACCAGTCAGTTTGCTCCCAGCAAACTTATCCAGCCTTGAGAAATAAAAACATGGGACTGGAAGGGGCTTCCCTGACCATCAAGCCCAGTTACCTGCCACTGCAGGTGACTCATCATATAATCTTGTTCCTATACTCACCTTTCTATTACAGCTCGACTGCGTTTTCAGTTCTTATTCTTCCTTTCAGATGCTGCTTCACAGCTTCATTTTTTGATAGTTAGAAATCATCTTCTAATTTACAGTGCAATTGTCAGGCCAAATTACATACCTTTCATTCCAGTGCTGATACTGTCTTTTAGCTTTAATAGCCCTTCCTTCCCCCCTTGTGTTTATTCCCAAATATACTTACAGAGAACAATCGTCTACACTCATGTTTTGGTAGGCTAAACAAGCCGAGCTCTTTCAGTCAGTCCTTGTAAGATAGGCTCACCCTTCTTCGTTTGCTACGCACTAATTCTCTTTCAGAAAGCTAATCAAAAGACACATTCACTGGAAAACAAAATTTAAATGTATGACGCAAGAACATTCACAGAAAAATCCTCCAAACTTATTCCAGACATAAGCCTAAAAGTCTGCACAAGAAAATTGTTTTTAAGGTAAAACTTATTAAAACAGCAAGTCAAAACTGCAGGTAACCTAAGTTCAGTAATAATGCTACTACTCTATATATAACAATTTCCCCTAATTTAGATTAGTCCATTTTACAGTGCAGCAGCCAGGTAGACCTTCTTCCTTACAGAACAAGAAAAGCACTGAATTAAAAAAAAAAAAAATCGAGAATATATCATTGCCTCAATTAAAACAGACATCTACCCTCCTCCTTTGGCAGGAGCAAGTGTATTAGATATTGTTTGGCTTGGTATGCTTTTTTTGTAGGAAGTTTTGGTGAGCCCCTGAACTGGGCCCACATGGCAGCACGTGGGCAACGGGGTCTGTGGGGTGCCCTGCGTGGGTGGGCGGAGGCCGGGATCCGCCCCGGGCCAGTCACAGCCGGTTCCAGCTGGCTCTGGCACCACCGAAACAGCCTGGTGCTGCCAGAGCCACGGCCAGGCGGGGTGCGGTGCCTCCGCCCATGTGGGGCTGTGCCGGGCCGGGTTGGGGGCAGCCGCCAGGGGCGGGAGGGAAGACTGAGGGGAGATGTGGGGGAGATGCGGAAAGGGACATTGTTGGAGCCGGGGGCGCCCTGAGGGGCTGCGGCTCAGGGGGGCCCACAGCGGGGCAGGGGAAAGGGAAGACGACACACAGGGGAGTGGAAAGAGCCCGTCATGTGCCACCCTTCGCCTCGCAGTGAGAGACGAGGGTAAGGGGTGGCGGTGACACCGGGAGATGTGTTGGATTGTGGTTAGGCCTGGGGAAGGGGGTGGAAAGGTGTTACCTAAGAGGTTGGTTGTCGTGTTTTGTTTCCTCAATACCTGGATCAGTAATTAAAAGTTTATGTTAAATGTCAATAGATTAAATTATGTGAAATTCCCCAAGACTGTTTTACCCATAACAGATCAACACGTTCTTGAGGCTGGTATTTACGATCAAAATCCCACTGGGATCACAGACGTGTTACATTTAGATTCTCAGAATCCAAGCTCAGCTGTCACCCTACAGTGGCCTAAAATACATTGCTGTCTAAGTTTCTTAGGCTAGGTGTAAAAGCTTCCTGGCTTCTGAAAGGCACGTCCACAAGGGCCCTCGCTCAGTCAGGCCCATCTCCTTATGCAAGACTCAGTAGCTGCAACAGTTACTGAGAATTTATGAGACCGCAACTCAGTTCTCTTCTCTGAAGGATGTTCAAAGAAATCTGAACCTGTCTCAGTCATTTCTTAGTTAAATATTCAAGCTTCCCAGCAGCTCTGTTTTAGGGCACCATGCTTTCGGGTATTTCTTCTGAAAACAAGCCTGCGTGGCACAATCAAATGTCCATCAGCTGTGTTTAATTATTCTTTTCAATACTAAAGATGTTTTCCAGGAAGAATCAGATCTCTCCAGAGGCATTTGTCCGACTAGTTAGTGTATTCCTCTGAGGGGTCAAAGACACTGGTTTCAGTCCTTCTGAACACAGGGAGAAGAGAGCCCTGGCCCTTGCCTGCTGTGAACATAGCTCTGTCCCATGAAGAACGGTCAGTTGCTTCTGGGGTGATGGTACACATTTCACATCCTGGTCTCCAGCACTGAAAAGCCTATTCCTGTCCCAACTGTTAGGGGGACTTGAGGGTCCTGCCCTGAAAGCTGCGAGGTCTGTGTAGGTAGACTGGTGCATTAAAAAGCACCATCGCCTGAGAGAGCCTAACTGCAGCAATTGACAGGTCCTCTGGTTATATGGTGCCTGGCATAAGAGACGGAAAAACCTGTGGGACTAGGTCTTGAGCATTGCTTTCTGTAGCTTTGTTTCATCAATAAAATAAAGCAAGATAACATACCTAGACTGAGACTGATCTCACTGAACTTCAAATATCTGCTTCCGAGTGTTGCATCCTCATTTAGCTCATTGTCAATGAAGAAAAACAGCCATTTATGGGTTACAAGCCATCCAGGCTGTTTAGGCTTTTACTTGAAGAGAACTCTTGTTCCAAAAGTACTTGTTTGTGTCTGTTGATGATGATGAAATTATCTTAAAGTGGGTAGGGTCATAGGTAGACATCTACATTTTAAATGTCTACTTCTGTAGTATGCTGAGGATGAAAACAGCTTATTCAACCACATAATGCTTATGTAGAACTTTATAATAACTACTAGTAGTAATTGCTAGAATTTTGAAGTATTTTTCACTATTGCAAGCATATCATATTCTTAAATCTGCATTTTTTGTGACAATTCTTAATCCATACATGTCTGTGTGTGTATATATACTTTCTAGTGCTGTTTTTCTGTCTCACAATTTTATTATGTCTTACAATATTAGATGGTACATTTTTATTTAGCCCAAAAATAGCTCAATGATAATTTATTGCAACTGAGGATCTTAAATCCCAGCTCACTGAGTCACGTGATTATATGAGATTCTCTATTTTATTAATGTTACTGCAAGTTTCTAGTCGTCAGTGATGTTGTTTATGAGGACAGACTTTTTTTTTTTTAATTCTAAGGAAATCAGCTTACTAATGAAAGTGTAGCCAAGGGTCTTAATTATGTATATGGTGTCAGAAAGTGATTATATTATTACCAAAGTCAGAAAAGAATTGCAATCATATCTCAACTAAATCGCAGAGTTTTTGCAGTATGTAACGTTTGCATGATACATGTAGCTGTTACTCCAAACACATAAGTAGACAGCAAATAGAATTGTCTTCTGTCTAATAGTGTCCCTGTGATATTGACTTAACCAACATATTTTATGTAGCTAAATGGGAGAACTTCTGGATTGATGAGAATGTTTTCATTGCTACAGGGAGATACCTGCAGGTGCATCTGTGAAGATTTTAACTGATTTTATTTATATCCCAAAATGTATCTCATTAAAGACCAAGAGTTGTTATGTTTCTTTCCTTAGTGCCATATTTATCTCAGTTAATAGATATATGTTTTACCTCTGAGAATAAGATTTTTTTCAGACAGTACTAAGTTAGATTTCAAATATCTGACAGTTTTTAGAAGAGGGTAGGCCCTTTGCTTGTCTACAGTCTCATCTCTCTGTTTATAATCAGATGTCAAGAGAGGAACAGAAGAAAGCAAAAAAAAAAAAAAAAAAAAAAAAAAAAAAAAAGAAAGAAAAGAACCAGTAAAAGAAGATAAAAGGAAATGATATATTACAATGTTTTTAAAAAACCCTTAAATTTAAAAGTCATGATTCCAAGGTGCAGAGGTAGGAATTAAACTTTGGGGGGGCGACTTTTGTTATTTGTCTTGCCAGCAAATATACAGATTTGAAGGCTCAGTTTAATATTGCCAGACAAAAATGTCAACAGCCAGTCTCACTTGAAATTTTTTTGGTTTCTAGCCCATTACCTAGTTGAAGTTAAGTCACCTGAAGTCACATACCAGTTTAGTATGTAGATTGTCTTGGTCCTAATGAAACAAAGCACAGAGTTACACAATTTGCCTCTCCCTTCCTCTTTGGTGCCCATAACATGCAGTTAATATGTGAGGAGATTGATTCTCTCACCACCACAGCCTCCTTTCTCAAGAGCTGAGACAAAGTAGGGAGGCAGTATTGACCTTGCTAACACTTCTGCATCTTTCTTTTTTACTGTATAAGAAAAGTTTTCAGTCTGAAAAGCAAGTCAGTGTATTACCTTGTGTAAGGGTGAGGTGGGGGCACCACCTGGACTCCTGTCAGGGACAGATACACAAACACAGGGCACACTATGGTCGATACGGAGCGTTTGTTACCTCTGCGTCTGAGCAGGGGTTCCCCAGCATTTTCCCGATCAAGGCAATAATGAAGTGGGAGATCCCTGGCACCACTGAGCATCGGTCTAGGGCGAGAAACACTGGGGGAACACCAAATGAAGTTTTTATGTACTATACACGTGCCGTAAGCATATTGTGCTCATCGGTATTGTTGATTCAAAGCCCAGGTGCAGCGCCACACTGGCACAGGCTCAACCATGTGGCTATGGGTCAGCATGCCCTGTTGATGTTCCTTTTCCCATGAAATGGTCTGGCTAGCTTCCATCACCTATCTCCTTGACATTCTTCCGCATTTTCCCATACACATTGTATAATGTTACAGCTATATAACTTTGTATGCATGAATTTCTTCTAAGTTTCTGCTCTAGCCAGAGGAAGTACAGTAAGGTGGGTGGGAGAATGTTAGAGGAATCAGAATGCAAAAGAGAGTAGGTCTGAATGAGGAGCCAAAAGATCAATGAGGCTAGGCCAGAATAATTCATCCTCCCTTTCAAACTCCAGGTAAATTGAAATCCTCTGTCTTGACAAAATGAAATATCAAATTTGCTTGATTTACCAGATTTACCCAGATTTACTTGCATTTCATCACCTGCTGGTGATGACTGGTTGATAATAAAGCTTCAGAGTTCATATCTCACTAAAATTCATGCTGTTGTGGTTGCTTCTGCTTGATTATTCCAGGCCAAGGCATTTAGACATCAATCTATATTATCAGGTTCTCCTTTTAGATAGAAAAATGAAGGCGTACAACCCAGATACTGTATTAGATCTTGAATGAACTCTTTAGTTGTTTGTATTGATAAAATGGCCTAAAAACCATGACAAGTATTTTTATAGAGGAGAAAATTGGAAGCAATTTTTGCAGATATTTTTCTTAAAAAAAAAGCTGCTCAAGTAGCTAGATTATCTCCATAAAACCAGTAATGAATGCCACTAAAAATTATTGTACTATCATAAGTTTTATGTATGGTAGAATCATTGGTGGGCACTTTGTATGATAATGAAGATGCAGTAAAAGTTGATTCTACATTGATTCTCCAGCTACTACATTGATCTACAACCTGTGTACTATATTGATTCTCTTATTTTCTTCATGAATAATACCTTTGTCATCTTAAAACACTTTGAAAAATCTTTTCACAATAACTGAAAATGCAACTATTGGTTTACATGTGTAATTATAAACTGGTATCTTTAAAACTGGTAACTTTAAAACTGTTGAACTCTGTTGTTTAAGATTTTCACTTAAAATACTTATTCCGTGCTAGAAAGTCACATTTTGACAAAATTAGCTTTTTTTGATTATAAAGCTGTTTGTTTAAGAATTATAATGATTTTCAACCTAAGAATGCAAAATACTTTGAAGATGATAGAGGGTTTTTTCCCTTTTAGAAAAGCTTCTCAAATTGCACTCTAAGATCCTTTAAAAACATGATGTAGCAGAAGAATGATATCTTAGAGATAGACTTTTTTATCTTTGTAATCAATATAAGGACATCATAAAATTCAGTGGGACTTCTTAAACGTATAATTACAGGTTTTACTGAAACTTAAAAAGTGAGACAAATGCAGCAGGTGAAATCACTCATTGAGGTAGAAGATAGAAAAGTGAGAGATATTAAATCTTAAATAATGCCATAAAAATGATGTAGTACCATGGATTCATAGGTAAATTGCAATAAGAGGTGCAGAATGCGATTCTTTAAGTACAGGATTTGACAGATCAGGTTGGCTTCATTTGTTAATCAAAAACAGTGATGGGGTGAGGGCAGACTGGAAAATGTCTTAAGTGAATATCAGAAGTTGCATTGTTAATGCAAGGAACACCGTGAAAACCTTTCTGCAGAAAATACTCCAAGAGAAACATTTAATAGTGAGCAAGGACAAATGGTAAAATATTACATGCAAATGATGTATTTCTTTTGAGGGGACTAACGCATACAACAAGAAAAGAGAAGCAATAAAAAGAATATAAATACCAAAAAAATAAACAGGAGATCCCGAGATATAAGGGAAGGTCAGCTATCTCTGCAGGTTTAGTCTTATTCAGGGAATCTATAAAAGCAAACCATTTGGAGTTTTGGTTAGTGTCCATGGGCAGAAATTTAAAAGATATCTTCTGAAGCTTTTAATCTCTCCTAAAGTGGCACTACCTTTAAGCCAACAAACAGTTCTTTTCCTGATGAAGCAGCTACTGATGATGTAAAGGTTAGCTATATGAAGTAAACAAACTACAAATTTTGCACTGTAAAATGTACCTATATGTATGTCTCTGTAGACTGCTAGATAATTGGTAATGACATGAGTTAGAGTAAATGTTAGGATCTGTTTGAAACATCATGCTCATCGGGTTAAGGATAGATGCAATAGTATGGGATAGTTTAATGCTCCAGTTATCTTCTAATAAATAAAGCATAAATGAGGTCGTCTTCAGACAACTGGAAGAAGCTTCACATTCACAGGCCCTGGTCCTTATGGGGACTTTAGCCACCCTGATACCAGCTGGAGGGACAAAACAGCAGCAAACAAGCTATCCAAGAGGTTCCTGGAGTGCATTGATGACAACTTCCTAGCACAGGAAGACATCTCTTGTCTTGCTGACAAAGAGGGGTGCTCTGCTCTGCTCATACTTACAAACAAGGAAGAGCTGCTCAGAGATGTGAAAGTCAGGGGCAGCAGCAGGGTCTTTGGTAGCGGTGACCACAAAATGGTGGAGTTCAGGATCCTGCGAGGAAGGAGCAGGGCAAAAAGCAGGATTGGGCAGTTCTTGACTTCAGGAAAGCAAACTTTGGCCTCTTCAGGAATGTGCTTGGAAGAATCCCTTGAGATACAGCCTTGGAGGAAAGGCAGTCCAGGAGAAATGGTTGATACTTGAGGATCACCTCCTCTAAGCTCAGGAACAGACCACTCCAACAAGTGGGAAATGAAACAAAGGCAGCAGGAGGCCTGCATGGATGAGCAAGGAGCTCCTGACTAAAGCATAAAAAGGAAGGGTCCAAGAGGTGGAAGCAGGGACAGGTGACCCAGGAGGAATATAGAGACACTGACAGAGTGTGCTGGGATGGTGTTAGGGTTGCTAAAGCCCACCTGGAATTGCAACTGCCAAAGGAAGTAAAGGGCAACACAAAATGTTTCTACAAGCACACAAGCAGCAAAAGTAAGACTAGGGAAAATGTGGCCCTCCAGTTAAATGGGGCAGGAGCCCTGATGACAAAGGATACAGAAAAGGCTGAGGTACTGAATACCTTCTTTGCCTCAGTCTTTACTGGTAAGACTGGCCTTCAGGAATGCCAAGCCCTGAGACCAGTGGAGAAGTCTAGAGCCATGAAGACCTACCCTTGGTAGAGGAGTAGCTGGTTTCAGGGAACGCTTAAACAACCTGGCCAAACAAAGAGCCATGGGTACTGATGGGCTGCATCCACGAGTGCTGAGGGAGCTGACTTAGGTCATTGCAAAACCACTCTTAATTGTCTTTGAAAGGTTATGGCAACTGAGAGAGATTCCTGAGGACTGGAAGAAAGCAAATATCACTCCTGTCTTCAGGAAAAGCCAGAAAAAGGATCCAGCCTCACTTCAATCCCTGGGAGGGTAATGGAGCAACTAAACCCGGATGCTATTTCCAGATGCATGAAGGACAGGAAGGTCACTGAGAGTAGTCAGCATGGATTTATGAAGGGGAAATCATGCTTAACCAACCTTATAGCCTTCTATGATGAGATGATTGGCTTAGTGGATAAGAAGAGAACAGTGGGTGTTGTTGCTGACCTTAACTTTAGCAAGGCTTTTGACACTGTCTCCCCTAACATTCTCATAGACTAGCTGATGAAATAGGGACTAGGTAAGTGGTCAGCAAGCTAGATTGAAAACTGGCTGAACTGTTGAGCTTAGAGGGTTGTGATCAGTGGCAAAAAGTCCAGCTGGAGGCCAATTCCTAGTTGTATCCCTCAGAGGTTGATACTGGTACCAATGCTGTTTAATGTCTTCATTAATGATCTGGATGATGGGACAGAGTGCATCCTGAGCAAGTTTGCAGATGATACAAAACTGGGAGGAATGCCTGATAGACCAGTTGGTTGTGCTGCTTTTCAGAGGGACCGCAATCCATTTCTCAACCAGCTGGAGAAATGGGCAGACAGGAACTTCACAAAGTTCAACAAAAGGAAGTGCAGAGTCCTGCGTCTGGGGAGGAACAACCCCATGCACCAATACAGGCTGGAGGCTGACCAGCTGGAGAGCAGCTTTGCAGAGAAGGCCCTGAAAGTAATGGTGGACAAGAGGTTGACTGTGAGTCAGCAATGTGCCCTGCCACAAAGGCAGCCAACGGTATTCTGGGCTGCATTAGTCAGACTGTTGCTAGCAGGTCAAGGAAGGTGATCCTTTCCTTCTCCTCAGCCCCAGTGAGGCAATATCTGGAGTGCTATGTCAAGTGCTGTGCTCTTGGCACCAAGACATGGAACTGGTGGAGCTAGTCCAGCAAAGGACCACAAAGATGATGAAGGGGCTGGAGTGTCTGTCATGAGAGGCTGAGAGAGCTGGGACTGTTTTGCCTCAAATAGAGAGGGGTCAGGAGGGAATCTTATCAATGTGCATAAATATCTAATGCGGGGGTGTAAAGAAGATGGAGCTGGACTGTTTTCTGTGGTGCCCAGTGATAGGACGAGAGGAAATGAGCACAAACTGAAACACAGGAAACTCCACTTGAACACATGAAAACACTCTTTCACTGTGAGGGTGGTTGCACTGACACAGGTATCCCAGAGAGGTTGTGGAGTCTCCATCCTTGGAGATACTCAAAACCTGACTGGATGTAGTCCTGGGCAACCTGCTCTAGCTGACCCTGCTTGAGCAGGGAATTGGACTAGATGATTTTCAGAGGTCCCTTCCAACCCCAGCCACTTTGTGATCATGTAATATGAACCTAATTTTTGTCACCTTAGGCAAAAGTAAAATTTTACTCAGTGTAGTGAGGAGAAGAAAAATAAACATTGAGATTCATCTGCACAAATGGGTATGTCTCATGTATTCATCTAGACTCCCTTTGTTTTTGTTGGGGTAGATGCTTTACATCCTAAGGTAAATATCCAAAATAGGACAGATGAATGACCATTATAAGGGGATTCTAGACTCTCTAACTGAGGTGTTAACACCTCTAATTGAGGTGTTAATAGTGTTTTCTGTTACAAACAAAATCAGGTGGGCTCAGTGGTGGCTCATATGCCTTTGTAGATTGTGGGGATGCTTCCTGAGGGCTATTGTACAGCTGCAGTGTACTCCTGGTTCCTGCCTGTACCTTTCTGGTGTGCTGCGGAGCCATGCTTAGTGCATGTATGCTGTTGCGCTTAGCACAGGAGCGTTGCAAGAATCAGAAAGAGTCAGGGTTATGTGAAGTTCTGATGGGGATAGACTCTATTGTCCCCAGTGTAAAAGCTGTCATGGATGAGTTTAAACTCATCCCAATAATGTCGGTGCCAGTTTTCTAAAATGAAGGCAAATAGGACAGAAGATGAGAAAGCTGTTTTAAGGAATTTCTTCTAAAATTTAAGGGCTAGTCATGTGTAGTCCCAAGTTGAAACTGGGAACATTTCAATGAGAGTAAATTGTTTACTGGGAGTAAACAAAGGTTACCATTTTTTTCTAATTTTGTGGCTATGAGAAGAAAGTAACTGCTACATTTATTTGTGCTTTTTAATAATAGTGAACACTGTGCATGTCTTATTTGTTGAAGAAAACTAAATGTCCTAATAAATGCACTTTAAGATAAGAGAGAAAAAATTGTATTACAAATCAGAAGAGCTGAGATACAATAAACAAACAAGCATGTACAGCTGGTCTTATTAAAAAAAATGAAAGAAAGTAAATTGTTCTTTTTGCGTGAGATGTCAGTTCGCAGCGTGTGCCTTGACACAGAAAATGTAGGAGGTGTTTCATTTAGTCCAAGAGTGAGTCAGCATATACTCTAGCAGATTTTCCAAAAATAGTACCATTAGCAGCCTCTGCAAGAGGCCTTGGCAGTCAGATGTCTGATGGATCACCTTTACCAAATACTGGGAAAATAGTTTAACAGAAAATAGAAGAATGGAGGGGAGGCAATGTCAGAAAAAATGCCCTCATATCTCTGAGGTCGCGTATGTGTGCCAGTTGTCTATTAAATACCATTGGATCCTCTAGACTATACAGTGCACGTGTGTGTGTGTGTATGTATATGTGTGTGTGTGTAAAATACATATCTATGCATATATATATATAAAAAATATAAAGAGAAGTTTCTAAAACTTATAGTTGCTCTGGCTTCCCTGTTAGGTGTTAAATGCAATTAGTTGGATTTTTTTTTTCTATTAAGTTCACTGTTATGAAGAAGGTGGCAGCTAAGCAATGAGAGGTGCCAGCAGGTTGGGAGTTGGGGGGAGGGAAAAAGAGTAATTCTGTGAAACAGCCCTACTAGGATTCTTTCCTTGTCTTTCAGTCATCTGAGAGTTTATTCCATCTGCCTGTTATGTAGGTGTGGCACTTAGTGGTTACAGTGTGTCAGCTATTAAAAGTTTTTTTCCAGGATTTGCAGGATCAGAACCTAACAACTGCATAGCTTGTGGGGTAGCTAGTGAACTTGTTATACAGCTGTGTTCAAGTCCTAATAGCTGGGTAAAAAAGAAGTTGCTGAAAATGATATTCATCTGCAAAGACATTTCTTCTTTTAAAAGAAAACTGTTTTCAGACCAAAAGCAAGAAGATGCATTTTCTGTGGTACCAATGAAAATTGCATTTAATGAACTGCTACTATTCAAAAGCACATCAGAAGAAATGTAATCCTGTTTGCCAAAAAATGGCTTTTGTGTTGTGAAAGTCAAATTATATTAAGAGCATTCAGACACCATTGAAGTTATCCCTTTATTTGAACAATGTGATAATGCCTGTGTGTTTTTATCTGCACAGTCAGAAATGATAGAGTTTAAACTCTAGTGAAGAATGAAATAATACACCCTAAGGTTTAGAAGAATCAGTCTACAGAAATCGAAAAGGATAATTCATACTTATTTGATTGTTTATAAAATATTAGAGACTTTGTGTCTGAAGCATAGCACATTGAGGAAATTTGATCTTAATAAAAATGTCTATGTGCAGGCAGTTAAATGGACAAATCTTAAGGCAATTTCAGGGCCATTTAGAATGTTTTACTATATGTAGTCTTGGTCTTGGAATCCTTTACATTGACATATGCTAAAATTCACTCTCCTAAATAAAGCCTAGCTGCATTGAATAGGGCCTGTGATAACTAGGGATAAATAATGTGTCCGACAACTAACTAAAATCAGTTAAATCTTTATTATAGATGGGCTTAGGCTTTGATTCTGCAGACTGTATGCTTTGCTGTACTGCTGATGTCTATCAGTAGGGCTTCTCACTAGCGAAAGTTTGGACTATGCCTAATGTTAGCACAGTATAGGGAAAAGCTAAAATATGTTCTATATTTATATATATGCTCTCAAGTCAGACTCTGTATAATATTCTAATTGCTCGTATGCAGCAACTATTTTATATGGACCCAGAAGTCTTTGTTTTCCTTACTCTAGGCTTTTTTGCATCTGTCCTTTATGAACAGATAAACAGGCTAGCACAATCTCTCTTTGGGAGTGCACAGAAAAGTTGAATATGTTGTTAATATTCCCTTATTCACTCACACCAGACAATAGCTCAATTATTACAGCTTTGAGTGGTTGTCCCATAACTAACTGACCATATGCAAATATTTTTTTGCCAGATGATGTTGCCAGTTAGTGGGGGAAAAAAGCAGATGAACATATTGTGATGGGTGGAGACTTGGCATTCCCACAAACATTAGGCTGCCAGGAAATTGTTTGATGTTTTATCATTAAAAATAGATATCAAAATAAGTTTGGATTAGTTAAAAGAAATGCTCTTTTATGTCAAGCAAGACAGCGGTGAAAATTCTTAACAGTAACATGAAACTTAGTTGTAAAACACACTTACAAAAGGATAACAGTGTTCTGAGTGAGACGCTTACTAGAGAAGCTCTTTTCAATGCTTTCCAGAATTTTTCTTTCTGCGTTGGAGTGTATGATTTTCAAAATCTTTCAGGTCTTCTTGAGGTTTCAGTCTGTAAGCACTTCCTAGTGAACATAAAATTTATCACTGTTTGGTCACTCTTTACTGATTTTGCAAGCTACCTTTGCAATGGGACACCAGGCTTGCTTGCAAAGCCTGGTTTGTGTGTTCAGGCTTTTGTATAGGATGTTACACAATCAGAAAAGGTTGGACTGAAGTGGACTTCAAGAATGCATATAGATTCCTTAATTGTCCAAAAGTATGACCAACTATACTTACTCCTAAATGATGTTTCTCTAGTCTATTCTTAAAGAACTCCAGTAATAAAGATCATTTACTGTCTCCAAGCAATCTGTTCCAGTGCTTCCCTATCATTCTAACTTTTTCTAATGTCTAGCTCGGTTCTTCCCTGCTGTAATTTAAAACTATTACTAACTTGCACTAGAGAACAGAAAAACAATGCTTGTTCAATTTACAGATAACACCAAGCAGAAAAGGGTTGCAAATGCATTGAAGCAGGGGATTAGAATTCAGGACAGCTGGTGAAAAGGTTTGGAAAAAAAGTGGGATGAAGTATTGTATCTAGAAAAGTATAGTACCACAGTGAACTATTGGCAATGACACTGTGGTACTATTCAGTACTTTGCATCCACCCCATGTGTTTTCACCACAGATGTGTTTCCCTGTCTTATTCTGAGAATACTATGCAAGTCTTCCATGGTACTTCACCTAGATTTTTTCAAAACCTGACATCACCTTCTATGAAAAAGATAGCTATGCACAGAATCACAAGCAGTGAGGTTGATGAGAAGGAATATAAGGTGGCTCTAAGGAACTAGAAATTCTGCTGTAGGCACTAGAGATCTGACTGCACCATTATTTCTAAGAATAAGAATAGTTAAACACTGACTGAAAAAAATTGAATCTCAGTTCACTATAAGAGCAATTTATTTTGAATGTGTCAAGAGAAATACCAAGAACAACACCCAATTGTAAGTGTAGCAATATGGGATGTTCCTGAAGGTGAAAATCAAATTTATTTTCCATTGGGTCAAATGAGTGACTCACTGTATGGGTCTATGCATTGTTACACAGAAGATTAATAAATTTACCTGTTTGGGGATGTCTGCAATGAAAGTTGCTGCACAGAGAACAGCAGCTCCCATGCTCACATTCCTTTCTGCTTGGGTTTAAGTAGTCTTTATATGTAGCCCACTTAATTTTTGTGATTTTATCTTATATCCATGTAAATGTCACACTATTACAAGCTATGAGGGTTGAAATCAGGGATATAAAATCAGTGAGCCTACAGAGATCACTATCATTCTTAACAGTGATTTATGATGATACAGCACATTTTATTTATCATGTATCTATCAGAAGCTTGATCAATAGGCACAGTATTCTAATCACATCTTTAGTGAACATATATGACTATTATTTATCTGTGTGTGTGTGTGTGTGTGTGTGTGTGTGTGTATGTGTGTGTTGCATATGGATAGAAGGGGGAAAGAGACCAGTTGTCATTGTCTGATTTATTTTCCCTGATCTCTGTATTTCAGTTTTCGCTAGTCTACAGCCACTAAGAGTCTGAAAAGGTCACATCCAAAGTGTTGCCCTAGAAAATATTTCTCTTCATAAGTTATGGTTTCTTAGATATGATAAAAGAGGAGATGCAAGTGCATTTTTATTTTTCAAAAAGGTTATTAATAATGATTGTTAAAAAGGAAAACTTGAAGAATATTGAAGCTAATGCTTACTGAATAGTTAATGAAATATGAATTTTTACTTTGTCTTACATATCTTTTAGCTGCCACTCTGTCTTTACCCTAAATTTCTCAAAGTCTCACTGGAAAATTATGGATGAAATTTTCTTTCTATCAAGAGAGGTGAATAGAACTTTTCCCTTGGTAATGGCTGAAGGTTAATTAATAGGGTAATAAACGGAAATTCTACTTACTAAAAGTAACAAGAGAATATCTTCGTATTGACAAGACTTTGAACATCACTCTTTTGTTAGACATCATTGCATTTTGAAAGAATTTGCTGTTAGCTACAGCTGGGTAAAAGCCTGAAAAATCTGAAAATAGTTAAGAGGTTAGATAAAAGGTATGTTAAAACCAAATATGTGATTTTTTTATTTCATTTAAAAAGGGGGGCTGCCATGAGTACTATGTAAAGAAAACCTCTCTAACTGAAACAATCATACTTGATTTTTTATTTAGTGTTCTTAATAAAACTGGTGTACAGGTTTTTTTAGAGTTGTTTGTTAGAAGAATTTTTACAGTATGTCAAAGTTGTTGCAGAATAGTGTATAATAGATAAAGGCTTATCTAAAAACGTGGTTAGAAGATAAAGGATTGTGATCACTAAAATAATACTTTTTTTAGCTGTGGCTAATTGTCTAAATAATTGTGACAAAGAAAGCTTAAGTACAACAGTTCATCCCTTGCCACTTAGAATCTAATAGGCAACCATTATCTTAAAACCTATCAGTTGCCTGACTTGATTCACAAAATGCATTTCAAAGATGAAACTTCTCTTGAATGAAAATAGTCACTATAATAGTAGCCTTTTGCAACAGCCTATTTAATGTATTTGCAGTTCTGTTGTTTTGATAGCCTTTTGTTGATAGCCTTAGTCTTACTTGAAGTCAGCCTTAGTCTTACCTGAAGTCATTGTACAAAGTGTCAATGTTCTCTGATCTTTATGGCCACACTTATTTTCTTTTTCCTCATACAGCATATGTAGTCTCAAAGAATTGCATGTGTGAAATACAAGGAATTACCAATTAGAATGCAGAGAGTATTAAGTAGAATGCATTCGCACTATAATCTATAATGATTATGTCAAATTTCCAAGCACATTGAAAATTCCACATCATTTGAGAAGTTTGTTTGGGAAAAACAAAATTCTAACTTGCTTTGCTCTTTATAACAAATTATTTAGATAGCTAACTTTTTAAGCTCTATCTAAAAAGATGTCACAGAAAGTATTGAAGCTTTTTAACCACTTGGATTACCTACACAGAAGAACAAATTTAAATGTAGATTTTTATCATGCAAATTCATGAAGTCTAAAGCCAAACTGGAGCTGCACTGGCATAAGTGCTTGAGAAATCTTTGGAGAAAAACTGGCTAAGTATTTGCAGCCTGCTATAAGATGAAAAGATAGTATATACCTACAAAAAAAAAGGAGTAGGAAAGCCAGATGTGGGTTTAATCTGGAACAATATTGTTCATGATACTCATTTGTGGAAAAATGTTTTTGTTATATAACTCCTATTTAATTTGAAAAAGTAGATTTTGAAATCAGCTGAGGCATGTTATATGTTCAAATTTCAAGTACTAGGTATTTTCTTTAAAAGGTAGACAAACAGAAAATTTCAAACTATTCTGTTCACTTCTGTAGAGAGATTCTTAGAGTCTAGCATATGTTACAACAGGTGCGTTAAGGAAACCAATTGATTTCTTATTGGTACGAAGAGATGAAAAGGATACTCCAAGGAAAACACTTCATAGAGATAACTGTGAACTAAGCTATGTGCCTAACTTTACTGATGTCTCGCTACTTTCAGGGATACGAACACAAATGCTTAAAGTTGGTTATTTGACTAGAGAAGACACTGCCATTGTAAAATTTGATCTTAAGAGAAGATCAGAATTTCTACTTAATATAGATTGAATTCCTCGTGTATCCAAATCAATAGCATGAAATAATCCCATATAAACCCATTCAGGTTTCACTGATTATGTGCTATGCCTGGAGCTGGGTGTCGCACAACCAAAGCTTGGGTTGCTGATAAATACATTGTGTCCCTCCAGCAATTTCCACTGAAGGAAGCCTGTCTGCCTGACATTAGGATATGTGGGCTACAAAGGCTGGTAAGATTCATGATGTGGGAAGATGTCAACTCATGCCAAGGTTTATAAGGATTAATGAGAACTGCCTTCCTTTGCATGCCCTGAAGTTTACTTAAGAACTCCTTTTGATTAGTATTTATGGTTAAAAAGTTTGATGGAAGATGAGTTCAGGCTCAAAATGTGGGTTTGAGCTCAAGTTTGATATATGGTGGAGTCCTTTTTCAAAGAGATGCTATGGTCATAATGTAAGAACTAGAGTTGTCTCTATTATAGTCTCAGATTCTATATACATAAGTCAGATACGAGGGTGATATAACATTAACTAAACGCATTATTTCATAAATATTTTCATACTCTTAAATGGGATGGTTGATTCTGTGCATGAATAAGTTGAATATTTTCTAATGCAGCATTATTCAAGGACAAATAACTCTGTCAACAGTAGGTTTCCTTCACCTATCTAGACACAGAGCCAGAGGAGAATGATAGGAAAGTATGGACATGTAAAACTCAGGAAAAGGATAAGATTGAGTGACGTAACAAGAAGAACATAGGACATCTGAAGAGAATAAAGGCCACTCATTCCCTCAAGCAGACAGCAGTCATGATTCACACCTTTTTGAGGCCAAAGATGTGGTGTACTGTTTTATTTTTCCAAGGAATTAAAAATCTGTATACTGTAATAATGACTTATTAAGACATTCACTAGACGACACTTTACTCTGAGGCGCAAATGTATCTAGTGCTTTCCTAATGACTGTGACTTGACAACTCTAAGCTGTGTTTTATTGGTTTATAGCTCTGAGGGATAAAATCCATTCAACTGAATATTATTTGAAATTTATCAACATATTAAAACAATGTAGTTTGGTTCTCCCTTGAAATGGGTATGAATCCTATTGCCAAAAATATTTTTGTTTGTTTTTAAGTCTCTAACATTAGTTATGTATGGAAGCAATGCAAAAGTCTGGATTTTGCCAGGATAGATGATGGCCCTTAGGAGGAATTTTTCCACTGGCTCAAATTACTCTTCAACTTCAGAATAACACCAGTTTTTCCTCTAAAATGATCAATGTAAAATGAATCTTACCAAACTCACCAACAGTTAATATATTCAGTATGGGTTCCATTTGAAGCTAATTTTCTGCTGTCTCAAGCATGACTTTCACTGAAACATTAATGGGGAAAAATAGCTGCGTAAATATAAATCCATAACAGTAGAACTCATACAAGCAACCGTACCTATGTTTTATTATGATGTCTGTCATTGCTACAGACTTTCAAATGAACTGTAAGAAAGACCAGAAAAGTCAAGAAACACATTAATTAATTATATGGAATTTTTCAGCACACTAGTATAAAACAAAGTATTACTTCTTCCTTTCCAAATATTTCCACTTATGTGTCTGAAAAGTTTCTCAGGGAAAAATCTTTCCTCTCTTCTGTATTGTTGCTGGGTTTTTTTCTTTTAATATTTATTTAAATAAAATATTTATATGCAGAGCTTCCAGATGGAAGTTAAATTGCACAGTAGATTGTATACCTCTTTTTCTGAACAGTCCACAATCCAGAGTACCAATTATGCATATTTGCAAGATTACGGGCATTGAAAGAGCTGTTCAAGTCTTTATAGAACTGCTTCTTTACACTGAGATCCAAGCAGTCCCACATTATTTAGAAGAGCAAAACTTACCTTTTGCCCCTCACTAGGTAGTTACGTTACAGATGTACTCTCTTACAGACCTGGCAAAGCCTTTATATTACTTCCTGGGCACTCGAGGTAGAATGTTAATGCATGAGAAAGTGTGCATCAAGTGAAACATAGATCTAGAACACTTTATTATAGAGCCAGAGCAACACAGAGTACAGGAAGAAGATTTTGATTCCATGCAATTTATTTCCTGGATGCACAGCCACATGCTGTTCTTTACAGTAGTAGTATAATTGACAGTGAATAGAAAGGAAAGCCTAAACTTTGTAAAGCTTTGCAAGAAAGTGTATTTTACATGGAATCTTCCTAAAATGTTGGAGAGAATGTTTTTGTGATCTTCTGAGTTCCATCTCATCGTGACATTTTCTCAGGTTGTTAAGAGTTGCATTGTGTTGTCTTCTATAATACTGCTTGGCAGAGCACAAGGGATACCACTTGATTTGAGTTGTCACAGTGCAATGTGTCCTCAAGACAACTTTAAAAACAAAAGAACAAAGTACTGTAAAACAGACTATGGCTTTCCAGTGGGGAATTAAAGGTTTATTTTTGTGAATAAGCACTGGAGAGCACAAACTGGAACAGGTTCCCCTTACTGTCTTCCTGACTGGTATAACTTGTTCCACAAAACAGTAGCAGATTGCAGCAACTTCAGTGAAATAGTAACAGTGCAGCCTAAAGGAGTATATAGAGTTCACAAAATATGCTTGGAAAATCTCTTAAAATTGGAGGAAAACCCCAAAATCTCAGCATGTAAAGTTATTGCTATTTGTTAGTTACAGAACCGTGAGTACATGCAGATTTTGAAAGAGCGTAGATCCTGTTGACAGTTAATGGGAGTTGGGTGCCATATGTGCCCTTTGAAATTTTAATTTATAGTCATTATGAAAGCTATGAGATTGAGAAACGTGAGGGTGAAGTCTTTCACTAGCTGACAGAAGAGGTACAGCAGGGGCTCTGGCAGTTCATATTCCCCTATTTTGTCTTTAATGCTCCAGGCTCCGGCTCAAAAGAAACCTGTCTCCACAGGCAAGAGGCAGTTTTCTCTCTTCACTGAAATCTTCACAATCTGTAGCAAGACCTTGTCCTTTCTTGAAGACAACATAAGCATTTGCCCATTCATTTACAACGACTGGTAGTGTATAAAGTTTCATGCAGGGTATGCAATGTTCCTCTTACTGCTGTTTTAGTGAGTTTAAGTAAGATATAATATATGTCCTTATATTGGTCTGCACAGGATGGTCAGAAGTCTAGCAAGATGGGAAAAATTGCCGGGATTGACAAATGTAATAATATAATGTAATAATATTTTTTGCGTTTTCTTTTTCTGGGTTTTTTGAGTTCCTATTTGAAGTTATCCATTCAGTGTGGGAGGGTTTTCTTTTTACAGTTATTATATCTTTTAATAAGCACTGTTTGTAAGGAAAAAGTGCTGATTGCTATTATTTACTTCCTTGTGACATATTCTGCAACTTCTTTTTCAATTCTCTGTTCCTTAGCTAGTTCACTTTTCAACCCTAAGCAAATTGGAACCATAATCAAAATACGATTTTTTTTTTATCTGTGGACTTTTGTCACTTTTCAGATCATATGATACTACTGAGACCCTTGGCAATTAAAATGTATTATTTTTTTGAGAAAGCTTTCATGAAGCAATAATTTCTGAGTTGCAAATAATTAACAAAGAAAATATAATGTTGCCTCAAATAAAGTAATAGATTATAATATCCTAGTAAATTAAAATATTGATTAAACTCTGGCCAGAGACTCAGAAGATCAGAATGGATTTTATTTTAGGATGAAGTAATACAATTAATTTCAGAACTAGCATAAAACCAAACATTAGAGTGCAGATGGTTGTATTATTTTAGATAGGTATCAGAAAATACCCAAATAAGTTTTCTAGATATACGGTGTCTACTCTGATAGCCATATCATCCTATGAAAGAATATTTTCTTTCTTAGAAGAAATTGTAATTTTTGAGAGCTCTTGGCATGAATTCCTGGCTAGCATATTTAAGAGTAAAAGTTACAGAGAAGTACCACCTGCAGAGTCAGGGAAATAACCTGTGTGTATCTAACTTGTGGTATCGCAGACTTCCTGAGGAATCGAGCCTGGAGCCTCTGCCTTCCACTTTTTCTTCTAAGACCACAGTGAGGTTGCAAGCTTGACTCAACATTTGCAGGAGAAGGAATGGGGAATGAAGACATGACATCGTCATAGCACAGTGTATTTTTCTTCACTATGCACATGATTTCTTGACCATTTTAAACTCATGTAAGAGTTCCCTCAGAATCACAGTGAGAATGAGGTGTTTCTTACTGTTTTCTTTTAGCTATCTTCTAGCTTTTTAAATAATCATTTTGACTCATGTTTTGTTGTTATTAAAATGCATCACATGCCACTTGTTTCAACTGGCTCTTAGGGAAAAACTTTTAAAAGCATGTGTTCTTTGCTTAACTTTCAGAGGTGAATTAATCTAAGGAAGAAAATGTCAAATACTTGTTGGTATCATTGAAGAGAAGCAGCTACCATTCACAGTTTAAAGTTCAGATCAGCAAATAGATAAAGAAAAGGTCTTTGTACAAAAGGCAGAACAAAGAAGTAGACATTTTACAAGAGGAAGGAAATAAACAAGCACTGAAAAACTAGAAACAAATCTAGGTGTCAGGCATAGACAGCTAAATGTCACTGTTTTTCTAAATCTTAGTATTTGAATTCATAGTTACTGGTGAAGAAAGTCCAGTGTCTTTTAAGAAGGATGGATCATTATTATACAATCAAGATAGTTCCACCACCAGTGATTCTGGCCTGTCTGTACAGGCATTTCAGGTTGTAGAGTCACTAGTCTGACACCTCCTGCATGTTTAATTTGCTATCATTTCTTTAAAAAATAAAAAGTAGTTTCATAGAGCCACTGATTATGAGAGAAATAGTATTTTCTACTTTTAAATGTTCTTTTACCTTTTCAGTGAAAAACTTTCACATTCCTTCAATATTTGGCAGATGCCACATGAAATCTACTTTTCCCTTCCTCTTCTTGAAGCACTTTGCCTCATGAAGAATCATCTTAGGCTTAGTCCTAAGAAAAAAAGACTTTCAATCTGAAGGATAACTAGACGAATAAAAAGTTAATATCCTTCTGTCTTTCTATTGTCAACAGTTCATATTCCGCAGATGCAGTAGTTTCTTTAGGTTACTCACTTAGCAGTCACTCAGTGAAGTTGATGGTTCTAGTGAATCCCTATTAAATTCTGCAGTAATTTTATTCCAGTGCTGAAACTATGTGGTTCTGTATTCAAGAAAAAAAACATATTCCTGCAAGCAAGTTATTTTTCCTGTTTGCAGAAGTGCAACCCATGGTACTAATGGGAAAAAAGAAAGTTTCACAATGATTTACATGAAACATCTTTTCCATATTTTTGGTTTATTTTTCCTTCCTTCAAATTATGCAATCAGCTGAATATCTAAATGGAATTTAGCTTTAACGTGGAATTTAACAAAAAATCTTGTTAGGAATAGACCCAGTTCAGCAAATTGCATTTTAAGAAAATGATCAGAAAAAATGTGTACTAAGCTTGATTTCTTCCAATATTACATTTTATGTACAAATCCTCCTACTCCTGATGCTCGGAAAAGAAATGAGTCAGCTTATTTTGCATTAAGCTAATAGTTGAGGGTTTTTTTAATTTTTTTTCTCTCTGTTGTATTTCTCTTGTATTTGTTTTTAAGGAGACATACCTCCAAGTAGGTGTCCAGCTATGACATATACATTTCAAGAGAGGACAGACTACAGTTCGTCTGTCAAAGCAGAGGTTTATCTAACAAAAGCAATGAATGGCATTTATTCAAGCAATACCTCAAATATCCAGAACAGCTATCCTATTGATCAGTAGTTCTTCGAGTCATTCTCTGCGTAAGGCTTATTAAGCAGGGGAGATAGATAGCAAGGGCTAGAAATCTTAGCAAGATTACCAATCAACACGCCAGTACCTTCTTAACACATGACCCCAAACCTAACGTCGAGTCCTATCCCTCAAAAGGGTTCCACTCTGATTCTATCTACAACTTATTAGTATGGTCGCGTAGTCGCGATAAGCTTTTATGAATCGATATTGACCCTGCATGAGGCAGGCAGGTATTGCCAGAAAATGTCCTGACATGAGCTCATCTTAACTGGCTCTCAGTCCTCGTTTGGTGTTTCGAGGGATGCGTCAACAGATCGAATCAGCCGTGCAGGCATCCAACGAGGCCCGTTACCTGTAGAGAGACAAGCATAACCTTTCCCCCACATTATTAAGTCTACTGGTTCACTCCACTGACCCGTTTCCAGGTTCTTGTAGTGAACCTGAGGCTGTTCTCACCACGTAGGGCATGAGAAATGCTTATTAACTGCACTTGATCTGTATAACGGTTTAAGAGGTTGAGAACATATAAGGCTTTCCACAGCTGCTCTTGTGGGGAGGCACCAGGGCTATTCCCCCTTTTTTGTTTTTCAAGCATGTTTTTTAGAGTACGATGGGTACATTCCACTATTGCCTGGCCAGTTGGGGAATAGGGAATTCCGGTCTCATGAGTGACCCCCCAGGTTTGGAGAAATGCCCGCGTTCCTTGTGCAGTGTATGCGGGATCATTGTCTGTTTTAATTTGAGTGGGAACCCCCATTGTGGCGAAACAAGCAAGCCAGTGACGACATACATCACGGCTTTTTTCCCCAACATGGGCAACAGTGACAACGTAATGGGAAAAGGTATCTACAGGGACATGGACATATTTCAATTTTCCGAATAAGGGATAAAGGGTAACGTCTGTCTGCCGAATACTGCAGTGTTGCAGGCCTCGAGGGTTGGTCCCTAAGTAGGGTGGTAACAGGGATACATTTTGGCAATAGGGGCAACTTCGAATAATGTTTGGGGCCTAGTCCCTTGTGATATGATAAGTTTTTTTGTAGCACTTCTGCATTTTGGTGAAAAAAAAGAAATCATGGGACAATTTAGCCTGCTGATCAAAAGTCCCTTGCTGGGTTCCGCTGGGTTTTCCTCCTTTGTCAGGAATGGGCAATCCTCCTGACATAGTTGGACCAACTTTTTTTTTCTTTCTTTCTTTTTTTTTTTTTTTAATCACACACTCTCTTTCTCTCACTCTCTGGGTACCGCACTCACACCACCTGAGTCTTTAACTGCTAGGACTGCTGTCCCTTTGCAGTGGGCGGCTTCCTCAGCCGACGGGCACCCCGGTCGGTTCCTAGGCTATACACACTCACACACACAGTACTGCTCACACTCACACCAGTCACAGTGACTCTAGACTTCTGTCTTACAGTCTTGCAGTGCACCTTATGCTGATCAGGCTGCGCACTCCCCATTCTGGCAGGACCGAGCTGGGACTCAAAACCCACTCAAACCCTGGGGATGGGACTCGCACCCATCCCCTAGTACGCCTTACAGTGGCCAGCCTGCGTACCCCTTACAGTGCACTGTTACCAGACCAGAATTTAGAATTTAGGCGGGAATTTAAGACTCACCTTTTCGGTGCCTCTCGTTGCCAAAAGATCCCAGGTGAACTCATCCGATGGTGCCAGATGATTGTTTGGAGACGAGAGGCCCTGACAGTGGTCGCCTGGGGTCCCACCTGTGTTACTAAACTGTTATGGGAATTAGGCTTGTCGGCCACCATAACAGGGCCTGACCCTAGGTTCCCGCAGAAAAGTTCAGAGCCAAATCAAAGCAAATTAAATAACCAAATCCTAATGATACACGTGCAGTAATCACAGCTCGAGCCGGGTGCCTCCGAAGAGGGACTTACTGATTTAGACATTACAGAAGAATCTGTCTTTGTTGCAGTTGTAGATACAATCTTATTTCTGTCATAAAGCATATCATTTTCCGTTGGTAGCTCAAACACACACCTAAGTTTCAAATGCATGAGTTCTTCTGGTTTTGCGTCTTTCCATACTGCTTCCATATCTGAAGTATCAGCTGGAGCAAGCATAGACTGTTTCTCTTTTTTCTTTTTTTTCTTTTTTTTTTAACTATAAACTTGTGTTTACTTTTCTCATTAGGATCATAGTCAAAAGGCTGTAGCATCACAGAAACATTAATTGATGTTCCTGCATCAATAACTGCACTGTTAGGTCTTACACAGTAGCTACATGGTGCTGTGGTCTTAACTTTGAAGCACATCTTTCTGTCTGTAGGATTGCTGAGCTTCAGGTTTGCGGTGACAACATCTGTGAAAAGCTCTTTGAATTTGAGCTCATGCTGTGGTTCCAGGCTGAGGCCTGCTCCGCTTTCGCCATGTTCCTCCTCCTGCTGCTCGGCGGTGGCAGCACCAGGTGGAGGCGGCACCAGGCGGAGGCGGCACCAGGCGGAGAGAGGAAGGGCCGAGGGGAAGGAAGGCAGGAAGGAAAGGAGGGAGGGAAGAAGGCAGGCGGTGGGCGTGCCCGGCTGGTGTAGTAGTCACGCCCTGCCGAGTGGCCCTGGGGCGATGGATCCTTCCCAGAAGCTGGGTCAGTGTGGGGGGGTTGTGGGCAGTCGGCCCTCGCGGGCGGCCCCGTCTCTTGAGGGAGCAGTGGTTCCGAAGGGGCCGTAAGATGGACACAGCAAGGCGCATTAAGAGGTGGATAGAGGTCCGGCTCCTGTTCCGGATCGATCAGCCCTAGGTCAAATGGATTGTCTGGGTTGTTTCCTGGGGAGTCCTATCCACCCACTGCCCCCACCACCGTGTTGCTTGACAGAGATGCTGTGGGGGCTGCGGGTGCCTCTGGTCCCTGTGTTTTCTTCTTGCTGTGCTCTTTCAGGGTCTCAAGCATGGTATGCCACGGGGCTAAAAATCCTGCTGCTGTCTTATTGTTTCTTGTTGCCGCGTCCCAGAGCTTAACTCCAATTGAGTCCCACATACCGAGGCTATAAATCGTACTGGAATTTACCTCGGGACAGTTCGAGCGTGCCCACATCAATAACATTTGGAGATCTTGGGGGCATATATCTCTACCGTGCTGTTTCAAGGTCTTTTGCATTACATTTAGCACGGACCTGTCTTGTGGGGAGATTCCGTTTCCCACGACTCCCACATGTTCCCGGCCGCTTACCTCTGTCCAGTGGTAGGTAACCTGTTGCACGCAATGCCACTTCCTTTCAGTGGCTCCCCTTCTGCTTCCTCTCAGCAGCTCTTTGTTCAGCTGGGCTCCGCCACTCGTTCAGCTAACTGCTGCCTCTACAGCCCTGGACGAAGGCAGTCTTCGGTCCCTGTTCGGGCACTATTTGTGGTGGTCTGATTCACGGACTCTGATGTGCTGGATCAGAATCAACTTTATTCAAGCAAGCAAGCCCTTTATATAAACTCTACCTGGGATCGGTACTTTCCCGAAAGTCAAGTTCCCATCATCACTCCTTCTCATCCCGTGCGGCTACTACCTTATCTACATACTGCTATTGATTCCTCCCAAGGCTTTTGGCCTCTTAACTCTTGTCTTGTCCAATCCCTCGCTGTCTGCCCCTACAATTTCCACTGTCGGGAATGTATTTCCTTTCTGGCAGACAGTTTTTTACTGCAGTTTTGACAAAATAAACCTGATTGTATGCTTTCACTGTCTGCTTACTGATCATTTATATAAGTTTGCTGGTTTAGGCATATATAATAACTGCACATAAATTGTGATGCCTAATTCGAGAAGTTCCAAATCTTTCAAAATATTGAGATAACTGCCCCGAAGTTACAACCCATACTCTTCCGTACTCTAGGCTAGAGCATCAACTGCATTTGGGAAGCACTCAGAAAAGCTCAGGATTAAATGATCCTGCTCTCCTATTCCATGGTTCGGAGTACATGTTGCTCTATGGTATGAATCAAAGAGGTGTAAGAGTCTTGCCTTCTGTTAATTTTGAAATAAATATTTACCATGAAGATCCCTAATACTGAGGTGATTATAAAAGCCTGGGTAAAATTGCTATAAGGCCACTTTTTGCTGGTCTGATATTGTAAAACTGCCTAGCACAGCCATGGATTAAAAACTGTGTCAGCCTTGCGTGAACAAATCTGTGTTGCAACTTGTGTGAACAAAATTTTGCATTGCAATGTAGTTCTCTCTCTTACAAGTCTGGACTTAAAACAACAGCAACAAAAATGCAATTAATTCAAGCACACTCGGGTTTGACAAAAGGAAGAGGTTTCTTTCATACAGGGCAGCCTTGTGGTTATTTTCTTTTCTTATGGACAGATTGCTTTAAAAGCATGTATTGAAGGGTGCACAACCTTTGGTATGGTGTGTAAATTATCTACAATGGCAAAATGATGCAGTGCAGAAAATAGGAAATATCACTAAAAGTAAAATAATCCTCTCTGATTGGTAGGCTGGAACTGCCACTAGAAACTTTTCTTATAGAGAAAAGTAAAATTTGATTTCAAAAAGCAAAATCAGTAGTTTGAGTTGCTATCCTGAAATCTGAAGTCTAATACTATTTGAACGAGTAACTTCTTTTCTGACTGTCTCAGATACTCTGAGACTCTGTTTTACTGTTGTCATGGAAATACAGGTCCAGTTATTTCACTGTTTGAGTGAGCGTTTTCCAATTGCATTTTGGGAGGAGATAAAAGCATGCACTGGGGTGATAAAATATGGTGGGTAAAGAAAATGAACCCTTCCTTCCTAAAAGTGGAGGAAGTGCTTCCTCTGTATGTCTAACTTTAAAAAAGTAGACTTTCCATAGCCCATTCTCTTTGGCTGACACAGTGGGATTTCCTTCTGTTTTAACCTATTTTGACCATTGCAGTCAGTCCCTTGAAAATTCATTCTAATCTTGAAAGGAACTCCTGTGGCATTGAAAACTGTTGAGTGTTCAAAAAGAGTGATGAACTCTTGCTATTCCTGCTTAAGTTCCTGGAATTTGACTAAAACGTAATGCATCACTATATTTCATTTTCCATAGAACAGAAGGATATTAATGATGTAAGGGGAGAATGATGGAAGCTATCCTTTAGCCATGAAACTTCAGGGCCTTGCCTTTTTAAGTAGTAGAAGAAACAAGTCTTTAAACTGACATGATAACTGGGATGCTGACAATCTCTTTGCTCATTTATACCAATCCAGTAAATTGTAATGAACAACTCATTTCATCTGATAATCATGATTTGTCAGAACCACTGTACAAGCAAGACCTTTTTTTCCTTCATCAGTGTTGACTTAATTGAAAGAAGGAGTTCAAGTAATCCTACATAATTTTTTTGTCATTAAAATATTTTTCACCAAACTGAGCTAAAAAGAACTGAACTAAAACTAGAGGACTAAACTAGAGAACAAACTGAACTAGAGTATTAAAACATTGTATTTTTTCTGTGAATATGCATGTGATCAGTAGTCTTTCTTTTAGGAAACATAATTACCTTGATTTAAAAAAAAAATTGTGGAGAATGGTAAGATATTTTGTCTTGTAACATTTCAGTGTTTATCCACTTCTTTTAAGACTGAAGAGAACACTTGGCTTATGCACAGTCCAATTTTCTATTATCATATTTTTACTTATATCTAGATAAAGGTTTTATATTTTAACTATTAATTTTGTTTTTTTATAATTCTCATCTATTCATTGGGCAATAAAAAGTTCATGCCAACAACTGATGAAATCTTCAGAAATGAAGTGGATTACAAATAAAATATGTAGACATAGAACAATATAAATTGACTGGATTGGGAGAGTCTGAAGCTTTGGACAAATATCTTTTAGAAATAATTGAAAGTATGCTTTTTCTCCCAGACATAACATAAAAACTAAGAAAATTAATATGCTAGACTGCTCATACCATATTTCATTTACTTAACAGATACAAAATATTTTATCATGATAAGGCACTAGATTCTGTACTTAACTCCTGAAAATTGCCCCATTACAGCAAAAAGAAGTACATTTGATGTTTAAGTGTCAGTCAAAAGAAGTATGAGTCTCAGTAGCTACTGCTAATTAGAAAAGTCAAAAACTTGGCTTTAAACTTAATCCTCCACTTACAGCACAAAACTTACGTCTCATTACTACAATCAGCACATTTTCAAAATTATACTAATTTTCTTTTATCTTAATATTCTTGAGTTAATAAACCATTTAGAACTGAGTGATGTTTTGCCACATCATTATAATATCACTTATGTAAACATAAGCTTAAAACCTTTTTTTTAATCATGCAAACTTACTTCTATAAAGTACAGACAAAATGCATTCCAGTTGTAAAACTTTTGTTTTAAAGTGTTGGATATCTGCTTTTTGATCAACTCATGTGGCTTATACAGAGGCCATAGTAAATGGATATGGATACTGTAAGATAGTGATAACCTAAAAAGTATGACAATTTTAAAAGGCATACCTCTTATTGTTTCTTTCAGAATGTTAAGAGTGGAATTTGGATCTTGTTCTTAGCATTGTAACCTCACTGTCTGCTAGAAGTTCCTTTAAACAACTGCTGTTCCACTGTTCCTCTAACCCATATCATGCTAACTCCTAATACCAAATGTCTAACAAAAGATAAGATGTGAGGTATATAACAGAATTACTCATGCAAAAGTCTTAGATTGTCCAGGAATTGGGTCATTCAGTATAAATAACTTTTTTTTTACTCTCTGTCTCATAATTCTTCTACTTCATGCCACAGAAAAAATAAATACAGAGTGAAAACGGTAGCACACAAATTTGCATGGGACAATAAAGACTATTTTGATATCAAAGAGGGAACAGTTAAGCAATATGTTTTTCAGTTTCGAAGATTATGATTTGGGCACCCCTTACTCAGTTTGATAATCTGGGGAATTCTTTTCCTCTCTGATTGCATTAAGACTTGTAGCAAAGAAATACTAATGGCATTGAATCAGTCCAACGCCATGAGACATATATGTTTAATATAAAATATAATGTTTATATAAATTGGCACATGTACAAATATAAATACATTCATCATTTATAGTTTCTTATATGTAGTTTATTAAAAATACATTTTGAACTATGTAAGTGTAGATGGATCCTAAAATAAAGACAGTGAGAAAGAAAAGTAGTGATTCAGAAATTAAAAAGACTGCTTACAAGAAAATAGCTAGTATTTCACCTTTAAAAATCTCTTATGTATATTTTATTAGCAGAAATGTTCTTGGAGCTAAATGGTACAGTTTTTGTGGGATTTCTAAGCCTTTTATTAAGTAAAGACCCTCCTCTTTAAAGATCAGTGGAGTAGAGCACAGGAACAGATATAAAGAAGAAATTCTGATTGTCATGAAACAGCTTGCTTTAAAAGGTATTTCTGCTCTTCAAGTATACATAGTAGTGTT
The DNA here is from genome assembly GCF_036370855.1 of Dromaius novaehollandiae. NCBI lineage: Eukaryota > Metazoa > Chordata > Aves > Casuariiformes > Dromaiidae > Dromaius > Dromaius novaehollandiae. The sequence goes on from NC_088098.1 coordinate 111,544,082, forward strand.
CAAACAGTACATGGAATAAATGAGCTTTTAAATTTTATTTTAGATGTTCGCATTTAATTATTGGGTTCTTATTTTCGTTGGGAATGGATAATGATCAAATTAGGTAAGATTTTATTCTATGAAACACACACTCCACCCTCCACCCCAAGAAATAATAGCTCTCTCTCAAAGAAAGGATCACTTGTATACAAGAAATTTTAGAGCTTCTTTTCTGTTCCTTTTCAACTTCATTCCTCTCTTCCCAAAACTAGTGATCTTGTCTTCCTCCCTTTGCAACAGTTATTATCATACTGTGTTGAAAAGAGTGAACCAGGAACTTATTTATTACCAATGTACATTATAAGAAGTAATTTCTCATTTATTAGCAACATTTGCCAAATGGTTTTGATCCTCTTTAAAACTGACAAGAAAAACAGGGGAAAATGGTAAAGAGTCTCTAAATGACTTACCTTGACTGTTACAATTCAGGAATCCATCCGTACTCAGAGAGCATGCTGAAGCTATTGTAATATAAATAGTTGCTGAGAGTTAAGCAATTGCCAAAGTTCTTTTTCCTACTAGGTTCTAATCTACAAGAGAGTCAGACCCAAACAATTTGATGAAAAGAGTACTTGTCTTAAAAGTTTGCAATCAAAGCTTTCAAACTGCTTACTTAAAGCCTAGCTACTCATGTGCCTGTACCGTACCTTTTATAATTTAGGTGTCTAATGATCTAAAACAAACATATCTATACTATTCTGTTTTGGAAACATGGACTGAAATGTTTGACAAGCCTCATCCATTCTAAAAGTCATCCTCCTAAAAAAAATTAATGATGAATTGTCCCTCAAAATACAATAGTTTAGGGTCAAAACTTGGTGAATTTGAATTACTTCAGAGCTGTTTTCCTAGAAAATCATCTTCATCTGGTTTCTCTCAAATTCTGCAGCATTCTCACAAGAGACAACCAGTGCATCTCTATATAGACAATCAGGTGAAAAACTTTTTCTCACAGTTTTTTAGCACAGAGTTAGAACTGTGAAACGAAATCCTCCCATTTCTTCATGGTTTGCTGAAACTAGAGCTATTAACTACCAGACTGAAGGCAATTATGGGTATTTGTATTATACCGTTATTTCAATTTTAATCATATGTGCACTACTGCCAATTTAAATTCACAGAATATGTTAAGCACACAAAGTAAAGTAATTATAAAATGCATAAAAACATTAGTACAAATTTATATTGCTATTAATAAAAGTATAACTGTAGCTTTTATCATTTTGAAGGAAACAATTTAGTAAACTAAATGGTTTTCAGACTGTGTTATATTCTCAGGAATGCAGATAGATTCAGAGTCCAACTCTGAGGTGCTTGACCCAAGACTAAATCAGTGGGTTTGAACGAACAGCACAATTCGCCCTATAAATCTTTTTGGTTTTGACATCTGTGGGAGAACATTTTTTGAATTATGATAGGGATGTAAATGAAGGAATTTGATAAATGCTGTAAATGAATGCAGATCCTTGTTTTTCTTTAATTACAGAACAGGAAGAACAGCAAAAAAATTTGCTTTCACTTTTTAAACAAAAGAGAGTGCAAGCGAAAGAATGGTTCTGAGAATGCATTTTCACAAATGCACTTCTTTTTGACTGGATTGGTGTGATTTGTTTCAGAGCCTATTTGCCTATAGTTGCTATGCTATAACTAGAAGCTTGATAGTCCTTTCACAGTGTTCAATGTACTTCAAGATAGAATTTTTGAAAGCACTGTCTTAACTTCATTTTCTTTCCATAGAAAATCTATGGAAGGTTTTGTTCTTTTTTTTTTCAATTGAATTCAATTCAGCATTAGTCTAGTGGTGAATGTGTTTGGGAATTGTATCCCTTAAAGATCAATTCAAGGATGTTTTTGAGTAATGTATCTAATCATTTGAACAGTTCTTATCTATATATAAACATGGCAAAAAAGAAAAAATCTATTTTAAAGACCTTTGACTACTTTAGTCATTGCTCCAGGCAATCCATTCAGAATAACTTTCTTCCGTGTTTTCTTTTCTATACCATAAATGATTCATCAGGTTGTGTAGGTTTTGTTTTGTTTTTCAGAAGAAGCAATTTGATAGAACCAGTTCCCACATTTTCTCAGAGGTTTCACGGACAGTAGCATTTTTCAGGGTCAGACTTTTTCAGTAATAGTAGGATTCTTTTCTTAAATTTTCTCTTGGAATAATTTGATGGTTTACCAGATAAAAGAAAAAGTCCTAAAATGGAATACCATTTCCCAGGATCTTACACTATATATGAAAAATTATCAGAAACTACAGACTCACACTGAAACATTTCAGCATGCTCAGAAAGAATGCTTTTATAAGTAGCATACCCTTTTCAGACTGCAGGCACCTCAGTACCAATTTTGTCTTCATAGACGCCTAAGAGGTATAAATGCAAATAAAAAATAATGGGTTTCACTCCCTACAAGTTAGGAACAAATGTTTCTAAGGCATAGCTAGAAGGTGGCAAATAATTTGTAATTGCATTGTCATTTTGTTAATTAATAGTAACTCCACTTCAATTAGTGAGGGAAGCAAATTGAGATCTTAGTGTCTTTGACCTTTACCTTTACCCACAAGGCTCGAGAAGCATTGGCAAAGTGAGTTAAACTGTTCATTTTCTTAATATGTAATGTGTGGAGGAGGATTGAAGTGCACAAGCAGGACGTAATAATACATTCAAACTTTTCTTCTTTCTCTTGACATTTGAAATATCAAGAGTACTAGATAATCATTTCCGATTCTTTCCTAGCCGTTCTTGATATTATCTCCAAAGTCTGAAAGATGATAGTGCTTGCTGTTGAAAATGAAACTGCAACATCCCCATTCCACTCCATGACAACTGAGTAAAAGAGGGTTGCAGTTTGAACTACAGTCCTTTGTAATACCATATTTTAGTCTTCCCAGACCTTTTAGGATTTCTCAATAAAATGAAGGAGTTGGAAATAGCTTTTGTTTAAATTATAAAAGCCAGCAGAATACAAGGACAATTTCTGTCTCTTGTCATGTTACTGGCTGTTGCCGCAAAAAATCTGTATACTGGACTGAATGGTCCCTTGCATGGCTTGCATGTTAATGTTCACAACTTCAACGCCAGAAAACATCCTAGCTTGTGTAAGCATCATCTTAATTTTAGATATGCTTTAATGATATAGTTTAAGTATACAAGTATACCTAAATGCTATCTTGAAAGAAACTTGTGAAATCACAAACTTTTTTGACTTTTCCTATGTGTTAAAAGTTCTGGAGCAATGCTTGCTGTTTGCTTTTCAGTTTCACTACTTTTAACTTTCTTTCTCTGCTTATGGAGGTGATTAAAAGTTGGCAATCAAGTTCATTCAAAATCAATATGCAGGAGGAATGGTGCCAGATGGGAATATTAGCTTGATTCAGGAACAGCCTATTGGGAATTTCAGGGAAAGGGTGGAAGAGCGCATTGAATTAATTACAAAACATCTTTTTAAGGAGAGCATGAATATTCTTTCTGTTCAGAAATATAGGTAAGGAACAAATGGCATTGTGGATCTCAGTACATGTAACTTCGGGTTTATCTCAAAGGAATGGTGCAAATTGTTTCATAATCTTAAAGCACTGAAAATGGAACAATTCTGCTCATGGCAAGGTTTCTCTTGAACTGTTTTCTCTGCATTCTCTTTTTGACCTTCCAAGTACACAGAATTGTCAACTGAAGTGTTCTGAGCATCTGTAGTGTTTGAGATGGTCACCTGAACTTGTAAGATATATTTTATAGAAGTGTATTTGTTTCTCTTAGCTTTTCCTGAGAGCCGCCACCAAAATTTTTAAAAAACACTGCTCATCTGAAAAGCTGTGTAAGATTTAGAAATACTGTTCTTAAACTGATTAGAAGGAACAGTAGTGTGTATGGTAAGAGATGTATCCTCCTCAAAAAAACCCCTCTTTTTTTCTTATTCTGGTCTGCATACCCATATATTTTGGATCCTGTTGCTTACAAAAAAGCCACACACACACACAAACACATGAATGGTTTGTGTCACAGCTTTCATAGTGGTAACCACAGTGGAAAAGGATGCTAGACAGCTCTCTGTTATGGTGAAAGGGAAAACACTTGGAAAAAAAACAGGCAAGCTTGCTACCATTGTCTGAGACAATATTGTGAGTGAGCCAGTCATTTTAGATCACTCTTTGGATCTCATATTCGTAGACAACACAAATGGTGTCATGCACTGTCTAAATGAAGAGGTTAGTCTAAAACCACAGTTTGTAATAAAAAGAGCATTTCATTTCCTGCCAGCTCTCACAGAAACATACTTTGCTTTTTCTTTGCTGTCTTACAGCTTAGGCAAATCATGTTCATTTTATGAGTTTCTTAAAATAAATAAATAAAAGCTTTGAGGTTTAACTCAAAAAATATTTCTTTGTGTTTTGATGATCCATTTTTTGTTGACTTCAGTGGAGAAACACTGAAGACAAGTTCAGCCCTGAATATCTAAGAATCATGTCACTAAATATGTACTAGCAAACATACTACTAGTTGGCACACTTGAAAAGTTTAAATGTTCACAAAATTAATACTGTGCAGTAGAATGAATGAAATGCAGGTGGAGCTGTAACATACTTGTGAGATTGTCATTTGTGATGGGAAATTGTGTGGGCAGCTTCCATTTTGATTGGGCAAAATTTAGATAGATAAAAATGCCCACAGATTAATTATTAATATTATATATGTACATAAATTGAAGAATGAAAGTCTCAAGTCATTTGTTTCTGTTCGTAATAATGCTTCTGTGGCTTTAGACCAGAAATAAAAAGTGCTTTAGATGTGTCTGGAGGCAGTATCTGAAAAGGGAAAAATATTTCTCAGAAGATGCATTATTTGCAAGTGAAACTAATTTCAGATACAGTATAGTATTCACAGAATAAGTCATTATAACAAAAGATTTATTTCGAAGCAAAGATTTTCATATCTAAAGTTATGCAACAACAAAACCAAGGAAATACATACTGTTTAGATGCATTCACTTTTTGCCCTCTATACCAGCTACCGACTCAGAACTTGCCACTCTAACATCTGTTTCTATGAGACACACTCTGCTCTGCTCTGTTAGAGACTGAATTTCATTCATGATGCAAATGAATACCCAGCCTATATAATTTTACTCTGTAATATTTCACCATCAAGGTTGCCAGCTGTCAAGAATGGTTAAATAAAGTAAAGCTGACAATATATTACTTATGTGCATAGAAATGTTTGAGATAAAGATAACCATACATTTGTCTTCTGATAATACACAATAATGAAGATGAGTTCATATCTGTTGATAGTACATTTCCTTAACTGTGAGCCCAGAAGGCAAAGATTGATTTTCTACATTGTGATACACCTTCATGCAATATTCTGAAATTCAAATGAGTGCTACTGTAACTTCTTAAGATCAAGCACGTATATTTTTTACACAAAGGTGGTAAGAAGGTTATGAAAACAACTTTCAATTAAAGTAGCATATTTCAAACATACTGATTACTAGGAACTTTCAAAGGCATAACTTCAAGAACGCAAGCTCACCTTCATCACTGCTCCTGAAATTTAGAAGTACCTTTGGTCAGCTGCAAGAATACATAACATCATACCTATCAACTTTAGACACCTAAACAAATAGAGCATGAGAAATACAACATGGCATGGATGAGTAATATATCACTCTTCCATCTTTTACATTAGCACGAATGAACACAATTACCTATCTTACTGGTACTCATCCCATACCTTTTTAAATACCCAGGAAACAACACAACTGTGAGAAGTTATATTGTTATAATGAACTGAACTGTCTACCATGTTCAGTCTCCTTTCTGTTATTCTTATGGTACTACTAGTTTGAATTTCTTGCTTGCTTCATTTTCCTCTTTTTGTAAGGAAGGTAATTTGAATTGAGAACAAATACAGGTGTGTCCAATAGGTTCCCCAAAATCTAGAGAAAACCCTTTTTGAAGATTATCATTAATATTCAGATGTAAATCTGCCAACTCTAATACACTTTTCTTACTTCCACTGTAGGTCAGCTTACCGTGAAATATAGTCAGTTAATAGCTTCATTTAACAGTTAGGTTTCCACAGCCATAGCCTGTTCGTCCTCCAGTTCAGGGCAGCCAGAATTGTAACTTCAGGAAGCCTTGCCTTTCTGGTCACTCCAGAGGTGATATTTTAGTGCTAAATTTAAGTACAGTGAATTCAAGTTATATTAGCTTGTAAGTATTGGTTATATGTAATGAAAAAGCACTAAATAAAAGTATTAGTTTCAAATAACAAGAAAGCATCTTGGTGAATTCATGCAGCATGAGGGAAAAGACAGACATGAGTAAAGAGGATACTTTCTCTTGAAACTGAGTTTCTGGGCAGACTTTGGGAAACAAATGAAGCTTCCAAGCTTTTTGTTGTTGTTCTTTAGTTGGTTTTGCTGCACAGTCTTAGTGTGGTTTTTTTTTTTTTTTTTTGCTAATGTCTTAACAGTATCAAAAGATGACTAGTCTTATTACTGCAATTGCATTTATTTTATGTTTTTTCTTATTTCTTGTATGTGATGATTTTTATGTGGCAAATTTGACCAATTATTTTTTATTTTCTTCCCATTTTAGCAATGAAATTAATGTTTATAGACATTGATTCACTGTGAATTCATTATGAAACACTCGTAAAAACTCAAAAGGATTTAATGGAAAGCCGAATGGGAGCTTTTTATCTTGGTTTTAGAATAGCATTAAAGCTTGCTGCTAAAATCATATTTCAGAATTTGGGGTTTGCTTATACTTTAGTTATATAGTATTCATGTCATATAATGTGGTTTACTTTGTGTAGGTCCTAATTTCTTACAGGAGTAAAGTAACAAGTCATACTGAAGAGGACTTGGTTTCTGCTTTAACTAGCTTACTTCTGTCTCTTACAGTCTCATCTGAATTTTGCTGTCACAGTTATTGCAAATAGCTCTTACAAACTCTATACTAACTTAGAGATAGATGTCTCAAAACTGATACTATAATTCCAACAGTACAGAATTTGAGGTTATTCTTCCCTTCTGCACTGGTGAGGCTGCGCTGGGTATATTGTGTGTGACTGGCCACACCCCACTTAAGAGGGCCAAGCTAAGGGCTATCAGATGGTCAGGGGCCTAGAGCACACAGTTCCTTAGGAGAGATCAAGCGAGCTGGCTTATTTAGTCTAATAAATGGCCGTACAGCCATCTAAAGGAGAATTGTAAAGATGATAGAGCCAAACCCTTCTCAGTAGCAACAGGCAATATAACGTGGGACAGAGGCCACAGGCTGTGGTTTGGGAAGTTCAGCATCGACATTAGAGACACACCTTGTCACCAGGATGGCAACACAGTGCTGAACAGGCTGCCCTCAGAGGTTGGTTGCTCCACCCATGGTGGTTTTCAGGACTTGGCTAGGCAGAGCCAACAGTCCCCTTTCGCTTGTGAAGCTGAGCTAGATGACCTTGAGAGGTCACTCCCAACCACCATTGTTATGATTCTGTGGTTCACTGATAAATAATACTGACTAGTAGAAACAATACTGAGAGTGCGTTGATGACTGAAATAAATTTTAAACACAAAAAGGGCTTTTACTTCCCAAATCTTTATAATATATGTTGGCACGATTCATTCTGATTATAAAATACAATTTCTCTGTGGTTTTAGGAAAGATAATGCTACTTGGTAGTTGAGCTGGCAGATGCACTTCTGACCTTATATCAAAATTGAATAGATACTCACTGGAAAGTAATTTTCACCTATGGCTTTCAAAACTCATGCTTGTTTATAAAAATGATTCTGACTGGAATAACTGCAACTTGTTATCACATTTTTTTGTTTATGTTTTGTTTTATTTTTTATAAGTCAAACCAGTTTAAAACAATTGTGAGTGACTATGCAGTTTCTTTTTAAAAGAAAAATCTCCCAAACCATGCAAACAAGCATGCATGCATTGGCTTTTTAGAAATGCTTACTGAGACTAAATTTCCTGGTGTGCAGTTCCACAGGACTTACATGTTCTATTCTGCAATGTTCAATGACTTGCAACAATATTTTTTGGTACTGAAGGACAGGAGAGACAGGAAGGATGACTCTCCTCTTTGATAAATGTGGTACACAATACATCGGCAGCTGTAGATCAAGGAAGTCTAATTAGGCCTTAGTGTTCTCAGAAGTAGCGAATGACTAATGCGAAGTAGAATACATTGGAAAATGGGCTCTCTACCTGCTTGTTACATGGGACTGCGGTGTGGTCTGTCTACTAGTGTATGCATACAAGTTGCAAAGTAATCTTTATAACTAAAGCTTATCACAGGGGAATGTTATCTTTTTCATCAGTTTGACTTGGCTCTCTTCAGCTCGATCAAGAAAAATCTAAAGCCATCTAAGGTCAGCAAATGTGGAGTCTGTCTATATTACTTTCCCTTCCCAAGCATATTATGTCCAAGGTTCCCCCAAAGTAATAATACTTTAAATTCCAGGTTCTGGCATGATTAAATCACTTGTATTTTTTCTGTGTAGGAGTCTGGAAAATTACTATTTCTTGAGGAACAAAGAATTTGGATTAGTTGCTGAGGCACAGTCTTTAGAGATACTTACAAGGTGGCATTTTTTTTCCTCCACAGCAGATCTGTAAAGAAATTTTGTTTCTCTCCATTCTCCCGTGATACTTTTGGCTTGAGAAACACAAAAACAAAACCACAAAATCTGAAATGAACATTTTTTTTGGTTCCCTCCCATGATTATGTTTGACTCGCAACCTTACTCACATTCCTTTATTTCCTGCAAGCCAGAAAACAATGGGTGTGGTGAGAATCACACACATGATGTCTTACTGACAATATATTTTCTGAACATTTAAACAAAAGGTAGCTATAATAATTATAAATGTGATCAGTCTTAGTAACATGTTCATATGAGGAAATGAGGTATAGATAGCTACTGGAAAGTGAAATCATTCAGAGTCTCTGAGCTCCGCAATCAGGGTCAAGATTGTTTCCTTAAAACAGATGAGATCAGTGAAGATCTTTGAAAAGAAGCTATGAATGTTACTTTTTCCTTTTTTAATGTCATGTAAAAGGCACTTGGAGAAAAATTAACATAAACTGTTTTATTCCACTAGCAGGATACAATAATAGATTTAAGGTAAAATTTCCAACTTTTACTGGTACAAGAAGGTTCTAAATGCATTGCCTCCTTAAGCCAACTTCATACAAATTTTTATAGAGATACATATATATGTATGCATACACATATACTTCTACTTGATACAGCCCAGTTAAGCCAAGAAAAATCTACAGAGAAAGCATGAAGCATGAAGTATATAAAATGTTATTTTAGAATTGTTTTTCTATTAATTTTCAGTATTTACCTGAAACCCATTCTCTACTCAATCATGGAATAATTTGAAAGTTAGCAAGATCATATCTTTCTCACTCTTCCCTGATGGAAGCAAATGGGAGACTATGTTACTGTTCCTTGCTAACTTTTTCAGTATAATTTTTCACTATCTTTGGACGCAAATGTTGACCCAAATATAATGTTTAACAAAGTGCTCCTAGAGAAAAATTAATGTTTAATGTTTAAAAGCATCATCATAATCTGAAAATCATAATAAGAAAAAGTAAAAACGGGAAAAGGAAGAAGAGATAAGAGTCTTGTTTTGTAAGGAAAGGTTAAAGAAAATGGGAAGAATGAATAGAAAAAAAGACAAAGACATAAGTGTGACCTGAAAAGTGTAAAAAAAGTGTAAAAAAAAGCTGATAAGTATTTAGCCAAAACAAAATTTAGTTGTTTGCCTCTAATTAAAGTAAATCACTGCCCACATTCATGAACAGTTTTTATTTGTTAAAACTGAGAATCAAAACATGGAAGTTATTGACATTATATGGTGTTACAGGCTTATTGAAATAAGCTCTAGAGGCTTGTCTGTAGCATGGCTGTTCATTAATACATGGTTTGAAATAGAAGTGCACTCACTATACTTTATTAACTTCTTCTACAGTCAATACAGTCTACTACAGTCACCTCTTTATCTGATATTCTGTAAATTCACACCATCATGTATCTGGAGATAATTTGTATATGTATGTCTTTGATTCATTTTCAAATTGAAATGAAATTACTGAAAATAAACCATCCATGGCTCATAGTGGGAGCCTTCATAAGGCATTGATCAGGGTTAACTACCTCTGTCAGCAAGACCTAACGCTGTTACCAGAATTAGCAAAGTCAAATTTTTGCTGTGAGCTTCAAAGTTAAATATCTGCCTAAGCTCATATCCAGATGGGAAAAATACATATCTTGTATATCTATATTTTCATTCAAAGATCGCTGTTCTTTTTGTGTTTTTTGGAGTGGGGAGCTTGCTTACAAAAGTTTTATACCTGATTTATTTTCACTCAGATTGTAGACTTGATTGAAAATTGGCACAAGTTCTCAAGACTAGCTGTAATATATCAAGGAAAGCTAAAAATATATTTACCTACAGATTTACTGTCTATCATAGTTCCTTAAGAATAAACTTGTACCTTGTTGTGGAAAACTCCAGAGAGCTGCTTTCCATTATCGGGAAAGAAAAAGTGAGCAAAGTCAAGTAAATGTTTACTATTTTTTGAAAAATATTCTCAGTAATTGTGCAACAATGGCTAGCTGGAAGATTTCACGGAAGTAATACGAAAGAGGCAGCCCCACAGTCAAGCCCCAGTTTTCTAATCCCAGAGTGAACTCCAATGGGATTATTCTCGTGCTAAGGAAAGTATAGATGATTTTTGCAGAACTGGAGCTTAGTTCATTCATATTGTCAAGTCTGTTTGAAAGTAAACTTCATAAACTCATTTCAAAGAGCTGTTTACAGTTGTTTTTCCTGAAACATTATTTCTTGAATAAATTGTGTACCTGGCCATTGTGGTCACTTTGAGCTGCTTGCAGTAAATTCTGATAAAAATGAAGTTTAGAATATTACAATTTTTTTGGTAAGCAGTGACCTACTAGGCCTTGTTTCCATATTACTCATTTTACTCAATCTGCCTGAGGTTGTTCATGACTAAAAATGGCATTGTTTTAGAAAATCCTCTAGACAGTAAGTGTAACTGTATAAAGTGAAAAGAAATGTATCTACATATTGGTGAGAGGATTTTTTTCTCTCTTGCTATCTGTGATGCTTTTCTTCTGTGAAGGGATTTGAGTTTTGAGTTTTCAGTATTGTGGCATATTTCATTGCATTCTCTTGAAACAAATTAGATAAGAAACAGGTCTCTTTATTTTTATATGGCAGGTTTCTACCACTTTCATACTTGCCAGATGTACAGATTTCTAAATAGTTTGTTTTTTTGAGGAGATAGAAGTGAGGAAGTGATTTCCTATGTAAGACTTGAGAGCTGCACAAAATACAGCCTCTATTTGGTAATACGGAACTATAAATAAGACAAGTATTATTTTTAAAGGGAGTATTGAGCCAAAAGGTTGAATTAGATACTTAATTAATAGATACTTAATTAGATACTCTAATTGTATTAGAGTATCTCTAATAACTACTTAATAACCACACTCATGCGGTTAGTTCAGGTAAAATCATTTCCTTCTTAGGCCATAGACAGAAGGGGAAATGGGAATATGGTTGGGTGGGGAGAAGAAATTAAATATCTTATTAATAAATTGCAACTATATATATATATATATAATTGCAACTATATAACTATACTCTCTACTGTCTTGTCACCATTATAAATAAGAAAGGCACAGCTGATGAAGAGTGTGCATTTTTATCAGCAATGAGTTAATCTTTAATTTCTTAGCTGTCCTTTTGAGAAAAATATTATCCTTGTATCATTGAGCCATCAATTCTTATTTACTGATACTGTGACAAATTACATATGCTTTAAGGCACTTCTAATTCTGAACATAGCAGTAGTTAACTTCTACAAAATACAACTAACACTTCTGCCACAGTCTGCTAACTTATGAGATACCAGTAAATTTACTTTAAGTTATTAGAGTCTATTCTTGTATAAATAGTATTTCTGGTCCCATACTCTGTTGTTATATTTGTTATTAAATCTACTTGATTCACACTAAAATTAATTGGAATTGATGAATATTCTTGGTAGATCTTTCAGCTATCCCATCAAAGAGATGCTCGCCTGTCACCAAGATTTAAGCAAATAAATTTCTTACTTCTTAAGACCTTCAAATTACTGGTTCTGAAGGTTGCCAAAGTGATGATCTACAGCTCTGGAACAGATTTCAGGAAGTATTCGAAGGAGATGAAAATCCTATAGCTATGTCTCAGCAAGAAGGAGCGTGTTTTCATTTATCTGCTGACTGAAGTAATTAGGAAGGAATCCATTGCTGGATGGGGAGTGCTGCTTGGACTTAATGGCCTACAGAAGGAGGAACAGAGATGCAGCCAGCAATGAATCATGCTGGAGAGCTGTAGGGAGGCCTGTGTGTGGAGGGCGGGGGTAATACCTAAATTGTCAATAAACTGTGATGGGGATGGAGTGTTGGCTATGGGAGCATGCCCTAAATGAAACATACTGCTGAAGGCTAAGTGACTTCAACTTCCCAAGAAGAGCAAAAGTCATCCACCAATACATGTCGTGAAGACGCTTGCTGCTATTAATAAATGGCTTATTAATTTACATTTCAAGTGAAAAATCCCACCTTTCCAGACAATTTTATAATAGTCTTCCACTGTGACAACTTCTACTACAGTCATAAAGACAATATGGAAGGGGTACAAGAACAGTTTTTTGCTGCTTGAATACATTAATTTTTTAATGACCCATTTTGCTAAAGGCTATTAGGATGGAAGAATGCGGGTTCATTCTCCACAGACAATTTTTCAAGTAGAAGTCCTTCTTCTGATTCAGTTCTTTTAATAGAATTTAAATATTCTGTAATTCATTACTTAACTTGTAGTCAGAATGACTTAAAACTGCTTGAAAGAGACAAAGGCTATAACTTTGGGGAAAAGTTGTCTTTTTTTTCCCCCTCACTTAAGCTAGAATTCTCTCTGTCACCCAACCAGAGATGATGCATTATTAAATAATGGCTTAGGAATCTTGTTTTTAATAGGTTTTTTTGTACTCCAAAGACTTGTTTCTTACCTTCTGCAAATGTAAGAAAGGTAAGATATTTATCTTTGATGCAACATGCTTAAAAAGATGTCTCCCTCTTTCCTTTGATCTTGCAATCCCCTACCATGTTTCTGGAAGCAAGATGACTGAGGGGTGCTAGCCTTGTTCTGGAACACGAGTTTTTCCCCTTTTTTTTACGAAACACTATGAGAGAATGATGTCTAAGATCTCTGTTTTCACTTGGTAGAGCAAAGACTTTTAGCCAGGTATTAGAAGGAGGAACTAATTACTTGATTACAGTTGATTCTGGTTGCCTCCTCATGCAGAAAAAAGAGCTTAAGTATTAGAGTTCTCTGGGAGGGTATCATTATGCCCATCTGGTTAACACACTTTAAATATTTTCTGAGTCAAAGAGAGAATGACAATCTAGTCTTGTGTTTAGGGGACACTTAGCTAGTCTGAATGTTTAATTACTGATGCAAAGTGGAGCAGAATTAAGATGAGAATCTAAGGTGGAATCAAATGTGCCCTTGAAAGTGAGCTGAAAGTTTATGCCATTCCATATCTGATTAGCACTCTCTTGGCAAGGATATAACTGTTTTTTTTCTTTGCAAGGTAACAAGAATTTCCTTATACTCTTGCTAAAATTTACCTAAACTATTTTATTTTTCCCTGACTTGGATCAAATGTTCATGTCTCATCTGAAGGAGGTTTACTTTTTGTGAACTCTGACGAAGGAGCATAATTGTCTGAGCCCTGAAAATATGTTCCCAGAATATCCTTTAATTTACTAACCATATGAGAAATGATGCTTCAAATCCCCATAATCTGAGGAATACTTCAAAAGGAGTTTTGAATTGTTGATTAAATAAAGATAACAGCAGGAGCAACTCCAACAGAAACTGTTATTTGTTTTGTTTTGTTTTGTTCTGTTTCTTCCTGAGGAGAGGGGTTTTTTAATTGAGGTTTTTTGGAAAATGCATTCTTAATCAGAAAAATTCATCCATCTCTGATGAACATGTACTTTGGTAGAGATGCTATATGTAAGGGAATCACAATATCGGGTAGTATATGTGTTATACATTTAAACAGTTAGTATGCACTCAGTGCTTCCTGTTTTCCAGGATCTTCAGATGTTAATTAAATAATCTTCACAAGTTCCCTAAGAAGTGAGTAAACACTTTCATGCCACTCTATAGTTTGAAAGGGTAAGGAAGATTGTATAGCAAGCCACAAAGAGGTTCATTCATGCATAAAAAGCTAAATAAGAATGTAGCAATCGCAAAGTTGTATTTGTTATTTATTAAAATGTGTTATATTCATTATTTCCCTTTTTACCTTTGCCCAGTGTCTGTTCTTTAAATTCTGCTTGAACTTGAATCAATTTGGAATTTTACATTATATGCATTTGCTGTTTTAATTTTATAATTTTACTAATTTATTAATTTATTAATAATTTATTACAGATGAGATACTATAAAATTATACCTAGGTATAATATTAGCTGACTGTATAAGACAGTGTCATATACACTCTTCCTATATTTACGGATCCTATATTTATGGATCCATTTGCATTTATTTAATAGGTCCGGATTTTTCCTCAGAGGCTAGATATAGACATAGGGGAAGCACATATGAACTCCATCAGCAGTGTATGCTGCTGAAGCAGTATTTCCCACTGTAATGTGAAATTACAGCCTTGGCATGCAGGTACTAAACAGATCTGAGAGGAGAGATTAATCTGACTATCCTAATGGCTAGTTAAGAGCAAGATCTACCTTGGACTGTATATTACAATTGCTATATTTTGCTAAGTGTATACATTTGCATTGTGATTTCAATATATTGCTGTGTCACTCTGCTAAATCAAAAATCTCCTGTAACGCCAATTATTTTCAAAGCATTGAAGCATTCTAAACATTACACCCTCCACGTGTGGAATATCTAAAAGAATTTGGCCAGAGAGTACAGGACTCTGACAAAGACAGAATTAGAATTTAAAAGGGTTGGAAATTTGAGAAATAACCTGAAAAACAGGATGAATACTAATATAGACCACAAAAATTGGTTGTGTAGGTTGTGTTTATTTAGAGAATAATCTGAGATTTTAATTGACCAAGTGAATACTGACATACTTCTGTGGAAAAAATTCAACCCTGCACTGCAGGTATATAGACACATGATGTAATCCTTTCCAGCACTGATACAGACTCATTTTGACTATGGAATTTTGGGTACCACAGTTCCAGAAAAGTTCAGAGACCAGTTGGAGGAAGGAAGGTGATTTTATATCTAAAAAACATGAACTCTGAAAAAGTTTGTGCCATTTGGAGTCATGACTTAAAAAAAGATAAGATTGAGGAAAGGATGATAACTTTGTGACTTGAAACGTGTAAGAGGCAGTTGTAAAGAGGATGGAATAATCTATTCTCTATGTCCATGGTGGATGGGCTAGGTAATAATGGGCTTAATTTGCAGCAAGGAAGATATAGTACGGTTCAGGTAGAAAAGCACTGTAAAAGTAGCAAAGTACTAAAATACCTTTTCTAATAGGTTGTGAAGTCTCTATTACCAGAGGTAAGAAATAGGTTAGGCAAGCATCTTTAGAAGGTCTTTAGGTATAATTGATACTGCTTCAGAGTAGAGTAACAGACTAGCTGGCCTCTTCAAGTCCTTTCTAGCCATCTGATTCTTAAGCAATTGTCAGGTGCAATATAAGGTATTACAAAAGATGTGAAAACAAGGATATTTTAGTGGGATATATGAAAGTCAGCTATATATAGAATATACATGTTCACTGGATCTCATTAGTACAAATATATTTGAAAAAAGTTATCTGGACATAAGTTTGGTTAAAATAGAGTACTGTCCTGAACTGCCTTTTGGCATCCATTTTTTAATCAATGTTTTCATGGTTTGTGCTGACATGAATATTACTTGCAGTCCATTCTGCAAATACAGAAGTAGTTCTGTAACTCAATGCTTAACCAATAATCTTTGGCTAAAGGAAAAGAAAAGAAATGAAGCAAATGTGTAAAGAGATCTGCTGCTTGAAAGAGTTTTATTGTTCCACAGAATAAAATTGTCCCTATCATTTCCATGGTACTAAATCTTAAGGTGCTATGTTTCTACTGCTTTTTGCCAAACTTTATTCATAATTCTGTTTTCCCTTCTCAGTGAGAGGTGAAGCACTTATCTCAGAAGTAATAGGCAATTTGAAACCCCATCAAAAAGGTGTAAATTATAAAAGGGTTAGCAAAAGGAGTGTAATGTCCAATGAGATATCATTAGTTTTGCAATCCAAGAGCATCGTTAATCCTAACCACTTGTCAATGAAAACTCTGCAAAATACTGATATTGTGAAATTATTACATTGCCATTTTCTAATAGTGCAGCGTTCTCTTTGGAATAAATAGCTACATAATAGACAAAGTGAGATTTCTTACAAGCCTGAAAAAAAATACTAGCAAACCTTTATTGAGAATGCAGTATGTGTAGGAGGGAAGGAAGAATAAACACAGCTATGATCTAAATGTAGTGGATGCCAGAGGGGGCAGTAAAGAGCACACAGCCCTGACTTCACTGGGGCTCTTTACCTTAACAGTTCAGACTTGGGACAGACCAATGATGGATAGAATTCATGACCAAGTCAGGTTTTACTCTTTAAAGAGTTGCTGTTGCATTGTCCCTTTCTGTTATATTCTGGTGTTCTTGTTTGGATTATGATGAATCCAGAGGTGTCTTCATCATTTGAGATGACCATTATTTACTGAGCCAAATTATAATAAATGTCATTAACAATTTATATGATTTTTGGAAAGCAGAATGCTGCAACGAAATATAAATGTGACTTAAAAGACCTAGAGTCTTAGCATTTTCTTTGGGATAAAGATAATGCATAAATATCCAGCTTTCTAATAAGAAGTAACAATAAAAAGAATATAACATACTTTATCTGAACTTCAGAAAGGATATTTGACTTCTTATCAGTGCCATAAAATGAACTCCCTGTTATTACTATCTGATAGTCTGTTCAGCAGTCTGTATGAGATGAATCACTTGTTTCAGCTGACTCTAAGATGTGTGTGCTTCTCTGAAATAGATCCAACATGTTGATTTGGCAACTAATATGCACACAAACCAAACTAGTTAATTACATCCTGAAAATGAACTTACTGAATATGAAAATGAAGTACTATTTCAGTTTTGTGAAGGATCAAATTCAAAGTTGAACATCAAAGAAGTCAGGCAGCCATAGTCTCAATCCATTTTAAGGATTTTAAGGATTTTAAGTCCTTGCTATCAAAGAACATAAATGATAAAATCCTATTACATATGTTTTTCAATTTATATATATTAAAAGCTTTTGAACAGTTATCTAAAATAAAAAAAAAAAAACTAAATAACCAGATATAGCTGGATCCCTTCACTTGCATTTCTTTTGACTTCTTCCCATTTTGTTAATTTTGGAATTTGACTGTTAAATCTGACACTTACCAAAATATAGTTCCATTCATATTTAAGAAATATGGTAACTATGTGTATATAAGCTCAAGGATCTACAGACGCTTTAGAAAACAGAGAATATGAGGTTATCTGACAAACTTTTAACAAGGGTACCCTTAAAAAAGTGTTAGCAATGTATGTGCCAATAAGGTAGATTTGTGTAAATGATTATGAAGTTGCTAAAACATCTTCTTTAGTCGTTAATTATCTCTTGACTGAAGGTATAATTTGTACTTTGACTACTACAAGCCTGCTAAAAAGGGCACACTTTTAAGAATTACATTCTGCCCTTTCTCTTTGTACCATCTTTTCTCATTTTTCTACCAACTGTTATAATTTTCTACCCCAGTCCTCATATGGACACACGTCTAAGTTCTTTAGAAGCAATACCATGATTCTTTGTGCCTGTTTATTTCAGAGTCTTGCCTTAGAGATGATGTCTCTGTACATAAATGAATCTTCCCAAAAACTAAGGAGGAGGAATTGAGGAACTGCTCAGCTCTCTGCAGAAGGTCCTAAACTGTCAGTGTTTTTTAACAATGGATTCCTGAATAGATTATTTAAACCCAAGGCTGTCTTTGTGAGATGAGGTCTGAAATCAATGATTGCTCATCTATTCAGAACAGAAATCATGAAATTCTTTGTCTTTCACAGAATTTATTAAGTTATCATGATTACTCTTTTGTATCAGTTTTTGTTATTTTTTTCAGTATTTTCCATTTTTTCAGTATTTTATTTGGGAATAGTATGTGGCAATGAAATGTGATATTGTAGAGGAAATAAGCACCAAGCAACTCCATTTTTCCGCTTTCCTTAAACAGCAGCAGTGTTCTGTAAGAAGTAATGGATATAGTAAATATTAGATGTTTTATTTTTCTTTTCCAAGCTTCTTTTATGCAGCTCTTTATTTAGCCTTTTTATTAACTGATTCCTTTATTATGAAAATCATTAATAGCAGTTATTGAAATCACTAAAAAAGAACCACATTGTATTGTACCTTGTTAATAACAAGATTGCCTGCAAATACATAGGTTGGCCTAATTAATATCATGTAGAATCACCAACTTTGTTTTTCCTAATTTACTTCCATAAAATCAAATTCATAAACAAATGTTTTCTCATTTTAAAGAATATTATTTGCTGTTTCCTGTAATATTAGTAATTAAAATTTTGAGCAGTAAAACCTCATCTATAGCTATTTGAATGGAAATGGGTTGAGTTGGAAGGGCAACAGAACATACAACTTTACATCTCAGTGAGTGTCTCATGGGAAAAAGTAATTGGAAAGAAGTTTGTAAATGAAAGTCAGAAATTGCAGAATGCAGTAAAATGCTTTAAAAAAACAAAGTATTGACAGCTTTTGTTTCTAATCATCCAGGTGACACTATGCTGAAAAGAGCTCTTTGCTGCTGAGACCATACTACAATATAAATACGGCATTTGTAGGATGCAATACTAGATTACTTTTTACTAAATTTGAGAGACTTTTGACAACAAACGGGGATTTAGAAAAATTTTCAGAATAAAGTATAAGCTTTCTTATGGTTCTGAAAAATTACTTAATTTTCCTGAGAGGCTGTCCGATTTTGTTTTCAAGAAGGGTGATTTTTTAAACAAGGGAAATAGTTGTTCTTCACTGATGTTCACATGCAAAAATTAGCTGTGATCTGCTTCTAACAAACTACAGTGAAGATTCTGAAGTGCCTCTACAGCCAGGGTAAACAATAGCAAATGATCTAGTTAAAGAGATTTCTGTCTGAAGATAATTATTCCTCTGTTTTTACTGATCAGGACAACCAGACAACAGGATTTTTTTTCTTTTTTTTTGAGTATTCTTATAGAGGGAGTCATATTCTCCATCCCTATTCATGGAATAACCAAAGACAGAGAGGCACTCAAACAAAATATGGATCATGTAGTTTTAAGCTTTTGTCCTACTTTAATTTAATCAGCAACTACATTCTGGACCAGGTTTCACTGCAAACAGGTTTCCTATACAAAGTGCTATGTTTTTTTTAATGTCAGCTGACTTCCAAAAAAACCCTAAGCAGATATAAAATTGTTCTGGCACTAACAATTGTAAGCTTAAGGGAGTCAGGAGATATTAAACACAAAGGGAACAGTTATTTAATCCTTAAAAAGGGATCTATTAAAAAGGGCTTTAAACATCAGCTGTAACAGTCTCTCTCTTTATAGAGATACATGTCTATGAATATGATGTAGCGGTGTAGAAGTTACAAAAATTTCACCTTTTAGGTAATTTATAATCTGATTTTAAAAAATCTCAGGCATCTTGGCATTCCAACATAAAGACTATCTTTATTATCCACTACATAAAAATTTTATAGAAATTTAATTCTTCCATAACTGGCTGTATCCTTATGCAATAATATTAAATCTTCAGGTAAATGTAGATTTCACTGGCAGTTATACTAAAGACATGACACAGAATTTTCAGTTTCAGAGGGCCACCCTTACTGGTGATTCTTGCTCTGCTATGGCCTGAAGAATCTATGCAGGCACCAGTGAAGTCAAATGATACCAACCTCTAAAAATAAACTATTACAGCTCTCAAAGGCAACAGGCTTAAATTCATAAACAGGGACTATTCACAAATATAGAGGTTCTTTTTCATATGTTAAGTGTGGGCTGAACAGGCTTCCTGTAGATTTTGCACACAAAAGCTTCCTTTTTGCTTGAGAATTCTGTAAATCTGAAATCTATCAAATATTTTGTTAAACTCAGCAAAATTAAAGTTTCAATCCTCCACCTGTTTTGCTCATCTTATTCAAGAAACAATACATAATTATTTCTACATGCCTTCTTATTAAGGACTATTTCAACCTGTATAATTAAAAATTATGGTTGCATATATTTTTTAAAACCCACTTAATGCTCTGAACAACATTTTTTCTAAGTTCCTCCCAAATCTTTCTCTTGTGCAAAAAAAAAAAAAAAAAAAAAAAAAAAAAAAAAAATTGCTCCAGACTAGAATTAAGGAAGTTTCTCTGTGGGCTTTGTGGTAATATGTTGTATGCACAAAACCCAAAGCATAGTAATTAGTACTTTCACTAGTAATACTAATAATTAGTATAATTAGTCCTTCTATTTTCTAATATTACAATTCCCACCACCACTGTCTCTTGTGGACCTTTCCTGAGGACTGTTTTTGTACTTCATATTATTCACTGAAGTTTTATGAAGATCTTTGAAACTGAAGCTGGAACCAAGGTCTCCTTCATTCTATGTGATTGATGCTATCTCTTTTCTAGTCTGTTTGTCCTTTCTGGTTCAATGAACCATTAATTCCTTTATGCAGAATGAATTAGTAGAGGTGTAATAATACCTTGTTAAAAGAGTTTATAATCTGTTGGCTAGGGCATCCCTACAGAGTAGGTAGATTTCAATAATCCCCTCAGGTGGTAGGAGTGGAGAAGAGGGAGAAATAAAAGCCTTAGGTGTGTACTTCAGCAATTGAATTATCAAATAGAGAGAGACTGAGGAGGTGATAAAGACAAGAAAGGGAACTAGTACAACTTCTCCTAGCTCTGTACTTTAAGGCAAGGGGTTACTCCCTGCTCCATTTTGGGGGGCAGGGGGAGGGAGAAGGGGAGTGGAAATATATGTGTGTATGTATACAGTGTTAACAACACTTTTAAGAAGTTTTTAACTCTTCAGCCTCCAGAAGAGAATTCTGGGATGTGAATATGAAGGGCAGAGAGATGTCCTGTATGAATTTGACTCAAGGAGAAATAGATTTTTCCTATTCCTAGAATTTCGAATGCATAGTTTCCTTTAGCATGTAGTTTAGCTTCATTTCGAATGCTGGCTTTTGCGGTTTGTTTCCTGAGACAATTCTCACCAGATGCGCTATGCATAGTTAGGTGCTTCCCTCAGAACTGTGGATTTCACTACAGAGATCAGGCATTTAACAATGTAGTAGTTGCCATGCACACATTGGTACAGTCTGCAGCTTCCTTTGGAAATACAAGCCTTAGTCATCCTTATTAAAGATTATTCAAGACTGACAATCTGGCACCTATCCCAACTATTGCCTGCATATTACAAATCTGTTTTTATGTTTGTCCCGATCCAATATCGGGAGGGTTTCATTATGATCCCAAGGACGAGATTATGACACTAAAACCGGTCAAATATCATACAACCTTTTAACTTTATTTTCCATGAAGTGGGGAGGAAAGGTGGGGAAAGGTGAAGGGGAGGTGAAGGGGAGAGGGGAACAAGGGTAAGAGGAAAAGATAGAGAAAGCTGGAAAAGGAGAGAAGAAGCTAGCTACCACCACTCCAAGGCCGATGATGTTCTGCTGACTCCATTCGAATTACAGCTCAAGCTGGGTGCCTCTGACAAGGGACCCTGAACAAAGAAATCCCTGGGCAATTATAGTTTTTTCAAATTAAGTTTCCCACCCCTCACATGGTAGTTCAGACCAATAGTAATATTTAGGTATGGGGTCTCCTGCTCCTTATTGGGTCTCATCACTGTCCCTAGGTAGGCTGTTTACTGTTGCGGTTTCTGCTGACAGGTGTGTCTTCATTCCTCAGGTCCCGCCATTGTCTCTCAAGGTCCTGACAAAGAGGTGGTCAATTAACACTGTTTCAGCAGTGCACAGGAATGCAAACTGCTGGTAACTCCCTTATCATTCCAGTTTGAAACCAGCTCTCAGGCCCTTTTCTTACTGAACTAGGTTATTTTTATTTAAGTGCGGCCTAAGGCTTCGACAAATTTAGCTACTCATGCTAAGCAAGTTTTATAGAAGTTGTGCTAAGTGGCAATAATATACAGTCCGGGTCCCAAAGTCTCTGCTCAATCGTGGTCTGGTTCAGCGCAGGCTCGATGTGTCCTAGGTGGTCGCAGGGAGACCATTTCGGGGGTCACAGCAGCTTAGTCCTGTTTCCGCCGGGGACAGATGGCTTGTTTCGAGGTTATGGTTTGCTTGCACCTTATGTCCCAAGAAATGTTTAAGGCAAAAGTTCACTCATCTGTCTGCCACAATGTTGTTGCATATTTACCATAAAATACTGAATGTGTTCTGCTTCTTACATCCCACTAAGAAGATCCATATCATAATGGTGAAGCCAGAGCATACTTGATTATTACAGTGTCAACATGGTTCTTAGCTAACAGTATTGTTATTTCATATTATACGATTACAATGACCACTGCATTTTTTTAAAGACAGCATTTTTAAGAATTAATGAAAAAGGGAATTTTCTCAGCCAGTGTAGAAATACTCTTAATTACTAAAATAATTTAATCTTAAAATTTGCTGAAAACATTCCACTTTGTGTCCTTCTGATAGCACCAGTACTGATAACTCTAATATATGAGCTGTAGTTCACAAAGGCTTGAAGCCTGTGCTGCTGCAGAAAGAGTTTGTGTCTGTCCCAGTGCTCTGCCATCCTGTGCTGCTGATAAGGCTTGTGGAGCTGCACAGTGAAATAGATGAGGAAACTGATCTCTCTTAAAAGAAAGCTTTTCCTTTTTTATGAGCTAGTTTAACCAAGAGAAGTCCACAGAAACTTGTGGTGGCAAAAAGGGGCAGGACACAGATACACAGATGAGGAAGAGAGACTGAAGATGGGAGAGAACAGCTTTTTTTTTTTTTTTTTTTTTTTTTTTTAGTAGCAGTATTGGTTTATGCAATTGCAAATTATCTGTTAAACTGTGGCTCAAGACGTCAACCCTTGGGAATTAAACAAAACAGTCCTTTACAATATAGGCAAGCATTTGGTTTGCTCTGATTAATTATTCTCTGGTGCTTCATTTGTTATGTAAGACACACAATTCTATCTGCTGATATTCAAAATCACCCTGAGCCTCCTTCATCTCTCAGAACATGTGAATAAGCTATGGAGTTTAGGCATGTTACGTGCTAACGTTGCCCCAGCAAGAGGGTAGTCAAGTAAAAATAATAACTGTGCCATTGCTTTGAACAGTAGCTTCTGATCTATAGGCCTCATTCCAAAAGTGGGAAATGTGAATTCCAGGCCAGCCTAAACTCCGTGGGCCATTGTCTGGGATCGCTTTCGATCACAGTGCAGCCAAAAATGGGAGATTCGTAGATCTAGAAAGGGAAAACAAACATATAAAGGGAGATTACTTTTATTAATAATGGAAGAAAAAGCCAAACAAATGTTTTAACAACATGTTTATATTTTGGATTCAGAGTTGTACTTTTGACTTTTCACAAAATAGATTTATTATCTAATACTCAAATAACTGATGACTCCACTTTCAAAATACAGAATTACTTACTTACCTATCATACTTCTGAGGCTTGTATGGTTTACGGATTAATATGATCTTTAAAACAACCCTCAAAACAGTTAATGATAAATAGCTTTGTGATTAAGACCTTAAACATATTTGTTACCTCTAAACTTGTCTCATTTTCACAGAGTTTTTATTTACATTTGGAAAGTTTGATCCAAAATGGCAATGAAATGAAAATAAAATCATTATTTTCAGTCAGCTTTCAGTTAAGAAATTCTGAACTTGTGTATTGCCAGGAACACATTTGACTCGTTATTTTACACTCTCTTGTATTCATTTTTTTTTGTATATTTCCTTACACAGTGAGTTTTGCCAGAAGCACCAGGGGTATAATATTTTTAGTTCAAAATAGCCACAGCATTTTTTTCCTTTTCCCTTTTCTATCACCTCTTTCCATTTTCTTCCAATAAAAACACAATCTCAAAAGAAACTGGTGGACTCTGGAGAGTGGTGAATATATTTTGAAAAAATACTTAAATATGATGGCATGTATTTTGCTTTGTAAGTGTGCAGTTCTACTACATCAAATACTTTATCAGTGTGTATCTATTAGCCAAAGTATACAAAAATTAAATGGAATTATTTGTTCCTAGAGTCAATGTTATCATCACATATTTTATTCTGCAAGTCCATTTTTTTTCATGACAATTATCTTCCTCTCTGTCCAACAAAAAGTACTATACAGTTAAGATGTTGATGGGGCATCATTTTTTATTATCCTACATGTTAAAGTATTTCCAGCACCCTAGGATTTTTGTTGTACCTCCCATCTAATGCTTGTATGGCAGTCTTTTTATTATAGTTTTCTTCTATTGCATCTGCTCTGAGTGTTATCAGACCTATTTTTCAATCAGTCCAGTCAAGGTGTGTTCAGAATGTAAGCATGTTTCTTTATGAATTGAAGGTCCCTGTTTCTGTTTAAATAAAATGTGGAACAATTTATACTTTTTTCTTGTAGTACATCTCCTTCCTGACTTCCTTTACTTTCACATAATTCATCCTGCTGACTAAAGGAAAGCATTTCAGTATAATCCTCTTTTTTCGTAAAAGAACTCCTTTTCTTTTGTCCTTAACAGTGACAGAATGTGAATAAAGAGGTACAAATATTAATAATGGTAAAAAAATAACAGTCTTCCTCTGAAGTAACTATTCATATGCTCTTCCCATTAAAAAAGAGATTCTTATTCTGTTTGTTTACAGATGTGCTGATGTGTTAGTCACAAATATTCAGTCCTCAGGTTATGAAGATATTGAAAAGGTGTACAAAAACATTCAGTGAAATTCTGGCCCCATTGAAGTCAATTAGTGCTTCTGCTTTTCATGTCTTTCCCCTGTGCATTTAGTAGGGCCAAGATTCCACTTTATATCTGTCTGGTTTTGCCTCTTACAAAAGACAATGCCAGCTGACAGCAAAGCATATTGACAGCTTAAACTAATGTGATATTCATATGATCTCAGTAGAACTAACAGTTGAGCCCTGGAAATAAGGGGATGAAGCATGGGCCTCAGAAAAATAAAAGCATTTGGACTAATTTTTTTCTTGTGTAAACTAGAATTCTGATTTACGATCAAATATTAGGCCAATTGTACTGATACTATTTTGTGTAAAAGTACTTTTCAAGGAAGCTTGTCCAGTAACTGTTATGACACTTCTGTTGCATTATTGTTTCTGCTAGAGTAGGATGACTAGAATAGAGTAGATGACTAGAAAACTGAGGCTTCAGTGCATATATAAAACATCCAAAAGACTGATACACTAAATGGAGCTCAGTCAAGAATGACTTGGACAATAGGCAGAGACTTAAATGGTAGGCAGCTCAGTCGGCTTCTGAGAGCTCAGTAACTGAAACCTTATAACTCATAAACAGTTACATCTTTTGAAATGAATAACAGATAGTTTCACAAATTATTGGTCTAGAAAAAATGTTATTAAAGTTTTCTTTTTTTCATTTAATCACTAAAGTAAAAACCAGTATCAGAATGGGTAACCGCATCTGAAAAAGCAGTATTATTTTTAAAACAGTAAGGAGGTCTTCACCTTAATGATGCAAAAGTTATGCTGAATTATTTCCTACTTAAATAAAGGTTTTTCATATACTGGAATGGTTTTCAATTTTCAAATGGATACTGTGCATAAGCTATTTTTTCTACACAGCAAATATATATAACAATGTCTGTGTTATAAATATCAGTGACTTTTTGGCAATATAAGATAACTGAAATTATCAAGAAATAGAATCAAAAGAGAAGGATTAAATGACAGAATTACATGCCAGCAGTTTCTCAAAGTGAATTACCAGAGAATAATGGCATAGCTCTGCGTTCTAAAGTTCAACAGACTGAAATGTTATTGAATTATGCATGCATTAAGAGGATTGTGCATGCCAAAGACAAATTTGCAGAAAACACAAAAACATCATAAAGAAGATGAAGGTGGAAGAAAAATATAGCTGAGATAGAGATTAGCCTGAACCAAAAGTTAACTTCTCTAATGCACCTCTCCTTGAAATAATACACACATTAAAAAAAAAAAAAAAGCAACATAAGATAGTCAAAACACT
This sequence comes from Dromaius novaehollandiae, assembly GCF_036370855.1. Lineage (NCBI taxonomy): Eukaryota > Metazoa > Chordata > Aves > Casuariiformes > Dromaiidae > Dromaius > Dromaius novaehollandiae. The sequence goes on from NC_088098.1 coordinate 111,570,566, forward strand.
CTGTGCCTTAAGTTCTTAAGGTGTAAATTACCACAGTCAGTCCCAGATACTATCTGTATTTTTATGTGTTCACTCAACAAAAAGGAAATATGCAGTATAGCTGCAGCTCTGATGGTTTCTTCTTCTTCTTCTTCTTTTTTTCCCTTGATTGCTTATCTGCTGGGAACTGGACTTCCCACTTAACTCATTTCAGAAAGGTTACATCTCATCCTGACATGAAAATTAGTTTGTCCTATTTAAGTGGTATAATTTTGGTAGTAATTTCTGTGAAATATAATGTCAATTTAAGGGATTTGAGCTCCAGTGTAAAATTCAATCTGAATTGTAAAACTGTTATATCCTTCTGAAGTATGCTGGTGCTGGTGGCCACTTTATAAGGTAGAATTCTCTTTGAGTTCACCATCTCCTTTTTTCTTCCTTAAATTCTTCTTATTGAAAAGGATATTATTAGAGAGACTTCATGAAATTATGCTTGCTCTAACATCTCGTTTTGTTTCAAAGTACTTTTTTTTACTTTTGTTGGATTGATTTTGGTGAGAACTTATGGAATAGGGCACAAAACTGCTATACTCTCAGTCTGAAAACATTATTTGTCATATGTGGATTTATAGGTAGGCAGAGGTAAAAATATACATACTTTTAAAATATTCTTAGCTTTTGAGCTGTTTCTTCTTTTCCTTGGAGTGAAAATCATGATCAAAAAAAATAGGTTGAAAATACTGAGTTTTTTTTTTTTAATTTCTTAGCAATTTCATTACCTCTGCTTGCATTTGTCACTGTCTTATTTTGCAATTCAATTTTTTGAAGCAGGGTTTACAAAACAGGTTTAGAATTTAGAATACAGGAGTTCAAATCCCCAGAAGTCTTTTAGGAGGCCTGGAGTGGCTCATCTACAAATAGATGCTTCAGTGAACCTGTTTGAAAGCTGTTATCCAACACAGTGCAAAACACACAAGCAAGTAAAGTACTGTGAACATTAATGTCAGAATGAGTTGATAAGTGAAAGAATATTCAATTAATATTTTTGTGCTCTGTTCACTACTCAGTTATCCTTGGGAAAAAAGAGCACATAGATGGAAAATAGGTTTATTAGTTTGTTGTTAAGGGGATGAAGTAATGTAAAAAACTGAGTTGTACAGAATTATTTATTGTACATTAAAATGCTAATTATACTCAATCTGTGTTAATGATAATGCCAGAGGGGCACAAGTCTGAATTAAACTAATTAAATATATCCTAAAGGAAAGAAGAAAAAAAGATCGAGCTTCTCCAAAGCTGAATACACGTAATTAAAATGAGAAGTAATGATAGAATGTAAATACAATATAATACAGACCTATAATGGGGAGACTGAGCTGTAAAGACATTTAGAGTATTAGATTTGTATTTTGCAAGGAATAATAATCCATTACATGATGTTTAGAGCACAAAAATTTACATAAATTGGTACCTAAGTACAAAAACTTCAGTGAACATTTCTAATATAGAAAGCAAATATAGCTACACCACACATAATTTTAGAAAAAAAACATATTTTTCCTTTTCCTGCACCCTGATGTGACACCCACAGCATTAATCCCCTTTGGATCCTTATTGTGGGCAAACCAAATAAAATCTCAGCTAAGACAAAACTCTTTATAAGATCCGATAAACTTTACTTGTATAAAAGGGATTTGGATTAATTCCTTGTGATAACTATGTGTAAATGGAAAGACACAGTATGGCTGTCACAGTTACTGTAGTTAATATGTTATAATAAAAGTTTATTTTACCTTTTAGGAAAAGTACATAGTGTGTAATCTTTGTGGAAGTGAGCTTGTTAACTGAGTCTATATATGTGATCAATAACTTATGACTTCTAATTAATGTTAATCAGATAGAGTTAACTGTCTTGTTTTCAGCTAGTTTGTTAATTTGCAGAACTTTCCAATGGAGACACGGTTTGCTTCTTCTCAATCAATAACATATGAAAGGAAGCACTTTCATTTTTTGACAAATGAAAGTCTAGATAATTGTGCTTACCAGGATTTTGTAAGGTGCTTTATGTGGGGGAAAAATAAACAATCCGTAACCAGTCCAAACACTGTTTGGAGACCCATTGATTTCATAGGAATTTGTATTTCTTCCTGTCTGTGTTTGCAAGTTACAACACACCACAAGGTGTGGACAATTTGAGCTCAAGGGACAGAAAAGCTTGAGGGACAGACAGTCTTTTCTGTAACACTGCTGGTCCAAGTGTTGTATCAATATTGTGTAACTAAGCTGACTCTGTTTTTTGTCCATGGAATTTGTAAAGGAATGTTACATTAGTACACATTGTTGCATAACTGCATTTATAGGATTGAACCTGATTCAGTGTTTTGGTTTATCTTTTTTTTCACGAATTTGATTCTTGATAGTTTTATAGAGTATTTGAGGATTTTTTTTGTGAAGTGAAGTACAAGGCACAGAGGAGGAAAACATAAATTTACCATTGAAGATTCCAGAATTTTGATTTGAAATAGTTCTACAAAGGGCTTTTGAATTAAAGGAAGAAAAAAAAAAAATCTGTTGTATGCAGTCTCCAGCAACTCAGAATCTCTAAGATATGCATGTAAGAAGTTATTTTGCAACTGGGAAATAATGCAAGATTTCAGACAGAATTTAGATGCAGACTTGAGAATAGATGTAAGCCATTTTACAAAGATCATGTGTTATTTTTATTCCAAGTGAATTTACAGCTAGACCTCTGGACCTCTCCTGTGCTTATAAATCTGAAAATTCGCTGTGAAGTAATAGTCTGTTGTTGTAATTTTATTTTGCATTTAGGGCGAAAATTTAAGAAATAGACTGACTTCTTAAAATATAAAGGAAAAACAAAAGCACAGCATATAGAAAGGGCAGACTGACTTTTTAAATAATCTTGTGGGTATCTGCAAAATTTATTAGGAGGTCTTGCATGATACTGTACTAAAGCTGTTAAAAGGTTTTAAAATCTTGGGATCAGGATGGACTACCAGAATTCACTGTTCTTACTGTGCATATTTTATTGTCCTTGTATGGCTTGTGAGCTAATGTTGCTGATTCATTATCAGCAAAAAGGAACGTTTGTTTTTACTACAGATTTAAGTGTTCCTGCTTGCTTAATATCTTTGAAGCTTTTTATATGGAGGAATCAACAGCAGGATTAGGCCATAAAAGGCGTTCCTAGGCTCTAGTACATTTGTGTTTAGGATATCATGAATGGATATCACATTTTTAATATTTAATTAACATTTTTCTCCTACTTCTGGACCCTATTTATGGAACTCAGAAGACATTATTCTGAAAAATAATCTGACAATATTTATGAAGTAAATTATACTTGAAAGAAAACACTTCAGCAGGAATAAAATGCTCAACTAATTATTTCTAAGGGTGATATGATTCCTGTTTGTGCAAGTGTCCTTGTCATTTTAAGAAAAATAAGTGCAGTGCCCCCTCTGTAAGGCTAGTTCCAGCCCATTTACACATATTAAGGGTAAGGGTTTACACTAGAGTATTAGGAACAGAGAGCAGAGGGGAAGGTAGAGAACTGGAAAGCACTGAAGCAGTTGAAGCTGAATATGAACAGAAGCTGCCTGGAGGAATCAGTAAGGGATGTAATAAAAAGTCCTTCTAGGGTTATAAGTTTTCTTAAGAAGGCTCACAACAGTAGGAAAGGGCATTTTGAGGGTAGGGAGAAGTAATTCTTGAAGCTGGATTGCAGGAACCTGAATTTTGTTGTATAATGTTAACTTGCTGACCTTTTCCTCCTGGAGAGACAGAACTTGAAGGGGCAGTAGAGTAACACCAGCATTTGCCAATGAATTGTGGAGAGCCAGGAAGACCTGATCCAAAGCTGTACTTGATTATTTTTTGTAACTGCAGAACTGAGAAGGGCTAGTGGAAGGACTGAAGGGTCTGATCTGTCCTGGATTAGACAGTAGGCAAAGAACTAGTGTGTGTGGAGAGCATGTAGAATCACAGTTAACTAAATCCTTCTTCTCCCCCTCCATAGATTTTTCTAATTTTATAAAGGGATATGTGCATGGCAGAAAGTGCTCAAACTGATTTTCTACTCAAAAATTAAGGAAGCGTTACGGATAAAAGAGACAAACGGATTCTAGACTGGTTAATTGTTTTCTGCTTCTAGAAGAAACAGAAATCACCCATCTATGTATGAATCTACTGATCACAGCTGGAGTGGAATTTTTAAGCAATAAGTAAGGAAAAACTAAAGATACCTCCTTGTCATATTTCCCCAGTTCTAAGAGTCATGATGGCTGGGATGTGTGCTAATGTATGGTACTGAAGAAAGGAAGACCTAAGAGACAATCTGATGGTCTCACTCCACAAGCAGTTACAACACAGTATATAGATCCTGCCTTTAAGGAACAAAGCTTTCTAAGGCTATTAGTATATGATCCTAGAAATGTTAAACCTTAGATGACCTTGACCAATATGAGTGTAGTTTCTGTCAGCTGATGTGCATGTTTATATCCGTTACAGCTATTTTTAACTTCCGAACATGATAGATCTGAACAGAAGGGCTTGCTAGGCACTGCCTCCATGCCCGTTCCCACCAACCAGCAGAGGCTGACCCAGGCAATAACCTCAGTTTCAGAAATGCCAACATTGTTTGCAGCTGGGATGCGAGATGTTATACTCAAAATCATGTTATGAGCAAGGGCGGGACACACTGTCTGAATGGAGCTAGAAATTTTATTATTAGTCCAGTTAATGTTTTAACAGTCTAATAGGCCAAATTATTAGTCCAGTTACAATAATACTAGCACTCATAGTCTAAATTAGTATAGGAATACCCCATTAATTAAACCTCATTAAATTTTAAAAGTGCTATGCCAAAGAACTTACTAGTATCTGTTCCCTTTCCTCTGGGGTTGTGCTCACCCTTCCAAAGTTCAGCTAAGTCCCAAGGTTGGCTTCAGCCTTCCTCAGGAAGAATAGGGCAGTAGGGAGTTATGAGCTGTCAGTGTCCTGAACTCTTGGACAGCAAGAGCCAGAGGATTGCGGTGGGAATTTCTTCCTATTCTTTGCCAGGGGGAGCATAATGTTGTCATCTTACTTCTTTTCAGTCTTGGGGTTTGCTTAGGGATATTTTTATACATTTGCTCATCCCACTCTACTCCCTTTCCCTTGCTCCCAGCTAAGACATGAAAGCTGCCCCTCAGCCCTGGCCCCAGGGGCTGTTTTCAGGGCAGTGGCTGCCTGGGGCTGTCAGACCTTTCCCCAGCTGCACTCATTGAGCTGCAGCTTAGACAGGCTGGGCAATCAGCACTTGGCCACTGGCACCTGGAAAGCTCAGCTCAGTCACTGCTGGAGACCCTGTGCAGGCAGGGCACCCAAAACCTTTCCCCTTCTCCTGGTAATGGCAAAACCCATATTTACTGGGCTACAAGGCAACGAGGTATGTACAATGGTGCATAGCAAGTATATTGGTTATTGTTGGACCCTGCCTCTGATTTTTCTGGTTAGTGATGAAAAGTGCCGCCTTTTTTTTCTAGATTGTCACAGGACAGGTAAGGTCACTTAAAGCGTAGAGCTAATGTGGTGAAGAGCATGCAAGAGCTTGCTGGGCCTGTAACAAGACTTACGAGATAAAACATCCCTGTCCTGTCTACACTTCGTCTTCAGTGAGGCATTTCAGGGTTGCTGCCTGTGAACCTGCAGTGTGGATACAAAAGGGTTTTTTAAGGTTTGAATAGCATGGGGTTCCTCTGACATGAGCCTAGCACGCAATAGCTGTGAGTGCAAATATTTATCCTCACTTTTATAAATTTTTAGAATGCTAATGTAAAGATATTGGATATAATGAGATCCCAAGGGCATCCCTGGGGGAAAGTGCTGGACATTATTTCCTCATGTAGATGGAACACTATTTATAATTACCCTCTCCTGAGTTAGACAGACAGCTTTGGATCCATTTAATTGTATTCCTCCCCAAACCAATTTGATTTAATTTCCCCATAGGATATGCTGTGACATAGCATCAAACATATTTTCTGAAATCCAGATAGATCTCCTGCATATTTTTCTCATAGTTCTACACTGTATCAACACTAGAAAAGCGATCAAGTTGGTTTGGGAAATTTGATCTCTATGAATGCATGTTTAGCATTTATGATTCTATTTTGCAAGTGATTCCGGTGTTTTCCAAGTATCAGTTCCCTTCATTAGCAAATAATTTTTTTTGCAATATAATAGGTACTAGCATCACTTCCTCTTTGAGTTTTTCTATTTTAAGATTGCAATTTATTAGTGCTAATGGCTCAGAAAGTTATTCTAAATTCTGCAATAAACTTTATTTCACTGGCTTCTATAGTTCTTCCCCTGTTCATGTTCCTCAGGTATAACATAAAAAAGTGTTGATCAAAGTTGACCTTTGTGGGAGAGTTTTGATTGTTTGTTTTTAATCTAAGTTGTGCTTTGTTCACTTCTAGTTTAGTTTGATAGCTAATAATTAGCTTTGGATTTTGGAATACTCAGGTGACCTTCTTGCAGTGTGATCTTCCTGCTCTTAAGAAAGATTTCCCTTAACTGCAAGATGCATTCCCCAATTATCTTACCATTGAATCTTTTAGTATATGATTCTTTTGTTATTTTATTGGCTTCTGCCATGTAACCCAGTTGTAATCCTTTTTTTTTTTTTTTTTTTTTTTTTTTTTTTTTTTTTTGTATGCTTCTTTCAGCCTTTAATAAATTCATTGTCTGGCAGTGACACAAAGAACATAAAAAATTGTTCCCACACTAGATCAGACCAGGGATTCATCTTGTCTGGCCTACGATGTCTGACAGAGGCCAATATCTGAAACTTCAAAGAAAAATGCAAAATGATGAACCAAATTATATTTCTAGGAAAACAAAATTTGAAGGATTACAAAAGCACTAATAAAATCTATAGAAAGTAGCAATCCTTTATAATCTATTTCAGCTATTTCTCTCTCTTCATGAAAAAAGATGAAATCATCTTATGATTTAGAATAATTAATTTTTAAGTGCAGGCTCCTTCTAATAATTGCTCATGCAGGGCACATTAAGCCTTAGATTTTTAAATGACCTTTGCAAGACATTTACCTGTGAATATTTCTGAAAAGTCAAGAGTTTAAAAAGGCAAGTAATTTATCTCCTGAAATGGGTATGGGCCTGTGTGTATTTGATGTAATGAAAGTTTCTGGTTTTTTGCTTAAAAACATTTAAGTTGTTAAAAAAAAAAAGAGAGAGAGAGAGAATTCTGTCATGCCTTATAAAATAACTAGTTTTACCAAGAAAATGAACATCCTTTGTTTAAGGATTCGTGGAGTTTCTCAGATTTTGAAACTGCAAAAATATATTTTTTTTCCATCTTTTTGATAGAGGCTTAGAAGTATTTCTGTTGTACAGAAGGGGGTTAGTTTTTAATAAGTATTTTCATGAAGATAATGAAGAAGAAGGTAGCAGCATGTGAAATTTTTGCTATGTTCAACAAAATTTTGGAAAATCATAGATGGGCATTTACATAAGTTTAAAATTTCATGTAATCAATCAAGTGTTTTTTTATTGTCCATTACTTCGATAAAAAAATAAAATATTTCTGGGAGTTTATATTATTATTACATATTATGGAGATTCAACATTTCTGTTCCGATAAATTTAAACAATGTAAGATTTGTAATTGCTTATTTACTAAGAAAATGAAATTATGCCTTTTGTATTTTCTCAGCTACAGGCTGTGCTCTCCAAGCACTTTTAGTAATTCTAATGTATCATTTTCAGCTCTTCAGCTAGAATACAGAAACAAAATCATTTCGTTTTACAAAATGCTGATTAAAGCATCTTTAAAACCCGTAATAGCCATTGTGCTGGGAGCAGCATGTCTCCCTGTACATGTCTAATGTCATACATTGCAGGGTTGAAGAAGTAGCTAGGAAAACATCACAGTTTTGATCTGTATTTTATGAGTTATCTCTTTTGTTACATAAGTAGATAAATGCAGTATTGGTCAGGGCTCTATTTTTGAATTAAAACTTTTTGTAAATGTAATCAGTTTTTCAGAATTTTTCTTGTTAGTTATTCAAAGCTTTTCTTTAGATCTACTGGGAGTAAGGAAAATTTTATTTTTCTTGATAAAAGCCCAAAGTTTGTTTTGAGCTGAATTAAATATTCCATTTAATACACAATTTTACTTTTAAACACTTGTCATAGAAAGGAACAAAATGATTCAGCAAAGGCATAGCTTCCAGTTTTTATAAGTTTAGTCATTGAGTGGTTCTATTTTGGCTGTCTACTAAGTTTGACTTTCTGAGCATTTAGCATCTGGGATATCTAGAAACTAGACCTAACTGCATGCGACTGAATAAATTGGATCATGAAGCTAATCATTCACACAGATCAGCTTGGTAGATTAAGCTCCTAGTTACATTAGTTTAGTTCCAGGGACTTAAAAAAGGTTAACCTGGAATCTAAAAAGGTTAACCTTGAATTATCTACTGTAGTCAGTGGCAAGCCCTACAAAATGCAAGCTGAAATTTGAAAAGCAAATTTTGTTTGCCACTCATATATAACCATTTCTACAGCACAGCTTGATCTGTACTGTGTGATACAGATTGCATCTTATAACTTAGAGGCTTTTGCAAGTAGTTTCTGCTTAAGTAGTCTCTGGAACAAAGAGATCAAAGCCTGTTGTACTTGCATATTCTCTTCACTATTGGAAGGGCTGAATACTTACTTGTATCACAAAGTTGGTAAGCTCTAAATACTTGAAGAGCAAGTCTTTTTATTTAAGACCAGTTACATAAAAATAAAGCAGTCTTAGAGGAATTATGAACAGGAATTTGGAAAAGGACTTTGCATGATGGGATATTACATATTCAAGTGTCCTTATTAAGACCATTTTAGCCATTTTCATAGGAATTTATTGGATGTCTAATTATGTATATGCAAAGTGATCATTAATTTCCCTTTTTTATCCTAAAGTTCTAAAACATGCAATATGGTGTCGTAATTTACATTTCATGTATTTTTAATACTAAATGTTTTCGTCATATATTCTTTTGTATGTTTATATCCAAACAAAATTATTTAGACAGCTTTTTATAGGAGTATGGAAAATCAGACAAATCTGATGAAAGTTCATTTCCATATTGAAGAATGGTCCTGAGTGGCTATTAGTAATTGTAATAATTTCAGTTGAAACAATAAAGAACAGTTCAGAGCTATTTTGCCACATTTCTTTTTTTTTTTTAATTTCCTCCACAAACAGAAAAGCATTTTTCAGGAATTTAATTGAACCAAATTTGTACCATTTCATTCCCATTCCCATACTGAAATAAAATGTGTATGCATGCATGCATGGTAAAAACTTTTTTTTTTTTTTTTTTTTTTTTCCCCTAGAGTAAAGATACTTGTAACAGGAGTTAGGGAGATAAGAATTAGATTCAGTGCTAACTGATGATCATAATTATGTGCAAAGGCATCTAACTGTCCTCAGTTATATTTTACTTATATCTTAGCCACAGGTGTCTCTCATATTTAGAAATCAGTTAGCCTCTGTTTATTTTACCTGCTATCTTCAGAAAGTCAAGAGTGCATATATCTTCTAGTGGTTCAGTTTTATAAACTGTACTTACTATTCATAGGTCTGTTGATTTTTTTTTTTTTTCTATTTTTATCTTTTAAAATGATTTAAAGTGAATGCTGCTTTTTTTCCAACAGGATAACTGATGCTTTTTCCATATCCCTATTTTGAAGTAATTCTATCTGTTCAGAAGCGATAATGGATTTAAGTTTTGGTGGGTATTGTGATTTTTAACTAAGGGGTGACACAGAATTTGTCTAAATGAGAGAAGCAAGCTAATGGGCTGAAGGGCTGATTAGAGTCAATGTATTGTTCCAAAACTTTAGGTTGCATTGGATTGACAACTTGCACCAGTACATCTTCAGTAAAATGTTGAAGTCTTACATGCAAAGTTCTTCCTTTGTTCTCTTTAGGTAGCTGGGGGGGGGGGGGGGGGGGGGGTTATGTGGTTGCTTTTGTTGCTTTTGCAGTTTTTTAAACTACATCTTCCTGTTGCCTTAGGCTGTTATCTAGGCTGGACTATTTAGTCAATAAAGAGCAAAACAGAAAATTTTCATCTTACAAAGCTACTGTTACTGAGACAGAAACTAGTGTAAACAGAAACAAAAGGCAGAAGCAAAGGCTCCTGGAGGGAGCTTAGAAACTGGCTGGGAGATCTGGCTCACTGAAGGGGCTGTTGAACACAAGCAAAGCCAAAAAAATCTGGATGGGGCCAGAGGAACTAAGAACCAAGTGCATGAGGGAGCTTGTGTGAACAAGTTTTGTAATCCTCTTAAATAGTAAGTATAACTCAGTATGAGGGTATAGTACAGACTCTTTTATAAGGACACTGGGAAGAAGTTTGACTTTGGGACTGACAATATGATATTTTGTTAATGGATTTGGAAGCCAAAGTTAATAGTTGAGAATTGCAATTATTTTTCTGAAACGATCTGGGTTAGTTAAATACAGTCAGTGATAACTGGGAGATAATGTTTAAGTCCCAAGACTAGAATACAATAATTCTTGTGTATCCAAAGCATTACCTGGTGAAAAGCAAGAATGATAAATATTTACCATTTGTTTAATGGCATAAGGACATAAACAAATAATTATTTCAAATGATCCACTTATAACTTGTTACTGAGGAAATTAATAAAGGAAATTAACAGGAAAAAAATTAAAAAGAGAGGATAAATAAATAAGTAGGAAACTCTTTTGCAAAATAAAAAGACTCATAAATGTAATCTCCCATTCTGGTAGGTGGTTAATCCACACTTGTCAAGTCCACCACAGTGCTGCAATCTTGCTAAGTCTGATAATGTTCCTGTGCAATGACTTAGAGCTCTAGCTGGCAAACAGGTGTTATTGCTCTCAGTGTCTCTCTTAGATGACATTCAAAATAGCTATGAAATAGAAAATTTGGATGTGTTATTGTCACTTTTTAGGGAGAATTTTTGTAGCTGTGATTGGCTTCAGCTAAACAGCAGCTTCAATTTACTCGTTGATTTCAGCTGGGCTATGTTGACTTTTTACTTGCATCCTGGGATAACATGGCATACTGAACATATACAGGCTTTTCTCAGCGGCATAATGTTAATATTTTGCAACGCTGTTGAAGTCATGTTATGTTTCAGTCATAGCCTTGCTCTGCAAGTAAAATATATGTGGGGGATTTTTTGTGGACAGCTGTTTTAAGACTAGAGATTTGTCCCTGATGTTTGTTTTCGGCTATATCAAAATTCAATGCTTCATGTCTTCTTGGGTATTTTTCTGTTAAGCCTTGGTATGAAAAGAGAAAGGGTTCAGGGTTAACTCTCTCTGAGGACCAGATCTCTCATTTCTGACAGTGTCTATTTCTTAATCTATATGATGTTTTTTCTAGTTAAAGAAGTGCTTTTTCCAAGCCCAAATTACGTTATCTTGAACATCAGAGCTGAAGAGGCAACAAATACAAAACGTATGTACAGCTCATGATAGTTTAATTAATTTTTCTGAGTGACAATATTCCATCCTAACTCTTTAAAATTATCCAAACAAATCTTCTACAATAGAGGAGGTTTTTTTTTAAGAATGCCCTCAGGAGTAGTTTTAGCATTATTGGAATTTCCTTTTCTGGAGACTGAAGAGAGAAGTGTTCCCAGTTTTAGGCTTTCACTTAAATTTAAACACAAGGAGAACTTGGTGAGATGCTGCATTTGACTTTATTCTAATATTCTTAAAGAAATGAAACTTGAATGTGTTCTTTTAAGGAAATCCATTTGGTGGGTCTTGTTCATCTGCTGACAGGATTTGACGATGAGGGTAAGTCAAGTGTAAATTGCTGCTGTCTAGGGAGTACCTTGGCTCAATTTATTTGTCTTCCTCTGTAGGTTACAGGGAGGTCTTCTCTCTCTGTTGTTATTTGGACAACAGCACTTAAAAAAAGCAGAAGAAAAATTGCAGGAACAGAGCAAATTAAATCTTGTTATGTCCTCTTCCCCCCCCCCCCCCCCCCCCCCCCCAGGATACATCCATTCATGGGGTTTTGGTCGCTCTTACAATATTTCATTTTTTTCCTAGAGTATTGAAAAAGATTGTCCTGGTCTGGGTGGCGGGTGGTGTAGGTGGATGGAGCAGATGTTCTAGAAACTTTCTGGACTGGATGTTTGTTGAGCTGTCTGAGATGCAGAGAGTCTACATTTGATTACTCAAGGTTACTAAGTCCAAAGTTAGGCCTTTTCAGCCTGTAGAAGAGAAGGCTCAGGGTATCTAATTGCTGCCTTTCACTGACTAACAGAGATGGATAAAGCAGATGAGACCGGACTGTTCTCAAAGGTGAACAGTGAAAGGATACAGTGCAATGGTCACAAGTTGCAGCAAGGGAAATCCAAAGAAAGAAAGAAAGAAAAAAAACCTCTCCAAAATGAAAAAACAAAAACATAAAGAGAATGGTTAAGAACTGGGACAGGCTGTTTAGAGAGACTGGGGAATCTCCATTCTTGTATCTGTTCAAAGCTTGAATAGACACAGATCTGAACAACATGACCTAACTGGAAGTTGGCCCTCCTTTGAGCAGGAGGTTGGATGAGGCAACTTCCAGAAATCTCTTCCAAATGAAATTATTCTTTGACTCTATATAGAGGAATACCTAGTTAGACGGACTGTACTAAAGGTTTGTTTGATTATTTACTTGTTTTCTACAGATAGTGGGCTATTGTTAAATGTATCACCTGTGTGTGGTATAAAAGCTTTTATTTTTTTTTTTCCTCTCTCTTCTTATGGTCACACAAAATTGCATGTATCATCCTAATCACACTGGATTCACTCAGAAAGGTTTGGCTCAATAATTACTTCTTTACTGGGGCTCTGATGAACAGTTGCAGTCACAGTGTGTTAATAAGTGAGTGCAAAAAGTTTACTGTATAGATTGTGCTACTTTTGTTGTGACCACAGTAACTGACATGCAGTGACTTATGTTCGCATTTGCACCCTAGCAGCAGGGTGAGCAATTCAGTCTGCATTCAGATCACAAAATTTAATTTTTTCCAAGCTATGTTGAAGACGTCCATGAGTGCTAGATCTCTGTGTCACGTAGGTGCCTGTTCCATCATATACAGTAAGCTTGTAATTTCAAATGCAAATAGATTTGTAGTTATGTGATGCTTATTTTCTGCAAGTATTCATGTGTAGTTATTCAACAAGCTGCCTATGACAGCAGCAAGTGTGAGCACAAGCTGTGAAGTATTTGCTCTTTCTATATACCTTTTAATTTGTTTGATGCCTTTCACTTGTATCCTTACCCAGAATTTCATTTTAACTACTGCTGATAGCAAATAAAAAGAAAACCTCTCTAATCACTTTTATATGTGATTCTTCACGATTTCATAAACATGGAGTCTCCAGGAATATAGAACCAAAGTACTGTTTATAGGCAAGAATGAAAAAGAAGCATCAAACCAGCTAGCTATAATAAACTATTTCTCTGTTTCGGGACTCTGAAATCAATTCTTAGAAAGATAATTCTATCTACCTATGTCTATATCTATCTATAGACAGACCTGTATCTAAGTGGTAGGTAAGTATGCATTAACTCTTTTTTATTATACTACATGAACTACTTTCAGTGTAGCAATCAGGAGTTGCCAAATCCTCCAACTCCACCGTATTTTTCTGGTTTTTTTTCCAGTCTGAGAAAATACTAGATTTTTTGATTGCTGTAGAAACTGGACACTTGCACTTTCAGTTTGTAAAGTTGTGCTGTCACAGCTAACGTGTTGCTTTGGTGCTGTGAACACATTTTTCTGAGTGGATTTAACTCACTGAAATTTTTGAAAGTTATGGGTTAGTTTTCTGTTTCAGTAAATTAAATTGACTTATGGAGTGGTCTGGTATATGACCATTCTGGCACAAGAAACCATACCTTGGAAGTGCAGTAGTGAGGGAGGTAAAATAAGGATTCAGCAGCAGCTAGCTGTTAAATTGGCTCACTTGGTGTAGTGATTATTTCACAAGTCTTATGGCACTGGTTCATCTAAATTCCCAGCTATCATCACAATTAGGTGAGAAAACTCTGTGTCTAACACTTGTCTTGGACTGGTTCTTTCCATTTTTCAGTAAGATTATATTTTGACAACTGGAGATAAATTCAGCAACTGATCAAAGCCAAAAGAGAATGCAAAGAATCCTTATTTTACTGTGATTTTCTAGCTTTAAGAAACAACTTCAGACTCTATCATGGTTTCAAAGAAGGGCAGAAACTAACAGCAGATGTTTTAACATGTAATTAATACACAGGGAAATAAAATGAAGGGTTAAAACAACCAGTAAATTTTAAAACTCCTTTTATACCTTCTCATAAAAGTATTTTGAATATCGCTCTATAGTTGGGTTGTAAATTCAGCTATCTTGGAACCATTTTAGAGAGTAATCTTTTAAAAAAGCTACAAACTTGCATATACTTTCTTTTTCCTGTGGAAAAATGCAACTCGCACATCATAGGTGCAAGAAAATATCAAATACAAATGTTCTATATGCCACACTCCGGTTATCCATCATCAGCCTGCCAGGACTAATTGCATTAACTCTGGGCTTTTGTCTGAATGTTCAGAAAGTTCATTCTGCTTCATACCTTGCCAGTTAAGTGTGACTCAAATTTATTCTTCACCTGTTAACTGAGCTACTGACTGAAATCTTCACTGGTTATTTTCTAATGTCATGTTTTCATTAGCACTCTCTTGCCTTCTTGCAAGCAGACTGACAAGAATAGATAGATCAGAAAGTCTGCTAGTATAACCTCATAGTCCTCAAATGCCACAGTCTCATCCTTTAAATACTTTCCAATCCCGGTGAAATAAAAAACACTGTGTTAACTTACTCAGTTTTCAAATTGGTATTAAAAAAGAATAAGTAACAGCCTACCGTCTGTTTAAATATTTTATGTGCATGCATTTTCCAGAACCATTAAGAAGAAATGAATGGCACTATGCAAAACAGAAAACAGAGAAACAGAAGTATTGTAAGCAGTTTTCTTTTTGTTTGTCAGTTGTGACCCATCAGTGCTGTTTGAACATATACCCTTACTAATCTTAAAAAAAAAAAATAAAGGGGGGGCTAGCAGTTGGTGTTGATTGTTTGTGACTTTTGCATGATACATTTTAATGAGAATATTCTTTCCTTATACCTTCAAAATTTGCAGGTCATACAGCTCAGACCGTTATCATTGTCAGACCAGTCACTCATTTCCAGGAGTGGCTGATACCAGCTAGAGCTGGTTCAAAGCTTCTCAACAGAGTAGGCAAAACTCAGTTTTCTATTTAGTAGGTTCTGGGAAGATAAGAGGAAAAAGCTGAGGAGTTACCAGCTGTAGTCTGGAAAGGCTGGAAGGTCGGGGTGGATGTAGTTCCAGTTCTGAACCAAACAGGCAAGATGGAAGGGCTCTGCAAGGTTAGAGGGTGCTAGAAGTGGAAAATTGATCTTTCTCTTCCCCAACTAAAATGATCATAGGTACTGAATCTTAACATTGCAGATGCATTGCTCTATTTATAGTTTCCTGTGCCTTTGGGATTGCTGTGGGACTGGACTGGGAGGGGAGCAGGAGAAGAAAACAGTGATGGCGGCTGATCTAGGAGGGATGACCTTTTTCCTACAGGACCAGGGTGCTCTCTAAGTAATGGCTGTGAGGTGGTCACTGTAAAAGGAATCCGGGCAAGACTGAGAAACTTCTGGTAACAGCATGACTGTTTGTTTATTTGTTTGTTTTTCCTCTCTCAGTCACCTCCTGATGTTAGTCACTTCTGGAACCTGGATTTTTTTTTTTTTTTTTTTTTTTTTTGACCCAGATGCCTATGCAGTGTTTACTTCCCATTTCCAATGTTGCAGTTCTTGAGACTTAAATTGCCAAAGATGAGCTCTTTGTGCAGTTTCCTTAATTATGTGAGAACTACAATATTGTAAAATTTTTTTTGAGCCCATACTCATCATTCTGTCATTTGAACATATTTTTCCAAATTCCTTTATTTCCTGCTTTTCCCATCCTCCTAACCTGCACCTTTCCCTATGATGAAAACTGATGTCAGAACCAGTTCTGTAGAGTGGGGACCTAGAAGTGGTTGAACTTCTGGAGAAGGCACTAAGGGGAACACTTAGTTCCCTTAGAAGCAGACACAGACATGTGTCAGCTGGCAAGTGATAACTTGCTCCTATGTGAGACAGACACTTTTGTACACATTTGCTTTTATGTGCATGTACCTTGCTGTGGAACTCAGAAAAAGATTGTTTCAGGCAGTAATCTGTGCAGCTGGTGAGTGAGCTGAACTGGCTGTGAGTTATAGCTCGGTTACCTCTGCACAGAATTTTTTTTGGAGAAGTCTTCCAGCATTATTCATGATCTGAAACTAGCTGTTTTCTTCCTATGACATCCTTTGTGTAGCTATTCTCATCAGCTGAACAGCCCTCCCTAAAGTAAACCGGGCTAATTAGGTTTTTTTTCCCCTCTTTTTCTTTTTCAAAATCAGTATTAGAAAGCAGATCATGTACAGATCTGTCATTTTACTTTGTTGGTAAACAGTGCAAATCTGCTGGCAAGACATCCTCAGGGTGTTTGCTGGCAAGACATCCTCAGGGTGTTTGCTGAGTGATTTACTGGTCAGCTGAGATAGTATTAAGGCAGTGAACCCAAACAACATGAATGATGAGAACAGAACTGATGTTAGCTATTGATGTACTTACTTTAAACTTACAAATTATACTAAAATAAATAGTTTCAGTAGGGGAATGCCAGGGTGACTGTTTGTGTGAGAAACATATTTATATATATATGTATATAAGAACTTTGAATTCACCATTCAAAGCAATTGGAGAGCAAAAGAAAGACATTGTGGAACCTTGTATTACTTCATGGCAGCATCTTGATTGTACGTACATACATACAAACATAGTTTTAAAGGTGGCTACTTTTATAACCTTTGTGACAAGCTGGGGGCTAATTAAGGATCAGTTGTCTGATCAGTTCTCTGATCGTAGTTGAAGGAAAACTGTCTTTTTTAATACATCAATTTAACTTTGGATGTTATGAAGCACCGCATCTAGTTCTTAATAGTCATGTCGTATAGTATTGTCATGCAGTAATCTCATGAAAAAATTGATGCAGTAATTTGTGACATTGTCATATCTTGATGTGTCAGCCAAGGAAGTAGATGAATCTCATCTGTAACTAGTTTGAATATGTGGAGTTTTAAGAAAAATGAAAATGTATTTCATGAAAAGCACAGAGCGTAAGAAAACCTACTTTTATACTAAACTATAATAGTTAGAATTATCTTTTAGATCTTAGACACGTCAGAACTGTGAATACTGGCAAACTTGAATGAAAAAGAGTAGTGGGATACATAAGAAAAATAAAGAATTCCCTGCTGTAGGGATCTATTAGGGATCCATTTTGAACAACAGGAATCTTCTGTACAGTAGTTTGAGGCACTCATGGATTCTAAAGTCTTGAAGTTCAAGAAATGCAGTCTTTGGTGGGGCAGATGGAACTTTGAAAATTGCACTTCTGTGGCATATTTCTTCCCACCAGTATTTCTGGTGTCAATGCCAAAAACTTTCACTGATGTAAGTTGAAAATGACAGCAAAACCTGAAAGTTTACTTTTAAAATTTCATCTACAAGATGAACAGCAGGGAAAGTTATCTGGGCACAAGTCAGTTAGCAACCACCTGTTAGCTACTGGCTTCCTTAAGTACACGAAAACTCATTTCTATAAACAGATCATAAATATTTAGGCCCATTTTTTAAGGCTAAAGCCCTGTTCATTTAATGTACATAAGTATATGAGCAACACTTAAACAATGAGGTTATTATAGGTGACGATATTTGGGAACTGATGGGTTTTTCTTTTGCTCCTTATTTGGAAGTTTTTATTGTAAGTAATTTTTCAATCATATAGATTATGTATAGTGCTCGATGATGTCCATCACCTCCAGCTCCCTTAAAAACTTTTGAGGCCAGGAGAAGCGGTAACTGCTTGATGCAAATCTTTACATTGTATTTATTTTTGAAGAACATTGCTCAGAATGAATTATTCTTTCCATTTTAGAGTGCCAATCCTTTTAATTATACCTTAGGCTTTCTGACATATTACAGCACTTCTTAAAGAAATAAAATAGCTGCTTGTGTTCAAGGAAAAAAATATTCTCAATTGTTTGGGTTTTTTAGAAGTCATTTTGAAGAGAATAACAGTTAAGGCAATGAAGATGTGGCTAATGTGTCATTCTTCCAATTAATTTAACTAAATCACAGTAACTTAAAAGGACCTGTTTATAAATATATTGAAGACAAAATTTCTGGAATTAAGAAGAGGAGACTCTTAGCTGTATCTTAGTCCTTTGAAAGAAAACAAATTGTCCTTTTTGATTAGGAGGAAATTTTCATGTAATCGAACTTTAATTTTTATGTACATCTATAGAAATTATGTGATAGTACTGCATTTTTAATATCTTCTTCCCAGCTATTACTCTGCCCTGGATTTTATGGATATGACACAATTAGAAGTTTACCCTTGTTTTTATGTTCTATTTTTACATCAAATGGTGATCCATTTCTTTTACTGAAGGAAACATTAGAAGTAATGTTTTCAGAATATCTTAGTTACACTGAAAAACTTGCTTTTAAAATACCTGAACCTTTTGAATCTATTAATAGTAAGTAGATGTCTCTGAGGTTGACTTCCTGAAGGAAAAGCACACATCCTTTGTGTGTCCTTTTATATCTGTAGCTTCTAATTTTTCTCAGCCTATTAATGTCAGAAAATATTAAACAGATATACATAATATTTAATAAAAAATCACCAATATGGTCTGATTAATTGAATTAATGTGTTCCTGTGGCCATTGCAAAGCTAGATGTACATTTGTCCTCTATTAAAATGTGCTTTTCAAAATGACCATTGTTTGTGGTTATTCTGAATGCAATTAAGTCAAGATGCCTTCAAGAAAGACAGTGGGACAGATTATAAGAACAATGAAGGGCTAAATATTAAATAAATGCTAAACTGAAACTTATAATTTTTTTGTGTAATTTTCCCCCTCCCTCCCCCTTCCATCTGACCTCCTTCCATTCTCCAAAAAAGGAATTTTCCCTTTGATAAGTGTTGAGGAGCAAATCCCTTTGCATTTGGAAGCATCAGTAAGTAATTGCATTTGTTCAGCTCTCCATAAACTTGTGAATTTTCACATCAGTTTTCACTAGTCAGATTGTTTTCATTTAGAATTTTACCCTGTCTAGAAGATCTAGTTTTTCATTACGATTTTAATCACTAAACTACTAGATTTATTTATATGTAGTGTTCACCAGTTTTATGGAACGGTTGTTTAATTTTTCTTACATGGTACGTTTCATGTTTTCTTTCAAAAAGAAAGCAAGCTCTAATCTTGAAAATGTATTTTGGGACCAGCTGTCCTTGAACCTATAAGTCACGTGGACTTGAATTTTCCTCTGTGGAAGAATCTAAGGAACGTATATGAGCTGATGAGTAGGCTTACAAGAAGTGATTCTCTTTGCAGTAAACATTTTCATTGTCATTTGGACACTGAAATATCAAACGTGGTGTTAGTGCCTGCATGCACACCAGCCTGAAACCGGGAATGCCACAACCCCATAGTAGGCTGGTTTTTATATTTCCCTGCTTCAATCTGGCAGTGTTATTCAGATCACTGCAGTACAATGAACTGCTAGGGAATCTTGCAGAATCTAAGATCTGCACAATGTGGCCTTTACAGGCTAACACAGAGAGGATTTGATTGTTTAAAATACTTTTACCTTAGAAAATACTCATTATAACAGTAAGTTTCCTTTTGCCAGCATGTGCTTATTTGGCATGGTTACCTAGGGCAAGCGTGTGTAATGGGGGGGTAAGGAAAGGGATTTCTTTAAGAAGAAAAAGTGGATTCTGTTGAAAATATCTCCTTTTTTCTATTTTTTTCTTCTGTCCTGCATCCTTCTTCAAAAAAGGACAGTACTCGCTAAGAGTGTAAAGATGTATTTTTCCTAGGTGAAGGCGTGCTTACCAAAGATTCTTTTTCTCTACATTGAAGCAATTTTTGACAGTATATTAAAGCTCATTATTAAGAAAAATGCAGCCGGGAGAACAGCTTGAAAAATTTAGATAACAATTGGGTTTTAAAAACTGAACTGAGTGGAAGCTATACAATTGCACTAAAAGCCCTTTTGAAATACTTGTTTTAAAATTTTTTCAAATAGTTAACTCAGCAGACTAAGTCTCTCCAAATTGTTACAATATTCCATGCAAGGTGAAATTACATATAGTACTATTAGAATAGATTCTTGGTTGGGTGACTATGTAAACATTTTCTTTGCCCTTTCAAGATGTCCAGGTTTACAAATGCTGAGTTCTAGACTAAAATGAATTAGCAATCTTCCTACAAAATAGAGGTCCCTATCCATCTGTGAAAGTGTATTTACTGGTCAAGTCATTTGAGAAATCTGGAAGGACTTAGACATCTACCTGAGCAGATATGAGCAGAATACAACTTTCATTGAAGTTTTTCATCTTATTCAGCATCAGAATGAGAATATAAAAAATGATGTAACTTTGCAATTTTGCATAAAACCTTACCTATATGTTCTGGTTTTCTTGATAGTGGGCCTTTATGTTTTCACATAGTAGGCTTGAAAATCTTAATAATATTTTTACCCCATACACTCCCAAAATCAAATTTGTAATATCAGAACCCTAAACCAGTCTATCTTTATGTGATTTAATATTTCTCTCTATTATTTGGCACGGTTTTGATAATTAAGTTTGTGAACTTTGTTATCTCTTGAGATTTCTAGTAGAATAAGTTTTACCGTCAGTTAGGTAAATCTTAAATTCTACTCTACAATTTGCTACATGATCTAAGTATAATTTCCGAAAGAAAGCTCTTGAAAAACTTATTTTTGTATTTCCATTAACATTATACTTTCCTGGCCTTTACTTCAAACAATGTAATGTTTCATAGCTCCCTCAGTTAACCTTTGCTGACTTTGTACTGAACTACAAATGTTTTGCAGGAGCAGATAAGAACTAATAGTCATCTATGGATTTTAGAAGTGTTTCTTCCTGCAGCAGGTTTAATACCATTTCAATCCTCCCTTTTGGTAACATAGAAACAAATGCTGCCACACGCAGAAAGCTGATATTTCATAGATCGTGGACAATTGCTATCTTTGAAGAAGTAACAACTGAAATACTTTTTGGCAGCCAGACCCTTTGGAGTCTTCGCAATCTGAAACAACAAGAGAAAACCCAGAAGAGATTAACTTAGATGACTTCCACTCTTGATCTTGCAAAATATATGTGTTAATTCCCAGTTAGGTCAGTGAGGCTAAGAGTCCGCATACTTTAAGAACTGGATTTCTAATGCAAAACTGGGCCTTCAGTAGCCTCTTTATCTACTTCAGCATGACTGATTGTAGCAAACAAGCAGGTGTAAATCCAAACTGTCTACACTGGTGTGAGTGTGCCCATCCTTGGCTTCACTTAGTTTGTTATACATGTGCAACACTTTTCAGGTATGTTGCATGAAGTCGGCAGGTAACCCGATAGAGTCCAGATAAACTGGAATTTAATTTCCTGCTATTGGTCAAATTGGCTGAGCTCAGTACAATACAGTATAGTACAGTACAATTGTCAAACCAGTTAATAAAAATGGTGTAAACTAGAAAATTGTGTGCTATGTGGGTGGGCTTCACAGTTTAAGTGGTATGGTTATGGATGCAAGTGCAGCATACTTGGAAAATAAAGAATGCTGTCTTAACCTTTACTGATCCCCCATGGAGAGGGATAGCCATCACTTACTCAGAAATGCAAATTAGTCTTAAATTAAATGTTTGACAACATATGTGGAAATTACTACTCTGTAGTTTGATTACTATATAAAGGAAATATTTTGGAAAGCAGGGAGTGTCGTGCTTTAATTCTGTACAGTTCAGGTTGTCTAATCTCTGAAAATACCTAATATTCACAGAGCTTAGATTCTTTTATTCAGTCTCGCAGTCTAATTTTTCCTATCCTGTTCAAAGACAAATACATGAGAATATTAAGTTAGTTTATTCACAACTAAGGTACAATATAATATCTGCTCTTTATAAGTTAAAAGTATTACTAATACAGTGAATTCTAGATTTTTTTCTGTAAGTTTGCAAAAAGGTTAGTAAATAAAGAGAAATATAACACTAACAATTCTAAAAGCTCTGTTATAAAATTATTTTGAATGGCTATTTTATATACACCTCTGGATCCAGAAGAACAAAACTTGGTCTGCTTCTCTCAAAGACAGAAAACTCTAAGGCACAACAGCCTGATCTCTGATAAGATTTATAACCTACCTCAGAGTATTTGAAACACCATCAATTGTTAGACTGTCATCGTAAAGCATGAGTATTTCTTTTTGTTCTATTATTCAGATTTCATTACAGGGAAAAAAAACCTTTAATGTGTCTATCATGAATAATCTAGTCATTTATCAGATTTTTCTTTGTAAATTTGGAGCATTTACAGTATGAAAATCGAAGATTTACATAGTATCATTTAGTAAAAGTTTATATAACATTTGAACTAGGAAAATACATCCTTTCTTGAGAAAAATTCTACCACATATCTATTTTTTTTAACTTCAAAAACGTCTTAATTAAAAAAAAAAAAAAAGTATTTTTTTTCCCAGGGCAGCAGGTAGCCATGTTTGACACCAGTACCGCTTTTCTTTAAGACAAGATTTACACTGTAGTATTTCGTATACCCTTCAGCAAGATCAAGCAAAACAGATTTGTGAAGTGTTTGTAATGAAATTAAATGATCCCAATCCTTTCAAACAATTTTTCTACCAATCTTACTGTCTATTTAACGCTTACATATCTAAGCTCAAATCTATGTTCATTTTTATGTAATATGAATGTCAGATTAAGGAAATAGACAGTTGTGTGTGAAATCTCACAGCTTTTCTTTGGAGGAGCCATACTCAAGAACTGGAATAATTAGGCAAGAAAGAGGTGAAGATACCTTAGAATTGCCTGCAGGCTTCCACTATGTATTCTCATTATTATTCTTACATTTATAGTGTGATCTGATTAAAATACTAGCTAGCTTGTCTCCTGTGTTGTGTTAAATATAGCCTGAAACCTTTCTGGTAAGATCTTGAAGCCATATGGTCTTGTTAGTATTTAAATAAGAGACTTCCCAAGAAAACCCAGATGATACTCAGTAGGGCTATTTCAGCTTCCTTCTCTTCTGTTTTTTTCAGATTAATCCTTCTTTTGAACAAAAGTAGTGGCAGTACTTCCTTCAAAAATCTTCCAACAGAGGTTCAAATCATTTATGATTTTGACCTGCAGTAGAGTAGAGTAGTTTGCATCCTAATATTATTCCTTTATCTTGATGCAATCGGACTGGTTTTAATAGATCAGTGTTCGTTTTCTCAGTTCTGTGAAGTTTTTGTATGTTTGTTAGAGACCTTAAATCCATATAGATAATTGCTATATGTAGGTGTTGATAAAGGATTTCACCTTTCTGAGACACATAGGGTTCTCTGGCAAAATGTTTGTCTGAACGTGGAGCAGAGGAAGGAAGAAATGGAGGAGAGGAGAAACTTCTATGATCTAGGTAGAAATTATTAAAATAACTTTCTACACAATAGGGAAAAATACAGTTATATTTTATAGACTCTCTCTGGTAAAAGTTTAATAATTTCCTATTCATCTTTTAAAGATAGAAACTGGCCTTAACAAAAAACTGTTTCTCAACAAATTATAAATTCAATGGCATAGACTTTAGCACTTTTTAGTACATGTGATGTGAGGGAAAAAAAATCTGTCAAAGCAGCTTGTATTAAGTATTGAAGGGGGGAGTGAAAAAGGAGACAGTTGTGCCTGTTAAATCTGGATCCAGACCAGTCATCTTTTGTTGATGCCTATTGATAAAAGACTGGTTTGGATGATACTTGGCTTTGAGGAAATTGAGATTTGACTTGAAGTGTCACACTTCTTGGCCTGAGCATCATTGGTGATACCCAAAAAGAACTAAACACCTGTTCAGAGTAAAGCTGCTAGGTCCCTTAGCACATGTAGATTTGAGACTCCTTTGAAATGTAGCTGAGGATATGGCTTCTGCAGTATCTGCACAGATATTCAAAGAACTGGTGTCTTCTTATTTTTATTTTTTATTTTTATTTTTAGGTTTGGCACAGAAACAACTATTAGTGGGAAAATGATACTTAGGCATTTTCAAAGAAATATTAGACTCATGTAAGAGTTTAGCCTTTTACATTTTAGATGCCAGTGTTGTAGGGCATAGAAAGAAACTTTGAGGCAGTATTTTGAGATTCACATATGCTGATGATATCAAATATCTGAATCCTGCTTTGAAATAAAAATGTATTTTTGAATCACATTGTGATTAGATTAACTAAGACTTCTTTGTTTTCTCTGCCAATTTTTAATGGACAAAACAGGTATTAAATGTGATCTATAAAATCTATACTGTGCAAAAAACTGAAAAAGTAGATGACTACTCTAAAGAAATTCCAACTTACTATTTCATCTTCCATTTGTTGTTATTGTTATTTTTATGCTTTTAATCTTGAAATACTTTATGTTCCTCTTGAAATACTAAAGTGAATAAGAATGAACAACAGTAATAAACAATGAGAAACTGCTATAGGAGTATGGACAAATGAGATGATAGAGATAATCTCCGATTCTCTTTCTGAAAAATAAAAAAACACAGCGTGCATCTTAACAAAAAAAACAAAAAAACAAAAAAAAAACCCACCTACAAGAGGTATTAGAGTATTTTAAGCTTCCAGTTAAGCTGTTCATCAGCTAGGTCCATTTCCCCATGTTAATTGCTTTACAAGTGTCGGCCCCTGTGTCTGACTCTGTATCTCAGGATGATATCCTTCAATTCATCCTTCTTTTATAGCTATGTCTCCAAGTCACAATAGTACCCTTTAGCAAATTTTATCACATCTTCAGGTCCAAAGTTGTTTGGCTGTCTTTATAGATTTCCCATTTGGAGTATGTGACCTGTTAAAATTGCAGTGACTCTGCACATCTTCTTCAAAACAAAATATTTATCTGTCAGAACATAAGTAGAGAAGGAAAGAGGTAAAATAACAAAGCATCAATCTATGTGTTATCTTAGCTAAATCAGCACCAAAAAAAGGTGAAGGCTTCAAGAAAATGTCACATTCCCAGGAACCTTTTCATATGTCTGTCCTTCTCTTCTCTTTCTTTCTTTTCATCTTCCTTGCCCTCATTACACACACGTAGATGTAGCCTCAGACTTAAATGTGGCTATTGCTTTAGCCTAGCAGATGTAGTCTCACATCTTTGAGTATCTGTCCTTTTTGTTTATAGGCCAACTCTTTATACACATCATATTTTGATGAAATTTCCTAAAATGGTTGAATTAATTGTGATCTGAATCCAGACACCTAGAGCTGCCGTTTCTCTATCTGTTTAACTTTTGGAGCTGGCACATATGAGGTTGTGTTTGATTCCTGGTTATTCATGGAGTACTTCTAGCTGGACTCAGTCATACTGCAATGTTGTATCAATTTACACAAACATTTAGGAAATAGTACAGATATTTCCCACATTCCTCTGGGGCATATTTCTCAAAAACTTGATGGAAATCAAAGTCTAAGTGTCCTTAAAAAAAAAAAAAAAACTTCACTTTATTCCTTCTTCTAACCCTCCACAAAGAAGTCAATTTCTTTTTATGTCTAAACGTACTGATTTTATTCCTCTTTCTAACTAATCAATATGTTTGAGGTCTCTTCACATTACAGGACAGATTACCCTCTCATGCACTGCATGAACCTGTACCCAGTTATTTATTTACTTTTGGCACTTCTTTCTCAGTGTTCAAATTTGAGTTTCCGTGCTTCTCCCTCTGGGGCACACGCTAGAGACTCAAATGAATGTAGTGTCAGCTAACAGTTCTGAGACATGATTCTTGTTGTTTTAAATAAAACATTTCTTCTTCAATTTCAAAAGAACAAAGAAGAAAAAGACAAAATAATTTGTGCCAAAAACATATGTAGGAGAACATTGCATGTCTTCCAGCCTTTGATATCAGGGCTATTGAATCTTATTATGCTGCAATCCTTCTGCCATGCTCTTGTCTTATCCTGGAATACCTGGCACATGAATAGGAGAAAGTCCCCACAAATATATTGTCCATTAAAAACTGTGGAACAAGTTACAAGTTTGGTTACACACGTTTAAGATAATAAGTTGTAGTGATTCAAATTACTGAAGTGCAAAAATGACAGGCATGATAATTTGTGGAATTACCATAACATGTCTGTTAGAAGCCAGCAGAAAGTCATCAAATAGAAGAAATGTCTGGTCACATTGACCATTTATTCCTATGGCACTTTTGTATATTACGTGCAAAATAGCAGAACAACCTATATTCTCTATCTCATTAACCAAATACATTCACTGTAATTAAAAAAAAATCAAACCAAAGTATAGGGACTTACTTTTTATACTGCAGAGCTATTTTCATAAATAAGTGTAGTAATGTTGAAGGGTAGGGACATTTTCTACTTACAGTAGAAAATGGGACAAGAAGCTCATCTTAAACAGAAACAAGTAATGCTTTGGGGAGAAAAACATGCTCTATATTTCAACTTTTAAAATAATTCCTATTGTGTTTTGCTGTGTGGCAAATACTTTTAGAAGATTAGAAGATTAACTTCCAACTTCTTACAGCCTGATTCATTGTCTTAATTTTAGGTTTAAACTCAATGCTGAAAAAGTTCAGACTGTTTTCTCATAGGAGTTTTCAAAAGAATTAATTAAAATATAATGAAATAAAGTGAGTGGTTGAATGGGTTTCTGAACTAGTTTCATTTTTACTACAGAGAGAACTCTAGCAGGGTGCAAACAGTACGTACCAAGGGACTAGCAGGAATGTAGGAGAGCTCTGAGGACGATACTAATTCATTTAGCTACAGGAAGCAGTACATCAGAGGTTATATAGCTGAACAAATTTGCCAAAAAGCCAATTTCTTCTGAGACAAGAGGAAGAAAATGGCTTTATAAACTTCTCATGAGAAATTTCAGCACTGCAGGGTTTCAAACCAGTAGTTCCTTCTAGGCTGTGACATCTTGTCTTCTGTGGCAGGGAGGGGGGCCCCAGTGCTAGGTGCTTGGTCATTCTGTCCCATAGCAGCCCTGCCCCTGCCTCCAATTCACCTTCCCAGATGAAGGGGGAATTCCAGGAGTGCACATGCTGCATAATATGTAACGTACTTTTGGATATATGCTTTTTCTAACTGCGGCTGAATGGCCATCTTACTGCCTTAAAAATTAGATGTGAGGAGTTTGTATAATTTTTTTCCAAGCTACTGCAGGTTTGGAACCGTTCATTTTGCCTTGCAGCAGATTTTTGTCTTATATAAAACAGTGTGAATTGTAGATATCTAACGTCAGGACCCTGGCAGGCCTGCGGTGCCCTGACAACCCCCTGTTCCCCTCCCTGGCTCTCCTGTCCTGGGCCCAGGAGCCTCAGCTCAGCTCAGGCAGCCTAAGCCCAGTCCTGGCCCCTGATCTGTATTGGCTTATTTATGGAAAACAATAGAACTGTGCTTATTCAGCTTAGATCAGTGTCTGACCCACAGGCAGGCCCTGCTCAGTCAACTTCTTTCTTCAGAATCCATGTTAACAGTTACATTCCTCTGATCAGAAGTCTAAAATATCCAAGAACCAGCTAAAACATAACAAGAATGGCTATACCACATCAATGTAAGGGTTAAGCTAACTCATGATCCTGTTTCTGGATTTAGACTGTATTGGATACTTCAGAAAAAGCATTAGATGCATCAACATTCATCTAAAAAAATTGGTAAAGTCCATACTTTCTGGCTTTAATATAGTTCAGAAAAGAGAAAAGATGATCAAAGGCTTCAGAGACACTTAAGAAATAGCCCTTAATAAATTTGTCTCATTCTTTTTGAACCTGTGTAAGTTCCCCAGTTCACCTATGTGTTGTCTGGGGAAAAGTGTTCTTCCTTCTGTTAGTTTTGAAGCACCACCTGATAATTTAAATAAATGCTCCATACTTCTCATATTGGGAGCCAACAGCGAACAATTCTGTACACTTCTTCATGTCATCTGTGATTCTCTCTGTGTAGAGGCTATTTTGTGCATGCACTGAGATTATTTCTCTGTGAGATTTATTTTGGTGGTTTTCTCTGTTTTCAATTCCTTCTGTGTTATTAAGCTTTAAACTGCTTTTTAAAAATGATCCCTAAATTATTTTTGAAGAGAACATTGGAAAATGTAATGAGTGAATTTTCTGCAAGAAGCTGAGAAGTCTAGGTGTCTATCTCTGTTTCACATTGGTTCAAATTTTGCTGTTGTTCCTTGAAGACTGAGAAGCTGTGTTTGTCTCCTCCACTTTTGCTTGGAAAAACTCATTAATGGAACATATTTAACATATTCAGGCAACTTCAACAATTTACAGCCTCATCCTACTCCGTATAAGGTATATTAGGGTTTTTTTATGCTATACATTTAGATTTTATCCTTTTGTATTTTATGCCCTGACTTGTGGACAGCAGTGTAGAGATTTTTCCCTTTAACTGTTCTAAAACAGGAGATTGCTGTAATAGTTCTAAAATATTTTGAACTAAGCTCTGAAGAAAGAATAAGTGATCTTTCAGCAGCTTGTCTCCTCCATTTCATGTAACAGTAAGGTGATCATGTAAATACAAACTTGATAAGTTTTTATTTTTCTTTTGAAGATGTTAAGTTTCATCTCAGCCCAGGTTTGGATTTGGAATGCAAAATATCATTTTTCTTTTAAGAAGTAATGCTTCTGTACATACTGTATGATAATCTGAGATCTCTTCGGTATCTTTTTTTCTGGTTTATTTGTTGCAAAAAAAAATGTTTTGTTTTGTCTTTGAGTCATTTTTAGAAACCCTTAATAATGAAATGTCATTGTATTCCAATTGTTTTTCAGCTGTACCACTTATAGTAAATATGTTTTATTTTTAAAAACATTTATTTTATTTAATCTAATTTATTTTTTCTCTCTCTGTTTTCTCTTCTAGACTTCTAATGGTTTCTTTCTGAAGCTTAGATTCACTTGAGATAAGCTGAGTTTTCTAACATTTTAGAGAACTAGTGACCAACCTAAAAAAATCTCAAACATTTGCCATGACTATCTTCTAACCATTTCAAGGAAACAATAAATACCTGGAGATGGTAGCAATGTGCTGAATTACTTTAAAAGATTGTCTTTTATTATTTAAAGTGCTCAATGAATTTTATTTCATGCTGCATTTAAAGACTATGGCACAGAGTCCTTAGTCATCTTTGAGGATAATTTCAGAAAGGAGGAATGACTCTTTCTCTTTCTTTTATTGTTACTTTGTATGTTTTAAAGTATGATCATAGTAGAGTTTGCAGAGGGTGTTTTTTAATTATTTTAAAGTGAACAAATAGCAAATGTCAGCAAAGGTAAGAGTAGACATCCAATATCATAAAAGTCATCCAAAACAGGAGCTGCTTATATAATGTCCACTATATTACAGTGAGAAAAATGTAAATTGCCCAAGTGGAAATATCTTCCTTCAGGGGAAAGCATGGCTTGGAAGGAATCATGCTTCTAACAATGGAATGATTTGTCCTTGCTTGTAATAACAGTCTTTAACCTGACTGCATCGATAGATACCTCAGCATCTAACTTTTTTGTATTCTACATGATGGTTTAGTGTATCTCACATGAGACTTTTTCCTAGTGAACTGAGATTATTCATTCACTTTTTCATCTTCCTGACTCTGTTTTGACACTTTTTTCCTTTATTCCATATCTTTTTATTATTTTGAGAACAAATCCCTTGGAAATAGAGTACACAGTTCTTCTTTTCTATTTCTCCAATATAAATTGTTCATTTGAAACAAGTTTTTCCTAGAGAGCGCCATCATTACTGATCCTGATGTTATTACTTGCTGCTGTCTGGCTTGCTGCAACTACTTATGCATCCCAAAAAGCTTTCCTCCACTTTCTTATAGCAGTGGGTGAAAACATCCTACTGTGTGACAGAAGGAAAGTGCAGCAGGAGGAAATCAATTCAGGCGTTTCTGATTACTGGAGAAAAAAAGCAGGGAGCCATAGATCATGACCTCAGCTTTTGCCTGGAAAGGAAAGCTTCAGTGACAAGAATGGAAATAAGTGGTGTGTAGAAGGTGAGAATGCAACTGAAGATGAGGTGATAAGGCAGAGTAGGGAAGAGATTAGCAGAGTTTAGTTTTCTTTAATAGACAGCAAAATCTTAAAAACTTTGCTTTGATTTCCAAAAAAAAAGCCATCTTTTTTCAGTTGGTACTATCCATTCTTCTCATCAATCATAAAGGATCTAACTGTGAAAGGAAACAAAGAGAAGAAAAAGATTAGTAGAAAAAGCGATTCTGCCAAGAAAATTCTGCAACAGGTATTTCCATGGTTTAATGATTATTTCCTTGTTTTATTCCTTCCCATTGCACTCTCACAAAATGCAGATGTTTTGATGTTTCACTTGTTATTGTTGACAAAAGGACAAGACACATTTATGATAACTTTTCCTGTTTTGATCAACAAAAAATGGGCACATGTAAAAACAGCTGTAACAGATGTAGCTACCCTGCCACTTCCCCAGCCAACTGTGCCATGCTCAGGAGCTAACGAGGGCAAAGTTCTAGTGTTAGCCTTCTAATAATTAGGTGAATATACACTTGAGGTTACATTAAGACCATCCATTTGCATCAATATCTCAAATTTAATAGTACACTCTCTATGTCCCATACCTGCTTGGAAGGCAATTATTTTGACAGTTATTAGAAGAGATTATAAATAATTCAGGGCATAATAATGCCAAATAAATCCACTAAGACCAAAGCAGTAGGGCAGAAAGCCTGGCTTTTGTGAAGTCTTGAACAAAACACTGTTCCTGGAGGCCGAGTTTCCTATCACGTGACTACATATGAGAAGAATGGCCACAAAAATAACAAGTTATAATCCTACATAGTAAATCCTATGTTTAACATTTTGCTAATATACATAGGGGATCTGTGATTCCAACATGCTCTGTAAGCAGAAGTATTCTCTTGGAAAACATCAGGTAAAGTAGGTAATGTTACTGAATCAAACCTGGAGACTCAACAGAGATAGGAGAGAAGGCTGAAGGAAGTGCCTGTTACACTATTGGAAGTCAGATGTGACTGTAGTTCAGCGTGCTGGAGACAAGATGGTCTGGAGTCCGCAGTCAGCTCTGTAACAGCTAGTGGAGATGATGGTTTACTGAATATATCTGGAGTGATCATTTCAACACTCTTTCAAGTGGCTTTAGGCTGCTGATTATAAAATGCTTGAATCAAGACAGTGAAACTTAGAAGGAAAAACAGCACCTACAGAACTACCCACAGCATAGTGCAGGGTTTTATTTGGAAGCGTTCTGTGTGGTGACCAAGTCAGGCTCTGTTTAGTTCGTATCTTGCAAGGCTTCAGTGTAAAATAGTATTACTGTTGACAGCACACAACAGAGGAAGACAATACTCGCTGGCATCTGATTTACCAATAATTTAGAGTATGGTTATTTGTGTGTTTTAGGAAGCCTTTATTTGATATAGTAAGGATCAGTAATAAAATAAGTTTTAATTGTTTAAGGAATAGTCTGATTAATGTAATAGCTGAAACGATTTGTATAAGATAGACAGTTGTTTCCATGTTGCCTGCAAAATCATTACAACCAAATATTGTCACATGCTTTTCTTTTGAATTGCTAAGAAACTTCACTCCTATTTTTAAAAGCTTCATGAAAAGCTTTGTGGTTGGAATCAGTCTGTGCCTCTTGGCCCTTATTCATATGGCACCCATACTTCATTTCCAGTACCTTTATGTTCTATGATAGCTTAGGTTCTGGGATACAATAAGTGGACACATATGGATGCTGATGAATATAGGGCATGTTTCCATTAAAAAATGTATATTGGAGAGACTGTTCATCAACAACTGACAGAGTATGGTTTCTAAAAAAAAAAAAAAATGAAAGGATTTGTGTTTCTCTAAGGCATGAAGAGAAACAATGCTACACTTTCTAGAGAGGAATTTTAAAAGATGACTTTATTTCAATTTGTCCCTTCCGTATTGTCAAAAATAGAAGAGGACATGTGGTCAAATCTTAATTAAGAATGATTAATTAAGTAGTATTTAGTATTTAGATGTACTTTGAGAATCTAGTTGCTGATTGTATTATTTGCCTTTTTTTGATTCACGAAATGTTGAATTCTAAACGCTGTATGTTAAGTATATGATAAATCATTGGTTCCTCTATACCCCAAAAAGGTGAAAATTATTATTTTTAAATTGTATGTCTCCATTAGTGTGAAAGAAAGGTGCTACTTTGCTCATAATTGCTACTACTTAACATATCTTAAATGGCTATACTTTTTTCCAGTGCATCTCCAGGCACTGGAGGTGATGGGCATGGAGGTGACTGGGAACAGCTCTGAGGGCAAGGGAAGAGCAGCAAATGTTATGTGCCTTGACTTTAGCAAGGTCTCCTATAGTATCCTTACCGCTGAATTGGTGAAGTGGACAATAAGGTGGGTGGAAAAGTGACTGACTGGATGGTCAGGTTCAAAGGATTGTAAGTGATACAAAGTCCAACTGGTAGTCATTAACAAGTGCTGTCCCTCAGGTAAGAATACTGGGACCAGTACCGTTTAATGTCTTTATTAACAATCTGGATGATGGGACAGAGCGCACCCTCGGCAAGTCTGCATGTGTTGCCAAATTGGGGAAGGGCTGCTATATAGGTGGACCTTGAGAGGCTGGAAAAATGAGCTGACAGGAATCTCATTAAGCTCAAAAAAGGGAAATATGAAGCCCTATATCAGGGATGGACTAAGCCCATGCGGCAGTACAAGCAGGGTGCCAACTGGATGGAAAACAGGGAAGTGATTATTCACCTCTAATTGGTACTTGTGAGGCCACATCTGGAGTATTGTGGCCAGTTTTGGGCTCCCCAGTACAAGAAAAAAATGGAGCAAGTTCTCTGGAGGACCGCTAAGGTTGTTAGAGGGCTAGAGCACATGGCATATGAGAAGATACTGAGATAGTTGACTTTGTTCATTCTTAAGTGGAGACTAAGGTGGGGAGGGTGAGTCTAATTGCTGTCTTCAGGCTGCCTAATGGGAAGACTGTCCATGGATTCAATTTATTTAAAGAGGAACTTGTTCGTACTTTGAAGAAAGACACATTACAAAACAAGCTAAGGAATCTTGTATCTTTGGAAAATGTTTGTCTTCTGACAAATACCTGAATGAGTGGTGCAAGATCGGTTGAAATTTACTAGAGTTCCTCTAATGACCCTTTGTTCATTTAAATTGGAATCAATCCAAATTAGACTTCATTCTGAGGACATTATAAAAGGAAATAAAATATCTCAGTGTCATTTTCCTGCAACCTTTGAAGTGGGTTTATCATATGGCCCTGACTTAGATTAAGCTTTATATGGGTTACATTTGATTTCTCATCATAACAGCTAAATTATAAGCAAAAATAAATATAAAAAACAAATAGTTTCTAATACTGAGATCAGGAGAATTAAAACAAGTAGTTTCCAATTTAATTTAACTACTATAGTTAAAGAAACACTGGACTGAAGGAAAAATGTCTAAGTGAAAATGTCTTACTCAATTGTTTAAAAGAGTTTCAGGATAATTTTGTCTTTGGCTCAGGTACTACATCCAGGATTTATACATGAGTTCTTTATTTGCTATTGACTTTTACAAGCCAGAGATAACCTCCTACTTTACATTAAAATGAGAGCAAACTGTGTTAGGCAAAACTAATGATAAATTCATCATCATACTTTGAACTACTTAAAGTCTGTGCTGGCTTGAGAAAGAATGATAAAGGAACATTAAAAAGGCATGTTCTATAAACAGTGAGTTTTCCAAACATGGGGAAAGTAGAAGTGTAAGTTCAAAATGTAGAGAAGAGAAACATACAGTTATGTAATGCAGTTATGAGTGAGCATTAAAAGTTCCCTTCTTTGTCAATCCTGAGAAGGTATGAGTTATTACACACTCCAGTGTTATGAAGGGAGAACAAGTACACCTGAACATGATGCTAGATTCAAGGGATCTCCATTCCCCCCCCCCCGCCCCCCCAGATTCAAATACTCTGTTTTTTATCAGAGGTGTGAAGCAGAGGCACACAACTGTTCTGCTGATCTGGAAGAGTTAACTTAGAAGCACTAAGCAAATGCTTTAATTTAAATTAATTACCTGTGTGTACTCAGGTTTGCCGGTTCTAGAGCATTTGGTCATTGACCTTATCAGAATTTTCTGTAGGGACACTTTCTCAGTTGGTTGACTTTAGCTAACGGAAAATACTTTTTTAACTACAAGGGGAAACACTTCATGGGCTGAAAAAAAAAAACTTCAAAGAACTTATATTTTTAAAGCGAAACACAAATATTTTTAAGACATATTTTTAACTACTTTTTAAAGAAAAACTTTTGAAAGAAAGAGTTCCTTTTCTTACTGTCTCCACATCAATGCCTTTTTCTGCCTCGTGGATAGGATTAATAATAAAACTAAGAGTTTTGAGCATTTCTCTCAAATTGAGCTGAAAAGTGAGTAGGGTTACAGTTTTAAATTGCTTCACAAAAAAGTGTAATGGAAAACTCTGAATGAAAATAATTTCTTGGACTGATTTTGAAAGTGGAGTGTGTGTGTGAGTATGTGTGTGTATTCAAATACAGACACAGGTTTTTATAGCTGTATGCTATTCAGATGCTAAGATAGGCTCTTATATTTGTGATAGGATGATAAGCTGTAGGTGATCCTGACTCCCCTTCCAGTGCAAATGATGTTGTATCTACTTAATTCTGCAGTGGAAAAGTCCCTTTAATTTCCATGGGCATCCAGTGGAGAACTTATGCGTTCAAACTAACTTTAAATAAAGCTTGAAGCATTACTTTATTTATTGACAGTGATAAAGTATTTAAGCAAGAGACATGTCTCTTAGCAGCATGAACAAGTTCTAAAATCATGGATTAAAATTCAAGTCATCTTGTATTCATGCATTGCAAAAGATTAAGGGGAAAACATATTCAAATTTGGCTAGACTAGGTCAAGTACTGAACTAAGTGTGTGTAATGTCATTTGCATTGCACAGTGATAAATAGGTACTGGAACTTGAAAAAAATCAGGTATGCCTATAAAGTTTCTATTTGCATTTCTGATTAAAAATGATCTATATTTTCTGGTGTCTAGAATGGGAGAATTGAATATTATGCCAAAAAGAATCTTGTAATCACCTAGCTAGAATCTTCGTGAATTTTATCTGAAGTATTTCATTTCCATACTAAAACCTCCTACAAGAACATTAACTTCTTAGCAATTAATTACAATGAGGAGAGTGGGCTCCATCTATATGAGTAATGTAAATGATCCTTGGTACCTGGGATGATTTTCTGCTGCTGAAGGCAATTGGCACAGTTACTGTCTAGTCTGTGGTACTGAATTTACTGTTGCCCATAATAAGTTGACCGTGTCCCAGCAGCAAGCTGGTGGCCTTGGCCTAAGCACAGAAAATATCCTACAGGCCTTTTCTCCTGTCAGCAACATACCTCTGGCACTGCAGACACACCATACCCTTCTCTCATCTGCCCTATGCAGGGCATGTTGTCCTGTCTGCAGCTGCTTAAAGTGGTTCAGCTCCATATGCTGCCAGACTGCAGCACTGACTGCTTGACAATCTGCCACTGTGCCTCTTACATCTGCCTTCATTGCATCTTAGGATTCTCAGTCTTCTGAGATTACTGCTATTTTGCTTATGTTTATGCTGTGATATTTCTCAGGTAATGTGATGTCTACCCCATTTCCCCAGCTTGATGCCAGCAAAGCCTTCAGTCTTGAGGCTCAGCATCATGATGGATCCGAGCATTTGCCTCTGGTACTAGTGGTACTGGTGAGCCTACTCTCAGAGCCCTCCCTGGCTGCTCCAGCACGGATATGGTAGGTAACGGGGTTCACAAACTGTTCCTCAGGTTATGTGCTCTTTCTGGTATGGAGAGGAGATTGCTGAAGAAACTGTATGTTTCTGATAGTATGGCACTGCACAATGAATGTGGCATTCCGCAGGAGCTAGTGCTGAACCTCAAATGCAAGAAAACCTTTTTTCCCTGGCATCACTTCCATGACCCCTTTATTGTGTGGAAAAGGAGTTGCCATTGTTCTTTTGAGCTTTTTTAGTCGGGGGCAATCAGTTTTGGGTCTTCAGCACCATGACAGGAGGACACAGAGGTGATCAGCCAGACCATTGACCCATAATTAGTGTCAGCAGTATTAATGAGGACTGCAGTCCTCTTTGCCTATTGCAGCCCCTGTAAATCTGTAGGACATTTGGTGGAATTCTAATTCTTCTTTCAGTGTTCTCTCATCAACTGTAGCGGCTATCAGTCCCTCCTGTGAACCCTCATGGGCACAGAACACCAACTAGCTGTACACTCTTTGAGTATGTCTGCTCTTTATGAGCAATCCAGAGGGGCATCCTCTTCATAATCTTTGGTGTCAGCTTGTATCAGGGGTGGAGTGCCTTATAGAAGATACCACTTCCCAGTTACAATTCTGATTTTGGCCAGTCTCTGGCAACAACCAGAAGCACCATGCTCACTTCAGTTGGGCCTTTCAGGATCTCATAAATTTGCATTCAGTTGTCTGTCAGGAAACATGCTGACACTCCCCTCCAGGTGTCAAACCTTGTGTGTGATCTCCTGCAGTGCTTTGCATAACCTGTGCAAGAACACTGGTGAGCAATTTGAAGTGAGACATCACAGCAGAGTTGAGTCCTTTGGCTCCTATATGCCAGGCTGCCCTTACAGCTATTTCCAGACCTGGTGGCAGAGAAATACATAAGGATATCTGTTCTTATGTGGCTTGGAACTGGTTTCAGCCCAGCACTCATGCATGTAGTAGCAGCAAGTGAAGAAATCCTTTCAGAGTTTGTATACTGATAGAAAGGGGAAAAAAAAAAAAAAAAAAAAAAAAAAAGATTTGGCTTCTCTCCCTCTAAACTTCTCATGGATGTAGCCTTTGCCAGCTCCCCAGCGCTCTCTTGTTCCATTTGTGCTCTCTCCTTAAGAGCTTCATGCTTCAGTTTATTCCTTTCTTTTTAGTTACAGATATCCCAGCTGAAACTCTCAGGGTGCATATAGGTCTCTGTTTCTTCTCTTGTTTCTTTTTGATCTTTCTTCATGTCTGTAATTTAGACAGATAGGTAGTCTTACAAGATGCCGTCTGTCCTATATAATGCTTTGTTTGCCATTCCTCCACAGTCAAAACATTCTCACCCCAAGTTTTTGGTTATTCTGACCTCCTTTCCTCCTCCTGCAATCCTATTTTGATGTCTGTAGCAGAAGTATTCCTAGGACATACAAACACCCGTAGGTTCTCTATCACACCTGCCAACAGCCTTTGCAACTTTCTTGACAGAAGCTAAGAAAAAAGGTGTGGCACTGTGGTGAGTTGCTCAGTCCCATAAGGAAAGAAGGCCTAATTGGAAAGGAACTCTGAACTGGACAGGTTGCCAAAATCTGGTGAACATGACAAGGAGTGGTGAGGATGGCAGTACAAGATGTGGAAGAGGAGTTCCTAGTGAGTGCCAGCAGGTCTTGCAGAAGTTGATTACTGCATCAACAGAGAAGGTGCAAGGCAGGTGCAGGAATACCATCTTTAGGCCCCTGGACAGCAAGGGGTTCCCTGGCACCTGAAGGTCTGTGTAGGCTGGTGGCTGGCATACAGCTGCAACTGTGCTGCAGTACAGGGGAATGATGATATGTATCCTTCCCTCTTAGTCATCCCATTTTGAGTTCTCGTTCTTGTTTGAGTTGCAGAACACAGTTACACTCTTCCTTCCATGTACATCCAAATGCCAGGCAGGTTGGGCATGTGGAGTGAGGGAGATCCAGCCAAAGCTGAGTTTACTCTGCTTCTGACCCCCTCCCACTCCAATGGCAATGACAGACATTCTCTTCTGAAGACACCCTGTTGTGAGTTGCACATATTTGTGGCAGTACATCATGAGATTGAATGCAAATTTTCTGTCTTCCAAGAGTGACGGTTCTGTAGCATGATGCCAGTGTGTGTGTGGCATGGCAGAGGGACATAGTTGTGAGCAGATGTGACACCTGCTGTGATACTG
Organism: Dromaius novaehollandiae; assembly: GCF_036370855.1. Taxonomy (NCBI): domain Eukaryota; kingdom Metazoa; phylum Chordata; class Aves; order Casuariiformes; family Dromaiidae; genus Dromaius; species Dromaius novaehollandiae. Next base: position 111,608,866 of record NC_088098.1, read on the forward strand.
CTGGAGGACTAAGCCAAATGACTTCACATTAATAATTAACATTAATTTACATTAATAATGAGGAACTTTGCCTGGCATGTGCCAATTCCCTAACTATGTGCAAGACTTGTCTAAGAAACTGCTAGTTGACATAGGACAAAAGTCCTATGGCAGAAGCTACTTAAAAATTTAGTTTTATATAAAGTATCAGTGCCTGAGAATGCTTGAGTATTATCTAATTTACTAATACAGATATACTTTGTGATGCCTCCTGAACTTGGGTGTGAAGTGCTTTATTATATCTATATGGCCTTTAGAGGTATCTGGGCCTAGATGTTTGGGTTTCTTATTAGAGCTCTTGTTGATTAAAACTCCTGATTCAAGTATTTAAATTGTGCCTCAAATTAGTGTGAGAACATCCCCTATAATTTGCATTCCTCAAAGTATTAAAAAAAAGAAAACCAAATAAGTGAGCTATTGTAGAAGTACACAGAGAAGGAATAAGCTATATGTTAATTTCTGTATCAGAATATTGCTGCTCCAAATTAAGGGCTCCAGTTCTTTTTCTGCTATAAGTCAATTCTAATACACTTCTAAATGTTTCAGATAAAAAGGATTTGATCTTTTTTTAATGTGACTACTGAAGCAGACAATGATTCTAGCAATGATATATCTTACACCATATGAATAATTAATCCGTATTTCTATTTGGTATTCTCTTGCATATACTTCCAAAGACTGAGCTATTCCTCTTTACTAGCATTTGTAAAAGGAATGCTCTTTATTACAAGTCACTCGTAGCAGCATTCAGAGTTTGCAATCAGCTTGGTCCCTAAATCCTTTTCAGGATCATTTCATTCGAGAGTCCTATCTTTTATCTCCTATGATGTGTACACGCTTTGTTCCTAAATATGATTTGCATTTAACTGTATTAAAAATGCATATTGAAGTCTTTAATTTGAAACTTAATATATTTTGAAAAAAAATATGCTATGCTTTAAGCAATTGTTAGAGGCTTGTTGAAGAAACTGGATGATGTTATGGAACATTAAATTAGATTTTTATCTAGTACTTTCTGGCATAAGTATATTCATTGTGCTTTGTCATAACTGCACTTTATTTTCCCAAGAAACCTAATTTTTCTATCACTTGTTTTTTATCCTTTAACAGAAAATTCAAAAACAAAATCACTTTTTAGTTATTTTGGTTGTAAAAGCAATTTATAACTTTAAAATATTAACATTATTAGCCCACATCATTTCTTCTGTCATTGCATTTGTTTTTATTTACAAATTATTTATTTTTAGAGTAATGAATTCTGTGGCTTGTTTTCCTTAACACTCCTTCTATTTTTTCCCTCGACATAAAAGCATTATAAATTTTCACTTTCACAAAAATAAAAATGGAAGTATACCTTTTCCTTTTTCCACCATGACATTTTTTGTAGTATTCTAACTGCTCCAAATTTAGAGGAAAAAAACAAATCTGGTGTGTGTAAAGAAGATGCAGACATGGAAAGGAGATCATGAAACATCTTTTGATCATTAACCATCTAGGGTTAGAGTACAGAAAATAGAGTGAAAAACAGGTGGCATGAAATTTCCATTTTTTTTAATTACAGTAGAAAAATATTTAGCATATATATTCCATAAAATCATTGCATTAATGAATTAACATAATTTAAGAGCCCATTATGGATTGGGAATTTAGAAAAAATATTTTTTTCCTATTCATTTGTCATTTTAGTTACCACTTAGTGAGATCTTCAGATTAAAAAAGAGAATAAATTCTTGTCTTAGAGGACGAACCCGAAAAAATTAAACTTACTGAAAGCCTTTTATCAATGTGACATTCTAGATTTCCTTTTAAAACTGTAGGATGGCATAAAATCTGATGGGAAAAATCAGGCAATAGGCTGGTATAGCTATTTTCTATGAGGACCCTTGTAATTTCTGCAGAACGATTTTTCTTCACTAAATTAGACTTTACAGCTCTCATTTTACTTACTGAATTAATTCACTTCTTAGCATTCTTTTCTTTAAAATAAGCAGTCCTAATCTTTTCCGACCACAGGGAACATTTTCAGTGATTTCTAAGGTTCAGCTTTGAAAGAGTGGGCATTTGGTCCCCATTTAGTCATATTAAATATTCAATATACTTTGAGGTATTTGAGAACTTGAAAGACAGGTACTATTCTGGCTAGGCTACAAAACCAAAAATCCGAAGATGTAACTCAGCCTTTGTGAATGACTTTATATATTATAAAACACTCTTAGGAAATTATCACTTTAAATCATCCGTACATTTAGCAGGTTGTATTTCCTTGTGTGCTTATAGCATATATATTTTTTTAAAAAAATGTGCCAATTGCAGTTTAAAATAAATGTTAGAAACCTATGGGAGTGCTAAGACCGAGCAAGAATACACAAGCATTTGGAAGGGGCAAAAAGAATTTTTTATTTTCAATTTTATTGTGAGTCATTTTGTAAAAAAATACTCTTTTGGCAGCAAAACTGTTAAATTAAACAAAAAAAATCACAAATTGATCTATCTTAGACTTAAAGGGGAATTTATATCCTCTCTGGGTTCTTCTACAAAGTTTCACTGAAATAGCTGGAAAAAAAGATGAGGCTATTGTTTAAAATAGCTGCTAAGGAATAACAGATTCAGAACCTTAAAGAAAACAGACACCAATCAGTGATTCCAGTTATTGATAGTTTTTGGTCTGTGTGCATCTGTTCTTCATGGATGGTGAGCTTTACAGCAGAATTCTGCATATTTCACTCTTAATGATCCCAGAAAATAGCATGTTGCAATGAAGTAGTTTACGATTTGAATGGACAGCTGTTAAATTCATGACATATGGTACGAGGTGGCTTTTTTTAAAAAAGATATTTCTTATGTGTATTTACAAGTCATAAAACTCATAAAATGTGAAAAAAATCAAAGCAGATATTTATCTTTAACTGTGAGATGAAAAATTGCACATGCAGTGTTTGGGGAGGACCTGGCTTTCTGAAGCTGTGGTAAGGCAGCAATGTTTTTTTAATGGATTCTAAATTTATTTTTGAATTTTATAGTATTAAAATGTAGATAAACTTAGCCTTTCTAGCAGAGATAGAAATCCATATAAAGGAAAGTAAAGAAAAAAACCCCATAAAAATAGTCAGCAAGCAGACTGGCCAGGTTTGGCCAGTTTATGTTACAGTGACAGAATGAAGCATGTATTAGGAAGATACGAATATATTAAGACCAGTATATGTAGGAAATGTATGGCTGGTTGAAAATTTTACAGTGACATTCTTCTTTCAAAAATGGAAACCTTCCCTTTGGGCATGTCCCTTTTGAAAGATCTGAATATGAAAAATGTTTTGAAAACATTCAGTTTCTGCTTATTCAGGACTGGTGTGTTCCTTACCTCCCTCTTTTTTTTATGTAACTTGTTCAATATTTTTATTTTATTCTTTAGTTAGAAATATAAAAATAATATTTTATTAAAATAAAACCAAAAATGTTTCAGAATTTTAATTTAATAGAAGTATATTTTTAATTATGTTTTTTCCTGTTTGGAATGAAAATGCATCTGAAGCATCAGAAAATAGAAATTTTGTGTTCTGACAAAAAAAAGTTTCACTGGATCAATTGTTACTGTGTGCATATACATATACACATATATATATGTGTTTGCGGGGGTGTTTTGTAAAAATAATTAAAATAAACTTTACACAGATGAGGGTGGGGGAAAGTAATACCTTCTTTTTCTCAATAATTGAGGCTTCTTCCTGAAGCTGGAAGATGAGATTCTGATTTATCTCTATAGCTTAGCAGATGTAAATGCCCAGCCATATTTCCAATGTGAAAGATTGGGAGTGCACAGTTCTCAGCTTCTCACCATTTTTTTCATGTTGTGATGAACTGTTCACCAAAGCAGGGATTGAGACACTATTTTTTCCTAACCATCAGACCAAAATATCACTCTGACTGAGAGCCCTGAGCTTTGAAAGTAATATGTCTTTCCCCCAAAGCCCATTCCCCTAATCCCCAATTGTACTTTGGAAAGCAATTTTCATCATATAGTTAAGTGCAGAACATTATGATGTGTTATTTATATACCATTTCTATGAAAAAATATGTCACTAAATAAAGCACCTCAATGCTTATATTGCTAAATTAAAGTTGCATCTTCTGACATCTGATCAGGAACACTATAATGCTTTATGCTATTTAGCTTATTTGGTTTTCAGGAGCTGCATAAAATGCTTCCAACCTGGATTTTTTTTTTTTTACAATTTGTGTATCAGATTCTAAAATGTTCTTTTTCATCATTCAAATATTTTTGTGTAATTCGCTGCTCATATGAGACTTTTGGTTTTTTAGTACGTGATCTCTTCGTCACACATTCAGCTAATCCTTCATTTTAGATGTCTGTATTTCTTTCATTTTGTTAGCCAGCTTCAATGCAAGCCTTAATAGGCCAGTCAAAAAGTTCCATCAAAATTGGGAATACAATTTCTACGGAAAATCTTGTTTTCAATATAATGAACAATTTTAATGAGTAGTACATGCACTCCTCAGAAAACATCTCTTTGCTGGTGTTAGGAAGAAGAAAGTCTCCAAATTAAAATGTTTTGACAGATTAAGTACATTTTGATTTGCATATGTTTCCATGGGAATTGTAATTCATTTCCCTTTGCCTACTTGTTTTTCTTGGGCAAGCTTCCCAAAGAAGTGGGACAACACTTCCTGTAATGCATCATGCTGATGATTCACCATTATGCTTTTTCTAAGAGAAAATACAACAGTACCCTTTGGGAAATAGAATAAAATCAGATAACATGGCCTGAAGAGGAGTTTGAGAGCAAAACTAATCAAACTGCAATTCTCATAAGGCATAGCATTTTTTTTTTAATTGGAGTATTTTTGTATTTGGCATTTAGCCAAAAATAACAGGGTTTTCTGGGGCAAAATTAGACAAAAACATAATTCTATTAAAAAAAAAAGTTATTTTTATTTGTCTGCTGACACTTTTTTCACAAAAACAAATTGTACAGTGAATCCTAACTGAGTTTCACTGTAAAGCTCAGAAACCTTTTTATTCTAGATTTCTGAAAAAAAACAAAGGAGCAGTCCTCATGTCTACCTAAGTTTTCCTCAGTGGACAGCGCGAGGAGGGCTTACATCAGTCACAGACATCCCCAGCAGAGCATGTGAGACTGGATAGCACAAAACCTGCTAGGCTAGCTCATGGGCATTTCTGTGCCATAAGAATACTTAATGCTTCCAGTTTTTCCAGTACATTAGACTGCCAGATGTTTAACTGATTTAAATAATTATTACTTTTTTTTCTCATTTATTTGTCGTCTTTGAAGGATGAAAGGAAGCTAAGCATCCATTCTTTTTTCTTTTATATGTTTTTTCTGGTTAAAAGTTTCCTTTCAAATCAAATGTAGATGCATTGTTATTTGCCAGTTGGTATTAAAATTATTTCAAAAAAACCCTATTCTTGTTGATTATATTTACCAGAATAGTTTAAATTTGAGATATAGTCTTGCTGTGAATTACATAGCACTTTGTTCCAAAATTCTACTATCATATATGGAATAGACTTAGCCACATCTGCCAACTGCTGACTTTTTTCTGTTCTTGATCTTTAAATCAATGAAAAACTGTAAGTATTCAAGTCTATGCTATTCCATGCTGTTAAAAAAATGCACTTTTCCAAATCAGAAACTTACTTCAAGAAGTTTGTAAACTTAGGTCATATTTTATTAGCCTGAAAATAGTATTGCATTTTAAATAGGAATAAAACTGTTACATCTCTGTATGAGGTAATTTACTATACCAATTCTATCTGATTCCTCACTGAGAATTTCTAAAGGGAAATGTATTAATAAGATAAGCGTCGATGAGCCACTGTCTGGGTTACTACACTTGATGTTCCACTAACTTAGATTTAATAAGAGCGAACAAGGAAAGAAGTTAAGCATGGCAATCAGGATTTCAGTAAAATAAGTCTATCTATGTAATTCAGCAGCTGGCTTTCAGAAGTGAGGTGCTATTTTTATAAGCTTACATGTTCTGAAGTTTATTTGTTGGTGTCTGGCCTTCAGACTGCTAATGGTATAAGTCTTCTAAGTATATCACATAAGCACATTTCATTGAACCTTTATCGGTGGCTGGCAGATGTTTTTGCAGGATTGCTTTTGAGCATCTGTACTCTCACCATGCTTTCACCATGCCATACCATTTTTTCCCCTTCTTTTAGTGTTATAAAAGTTTTATAAATAGCAGGATAGGTAATATATAATATATTTTGTTTAGTAACTACTAGGATTAATGACAAGCTGTGTTATATTGGGAATTTCTTGGGACTTTCTTGAGAAAGAAACATCCTGCATTTACAGAGTGGGTGTTTCTTTGTCCTCTGTGCTCTGTTTGGACTACCAGTCTTGCAAAGAAGGCTGTTAAAAATGATCCAAGTGCGCACAGAAGATACCACCTAAATAAATGGCTGAACTGACATTTGACATAGAATCGTCCAAATCCCAGAAAGAATGTGTTTTTAAACAATACATTGTGTTGTCTAAAAGAAATGAAATTCCTTTGTTGAGGAAACTGAGATACTTTTAAGGAAACTGAGATCCTACTTTTCAAGAAAACCAGGATTGGCATCTTTTACAAGGAGATACTATCTGTGAATAAAACAGGGGCATTACATAAACATAATTCTTATGCACATATGAAATCCACACTCTGTACAGTCTTACGCAACAGGTTCCTATGTTTCATTAGAATGTGTACATACTTGAAGTAAACTTCAAGTTTATTCACTAAATTTAGAATAATAAAGCAAAATTCAGACAAAGTAATATGTGTTAGAGAATGCACTTTGTCCCTAAAATGATTATAAAAATATGCTCAGAATTTCTTAAAAGTTAGTTCCTAGCCAGGTTTTACACAGCAATTGCAAATAGCTGATTATATCAAAATTTCCTTTTAAAACCTGAGCAGCTTTTTATGAATCTGTCCAGAAATCATTTTGAGATTTTAGAAACAATAATCCTGAATTGGAATTAAAAGGCAAAAAGGTGGAAAAGTTACAAAAAAAAATATTTTGCATGTCTCAAGTCTTGATGCTTCTAGTTTTTATATACAAATTCAAATTGAAAGAGCTATGCAAAAGTAAATTAGAATGTCTTCTAATCTTTTTATAAATGAAAATCTGTTAGAATTGATATTTCTTAATTTCATAAATTTAAAAATGTATTTTCCTCTGGAAGATTGTCTTGATAATTTTTCAACTAGTTTTAACCAATTGTAAACTGTCAGCCCATTTTACACTTCCTCTATAAATGTTTCCTAACCTGTTTGAGTTTTAAATTCATTTGCTATTATGGCATTTAAAATCCATGTTACTCTGTTAGTTTTGAATATTTCTTTGGCTTGTTGGTCCCACACTCTTAAGTCATTTCTGTCCAAAGGTATGTTATTTACTTTTTGCGGTTAGATGGTCTATTCAATCTTTTGTTTCCATGAGTGAACAGAGATCTCTAACGCTCCCTTATAAGATCAACAGGCATAAATGAATTTCAAACTCATGATAAATAAAGGTAGAATTGCTCAGCTGTCCTGTCACTGCAAGATGGCAAAATGTTGTTTGGGACCAATATTTTTCATATTATGTCTGTAGTCTATGCCTTTCTGTTCCTCTCTCCACTTGGAATACCAGAAAACAAATAAGGAGGTGATAAATAAATTGTGTTGCTGGTAGATGCCTCTTACTTGATGTAAGCTGACTTAATATCTGACATTCTCAACTGAACTCAAACACAGATTAGAAACCACAGAAAACTTTTACTTATTTACTTTTAACAGAGAGGAAAAATGTCCAATAATTAGAGCACTAGTTGTGAATTTAGGAAAATAGGATTCAATTAAATATGTTGCCATTTCTATATGACCTTAGATAAATTACTTAGGTTAAAATTTTCAACAGTATTTTGGTAGTCAGTGTGGAATTCATCTCACTTAACTTTAACTATCAAAAATTAAAGCATTTAACCTAAGTGGTTGTATCAGATCTCTTTATAATCAATAATAAGGGAGACATATCCCTCCAGAGCAAATGTCATCCCACTTATCTCTTTCTGGTGTAGAGAGAGCCTATATAATTAGCTAAAACTAAATACGTTGCTCTTATAACTTTGTCCAGGATGAACTGATGATTTCTGTGACTTAGTTCTCTAATGAGTAGTACATTCCCTATTTCAGCGATCATGTGAAAAAAAGTGTGAGATGATACAATGAAATGGGAATGGGTGATGTAGTGTCTGTAAATGGAAACTTTAGATTCTTAAAATTTTCAAATGCCTGAGGAATCTACAACATTTAGAAACTGGGTAAATGGCAAGTTACTTAAAATACTCAGAATCTCCTTTGAGGATAGATGGTTATGTATGTAAGGGGTGTGTGTGTGTGTGTGTGTGTGTGTGTATGTGAGATGCATGCAGGCATATATACATGCACACACAAGAATGCAAATGAATATGGCTAACACATACACATTGATTTTTCTCTTGAACATGTGCTGCACTTGATTGCATATTTGTCACCTCAACAGAAGGACAACCCTGGATGGTTTTTTAACGACCAAAGGGAGAAAGTCTGAATTTTGAGTATGAACCTATGCTGAAAAGCTTGCAAATATTTTAGATATTCAATATAGTCAAAATAAAGCTAATGACTGAGTCAGGGGAAGAGGAAGAATGAGGCTGATGGGGCCTTATATAGCATAATGTGGCATCTGAAAAATTATATGTTGTGTACTTAATTACACAAATAAAAACTCTGCAAGATTATGATCACATGATTCCCCCATGTTTAAATTAGAAAATGAATAAAAGGACAAATAGAAATGCAATATATACACTGTTTACTAGCAGAAGTGGATATCTTTTCTCAACCATTTAATCATATTTTGTGTTTCACACTCAGTACAATTAATTTTATGAACATATTGCAAATTAATGTTATCTGGTTATTGATCTGCAAGTCCTAATGCTGTTTTGACATTGCAGTCCCCCCTTTGTGTTCTGCCTTTTTGGTTTTGTTTGCTTGTTTGCTTCGTAAGTGACTTTGACTTTGGTTCACTCTCTTCAGCCTAATTAAAAACTTACAATGGAAAAATTAGAACTATAACAGGAAAACAAGCTGGTGATTTTTTTCTTACAAATTTTTTTGGACTATCAAAAATCAGTATTTTGAACTGCATTTGATTTTGGCAAATAGAATTTTCAGCTTTTATTTGAGTATGCATGTAAGCAAAATAAAACCCTGCTCATATTTCATAAAATGCAATTCAGATATTTTGTAAGTTATGATTTTTTTCTGCAAACACTCCAGAAAATCTGTAGTTGGCTAAATGTTATTCATTAAATAAATCTGCCATTGAATAATAAGGAGTTCAGTCAATTTATTCACTAAATATTTTTGGCCTTTAACTGCATCTCCAGAGGTATCTTCCATGATTATATGATTCTGAATAAGAATAAATTAAATTCACCTCCGATTGGTCTGGGGGATAAATTTGAATGAGCTGCTAATTTGGATTTATAAAACCACATATTGCATTTCCTTTTTGTTGCTTCAATAAAGCACATATAATTTTCTAATTATCTTATGTATTAGAAAGAAGAAAGTATTAACATTAAATCAGAACTGGAATCAGAGAAGTTTCATTTGTGATTCTGCCAGTCTTGCAGAAGAGTTCATCAGCTGTACTTGAATGGGTGTTTACAGTGTAGTGCAAAATATGCTCATTTTTTTAAGTTTCAGTGGGAGTGGGATTCTCCCCTCTGAAAGTCCTGTAGTAAAAGTGACTGATAACATGCCTGAGAGAGGCAGTTTCTTTATTTCCTCATCTATTCAGTGGGGAAAATGCTACTCAAATTGTGTCTAGGATCTCTGACTAATTCTTTTTAATCATTTCGAGATTCTTTAACTGGCCTATGCAGCTGAATATATATCTGCTCTGAAGTTCAGTTTAACTTATTATACTTATGTAACTTATTATACATCACAGTGAGTGTGCATACCCTTTCCCTTTTCTCTTAAAGTGCAAGGAAGATGAACAGGCAGAAGGTCGTCTTTGGTATAATCAAGTAACAGCATGAAAAGGGTTTTGAATTGACAAGTGTTCATGCTTAATGCTTTATTCAAATAGTTGAATAGAAAGAGGAAGTCAAGAATGCAAGAGCTTTAAACAGCTGGCAATTGTGTTGTAACCCAGTAAACATGTTTTTTGCCATTACTGGGGGAGGCAGCAGGCTCTGGGGGTGCTCTGCCTGTGCAGGATCTCCGGTGGTGGCTGGGCTTGCCACGTCCCGAGCTGAGCTGGGCTGGGCTGACCAGGCGCCTCGTGGCCGAGTGCTGATTGCCCAGCCTGTCTGAGCTGCAGCTCAGTGAGTGCCGCTGGGGAAAGGTCTGACAGCCCCAGGCAGCCACTGTCCTGCAAACAGCCCCTGGGTCTGGGTCTGCAGGGCAGCTTCACCCCTTCACTGGCAACAGGGGGAAGGGAGCAAGCAAGAATAAGAAAATGTATCCAAGCAGACCCGAGACCAAGGAGGAAGAACATCTGCCTTCTACCCACCATGAGCATCACACTCCTGGAAAAGACATGAGCATGCTTAACATCTACTCTTGTTTTTCTTGAGGAAGACTAAAACAGTCAATGAAATGTGTCCTAAAGGTGTGCTGGAAGGGTGAGCATAAAACTAGTGGAAGATACTATGAAGGCTTTTTCTATAACAATTTTAACTCTATTATCAGTGAAGGTTTTCCCTACTAATTAGGTAATTTTGGCTATAAGATTGGTACATTAGTTGGACTGAGAGTAAATTCATGGTTTCATGACTTGTTACCATCTTCCCATAGGAAGACCTTCAGTATAATAATATTTCAATGCAAATGTGAATGCAAGCAATGTTGCTGTATGTTCTTATTTTGGTTGCACTTCCTATTACTTCTCTTTCTGCATTTATCTTTAGTATTGGTAGAAAATGGGCATTTCTGTGGTAAAATCCAAATTAATCAGCTTTCCAATGTCATGAATGTAAGACAGCTCTAGAAAGTATGCAAGCAGTAGTTGGGTTCTCCTGTGTTGCTGCCCACTTTGCAACATAAATGGGTAAGCCTACTTCACGTGTTAAAAGGTAGTGATGTGCACATCCTCCAACACATACTGTATTCAGATATCAGTGTTATGAAGCTGGTTATTACCCATGTGTTGATGCCATTTTCTAAATACCAAGATAGTAGATTGAATATAAGACATTAATTTTTCCTCTAAAATAAAATCTTTCTCAATTTCTAAGTTCAGAAGTTCACAAAAAAAAAATCAATTTTCAATACTGAGTCCTGCAGGTGCTGGGGTCAAAATACAGCTTTTTTAAAAGTATTTTTGAATTCAACCCATGTATTAAAATTTCTGCAGAGTAAATGTTACCCTCAATTATAGTATATCTAGTGGGTTTCACTAGAAATACTACAGTAAGTTTTGCTGAAGTATAACAGACAGATATCTTAATGGGCTCTGCAGGCATAAAAAGAAGAAGAGTGTTGTGATTTTTGTTAAATGATATGCTAGAAGTATTGTTTCTTTCAGTATTTCAAATACTAAATATTTTCAAGTTTAAGAAAAGAAGGTCCAAAGATTGCAATTCTTTAGGTAGTGCTTTCAAATAAATGGGATTTCAAGGAATTAATACAATGCTTACTAGCCTGACTCTTTTTCCAAGTTTGCCTGTAATTTTCATGTTTGTTATTCATCATTCCTTTCTCTTAAAGGTTTGAACTTATCATTAGCTTGCTGATCAAACCAGTAAGGTTTTAGGATATGCCCTTAAAAAATCACGGAATTTTGGTATTGTTGACACATGCTGTTTCAGTTGATAGAACTGCAAGATTTTTTTATTATTATTAGCTAAAATTCAGCTATTAAACAACAGGCTTTGTTAAAATGACTGAAATAGTCTCTTTTTTATCTTTTACTTGTTAGTGTCTATTACTCTAACTCATTCTGGCTTAATGAGTGTCCCATCAATAGGCACAAGATGATGCACTGAGGAAGCTTTGGGATGACTTTGAATTGAACTCCATAGGAATAATACAAATGGTTTATAACCACAGTCTTTTACAGAGTTTATAAGTACAGTCTTTTACTACATTATTACTTATATAGGAGCGTATGTATATAGACAGTGTATTTCCTGTACTAGAAAAGAGAATAGTACAAGAAAAAAGGACTTTTCTGAACCAACTGGTCTAATCTAGAAAATAATAGGACGCCAGAAGAATCTTCATGAGAACAAGTGCTTTCTGTGGTAGAAGGCAACACCCTGCGCAGGAAGAGAGAACAGCAGTTTGATAAGCAAACCTGAAATATGGCAGTGAATTGGTATGAGAAAAGACAAAGCACTCAGTGCTACCTGACTGTCGTTCTCAACTGGTATGAAATCATGAAATGGATCTGATTTAGTTGCAGCTTGCATCTGCTCCCTGTCTGCAATCTTCACTTCTTTTGTTTAACATCGTCATCCAAATTCTAGTTATATCATATTTGGACTGCTATGAAACCCTCCTCTTTATTCTTGGTCTGTCTTATGTCGTGCCCTGTGTCAGCAACATTTCTATGCTGTGGTCATGCCCGTTCCCAAGAGGTACCAACATTAAGCTAGGTTTTGTCAGCTGTTAGTCTCTTGGAGAAGTTCTGAAAAACAAAAAGATGATTAAGTTATCCTATTTATGATCATTACAGGCATTTTGAGTCTAGATGGTACCATGCAAAAATTAATGCATTTCTGAGGACAAGTCTGTACTCACCCTATTTGCCAAGGAGGCTGTAAGTAAATAAGAATATAGGCGAAGGTCCAGAGACCAGCTCCAGATGTTGTGTAAGTGTCATGACAGCATGTTAGCCTACTGAAACAGAGTTGCTTCTGGAGCTGAACAATATGAAAAGTTGCAATGAGTCAGATCATAAGTCGCCTTAGCCCTTGTCCTGTTCTGTGGTGTTTTGGTGCCTTCAGGGAGAAAGTTTTGTTTGTGTGTGTGCTTCACAATAATACCCTTTGATACCCTGTGGTACCATTTTTAACCAATTGATCACCACTCTCCCTTTTTTCCTTCATTTGTCATTCCCCCTTATTTGTTTGTTTTCTTCCCCATTTCTTCTCCAGCTTATTCATCCCCCTTCTTGAGGAGGATACCTAGGGAGGGAAACTGGATACCTAGGCAGAGTAAGATCACAGAGCATACGCCTTAGCAGTCTCCTAGCCTCCAACAACCTCTGGATAAGGAGGTCCCTGACCCAGGTGTGATTTCTATATATTAGCTAACCCCCAAATTATCTCTCTGTTTTGATCCCCTGTAAACCCTATCTAAAGTATTCTTTGACAATAGATTTCTGAGATTCACTTTCCATTGTCTGAAACTTGCCTCTTTGCTTTCTGAACCTGACTTAGACTAATGTTTATGTCCCTTACTTACTGTATTAAGTATCAGTCATTTACTTACTCCTGACAACACTCCCCATGCCACTAATGATTTTGTAGACCTCTATCTTACTCTGCCTAAGGTTTGTTTGGGTTTTTTTTCTTTTTTCCTAGGCTGAAGAGACATAACTTATACTGTCTTTCTCCAAGCAGAAGCCATTTTACTTCTTGGATCAACCTTGTTTCTCTCATCTGAATCTTTTCAAATGCTACTAGTCTCTTTTTGAGATGAGAGTGACTATACTATCTATAGGTGTAGGTAAACCATGCACTTGCAGTGGTGTGATGATGTCTTCAGTTTTGTTCTCTATCCATTTCTTAATAATTCCTAATATTTTGCTCACTATTTTCTTCCTGCTGCTACACTATGAGATGATGTTTACATCTGTCATAACCCCAAGGTCTCAGGCTTGAATGTTAATGGTCAGCTCAGAACCCATCGCTTTATATAGGAAATGAAGGCATGCTTTGTCCTACTTTCATCACTTATGTTTATCTACATCAAATTTCATCTGCCTTTTTATTGCTCAAGCACTCAGTCCTGTAAGTCCCTCTTTTGCAATTCTTCACAGTCATGATTTAACTCCCTGGATAACAATAACACCAGCAAACTTTCTCACCTCAGGTAACGAATACGTTGTGGATATTCAGATCTTATTTCAGCAGAGAGGCTGAAATTTGCATTCTCACAGGTTCCATCACAAATCTCCATGGTTTTCCACTCATGACCCCTCTATACTGCAAAAAATAGCCATTTATTCAAATTCTCTGTGTCCCATTTTGGCCAAGTCCTTATTCATGCACTGACCTTGCCTCCTATGCCATGGCTTTTTGGATTTCTTAACAAGACTTTTGGAAATCTAAGTATCAATCAGATTACATTATAAAGCTTAATCACATGCTTGCTGACTTCCTCAAATATCTCTAATGTTGTTGGAACTAAAGTGTGGGGAAATAGGAAGTTTTCCTCAATTTTCCTCAATTTTTTTACATATCTATGATTAAATTGGTAGCTATAAGTGAATGTCTCTATGTTCCTTCTTTTCTTTCTCTTCAAGTAATGTACTTCTGTGTGACTCTGCCTTCAGTCTTGCATTCTTTTGCTGTTGTTTTTAAACACCCTGTTTCCAGTGAGAGCTAGAGAAAAGATATTCAGGTAATGACTTATTAACAGTAGGTGGAAAAATACCTGTGGGTATATGAATGTTTGAAGGCTTCTGAGCTAGTTGGAGCCATTCTGAGAGCCTGCCTGTTCTTTTGGGGTCATTTTTTCTGATATTAGAAAGAATTCTAAAGAGCTCCTATCATCTTAACTATAGGAACATTATTTTTCATAGCAAAAGCAATCCCTCTGATCCACTGATGTCTTTCAGCTTGCCAGTCAATTGCTTTACACATTCTTCTTTCTTTTTTTTTCTTTTTCTTTTTTTGATTATTTAACTATTATTTTACCTGGTCGGACTTCATTTAAGTGGTGGTTTTGTTGTGACCAGTAATTCTATTACAATCTTAGTTAATGATGCTGAAGTATTATATAATGCCTGTCTTCTTAAGCCTGCTCAATGATCTCACTTCACTCAAAGGCTGTTATTCCTCACCGTTGTCCTTGTTGCAAGAAGCTGTTGAGAACAACAAGGTGAAAAAAAAAAAAAGGTCAGGGATCTGAAACTTGACAAAGTGACTCTGGAATGGTGCCTATCAATCAGGCCAGCATTGGCAAAGTGGGAGCACTTAAAAAGGCTTGGCACTCTCCAGAACTAACTACTTTGCTGCTACACAAACTACTAACAGAAGTTAGCTCTCTTTTCCAAATAATTCCTTAGAATTTAAATCTGATAATGTCAATGAAAAATATGCATGATTTTTATAGCTCATCATGATGACACACGACGAATCCATGCCACTTAAATTTCTCCATTTATTGTACTTTTCTCAGGACAAAAGAATGCCCTATCTTCCCTTTCAGCCACCTCAAGTATATCTGATTCCTAAGGTGGTACAAATTGATTTTGGATCCATGTAGCTATATGCAATGATCGGTAAATAAAAATTAAGTTTCATGGTAGCTAGGAAGAAGCATGTTAGTTTTAGAAGCTTTGTTAGGTCAGAAAAACGCAACATAAAAAGATGACTGAGGAGAGAATTTGTAACTTCAGTTTTGTACTGGTTTTACACTGGCTGAGCATATATAGTCATGAATCAGTAACTTTTCCAATATGTCACTACATATTTTAATATTTAAATTATTTTTATTCAATTATTAGCTAGTGAAAGAAATGCAATCATATTCTGACCGTATATTAAGAATTATTAAAGAATATCTTTTTTTTTACAAATTTAGTCTTGGCAATTAAATAAGTAGCTGGAGTGATAGAGAAGAAAAAGGTACCAAGTGTGGTATACTTCAAGGAGAGAAAGTAATCTTCCTGCAATGAGCAAAATCAATGAGTAGATGATACTCTGAAGATTGCTTTTATATACTCTCCGAGTCTGGTTATATGTATTGTTCTTTAAAGCATGCCTTTACTATTCTTTAGAATGATCCACACATTTTGCCTTCCAGGCAAATAATATCTGAGTTTTTTAGATGGAATACAGGTAATTTCTCACTTTTCCTGCAGTTTTCCTACTTCCTACTTCCTATGTAGCTCATCACATCAGCTATCACCATCAGAGATTCATTCATTTGGTATCAGAGATTTCATACTGCATACTTTAATCTTGTGTCCTTATCTAGCATCAAATCTAGCTAGACAGGTAATCTTTAAACATTTTCCCTTTTGTTTCATGATATCTTATTTATCCAAGAGTGACTAAGATGTTCTGTGCCACTTTACCTACTTAAAATCATAGAATATTTGTTGGACTATGGAAATTGCAGTAAATATTTACTTTGAGCTAATAAATTGCTCATTTTAGCAATATGGAAGGCAGAGATTGAGTGTAAGGGTATATTCTACCTATATAAAGTTGGATTTACTGCTAAATGGGAGAAAGGGTGCATAAAAGAGAAAGAGAGAGCAAAAGAAATAAATCTTTAGTGGCAATGTTGTGCTGACTGAAAAATTTTTAAAGGCTACTTTTGAGGTAAATCAGCGGTGACATCTTCACCTTAGAATTATTATTAACTTCTACTATTTATGGCATCTTCGTGTTTTCATTAATAGACACATTTTAATTGATTTATTTTTAATAGCTTTTAAATATTTTTCAATTTGGGATACAGGACAGACCAAATAGTTTTTGTAATAATACATGATTCTAGTGAGCTATCAGCAGTATCTGAGTTTAATTTTAGAGTATTACTGGACTACTGTAATTAAATTTTTATGCTTGGGAAAAATATATATATTTTTTATTTTTATGAGCACATATGTAGTGAGAAACACTAGAGTCTCTAAACTCAGTGTCATGCAGACATTTTAATATGTGGTACCAGGTCTATTAATAGCTTTTGGCTTATCCTGGTAAATGAGTATATCTTGTTTCCAAATTTCTTTCTTGTGGCTTCTGGTTTTTTGACTTTTTTATTTTAATCAATTTGCTCTTCTTTCAACTAGAATAATCAAACATTATTTAATATGATTCTCCAAATAGCAAATCAGTTATGCAGTGTATGGCTAAATTGTTCTCCTATCCTTTGTGTAAGATTACTAAATGGTTCTCTGTTTATAACTGTCTTAATCAGATCAAGATCAGTGTTTTTATTACCTCAAAGATGCACTGATGGAAACACTGAAGAAAAAACACAAATTAATACAAATCTCTATTGGTTTCATTACCTGATAGAACTTTTCATAATTCACATAGGCACACGTCCTGAAAATTTAATGACTAGAATACATTCACCTATTCTTTAAATGTTGGTAAATTATGTGCTTGCTTAAAAACCTGATTTCCAGAATAACTCTTTGACATCCTGTTCTTCATGAATGATTTGCCAGATTGTACCTTAGTGAGGTTCCTATTAAGCAAAATTCTCTTGCAGATTTGTTGGTGCATTCCACTGAAGCCACTGGAATTGCACTAGAATAAAGACAACAACAAAGCGTGTCTATAGATGTAGTATAATAATCTTATAATCAAGTAGCTTACTTATTATGTCTCTATTTACATTTACAATACATTAATAGCAAGAGTGGGTTTGCTCACTCACAGTTCGAATATCAGTTAAATTAGAAAATAGTGTTTACTTCCTCCAAAAATTTTGAGATTTTTAAAAAGCGCATTAGAATAGTGGAAAGATTCTGAATAGGCAGACAGCTTTATGAATCATCCTAAATATGCATGCACAAAAATGTAAGCCACTGATTTCCCTACTGTTTGTAAAATCTCCCTACTGTCGTAGGTAAGGGGCTGTTCATGTTTTTAACAGCCAAACTATTCAGATGTATGTGCACATGGGAAAATGTGTGGATTCTGTGGAAGGAAAAGGAGACCTATTATCCGGGTGTTTTCAGTATAGTGTCTCATTCTATGTATTCTGCTTGTGCTCACAGCTGGTGACCCGCAGTATTTTTAAGTGTCAAATTAGTTAGGAACAAATTAAGCAGACTTGTGAAACTGACTTTTAGAATGATGAATCCTTAAGTTAAATAAATATTATGTAACTTTCAAATTATTGATGATGAAAAATACTAATTGCCTGTGCTTTTCTAATCAATAAGGTTTATCATAAAGTGCTGGCTAACTCTTAAAGCTGTTCAGACCTTGCCTAAAACAGTTCATGAGCAATTTAACTGTAATATCTTTTTCTTTGAACATCTTAATCACAATAAGTTTGGCTTTCCTTTATGTACTAAGTTCAGAGCCACAAAACCCAATGAATTAATGTTTAATTGGTTAGTGCATCGAGATGCTATATTAGTGATAATTTCTATTATGTAGAACATCTTGTAAAAGTATAGAGTATTGTAAAATTAGTGGATGCAACAACATAAATAATACAGTAATCAAAAATTTTAGTAGAGATATTCATACATATGGACTGCAAAGGATCCTCCTGCTTGTCCTGGAGTACCACAGCCTGCTCATAAGTTTTTGTCAGTTAACAGAAAAAATAATGCTGGATGTGCCTCTGATATGGATCTGCTTTTCTTTCTTTGTGATGTTTCTTTCCCTCTCTCTTTTTAAAAGTCAGAGTATAAAGCTTTCTACACTGATCATATTACTATGTGTATGCCCTACAAGCACTCTGAGACCAGAGAAAATGATAGTACATATAATTTAATTCAGTGTTTAAGTCACCTGATACAAAGAAACATGTAAATAACTGCATGAAAATGTTATTAAAATTAGTTGAAATAAAATGAAAGTCCAATTTAAAAGTTGTCCTTAAGAATGCTGAAATGTTTGATGCTTCAGTAAAAATTCCTAATTTAAATATTTTGCTCTATGAAGAGGCGTTTTGCTTAAAATGCTCTTTTTTAATTGGATGGGGTTTTTTTGCTTTGTTTTCTTTTTCTGATGAAAATCCAGGTATATTTTCCTTGGTAAAAATCTTATTTCTGGGCAGGCATATTTGCTGTATGCAAAACCAAATGCTGTGAAAGTTATTGGTAATGCAAGTTAATAATGAGTTAGAACAAGATTATGACAATTAGTATTAATTAATTAGCAATTAATGCATTAGTACATTAATTAGTAATTAATACATTAATTGCTAATGAATATATTATAGCAAGATTATGACAAGAAGCTCAGCGTGAATTATTTTATTTTATTTTTCTCTGCTTATTTTAGTGTCACTGATGTTTTTGAAGGAAATCGTTTACTAGTTGGGATTAATTCAGGAAAAAAACAGAATTCTTCACAAAATAAAAACTGAAATTTGGTTATTTTATAGGGTATAACCCTATCAGGCCTTATTTCACCAGACGCCTTACTGAACAGAAAAATCTATTTGCCCTTTCAAAAACTGGTACAGTGTTACAATATTGTTGCCCTTATGTCATAGTAATTTTTTATTTTTTTTAGTAAATTGCAAAATCTTTCAGGGTTTTCTTTTATATGTACTTAGAAGAAACTTATTTTCTGGGATTAGGTAGCAGTTGCTTTTAATGCCTCTTTGTGAACTGTTCTGGAAGCTGCTGTTTTCAGCATATTTTTGAAAGTTTGAGAGAAAGACAGCTTTCCTTTCCTGCCTCTCCTTCTGCATTCATTTACTGTCTCTCACAACACTGATTCAGCTCGTCTGTCATCTTCAGCAATAGTTGGAGTTATTTTAGGTTCTGTCTGTCAGTTGGGGACTCACAAGCAAGCAGTCTATGCTAGATTTTCTTGAGTGATTTCTAATGTAAGTGTGGATTTTATGCTTTCTGACCTATTTTTGCGCGTACCTGCTTCTGAGTTAATGCCCAAATATTAATCTTTATATCCTACTAATTTACATTGTAGGTAATGCTTTTTTTGCAATATATACTTTAGCTAATAGAAATTCTCTTTGAATTGCTATGTCAATATGACCATCAAACACTAATGGGTAAGAACAGTAGTAGATGGGCCAATTTTAAGATATAAGTTACTTTTGAAGGATCAGTTTGTACATAATTAGTCTAAATACTTAACTTTGATATTAACATCAAAGCTCTCTGTTCAGTTCACTTCTCTGTGCTCTATAATGCATTTAAAAATAAATAATGTTTAATATTTTTACAGATGTGCTTGAATAGCAACAACTTGTTTAGGGTTAAATTAACTGAAGAAAGCACAAGTGGAAAGTGCTAATTAACAACAAATGATATTAGAAATAATTAAATACTTCTAAATGAAATTATGATTAGTTCATTAGCAAAGAATACTAACAATAGGAATATAATTATATATTTAAAGAGTTTTAATGTGCTTCAGGTTCCCTTGTGGCTCAGAATAGCTGTAGTTAGAGCCTGGAGCAAACTTTCACAGCTAGGGCCTGATCTTGAGCTTGGGTTTCATCTGAGGCATACGGCTGCTTGGACCTCCCAGCTTGGACTGACTGTCATCTTATTCAAGTAGATGTGTTTGTTTTCACAGCCAGCAGGAAGCCAGACAACCATTTTGTCACCATCATGAAGTTTCAGGAACCCAGGATTCTCCAGAAAAATACACAGTAAAAACAACTGTGAGGAAATAGGGCAAGTGCTTAGATAAAATGATAGATACTACACCAGTATTCATCAGTTGCTCTCTTGATTCCTGGGTGCCTTTTCTCCCAGTTTACCCGGTATAACAAGTTTTTTAACAACGGCTATGACATTTAGTCAGGATTACCTTCTACGGTCTTCTATTGTTAGGAGATGATTAATTCATTCTTCTTACTTGCAATGTATAATAATGGATAGTGCATCTTCTTCGTCAAAGCATTCTACTTGGGAGTAACCATAAACGTTATGCAGAAATCCTGATGAATGAACATATGGCAATCCTCCCTCTAGAGAACACAGGAAAAATAAAAGTTACTGCTCACTGCAGGTATCAAATAGGTTTCTAATCAACATGCATGGAAAGCTTTGATTTAAGATTTTTATTTCTAATTTCTCTAGTATAGAGGTCAGCTATCCTGGGAAATACTTAGTTCTTCACATCTCAGCAGGAGGACATACTTACCTGAGGAGTATTTTTGTCAGTGAAAACTCTTGTGGAGACTCTTATATAAAGAGTTCTTACTAATGAGGCTGGGATGATCCACAGTCTTGACATCTGTGAAGCAACATGCAAAACATATCTCCAATATTTTCTCAACCATGGAAGCCACAGACTTTGACAGAAAAAAAGAGAAAGATCTGATTAGGAAGTCCATTGCTCAGGTAAAAGAGGAAAAATATGATACTGTTCCTGCTGCTTAGTAGTATAATTCACAGATACTTTGGGTATTGACACCTTTGTAAACACATAGATAAATGACTGTTCCTTAAAAAAACCTGCCATGTGTAAACACATAGATAAATGACTGTTCCTTAAAAAAACCTGCCATGTGTAAATAAATTCTTTTATTTTATTGATAAGGTAGAAGGTGTTTTCATACCCGTGTTTCTGTATGGAGCAGGAAGAAACACCTTGGGAGAAGATGAGCATATAGTAATACGATGATTCTTCTCTGCACAGTATCTTGTGTAGGTTAACTTGACAAATGCTACTGCCACTGCCAGTAGTGATAACAGATTCAATACACTGCACCACTAAATTAAAATAAATGCTACATTTTCCAATTGCTGTAGTGAGGTACTGAGACTGAGATGCAGAGTCATGCCTTACTGGATACCTTTTACTATTGCAGTTCACCTTCCCTCTGTCCTTCAGAAGTAACAAACAAAAACTATACTTTGAGTATTTGCTCAGTTTGATTTTGCAAAGATAAAAATCTCAACAGGTTGAAATGCAGAAAATCAGTGGAAAATTATCATGTAAAATAGATTTTTTCTAAGAGCTGTAACAGAGTCTAAAAGGTGAAAGAGCTGGATAACCATCTTGGTTTCCCTGCCTGTTTTTATAGCCAACATTCCAAGAGCATTAAAATTTCATTAAGAATTTAAAATTATTTAAAATTAAATTAGAAACAACATGAATAATTATATTGTGCAGACTGTTCTAATTACCAAAGTTCTGATAGGAGGTAAATCAATTGACTCTTTATTTCAACATTATTCAAAGTTACATTTTTCACTAAATTAGCACCAGAAGGGGATTATGCCTATAATAATTGGTGTCACTGCAGCTGGCAGGAAAATAGCTGGTTTGAGAGTTTGGTGGAAGGCTGTGAACTTCTTGGATAATTTCCTCCCTGCTGTTCACTTTAAAGAAGAGTGGGAGGAAAGAAAGATGGAAAATATTCTCTTCACTCTAATGTCCACCAGTGTCAGAGTCTTGAACCTGTAATGAGGAGGTAATGTAAGCCACTGGGCTCCCAGTCAGGGTACAAAAATTACTCCCTGGACTTACTGTCAAAACTGCTTTGTTAACATTGGTACTCCTAGTGTATGATGAAAAAAGAAACACTGAGATAGGACAAAAAAGTAGAGAGGAAAGGAGAATAAAGGGTTTGTTAGCTTTCTTCTTTTACCACTTCATTTTTGTATTTACTCTGTCCTGACAGTATATACCAACATTTGCCTTTCTACTGTCTATCACATGATAACATAGGTGTCACCAGTTCTACAAAAGGTAGATATAGAAAGTCTTGTTTTCGTGTATGTATGACACACAGCATTTGATGCCCATAATCATGCATCTCATTGTGCAATAACTTATTTTGACAAATGGATCTCTTGAAAGAAGATACAGTAGTAGGATGGTGACTGAGGACAGACTAAATAGCATTGCTCTCATATTTTGATCATGAGTGCATGTTAATGCTACATATCTAAGTACTTTTTTGCCCATGCAAGGATAGCTTGATTACAAGAAAGAGCAGCATTCTCCAGTAACAAATGGGGAAAGGTAAACAGCTGTCTAAACATCTAATAGTGTCTGCAAAGAGTTGGTCAGAATTTTCAGCTCAGAAAGAACATGCTGACCTGTTTTGTTTTCTTTTTCCCACATAATTTGGGCAGTGAGCAATAGTTCTTTTTTAAAAGGATGATAAAGTGGAAAAAAAAAAGCCAAACAAACCCATCTCTTTTAGAACATGAATGTTTTCATTAAGAGCTTTAAAACAGCCAAACTTGCAGAGAATTTTTTTTTCATTCAGTGAGTAAAGAAAATAAAAGCAAAACCTGGATTTCTGTGTGATACACATCAATATGTTTGTCAGTTGTGGAAGAAGAGAGCAACACATAAAATCCATGCTGGATCTTTTCATAACTGTCATGTTTCAGATCCATTTTAGAAATACTTTCAATCAAGCACACCTGACATTGTCTAGCAGGTGGGTTTCTTGTAACTACTGATCAGGGTTATTCTATATCCTTCTCCCAAAATCCACAGTTACGGATACATCTCCTTTGCAGAAGGTGTATGGACATGAAGCATGCCTTAAACTTTTTCTGTTTGTTTTTCCGATTCTTACTCTTTTTGATTTACTGCTCTCAAATAGATTTAAAAATAAAATAGAAAGATTGCATTTTTTTTAAGTGTCTCTAGATTTTGGATAACAGTAGCAATGATAACTGTATCAATGCAGACATGAATGGAACTGTGGTGTTGGGAGACACTTTTCTGTTCTTTTCCTTCAGTACTTGCTTGTTTATTCAATCTGCTGACCTTTTGTCTTGAGAAAAAGCATGAATTATAGCTGTTACTTACATCCACGTAGGGTCAGACTCTTACATCTGTCATGAATAGTTAATATCATATAATTTAAAAGATAGCTTTCTCTTAGGCTGTTATATATTGCACCTAGCTCTAAGCAGGTCATGTTGAATTTTGCCAATAGTAATAACAAAATTAGTGAAGCAGACTTCTTTACTTTTCTGTGTCAGAAACTTCAAGTGACAATCCCCAATATATTCAGCTGTCCTTAGAAGCAAAATAAGAAAAAGAATAGGAGACAGGGGTATACACAGTTCAACACAGTTACCATCTTCATTACAAAACTAAGAATAGATGTACTAGCTCAGACACCTAGCTCTGTATCTTCTTTCTGATAGTGACCTACAACAAATGCTTAGGAAATGAACAAAAGAACGAGGTAAGTAGAGCATGATCCTTTCTCTGGCAATCCTCAAGTTCTGATAATCTTCAGCATATCATTACCTGAGCTGGATGTTATCGCACATAAGTCTTCTGTGAATTATTATTTTTTACTCCATTTGCAAGTTCCATGCCCAAAAAATCCTTCTATAAGGAGTTCAAGCTATTATATATAGTGTGGGGGAAAAAAAAGACTTCCTTGACTTTCTCTTAATTATATGTAATACCCCCTAGCTCTTCTATTATGAACAATAATAAATAATGATGTCCTATTAATGTTTTTCTATGGTCATAATTACTGTCATGGGCCCTTCCAGTTTCCACTTCTCTAAATTGAAGAGTCCTCATCTCTTTAACTTAACACCATATGAAATCCTGTCATCTTTGTGCTCCTTGCACCTTCTCAGTTCCACAATGCCCTTTTAGAGGACGAGGTTGATAGGTACTCTGTGCAGTTTTCAAGAAAACCGGTTATTTACTAGGATCATTATGTTTCTTAGTGCTGTTCTTTATTCCTTGCTGCCTAGCATTTCTACTTAACTTTCTGACTATTTCTGAGAATTCAGTTGCCATTTTCAGAGAATCATCCTCAATGACTTTTGTTCTGTAATTCTGTAATTGTGTTATTTAACTGAGTGGGGGAGGGGATAGCTTGTATACTTTTTTCCCCCCCCTTAATGTCCTGGGAAGGTCACCCCCTTGTATTGCTGCTGTTTTATTTCTGTTCTTCCCTCAGGAAATAGAGAGAAGATCAATATTCAGCTTGACTACTTTATTTGGATCCCATTTATCTGACATTTTTAGTCATTCTAGTCATTTTTTAGTCATTTAGGCATTTTAGTCATTTAGGCGTTCTAGTCATTTTAGTCATTTTTAATGAAAAAAAGGTCATTTATTATTCTTTACTTTGATTTCTGATTTCTTGTTTGTGCATCAAAACTATTTTCTTATTTTTAGTTAGTATTTCTACGGACGGTTAAAGCGTTGGATAGGCTACTAGTCCAGCCAGATGTAAGGAGAATGTTTGCACATTGTGTTCTGGAGTATACCTAGTTCCATTAAAGGAGCGTAGAGAAATCAAGATGGCCTTGTCCAAAACCCACTAAGGTCCAGTGTAGCTTGTTTACTCAAACTCTACTTAAAAGTAGCTGAACTACAGTCTGGCTGAGTAGTTTCACCAAGCAATGTAGCCATATTCACACAGAGTTGCCTGTACTAGTGTCCGTGGTATAGAAAATCTGCAACTTAGATGAACTGTTTGGTAATATATATTTTGCTAATAGATATTTCATGTAGGCTATTTTGTATAGCTAATAGTATGAGAATATTCCATGCTTGTAAGAAGTAATCTGGCTTTTGCTTTCTTTTTGAGGTATGTATTTAGAGATCCTACCAGTGAAGAAAGCACTATAGCAGTATATATAAAGAACTCTGATATTTTGTACCCATCCCCCCTATAAGTCATATGTCCTTTTTTCATGTTTCAAGTAGTTTTCTGCATGTTTATTTTTGGCAGTCTTTATTGTGATTCTTTATATAAAGAAAATCCTAGTCATGCACTTTGTTATTTTTTGACTTCTTAGGCTTCAAAGTTTTTAAGAATGTTGATCTCTCTATCAGTAGCATACTTCCAGCCTGTGTTACTGCTGATAGAGAACTTGTAAACAAAATGGAAGCCTTCACTTTGGTCCACTTAATTTCTGATTCTCTTATCTCAGGAAAATTGATGTCTGAAGGTTGCAAGCTTATTTGTCATTCACCTCAACAGTGTGAATGTTTTGCTGCTTGTTTTCATCTGTTTTTAGGGTTAAAGGACCTCACAAGACCATCTCCCACTACAGCTTTAGCTGGTGCTTTTTACCGTTACTTTGTGTGACTTCCCTTCAAAGCAATTGGAAGAAATAATTTTAACGATGTGATTCATTTCATTCTAAAGTAGATATCTGAAACAAATGAATCGTATCGTAGAAATATCTATTTCCCTCCATGTGTTATAAGGAAAGCCTTAGTGACTAGCTTATATGAGCCAAATCTCTCTCACCATCTGTATTTCATTGTTTTGGGGGGAGGAAAAGGTGAATTGCTTTCTCTCATAATTTGATAATAGCTGACTATGTTCAATTTTCTTAATAATAGAAACATGACCAAAGGCAATATCAGCAAGTTAGTGAGCACTGATGCATATTTCAGACTATATGCAAGTAGAGGACCATTCATTCTCCAGTCTTTATTTTTGTTTCTTTTTTTCATAGTGCTACTTAAATCTGTTCCTCAGATTACTGAAATTCTTTAGTAGAGAGCATTCCCTTTTTTGTTGTTGTGTTTTTTTTGTTTTTTGTTTTTTGGTTTTTTGTTTTTTTTTTTTTTTTTTACTTCTACTGCTTCTCATTCTTTCTTTCCCTTTCTGCTGTTACAAATGAAATCATAAGAAAGTGGAGGTGGAATGTTTTTTTAAGTGGTGACCTGTCAAGAAGGATTGAATAGACTGGGGTTAGTTAACTGAAGGAGCTGAAATATTGACAATCTTTAAACATGAAACATTGCTGGAAATATGTAATAAAAGCCTGTGCTCCCTGCTCATGATAATATGTGTGTTAAGTATTAAACTTAAATCACAACAAAAAAGATCCAATTTACAGAAATAAAAAATTCTGGTCAGGGACTAATTTCTGGTCAGGACTATGATGCTCAGGAATGTATTATCTAAGACTTCATTGATAGAGTTATTTTTAACACTGGCTTAAGGTCAAATATAGTTAATCCAGTCTTTGGGAAGACAGAGGGACTAAATAATTTCTTTAGATCTCTTCTAGTTCAGTTTTTATTTTTCTATAGCAATGATGCAGTTTTCATGTGGTTAATATATATAAAATGTATTTATACAAAACATTTAATGTATACTAAAAAGCATATGCCTAAAAAGCATATCCCGTACTTCATGGCCACATCATTTTTACTTTGCCTTTATTTTAAAGATGAGAACAGAGTTTTCCAGCTATCTCCGAGCTTAGTTTCTTCCTGTAGTGTTCAAAGGTTTGGGGTTTCCTGGAAGTGCAGAAGTACCTGTGAGGACTCTCATAACCTATGGATGATGTACTTTTCATTTGTTGGTCCTTTCTCTTTAGAGAAAAAGAAAACTCTTCAAGACCAGCATGACATATAATCACAGAAAAACAGAAGAAAATTGGTAAGTTGTCTAGTGTATTGCCTTGACACAAAACAGAATTAGCTCAATGTATGCCATGTCTTTCAGAAATTTATCTAGCCTGTGCTTAGTAATTTCCATTGATGTAACTCCAGCACCTCTCAACTCATCTTCTCCACTCCAGTCTTCTCTTCTTCTGGATAAATGACCTCTGATCTTCTAACCTTTAGCCTGTGGCTTCTTTTTTTCTACACCTCAGATGTAGAAAACCTCTTGTTGATGTTCTGTAGACTTTGGTGCTCGGTTTAATCCTTTGTCAACTTAGCTCAGTGCTGAGCAGAACAGAATAGAAAGATGTGTCCTCTACATCATATTCCGTTACTTAGTCATTAATATGATTGTGTTCATGCAACAGAATGATACAGTTGTGATTTCCAAGAAGCCTAGAACATTTTCTGAAGAAGTCTCACCCCTCTAATATCTGAGAAGCTGATTACTACTGCCTGTGTCCTAACTGAATTCCATACTATTTTCTGGCCTATTTTTGAAGTTCATAAAGCTAACTTTGAATTGCAATCCCATGCTCCAAGATATTTACTTCTCTTGCTTTGACTAGAACTGAAAACTACCATCATAGCAATCTGTCTTGTTCCCACAACTTTAAATCTATTACCACACAGTAATGAAATTTTCTTTCTTTTCCAAATCAGTTCCTCAATGCTTAGCTTATTTGCCTGTCTTACTGCAGTTGGTTGTCCAGCTCTCCATGCAGTCTGTTAATCTCTGTTCACTATTGATGCATTTCAAGATCTTAGTATTTTGCAAATTCAAGCTTAACATAATACCAGGCAGTTAGTTAGTCAGCCAGTCAGTTTGTCTCTCACTTTTTCTCTTGCTTGCTTGCTTGTTTTCACTTTCTTTTGCCTTTTCTCCATCCTTCCTTCCTTTCTTCCTTCCTCCCTCCATTTCTCTGTCCCTCCCTCCATTTCTCCCTTCCTCCTTCCCTGCCCCTTTGTTTTTTTAATGGTATGTTGTAATCTTGATAGTGGGTAATTACAGATTTCAAAGCAACAAGATAAATAGTCAAATCTCATTGGTGATACAATGTGTAACATTCTTCCAGTGGAATCTTAGGCAAGTAGAGAATCTTGTCATGCTTACCATCTAAGAATTAAATACAACTAAATTTATATTTAAGCTTTCCCTTCCCTTAAAAACAAATTTCCATTCCAGCTCTAACATATCTAGCTAAGGAAATTTCAGGAGTAAATAATTTCATCACTACAAACTTTTTTAATGACAAAGTAAGATATCTTTGATAGAACCAAGCTTCTAGCAGCTCATCGTTTATCTGTTAACTACCATCAAAATCATTAAAGGAAGTTTTTCTGTATATCTAGCAGTGAATTCTTTTCAAAAGCTTTTATTGTAATCCACACTCATGTGGAATAACAAAAACCCTACACAGTTAACTGCCTTTTCCTTCTAAGCCAACATATTTCAACTACTTATATAGGATAGGTAAATAACTTCTACCCACCTATTTGTATGAATAGTCTTTAACTTAAAAGGTGCAGTTAATGAAGATGTAGAGATACAATCTAGATAAGCAATGGCTAGTCATGAAAATAATGCTTCATGAGATGACAATTGTAAATATTATGTAGATGTACAGTTATAATTTACATTATTTACATTACAATTTACATTATTTATGTGTCAATATTTTGTAGGTGAAAGTTGCATTCAGATAGTTTTCTCACATTTTTATGTATCAGTTGGATAATGTAAGCCCAACTGTCTTTGCTAAGAGTCTGTCTTTGAATTTGTTACATAGTTTATTTCCCCTCTCTCTTTATTTCATAGTCAGCATAACCCTGTGTTTCACTGAAGCTCAGGGAAGTCTTCCATATGAATAAATTTTTCTTCCTAGGTGTATATAAGTAATAAGAACTCTGTAATCATTAGACATTACCAATCTTCACTGAAGATATTTCTGACTTTTGAGTCCTAAGGATCTGTTCTTTTGAGAAGTCTGATAAACATTAGGACAAGATTTACTGTTCATTGAGTATAAAATATTAAGGTATTCCATTTTTGCAAAAGAAAACTTTCTTGGCATATCTTTGTGAAAGATTGGTCACAATCTGAGAATGAGATAGCTAGCTGTGTCATATTGTTTTTTCTTTTTTTCCTCCTCTTTTAACGGTGACTATGCTGTGGAATTGAAAAGAAAAACAAAAAGAAGAAAAAAATGGTGGGAACTAAGGCTTTTGCATTGTACCATCACAAAACTGTCAACCTGAAAAATACGGTCAAAGAGCATTTATGGAAAATGACTGAAATCGCTGACTGCTAATAAAGTGTTTATTGGAATCATAATGCAGCCACATAGAGCAGCAGGTAGCAGGAGGCTAGAGAATGAAGTCATATTATGTTGCTCCAAGATCAAAATATGTGTAACTAATAGAGAGAGAAACTTCCAAACTGTACTTTATATTCTCCAAATGAAGCACTATAGAACCTGCAAAAGGACAGTGTTTGAAGAATACTATACTGTGTATGTCTCAGAATCTAAATCTTGGAAAGTAGGTCACTAGTACACTTATTCAGAAATGTAATGGTATAAATGTGAGTAGCTGTTCATCATGTCAATCAGCAGAGGTTTATTATTATTTATTATTATTTATAGCTTTAGATTTTGAATCAATATTCTTTAAATGTCTTTTGCAACTTTTAATTCTTTCTCTTTTTAAACATACATCAGAAAACATATCTCCAAAGATTTCAAAAAAAGCAATATTTTTCCCTGATAAAAACTGTTATTAAAAATTAATATCTTTACAGGTGAAAACAGGTGATGTTAAATTACTACTTACCAACTGCCAGATTCCTTAATTCTGTGTAACCAGAAAATCCCATCTAATTCATTAGATGCACAAGATGATGACAGCTCAGTAAGTTTAAGTTCAGCTAGTATTTCTGCAAGGTACAGAATACACCTAATTATTAGTACTTGATTAAATTATAGCAGAAGAAATGTGTGAGATAAACTCCTAGATAAAGGTTTCCATTAAGTTCATAATACTTTTATTATTATTATTATTATAAGTAGCTTTGAGGGGGAGAGTGGAGGGTGGGGGGGAATGAAAGGAATCATGGAGTATGCATAAAAGTCATAACCCAATAATTATTATGCAAACAGTATCTGAAGACCTCCTAAGGTATGAGGTTTGTGAAAACACTTCAAAAACTGAAAAATGATTTTTTATTATGTAGACTGAAAAATGATTTTTTTATTTAGGTAGGGAGTCCATGTTGCTAATTAGATTTCATTGAAAAAAAATTATACCTCTTACAAAATTATACTAGTAAAATGATTATCTAAAAATTGCAAACCTGAGACTAAGAGAAGATAATCCTATGTATCATATGTTAGCCTAAAAATGTGGCTATGAATGTACCTTTGTAGGCATAATATTTTAGCTATAAATCTGAAGACAAAGCTAGTTATAAAGGATTATAAAGTAATCTGTAATGCTAATCCTAGCATGAAGCACATACATTTAAACTGAATCCCTATAGGTTACTAATAAATTTTTCTTCTTAGAATTTTTCATTGCAGGCCTGCAGACACACATTTACAGATATTACTGAAATCAATTTTTAACTTATTACAGAACTGCAATTCCTATGAATAATCAAGTTTATTCACTCTAATTGTGTAAAATGTTGCTATTTGGGATATAGTGAGTATTTCTAAGAATCTGCAAGTAAATCTTCTGGTGAGCTTACAATAAAATTGATTTAGAAAATAATTCGTAATAAGCTGATTTTTTTTCCAAAGGTATTCCTACCATTCATTCGTACCATTAAAAAGATTCCTGTTCTACAGTAAGTAGTATTTGGGTTAAAAAGAGGAAAATACAGTATAGGAACTGTTTTCTAAAGATGATAAATAGAGCCTGTACAGCACTAAACACTATAACATCAGAGACATCTAATCATGCCTCATACTACTTAGTTACTTTGCATTCTACAATTTCTGGTTGAAATGAATCCACGGAATAAGCAGAGCACTATACCTACGGCAAGAGTGTTCTTCCTTGTAAGTCTACAAAACGTGTGCTAGGTAGATTTTGTAAGTGTAACCTATATGTAGCAGAGCAGCTACTGGTAACACAGAGGCATTTATTAATACTTCAGATATCCTCACCCAGTGACCATTGACTGTCCTCTCAGTCACTCTGTATATTTGACAATTTTAATTTTTCTTCACATATTAAATCACTTCCTCTCTCCACCATCACCTACATATTTATGTATAACCACATATGGAAGACATATTCTTTTCTTTCCCACATCTGTATTCCTATATCTCTGTTTAATACACAGTTCTGATTTCACACAGCAAATATTTCCCTTCTGCTCCAGTCTCATTGTTGACCATGTTTTTCTCTACACCTTCATGAATATTGCCTCTCATTTTCAGACTGGCCCCCTATCAGCCAGCCTGATCCTTCCTGGTCTTGAAGAGTCTACAGTACAAATCACAGAAAAGTGCAAACAGGCATTCAGTCAATCTGAAGTTTATCTGTAGCAATGCAATATTTGTATTGTTACTGGAAAAATGATTTAGCTTACATAAGCAGGAAAATAAGCTTCATGGGACTACTTCCAAAAATTACATATATTGTGATATTAAAATTCCATTCATCATAACTTGGTCCTCACTTTGGGGAGTGGAATTCAGACTATAATTCACCTTAACATCCCGTGCACAATGAATGAGAAAAGTTTGGAACCTAAGAATATGATTCACCACTGGCAGGCATGTTAATTGAGGTGGTATTTAAACTGACCAGCAGAAAACACTGAATAGAAATGTATGTTAGAAATCTCCCTCTCTATGTTTTTTTTTTTTCTCTCTCTCTCTAAATCAATCCCTGAGCCTCTGAGACACTTATAGACATGAGTCACAGGTTTTAGCAGCACTCTCTTGTATTTCAGTTGTAAATTTCAGCTAAGTTGTTCGAAGATTCCTTTGTCCTGTTTCACCCACACACATAAACAACCACCTCTTCCACCCTTGCCCCAACAGTTTTAGGATTGCAATTAAGAATTAGAAGATGCTATTCAAAAAGTCTTCAGTTCTTTGGGGAATCTATTCCAGAGCCTGTCTTTATACCTTTTAATTGATGTTTATTGTGCCAGAGAAGGAAACTGCTGATTACAGTCTTCGGTCCAGAGATTTAGTTTTTCTGAGACTAGATCTATCCTTTGAATATGTCAAAGTTCAGTGGTCTTCTTTGCTTCTTATCTGTTGGGTTTAGTGCATAGCTTCCCTATAAGTAGGAGTTGGAGCCTGGAACATGCTTTTGTTGCAGACAACAACTTGTAGCGTTTGATAACCTGTTCCCAAATTCTTTGGTCTCACTGAGAAAATTTCATCCATTGAGCCCAAAGAATGCTATAGGAAGAAAATGCAGTTCATGACAAGTGGGACTCTGACAGTAATATAAAATGTAATGTTAAGGCAGAGCGCTTTACCAGAAATTTCTACAAAGAGGCTGCTTGTGCTTCATTTGTTATTGTGATAATGAGATACAGGAATTCAAAGTCATGACATTTATTAGGAAGCTATGACAGAAGCAGAATTGAATTTTGCCCACCTTGAGGCTTGTTCCAAGAGTGATTTCAACAGTGAATTGGGGAGGGAATGCAGCTTTGTACCCAATGGCATTTATGACCATGTCATAGAATTAAAGAGCAGAGAATTTAAAGACTTGATAAATAGAGGGCATTGATGCTATTCTACTCGATAATTAGGCATGGGAGGATGAGGGTGAACAGGAAAATGATGACATGGCTGCACTTTGTATTTATTAGAATGTCCTTCCAATGATCTCTGCCTTGAGAAGGTGTGGTATTTACTTCGTCAAGTGAATTGATACTTGAGAGAATATCTTTCACACTGAAGGCATCATGAAGTACTGTACAATGAGTAGAGCATACTACAAAAATAGGGCAGCCACTATGTCCTCTGCATGTTTGTTGTTCTCTGTAAAGCTGCACAAATACACATCTTAAAATATTGAGCAATTTCTGATTTTTTTCACCAAACAAAGATTTCTTAAAACTTCAGTGTTCTGAAGGAAGCACTAGGAAGCCTGGAGTGGGTTTAAATGCATAAACTGTTGTTTCTAATACATATTTTTCTCTCTGTGGTCAAAATGCTGCAGTCCTTCAAAGTCAATAGAAAGCCTCTAAATGATTGGGATGTGCTTTGGATAAAGTGTAAAGAAATTTTCTTTCACCTAGCATCATATTGTTCTTAATTGATCTGGTTTAGCTAAATTAGCTGAAGTCTAGATTGAAAGGGGGTAGCTTGCCCTCTGGAAATTGATCCACTTCCTCTCCAGAAACCTAGGCCTTACTGATATACAAACTTTCAGGTGCAATTTTTGGTGTTGTGCAGTGTCTGGGAGTTTAGGGAAAGCAGCACAAAAAACAGGCAAATATTGTTTATCCTTCCTATTTCCAACAGTCGTCAGATGAAGAACCTTACAGGTTATTGCATTTACTGAGTTTCTTTTTCTAAATACTTTTTGAACACATATATTTTTGCTACTTCTATGAAAACCTCTAAAAGGTTTTAATTGTGTTATTGTGAAAAAGGACTTTCCTATTTTTAAACTCTTAATGCCCCCAAGTGCTTGGGTTGTTATGAAAAAGGAACAGTAATTCCCTACTTATTGTCTGTCTTCTATCTGTAACTTAAAATACTTTTTCTCTCTCCAGTGTGTCTTAAAGGAATTACTTTTCATACATGAAGAGAAGTAACACAATGGAAGAGCAAAAGAAATAATTTAGATCTGTAGTAACTACAGAGATAGTTAAGGATAGCCATTATTATGAAAAACTTTGAAGAACTGTCTCAAACTAAAATGTCAATAATTACAAGTAGTTTGTAAGCCTAATTTCCTATGGCACTTTGTCAGTGATAAGTCTGCAACTTGGTCCTCTCTTTCTTCAAACCCAGCTTTCCACGAGGCCCTAGGAGTTTTACACAGGAGGTTCTGGCAGTTGCCCTCCTGCTGCGGGTGACTCCGTGGTGTTTTTTCCTACCTGTGATCTCTATTATCACAGACGCTCAGATACCTTATGATGCTCTGTAAAGCATCTCTTCAATAGTTTTTGAGGCTTGCCCATCTCTGCATATGCCAGGCAAGTCATGAAGTGGTCCTCAACCAACAGTTCGTGCTCCAAATATTCAGTTTCCCTACTCAGACTATATAAAGATTCCCTATTGTCTGGACCTTAGAGTAGCTTTTTTATTGTTTTGTAAAGAGGTCATCATATTTAGGGAAAGTGGAAACCTGCCCTAACCACGAGACTAATCTAGACTGTCTCTTTTCTGCTTTGATCACGGTTTCTTCTGCAAACTTATTAAATTCTTCTTAACTCAGATTTTGAAAATTCAGCATATTTCTTTTATCAGTTTTCAACCCCCAAACTGGCATTTTCCAAAAATAATTTTGCCCTCAAATTTCCAGCCAATTACAATTTTGATTAATGAGGGGAATGAGGAAGAAAGATGATTAATTTCAGTGTTATCTAAATAGTCAGTAGTTTGATTGCACCTTAATGAATTGTGTTTATAGCACAATATATTTTTTATATTTGTCAAATGTTCTGAGGGTATTGCATAGGCACCTATGGGTTTGTTAGTATCAGAATAAGTAAGTAATGTTCAGGTGCTATCAATACAGTGGAAACATTTCCCTGCCCCACAGATCCAATCAATAGTCTAATTCTGGTCAAGTGAATGTTACAAATAATGAGAATGAACAGGAGTGATTGGTTAAAAAAATACAATGCTGGCAAATAAGAACAATCAATCAAAGGTTCATCAGAAGTGTGAAAGATGATCAACCTGTATTTTTTTTTGACAGCTGAAAAAGAAAGTAATATTTTAAGTACATATGAGGCATAATGATAGCATTGACAAAACATTTGATAAAATTCTCTTTCAGTAAATTCCTGAGGCTGTAGGATTTCTTCCCTGTAACACCTGGGCTTAGTTACTATTACTGTCTCCACAGTTCTTCTGGTTAGCATTGAAAAATAATTTCTCTTAACTTTCCAAGGTACAGTATAGTTCCAAATCAACATCATCATGGGACTAAAGGGCCTTTCTAGCCCTATAAGGACACAGATTTTTAAGATGCAGAATTTTATTCTTTTCTCATTCTAGAATAACTTTGCTGAAGTCCATGGAAGCCAGTGATAAACACGCTTGAGAATGAAGATGGTTTTAGGTTGGCCCACATGCTCATTATGCCATAGACTAATGTGACATAATCCAATATTCATAAATAATGAGCACTTGTGCTTAAAAAATCATTCTTAACAAAAAACACAGTGTTACTAGCAGCTACTAACTGGTTTTCACATAGTGGCCAAATTATTTGCAAATCTAGGGAAGTTGCTTAATTGCACATTTGTGCTACTTTGGTGTCACTTCAATAATGTGTACAACATCCCGTAATTTATTCTTAAATCACCAGAGATCATATTTCCTCTATGAGATTATTCTGCTGTCATAACCACAAAACTTTGCAATTTTGTAGTTTTCTTTTATCTGAACTTCACTGATACTTTGAAGTGAAAAATCTAATAGATGAATCCACTTCTTGCTTTAACCAGTTCTTTCAGTTTCTCTGCACTACTATGTTGCAGTACAATTGGTTGTTTTTTTTAATATAAGAAATCCCCACAGCATCTACATACAAAGGTATTCTACTGCACTTAAGACATAATACAGAAAGCTGTAATATGTCTGATTTGGGTCCTGTTTCTTCACTTTCCATGTATATCTGTATCTTGTCCAGCAACAAACCTCTCTCCCTAATAAAACCATTTTGCAATGACATGCTGCAAAGATGTCTTGCCTATTAAGATCTTATTGTGGCAATACAAGCTGTGTCATTGCACACAGCCAACTCCACTTCTTATCACTTTCAAATGTTTTCCTTGCAGAGAAACGTCCCCAAGGCATCCAGCTGAGCTTCCTCACTTTAGCTAAAGGATAGCTGAAAGTTTTCAGTCTGAGAATTATAGGGAAAAAAATTCACAGAAAGATTGCTATTTCCTGTTTGGGTTGCAGAGGTGAGATAGCAGAATGTTCCAAAACGGAAAGTGTAGAGTATTGCAAAGCAACAGACAATTTTTATCAGTCAAAATCAATGTAATATGCAGGTCACTCTTTTATTGTCAGAGACATTATTTGGCACAATAAGAGGCCTGTTGTGTCTTGTATTGCACTCTTGGTCAGAAGAATAAGGAAAGGCATTCTTTGGTATCCCTGGAATATTAAAGACTGTATTTCTGAATCCATGTTGGTAATTGTATGTACAACTGCAGGGGAGAAGTTTCCTTATTGTGAAGAATATCAGAGGCCTTTTGATAATATCTCACAATGATTCTATTAGCCACAGGAGGTAGAGTCAAAGGAAGAAACACACAAGAAATAAAGAATAGCAGCAATAAAATGCAGCTATAAAGAAATCCAAGGGCCTTTGAGGGCACAATGGAAATATATTGATTAGGAAACACCTCTGTTCATTTGCATTCCCTGTAATTAAAACCATGATAGCAGCTAAGTTTTCTGTCTTCAAAGGAATTAGATTGTCTAATAAATTCACATTTCACAGCTGGGATCACAGTACAGGCAATACAGTATTTGCATTTGTGCCTTATAGGAGATGTCAGCAGCAATTGACCTCATGGATGCATAGTTGCGGTGTAGAATGCCTGATCTCCTTGCTCATGTCAGGCATCAACAGGACCCCCCTGTGCTACTGGAAAGGTTGTAAATGGTAGAGAATGACAAATGGTTTCATATCATCCCTAGCATATGTCAATCACAGCTGGGGTAGAGACCATGGTCTGGTCAAATCTTTGGGCTTATTCTCCCTCACTACAGTTCACTAACAAAATAGATATAGTGAGAGTATGCAACTAACTTTATTGCAAGTCTAGTTTCTAAATTTCTTTGATTTCATTTCATTTCATTTTTATGCAGAGTCACATGTTAAAACTTTGAATAATATTTATAATGTTTTCAAGGCCTTTCAAACAAAACATGGAAATTAATGTTTGCTTCCCAGAACTAATCTGGTAATCCTAGTAGTGAAAGTGTTTACTAATCAATTGTTGACAGATACATAATGAACTCCTTCATGGTTTTATTGCTTTATTATCTTTTAAAACAAATGGAGCACACGAAGTAGTCATGCTGGAAGATACCTGATAAATTCCTGTGCAACACTAAGACCTGGGATCCACATCAATATTAGAATCTAGTAACAATAAAATGTGCTTCTCAGCTGGCCATACACATAGAATACAGTTTTACAAACTTGAATATATATTGCCAATAAGAATCACATCAGTCAGCTCACTGGAGGTTAAGACTTTGTCAAATAAACTTTTATAGGTTTGCCTTGAAAATATAAATTTAATTACTTTTTACTTCAACTTCTAGGTTTTGGCCTGGATAGACTAAATGAGACAGACTAAGATTAAGCTAGATTTCCTGTCTCTTGTGTGACTTCGAATGCAAAAGCAAACAGTAGATGCAGAGAAAAATTGGATACACAGCTCTGTCAAGCTAAAAAAAAAGATATTCTGGAAATACGGAATACTAGAAAAATGTAAACGTGGTTTATATAGAAACTGCATTACCAAATGCTTTAGAAGATAGCTACAATGGAATAGTAACTAACTTCAGATCCCTAGCTCAGAGCCAGAATCCAAAATTACCGCTTCCAATCTAATCATGCCTTACTTAATATGAAATAGAATAAAGGAATGGAGGAATAGAGTGGGTGGGAGGTGGAGGGGAGTGGTAGACATTGAGAAGAATGTCTTGTTTGAACCTCATGAATTATCTCTGTAAAAGCTGCAAGTCTTGGAAAAATAACCACAGTAAGCTGAAGAAAATAAGAACAGGAATTACTTTAGGGGCCAGTTGCAATGTCAAAGCATCCACAGTTCACAGAGTCTGAGTCCTTGGGTTGTTGGGAGATATTTTGACCAAACAGAAATAAGCAGAGGTATCTTAGGATATAAGTAAAGTAAATATTTTCAGTGAAAAATAGTCTGTTTTCTGCAGGGATGTACCAAGATCTGTGGAATAGACAGTATACTGGTATACTGCCTGTTCAGAATTTCAACTGGCTCAAGCAAATGCACATAAATGAACTTAAGTTAAAGTTCAAATTAAGTTTCAACTGTGTTTCAGATTAAAATTAACCACAGTAGTACCAAGGCCATTTTCTTATCTTGATGGAAATATCCATGTCAGCTATGATCAGAGGGCAATCAGAAAAGCCAACAATATTATAAAAATGAAATTTCAAATACCCAATAGCATCAGAAATTTAAAAGAATGTTTTCATATGAAATACTGTCAGATCTACTTATCACTCTATTTCTAAAAAGCTGACAGACTTATAGCTGCAACAGAATGAAGCTAGAAAACAATATGGGTCCAAAAAGGGTTGGAAATCAATTTATTAAAATGATTAACAGCATATGAAGTTAAATTGTATCATCCTATATATATTCTTTCTTCTACTACAAGAAAAAAAAATGGAGACATCAGTGAAATTAAAAGATAATAAATTAACAACTGAGAAACAAATGGGTAGTTTCATGGACAGAATATATTCCTGACGTTAAAGAACAGCAGCATTTCAAAATGAATTTAAAATCTGTGTGGCCAGTAACAGGGTTCACAGTTAAATATGATAACAACTTAACTCGAAGAAACTATTTCTGCATTTTCTTAACAAGAATGAATCTTTGTCAAAGTTTAAGAAGAAATTCGTGATACGGAGGTCATCATAGTTCTTTTTGTGGTCTTCTGGAGCAGCTGGTACTTGTTCAGTATGGGAGTCTGAACACCTGACAAATTTGTGGCAACTCTCATCAATCCTGGCAATTCTTATTACTTTAAGTGTTACTCTTAAAGATGTTTTCAAGAATCCACAACTCAATTATCAGAAGAGGGCACTGTAGGAATGTCTGCTAAAGAGTACCAAGATATTCTTCATCTGAAGCTTGTTGGTTACTTGTTCCTTTTTCATTTTCTTTTTCCATAAAAGTGGAATAAATAGTAAAAAAGCTAAGAGCATAGCAAGGTCTCACAGCTTCTGGTGAAGATGTTCAAGAATTTGTATAGCATAGTCAAAGCACTGTGTTATCACATTATAAATAGTTACCATCCTTTCCAAGCAGTATCTTTTTTTTCCAGCATGCTTTTTTCCCTGATACTGCTGGGCCAGTTCTCTGTTCTAAAGCTTATTTCTTCCACCCCCGTCTTGACCATATCATCTTTCTCATGACCAAATGTTTCTTTTACATGTTTAATAATATTTCTAAGGCTCTATATTTTGTTTATTAACACGAGCATAGCAGTGATGAATAGGAGCTGAAGTTCAAGTCTTGGCAGTAAAATGTTTCTGGCACAAACTTAAGATTTTTTTTTCTTTTATTATCACATTTCTAGAAAACAAATCTTTCCTTCTAGTTGCAACTAAAGCATCAACTTTTCAGATTTCACTGATCTAGGAGAGGAGAGAACTTCACTATTGCCTTCTGAAAGAAAAAAAAAGAGCTACAGAAATGACAACACAAAATATGATGGTTGGAACATCTGTTGGAAGGTGAGTCTGCAAATATTTTTTCATTTCCTGCAAAGATTTTTCTTTCAGCACCAACCTCTTTCAGTAAAAAACACAGCAAGATAACTGTCTTACAACCCACAAAGACTGAATGATGAAAGCCTTGTGATTTTCAGAAAATAATTCCTAATAATCTTTTCCCTCTTTCCACTCCTGCTCATGGGGATTCCTGCTGTTAAGACCTCACTTTTCCATAGAAAAGGCTGTGCATCTCAAAGTGTGCTTTGCAATGGATAATGTAACTATGTGAGTAATCATACTACATGCACACCTATATCTTAAAAAAAGATTCTCTCTACATTCTAAACATTCTATAGGACTTGGAGGATCTGTTTTTTTGAATGAGCAAGCTATGTTTAGGTTCCAAAGTTCAATCAGTTGGTTGGCTTTTAGTAGCAGAATAGAGTTATCATCTTTTTTCAGTTCCCCCACCCACCCACCCACTCCCTCTCTCTCTCTCAAATACATAACCTATAATATATATGTAATATATAAATATGTAATATATAAATATATATATATTTGTTTATGTCAACACTCAGACAAAAAATCCCAGCTAAAGCAGACAGTCAAAATTTACAATATTTTTTCTGAAATTCAAATGAAACCACAAGACCATCATTCTTTGCCTGAAATGTTTTGAAATGATATCATTCTGAAATTTCATAAGGTCCTGACATTCTGCATTTTTACTTTACTTTACTGTTCCAAAACCTTTATTACAATAATACTATTATTAGACACGATAAAGTAAAAATGAAAAATGTTCATCTCATAAGTATTAATTCTCCATGAAATTTTATTACATGTTTTGACTCCACCAAATTGACCTTTTTATAAAGGAAATCTGTTGCATCAGAAATATGTTGACTAGTTTTGATTACTAATGTAACCCAGCTAAAATTATTGAAAACTTCCTGAATCTTGTAAAAGGTAATGTTTTTTCTGGTTTGACTTTGCCTTACATCACCTTGTCTTTTGGACATACCCTAATTCAGTAGAGACTGTTTGCATGAGCAAGGATAGTTTTTACTTTTCTGTAGAAGAGCTGATGGCTTCCAGCTACTTTATTTTCTGCAAGAAATACAATCTCTATTCCTCTGTTCTAGATATCACAAGAATTCATAATATATCTTAACAATACCAACTAGCTAAAGAAAACAGAATTGCCCTTTTGTGAACATAAATTGAAATTTAATCTTCAATTTACAAATCCTATCTTATGTATTTTCACTTACACTCATAACTTCAGGGCTTCTTCAAAGCTGTAAGGGAAATGAAGACTTTGTAACTGGTTAATACTGCTCTCTTAAAATTAGGTGAAAGGCAGTTCTGTGTGCCTCCTCTTTCTTTGATGCTGCAAAAAAATTGCAGGGAAGTATAATTCGGGTTACACATGCCAATGCATCTTCTTTAATGCTACTTTTCAGTTTTTCTAAATGAGATAATTGAACATAGGTTTTAAAATGAAGCACGGTTTCTGCTAAGCTTCTTAAGAATAGTAAAATAGTGCTAGATTTAAGAAACTGCTGCAAACTCACATCATAAAAATAAACTTACGAAGGCAAGGAAACAGAAAGCCTGTGATTTCAAAATAGAATAAAAATCAATTTCCCAGTAGTACATATTCATGAACTGAGTTCAATCTTTTTGTTTTTCTGTCAGCTGCAAGAGATGCGTAATATACATTGTCTGTGCACATATTATTTTGCCAGATCAGTAGTTAAAAAATGGCTTACATTGTACTAACATTCATCACATTTCAAATGCATGTTTGTCTTCCAACTTTTAAGAGCCATATTATAAATCCTTTGATCAATTTGTGGCTTCAGCAAGTTTTACTTTCTACACAGGTCCTTTGATTGCAAGGGTCTTTCTCTGGCAAACTTTATTTGCTGTGTAGGGATTTTAGAATATGTGTTCCTCTCAAGCCACGGGCAATTTTGCAACTGCAAGTATGCAATAATTAAA
Source organism: Dromaius novaehollandiae (assembly GCF_036370855.1). Taxonomy (NCBI): domain Eukaryota; kingdom Metazoa; phylum Chordata; class Aves; order Casuariiformes; family Dromaiidae; genus Dromaius; species Dromaius novaehollandiae. Next base: position 111,650,868 of record NC_088098.1, read on the forward strand.
AGGTTTGTATTAATACTGGGCAAATCTTGATCAGCTGTAATGGATAAAACCCTACTTTTGCAAATAAGCTGAGTCATTTACCAAAGTGGAACAGACTTCGGAATTGGGCGCTGTACTTTCAGTTCTTCATAAATGTTTGCACAGAAATATTTGTTATCCTGGCAGTCATAATTGATTTCCTCCATTAAAATCCATGTGAGAGGATTTGCCAGGTAAGCATTAACTGAGTGGGAGACTGGTGGTTGCTATAGTACCTTTCTACCTGTCTGAATTCTGCTACTGAAACACTTTTTCAGCTGCTGAGGTCTTTTCACTTATGTTTCAGTTCTCAAGAGTCTCCTAACAACACTCTAAAATGGAAGTTCTTTTATTCTTCTTAAGAACTTTACTTTTTCAAACATAGTTTCATTTCTGGGTCTTGAGTTTGAAAGAACATGGAAAAAGTCTGATAGCTTTTCATAAAATATACTTAATAATCTTGTACACTGAAAGCCAGCTGCTTTTTCCCACTACACGAAAGGAAATACACTGTAGTTCCAGAGACATGAGTTGCTGTAAAATGTATTGCAAATATGAGTATTCAGGTTGAAAGTTCTTGTGTACCAAGAGAAATTCTCTGATAAAGAGAGGAAAAAAAAGATTAATTAGAAGACCACTGAGGCAATTTTTGGTCATTAATTCGAATGTCCTAGGGCGGATTGCTTTAATAATAACAGTTTTTTATAACAAACGGTTCATAAGACAAGGCTTGCAAAAGTGGTTGGTTTCACACATGCAATAGTGTAAATAAACTATATCCTATAAACATACTGCTTCTTGTCTTGTCAGTGTTTCACTCACCAAACGATGACAATGAATCATTTCTATAATTACTAAATTTGAGGAAGGGCTTCCTCAGAAAGACTACAACAGTCTACTAACCCCAGGAAATATTAAAATTGAGGGCTGAATAACAGAGGCAGTGTTGTTACGTATTGATTTATGAAGTTTAATGTAGTAACAGAGAAAATATGTATGGGATATTAATCAGTATTGAACTCTTAAACTATGGAATATTGGAATTCCTGCTCTTGCGATAAAGAAAATAAGAAACAAGAACATAAGTTTAGTACAACTTACGCTTGGTAGCTTTGTAGCAAATGTATTGGAATATATGCATATATTGTTAGAATTGTTAGAAAGTAATTCTATGACCTTGGAAATGTCATTGCATTTTGGAATAATCAGGTGTAACAGCCAGTTGTTGATGTCTCACACATTGTTGCAAGACAAGTTTTTGTAAGCAAGTTCTGCACAGCAGTGGCAGGCCATGAAGGAGGAGTGCAAAAAACCATGGCACAGGGCTGCCCCTGCCTGGGAGAAGCTTCTGGAACCTGGCAGCTCAGCACAATTGGGCAATGCAGGACGCAGGGTGCCAGAGTGCACACAGTCCCACTTTCTGATTGGCCCTGGCATTGCAACGTTGGGGGCAGAGACCACCAGGGACCCTGAGAAGCCCCTAGACCATTTCTGGAAGGTTCCAGGAGGGCAGACTGCGCATGACACAACCACAAACACCAGCCACGTGCCCAGTGTTAAGGAAGCTATTGAACTGAAACTGTCTAGAGGTAGCCGCTTAGCACAACTTGTATAAAACTTGCTTAGCATGAGTAGCTAAATTTGCTGAAGGCTTAGGCTGTGCTCAGGGAACAGAAGGAACTTTCACCTAGTTCATTAAGAAAGGGCCCCAGAGCCAGTTCAAGCTGGAAAGGTAAGGGAGATGCAAGCAGTCTGCATTCCTGTGTCTCACACTCCAAAAGGGAGGATGTAAAAACTTTGAAATAAAGCCTGTGCACGGCATCAGGACCTTGGGAAACAAAGCCTCTTCTCACTGCTGGGGCAGCATTAATTGTGGTCTGGAATTACCACCTCCTTGTCAGGACCTTGAGAGACAACGGCAGGACCCAACAAGGAACGAAGACACATCAGTCAGCAGAAACCGCAACAGTAAAGATAAAGAGAGAAACAGCCTGCCTAGGGACAGTGATGAGACCCAATAAGGTGCAGGAGACCCCAAACCTGAATATTACTATTGGTCCGAACTACCGCGTGAAGGGTGAAGAACTTAGGTTGAAAACTTGTAATTACCCAGGGATTTCTTTGTCCGGGGTCCCTCGTCAGAAGCACCCAGCTAGAGCTGTAACTACTGCACGCCGGCCTAACACCAAAGGCCACCATGCCCATCATCAACACGGCAGGATCCAAGGGTGGTGGCTATCTCTTCCTCTCTTTTTGACTCCTTTTCTCTCTGTTTCTTCTTGTAAACATTTCAAGAGAACCCGTTGCCGACCAGGTTCAGGTTGCCTCCAAGTTAATGTTGTTTCTAAGTTCATGTTAATGAATAAAGCAGGTAACTGATCGTTTGGTGTCATTTCACCTTAATTTAGCCCAAGGGAATCATGAAACCTGGATCTCTATGACCTTGGGTCGTAATATCAGGGCATATGATATAACTTATGTAAAGAAACATAAGTTGGCAAGGCTCGCTGGAATCTTGAAGGCAACATGAAAACTGCTAGTACTGGCACAACACAGCACTAACAAATAGCATGGGCGGCTTGTATAAATCAGCTAGCTGCCATTGAGCTTGCTTTCCTTTCTGCAGATAGGCAAGTTGTATGTTTTTTCCTCAGCTGCAAAAAATAATGTTCTGCTATATTTTATTGTAATAGATATTTGAGGTTGAACAGGTGTGCAGCTTACTGCTGAGATTATAATACTCCTCATTATAAACTGCCACATACTTTCCCAAATTTTAACCACCTGGGCTAAATTTTTCTGTCAGATGTTTTAGTAAAGATTCTTATGTCAGTCACCCTTTCTCCAACCCGCCCCCCCACCACCACCCCACCAAACCCTTGAAATCATTTGAAACAACCCTGCATCTTCATACTTTGGAGTAGAGCCTTAAAATTTTGATTTAAAATAGCTTGCAGATGCTTGGTACAGATCTTTTAGAGCTTTGTTGCTTAATTCTTCAAAGATTCTCTTTCCATTGGCCCTACTCCAAGAATATTTCCTTTGCAATTACTGATCTTGAGTACTGAAGCAGTGTTAGTCTGGAGCTGGGCAGCAGAAAAAGGTTAAGTGACTTGTCCAGTCTGTGCTCCCTGTTCTCCCTTTTCCACACTTCCCTATGAAGGAGGAAGTAGGAGATAGAATATAAGTTTTATCCGCCAAGGTATGGATTACATAAAGGGGTGTGAAAGCGAGACACTGTATGCAGGAAGACAGGTAAGAATGGGGAACTGCAACAGAGACGTAGAGTGGCTTTGAAGGCTGAGGCTGTCTGGGAAGGTATATGAATATGGTGCAAGGAGTCTTTGACAGTTGGCAAGGCAAAAGAATTGAGAGTGTGTGGTGAGGTGAAGATGGCACACTTATAGAACAGTGTCATGGGTAAACAGTTTCAAGTTGGGGGATTTTATTTGGCTGCAAGTGGCTGGGTGAAAAGTCTGCTGCTGACAGGCTGAAGGAGGCTGAGACTGCGATAGAGAATCCAAAGGTATTAAATTTAAAATTCCTGGGAAAGACAGCAGTATATTTCACCAATACAGAACACAGTCATTCAATATCCTGTGTATGCTCTGCTCATCCTTTGTCAATCTCAGTAAATCTCTTCTATCATTCATATTTTGCTTGCTACATGTTATAAAGAGTATCAGCTTGTTACAAGCCTTGCACACATGTGCAGGGTGTCTACATAAACGCAGAAGTATATGTAAGGAGTGTTTCCCTAGCCTTGCAGTTGAATGGGGCACAATATACCTGGGCTATTCCTCAAACAAACAGGAGACACCATCGCAGTATGACTTACTCTGGTGAGCTGGACACAACAGAATAATGTCTACTCAGGCTAGTGAGAGAGATTTAGGTGCCATGAGTATATTTCAAGGTGTCTTACTCTGGCAGGTTTCTTCTTCCTTTCACCATATAGAGTACTCTTTTGCCTCCACCTTAGTATATTCCACATCCTTAAGACAATAGTGAGGCTTGATCTGCTCCTTGTGTTCCTCTGAGCCTTCAGGAAAAGTTGTAAGTGATTCAGATATGAATTCTACTGATTCAGTCTCACAGAGCAAAGATGCATGGTGCTGTGATTATATCAGCCAAAACTACCCTTCCCCCCCAAAAAAAACCCCAAAGACCATCAGATGATATACATCATGCTACTATCTTATCTTTAGGAGTTTCTCTGAAATAATCTTCTTAGGTATATAACCCTGTTACAATTTAGTATGGTAATATCTACTGATTTTTAGTTTTCAGAAGTGTTTTGTACAATGTGTTACATTAAAATAACACATAAATATTTGTCTGTATTTCTTTCACATGATTCCCATTTATATTGAGTTTTGGTCAGGGAACCACCATTTATATCAAGGACTGGATACACAGAGCAAGAAGAACAGCTGGATGGAAGTACTTCTGAGTCTGGAGCATGCAAAGATCTTCTAAAATGTATTTTCAAGTGTTTTCCAGAGGGCAGGATTTTAGCAGACTAAGTTCAGAGAGAACCATATGGTAAACTTTCTACCTTAATAAGAAAAATCTTGTTGTATTCGTCTACTCTCTGATTAATAACACATCAAAACAAATCCAGTAAAAGTTTTTCACAGAAATATTACGGTTTTTATGTTAGCAAACAGCATGTGAGAGTGCAGGAGATTCCCTTCTGGGTTTGCAAACGTCGTGCCATCTCCATTACTTGTTTCTGACAAGTAACACCCACTTCTCATGCAAAACTTGCCTTGAACTGCTTGCTCCAAAAAAAATCTTATTTTTCTAATACCATATCATAATTCTCTTTGTTGGCCTTGTCAGATTGCTTGAATGTCACTCTGGAGAAGTAATCATATAGTAATTAGCCCTGATTTCTTTAGAATGTTTGCTTTTTGTTGAGCTCGTCAGAGCAGCAATCCACTTACTTTTTAATTGGGGCACACCATTTCTTGTTCCCTTCCATAGTCCATGTTCTCTTCTTCTTCTTTTGCTTCCTCCCCACACAGGTGTGCATATGCACATCTGTCAGTGTATGCACACTCATAAACAGACAAGAATACATGCACAATTACTTTTCTTACTCACTGGTAGCTGTCACCAATCTAAATCCAGTATACACTGAGTGCAACATAACCACCACCTCAGCATAAGAGTTGTGCTCTTAGGAGTCAGCTAGCTCTGTCTAGCCCAACTGGTGCTCCACATCCTGCACTGCAGGTATTTTCTACACTGTCTCATGTTTAAATAATCCTAGGCCTGTTCTCCTTCCAAAATCCCTGCATTCTAGAGGTCGCTGTGGACTGCTCCCTTCCCTTTTGCTTAAAAATCTCTTTTCTAGCTGTAAATTTATTCTACAGAATATTTTAAAATGTCTTATTATGAACTGGAACCACCTATCGTGATTATTGGCTTTAACAAAGACAAAGATTATGATTTAAGGAATAAATGGTAAGCATCAACATGTTCTGACTAGAGCTGTTCACCTTTTAGTAACAGAGACAATAAAATAGGATAAAACTAAATATGGCTGCATTTTGTTATGAGACAAAAATTGCACTAGATAATTTAGCCATTTAGCATATTTAAAATAATTATCCTTAAATCTTAGACATGACTGAATGAAATCCAGATGGTGTAAGAAACAACAACATACTGTAACCACTGACTAGAAAAAAGACAAAATCCTCCATCAGAGGTATTACAGGTTATTTTTTGTCTGTTACATGAATTAGATGGGAAACAAGAATATTACCTGCTGTAATAAGGGGTCTTCCCAATGAAATCTATCTTTACATTTCATTCAAGTACAGCTAGTAAATATATAATTTTTTTATGAAAGATTTCAGAAAAAGATTTGAGGCTGTAAACCTGTAGATTGGTGGCCGCATCAGTCACATTTTCATCATTTTCAAGTGGTATATCACAAACACATTAGCAAAGAATTTCAATGAAGGAGATTCTTGTGGTAAATTCTCATATTTCAGAGTTTCAAAGGTCAAAGAAGACCTAACTGTAGGCTTACTAGCAGTTTAAGAACTAAAAAGGTATTTCACAGAGTTCCAAATAACAAACATCAGTTTTAACAGAAAGCAACAACGTAGATCAGGGCATGACACTTCTGTGCTTTGTTCTTTGGGCAGGAAGAGTGGTTCAAATAGTCACAAGTGAAAAATTCCTCTAATCAATATGAGAGAATATATTTTGATTTATTTTCAAATGCCATACTTCCTGCACTTTTTGTGATGTAGCACCATGCACAAAAATTAAATTCCTAATTTTTATTTTTCCATTTCCAGTTCTGAATTTAAATCTTACTAAAGATTCTCTTTTTCTTTTCATGTCAGTGCCACGCTCTGACCTTTTATTTTCCAAATTTCTGCTTGAAGCTCACTCTTTTCCTTACATTTTTTCCAGGATGTATCTATCTGGAACGTTTCATGAAACCCTTGTAGTATTGTACCATTTGGGTTTATATTAAAAAATCTACTCAATAGTTTGTGCATTGTGAAGGTCCAGCTCAGGTTGAAAATTTTGCAGATAATATGTATTACAGTGTTGCTTTTTGCTATTAGACTAAGAACATTGACTTACACATTCCTTTATAATCCATCCTCAAATCTGTTCTTTTTATGATAATTTCTGTCATACATGAGAGTATCTCTTTAGGGTTTAGTAGTTCCTATGGTTTGTGAATTAGGGGATTTGGCTTCTCTGAGATAAAGAGCATTTTAGCCTCCTGCTGTTTCTTACGGTCGTTCTAAATGGATTCCTTCGGTATTATTCTGTATGGAGGATTTCTATAGGGAATTATTTTCCTATAGAATAGCTCCATCACAGATTATTCCTATCCTTTACTGAGCCATTGCTATTTGATAACATGCTGTGTCATTTTCAGTTGGTTTGCCCTGTTCTGTCTACAGCACTTCTGCTCTAAGAAATGTATTTGGCTCAAACAGGTTGATAGCTCATAATGTCCTGAGTTCTCTTGCGGAACTACTCCAAAAGTTGGAGCTTGTTGGATTCTGAGTTTTTGATACATTTTGTATTGAAGTTATAAGATATGGATGTTGGTGCAAGAGGTTTTATCACCTTTCTCTAGAACAGAAATGAGCTGCTGCTGCCCTAGTGACCATAAACCTTCAGTGAAGGACTTGTTGAGGCTGTTACACATAGACAGGGCTTCACTAAGATTCTGCAACATCAGCTTGCAGCAGATTTCATGTAGAAATGTTGATGTAGCATTGAACAAACTCAAGTATAACTCTATCTTTGGAAAGCAAAAAATGACATTGTCTGCCATGGAACCATAATAAAGAGCTAAAGCATTAGTACAGCACAGACTGCATGTTGAACAGTCTTAGAACTATTAAATGCAGAGTCTGTGTCTTTAGTATGTCCATAAAGTTCACCAGAAAGCCATAACATCAGTGCGCCCTTGATGCTTTGTGTCAACAAAGTATTGCTTGAACACAAGAAGGTTTGATTTGACTGAGGTGTTACAGAGCCTACTCAGATCGTAAAAAGGGGTATAAGCTAATTCTTTCAGCCTTACAGTTATTCCTAGCATTAAAACTGGAAAAGTAATGCATTTTTCAGTTTAATGGCGGAGAAAAAACTCTATAGAGAAGAAGGACCAATGGCAATTGGTTTGAGCTGAAATGAAACAGAACTCTTCTGATGAAACCAAAAAATATTACCTTTTCAAAATTTGTCCTTCTTTCTCCTTTTTGGATAAAAACTTTTTGTGAAATACAGCCTGATTCTGTTGATAGTTTTGCTTCCTCTGTAACTGCTCTTAAATGATTTTCTCATATGTAAAGTAAACTGTAACTGACAGCAGGATCCTAGGCTTGTTATATCCTGAAGTCAAAACTCAAGACATAATGTCTTCAGCCTAAGATGCTGTTGCACTCTTCTGTGCGGTAGATTACTGTGCATAGCAGTCAGTTCATTGCAGCATAGCTGCAAGTCCATTTGTCATAAGGACAGCTGAGAGGATGACAAACATTACTCTATTGTCTCGGAGAGGCTGACTCAAAATTTGGTTGGTTTGGGGGGAATGAATTAAACAAAACTGCTGCCTAGAGCTTCAAGGCAAGTAATGCATCCTTCCATTCTCATAGTCCTAATAATATATTGTAGCTGAAAGAATATAATTAACACTGACTTATAAATCTGTTTTTGACATTAGCAAGCTTTAAAAATATTTCTTATTTTTATAAGAAATATTTACTACTTCTAATATTTTATTTTCTTATTTCTTATGTAAATGATTTTTTATGCTACCAATATAAAGAATCATCATAGTGTGACATCAGCACAAAAATTTTCATGCAGAAGTAAAGCGATGTTAGGGCAAGTTAGTGCTTTCGGTTCTGTATGCTGCTAATACACCTGAAGACCAATGCTTTTACAAACAGACAGTAGTGAGCAACCTTTTTATAGCCCTTTGGATGGCTTATGCTTCAGAACATTTAGAGTAGATCCTGATATATCCTTGGTCCTATCAAAGTTTTTCAACATCCAGGTTTTCGGTCTAGGTCCAGTGATAAATGTACTTACTCTGTAAAGCATCAGACAGTTCACAAGTCAATTACAGTCATCTCATGCATTAGGGAGTTTGCATGAGAGTCATAATGATCATGCATACATGCACAAATAGTACAGGTAGGTTAGTTGGTATGCTTTTATGGCAAAGTTTATGTAAATTCGTGGAGCTCCACTGATGCTATAGATATACAAGATGCAATTCTGTAGTATATGCTGAATTGAGCATATACTGTACACATTTGATTAAATATAATTAATTATGATAAATTCACACTTGAGTACATTTTTAATTGCTGAAGACACTAAAGAAATAGTGACTGAACATTTTTCTCACTTCCTACCTCCTCATCATGCTATATAGGAAGATGGAAATGGATATTTAGCAGAGTTCAAAATACTTTTCCCTTTTCAATCACAAGATTGACAAGCAAAGTCTTACTGTGATGGCACTGATTCTGTCTCATTCCATTCTGTAATATTCAAATTATATAATTGTTTGAAAGGAGTTAGTTGTATTACCCATTATCACAGGAATGTTAAGTTTTACCATGTAGAGCTTTATAAACCAAAATACTTCCAGTAACCTTTCTGAAACCTAGAATTTCTGTGTTTTCTCTGAGTGCAGTTACTTAAGATTCTAGCAGGAAAGTAGTTGTATGTTCTGATACCTTCTGTCCCTGAGGCTAAACTCTAAAATTGATTTTGGTAATCCATTTCTTTCAGATGACGCCTTGATGCATCTGATGTTACAGTACATAGTGTTCACTGTTACAATACTTTGTGTTAACCTGTACTGCTTTATCCACACAGACCATGGGTTCCCTCCACTGAGTAATCAGGGATATTTATATCATATACAGACTGATGGTAAAGGACAGTTCACTTTTATTGGAGGAGAAGGGAGATGAAGAAGAAATAGTAATTTTCTTAGAGTTAGGCACAGTCAAATAGAGATGATATTTTGATCTGTGGAAACTTCATTGGTTGTAAGTATGCACACATGTATGTTGAAAGCCTATCTGTTCTAAAATGGGGATTTACTTCTTTTCTAAAATCATTTAGACAGGTGAAAGCTGATATTTCCTAATCATACAAAATCATTAGAAGTATTAAAAGATACTCACATGAGAATAAGAACCTCTCATTTGACCTGTATATAAGATTCCCATGGACGAAAAGACAAATGAGCAATCAAAAAGTAGGGTTAGAAAACTCCTTGGACCTCACTAAAAGCTTATGCTAACATGACTGAAATTACTTCATTGAATTCAATGGTATAAACCAGCATAGACTTGATGGTACATGTGAGTGGGAGCAGAACCTTTTTTAAAACTTTTTTTGCTTAATCTATGGGAGCCAAAATATAAACAAATAGTATTGAGCACCTGAATTCATCTGCACATCAGAGGAACTGGATCTGTAGATGAATATGAAATACTGGCTAAAGACCTTTACCTAAGGAATTCTCTCACAGAACAGTCACCTCCTGCAACCACAGAAAAATTCAAGTTGTGAATAATTGATGGACACAATTTAGAGGAAGTACAGGCAAGAGGTTATTATTCAGATACTTATCAACAAATAAACAAGCCAAAAATTCAACATCTCTACACTTCAGTTAAGTATGTCAAATTGTAATTTGCCTGCATTAAACAGCAGAGAGATTATACTTTAATACCTGGCAGATTATATAATGTAATTGCATTAGCAATTTTTATGCAAGAAGTTACTATGCTAGAATAATCAAATATTTATTGTTTATAGCAAGATGTCAATAAAGCTTTGTTATTTTCCAAATATATTTGCTTAATGAATTTGATTGTGTGCTAAATATAATGTCACACAGTGAATATAGAAATGAAAGCAAGCTGCAAATATTTCTTTCCTTTCTTAGCCATCCATGTTACTCATATGCTTTTCCTTGGTTGAATTTTATATCTTTAAGTTAATTTAAACAAAGTTATTATTTAATAAATGAACTTTAAGTTCCCTTCCTCCTTCTATGAGTCTGGGTTTTTTTAAATCTTAGATATTCTCCCTGTTTATAATAGAATTAGCAAAGGTATTTCTCCTTCTAGTTAAGATTATAGCCTTCTTTTTCACTTTAAGAATGTTTTACAAGTTGTTTGTATAATTGTTTTTATGAAAACTTTCCAAGTTAAATCTGGCTTATGTTTTATTTGATTTTGTTTATTTAATTGTGGTTAATGATAATTCTAGTGTTTATGAAAATTAGACTGGGACTTTTATATATATATATATTTATTAAAGTAGTCTCATCTTGTGAAGAAGTTGCAGTAACTGTCTGTTTTGTAACAGGCAGTTGGCTTTGATGGAGGATGAAAGAGAAGAAGCTTCACACTCAAGGCAAGGAGATGCATTTGTTCATCTTTCCAAACTTTTAAAATATGTCCGTTTATGTATGTTTCCAAAGACTCTTGCTGTTTAACAATTAAATTTCTGCCCATATGAGGTTTGTTCTGTTCTCTCAGAGCCCCTTGACACAAAGGTAAGTGTGACTCTGTATCATCCTCGAAGAGTAAAACAGCTCAAATTCTTTCCTGCAACTGAAGAGGTTAGGTAGGTTTTACTGGTGATTATGCCCTCTAGCTGCCAAAGCAGAAGTGGTACAGAGCAGTAGGACTGAAGTCCAGGGAGCCTGTCTCCCATGTTTTCTGTACCTTACATAGGCAGTCAAATTTTGGCATGCTTTGTCTTTTGAGTAACATTTTCTTAATTTGTTTCCCCCACTCCTTTTGTATAAAACATTATTGAAAGATGTTACAATCTTACCCTTTTCTTCAGGATGCTGGAGGTGCTTTGGTTAAATTCAGCTAATGAATGAAGCATCAGCTTCTATATCTTCCTGCATAAGACAGATATACTTAATTGATAAGCATTTTTGTTCGGTTCTTTGTAAAGTTAAAAGTCTGATGAGTCAACAAGGAAAGATAAGTGTGCAACCATAAAAGCCGCCTTGTTTATGTGTACAGAAGAGATTTAGTATAAAAAGCTGATAATACACTTGTACTTTCAGTACCAAATTAATACATTGTAATTTAATATATTTCTGTAGTGTGTGTATATACACACAATATTCATCATATATAGGAATCCTGTTTGTTTTCATTTAACATTCTAGTCTACTAATTAAGAATCTTTTTGAAATTGAATTATTCTTCATAGTGATAATCTTTGTGGGGGAAAAAAATCCCCTTAACCAGTTTAACTTCATTCTGCCTTTGGGGAAAGAACAGCAGATGATGCCAACACCTACACATCAGTGCACAGATGCATGAAGGTTGTAAGGGTTGAATTCTGTTACCAAGGAAAAAATATCTTGTCCAAACTGCAGTAAGCTGATTATGGAAGGAATAGCCTGAGTAAAAATTACTGTCCCAGCAAATGCAATCTTTCTATGGGGCAGTTGCAGTCCCAAATCATTTGTGATTGAATAGCTTAAATCACAAGTAATCCTTGAATGTACTGAATAAGCTCTTTCCCACAAAATCTGTGATTGCCTTTTCTCCTAATTCTTCGGATATATTGACATAAATAAAGAGGAAGAAGTGTCAATATGTTTCATAGTTAAATGAGTGGACTCTGTTTCTTTTGTGATCTTGGTACAATCACTCCGAGTGAACTCTCTGCTCATCTGTTTAATTTCTATCTTCAGTACAATGAATTTCCTTCAGTTTGAAGAAAACTGAAACTCTCCATAGGTAAGCTGAGGAAGTGCAGGCTAGATGAGCAGACAGTGAGGTGAACTGAGAACTGGCTGAATGGCCAGTTGGCCAGAGGGTTGTGATTGGTGGCACAATGTCTAGTTGGAGGCCTGTAGCTAGTGGTGTCCCCCAAAGGGGGTCAATACTGGGTCCAATCCTGTACAACTTAATCATCAATGACGTGGATGAAGGGACAGAGTGCACCCTCAGCAAGTTTGCTGATGCTACAAAAGTGGGAGGAGCGGCTGATGCACGAGAGGGCTGTGCTGCCATTCAGAGGGACCTCGACAGGCTGAAGAGATAGGCAGAGAGGAACCTCGTGAAGTTTAACAAAGGGAAATGCAGGGTCATGCACCTCATGCGCCAGTACGGGCTGGGGGGTGACCTGTTGGAGAGCAGCTCTGCAGAGAAGGACCCGGGAGCCTTGGTGGACAGTGGACACCAAGTTGACCAGGAGCCAGCCATGTGCCTGTTTGGCCCAAAAGGCGAATGGTACCCTGGGCTGCATGAGAAAGAGCGTTGCCAGCAGGTCGAGGCAGGTGACCCTTCCCCTCTACTCAGCCTTGGTGAGGCCACACCTGGAGCAGTGTGTCCAGTTCTGGGCCCTCCACTACAAGAGAGACATGGAGCTACTGGAACGAGTCCAGTGAAGGGCTGCTAAGCTGATTAAGGGACTGGAGCATCTCTCCTATGAGGAAAGGCTGAGAGAGCTGGGCCTGTTCAGCCCAGAGAAGAGAAGACTGAGGGGGGACCTTATCAATGTGTATAAGTATCTGAAGGGAGGGTGTAAAAAGGATGGGGCCAGACTCTTTTCAGTGGTGCCCAGTGACAGGAAGAGAGGCAATGGGCACAAACTGAAACACAGGAAGTTTTGTCTGAGCATGAGGAGGAACTTTTTTACTGTGAGGGTGACTGAGCCCTGGAACAGGTTGCCCAGAGAGGTTGTGGATTTCCATCCTAGGAAATATTTGAAAGCCATCTGGACTCGATGCAGGGCAGCCTGCTCTAGGTGATGCTGCTTGGGAAGGGGACTAGATGACCTCCAGAGGTCCCTTCCAACCTCATCCATTCTCTAATTATGTGGTTTTTAAGTCTGTTGTTCTCTGTAAGTTTAAAATTGTGCTCTTGATTCTTCTTCTCAGCCAGTTGTTATATAACAGCTTGTAGTAGTTGATCACCCCTCTGCTCCAAAACACTTTCTCTGATCGGGTCAGGGTCTTCTGACTTCAAGTTTCTCAGCTTTGTTAGACATTCCTGCCTTCAGTGCTGCAGAAGTGAATTTCCCTTTTAAATTTTTAAGTGGTCTGATGTAAGAGGGAAAAATCCCTCTTTTACTTGATATTGAGTAACATGTATGAATTGTTTGAAATTGTTTCCCTCACAAGTGCTTGATGCTGTTAAAAATTAGATTTTTCTAGAAATGTAATTAAAATAGCATTTTGCCATTCAGTAAAAAGTACTGTTATAAGAGGTAGAAACATCAGTTTTCAAGCAATGCAGCAATCTGGAATCTGCATCTTAATTGAACACAAGTTCTTCTATTGTTCTTGTCTAGTCAGTTTTATGATTCTAAATTTGATGTACTTCCTTCACAATAAGACTACCAGAATAATTTAAAAGAAAAGCTGCACAGGGCAGAATAAAGTAGGATTTAAAAGAAGAGAGAGCTTACATAACAGGGACAGCATGCAAAGTGATAGAAAAGACTACATACAATATATTGATTCCAGTGGGGTGAAAATGCCACATCTTCACATATACAAAGTATGTGATTTTCCCAAGATGAAGAGGAATCCAGCTATATTGTAGCTTCACCTGTTCTATGCTCAAATACACACGTAGAACACAAATCAGTCATGAGTTTACAGTGCTTCAAATAGGAACGAACAGGAGGCCCAATCTAATGCTTGACATCTGTCTTGCAATAGCTCGGTGAAGTCTTATCAAAATACAGTATATCATTCCAAGGCTGTAAGTACTTTCTTGGCTTTTTCTTCCCTTTCTCTATCATTTCCATGCTACATTGATATTTTAATTTATTTTGCAACAATACCTATAACTTTTCCTTGAAAACTTTCACTGTTACCTTTTGTTCATTCCTTACTACAGCAGACTAGAGAACACTTGTTCCCTGATGTGGAACTAAATGAAAAGCAAATAGACAAGTTACTTTCTTATTTCCTTTTTTCTGAAAATGAATGTGGTTATTTCCTGACTATTCCTCCCATCATTCCTGTTTTATATTTTTTATCCTATTACTATTTTGAGATTTGTTAGGTTCCAAATACTTCATATTTACTTCTCTCACAGAGGTAAAGACCACTTCCACAAATAATCAAAAAAGCTTTTTTGTCTGTTTTCCTTTTCATTATCTTATTTCCACAATAATACCAATAGCAATGTAAAAGTCATGCTGTCTCAGTGTCTGTTCTTGCTTTTGGTTTCCACCTCTCTCTATAAATTTTAAGATGGCATGAGTTCCCAAATTCTGCTCTCTGTCAGCTAAAGTAGCTGGCTAGCTAGTATAGTGGGAAATTAATCTTGAGTTCCCTAACCTGTACAGTTAAGTATTATATGAACTGTACAGCACTGAATACTGAAAAAAAAATCTTTAAAAACATGTATTTCTTCTTTTGTCCAAGTTACTCTTCCCATAAGAAGAATATTCTAAGAAAAGCCTTTTAAGAAAGTGTACTAGAAAACAAAATTTGAAAACCAAAGCATTGTTTGCCTTGCATTAAATATATATATTGTTTTTGAAAGGTCAAAAGATTACATTTGTTACATAATATATTTTGTTTTCTGACTTGAAGTTTTATTTTTAATTAGTACCACTGCTGCTGGTCTTCACACATACAAAGTCTAAACAATAGAGCTGATATGTCCTGTTGTTTGTTCCTTTGCCTTGGGTTTCACCAGTGAACCAGCTGAGCCTCTGCAATGCACCATGGCTCCTTTACTCCATGCACATGTAAGGTTTCTTCCAGATAAAATCAAACCTAAATGTGCACAGGGAGATATCATACTTTCATTTCTCGTCCTAAAACTCACACGGATCTCATCTGACCAAGATCACCTTGACATAGATGCTGTAATGATTTTCTAAAGCCTTTTAGAAAATATGAAGCATGTCTATTAAGTTGTGTGTCTTCATACATAACACTATATTCTCATGTACATTTTTCTTTTTGCCACTAGCACCTTGGTGCTATTATGGTTGGGAAGAGAAGAGAGAGAAGGCTAAACAGCAAACAAGTATGCCTTGCGTAATAAAGCAAACAGCTTTAATTACATTAGAGTGTATACAAAGAAACACAATGCATTAGCATTCTGCTAGAATTATTCAGAACAATTATACCAATAGCTGAGAGAAATTTGTGAAAGAAAAATATTAATCAGTAGCTTCCCGATCTTAGACTCCAGTACTCTGCATGCCTGTGTTAATAATCCTGAAAATGAAGAGCTTCAAAATGAAGTGTGTTTTAAGTAAAAAAAAGACAAACACACAAAATCAAATAAAGATCAAACAGTAGGAACTAGTGTGTGAGCAGAACTGTACTAGAGGTGGCTTGGTCCAGTTCAGTAAGCTAACTGATAAAATCACAGCATTTTTCTGAAGAGCCTGTTTAAAACGTTCCTCTTCTTTCAGACTGTTTCTGAGGGACGACTACTAATGTGTCCAGGACCACTTCCCTGAATATAATATTCAACTGTACAGACAATAACTGTATCAGATTACTGTTGATGTGTTAATGGGTACATAAACTAAGTATATTTCCAATTTTGATTTTAAGTATTGGAGTGACCCACTGAAGTAAAGCAGTACTATTGTAGACAGTGAATGGATATGGAAGGTACATGAATGGATATAAAAATGGATAGGACAGATGCACAGTTAGTTGCTACATCAAGGCAAAAAGGAAGGAGAAATAGAAATTAAAAATTTGTTCGGGAATTGACTGCTGGGATGCTTTTATAATACATTTCCAATTATACTCTATTTTTCTACTCATTCTTTGGCATTTTCATTTTCCTAAAATAATAGAAAATATGTCAAAATAATACCTGTGTGAATGCTAAGCCATCTATTTCTAAAACTTCCATTGCTGATTTTGAGTGCCCCGAGCCTTGACTGCACAAATTTTTGCCCAGTGGGGTTGAATTAGAATTTTCCTAAATCTAACCAATGTTCTAGCTACATGCTTATTACTCTGAGCCAGCCTCTGCTCAAGCAATGACAAACCACCTGTGGGAATACCAGGCAAACACGAATCCCAGCCAGCTGTAACTACAGCAGGCAAGTTGCTGGTTCATTGGAATAGTCTACCTTTATTTATCTATCCCTAATTATAATACAAAGATTTTAGAAAATGAAATTATGGCTGTTAGTTGCAGGGCCAACCTCTCCCAGCTGAATATGTTCAAACTGTGTAGAAAAAGTTTATTTAAAATAATACTGTATCTCTCAAAGCTAACCTTCATCTGTGTAGATTGGCAATAAAGTGTTACTTAGAATTGTGATCCAAGAAGTATAAAAGGGCAAAAAAAAATCCCTGGAGAAGCAAATGTTCAGTCTTCTACCTTGAAATAAATGATCCAGACAGGAGACAGACTTGTGAATGCAAGCTTAACATACATTATATCAAATGAGTTCTTGCCATATACAATCTTAGGGATGAAAAGTTTATTTGAATAGTTTTATTCAATTTGAAATAGGCCATTGTAACATTGTAACATTGTAAAAATGGGCTTTTACAGTGCTTAATACATGTAAAATGAGTTGGCCCTTCAGGATCTGTTCTGAAATATTTATCAAATTCCCATATTAAATTTTAACACTGCACTCTGATGTACTCCACACAGTGTAATCAAAAATCCCAATATATTTTGTTTCTTTCCAATCTTAGATCTCTATAGAGAGCCTTCAGATGAAACACCCTTATGTGTTTCTATTGAAGATGATAGAAAATTTTGTATTGAGCTTTATATATAACAAATCATACTGCAAATCTCTAGTTGCATATTAATAAAGGCTATTTCATCTGCTGTGGCAGATATTTAAATTAAAAAAGAATATAAAACAAAAAATATGAAAGATCTACTAATACTGTATACAATTTGAAAACTCTATGAATCAAATTTTTCTACCAGTCCTTTTACTTTCCAAATATATATACATGCTTTGTTCTTGCTTCTTTTGTTTCAATTGTATTCAATTGCATTTGTATTAATAAAAAAAAAGCAAAGTGAAAGAAGTTCATTCCTCCACTCAGAACAATAATTTTTCTTATGGTTATTGTGCATGACTGGATAATATATTCTATTCTCAGCTCTGTCATATTTTAGTATAATTTTAAGTCAAGAGACCTAATGAATCTCCACCTTGTTTTTTTCACCTCTGAAACTGGGATGATAATTAGGCTCAGATCAGTCTTTATTGTCTGCATATTTGATAAAATAATTTTCCACTGCAAAAGTAGATTAACTGAAACTGCAGTAACTCATGATAACATACTGGTTTCAGCAGCAAAAATCTTTGTGTTTACATAGTAAAACTTTCAATCAGAACCCAAGAGAGAGCTCAACATTAGAATAGCTAGCAACTTGGTAGGCATAGCTCTTTTGGGCAGTTAGAGGCTTGAGCTGCCTATATAAGAGGGAGAGTTAACATATCTATTTCTCTTTCTGTACATAATTAGTTATTGAATGAAAGAGAAACAAATAAAATCTACAGGCAACCTTATAGCTAGGGCAATCCCCAGAGATAAGGAAGACCTAAATTCCTCATATAGTCATTGAAGTTACTCACAGAATTAGGAAATAGGTTTGAAGAGCAGACTTCTCTGTTTTTCTTAATTATTATTTTTTTCTTACTAGAGATCTGTAAGTTCCTCTTTTATCTTTAAAAAAAAAAAAACCACATTTCATTAAATAGAGTTATTTCTTTAGCTGATATTGTTTTAACTCTACACAAGTACAAATTAAATCATGTCCATGAACAACTGATTAGACTTTTTTATTTTGGTTTTAATGTAATTTACAGCACTGTTGTTAGGCAAAAAATTGGAAAAAGAGAAATAAATTGTTTCTTAAGGATAGTGACGCTTGCTGAATTCTTAAGTGATTGTGGCTATACGTTCTGTAACTCTATAGCAGTTCCACTTTCATGAACATTGGCTTAATATCCAATTAGTTCTTAGCAGTGCTAATGACTAGGTGCCAAAGAAATTATATTTCTGCAATGTTGCAATGATTACAGACTGAGCTTTAACAATGAACAAACAAACAAAAGAAATCCTAATCTCCACAGATCAGAGGCTGTTATTTAAATATCTTATTTTCAACAGTAAACCTGCTGAAGTAGTCAGTGATTTCTTTTATTGGTTTGATTAGCAGTTGCTGCAGTGAATTCATTGCCTTCTGTTCACTGATGATAAAAGCAAATCTTAGCATTGAAGTGCAGGTTGAACAAAGTTTCTGATACAAATTCAATTTCACTTATTTTTCAGTTTGAAGATAACACTGCTGAAAATTGTTCAGTTGTTCTCCTGGGCATTACATCAGCACATAAGCAATTTTCTATAAATAGAAATGAAAAGTGTAAAAGATAAAGAAGAAATCCACAGAAGTTCTCCTCATCTAAGACTGAGGATGATTTTTCAAAACAAAAAATGTTAGTGCTATTAATTAAGGAATATATAAACTAAACTGCTATAAATAAAAGAATTTTCCAACAACAATATAAAAGGAATGGTAGTAGAAATACATTTGTAGGCATGGTCAGTGATGACTCTTACTCACCTGTTTTTAGTAATGAATTCAAAATACTCCAAAATGTGCCCCAGAGGAAAAACTAGTATAAGGCAACAGATATCTTAAAAATTATCTCATTAATTCTTACAATAATTTAATGACGAAGATCACTGTTCACCAGATTATGAATTCTTCCTCATATTATGTAATTGATGACTATTCAACAATGTAGGGGCAGACAGCGAGGGATTGGACAAGATAGAGTTAAGGAGCCGAAAGCCTTGGGAGGAATAAATAGCAGTGTGTAGATAAGGTAGCAGCCGCACGGGATGAGAAGGAGTGATGATGGGAACTTGACCTTCGGGAAAGTACCGATCCGAGGTAGAGTTTATATAAAGGGCTTGCTTGCTTGAATAAAGTTGATTCTGATCCAGCACATCGGAGTCCATGAATCAGACCACCACAGAACAAAGGCACCCCTTATGTACTGGATGTTAGGAGGAGGTATTCAGAGTAAGCATTAATATATGCTTCCGACCAGAAATCTTTGATTTGATTACATCTTAAATACTGTGTATAGTTTTTTTTTTTTTTCCTAGATATAATGTAACTGAGAAAGTTCAAGCAAGGGCAGGAAGGATGAACAAGTATGGAACATGTGCCATGAAAAATGAAAAATGACTAGGTAAACCAGGAGTTTTCAGCCTAGGAAAAAAAAGATACTGGGGGAAGGGAGAGAGGTAGGGGGATATTTTAGAAGTCTATAATATCATGACATTCTGGCAGGAGATAAATTGGGATCTATTTCTCACTGGGTGTGGCTACGTTAGTATTTTAGATTGTATCAGGGGTGCTACTTAAAATTAATATTGTCTCCACATAAAGCTCTTTGCTTCGTATCAAGTCACATGCAAGCTGGATATTTTTCAGGTGAAAGTAGACCAAAAGATGTGCTTCAGGAGCCCATCTAGGTACTCCAGCTTCTAATGAATGTTCATTCCATGGATCCAGACTAGAGATGGCTTGAAACAAAACCTCAAAACATACATAATTTGGATGTCATGTGTAGAACCGTGTTGTTCTACAGTCCCAGTACTTGCTAATGAGGAATAGCCCCTCTCTTCCAAAAAAGTAGTAGCCAGATTTAATAAATACAGCTGGATCCTCTGGGAACATATAGATAAGCTTTGAAATTCTTTCGCGTAGGATGTTATGGATACTAAAACTTATAAGGAGCCAGAGGAAGGCTGGACAAGTTAATGAAAGTGAAATCCATTGACTGTTCTAAATACATAAAAGCCACATTTAGCTTATGAAATCTTGAGCTCCCTGGGGGCTGGAGCACTTGGGGAAGTATTACATGTACTTATCCTAATATGCACTTCCCTAGACAGCCACCTTTGTTACTAGGTTTGTACAGCCATTCTATTGTGTAATAAACATCTTTCCTTGAAACCATTAACTTTAAAAGGAGTATTAATCACTCCTAGTGGCTGGAGGTCTGCTGTCAAGGCTCTGAATGCAGCAACAGACCATAATGGCCCTGAGCAGCCTCACCTATACCCTCTGCCTTTGGCCCAGGGGCTCCATTTAAGCTTAGACCCAGGCACCTGGTCCTGCTCTAAGCTACGTTTTAGATTGCCTGTTCCCAGTGTTGTCTCTAACTGCTCTTGTCCTGTTGACTGGACTGGACTGGGTTGACCTTGGGCCTGACTTGTCACCTCATATTTGCCTTATGGTCACCAGGGAGTTGACAGAGCCTGTTGCTGCTATGGGAGCTGCTCTGCCCACCCCCACTCATGTTGGAGTCATCACCTTTAGCTTGCCTTCCTTCCTGGAGCAGCCTTGCTCTCAGTGCCCGCCCCCCCCAACATGCGTAATGAAAAACCATTTCTCTTTTATTTTCACTCTTTCTCCTCTTCCCCCTTTTTAAATTAAGCCTTCTTTTTCAGAAAGTCTACCACTTAAGTGAATAACTTGTATGTGGTGAGATGAAATGGAAATTCTTCCGCTTTTGATGGTGATGCTGAAGAGTAAGTAATGTGTAGAGCCTAAATAAGCCTTTTGTCCAGACCACAGAGGGCATAGATTTTCTCACTTTGGAAAGTTGTAGTAGGATTTATGTCAATAAGATGACTTCATTTGAAAAAAAAAGAGGGGGCAAGAGGGAACTGGACCACAACATCATTGCATTTAGGCCTGTTTGGAGAGAAGAGTTTTTATATAAAGTCCTGTGGAAACTGTAATATTCCATACATAATGTTACAGGCTCAAGTTTGGGGATTGTTTGCAAAATCAAGCAGTATGAGGCAGTCTGAGCCTAAGTGCAGTATTAAGTCCTAACTGAATTTGGTGGTGGAGGTATTTTCCCAAGAGATGATAGATGTGAAAGAGGAGTTCTGATAACTGTGATAATAGAGCAAAAGCACAAGCAAGTATGGAGGAAAGTGAGAAATATCACCTCTTTATTCATGTCTTTTTAGGTGTGTACTAGTTCAGCTGACACCCTGGTACAATCTTTCCAAATTTATTTCAGTCCCAATCAGTCTGTCTGTCATTTAGAGTAACAGCTGATCTTTGGGTAAAGATATTGAGAAATACCACTAAAATATTCAGTGGCCTGTGAAAAGATGAGAATATCTCTAATTTCCAGCACTGAAAAGACTAACTCTACACTATAAATGTCAAACTGGAACTAAATAAAACTCAAATATAAGCAAATTTTGGGCATGTTCTTTTATGTTCAAGAAATCCTACAGAATGCAATATCTAAATCTGAGATAAAAAACTTTTAACCTTTGAACTGACAGCTGATTTGTAACTTGCTCATAACAGCAAGTTAACATGATGAGAGATGATTGATAACTCTGCAGATAAATTCTGTGAATTTTCATCTTGTTATATAAAACATCTCTTGAGATGGTTTATTTTTTGGTTATTTGATAGCTTGGATTTTACTGGAGATTGGTGTTTTAAATGTATTCATTTTTCCATATTTATTTTACAGCTGAGATTTCTGAATTTTATTTTGGTTCTGCTGGGAACTAATTACCTACGGATTATTTTTAGATACCTCATTTAGAGAGATCTACTGTACTTTTCTAAATGTTTTGAAAATGTGCTGTGGCTTTTTAATAGTTTGTTCCTTTATATGGATTTAATGCACTTTGTTGCTTCTGAGTCTCTGTTGTAGAATGTTTCATTTCTACCCCTGTTAACTCTGACATTGCGCAATCTGCTATTCTTTTGTTTTCAATATGTTATAATTGGAAATGTGCTGAATAACAGGTGTCTAATTCTCCATGGGAACTCTTATGCAAAGTAGGAATCTGAAGAACATCTAAAGAGAGGAAGAGTTGCTTTGAAAATTTCTGTGAGTCCATATCCACTAACTAATGCTATTTTTTTTTGTATATGTACATATTTTAATTATAGCTATCTCAGATTTCTTCAACAGCTGCCTTCTTCAGTAATTTGGGTCCTCTTGTGGTGACTGGAGGAAAGACAAAGTACTTAAAATGTTTCATAATTACAAGAAGTAACCCCAAATCATTTCTTCTGGATCTAAATGAACCAAAGAATAAAACTTAGAACACCAGAGCAAACTTCTGTGACTTGCAGGTCATTTTTAACTAAAAATCAAGCAGTAGCACTACATAATAAGTATCTTTGCGTGTACAAATTTAGGGCCTGATTGTAGAATCTGTTTTGAAAACTGTTTGCTTATGAGAAAATCTGCACCAAAAAGTAGTATACAAAGAGTGTTCATATATTTGGCATTTATATGGCCAGTAACAGCCAAGGCTAAGGAAAAAAAAGGTAGGACTTAATGAGAATTAATCATTTACTTTACAAAATTAGATAGAATTAGTAAATGTTTCCTCCTTAACATAGTGCTGCTTCTTTAAGAAGTTGTTAGGAAGCTATAGAGATTTCTCAAACTCTACTGTATAGCAGTACATTGGAGGGTGAATATAGCCCAGAGTGATTCAGATATTTAGGTTATGGCAAAATGTCAGTGAAAAGACAAAGCAAAACTTTTTAATCTGTTTTGGTCTGTAGGCATATAGGTATGCATAGGTGTAAATAAAAGGGTTTTTTCTTAGCTGGATTTACTTTATGCAGCTTTCATTTAAAGTAGCCTTTGACATCTGTAGTTTGAGGCTTTAATTTCATATCAATAGCTCCCATGGTGCCCTTAGTATCGCGAACAACTTTTGAAATGGTGCTGTGCTTGTAATGCAGATTACTGCTGTTGTTAAAGTTGTAACACCTAAAGTTATAACACCACTAAACTGTTATATCATCTCCCTCCTCCATGTGTTAATGACTGAGAGCTTAACTAAAAGGCTCAAATTAGATTAGATTTGCTCAACATGAGATCTAAAGGTTGAATGATACCTGCTAGGGCAATATATCCAGCCTCTTGTAGCTTTCTTCCTCATCCAAAGCCTTTCATCAGTAAATGGTAGGTCAGGTAAGTTGTTCTGATGTTTACAATATCCTCACATCTGTTGTCTTGTCTCCAGGCCCAGTAACCCTTCCTTGTCCCCGGTAGCAAACTTATTATGCACATCCCATGTGCAATGAAACTTACACTTCCTCCAAGTGTCTTATCTAATGCTCAAAGCCAGTATAATTGATTTGTCTGTGTGAAATAAAACCAGTGCTTCAGGAATGTGAGCAAACCTACATGATCATAGAACCTGAGACTCAGAAGCTAAATTCCTCTCCTGGCATTGACAGAAAGCTGGAAAGGTTGAGTGTTCTTGATTTAGCTTATGAATAAAAAGATCCTGTAAATAAGTTACTATATCCTAGCCTCCTCTCCATCAGAAGTAGAATAATAGGTTTCTGAATGCCATATTTCAAGATGTTATTACAATTAGTTTGTACTCTTATATGCTGTCTTACATAAGGCATTAATTCCTTTAGAGCATAACTGCACTATGGTATGGTTTTTTAGCCCAAGGAGGACACATTTTTATCATGAAATGAATCATCAGATGTAGGCAGTTTTTACATACTAATGTAACTAAATCTTAAATATGTCCAAATTACTTGTTATTCTTTTAGTTTCAGGAACAATATACAACAGTTATTACAGGCACCATACCATTTAAAAAACTGTAAGATTTCATACTTTTAAACCTAGCTAGTAAATTTTACAATCACATTGTCTTTGTAATATAACTACTATGTGATAACTGTTGTATAAAGTTCTTAAAATCTACTCTGTAAAAAAGTCATCTGGAAGCAAGGTTAATAGACACACAATTAAATCTGAAAAAAATACAATATGTCTAGGTACCTAAATCTCCTAGTCCTTCAACACAGGGTAGCTACTTAATCCTCTTAAACATTTCTATGACTCTCAGGAAATGCATCTACTTTTCTCCAAATGCATGGAGTGTTATCTTAAACCTGGCACTAATTGACTAGGGAGGATGTAGGACTGTTCTGATACTTGAGAAAAAATAGGAAATGGAAAGTCTACTTTATTATGACATTTGAAAAACCTAAAAGATAAGTCCAGTGTTTGAAGTACAGAAGATATATCATACCTCCCATTAAAACCAGTTACGGATTCATAACATTCCTACAAATGAAGTGCATGCTTTCTTATAAATGCATCATTAAAATCTTTCATGTTGCCTACTGGTAACTTTCTAGGAAGAAAAAAATTGTATATGCATATAGTGTTAAATAAAAGGTTGTTTTCCATGTAGGGCAGCTATCAAAGCTCTAACTTCCTGTTAAAGCAGCAAGATACGGAATAAATATTCTGTGTCTGAGAGATGACCTGTTGGAACTACTGAGCTCATGAAAATTCCCTGAAAAGTATCAGCAGAAGAAATAAAGGATTTGAAATGTGACCTGAACTGTAATGATTAAAGTATGCATTTTCTTGGGAAAATCATAATGATAGGATGAAATAAATCATTTTTCAAAAGAAAGATCAGCTTTTAAGAGAGCCAATATTTTTTCCAGAAAGTTTCTCCACTTTAGTGTAAGGTATGATTTGCATCTGTATTTGAAAAACCCATTGTAGTAAATAAATATAATATTACGGAGGGCTTATAATGAGAGGAAAGTAGCTTGTGACAAAAAACAAGTCAAGAGGATGAAAGAATGCAACTTCTATTAGGCATCATTTTAACACCATATTCTGGTTTGCTGTAGTGTTGCAAGCTGTTTTTAGTCATTTAAAGTCTCAGGACATGTGGCTTTGTCAGTTCAAGCTTTTAAAAATTATTTTAATTCACGTTTATACAGCTTGCTTTCATGTAATTATATTAGTGTTTTTCATTAAGCTGGCAAAGAGTTTCAGTAATTATCTTCTGCCTATAAATTTACTCCTAATATTTCTTTACTGTGATTCTTGTGCATTTTGGTAACTCCCTCATCTGCTGTGACAGTGAACCTGAGAATAGCCAGATGTCTGACTGTGGTGGAAAATGCCCCAGTTTACTCCAAACTTTCTCTAAAATGATCCAACTAACATTCTCCTTCAAGTGACGACTTTGTGCCAACACATGAACAGGACTTCCTTGTTATGTTCTGGTTCCCTGAGATTTGAACTAATCCACTGATGGCTTATGTCTTGTACAAAGTCTTTGGCTTTGCATGGTTCTCAGTGAAGACATGATTCTGTGGCAAGAGCTGTCATAGTTTCCACGCTTCCACATTTTCTTGTGGAAGTATAATATCAGAATGCCTCTGAATATCCTTGAATATTTTTTTCTTCCCTGTGTGAAATAGCCTGTAGTCAGATCTGCTATCCTACTAAGCCTGCAGCAGAGAGCCCTTATGAGAGTCCCAGTGATAACCTATTCCAAAGACCACTGAAACCAATGACAAGGTGGAACTCTTGCTTTATATCATTTGCAGGTCTCAAGCTATGGATGCTATAGGTCTAAACTTCTTGAAGTCTGCTGAAGAGAGTCAAGCCTGAATCCTATGCAGATAAATTATTAGCGAATGCATGTCTAATTTTTATGTTTCTCTTTATTATTCATGTACCTTTACTATGCTCAGTGGACCAACTGAATAATCATTTTGTTTAGCATTAATTACTTTCACAATTTTAATAAAAATTATATCGTTACACCCTTTTTTAAAGATGAGCACTGAGCAGCAGCTGTGCAGTACCCTGACCCTAATATGATAATAAATCATGATTGTTATTGAAAGTCCATTTTCTATGTTAGATGTCAGGGAGAGATAAATCTACTAACGAATCAATATCTTCAAGAGAACTGTTATGATATTTGTTGGGAGTTTTGGATATGGGGAACTTTTTCTGCAGGAATTTTAACTGCCATTATTATACTCTCATCTTAGAATGACCTTGAGAGTAAGGCCTTAATCACCCAATTTTATAAGACTTGCTAGGAGAGGAAGACTTCAGTCTATGATTATACTGAGATAAAAATGGTTTGGTCTAATTTCAGAGCTGTATAACCAACACTTTCGCATTTTTCTCTCTGGCAACTGTCAGGAAACTATTCCAGCCTTTTCATAAGTTGTACGTAAGTCTTGATGTATTGAATGTTGTATTTAAATGCACAAAAGCTATTAGGAACATTTATTTTAAATCTAAGATAACCCCAAGGAACTCTGAAGATAAAGAATTCTATTGTGTTGAGTGCTAAATTATATAGCATATTTAAGAATTTTCACTGACTTGTGCTGCAATCTTTGTATAAAAGATTCATAGATAATAGAATGTTATATTCTTTCATTGAGTTTTGATATGTGATAGTGAAAGAGAAGTTTTATAACATTTATAACATTTATAACTGACCATGACATAAATGAAAGGATACACTTTACTTAGGGATGTCTGCATCCTCAGATATTAGACAAAAATTCCAAAATGTTCTAATACAGCTATGTTAAGAGAGCTGTAATGGCTGTGTACCATGGCATCAATTTCTATAGCTGCCTTAAGCTCACCACCATAATCATATAGATAGCATATTCATTTAATATATAATTTCATGGTTCTTCCTAAAGAATTCTGTGCTATTATGTCATTATTATTTCATCATGCTTGAAATATGCTTGAAATGACTTCAAAATCTGTTTCAAGAAAATCTAAGACTTTCTTCTCATCTCATGTATTCCCCTGCTACTCAGAATGCTTGTGACCATCTTGGGAAGGGGCAAGACTAGGAACACAGGCTGTCAGGAGGCAAGATTTACTTTCTTTCTTCATTTCTTTTGTAGAGATTTGATATTAAAATCAATTAGAACATTTGTTTGTCCTGCTTTTAATCATGAACTAGTCAGAGTGGTCGTGTAGCATAAAAAAGGTATTTCACTATGGAACCCCCCAAGACGGATAAGCCTTCAAAAGTTCTTGCCTGCTCTCCCTCTTTCTTAATGGTTGTTTTCAAGCTAAGGAGTTAGCTTAGGTATTGGGAAGCTCCTTCTGTCCTTACCCTAAAGGAAACTCAGGCTTTTGGAAAGGAAAAAGCTTCAGAAGTTCAAGTGAGCTGGGGTCAATTTAAACCAACACTGTTAAAAAGATGGTAATGTCTTGGACAAAGAGGAAGGATGAGGGCATTGAAGACTTTGACTTAACAACATGGGACAGCACCTCATTTCTTTCCAACATCAGTATCATCATTCTTCATCCCCATGTTTGTTCCTTATGTAATTCTCCCTTTATTCTCATTGTTCATTGTTGTCCTATCACACATACCAGGTGGCTGAAAAAAAGCACTTACTGCAACTCAGCTGCTAAGCCTGCCACTCATTTTATGAGTGTATCAGAACAAGCCAGAAAAATTACATTGACAGTTCTGTGCAGAAGACTAAGGCATCAATTTTTGACCAAAAAATAGCTCTTGCACACTCTGTCAGATAGGTGTGACTTAGAGGAGCTCAGAAAAGAGAGGATCAATCATCTCTCAGTCATACTCTCAATCATCTTTGAAAGGTCATGGTGATCAAGAGAGGTGCCCGAGGACTGGAAGAAAGCAAATGTCACTCCAGTCTTCAAAAAGGGCAAGAAGGAGGACCCAGGGAACTACAGGCTAGTCAGCCTTACCTTGATTCCTGGATGGAGCAGCTCATCTTGGATGCCATCTCTAAGCATGCGAAGTATAAGAAGGTGATCAGAAGTAGACAGCATGGATTCACAAAGGGGAAGTCAGGCTTAACCAACCTGATAATCTTCTATGATGGAATGACCAGCTGGGTAGATGAGGGGAGAGCAGTGGATGTTGTGTACCTTGACTTCAGTAAGGCTTAAAACACTGTCTCCCATAATATCCTCACAGGTAGCTGAGGAAGTGCAGGCTAGATGAGCAGACAGTGAGGTGAACTGAGAACTGGCTGAATGGCCAGTTGGCCAGAGGGTTGTGATTGGTGGCACAATGTCTAGTTGGAGGCCTGTAGCTAGTGGTGTCCCCCAAAGGGGGTCAATACTGGGTCCAATCCTGTACAACTTAATCATCAATGACGTGGATGAAGGGACAGAGTGCACCCTCAGCAAGTTTGCTGATGCTACAAAAGTGGGAGGAGCGGCTGATGCACGAGAGGGCTGTGCTGCCATTCAGAGGGACCTCGACAGGCTGAAGAGATAGGCAGAGAGGAACCTCGTGAAGTTTAACAAAGGGAAATGCAGGGTCATGCACCTCATGCGCCAGTACGGGCTGGGGGGTGACCTGTTGGAGAGCAGCTCTGCAGAGAAGGACCCGGGAGCCTTGGTGGACAGTGGACACCAAGTTGACCAGGAGCCAGCCATGTGCCTGTTTGGCCCAAAAGGCGAATGGTACCCTGGGCTGCATGAGAAAGAGCGTTGCCAGCAGGTCGAGGCAGGTGACCCTTCCCCTCTACTCAGCCTTGGTGAGGCCACACCTGGAGCAGTGTGTCCAGTTCTGGGCCCTCCACTACAAGAGAGACATGGAGCTACTGGAACGAGTCCAGTGAAGGGCTGCTAAGCTGATTAAGGGACTGGAGCATCTCTCCTATGAGGAAAGGCTGAGAGAGCTGGGCCTGTTCAGCCCAGAGAAGAGAAGACTGAGGGGGGACCTTATCAATGTGTATAAGTATCTGAAGGGAGGGTGTAAAAAGGATGGGGCCAGACTCTTTTCAGTGGTGCCCAGTGACAGGAAGAGAGGCAATGGGCACAAACTGAAACACAGGAAGTTTTGTCTGAGCATGAGGAGGAACTTTTTTACTGTGAGGGTGACTGAGCCCTGGAACAGGTTGCCCAGAGAGGTTGTGGATTTCCATCCTAGGAAATATTTGAAAGCCATCTGGACCCGATGCAGGGCAGCATGCTCTACGTGACACTGCTCGGGCAGAGGAGTTAGACTAGATGATCTCCATGGTAGAGTCAAATATGAAAAGACAAGATTTTTAAAGTTAGTTTGGCTAATGTGGAACGAGATTTTTTCAGTTGTTTTCCTCTTGTTTTATTAATTCATAAAAAAATTGTATTGTATATATGTATTTATATATATGTATGTATTTAAATATATATGTATGACATGTATGTACATGTCATTCCTGATTAACCATTGAGTTGCTCACTCTTTTTTCTTCTTTCTCCTTATGCCTAATAGCTCACCTAAATTACATATATCACAGTTTACCCTTGATAAAATAATTTTGAGGTAGTACTTTACAATTTTTATTTCCAATGATCATTGAGCAACAATAGTGTTCTTAATCATCAGGAGCCCTTGAAATATGTTCTCAGGACCATCACAGAGATGAAGGTAGCAAGTTAGAAAACTGCAAGCTATCAAAAAAATCATAGATAATAATATGCTTGACTCTATACTATTCTGGAATTTTCATTAATCGCTTACATTCTTAAAAATATTGAAGCCTCTTCTTTTTGAGTTTTAAAGCAGACTACATTTTCAAAATCAATGAGAGGGAAAGAAAGGTGATCTTACAGGAATCTGACATGCACTTACAAGTATTATTATTCACATCAGTAAGAAGTAAAATAAGTAATCCTCCCCCTTAATAAGTTATGATTTTTCCTTTCCTTTTTATACAATTTTCAAGTGAATATTGCTACCGAAACCTGAGGACATAGCCTTGATAAGGCTCTCTACTCCTCAAAAAAAGGTGCAGGGTGTAAGTTACAGTGAATCTTTCTCTGTGGACAGATCCAGAAAAGTGTTGGAGGTAGTATGTTTTCCTGCTCATTTAAACAAAATCCCTGTGGCAAAATCTATGTAATTTAATTTACAATTGTTATATAAAGATGAAATTCAAGTTTGCCCTATATTCTAATTTTGCTGTAGTGTCAGTTCCTTGAGTGGTCCAGGAACTCCCCAGCAAGTGTCTCATAGATAAGAAAAGCTGGGGTGATTTGAGACAATGGACCAACCTGAGACCAGGTGACTGACTGAACTCACAGCCACGGGCACAAAAAAGCACCCGAGTAATCCTCGTTGACAATGGATGGTTGATCAATATCCTGGGCTGTCTGAGGGACTTTCCCAGGTGGCTCCTGCTGTAGGTGAAGAGACTGACCAAATTTTATAGATAAATTTAAATAATCAGTAGAAACTGCTCCCACAAATGCTTAAGCAGTCAGGCAGGGTAGTCTTTTGCGCATAGTTCAGATGGTTAAGAGTTGTTTTGTACATAATTTAAGATAATCATTAGCTTTGCTCATTCATGTGTTACAATGGTCATATGGGACCACAGCCAGCTGGATTATAAGAATTTAGAAGAAAAATAGTTTGGTAATCTTACTCAATCCAGCCAAATATGCCGTTGTAAGTATTCTTTCTACAGAGACCCCTGTCACCATTTGGACAGCAGCTAACCATCCTGTTCGACATTCAGTTCTTCATGTAAGTGTTATTTTTTGCAACAAATGCTCTATCTACGAATGTCTGTGCAACAGCTCCTCTGTTAAGACCACTAGACAGGAGACAGTAATAATTCTCGTTTCTGTGAAATTCTGATGACTGCTCAGAGTCATGCTATTTTCTTGTTTCGGCTGTTCAGAGCCTCAGTTTGTACTGGTGATATATTAACACTATAAAAGCTGTTCCATCTTGTTGAAAGTCAGAGCACAGAACATAGAAAATAGAGATTGAATTCAAGCCACCTCAGAGACAGTATTTTTTTCTGAGCTGCCTCACAACAATTTCCCTGGGATGTATTTGCCAGCTCCTTAAGTCTGAATTTATAAGGCTAGCCTACAGAAGACTCAGAAGACAATTAGATTTTTCTTTCTCTGTTGTTCTGAAATGCAAATTCAAACTTGTCCTTTGGGTAGCTTGAATCTCTCTATTTTCCTTTTTCAATAAAAATCTTTTTTAAGATCTCTTGAACATCTAATTGGTGAGTCATTCATTTATAAGGTTTAGATAGCATTGTGTGCCCAAATGTTTAAGGTAATGCAGTTTATTCAAGGAGACACAAAAGATGCTTGTGAAGTGACGCAACAGTGATTTCCTCTTCCAGTAGTAACATAGAATTACGATCTTGGTAATGTTGTAATGTTGTAATTCTTTTTTGTGACACTTTTACAGATCTGTCAAACTGTATTTTTGAAACTACCAGAGGTCCACAATAATATCCTTGTGTTTGATAGTATATTATAGCTGTAGTTTATGGTACTATGACTAGACTAGTTGCAGCTACTACTTAGTATCCTTTAAATAGCTTTTGGACCCACTTCTTAGCAAAAAAAATCCCTCAGAAAATAAAATGACAGCAGCATAAGAACCCAGCAGAGCAACAATATATGTATGTAGGTGTTCCTGTGCATTGATATCTAGTTAATTGAAGTAATTGGTTGAAAACAGCTATTTCTATATTTTTCTCAATTTCTGTGGTAAAGAGATTAATAACAGAGTAGAAGTCAAGCAAGTGAAGGTTAACTTCCACTTTTGCAGTGAATGGAGTTGATATTTTGCTTTAGTAACAGTATAGAAAATCTGAACTAATTTGCAGTGATTTTGGTTTCTGTTATGTCTCCATTCCTAAACTAGAGTGGGTTTGGGGGAGGGGGGGTGTGGCAGACTGATGAATGAATTTTTTGCCTTAAACATTTCTTGGTGCATGGGGTGCAGGCAGGCCACAACGACTGAGCTGCTGCGACCCCTGAAAAGGTCTCCCTGCTACCACCCGGGACACACCGAGCCTGCACTGAACGAGACCGCAATCGGGCAGAGACTTTGGGATCTGGACTGTAAATTATTGTCCGTTTTTAGAACAACTTCTATAAAACCTGCTTGGCATGAGTGGCTAAATTTGCTGAAGCCTTAGGCCGCACTCCCTAGTACAGTGAGAAAGGGCCCCAGAGCTGGTGCAGGCGGGAATGATAAGGGCGTTACCAGCAATTTGCATTCCTGTGCACTGCTGAAACAGTGCTAATTGCTGGAGTTATCACCTTCTTTGTCAGGACCTTGAGAGCTAATGGCTGGACCTAAGAATGGAGACACACCTGTCAGCAGAAACGGCAACAGTAAACGGCCTACCTAGGGACAGTGATGAGACCCAATAAGGAGCAGGAGACCCCAGACCCAAATATTACTATTGGTCTGAACTACCACGTGAGGGGTGGGAAACTTAATTTGAAAAAGCTATAATTGCCGAGGGATTTCTTTGTTCGCCCCCCCCCCCCCCCCATCTCCTTCTCACTCCCTCTCTCGGCCCTCGCTCCTCGTCCCTCGTCGGAGGCACCCAGCTTGAGCTGTGATTCGAGCGGAGTCAGCGGAACATCATCGGCCTCGGAGTGGTGGTAGCTAGCTTCCTCTCTCCTTTTCCAACTTTTCTCTATCTTTTCCCCTTACCCTTGTTCCCTTTTTCCCTTCGCCTCCCCTTCGCCTTCCCCCCCCCCCCCCCCACACGCCTTTTCTCCCCAATTAGTGGAAAATAAAGGTAAAAGGTTGTACGATATTTGACCGGTTTTAGCGTCTTAATCTCGTCCTTGGGATCGTAACGAAATCCTCCCGATATTGGATCGGGACAGGGGGGGGAAGCAACAAATAGAAATATAGGGGAAGAATCTTTTAGAGAATCAGTATTTTATACTGAGCAACACTTCTCGTTCCCATTCTGATATGGAATGCTTTAAGAATATTAGCAAGTTTGGCATATTAGGCAAAACAATAGATGCATAGTATTCACGTTCAGCATGCAATTGATTACTAACATTTGTATTTTTTCATATAATTATGTGGCCTTTGACTTGGCAGGATTAAAAAAAAATTCTTGAGTGGGCTCAGATTTTGGAAGTCCTCCAGGAAAGAGTAAGGCAAATATGCCAATAACCAATTGCTTGCTAACCTGGGCTTTGTTTGTTTTTGTTTTAAGTTACTGGCAATTTTTCTTCTGAAGGCATTTGAAAAAATTATGAAGTAGCACTTCTTAGACATTTATTCTGGCCTGTATATTCATCCTCTTTTTTTTAATGCAAAGCTAAGTCAGGGAAAAAATGCAGCACTCCAGACTCACATATGACTACAAGGAGAAATAATAGAAGATAATCTTCCCAAACAGAAACTGTCAATATTGGGAGATAAAAAGCAGAGTGTATGCAAAGGGATGAGGCTATGTTTTACAAATGTAGAAATTCAAATTTATACCTGTCTATACTTGTATGACAGACACAATTCAAAAGCAGATAAAAGTGCTGACATTTGTGACATCTTTTCCCACCAAAATTGTGGGTTTTATAGAAAACCACAGTAACTTTTTCCTGTAAGTATGTATGAAGAGAAACTGACACTGTCATGTAACTGTGTATGTGTTCAACAGTCTATTATTTTTCTTGTAAACCATTGTTCTGTTAAGAATTTCATATAATTACTGTACTAATATAAGCAGCTTCAAAATAGTTTTGATTTCCATAGTGCTTGAGTCAAAATGGTTGTTGAAATCTGTTGATGGAGAGAAGGGCTGATGAAATGGATCTGGGTTCAGGCTGAATGATATTTGACAGTTTGTAGCATTCTAGTTCCCAAAACAGTGAAAGAAAACATTCTACAGTACTTGGTATCCCAAACACAGTTGTGTCAGTATCTCTGTTAAGAACATAATTCTGTGGGTGGAAGGTTTTAGAGAGTTCTTTTTTTGTTGTTGTTGTTGAGAGCGAGCTGGCAGTTATTCCTAAGTAAAGCTCAAGAGAGAATCATTTAACAGAAATAAAGATAAAAATCAGTGCTGTTATAGGATATTTTCTCTTTGAATGTATGTAGTTTGAGAATATTCTACATCTAAAATAAACATTAAAAAACAGTTAAGGATTTTACATGTAAAAGTAGATGCCATATCTAAGTATGGATACTTTCCAGGAGAAAGCTTTTCTGAGCTTGTACATACACATAGGCAATAGGAAGAATTTTTGGAGTGTTAATGAGACACAGCCAAAGTAACATTTTGTTTACTCTTCTAATTTATAAATCAATGTCTGATGTCAGTGAACTCTCACACAAAGGTTTTCAGCACTGGGTTGAGGATATAATCTTCTGCCAGAGAAAAAGAAGTTGGAACCCTCTGAGCAAATCATGTGGTGCCCTACCCATTGCCACTTCTGATGCCTGGAGAGCTTAGGACAGACTTTTTGCTCCTTCAGGTAAAGACAATTAGAATTTGTTCTAATTTGTTGCTCTTTCCTGCTGTGATCCCCTAGTGAGCTCAGCTCCTTCTGTGCTAGGCCAGTAGTTGCTTCTGCTGCTCTGTGCATTTTGAAATTAGCTGTCTGTCTCCAGGTACACTAGGGGCTTTCTCAGCCCATACCTCCTAAAGTGCAACACAGAAGCAAGCCAGACTCAAAGACACAGAGCAGCATTGCATTCCCCTGCGAGCACCATCCCCCCTAACAAAATGCCACCTGTTTTTGCTACTGGCTTAACTGTTTTTCAACACTGCTGCTTAAAGAGATCTGAGGATGTAGATTCTGCACGTTTTCTGGCTACATCTATAAATCAGTGAGATATTCACATGTGTTTAAGGGGTTTAGCAAAGACTTCTTGTAAATCCTGAACATTTCTGTGTAGGTCAGTTGTGTCTTTTATGTTTTATAAAACAATAAATTCTAATCCAATTTATAATATCAGGTAAGGTATAACATAGTTACAGTAAAACATAAAAAGTGACCTATTAAAGAAGCACCATATTATGTATGGCATAATGATAATGTTTTGATACTATAAATGCCCATGAAACTAAAACAGAAACAAACAGTCCCTAATGCAGATTTGACACCAAAATACATTCAAAATTTAAAACAGAACTGTTTTAAATCATGCAACAATTGATGGTGTGCCTTTTGGGATTTATTTTTTTCTTTTCATGAATCAGATTTTAGTTCTTACACTTTGAAAACTACCTCCTTTAAAGTTTTAATATTTCTTTTTCAGTATTTCAATACAATTTTTTATACTAATAATCTTACTGAGGGTGTCCCTTTAGCTAGGTTTTTGGAAGATCTTAACAGTGCATACACATGGCGAAGTAACTTTCTTGGCAGTACTAACATGTTTTACATGCAAAACACATACATTTGGAATGTGATTTAACCCAAGTAGTTGGCATTTGATAGGGTTGGTATTCTTTTTGAATAAGAACAAAGTTCCCTAATAACAAATAGTTTTTGGTGCACATTCAGATTCTAGGATTTTCTGCAGTTGTTAATTGCCCCTTAGGGGGAAAATTTTTCTGAAAAGCCAAGTATTGTCATCTGTATTTGTGAGATAGTCCACTTGGAGAACTTCAACCCATTTTGTTAGAATATGAATTACATCTGTAGCAGCACATTCGTAATTGTATGTTCTGTTATCAGCAAAATACAACAAATCCACCGTCCTAATATATGCTGAGCTCAAAGCTTTTGTAGGCACACATGATAAGTCAGGCATAGAAGCATCTTGTAGCAAACCACCACACAATTGCAAAATAATTAGCCTACAGTGCTCAGCTATAAAATATAAATTGCTGCTATTGTGGTGAACAACAAAATAAGATTTAAAGGATGTGCATGCACACAGACACATGTACAATACATACATGCAGGGTTTGCAGGTTCTGCATCACTCCCCTACTATGACAGCTGTCAACATAGGTCTCCATAGAAAATTGAAAAACTTGATTTTTTTTGGTTTAATTTTCATTAATAGCTCATACATAGTCTAAATTACAGTTACTTACTGAGTAAAGGATTATTACATGCATTTCTTCAAGAAAATTTTAGATAACCTAATAAATGAACTATGAGAACAAGGATCAGTGGGTTAGTAGACATTTGTCAAGAATGGAAGTATAAGGAATGCATATTTTATATAACATTGGTTGCTATTAAAGATACAAAACAGCTTTTACTAATTTCTGTAGTACTGTATCTTGCCATTCTGCCCATTTTTCAGGCTGGGCTTTTAATACATCCATATGAAATTTGATGTGAACAAATAAATATGATATAAGAATTACTATTTTCTGCCTTCTGAAAATTCAATGAGAGCAGCTAGTTATAATAGACTAATACCATAAATTATGTACCACCTTATTTTACCGCAAGATTTAACATTATACAGTCTTGAAGGACATAGTCCATTACTTATCACTGTTAGTTACTATTTGTATTATTGTAGAATTTACAGGTATCAATCAAGATAGCTTTTGCCAATCTTGGTTGCTGATGTAGGTGTTGACGAAATAAAAATAAATTACATAGGAACAAATACACTCGTATCTTAAAGATGGTATAGCTGAGTACCAGAAAAGCTGATGACCCACAAACTCTACAGGCTCTATGCCCTTGGAAGCTTTCATCCCAAGGAGAATGCATGCTAAAGATTCACATTGTAGGGGAAAATATGTCACATCTGAGGTACCAAGCACTCTACCAGAGGTAATGCTGGGCACCTTTCTTCCAAAGAGGACTGAATGCTGACCAAGAGCTGTTGACTATTTCATGCTTTCCATTTAGTATCTGATTGCCATGGTGATACATGCAACTCTGTGAATACTGTCATGTTCATTATTCTAATTACCTAAGAAACCGATAGCTTCATATATCCACCCCTGTTACCATCAAGATCTCTATCTTCTCTCCTTTTTCCAAAGAGCTCTGCCAAATTAATTATGTAGTTATTTCAACTTAACAACACATTCCTCAAAGTTTTTATAACGTTGTGAAGGGGGCACATTGAAGGTTTTTGATGGTAGTTTCTTACTCTAATATAAACTTTTAATGTAAAAGTGGGAAAACTGTATTGTTTCATGTGCTCCTTGCTCTTAATGTGGTAATTTACAAAATCTAAATAATAAATGTTTTCTTTTCCAGCTTGAGAATCATAGAACAGTATTCATAAATGTGTGGGACATATACAGCTCTTGTAAAGGTAGGGAATAAAAGTCATTGTATTCCATTTAAATCTGAATCCACTAAATGTAAATGCTAAATGTAAAATGTGTAGGAAGCATACAGGGGAGAGTTAAACAATGTTAGCATAGTTAAATAATGTTAAACGATTACTTTACTTGCTCTGCTCATCAGGGGCCTGATGAGTTTAATTTAAAGCCTAGTGTATGGACAGAAAACAAAGAGAAAGACTGATTCCAAATGTGAAATTATTAGTCTTTGTAAGCAAACTCTCTGGTTCTGAGAAAAGAAAATCTGACTGTGAAATAAGGCATTTTGTAATATTTTGGTGTTTAGAGAAGCTAAGCTAAAATTTCAGGAGACAATAACACTGTTTTGCCAGGGAATAAGCTGAAAACAATAGCTTTGATTAACTAATGGAAATTTATATGAATCTGCAAATAAGCATTCTTCCTCCTCCTCTTAGCTGAGAAATGTATAAAAAGTCAGTCTAAACAAAAATTGCAGGAAGGGATGAAAACCGAAGTCCTGACAGTCCTTTAAAAACAGACTACTACAAAATTCTAACATATAGCCCCCTATCTACAAAAGTATGTCAAGCTACCTTACTATCCTTATGACAAAAAATCAGATGTGATCCCAAGTTCTGAACTGGAAGCTACTAGTGACGATACATAGCTAATATTTGATTATGTTACTGGACCACATGCCGTTGCAGCTGGCAATGTTAGAATGTCGTTTTGGCTGGCTTATGGTCTAATTGAGTAAAATGTCAGATTACCAAACAGTTAAAAGGACTATTAAACTCAAATGAAAGCTAAATGCTAAAGCCAGCATTTTATGACATTTAAAAAAATCTTCAATAAAAAAAAGAAAGAAGATGCCACTGGCCTTTGGGAATTTTATGACAGAAGTAGTGTTGTAAACATACTTACTTACACTATTGAGATGAGACCCCACAAAAAATAAGCCACCAAATACAGAGCTGTGCCTTCTGTATTAGTTTCACTTCCTTCCTTCATTTGAAAAAACAAAATACAAAAGTAAAATCCCAGCAACTTTCGTCTATGCTTTTTCTGCTTCTTGTACTGTAACAAGGTTTCAGTCCCAAAGGCCATCTTTCCATTTTCTGCTTTCCCTAAGTTTGCAGCTTTAGATTAGCTTCAAATATGAAACTTTATCAAATGCTGTCAGAAAAATCTATGTACAATACGTGCTATAAATTCATCTCTACTGACTATAGGAAAAACATCCTCATGACCTTCCAATAGTTTATTGAGGGATTATATCTTGCTTAAAAACACAGTAATTATCACTTCAGTAACCAAACTTTTCATTTCCAAATTATTCCCCTCTTCTTCTTCAAGATTGTTCTGAAGACATCTTGTACAAATGACATTTCTTTGTGTTTCTATATAAATATTGATTATCTATTGCTGAAAATGAACATTTAGTTCCTAACCCATTGTTGCATCCATCCAGAAGACTCCTTCCTGAAAGAAATCTGTCTATTTTCAAAAGGAATTCCTTTAGAAACCAAGACCTGCCTATATGCAAAGGGTCACTTTGAATTTTTCAAAAAGAGGCATCCCACTGTTAGCCCTACACAAATTTACGTTTTATATTCTGTGTGTTCTAATGGATGAGATTTGCAATGGTGATTCAGAAGATGGTTTTCTTCACAGCTTTGGCAATACCTCGTCTGCATAACCTTAAGCAAATGGCTTCCTCTTTTGTCTGATTTTCTCATGTAAGAAGAATTTCGATGTCTGACTTAAAGAGCTAGAAGAGACAGAACTTTTTTGACTGTGTTGCATAGAAGCTGAATGTTTATATATTGGCTTATATAGATATATGTTCAGAAAAGTAAAATTTCAGCTGAAAAGTTAGAAATTAGTTGATAATCGCTGATTTTCCAGGTTCCCTCCTAATTTCTGTAACAAGCTAATTGTAATTTAACATTAAGTAGAACAGCAGCTATAGTCTAAGGTATGCAATGCCCAGTTAACTATGCTTTTGATATCCTAACTGTCTTGCCATTTTTTATGATTTAAAAAAAAATATCCCATGGATATTGGATGGAGTTCCATCAGGAATTTTTAGAATAAATGCAAATATAAATCTCGACACTTAGTCAAGCACTGATGTGTACTGTTAACTGCGAATGCCTGGTTAAGGTAGCCTATTCTATTTAACCTAACAGAAGTGATTATCAACTCTCTTTTTTTAACATTGTTGCATCCATATTGCATAAATGTGCATGTCTTGAAAGATGAAGTTTGTAAACACAGTTAGTATAGTTAATGGACCAATTAGTATGTTGGTCTAATTAGAAATATGACCTCTACCCACAAACTGTGTCCTTAAGAGTATCAGTCTTGCAGTAACAATGCCACTGTGGTAAAGCTAATGTCTGGACCAACAGAAACAAAATACTGTAATGAATGTTTAGTTAATTAAAAAGAAAAACAACAAGCAAAGAAAACAGTAAGTCTTATATAAGCAAATCTGTAAGTTTTAATGTGTTCACAGTCTATTAAAACAAATGATGGCAGAGAAGCTAGTTATTTCTGCATCTGTGACAGCAGGGTAAATACCTGAGTTTACCTATAACTGGTATAAAAGACAGGAAAGGACATCTTCAAGTTTAATATAATTAAAATGATCAGTATTTATTAAAGTAAGTAAGTTTTCCTGATCTAGATCTGCATTTAGCACCCTTTTCTGTCCCAAAACTGATTGCAGTAGATCCTACTTCCCCAATTATTTTTTCAGATTATTGGGAAATGCAAGATGATAGTGCTATGTTAAACTATAACCCTATGACATTTCTGAAGGTTATCTTTGTCAGCCTGCAGTCAGAGACTTAGTATTTCTTTTCCTGTTTTTGTTGTTGTTTTGTTTCTGAAGCACAATTATACAGTGTTTTAGGGGAAAAAACAACAGCAAAATAAAATTATTATTAACAATAAAACAGTAGCAATTTTCACAAATAAATAATCAGATCAGCCCCAAGTTTTAATAGTCAGCCCTGAATGATGCTGTTCTTTTAGTCTATTCCATATTCATATTAAAGTCCTAAGGAATTTTTATTAAAAATATTTATCATATTTAGTAGTTAATGATAACTTGATTTATCCCTATTTTCTACATGCACATTTTGGAGCAACATTCTTCAGCTCAGGTCACTGCCATTGTTTTATTTATATATCACTTTTCAATGGATTCTTCTTTGGCCCACTTTGAATGGTTATATGTTACCTGGCTGTTGGCCATCCTCCCCTTGTTTTTTCTTTTCTTCAAAAATTTTATTTTTTTTAAATTATGGTTTCACAGTTTTGTAATATTTCAGACTACTTGGAAATGTTGCCTTTAGTAACTGAAGAACAGATTTTGTTATTCTTATAGCAGTGAGTAGTACTAGCTGTTGTACCTCACTCTATATTATCCTTCTTATAGATGAGATGCTATTAAGAGAGGTCTGTGTGGCCCTACTTTATTTTTTAATTACCAAGTGCAAGGTAACTAGTAGAATTGTGTATTAAGGATATTTTTCTTTCCACAGCTATTCTCTAATTCTTCTGAAAGACCACACAAAATCTGGTTTTATTGCATTATCAGTTTTTTATAAGCCTCTAATCTTTAAACAATCAGTTTCAAAGTTATCTTCTGGCTTCCTAATTCATTATTTTTGTCTCTTGGCATTTGATTCCTGAATTATGCAGATATCATTCTTTCCATCTGAATAAATATCTGAACAGGACAGCTTAATATTATTGCTATTTCCTTATCTCCTTTCTGTAAATTCTGGTAGATTTCCTAGGAGGGATGATCTTTCTCTTCCCTTTGACATTTGTCTATTCTGTTCACACTTACATGCTTTTTCTTTTTTTTTTTATATTTCGTACTTTTTGATGATTTTCATTTTCACTTTAATCTCAAGAGGACAGCCATGTGTTGAGGCACATGCTGTAGCTATAGTACTTCTTAAAGCTTTAGTGTAGCATTTCTCAAACTGAAGTTCACAGAGGCAAGTAAAAGGGGCAACAAAATTAGATGGCAGAAGTCAGCAGCCATTCAGAGGTATCTGAGTCAGCAACTAGGTTAAAGAGGGAAACTAAGAGTGTATTTTTTGGCAGCAAAATCTTGCACAAGCTAACTGCCTTTAATTGTTGACAGCAATGCAGCTTCGCCAGTGAAGTGAGTGAGGGTAAATATCTGCATTTAGTAATTGCAGTGAGTTCTCACTGCAGTGCCTTAGAAGGAAATCTGTAGCATTCTTCAGAAAATGTAAACTGCTGGCTCCTAATTGTCATGTGGTAGAAGAGGCTGAGAGAATCAATGTTTAAAAAAGTGATCTATGGGTATCTTTACAGCTAAGGCTAAGTTTATCATGTTACCACAGTGTTAGCAGAAATGTTCTAGGACTCTGTTATATTTAAGTAGCATCCAAAGAAAGAAAAGTATTTATCCCTTAGTTCATGCAGGAAATGTAGTTTGTTTAGGTGATATTTGTACAGAATTCAGATGAAAATTGATATCGATCTTGCCTAAGGAGATCATGATTTGCCTCAAGATGGCAATGAGATGTTTTGTTGCCTCCAGTCTTTGTGAGTAGAGAGGTTCAGCAGAAACTGAGATTGAAAGAAAGGGTCAAGATCCATTGATGCTATTCATCACTCACATACATGTCAACCAGACTTCAGTTACAGTTTAGGTAACTCTCTATCTGACTTTTCCTTAGAGCAGACCTGCAGACAGGCACTCGTCTGTATTCCTGACCTACAGGACAACTTGAACCACCAAAGGGAAGCGATGATGCTGCTAAAATAATTTTGCCTGAGTCACTCCTTGATTTGTTGCTTATTTCACCCTTCTGAAACTTCAGCCAGACATTTTTTCCTATTCTTTCCCAAGCCTTTCTTCCTTTATTGAAATAATAGATAAGCTGCTGAAGAAAACACAAGAATCAGAGATAAGATGGGAGTCTGTATATAGTCAGTGAGCTAACATGACTTGCTATTGCTGATTGAATGGGTTTCAGACAGAACAGTTTAATTAAACAAATATAATAACATGTGAGAAGAGATTTTGTTTCAAGGAACACTGAATTCTTAGAATATGGAAGAAAGATACTTGCAGGACAGCAGAGAATGAGACACTTGAGAAAGAAAAAATATAGAGATTGTCGTCTAGGGATTTTTATTTTTTCCAAGTCAAACAAAGAAATACTGAGTGATTCACTTAGGACGCTGTCCTTTTTAGATAAACAGACTACAAAGATAAACAGATGAAGCTGTTCCGTGCTCTCAGAGGAAGAATACAGGCCAAATACAGCAGAAGGAAAGCAATTCATTTCAATTGTAGTAGACAAAAGCAAATACACAACTTAGACACAAAGCCAATCTTTTGAAGTACATTCACAGATTAGTTTGTTCTCCTTTCCACACGTGCCAATACGACTTAAAAGAGGATGCACTGAAATTTCTCCTTTTGTTAAGCTTCTAGTATTCTGTTTCCCTGCTTATATTCTAACTAACCCACTGGGAGGATAACATTCTAATTAAGTAGCCTATATGTAGACCTTCTTTATTCCTTTATGGGCATTTACATTTCCTAAACAAAATTTCCGGTCTTAGCTTTGTCATCACTATTATATCTCAGCCTACTACAAAATTAAAAATAGATGCTAAATAGTATGAGCCAAAACAGTTGAAGCAGCTTTTTCCCTTCAATTCATTGCAAGATGCACATTTTCTATATTTATTACAATGCACATCTTTGGACATGTTTCTAACATATATAAATCATGTTTTTTTAAAGATTTTTATTTTGTCTCCTTATTTCCAGAAGTATTATCTGAAGAGGTGCTTTGGTGAGGTTCAATTATGCCTTTTAATATTTCAGAATCCGAATAGCTAAGCATCATCTGTAATCATTGACTCCATTCAGAAAATATGCTTTGCACACCTGTGGTACCCTTCAGAAACCTTTCAGAAAACCATTTATTTTATCCTAGTTGTAGTTGTGAATGATTATGCTATTTGTGGTACATTTTATGTGAGGGAAAGTTTTTCTGATTAGTCTTTTATTAATCATATGGATAGCTTTTTACATTGGTTTATAATTGTGTTTCATTAACTTTCCTACTGAGGTTCTTAGGGGCTTTCCTTTAAAGATGCCTCTGTATTTCTAAAGCAATAATAAACATCATGAAGAATTAGATATCTGTTTTTACATCAGGGACTCCAAGTCTCTCAGTAGCTACTTAAATTTGTTCATAGTCCTGCTAATATTGTATCACTGCATTTCATATTAGCATTTTTTTCTGACCAAGGTCATAAACATCACAAAGACAGACATACAAAACACTAGGGGATAACAAAATGAAATCTTTCCTCATAGAATAGATGGTACGGAACTAGAAAATTATAC
The DNA here is from genome assembly GCF_036370855.1 of Dromaius novaehollandiae. NCBI lineage: Eukaryota > Metazoa > Chordata > Aves > Casuariiformes > Dromaiidae > Dromaius > Dromaius novaehollandiae. The sequence goes on from NC_088098.1 coordinate 111,694,692, forward strand.
TAGAAGTAAAGTATTCCCATCACACTACCCCCTGATCATACTGAGAAAGGCAATAGAAACTGTTTTTCAAATTAAGAGTTATAACTTCTGGTAAAAATGCATGCTGTGTTCAGAATTTTAAAATGCAGTAACAAATGGACACTCGTAATGTATTATCTATATGGTGCTGCCTGCTCAGACTTACTTGACAGGCTATACCTGTGTTTACTGTTAAAAAGCATTTAATAAGGATATACTTTCTGGTTTACAGTTTTAACTGCTAGTATTTCATTAAAACTTCAGTTTTGCTTATCCTGTGAACTTTTGGTTCTAAATATCTATCACCTATCTGAAAGTCAGTTCATGACTGAAATCTATTAATATGAATGGCTTTATTAAAAATTAAAAAGACAAAATGTGAAATTCTGGGCCCTGTTAAAATCCATGTCAGTTTCACCACTGACTTTAACAGACCCTGGAGTTTACCCTAGATATAAAAGATGTATGGATCTCTGCCTTGGGATACCTGGTATAGGACTTGGTCCTGCAGAACAGCTGTTATATGGGCCTTTTTACCCCTGGAATTTTGTGTCCAGAATCAGTAACTGATTTTTTTTAATTGTTTTCTTTATGCTTTTACTGTAATTTTTAAGTCATGGGATAGCATTACAAAACTTCCCAATGTTAATATTCCTATGTCTTTCCACATAGTTACTAGCAGCAAGTAACATCAGTAAAAATTTGAGTCATGAAACAATTACGTCAAAAACTAAGTAGGGTTGAGAGGGTTCTTTAAATGCCTTTCCAGATCACAAAGCACTGGAAACCCTCAGAAGTTATCAAGGAAGTTCTACGCATCATAGAAATTCATTCAGCCAATACCTTGGCTGGAAACAACACAGACGTTATACAACAGCCATGAATTTATGACCAGTTGTTCTGAACTACTGCTTATCTACAGACTGTGGTAGGAGGAACCACTGATTCTGGAAGCTGAAATCCAAATTATTTTCTGATTTATGTTTTTGACCCAGAGCTCCAATGATAATGATAGATGACAAAGCACGACTTTTTCAGATTCTTGGAGAAGGATCATTTTACTCAAACTGTGCAGAGGCAACAGGCAGAATAGGCATGTAGCATCAGCTTAATTAAATTATTTTGCCTTTGTTGAATTAAGTCAGACTCTTACCATTACTTAAAGTAATTTAAAGTAGTTTAATAGCTGTAAGTCAATCTATTCAAAGCACATTTTCTGGTTTCTTATTAAAAAAACAGTTGGATTAATTCTGGTCATTTCATTTTACATTATAATTCAACAGTGTCTAGCTTTAATTAGAAATGTCATACATATCAGTATACAAGACCTGATACATTTTAATTCTCAGAATTAAAATTGTGCACTGAATCTACCTTTTGCTAGTTTTACTAGAGGGGAAAATAGGAAAGGTTTGTCTTAAAAAAAATAGCTTGCACTTTCTGTGTTTCCCTTAGCTTTGCTGAACGCTAGCAAAAGATCAGTGTAGTTGTAATACAATCATTAAATACTTCTAAAACAAAGGGATGAATTCTGCTCTGTGTTCCATGAAATTTCAGTAGGATTCCAAGCAATGGAAGTCTAAGAGAAAGTGGTTGTATTTCACATACATAAGATGAAAGAGTTCAGGCTGAAAAATTGCCCTTAGCTGTGGAGGATTTTCTAGAGGAAAACGGACATGTGAGCAATCCAGCCCTAATGCTAATAGCAAGAGTGTGAAAGTAGGTTTTGCGGCCTACCGGTAAGGTTACTAGAGGGCATGCAATGTGGTAAGAAACTGTCCTTGGAATGAGAAAAACAACTCCCAGGAAAAACAACTCCCAGGTGTTCAGTAAGAAACTTATGGGCTTAGGTAATTTCTTTGCCTCCTTGGAAACAGTAAATGCTATCCAATCATATACTGTTTAGATGTGCGTGCTAAATGAACATGTACCAATCACTGTATAGTTTGATTCATGGGATCACTGTTAAGGCATATAAAAGACGCTATTCGGGCTTAATAAAGTGTCAGCATTTAATCATATTGATTGGTGTGCTGTCCGTTTATCTCCCACACTTATCTGCTTTGGTATGTCTAGCTTTAGTTCTCCTTATATGAAAATAGCTTTTATAAACAGATCAAGCTCACTGAAGGCTCTAGGAGTTATGCCTGCATGAACATTTAAGGATCAGGCCCATGTGGTGTGCTGTATGATATCATGCACTGCTTTGAAGACCCTCTAAAGAGCTATGAAAATATAAGTCAATAACTTAGAGCTTCTTTGGATTTTACTCGATAAATAATAATAATAACAACAAAAAGTCCCATATTTACTACTTCAGATTCATTAGGTTAATCCAAGCGGAACTTCTCTAAACTCACATTATTTGCTCCTCTGGAGCTTTTACAGTTTTATAAATCAATATTAAGGGATGCTTTGGCCCACCAGACAGTAAGAGCTCCTCAGAACCTATTAAAATCTATTCCACCATTGAGTACCAAGAGACCCTTAAAGCTCTTGGTTATGTGTCTTCTGAGAATATACACAATGGCTTAGAGTTTGGAATTTTTTATGAAATGTTTATTGAGAAATAGTTCAGGTTTATTTGCAATACTTTTCTAAATAAAATAACTTCTTTATGAGTTTTTTTCCCCTCTCGCAAATGCATATAGGCATTTACCCACAGGGCAAACCACAGACTCTACAGTTCAGCTCCAGCCAGTTATGCCAAGAGCTGCCAGCAGGAATCTTCTGTTAGAAGAAAGGAGTTAGGTGGTAAGACACAACTCATGTTCTATAGTGCTCTGTTGTCCAGCTATTTCTCCATGGAACATAACTCTCTTAACATTGCTTTTTCTGTTTGTAACTTCCTGATTTCATCTTGTCTTTCCTAAATTCCATTAGTCATGCAACTCAGAAAAAAGAAACAATATAAAACATTTATGTTTTCCAAAAGTAGGTGTAAGGTATGTATGCTACTCAGTAAATTTACTGTAAGTTTTTAAATCCCTTGGTTCATATATCCTGTTTAAGAAGGTAAAAAAATATATCTTTCTATTTATGTGAAAAATCTACGTTGACATTTAATTATATTGAGTAGCCTCCTTTTCTCCTTTCCTTAGAACTTCTTTGTCTATAGAGTAAAGGCCATGATTGTTATGTTATATAGTGTGACCTTCTGTAGATTACAAGCTAGTAAGCTTCATAATTATCCCTGGATGAGTCTGATAACTTGTGCTTTTCCCTGTGCAGGTGCATGAGGTTGTTTACCTCACAGACGGCTCCCGGGGGCACCAGCCCGGCATTGCCTGGCGCACCTCGGCAGCGGTGGCTCGGCGGCAGCAATGTCGAGACAAAACCGCATTTAGTACCGGTTCTCTACATATGCCCTAAAATTAGTGAAATAGCTACCTAAGGAACTGGATGATAGCCATGTATTAAATGATAATTCTTCAGGGATAAGTTACAATGATTTGATTAAGTTAATGGAGCCTGTGAGAAAATAATCAGAGAACCTCAATTCACAAAATAAATGTTTTGCCAGTGTTGGGGAAAGAGTAAACTTTCAGAATGCCATAAATTATGGTTATTCCTCTTTACCTTAATCCTCGACAATTTTACAGTATCTATTGAACTCTAATCTCTTCAGAGAATGAACTGCCTTATTCAAGGTCTAAATAGAGCTATTTGTATATCTGTAGTACTGTGTGAAGACTTAAAATGATACAAGTGTGGGTCCTCGTTAATGACAGTCTATTAAAATTAGATTTCACATTAAGAATATAAGAACAAAGAGAAATGACTCTTAATTTCATGCATACAGGATTCTGAAGAGGGAATATGACATTTTCAATCATGATTTTAATGGCACTATATTAATAAAGTGGTTTCATTATAAAGGACTACAGGTTTTAAAATATGAATGGAACTTCTACAGGAAATGTGTCATAAACAGTCAGTGAGGAGGGAACAGCAATTGAGTTTATGGATATAGTCAGGTACTATATAGTGTAGTCAAGGTATTTACATAGAAAGCCCAGAATCTCCAGAATATCACAACTACTTTTCACTGGTGTCTCTCTGTTGCCTTCATGCCTCTGGTTACAGATTTAATGTCCTAAGTATTGCTTGGGAGCTGCATTTGAAAGCATATTTATTATGTAGAACTGAATGCATATTGCAAGTTTTATGAACAAATTACATTATGTAACTGGAATGCCATTGTAATGGTTTTTTTCAAGAATGTATGGTTTCCTTTCCACTAATATTCTGTCTGTATGCAAAAACATTTACATGGTATTGAACATGGACATGAAGACAGATGTAAAAGTATGGTAAACAGAGCTTATTTTTTCCATGCACTTGTTTCTTTACCCCTAAAATACTATACCAAAAACAAAGTTTTGTTTATTTTCATTCCTCACAGTTTTTTGAAGTTCGTTTTTGCATCCACAATGTAGATCAACATGTTGTAGCTTTGTATTTTCATTCCAGGGTTATTAGGGGTCTTGGAAGAGGACATAAAACTAGTAGGGCTGGCTATATGCAGGGTGCAATAGTTCATAATATATTTTTAACGAACTGTGTCTTTTAGAGTTAAAAAGTATTCGGCAACTAAAGTATGGCAATTAAAATGAAGGAAATGCAACTGATGTGCACGCATGCGCACGCACACACACACACACACACACACACAGAGTGGCATATTTGTCAATTACATCATCACATACTTTTTGCTCACATAGGTTTCTCATTAAAGTCAATGCAGAAGACAGGGATTCCTGTAGCAAAACTGTATTGTAGTGCACATAAGCAGGGACATACTGCATCTGTAAAAAAGGCAGATATGATGCCGGAGTTTAGGTGTTACTTCTTTTTATATACAAAAACATACCTTTGTTCAAGGAACTACTGGGACTTTGTATGGAATATTGGCTTGTGTTTAGTCCACCTGTTTTCAAGATAGATGAATTTGAGGTGGAAGAGGCACAGAGGGTAATTAGGGGAGTGTAGGAACTTTTTTATGAGAAATGATTGAAAATGCTTGACTTGTTTAGCCTAGTACACTGCAAGCTGGTGAAGGATATGATTTTGCTCTATAAATATAAGGGAGAAGAGTTGAATATAGAGTAGAGGAAAATTGTTCTGGGACACAAGCAAATCAGTATAAAGATTGTGCTCAATACAGGATTCAACTGAGGTATGCTTCATAGGTTTCTTTAACAGGGACAGTGCTTGAAAAGTGAGGTAGTCTCTTCAGCCTTATGGTTTTTAAGCTTTTATAGGCATCTTTACTTTTAACAGCTTCCTTAGTTTTTAAATTCCATTCACCCTAACCATAAACACCATTCATAACTGCTTTCCTCTCTTCCAAATACTCTTTTGTCCCAGTTCCTGCTGCTCTCCAACCCATTTTAGGTTCAGGTCCCTCTTTGTTTCCATCCATCCCTCAGTACTGTTCTACTGATGCCCCTGTATTCTTTTACTTTCTGATCCAACCCATTTCCTACTTTGTGCTCCTCTCTTTCCATGCACTACCTGGCTTGTGTAATAGATCTCTTTCACTATTTAACATTCAGTTTTCTGCATTAAAAAGTCTTTTCCCTCCTTTTTTCCCTCCAATTCCCTTGCAGCTAGTCATCAGACATAGGCGAAGGGTCATCACTGGGAATGGAAGAGAGGATGTCTTTCTGCTTTTTCATGTGCCAAGTGCCACAACCAGCAAGAAGAACAAATCTGATTTATTTCCTTTGGCTCTAAAAAGCTTAGTTCAGAAGAATTCTTTGGACAAGTAAGCTACAAAACTCTAAAAAGACTATGGACATGTAGGAGTTGCTCTTTGTTTCTTTGTTTCCAAAGGTTAAAATTTAGATAGCTCTAAGGCAGATTTTCATCCCAGTGCTGACCACCTTTCTAAACTCTCCCCACTGCTCTAAAGACACAAGCCGGCATTCTATAAGAAAGCAATATAGCATTTTTTTCCCTTTTTAATATTTGTAAACTATTTATTCCCTAACCTTGTTCCAGAAATAGCGAGATGATTTTATGAGAAAATTTCCTAAAAGTCCACCACAAACTGTTTGGACATCCAGACTGAAAAATATCAATCTGAATAGTTGTTACTTGATAAAAGTAGTAGTGCTTTTCAACCTCCACCATAAGCTTAGGAGGGAATAGGAAGTTTCAGGCAATTTGAGGTACAAGCAGTGTTAACCAGCAACTCTTACAACAGCAACAACAACAACAAGAGTAGTGTTATCACATATAGCTTACTTAAAGTAATGAATACATTTTAAATAGCTCTCAGAGCTATTAAGGTATTTTGTCTGTCAGAGTTTCCCGTAAGTTTTTCTGTGATGGGTTGTGGCTAACCCTGGTCAACATTCTAGGCTAAAAGTATTTAAAGGTCTCCTTTAAGAAGCTGTAGGAGGGGAAAATATCTTGAAGTTCACCAAGTCTTATTAAAAGTCAACTTGTTGAATGGAAATCTCAAATGAAGAACAAGAGAGATTTTCTATGCAAAAATATGTGCAAAAAAATAAGTACTCTGTGACACTGTAAAAGGTGAACCACAGTACATAATAGTACTTCAGTTTATCAATTATTATAGCCAAATAAAATGTCAATGTACACAACATTTCAGTGGAAGAAAAGAAGGTAAATCAATAATGAATTTAGCTTTGAAAGAAGTGTGAAAAACTGCTAGTATTAATTATACAAAAATTCACTCCAATAATTGACTGAACTGGCATGTACTTCGAAGGTTACAGTATATGAGCTACTTTAAGAAAATATCAATAGTATTTTAAATGAAAGGCAGTTTAATTACTCTAAGAGATGTGAAATTTTCTGCCTTAAAATGGAAATTCTAGTCTTGACCTAAGCAGGAAGACAGAACTTGCATGATTATGTCAAAATGTATAGGAAGCAACAGTAATTAGAATGATTTGCATACCTAAATTAAAAGAAGAGTTTTTAAATACTAATGATTTAAAATCCCAAGTGAGTTTTGGATTGTAATTGTAATGAGTGTGGGTTACAGGAAAAGACAACAGTTCATCTTCCCCAGTGATCCATCTTACTGAAGACATAATTTTAATTTTGCACTTAATTACTGTTTAAAGGATATGCTACACAAGTGTCATCGTACATCTCTAGTTCTCTGAGGGGAAGGGATATTTTATATCATTTGAAAGACTATCTAAATCTTTGTTCACCTGCTTCCTGATAAATAGCAGTTTATGTTTAGAAGGAATATATACTGCATTTGAATGTATCCTTTGACAAGTGAAACTATTTTGACAAGTGTTTGGAATCTATATGATTCTATTGGTAGGATTCACCTCACCCTTATTTCAAGCATCTGCATCTGATCTAGTCTCTCTCAGCTTTCTTGGTAGTTAGCTGAGAGTAGAGATTTCATATCATTTGAGAGAAAATGTCTAAAATAGGCCATTGCTCCAAGAGTACCTATCTTTTTCCATTAAGGTAGCCTTAAAGGGTTTGTTGAGATGAAGAAATCTAGCATGTAAATGTCTGCATTTTATCAGATGAATCCCACCTTATATTCCCAAATATTGTCCATCATATTTGATTGCTACATATATTGTGCTTCCTCTCTCAGCAAATCTAGTCTGGAGTCTGAAACTGAGTAAATGTAGAGAAAATGCTTACAAAAGAGATGTATGGAGGCATGCGTATTAACAGGTAGTATAGAAACAAGTGATGCTGAAGAATATTCCACATTACACCTATTTTATGTGCAATAAAAGTCACTGCTGCTACACACTACTACAGAGATTCAATCTAGATACTAAAGATTGGCTACAGTCTTCAGCATCTGATGTTAGTGCTCTGCTAATGGTGTTGATGTCCACATTTTCACTGTGAATGTTATTTTATGTTCTTTAAGCCAAGAAAAGAAAAGAAATTATTTGAGGTTGTTAGGTCTTTTTAACAGAATAAACAAATAATTCTAGTACTACAAAACAATAGGCAGCTTTTTGGCATTATTTAGGGGACTTTCACAGAACTCTTTGTTAAGGTGTTGGGTATGACAGTAGGTCCCATGAAAAGTTTCTCAAATCACAGTGAAAGGATACTTCAGTTCTTACTAGTTCTGACAATAAAATGCCAGAAGTTACTACAAGAGTAGTGTGGAATATTAGTAGAGTAGCTACAATAATATTCTCACTGTGATATGATTCTGACTGGGGCCAGATTACACAAACTAGAAGCCTTATGTTTTGATGGAAACATTTCCGAGAATATGTGATACCTAAAATTAATATTATGTAGACTAAGTGTATCAGGAACTTGCAGATAAAGAAGACTCTGGGTTTTGATCTCTAAACCTGTTTGCTCAGTCCCTCATTAAATTTGTACAGAACAGATTAGTTTTTTCATCAGCCACCCTCATCTTTATTCATCAATGCAGATATCTTTTTTATTATTAAAAATTCTGTGACCTATTAAAAAGTACTTGCAGTATGATGAATATTTACAACTATCCACAAACTCCTGCATGCTGTAGATTTTATTTTCTGATTAAGTATAGATGTGTAGGCTATTACATTTCTACAGAAGAATTCACTGTGATTTGCCACCTCTCCATGCATATTATGTTCAGCACTGCAGTATTTTTCTGCCTTCTCCAGGTTTGTAAAATATCTTTGATATTAAAACAGTGTAAGAAAATAGAGTATCTGCTCTCATGCTTGAAAAAAAATGATTAAATTTTTTCCTTCTCTGCTAAGATTCTGTGGAAAATTTGTGTTTAGAGGAGTCTATGCAACCATTAAGAAAATGGAACATGATCTGCTGTCCCAATATCTGTATGGGATGAACTGTTTAGTAGAAATCATTAATAAGGTTTTATTTTGGTTTTGTTTTACTTAAATTCATTGCTATCCTATATTAATAAAGAACTACTTAAAAAAAAGAATCATTTAATATTCTAAAGAGCCCTGAAAGCTGAATCCCTTGCCCACTTTTGGTAAAGGCTAAGCAACTCAGAGAGCACAATATACATGTATGTAGTGTTAGAGAGATTTCCCTTTCCAGTATTCCTGTTCCTTGGTGCTCCAAACCAGGTAGCAGAAAGTGGATAGAATTAGTGTTACCCAAATTAGAAATGGGTGAACTCCATTTATTCAAGATATCTGGATACAAGGGAATCCGGATACAGCAGAGAAGGAGAGAAAGGACTTTGCAAGCTAAGTAAATGGCTCTTATAGAAGCAGTGCTCTCTTTCTGGCTTTTTCCAGAGACTCAAAGTAATACGATAAGCTCAGAAATGCACAGATGGCAGAAAAGGGGCCCCAGGAAATGTTCATGCCAGAGTAATTTCTTCAGCTTCCCTCTTATCAGGTCTAAGGAAAAGCAGAAATAAAGTGAAAAACATTCTGCTCACATGCCTAAAATTCCTTAAGTGATGACAATGATATGTTTATGACAGCAGGGGGCTGGAGGATTCAATGAACTAAAAATTGTTTAAAAATCAGATCATCTGTCCTGGTCTTAGTGAGAGTTACAAGAGCAGTGTAGTAGGAGTCAGTTTAAGGAAGCAAAAGTCAAAATCTTCATATGTCAATGACCATAATAGTATTAATAGTGAAATAGTAACCAAACATACTACTAAAAAATATCAAAAGCCTCAAAAATTTCTTCATTTATAGTGACTGTTTATTTTTAGAACTTAAAACGATTCATGGCACAAAAAGGTTTCAAAGGGCTCTCAAATAGAAAGTATTCTCAAGTGAAGTCCCTCTGCATTAACTCTCATAAAGCTAAATATAGGGCCTTATCCCAGGCTATTCTCAAAGCAGAAACTATACAGAAAGAATGAGAACAAGGTCTATGACTGTTCAATACTGTGTTTTACTAGATGTGTCCGATGAAAGAGAATACACTGAGAGGGTGATTCTTACGTTTATCCATAGCAGTTCACCAATAATGGGATTCTGGTTGCTTACAGACATCTGTTCATAAGCAGCATCAATGAGTGTCACTTGAGGACCATTCACACACCAGTCACATGAGCTATAAAGAAAAACAGCAAGAGCCTTTTAGATAGTACACTCCCATTGAACTTGATAGCAACTTCAGTATTCAGTTAAGTACACATATAGTCAAATCCCTAGTGTCTGCAAGGTAGGTTATCTCTCTTCCAAAGAGAAGACATTGCCACATGAAACAGGTTTTTGCAATGCTTTCATCTTTATTTGAAGAGTGAGAATGAGAGTGTCTGAAATCCAGAGGATTTAATAGAAATGTGTCTTGAAGTGCTCTAACAGAATTATTATAAGTTGTCTTTAGAGCAGAGGAGGATTTTTGTGACAGAGTGACTTTCCTAGAGAAAGATTAAGTGCCACATATCTCAGTCTTCCTTCTGTCTCCTTGCATTAGTTAGCCCATCATAGCACTTGAACATTTCTGGCTTGGGTATTTCTAAATAGTTGTTGTCACCATTAAATAACTTTTTCTATAGGAATCTTTCATGTCAAGATATGTATCCATATTCATCATGGATACCATGCATAGCAACTTTAAGATAATAGTTTGATTCTCAGTTATTAGAGCAGTGTAACTGTTATAAGACAGTCATTTTGTCTTTATACAATGGAAGATGGCTTTGGCAAGCTTGAAAACAGTTTTGCAGTTTAGTATCAAATGTCATTCATAAAGAAATTTAAAGCTCAATTCTGTACTTGATGCAGTAGACAAGAATTTTGCTACAAGCTTCAGTAGTATAGAAAAAGTCCCCAGTGCTTAGTTTTAAAATGATATTAAAATATTTATAGCAATATGAAATATTTCTGGAACACATTTTAAAATATTTTTAAATTATTTCATAACCAAACACATACTGTTCTGATGGCTTGATGGTTTAGATAGAAAATAACTTTTTTAATGAAGAAAGCAGAAAAAACCCACCTAGTTTGTATTTATACTTATTAAAAACACATAAATGATTGAATATACAACTAGGGCTAGAAATGAGTTATAGCTCTTCCTCTCCTACTAGATGTAGGGATTTTATATATGTATGATACATTTACTTTTTATATTTTACATAATTTCCTAGCTTTATGTTCTCAAGAATGTAATACATAAAGATGATTAGCTTTAAAAGAAAATTAGTTTGATTAGTGAAATGAAAACTTATGTTCAGACCTGTGTCTGATTATTAATTCTTCCCCTTACAGCTTTACAGTTTTAAAATTAAATAATTCTGTTATTGTCTTCAGAGAATTTTCACTGTTTCAGCAAGGATTTGCATTCTTCTCTGAAGCTGCAGCTCTGGTTTGTCTTTAGCCAGCGCCACAGGCACAATTTAGTGCCTTCTTTGTGTGAGAGGGGAGGGACTTCAGAACTGAATGAGCAGATGTCTGTACTTGGATATAACATGCTAAATGTCAATGAGAACAAATAATTAGCTGTCATGAGTAAGTATTCTGACACATTGAGATTATTGATCTTCGGAGCATGATTCTTTGGCATGCTGTCAGACTGTGAATGGATAATGTTTCATTATGTGGGGACCCAGGTAAAAATGAATCCACTTGATTCATGCTAGATATCTGACCCAAACACCCTTGGAGCAGCAATGGTAGTAACAGTACTGAACAGGGTTTCAAATACTCCCCAATGCCCCAGTTGGGTCCTGCAAGCTCTCAGCTCAGGGAAGAATGAGAATCAATTCATCAAGAGTTTTATCTCCAGGTAGAAGAAGAAAGAGTCTTCTGCTTTTTCTATCAGACGATCGGCATCTGCTGTGTTCAAGGTTAGGAAAAACTTCAGGAAGCTGAACAAGAATAAATAATATCAACATTTCACTGTGGTTTCTGAGATAACTCCTGGACTTGTAAAAGTGCTGTGAAACAGAAAAATGGTGTGTGAGGGGAGTATTTTTGGAACTAGAAGTTAAACTTGAGCTTAATTTTTATGAATTGCTTGCTTCTCTCCAAACATGTTTTTCCTGTTTTCTCTAATCCATCATAGGTCAAACTATAGCCAAGTCTCCATGTTTTGCAAAGCTGTTTGATTTCTTATTTATGATTCAAAATATTTCTATAATCCTTCTGGTGATAGAAATCATAAGAAAACTGCAGCATGTTTCAAATGTGTTAAAAAAAAAAAAAAAAAAAGCTTATCCCTGGCTTTACTTAAGTATTTTTTTCAGGACCTTGTGACAAATATGTTTAATGCTTCAATGAAATTCACTGAAAGTGATTTTTAAGTTAAGTGATGAACAAAAGCAATAAGTTGCTATGTGCTTTCCCTGACCTCCATGATAATTATGAAAGAAAAAAGGAAAAAAATCAATTTACTACACCTAACTAATAAACTTCTAACAGAATAATTTAAGATAATATTTTAAGCAAATTTTGTTACACTTAGATTTCTGCCATATAATAGGATAGCAGAAAGCTTACAAGACTGTAATATACTTTCTTCAGTTCTGAACCCCACTTTAGGCCGAGTAGTAATTTGCATATTTCAAATACTGACTTAATTTGAAAGATGTTACAATTGAGCAGAACAATGAACTACTAATTATGGCTTATTCTCTTTTTCTCTTTTGTCTTTTGTTCAATCATATACCCTCTCTCTATGTACTGCAGTACATTGTATCAGATTGTATCCTGCCAGTGACAACAGACAAATCATTTTAATTCCTCTGTATGGCTAATAACCCCTTGATTCATACACATCTGCTATACTGTATTCTTTCCTGGTTTCTTCTTTCTCAAAAAAGATTTTTCTTATTTTCTTCCATAGCTGGAAAGCTTTCTCTGTCCAATTTGTTTGGAGCTTGAATTTCATGTCATGTCTGTTTCAGAGTAAATGTCCTCTATTCTGCTGATGACAGCTGGGCAAAACTTTATGGATTCTTTTAATGCATTCTTTTTCTCCTACTACTTACTGTCTCACCAATTTTTTGCTTTTAAAAATCATTTTGTAAATTTTCAGTCAACATCCAGCTGTAGGAGCAGAGAAGAGAAAGAGAAAGAGAAGAATTTTCATTACTGACACTGATGCTTATGCACTTACGGAACAAAAGTAGATGAGAATGATTCCAAGTCAATCATATCGTGAATGTGTATTGTTGGAAACTTGCACGGGAGGAGCCGACGGAGGGAAGACCCAGACGCTCAATATGAGTGATCAGTGTACTTCAACTTTATTAGGTGTGGTCTTTCTTTATATAGCATAGGACTAATCAGGCTCATACATATTGCAAAAGCTGAGCTCCTTATTGGTAACAGCAATTTGGTTTACCCAGCAACTTCTGCATTACATCACCCGCAAGTTCCCAGGACTAATCATTGATAACACCTTGGAGCCAAGGACAATGTGTCCTTGGCTCTAGCTGTTTTTACTCTCGTACGGGACTTGGCTCACATCAACTGTGTACGATATATACTTAGTTCTGCTTCCTTTAGTTGTTCAGTCTTCACATGACCTCTGCCCTCAAGCCAGTCCTCCACAATTCCCCCGTTTTTATTTTGTGCGAGAAAGACCTTTTCAGTTAATTGTTCAAGCTTTTGTGTTAAGCAGCCAAAAATTACTCTTACAGCAATTAAAATTAATACAATTATGAATAGAATACGTAGCCCTTCTTTGATCAAGCTCAAAATCCAGGTACTCACATTACCAAACATCTTTCTAAACAGATCATCAAACCAATTATACTGTACGGTGATTCTCTGGGTGTGGTCCTTTAGCCATTTCAATTGCTCATGGATTGACTGTCCATGATCAGAAAGATTAAAACAACACATTCCTTCAAAATCCTCACACCCGCATCCCTGTGCCAAAAGCAGAAAGTCTATAGCTGCTCTATTTTGCAACACTGCATGTCTCAGGCTATCCATATCCTGTGACATTTCAGAGAGAATTTGTGTAGTAACATTTGATTGCTTAACAGCCCAACAAGCAAGTTTATTTAGATTAGACATGGCATGCGCAACTGCAACGTTAGGAGCTAAAGCTGCGGCAAAAAACCGTTCCGCAGGTCCCCATTTTTTCCCCCGTTTTTATTTTGTGTTGTGTAATGGCTCCCATTAGGTATTGTGGGCCACATAAAATAGTAAGATCAAGTGGCTGATTTTCCAGGCGCCGGTGCGTAGCACGCGTAGTAATTAGCGATGCAATTTCCTGGAGTACCCGTTGCTGTTCCTCTGTGAGCGTGACGGCAGCCGCTGGGTCAGTTCCCTTCAGCAAGGGGCGTAGCAGATTTAAAAGTTCATTAGGAATGCCGACAACCGGACAGATCCATTGGAGGTCTCCTAATAGTTTTTGAGCATCATTGAGTGTTCTTATGTCAGTCCTGATTGTCAATTTCTGTGGTCTGATGGTGGCATTCGAAATATGCCAACCTAGATACTGCCAGGGGCTGGATTCCTGTACCTTTTCCGGGGCCATCACAAGTTCCTTTTTCTTTAATTGTGTGATTAGATCAAATTTTTGTTCAGGAGAAAAAGGGGTTTTTTGTGCCAACAATATGTCGTCCATGTAGTGATATATCATGGTCTCTGGCCACTGTTGACGTAACGGTTGAAGTGCCGCATCGACATAGAGTTGACAGAGGGTTGGTGAGTTTCGCATACCCTGCGGTAGTACTGTCCATTCAAATCTTTGGTCTGGCCCCTCTCTATTGATAGCAGGGAGTGTAAATGCAAATCGCTGTTTATCATCTTCATGGAGGGCTATGGTAAAGAAACAGTCCTTTAAATCTACGATTAGCAGGTGCCAGCCTTCTGGGATCATTGCTGGGTTGGGTAACCCCGGTTGTAAAGCACCCATGTTATGCATCTGTCTGTTTACAGCACGTAGATCGTGTAAAAGTCTGTATTTGCCGGATTTTTTCTTGATCACAAATATTGGGGTATTCCAAGGGCTGGTAAATAGTCTTAGATGACCTTGTTTGTACTGTTCCTTTACTAGTTCATGTGCTTGAATGAGACTTTCCCGTTTAAGCGGCCATTGCTCTACCCACACAGGCTGATCAGTCCTCCAGCTGAGTGGGATTGGGAAAGTCCAGGCAATGGCCGGTGCTATAAAGGGTGTTCCGAGGTAAGCACCATACCCATCTGGGCAAGGATATCGCGCCCTATTAAGGCTTGCACTCCTTCAGGTAGGGGTAAAATGGAAACGGAGCAATTAACCACCTTGTTCCCTATAGTCCATTGTAGCATCGATGATTTCCGGGCGAGGGTGACCCCGCCTACTCCAGCTACCGTGGAGCTGGTCTCTCGGGTTGGCCAATGCTGGGGCCAAATCTTAGTGCTGATTATTGATACATCCGCTCCAGTGTCCAATAAGGCATTAGTGCGTATAGATTCTTCTTTATACCTTACAGTCACGGTTTGTCGGGGCCTTTGATGCATTCCGACAGTCAGTAATACTACACTTCCAGTGGAACCAAAAGCACCATAGCCTCGTGGTTGCTCTTTCGCTGGTGCCACCCCTACAGTCAGGTGGGGAAGCGGAATAAGCTGGGCTATTCTCGATCCTTGCGGTATGTGCATAGGTGGAAACATTGCTGAAACCACAATTTGTACTTCCCCGAAATAGTCCTTGTCGATCAGTCCTGTCAAAACTTGTAATCCTTTCATTGTAGCGGACGATCTTCCAATCAGTAAGGCACCTACTGGCACATGATTAATAATTACTGGTCCGTAGACATTCGTCCGGATTCTTGTTGGCTTTGTATCCAATAAGGTGGCGTCTACCGCTGTTGCCAAGTCCAGTCCGAGACTCCCTCTGGTGGCTGGTCGAAGACAAAGGGGTTCATGCCGTTCGGAGTGGAGCTGGGCGCCGGCTGAGGTGGTTGTGTTAACTGCGGGGGTTGCTGAGTTGTTGTGGTGAAGGCCGCCTTTTGTGTCGTCGCGGGGCGGCTCGTCCCGCTTCTCTGGGTGTTTCCCGAGCCAGCCTTCCAACAAGCCGCTCCATCATGTTTGTTGCTTTTGCAGTTGGGACACCATACTCTACTAGCTTGGCATTCTCTGCGAAGATGACCAACAACGCCGCATCGGTAGCAGTGTGCCGATCGTCGATTAGGGGGGATATTTCCGCCGGGATTTTGCAAAGGAGCAAGGGCAGCGAATACCTGACTTTGATTCTGTTGCATATTATCCCGCAACGCCTGTGCTTGCTCTCTCCTGCTCTCTCCTAATTGTTTCACCGCCTCTACTAGCATAGTTTGCGGTCCTACAGGTACCTGCGCCATTCTTTCTAGCCCCTCCTCAATAGTCCATGTTCCCGGGAGTGTGGCTAAAATACTACGCGTTGAAGGGTTACTATTCTGTATTGCACATTGTTTCAAGATAGTCCCTTTCAGGTAATCTGGTACCCCTGCTGCTTGTATAGCATTGGCTACTCTGTCAATAAACAAGCCGAAAGGCTCTTCCCGGCCCTGCTTTATTCCCATATAAGATGGGATACCCCCCTTTTTTTTTTTTCTTTTTTTTTCTTTTTTTTTTCTTTTTTTTTTCTTTTTTTTTTTCTTTTTTTTTTTCTTTTTTTTTTCCTTTATTATTTTTTTTTCAAACTGCTTTTATTAGTGGTTTCTGACCATTAATATCATAGAGAAAAACTTATTTCACATTGATAGCCTGAGATGGGTGTCCTCAGATAACTGTGGCCAAAGGAAGAGGAGAAGGAGGAGAGGAGAAAAAGGGGGGGGGGGAAGAGAGAGGGGGGAGAAGAGAGAGGGGGGAGAGAGAGAGGGGGGGAGAGGGGGGGGAGAGAGGGGGCGGAGAGAGGGGGGGGAGATGGGGGGGGAGGGGGGGGAGGGGGGGGGAGGGAGAGAGGGGGGAGGGGCTGAGGGAGGAGGGGGGATCTGCCACATGGTCAATGTTGCTCCTTTTGGCAGGCCTGTGTTCCCAGACCCTCCCTGGGCAATAGTAAAGGTTCGAGGGGGGTGATGGGTATGGGAACACAGGGGACACCTCTGCATGCGGGGGTTCCTTGAACCCATCGGGGCTTCCCAAATGCTCCGCGGCGGCGGCAGCTACCTTTTTTTCTTTTTTCTTTTTTCTTTTTTTTTTCCTTTTACTTTTTTTTCTTTTTTTTCTTTTTTTTTACTTTTTTTTTCTTTTTTCTTTTCTTTTTTTTTTTTTTCTTTGAGGTGCGAGAGCATTAGTAACTGCCCTCCACGGCTTCATCAGCTTTTTTGCTGTCTTGTTGTCACTTATTACTTCATCAAACAACTTGTCCCCAAATTTTTTCCATTCAGTTTGTTCAAACACGGTATCTGGGTTAACAAAACACCCCTTAGCCACTCCGTCAGCTAATAGCCCTGGGAGTTCCTTATCTGGGTTAACAAAACACCCCTTAGCCACTCCGTAAGCTAATAGCCCTGGGAGTTCCTTATGACATTCTATTCCTTGAGTACCTCGCTTTTCTAAAAAGCATCTTAATAAATAATAAGCCGCTTGTCGCGCCGTGGTTACTCACTTACCGTTGCAACCTTTGCAAGACCTGCGGCGAGACTTTCTGGCAGGACCCCGTCTCGTCCTGGGCATGGACCCCCTTTGTTTGTGTCCTCTCCACCTCCTCTGTAACTCTGGCACGTAGACCCCCTTTTGTGTCTCGTCGCCTTTAGCACAGCAGGACCAGCTGTCTCTAGCACTCTGTCGACTCCTGAGTTTTTAATCACCGAGTCCCTGACCGGCAGGGTCCCTGTTCGGGCGCCATTTGTTGGAAACTTGCACGGGAGGAGCCGACGGAGGGAAGACCCAGACGCTCAATATGAGTGATCAGTGTACTTCAACTTTATTAGGTGTGGTCTTTCTTTATATAGCATAGGACTAATCAGGCTCATACATATTGCAAAAGCTGAGCTCCTTATTGGTAACAGCAATTTGGTTTACCCAGCAACTTCTGCATTACATCACCCGCAAGTTCCCAGGACTAATCATTGATAACACCTTGGAGCCAAGGACAATGTGTCCTTGGCTCTAGCTGTTTTTACTCTCGTACGGGACTTGGCTCACATCAACTGTGTACGATATATACTTAGTTCTGCTTCCTTTAGTTGTTCAGTCTTCACATGACCTCTGCCCTCAAGCCAGTCCTCCACAGTGTATGACTTTCCCGGAGAAATTGGGACGTGCACAACTGACTGATGCTGCGACATACTCATAGCTTAGTGGAAGAATAGGTGCCTGGGCTGGTGATAAAGGTAAAGTTTTCACGCTCACTTGAACAGATTAGGATAATTTTCTATAACAATGAAGCAATGTAGTAGAATGAACTGTAACATGTAGAAAAATTTGTAAGATGTCTATTTTATTGCACAGCATCAACCAGAAGCCAGTGTAGTTAAGTTCACAAAACATGTTATATATAAATCATGATTATGATACTCCGATAAGTTATGGTAGCATTCACACCCTGGTACCTGCAAAATGTATTTTTTTAAAAGGGGAATCATTTAGCTGTATTTTGAGAAAGCCTATGTGAGCCTGGGAGTTTGGTTTTCAAGCATTTAAAGATTTATCTTTTTTTTTTTTAACTAATTAGACTAGAATAAAAATGAGACTTTTGGTTCAGGCAGTTTTGGATTATCAGCATCTTTGCCTAATTTTGGCAAGTGAAAATGAGCAAGTTGAAGATTTTTGCTGGGGTGGTCTTCATTAGAAAAAAATGTAAATCTGTGATTGATAGTTTGTTGGCAATATCCTCCAGCACTGGTTTCGTATTGTTAGCTTACTCCAGAGTGTTCTTATAAATTTTAACTTAGAAGATTATACCTGATTATTTGTTCACTTGTGAAAGCACCATCACTACCATGTAAACAGATGCTTTGTTGATGCCCTCAGTGGTGAGGGCATCTCCCCCTAATACTTCACTTAATCTGAAAAAGAGATTCCAAAGTCTAAGAGTGAAAGCAGGTGCCACTCATTTGCACTAACAAAAATGACTCTCCGCACCACTAGGTGGAAATAGAGGGCCAACAAAGGAGGAAAGTCTCAAGGCTATTTTTTCTCTCAAGGGTCTTAATTTGCAAGGCAGGCATGCACTGCTCCTCTAGACCACCAGGCAAGCAAAACGACTTGATTTTTTAATGAAAGTGCAACATTCCTGTACAGTGGGTCTCGTACTGTCAAAGTCACTGTCAACAAGATAAATGTTCAGTGAACTAATGCTAATGTGACTAAACTCCAAGATCCATCAATATACAGTCTACACTAGTATTACGTGTGATAGTTTTCCCATTGGAACTCCAAAGTGATCTAAATTTTATTTTTCACATAGTGTTCCTCAGTGAGAAAGTATTCAGTGGTGGAAATCATATCCAGCCATTTGAATTCAGACCAAGATGATAGCCCTGTAATACGGATGGCCAATGCTCAGGCTTATCTATAATATATTCCCTCATATTGTTTATAAATCTTAACAGGCTCGGACAAAGGGAGAAGAAATCTGAGTAAATTGGAAGCTTTGCTGTATTTTTGAGTCAGATGCTGAATTATTTTCAGTGGATATCAATGGTTTATGACAGCTTAGTACGTGAGCCATTGAGGGGGAGGTGTATAGATTATCTGCTTGGCTTCCTTATCTATTACGAATAATCTCTGTTTTTTTTCTTCTTTCTTTCTTTCTTGCATTTATAAGCATATATGTTTGTTCTGTGTTCATTTAAAGTATCCTAATAATATCATAAGATTAGACATAATGAAACACTACATTTATTATGGGGAGCTATACAAACTACAGATAGTGATAACAAGTATGTTGACATCTGAAAGAGCTCTTATATCTGGAAGATATTAAAAAGTGTCATAAAAAGCAGAAAAAAATAAAAATGTAGAAAACAAGGCAATACATATATAAGTAATTCTAGTATCTTGTTACCAGACTGATTTGTTACCAAAGCAAGCAGTTGCTACAGTAATGTAACAGGTAAGCTTCCTTAAAGCCTTCACAGTCTTATACCATTTTTCACAGAAATATGTCAATCTTTTCCTACTGTTATAAGCAGCCTAAATTCTGTGTTTGGCCATAAAGTGAATATGACCAGCTATCAAGACTGAGAGTCTACACTTCCAGTATGTAGCAGAACGCACTATTGTTGAATTTGTGACATTTCCTACTTCCCAGGTAAAGTTGCCTCATCAGAAAGTAGTTACATAGCATGCTAACTGCTTTCTCTCTACTTGGAAAAAATAAACCATTTAAAAACATACTTGCTGATTACTTCTGTTTGCAGGAAAAATGATCAAATAATAATGTTAATACATAAAATCTGGTCTGAAATTTCTAATGCCACATATTCTTTGAGATTCATCAGTAACCTAGGAGTTTGGAATAGAGAAATATCAACATAATAAGAATTATTTTTGAATGTTTTGAAAAAGATCCTGACTGTGATCCAGGGTCAGTTTTAGTTAAGGCAGATAAAATATTGATAATAATAACACAGAAGATTGGAAGCAATCAAATACATATTATCCTTTTAATGGAGAGAAGTTTGACTATTTTATTTCTTAATGGCTTAAGAAGAGAAGATTAATATTTGACTCAAGTATATTCTTCAGTACAATCTGGTGTCATTACGCAGAATGTTTAAATACAGTACAAACAAATGGCAGCAGGCAGTACTTTTGCCCAGAAATTTCATGTGATTTCCAGTGACTACTCCAAAATTTTTCTAATGACAGTTATTAGTGTTTTTACTGTGACAACGAATTAATTTGTACCTATCTATTAACATATTAAACAGTATTTATTAAAGATCAAATGTAAGATGCCCCACATCTTGGCCTGAAATGATTTAAAAAGCTGGCCTACAAGCAGTCTGTGGCACAGATTGCATTTCTAAATGTGTTTGGAAATCATCGGAAAGACCTCACCAGTGTAGAAAATAATCTGGCCCTAATATTTCAAAACATATGTGAGATGACTTGGGCAACATTTAAGCTAGTTAGCATGACATGGATCCTGGACAAAGTTGGTAAGGGACACAGCCATTAAATATTAAAAGATAATAATTAATGATGATGAAAATGGCTTTATGAAAATTAGATCTTTTCGATAAAACTGATACATTATTTTAGGAGATTATAACTTGCTCACTGTGCAAACCTGGCAAACTTAAGTCTTCTGAAAGACTATTTACTTAATGCCACATGATATGGTCAGAAGTTAGACTGTACAAAACCAAAATAGTTTATGTTCAGAGCTGGTTAACTAATCATAGAAAGAAAACTAAAATAACAATGGATTCACCAATAAAAAAATGCTGTTCTGCTGTGTTCCCATACAAAAGCATGATTGCCCACTTTATTACAAAGTATCAGACAATATGATTTAAGCAGCCCATCATATTGACTTTGACTAACAGGAACTTAAGGGAATATTAACTATGATCTCCAGATCCCACTTGTGTCAATTAAAGCTGAAAACAGTTTGATCTAGTACAGACATTTCATTGGGTGAGACCCAAATATCTAGAAGATGTAACAAGACAAACTCAAGTTGAGGAGAAGAACCGCATTTTCAACTCTGCAAATAATTATCTGTTGTAGCAGCTCAGCTGGGGGAATCATGCAATTTCAGTCTGTTCTAAAAATGCATGGGAGCTGTTTGGTGAGAGAATTACTGGTGAGCATTATATTGTTTTACCTGCCTAACACAAAAGATCAAAAGTGACAAATATGGGATACCATAAATGTGTAAATCACCAGTGTGTGAAATGTGATAGGCTTATAATGGTCATATCTGTTCCATTTTGTTTCTTTTTTTCTTCTCTTTTTATGTTGTCTTTTATCTCTCCATGTCACGTCCTCTTCTTTTCCATCTTCTTAATTTCCTACGCTAAACAGGATCCTGACTATGAAAACAGTGTTTATGTCAACAGTCCAGCTGACCTCAGGGAAACTGCCTGTATATTTGCAGACATGGCTTCCTGACTTGGTCTCTGTCTTTCTCAAGTTCAGTGGTAATTTGGGGTTAAACTGGGAACTGATATCAGTAACTATACATAACAGCTAATAGAGAGGAGTAGCATATTTTTCTCTCTCACATGCTGTAGAAGGTGTCTGGTATATCAAATCATGAGGAAAAATGAGAGGGCTCTTTCACTGAGCCACAGGGAGAAAGAAGCTCTAGCACTGAACTGAAGCCGTCAAATGTCGGGAATGGCATAATCAAAGGTGGCTACTCTAGCAATGGCTTTTTGAGTGTAGAGCCTGCCTAAAATTGCTCTAAAGCACTTGTAAAAAGATTTCTATACAGTCCTCAGTTTCTCAGTAGTTAGCTTGAGGCTGTGTATTTTAAAATTCTAGGACTCCATGTATGAGAAGAAGTACAGCAAATGTACAGGCTAGTAGTAGAAAATAAAGAATTGCATTTATCAGGATTTGTAGGCTTACAAATTAAAAAAAAATTCTCTTAGAAAAATTAAGTACAAAATGAACCATTCCTTTCTGGCTTCAGGGAGATGGGAAGCCTGAATTGAAGTCCTTATAGTCAGAAAGGAAACACAATACAGTTCTCTTACCAAACAAGTTCTCTGTAGTTAGTTCTGCAAGAGCTCACTGCTATCTAGAAATTGAAACAAAAGTGGTCTCATTCCTCTTCCAGCTAGACCTTAAAAGAAAAATTGTGGCATACAACAACACGGACCTCAGGTGGGGTAGTACAAAAGATCCTTTACTGAAAACACAATGGCTGGTTATATAGCAATCAAGCTCAGCCACTCCTCCAAGTATCTCCTTGGCTTTGTGGCATCTTGTGATAGGGAGGAAGACATCTTCTGATGCTTGGCAAGCGGGCAGGACAGTCCAGCAGGACAGGCCCACCGCAGCTGCTGGCACGTAGGCAGGAAGGCACACCGTGACTGCTGGCACGTAGGCAAGAAGGCACATGATCACTGGCAACTCACGTGCACACATTCTGGCCACAAATCATAGTTACCACGTCATTACTTTCTGCCTTAGAGATTCTCTGCTGTCTTACACAGCGTCATTCAATCTTGGTCCCCAACAAAAAAATCATCCCTTTTCAGGTTTTCAGAGGAAGACTACATGCATCTACTTTTAGGAGGGGCCTCCAAGAAGATGGAACAGAAGATCTAGATTTGAATAATCCCTGTTGCTTAATTCTCACTATTTGAAGTAAGTGGCTTTGTTATATCCCATTCTATTTAACTATCCCCGCAATTAGGTTCCTAATTCTATTTCAGAAGCCACCTCAACCTCATTGATGGGAGTAATCACTGTATCATATTCCCCAGAATAAACAGGAGGCAGAGTATAAATACTTTGTAGTGAATAAATACAGTGTTAGTATTTACATTAAGCACCAAGCAGTATACTAGCTAATAAAAATTTTATAACGCAACATATTTTTTCCTTTTAGTTAAAAAGTAGTATTTCCTTTAAAAAATTTCCAATGACTTATCTGCCTATGCTTTCATACGGTAACATAGACGTTCCTAGATTTAAGCAAAACTGTGCCCAATTCACAATCCCAGGATTTAAATAGAAAACAAGAAATTTCTCTTCTGGTGCATTCTAGGATAACATTTGCCTATTTCTTACAGTAATACATTAGCATGTTATAGTCACCCTGGGATGAAGCAATATATTAAATCGTTATCTGTCATTTCTACATGATGAGTACCCATCATAGATCAGAAATTCTTATTATTAGTTACAGTGCATAAATACTTTCTCTTATACTTTACATTTTATTCCATTGCTGTTACTCCAGGATTCAAGGTCATTCCTTCCTTCCTGTTCTCTGATCCTTCTGTGTATATTGATGATGTTTCCTATTAGCACATTTTACCATTGTGTGTGTGTGTGTGTATGGAGAGGAAGTAGACACACACACACACCTGCACATATATATTTTTTAGGCCAAGGACACTATTGAAAATATCAGCTAGTATTCATCACAGGATGACTTCTAGAGACATTATACTAATAATCTCCATCTCCTTTGATAGTTCTACTTTAAGTACAGCTTGCTGGCACTTTTGGCCATCTTATTCTCCAACTTCCTATGAGTTTCTGCTTTCTCTAGTTTGTCTCATGTATCTCATGTATCTCATATATCTCATGTAGCATCATATTATATACATTATTAACATTTAAATAGGTTAGATAAACAAAATTTCCTTTTTATAGAAAAAATATTCAAAAAAGGTGTCATAATAGTCTAGCGTGCTCTAAGTTCTGTATTTTTTTCCATTTCTTCCCATATTCCTCTATTTTTCTTTTGTTATTCTACTCTTATTTGTAGGGAACGGCGATCGGAAGATCTCGCAATGGCACGGAAAGAGGAAGGAAGAGGAAGGATATGACGTAGAGATAGCAGTATGCTTGTAGGTACATAAGCGAATACATGCGTACAATAAACGCCATTTGCAGCATCCTCATATTGGTGTCAGTGCTCATTGGCCCGGAGGCTGGGGGAGCCTCCGTGCCATCTCAGGCGAACGGGAGATTGTCGCATCAGAAGGCGACAAGTGGTGACCCCGACGTGATAGCTGAGACGGCGGACTGCAGGCGGTCGAGAGGATCTGGATCATGGACGCGGTAGTTAAGGTTGTACGCGTGGGTGCCCGGGAATGGGGGCTCTCTATGAGAGCGGATGCAGTAGCGAACTGCGTCGGGCGGCTCCTGAAAGATGGAGCGATAGTTAGAACAGGGGACATTTTTTCCCCTTCTAACTGGGAGAAGTGCACTCGAGCACTTGCTCAGAGAGCTATGGCCACTAAGAAGGCCGCAGAGCTTAAGACGTGGGGAGATATAACGATCATTTTAGAAAGGACTAGGGAGGAGCTTGAGACCTGGCAGGCTGCCCGCGCGGCGCTACACATGTCCGCGGAAATGGCAACACAGACAGCAGCGAACGCAGAGGAGCGAACGGAGGCGATAGAGGGAGAGACGATAGTAGGGGATGAAGTGAGAACGGAGAGTGTGGAAACAGACATAAAGGAGGAGGCGGTTAATCAAGAACCAGAGCGGGGAGAGGGGGAGGCAAAAACTCCAGAGGCTTACCCAATAACGCCCTCTTCTCCGCCTCCGCCACAGTATCCGTGGAAAGAAATGAGGGCGATGGAAGGGGGAGAACTAGGAGAACCAGGAGACCTTTGTGGAGACCCAGATATGAAAAAGCCAGAGGCGGGTAGAGGAAAAGAAAGCAAGGTGAAAGTGGAGGAGGCAGAAGAAAAGGAAAGACCGATTATAGTGGATGATCCCCGAGACTGGCTACCGGGGGCCATGATTCGGGTGCAGTGGGAGGACGAAAGAAGGGAAGAAGCAGGGGAAAGACCAGAAGCAGGGGAAAGACCGAGGGTGCCGCACCCGGGAAAAGATGGCGCTGGCCGAGAGAGGAGTGGGCGTCGACCAGCATTGCGGGAGGAGGAGACTGAAGACTCAGGTACAGACTCTGACTCCTTAGAAGGAATAACAACGAAGATGCAGCAACTAGGGCGGAGTTCCCCGCCGCAGTCAGAGGCGGGAGGAAAAAAGGGGAGGAAAGTCACAAGAGATATGGAGCAGATGTTTATGCTGCTTACAGCTCTGGAAGAAGAAATAGCTAAACAAAGAGGACTATTAGAGGCAACAGCTAAACAAAGAGGGCTATCAGAGGCAACAGCTAAACAAAGAGGGCTATCAGAGACAGCAGGTTCTGCCCAAGCGGGAGGGGGAAAAGAAATTCCCCTAACAGACTGGAAACTGATAGCGACGGAATGTGCCCTGAGTGGCCTCAAGTTTCGTGGGCCAATAGGGGCCTTCCCAGTACGAGTTGCCCCGGGGGGGGGGGCAGTGGAATGGATGCCCCTCGACCCAAAGACGGTACAACAGCTATTGAAAGCAGTGCAAGAACAGGGCCTGCGACACCCGGTGACACAGACGTTGCTGGACGCGGCGCACGCGGGAGGCCTAATACCGTGGGATTGTCGCGCCCTCGCGCGACTGGTTTTATCGCCCACGATGGTCCTTATGTGGAAAGAAGCGTGGACCTCGCGCTTGCAGCAGGCGTTGATGGCCGCGCAGGCAGACCCGCAGAACCCACTGGGCCAATCCACCCTAGCGCGGTTAAGAGGAAATGATGCGGCCATGGCTACACCCCAGCAGCAGGCAGCGGGCCTGAGACCTCGGGAGATACTGGTGGCAACAGAAGCATCTTGAAAGGCCTTTGATGATATTGGGCCACTGGTGCAGCAGGCAGACCCATGGACGACTGTGAAGCAGAGAGTGGGAGAGCCGTTTGACAAGTTTTGTGACAGGCTACAGGCAGCAGTAGAACTTGCATCTTTACCAGACGCTGCAAAAGGAGCGGTGATGTTGGAATGTATCAAACAGCAGGGCAACGAGTTGACAAAAGAAATCCTAAGAACAGCGCCTAAGGGAGCAAGTCTAGGGCAGACGATCAAGTACGTATTAGAACACCGGGACAAGACCACAGCCCTACAGATTGCTGCAGCAGTTATGGCAATGCCGGAGGTTAGAGCTAGAGGAGGTCCAAAAGGAGGCCCATGCTTTGGCTGCGGGCGAATGGGCCATTTGAGAGCACAGTGCACGAATAAGGGAAGTTACGCGCGCCCAACAAGGGGTATGGGGAGCCTTACATGCTGGGCCTGTGGAAAACCAGGACACAGAGCACGAGATTGTCGGCGGTCGGGAAACGAGAAGCGGGGAGGGCAACTAGGGGGCCACCCCTCCCCGGTGAGCCGGCCTCAAGTAGCCCCCGTCAACAACAACACACCGCTGATGGACAGCTCCAGCGACCAAACTCCGAAGGGAAACCCCGCGTGGCCCTGGTCTTAGGGTGTGAGAAGAGACCCCGAGTGAAAGCGCATCTGATAGGCCCACCAGGGGCGGGTCCTCCTAGCATCCCCTTAATAATGATGCTAGATACGGGGGCAGATGTTACATGTGTGCCCTCGTGGTTGTGGCCATCGAGTTGGCCAGCAAAAGTGGCAAGCTCGTTAGATGGAGTGGGAGGCAGGGCGGAGGCTATGATTTCTGAAACCGATATCACAATTGTATTGGAGGACCCGGATAGGCCTGCTCAGATCATCCGTGTGCGGCCGTACATAACTGCCATAGGGGAACCATTGTTAGGGCGAGATGCCTTATTGCAAAGCGGCTTTCACCTGACAAATTTAGGGTAAGGGCCACTGCCTACCTCCTCGGGGCTCATTTCGCTGTCCCGCTGACATGGTGCTCCAATGAGCCTGTGTGGGTAGAGCAGTGGCCATTGACAGGGGACAAATTGGCGGCTGCCCGACAAATAGTAAGTAGAGAATTAGAGCAGGGACACCTGGAGGAAAGCCACAGTCCCTGGAACACTCCTATATTTGTGATACACAAAAAGGATAAGTCTAAATTTCGATTACTGCATGACCTACGAGCGGTAAATCAGCAGATGGAAGCGATGGGTGCCCTCCAGCCGGGGTTGCCACTACCATCAGCAATACCAAAGAATTGGCCAGTGGTGGTGATGGATATCCAAGATTGCTTTTTCTCTATACCATTAGCCCCTCAGGACAAAGCTCGATTTGCCTTCACACTGCCCTCAGAGAATCTGCAGGAGCCAGCAGCGCGATATCAATGGACAGTCCTCCCGCAGGGCATGAAAAATTCACCTACGATTTGTCAGGCGGCAGTAGCTAAGGTATTGCAGCCGGTAAGAGCGCAGCTCCCGCGCGCGCTTATCATCCATTACATGGACGACCTCCTAATAGCTGCAGAGACCCAGCAAGAAACCGATCAGGCAGAACAGGCAGTAATTAACTGCCTAAATGAAGCGGGATTGTACGTTCAGAAAGCAAAGACGCAAAGGGGAGAATCTGTCGACTATCTGGGAACCACCATCCTCCCCAGAGCTGTGGTCCCACAGCCGATAAAGCTCAATAGAGAGATACGGACGTTGCATGATGTACAGCAATTGGTTGGAGCTCTCCAATGGCTGCGAGGGCTGACAGGTATTCCCAAGGAGTGGATGGAGCCACTGTTCGAGTTGCTCAAGGGCCACAAACCATGGGAACCGAGGCAGATGACACCGAACGCGTTAGAAGCCCTCCAAAAAATAGAAGATCTCATGACAAAGGGCGGAGTAACGAGATACGACCCGGCCAGACCTATCAATCTGTACGTGGCAGTTACAAGAACAGGAGCCATAGGCGTTCTAGGATAAGGGACGCCGGAGCGTCCGGAAGTCGTATGGTGGATAGTGTCAAACCAAATAAGTACGGCATACGTCACAATCGTAACAGCGTTGGCACAGATGATACAGAAGGGACGAACCGCCACCGTTCGGCACTTCACGAAGGAGCCTGAGTCCATTTACCTGCCGGTAAAAAGGAGTCAATGGGACAGCGTGGTCCAGAAACAAGATAGCATAGCAATAGCTTTAGAAGGATTCCCAGGAACAATCAGATTATCGCCTGTGCTGGAGATGTATACACACCTCTCCGTCCTTCGGCCCCATCTGAAAGCCCGAGTGCTACAGCGACCTGCACCAGGGCGCACAGTGTTCACCGACGCGTCATCGGTGACCAGGGCAGCGGTTGTTGTGTGGCAAGATCAAAAGGCCCAATGGCACCGAGTGAAGATCAGCGAGCCGGACAGTAGCGTACAGCATCTAGAGGCCCGAGCTGTGGCGCAGGCATTGCAAATGTGGCCAGAAGAGCATTTGAATGTAGTGACAGACTCCATGTTCGTCTTTAAATTGTTACACAACATGTCGTATCCCGGATGGGCCGGATCGCCCATTGCGCTAATGCTAGAAGAAGCCCTACAACAACGGCGGGCCACTGCCTCTGTTATTCATGTTCGGAGTCATGAGGCAATCCAAGGAGTGTACCAAGAAGGCAACAATAAAGCCGATCAAGCGGCCAAAGGTGTGTGGACAGTCGCAGAAGCAAGGCAGGTGCACGACCTTCTCCATGTTGGTGCAAAAGCACTGGCAAAAAGCTGCAACATCCCCCTCACCACGGCTCGTGAAGTGGTTGCGGCTTGCCCGTATTGCCAAAAAACCCCCCTGTGGGGCGCCGGCATCAACCCCAGGGGGCTGAAAGGAAACCAAATATGGCAAACGGACTTCACAATGTGCCAGCGACTTCGACCACGGCCCTGGCTGGCTGTCACAGTGGACACACACAGCGGTATCATCGTTGCGACCCAACATAAACGAGTCACAGCGCGGGCGGCACAGTTGCATTGGCACACGGCAATGGCCTGGCTGGGTGCCCCAGAAACTATTAAAACAGACAACGGCACGTGTTTCACAGGGCAAAGCACGAGAGAATGGGCCGTACGGTGGGGAATTAAGCTAGTGCACGGTATTGCCTATAATAGCACAGGTCAAGCCATCGTCGAGCGAGCAAACCGCACTTTAAAGCAAAGGATCGAGATTCTTGGGGAGGGGGAGGGATATACACAAAGAATCCCCGCGCACAAACAATCAGAAATAATTATGCGCGCCTTATTCGGTCTGAATCAGTTCATCGGGGGGAGGAGAACAAGACGCCAGCGGAAAAGCATTGGGCGGTCCGAGCAATGCACGAGGGACCAGACGTAAAGGTTCGAATCCCGGAAAAAGGGGAATGGGAAGAGGGGTGGCAGCTGGTAACCCAAGGACGAGGGTATGCAGCGGTCAGGCAGGGAGAAATGGTAAGATGGGTCCCTGTGAAGTGGGTGCGCCCAGACCTCAGGGCAAGGACAAGACAGGAAGCAGAGAGTCAGGTGAATTAATGAATGTCTGAGTTTTATTGCAGGGGAGGACCACCCTGAAAAGCTGATGATCCCTTCTAGCAGCAAAGACAGCAGACAGGAGAAGAAGAACAGATGAGAAAGGGCGCGTGAAACCACAAGAAGAACGCGTAACCAGAAAACCCGAGAAGATGGCAGGGGGAGCAACCCAAGTAGCTCTCCTCGTAGCGATGCTGGGACTGGGACTCCAAGGGGTGAAAGGCGAACCAATGTTAGCGAAATGGGGTAGTAACAATCTATGGCTCACCTGGCAAACCGGACAGGAAATAAGCAATTTTGCCTGACGTTGGCGGGTGCGGGGCAGCCTTTTAAGACATGCTTAATAGGGGTCCCATTGAATTTGACCGTAGACCTACCAAAGCTGAGAGAGCATTGCACAAACACAAGCAATATTAGTAACTGCTAGAACACGCTGAATGCATCATTGCCCTGGGACCCGCAAGAGCTTGACCTTCTGGGTTCAGTAGTGGTAATTGGCTTGGGCTAGGACCATGGGCCAGGCAATTACTAATAGAAGAGTTGCACCTGCTGCTGATGCTCGTGCTAGGCATATTAGTATGTAGACTAGTGTTTAGATGCTTGGTAAGACAACTGCTAGAAAAGGGGTGGTCCCACCCACACCCACACTATGAACGCTTAACCCGCGACACGGCAATTTAAAGCAAATAGCATAGCCAAAGCATGGGGAGGGGGAGATGTAGGGAACGGCGATCGGAAGATCTCGCAATGGCACGGAAAGAGGAAGGAAGAGGAAGGATATGACGTAGAGATAGCAGTATGCTTGTAGGTACATAAGCGAATACATGCGTACAATAAACGCCATTTGCAGCATCCTCATATTGGTGTCAGTGCTCATTGGCCCGGAGGCTGGGGGAGCCTCCGTGCCATCTCAGGCGAACGGGAGATTGTCGCATCAGAAGGCGACACTTATTTCTATTTAAAGTTGTTCAAAATCTCACTTATTACTGAGGTAAGGTTAATGTGGCTTTGGTTCCTTCCTTATCTTCAGCACTATGCTCCATCCCTTTCCAAAAAGCTGAGATACCAGCTTTGCAATATTATGTCTCAATTCTTATTTTTACTTCAGAGTGGGCATTACATGTGTGCTTAGCCTGCCAAAATTCAGTTGAGTTTCATTCCCAACTTGATGCTGTAACTGCATTCATGTAGTGTTTGTGCCACAGTTCGTTATCTTTAAAACTTTGCATCCTCACTACGTAGAGGGTCCGTAGCATCTTTTAATAATATTTCTACTTACAATTTAATAAATTCACACATTTTATTTTTAATTTATTTTATGTCATGCTATGTAATGTTTTGTTTGTGTTTGTTTTTTCGTTCCTACAAAAGATTTTTAAACTAATCAAAGGCCCAAAATAGGGAAATAGTCACTACTGTTTCTGGTTTTTTTTTTTTTTTTTTTTTTTTTCACTAAAGGACTCAACAGTGTAAAATGGATATAGTTTCCCTAGCAACAAGAATGAATACTTAAATACATTTTCTTTTCAACATAGCTATCTATACTGCATATACTAAGCAATGGCCTGCAAAGCAGGACATCTAGAGCCCTGTCCATATGAAATCTTTATCTTTTTGCTGGTGGATTTTCTTTTCATTCTAACAGTAAATCATGTTGATTTTCTGAAAACATTTAGCCAACTTAGGATCATCAAATGTTATTTTAAAACAAAAGTAAATTTTATAAAGCTGTTTGGTGTTAGGAGAAGCAACAGGCAAATCTGTCAGACTGGTGGAGCTACAAAGCACTGATAGAGCACTGACAGAACTACAAAATGCCAAAGTTTGCACCATACCCTGTTTGCCACCTGAATCCAAATTCTAACTGCACAATATCTGGAATGACTAAACTAGTCATATACAAGCCTAAATTTATGAATGGCTTAATTATGATTAAGCTCAGTTCCGTACAGAATAGCACAAAGTCTATGTACCGATTAAGTCCTATTCAGTAGCTTAACTACAGTTTGCTAAAAAAAGAAATCTTTGAAGGTCTTGTTGTTTTTTTATGCTTTTTGTTTCCTTGTGACAGATGTTCTTGTGATTTCTCTCATGCTAGAACTAATTCCTCTTATCACTTGCACAATTGCACTGAAGTCATGCACCCGATGGTTACAACTTGCCTGTCAAATACTGTTCAAATTCAACTTGTCTGTTTTCCATAGCTTATAATTTATCCCTCTTTTTTTTTAATTTTGGTAAGTGCTGTGTCTTGTTGCCCAGTGTCTTTGACCCTTACCAATAAAATTGTTCTGTCCTTGTAACCACTAGTTCAGTTAACACAAAGTGGGAGGGAATGCAGCGCAGCAAAATCATTAATGTGACTCCTAACTCTTAGAAATCTTTTTGTTTACTTTAAAACTTATTTTTGATTTCTTTGAAGTGTTCAAGAACATCACTAATGGAGGTGATATTAACTCAGACTGAAAGTGGGTTGATTCTTCTAGTAAATTCTGGGATACCAAGCATAACGCTTATTGAGGTTTAATTAGTTGACTTGAAACTGGTTTACGCTTGTGGCCTGTTCTGCTTTACCTTTCATGTAGGGATGGTTCAAACTGTATTGTAGGTCACGAGAGAAGATAAAGGCCAAACAGAACAGGGAACAATTCTGTTAAAAACAGCTAAGTTTGGTTCATGGCCTTAGATGAGATTTGAATTTATCTCGGTGATGATATACTGGGTTTTCTCTATCTTTTGTTTTTTCCAAGATAGGCTGGAAATGGGAATCCATGAAGCTTTTTGAATGACTCGATGCAGAAAAAAAAATTACTGTTGTTTACATTTCAGTAAATTTGAGTGAAAATATAGCTAAATTTTTTTTAGCAACAGCTAAAAATTTGAGTAAATCTCTCTCTCTCTGTCTTGCTCTACAACTCATTGTCTTAGAGCTATCATTCACAATGTCACATTTTGCCTTGGGGAGGCCATGGCTTAAATGTAGTGAAAAAAAGATACCTCACTGTTCCTTAAGTTAGATATAGGGCTTTCAGTGTCACTGCTATCAGGTTGCAGTAATAAAATAAGAGAATATTTCTGTTTAAAATTCTAAGTTTACTGCCACCCAAATTGTTTTTAAGAGTTAGTAGCATTTTTTTGTTGATGACCCCTATAAATAACAATTGCAAAATATTTGAAAGGACCCAGTCTAAACAGTGACATATTCTGTTTAAATAAAAAAGCAAAAAAATTACACATTGTCCAAAGCACATCTATTTGTTTGTATAATTATTTTGTTACTGACAATCATATATATGAGAAAATAATAGTTTGCACTTCTGTTCAGTGACAATCTAGCTTAGAAATTTCACAGCAAAACCTTGTTTTTTGACACCATATAAACCAGCTGCTTCTGCATTACGATGGAATAGAAGAGATAAAGCAGTCATTGAGATGGAGACTGGTTTGGAAGGATGGAAACTGCATTTTAAAGTGTTCTCAACAAGCAGTAGTGGGTTTCAGCTTTTAATCTAAATGTACATTTATCTTTCTCTCATACAAAAGATGGTACTCACATAGGAGGATGTTTTGTATTTCTGAGTACCTGTTAAATTGAAGAAGTAACCTATTTTATACTGTATTTAAAACACTATTACTGAAAGCATGGAGAAGTGATTGAGAAGGGATTTTAAAACTCATTTGTTTTCTCATCTAAAAATGAAATTTGTTCAGGAGCATATTTATTAAACTAATTTATTAAGATAGCCCATTAGTAATTTCCTTTCAAATACTTGACCTTGTCAACCGCTATTTCGTATTGTCAGTATGTATATTTTGTCTATTAGATTGTAAGTTATCTAATTAACCATTTGCTACCCTCTCTAACAAGAAACTTACTTATATATTATAATGGCTGACAAGAAAGAATCAGATTTAGATTGAAAAAATGAGGTTTCAGTTTGCTCCAAAAATGAATTCAAAATTTAAAAAATATTTAATCAAGAGACTCCCACAATAGCTAATTTTTAAGTGAATATTTAAATAAAAAATTATACTTGACAAACTACTAACATTTCATAATTAATATTGGGCTTTCAGGAAGTAAGAGGGGTGCAGCTTGTCAAAACCAGGCTAGTGCCACTTATATCTTTGTTTCTTACATCTGTTTGACTGTCTGTAGCACTAGACTACTGTCTATATTGTCATGGTCTATCAGATTCTGAATTCTGTTCATGACTAGAAGACACATAAGTTTGAAATTCATAATTATTAAAAGAGAAGAACATTGTTTTCTGGAATTGGTATGTTTATGGAAAATGTTATGTAAAATATGTAACTAATTTATATCTTTCTTTGGGTCAAAATAAAGAAGTAATCTTATGTTCCTTTTGTACTATTTTAAATTTCTCTGTTATATGAAATATCATATAACTGTGACATTACTTATGGCCCCTGCTTCAGGAAAGCCAAAATGAGGAAAGCACTTGCTAAATACATTCCTAGATCAATGCCCTTCACAACATGAAGGCATTGCTGCCTCTACAAGAAATCGCTTTCTGTTGTGAGGCTTTTTTTTGCTTCCCAAACCATAGAAGGACAGCGGGGAGGAACATCTCCGTCCCTCATTGTTTCCTTCAGTGCATAAGAGCTACGGGGGCACCTGCTGAGACCGTGGTCTGGCCAACAACAGTGACCAAAGAAGTGTAAGGAGTGGGTTGGGGCAGAGGGAATGCAGGGATGAGTCACGGGCAGTCAGCAGAGACTGAGGAGTGAGAACCCATCTAGGAAGAGAGCAGATAACGGAAGCTCTGAAAGAGCTGCAAGGAGTAACAGCCGGAGGGGGGGACACTTAAAGATCCAAACTTGCTTGCTACAAATCTGTTTCTCCTTGCCAAACTTCAGTCTATCTTCAGGAGTGCTAAATGTCTGGTCATGAAGCAATATGCTCTTAATAAGGAGCATGCTTCTTTACCGACAAAAATTGCCATAGGTATGTCTAATTTGAAAAAAGTACTGACATAATTTATTTTAATATATCTATTGGCATATTTATTGAATTAAAATTTATTTATTGAATTAAAATCTTCAAATAAGCTCAAACCCTGGTCCTCATCATATAAGCAGTAATAACCTGCAGCCGCATATTCAGAAGATTGTGGATAGCTATCATGAAGAAGGATTTTCACAAATCTGGTCCCAAGAAACTCTCAATGTTAATGGTAAAAATAGTCTTTCCAGGTGACAAAGTGCTTTCATAGCCTCAAATGAATCTGAAGAGGAGCTGAAAAATCATCACAAACATCACCTCCTCCGAGAGTTCTGTCTTCAGACTTGTTCTTTGTAAACAAGACTGCAAGGCAAGTATTAAAAATCAAGCAAAATCTACAATTCTGTCCCATTAAAAATGGCAAAACAGGAAGAAAAGACTGACAACATTCTTCTCTGCACTGTAGCACAGTGTGTGCAGCATGTACAATGTGTGTATTCGGCCTGTCAAAGGTTAACAAATAAGCCCTTTATTGAAGATATCGACATTCTCCGCACTGGTATGTTTATGAGCAGTTTGTATGCTTAGGGTTTTTCACTATTAAGGTACTATTTATGCAACTGTTAATCTCAACTCTGAGCTAGAGAGAGTAAGCCATGGTAAATTTAAAAGCATATGGGTAGTTAGATTGCCATGAAATGTCCTTGACGAACTGGATAGAGCTATCTTTCTGAAGAGTACTACAGTGAAGAAAACACTGGGTTATTAACTTTTTATGATCAGTAACCACAGATGTGAGGAGAGTTTGGATTTTTTGTAGTGCTGAGTTCAAACAGAATTTTCAGTGCTTGTTGGTCCTGTTATTCTTACTGATGTAAACTGTGTCTTAGCCTGTTAATCTTACTGAGATAAACGGTGTCTTATCATGTTAATTGAATGAATATAAGGATTCTGAGTGCTGTAAGCTTATTCACTAATAGCTGAATTGTTTAGCTGGAAATTGTTTAGAAGGGCTTCTTGACTCTTTATAATTAATTTCATTGCTCCTTTTGAAAACTAAGTTTCTGTTTGGAGTCAAGTTAATTTGGAATCATTTCTTGGATGGAAAACAAACAGGTGCTGTCACCCAAGGTCTCAGTCTTGGAGGTAGAAAAGCCACAGCATTTCCTTGTATAAAAATGCTTAAAGGCATATTCAAAGACATAGAATGACAGCTACATCTTCAACAAAATCTGGTAAATCTCTGAGAATGAAACAATTTTTAATCCAGCATCTATATATCATGCTGTCAGTGCAGGGAATGACACCAAAAGCTTAAGTAATGACTTCCAGAAGAGGTAGTGAGCTATGGAAGTGAGGAATGCTAGTGTCTGTGCTCTACTTTTTGACTCTGCCTCATCCCATAGCATAAGGGGGAAAAAAAAAGAAAAGAACAATGGAAAAGCTCTCTAATAGAAACAGTCTTTATTTAGAGTTTGGATGAAAATGTGTTAGAAAATATGAGGGTTGTCCCAAGTGTCTTATATAAGAAAATAAAATTACCTAGGGGTCCATATTTTAAATTTATTATGTGTGGCTTTGCTTTTATTTTCTTAAATTATGCATTCTTTCATTATATTTGAATAAGATGAACCCATAAATCATATGCGTAACACATTAGCAGCAACCTTTGTATATAAATAGTCTGTATAAGCTGAAATAAATATTTTCTACATAGTTTATAAAACATTGATCAATAGTTTGTATGTGCATTAAACACAATACAGATATGCATATTATGCAAGATAGAATATAAACATATGTACAGAAGGTGTTACAGGAAGTTATAAGTAGAGCTGAAACTTAACCTGTATGTTGATCTAAAATTTGAATAAGTACTGTATTATAGAAAATGGCAGATAATCCATAACCTTTATAATCCTTTATAACCTATAAAGGTGACATTGATAGAAATATAATTCCTCTAAATCAGAGACCAGAGGATAAAATACTCCTAAACAGTATTAATCTATTGGTATTAGAGTTATTTCCAAGAAATCATCTTAACCAAGAGCAGGTTAAAAAAATAAGAGCAAGGAGGAAGGGAAACTAGAACACAAAAGATCGATCAAACTAGACTTGATTTTGACCTTTTTACAAAGTTCAGATGCATTTAGCATAACCAGTCCCAACCTGCTTACTATTTTTAGAAATGAATCAAGTGGAGTTATTAATGCTATGCCAATAAGTGTGAAGCCATATGCCAGAGCCATGCTTCTTTCTTTTTGCAGTTAATACCACAGTATCTCTTGTTGCCCATCTGGTCAGCTGGTTGGTTATTTCACTAATTTTCTAACCATCTTTGTTTTCTACACAAGAGGAGAGTACACAAATGCCTTCACTGTATCTGCACAATTGTGGGTCATATTTTACCATCAGTTGTTTAAATCTGAAATCTTCTAAGCCTTCAGTTACAGGTTTTCGTTTTAAAATTGGGGCATAATGATATGTGGTGTTCTTGACTATATGTGCTTAAACATACTTGTGTGTCAAGAAACCAAATACGCACTTGAATTGGTTGTCATTATTGTTATTTACTTTTATTGTAGTAGCATTTAACTAACCCCAAACACAGTATACCTAGGGATTGTAGAGATGGATTGTACAAAAAATTTTTCATATCCTGATGAATTCACAGTACAAGTAACAATATGTGAAATACTAGATATTCAAAGAATAATGGTAACTCCATTTAAAACCACAGGAACTCTTTGCTGCAAAGGGTGAACTTTAACTTTTAAAGTTTGTATCAAAGATTTTTGTATTGAAATTTGTCAGTTTAGATCCAGAACTCTTTCTAAAACATGAAATTGAGCAGGATATGGTTTTATTAACAATCCAAAATGATTATGGCATCAAAGACATAAATCACATTGAGAAGTAAGGAAAATTGGCCTTTTCAATCAGTGTTTTGACCTAATAGTCACCTGCGAGCACATTAGAAGGCATTCAGACACCATTCCATGCTTTTCATTCTTACTTTGAGCCTCCAAATTATGCTTTAAAACTTTTGCAACTCTGTCGTTTCTATCTGATTGCACTGCTACAGCAAGACTCAAAAGAATATATTCTTCAGTTTACTCATATTGCTTTGTTAAAGCAGATGTTTTGCCTTGATGGGATATTGATTTTTAACATAACATTAGTTAGTGATTATCCATATTAGTACACCAATAAATAACTGCATTTAGATGTCTGACAGGTAAAAGGAGATCAATTGCTGATACATTCACCAGCTCATGAAAATCCATGCTATTATGGAATTTGACAAGAAATGCAGGCATGCACTTGCTTAACCAAACAATAAACTAAGGGTTTTCTTTTTTCCCTATTGGTCAGAAAATACTTTGTAACTTGTCATTGACTGTGGGAGCAAATTTGTAAGTTTTCACCTACAGGTATAAATATCTGTTTTTCAAATTGTCTCATTCCTGAACCTCTGAAATTCTCACTGCAGGTTTTAGGTCTAAGTTATTGACAGCTTACCACATGATAAACTTCTTCTTTTCCCTTTTTTTTTAAAAAAAAACAGACACTGATGAATATTGATAAGTTGTTAACAGATAATATGCTCCATTCTGTTTAGCTAATAGTGAAATTACTCCCACCAGTGTAGTACCTCAGAAGCTCTCTACTTTTATGAAAATAGAAATATCAGTATATTTTCTTTCATAGTTTTAAAAAGACACAGACTGACATTTTTATAGTGGATAGTAAGGTAAACTGTGGAAATGAGTTGTGCTTTCAGTTATTATATCTTGGAGCTTGGACCTGAGATCCATAGTTCCTGTCTACCACGATAATAAAGCTTACTAAACTAAAAGTTCCATTGGAATATTGCAGTCAGTGGCTGCAGAATGAGAAGCCTTTTGGTGTTGTTGTTGTTTGGGCCAAACAAATACAAAGATATTGTGAAGGATGTTGGTTTCAAGTTGAACTCTGTATGCAAGAATTCTGCCTAATACAATCATAAGCACAATGAATTCAGGGTAAATGGAACCGTGTGTTTATTTTCATTCTTCATTCTTCAATATGAGCTGTAGTATTTACTTTAATGTTTAAGATAAATTTAAATCTTGAAGCTACGTAGAGAAGAAAGTGGTTTTTCTGTTTCAATTTTTGAGTATTCAAGAATGTGAACAAATTTAATTTCAAAGAGGTGACTTCCATATGACCACATAAAAAATAAAATGGAAGTTCCTTCTCCAGTTCATTCTCTTAACCCAATTGTTAATTACAGCTAAATATTTTCAGAAGTAAGAAATGGTGTGGTGTGTTGGACCAAGTATCAGTCCTGGTGTCTGCTGCATAGTATTGTTGCCTCTACATGTGGGTCATCAACTATATTATCAGTGGTTTCATGAAATAAAGAAAAAAAAGCATCTTGATGAAATGCATAGGTTTTAAACTGGGGCAAAAATTATCTGCACTGACTGCAATGGTTCCATTTCAGAATAAAACACCACAATTTCAGATCACTTCTGCTCACATTTTTGGCTTCTTAAAGGTATTTGTCTATACTAGCAAATGTTTGGGTCTCCCACTAGGCTGACTAATGCTGAATTCACTTTCTTACACTAAGAATGTAGGCACGCTTCAGAGTAGGGTTACAAATCCTTGTCATGTCTATATCCCATCACTCCAGCAAATTCTTATGTATTTCTTTTAATTGCAGATTTCCCAAAGGTGAAAGCTACTAAAACAACACTGAAAATGCTAGCTAGGAAGAAGAGGAAGAAAGAATATTCACAAGGTACTGACAATAAGTGCATTTGCTGATTTTGACACCAGTGTCATACATAGGTTCATCATGATTGCATTATACTACTAGGAGTTATATCTGTCTAAAACATTAAGTTCTCGGTAAATAATTAACAATGCTTTTCTGTTTACCAGTGTTTTTTGGTAGAGAAATTAAGTATGTTAAAAAAAAAATCTGATTGGAAAGATTTATTACAATGTCACACATTCTTTTTTTGTGCTCCAGTTAAAATTCAATGCCTATTGCCTGTAATAACTTCTTGCTTTTAGGTGTTCATAACACCAGAAAAACATTGATAATGTTAGAGTGAATTCAGAAAGGAACAACAAAAATGATTAATGACTTGGTGGGACTGACTTACAGAGAAAAACTTAACTAACTCAGTCCAAAAAACTTTGATAAACAATTACTGCATACAAGAGAGAGTTCTTCACATGTTTTTTGCGTGTGAACACTGAGACAACTGTGTAACTTCTACTTTGATTATCAGGCAACTTAGTCTACTATAAAGTTCGAATGACCAAACTTCAAGGGAAGTAGTGTTCCCCTGCTGGTATCATTTTATAGTAGACTTAAGGAAGGTATATAAATCCATTTTATGGCACTTTACATTAGTACCACTTGCCTGGGTAATATTTAGGAGCTGTTTTATCTATTTTTGTATCACTTCTGTCTTGGAAAAAAGCCCTAAAATAGACACAATTATCCTTTAGGGAATGTAGGGGGTGATTTTGCTTATAGGTTATTTTTCCCAGATAACCAGCATAATCTCAACCAGCCAGTGTGGGGTGAAAAAGCACTATTTGTTTGCTGCTTCCATTATACTTACACTAAATAGATGTAACATACTGTATCTATACAGACAAGGACAATAGACCATGTAGAAAAAAGTAGGCTTCTAAACATCTAAAATAAAATACTCTAAAGAGAAACACCTCATGCTTCATATGATTTTATTCCTTGAAAATATCATCTGATATTTTTTCTTCTGAACTCATTGATACTCAGGTACTGAATCTTCTGGAAGTTCTCAGAGATAGAAATTAGATTATACAATCTGACATATTTTACCATTGCATAAATTCTATGAGTCTATGCTAACTTTGGCATACATAATTCTGTATGAAATTTATTTTTACTGAGTCCAGGTGAGATGTATGCTTGTTTGTTTTTTCACTAAATTTGACAGTTTTATTTTTGAGTGCCCATTCAGGAGAAAAAAAAATTAAGACTGGCACCTTATATTCAGATCAATCAATTAGTTTATTCAGAAAAAAGAAAATCCACCCTTTTTAGTTGTCATTATTTCTTTCTAAGAAAGTCACTTCTTTTTTTTTTTTTTTTTTAACATTGAATAGGATTTTGTTTGGGGCAAACTTTTGTTGCCCATTCTGAGTTCTGCAATGATCCTAATATTTTTATAATGTTATCTGAATATGAAAATTGCATGACTCCTGGAAGTATTCATTGGTCTGAATTATGTTAAATGATATTTCTATTTACGTTTTCTGAGGTTCATATACCACGGATTTCATTTTGATGTGTGTGTTTGATTTACCCCCTGCCTCCAATTCTTAATTAAACATGTCAAAAACAATGGGAAATTCTGCAAATTGCTTTAGTATTGTTTTCCCATATTTTCTTTGTGGTGGTCTGCAGTGAGTTTAAGTAGCTAACTTCTGGCAGCTGGACAAAAATGTACAGGATGCTAGCACTGTTAGAGATAGTTCATTCAGATCTGCTTTTAGTACTTTGCCCCAAGATGCTCTTAGTCATTTCTGTGCAAACTGCCATGATTTTCCTGTCTTGCACCAATGGAAAAGGAAAATGTCATTTCTCATATTCTAATTTAGCAAAGCAGAGTTTACTTCCTTCTAAAACTCAACAGAAATAGAGTTTTTAATTTACTGATATGCAAAGATCTGCACCATGGGTAATGCTGGCATTCCTTTGCACTAATGTCACTTTGTCTCCTGAGTTACTCAGTACTTTTTAATATCCCATTCTATTTGCTTGCTACTATGCCTTCGCAAGTACCTGAGATAACACCAGAGGCTCAGAATTTCTGGGTTAAAGGATTAGAAATTTGTCTTTATTTAATCTATATTTATCAAAGCAGACTGTTGTTCTCAACAAGGTAGAATGAGAAAGTGAAGCAGAGGCTGATCCTGTTCTATTTAGAGTTTAGGAGTTCAGATAATAAACTTGACTTTCATTGAATGTTTGGAATAAACTTTTTTTAGTGGCAATTTCAATCTGATATACTAAAATTCTCAGTAATAGCTTTAATTATAATATAAAAAGTTCATTTATTGTCTTTTTTCAAAAAGTACAGTATATTTCTATAATTGATCCTAAATAGAAATATTTATGAAATACATATTTCCTGTCCACAGAGCAACACAAAACCACACACACAAAGACACACACAGACATACATACACAATATAGAAGTCTCAGCTCACTTAACTCCCTAACCTTGTATTCATTTCTAACTCCCTAGCATCAGCACAATACCATGTACAGAGAAAAAAAAGTCTGAAATTTTTGATAGCATTTTCGTTTGCTTTTACTCTTGTGAAGCTCCATAGCTGCAAGGCAAAGTGGTGGCTGTAATATTTATAAAACTGACATTACAGCAAAATGCAACACAAAGAGGATTACTGTTGGAACAGAGTTTTGTAGATGATAGGACTTCGGCTGCCTGAGGCTTCCACTGAAGCCTCCTGTGTGCTAAAGTGCTAGGATAATCTTCATTTTTTTTGTAGGCTAACAACAACAGCACAATAAAAAACCCACTCCAAGACTGCGTATCAATATTACCCATGAAGTCCAATGGAAATCATATGGGCAATGATACTCATTATAGTCAGTCATTCGGTGACACTTGACACTACTATTGATTTTCATTTCATAAGCTCATAGCTGGAGATCCTTAATATTGTTCACCTTTGTAACTCAATACACATACCACCAAAATGCTGATGAATCATTTTTTCAGTTTACAGACCAATCTATTTTACTGGATTACAATAAGAAAAAGTTAGAGGACAGACCTGGATATGAGTTGCTTTCTTTGCTTGGGTTAAGTGGTAAAATATGAATAGCCAAGGAATACAACAACTGAGTATAAAGTATGTCACCAATGCAGAAAACAAATAAGATGACTAGAAAAATATGGATAATTGTGGACTAAGACATACGGTAGGGGGGCAGAACACAGCATCCTTTTTTGTGAGCAATCTTTAAGTCAAGAAGGAATCCCCACTGATTGTGCCACCTGTCCTTCTTCTGTCTTATGATTGACCACACCTCTTTATGATTCTGAATGTGAATTTCACAAAGTAAAATGCACTTTTATTAAAAGGCTTCAAGGTATGGGGAACCTATCCAATCCCAAGGAAAAATATTTCAGATTAATTACTATGATGGTTAAATTTTGGCATGTTATTTCTACTGTGAATGTCTACATCCTCAGCATCCAGCCATTAGAACTTCCATTTCTTTTTCTTTCTTTCTTTCTCTCTTTTTCTTTCTCTCTCTCTCTCTCTCTCTTTCTTTCTTTCTTCTTAAATTGAAGTACTTTCTATTACTTTTTGACAATTTTTTTTTTGTAGGTGACTCTCCTCAAATGTTTTGGGATTTGTTTGTCTGTTTGTTGGACAAATATAAATGTGTTGGAAATAAAAGTTTCAGAACAAGCATTCCATCCAACATAAAAAGAAACCAGTTAATGTTGGTAATTTTTAAGCTTTTGAAAATAAGCTTCGGCAATTGATACTATTTTTAAAATATATACTCATGATTATTTTTTAAGTAGAACAATTGATTGTATGTTTATTTATTCTGTTTTGGTATACTATACATATCTTTCTGGTAGGAAGAAGTTGTGTTCCAAGAAGACTGTTTAGCACTGAATGGGCATAGTTTTAGGGTATCATAGCAATTGCTTCATAAAGCACTCTTGAAAAAATGAAATAGCTTGATCTATTTTGTTTATTCACAGTGGGCAGATTTCCCAGACCTCAGACCTCTCTTGTATTTATTTTTTCTGAATCATTTTAATTTGTCAATATTTTTTAAGGTATGTGAATACCCTGGTGTTATTTGAATGATTTCTCTACAGTCTTACACAGCTATAAGAAACCTTCTTTTATTTCATAAATTTGAGTTGATTAACAGTAATGATCTCTATGTCTATTTCAAATCCAAGGATTCATTTGTAAGTTTTTATGGTAGGCTCTGCCTCATACGTCCCCACAGCGGAACCCACATCTCACATTGCAGCACGTCTCATGCACCAGGTTACAAAATGCTGAGGTCTTCCTTTCTTTGGTCATTAAAAACAAGCAAACAAACAAGACCCTATAGTTGACTGTCTTTTTCTTTAGATATGACTTTTCGTTTGGTTTTATAAAATGGCTTTCTATTGCTATTGTATGTGTTCACCTTGTATGGGGAAGTTAGGAGATCAGCTTAATCGGATGTAATACCAGAGGCACTGTATCAAACTTTGATGTCATCACAACATGTCTAACTTTGGGCTGATGAAAGTCCACTCTATGGCATGTTAAATAGTTGCCATATATTTTTTGGACCCAGTAATAGCTGTAGAGGATTGAAGCTGAGTCTGGAAGACATGTTACTGGAAAAATAACTAGTCTGTAGATCCTTCTCATTCCAAAAGTGATCTCAAAAAGTGAATCATTCTGATTTTAAACACAGGAGTTTTTAATTAAGAACTGTAAAACTTGTTATTTTCTCTACTATCTTGTCTTTTGAAAATACGTAATTTAACATCTGCATGGAGATGAAAGTTAGAGAGTGGTGCTGTATTTTTCCTCC
Source organism: Dromaius novaehollandiae (assembly GCF_036370855.1). Lineage (NCBI taxonomy): Eukaryota > Metazoa > Chordata > Aves > Casuariiformes > Dromaiidae > Dromaius > Dromaius novaehollandiae. Next base: position 111,739,030 of record NC_088098.1, read on the forward strand.
ACTTTTTATTTCTCATCTTTCCTTCTCTTTCGTTTTTGTGTCCAGGAAAAAAGTGGTATGGATGGGAAAGGAAAAAGGGGAGAAGATAGCATACTCAAAATAAATATATATTTGGGGGATTTTTTTTTCCCTAGGGGGAAACATGAAAACATAATGTAATTTTGCCATAACAAATTAAAAAAAAAAGTTTGCTTTTTCATTCGCTCAATTTGTAGGACTGTGGAAAGAAATGAGGTAAATAACATAAGCTGAGAATATTAAAATAACAAAATAATATATAGCTCTAAAAGGGGGACCATATATAAAGAAAAGAACCTCAAAAGTCTTCTCTCAGCTCACACCCTTGACTGTGCTGAAGCTGCCTTTTTCTTCTTTGAAAAAGAATTACATTGTATAAAAGCACTTATCCTAGTTGAGTTTAAATATGTCTGTAGCCTGTCAGAGCCAATCAGGGATAATTCTGATTCAAAACTACAAGGCCCAGGTAAGCCACGTTGCAACTATATGAGGAGACATTGTATTGTCAGTAATATTCTTCTCTTATCAAAATAAGATTTATGTTGTTTTCCCTTATGACATGAAATTTTCTGTTTGTTTTGTGCTATTATTGAAGAAAAGTGGTAGTTTTACTGTCCTTTCCCTCAAAAATTTAATGTTCTCTAAGGCATTTTAAAATTTCTGACATTTCACTCTCTTCCTGTTTAAAAATAAAGTAGGAATGTGTGGAATGCTGAAAAAAATGAAAGTTCTGGTTCTTAAACTGTTCTCCACATCTGGTGTCGTGCCCTCAGAGAGGATGTACGTTATGAGAGCAGCGGCACTGTCAGGGCCTCAGGGGCCCCAGCAGGTCCGCGCTGTCCCGACCGAGAGGCAGCCTGAGCGCAGGCTGGCCCCAGCTGGCCCCAGCTCCCTCCCTGGGCTCCTGGGCAGGAGCTTTAGTAATGACTAAAGCTTAAAAATGGAAAGGATTCCTGTAGGGTTTGCACCTTCCAGCTGCACCGCCCAGTGCAGCGTCTGTTCCCCCTTTTCTTTTTCTCTTTCCTCCTCTGCCAGTTGTCTTTACCCATCTTGTGTTAAAGCATGCGGGTGGATGACGGGGCCTCAGCCTGGGGTTTTAGCTAAGCAAACAGAAGACGATAAATAAGTGAAAACAACATGAGAAATTGCTATGCCTTAAAAGTGTGGGAAGGTGACAACTTGCAGGTAATGCTGCAGGGAGTGGCTGGGATTTTACCAGTGTTTAAGGTGTAGCTATGCAAGAAACGGCTTAAGGTGTAGCTATTCAAGAAACGGCTAAGCTTCCTCGCTAATTGGAAGGGAGTCTTGGGGACCTTCTGGGGAGTACAGCCTTGCAAGGACAACAGTACCTGGGTATCCTTATCAGTGATATTGTATAAAGCTGAGATTGCCTACGTAATAGTATCAGAAATACAAAAGCTGTGTATGACTGTAGCACAGCTGGGTCCAGCGGTGTGGGTTGTTTTTTTGGGGAGGGGACAATGTCTGAGAAAGGAAGGGATCGAGGTGGCTAGGGCAAGAACAATCATGTGAAAATGGAGGTGTGGGGGTAAAAAGGGCCAGTCACATATCCACAAGCTGCTGGTTGCTATGACTGACTGGCCAAGCCCTTTTGCTGATCTCTAAGGTGTACATATACCCGAGCTAGAGAACCTCAAGCTGAACCAGCCCGCAAAGAGGAGGGCACTCGCACCTGGGAAGACGCAAGGTCTGAACTGGTGGTTGGCTAGGAGGTCTGTGATCCAGGCACCAGAGATTAGATAGACATAAAGTCTATGCTAATTTTCAAGGGATCCGTGAATGTGGGCTTGTTTGTGAATCACACAGGCATGTGTCACTAGTGAACTTCAATTCTGATAGCCAGAAAGGAGGAAATAGGGTGAGCTGTCTCTGTTGTTCACGTCTATGTGAGTGTGTTTATCTGGATGCCAGTAAAGGCACTGCTCTGTGTCTGTGTCAGTGTGTGTGTCTGTATTTGGGTGGGTGTGCACGTGCATGAGTGTGTGTGCCTGTGTGTTCCCTGTGAATGGGAAGAGCAGCAGTTGCATATATTGGGCTGGGATTGGAGGAATCCCCAGGTTCCCTAAGGCCACCAAATGTGGCTTTCCTGAAGTAACATCATTCTCTTCTGGCAGGTCACATGGCATTTTTGCACCTGTGCTATCTCCTTCTCTTCCCAGACCATATGTTGCACAAGGGGAGACAAAGGAACCATGATGCTGCTCAGTGAAATGAAATAAACAAACAAAAAGTTCCAGAGCCTAAATTGTGGGCTGTCCTCCTCATCCTGACAGAACAGGCTGCAAGCAGAAGAAGCCATGGCCAATGAGAGGGGATATACCTTCAGCTGGCACTAAAATCGCACACTATGACCTAGCTCACTTTTAAAAGTTTTATTTTCAGTGTCTGGACAGAAACACTTTAAGTAATAAGCTCTAGATAAAGATCTGAGAACTTAATTGCTCTAAAGTACTATTTCTCCATTGAAAATCATGGAAGTGAAGAATTACTTTATTTCCTAGGTTTTTTAAGATCATATTAAGGTTTATAGCTTTTGTTCCTGAAATTAGTTTTCATGTTTTGCTGGCTCTGCTGGACGTTATGTAATTATGTTAAGAGTTCCTGTGGCTCTCATTATTCTTTCTTGCTTGCTGTTGGTACATATAAATAAATTTCACTCTTCCCTTGTGGCCTACACTGTTTACAGCCAAACTATTCTTGGCAGGATTATATTAGGAAGGATACAATGAGTCCTGTTCTAGTGAGCCCATGCAGAATGCAGCTGTATTCTCTTGGATGTTCTCAAGGGATGGAAAAAAGTGCATTGGGCACTGCTGTTAATTTTTGTGACTTCACTGAGGTTGCAGGAGGGTACAGCATAAGTATGATCTTGACTTTCTGTAGTTGGGATCCCAGAGTGGTATTTCACCAAGACAATGGCAACTGCCATTCTGAAAGTTACCTATTAAAATGAGTTCAGTTGGCATAAACCGCTTCCCACGGTCTTGGAGGCGTTAAGAATTCTAATCATAGCATCTCAGCTTGTGCAGCTCAGCACAAGATCTTTCTCTTCACTAAACACTCCATGGTACATATGCTCATAACTTAACCATTTGCTGTTATGAACAGCAAGAAAGAAATAAGGTGCCTACCTGGAAATCACCCTTGAAAACCCAATACAACTAAATATATGATGTAGAGGCCTTGGCCTTGTGCTTCAAACCAGGACAAAGGATCCTTTTTATTTTTAAGATTTTCCCATGCATCTGGAAATCTGAGTGAAAAAGAGCACCTTGAAAAGGCTTAAAATCTTTCAATGACTAGAGGAAGCTATGTCTGGCAGTGAATGGAATTCTTGAGGAGACATCTCTAATAGCCAAGCATTTTAATCTTTTTCTGTGATCCAAGTGAGCAACGTAAAACTGCGCAGAAAATAGTGACAAACATGCTAGTGAGCAATAAAGAAAAAAAAGAAGAGGCAAATGCCCTTTAAATAACCTTAAATAACCATGACCTGATGTAGAAATCTGACAAATCACTGGTAAGACTCTGGTGAAGTGTAGGAAAGATTATGTCACTTATCCCTGCTATGTGAACCTTACAGATAGAATAGATAGAGAAAAAGGAAGGGAAGCATAAAAAAAGCTAATGCATTGACTCAGTAGAATGTTATGTTGTATGCTGGATTGTATTACTTATTAAATCTGACAACATTTTGGTGATATGAGAGTATTACAGGATTATCTTTGGAATATCTTTATTGCTCATACATTGCTCAGTATGCAAACAATTATGCCTCTAAGTAGCTGAGTACAAGATGTATTCATCATCTGTATAATTATTCATGTTTGTATCAACAGCATTGAGGTTATAACCGTGGTTATAAAGAAAGAAATAGTGTTTTTAATAATATTTTTACTATGGAATCTGAATAGCGACAGTTATATGATAGTTTTAACTTTTTTTAACCTCAAACTTTCTGCTAGAACTCTAGGACTTCAGAGTTATGAGCAAGAAGTTAGCATTTATTCTTCCAAAGTACAATATTTTTCTGCTTTATGTATTAATAGGAAGTACACATTGCTATTTAGTCCTAAATAGATATAAGGTGACATGCACATGCCGTTCCTTAACTACTGACTTGTAGCGTTTTTTTCATGTGAAACTGAAGTTGCCGTTAAAGATAATGTAGGTAAGAATCTATACCAATAGAGAAGCAGAGATGATTTAATTGTCCCTGAGCTTGCTTACTCTTCTTCCTCCTCTGGAATTGCTCATTCTTGTCAAGCTACTTTGGAAACACTGCTGGTGTTGACTGCTGGTCTCCATATATGACTGGGCTTTAAAAACTTTTTTAATTAAGAACAGGCACAAAACAAAACACAATACCTTGCAGTATTGTTTAACTCAAGTTATCTCTGTACCAATAATACATGCTCATAAGTGAAATAGATTCTTCTATTGTTGTTAGTCAGATTTATTTGAGGGGTAATTTAACAGGCTCGGACAAGAATTACTGCAGTCTTGAAATGAATCACATAAGACTGATGCAATATTTGTGTAATTTAAGGTTTTTTTTTTTCTCAGCAAAATCAGAAGAAATTCTGTGAGGAAAAAGCAGTTTTCATAGCATTTTCAAACCTAATGACAAAAATTTCATGAGAAGGCTTATATCAAGTTCAATTGCCTAATTGAAAAGGCTGATATAACCTCAGTTAAATATCTCTCTCTACTTTGATTATCCATAACAAATTTCCACTTCTTCCTGTGACTTCCTTACATGTGTTAAGATAGCTTCAGAAAGATTTTCCTACTAGGGAAAAGATGAAATACTGATGAGGATATTTCAGGACTGTTTGGGGTCAAAACTTAAAATTCAAATTCGTGTTTTAAAGTCTGGCATTTCAGGTTGGGGTGAGGAAATTAGAAATGATCAAAGGTTTATTGTTTGAATACTTTGGCATGTACATTCATTTACACCCCAGAGGGGGTTGTAAATGTCGGTGGGATGAGTCCCTTCTTTGGTGGTTAGGTATGTTGATTCACAAAGCCAGCAAACCTGGCTTTAGCTGATGAATATGAAATTATGAAGGATGTGGTCAAGCTTAGACCCTAGGATAGGCAGGTTTCTTGCTTTGGACTAGAATGTAGTGTCTACCTTGACTCACAAGTTACAACAATAATCCCTTTTCTGGTATTAGGACACTAAAACAGTACATCTTTCTTTCCCTTTCTCCATCAAAGCACACAAAAACCTACTAAAAGTCCATGAGCTTAATGATTAAAGCCCTTTCTTTTGAAAAGTTTAAGAAAGGTTGAAGTTTATATTGAGTATGATCTGCAGCAAGACCAAGTGGGCCCAAACCTATGTGACGAATGCTACTGTGTCATAATAATACCAGGGACCAATGTATTACATATATTTAAAATTACATTTCTACAAGGAATGTCCCATTATTAAGTGGTTCTTCATCATATCATTGGACTATGCCATTCAGTTTTCTCTTGTTTACATGACTTTTTTAGTTTTTCATCTATATTCTGTTTGTGATGAATCAGACATAGAATAAGGCAATTTAATGATTTTCCTCCAATCAGCTGCTTTTTGAGAAAGTGTTCTCCCTCTGAGCACTAAAATAAGTCACAATTCCTGAACAGAAACTATGTGGGAAAGAAAATTAGCAGGAAAAACTCTTCTTTTCTTTAAATCTTAATCCCTTAGAACTAATTTTGTAGAAATTATAGTTCAAAGCAGTTCCCTGTAAATTTCTAGCTCAGTTTTTACTACAGCAACATTCTAGTACAATCTAGTAATGACAGCAGATTCTAATAATGCTAAAAATCATAGGATACTTGTATTACAATTCTCATGTAGCTGCTGCTCCCCACAGACATAACAAAAGGCAAAACAGCAGTAGCTTATTAACTGAGAAACAAAGCTAATATTTTTACAGCTGTAAAATGCCAGGCTCTGCCTTATGTCTACAATCTTATCTTAGGTGTCATCCTCTACGTTCTGGCCATGTTTGTTATACTCTTGCCTTAGAAAAAAAACTAGCTTTTTCTCCTTCTTTTCTCTTTCTGTGTTTTCTTTACTTGCATATGTTTTTTAGCAAATACTGGAGACATATTTCCAGAGTTTTTCATAAAAGGAATTTTACTTAAGAATTGTTTTTAATGGGAAATCTTAATAAGAGGGAACTCATTGTAGCCTTTAGACAATTTTTATTTTCATCTTTTATACTGCTCACTTGACAAAAAATTTTTTGTTTCACCTGTTTCCATCCTCACTCCAGAGCCTGCATAAGTGGAATTTCCTCTAGAAACACCAAACGCAAGGGAAAGACAAAGGTGTAGGTGGAATAATACTCCAAAAATCAGTCATGCTTAAAACCAGACATTAACAGGAACCTGTCACTACTCCAATTCATTTCCACATCTAGGAGCTGTATAAGTGTTAATTAATTATTGCTGTAGTTATGGTTTAAAAATGTTATCAATGTTATCAAAACAAAAATACAAAATGCTAATCATGATTAATGTAGAACAGAAGCTTAATGGGCTTACAAAAGGTAAATTGATTACTTTTAAACATAAGTGAATAAATTATTTTACTAATCATGAATGTATTGTAAGATGTTTTGTATTTTGAAAAAAACTGTTCATAGCTTCAGAATGATAATGTGCTGTGAATCATCTGGGTATACATTATAATTTAAAAATGAAAAAGAGAAAATGTTTTTCTCTTGGGGAGGTCTTGTTTTATATTTCTGCAGAAACTGTTTCTTCTGTTTCTTCTTAAAAGATGCTTCCATTGTAGTACCAGGAGAATGTGTTTTCCTGAAATATTAATTTCAGAATTATATTAATTTTAAAAAGCAAAAATTACAATGCAATACAAAAACTTACATGCATGTGTAATGTATATGTCAATAAGGTTCTTTATGTCTTGCTTTCTATGTTACAGTATTTGATTACATATATAAGTGTGGGAGGGTAACTTCATGAATGATTCCATAGTCGTCTGAGGTCAGAGCTGGATACAGTAGAAACAGGAGTTCTTGAAGAGATTTGGTTATTAATTGCAATATGTTCTATGATTGTAACCCACTTTGGTCCAAGTAATGAATTTGGTGCTAGGTGTTGTCAAAGAACCTGTGCTCGATATTTTCAAAGGTATTTCTTATTCACAAACATTGTCCTGATACTGAGGTGAACAGGAGAACAGCTTCTTTAAATACCATTTTGCTTCAGCTGCTTAGGATGTTATTTTCAGAACAGCCGATCACCTGAATCACCTAATTATTATACTATTCCTAGCTGAATTACTGACATTCAAAAAAGACCAGTAGAACATCACTGATATGAGTCTATCAGTGTCTGTCAACAGCAAATGATATTTCCTCATGTTCATATGGTGTTTTAGGGAATAATGCCTATGCTCACAAATATCTAAAAATCAACATTTTTCATATAGCAAAAACAACAATAAAACATATAGTGAAACAATTCCAAGGTTTTCATTTCTCCAAAACCATTTATGCATCTGAATTTTAGATATATTTTTAAACTGCTCTAAATTAGTCTTTTTTTAATTAATTTTACATTGAAACCCATATTCACTGATAACTAAGCAAGTCCATGATCTTGAAAGTCTAGATTTAGGATTCTTTTCCTAAACTGGAGGGAGATGAGTTTGGTTTTTAGTACGCAATGGATAACTCCATTATTGAAAGTATTACTTGTCAGAAAAAATAAACCCCTATATTTCTGCTGGCAGACTATATTTTGCTGATGTGGGGTTTGGTTTGGTTTTGTAGTCACTGTTACCTCATCTACATAGCTCTTTATGTTTGATAAATATGAAAGTATTTGCATTGAATTCTAAACCAGCATAGGACTTGCCAGGTTTGTTTAATAAGCAATTGCATAGGTATCTAAAATCATGACTATATGCAAAATAAATGCCTAAAAGATGCCTTGGGACTACACTGGAGTGTAGTGTGAATCTGAAATTCTTCATTATTGTTCTTTAATGCTTTGTGAGCTCTGAACAGCCTTTATTTTTAGCCATGCATGATTTTCTTGTATCATGAAACTACATTTTTATATATACCCTAAGCTGAGACCAATGCTAGTGGCATTTTAAAGAGGGATGGAAAATGGAAAGACTTATTTTCCAGCTCATCTAAACATATGCTTACTTTGCACACATATATAGGATGGAGTGTGGGGCAGAATTTGGGTATCTTAGAGCAGAACTTAGAGTAACTAGCAAGGAGATCATAAGAGGGAACTTAAGGAGGGGAGAAAACTTAAGATACTTCAATAACAGGTACAATAACAGGTATTCACCGGTACCAAGGAGGAGGGATTATTGCAGTTGCATGTATACCTTTGTCTGCATACCTTCATTGGCATATTCATGTTTTTATCAGTATCACCATATTTTCCTTGTCCACTTTATATTTACAGTTTTTGTGTTCAGTCATCCTGAGTTCCATTGCTTACAAAATAAATTCCTTGCTTTTTTAATAGTTTTTGTTTCCTTTGTTTTTTAAAAGTCACATCACTCCTAGAATGACTAGCAGCTGCAGTAATCCTCCAAATGAAATCATTTAGTCATCATCCCTTCCCATGACTGCTTTGCAGTGAAACATCTAAGCCTTTAATTTTGAGGAGTTTACCAGATATGCAATTTGAGATCAGCAAGCTTCTGTGAGCTTCATCTTTCTTTTTATCTGCAGAGACTTGGTCTTTCTTGCAAACCCTGTAAGGAAAACAGTGGGACATCCTTGATCAGATATTTGTATATATACATATTTGTGACAGACTAGCATTAAAAATGCTTTGTTTAGTAGAACATTGTAAGTAGCAGCAGTCTCTTCTTTCCAGCCATGTAGCATACACATTTACACAACTCACACTGACCTCAATGACTTACTGAGCCTCCACTTTGCTTTGTTTTGCTTTTAGGCACTCACTGAATAGGAGAGTTGGGAATATTAGCTTTCCTTTCAGGAACATTAAGGAGCAAGTGACCAAGAAACCTGGATGCCATGAGCCATTGACAACACATGCTATGCATCCTTATGTTGGTATATTACACTGATCCTTCTGGAAAGTCAGACAAAGTCCTAAATTAATTAATGTATCAGACCTGAAATTTATATGTACAGCAAAAATATTAAACATGTTTATTCTGAATGCAGGAGACCTAAGAACCTTGTAGAAGTTTGGAATGAAAGCTGTTAAATATTCTTATAATTTGCTGGTGTTTGGTTTCTGTCAGGGTCTCCACACTTTCACTGTCCACTTCTTGTTAAGAATATCCATGGGGGAATGGGTTGCTTTGGAAATGGATCATCAGAAGTCTGTACCCTTTCATCGCACACTCACGGTCTTGCAAAAGTCTCATTAAAATCTGTCATTCAACTATCTGCATGAAAGTATTAGATTTCTTGTTATTTATAACTACAATATCTTAAATGAACTGTACATAAAAAGCACTGGATATTTTATCAACTGCTTTACGAAGATAATTTTAGAACTGCAGCTTGCAATATGGTGCTGGAATACAGCATACAGCTGTTAAACTGTTAAGAGACGGTTCCCATTAATATAACTGAATCCTCAAACTCTACACATCAGCAATTGACTTTAACACTAAGGAACTTCTGCTATTATTGTGAGCCTTTTCATATCACTGAGCATTCCCCTGACCTCTTCCTTTTTCACTACACAATCTACGTAATGTTGCAAAAAGCTTTTGAATGCCTGTTTTTAATTAAAATTAAAGTAAAAATAAAAGAAAATATTCTGTTAATTTTGCAGCTTTGCTCTTTTAATTTCTATAGAACCATCAGAGAGTCCTTTTTTTAATTTTATTTTCTTCGTTGCTAGAAGAGAGGAAGATATGATTACGAACTCTTTCCTCCTGAAAGAGTCACTGTAGCCCATTCACTTCATTCTGGAAATTTCAGAGCACAATAAATGACCATGTAATATCTCAGTCATGGACTCTTCCGTAAAAATGAAAGCTTTAGTGGTGAAGGCTTTATTCATGTGAATAAATCTTTACCCAAACAGTTCCACTGAGAAACTGTCAGAAGAAAATTCCTGGTAATTATATAGCAAGTTAAGATGACCAATATGTTTTCATATAAGTGTTCGTGAGAAAGTAGCTGAATGGAAGGACCTTTTGACCACATTCCTGTTCAAGCTCCAGAATACTCCTTATCTGGTCATTGCCAAAGGGCTGGGCTTGTCACTATGGCAGCTTTTAAGTGTGGAAGATTTTCCCTTTCTGAGGCATGCCCTCAGAGGAGGATAAAACCCTCCTTTATATGTTAAATCACCTTTTTAAAATTAGTTCATACTATTTTCTTCCATGTTCATTATGTTTTTTAAGTAGTAACTTTGAATCTAACATTACTTTTCTGATATACTGTGGAGTCTAGAAGTTCTTTGTAAAATGATTCATTTTGAACACCTGCTATCCAGCACGGTTTCTGGGCTGAGCAAAAGCACAGTTTTGCTTGTTCTTTAACTGCATCAGATATAGCTGAAAGGCAATGTATAAGTCCTGAAAACTTCAAAGTCAGCAAAGGATAATTAGGTCAAAGCACCTGGTATTAAACAGAACTATAAGTTTGCAATTAAAATACATAATGTATATACATATATATTTAAAAAGATATAAGGTTTATTACATTCTTAATATGTCAACAATAATAAAAACACAAAGCTCTCAATGCTGGGAGTTACCAATGAGACAAGAAAAAGAATTTTTTTCTTTATAAAAGACCAACCAGTAGCTTGCTGTGCCCATGGAAACAATTTAAAGTAGTGCACAGCATGAAAAACACAGCTGGGGACTAAGAACAAATGTCTATTGTGCATTGCAGATTACTTTCTTGGAGTCTTTCTTGTGCTCTGGAGGAAGTCTTCTTCAAAAAAATTAATACTATTTCTTCAGAAAAGTACCATCCTTTGACCCTTGCCCTGCTGTTTTTGCAGTGGCTCTGCTTCACTTGACAAGTTTGATGTGGAATTAATATAGTTCAGAAGTCAAAAGGTTGAATAGAACCAATGGAAACACTTGGACATTGATAAAAAGTTAAAATGACTATATCAGGCTTAAAAAAAGTTTGTACAACAGTCCTTGTGATTCAGTAACACTTTCAGTTTTCTTTAACACACTGTTGATAAGATCTCAAATTAAGAGTATTATATAGTCTTGTAAATGTGAATTAAGTGATTACTATTTTAAACAGCTAAAATGTTATAGGTTTTCAGATGATAGACTCGGATATGGATGAAAAATGTGTTTATTCTATATGATTTGCAGTATTTTTGTGCAAGTTTCCTATGTGACTGTAAGTTTTACAAGTTAAGTGGTAAGTTTTGCAAGCAAGTGATGTGTGATTTATTGTCTAATAAGGATTACTAACAAGTCTCTTTTTTTTTTCATTTATTATGGAACAAAGGAGGACAGGGAGACAAAGACAAGTGAATGTTTTCTTAAGAGAAATTGTCCATAGCACTGAACTGGTTCCATTCTGCAAAGTAACATTCAACTGAGCAAGAACCCTAAAGTTAATTTTGCATGATAAATACCAGAAAGAGATTAAATGTATCTTATTAACACATCTTGAGAATAAAGGATTCAACAAAGCATTAAATAGTGGTTTCATTTGTTAATAAAAGTGTGCAAGTATTCAGCTTTAGTATATTAAAATAAAATATATTAACTTCCAAAATGATAGCCGTGATATATAAAGATATAATATGCCATATGAGTCATTACGAATATTTTAAAGAATACCACAACGAAACATGTTTTATGCTGTTAATACATGATAAAATGAAAACAGATTTTAATTGAAGGCATTTGCTCTGCAGAGCGCATATTTATCTGTTTATGAAATAAAATTATTTTCAGCAAACAATAAATCAGACAGTCATTCACACATGGAGCAGAGAGTGCCAAAGATTTCAGTCAAGCCATATGTAGTGTCAAGACATCACTGTTCAAGAACAAGCACAATATTCTCAAAGCCTACAGTCAGCAAAAGTAGCAAGTAAGTCAGCAAAAGACATTATGGGCAATATCTGTGTGGGGAAATGCAACAGAATATTTTAGATAATATGGGTAAAACTCAGTTTTGTATGAAGTGTGTTTATTGATTGAATTCTGAATGAGTTATTGAAAGCTGGATAAGCCTCTTAAAAAAGACAATTAAGTGCCTTTCTACCAGCTTTTCACAGCATCATAAGTTCAGTCAGTTAACCCCTGTTTGCTCTAAAGAAAAATATAGAACACACAAAATAAAAACCTTTTGAAGGAATGGGGAAATTTTGTGGATATGGTGTATGTTCCCAGAGGCCTGGCTAGCAGTGCTTCAAAGTGCATGATGCTGCTGATTTAGTGAAGTAGCAAAACTATAGGTTATTTAGGGGTGCTTTGATCTTTCATATCTGCTTACATATATTATGCTGAGTCATCTCATATCTGCCACAACCTCAGAAACCAGGATCGGGCCATTTTCTAATGAAATTAGTGTTTTCTCCGCTGATTCCCCCACTCATTTTTTGGGGACCAATTCAATAATAAACCATACACTCCAGCTTTCAGATTAGAGTAAGTCCAAAGTCCATTAAAGACAAAGTGAAGTATCTCGCAAATGTTGGCAGATTTAGAAACAGATTTGTGGTGTCTCTTCAAAACTGTTTTTATGTTTATAAATCATTATAGCATCATAGGATAATTCAGGTGGGATGGGACCTCAGGAGGTCTCTAACCCAACCTCTTGCTCCAAGCAGGGTCAGCTATGAGGTCAGACCAGGTTGCTCAGGGCTTTAGCCAGTCCAGTCTTGAAAATCTTCAAGGTGAGAGATTGTATAACTTCTCCAGGCAACCTGCTCCACTGCCTGCCTGTCCTCATGGGGAAAAACTTTTTGCTTATATCCAGTCTGAACCTCTTTTCTTTCAAATTAAACAAATTTGACAAGCATGCACTCCGTTGCCTCCTCTGGATAAAGCTGTTAAACAAAACAGGTGCCTGGATAGATCTCTGCAGTACTGCATTCATTACTAGTCTCCAGTAGAGTATGACCCATTGTGGCGGACAGATGAGTGAACTTTTGCCTTAAACATTTCTTGGTACATAAGGTGCAAGCAAACCATAACCCCAAACAAGCCATCTGTTCCCGGCGGGAACAGGACTGAGCTGCTGCGACCCCTGAAATGGCCTCCCTGCAACCATTCAGGACACACCGAGCCTGCACTGAACCAGACCATGATCGAGCAGAGAATTTGGGACCTGGACTGTAAATTACTGCTGCTTAGCACAACTTCTATAAAACTTGCTTAGCATGAGTAGCTAAATTTGCTGAAGCCTTAGGCCGCACTCCCTAGTACAGTGAGAAAGGGCCCCAGAGCTGGTGCAGGCAGGAAAGACAAGGGGGTTACCAGCAGTTTGCATTCCCATGCTTCACGCTCCGGGAGGGAGGGTGTCAAGGCATTGCAGTGAGGCCTGCTTGGGCACCGGGGACCCTGGGGAGCAGGGCCTCCTCTTGCTGCGGAAACAATGCTGATTGGGGGGTCTGGGCTATCTTGGGGTCCAGATCATATTCCCTTTGTCTGGACCTTGGGAAATAACACCTACCGTCACTGCTGGGGAAGTAATAAATTGTCAGGACTTTGAGAGATAAGGGCAAGACCCGAAGAATGAAAACGCATCTGTCAGCAGAAACCACAACGGTAAACAACCTACCTAGGGACCCAATAAGGAGCAGGAGACCCCAGACCTAAATATTACTATTGGTCCAAACTACTGCGTGAAGGGCGGAGAGCTTAAGATTGGAAAGTATAATTGCCCAGGGATTTCTTTGTTCGGGGTCCCTTTGGAGGCACCCAACTCGAGCTGTAACTACTGCACGCGTGTCATTACAATTTATTTATTTAATTTGCCTTGATTTGGCTCCGAACTTTTCAGCGGGAACCTAGGGTCGGACCCTGCTTGAGTTGTAATTACTGCACGCGCTTCACTAAAATTTACACCCAGGGTGAAGAGGACCAACAGGACGCCACTGGATCCACGGGTGGTGATCTCTCTCTCTCTCTCTCTCTCTCTCTCTCTCTCTCTCTTTCTCTCTCTCCTCCCCTTTGCCTTTCCCCACCTTTTCTCCCCACTTCGTGGAAAATAAAGTTAAAAGGTTGTACGATATTTGACCGGTTTTAGCGTCTTAATCTCGTCCTTGGGATCGTAATGAAAACCCCCCGATATTGGATCGGGACACCCATCAACCACTAACCATCCAATCAGTTTTTTACCCACTTACTTTGTCTATGTATCCTGACTATAATGTCTTAATACAAGATAATGGATACAAGAATAACATGGGAGGTGGTGTCAAAAGCCTTGCTAAAGTCAAGGTAAAGGATGTCCATCCTTTCCATCATCCACAGATCCAGTTGTTTTATCCTAGAAGGCAAGCAGGTCAGTTGGGCATGATTTACCCTGGGTCTGTCTACCCATGCTGACTGTTCCTAATCACCTTCTTCTCCCCCAGGTGTCAAGAAATGTTCTCCAAGAGGACTTTCTCCGTGATTTTCCCAGGGACTGAAGTGATGCTGATCAGCCTGAAGTTCCCTGGATTATCCTCTTGCCCTCTTCTGAAGATAGGTGAATATTTGCCTTTCTTCTGTCATCAGAGATCTCCCCTTGATTTCCATGATCTTTCAAAGATGAGAGCAGCCATGCAAGGATATCAGCCATTTCTCTCAGGACCCTTGGATACAGCCCGTAGGGTCCAATGCATTTGTATGGATTGAGTTCTTGAAAGTTATCCTTGACTTGATCCCCATCCACTGCTGATAATTCTCTTCCTTGAACCAGGAAGCCACAGAGGCGTGGGAGATCTTGTTCGTGAAGGCTGAGGCAAAGGCAGCAGTGAGTACCTGAGCCTTTTCTGTGTTAGCTGTTACTAAAACACCAGCCCCATTCAGCAATGGGCCTACATTTCCCTTGTTCAGCTTCTGTGCTAATACAGCGGTAGAAGCTCTTGTTGCCCTTGCAGGTCTCAACCACAGTTGAGCTTTGGCTTTCCTCTCACCATCCCTTCATGCCCAGGCAATGTTTCTAAATCCCTCCTTTTTACCTGTTCCTTCCTGCTTACGCCTTCTGTATGCTGCCTTTTTGCATTGGAGCTCTGACATGAGTTCCTTGTTTTGTCAAGCCAGTATCCTGATACATCAGCCTGTTTTCCTGAATACTGCGGTGGACTCATCTCACAACTGGAGCATGCAGTCTTTAAAGAGCTGCCAGCTTTCCTGAGGTCCTTTGCCCTCAGAGCTGCTTCCCACATACCAGTTTCCTGATCACTATTGTAATTACATTTATAATTGATCAATATCAGAAAACTAAGTTGTGGATCACATGCTTAAGGGAGATGTGGGAGAGGGGTAGAGTCCTGTTTTGTCATCTAATTTCTTATGTGATAAAAGTATCTGTTGTATCTTTCTATATGCTTAACTTCAATTTCAGATGCACTTTTATCTTTTACAGTACAAATAATAGCAATACCATAAATATTCTTGATTACAATAATTCAATTTTCTAATATTAATACTAATTTCCTAAATTTCCTTTCCTACTAAAATACTAATACTTTGTTCTTTTTGCATCTGTCATTTAGAAATGTTTAGTTTTTTTAAAAAATTAACAGATAGCATAGCCAGGAAAGAAAAAGAGCATACTTGACTATATTTGAATCCCTTGTCAATATAACTACTTGAATATCAGTTTAATTATATTTTCAAAAAAGTGTTTTCTTTTCCAGATAAAATAAGTTATATATTTAGCTCAGCTTTAGTTAATACAAGAATGAAACAAAGATACTACTTTTTTTGTCTGGTTACTTCTAGCTGAATATTTTCTGATTATCCACAGCTCAGCATATAAAGTTGTAATATTCCCGTACCATATTAACATAACTTACCTCCTCTAAGTCATCTAGCCTGTGCTGTATCTGTGATTCAGCTCTCAGTATAGGTCTTGTATGGACTATGCATGTTCTAAGCCTTGATCCTTTTTACTTAACAACATTTCAAAGGCTGACTGCTAGAAAATACATTCTCTCTTTTTTAATCTTTTTTAAATCTTTCTTCAACATCTTTTTCTGGGTAGCAGAGGTGACCACGTTATGCCTTCCTATCTGTGCTCCACTCCATTATATGCTACTTCTACCTCTTTGACTATGGAGTTCAGCAACAGTTAGTCTCACTGTCTCAAACCTGTTAGCATGTAAAGTGGTATTATTGCTGCCTTAATGAGATGACACTTTTTCTGTTACCATTATCCTACTGCAGTCATCTGTGGCGGACAGATGAGTGAACTTTTGCCTTAAACATTTCTTGGTACATAAGGTGCAAGCAAACCATAACCCCAAACAAGCCATCTGTCCCCGGTGGAAACAGGACTGAGCTGCTGTGACCCCCAAAGTGGTCTCCCTGCGGCCACCTGGGACACACCGAGCCTGCGCCAAACCAGGGCATGATCGGGCAGAGACTTTGGGACCTGGACTGTAAATTATTGCCGCTTAGCACAACTTTTATAAAACTTGCTTAGCATGAGTAGCTAAATTTGCTGAAGCCTTAGGCCGCACTCCCTAGTTCAGTGAGAAAGGGCCCCAGAGCTGGTGCAGACTGGAAAGATAAGGGGAGTTACAAGCAGTTTGCATTCCCATGCTTCACGCTCCGGGAGGGAGGATGTCAAGGCTTTGAAGTGAGGCCTGCTTGGGCACCAGGACCCTGGGAAACAAAGCCTCCCCTCACTGCTGAAACAGTGTTAATTAGGGGGGGGTCTGGATTATGTCCTCTTTGTCTGGACCTTGGAAGATAACACCTACTGTCACTGCTGGGGCAGTGCTAATTGCTGGAACAACACCCGTTTGTCAGGGCCTTGAGAAAGAAGGGCAGAACCCGAGGAATCAAAACATATCTGTCAGCAGAAACCACAACAGTAAAGATAAGGGAGAAAAGCAGCCTGCCTAGGAACAATGATGAGGCCCAATAAGGAGCAGGAGACCCCAGACCCAAAAATTACTATTGGTCTGAACTACCGCGTGAGGGGCGGGAAACTTAATTTGAAAAAGCTATAATTGCCCAGGGATTTCTTTGTTTGGGGTCCCTCTTCAGAGGCACCCAACTCGAGCTGTAACTACTGCACGCGTGTCATTACAATTTATTTATTTAATTTGCCTTGATTTGGCTTCGAACTTTTCAGCAGGAACCTAGGGTCGGACCCTGCTCGAGTTGTAATTACTGCACGCGCATCGCTAAAATTTACACCCAGGGTGAAGAGGACCAACGGGACGCCGCTGGATCCACAGGTGGTGATATCTCTTTCTCTCTCTCCCTTTTCTCTCTCTCTCTCTTTCTCTCTCACCTCCCCTTCGCCTTTCCCCACCTTTTCTCCCCACTTTGTGGAAAATAAAGTTAAAAGGTTGTACGATATTTGACCGGTTTTAGCGTCTTAATCTCGTCCTTGGGATCGTAACGAACCCCCCCCCCCCCCCCAATATTGGATCGGGACATCATCCTGACTTATTTGCTTCTGCCGTTCATCTGTCATCTACTGGAGAAGGGCCTGCTACTCTCTATTTCACCATGCCTAGCATAATGAAATCCAGCGTAGTCAAATTGTGGGTGCTTGGTACTGTGTAAACCCCATGTAATAACAATGCTGAAGGTAGTCATGTAAACAAACAGAGGGAAAAGAGTCTGTACTGCATCACCAATAACATAATCCAGCTAGGTCTCATGAGATGGTCTGACCACAAGGTGGGCAAGAGGGGGTCGGATACCGGCGGAGAGAGACACTCAGTGTTCATAAGGGGTTAAAAAGGATAGATTTAATAAAGGACTTACACTCCAAGCTGCATGGTGAGCCCCAGGAACCATGAGGAGGGGTCACTGACAGGAGGCTGCTGCAGGCAGGGGTTGGACACCCAGGTGAGACTGAACTCATTGTGTCCTAAGGGCCTCTTAAATCTACTAGAACTATTTCCTTATTTCAGCTGTGCTAACCTTGAGAAACTGCTGCCTGAGAAGCAGCTAGATATTGTTGACAAAACAGAATATGCATGCCTGGCCCTGATGGGAATTTGGTCAGTGTGTAGTTTCACACGCTCGGCCTGCTATCACGACTCTGCCAGTCACTGACTCCTCGCCAGATCTTCCGCAGGTGTTCTCACTACAGATGGCCATTCAGTTGTTGCAGTTTGCAAGGTCTTTCTCGAAGTCTACTATCCTAAGAGGCAGTGTTGAAGCAAACCTCAAGTTTGAGCTCACTGTAGGTTTAGTTTCACCTTTCAATGGAAAATCTAAAGTGGAAACTGTTGGAAAGATCATACAAAGCAGAAGATAGAGGTTGCCATTCAGTAGTTCAATGGGACTGAAAAAGCATTTTTTCTGCCAGCAGTGATGCTTGCCGGATTTTCTGCAAGTCAGAGCCTGAAAACCTGTGAATGGAGGCATATGATTAGGAACAGCTGTTATTTTCTCATTGGAAATACATCTTCCAGAGGATTGAAGCTTGGTTTATCACCTTTACCATAGCATCTGAAGAAAAGAAATGGAAGTCAATGGCAGCTCATGTTTACTTTGCTGGCATTAATTTTATATTGACAAAATATAGAAATGGAATATATTTATAGCTATAAACATACCTATTTTCTGGGCACAATAATAGGCAGGGCTTCACTTAGTTCTTATAACTATTTTCCCTCTAACTGCCAGTGTACTTCAATACACCCCCAGTTTGTACAAAAAGGAGCACAGACTTGTGGGATGCACTTGCTCCAGAGCTTTTACACAGACAATTATACTTAAAATGTATTTGGAAAATGCTTGGAAATCAACAAGAGAAAGAGAGCAAATGCTCATTTTGCTCTTATAAAAGCTAGTGTCACTGTGTATTTGTATACAATCTGTATCCAGGGAAAAGTCTCAAACCAGGGAGCAAATTATTTGTAAGACTTTGTTCAACCATCAGAAATTGATGATACACTTGGCTCATCATATTCCTGTTCTGAAGTATATTGTTCTACCTGTCTGGCAAGGAATTCTTGTTCTTCAGAGCAAATCCTCAATTATTTAAGTGCAAAAAAGGCACTTCAGATTTTAAAAAAGTATGAATTTTAAAACTCCAAGATTTTGTATTTTTAAAACATAATGTAGTGCACAACCAGACACACCCCTCAGCTCACACCGAACCTTTCCACATTACCTACCTCCCAGTATGCATTGCTGACAAGAGCAGAGAGAGACTGAGGAAATCCCTTTTTTCTGTTCAATAAACCAGAATGCTCTTATATTCATAATGACGAAAAGAAGCATCCATTTGGCAAATATGCAAACTGAATCTCAGTTGTTGGAAATATTTATGGTTTGTTGGCTGCTTATACACACACACTCTCTCTCTTTTCTGCAGTAACTTCTAGAGTTTTGGAATATTTTTCCATGAAGTAGGTAACCTTTTGAGGTTTGCTAGACTCTAGCATGAAAAAAATCTTGATAAGCAGTTTCTCCCAAATGTTTTGAAGTATAAACTTCAGATAAAAATACCAGTTCTGTGACTACCTGGGGGCCTTAAATATTCTGGTCAAAATGAATGTATTATCCCTAAAAATCTTAGCATAGTGTTTAAGGCACTAGCCTGGACTGTGGGATGTTCATAAAACATGCTGAAATCTCAGAAGCTCACACAAAGTAGAATTGCTACGTGAACGATCAGCTCTATGAAGAGCAGTGAAATGGCCTGATAATTATCTTGTGTAAGATAAATCATGCAGATCAACCATTTTCATTCATTTTCCCTCTCTTTACTTATCTGAATGTCAGTTATCCTTCTCTAGATAAAATATTCCAGCATCCATTTGACTGCTGATTCTGCACACATGCTTAATGTTGAGCATGTGATTAAATACTATGCTAACAAAGGCCTTGTTCCATTTGGAAAGTAAAAAGCTGTTCTTCAGCCTTCAGTGCTGAAGGCATGTATCACCTTATCCAGCAGTACTTTTGCATTGTCTGGCATAAAAATGGATTCTGTCAGCATAGGGCTGAGTTAGATCAAAGTTACCTGTAAATTGTTACTGTTTTTAGAATTGCCTGTTGTTACAATTGCTTTTAGAATATTCAATTAAAATATGACAGCAACTCAGCTATTCTGGCTTTAATTTTAGTGTGAACAAGTGACAGACTGTGTAATGTGAACAGATATGCTGCTACACAACAAAGCTGGCCAGACTTCTGTCTGTGCATTAAGTGTTTCTGTTGGTGCCCATGATGTAATCATGACATTGATGATGCTATCAGATTCCTGCAGTGCTTGTTCTTTTCCTTCTTCCTTTCTGTGATTTCTCTCAGGGAGATCTCATTTTGTTTGGCAAGATACCTCATTAATCTTTTTTTTTCTCCATAACCACTCATCATTTCTGTATTATCTCTTCTTACTTCTTATGACTACCACACCACCATAGATGTCATCTCACTACATTTCCCTAAGGCTGTGCTGGGCTCTCAGACTGAAATGACAGTCACTATCAGTCAAAACTAAAGTAATAACAAAATGGAGGAGGATGAGGAAGTCATAATGAGGTCATGGACTACACATCACACATTAAACCAGAAAATAGGCTCATTGCAGTAACTTAGATGGTACTACAAATATGCAACAGCTAGCACTCTCTCTTGTATCACATCATGAGAGAAACTCAGAAAAAGAAAATAAAGTTTTTTGCAAAAATGAGATGGAGTTCCTAAGGCTGAGTTAAAGTGGGTTTTGAGACTGTTTCAAAAAGGCTTCTAAATCAAATATTGTTATATGGTACTTTTGAAACTCAAACTCTGAACTTGGCACAGAATCAAGCATCACAAATCCAAGTCTATCTATCTTATGTGTTAACTCTGTTCAGATGGCAGCCAATATTCCCTGCCTTCCTGTCTTCCATAATCAGTTGCTGATATGTCTTCCTATCCGCCTTTAAAAACAAAAGAAATCAAATAGTGTGTACAGCTTTGTTCAAGCCATGACAACTGAACTAAAATTAAGCTATCTGCAAACACTTTTACTCTGTTTCTTGAGAATGGACATACTTGTTCTAAGTGCTTTTTAGAGAAGAAACAGCAAGAGTAGTTTTCCACAAGCACTTAAACTCACTGTGTAAAATAAAAAGGCAGTAGCTATTTTGATGACTTTCACATGACCACAATAAGACATGGTCCAGCTCAAGGCATTTTTATGTCCACTTAAATTCCACTATGCGTACTACCAAAATTTGACCTTGATTAATGGCCCAATATTATTGTATAGTCTACACTAGGGTACTGATTGCCTGATGTAAGCAAATTAGAGAGCTTGTTTTCCAAATCAAAATATTTTACATCATTTTTAGGAGTTCAAGCTGTCTCTGTAAATATATATTATTTGATGACCTAACCAAGACCAAGCCATGCTCACTTAATTTCTAGAGACTTTATTCAGTGGAAATTCATTTGAGAATCAGGGCAAAATTCAGCCCATAATACTCATAGCACCTTTTTCTATTAGCAAGCAATATATTTTCCTGGTTGATGGAAGAGTAGGTTAGTGCAGGCCCACAAATTTGCTAGTACATCTCCCTGCTCAGAACATGGAGAGGTGTGTCCACAGAAACCTGTGCTTATTTGTGTAGATGTGCCTGAAGTTAGAAGTGATTCAGCTAAAATGCACTTGAAGAAATAGAGCCACATATTTAAAGATATGTATATAGCCAAATTCTTTTAAAATCCATGGACCTGATTTATAACTCTGAGTCTCCCCTCTTTTGTCAGTGCCATGGAACAACTCCTAGGGTAGAACCCATCATGTTTAATGGCAATTTATACCAAAGAAACACCACTGAGTTCAACATAGTTTCCATTTTGAGTAAGATGCCTGCATTTAGCTCTTTACAAGCACACTCAGGTAACTTTCACTGATACAAAAAGAAGAGAAATCCCTGAAAAGGAAAGTAATATGAAAAATGACTGAAAAAGTACAGCTTTTTATAAAGGCACTGACTTTTAAACTTTCCCAAATGATAGAGCCTTTGTAGCAATGAGAGCAACACGGCCCTCTTAAAATTAATTTACCTTGACAACATTTATTTCCTAACTTTAAAGCATTGTTTGGTACTTCAACACCTCTCCAATATCCTGTATCTGGATGATAGTGTCTTTAATAATAGATAGTGTTTGTTCTTTCTTACAAACCTAAGGCTATGGCTTGAACTTTAGTAGTGTTTATTTCTCTTTATGCAACTGTAGGTTTAGTGAGACTGGAAACAGCTCACTGTTAGAAAATGCATTTAGCCATATTTTGTATTATGTTGCCACTGAGTTTTATAATGAATGGAGAACAGCAATATTTTTATAATTTTTGCTTTCAGTATACAAAGTAAACAATCACACTTCAGGCACTTTCAGCAGCAATTCATGAACATTTTCTTTAAGAAAGTCTGTAACACCTGGTTGAGCAGAGTGGTTTTGTGTTTGCTCAGGGGAACATAAATATTAGATTCTAAAACCTTTCAGCAATTGCGGTGAGGAAAGTTTAGCTTTGAATATTAGTATCTAAAATTTATCAAATCAAGAAATTGCACTGTTTTATTAATAGATTTACACAATTTTCACAAAAATAATGAAGTAGTAGATACTATGAAGCAGGACAAGCCCAAGTGGGTAGACCAGTAAAGATGCTGTTTATGTTTCTGTAACAACCACTATTTTCAAGGGATTTTATAAGGGTAGATTTGTAGGCTTCTGTGTGGATTAAAGCCCAGCCAAACCCCATAAAATGAAAACAAAGTTAAACAACTTCACAAAAGACAGAAATAGCCTTTTAAAGATTCACAGGAGTACTTCCTCAGTGTCTAATCTAAGCAGCCATCATGGCGAGATTGATGGGCATTGGCAGAGATGCATTTCATGAAGCGGCTGTCTGCTCAATGGTATTAGAATGGAGCTATCTGTCTTCATTGTGCTCCATTAACATGCCCTTCAGATCTATCAGGAAAATGTCTACAGTCCTACTTTATAAATTATTAGCTCTGACAGTTAAATATTTTAGAACATATTTAGGAGTATTGCTCACTGATAGTTCTTCATTTGCCTACACATTTTTACAGTTTAATTTCAATGCTTACTGAAAAACACAGAACAATATATTTTGGTTTTCTTTATATAGGGGTATTTGATTTCCAGGGTAAGTAGGTATTAGTCTGAAATGTTTTGGTCTGGCTTACTAAATAAATAAATCTTCTGCTACGTAATTTTCTCTTTTAAAGTCCTCCTAGGAGAGACTTCTGTATGGGATAAAAGGAGTGTATCTACTAGAAAAACAGTCCTCCTCTTTTTTGCTTTTTAAATGCTGGTGAACAGCAAATGTATATCAGTGTTCTGTAACATAGAGGAGAAGTACAGTATCCCAAGAGCAATGACAAGGAGACTGCTAACACTAGTATTCCACTGTCCATGCCCTCCTATGTGATAATATCACAGGTCCAGGTGGGACTTTAAAAGGAGAGGAGCCTAAAATCCTCACAGATATACCGGTGTCTGATTTAGACAGTTCCTTGCATTTCTTTTATTTTTGATGCTTTCTAGCTTGTCTCATGAAGTATGAAAAATTAGGAAAAAGATGAAGGATATGATATATCAGAATGAATTCCAAACTGGAGGGTTATGAACTTAACTGTACTGATCAGAGACCC
This sequence comes from Dromaius novaehollandiae, assembly GCF_036370855.1. NCBI lineage: Eukaryota > Metazoa > Chordata > Aves > Casuariiformes > Dromaiidae > Dromaius > Dromaius novaehollandiae. The sequence goes on from NC_088098.1 coordinate 111,762,850, forward strand.
GTGCAAGAGTAATAGGCGAGTACCTAATAAAGAAGGTGGTTTATAATCTGGGAGGTATATGTGGAAAAATATAACTTTGTAATTTAGAGCGCTCTAATCAAAATAAATTAGTTCTAATGCAGCTAAAGAAATAATAGGTAGAAAAAAATAACCACGGAAACAATATTAAGAAAATATGAATGGATATCTGTGAGATATGCAGGAGGAGAAAACATAACCTAACTTAACTTAAATCCCTGATTTTAGAACACGAAATGACTAGCTAGATGTACTCAAAGCTATCTACCCTATCGATCGTAGCTGAGGAAATCTAAAAAGTTGAAAAAGTGAGAAGAATGTGATACTTAGATGTGTGAGTGTGTTGAAGTCTTGTACTGATAGTACCTAAACATCTTGCTATTTGCTTTCCTTTGCTCCTGCACCTCAGAATGGTATAAAATAAAGAAAACTTCCTTGCTTTGTGTTCTGAAGTTTTGAAGCTATAATCAACTTGCCTTTGAGTGCATTTCCTAATGAAAATATTCTGTTATATATAATCTATAAAATTCATCAGCATAGAGTTAAGCATTTTGAAAGCCTTAAGTCTTTAATGTGTTACTCCAGCTTATGCTCATTGTAATTTTGAAATAAAAGCCACTAAATAAGTTCTTCCTTTCCTGTAGATGTTTTCATCCTGTAAGTGATGTTTTAATTTGGTTCCTTGATATGAAAAAGTTTTGCTCCTGGAGTAGCCCACCTTGTAATATTAGGCATATGTAGCATCTAGAAAAGGCTTCAGAAAAGTTGGTGCCTTCATTTTACCAATCATCTTTATGTAAACTCACGTAGCCCAATGAAAGTGACGATAAAATGTATGAATGCATAAATCTGCTTATTCTTAAGAATGTAGCTCGTGAAAATGAATTGGTAGATGACCTGATCACCTTTTCACAGAAAAGCCTGTTGATAATATTTTTAAATCATTATTTATTCAGACTAACTTCAAAGATGATTTTAAAATAGCAGTTTCAGGATGGGTAAGTGAGTATCATGACACAAAAAGGAAGAGTTCCAAATAAGGACAGATGTCCTGTTTTGATTACTAAAAAAGGATTCTTGATCAAAAGAATGTTTTTTAGTATTTTATGTTGTTGTTAAAAATAAACTGTACCTAAAAAATAAAACAATCACTGGGATTGATTAGCTGTTAAAGTAATTACAAAGATCTGAAGTGGAAGAATCTCACTTTTTGTACCAAGTTTGTAATTAATCTTGAAAGTTAAGCTATATGGAATAGGAAAAGTTCAAACTGTATAGGCCCACCTTCTGCAAGTGTTTAAACAAACCTCCTTTCATCATCTGTTTCAGTGGAAAACTAGGAGCTATGCTTTGTTGAAACTCGGCCTACACAGTCTGAATCTTTCCTATTTCTTACAATGGAGTCATCCAGTCTCTTTGGCACCATGGGCTTCAAAACTTCTCTTCCTGCCTCAACAAGCTGCTTGAAAAGGCACATGGGTGCAGCTGATCTATGTAAAAAAATAGCATTGTCTATACCAGATAAGACTATGTGTACTGGTAGTTCAGTCCTGGAAGTCAGCTAATATAACACTCAGGGTAAACAATACGTTACTGAGGCCAAGAGATCTCACCGATTTATATTACAGAGGCCAAGGACTTTCACAGAAGTCTCTCCCTGCCTCCCATCACATATTGAAAAGCTGAGGTGTTCTTACTGTGTGAATAGTAATAGGTATATAAAAAGCAAACACTTAATGGTCTTTCCTCTATATCTCTTAAAGAGACCCTTAATAAGTGACTGCTATGATCAGTAGCATCCGTTTAGCCTGTGGCTGAAGGGCTTTCACTGTGACAGTAGTAAGGCACGGGCTATGGGTTGATAGATTGTCCTCCTGTAGCACAGGGCAACCACCTGTCATAAGCAAAACTTTATGACTAATTGACCGTGTGATATAAAGGAACTGATCCAAATTAGTGCCACACTGGCAGAAGAAGAGGGTATTTAACAATGAACAATGTTGATTATCGATGGTATGTTTGACTTATGAAAATTAAGGAGAGTTTAGGAGACTAAAAGAGAGGCATAGTTGTCAACACTTTTTTTGTGTTCTGACAAGCAACTTGAAGAAAAATAAGTTCACATTTAGCACGTGTCCTATAAAGTCTACAAGTCTTTAATATTTTGAGGCCAATTATACATTGTATTTTCTTAAACGGCTGAGCATATCAAGCAACCATGAAAAGACACTTTTGTGTTTCAACAAGGCAATGAAATTACTAAATCCATACCATTTGTCCTAGTTTCAAGATCAACATCAAAATCTGCAGACGGGTGAGAAATGCTGTTTCCTGTTCAGAAGGTATAGAAAGGAGTTTTAACTGTTATCATTTTTACTTTTTTTCAATTTTATTGTGATGACACATAGGAATTCAGGATCAAGCTTGGGGGCATATACCAGGGCTTGTGCAAGCAAATATGGAAAACAAATACTTTTCTTCAGGTGGTTTACAATCTGGAATGTAGAGAGTATGCAAAGATAGAGTACACAGCTCCAGAGAGATGAAAGTAATAATTTAGCTGCATGAAGATAACATCCAGTGAGCAGCTAAGTAGTCTTAGGTAACCTGAGATAACTAATGAGTAAGAGGTGACATATGTTATGTTTAGTGAGTGTGATCATTGCTGAAGAGGAAGAGGAGGTAGTTTTAAGGTTTGGGGGGAGAGTTTGGATTTTCAGCTATTCTGATACCACAGGTTCCATTCATGAAAAATATTAATACCTAAAGTGATTGAAAATATTTTCTTGAGCAAATTTCAGTCTTACATATGCTAGAATACCAGAGCTATACTACATTTTTGAGGATGTAGCAAAAACAAGGCTTTATGTTGACAAGAGAACCGAACTACACGGGAAACAAAGACCCAGAATATATGAAGATAAATGCTTCAGTTTAGATGTTCGAAACCAGACTAGTAGGCCACAGTTGCAGGGAGTCTCTTGCAGTTACAGCCTAAGCAGATGCAGAAGTGTAAAAGGAAAAATAAGAATGGAGTAAGAATATGGTTGGAAAAAGCACTTTAATTAGATATGGACTTACAATGTCTCCAATTGTGAAACCTGGGAATTGAATGGGAGAGCAAGAAAAAGATATAGTATTTATTTTTCCTTTACTGTCTATTGGTGAGTGAATATTATGGGTTAGTCTATTTTTAGAGCCCTATTTATACACTAAGGTGAGAGCAAGTAAGTACTTAGATATAAAGTTGCTGAGATACTTGTAAATGATAACATGACCCCATGAATCACTGCAGATCAAACTTTGCTCTATTATAGAAATGTTGAATGCATGTTTTCCTGTTCAGCCAGCTGAGTTCAAAGTTTTCATTTCTCACTTTTTATTGCTAAGAAAAGCTGACCATATTTTATTAAATAAAAGCATTGTGCAGTTGCATAATTCAATTAAAACTCTCTTTGTAACTGTCAGGGTGCTTTAGAATTACAGTACGACCAAATACATAAGAAGTTTTCACAAGTAGGATTCCTCCCTCTGGATTATGGCATACGTTTCTTCAGCTGCCTCTGTTACATTGTTGGTTTTGTCCATGAATGGAATTAGGCGAGGTGTCAGGTGGGAGTCTGAAAGGCTTTGAAATTGTGTTCCATCACAAGCAGTGCAAGTATATGACAGAACAAATACATCATCATAATCTGCGCAGAATAAGTAGGTACCAATGCTTTCTGAAGTTGATCTTGAATATTTATGTACAAATCCAAATGAAAAATGTAAAGTAAGAAAAAAAATCTTCAAAAATGAGGAAACTGGTTATCCTTTTAAACAGCTGTAGATGTATATTTTCTGCCTAAAGACAGTGGGAGAGAATGATTAATTATTTTCTTGTAGTACATAGACTTATATCTTTATAGATATAGCTTTTCCACAGAGGTGTACTGTGCATATCATATACACAAACAGATACAAAAGCAAACACACATGCATACTTTCTTTTGACACTGAAAAGGATACTGAAGCAATGAAGTGGTATGTTATTGCATAGTTATGAGAATGTAAGTGTTGCCTACATTTTTAATATTGAAGAGGACTAGTACTTGGAGGCTGACATCATTCTAAACTAGACTTACTGACATATTGTACTTTTGTCTGTATTTTTGCCAGCTTAATAGCATAGTTAGGCATAAGAAAATGGTAAACAAGATGTGTCGTATAAATTAAAATATTTCTAGTGGTAAATACTGGAGAAATACAACCCATTAGAAGTCAATGACAAAAGCAATTGAACATACCTTTATTTCAGTGCAGTCATAATTTCATCTACTGTATTTGCCTCCTCTCTTCAGAGCTTTCATTTTGAAATATATCTTTCTACAAGCATTATTGTTATAAAAACAACTATTTCTGAATAATCCAGTACTTCAGATCCAAATTTCTGATCCAGAATTCTATAGAAAAGGAGCTGAAATTTGAGGTCCATATAGGTTTATAGAGGTTTGAGGTTCATTTGAGGTTCATAAACCCCATTATACACTGAATATAGCTTAGAAAGTTAAAATGCTATGGATAAGAAAAATGGAAGATAGATGCTGCGCTAAAGTTTTTGTGGTATTTGAGTAGCCATAATGAAGTTCCACTGCCAGTTTATGAAAGAGTCCAGGGAGGAGATAAGTGCTCTGGCCCCAGATTCCACAGGGGCAGCAGAGATGGTGAAATTTAGATCTTAGACTCTGGGGCTCCTGGCTCCAAGTATCCATAGCAACAGCTCTGAAGATTATAGACCTTTAGAATACATCAGTTATACAGAATTAATATTCCCCCAAAATAACTCCAACAAATGTAACAAAGAGAAATATTCTGCAAAGTAAAGTTAAAAAAAAAAACAAAAAAAAACAGGAATTCCAGCCAACTTGATTTCATTTTGATAAGCTTTGCTTCATATCAGCAAACCTCCTCATAACTGGTCCTCTCCTTTATGAAGAGAGAAGAATGAGGAACTCCTCTGTTAGTGTAAGTGGAGAAGAAATAATCTCAATAAACAAATCACCTCTAGGTGTATGGAGGAAGATAAAGATTGCCTTAAGGTGCTAACTTGCAGCTTTTTATATGCAAGACCAAACTGCAATGTCTCAAGAGCAATTAGCTGGGCAATTACCCATATTAGTCTTCTTCAGAGGATGAAAGAATGAATTTTCCCATCCATGGTTCCAAAGAGAATTCAGGGAAAGGAAGGACAGATGACCTGTTTACTTGGTGTCTTTCCTTCTAGGAGTATTTGGGGGCTTTTCTTACAGTTCTGAATCCCTATCCTGTTGCCACATCCCCACCAAAGAATTATATTATTTAGTCACCAAAGAATTATATTATTTAGTGTTAAGTCTTCTTATCTTCATGTCACTTCTGGTTACTTCAGAGGTATACTCTGAAGTACACTCACACTTCTCCAGTACAGATTTTCAAGACTGAAAGAGCCCATTTCTGAAGGGAGAGGTCTTGGCTGCTTCACATTGAGGCAGTTAGGGAGAAGTATCACCTTAGATATTCTCCAAAATATGGAAGATTGAACTCTTTATTTATGTCGTCACTAGTAGACTTTAACAAATATAAGACAAAATCCTGCCATACATCACTAGGGACAATTTAAATCCTCGTTGGTATCAGTAATTGCAATTCTTTAATGATAAATTAATTTAATCTTTAATTATAGGTTTAATGATAGGTCCCATTCTTTAATGATAGATTTTGTTGGAAAGTTTCAAATTTTACAGCCAGTCCTGGGAAATGTGGATTAGCAGACAGACTAATTTTTTATTTCAAATCAAGAGTGTACATATATAAAATAATGTGTAGGCAGTGAAGACAAATTATACAAAAGCTATATGAATTTAGGGGTTTAGTTTTTCTCCAGAAGGGGGAAATGACCTGCCCCAATAGCCAGAAATCAATAGCTCTAATGATGGATACACAATCTTTCTAGAGGTCTTGTCAAGTTTACATTACACATTGAAGACATAAGCTGTATTTTAGGTTGGCATTTCCAGCAGTAACTGAAGAGGTGGATGTTTCATTCATATTAAAATAATGGGAATTGGTATCTAAATTTTCATGATGTGATTTGAAGATATCACCATTACAGCAAACCTTCAGCTTCAGGTTAGTCACTGCATCATTACCCATGATTATTATCCCGAGAACTAGTCTTCCTCTCAGAAAATTTAGAGACTGTTCATGCTCAAAGCTAAAAGTTCTTGTGCTCTATCAAGATTGCTATACATCAATTCTCAGCTCCACCACTGAGCCCTGAAAGCATTTTCTATTTCACTTTAATAATACACTCATATAATGACAATTAGACAATGGTTTCTTGAAATGAATTATTCTATATGTAATGTTTTCAGAGTTGTTTTCGAACTTTTTAAATATGCTTTTTCACTGACCTTCAAGTTTCCTGTGGCACTGAACACATCGCACTCTTATCAAAAAAGAACAGAGAAATGCAAAGCAATATGGGTTATTTGCAGTACTTTATGTTTGTACATAGTGCTTCAGAGATACAGCTATGATGAAAACTATGAGAATATTCTGTGGAGTCCCTTATGTATCTCTGAGTGCTTGAAGCTCCACGCAGAAATTTCTTTCTGCTAATCCGCTTGGGCAAACTAAAACATGCAAGTATTGCAAACTTGTTCCTAGGAAGCAGTTGACATTTTAAGCATGGCCAATCAGTACTTATTATGATCCTGTATTCATTAGCATCATCTTGAATATTCCAGAGCAATTACTTTAGTAACCATTGACAACTTTGTTTATATCAGCAATGTACTTGCACTTGCTATTATTTTAGTTAAGGCATCAGCCTTATGCACATCCTTAACAGAAAAGAAATACTGCAAGTAAAAGAGAACACTCATAAAATCTATACTTAGTAGAAAGTACCAAATTAAAAAAAAACTGCATGAGTTTTATATGTAGGCAGAATAATCTTTCTAACACTCAAGGATTTCTATTGTGCTCATCTCATCCTTAAATGGACCTGTGGCAAGAAACAGGTGACAGTGTATTAGATAGAGATAACAGAACACCCTGATTGCTATTTATGCTTATAATATGCTCCCTCCCTTCATTTTCCTCCTCTTTCTGCCTGAATGTTTTTTACAGACAATTAAACAGGTGATAGATGAACCCTTGGTTCTCACATTATATTGCAAACTATACAAACTATGAAAATATCAATATGTAATATAAATGATGAGCCCTTACTGACTAGTTTGCATTTCAATTGGCCTTGGAGAGGTTTACATGTGCAGGCAATAAACATTTCATCATAATGGTTGAATCTGAAGAAAACAAAAATCTTTTATCAACAGGCTAAAAATAGAAGGCAACACGAATCCTTAGCCTATCTTTCCTTTGGAATAGCCAAATGCTCTACAGTATTTACTACGTATGTCACTGAAAAGCAGAATGGTGAATATATGCTATGTATCTCAATTCAAAAGTATTGATACTGCATTATAGAACTGAACCAACTTGCATAAGATATAAAATTTTGCAGAGAAGTTTGTCATTTCAAGTGTGTGCTTTCCTCCTTATGAGGTGCACTGCTGTAATAGCACTTTCTGGGGTGCAGTGGGTTCACTGATTTGAGTCACTCCTATGTTAAGTGCATCTGTTACCATCCTTCTTGAAATCACTGCACCACTAGCTGATGATAGGATAAAGCAAGTTGATGGATGTTTGTTGATCTTGATATTACCCCCAAAATACAACAAAACAGATTTCACATAAGTAAGAGACATGCTGGAGTTTAATTTGTTTCTTTTTAATTCTGTGCTTTAAGGGAGTAAAACAAAATAAAATACAAACAATGTAAAACTTGCTGGATAGTTTATCTCCTTGTCTAAACTAAGAAGATGAAAACTCTGCCTCAGATTGCTCAGGGAACAATACTACAGACGGTTAGTTAGTCTAATCCAGCTCCTATCAAGAATCCCTACTGATTTTCTGAGGAAGCAGGCCTTCTATAAGCAAATCACAGTTTCACTGAAGACAGCTGCCACCTCTGAAGATGGCTTTCCACCAAATGACACAGGGCCAGACTTCTGCTGCTCTATGCTTGCTGGATTTCTGAACATGAAGAACTAGTGTGAACTGGGCTGTTATTTGAATTTTAGAGGGTTTAAGTTTTTAAAGTAACTTTTAAAGTAATTCAAATCCTAATGTCTGGGGGTTTCTTTAATTTTCTGTGTTCTTAATAATGCTTAAAAATAAGCGAGAGATTACAAAATAAAAGCTTTAGAAGGTGTGAAAAAATAAAAATATTTCATTCTTTTTTATAGTTCATGGATCACATTTATGAATTGCAATTAAATCTACTGGGTAAGACTAATATTTCTTTACTACCAAATTCCTGCTCATAACCATGCTGAATTTTTTTTTTTTTTTTTAAGTTTATCTGCTCTCTTGGGTAGTCATGAAGGTAAAGCATAGCAGTGGGATATAATGTAATGCTTTAATATACTTCAGAATGTCAGCTGATATCATTTAAAATGTAATAACTTATTTTTTATATTAATTCTTTTTCTAAATACCTTACAAAAACATAATACAATTAGGATTATCCTAATAGAGTGCATAATAATTTTACTACTTATTATTTGTAAATGCATCCAAATAGTAATTCTTCCACATGCTCTTTAGCTGCTTTGAAGATTCTGTTACAAACCTTTTTGTTAAATTTTCTGAAATGAATAAAACAATTAGGTAGCATTATGAACTAATCTCCTAAGAAATATGCAAACTACACACAATCAAAATTTGTATCCAAGCCTTAATATTCTAGGAGAGAAATATTTTTATAAAGAAAATGTGTTTCCATGTTAAAATATTGTACAGATAGCTTACCTCTTCATTCTCTATACAAATATCTAAAACAAGAACCAGTTGGTTATTAAGATCTTCTGCAGTGTTATTAAGCACAAAGAAATTAGGTAGAATCTTGATTCCATGGGAAGCAAAGGGATGTTTGCCATTGATTTCAGTGGAACCGTGATTAAGCTTCCGAGTCTCCTATATAACAACAGGAAATTCTGTCCAATATTCAAAGGGAAGCTACTTAGTGTGACGTGTGATTCTAGCATGGTGTGTACTGTGTGGAGAAGTATTAATCATGTTCATCTTTACTATAATAAGTTGTTAGACATTGTTGTTGTTTATTACTGCAGGGGTATAAAATGAAACCTGTCTATAAACTTTTATTTAAAGGCTACATTTCATAATGGCAGGATGCTGGGCCTCTTCCCTCCCACCAATACGAATACTTTTGCCCATGACACTAATCATTTCATTTTTATGGGTATAGTCCTTTGTGTAATCAAATTTAGAGCTTGATCCTTTGTTTACTGCAGGATTGAAGCCAAAGAATACAGCTGTCTATTCTTAGATTTCATCCTGGTATAATTATTTCAGTTAAGGGTACGATTTTCTACTGAAACAGTTCATTTTCCAGTAAAACCACTAATATGAAATCATTTATAAAATTTATCACATAGCAGTGCCTAAAGAAACATCTTTACTGGCTTATATGTATAGCAGAACAGCTGTGCCAATTTGAAGGAACTGTACTGTGTTAACTATATCCATGTAATTATGTTGGTATTATTCTTGTATGAAAATAAGCCTTACAAGAGATAACAGTTTGGCATAAGGAAAGGTTTATCAAGCTTCAAAGGAACAAGTTAAGGTGGTGTGTCTGAAATACACAAGGAGAAAAACTAGCAGGGATAAATTACAATACTAGGAAAAATAATGACACAAAGGACAATGAAACTTGAGGCTACCTTTTCCTTGCAGAGATTTGTGGCCCAGGTAGGTGAGCAAATTGACTGACATCGGTAAGACTTGCAGATAAGTTATAGCTACAGAACTGAAACCTACATTTGTAAGAAAATCATTTCTTTGTAAGATTAAGAGTATTCCAAATGAGTTTACAAGGAAGTCATTGACTTTTTGGTTGTAATGTTGCAGATGTCAGATCATATAGCTCTGTTCATCCTTCACATGACACATCAATTCTGGCATGAGTTGATTCTTGCAGTGCTTTTTTTCCAGTAAAACTTGTAAAAATTGCATGAAAACTCAATTATAGACACATATGTGTGTATATATATATATGTGCATATATATGCATGTGTGTGTATATATATATTTATACATGTATTTGTATAATAGTGGTACATACTGTGATTATATCTCCAACAATGGCTCGTGTTGACTTGTTTCACCGCATCAGGCTATTTTTGAAATGTAATGTAAAAAGAGTCTGAAAGAAACCAGATCTTGTTAGAAAAAGAATTGCTGCAGGAATAAGTTAATAAATCAACTAAATAAGTCAATGTTAAGTTTCTTGATGCATTATGATAGTTCCACAGGCAATTTACAGCACTGCAGAATCTTTTTTTCACAGTTAAAGGATGCATACAAATATGTTTACATATCTGTATGTGGATATACATGCATGCATACTAAAGGAATTCTTCTCTATTTCCAGGATAAAAATTTTATATAAGGAATTGTATGTCTTAAAACCCAGTATATTAAAAGAATGAATCATTTCTTGCATTCAGTCAGGGTGGGTCTATGAAGAATGGGATCTCATAACATTCCCAATAATTTGTAGCACAAACCAGAATGTTTTGGATCAGCATGTTAATGATATAATTAGGAATGTAGTGGATGGATTAAACAAAACTTACTCAAAATGTTCATTGCATATAGCTTGTATGTGACATCACTGATGCAGGCATATTTTGCAGAAAAGTCATATGTAAGGAGAAACAGATGAAGGAGGGGGTCTGGATCCATTACTTGTGTGTTACATTTAACACTTAAAGTTTCCCATTTTACCAAAAGTATATTATAGCTATTAGTATTAAATAAATCAATATGATCTTTTCTGTTTTGTGATGGACAGTCTTTAGGAAAAGTTATACAAAAAGAAAAGCAAGTGGGAAAAAATCAGCATGAAAAATATTACACTAAAAATCTCATTATCAGCAAAAAGGTAACACACTGAGCCAAGAAGTTTTTTTCGTCCAATTAATGTTTTAACAGTCTAATCAAAATTTTAAAAAAGTTACCAGTCTAGTTGCAATGATGGTAACATTGGACATTCAAACCCAAATGATCTAGTTATTACAGAAAATCCCCATTACACATATTTAAAATCTGCATGACACACAAAATTTTTTGCTTTTATGGACATTCATAGATGTCTTATAGTGAGGCTATTCTTAGTATAAATAGGTGAAGCTAAGGTTTGTAGTCCACCATTTTGCAATGAGTCCCATATAGCCACATCAAAATATTACTTATTATAGGTTTGAACTGATTTTTTTTCTCACCTGAGCCTGTCAAATCTCAAGCAATTAAACAGCTACTTCTACCTCAGAAATAGAGTTGACTGTTCGGTAAAAGAAGTTGAACTGGAAAATTTACTTAAATTGCTATTTTTATTTGGACTAGAATTGAACATAAGCCATAAACTTATCTACTGAAACTCAACTAAGCTGAGGGAAAACTATTTTGAATACAGGTTCCACATTCTTTTATATTCATGATTTAAATAAATTTACTGTGAGCAGCATGGTCTGTACTAGCTAAATACTTAGCCATGTGATTCTGACTAGAAGAGGAATTGGAATGGTTATGGCAGTGCTATATAGTACATATCACTCTTTCCTACCACTGAATCTGCTAAAATTGAAGGTAAAAATAGTAATACCAGTTTCAATGTTAAGTTTCAACCAAAAAATACTATTAAAATTTAAATTTGGATATAAACCAGGCCAGATTATCTCAAGTTGTAAATAAGCAGTTATTGTTTATTATTTGAAAAACTGAAGAGAACAGAAGGCAGATTTAACTAATCCAAAGCCTGGATCCATCCAAAATAAATGCTGGCTTGCCTCCCTGAAGGTGTTGGCTTTCCCACAGTTTCCAACAAAAAGACAAAAAAATGTGTTCATCTATTTCCAGTACCTAATTCAGCTCCTGAATCCTGAAGAATTTTACTATCTGTATTCTATAACTCAGTCTTTTTGACAAAGAATATTCTTTAGGAATCAATAATGCTTAATCTATTAAAGATATATTGCAACTGCTTTATGAGTAATCTGGGTAGTTTCAAATTGAAATTTTGCTCTTCAATTTCATAAAACTTTTCATTTTGCAAATTCTTGTTTTGCATTATTTATTGAAAAGCTTAAGGAGGAGTTAAAAGAAGGAGAGATTAATTCTCTTTTCCTCTTTATGCATTCGTTACAGAAAATAAATTCTTCTCCAAAGACTACACACTTGCTTCTTTACCAAAGAATTTACAAAATTGCCATCACTGGTGCTATTAAAAGCAAGGCTAGACAACTATTTAGGTTTTAATCTAGCAAATGAAAGTATGCTCTGGCTCTGATCCAGCATAGTTACTCACATAAAATACTAATAATATGTATATAAGTTAAAGTATATACTTAAATGTTATGATGGACTAGGAAAGAAGAGGTAAGGAGACTCAGAAAGAAAAGAAAACTTCTAGCAGTGCTGTCAGCTTGATAATATCTGTCAGGAGAAAGAAGAATCAGAGCTGCAGGCAGCAAAAAAAAGCACAGAGGAAAAAGCAGGGCTTTGTCATTGTTATGTTTTTACAGTTCTTTTAAGGTCAATTTAATTTTTTTCATTTAATTTGCATATCTTTATAATTATTTGTTTAGTTTGTACTCCAAAACAGAGATATCAGAACAGTACAGCTGTTCCTACTTGCATGCCTGGCTGCAGTTTTGACCTTCCCATCCTCACCTATATCACTGAACTCTGTCTCCTGTTGCAGCTGGTATGAAAATATCATCCTTGAGAACTGGATATGTACATCAGTGGAAATGTGGGATCAGTTCTGCATATTTTGTAATAGTGATTTGACATGCCTTTTGTTATGGTATCATATTCTAAGGAAAGATTTTAAAAGGTGTTTTATTGTTTCTTGGTAGCCAATCAAGAGCCTTGTCCCAGAAATATTTACACCAGTGCTTATGATTGCTGCTGGGAATAATCCCAAAGACTACTTGTTTTCACAAGCATGCAGAAAGGTGCCAATGAGCATGGTGCCAAGGAATTAGAAATGATGCATTTGCATTTTGCTCTGGCTCTTCCATAAAACTATATACTCTATTTTCTATCCTTGAACTAAATGTTAATAAGCAAACTTACATATTTCTAAGAAGAATGAATCCATTTTCAGTTTCAAATTATGTTTTCAATGAAGTTAATCTCAGCTAAATCAGCCACATTTTTGGAATTCATGTTATATATTGGACACAAAGTGCCAAACAACAGTCTCTCCAGCCTTCGTGCAAGTACTTAAGAAAAGAAAAGCTGAAAGAAATATTTGAAGAGTTTACTTTTGATTTTGCCATACATGAAGATAGGACTTGATTTCACGACTATACATGAGTACTGTAAATGACACACTGACATATTTAGCAGATTGGACAATCAGTCTGAATTATCTGAATAGAAACTCATTTTATTTAAATGACCAGACATAATGCCTGGAGATGTATATCCCCACAGATACCTGAAAACTAAAGATATGATCCTACAAATGTGTTTTCTATAAGTATGTGACTGCCTTCAGTTTTTTTTTTTTTTTTTTTTTTTGCAATGAGAGAGATGTGCACTTAAAAATTTGCCATATCACTCTTGGTAAGTTTGATTTAATTCATAATTAGCAGCTATGTTCATTCAAAAATGCCATAGAAATTAATGACCACAGACCCACAGCTTTCTAAAATGTCTTGTTTTTTCAAACAACTACATTGCAGATTTCCTACAAATAACATCAGCAGACTTTTGTATTTTCATAAGTCATCAAAACATCAAAGAGCAACAAGGTGAGTAAACCCACAGGAGAGAGATCATTATGTTGCACTGTATGAATGGATTACTTTATATCTTTTAATGTGTTAACTTGACTTCTCACATTTCACTAAAGTTTATGGCTAGTCAAGTCACCCAGGCTTCCTCTATAATCTATCTTATTTGCTAGTCTAAAAACAGCACCTATCCTCATTGACCATAAAGGAAGCCTTAGACTAGTCACTAGTTAACCTATGTCTAGCTTTGACTACGTGTCTAAATGTTAAGTAGCTAAAGATAGATTATATGATTTTTTACCTTTCATTTGTATCGAAGATAGATTTCTTTCAAACCAGATTTGGCTCTCATTTCAACCATGCAGCATTTTTCAGTTCTTAGTGTTATTATTTATAAAATAAATGAAATGGCAAAAGTGTTTTTATGTGCAAGTTCTTGTTACGATTCTTGTTATAAGACCTGAATAATACACATTTTTTTCTGTTCTCGCCACATATTTCCTCTTGATTCTGAGAATATATAGAAGAAACAAGACACACAAGGCACAGAAAACTTTAAATATTCTCTTTGATAAAAATAAATTTAGGAATATTGGGACAGATTGAGAAATGATGAAGTAAAGTAAATATGGTGATTTTTTATATAGATTTGCAGCTTTTGGAATTCATTTAGTAAAACAGACAGCTGGAATTGTTTTGCAGGTCAATCAGGCATCTTAAATTGATTTCCAATGGCTCTTTCTCACATGTGATTCACAAAACATTATGTGTTTTCTGCTTGTTTGTAGGTCATTTTCATCCTCTAAAAACTAAAGAAATCAAAAAACCCTTTAAAAACAAACAGAAAGGAACCAACAAAATATTTGTGTCCCTAAATCAGTGTATTTTCATAGTTGTTTTCTTACCTCATAATTTTTAACACCTATCGATATTTTTATATGGCTTTTTGTGAAAGCAAAACATCTAGAATTAAAAAAAAAAACCTCTCCTCAATATGTGGTTAAATTGTAATTCCTTGAGTTTATGGTTAGCTTATAATTCACTTCAGGTGGTATAATGAAGTCAGACAAAAATCGAAAGCTGTATGAGACAGAGGACATGAAAAAAACTACAGTAGCAGCAGCTTTGGAAGTGTTTTTGGCATTGGAACCTGGGGAATGAAGGCAGGAGACAAGACGGGGGTATGGTCCATGAAAGATTGGGTCGAGGCACATAGAGGGCCAGGGGTCGATCATGATTAGCAGCTGCAGTAAGTGGCCTCAACGAAGAGTCCTAATGATGTGCATGCCAGGCACAGCAGAGGGTCCTGTGCCAACTAGCGGAGCAGATGGGTGGGTTAAAAGGTGATCAGAAGAAAAAAGGTAAAAGCTGAAGAAGATGGCTGAGAAGAAGCAACTTGTGAAATGAAAAGGAAAAAGAAAAGATGCCTTTGTATGCAGTGAATCCTTTCATCTGAAAGTGATTGTGTGCTAAATAGAAATGATTCAGCATAAGAGAAAGGTGCAGAGTGAATATTGTATGTGAAATTTTTTAAGACTTAAATGTATCCTGTTTGAGTTGATCCAGCTCTTCAGAAAGTCATTTCTAATTTCAGCAACTGCAGCAGTCATGTTATGTGAGATGTGATTTTTCCTTGCTGACTAAAGAAAGGTTTTCAAAGTAGGATAGTATAGGGTTTTTGTTTCTCTTTGTATTTTTTGAAATTAGCCATAAAGAGATGTTAAGTAGCAGATTTCTGAATTAAACTCACAAGAAACAAAACTAACCACGTTCAAACTTAAAATAGAACTATGTTCGCTTATTTCCTTATACCTGGATTTCAGACACAAGCAAGATGTCTCCCTGTTGGATAAAGATGAACATTTTTCTCTGGAAAAAATACTGCAAATCTTTGGTGTGTGAAACTTTACATTGTGAATTATATATGTGAAACATATGTTGAGCTATACTTCTAAGGATACATTCCATTATCATTAAAGGTCTGATACATTATAAAAAAAAAGTGTCAATCAAGGTATGGACCGCCGCAGTGTACACTTTAGGGATATGACAGAAACCATACTGTCAACAAACCAAGTCAAATTCATTCTAGCAGTTATGCCACAAAGGCAGTGAATTTGGCTTATATGAGGTTTCCCAAGCCTCTTACTCTCCAATACTTGTGGTGTACGAGACACTTCAGATTGATATGCAGCCTAGAACAGAAGCAGGATCTGTAATTGGTGACAGCAGTGTTTTCTTCGCTGCTACTTGCTTGTGGCACTGCATGCTATTACTTAATGCTGGTATTGTTAAAGCATTGAATAATAATAAAATTGTGAACTCTGCTGCATGGGACACATTTTTATCGAGAGCAATTTGAGGAAATTCATCTTGTTCCATAATAAAATCTCTGAATTCTTTTGATCACAGAAAGTTGCAGCAGTTGACATAGAACGGGACTGGTTTCATAAGAGTCATAATGAGAGCATTTTTTGGTTGGTACAACAGAAATGTAAATAGAAATGAGTTGTCTTTGAGGCAGAAGAGTTATTTTTCTTATTTTTACCATATAAACCTTGAAATGTTTGTATTTGGTGGATTAGAATATATTTAGACATGGTAGAGAGCATATTTTGGCTTGTGTAATGAGGACACCTTGATAATACATCTGTGAGAGTACACTATTTTAACCACAAAGATTTGGATGTGATATAAATATCATGCTACTGTGGAAGTTAGATAAGTATCTAAAGGAATAACATACAAACACATTGTGGGTTACATATGTAACATTGATTAATATATGAATTAGATGGCTCATGTTATAAAAATCCATGTTTGAGCAATGGTTTTCTGGAGATTTTCCAAAGACTAACATCTGCTGATCATCAAGTTCTGTCAGAACTAGAAGGATGTGACTATGAAAAAGATAACAAATTCCTATTAAATTTTACTGTGTAAAAATGATTCTTTGAGAGAAAAAAAAAGAATATTAACTTCACCTTATTTTCTTCAAGATAAAAATTCAGACTTTCTGTATTAGGTTCTTCTGCAAGCAGTCAGAGTTGAGTCTTACAAAAGTTAAAAATATTACTTGGTCCCTTTTTAATTTTAGTTTAATCTGATATAAATCTCCATCTAAAAATGTTATTCCAAATTCTCTCCTTATAATGATAGATGATTACAATGTTGCACTCTTGTATTAAATTAATATTTCCTTGGCACAGTAAATATATAAAAAAAAATTACATATTAAAGACTGTGTTGAATTTTCTTGTAGATTTTTCTGATCTTTTAAATCCAAAGAGCATGTACTAATGTTTTTTGCATCTTTCTCATTTTATTGAAACCACAGATGTATCTTAAGGAAAATATACAATTATTGTGCTCCAAAAAAGCAAACCTTGGTATATAGATTGATTTTTAGCTGGTGGCAAGCTCCTTATATGATTATGTCAGAAGCATTTCAAGCTTTTTAGTAGGGGCTGGAAATGTATTTTTCTCTCTTACTGTTAGCAATACAATATAGATGAGGACAGTGTAATTTCTGTGTTTAAAAACTCCTAAGTATGTGAATTTGTCATTACAGTGTATGTTGATAATCCTGTCAAGAGTTTTGGTTTGTGGCTCAGCATATAATGACTTTCTTTGATACATTAAAGGATAAATTACAGTCTATTCGATCAGGTCACTGTACCTTTTTCTTCCATAATTTTTATTAAAATTTGGTACTTATTACTGATATTATTACTTATAATTACCGATAGGCGATGGCCATAATGTTCAAAGACACAGTGCAGAGTTTAGAAATTTATTTAACCTTTATGAGAAACTTCTATCAAGATAGAATTCTGCTTAGGTCCCACTGATTTCATAAGGCATGTGCTTAATATTAAGTGTTTTTGTGAGTTATTAACATTAGCTGAAACCTTCACATCTGAAACTGGTAGCAGCTTGAAATTTTTGAAATACATGAAAATAGGTTAAGTGGGGGGGTGAAATGGGGTAAATAAAGATCTCTATAGTTAAACCGTAGGAAAACTAAAAAAAATTGTTTTCTGTTTTGTTGAAAGAAGATGCCATTTCTTCTCTATGTAAAGAAGCTCCATATATAACTGCAAGATTTTTAAATTTTAACTTATGTTTTTGTGTCAGTAATTTTTCAATTTCACTTGATTTAAAAAAATCTAATACTTAATAAAAATAACTAGGCATTAATTTCTATGCCCACACAACATACTGTACATTTTAAAAAAAAATCCTTAAAGTTGTTGAGGGAATAGGTTTTTTCCCTCTTTATGAAATTCAGTCTTTCAGAAGTCAGGCTTTATGCTGTTACTTCCCAAAAACACAAGACACTTTGCAATAATGATTCTTAAACAGCAAGTTGAAGTGGGTCTGACTGCTGCAGCTTTTTTTCTTCCCACAGAAGTCAATGGCCTATGCATAGATCTTCATCAAAGAATAACTTAACAATATATTTAAAGGGTAAACATTTTAAAACAACTAAGCCTATAGGTAGATTTATTTTAGCCTGAACAATACCATCCTTAATCTCAGCATGCCTGATGTCCCTGAAGACATCCCTATCTGGTTTTTCTCTTTGTCTGGTTTTCTGAAAAACATTTTTGTTTTCATTTAAATGACTTATCATTATCTATTTCTTCCCTTCTTTTTATTTTTTATTTTTATTTCCTTATCAGTTACTGAAACAACATCGTCATGCAGTTTGAAACAGTTCCAGATTTGTCAGAACACCTGCAAGCCTCATCCTGGCCTGGTAGTATCTTCTCAGATAAACTGTTTCAGGGCAAGTTCACTTTCATCTGTGAGTTTTCTTCTGCCACTTTCATCTGCTACAAAAGGGGTTCCTCCAGGTTACAATCAGCCATCCTGTTGAATAAAATATATTATTAATCAAATAAAGAACACAACAGCCATGTCAGTCTCTATTTTTTTTTCTCAGTCTGTGACTTGCAAGGAACAGGTGAATGTTGTACCCTACATAGACTTTTTTTAATACACATTCCCCACCTATTCTCCAGAACTGTTTAGTTTTTAAATCTTGTGCAACTTTTTGAATCATGTAAGATTTAAACAGATTCTTGTAAGCCTCTCCCCTTCTTAAGAGACTTTCCTCTAAGCTAATACAAGTGGTAAAAATTAACCATTCAGACCTCTGGACAAATTGAACTCATGACTGCCAGGCCATGTTCAACACCATAGGACAGAATAGGTGTTTATTCTTTACAGTTAGTGTTCACCAATTTTAGCAGCAATTAGTGGTTTTTTAGAAAGATTTCCAGCTCTTCTTCCAAATGATCTGAAGTCTATTCTTGTGATAAAAGCAAGTTCAGTAAAGCTAAATATGGATCCCAACTGTTATGACTTGTTTTCTGAAGAAGGTTCTTGGCAGTATGATGCTGGCTGAACAATTTCTCAGTGCTTTGTGAATATCTGTAGAATATGTATCACATACAAAATTTTCTCCTCTTGAGGAGAAAAGACTCTGATGGCATATTTAGGTCATCTCATGCATTTCCGTAGTACTTTATATTTGCAAAGCCTCGTCTTGCTTTGTCAGCTGTTGTGATGCTTCTTGTACCTTTTTTCTTGATTGTTTTTCAAAGTTCTTCAAAATTTCCACAGTGTTAAGACAGCAAGCCTTGTCAGACTGAAATAAATATGAAACAACTATTTGTGATAGCCTTTCTAGGATAAGGTGATCACAGGGTCTTTTGCCGGAGCATTCAAGTGTGAGATACAAGTTACACATTTGGAAATTGGTGTTCCTCATTTTTTTCCTATCCCACCTATCTCCTCAAATTTTTGTTTAAATTATCCCACCTAGTTGAAAAGGAGATTGGTTATGCTTCTGGGGCGAGGTTTTTTGAAAATTGTTTGTTTGCTCTTTGCTTTCTTTTCAGGTCTAGCTCATGCATATTGCAAAGTCAATGCACAACAATTAGCAAACTTTCATGTCAAACCTGGAATTTTGGTCAGGGCTAAACTGAAGCAATCTGGTAAATAAGTTGCTTGGATTTTATATATATGTACCTGAAAGCAGAATTTGAAATGCGTCCTATATATACGAAATTAAGTCTTTTCTTCAGATTTCTTGCTTTAAATACTGCTAACAAATAACACTTTAAAATTACTCTATATGCTCCTTTAGTGTCCAGCAGCTTGATGATAGGCTATTGAAGTCCAGTAATGCTGACACCACGTAAGCAATTGCTGAAGTTCTCACACTAGAGACCTCACAGCTGAACTGTACAGAAGAGAAGAAAACTCTTCTGGAAACCTTGATTTGTAAAAGCATATTTCAGGTTTGATTTTCATGAATTTTACTAGACTTTTAAAACTTTTGAATCCTTAAGAGATTTTTTCATTTCAAAAAAATTTTTATGAACAGAAATAATCTCTGTCATTCTTATTTAAATACTTCAAATGTTGTAATAATTCATTTGTTTTGTTTTTTACCCCAACATACATCTTTTGCATTAATCTGAAACTTATTCAGGAATGCCTATATGAGAGGGAAACAGTCCCAGTATTTTTCATTTCAAAAATACTTTTGATTTTTCAGACTTGTAACATTTTCCAGAGGAAAAAGATATTCTATGTGCATTTACTTTAGTGTATTTTACCTCTGACAATTTCCTTTCCTTTGTTTTTCTGTTTTCAGTACATAAACTACTCTCTTTCTTTGTCCTTTCATTTCTTTCTTTCAGCTCTCTGGTAAAAATTTATTCTTTACTTGCAGTGTAGTGTGTCTGCATCTCCACCTTTTCTATGTTCCATTCCAATTTAGACATTCTTATGTGATTGAGAAAGATACTTCTGTGACTGTGTGCATCTTGTTTCATTATGTGATCCATTTGAAAATAATAATCTTTTTGTGAGAAAGAATCTTAATCCTGTTCTTTGCATCTATTGTATTTTAGAAAAATAATCACAGCTGTGAAACAGGCCTTTATATATTTCATGTATGCTATTCCTGAATATCTAATATTGCACTTGTGGATATAATGGTGCTTGCACTGCTGTGTATCTACTTTATGCTTTTGTTTATTTCATATTCCTCTACAGTTCAGATCAACCCTGTTTTAACTTAAAAAAAACCTCATTGTTTGAAGCTTGATGCTCTCAAACATTTTATTGTAACTTATCTATCTCTGTATCTTTTTTTAATTATACTTTTATAGATACCTTGGCCTCCAGACCCTCCTATATTTCAGTCAGAAGTCTCTAAATAATCTGAAATAAAAAAGCCATTACTTGTGCAACAATCACTTATATCAAAGAATACCACCTGAGATTGTAGCAATGGTGCACTTCACATAAAATATGTTTAAGTCCACATAAACAGAGAGATAAAATAATTCTATTCCAAAGAACAAGATTCTCCTGCTGTATGTGTTAACACAGCTCCTGTGGGCATCCTTATGACAAAATTTGCATCTGAACACAAAATTAGCCAGTCTAACTTAACGCTGGCTTTGTGTGTAATTAATTATCTTATCAGTCTGTCTCCTTAATGCTGGTTCGGATTTACAAGTTTTACGATATTAGCAGAAGAAGGAGGAATATAAAAACCTGTGGATTCTTACAGTGGATTTTTAAAATATCGGGGGGGGGGGGTGAGCTCATGGGAAGAACATACAAGAAGGGAAGACTGTAGCTAAATGTAATTGAGAAATATATTTTAATTTCTTCCAAAAAAATTGATAAAATAAAGTTGTGTTTCTTTTTTCTACTTCTATTGACTATCTTCTTAATTAGTATGTTCTTTAATGAAAAGCAATTTTTTTCAACCTTGAGGAAAATGGTATAAAAAAATTGTGGTAAAAATATCACATTTGTTTGAGTGTTTTTATTTGTTCGTTTTGTTTTTTCAGTGCAGCTGACCTCATTTTTACAATGGTTTTATGTATACCTCACTCAGTCTGCTGTATGTCTTCTGCCTTTGCTGCTGTATCTGCAAGCTGCGCATGCTCTTTCTAATTCTAAATTTATCTTTGTTGCTTTTCACACATTAGCTTATACTGGGCAGAGAAAAAAGTGAACCATATTACTTACTATAAACTCAATTTTTCAGTTAATGGCCACAATGTAATCTAGTACCAAGAAACTTCTTAGAGACATGATTAGTGCTTTTCCCATTCTTCCAAAGTTAGACTTCTCACCAGGATCTGAATCAACAAGGTACTTTTTACAAAGTTGCCAGAGGGTACTTTTTGCTTTTCTCTGCCACAGTATCTTGGATCATATAGGCTCCTTTTTAAGAAACAAGGAAGCTTTCCTTGGAAGCTTCCAAGGAAGCTAAGTCCTCCAGACTAAACCTGGAATTAGACGCTCAGAGGTGGTCCGTGTTTTGTCCTCCACTCTCTGTCAGCCTGTCTAATGTGTTCAGTTGGACATTTGCTACAGGGAAAGGTGTGCAGACTACCTTTCGTCTTTTGTTTCTGTTTTCTCAATCAGTCAGCCTTATCGTCTAGAAGAGCGTCCTCAAGTGTTTGCACGTATTTTGCATAGAGAGACTTTATCTCTAATTGGAATGAATGGTTTTGTGAAAGTCCTGTGTAAAAACAGTCTGCTGCTGTTCTGTTGTCACCTATGCCATTTTAAAAGTCAAAAATATAAATTGTATTTTGGACTACAGTTTCATGTACAAACCTTGAATAAAATGATTTTCTGTGAACAGTGACTGAGAGAGTATGCAGACTGACGGATTACAGCACAACACACATCTTTCATGAATGCCATTAAAACTACATATTGGTAGGCACATAGTATTCACATGGTGAAGTATAAGAATCTAGCCACCCTGGTCTCCCTTTAAAGTTTGTGGTGAGAAAAGGAAAATTAATCTCAACATAAAGCAGAAGCCTAAAATAATTCAGTGGAATATAAAGGGAACCATAGGCTTAGATATAGCTAGCTCAGGATGTCTAACCTTTGGTGAGATGAATTCCTACTCAAGCTATCCCCTGTATTCCATCAATTCTACGTTAATAAAGATTTTGAGTGTGGTCCAACCATCCAATTTTTTCAGAAGGTGTTTATGTAGTAAAAGATTTCGTACTATGGTAGCTAGACTGTCCCAAAGTTGAACATAGCTTGCTTTATTGTATTCCTCCAAAGGTAGCCAGGTGGTATGAGAAGGCTGTATGCCTAATGGAGGAAATAAGAAAAAGCTTTTGTTTTTTGGGTTTTTTTTTTTGTTTTTTCTTACAGTTTCAAAACAGCTGAACATCACCACTCATGCACATCACTGCTTTCACCTGTTTCTTTTCTATTTACTCCCCACCATGACCACCCTTGTATTGGCAACGCCATCTCTTTCTTGTATCCCTTTTACTTCTTATACGCCTGTGGCTGCTTGCTTCACATGGAGGTATTCTGGCTCTGAGGGCTCTGTGTTTTTGCATTCCTTTGCACACTGAGCCCTAAAGGGGTAGATTCAGAGACTGAGCTGAAGCACACACCCATTTCTCTGGTGGCAGAACCCAGGCAAGCTTTAGTGAGGAACTGCTGCTATAACAAGAACAGTTTATTTTTATGGTGGTGAACGCGACCCAGAAAAAATACAGCAAAGCAGCTAAGCCAAGAGAGACTTGCAAGAATACTGACACAGCATTAGCAATGTGTAACTTTTGTCAGTAATTTTGAAGTGGAGCTAGGAATTGGTTTTCTAGTATTATGAGTGAGGAAATTGAGATATGGAGATATGTAGTGACTGCCTAAGGTCATCCAGGAGCAATATTGTGACTAGATCAGAGGTCTACTGAGTCACCGTTCAGTATTAGATGACTAAGCCATGATGCCTCTCTGAAGTAACATAACTAGACATTGTGGCATGAAATGTACTTTGATCTTTTTAATTTGATTTTTTTTTAAATTAAACTATCTTTTTTTTGTTGTTTTCATTTAATTCTATTTATTACCAGGATACACATTCACAACTTAGCATTAATCTCTCCTGAAATCCTGTCCTAAAAATCTTCAATAAATTCAACACAAAGAGAAATTAAAATAAAATTCATTACTCCCCATGGCAGAATGTACTGACCAGCTGAGTGAGCAATAAATATGTATTTCGGGTTTTTATATCCTTCATAACATCATAAACCAATGTTTACTGTTACACCTGGTCTTTTTAAGAGTCTTTTAAAGATAAATATGCATTTAAAAATATCGCCAGCAATCCTATCTGTATCGTATAATGTTATATAACACTAACATCTAATTCTATGAGTGTGTGGCAATAAAATGTTGATAAACCTTTTCAAGTGAATTAAAACAAAAACTAGTAGATTGATCACCCTGTCTAAGATATCACATTGTCCTTAACAATAAAACCTGACTGTGATATCTACAATAGTTTGTCATGTAGGTGTGTGTGTGTATATATATATATATACACACAAACACACACACACATATACACATATATACACATACATATACACATTTTACATACATACAAAATATTCTGACAATTTTTTCTAAGATTTGAGGATACCCAAGACTTAAATGTTCGATTATGTGCTTAGAGGGAAAAAGCCACAAAAAAATTTTATAACTGTTAAACTATTTAATCAGTGAACCAGATTTAATTTGAACATCAGTTATACTGTGTCATATGTAAAAGTGCATATGCTTACAACCCTGTTCTGGGCAAAAGCCATGTGATCTTTTATTAGTATTTTTAACAAGTATTTGTATTGTCAGATATTACAAAGAAATGCATTTGTGGGCATGAGATTTCTAATTTATTGCCACTTTCATTTGAATTATTTAGTGAAGTAGCAGTAGAAATGAAATAAGTACACGTGCTGTGTAAAACTGATGAATGTATCTGTATGCTGTTGTTCTTTAGGCAAAGAAAGGTGGTTAATGCAAAGTGAAAAGGAATTGTCTCACTTCATCTGGAAGAACACTTGAAAAGCAGCCTTAGGTAATTGCAAAAGGTTTAATATTAAAGCATTAAAAATGATATACTGAGCACATTACATCTCTCTTAAAAATATAGATTATAGTCACAATATTTTCCCCAGTTATTTGTTAAAGGCTTTGTATTTTTCTCTCGTTACCTAAAAGCCTTTAGGAAAGAATCGAGCGGCAGCATGCATTACTACCTATTAGATTTCCTCTTGTAAAATTGTTCAGATTTTCTCATTTGATAGAGAAATCATTTCATGTATATCAAACAACAGTAAGAGACTGTCTATAGACAGTAAAGGAAGAGGTCTAAGCGCTGTCCATACTACAATGTCTTAGACAATCCTACTCCTATCCATACTAACTTTATAGGAGAGACAACAGCAGTATTCCCTAGCGTGTCCAAATCTAGTTTGTGTCACAAACTTATATTGTGGCACACAATAACCTTTGCTACTTAATGCTGGCATCACTTAGCAGTAGTTTCCAGGGGTCTCTTTTTTTTTCTTTTTTCTTTTTTCTTTCTTTTTTTTTTTTTTTTTTTGCCAAAAAAGATCAAGTTTCACATTTGTCCTTGGTTTTAAGCCTCCCTATACTTTTGCTGTTTCGCTCTATGACTTCCCACTATTCACGTGCCACCATGGGATGGTGCCTACATCGTCTTTGTCACTCCTTTTTTTTTAATGTTAGTGAGAAAGTACAATCCTTAGGATAATCTTCCTACCAGCCATGTCTTAGCATCTTTTTTTCATATCCCTTATACCTCCAGATAAGACTTTTTTCCCCTCTCTCCAGATTATGAGTGAGTTAATGTCAGTTAAGAGCAATGTGATTGAAGAAATTTAAGTTTTTCTTATCTAGATTGTTGTTTAGAAGAAGAGGACTTCAGTCAGGCCTCATTTTAGAATTTTGGAAGTCATGAGCATTTCATAAGTAGATATGTGTGTGTATGTGTGTAGACATATACATATATACAATTACCCCTATGTAGATAAATATATCCTCCCAAACACATATGGTGTACATAGAGATAGGAAGTTAGGATTGCTATGAAGGACAGAAGTTCTATGCTCTGTAATTAGAAAAAGAGTTATTAATCTATTATTACCTACTGTCATATAATTTAAAAATGGTCAGGGGAATTGGTTTTCTATAGGGCTGTTTAAAAAAAATATTAAACCTTTTTTCTCCCCAAGGTGTGCAACAGGAAGAATATTTAAACCTCAGTTATATTCCTAGAGGATAAATAGCAGTTAGGTGGCTAACTGTTACAGAATTTCAATGTAAGTTAGGTACACAGATGCCATCTGTGTCTTTGCAAATTCCTGCCCTATACAAGTTTAGCTTTTTAGCTTTTTAGCTTTAGCTATGGCACATGCTTTCCTCTGGTAGCATTAGGGAGTACCATTATAATTAGAAACTTGCAATGAAATCTTAATGAGAAACATGAGATAATACATCATAATCTAATATAATGATACGTATTAGAATGTTAGAGCTCAACTCATCAGCAGTATACTTATGAATACTTATCTTCATTCTTATGGATTTTTTTTGTAATTTAATGGATGGGTGTAATCACTAAGAAGACTGAAAGAAACACCTGATTGCAGACTGACCCTGGAGCAAATTGTGATATAATTGATGTTTTGTACAGGTCAGGACTAGTTTACAGCAGGAAAGTAAGACTTTTTAATTTCAGTAGTTAGAGTTATGTGGTAAGAGAGTATAGCAATTCTCGTTATTTAATAATAATAACAGCAGCAGCAGCATTAGGCACGGGATGTCCTTTATTGGCAGGAATTCAGACAGGATGACCTAATCAGTATTCTCCACCTTTATTTTGTCGTGTCTGGATAACAATAATGGACAGCTAGCAGCTGAAATTTTCTGCACTGATTTGGACATATATTGCATATATATTAATCAAAGGATTTTTTGTTTTGAATTATAGATCAGAGACAATAGAATGATAAATAATACAAGAACAAGGTTGTTCTGAAGGTAGTTTCAGAAAAGGATTCCATAAGCAGAACACGATAAGCTTTCACATCTGTCTGAAATATATTTTCATGGAATTCCTGGGGATGGATCTTTTCAGAGCTCTCACTTGTTTGTATGATTACTATCAAGAGTCATTTGACAGAATTCATAAGGCACAGTCAATTGCTCAGATAGCTGCCGTGAGTTTCTTTATGCATTAATACGTTTCTGTACTGCAAAATATTCAGAGAATGTGGTTTTAGTAGACTATAGTAAATGAAAGAGGGATATGTCAGTATAGCAGACAACAACCAAAAATGTTAAAATATTTGTTTTTGACATGATCTTTTTCTTCTTGTAATACCTCTTTTTCTTCCATTGTGTCTTTCTCAATTCTATCCCCCTTTATGCTCCTCTTCCTTATCTCTTTTCGCTTTCTTCAGACTTTCCCTCTCTTAGTTATCCTTCAGCTTCTTTCTTGACACTCTCTTTACATTTATTTTTATAAAGTTGTTTTGGAAGGGAGAGAACAATATTAGCAGCCCTGAAGTTTTCCCACTGAAGATTTTCCAGTGATGCATACCTTTTATGTCATAGTTTTACATTACAGAAAATGAGGTGGAGCATGAGAACATGGCAAAGGCCAAATGCTAATTTCCATTTTAAAGCTGCTGCTTCCCTGCATACTTCAGCCTGGGTTGCAGCAGGAGAACGGATGCTATTTGCTCCAGCCCACAGTCAGCACTGAGCACAACCAGGCAGTGTCCCTAGAGACTCCTGCATTCTGCAACTCTCCGTCGCCCTTTTTTTCTGGGTCACTTAGTTCAGGCAATTTGAAAATAAATACATGTACGGTGTGAGAGTACAGAATAATTCTTTATTGGCTAAAAGACATGCAATAGATAACTTGGACTAAGAAGCTACTAGGCCAAGCGTTAGTATGCTCCCCAGCCCTGATGAAAGGCTCAATGAGTGTCTGTTGACCAGACAGTCATCGTTCAGGGGTCAGCCTCTGTCACCACTTGGATCCGGCTGATCCTTGATGCTGCTGTGCTGCTGTCTTCTGATCCCTTGTTTTTTGAATGCCACCCAAGGTTTTTATACCTTTTCATGTCAGTATTTTCCCTTTTGAAAAGCTGCTATTGCTGTTTCAGCAATGACACTTCTGGGTTTTTACTTTTCTTTTTACTTTTCTTATCTTGTGTGGCTTGAGCTCACATACGTTCTCACACCTTAAAAACAGTTTCTTAGTAAATCTGAGCCAAGGTCACAGGGCTGTGTTGCACCAAACCACACCCGGGATCACAGGCAGCTAAGCCCTTGGGAGGAAGGTGACCTTTCGTCCCTTCCTAGGCCCACACTGCCTGCTGGCTTCTCCGTTCCTCCAGAAATGTCTGGAGAAGGGAGGGCTTCTCTCCCCAAATCCAGGCACTGCTTCTGAGCTACCAATAGCTGCCAGTCAAGTTCCTTTCCTTTCCCCCAGAGCTTCTGAAGTAACAGCAGCAACACTTCATTCTTGTACAATTTGAGCCCCTTAAACAGGATCATTTCAGCTATATTTCTTAGATTTTATATCTTATTCTGTAATCCCATATCCTTCTTTAGAGTCTGAAAATCAATACTGAAGAAATCTCCTCCTCTGTAGCACTGCAATATTTCCCTCTGTCTCCGCTGACTAAATGTGTTACTGTTTTTTACACTTTATTTGGAAATGACCTAACATAGGGCAAACAAGAATATAAATCTCCTGTTTGATGAAAGTACTGGACTTATTTTTTTCAGATATGAGCATCTATTATTGTCTTGCTAATCTGAAATCTCTGTGTTAATGCTCTATGAACAGAAAAAAAAGTCAGTTGCATAGGTCTTATCATAGCACATGCTTTTAGTAGCTGAGCCTTTCTGTCACACAGTTTATTTCACCCAAGTATCTGCATTTAAATAGACTTAAAGAGGAGGCAGAGTAAAAGGAGAGACAGGGACTAGTGCAAATGGCATTGTTTTTGTTAAAAGAGTAAAAATATTTTGGGGGCTGAAAATTTTGCCATGAAGTTTTTTTTTCTTTTTTTTTTTTTTTTTAATGAAAATAGGGGGTCAGGCTACCAAAATGAAGAACAAAAACTTCTCTCAATCTCCAACACTAAAAATATTCAATTTCTTAAACAGATATTGACTAAACCAGAGAAAGGACAGTTCAAATGCCAAGCTGTCAGTCAGGACTTCAGGGGCACTGAATCTGTTAATAGGTGTGAAACATTATACTTGTAAGTTATGATATGCCTAAACACCAGTGCAGTACCCTGTGGGTATGTTTTACCTACCATGGGTGACCTAGCTTGTGCTCTAGATCCAGTATAGTTGTGTCAACTTAAGTAGGCAAACATGCACTTACTCTGCCTATGCTCTGGCTTGATCAGAAGCTATGAAGACATGTTAATCCGTTCCAAGAGCAAGCTCATGTACCCTGTCTTTTAGTAGGAACACTTAACTTCCATGTAGTTCTGCATAAATGCTTCTCCACATCTTCTGGTCCCAGTATGAACTCAAGTATCTTACCCAGCAGTACTTTGTGTAACGTACACTGCAGCATACAGCAGTCAAAGGTATGGTTTTGTCCAGAATAGGCCTCCCAAAGATAGCTTTAGATATCTGACTCAGTTATTCATAATTATGTAGCTATATAATTATGTATGTGTATTATAGCTGCATGGAGAACAGCTTTTTAGCTGAGTTTACTTCCCTCCCAAGCTCTGTTTTTCCTATAGTTATGAGGGCACCTTGCTGCTCTGAGAGAAATGTTCACTGTAGATTTCCTTTTTTATCTTGGTTTTAGGACTGAGATTAAAGAGGTGACTAACTTTCTAAAATTAGTCCTAAATGTACTGGAAAGATTTTCAGACTAATCATTTTCTATTCAGTGAGTTATACAATGAAAAGCATCAATGAAATACTAAGAATCAATGATTTTAGCTTATCAATAAGAATTCTTTCTCCTCATCAGAAAAAGAAAATGAATTACCTAAAGGTTTTTACTGATCCCTTCTGCCTTACATTTTTTTAATCCTCTGTTGTGAATCCATCCTCCATCCAATCAGTCCTCAAAAGGACTTTTGTCCCGAAGAATAAAGAATGCTGTAGATTACTTTAACAAAAGGCTCAAATACAACAAGCTGTCCAAAGGGAGACAAAGAGGAAGTAAATTTTGGCCAAAGGCACTAGAATATAGTCCTAGTCTTGAAAAGATGTGTTTTGGACTCTTCTGTGTTCACTCAAAGCAATGTGGTTTCTTAAGATTTTCTTTCACAGACTGTAGAGTTAGCTGCATGGAAACCTATAAGCAACATTTGGAAAGCATTCTTTTAAACTCTAAGAAAAGGTAAATATCATGTTTTAAAAGTATATCACTAACAAGAAAAATAGGGTGCCTTTTCCACTTTGGATCAAATTGTAATAATGTAGTTTCATTAGAGTCTTATTTTGTGATGCCTTCTTCAAGTAAATAAATATATATTCAGGCAGCAGATTTTCTTTTTCTTTTGCTTTTACTGCATACTGAGTGAACTAGTTTCCTAAGAAGTAGTATAGTTTGGTATGTAATTAGTTATACAAATGCTCAAACATATTTCTTTATGAAATGTAAGAAAATTATTGAGTCATCTTAGGGACTTAGGCAAGTTATGTACACGCAAAGCTGCATTAGCAATTCACAGTGAACCATTTAATCAGTAATTTTTGTTATTTTCTCTCTTTGCAAATTTTCTGTGAATACATTGGGATCTTCAAATGCATACCAAGTGAATAGAAACTCTATTCCTGAAAGTGAGTGCCTTCAAGAGCAAGATTAAATCTAAAAGCAAAAACATAGTCTTAATGACTAAGTTCTTGTACTATGTTCTGTATACTAAGTTTGTCAACTAGAATAAAATGCACTCATGAAACCATTCTTGTTCACTGGTTATTTAGAAGTCATTTCTTTCACTAGCGTACTGTATTCACAGTTAGATCCAGAATTTGTCAAAAATAGCTGTATTCTTCTGATTGCTGGTTGAATAGGACAAATATTCTCGGTTAAAAGTTACAGATCTTGATTAGGATTTTGTGATGTTTGCTTTACAGGAAATGCTTTTTAAATGCTTCTTGCTATGCTTGTGCATCAGCGTATTCCTTCCTGCTACTTTTCCAGACAAAGTCATAACCTCTCTTTTCCTAGGAATTCACCCTAACTGACTTCCACTCCTTCCTAGAAAATAGCTCAACAACTAAGGATGAAAAATAGCTGATTTTTAAGCCAGGTTTTTTGTGACTTGTCTTTGGAGCTGTATTACCAGAACTTTCCCATGTTTACTTAATAATTACAGTAGTAATATTCCAGATTGCACAAAACTACAGGCTGTTTTTCTTGCTTTTATTTACATTGCATATCTTAAAAGTCATCTGAATTAATCTTTGAACATTTGTAATAAAACAAATTCATTGACAGATGTAGCTCTCTGGGCCTTCATAGTCTACTACTGACAAGTATGTTTCTTTGCCTCTCAATGAAACTTTGCAAAAGTAGAATAGCTAGATTAAACCTTGACAAGCAGTGAAGATAACGTAAGACTGGCTGTGGGGCCATATGTATGTCCATATATGTGTGTGGGCAAATATACGTTATTAAGAAAGGAGCTGAAAGATGGATGGGAGTGAAGGAGAGATAGTGAAGAAGACTTTTCATATTTTGCTAGTCAGTTTCTCAGCTTTTAAGTGAAGTATCTTGAGGTAATCCAAACAACACTGAATTAATTCTGGTTTTGTTTAATGCTAGCAAGGATTAAATAATGTTTTAAAGTGTTTCCAAATCATTATGGCTGTCTTTAGAGATAAGCCTTTTTTTTTAATTTGGAAAAAAGTCTGTATTTTTACATGTTTGTTAGTAGTCTTTTGTCATATATCTATCTTGACATTGAGGCAAAATTGAACTGGATACAATATGGAGTTCTGGCCAATTTCCAAGCTTATGAAATACAGAAAACATGTAGGAGTTAAATGTCAAACTCTTCCTTTTCCCTGATGATATGGCATACCCAAATCCACAAGGGCTGTTAAGGTAAATACTCAAGTGAACATTCGTGCAAATATTTAGTCACAACTGTTTCTTCTGCAAACATTTTTGCAAAAAAAAAAAAAAAAAAAAAAAAAGTGCTTATATAAATGTTTTCAGAAATGAATGAAAGAAGCTAATAAGTACTCTGGCAAACTCTATTTTCCTAGAAGAGCTTTGGGATTTTCAATATCTTGACAAAGTAAATAAAATCTAACTTTCTATCCATGAAAAAAAATTAAGAGCAAGATTCAATTTCAAGATAGTATCATGATCTTAATAAAAGGTCTTCCCAGATCTGCTGTTTGTAGGTCTTCAACACTTGCCACAGACTGGCATTTACGACCTTCCTGCAGTTAATCAGTGGTTTGAAAGTCAGGAAAGGCACTAACAGGTGGATCAGCTGCAGAATGATTGGAAACAGAATAATTCCCTGTAGGTGAAGACAAGTTCCCTTGATTCCCAGCTCCTCAGAAGAAAAGATTGTCCATTTTGAAACTCTGGAAAGTGTCTAAATCAGTAGCTTTCAACCTATGGTCTTGGAGGTCTAGGGAGTATTTCTAAGAAGTCTATAAAAGGTTACTAATGAAATCCTTTAATATTTTGATGATTGCTTAGATTTTCTCTTTACAGATCCTCACATTACCTGAAAACATTATGTATCTTCAGATTATGATCTCTACTTCCAATCAGTAATCACATCCCATCTGCCTTCATTGTGTAAGTACTAATAATTTCCCAGAAAGAACAAACAGAGGAAGCTTCAACCACCACTGCTTAGGGTGAAGTCACAGATAAATTAACTTTAAAACAAAGACAAAACTCTGAGGGGGTGAAAGACTGTATGCCCAAATATATCATGTTTGAATGAGTCCTCCAGGGCTAGAAAATTGGACCACTTATGATAAGACATTTGTTCAGATAATTCCTATTCATTTTGACTGATTTTTTTCATCTTTCTCAAGAATGATGTAAATTCTTAATAGCTTTATTATTATTTACATCTGCTTCCTACAGTAGGACATCTTATTTCTGTTAGCACTAACAGCGTGCTAGAAACTTTCTTAGCCACAATTCTTTCTATAGTCATGAATGATCTGCCTATTCCTGATTACGGAAATATGCAGAGTTCTTGAATAACCAAGAGAATGACTGACTACTTGTTTTCAGTATAGTCTACTGTAGACATTTTTTCTTTAAAACATTAAATAATAATTTTTATACTGTGTAATCTCAAACATTCCTCAGTGAGCCAAAGGCAGAATGCATTTGAAAAGTTTAATTTTGGCTGTAGAATTTAGAACTGAGTGTTTTATTTATGGAAGATTCAACTTATTTGTGAACTGGCAAGTGGTATTGACTGAGGGGGAAAAAAACCTAAAAGTGAAAGA
The DNA here is from genome assembly GCF_036370855.1 of Dromaius novaehollandiae. NCBI lineage: Eukaryota > Metazoa > Chordata > Aves > Casuariiformes > Dromaiidae > Dromaius > Dromaius novaehollandiae. The sequence goes on from NC_088098.1 coordinate 111,796,170, forward strand.
GATCTTTTTTATGTTCTTTAAATTCTTTGATTAAACATTTCAGTTTTTAAATTCTAAGTCAGCATATCTACTAGTTTATCTCTTTGTGACATGAGTTTCAACATCTGTGCTTACCTTTAGAAATGTCACTCGTTGTTCTAGGGTGCACAAATGCTCAGTAGAAAAACTCAAAAGTACCAGAGGAAGGTCTATTTATACTGAGAAAATGAAGGGAGGCTGAAAAATCTCACTTAAAATTTCAGCAGATCTTTTTTTGTCTTTGTTACTGTTTCTGTAGAAAGTAAACTGGAAGTTCTGTTGCCTTGAAATAAAGGCTAACAGTAGGTGTGAAATCATATCAAGATATAAAATAAGTATTATGGTATTTATACACCTTAAAAATAAAAACCAATAAATTATACTTGGTTCTTCCATTACTAATTTGACAAGACTTAAAAATTTTATCTCCGCTTTTATATAAAATCACAAATATCTAAACTAAGAAACAGAAATCATGGAAAATGCAATACAGTGTGTCAGACAACATTTTTTGGCAAATCATACAGGCAAATGGAAATATTAAATCTATATGTGAAGTCTCAATTTTTGTTGAGTATAGCTTGTAAATTAAATAGCTTCTTTTAAAATTCTTCTTAAGTCTTAAGTGTTCTTCTTAAGTCTAAACAAGGTCCAATTCCATTACTAGTAAGCATACTCCATGGATGTACTCATATCTTACTGACTTTACAATCAGAGGATACTTTATTACTAATTTGAAAAGAAAAGAAAATTCCATACTGAATTTTCAGAAAATACTCATTTGGTTTATAAGAGCTTCAAGTACTTTGGAAAATAATAAAAAAATAAAGAAGAATCTGATTGATCAGAACAGTGGCATCAAAAAGGAAAAGAAAATGAAACTCATTTAGTAAGGATAAGGAGAAATAGCACAACTGGGTAGGAATAATCAGTGACACGAAACTAAAATAGGGAATAATTAGGCAATATAGTAATGGTACAGAGGAGAATCTGGAGGTTACAGTGGATCATAACTCCAGCATCAGCAGTGGCTTGACACTGTAAAAATAGGAAACATCCATGCTGGTATGTATAAAAATAAATATAGTTTCTTAAGCTACACAATTTTAAAGCACCAAAGCTGCAACTGGAGTAGTCTCTACAGTCTGGTCACGACTCTTCAGAAAGGATGTGGCTCAGTGGGAAAACTCTAATCATCCCAGTTCTGGGGCTTCTCCCTTCTCTAGAAATTGAGAAAGCATGACTGTCAGGAAAAGACTGAAAGACATGGGTTCCTCACTTTGCAGAAAAGAAGAATGAGTGAAGATATGAAAACCGTATCTACATTTCTACTCAAAATTACTCAAGATACTCCTGCTTGCAAGAAGAGTGTAAGAAAAACATGTGATGTAAGCACTGGATGTAAGATAAAAAGTAGTATGATTAAATTGCAGCAAGGGTGATTTATGGAGTACACATTAGGAAAAATGAAGGTATTGGTCAGCTTTTGGCCAGAGCCATAGTGCATCTCTTGCCACTGGTCTGACACATGTTTGTCTGCAGTCCAGGTCTACTTGTCTATTTGCTTGTCTATTGCATTAGTCAGAGATACCTTGTTTAATCTGATAGAAAAAAAGAGGGAAAAAAGTTACCTGACATGAAATATAAGTGCTCTAAGATACGTGTTCCAAAGGAAGCCCTGATTAGAGTGGGTTTATATCTTTGCCATTTCAGGAAGGCAAGGTGATGCAAAAGAACACAAAGGAAGATCTCACTTTGCTGACCACAGGGAAGAGAGAATTAGCTGGAATTAAGGCAGGTAACACACACTAGAGTGCCTGGTTCATGCTCTACTCTGCAATTGGTCCTTTAGAGCTTCAGAACTCTCTAGCAGTGCAAGAATCTGCAAGTCCTCTGCAAGCTAGACAGCTCAGGGGGAGGTTAATTTAGAGAAAAACACTCCTTTCCTTCCTTCACAACTCCATTTAATGGATACTATTTGACATGACAAATTAAAACATGTTAACAAAACTCTAAAATACTGTTTAGTTGTAAAGGTTAGCTCTTATGTTTGTCCTAAACCCTCATTTACACAGCAGACGCTAGAGATAAAAAGAAATTTCCTTTTTTCCCTCATTAGTAGGAATGCTGCTAAAACTTTTCCCTTATACGTTAGTGAGAGTAAACAAATGCTTTGCCAAAAAAAAAGGACAAAATTTACAGTCAATGGAGAGGGTTTGCAACCAAATTCTCCTCATGTTCTGTCACTCTTTGCCTCTGGGAGAGGACATTAGGCAGAAGGATATATTGCATTTGTACCTTACACTAATAAGGACATTATCAAGTACCATGGGACCTAATTTTTCTCAGTTTTAATAAAATGGAAGCAATAAAGATCAAAAGAGTTAAAGCTGCATATCTTTCTATGCTAAAATACCTCTTTAAAAGTGTTTTTTACTACCTTCCTCTTTGACTCTTTGTGCTAGTACTTTCCAAATTGGTGATTGATTGTTTTTTTATTTGCTGCTGTGTTTTTAAAATAAAATTTCAGACTTTACTAACAAATCAATTTTAACTAGGACAAAGATACACGTTTCTCACGATGAAGCTGCTCTTTTCTTGTCTAGCTTTACACTGGTTAAGGTAGAGGGAAACTCATATCTGACACAGAAATATCCTTTCATAAAGAGAACTGAATTTTAAATTAAAATCAGATTTGACCAAACTATTAGTATTTCTTAATCTGTTTTATTCATGCACAGTATAACTTTTTTTTTTTTTAACTGGGAATTTAGCCACTTCAAGTGAAATTTGAGCAGAAGCATAACCAGGACACTATTCATCTGTTGATCCATAGTAACTGAGTGCAGATTCCTAGCCCAAAATGAATGAGAGTAGATTTAAGTCTGTTTAGCTGTCAGAAGAAGATATCCACCCATGCCTTGTAATTTGCACCTAGGTCTATTTTCATCTCATGTGATAATTCAAAAGCAATTAGAATCTCTATGCTGTCTTTTTAACAAGTTTTTTAAAAGCAATGGAGATTTTTTGAGCTTCTGGATAGTGTTTGGTTCGGATTTGTGCAGAACAAAATTCTGATTCCAATATGATTACAAATTTTCAAAGAATTTTAGTGAAGTTAACAGTTTGATTAGACATAGTAGACTCGTTTCAACACCAAAAGAAAATAGGTGAGAAAAAGCAACCAAAATGTGTGTGCAGAAAGTGCAAGTGTTTAGAAAATCCTCCAAGAAATTACATCTTAAATTAATTTTATTTTAGAAAAGAGTTTTCAGAAAAGTTCCCACTTTTCTCATATAACTTCAGATAGGAACACCAGAAATAATGCTTATGAGTAAGCCATGAATGCCATGCCATGAATGCCCAAGAATGTTAGTCAGCAAAAAGGCTAAATAAGCAATTAGGTCTATATTACTGATTTCATTAGCACATCTACTGAAGAATCTGTTTTCAAGCTAAGCATGCAGCCAAACTATCTTCTCTAAAGAGAAATAGAATGTATATAGCTAAGTTGTGTACTATTCCTTCACTTTAATTCATGAATCTTAAAATCCATGTAGCTATTGTTTCAAACAGTTCACATGAATGTATTCCTTCCCCTTCAGCATGTTATTTATACTTCAATAAGTTTATTCTGTAATCTTCTGTATCTAAGCTATGCTGACCATGCCTGACTGGTCTTTTATCACAGCTTCAGTCCCCAAATCCCCAAGTAATTTTTGTTGTCTTCTGCTGCACATCCTTTTTTTCTTCCTTTTGAATGTCCTTTCACTAATATTGTGACCTGAACCATATGCAGTGTTTTAGATAAAAACTTATTGTGTTACTCAATTGCTGAAAAACATCTGTAATTCATATTCTGCTTTGAAGTGGCAAAGTCTGTCCTCCTCTGCAAGGGATAACTGAAATTTGGGAAAGCTGTATAAAGGATGTCGACCTCTTGTACAGAGTAGAAATTAGATTCAGAGGTCCTCTATTTGGCAATATACAAATGGGTTTGGTGCTTTGTACTGAAGATGCCTTTCTGCAATGTGCAGAAGAGTGAAACTACTAAGGTTATCCCAGCTGTTATCTACTGTTCCTTTAGGCTATGCTGTTTGGGTTAAGGGACAATTCCTCACTAAATCTATGCAGCGCCATGCTTTATATTTCAAGCTGAACACTGGGTATTTCAGTTTGACTTCATATTAATCAATATATTTAAAGAGGTTGTCAGTGTTGTGGATAAGCTTTTGTGCCCTCAATAATGACAAGCTACCCTACAGTGGAATATTAGGTCTGTAGATATCTAACTTCCTTTTGCTTATATATCACAACTGGTGAAAATCAGTCAGAATCCGTGTACTACCTGTAGCTGTAAAATCTGTCTGCTGCTGCTGCTTTGTTTTCTTCTTTTCTTCAAGTATTCTTTTTTGACTCTAGCAAACTAGGAACCTCTTCTTTCAGTTTTAAACTCTATGTTCATTTCTTTTGGGAAGAAGTAGTTAGAGCACCTTTCTGTTTAAAAGCCTGCCTTCATTCTGATTTTTGTTAATTTAATTTTTTGAAATAATTGAAATTATGTTAATTGAAAATTTTCAAATGTTAATTGAAATTATTATTTATTACTCTTATCATTAAATTATAATCATTACTATTATCATTATTATTTTCCTTTACTTGCATCTCAAGGTGTCAGCTTGCCATTGTGTGCACTGCACACAATAAGTGGAAGTCTTTGCAGCATTAAGGTACTCTATTACATGAAAGGGTCTTCCCTTACAGTCAGTAAAAGGAATGTCAATGATTCAGATCTAAATACATATTTAAATATATATAACTCAAGTCTAACTCTTAAGTTAATACATTTGGCTGGAACTTTTCCCCATAACACAATCATGCACATTTTATTTTCTTTCGTTATATTTTTGAAGGCTAGATAGGCATAAACACTGCTGGGATACTGCTGGGATGCTACATTGCCCCAGAGACAGATATTGTATTTTCTTTGCTCTCTGTTTATATGTTCCATCAAGAGAGTGGAATAGTATGAAACCTCTGTGCACTATGAAATCACAAACAGTATGCTGAATAAGTTTTAAGATAAACTGGCTAAATATTAACATGCTAAAATACTACAGAAAGCTTTCCTACAGATACCATGCAATATCATGGTGTATAGATGATGTGATAAAAATGTAGTGGTGCATATTTCATAAAATGCTCATGTTTTACTTGGGTGAGACGGTGCTTTCCTCAGAGAGCTAGTCAGCATGATCAGGGGAGACAAGATTTCACAGGATGCAAGATGTAGCAGTCAGAAGAGCCAGAAAAATGCTGGGGGAGGCTGAAGCTCCAGCAGGTTGCTCAAGTGAGAGAAGCAGACAGTACCTAGCCAGGCATCAGAGATAACGGCAAAAAATTTCTCAGAGACTGTGAGGAGTTTGCTACAACTTATAAAGACGTGGGTTAATTCAGACCAAGGGTTTATCAAGGACCCTCCTCAAAGACAGAGGGAGCAGGCAGAGTTGTGTATGAAATCTTTTTGTTTCCACTGTGTCTGACCTAGTCACTTTTAGCTGCATCTACTTCAAAAATCAAGTATTTTAGTATTTCATTTTAGAACCTGTCCTTTTTGTTGTGGGGCACTTTTTTGTTTTTGTTTTTTTCTTTTTTTCTTTTAAGTTAAAAAGATTCCTTTAGTCTTGATTGGGAAGTTTACTATAAGAGACAGTCTAGGCAGATCCACCTCAAAGGTCTGGCTAGCTCCAGGTCTCATCACAGCCTGGGCACACAAGATGAGAGTATGCTTGCAGATGGAGATAAAGCTACCTTTTCTCCCAGAGGAGCAGTGAAAATTTGAAAGTTGCATCAACTTTTCGATTATTTAAACTTGGATTATTTATCAAGTTTCACAAAGTTATGTTTGCGCATGAGCAAGTCAGTGTCCCATTTCTCCTTTATCTCTTTGAAGTGATCAGTGCCTCTGGAATTTCTAGGAGGAAGTTGTCCCGATCCAGTATCGGGGGGGTTCGTTACGATCCCAAGGACAAGATTTAAGACGCTAAAACCGGTCAAATGTTGTACAAACTTTTAACTTTATTTTCCACGAAGTGGGGAGAAAAGGTGGGGAAAGGCGAAGGGGAGGAGAGAGAGAGAGAGGGGGAGAGAGAGAAGGAGAGAGAGAGAGAGAGAGAAAGAGATATCACCACCCATGGATCCAGCGGCATCCCATTGGGCCTCTTCACCCTGGGTATCTTGGAAAAGTTCGGAATGATGTGCATGCAGTAATTACAACTCGAGCAGGGTCCAACCCTAGGTTCCCCCTGAAAAGTTCGGAGCCAAATCAAGGCAAATTAAATAAATAAATTGTAATGCAGTAGTTACAGCTCGAGTTGGGTGCTTCCGAAGACGGACCCTGAACAAAGAAATCCCTGGGCAATTATAACTTTCCAGTCTGAGCTCTCCACCCCTCACACAGTAATTCAGACCAACAGTACTATTCAGGTCTGGGGTCTCCTGCTCCTTATTGGGTCTCATCGTTGTCCCTAGGCAGGCTGTTTATCTTTACTGTTGAGGTTTCTGCTGACAGATGCGTTTTGATTCCTTGGGTCCCGCCCTTGTCTCTCAAGGCCCTGACAAAGAGGTGTTGTTCCAGCAATTAGCACTGCCCCAGCAGTGACAGTAGGTGTTATCTCCCAAGGTCCTGACAAAGGGGTTATAATCCAGACCCTGAGATAGTCCAGACCTCCCTAATTAACACTGTTTCAGCAATGAGGGAAGGCTTTGTTTCCCAGGGTCCTGGTGCCCAAGTAGGCCTTATTTCAAAGCCTAGACATCCTCCCTCCCAGAGCGCGAAGCACAGGAATGCAAACTGCTTGCAACTCCCTTATCTTTCCAGTTTGAACCAGCTCTCGGGTCCCTTTTCTTACTGAACTAGGTAAAAGTTCATTATTTTATCTAAGTGTGGCCTAAGGCTTCAACAAATTTAGCAACTCATGCTAAGCAAGTTTTGTAAAAGTTGTGCTAAGCAGCAGTAATTTGCAGTCCAGGTCCCAAAGTCTCTGCCCGATCATGGTCTGGTTCAGCGCAGGCTCGGTGTGTCCCGGGTGGCCGCAGGGAGACCATTTCAGGGGTCGCAGCAGCTCAGTCCTGTTCCCACCGGGAACAGATGGCTTGTTCGGGGTTATGGTTTGCTTGCACCTTATGTACCAAGAAATATTTAAGGCAAAAGTTCACTCATCTGTCCGCCACAGAAGTAAGTTATCTGTTCTCTCATGAGGCAAACATTTAAGGACTGGCAACGTATTTCTCCTTTGCAGAGAATCTGTAAGTGGCAGAAAGGAACTTTAACCTATTTGTATCCTCTTTCACAAGCATTCACAACAGTGTCAGAGAAATTATAGCTTGCAATATCACCAATTGTAACAGACTGATTTCACAAAAAAAGATATCAAGCATTTGCTATAGATAACTTCTAATCTTTTAAGGATAAAAGAAAATCACAGTATGCTATATCTCACCCTGTCTCTTGCACAGTGTTACTCATTCTAAATACTTATTCTGTTTGGTGTTCACTGGGAAATGGATTCCCTTAGCTACAATGGGATTTTGGGACATACGGAAATTCAGCCTACGGCTTTTCTTGGTAAAATTATTAGTTCTATATTACTCCAAACCTATTTCTAGTATTCGTTTTATTCTGAACAAATAGTTACTCAATATAATACTCTGGTTATTTAAAAATATAAAGAAATGTTCATTGCCTCTGGGCTACCTTTCCTGATTACAAAAGCTTCAGGGAAAATGAGCAAGGGTTTTGTTTGGAATGGGAAGTGATTAAAACAAACTGTTTCAGAGGTTTTAATTCTAATTGCTTTATTTCCAGTTACAAAAGTTAGAATTAAGTAAGTGCCCTAGTCACCTTTTAACTGAGTATCTCAACATCGTTTTCTGAAGTTGATGTGTAAAGTTCAATTGGGTATATTATCAACCATTTAATTTAATAGTGGATCACTTAACTGGTAGCTGAACTCAGTCCATCTTGTTCACACAGAAGGTCCATTTTTGATGTTTTTAAATTTTGCATAGGCTCCGATTAAATTATTAGACAGTGGTACAGTTACATAAGTGAGGCCATTCTGTTTACAAAGCAATCAGAGACAATGTACTGCCTAATAGTTTGAAGTCTTACTTCCGTATACAGTTCTGATTGTTTATCTTAAACTGAAATTGGTTCAAGTTTTTGTAGTATTTCTAATGCAAAATAAGAGGTATTTCTTCATGCCAGGTGTGACCTGGAGTCCCCAAAACATCCTTACATTTCTTGTGTAACCTTCTACATGACAAAGCTACCTAGATCTAGAAGTACAGAAGTCAACACTCTAATCAACAAACAAATAAAAAGGAAATCCGTGCAACAAATTTGCTCCTACTTATTTTCTGTACCAGGGAAAGAGCCCTGAAAGTGCTGATGTGAGCACACTTTTCACCGATTCTGGTTGGTTATAATGAGATAATCAATTCCCTTTCAGCTTCACTACAGTCTGCTTTTGCCTTAGCTTTGTAATAGGGAAGAATAGTTACAAAATCCAAGTAATCATTCCATCTCAAAACTTTGAGTGTGCATTGTTCAGCACTTTCCTTTAACTTACTAGCCAGTGGGTTTGCATGGATGTAAGTAAAAGGATAACTTTGCTCCCTATTTGTATAGCTATGGCATGAATGCCATGGCATCATAGAAGATGCACAGTTTACAGTAACACCATTAAAATAGTTGATCGTATCATGCTCAAAAGAAGTTACACTGAGATCAATGGAATTACACTTTAAATTGCATGTGTAGTAGAAGTTATTCCCAACAAAAATAATGTTCGTGTATTTAGCATCTTTCATTTGGGAACCCAAAGTACTGTGCTGGTCATTATAAAAATAGTAGTTGCCATATTGAGTATGTCTTCTGAATTCTTTATCCTATCTCTGGCTGTAACCAATAGTAACCAAATATTTTGCATAATTTCAAGAATCATGAAGCAAGTGGATGCAAGATAATTAATCATGCATAAATGTCCCATCTTAATCCTGCATATTTTGAGATAGTTTTAAATCATGAATCATGAATTTTTATCAACCTTCCAAAGCATTTCATATTATTAGATATTATAATCTAATATTCTTAATGTTAGAGTATACAATTTCAGTATCTGTTTGAGGACAAACAGTACCCATGAGAAGTCAATGTTACCTTCTTTTCAGCTGTGGCACAGAGAATCTAAGAGAACAAACTCCTCTCAGATCTGTATGCAAGTCCTTCATGTAGACAGCCCATAGTTACAGCTTACAGACTCCTCAAAACTAGTATAACTGCTCTGCACTGTACAAGCACCTCCAATTTGGTGTCATATATGCCCAAATGACAGTCAATATCAATATTGTGTGGTTAGGTTCATAAATACAGAAGTATATGATACTTACATCAGTACACAATATGCTTTCACAAACCAGCAGGTGAAATTGTCTCCTTTCTTCCTACAGCGTAGTGGGCTTTCCACATTCTGGCATTACAGACAAAGAGAATGATACAGAACAAAAAAAAAATGATAATATGATTTATGACAATGGGATTTGAAATGAAGCATTGAGCCAAATCATGTCAGGTTTGAGGAAGATGTTGCCATAGATCCACACATTCCTTTTCAATGAATGCTCCATTAAAATTGGGAGTTGGGGGGAAGAGATTGTCACTGTCTCAGTAGATGTAAATATTAGCTTCTCACAGAAATAAAGTGAAATCTTGGGGGAAAAAAGGGCCTCTGTTCATAATCTTGTGGCATCCTTTCCCCTGTGCATGGCCTTAGACATACCATTTCACTTCTTTGCCTCTGTGTCATCATCATAAAATGAAGATAACAATGATTTTTAACTTAGTTTGCAAGTATGCTATTAATTAGTTAACCTCTGTACCACATTTTGAATGTAAGAAGTGTTATATAAAGGTTAAGTAGTATTGTTATGGTAATCAGCAATAAGAGGAGCTATATTTTTATATGAAGGCAGATCAGTATTTTTATTTAATTTTCCTCATAGTATTCAGAAGAAAGAAAATATTTTTTCAAAACTAATGATGACTATCCAATTAACCTAAAACTCCTTCAAGCCTCTTTGTAGTCTTGGAAATAAATGGAATGACTTATTAATTAAATATCAAACAGTTTTAATATAATTTAATAATAATATTATTTGTAAACATTATTGAATCCATTCAGTTATTAACATAAAAGGAATCTAGTAGTTTTATACAGTTAAAATCGGAAACCTGTGTACGTCTTTAAGATTTTAAGTGGGTGATTTCAGAATTACTTGAAAAAATGATCAATATTTCATAGAGTTCCACTGCTGTATGGAGTTGTTTAAGGCACTTTGATCAAATAGAATTATGTTTTTTTTATCTCACTGTGGCATTCAACATTTCCAATAGATAGCTGTTGACAACAGTGGTTCTGATAGTCTGTAATTATGTTGTCCACAAAAAAGACAGCTTTTTGAATAACAACTGAAACAGTCATGAACCTGGCACTACAAAAATAGCTAGATTTATGGACATCAAAATGTAAAGAAGGAACTGAGTCACTGGGAAACATGCAAGGAATAATAAACAAGTTAAGGGTCCAAACAGCTGTCCAGTGCTATTTTACCAGTGTTTTAAATAGTTCAGGAAAGACATAGAGATAACAGCACCATTTGGACAGTTTTCAGATCACAAGGAAAGAGCAATCTGGTGTTGTAAGCACCAAGTCTGTATGTATGCCAAGGCTGTCTTGACTTAAAAGTACTATGTAAAGCATGTTGCTTTCTTGCTTTCCTTTGTGTTGTTTATACTGAATTTGGCAATTAAATGCTGTTACTTGCTGATGTAAACTAAAGCTAGCTAGGAGCAGGATTTTAAATGCTTTGGGGAGTGGCAAATCTTGTTACTGGATTCTGAACCGCTCACAGAATCACAGTCTATCCTTTTCAAGGTTAGCAAAGACAGAGGAAAGTGCAGCGGCCTTATTTGACTATGATACGTGGCTGGAAACACTTAAATAACAAAAAATTGTATTTATACAGAACACATTCACATCATTCCAGTAGAGTGAATCTATTTATTTCACTTACTAAGTCAGTTAATTTAGGAGTGCAGTTTTGGTTTTGGTCATGATTGCTCTGAATGACTTGTGACAACCATCTTTTTATTTTATTATTATTGCAGATATATTTCTCAAGCAACCTGTACAGATTTCATGAGGAAACCCAAGCATATTATATGCTCGTGTAATTAGATGCTATATCATAATGAACATGCTATGAACAGAATGAATTAAGGTCACAGAGAATACATTTAACTCTGACATTTTCTACTTTGGATTGCTGGTCTGTACAGCCCTAGTATTCTATGTGTAGATGTTGCAGGCCACTTAGTCATTCTCTTCTCACTTTCAGTTGTGAGAAGGCATGATTCAACTACCTTAAAAATAATGTGGTATTCCACAAGAAAACACTGTTTCTGTTTAGCTGAAGATGCTTAAAAAAATGGCAGGAAATCCAGGGTATTCAGCATTTACGAGTGAGCTACTTCTGCCCGTGTATGATTTACAATACAGAAAGTTTGCTATAGTGTAGGTTTCCACAGACTTTCTTTGCAACAAAACAGAGAACAACATTGTATAGAACACAAAACCCGTAATATAGAAGACCTGGGATGAATTTCTTTCTTTCAAATCCATCTTTACCACAATCCTAACCACCAAACTATAGATCCATCTGGCAAGGGGAAATCTTTAGCTCTTATTTGTGCCACTGACTCCAGGAAATCCAAGATTCACTGTTTAAACTTGGTGATTAGAGTACTCAGCTAGGATGATAATGGAAAAATCTGGGAAGCAGTTTATGGACCAGATATTCAACAATCTGATCACATCCTAAGGAGAGGCAGTAAAGAAAACCCGGGTTCTGGATCCCGACTGGATTTAGGCTTCTGTTATCTGCTGATCTTATTGTTGTAATGCACAGAAGCAGAACTTTAGGACTTCAGTAATTCTCAAGGGAAAAGAACTGAGATTTCTGAGCACTTCAAACTCATGTGGCTTTAGATGACAGCTGAGTGAGGTTTCGGCATGATAGTCTCAAAGTCCAGCTAAATTGCATTGTAGGTCTTCATTTTTTTTTTTTTTTAATTCTGTGATTCATATAGTGAAGCAAAGCCTATGAAATAAATTATTTTCCGTTGCAGATGCAGAGACGGTTGGACTAACCAGATACTACGATAGGACATGGTATTTGTTTCACTGCAAGCAACCTTTGAAATAAGGTTTTCGCTTTTCCTTTTTTTAAAAGAAGGGTTCTTCTCTTGACTTAAAGGCAAGTTTACATCTCAGTTACTTTAGATTCCAGAAGCAACATTCTTGTTTGTTTGACTCTCTTTTTTTGTATGCAAATGGAGTACATTTTAGCAATAGGTAGCATTCAGGTTTGCATCCTAATTGGTGACTTAGAATGCCCAGCATTATCCTTCAGCAAAGTCAGCTTTTCATACTGAAATTCTAAAGTGTCAAAATGACTGAGAATAGATGGAGAACTATTAATTATGTTTATTTTAAACCATCCCAGAATTTCAGTAACTCTCTCCAGGGTCGATCAAGAGGATATCTCTTATCTACTTGTATGGATGTGGTTATATATTAATAATTTTAAATGTCTTATTTTGTAATATTACAAAACAGACTGTATGAACTTTTAGCCTTACATTTTCTTGTTTAAATGTTTACCATCATTATTTTCGGTCACTCTATTTTAGCACCTTTTAGCTGAGCAGAAAGTGTCTCTGCAAGCAGGCGCGCATGCACGCTCTCTCTCTCTCTAGTCTAGTAGCAGACACATAGATAGATAGATAGGTAAGTTATAAAGCAATAATTTATTGACTAATACACATATAAAAAATTTAGAAGCTACCGGACTAAGCGGCAGTGGGCATCTGAAGATATTTGAAATGCATTTGCTGGCCAGGCAGGCATCAGTCAGGCAGGGAGGGGTCCTCAGTGCTGGTACCTTGCAGTCTTCCAAGTCTTCTGACATCGATACTTTTTCTGTATTTTTTCCTTTAGGGTTTTAAATCTATCCATTTCAAAGTTTTTTCACCTTGAATTTTGAGGAACTAACCATCTCCATCTCAACGATCCTATTTGTCTACCTTTCTCATCTTGCATGGTCCTGCTTTCCAGACTTTCCACATCAGTTTCTTAAAAGGCAGCAGTTCCTCCCGTCTCTGAGCCAAGGTTTCAGATATGGGCCTTGGACCCTTGAAAGACAGGTGACCGAATTCCCTGGTTGGGGTGGGAAGAAATTTCAGAGAGATTTGGGAAAGAAAGGATTATACAGGCTTCCTGAGCATAAAAATCATTATATTTAAATCAATTAACTTTATCAAAAGAATTTCTTTTACAAATTAAATGTAGTCAGGACAGAAAAAGTAAATGGGCCTTTTTCTAATAATCAGGAATGTTAAGAATAGTCCAATAATTTTTGGAGATAGGTTGTTTCATTTAGTAAAGTGCTGATAGAAGGAGGCAGCTACTCATAAGTGGTTTGTTAGACTTGGCACTAGGCAAAAAAAGACTACATTGGGTACACAAGATTTGATCAAATCCCACCATTCTCCACGTTCCATTTCACTCACTTCTGAGCTTAAGTGGTAACATCTTGGAAAGCTGGCAAGTGTTTGACAGCAACAGATGTAAAACTGGAGTATAACAATGTTTTGTGCAGTACATATGACAACATCTTTTTCTTGAAACAGGTGTGCAAATTTCTATATGTAGCCCATCTAGCATCATAATAAAACCTACTTTTAAATCTTCTGATCCTAAGACTTGTTTTAAAAGAAGCAACACTGCTATTCTTAGCTTACAGATGGGGAAACTGAAATCACAGAGCCAGAATAATTTATCCAAAGTCATATGGGAAATGCAGCACAGAGGTTGCAGGGAAACTCAGAGTCTGAGTCTCAGTTCAGCATGCAGTGTGTGTGCCTTCAATGCACTCCTACGCACACTTAAGGCCCCTGGTAATACTATGAAGTACAGAATAAAACTCTGATGCATGAAAGCCAGACCACTGGGTAACTTCATATCATTAGCCTTGATAAATTCTACTGCTTGAGAAGATCCTTCAAACCTAAATTAATACATTAGAGTTATATAAATCAAAATAGATTCCACAATAAGAACAATGGCATTTCAAAAAGTTTATGCGTGATTTTATGTACTTTTCTTAAAGTGTCTATAAAGTTCTTGGTCAAAAGCAGGCAGGACTGAGGAATTAAATCATCACCCCTCTTTCTGGTTTGATCCCACCTTAGGATGGGCTCCTTCATGTTCCTTGCTTCCAAAAGTAGGAAACAAGTGTGGTATATCCAAATGGCTTGAAATCTGGACCAAAGTTATGATGGCTTTAAGACGTGAAGGAAAAGTAGGCCTTTTTTCAATGGCTTCTGTTATTTAGTATCTGCACAATATTTTTTTTTGGGGGGGGGGGGGAGTCAGAGAGTTGGACATTAGATGTAGAATGAGGAGCAAGGAGAGTAAAACTGATATACCTTCTACATGTTTCCTCATAAAGTCTTCATATTTCTTAAAATGTGAGAAGAGACACTGTTCTGATATATGGTACAGGCGTAATTGCCTTCTGTGTTCTTCTAGCACATGATGTAAAATAAAAGGAGATCTAATATTTTATACTCTTTCACCACACATGTCACAGAAGGCCTTTAAAAGATTTGTGAAAGATCCTGTAATGTGATTTTTTTTTTTTTTTTTTGTCAGCAGCAGGGTCATTGAAGTACCTCAGACTGGCCTCTGAAGGTTAATTAATTTTATGCTAAGAAGCCAGTATTTTAGAAACAGGTATCTAGTGGAAATTGCAAAGTCTTTAATTAACAAACATCAGATCTCATACTCAGTAGAGTAATATGAAGACACACAAACCTGCAGTCTTTATATTATCTCACCATATAATTATTTCTCCATATCCTCCACTACCCCTATTTTTCATCAAAAAAACTAAAAATCTTTGTGCTTCCTCAAATTGGATCTTGCTTTTTATTAAACTGCTGCTAATACCAGAATAATATTTCAGAACATAGAGTTAGTATGAACCTTCTTCCTTTGGAATTTCATATAAAGTAGTGCACATTAAACTCTTTGCTTTCAAAGATTCACTTTTATATCTGTGTTCCCAATTCCAAACATTAAGAAACAATATTCCAACAAACTATTGGTCTAATTCTTAAGGAAATCACAAGAGAAATACAGAAATATTTTGTCATCAATCTCCATAAAGGATATTAATACATTACACAGCAGGGACTGTGTAGGACATAAATCACTACAACTTGATATTAATATTTATTACAGTTGAGCTTTAAGGTTCTGTCTTAAATTACAGCTTCACTGTGTATTTTAAAATATATATAATGAGGGATAGTTCTTGTCCTTCTTAGCAGATAGTTTGAATAAGTGGAACAGGTCATGGGCAGGGAGAGGTAAGGGCAGGGAGAGGTAAGAGTTAAGAGGAGTGAAATGACCTGTAACCAGGTCATGCAGCAGGGTCACTGTCAGAGGTGGTACCTCATATCACCCAGGTCCCTAGAGAAGTTCAGTTCACTCCTCTGTACCTTGCACTGTAACATCTTAAAAAAGAAAAAGAGAGAGAGGGAAAATCTGGGAAGGAAAAGATAGGTAAAGTAATTAATGAAACACACTGTGGACTTTCCAGGACACGTTACGAACATTTTCTCAATGCCAAGACAGTACCTGTTGGGTTTTTTCTGTTTGCTTTTTAACAGAAAATTAACGGACTGTAAATAGAATAAAGCAAATATAAAATAAGCTAGGGAATACTTTGATTTTATATGCATTGATCCATTACTTCATCTGTTTAGATGACTAGCCGGGGAGTTAATGATGACTTAAATGCAGTGGGTGTGCATGAAAGCACAGCCCTGATACCCAGCTGCACCACAGTTATAACTATAGAACAAACTTGTGTTTCATCCTTACGCCGCACTTACACTCCATAGCTCTGGGCACACACCAAATTCTTACTGGAAGCAAGATTCACAGTTTCATTCATAATGCTACCTCTCCACCTGAGGTGGTAAGCCTTTCAGTAGAGCAGGACACCTCAGCCTCGCTGCAACCTCTTGTTCTCTATGGGCAGCCTTCTAATACAGGATATCTCCTATATCTCCTATACCTCCTCAGGCTATCCAAGCCGAGGGAATTGCCTAAAAGGCATGCTATCTCTGTATTCTGGCTCCATACAGTAGTTTAGGAAAGCTGTCCAGAATCAAGCCTTTTCCCTTACCCAGCTGCCAAGAACACTGGCCTCACTGAAGTCTATTCCCATTTTAGTACCTCAGATGCATGCCCTCAAGTCTCTCTGACAGAGGTTGGTTGCAAGGCTAATACTTCTAGTGTAATTACTCAGTTTAAAAATCTTTCAAGAGATACTGTTATCTAAGTCCTCTGTCATGTCTAAATTGTATTAAATTATTTTAGCACCTGACTTTTAAGTTTCTGTAGCACTTCTACTTTACTTTAAAATGATTAGGATATGAAGCAGCCATATGTCTTGATTTAGATGTAATATTAGATATGTAAAGGCTGGATGAGAAAGAAAGACTTACATTTCACTTATTTAAGTGTTTAACACAAGTGATCTCTCTCTCATCTAAATGAACTATGAGTTTCCTATAGGAAACATTTTATTCTGGTTCAGGACAGAAGAAACATTTAATTATTTATTCCACATCTTAACTGACTATCACACAGATTGTATTCGTTTTTTACCTCAGCCAAACTCACCTTGAACTCCCAAGATAACTGTTTGTAACATTTTCAGTTAGCTGCAATGTGGACTGTATTTCTCATTTCACCCAAGTTAAGTCAAAGGCCAAGCCTCCCTGGAAGAAGGCTGTTTGAGGTGTTTGGCTGATCTCAGAGCAGAACTGTGAATACTTAGGCAGGAATATTTCATATATATTATCATTATTATCAACTATTGTCAAGATTAAATCTTGCAAAACTTTGAAAGCTCCTTTTTCGGGGAGGGGCTAGTTATCATTAGCTTTTACGTAGCTGGGCTAAGTTCTTGATCCTAGCTCAAGGAGAAGAAGAGGAGGCACCCTCACATCCGACAGATGAAACAGCACAGCCTGAGTATACCTGTAGGCTTGCTCTAGGGTCCTTTCATATCATGTATTTTTGCGTGACCTCTGTCCCTTTTTTTGCACAGCAGCATAAGCCAACCTTTTTAGGACTGACATCTCGCAATCCATCCTCACGCTGGGCTTGGTGCTGCTGAAGGCCAGGGTCACAGTCTGCTGACAGTGACTAATGATTACTTTGTCAAGGAAGGGTTTTCTAATCCGGGCAAGGGCTGTCATGTATGGGACAAATTTGTTCTCAGAGACAGCCAATTAGTAAAGTTTTGCAGAACTTCCTGGAATATAGGAATTGTTTTATTGATTCCATGTAGATGGAGGATACAACTTAACTAGTATCCTGTCTTTGCTGGCTGGCAGTGTTATATGTTTAAAGCTAAGCACATGCTCCAGTAGCTAAAATGGTATTAAGTGGAATTAAATAAAGCAAAAGACTTAAGTGATTCACATCACTTCTGTCCAAAGGTATCATTGGCTCTGAAAGTTTCTTTATTGGCACAGAACAATAGAAGGCTTCTATTGGATTTCATGTTCTTTTGTCCTTTCTTAAGAAAGTGATACTTTAATAGAAGAAGATGAATGTATTTTTACAGAATTTTTTTAAAGTGACAAGATTAACACTGCAAAAAAACTGAAATACATGCAGCAGACCACTGAATGCTGTATTCAGAGACTGTATTACTACACTCACTGTGTTATATTTGAGATGCTGTTAAAAATAGAAAAGACTCAGCAAAGCACATTTTCTAGGCATATGCATTGGAATCATCAGAATTAGAGATAATCAATCTCCTGTGTATTTGCCAGCTTTCAAGATCAGTTCCCAAGAAAGATTCCAGGAAAGCCAAAGCATAGACGCTTCTGGGAACATTATTAGACTTTTGAGGAAAGCAACAGGGACTTCCTAGATTAGGGGATTTGTGACTGTAAAGGGAAACAACAAAGCTGGAAGTTCTAAAGTTAGGCACTGATGTTTAGATTTCCATTCTGTTTCATTGGGATTTAAATGTCTAAGTGTAGGAAAACTTGCACCCCGATTCTCAGTTTTGTGATAATTCTGTTCACTAATGGGACAGTTAAAATCTTGCAAAAATGCAAGATTGCATAAATGCATAGTAAAGACTAGCAACTTGCTTTTCTGCTATTCGGGAAATTTTCTAGGTTCAGAAGCACAGTAATTTCTGGCCAAAATCCAAATACCTACAAATTGCTCCTAATGCAATAGCACAAGTAACAGTGAAATGCATCTAGTGATTTCTATTTGAAATACCTCCCACCATGTTAGTAGTTTTGATGCTCTTAATCTGATTTATTGACTTCTGACAATACCAGTGAAAGCAACCCAATGCAAATCGAAGACAGTTTTTCTAAAATGAATCCTCAAGTTAGTACAGATTCTGTCAACCACATGCACACACATTTTCTGCAAGGTCCTCCCACATATTTCTGTTGGAAGGACAAGGACTCTGGGGATTTCTTTTTTTCCATCTCTAGGTTTTTTTATGAGTGGCATGAAGGAAAGACTCCACAAACAGCCTGCATCCCTCCATGTTTGCAAGAGTACAACAGTCTCAACTTTGATTCTAGACCTAGTGAAAAAGCTAATGGATTACAGCACAAATGCTGGTATTAGAGAACCAGAATTCAAAGGATGGATCTACGGCTGACACCTCATCTTCACTTTTACCTGAAAGATAATACTTACTGCACCTTCGTCAAGGGGTATGAAATAGCCATAGTTTGTCCAGACCTACTCCTGCTGTAAAACTGTGGTAACACTTCATACCTGTGCAGGAGGCCAAGACAATGTCTAGCTACACTGCAAGTACCTTTTAAATATTTTTATGAGAGCCAAAATAATGCAAAGCCATTTCCTGCATCCTCTGCAAGGGATAAATTTTGCTCAAAATGCAGAGAAGAAGGACTAGTCTACGTGCTTCAAGTATTTAGCAAATCATGACAGCATACATGTCAGCATGGTTTTCACTCAGTTGACTGACCAGTGTTGTGCATGATAACCAAGATGTGAAGAAGAAGGTGACAACTTCTGATAAGAACAGGTAGGAGGAAAATCTAGTGTTTAAGAAGTGTGATAAAGCAGCGCCTACAGTGAACATAAAGGGAAAACAAAAAATGAAAGAAGATTTTCATATTCCCCGCGTTTTCAAGGCCACAGATCCTTGCTATCTCAGTCTTCACCAGTACAAATACAATGAGAAATGATGGAAGGGACAATGAACACAAACTTACAGTGTTGCTAGCTGTAGGCTTCATTCACTAGAGCTGTCAAACAGGCTGACACATTCTCCAGCATGAAATCTATCCTGCCGCTTAAGGTGAACATATGCAAATTACTCAATTATGTAAATTGATTCATGAAATAATTTACATAAATGCCAGACATTGAGCTGTGCAAAATGTAGCAGTTATATAAGACGACCAACCTCTAAACAGATTAATTTAGTTTGAATATATTTCTCATTTCTATGTCCCATTTCATAAGTTATTTAAGTATATTTAGGATTTTTGGTTCTGTAATTCTAAGATGACTTTCATTTTATTTCTCTTTGTACAATCATCAGAGCTAAGAACTTGAAATTACCTGTGTGAAGCTTCGCTGCAGAGCCAGATCAAAACCCTGTTGTGGCAAGTGGGGCTCTGGGCAACCAGCAGTGTCCTCTCTTTCAGCTTTACTTATAGCCTCTCACTCAGTACTCCCAGCTGCCTTTGCTCAGTGGACCCAAAAGAAGCAAGCTAGCTGATCTGATGAAGAACCTGTGCCCTCTCTACATACATGCATTAATATAGTAATGAATACCACTATACTAAACTCCTATGGCTTATAGATATGCATGCTATAAAAATTCAGAAAGCTAAATGGGACTTTTTCAACTATTTATCACTATTAAAATTATCCTTTCTTTTCCTCCTTTCAGAAATCATGAGAACAAGAGCTCAAACTGCTCAGGATTTCTTTGGATTTTACTTCTGTTTTTGAGGTAGGAATGAAATAGAAAGGAGAAGTGATCTTTTTTTTGTTTTCTCTTTCCTCACAAAGAATTTCTGGAAAATACTTCATACTTTCTGTCACTATAAGAAATGTGTCTCCTTAACTTGCAACAAAAAAACAGATCCTAAATGTATCTGTCTTCTGTCTTTCTTTTTGAGTGCTCTTTTTTTCCTTTTTCTTCTTCATTTTTCCTCTTACTCAAGTAAATCAGTAAGGGCTTCTTTTTGCTCTTAGTGCTCCTTCTCAGTTCCCATACTAGCACCCAGTGAAATAAGTTGTAGAGCCTTCGTGTTAGATTTCTATCACTAAGGCCATTCTGCAGTTTGGTTCCTTTTGGAAAAAGATGTCAGAACATGGTAAAGTAGATCAAAAATGAGTTGCCCTGTGAGAGATAAGTGGGGTAGTGTGAAGAGCACCTGTTTGCATTATGGTTGGTACAAACCAATGTTGCAAGCCTCCCTGTTGACCAAGTACTGTAATCACTCACCAGGTAATACTTAGGCACAAGAAGTGCAGAACAGAAACAGCATGGTTTCAAAGAAATGATCGATCTGCTGAGATTATATATCATTTTAGTTTTTTAAGAGTTTTATAAATATTGCTATATTTTTATTAAACTTTTCTGAACTAAAGCTTATGAAAGCCAGGTGTCCAGCATTCCTGTGAATCACAGGGGTAAGTGAACAGCTGTAATATGAGTGGTACATTATTAATCTATAACAGGCTCCCAAATGCTCTCACAATGGCAGCTTTTCAGTTTCTAAAATATCCTTGAGCATCTAAAGTTCTGAACAGATGCGACTACATTCAAACTTCTGTACTAAGTATTGTGTGAGTGCCGTAAATATTTCAGCGTTTTTAAATATTGTCCCTAACTTCCAAGAATGACACAACAAATACACTTTGGTATTACTCCAATGGCATAAGTATGGCTTCAAGGGAGAGATTTGGATACGGGCTAAGCTGAATATGGAGCGACAATGGCACAAGCCATGCTGCTATTTAAAAGGTTTAAATAACTCTCTCCTGGGGCCAAATAAAAGGATGAGTTTGGGCAATGGAATTAAAAATCTGCTTGACATGGCCCCATTAGGTTAGAAAATGTGCTGGTAATTTTGGGGTAGGTTCTGAGCATTTTTACTCCATTTTTAAACAAATGTGACTCTAGTGATTTCAGTAGTATTAGCTCTGATTTATGCTAGTATAAATGAGAGGGGAATCTACCCATATGTATTCCTGCATGCCTGTAATAAATCCAGCCGGCTATTGGTGTTATATAAATAATATGTTAGGTGAGGGATAAATTGCCAGACAGAGGATTACATATAAATATTGTCAGAAATGGGGCTTGTTATGTGATTTTATGACATAGCTGCTCTGTTCAGGCTTACAAATAATGTCATCACATGCAACTTTTTCACAGAATATTCAGGAACAGGATGCAATTGCAGAAATTTCATTTCTGGCATAGAGGCAAGAGAATTTGGGGTTCAAGCAAAACTTCTAAGTACTCTGTGCCATATTCAGAAACTCTATTTCCAAGTCGTGATTTCTGCATATATCTTACTATGTACCATTTTTCCTTTGTAACATTGCTTACAAAGATTAAAAAAAAAAAAAGGCATCTGCCCCTCACAACCTGCAGTTAGGAATACTTCTATTGGAGGAGTCAAAGATGTTTTTGTAGCTACTAAACTCAGATGTTTCTAGATTTGAATAACAGGTTGAGGGTTTGGCGGGGGGGTTGTTTCTGTCTTTTCCTCCCTGCTTAATTTGGCACTTAGCTGTAAAAACATATCAGTGTCATTTAGAGAGCATTTAACTGTGGAGATAAAATTACTACTTTTCAGCATATCCCCAAGAGGCTGCAGTGCTAGCTTTTCATTTGGTAGTTTGCTAAATTGTAAATAGATGGTCAAAGATATGATGAATTATAAGTGTAAGGGTGAGGCGGGGGCATGGACTGGACTCCCAGTAGGGACGGATACACAAACACAAGGCATACGATGGTCGATATGGAGCATTTATTACCTCTGCGTCTGAGTGGGGATTCCCCGGTGTTTTCCCGGTCGAGGCAATAATGGAGCGGGAGATCCCTGGCACCACTGAGCATTGGTCCAAGGTGAGGAACACCGGGGGAGGTTGCACTAGATGAAGTTTTTATGTACTATACACATGCGCAGTAAGCGTGTTGAGCTCACTGTTATTCTCGATTCAAAGCCCAGGTGCAGCGCCACCCTGGCACAGGCTCAACCATGTGACTATGGGTCAACATGCCCTGTTGATGCTCCTTTTCCCACGGAACGGTCTGGCTAGCTTTCATCGCCTATCTCCTCGACATTCTTCTGCACTTTCCCTAACAAGAAGACCTGTTATCAAGTTTATACTTCTCTTTTTATTAACTTTCTAGACTCAGGTTGGCATGAAATGATTTTTTTTGCATGTGTGATTACATTTGAGCACTGTAAATTTGACAAAAATTACTTTCCTCTGGCAATCTCTCAAGTACCGGCATGGGAAAACAGCATCTACTTTGTTTGATCCTTGTTGACCACATTTACTGAAATCAGTTGGAGCTCAGCCATTGAACAAGAGCAAGATGGGGGACGATCAAAAAACTTGTGAGGGCAAACTCCATCTTTTTTGAGACAAGAGACTGAAACATTTCCCTTTCGTGGTTTAATTACTCTGCTCCAATATGATAAGGAGACCATAAAGCCCGTTCAACCAACTATCTGACAATTCCCTGCCATAAGGATGCAGACTCATTCTACCTCACTGTCTCTTTTATTTACTTGTCTATGTGCATATTTTCACTTGGAAGCTCTTGAAGCTCTTAGAATATTAAATGTAAGGCAGAAGACTATCTCTTTGTATTTGTATGGGTCCTGAGACAATATACTGTAATAAGGGCTTTTAGACCATGTACGCCCTGCTTCATTAAGTTGCCCAAGTGAGGGTGCTCAATGTGGAAGTGCAGTACTTACTTACACTCCCCTTCTGTCCTTACAGTCACTCTGGAGTGCCACAGTAGTGTCCACACTGCATGCTACAAGCCCTTGGATCATCTGTGGAAAACTCTCCCTGTTTCTCAAATCACTTTTTCATTCTCTGCATCATGCACAGTTCACAACACAATATAAAAACCAGCATAAGGATCTTGCCACACTCTCGCAGTACTTCTACACAGAATTGCAGCTGAAGACAGGTTAGGACTCAGACCTCAGGACTATCAGGCTTTCCCCTGCTACTCTGGGATCAGCCTGTGCCTGTATTTGACAATTTGCATAAGGTAGAGCAGCAAAGAACTTCTCCTCACGAACTCAGCCTGCCTTGTCTTGCTGTCCAGGGCAGAGACTCCCTTCACTCTGACTGAGGAGCCCATTTATCAGTGTGCAGTGATCTCCTCTACATCATATCCCTACTGGGTGACTGAGGTACCAGTGCCTGTATGCTTTTGTCTGCTTGAAGGTTTTTTTTATTTTTTAATTGGATTGAAAATCCCACAGAGAAATCTAAAATCCTAAAACATCAATCAAAATGGAGCATTTTTAACACATATTCCACTGTAGCAAATGCAAGAACATCATCAAATGTCTGAGCTTACAGAATCCATTCTAATACAGGTCAAAAAGTTCAGCTATTAATGGAAGGAAATAAAGTATAGAGAAATATAAAGCTTTGAGGTTGACATGTAGAGGGAAATTAATACAAGAGCTACAGTACTTGGGCAAGGATGCCAAAAGAAAGAATCATGGTGCTGGTACTTTTTCGAACACAAATTTTAATTAGTATATTTTGCTAGAGATTTGATTTTTTTTTTTTAATGTAGAGATCTTTGAGATGTTTAAGAAGAATGGAAGCAATGTTTCCTGAGGTAAGAAAAATGTTCATATATTTTATAGAGTCTATAGTATGCCAAAGGAAAGGACTGAGTAAGACACTAATCCTGAGAGAAATCTCAATGGTTAAAAGTGGGTAGGCTAACTGAATACAAGACTTTGCATTATTTAGATTGCATTTCAACCCTGAGAAGCTGGTTTGTAGAAGGTCCAAGTGACCATTAAGAAAGAAAAATACCTGTGTCTGCAATCAGCTGGTCTTTGTCTTCATATAGCTCTGAAGTTAATGGGAAATGCAAATTTTCAGTACTTCTAGAAAACAGCATCAGAGATATGTTTTCAACTAGACAGTGAAAGACATTTTGAATTTCTGGGTTAATTCTGGACTAATTCACAAGCCTTAGCCCTCAGACTTTTGCAACAAATTTGTTTAGTCCTTAGTATTATTTTGTGAGAAGTTGCAAATCTTAGCCTTTACAGATTGTGCATGGGCCACAAATTTCAAATCAAGTTGTTGTCTCCCAGGTTCAATTCACTTTAATTTTCTTTATTAACTCAAATTTTATATTCCTCCTTAATATTATTATTGAACTTTTAAAATGTATAATAATTAGTGGGGTTATAGTTCTGTTGTGTTTTATATTATGATTATTATTAATTGGTTCCAGTTAAGATGAAATTTGTAATTAATTGGCTCATTTTACTGTCCATCCATTTTACTAATGCACTTCTGTTTTGCTCCAAGCTTTCCGGCATAAGGCACAATATATTCTTGCATATGTGTCTGCAGAACCTCCATTAAGACTAGAATGATTTACATACGCACAGTAAAAGGCAAACATACCCATCACTACTTTTGATCCCCCCTGCTAAGTAACCTGATGCTGAAGAGCTTGTATAAACAGAAAAGGAATAGATAATAGGTTCAAGATAAGGTCAAATTTCTTTGACTGTTATCTTCATGGAGACTGTTCTTCCTTTGGGATGTAAATTGTGTTAAAACTATATTCAATACATTTTTGTAGTTTGCAGTTTCCTTATATAGCTACACCCTATCATTTTGCACACATTCTCAATGATGCATCTGCTAAAGAATGCAAAAGACTCATGGAATATTCATATGACTGATGGATTGGATCTGTGCTTCCATTCACTTTCTGAAGAGGCAACTTAAACCCCAGCTTTAGTCAAGGTCCAAGCAAAAGTAAGCACTGTGGTCTCATTTTGTGTCCCATCAAGGGAGGGATAACACTAGTTCATGGTTTATCAGAATGAGGAATGATGAATATTTAGTAAGAGCTATCTTGATAGACCTTATTTTGCTCGAGACAAAGCAGAGTTGAAAATTTAGAAATACAAAGCATTATGTATATAGAGATCACATTCTATCCAGCTCAGATTGTTTCTGCTTTTCTTCCTCCATATTTTAATTTAAATTCATTTCTACATTTTGAGATTGAGCAAGCTCTATTTTGTAAATGCATTTTCTCACTTGATAAGAGAGGCTAGGATCCTTCATAAGCTGCCAGCACTCCCTCTGCTACAAAATTGAAGGGCTGGGTACGGGTGCAGTCAGCCTAATGGCTGTCTGCATGCTGACTGGCATCAGGACAGTGAGATTTGATCATGGGACTGATGAGAAAAAAGTGCAGGTTTGAGACTAGGAACTGGAAAAATTTTGCCTTGCGGTAGTGACTAGAGAAAGGACAGATAGTCAGGAGAGCACAGTAGATTACAATAAGCAGACACAAACACCCAAAGATAAGATTTACATGTAGACAAATGCAGAAGAAAATTGTATGGTTTCTGTGGGGGCTTAGGCAGAGTTCAGCTGAACAATAAGTGTCTTTCTTACAATTTATTTAGGTGCTAACAGAAGATATCAGTTTCTAAAGAAGACTTTTTACTTGAGATATGTTTCTGTGATAGCTGCTTAGCTGAAAAAGGGGAAAACCGGCACCTCTTCAGATAACACCAAGGAGAAAAAGTGCAGTGGTTCTGTGCGAATATTCTATTACTGTGTGACAGGTATGCAAGGTAGGCTTTTAAATACAAGCAATCTGTTAAATTAATTTTTCAAGGGATTATTGATCACACTGCAAGGAATGGTATGATCTTAGTTCATTTTGCTTTTGTGGTAAGTCTTAGACATCTGATTTAAAAAAAATGATTACCTTTATTCTGGGTCATGCTGTGTCTTTTTGTGGGATTCTAGATAGGGAGGATTTCCTATGGCCTTACTTTGTTGTGTTCTCCTTTACTTTTTCCATTATTCCATACAAGCCTTTCCCCTAGAGAAAGGGAGTTATAAAGGGTGAAAGAGGCATCATTCCTGGTCAGGATTGTGGAGCTCTTCCTTTGAGATCCAGCCACGTAAAGGAAATTAGGGAGAGAAAGTATGTAAAGCCCAGGGTATAATATGTGAGCCCTTTTCTGATAATTCTTGAAAGAAAAAAGGAAAGCATTTTAATGTGACTCTTTGGTTCTTCTCAAATCTTAGGTTTTACGGATAATAACTTTAATATATCAAGTACAGAGCCAATTAAAACATTAAGAATTTAAAAGAGATTCAGAAGTAGTTTTCTATTTTGTGAAAAGTAGGAGCTTCTAAAGAAACTGAACTGTCTTAAAAGGTTGTTTGAAGGGGCAGGCCTTTCTTTTTCTTTTTTTTCTTTTTTTTTTTTTTTTTTTTTTGTGCTGAGTGACTCCTTAATTTAGTCCTGTCAATGTACTCCCATTTGTATTCATTATTCAGATTCCCAACAATTTTTCTTTTTCAGTTTAGTATGCATCAGATGCCTTCCTCAGTGATATTGAAATGTAATAAACAAAAGCAGCTCACAAGGTCAGTTGTTGGCAATCCTATGTTAAAAAGCTGAATTTTGTCCCAATTCCACATAGAAGAATAACTTTGGATACAATGGTGAACCGTAGATTCTGAGGCCAGCTCATGGTGACATGAGTCCCACAGTATGAGTGATCACAGTCTTCTTTCTGACAAATGCTTATGGCAGGTATCTAGTGTTACTGTTTATGCAAATAAGTAAATATTTCCATTCCCATGTGAGATACTTGCCAGAAAAACACCTTTTTTTTCAAAACGGTTTATTGATTTTTAAATTATTACAATTTAAAATTGACAATGGAGAGTAGAAGATGTTAAACTTGTTAATAAATCATTACTAAAAATTTCTAATTACTTACAGTTCAGCCTCCTTATTAATTAATATATATGCTATAAATGCCAATGTGTTGTGCCCTTAAGTATCTTCGATCTAAAACAGAGATAGTTGGAAAGTTCTCAGTGAGGGAAACTTTCACTAAGCGCAATTAAATTTGTTTGTTTTATGAGGAAGAATATCCATTTGGACTAGCCCGACTTTATACATAAATCAACAGTAGAGAATACAGGAAAGTATTTATCTTCAGAAAACGCAAGGTCATGGAAATAAATGAAGAAAAGCTGTTGTAATTATATACTATCTTATCAAATTGCATATGGGTTTGTGTTAGTCTTCTGTGTCTCCAGGATAGTCTACAAGTATGAGAAAGTGAAGGAGGATCTGCAAATTTTAATTCATGACCTAAAGTGTAAGTTGGTATAATGGAGACTGAAAAAGATCATTCAAGACTGGAATATTAATTTGAAGAAGAATATCTTGCTCAGGAAAGACAGGCAGGAATAAAGAAATAGCTGCTGCTTCAGATATCAGAGATGTATATGCTAGCTCTCGGGTCCATTGCAGAGGGAGACTGAAAATATCTGATAATACTATACATTGACAACCTCAAGTATCAGATGGATGAAGGTTTTCAGTTACAAGTGCAAAATCATTCAAAGCACAGCCTTGAACATAAAGGTGAATCAAGACATCTGTTTGGAAGGGGGTGCTGTGGGACTCAGGCTGTAATTCGGTTGCCTAATCATGGATACTGAATTTAGCATTTCAGATGCTGTACAGAAGGGTTTCTAGCTGCCCCTCCAGAAGGATGAGAATCCTCAGTTTGTCCCAGGCCATATCTGCCAGCCTCATGTAGATGTTTTGGAAAACCTAACATACCTAAAATGAACCAGATGTCCAGTGAGCTCTCATTTCATGATAGGGAAGGTTTTTCATACAGACAAGAAATCAAAGAGCATTCTAGATGTGCTCCTAATCTAGAGTGGAGGGACCTTTAATACTGCTGAATGAAAGCTAACTTGTACAAGGATGACCAGGAGTTCAAAACCTTTAGGATACCAAGGAGAATGAATAAAAAGATAAAATAATGGATTTAGAAAAAAGCATTTCATTTGTTTTGGAAAACTGGTTGATAAGCTCTTCTGGGAAGATGCTCTAAGACAAAAAAAAAAAAAATTAATATTGTTTCTTAAGGAAATGCCAGTTTCCCACAGTTCAAATGCAAACAATTCAATTGGTAAGGAAAGATGGAAAGAAGAGCAAGATATCAACTTGGTTAATGCATAAGTTCTTTTCATTTACTTCCTATAAAACAGTGGAGATTAGTGAGGATGAGTACAGAAATTCAGCTTATGTTTGCATAAACAAAATCAGGAAAGCCAAAGCACTTTATACAAGATGTTGTCAGAAAGGGAGGTTAAGAATATTGCGATAAAATATTGTGAGTATTTTGCAGTCAGAAAAGAAATAAATAAAGGATTGGTTTTCTTCTTAACAGAGCAGGAAAATTATCGGTACGTGGTACTGAGAGGCAAGGCATGATGCTGTTGCATCAGCTTTTAGCAAAATGGTCAACAGTGACCAGGTGGCTAACAGTCAGAAATGGTGATGTAAGGATAAAATCTCAGTCCATAGTAGTTAAAGAACAAAATAGAACTCATTGAAATTTTTCAATTTCCTTTTCAATTTCACAATCCAGTCCTTGTTCTCAGGCCTTCTGCATGTCTTCCTCCCAGATCAGCAATGCACCCACCTGCTGGTTGTTGTGGGCATTAGTACAAATCTAAACAGATCTCGTTAACCAAAAGATGTGTACAGTTAAGTCCCTTTCCTATATAGGTGTATAGAAACGTGCTTGTGCCTCAGCCCTCACCAAAAGGTTCAGTTGTTCCAGGTTATTATCAGAATTTAAACAAGTGATACAGACATAAAAATTCAATTTATGTTAGGGAAAGAACAGTATTCACGTTTTAGTTTTTCTGTTCCCCGGGCCAGAGTCTCACTTAGTCTGCGTGGCCAGTTAATGAGTGGGAGCGGTAAGGCACGGCGACATACCACCTCTGCATGCTGCTACAGAAAGTTGATCTGCTGGTGGGCAGACAGTGGGGCACAATTTCATCTCAAATTGCTGATGCCAGAGCTCATCTGCCAGAGCCTGAAACAACTTCCCAAGGTGCCAAGCAACGTATTATCAGCTTTCAGAATGATTCATTTTTCTGACTTCTTTTAAACATGAATCTGTCAGTAAAGGAAGGCTGATTAGTCAGTTCCTCCCTGCACCAAGTTGAGTCTTTTGCCCACAGTTTCAGTACAGATAGAGAAGTGACTAACTTGTCATTTTTCTTTTAGAGACAGCTGCTGGGGTATAATTGGTGAGGGATAAAATGAATAGCCATCTATAATTTGTAAAGTGTTGAGGCTGGCAAAAAAAAGGAGGAGGGGAAATCACTGGAGGGTAAATGAGGAGAAATTGCAAGGCAAAGGGAAAAGAATGGGGGAGAATTGGAAAGTGATCACTTTAAAAAGAAAAGGAGAAAGAGAGAGAGAGACAGACATTGAGAAACTGGAAAACATGCAAGGAAATGTGGGGGTGAGAGCCACTAAAATGTGCCACCATTGCTCTTTCAGTTCAGCGGTTGAAAAGAAGAGTCTTTGGGTACCTGTACACGGAAAAGTAGAGACACAGCTGAGCTGTCTGGAAGCTTATCTGGGAGCTCTTTAACCACATAAAAACCATATTAGGACTGAGCTACTACAGATTGCCTCTCAATAAGGATTTTTGACCAAGGCACAGTATTGTACTATGGCAATTGCATACCTTATGGCTTGCATCTGAAGAATTAGATCACAGGAATGAGAGTCTGAGTACTATAGTTTTCTTCAAATATCTTTGCTGTAGTGGCTTGTTATCCTTGTAACAGTTTTTGAGAAAAATTTGCACTGAGGCTCCTGTTGACTAGTCATGTAGACAGACTGTGACAAAGCAGGTAATTGAATTTAATTTGCCACATCCTCGGACAAGACAGATTCCAAGAACCATTTAGAGTTCTTTTATGGTTGGAAGAAGTTAAAGTTTGATTATTATGGTACCCTGTACTATTACATACATACTATATACAGTACCTATACATTGTATCTATATAATAACCTACATTGAATAGCACTTCATTTTCATTTTGTGTAAAATGAACCTGCATTGTTAGGTAATTACATCTGGTAATTAATTGCATCCTATCTGCTTCAGACTGACTTCAGGAAGCATGTATAATCCTACATTCATAATCATCATCCATTTAGGATGTTCCAAAAAAATAACTCTAGACATGATGGCGATGATCTTTAATCAGTTTATAATTAACATCTTATCTTATAACTAGACATAGATCTACAGCTGTTACAAGCATCACCTAAGGGGTGCCAAGGAAATATGACTCCTTCTCATCTCTTGTACTTTTTTCAGCATAGTAATAATGGTTGCCTAAGAATCTCTCTCTACCCATTGCTTTTTTTTCTTCAATATCAAACTGGGCTGTAACACACACTGTGACACAAATCACACAGTTCAAGTGTGGAGATGAACTTTCTTGAAGTTCAGGTATATTTAAATCTAGGCGTTTGACACAAGCTTTTTTTTGTGGGCAGCGTCTTAGAGTCAAACAAGAAGAAAGACAAGGAACAGACACATTGCAGACAAAATACTGGTGTGTATCTCCATAGAAGCAAAGGGAAAACGTGAAAATGCTTCACTTTTTTAAACATTAGCATTCATATATTGGTAGTAAACTCTAGTCTCCAAGATGATCTTTGCAAGCTTACATCTCCAGATTTTCCCTCATTTGAGGTGTAGTGGCACAAGTCAAAGTTATCAAGCAACCACCTTTCAGCTGAGCCATCTTCACTGGCAATACATGTACTTATGATGCACTCCACTTTAAAAGTAAATGTACTGAACCCCTGTAGTACTGACTTTGAGTCGTCAATATGGTGTACTTCAGAAATGGAATATCCATTAATAAATATTCACATTTTCAGTTGCAATGGCCACCTGGAA
This sequence comes from Dromaius novaehollandiae, assembly GCF_036370855.1. Classification (NCBI taxonomy): domain Eukaryota; kingdom Metazoa; phylum Chordata; class Aves; order Casuariiformes; family Dromaiidae; genus Dromaius; species Dromaius novaehollandiae. The sequence goes on from NC_088098.1 coordinate 111,827,512, forward strand.
AGATTTGGATCATTTTGCATTACATCATAATACCTTGAAATATGTTTAAATGTCAGTCTTTCTTCATTTCTTTCTTTTTTTTAACTAAGAAATATAATTCAACACTTTTTCTTATAAACATGGATTCAGAAAAACAGACAAAGCTAATTACTGGAATTGAAAGCTTTTTACTTTTATAAAGGTTATCCATGGTTTCCACAGAGTCATCCAGGGCTAGTCTCTGTGGTTGAGAAAAAAGAAAGCAGTGATTACTGTCACATATCTGATTCAGTTTGCAGTGGTAATGTCTATACTCTCTGCCTCAGCCTGAGCCCTTTCTTCTGCTGAGCCAGAAGCGATGGCAGTCCTACAGCATCGACATCATAAAATTAAATAAACAGTTGTGAAGTGTAATTAGTTCACTTGTCTACCAGTTTCTCGTAGGCTTTATCAAATGCAGTTTGTCAAATGCTTTCAGTCTGGCTAAAATCAGACTACTATCTTAGTAAGTTCTGAGCACAAGGTGATCTCAGAAAAACTGAGCTCTTCAGTACTTAGCTTTTCTGCATGCATATTTGCAAATGTTAGCCTTGAAAATCACAAACGTCATGGAATCAGTGATCACCTATGGTTCCGTTTAGATGCAGTTTTGCAAAGCAAACACTAGCGTGCTCCATCCACACTTGGTAGAAATGCAGGTCTGCTCTGCCTAGGCTTTGAGGCTGAAGTTCTGTGAACATGACTTGTGTGGTGCTAGTCCAAGCCAATAATCCCTTTTGAGATCTTTGGCTTCAGAACTGGACACTATTACCACATTCAAAGGAAAAGTTTAGACCTTGTCAAATATTGTATCAAAATTGCTTTGCATGTTCATGGATCTCCCTGCTGCTGCTCCACGTAAATCTGTAGCAAGACTGCCCTGTCTGATGCTAAGCAATGACAATATGCATAAATCTGATTTTTTTGTTCCAGTCTTAATGCTTGACTGATAGTTATCAGATGCAACAAATTAAAGCGAGAAACATACTGTTCGGTATAATATTTTGTTCAGCATGAGAGTAATCTATGCATACGAATTCTTTTCCTTAATGAAGTTCATCAGAGATTATTAAATATCTGAATATTACTAAAGAGAAGAGAAGAGAAGAGAAGAGAAGAGAAGAGAAGACAAAACAAAGCACAACAATGATTTAGGGAAGTCTTCAGAATCTGAACAGGCTATTCTGCCTCCACTCCATTCCAGTCCATAGTTAGTGGAGAGGATATCTTCTAGGGAGCGACTGTCAATAAGAATCTTAATTTAGGTATCTTGCATTATCTGTTATGGAAGCTTACATTTGCCCGCAGACTATGAAAGTGTGTATGAAAATAGCTTTTCTAGGTCAAAGGTAGCCCACCTCATGCTAATCAGTCAGCTAAAGACAATGAAGCCGGTTATCCCTTCTACTGTGCCTGAGTATCATCAAAAGATCATTCAGATCCTGCTTATTCTATATTTCAGAAAGTTCTCAGTAAATATAAACCAGTTCAGTAATCTATAAGGAGTCAAAAAGTCATCCCTTTAAGCAGAGCTGGCAGAAAACGAGTCAATAAAAAACTTAGTATGTGACATTTCATCCCTGGTGTAGACCATAGTATTGAGATCACTTACAACCCTTTCTTACTGATGAGTTACTAGGATGACTTTGTAGAAATGTCTTCTTACTTCCTTTGCATTCGGGAAAGTCATTTTGCACCAAATTTGCAAGGGCTGATATTGCTATATCTCTAAAGATATCAGAAACTTGTGTTAGACTATTTAAATATTTATTGCTTCAGAATTACTGATTATCTTTATGCTGGATTTCAAAAAAATTAGCAATAAGCCTCATGATGTAATTCCAGTTTTATATTTTTACATTTTTTTAGAAAAGCTAGTGAAAGAAAGTTTAGAAAGTTTAAGAAAGTTAGCTTCACAATAAATAAAGAACCTTTTAGGACTTTGCCAAACAGAAAAGTAGTTATTGTCTTGTCTGCACAGGTGTCCGTGATGCCAATTAGATGTCCCGATCCAATATCGGGGGGGTTTCGTTACGATCCCAAGGACGAGATTAAGACGCTAAAACCAGTCAAATATCGTACAACCTTTTAACTTTATTTTCCACAAAGTGGGGAGAAAAGGTGGGGAAAAGGCGAAGGGGAGATGAAGGGAAGAAGGGAATAAGGGTAAGGGGAAAGATAAAGTTGGAAAAGGAGAGGAGAAGCTAGCTACCACCACTCCGAGTCCGATGATGTTCTGCCGACTCCGTTCAAATTACAGCTCAGGCTGGGTGCCTCCGAAGAGGGACCCCGAACAAAGAAATCCCTGGGCAATTATACTTTCCAATCTTAAGCTCGCCGCCCTTCACGCAGTAGTTTGGACCAATAGTAATATTTAGGTCTGGGGTCTCCTGCTCCTTATTGGGTCCCTAGGTAGGTTGTTTACCATTGTGGTTTCTGCTGACAGATGCGTTTTCATTCTTCGGGTCTTGCCCTTATCTCTCAAAGCCCTGACAATTTATTACTTCCCCAGCAGTGACGGTAGGTGTTATTTCCCAAGGTCCAGACAAAGGGAATATGATCTGGACCCCAAGATAGCCCAGACCCCCCAATCAGCATTGTTTCCGCAACGAGAGGAGGCCCTGCTCCCCAGGGTCCCGGTGCTCAAGCAGGCCTCACTTCAATGCCTTGACATCCTTCCTCCCGGAGCGTGAAGCATGGAAATGCAAACTGCTGGTAACCCCCTTGTCTTTCCTGCCTGCACCAGCTCTGGGGCCCTTTCTCACTGTACTAGGGAGTGCGGCCTAAGGCTTCAGCAAATTTAGCTACTCATGCTAAGCAAGCTTTATAGAAGTTGTGCTAAGCAGCAGTAATTTATAGTCCAGGTCCCAAAGTCTCTGCCCGATTGTGGTCTGGTTCAGCGCAGGCTCGGTGTGTCCCGGGTGGTCGCAGGGAGACCATTTCGGGGGTTGCAGCAGCTCAGTCCTGTTTCCGCCAGGAACAGATGGCTTGTTTGGGGTTATGGTTTGCTTGCACCTTATGTACCAAGAAATATTTAAGGCAAAAGTTCACTCATCTGTCTGCCACAACAGGTGAGAACTGTCTGAGCCATTTCAAAGAGACCTCAGTATCTCCAAATCAGAATATGGCAAACAATGGCTTAGTGTGAGGAAGGGCTAACCAGATTGTTCATATCAATAAATTATGATTAATAGGGTGATGAGGCAATTGAATCTGACTGATCATATGGATGAATTTGAACTATAGAGGAAGAAGGTTTTCCTAAGTTTATAGTCTTTTCCAAGAATGCAGAGGAGTTCTCAGTCGGGAGTGCTCTGAACAAAGGCCTGCTCTGGCAGCTGAATCAGGCAGCTGGAAAAAATTCTGTAGGTCTGACCTAAGTACAAAGTGGACATACACTTTCAATTTTTATTTATCTGTTGTGCAGAATGTGTGGTCTCTGCTTTCAATTGTATCAGTAAACACAGTTGTTTTATTTTAGCCTTGCTAAAAATTTGAAAAAAAGGATACTCGGTGTTCTTGTAAATAGTGCCCGTACCAGTAAATTGAAAATACCAGAGAAAATTCCCAGGGCTGGAATTCAATTGTCTGTATTATTAATGTGTTAGAATTGTCCCAGCACAATTTTGGCCCGTGCCAGTAGGAAATCTCTGAAACAAGCTGTAGGTACCTTTCAGGAGCGTGTGCATCAGCCAAGGATGTTTTGTCAATAGGTATTTTGGATGTGAACACCCTATTTTGCAAAGTAGGAGAGTTTAATCATATAGAGACAGTATTTTGTGTTTCTCCTGGCTCAGTGCTTCAAAGAACAGTCCCGAAACCTCTAATTTCTTAGTAAAGATGTAGCCATAGAGGTAAGGCTTCAAATATATGTTTGCGAGGATATCTAAAGACTTGCAAGATATTTTTCCCCCCCTTTTTTCCCCCCTACCTGCATAAGCCATTTTGATAGCTGCTAACATAAGGCTCTGTAAGAGAAAAGAGATCATAGGCATGGAAAGCTGTGTGACATATGGCAAAGTGGTAGGGAACATGCCTGTACCCTGAAAGTCTGAAAGGCCGAGTCACAGTGGCATAGTAGAGCAGCATTTGTACCTGTTAGTCAGTTAATCTGCTTTACAGTTTATTCCCAATTGCATGAGGCTTTTGCAAGGTTTAGGTGATGTTTTCTGAAAAGCTCCACATGGAACCCCGAGGTTAGAGTTGTGTTTCACATCCATATATTTACGCATCTAATCTGACTGACCTTTAAACCGCCTAATCTACCCCCGCCCAGCACTATTTCCCTACTGCTACTGTAAGTAAAGGAAAACTTAAGTCATACAACACAACATCTATTAGTCTTAACAACTTACACTCAACATTTTGATTGAACAGGTGCATTATTTATGCACAAAGTATATGTAATTCAAGGTCTATTTTTCCAAATCCTTAGTGCTAAAAACTTTCATCATGTGGTTTATTTCAAAGCCCATTAAAGACAGTGGGAGATGGACTGGTTCCATGGACAGTTTTCCAAATCATTGTTATGTAATTTAGCTCATAGGGATTTTTTTTTTTTTTTCTGTAGGCAATTTCCAACCAGTGAGAAATCTTAAGATTGTGAGGTTGCATTAACTGGGTATAATATTACTTTTTCTGTTATTATTATTGCACTGGCCTTTGGAGGTGAATGACTTTTAAAATACACTTTACAGTTTCTCTTGGACACATCTAAGGATAACATAAAAGCTAGGGCATTTCACTAATATGCATGTTATTTCCATTAGTTTGTATAACTTCAGAACACTCCCCTGGAAAGCAAAAGAGCTCTGTATATATCCTTTCTGAGGCAGTTAGAGTGTCACTAGAAATAACATAATGACGTTAATTTTCTAATCACTGTGGCATACGTATAAGGCATAGCAATTAATATTGTCAGCCATTTCAATGGAAATATATGTCAGTTAAATTCACTGGGTATATATGAGAAACTGCCATTCATATTGTAACTCTTGGAAACATTCCCTGGCATCTTAATTGCACTGGTGAATTTGAAAAATACAATCTATAAGATCTATACTTAAAATTATATGAAGTGTATTTAACTCTTCAGCAGTTATTTTTTAAGGTTACTTTTAGGCAAAAAAGTACCATTTAAGAAAACCTTTCTTAGACATACAGAAAGGTAGCAAAGCTCCAATACTGCTGAACATTTAGGTTCTAGAGTGCTTCATAGGTGCTACATTTGACAGGTAAAGAGTAGCATATCCAAAGAAACTCTCAAATTGCATTTTACTATCGGAAGGTACATCTCTTGGGATTCCCCTCTACAGTGCAACTATTTCTCCTTTTTGGAAGAGCAAACAATTTTAGTAATAAGTGGTCTCCTGATATTCAGGAAAATTGTGACCGTTGAACACAGACTGAAGGAAAATGCTTAATGTGGGTTCTGTCTTATATGTATTTAGATGGAAATGAAGCACAATCTAACTATCAAAAAGATGCAGAAAAGAATTGTTGTGATGTGCCTTGTGTTGACTGAAAAACAGGAATGCCAGGATAAGAGGATCAAAAAGACAGACCTGCTACAAAGATTAGCTTTGCAGAATATTGTGCTGTCTGCTTATTCAAAGTGTGAAATTAAGAACTAAGGGACAAATCCTATTTGTCTTGCTCAGAGCAGTTGCTTTGAAATCAATGAAGTCACATTAGTGTACAGACTTTCAGGGTCACGTATTCACCTTACACTGCTGAGCAGTTGAAATGAATAGCCTGAAATGCCAACTGAGCATTCACAACCCTCACTGGCTTCACATTGAGTTGTAAGTGCTAGTTATTTCCCCGAATCAAATCTTTCATGCACAAAGCTCCCAATAAAATCAATGTACTCTGCATGCCTGGACCGTCAGGAACTTCATCCTACTGTCTTTGATTTCTATCCATAGATATTCATGTCTGTGTTACAGAGAAAGCAATTTCTACTCATGCCCCACAGTCCCAGATATTCCAGTCAGGTAACCTCTTGGAAACACACTGGCTCTTTCCTGTTTACTCAATTGGCTTTAACTCCTGCATGAAGATGGGATGGGCAAAGGTTAGGGCATGCTCCAAGACCAAGAAGCTGGGAAGCACATCTGTGTCCTTCATTATAGGCACTTCCAGCGAAACACCCTGTGCTATGAGCTGCTTAGAAGTAAAAAAAATAAAAAAATCCATTATATCAGGGCTTTTAGGCAGGCTAAGTGTCCAGATAAAGAGTGTAGATCCTAAGATATTAAGTTAATTTTTCCAACTAAGTTGGCACGGCCCTGAAATTGCCCATAGACTAGAACACTCCATCTCAGCCCCCTTCAGAGGGGACCAGGACTGGTTCAAGCCCCAAATTCTCATGTTACTGCCAGAGCATGGTAACACTTTGTTTCTCAGTCAAAAGGAAGGTACAAAAGAGATGGTACTATACTATTTTTAAAATTGTGAAATGTGCTATGATTTTCCCCTCTGCCCCTTATGGTTAATGGAGCGGAAAGGAGGCGCTTAAGGCCAGATTCTTTATATATAGTATATTTCATGACACCTTTGTGTAGTTGAAGGAAGCTTTTTAAAATAAGATATGTTGTATCTGTTTCCAAAAGAATGACACTATTTTATTGCGTTTTACTTAGCAAAACATTTTGAGCACACTGTGAAATTTTGAATCACAAATGAAATCAGCTTTGGGTGCCTTGGTGTAAGTAGATTGCTTTTTGAATAAGCCAGACCTTCACTTCACATCCAAGATCAGTACTTGTAACATTTATTTTAAAATACAGTGAAATTATGGTATGAAAAAGATTGTGTGTGTGTGTGTGTGTGTGTGTGTGTGTCACGGAGCTGTCGTTTGGGCAAACTGAGAACTCCTGCAGAGAGCACTGTTTCACATCAGAGCAGTGTGAGCTAAAGGTGAACATAACACTGAACATAACTAGAAATATCTGAAAGTGAATCCCATTTTGGCAATGGCTGTTTCTAATAGGAAAGGGAGGATTGAAAAAGACAGCTCTTATTAAGCAACCTAATATCTTAATACACTGGCCTATTAATTTTCTGACATCTACCAATTACAGTTCTCTTCCACCTTATGTAAAATACATTTTTTTGTTTAAGCTGCTGAGTTTGTTTGGCATAATTTAAGCAGCTGAATAGAGCATTCACCTGTCCCTCTCTGTTGTTGTAGAGGTTAGTTGGCTGATACTTCCATACCACACAAGATACACTGTGCAAGACATCTACTTTTGAAGTTCTACATTCCCTATCTGTGTGACTTTGCTTAACAGCTGGTTATAGATGAATTTTAAAGACGAAATGTCATGTCTGTATCATTACAATCCTTAGTTTTCAGTACTATATTACTTAAACAGTTAAAGAAATGCTTTAAACATTTTAATCATTAACAATAGCAACAGTGAGCTGGGAAACTACTGTTTCTTGAGTGATTTTTCATCAGGAAATTATGATTTACCATGCTAAAAGCCACAATGAAAGCATGACTCATCTTAGGAAAACTCTCTCACCCTGACATATGATGATATCTTAGTGTCTGGAATATTGAATCCATATGTGGACATTTCTGAACCTTCATTTTTCTGTCACTCAGTAGTTTTGGGCTAGAATATTGCTTGGGAATCTTATCATTTCCAAAGTGAAAACTGGGCTTTTTGTTTTCATAATTTTTCATTTAATTTCTTTGCATTATTTTTCTCACAGAAATATTTTGAAAGAATGTAATATACTGAGTTTTAACTAGTACCATTTAATAAAATGATAACACTAAAATTACAGTGCAATATTTCCAACCACTGAATATGAGAAAAGGAAGGAAAAGTTCCCTTATTATGAGAGAAGAAACTATCTGGACAAAAGTATTTAAAATGGTCAAAATGGTTATGATTTTACTACAGCAAACATATTCTTAATCCATAATTGTTTTTGCAAAAATCAGTTGATAATCATTCTGTAATCCTAGGGGCAAGAACTGGGAGCTCACTGCTACTTTGAAACACAACTGAACTCCACTTAGTTCCACTTCTAACTCCTCTTAACTCAGCTTGACCCAACTACTTCTGGTGCTTTACTATGTAAGTTATGATTAAAAAAATCTACATCTGGGTAACCCACACAAGAATTTCTTTTTATCATCAGCTGTATGTCCTAGTTCTGTGCTACAGCAAATATGTTGCGGACATTTATAATATTGCTGTTTTTTAATTCAAAACCTATGAATTACTTTTCAATTTATTAACAATATTAAGCACTGAGAAACTTCACATTGAGAAATACTGTAGTGAATATGCTATCTTTATCTCCATATCAAATTGTTCAGGACAGATTACTTGATCTCTATAACCTTTTTGTGTTTTGATGTGATAAGTACAGGAAGAATTGTGCCACACCTGATTGGTACTCCAGCTTCTCCTTTGTGAACTGACTCATGTTTGCTATTAGACTCTCGCGCTGAGCAGCCAAAGGGGCACTAAGGGTGTAATGCGACACTGCTCTCTCAATTACAGAGGGAGATACTGGGAAGATTCCCATTAATCAGGTTCCAATCCAGCACTTTTCTTTTTTCTGGTGGTGTGCTTTCCTGTCATCTTGTGGCTTGTTTTCCTGTACCCTCACTGTGAATCAGTTATCCTCACTAGAATGGAATATCAAACACTTTAAAAGACAGAAGGTTTTCAGGCTTTCTTAATGACTTACACTGATCTTTATTTATATGATAAAACACCTGAGCCTGCTTTAGTATATAGGGGTAAGCATGTGCGTAACTGTGGAGATTTTTTTTGTATTTTTTTTTTGCTTTTTTCTGAATTGTGCAAAAGCGTTTCAAGCAGAAATTGTAGATGGCCTCATTAAAATAAAAAAACTAAGGTGTATCTCTCATACCAGTAAGAATGACAAGGATGGCAGTCTGGTCTCTAATCCATTTTACATAAGAGTGGTTTCAAAGTTAAGTTTTAACAAAAGAACTTCAAAATGCTTTCAAAATTATCTCCCAATAAAGATATTAGCTGCAGTTCACTCTATCAAAAAGATCATTAAAAAACATAATAAACATTAGAATCTAAATAGACCTTTTCTTGCATAAGTGTTTTGAGATGATTTTATGATGCTTAGCTCCTTAGCCTTGCATGCTTTGTTGACATATGCCATATACCAACACTAATATCACTTTATAAAGATCAACCTATACAGCAAGTTAGCTGCTTTGGCACTAGCTCTCAGCCTTGGAAATGTTATGAATTCTGACTTCTAATGCTGGGCTGGACTCTGCAATGGTGGTGACTCAACAGTTTGGCTAGGTTCAAATGCTAGACTGTTAAAACCTAAGAACTCTAAATCACTCCAAAACATCAAGCTTAAACCTAACACATATTACCTCCTGGTAGAACAAATTCTAACCTTAATCCAAAGTCTAATCAAAACTCAGAAACGATTGCTACTCCCTGCTGGTCATTTACTCAGGTTACCCAGGTTGATGCCAGCCAAAAACCTGCCTCTTGTTCATATCTGGTGGCAGCCCTAATCCTATGTCATACACCTCTGCCAGAGTGAACTTCTAACTAAATTTAGGATAGACCTTTGCCTACTGCCTCCTTCTAGTGCCAGACCTATACCTTGAACTGAATGTGTCTATTGAGGAAGGTGGGGAAATTGGAATAGAGCTGTCTTTTAGGATCATGTCAAGTAGATGTGATGGGATGATTTAAAAGAAGCTGACTATTAAATATATTTACGCCTTCAGGCCATGCTCTAGCTTTGTGCCAGTGGATGTGTTATAATTCATATTATCAGGCAGCAGAAAAAGTGCTTGTTAGAAAGGATAAGGTGAGCCCCAAAAGATTGACAAAAATCACTTTCTGTGTGTCTGGAAGGTCAGTTTAGAAAGAGCAACAAGATAACTCTGTCTTGTATGTTAGAGCTATAATAAAGCACTGTCTGTATCTTAAAATCCACTTTACATCCCTTGCAGTCTGGCACAAAGTTTCCACTAGTGATTCTGAGCTTAAGGCTCAACAGTGTTCTTGCATCTTGCTTCATTAGTGTACTCTGAAGCCGGAGTAGAAAAGTCACCCTCTTGCCAGTATTGAGGTAGGTCACTGAAATCAGAGCAGCTCTCTGCTGCTGTGTGTCATCATGCTGCTCAGCCTGAGTAGCAGAGCCTACATGAAGCTGTGTCTTTTGCAAAAAGTAATGTTATTTTTACCTTTTTCCTTACAAGTTATGCTGGGAAATTACAATAAAAATTCATTGACGTATTTTGATTAGGTTAGGAATTAGAATGACATCTCTTGCCCCAGCTCTCTCTGACTTGACTCTACATCTCCCTGCCCTATGTTAAGTATTACAGTGCAGTCTTTATGTATATCCTCAGATACATCTTTCTTTACTCCCCTAATTTACTGTTAGACCTACTGTCATATAAATTACTATTCAACAAGAACTGAATGAGGGACGAAAAGGCTGGGCTTCTGCATTCTGTTATTATTCATTGGAACTATCTGTCTTTCCGTAAGGAAACGTGAAACAAATGTTCTCGGTTTATGCATGCATATATATTTCATTTAAATCAGAAGTGGGTATTTCAAATAAGTCTAATAGAGTAAAGCAGCTCTGTAAACCAGCTCTTGCCGATAGCCTTTATTTCCAGAAAGTTTACAGAGGAATTAGGTAAACACTTAAAAATTTGAAACTGTCTGACTATAGTGCAGCCTAGCATCACTCTGTCCATGGACCTTTGACAGATATTCTTTATGACAGGGTATTCTCTGCCATGTGGTTTGGAAATCTGTTGAATCTGAGTAATGAAGAGATGCCCAGTTTGAACTAAATGTCCGTGTTTGGTGACTGCTCCACACTGATCAATGTCTAACTGCTATTTTTACTAGAAAATATACTAGCAAGGTAAAACATACATTGAAACAAACAAGGAAGAAAATCAGATGTTTTAACTTTTTCAACATAATGCATTTGCTTTAATAAAGCTAATTACCAGCAACAGATGGAACTCAGCGCTGGCATTGATGTGGGCAGGGAATGGCAAAAAGCAAAGGGTTACACTGAAATTACACTCTATTTCCTTATGCAAGTGACCTAAATGTGATCAAAGCCAGTGTTGAGTACTTTTGAAAATTCCAGCAGAACAAAATGCATCTTGTATATCAGTTAATGAAAAACTGAGAGATATCATTAATTTCCTGGATTCTGCACTACTTCTGAAAAAATATTTTTGGAATGTGGGTCTTTAACTCATGACTGGAGGATCTATGTAAATAATTGATTTTTTGAAGTCATTTATGATATTTCTCACTACAGCAATTTCAGAACCAACATTTGGCACAAAATTACCATTTCAAAATTAAATATCAAAACCCCTAGTTATAAAAAAAAAATCCCTAGAAAATAAATACCACATTTGTTGGTTTATGTTTTCCAAATAGAGTATTTTCTTTAAAGGATACAAACAAACTCATATCTCCCTCTTTTCATTTTCCACTCCAGGATCAAACTTGATAAAACATGACATACTAAACTATCTTCTCCACACTACAGCTGTAGGTGTGAATGCCAAAATATGACTGATAAGAATTTGTAAAATATCTGTCATTTGGTCTCTCCTATTATCAAATTGTTTAATCTAATTTAATTGCAAAATATTTAATTCACTACTTTGTTACATAAAAAGAAATATTGAACAAAATTAACTTTGACGTTCAAATAGTAGGTCATATTGTTTTCTGAATGCAACGGTACTCAGAGGTCCAAGAAAGGTCAGTATATTTTGCATTTGTATGAGAACAGTAAGATATAATTTCTATTTATACTTTTATTACAGCAAAAAGGGAAGAGAATGGAATGTATCATTTTCATTCTATAAAGGAGTTATGGAGGCTGAGAGAAATTATAATTTACTGAAGTTAGAAAAAAGTATTTGTCAAAACAAAAACTGATATTGAGTCCCAGTCTGGTGCTTGAAATAAAGTAAAAACTTATTTTCTGATGTATCTGTGCTTTTGTCAAGCTGCAGTTAGCTCAGAGACTATTGAGGACCATTTCACTAGCATGATAATGCAGATGCTTTGTGAAAAGTAGTGCGTTGGTATATTTCTCATTATATGTAAATAGTAAGTGGAAAGAACAGATGCAGTAAAAGACTTACAATGGTTATAGTGCACAAAATGTAATTTATATTTAAACAATCAAACATTTTGAATGGACTGCTTTAATTAACTTCCAGTGGCAAACATTAAGTGGAGTAGGTGGAGCTATCAGTAGTTTTGTGGTGATTTATGAGCTATGCATGAAAAGTTAATATTCATATTGTACTATGTAACTTAGATTTCATTGCAATAGCTACACAAATGTCTGAGGATAATACTGGATGCACTTTGTAAGAATGAATAAAAAATGATCTATTAATTCTTAGAGACAGCTGGTTGTTCTTGCTGCACAATTTAATTAAACTCCATCCAAAAATAATGGAAATCTTGCTAATTAGTTCTGGGAATTTGCTGAGCAAGACTAACACCCTATTGTTAGCATTTGGTTATTTCCCTTTGCATAAATTCCTGAGTACAAAAACTATGGGGCAGTTGCATCTGGATTTCTTTGTGGATTTCTGCATTCTTTCCATGACTGGATTTCTTGCTGGTGTGCAAAGGGCCAAATCCTGCATATCAGGGATATAGGTATTTTATTTCCACAAGCATTATCCTTCCTACAAATATATCTTTGACACAGCTTTAGCAGTGATATACTTCCATAGTTAGATAAATCAAAGCTCAGCATATGTCTTTAGCAAGTTAACATGTGGATGTTTCAGATTCCTCATCCACCTCTTCTTTTCTTTCTACTTTAAGATAACCCCCTACCCTGTCTTCTTAAGGATGTCTGTTGGTACTGTCTAAACACCCCAGCTACCAGCGTTCCTGACTGCAGTAACTGTTTCATCTGTTCCCCCTGCAAGACTTGTTGCACTAAATATTTCTGAATAACACTTTCCACTGTCCAATCTAATCCTTTACCGCAAATTTCTGAAGAGTGCTTATCATTGTTTAGTTCATGTCTTTGTTCTTCAGACAGCATCCTTCTGAAGCCTCTGCTCTTCAGATGCCACCAGAGCCAGCTTTGGCACCCTTGCAATCTCAGTTCCCTCCATTTAGCATTCACAGCCTGAGCTGTACGTACTCCTCTCAGAACAGCCCTATGGCCACCACCACATTTTAGGGGTGAGTCTGGGCACTACCTGGAAAAAGTGCTGGATCTGCCCTGTAAGGATGATGCAGCTGTCACAGCTTTTCGGGACAAGGAAGAAGACTCAGCCCTTCCCCAGTAAGCTGAGGGAAATAGCAATTATAAAATGTGCTATAACCTAAGCTCAAACCTTCTTCCATGTACACTGGCTTGACATACATAATATATCCTTCTTACAGCTACTGGAAACAAATGAGACAAATTCAGGGCCAGAAAGAGAGAAAAACAGATCTGTGAAAAAGGAAGAACAGAGACGAGCAATAAAGAGTCTAACTGGAGCTTCCTATACATGATGGGATATATACAATGACTTCAGATAAAATTCTGTATATGCCTTCCTTCCTCCCTTTCTCCTCTATCCTAGTTAGGAAATGCATAACATGTATATGTACATGTATGTATATATGTAGGTATGTATACATCTCCATAAATAAAATGGTATATATGACTTAAGTTAATCCTGGAACCTGAAAGCAGGTATGTTGCAAGTGAGTTAGAACCAAGCCTCAAGGACAGTGTGCCAGAGCAAAGGCAATAGACCGAACACTGGATCAAACACAAGCACTGGAAAAATATTTCTCTTTACTGGCAGAAAAATATGTGTACACATGTACATAGCGCAGTATATCAGCATATCCAGGTGTGAAGCAGAGAGCAAGAGCCCTCACAGGGGCTCCTCAGGCCAGCTCTCACCTCTCTCTTTGGCCTCTGCTTCCCTCCAGGTACTCCCCCAAGTGGCCTGCATCCTGAGGGGCCCTTTGGGGCTTCACGGAGGAGGCCAAAGGCCCTGGATGCCACTCGGCCTCTCGGGGGCCTTGCTCACGGGGCTCACACGAGATGCCCTGGGGCCACACTGAGCAGCACCAGGCCAGTGCACAAGGCTCAGACAAGCAGCCTTCCAGTGAGGAAAAGGGGCCCAACAGTCGCCTGCACTCAAGGATTTCCATTCCACTGCCTCATGAAGGGCTGCCATTTCTCTCGCAAGCAAAATCTGGAGCCAAGTCAGCAGCTCCCGCACTGCATGTGCCACAGGGAGAATCCACCAAAGGCTCTGCCTCTACACACCCACTTGGCAGGGCACAGCGAGAGCAGGCTCAGAGAGCACCAGCAAAGGGACCCACCAAAGGAGCTTGCGGGCTGCGAAGTCAATGCTTCCTTGTCTTCTGCTTGGGTCCAAGGGCCTTCTTCTACACCAGCGCTAGGCAGCAGGCTGCGCCAAGCACCGCTTCTCTTGCTTTTCTTATGAAGCCAGCCATGGCTCCACTCATTGCCACCTGACCACCTCAGGGGTGCACAGAGCCTACCACATCAAGGCCTCGGGGGACACGAGTGGCAAAAAAGGAGTGGTCCCAAGGCTCTCCCCGCCCCCGCAAAAAGAACAAGGGGAAACTCCACACATGCTCCTGTCGGAAAAGCCAAGGGTCAAGTGCTTCAAGCACACCGGGCGCAGAAGGCCTACCCAAAAGCCACAAGGCTGCTTACTGGCTGTGTGCACTCACCACCACTGCCTTCACTCCAGCTCCTCAAGGCACAGCCTCAGGAGCAAAGTGGGGCTGACCACTGCCACCCAAAACTCACTGGTGAAAACCAGCGCCTTGGCAGTGGCAGGACAACCAGCACCTAACTCCATCACACCTAGCACAGTGCAGCTGCCTCCTTTCCCTGCTGCAGCAAACACATGCCACAGGACAGCAGCACAGGGAAGGAACTTGCAGAGCCTGCACCTTGAAGGAAGAGAGACCTGGGCCACCCCTACCTTGCTGGCCTCTGGTGCCTTGGCTTTCCTCCTGAAAGCCTTTGCTTGCCTAAGGACACTGCACACAGCAAGGCAGCAGCCCCTTCAGAAGCATCACCCAACTGCATCCCTGCCTGTCTCAGGGCAGTCCCTCTCCACAAGGCGTTCCCTCGCTCAGAGAGCTTCCAGTAAGCAAAGCCCTGGCCCGCAACAAGCATCTCCCATAGCTTCCTCCTCCTCCTCCTCCCACAGCAAACACTGCTGCTGAGGAAAGCTCTCCCCAGGGAGAGCACATGAGAAGGCAGGAGGCCAAAGCATGCTTGGGACGCATCTCAGAGCAAGGAGAAACACTGACGGCCCTTTAGGCACCACGCTGCCAGGAGATCCTGGCAAGAGCACTGGAAACTGGAGGCCTCAACCTCAGCAGACACCACTACACGTGGCTTCAGCAAGGCAACCCCCAAGGGCCCCAAAACACACTAAGGCGAGCTCTGACATGTCCCCTGAGCAGCTACTTCTTTTCCTTATGGTCTTATAGATCATCTAAAGACCTCTCCATCTAAGTTTTCAATTATGTGCCATTGTATACATGTCCATCTAGTGCTCAAAGAGCAGTTCTATCAAGCTATGGAGGTTTTATTTCCATTGTGATCAGCAGTGATCTTTAGCAATCAGTAAACTTTTAGGGGGTTGTTTTCACCCCCTCCAGTCCACAGTTACGATCTTATACTTAGACTTTCAAGATGCCTGCTATGTTCTTGTGCTTGTACTTTTGGATGCCACAGTTACAATTCCCCGCTTTCATTCAGCAGCTTCTAAGATGCAGTTCCCTGATAACAAATGTTTTACTAGAACAACCTAGTAGTGCATAGATTTGTGTTTTAGGATCATGGAGCAGTGCACTGAACAAAAGTTTTGATCCATTAGAAGATTTATATATGTGTGTGTATGTGTGTATGTTTGTATGTATATATGTATGCATATACACATATATACGTATATACACATATATATGCCATTTATTTGTATTACTGTCTTTTAGTTATGACTATATCACTGGAACATCATCAAAATTGCTTTACAGCCATTCCCTTTTCTCTGGTGACCTGTTCCCGTTATCATCATTTCATGAGTCAAGCTGGTGCAAGCATACTCTCCCAAACATGCATCAGCTGGTTATCACCAGCAGCCTCTTGATAAGGCAGTGTATTTTGAGTGCTCTGGGCTTGTGTCATCAGGTATCAAATTTGTAATGATTAATGGCAAATAACCTTGCTGTGGTATACAAATATGTTTCTATAAATATCAAAACTTTTTAAAGTTACATGATATCACCGTTTGCATTATTAATGATATAATAATTTCATATAATACTACATGAAATGAAGTTTATTAAGTGCCTCAGCCTCTGACATCTCAAAGCCCATCTCAATGTCTTTCTTTACCATTCTATCTACATATTCAGCAGTGGTCACAAGAATCTAACCCAAATGCATGATATTGCATTTAACATACAGAGTATAAGTCTTGTGTGTATAGGTTTATTTGTTTATTTATTATATGCATCCTTGTGTTCTCCACCTTCACCTCCCATTAGTCAGTGGAAAATGAATGCCGTACCTCTGCTGTTCTACTCCTCTACCACAAATTGACACTGAGGGGTCATGCCAGAAGCCGTTCCACCAATTGGAGCAGTGTGCTGTGCTTTAAACTTCATAGGCGAAACAGGAAGATGGATTACAAAGGATAATTAGTTTCTCTGTATTACTCTACATTCAATTACACAGTCAACTGTTGCCCAAATAGAAGTGCCTAGTGAAAGACACAAGCTACAGAATACCTGCCCAGATGCTCTGTCCTGTCACTGTAAGGTGGAACATCCCTCAGCTCTTTGAGTAGTTTTCTAGACAACTGATTATGTGCTTCATTGATGTACAAGGGTAAGAGTTTCTTTCTTTTTTTTCCTCTTTTCAAAATAACCAAAATGGCTTGAAATTAGTATATATGCCTTTCTCTGCTTTTATGGGTTTTTTTCTTTTTTTCTGTTCTATTCTCTGGG
The DNA here is from genome assembly GCF_036370855.1 of Dromaius novaehollandiae. Classification (NCBI taxonomy): domain Eukaryota; kingdom Metazoa; phylum Chordata; class Aves; order Casuariiformes; family Dromaiidae; genus Dromaius; species Dromaius novaehollandiae. The sequence goes on from NC_088098.1 coordinate 111,844,596, forward strand.
AGTTTATAATTACAGCATCCACAAAACATAATTTATATACAATGCATGTGCATCCATTCTTAGACATTCTCAAATGCTCAGAGACATTAATTCCTGCTTTTATAGTCTTTACCCTTTCTCTCAATAAATTTCCATATCATTTTCAGGGTTTTATGGTCTAATTTAAAGATGTTCTGCAGTGAATGTAGCCCAATCTGCCTGACAGATCTTTTAAATCCATATTCGTAGCCGTTCTTAAGGTCAGTACTTATATGGTTATTTAGTATAGATATAATTGTAGGCATATTGATGTTATGTCTTTAAGAAACTAAGGTCTGTGACTGAGGAAGTGCTATTTCAATTTCATTTGAAATGATCAGTTTGTCTGAACAATTAGATCTATAGAAATCTGTATTTTGTGGCAGTTTTAGATGCTTTTATGAAGGGTGTTATTATAAAACCCATAGCCTTTGGACAAAAAAGTAGAAGCTTGCAGTTACTCTCCTCTAGCTATATGGCATGAGCAGTGGACTGCTGATGAAGTGTCCAGTGATGAAACAAAACAAACTCTTCAGATACATATATAATACTCCCGAAATTTAGAGTTGTACCAGTTTATGCAGCTTAAAGGCATACACAGTCTGTCCATCTCACAAACCACTTAAGAGAATTTGCCACTTCTGTGAAAATTGGTGTGTGTGTGAGAATGAATAACTAAAAAACAAAAAAAATCTAGCCCTGTTGAGTTGTGTGTAGCTGAATAAATGTGATGGCAATATGAAACTTATAGACAATTAGTTTTGCTTGAAGGCCATTCCTGAAATCTGTCCATATTTCTTGATGTGCGCATTGCCTAAGTTTTTAATCTATAATTTTAATGTTTCAGGGATATAAAATCAGTTTGTTAGATGTTTTAAAGAGTAGAAGACTAGCCTGCAGCATACCTAAATGCTATACAGTCGTGGACAAAGTTACAATAAAATTAAACATCAAAATAAAACTTATGTAAAACTTAACAAGCTTAGCTTGCAAGATACTTTCAAGCACTTGGGGGAATTGCTTTACCAGAAATCATGTTCACTATAAAGCTCTTATCTTCAGTACAGAATTGATGAGGATACAAACTTTTCCAAACAGGTTTTTCTAGTAATAATTCTTACAGTGTGCCAAGTTGCTTAAGCATTTGCCTTATTACAGAAAAGCAGCAATAACTTTAAAGTTAATGTTGGTACTATCCTGAATTAACATGATACCAGGAGATTATTTGGAGTGAAAGGTCAATGATCTGCCTACAGAATCACTTGAGAGAAGACATCAGCTCTGTCAGGCTTTCCTAGACTTTGGAGTACTGTTGGAAGACATAGGCAATATGCTGCCTGTTTTCTTTTAAAACCTAATAGTGTTACCATTTAGATGTTAGTTATGACAGGAGCAGCTCAGAAGGGCAGCACATACCAACCTTGTTAGGGTTACTGGGTTTTCCATAGAAACAAAACTAAAGATTTATTAGCAGCTGATGGATAAGTAGGCTTTTCCAGAATGATCATGGATCTGGTTAGTTGTTACTGAGACACATTGGCAGCATCTTCAATCTTTTGTTAGTCAGCAGTTGAAGTTTCTGATTATTTCTCCAAATCTTTGTCTTAAAACTTGTTTTATGTTGCTAGATCTTTCCCACAGAGCCCTGCTCCAGACCTTGGCCTCTCTCCCTAGCTTTTCTTCAGCCTTTTATTCCATGAGAACAGAGTAATAAACTGAAAGAATATGTAAATTTAGCTTTTACCCCAAAATTAAGCTGTGGGGTTTTGTGCAATTGAATTTGTGAGATTAAATTTGTCAAAGTATAAATGGCGCAGATTTTCTGGTGTCAGAAGACCATATTATGATTTCAATATTCAGAATAATGTTATGAGAAAAAGAGAACACACCGTGTATGTGGAGCTATGAGTTTGTTTTAGTCCAGTTAAGGTTATAACAGCCTCATAATTATCAGCCAAGTTATAATAACGCAAACAAATACAGAAAAACTTCTTAAAATTGCTATACAAGAAAACCTACTAACATCTACTCCTTTTCTTTGGTATTATGCACACCCTTCCAGCTTCCCTCTGGGTCCTAAGGTTGACACCTCAGTCTTCCTCAAGAAGACTGGATGGAGACTATGACAAGCATCAGCCTCTGGAGGCCTCCACCAGGAGGACTGTGATGTTCATGGTGCGGTTGCATGCTCCTCAGTCTGAGTATGCTTGGGGCTATTTTTATCCCCACAACCCCGGCCCTGGGGGCTGTTTGCAGGGCAGGGGCTGCCTGGGGCTGTCAGACCCTTCCCCAGCGGCACTCACCAAGCTGCAGCTCAGACAGGCTGGGCAATGGGCACTTGGCCACGAGGCGCCTGGTCAGCCCAGCCCAGCCCAGCTCGGGACATGGCAAGCCCAGCCACCGCTGGAGACCCTGCGCAGGCAGAGTGCCCCAGAGCCTCCCCCTTCCCCTGGTAATGGCAAAAAAATGGGCTATTTACTTGGCTACAGACCTGGTATTTGAATTTGTATATGTAGGTGAGTGTACATGCTCTTTGCAAAAACTCCGCTTATAGCACATATGTAAGTAGGAATATATATGTACTGTGTCTTTATAGAAATGATGGAAAATAAGAGTGGAAATTGCTTGAGAAGACCAAGGGTAGGAGATTGCTATGGCAGAAATAAAACTCTGTAGTGTTACAAATAACATTCCAGCTCAGAATTTCAGCATACACATTTAAAACTCTTCCAGCTTTAAAAAGGCTTGTGTGAATATATGCACATATACATATATATGCGCATGTATTTATATAATGCACTGGTGTATGTCTAGTCACGCTAGTGCTTAAGATGAACTGGATACCAAAAAGAGAATAATTGGAGCCATTTCAGATGTAGCTAATATACCTAATCAAGCCAGTTGAAAAAGAAGCCCCATGAAGAATGGTCCTGGTGCTCTGGTAAGATGAAGCATGATGAGGGTGTGGAGTCACAGAGGTGAGTGGTCTGAGGGCTGCTGAAGTGCCTGAAAGGACAAATTGTTGTAAACCAGTTTGTGGGTGAGAAGCAATGTAAAGCTAGTTGGAGGTGTTTTTGTTTTTTGCAATTTGAATAAATTGAAGCCAAAGTTTGTGATAAGGAAATGTGGCTTCAAACTGGTTAGTCACTGGTCCTGATAAAGCAAAAAATCTTGATTCAACAAAGTGCAATGAATTAAAAGGAATCTAAGTACAAGTTTATTTTTAATTGCTATGATGAACTGAAATCCCTTAGAATAGGCTCATTCTATCTTAGTATCTATCTTACAGAAAACTTTCAGGGAAAATTAGTAGGAACAGAGCTGCTATTATGCTAAATCCTGTTTTTTTACCTAATCTGGAATGATTCCCTAGGTGATCTGAATGATCATATTTCCCTGGTGTAACAGAGTAAAAGCTGGCTTTTTTTTCTTTTTAACTCAACTGGAAAATACATTTTTTTTGGATATAAACTAGTACATTTTAACCAAAAGGGACCTATGTAGCTGGTAAAGATGACAGACCTGAAGAACCATGTTGCAGTCTATGTATGCACTGACATAAAAACAGCATTTCCAATCAAAACACTATTTATTCCTTGTTCAAAGGTACAAAGCACTTGGGAATACGGGTTAACACAATGAGAAGTGTAGGAAATTAGCTAGACCTCTAAAAATCCTCCTTGCTAGCTTCATCTTTGACAGGGGAAAAGAAACAAATCAACCAAATAAAAGGGCAGAAAAGGCATTCTGCAAGTTTGCAGCTTCCTCTCTGTGTGTATATATGGCAGTCTGACAGTTTTACACTGGCACAAACTGGGCAGGCTCTTCCTGCTGCTTTAAACACATTCTCTAACCTAAGGTGGGAGAAATTTTACATCTCTTTGATCCCATACTAACCTGAATGCAATTGGACAACTAGGTTTATGATGTGATGATGAAGATGTTATTGTCTTTGCTGTTTTAAATGGCTATATTACAATAGCTAACTCACTGTACCTGACTCCAAGAGATCCTTACCATTTATGTTAACTATAATACAGATATTTCAGAGTTTACTACAATAGGTTAAGTTCATTGTTTACTGTGCTTGTCAGTAAACAAAATGTGAAGTCATTTTGCTTTTGTGTTCTTTCTATCTGTAACAAGAAATCTGTAGTGTACTTGTGCAACTGCACAGGGACATGCATTACTTAGCATACTTAGCATTTTAAACTTGAAAACAAAACCTCCTCTGGAGTATTTTAGGTATAAACAAACAACCAGACCAAACCTTTCAATGCTTCAAATGCAATAGAAAATGCTTCTCTTTTAATGTCTGCCCCACTATTGCTTTAGAATGTAACATTTTATTAAATCCAGAGCTGATTGTAACCATTTGGGGATTACTATGTGAATAGGATTTTTGATAAATGGAAGTTTTAGTCCCGCTGCAACCTAATTTATCACTGAAATTGGAGGATTTGGAGTTTCCAAATATCTAGACAGTAATGAATTTTCCCAGGTTACTTCAGTTTCTCAAATGAGAGGTACATTTAATATTTGACTTACAGACAGCAAAAAGATTGAGTCGGAACAGATCAGAAACACCATCTTTAGAAATGTTACCAATTGATTCAAAATAATGCTCATCTCTTAAACTCTCTGAAGCAGAACTTCTTCCTTTGGGAAACCGATGACTTTATAGAACCTCAAACTTCTAGAAAGCTTCCTTTTATCTGACATCCTATAGTTCTCTTACATCTTTGCCATGGAATATAAAGTGCCAGACCTTTGACTGATAAGCCATGCAGAAATATTGCCACCTTCAAGACCATAACAAAACTATTCTATAAAAATTAAAGAAATCTGAAATCTCTGAAGTAGCTCCATCTGTGTTACACAAGGAGAGGAATTCTGTTTGCTTGCTCAGACATGATCAGAAACTGCATGAAATCTGCCAAGTGTGAAGTCAAGCTGGCAGGCTTTTTATGCTTATTATAGCTACAATTTTTCTCATTGTAGCTCAGGGTATTCTATTCCCGACACACTAAATTTCACTTGTAAACTCTTAAGTCACTATATATTTTTGGTGGATATAATAGACTTGTTGGTCTTTATTACAAAGGTTCTAGAAAGGAAGCTGTAGGGTTTATTACCATCTCAATTTCCTAAGTGTTACTATGAAACAGTCTAGTGATCCTCTGATGCTAGTACAATATAGCCATGGAGTCACCAAGGTTTATCAGTACTGAATCTCTCTTCTACGTAGTATTGGTTTCTTGTTCTCAGGAATCTGTTTTATTTGGACAGGAGGTAGTAGCTCTTGTTTGTTGGAAACTAGCTCAGATAAGCTATTTAAAGAAGGAAATATTGCTCACATAAAGGAAATAATGTGAAAAGACCCATGTAGAGAGAGGATCAAACGCCCTTAAGGATCAAATGTGGGATTCACAGAAGGTGGAAGATCAAATCAGAAGCATGTTCAGGTGTTTTTCGTAAGTTAACTGTTTTGCCTAAATCAGTAATTCTCAAGTATTTTTATTATTAAAATAGTATTGTGTGCAAGGAATTCCTCTGTTAAGTATGCTTTACTTGTCTTTTCTCCAAAGGGCTAACCAGAAAGCTAGAATCCATATGGATGATTTTGATGGAATACACTTAAAAAATGTAGCTTGTTTCTTGGGACTGTGGCATAGGCTACAGAGTATTAGGAAAGGCACTGGGTTTTATATGAATCTAAGCAGGTAAACTGTAAGGTAGCCATATCTCAAAAAGGGAGCTCTGCTTATCCAGATAACTGGCTAGGTTACAGCACATATCGTACTCCAGGAGGGCTGCAGACTCCTCTGCCCCACAGTAGAGCACTAGGTCGTATCTCTGGCTTGGGCCACCTCTGAGATCAGAATCATACTTTAAAGGACAGTCTTTGGAGAGCCATTAAGGGCAGGATTTATCCCCCTGCTCCCACCATGTTAGCTGCCTCACAGTAAAAATAAATAACCCCAGCTAATTATCCAAGTTCCTTTTATTTTCAAGGGAGAGAGAACTATACGTAAACCTGCCTTAAAGTTACTAGAATAATCATCACTGGAGAGCTTGTTGACTGCAGGGATGAGTGCAGGCTAAACACCTTACTTTAGGCAGCTAAAGTGAAACGAAATGAATCTTGCCTAGAATAAGGAAGGCAAGTTAGGTGAGAGCACTAAATCAGGGCAAAGGGCTCTCTTCCATTTTAGTTCCTAACAGGACATGGAGGCCTGATGGCCCACCCTGACTCACCAACATCAAACAAAGAAAATTGTGTTTTAATATTCAAAGCAAAATGGATATAATAATACTGTAAAAATCAAAATAGTTCTTTAATGAAGATGAAATGAGAAATTTGAAACAAATTCCTTTGGCTTTTTTCCCCAACACGTTGTCAAAATTGACACATTTCATTGAAACATACTGATTTTAACAAAACTGTATTTTCAAATTAAAAACAAAAAAATGCCTGATCTTCTATAAGCATTTTAATTATTTTTTCAACTTATTCTTTCCACATTTTCTCAACAAATTCTTCTGGATTTCCAGATCTCAGTACACATTATCTGAATCTTCAGTTATTTACCATCTAATTTACAAGCCTGGAGTACGTTATTAATCAAAGGACAGCATTCCTCTCTCCTCAACTACCAAGCAACACTCCAGAATTTATTTTCAAAAGATTAGGTAGTGGAAAGAAAATTTGCTGTCATTGAGTCCTTGTTGGACTATACATAATTATTCAAGATCAGAAATGTGCAGTCCCTTGGGTTTCAATCTGTTATTCATGGCTTTTATGGAGTCTTCATCATCCTTGCTATGATAGTCATCCTTCTTTCAGCCTGTAATCGGGCACACCAAAACTCAAAATAGTGTTTCATCCCATGGTTGTCTCATCACTCTTACCTCTTGCCACAGGGGCACTAAATTTCCTTCCACTAGGAGAAGTTCTCCTCTTTAGCTGGAATTTAGCTATATCAGCCCCTGCCACGATGCAGCCTGGGGTAAAATACCTCCTAACTTTCTTTATCCTGCACTCCAACTGTCCATCTGCACTGTTAGTTTGCAACACTGATTTCTGTAGGTCTGCCACTGTAGAGGTTAGCACCTACCAGTTTTACTTCTCCAGAGAAGTTCAAAGTTAAAACCTTATATTTTCAAAGCAATAAAGTTAAGTACTTGATAATAACATCAGAAACATAATTATTTATTACAAAATAAAAACATTAAATAAGTCAATGAACAGTTAAAATATATCTGAAAATAGTCTCAGAAGTTAATTCTTCCTGTGAGATTTTTTTTGGGTATTTTCCTTGACTGTGATATCTATGGAAAGTGAAGGTCTGCTCATCTCAGATGGTAAAAGGCTTTGTCCCTGTCCCCAAGCACATCAAAATATGTATCCTCATATATGCAGCTATGTGGATACAGGCAACTTTAGAGCATAGGCTGGACCTCTCCATACTTTTCTCCTTGCTAGTTAATTTTACTGTAACATATTTATTGGTATTTGAGGTCTCCGCAAATGTAAAAGCAACTTTTTTCATTGTTCAGGTCTGTCTTGTATTCTATAATGACCAGCTCCATTATGATGATTCTTCATATTAAGCTCATCTAATTCTTTATCTGATCACTTTTTGTTTCTTTTGTTCCTAGTTCACTTTGCTCTGTTATATCTGCATGGCCTTCTTACAAGTGCAGTCTTCATATCAGAGTAACTTTGTATTTATCGGTGCCATGCGTTGATATCCAGCCAGACCATACTCATGTACCAATATCGTGGATGTCCAATAGGACACTTTCGGTATTTTGGTTTCCATAGATGTTTATGATGAGGCTATCGCATATCTACAACTATATTTGTGATATAACATCTCTGAAATAAACTTTTGTATCCCATCTGAGCACGTGTTCGTTATTCATTTCTTACGCTGTATTTTTCTCTTTGTGGGCTACGTGTTGAAAGTAATTATTGTTCCTCTTTGTTAAACCTCCATCCATAGTTCTCCTGATGATTGTTGGTGCATGGGTGGTGAAATTCTGTATGGTAATCTACATCTCCTTTGTTAACAGTTGCTTGTGTTTTGCAGACAAAAATGAAAGTATTTTGCAAATAAAGTTAATCTTCATTACAACTGTGATAGCAAAAGTGGCAGTACTGTTGGGTGAACTGCAGTGAAGAGCTGAGTTAGAGTTTTGAAAGAAATATTGCTATGTTGTAATAAATAGCATTTTCCAGATGTTTTAGTGAGGCCAAGTTTTTAATCCTGAAACTCAACATGAAATGACCATTAGAAATAGTTGCTGGTACTTTAGTGATGAGCATTATGTTTGTTCAGGTTTCTGAAAGCTTACAAGCTTTACAAGAGCAAAAAAAAAATGCTACTGGTATTAGATTTTTGGGGATAGTCAAGGCCTTCAAAAGGATTGTCTGGCAGAAACAATGTTTGGGCTTAGTTTTGGAGTTCATAAATAACTATAAGGACAAGCCTTTGCTGAGAAACAAATGAAAATTAAATTAAACTGTCTAAGTGTTCAATGAGCTGTATCTCTACTCGGAAAAAGTACATCATATGGTTTAACAAAATGTTACTTTATTGAACAGCAACGAGAAAGGACAACAGGAAGATGAACAGGATTGCATACAATAGCTAGCCACATTTTTCCCAAAGTAAAATAATATAAATAATAACCACTTAAAGATATCCTCTCTGATTTCTTAATGAGGTAGCTGCCAGTACAGCTGGCTGCTTCTAGAAAGCATTTGCTTCAGTAAAACCTTAATCATGCTTTGTTCTTATCAAGCCTCATTTGTGGGCTAGGAAAGCATCAATCAAACTTCAGCTGATTCTGGGTTATAAGCTGCCCACCAGCTCAGTTAGCTGTTTTTTTTGCTTGCTTTTCTTTCTAGTTGTTGCACGTCTTTGCTAGCTGTTCTGGCTAAATATATCTGTTTGTCAGTGCTATCTGAGATTTTTTTCAAACTAAAGATAGTACACTTTTCTACCCACATAAGACAAAGAGTTTGCCTTCCTTTAGTCTAAAGATTTTTTTTTTTAATTCCAAGATACAAGCTATTTCATAAAATTAGAGGCGTTCATAAACCTGGCTTTTAGGCTTTTGCAGTTTCTCCAGCTGTATAATTTTCCGCACTTTGTCAGCACTCTTGTTATTTAGAAATACCCCCCAAAATAGTACAACAGAAGTTGTAAACTGAACATCCTTAATGGTCATTTTCCTTCATTTCTTTTTTTCTCTCCAGCAGCTTCTAACAGAGCACACTCCAGAAGGGAGACAAGGTCAAGTTCATTGGAAAAGTGGGAGCAACAGAAATTTGTAGACAAGGCACTTCTCTGTAGTATTTGAATGACATCAAAGAAAACTTTACACAGAAGGAAGACTGGCCTTAAGTGATATACATAAGGATATTTTGGTTTCTGGGGAAGGAAGTCATTTTTACATCTGTTTTCATCCTTGTGGCATTAGATATTAAACAAAAAACAAATTTTTCCATCTACTAGTTATTGCTTTGATTCTTACACCTCGTCTATCAAGAACTGTATTTTGGTTGCTCAGTTCATTCTCCTTCTTATGGGTATTGCTTTGTTCCACCTTGAAATGGCCTGTTTTTCCATTTTGCGATGTCTCATTACTCTCTCAATTTGCTGAAATGTGGTCAAGCCCCTTTTCTGCATCTCTGAGATTTTAAATATGCAGGTATTCATTTCTAAGCACTGTTGATTTCAAGAGTTGTATCATGCTTTCATACAGGAGGCTTGATGGCTACATTAAGAAGTGTTGTCTTTTATGATGTTTGTGTTCATTTGGAACTGGTTATGACTGCACTACATTTTCCCAGACATTTTATTTATCCCGGAATATTCCATGTAGTCAAGAGCTTCTTAGAGATGAGGTGCTGTTTGGCTACTACCTGCTTCAAAACTCAATAACCCTGTAAGAGATACATGAAATTTTGAATCTTTCACAGAAGGTGTCACTATGTGTAAGTGAGGTAAAGTTTGTAGGAAGGGCATGTATATTGGATTCCATGAGCTAAAGCAGCTAGAAAAAACAGTTCACCTTTTAAGCAGAGATGTTCTTCAGAGTATAATGCATATACCCATACATTTATACCACTGCGTATGAACAAGGAGAGATGTCCACCACAAGCAAAAGACACTCAGGTTATTAACTATATCCTTCCTTCTTTGCAGCATATGGCTTCACTGGTAATTCAGAACAATACCATAACAAGATTTCATCAAAGCTTCCTCCCAGATATTCTTGTTCCAAGAATTGCCCTGTAGGACTTTTTCCAACTTCTCTTTTCCTCTCTTAGTTGGAATTAAGTGAAGACATAAACACCTCACAAACATTGTCTAACTAATCCTGGCATTTAAGTGTGTCAGTGGTCTTTGTAATGCAGAAGTCATATATTAATGCAGCAAGGAAACCATGCAAGTTGTTCACCTTTTATGGCAACTACTTGAAAAGAAAATAGTATTGTACCTCAGTATCATGACTGTAAAGATGTGCTGGTTTGAGAATCCCCAGCCATTTCCTTGTTCAGGCTGTGTCACCATTGGCAGGTGTCTGTCACCTCCTGTCAGGTTCAAATTTTATCTTTTGTAACTTAATTGAACTCCAGTTACATGTACCCCTAAAAGCGCTTAGCAAAAGTCTTGATTTAGCGCTATAAATTAATCACTTTGAAATGCCAACCTCAATGTCTTGGCACTTCTTTGTCTTTGGATATATTAAAGTTGTTCATTTGGACTGCTCTTACCCTTTCTGGCTGAGTACACCCCATTCTCCATGATCAGCTAGCCAACATGTTAATGGAATGTAATTTGAGCTGTGCATAATTATCTGGATGGGAGACTACTACGCTTGTGTATTCTAACGGATAGCTGGATTATGTAGCTTTATTATTCAAAGCAAATGGGAACATGAGTTACATGCTGTGTAACTGAAATGAGTAGGGCCCACAGGTTCAGTCTATGCTTATTAAAGTGGCCTGCCATAGTTAATTCACTTGTAAAATAGGATTCATAATAGCTGCATTTAAACTGGGAAGAGCAACTTACCCCCAGCTACCAATAGCTATGAAAATATTGCCACGTGGCAGCATGTTTAAATGGAAAACAAGCTCGGCTGTATAATATGCTGCAGTACAGACTCTTTGATATGTCTACTGCAAAAACTGTGTAATAGATAATTCATCATTTTCTATATTATTTCCTCAAATGGGAAGTCTAAGAATGTATCCTAAACTTTGCTGATGTGTTTATTTTGTATATATTGTCATTGAAATAATAGGATTTTTTTGCACATGATCTTTGAAGGATTTTCTTAATGTAAATAATTTCAAAATGAACCAGCAGTGACACATAGTATTTGTTTACATTTGCTAATTTCTTTAGATTATGTGCTGATGATACCTGTCTTTAGTTCATATCCAGTAACACTCTCAGACTAAATAAGAAACTTGAAAAAGTGGTTGTGGAGGAAGAAGTGGGGTGGAGAAGTGGGCATGGAAGGAAGTCTTTTGAGGGCCTTGCTACTTCTATGGCTATTAATTTCTGCAATACTACATTTGGTAGTTGGGGGTTTTTTTTAGACTTTTCTATGTTTTCAAAGTCAGGCCCTAATCATCTGCACTGTAAATGAATGTAAGTGACAATATAGGCAATATATAGTGACTACTCATATGGAAAGTTTCACTTCTCTTGAAATTTCATGTCGCACGATACCAGGCAAAACAATTCCTGATGGGCTTTTTGGGCCAGTGACACAGCCAGTGCTGAGTCCCATGAAAACTGGAGGGGGAATTTGTGGCACTGTATGGAGAAGGAGGTACTTGTGAGGGTGCAGCTCATTTTAGATCTGCATATTGCTTTCAGACAGTTATGTTGTGTCTGATCAAACCCATCAAGGAGCATTAAGACTTCCAAAAGCCTTTATGAGATCCTTATAGTGAGCAATAAGCAGGGCTCCAAAGTAGTAAGTTAACATAGTGTTATGCTGAGGGTGAGACATGGAAGTAGAGATACAGTACATTTTAACTGTGATAAGGTTTCCTGTGTGAACATGATCATGTCACATATGCAGCCAGTCACTTAATTGAAAGGCACACATAATCCTTCTGATATCCAAATAACAAATAGTTTAAAAACTTCATTTGGGATCTGAAGGTTGATCCATCTACAAGCTTCTCTGTTTGAAAAGTGAGGGGAGAGGGTCAAAGGCTAACAAATTTGCATTGGATATTTGTGACAAGTAGATAAGGTTTTACAGCATTTGCTCAGTGTTTATCATCAAGATAATAGAAGACATGAAAGACTTGAGAAGTATGTAGGAAGTAAAGTGCAAAGAGCATGAGATCGGAGTATTATGAGGAGGTTGGAGGTTGCAAGAAAACTTAACAGTAAATAGCTAAAATAGAGGTGTGTCAGAAGGAAAGAAGAATGAAAGAGAAAATCATATTTAGAAATGAAGGTAAGATAGAGAAGATCATGAAAATTGAATAAATTGGTATAGGAAAAGGGAAAAGAGGTAAAAGTAGTGGAAAAAATCAGTAAGCACAAAAACACCTAAAAAGTGTGAAATTGATGTTTAATGATTTTTTCTTTTATTTGAAGCATTCTGTATTTTTCCAAGTTTGAAATCAAATGATAAAATCTAAAGAAGGCATATTATGCCAACAATGTTAGTATTCTGCAATCCAAAGTTAAATACACTTTTGTCTAGCAGAAGAGAGCCAGAACATAACTTACACTCTATCAGAATGTGCTAAAAACCTCAGAAATGGAAACCAAACAACACTCAGACACTTGGCTCATATGTAAGTATGGCCCTTGATTTTCTTTTAAAATATAAATAGCCATTCAGAGACCCTAGTATAAACAGTTGGGTTCCACTCTTTACTTGAGATAGTGTCGATGGTGATGCCATTATCTGTAGAATCCAAAGAAACATTTTGATGACGTTCACCCAAATCGTTAAGATCTGTCTGCTAAACATTGATAGAATATTGAAAAGAAAGGTAGTAGGTCTGTAAAAACTATTTTCTAGACCAACTCTATAATTAAAGCTATGCTTCTAAGCATTTGGAGATATAAAAGGGAGTTGGCTTGTAGTTAGCTAACATCAATCTAGCAATATGTTTATCCCATAATTATAGCTCTTTTGGCAGGTTAGTCAATAAGCAAATTGTTCTTTTTCTGTATGTTCCAAGGGATGAAGAAAAAAGCCCTCCTCTTGCATAGTGTACAAGCATCTGTACTGTAAACAATGACTTTCCAGGATTAAGCACTGAGAACTATATCGAAACTGCAAATGCTTTTGTTAATTATGGTGGATGTCAACTTCAGAAGTTTGTTATAAATGAACGTAATGACATTTTTGGAACATTCATAATTGTTGCTAATGTTGAGAAACTTATTTATGGATTCATCATATACTAGTTGACTCTCTCACAAATACAGTATTGAATGCTGAATTTATATCAGTCCTTTCCAGGCAAGAATTGTGCCATAATCGCATCACAGAATATATCTGCTAACTTGGAAGAAGTAAGGAGTTGATACCTAAGAGTAATGCGTATTTTCCTGTTAAAAATACTCACATTTTTGCAAAGAGAAGCCATGGGTGTTTTTCATATCTAATGCAGTTATATCATGAATAAACAATTCTTATAGTGATCCATGCCTCTGTTATCAAACATGGAAAATGTATGTGTGTGTATGTGTGTGTTCTTGCACCTGAGAGAGGAAAGAAAGAAGAGGGAGAGAGAAAGGGAGAGAAATATATTGCAATACATTTATCATAAAAGGAAAAAATCCTGCTTGGTTTAGCTGATGTATACCTACAGTAATTTCTCTGCAGTTAGGGGAGTAATCTGTGATAGCCGTGATATAAACCCTGATGTTTTCACTTTAGACTATGTCCCCGAATTATGGATTAAAATTTGGGGTAGAGGCAGGCAGAATCCTAAAAACTAAATTTTTAAGGCTAAGTTTTACAACAAAAGTGCAAAAAAGTGCAACAAATTATTTCATTACAAAATGGATGTTGAAGCTTTAATTTTTGGCTGAAAACTTGTCTCTATTCTTGACTGTCCGTCGGTGGGCATTTTGCAATTTACTTTCTTCAGACTAGCAATCAATTTCATTGTTACTTTCTGTGCTACCCCGGCAGCAGAATTATTCTAACTTTGTTCTGGCATATTGAGGCAATATTGACCCAAGAAGAGGCATTTCATTATTAGATTCTACAGTGTCATTTACTGCAGCTTCCTTGATTCTCCTCAGGGACTGAGTATATTCTATGAAATAGTTTTTTTGCTAATATTAGGCATTCAAGGCACTGTTTTTCTTTCTAAGGTATTAAATAATATATATGATTTTTTCAAAGTTCCAATAACCTTCAACTCTTTTGTTTTTTTAATGATGACTTGAAACTACCTCATGTTTTAAAATTCTTTGAAAGGAAACAACTGTGAAGACACAAGTCCAGCCTTCTGTGACATTCAAATAATTTCAGCAGTAGGCTTCCTGTAAAACCTTTTTAATCAAAAAATTTTTTTAATCTTGAGTAGGACAAGATAGGATTAGAATGAGATCTTGTAGAAACTACAAAAACATACAATTACCAACTTGCAAAAGGAACAGAGCAGAATTCTGGGATGTAAAGAGTAAGTAGTAACAATGCAGGAGTTCTGAGAAAAAAGTTTAAGCTAGAATAGTTCAAACTGCAGAGCCAAACCCACTTCTGCTGATTAAAACTATATGGAGACAAGAATATCACTATTTAATACTATCTCCTATATCTGAGAAAAGTTCTGGGTGAATAAATATGCTGAGAAATTGGAGCTTTTTGGTTTTGTTTTTCTGCTAAAAACTGAAAAAATAATATTTAGAACTCAGTGTAAAAACATATTTTTTATCTTATGTATGTAAGATTTGGGTGACTGAATAAAATGTTTTCATGACTGAACAAACAACTATAATATGCAACCTGTGCCTAAATAGCAGCAAATTGCTCTTAGTCAATGTCTAACAGTCTTGATAATCTTGAAAAAGGAGCTTCCAAAAATCATTTCAAGAGGTGAGTCATTTTAAATTCTACTAGAAAAATCATCTTAAAAGAGTCTTTAGATGCAAACAGTAATGGCTTCTTGACAGAAATCACAATTGCTGTTGTTAAATAATATGAGATTAAGATTGTGCCCCTGTCCTGAAAGTAGATGAGATTCTCCATTCATGGATTCTCGTACTCATGTTCCATTTAGGACTTAGACATTTTATTGGCAATATAATGCAATGATTAAGATAGCCATAAAAGCTCTGAGCAAAGTGCTTTTTCCTTCATTACATGCACATAGATTTTCTGCAAATGAGTAGAGCAGATTATGGCTATACTGTACGTTCCTGTAGCCTTCAAGAGGGTATCAAATCCCCTTTAGGCAGGACCTGCTTCAGTAATTACAGCTACAAGGGAGGATGCTGTAGGCCAGCTCCAAGGCAGCTGAATAACGAGGGTTCCACCATATACTTTTGGGGGACATGGAGAGCAGAAGTACTTACAGGGATGCAAGATCCAAGTACACGCTGATTAATGATGATTCCTGTTCCATTCTTAACACTTCACAATTTGATTTGCTTCCCTAATTTCTGCTAAGACAGCATTTTCATAGAATTATCTAGTATGCTTCTAATGTATCTTTTGTTAATATCAATAGCCATTAGAACATAAATATTTAAAATCAGGACTGTTTGGGGAATTTGTCTTCATTTCGTTTTTTTCTTTTTTTTTTTTTTAACCTGTGTGCATCACTTGTCACTGCATGTCCCTCTGTATTGAGCTTCACCCATCATTTTATCACCTACTCACTCTGTATCATAAGTTCCGCCTTCCCCGATGGCCGTCATTTCCTTAACTCGATACCTTAGTATTGTCAGAAAACACTGTGCCTTTAGCAAAGGTTGATGCTCGAGTGTAGTAAGAGCTCTGTGTCCATTATCACAGTGAGAATAAAAGCTTCATTCTTTGGCTGTTTTTCTCCTTTGTTCTCCACCTCCTTATCATCAGTGATAGCAAACTGCATGGAACTTCTTGTGTCATGTATAGAGCACACAGAGAAGCTCTGCATGGCTCTTCCAGCGCCTAGTATGGGGCAGAGGTGCTGGTTAATTGGTTTTCTGAGGACCATAGCTTTATCCGCATAAGATGCAAAGCTATGCCTCTCCTGTCAGCACTGGCTGATGAAGCTCTTCCTTTCCTCTGATGCTGAGCACCCTGATGTACTTCACAGAGAAAGTATCTGCCTGCCTGGTGTGTTTGGAAAAAAAGAGCACAGTTGTAGCTATACTCACAAAGTGACTCTGTCCTGCAAAGATGGGAAAAATAAGAGGTAGTAAGAAGACAGTGAATTATGTATATCCAAGAGCATATAGGTGAATGTGGAGGAAAAGCATCGCTTGAGGTGGAGGCACACAGATCTAGAGTACATCCATCTAGACTGACCCAGCTTAAGGTTGCTGGGTTGCAACACAGTCAGAACCACAGGTCACAAGAAACATCTACCAGCATTAGTACAGCTGAATCCCAGCCCATGTAATCTTTCTAAATTTGAACAAATAGTGGTATCCCAGATTCTCTTGGATGTGTTAAGCATTTTCATTAACATAAAAAATGATCATTCTTAAAAGTACACTTAAATATGGTAATTTTTCTACACATTTTTACTTAATATTTTAGTTTGTTATTAAACCCAAAGAGTAAAATGCTTTTTAACTATCTTCAGCTTGCATAAGACATAGCAGAAAGCACTGTGCTGGGAAATGGAGATGTAAATAAAATCATATATTTTTCATTTCTTTAAATCAGGAAAAATAGTAATCTCTAATTGTCTGAAATTACTTCATCTTCCATGTTACATTGCTAGCTTTGACATTCATTTCTATTAATATTTTTCTTAACTGGGAGGGCAGGACTAGTATATGAAAGGGTTTGTTATGCTTAAGTTATTCCCTCATCTAGTTCTTGATCTCTGAAAATTTGCAAAGTTCCTGCTATATAACACAATTATAAAACTATGCTATATGCTTTATGCATATGGCAAGCATTTTGGAGAAGCTCTCAGTGTTGCATTCTGCAAATCTGTGCAGAAAGTGCTACTCTGAGATTTGTGCAAGTTGTTACAGCTGGAAAAAGATCATTTAATTATAAAACAATAATGGAGCTGGGTTTGGACTACTTAAGGGAAACCTGACACAGATGCTTGTGTAATGGATCCCAGTTATTAATTTATAGCATTAGCCCTGTCTTGCAAGCTGCTCCAGGCACGTGAACTCCATTGACTTCAGCAGGGCTCCACAAGGGCACTGCACACTCCAGCCAGATGGGCAGTTTATAAACTGAGTTAATCTCTGAGTTTATCTAACTTGAATTAGATAAAAAGTGACACGAACAGGTACATCAGGCCTCAAATTTTCAATGTAACTGTCATATTGTCACCCTTTTTCATTACTTATTTTGTGTTTTTGTTGCGTACAAATTGATGAATGCATCCATAATTTAGTGGAATTTTATTGAGGAAGTTATGAGCTAGATTCTCTAGCAGAATTCGTTCTTATGTGATGTAATGAAATGTAACTAGCTTTCAGTTTCTCGCTAAAAGTTAAAATGAACTGAGGCTTCTGACCTTTATGTCTCTTTGATCCTGTTAAGAAACAGTGGCACAGTAGCTGGATAGTCAACTTAGTGCCTTGCCAAGGATTCACCTCTAAACCCAGATTAGACCTAATATGAAGAAAGGCAGGATAGACAGTCTGAAAATTTCTGAACTGTAGGAAATACTCACTGCAGAATCAAAGACCTCATGCTTATTCTGAAGATCAGGCTAACACTCTGTACGGTGAGATCCCCTGATTTCAATATCAGGGTGTATCTACAGAGAAGTTTCAAGTGTGAGTTCCAGATGAGAGAGCAGTGCAGTATTGCACCTGAATGTGCTTGTCAGTATGGCAGAAATCCTTCATCAGTAAGGACCTGACAACATGAAAAGCACTGTGTGCACATTGACAATTTTCTTGCTAAAGTACACAGAGAAGAGAAAACACAAAAAGCATCTCTCTTAACGCAGGCATATTTTCCTTAAAAACATTATATAAAAGAAAATTTAAAGAAATTAAAAAAAGTAATAGTTATATTTTCAGTGATCCTGCCTTATTCCCTCTGTTGTCTGGCTATTTTCTTCTCAGTGCTTCACATAATATATCTGAAACACTTGATTTTCAAAAGTTTTAGCATTTCAGAGATGGTTATTCTGATAGACTGTGTCTGAGTTCTGTGCTTATGTTAAAGCTATAACAGTGTTCTTCTATGTTCGAACAATGCTCAAATGTAAACTTTGACGTGATATTTTTATTTTATCTTACAAAGGATGGAAAACCACTACATTATGTGTAAGTAAATAACCATTAAAACAATCATATAGCATACTGTGTTTCAAATACATTTGCAAATGCAAATATTGTTGCTTCAACAAAATGTAATATCAATATCAGATAGATTTTTATGCTTCATATGAGGTATTTCCTTCCTGTCCATTGCAGCTGATTCTACATTGTAGCAGTATCTTTTACTACAGAATAGAAAAAAAATTACATGGTCCATTATCATCAGTATGTGAACTACTCTTGA
The DNA here is from genome assembly GCF_036370855.1 of Dromaius novaehollandiae. NCBI lineage: Eukaryota > Metazoa > Chordata > Aves > Casuariiformes > Dromaiidae > Dromaius > Dromaius novaehollandiae. The sequence continues at coordinate 111,863,328 of NC_088098.1, forward strand.
ATATATACTAGCATTTTGGTTCTGTAAGGTAGCGCCTAAAATACTAGACAAAATAGACATCTCAAAAATAATGTTTCAGAAAATAAGGTCAAACAATTAAAGCCATGGTATCAGTTAACCATAATGGAAGTATATTAGATCTTTCTGTACAAACTGTTATTCAGGGTTGAAATGACCATAGATCTATTTCAGTCAAAAGTACATTTCTAACTATGACTTTTATTTTGGCAAAAATTGCATGGTCTTCATTTAATTTTTGAAGTCTTGATATCATTGAACTTCATGTTTATGAGAATAACCAATAAGCAATCTCTGACTTTACCTAAATCTATTCTTACTTTTCTTCACAAAGCAGAAACACTTTTAGGCAATAAATTCATCTGCCCATTGCATAATTCACTCAGTACTATGCGTGATATTTGCCTGCAGCAACTTGATGTGTGTAAAATGTTCCAGTTTTATGGGTTGTACTTCAATATACTTACCTGTTGGTTATATTAGCAGTTTCATGAGAAATCTTGATTTTCATGTCTCCTAGTTCTTTTGAAACAGAGAACATAATGGATATGAAGCTAAGGAAATTGTCCACTCTCAGACAACCAATGCCACTACACTTTTCTTTAGGGTAAAATTTGAAGCCAACAGTTGTAAGTTGCTTTTCACTGAGATATTAATGATTTTGAGGTAGAACTCAGGTTTCTATCAATTTAGGCATACTGACATTTTGCTGAAGTAAGAAATCTAGAAAGCAAAGGCTGTAATTCTTAACTTTAATCACTGCTCTCATTCCGTATGATTAAATTCCATAAGCTTACTTTATAGGTAAAGATGCTTTGCACAGTTTAAGGATTCTTTTAGGTGACAAAAGCTTTCATGTGGACTTCCAGCACACCTACCTTGCATAAGACTTTATTCAGTGGAAGTAATACTGTTATGTAGGACAACACACAACTCACAGTTCCCATAGAGAATCATAATTATGATACATGCTGAGGTCATGGGATGCCTCAACTTTTACCTGTGATTATTGTCAATAATCTTTGTTAACATAGAGTAATAGATTAATTCAGGTTGAAAGGGATCTCAAGCAATACTCTTGCCCAACCTCCTGCCCAAAGCAGGGATGGGCAGCTATGGGATTAGACCAGGTTGCTCAGGATTTTGACCAGTCAGGTCTTGAAAACCTCCAAGGATGGAAATTGCACAACCTTACTAGGCCACCGGCTCTAGTGCATGATTGTCCTCATGGAGAAAAAGGCTTTCCTTATATCCAGCCTCATCATGCTCTTTTTTCAGTCTGTGACCACTCTCTCTCATTATCCCACCATGCACCTCCGTGAAGAGCCTGTTTCTGTTATCTCAATGACCTCCCCGTAAGTAGGGGCAGGTGGCTTTTAGTTCCCCCCTCCAAGCTGAACAAGCAAGCCATGGTCCCTCCACCTGGAGCTCCACCTGGCCATGAGGCACATTATGGATCACTAAACATTATCCTTTGAGAATGACCATCCAGGCATTTTTCTTCCCATCTCATAGACAAGCTATCTAGATCATGATGTCCCAGTCTCCGTACAACAAGGATGCTGTGGTTTGACCATGTCAAAAGCCTTGTTAAATTAAAGTAGAAAGCACATAGACCTCTGTTCTTCCCTCACTCACAGATCTCATCACTTCATTGGAGAGGGCAAACAGGTAAATCAAGCATGATTTAGTCTTGGTGAAAATAGACACAAAGTGCAAAATGCAACTCTAATATTTCCTTTTTGTTCTAAATAAACATCCAGGTGGGAACTTGCAAGTACTGTAGGAACATCTTTTGGGATGTTCTCATACTTTTCTTTGTTGCCAACTCTCACGGCTGTGTTACTCAATTGAAAGTCAGTATCAGGAATCCACTTATTTGCCTAGAAAATGGCCTCTACCAAATAGTGGGTCATATGCAATTCCAACCATTACAATGCAATTCTTGTGTTTCATGCTAGTAAGGATCTTCTCTGTGTCTTTTTGTGGTTGTAGTCAGACTTAGCTTAAGCTTGTGGAGAGATGTTAATTAGGCAAATACATCCTATATTTAGGCAAGAGATACAGCTCTAGCTGCAATACTAGGTTAATGATAACTGTGAATCACAAATGATACACAGTAGAGTTTTTTGGCTCTGTCTTTACATTATACATTATGTTTGTGGTGATAAACCCTGGGAAACCAGGACTTCACTGAGCTTTTCTGTAAGTTTAACCTTTTAAGTGATAATGTTGCTGTGTAATTACTGAAAGCAAAAGATCCCATATTAAATTTCCTTTTAAGTCTTTTTCTTCCTCTTGAAGAAAAATTCAAATAATACATCATGTTTTTCTTCTTCTAAGGTAAACAGTATATGCAGAGCTTCTTCCAGTATTACTCCTTTACTCTAAGGCTTTATAAGTAAACTGTGTCAGAAGTTATGTAGCATTTTCTTTTTACCATGGTCATTATCACCTTTTCATTGCCTAAAATCTTTTCTGATAGACCTGTTTCCTATCATCTGTTTTTTACCACATTTGTCCTTGAGTAATCAACCAAGAAAATTTTGAGGCCTTTGTATTGCAGTGAAAAACCTCATCGTAAGTGTTCCCCACCTTGCAGCTTCTTCTTGACCTTCAACTTAATTGCTTGTACAGATTTCATCATGCCGCTGTGATTCTTCAGCAACTTGAGTTGCAGCACCCACAGAAAGGACAACGCAGAGTCTGTTTTAGTGCCAAAGCAGCCTAAGTCCATAATTAGTTTTGATTTGGTTCATTTTACATGATACATACTAAGTAATCCCTTAATGTACCAAACAGACTCTCTTCACACTGACAATACTTACTCTATTTGCTTCCTTATATACTGCATTAAGGAGCTGATTCATTTTCTTTTTATATTCTGTCTACTTGAACATTTTGCAATCACACAAGACTTTAAGGGTAGGTGATTTTGTAGAATTTCCACAATCTGAGCAAATGTTTTATCAGCTGGTTTAACCAGAGAATACCTCTAGGCTGTGTACTTTCATCCCACATTACGTTTAGTGAAGCTTACATCTTGTTCCCATCACTGAAGTCATCAGCTATTATGAATTGTTTTAGTTTTTGATAGAGGTGGACTATGATTCATCAACTGAGCTATCAAAAATCTATTTCCCCAAGTACTTCAGACTTTCTCTTTTTGACTTAAGTTGCAGTCCAGCCATTGGGGGGTCTAGAGTTAGGCCAGGTCTTTAAACCTTAGTGCAGGTAAGTGAGTCTCTCTCGCTTTTTTTTTTTTTTTTTTTTTTTTTTTTTTTTTTCTGTATAAAGCATGAACCAGTAAATTGAGGAAACTAATTTTTATTATGTCTCTTTGTCTGCGCTGCAAGACTTCAGATATAAGCTGTACATAGATAACCATGCTAGTACACTATTTTGCTCAGCATCATGCTAGGCCATTACACAGCTTCAGAACCACAGCTAGCTCACGTCTAGCCAGGTTGTGTATGGATGTATGAGGTGCAAGACTGCTGGTATCTGACTTTCACTATATTCTTTGGATTCTATCCCCACTGCAAACTGCAGCTTGGGCCTCTAAACCTCCAATCACAGTTGGGAGTCAAATAATTATTTCTATTAATTGTGTTCAATTATTTAAGTACATTGTTACTTCATCAGGATTATGTACCTTTTTGCAAGAGAACATAAGAAGATTAATTTGAGGGCCTTTTAGTTAATTAAAAGGCTGGTACAAACATGTTCTTGTGCAAACAAAGTAAATCCAAATCCAAACCATTCTTGTACAGCACAAATAATAAAACAGATTCACTTCCATGTCTCCCAATACTCAACCTAGGATTTTTTTTTCAGTGAAACATGATCTGCACCACTATTTCAACAAATGAATAGAATAAATATTATGCAATTTTAGAATCTGCTTCTATTAAAATTTCTCTGCAACATGAAATCATTAACAATTTTCTTTTGAGGCATTACAAGATTTTTTTTTCTTTAGAAAATCTGTGTTATTTACAGCTCACTGAATCATAAATGTTGGGTTTTATATTGATTGTTTTTCAGTTCCTAATAATGATAATAGAAATTCATCAGTAGATTTATATGCATTGTATGTATGTGAAGCAGAAAATTAAGAATTAGTCAGTGTGTTTGATGACAGCTGAGAATTATATCATTACTTTTGTACCATCCTTTCCAGGCTAAATTTGGTTGAAGGTGGTACAAACATGTTCCTATATGTGTGTGTGTGTGTGTATACATACATATATATACACACACATATACATATATGTGTATATATATATATGTATATAAGTACTTATGCATATACACACATATTAAATGGAAAAAAATCAGTAGTGATTTGCTGTAGTGTATTTTAAAATAGACTGCACTAATGGGCATTCAAAATTTAAAGTGAATGAAAGGAAAAACAGCATAGTTGCTCATTTGTTAGCAATTGATGTTATACTGAAGTATTTAGGGGACAAGCAGTTACAGTACCTTATCTTTCTTGTGAGAGCAAAGGGGAAATCTTCAGAATAGAAATGAATCATTGATTTACTGGTACTGCCCTGGCATAAAAACGACATATAACATGTATCAGGCCCATGGATAGAATAAATAAAGGAAAGGAAGGAAAAAAAAAAAAAAAAAGGAAGAGGTCAAGTGAGCATGCAAGTGACAGGGATACACAGTCTTCATCCAGAGGATAAAAAGTTTTGAGCAATCTCATCATGTTAGAGAACAGAAGTGAAGATGGGGATCAGTATGATTTCACTATAAGTACATATGTGTCTAATAAAAAGTATCCATGCAACTGAAAGTGAAAAAACCAAAATGTAATAAAACTGTAAAATGAAAATGCTACTGAGCCTAGAAAACAAAAGCCATGTGGATTGCACTAGTCTATTAATCGGCCTTTTTTCTGGTTAAACAAATTTTTTTATAGATACTGGCAAAATATTTCAATTTGCTCTTCTGCAAACTCTGCCTAAATCTGACTTTTCCTTTTGTAACCAACTTCATCTCCACTGTTCAAAAATGATGAAGCCATTTATTTCAGCAATAGTTAAATCCTCAGTCAGAGTGATGTAATCCTCATCAAAATGTTTCACTCAGTCTTAGCAGGCAATTTCTTATCAGTAAAGAGAGGCAACAAAATTCAGTCTATGTAATTCAGTTTCTGCGTAGCTTGCTTTGTTTCACAAATTGAGGAATGAGTTCATACACTAGCATTTCTCTTATTATACAGCTAACACTAAATTATACACAATGTTATAGCAACGTTTTCATAGGGGGAATTACAAAGCAAATCACAGAAGCCCTTGGACAATGGCTTCCTTTTATATGAAATGTTAAAGCATAGTCAGATGTAACTAGCAGTTCATGAGATCTAGTCATCAGGCTTGTCATCAAGTTGAAAAGCCAGATTTACTATTAATTACACTGTAATAATGAAGAAAGAAAAAGAATGAAAGAAATGCTGAATTCTTTAGAAAGACTAATTGATAGACTAACTGATATGTTCTTCTATCTCTTATCGAAGTGATGAAAGGAAAGCAATTATAAATACAAGTCAAAGTAAAAAAATTGTAGTGGCAATGCTTTCCTTCTGCTTTTTTCTCACCTCAAAATGAAAAAAAAAAGTTTTTGGAAATTCATGGTATAAAAAGAATTTAAAGCTATCCAGTTCCACTAAGGAAAACACTGTTCTTTTCAACGATTCAGTGAGCTAAAAATAACTGTAGGCTCAGTTTGGAGTTTTGCATATACTAAAGGATAGCATTGTGGATGAGAAATGTACATCTTTAATATTTAGAATAGCCGGTTATTCCAGCCGTTGCTCTTTTGCAGCAATCCTGAAAAATGAGGAAAATTAGTTGCTCTTCTCACTGCAAACTTTTTTCTTTTGCCAATATTTATGAAGAGCTTTTCAGCCACCTGAAAAGAAAAAAAAATCTGTAAGAGCAACAAGCAATGTTGATACCAAAATACTGAGGGGTTGAGTACTGGGGATATTTGAAATAAATTCTCGGTCTTCCTCAGGGCACACAGACTGAAGCTGGAAACTCAAAGTTTATTGTAGACATCCACTGAATGTAGGGGGAATAGAAGGTGTTTTCTTATGACTTCCCCTTAATGGTCTACATTAAGTGATTTGCTTAACTGTATTAAAGAATGACTTATTTGCGTGTACACAACTGTCCGGATCTGCATATAATATACAGTTCAAGCTGCACAACTTATCATTATAAGCCGTGGTTCAAATAGTTCATCCTTTCAGGCTGCTTATTTTAAGGGATAGAGACAAGCATCTGATTTATTTTTTTCACCTTGCAACCTACAGGCAGCTAAAAGCCTTCAGACCACTTCTGTGAAAGGTAGCTGAAAGGTATAAAAATCAGCCTAATGTCTGTAGGATTAAATTTGTCACAGAGGAATCTGCAAGAGGTATACATAACTCCATGTACACCCAACACTTCTGGTAGGAGATATTTGTAGTAACAGTGAGATGAATTTTGGGAAAGCTGACTTTTTAATGGTTCAGCATGAGTTCAGACAGGAAAATGTTTCTTATATATAGTCTAATGTTGGTAGAACACTTCCTATAAATCTTCTTAGGAGCTGAAAACAATTCCCACTGGAGCTCTGGAAAATGTGCCTCTTCATCACTGCTAAAGCGTTGCCCTCTGGCAGGGCTGAGTAATTAAGAAAATGCTTGCCAGTTCAGCATGGTGTGGCAGCAGCTGTCTGTTCACTCAGGTGAGAGAATTGAATTCTGGAGAGCTCCTGATTCCCTTTCCTTGGCTCATTTTTAACAGGGAAGGTCTATGCTTCATGAACTTCCCTCAGTTTTCCATCAGTGCCCAATAGAAAGATTAGCCCCAGAGAGTTCTGTTCATCTTTTCCTCCTTTTCTACAGACATTAGGTCACCAAAATATTGTAAGGTTATAGACAAAAGGAGTAGAAAGGGATCAGAGCAAGCTAACGGATATCTTCCGATCAGCACAGAGGCAGACTGGGTACTTTAGCCTCTCTTCCTGGCTCTATTTTAATAAAGTAAGCAGAACTCACTGTCCAATACCTAAACAAAGAAGCAGAAAGAAACAAAACAAAGAAAATGAGAGAAGTGTGAGGCGTATGTGTGTACGAAAGAGAATATACTCAGTTTCTAGCAACAAAACATTTCAGTTTCAACTTTGTAGCAGGTTTTTAGTGTACAGAAAACATTAATTTAAAAGCTAGTTTGTGACCAGGGAGGACATTTTGCCAAAATCAGAACCCTGCAAACATTATAAACTCAGACATTGGAAGTAAAAAAGCGAGTTACAATGGAATTGCCTGCAGGAGTCTGAAGTCAACTACCTGGTTTCAGATCTTTCTCCTTTAATTTTGTTTTTCTTTTTTTTTTTTATCACTAGTAACCCTCTAATCTTTTCTGTTTTTCTCTTTTGCTTCTACTTCTGCCTCTAAAGCATATTTGTTGTCACTTCAATTTCAACCCCAGATTCCTTCATTATATACAAAATCTGAAGCTGACCCAGCAGCAAATTTGGCTTATATTTTTTAAAACATAGCTTGACACTCCCTTTCCTAAAAAATCTCTTTCATTCTGACTGGAAATCATTTCCACTGAAGGAAATCAATGTCATCACTAGAGGTGATAATACATCAAAAAGGAGGAATAAATTCTGCATATCAGCTACAATCTGGTAGTATCCTTATGTAGTAACATGACCTTGTGATGCTGGAAGACATAGTCAAGGATGGTAAAATCAGGCAGCTGATCTCTTTCCAAAAATCTCATATATTTTAAGCAGTCGTTAAAGCAGAAATACTGTGTGGAGCGAGTTAAAAAGGATCAAGAACCTAAGGACCAAGTGAGTGAAAATGAGACCTCAAGTCTCAAGCAGCATCTGTTCTTCTTTGTTTTAGTGTAAAATACACATTTACAAAGCACGTTTGTATTTCCATGTTTATCTCCAAACTATTGTTTCACAATTAACTGGTGAGCTAAGCAGTTTAAAGCACTTTTTCTCCTGGGTATCCAACATATTTCCCTGTTTGTGAGCCAAACAGTGCATCCTCAATGCCTGTCTAGAATGCAGTGATTTTTTTCCAATATCCACTGTATGAACACTATCCAAAAGGACTTCTTGTGAACACAGACAAAGGTCTGAAGCACAAATGTGTTTTATTTTTACGTTTTAATCAGCCATCAGCCTCTATTTCTTGCCTTCTTCATTTTGGTGCCTGAATGAAGAATAATCAATAATCATTACAGTTTGAATTTGTATCTGGAAAAGATGAAGTATGGGATATACTTCACATTACATTTACCCTTGAAAATTGTACAGGTTGCCTGGTTGTGTTTTCACTATTGGCTTCTGTGTTTGCCTGCTATCCTTTTCTCTTTCTTATCGTTGACGCTAAGTGGAGTTGGCCCTTTCATACTAGTTTGGTAAATAGTTATAATATTAGTGTTGACCAAGATCATTTAGTGAAAGAGTGGCTAATTATTTGGGCTCAACAGTTTGTCAATTTAGTATTAATGTTGTGTATTGAGTCAAACACTTTAAAGGTCTTACTGTAAGTCATTAAAGGGTTAACTATATTAACTTTAAAAATCATTCCCAAGGCATCATTCTATATGAATTGATAAGAGCTGGTACTTAAAGTTTGCCCAAGAAAATCTATTTCCATGTCGCATTGCTCTTATACTGTTTACCCAAAGAAGCGTGTAATGACAGCATGCAGTATGTCTTGTAAAAAAACATCAATTTTCCTCTTCCATCTGCTTCCTTCCTTGTTATGTCCCAGTTCTTGTATTTCCACCTTGTCTCTCTACTATTTTCATATTTTCCCTCCCATCATCTATTCCTTTCCTCTCCTACTCTAAAAAAGAAAGAACAGGACAGAAAGGCATGAAGTTTTCAGAAACAAATGGATTCTGTGGAATAGCTGCTTTACAGGTCAGCAGAGTTAAACAGAGACTGACTGTGTTGTACAGGAAATTTTAAGAACATCATTAATCTGAAATAGCTGCTTTTGACTAAAGTGCATTGTACAAAAATGTTCAGTACCTAAAATCCATTTAGTCTCATTCTTTTTCTTTCTACTTTCATCCCTCCAGTACAATCATACTTCTCAGTTATGACAGATTTTTCATTTAAAACTCTCTTCATATCTCAGAGACATCCAGCTAAGGGTCAAAAAAATTTTTGAAAACATCCTGAAAGAGTTAGTTCAAAAAACCCTATTGAAACAAAGAGATGGAAACTACAATGGTAACAAAAGAAAAGAACACTTAATACAGTCTCTTCCTGTCTCTGAGTGAGTTTGGCACTGCACATTTTTGTGTGCAAACTGAAAAAAATGCATTACTCTCACTGCTGCAAACAGGACATCTGGTTGCTTAACAATTATCTTTTTGAGAATTATGATTTTTCTATGAATATGAAGCCTTTCTTTACCCTGCAGAACTTCTGTCTATTTATTGATCTTCTGATGGCTAATGATAATGTAATAGTAAAAAATGCTTATTTAAAATTGTTTACTACTTTGCTGCTGTCAAAAAATTCCTGAAAATTCTGCCGAATAGCTTGTTGAAAAAACGCATATCCATAAGTACCCTACACATACAGATTTAAGTTTGTCAAATACAAATGCCTGATGGTAGATACAAGGTGGTGAAAGAAGGAATTAACAGCAATGGGTTTTTCACATCCTGGCACTGTGGAGTTCACCATCTCCACATTCCCCCACCCTGAGATCCTACACACAGTCACAGGGAGCCGTAGCCTCTCCAACCAGGACTGACAGCAGTTTTGCTCTCACTGCGCAAAAAGCTGCTTTTGCAAAGGCATACCTTAAACCAAACCTCCCTGTCTCCTCACACTCGGGCAGCTCACTTAGGGATCAAGTAAAATGCCTATCTCCATGCAGGCTTCACAGCCAGAAAGCCAGTCATGGAGCAAACAATGTGTGTCAGTCAAATCAGCCTTTCTCAGAAAAGAACAGAAGGAATAAAAAAAACAGAAATGACAACATTTCCTCTCCCTTCAGCCAGTGGCTAAGTATGGATGTAAGAACTACAGTCTTCTCTCTACCAAATTTAGAACAGAAACTTTTTTTTCATTCACCGCAGATTAGTAGGCAACTTCCCCCTTACTCTGTGGGATTTACTGCATATTTATTACAAATGCAAAGTGGAAAGGTTTGACCAGAAAAGGCTGGGTACACTGTACCGCAAGACACCTAACATCCAAGAAGTTAAGACACTCTCCTAAGCCTTAGGAGAGCTCAGATAAAGTCTTTGACCTGAATCAGATAAAAAATCAGATGTAAGCCTGACACAGCTAAGTATTCTGCCTGAGACTGAGACTTAAATAGCTGCACTGGGTTATTTCTGTTTTATGTAGGGTTGTGGTTTCTGTAAGCATTTCTACCGGACTGAGCCCTGCAAGAAAGACAGGCAGGGGAACGGCTGGCTTCTATGTCCTGCTGGGGTGAGGATGAGAGAGAGCTGCTTGCACTTACTGTATGCTTTATTACGAGCACCAACGTGAGAACTTCATAAGACCCAGAATTTTATCATGAAGTTTGGTTTGGTGAAAAACATAGATCATCATCCCCAAAATGTTTCAGAAATGTATGCTAATTTTGGCATCTGACACCATGTCAAGGGAGAATAACTTCAAGAATATTTTATGGAAAAGGAATAATATTTCAAAAATTCTGATTTTTTTCAGTTATGATCTGACTTAAAAGATATTTAGCTTAGAAGTTTCTTTCAATTGTATTCTAAAATTGACAAAAGTCATAACACTTTGCTTGACTTTTTAAACTTGTTTCTTTCTTTCTTTTTCAAGCTTTAGATTCACTCAGTGCTTTGGAAAAGAACAATAGTATATTTTTGGTCTGAGCTAGATTGGATTTTTTGAGGTTCTTCATTTGAACACTTCCTAAATAGTAATAATAAAATATAATATTTACTTAGCTGCAGATCAAAACCTTATTTAGGAATATAAATATAATTGTAGTAAATTAACTGTAGAAACATGCTATATAAACGTGGGTTCTGTAATGCATTTGTTTGTACAGTAAAGGACAACATATACAGTAATAGAACTGATTTTTTTAAGCAAGTGTCTTTGGTATTTATTCAACAATCTGTTTTCCAAATATGTCTTTAAAATGTTTTATAGGCTCATGATAGGTGGCAACAGCTCCTCTTATGGTTTTTCATGAATACTTCTTTTCATAGCCATCAACTCTTCCTGAAGGACTGTGCAACGGATGGGAGTTCATTGTCTTACATAGCCATTACTAGGGACTGACAGTATTCTGTAATGTATATTTATAGTGATCATTGAATTAACTTTGTTCCAGTGCCTTTCCAAAATCCATATTAAGTCAGCAGAGAAATACTTGCTCCTCAGTCAAAACGTGCATTGGGTAGTCCTTTGTGTAATTCCATCCTGTAAATATCAGTTTAGAATCAATTCACTTGATTCTCTTTGATGTTTTGAAAAATTGTAGGAGTGGGAAAACACATATTAGTGCCATTTAGCTCCAGGCAAAGATGTCACAACTTATGTGGGAACCAATTATAGCTAATTACACCTTGACTAACCTTCCATGGAATTAAAATTCCTGAAGAGCTTGCATTCCTTCTTCTAGATGATAATTTTTTCTAAGAAGGTATCTAACTTGGGAAAGTAAATTTTTTCCCTTTTACTTGAGATGTCATTTCAACCAGAAGAAAAAGAGATTTAGGAAATGAAGGAGTATCCCAGGCAGCTCCAGTAATAAAACTCTACTAGTGACCCAATGGCAAAAGCCACATACCTTCACCAGTTTGAAGATGTTCATATTTAACATTCAATTTGGAGGCTGGTTTTCTTTTCAAACCCAAAGGACTCAAATCGTCAATACTGTAAGAAGTTTCTGGACTCATAGTGATATTGACTCAACAAGACCATGTTCAATCATGAGACATTAAACACAGCACAGCTGTGGCTCCCATTCTTCTGTCCAGGATGTTTGAATGAACATAGGTATGCATGTGCTCTATATCATATGTGCATGTATACATACACACCTGGATACTGTATGATGAGTCATTGTCCAAATAATTGTATTTACATAACACATATAGAATACCAGTAAGGTATTTTGTGCAGTATATTTGAGACGTATTAGACTACTTGCAAATACACGGACGTTTGAACTGTTCCCTTTCAGTAGATATGTCCATTATTTTCTGACACATTGTAGCCTGGTCAGTGCTATGCTTGGCCCATACTGTGAGATGTCCAGGAATTCCTAGTAAATGCGCAGCACCCTTTCTTTCTACCCAGGCATGATTACTGGGTAAAAACAAAGAACATGTGAAATGCACAACAGATACAAATAGTAACCATCATTCCAGCATAAAGTGGAATTCTTGCAAATATAAGGGCGAAAACTTTTTGGTATAAATTATGTGTAGAAAACCATGTATGTGTATGAACACTAAAATGACAGATGAGTACTGTGATTATTGGCCACTTCAGCCCTGTGTTGGCTTTTTAATATGAATTAAAGTTAGAAATCAGTATTTAGATCTAGCAATTTTTCTTCTCTTTTTATTTAAAATTAGGAATAATTTACAAAGTAACTAATATTCCTTTGGAAATCCTCAAGTCAATTTGTCTGCCTGGAGGCAGAACACTAATGTGGGTTTTCCTTTTTCCCATAAAGGCTAGTCACTTAGATCTCTTGATCCATTCTTTAAACAACCTTCACGCTTACATCAGACCCTCACACCTATGAGGATGGCAAGTGTTATGACATTATTTAGAAAATTCTAGTAATATGGGACTTTTTTAACAGAAGCAAAGGAATTTTAGTTTGATTTACTAACTCCCTCTTTAATTTTCAGTTATTGGTTATCCACATCGAACAGTGACATGTGGTAAAGATCAGGAAATCGATTTCAAATTCTAGAACTCATGACCAGAGTTTGAAATATTCGAAATAGAAAAAAGAGGCCTTACATTCTATTAGCTAGTTTTATATACGTCTATGAGATATTTTCTTATTTTTCTGACAAAACAGTTTAAAAGGCTATTAATAGTCAACTGTGAAGATAAGCTACTGTAATGCCAATGATAGTATAGCATCATGATCTCTGCTTCTTATAGAGCACAGGGTTAAGCAAAACTATACCTTGCAGTGCTTATTACTAAATATTTCATGACGATTGCTTGGTGTAAATTTTGTGTTTATCACTTGCTTCTATGGTTTTTCTATAAGGTAAAATGTCACTTCTGCTCAAACTGACTTGAAGATTTCAAAATCTTTTGTTTAATGTTGTGCAATTACAGCAGGGAAAAAAATGATATAGATTAGCACTGTTACTGGTCATACATAGGTATTATTTTCTCAGATGTATATGTGACTCATTTGTTCTAGAAACCATAAATTCTGTAATTATAGCGTTGTCTTTATCTAAACTACTGGCATTAGTGGCTGGCATAACTGCATAGATAATCACTTCAGAACAAATTAGATTTAATACTATTTCATAATCAGAGGTGTTTTTGAGAAATCATATTACATAAATCATCATGCATTGTTGAATACTGAAATACCTATTTGCTAAAATTTTAATCAATAGAAACATCAAAATAGTTTTTTGATTGTATGATTACTATAGTAACATTGATGTTAAGATGAGTGCAACATGCAAATGTTTAAATGCATTCAGGTGGTCAATCTGAATTTAACAGAAGCATTCACATACTTAAATGTAAGTAGCTAATGATCAGAAGTTGTTTCCAGATGAGTTCTGGCTTGATTAGCCATGGTTCAGCATCAAGAAAAAGGATTGTTATGGAGAGGTAGTGTTAATATCACAGAGGAAAAAAAGCATATTTTTTGGACAATAAAGTTGGATTAAATTAGGAAAACGAAGAATGGGACCACAATCCAAAGATAAGCACAAGCAATGACAAGTTTGGCATATGCTGGAAACTAAGAGGAAGTAATGCCATTCGACATCATATGAAGGACAAAAAAGAAGGCATACAGGAATCTCTTAAACATATATGAACTGATGCCCAAGAAGTCTGTGGTAGAAACAGTAGTATGTGAAAGTTTTCTCGACCAAAATTATAACTGAATTGGCATAACAGAGATCAAGGTGGTATTTGCATGACTAGGGCAATCATTTTGAAGTTTTTCCGGAAGAAATGTGAGAAGAAATAAAATTGAGAGTTGTATAGTACACCTCAGAGTCATTTTCGAGCTTCAAAAAAAAAAAATAGTAGCAGAATATGTTAAAAGAAGAAAAGAAGAAAGATGCTATAGACTGTTAAAGCAGGAAGGCTTGTTCTAAATCCTCTAACACACAGGACTTGTTAATAGAGAAGAACCTTAACCTATCAATGGATGGGAAAGAAATTTTTGCCAGGACAAAAACTGATCAGCATATCCTAGAAATGTACCAAGAACAGAGCTATTACAAAAGCAATTAGATGGGTTAGGTGCTATAAATTTTAATTCTAAAAAGTAGCAAGGAATATGATGGTGGAAGGGAACTTGGGAGAGTCTAACTATAAAAGAAATAAAGAAATATGAGAAAAAGAAATAAATACAAGAAGTACAAGGACAAAAACAAAGAAATACAAGAAATAAATACAAGGAAGAAAGTAAGAGATGGAATGAAGGAGGGAGGGAAGGAGATAAGAAAGAAAGGAAGGAGGGAGTGAGGAAGGAAGGAAAAAAGAGAGAAAAAATCAAGAAAATGGGTTAGAAGAAAAAAAATTATATTAACGAGCTCAGAGGATTGGTAAGTAGACTAAGAAAATGCAATTCAGAGAAGTTAGACATTCCTAAAGGAATCATAGTAATGGCAGAAATGCAGGCTATTTCAATGCAAAAAAGCAAGGAAGAGAAGAAACCATGGCTTCATGATACAGCCATAGTAAGATAAACCATGATAAGAAATGATGTAATCTTAATCACATGTGCTTAAATTCCCACAAAATCAAAGAATACACACACAGAAACTGGAAACTAGATAACCAGGTCTAATGATCAAAAAAAAATGCAGAATATTAGCACAAACCTGTAGGGACAAAAATCAGTAAATTCAAAGCACAAAGTATAATACAAACGGAAAAAATGTAAAGCATTCTGGGTGGTATGCATCTCACTTAAATTTAGTCATCAGAAATGAAAAAGTCTTCTCAGAGCTAGCTGGCAATGGATAAGGAGGAGCAGCTCTGGAGTACAATTTTGACCAGTTCTTTTAGGATGAGATAATTGTCTGTTGCTCTTGACTGTAGAGGAAGTCCAGATGACCAAAATTTACAGATCAGAAATCTGTGTGTTCAATATCTATAGAGCTTAAGTTAGGCATTATTAAACCCCTTTCCATAATTACTTAGCTAATAAAAGCTAATGAAATGAAGACCTACAAAGGGAAGAAAAGAGGCTTCATCTCCTGCTTGGTGGAGAGCAAAGGTTGTTGATGCCAAGGAGACAGGGCTGCTTGAAGTCTCTTTTTGCTTCAGATTTCATTGTGATCAGATGCTTCAAACAAAACATTTCAGACAAAGACTAAGATTTTTCTTTCAATAGAAATAGAATGTTTTAAGGGATAGGTAAGACAGATGTTTCCAAGTTGGCTGGGTGTGATGAAATTCGCTGTATCATACTTTGAGAATTGGCTATATTAATCTCAGAATCATTTGCACTTGTCTTTGAGAGCTTATAGAAATGGGGAAATCCAGAAGGCTACAGAAGTGTAAAGCTAACATCTACTAGCAAATTGGGAGGGGGGAAAAAAGAAGAGGAAGGAAATTATTATCCTGTCAGCATTGTTTCCATTCCCAGAAAAATGTTGAAATAAACCAAATAAAAGCTTTATAACCACCTAAAAAATAACAAGGTGATCAATACTGAGCAGTATGGTTTTATCACAATCAAGGCTTATGAAGATAACCTAATTTTTTCTACAATATGGCAACTAGCCTCAGGGTTAGTGGAGAATTTCTAAATACTTTGGCTTTACTAAGGCTTCTAACATTGCCTCAGGTGACATTCTCCTAAGCCAGCTAGGGAAACATGGTCAAGACAGAACATCTGTTGAATGCCTAACTGATTGGAAAATGATAATTAGGAAGTAGTTATTAATTTTTCACTGTGAAATGGAAATTTGTATGAATGTGGTGCCATCCTGAATGTGGTTCTAGACAATTTTCTTGTTTTACAATTTTGATAAGAAAAGGAAGAGTGAGAAGGGAATGTGATCATTAAGTTTGCAATTGATATTGGGCTAGGAGTATTTAAAAGCATGCCAGAGGCCAGACTTTAAATTTGAGATGATCACAGACAATTGGAGCAACTATTTGGAGAACAAAAATGCATTTCAATAAGGAAAAATAACAAGTTATGCACTTATGCAGAAATAATCAACTGCCATAAATACATGAAGAGAAACATATGATCAGGCAGCTTCACTGTGGAAAAGAACCCAGGCATATAATGGATCACAAACTGAACATGAATCAACAATGCCACATAATTGCCATAAAGGGAAAAAAAACCTACTGGAATATCTAAACTGGACTGTTGTCCCTGAAACATATTTCTCTTCCATTCAGCACTAGCATGGCTTCTGCCAAACAAAATTTGCCACAGTTCAACAAGGAGGTGACCCAGGTGGACAAAATTCAGAGGAGAATAATGAAAATTATGAGCAGCATAAAAAATCTGACTTGGGAAGACAGATTAAAGAGAAGACAGAGAGGACATATGGTTATAGTCAAATGTATAAAAGTGTTATAAAAAGGGGAGGGAAAATCTTCCCATTGTCAGCTTCTGGACAGCCTGTGCGGGCATCACAGAGCAATTTGGTTTGTGTTATCAAGGCAAGCTTTCTTACAGTATAGAAGCACAGGAGTATATTTTTGTGAAAATTATAGAAGTTCCCCTATTGGAAGTTGGACAAGCAACTGTCAATAATGACTGAATTATATTTGATCCTGCCTTGCGATAGCAGGTGATTTCTTATGTAGACTTATTTCCTATCATTTCTCTTGTGAAGCTTGTAAAAGAATCTCATTTTATGCTTGCTTTCTGATAATCAAAGGACATATCTTCTTCCTGTTATCATTTGTTTTGGTGGTTTACATGGAGAATTCTTTATGATAGACTCTGTAGAATTTTTCTGAGAGTTGTTTTTTGTCCCTTTTATGCATTGCTTGTAGATCTAAGGCAATATTTGTAAGGTTTCCATGAAAAGTGACAAAGAAAAATGAACTGATATATGCTATACAATGATACGCATATACGGCATTTCTAAACTGAATCTTTTTTCCAGAGTCCACATTAGGAAAGTTTGAAAATCACTATATTAGACTTTAAATATGCATCTTTAACCAGGTATTGTACTGTCTTATCATAGTGATTTTGATTCATGGTTTTGATTACAATTGGTGAATGATAAGAGAGAAAAACACTATTTAAAATAGCAGTCATACACTTCTGATGTCTATGGTAATAATGGCCATCAGTGTTGCCCTCACGGTTTTTTAATAAACTTCTACCTTAAATGTCAGTTTGCATATGCAGATTTTTTATTCTGCTGTAGATGGTCTTGCTCTGCAGGTAACTCAAATACCTGTAAAAGGAAATATATCCACTATTATCAGAGACTTTTTAATGGAAATCCTGGAAATACTGCCCATGTTGGAAAAAATGAATGTGGTATTAAGTCTGTGTTATTACCGGAACATATTCTTGCAATGTATATAATTAAGGAAGAGTCAGAAAATGTAAATTCAGAAGTGTTTCAGTATTTTGGACTCTGTAAACTCGTGTGAGTGCTAAAGCCTCCATTTTCAACTGAGCTCTATGTTGGCATGTTTTTCTCATGATGTTTATTGGTAAAGAGAAAATGTCACCATTCACACATAGAAATTATTTCATTGCTGAAAACACAAACTGTACCTGACCTGATCTGATAAAAGATCTTTAGTGTCAATATTATCACTAGATAGATAACAGCTAAACATGAAGTTCTTTATTGCTGTGAATTTTGTTTATGACATAGCAAGTAGTCTGCTTGTGTTAGAATTTATTTTTTCTACAGGCTTTTCTTTTAAGAACTTCTTTTTTTGCCAGTTAAATTCAGTCAGTCTACCCTGTCTTCATCTGAAGAAATCAAACAACACAAAAAAAGTAAAATGAATCCAGAGAGAAGGTTTGCAATATAAACAAAAAGAGGTATATAGCAAAATCATCCATGACTGGAACTGGCCCTATCTGTTCTTCATAGCTATCAAAAATAACACACAATGATACTCATTACTTACTAAATATATTTCATTGTTAAATCACAACAGCTGGCATAAAGCTGTTCAAAATGATCATTCCTATTTTCTGGATAGGAAAACTGCAGTGCACAGGTGAAGAGAATGGCCCAAAGAGAGACAGATCAGTGACAAAGACAAGTAAATAATTCTTTAAAGTATCCTATAAAACCATGTGTTTATTATACATGGCTTTCCTATATGCATTTCACTGCCATTTGCATCACTTCATAATCTTGCAAGCTCACGTCCAGTCACTGAGCAAGTGCTAATTGTAGTCTGAAAGTATGCTATAAATATGCAACAGTCCTCTTTGAAGGGCTAGGGATAAACAGTATGTTGTTGTTTCCACTGCAAATGAATATGGTACACTCTTATTATTTGATTTAGGAATGTATGGGCATATTCTTAGTTGTTTTTTCAAAAAAAGTTTATTTTGTCTGTATTTTAGCTTCTCTATAATAGCTTTCAGCTCAGCTTCCAAAGGACAAGCACAAATTGTTTGTGTGTTTATTAAAGTGAAAAATATGTACTGTGACAGTAAACTAAAGCCAAAAATTTGTCTGTGATTGTGGTTGACTGGTAGGAAGTTTAACCAGAGGTAGGATCAGCTGAGCTCCAGCTTTCTTTGGGACCTCTGACCCCTCAGATCAGACTTGCCTTCTCCTGATGGGCCAGTGCTAAACAGACATTGCTTGTCTCTGCCTGGTGCAGTTATTAAAGAAAGAAAACAACATACCACCTCGGCTGGAATCCTTCCAAATGAAATCTCTGCAGATTGTACAATGGTGAGGTGAACACGTTTCCCCACTGCTTCACAGAATCTGAAATGATTGTGGTTAGTGCAAGTAATGTTTGATGTCCTTTGGCTGCACGGCTTTTTTAGTGTATTTTAAAATCAAAACTTGTGCCTGCCGAGTGACACAAAAAAACATTCCATTTCAGGGAAGGGGCAGACTGCTGTGTGTTCCCTACTGGCTAATCTTTGAAAGGCTTTTTTGAAATTCTTTTACATTTAAAATTAATAACAGCCATTCACCAATTTGTTTAGTCCAAGTTTCACATTCAGAAAAGTGGATAAATGCCATTCGAGTAAAATGCTCCAAACAGTGCTCTTAAAGAGCCTCCAAGCATGTAAAAACTCTAAAATTATGAGTCTTTTAACAGCCCCTTACTCTAAAACTCCAGAAGTGTATAAAACTTAATTTTAAAAGATTTAGGTTGAGTCCCTAATTGAGGAATATCATATTTTATGTAGTGAGTCTGTCAAGCCAATTTTCAGAACCTCAGCTTTAGTACAAAGCTACCTCCTATTCTCCTAAATTGAATACAGCAGCCCAGATGTTTATGCATCTAGTAGTTTAGCATGTATCTTGTGGCACAAATATATTGACATGTTGTACATCACTGTCTATTTAAGTTTCCTCCCTACAAAACTTATTTGAAAGGGAACCTAGTCATATGTAATTTGCACATGGAGTTATGGGATGGGATGAACTCTTATGCTGGATAACTACAACTGACTAAATTAAATCTGGATTGGAATATGGAAATAATCTCTTACCAACATGGACAAAAAAGGAATGAAAAGAATGGAAAGGAATGAAGAAAAGCCAGCTTCTGGTTTAAATCGTGGGATGGACATTTAGAGTATCACCAGGAAATTCAAAAGAGTTTATTGCTAAAAATATGCTTTACATAGATAGATAATATGAATTGTTTTTAAACTGTTTAGTTCAGTTTGAATTCTGATCAAAGCAAACTTTCTTGCCTGAATCCCACACTTCAACTGCCATTTGCAATAATCATCCTAAAATGCACAACTGTAGAACAGTCCTTGAAACAGATTTTGTTTCTGCTCAAATATTTCATTACTCAGAAATTACATTTTAATGAAATATTCAAATAGATTTCATCATAATTCTCTGCGTGTACCAATTGCTAAGATAAAAATCTGTTGGTAAAATTACAGAAATGACCTCTGAAATATTAAGGGTTAAAAGATATCATGATCATGCAACGTTCTATTTTTAATATTTCTGGTAATTTAGGCATAATAATTCATACAACAATGGTTGCTGGGGTGGGAATAGGGCAAGGTTTGAGATCTAAAATTATATTTTTCCTGAAGCAGCAAGCAATATAATTTAAGTGTTCTATCACTAGTAATTTGATTTGGTGTTCATTATAATAACAGTAATAATAACAAATTCAATTGCTATTAATGGAAATGTCATATGCACTTTCATAGAGGTTTTATTGTAATTCAGTATCAATCAGTGTATTATTAAAATAAAGTGTTATCATCTAATTTGTATTTATGCAAGCATAAAGGCAAAAGGTCTATTATCATGTGCTGTACTATTATGCAATCAAATCAGTTCTCTTTATAAACAACTTAGTTGTATGGGGGCATCTTTTTCTTGCATTACCATGGAGCAACAGTGTATCAGAATGTACTAACTCACATTACATATACCTAATGCTCTATTGCAATAGCAAGGTTTAATTTGCTTGGTGTTTTCCTTGCAAAAGCATCTGTGCAAGACCTTCAAGGTTAGAGCATGCTAATGCACTTTTCACATCCATGGTGCCTTCCATTATAAAATAGCATTTTTGTTCGAGCAGGTTATCTTTGTTAACAAAGAGAGCAGACTAAAATACAGCTCATAACCTGTATGAGGGGCAGATTTTTCTATTTTCATGATTTAAAATATAAGTTCACCTTCCTATTCATATTCTACACTCCCACTTACAGTTATTATATAGGACAGACAAAATTTCACAAAAAAAAAGATTACTCATTTCACTGACTTTTGTAATTTTTGTAATAGCAGCCACTGGACCTGTATGGTGAACCATTATAGACAAGAAGTCTCAGAGTAATGATGACCAAAAAAAAAAAAAACCAAAAAGGAAATGAATGAATGAATTCATTGAAGGTCGAATAGAGCTCCACAGTTATATCCACAAATGACCTCTAAGATGTTGTAACACTGAGGATGATATAGTCTTTTGGATTCTCTAGGATATTTGAGGTGTCTGGCTTCTGCAGTAGATCCAGAGGCTGGGGCTAAGCCATTCCTATCCATGTGAGGCCTGGGGAGAGTTGGGTTCCCAAAATGGAGGGGAACCAAAATGAAGAGCAAGGAGAAAGCTAGAACTAGCAAGAGAAAACAGTGGAGAAAGACATATCACTAAAAGGATAACAAAAGAGAAAGTACATTTCTTTTCTGCACAAATTAAGGCATTAGAGGCACTTTAGAGGCATTTGAGTTCTCCTGGCCCTTGCCTCAGAAAAGTTTTTGCTTAATAATGCTTTTTATTACATGTCCACTGGTTTAAGATGCAAAAACGGCTCTTGACAGAGAGGTGGGCTTCATGTCTCCTTATAATTGATTCTGCCTCCATCTATAGGCCAATAAATCTGTAATTATTGTCTAAAAATGTATTAATTTTCAACAGGATTGATGCAACATTGCTTTAGATCAGCCAGAATCTAGATGGTAAGGACTCTTGTCTGGATAGTGAGAACACTGGGCTTGAAACCCTTTAAGCCACAAATATATTTCAGTTAGGTCTCCTGTATCCTGACTCTATGTTATATTTGCCAGATTTTTGTAAAAGAAGAAATATCTTCAGGATAGTTATGCAGTAGGAGTGGGCATAAAGGACAGTGATTTGAAATCATGGAGTAATTCAGGTTGGAAGGGACCCCCGGAGGTCATCTGCACTGACCCCCTGCTCAAAGCAGGGTCAATTTTGTACTCAGAGCAGGTTGCTCAAGGTCAGCTTGCTCAGTTGAAACAAGTATCTCCAAAGACAGAGATCCCTCAGCCTCTCCAGGCACACTGTGCCTCATGGTGAAAAAATGTTTCCTTATATCTAATCAGAATTTCTCATATTCCAACCTGTGTTTGTCGCCTCTCATCCTATGGCTGTACACCTCCAAGAGGGGTCTGGCTCCATTTTTTCTCTAGCAACCCTCTAGGCAGTTGAAGGCAGCAGTAAGATCCCCCTCAGCTGTCTCTTCCTTGGACTGAACAAGCCCAGCTCTCTCAGACTCTCCTCATACAGCATGTGCTCCAGCCCCCATCTCTGCAGCCCTCCACTGAACTTGCTCCAGTTTACTGATATCTTTCCTGCACTAGGGAGCCCAGAACCGGGCACAGCACTCGGGATGCAATGTTTGTAAGTGCCAAATAGAGGGGAATGATAATTTCCCTTTATCTTTCAGCCACTTTCTCGCTAATGCAGTTAGGAAGGGCACGCTGCTGGTCCATGTTTTCCTTGCTGTTCACCAAGCCACTCAGGTCCTTTTCTGCAAAGATGCTTTCTATCCAGTCAGCTGAAGCCTTTACTGATACATGGGGCTATTCCATTCCAGGTGAGGACTTTTAATTTGCCTTTGCTGAATTTCACAAAAGTCCCTGTCAGCAAATATCTCCAGCCTGTCAAGATCCCTTTAAATGGTAGCCCTGCCCTCTAGTACATCAATTAGTAACCCTCACCCTGTAGTAATTAGTAATTGGTAACCCCCACCCCCCATCCTTATCTGTGAACTTCCTAAGGGTGTACTCCATCCCATCATCCAGGTCATTAAAGATAAAAACAAACAGTATTGGCCTCATACTGAATCCTGAGGAACGTTACTTTTTTAACAGGCTACCAGTGGGGCTTTGAACCGATCACAGACTGTTGAGCCTAAGGGTTTTCCACCTACCTAGTTTTCCACCTACCTAGTAATCCATTCGTGCAGTCCGTATCTGCCCAACTTGGCTATAAGGATGCTGGGATGCTGTAGCTGACCATGTCAAAAACCTTGCTAAAGTCAAGCAAAATGACATCCAATGCCCTTCCCCATCTATTGAACCAGTCATTTCACCATAGATGGTAGTCAGGTTGCTCAGGCATGATTTGCCCTTGATAAATTTGTGCTGACTTATCCAAATCATCTTCTTGTTCTTCATGTGCCTGGATGTGCCTTTCAGGAGAATTTCTCCCTAAACTTCTTGGGGACTGAGATAAGGATTTCCAAGCTGTTTGCCTCTGGATCCTCCTTCTTGCTCTTCTTGAAGTTACACCAGGTATTTACCTTTCTTCAGTCATCAGGCACCACTGACTGCTACTACCTTTCAGAGATGACAGATGAAGGCCTCACACGGATGTTGGCCAGCTTCCTCCACTCCCTTCAATTCATCCCATCCAGCCCAGTATGTCCAGTTTGCTTAAGTGGTCCTTATTCAGTGTCCTTATATCCTAGGTAGCATTTCACTCCCCCGGGATGTGACACTAAGTGCAGGGATTGGGGAGCCTGAGAGCAAAGCCTGACAGTAAAGGACAAGGAAAAGAAGACACCGAATCCCATAACCTTCAGCAAACTGAAACTTTTGCTGACAGTATACCAGTAGAAACCTTTCTTGTTGCCATGCGCATCCTTCAGTTGATCCCGAGTCGAGCTGTGACTTTCACAGTTCTATACCTGCATGCCTAGACAGTATTTCTGCATTCCTTCTGGATAGCTTCTCCTCACTTTCACCTTCTTTACACTTCCTTTCTGTGTTTGAGCTCAGCCGGGGGGGCATGGTGAGTGAAGACAGGCTTGTGCCAGGCCTGTTGGATTTCATGCCTATCAGAGCAGACCATTCCTGGCCCTGAGGAGGCCATACACGAAGAACTCTGCTGTGCCTGTGCATGGATACCTGGAAAAGGAGCTCCAGTGCAGACCTGCCATGAGATCTCTGGGGTACTGCACCATACAGTAAATGAGGTGGTGCTGTGCAGCGAACCAGCGCTTTGTTTTCAACTTGGAGCAGGGAGGAGAAAGAAGTCATGTTATCTGGTTCACCCACTTTCCAGGACACTGGTATCAAAGTTATGCATAGTTGTTAAGTAAGGCTAATCATGGGCTGGACTTCTCACTTTGAGACAAATTCCACTTGTTCATAGTAGTAAGCCCCACCTATTTAGGTGCTTTCTTTACAGCTAGTAATCAGGTGCTGTTAGTAATAAACAGTCATCTGATCATAGACTGATGTTGGAATAATTGTTTCCAGGAGTCTCATTTTTCTCATGGAGCAGTACTAAATTGTGTAACTATCATCTTTAGTCCTTCTGCCTTATTGATTTAGAGACTGGATGTCATATATATGTATGTATATGTGTGTGTGTGTGTGTGTATGGCATATAAATATATACCATATATACACACACACACACATATACATAAAATATATATACATACACACACAATGATGCATCTTAGCTGGTGTGCTGCTTCATTCCAGTCACTAATACCAAAGGGAGTTTTTGAATTAATGTAGACCATTAGTAAATCAAAAAAGCAATTTGATACGACACAGCAGGGAGAGGATGCAATAGCCACAACACTGGAAAAATATTTTAAGAAGGGCAGTTGTTTGTTAAGGCCTAGGGAATTGAGAGAGACAATTTAACAAAATGGTCTAATAAAGATCAGAGTTGTGCTGAACAATAATAAAAACCAGAACTGAACAAAACAAATCTAGGAAATATCTCTAAAAACCTATAAAGTAAAATGACACACTCTCCCAACCTAGGTGGTTGATTATGACCTCGGTCAAGAATAGATCTTAGAATTTTATGCTGCTCCATGACTTAAACCTACAAGGTTCACCCATTAAAGTACCTAAGCATTGTAGTATATAACTTTTAGATAGCTAACATTGAGGTACTGTTCCCAGAGCCTGTTAGGCACTTACACATCATTATATAGTATATGGGAAAAAATTGGTGTCTTAAAACCATATTTAAAATTTCCAACATGCTACATAAGGACTCAGCTAAAAGCAGAAGAAATACTAAAGAAGGAGGTAACTTTAAAATCCTGCATCTGTCTGGAAATTAAAAATTTCAGTCGGGACTGCCAAAAGGATTTCCCATGTCCTTGGAATACACTATCTGGAATTTCTTCTAACAGGAATCTATATACACATTTTTTATCACAGACATGAAGATGTTGTGATGTTCATGTACAAGACATCACTCAAACCTCTTGCTCCTCACAAAAAAAGCTGCTATAAATAGGTCCCTCCTAGGCTTTTGCAGCATTAAAGGCACTCCTCAGGTTTTTGGTTCTGTAAACTCATCTTGGACGCTGGCTGGATGTCAGCAGATGATTTAATCTACCCACAATTGTGCTTACAGTCTCCTTCTGTACTTCATTCTGTACAAAGTGGAACTTTCCTTTGTATTCACAGTCATCTTCATATCGAATAATTCAGTAACTGAAATAAGACATATCTGAAAAGCATTGCTAGGTCCTAGGGAAGGCAGAAGAATTCAGAAGTGAAAGAATGTGTTTTAAATAATACAGAGGATGAAGAAGGAGGCAAAAGACATCCCAGAAATTTGTGCCAGCTCCTGAATGGAATGAGACATCTTTGGAGGATGATGGCTACTTCTCAAGCAGTGTTTCAAAGCCTGACTGGGACTCCTGCTGGCATTCAGATTTTACCAGTCTTGATGGCAGATGGGTCAGTGAATGAAATCTCAACAAAAATTTCATCTCAACATGAATTACATCTCAACAAATTACATCTCAACAAAATAACTCTTGGAAGCTATGCTGTATCCTGATTTCAATCTGGATTGCAAGCACCCCACGTCTTACATGATGCCATGTGTTCTTGGACTTTTTTTTTTTTTTGTCAGCGAGTAAGAGGTTTATTAAAAAGCATATAGGTAAATGGATCAACGAGTTGAGAGCTGACAGACATCCTAGGAAGCACGGTTAGAAAATTTTATGAAGTTATGTGTTAATTAAGTTATAGGATAGTTTGGTTAATTCTGCTTGAGGACTAGGCACAGACTGATTTATACATACAAATCTGAAACAGTTTAAAATTATGTCTCCTGCATAGCATGGGTTATAAGCTGGGTCATATAATGGGCTATTCTACCCTATTTTTGATACCAGCATGCTTGAAAACTGGTATGGTTATAAGCCCAGCCAAGTTCTAGGCGCCTATTCTAGGATCCAGCACCTCCACATTTGAGGAACAGAATATAGACCGCGGGGCTCTGCACTGGTGGTGTGCCTCTTTACTTGTTGGTGTTGGTGAATCCAGTCACTCTGAAATGCAATTGGAGCCTACACCTCCAATGTGGTACTAGTGCTACTAAGCAGCAAGACTCTAAATGTCAAGTATTGCAACATTGTCACTTTGCGAAGTCTGCTGACTGGCTCTGCTTGTCTTTTTTGCTACTCTACCAAGTCCTCCAATTCTCTCTTTTTTTAGGAGAGAATAATCTGCATTATTTTAATATAAATTATTCTCCCCTTAGGGGCAAGCATTCTGTCAAACAAAAAGTACAATCCCTGTCACTAGGACTTCGCTTCGTGTTGTTTTTATTTTCTTTCAGTTATTATCATCAGCTCATGAGGGAAGAGTTAGTAGGCAAATAAAGTAATGTTTTCTGGCATTCCTGTCAATTTCTACCCACAAGCTTTTTCCACCTGACCAACTGGTTCATTTTGGCTGGAAACACATTTTTGCTGCTCTGCTTGAAAACTTAAAAAATGTATAAATGTGTTTGCATTTTATATTCCACTTACTGCTTCAGTTCAAGGATTCCGAACACCATAACAGGTGACCTTGCTCTCAGATAATCTAGGGACCTTTGTAACTAGTAGCAGACAAAAACAAGGGATAGATTTTTGTTTTTAATTCCTTGCTAAAAGGGAGTTGGTGAATTGTCTGTTAAAGAATTATGTATGCTGTTTTCCAAGTTCAGGTTTGGATAGTGGAACATGTTTAATTCGATGTAAGAGGAACTCCTGGCCAGAATAATAGAAAGGACTGCACGTGTCTTTTAACATTGTCTTACTAACCATAATGACAATAAACAAATGTGGCATATCTTACTCGAAAGATACTACATAACTCATATATGGAATGTCCGAGTATGGAATATATCATCTCTTACTCACTGATTTTGACAGGCTTGGGAGTAAGCCTGTTGTCTCCAGGTCAGGCCCAAGAGCCTGTTCATCATCTCTAGAACTTAAATTAAGTGGGTAATAATTCAAAGGCTAGTCTCCGACTTTAAATTAGGTCCTCAGAATTGCACTCTAAAAGACATTCTGTACTGACCAGAAAAACAAGTGTAGGAAAGCTAGCGGACTAATTCAAATCTCTATGTGAAGTACTAAGCAGTGAGCAATAGGAATCTTCTCTCTTTTCCCTGCATTCTTTCTCCTGGTCCATTGAGAAATTCTTACCTGTTAGGCAGACAATTATCAGACAATATGTTGCACAAGAAGCCCGTTTTCTTTGCGCTTCTTTGGTACTCTGGGCAAGTTGGTTCCCTTTATTTCTTCCCTACATGTGTCAGTTTTGTGGTTTTTTACTAGAGGTGTATATGTAAGCTGAAGGAGTCTCAGTCTCTAATTCCAGTACAATGCATATAAGAAGCAGATGACCAAGACTGGGGCCTAGGATGTTTTGGATATGGACTATTAGTTATTATTTATTCATTCATCAGTGCAGCAAGAGCCTAATTCTGGTTCAAATCTTTAGGCACTACTGCAATAATAAACACAAAAGTGATTTTGGATCTACATCCAAGTGCTATATATGTCATGTTATGATAATTTCATATGCAGTGTTTTCAGAAATGACCTGCTACCAAAGGAAGCTATAGACTTCCTAAGGCAATTGACACATCTTATAAATGTATTTCAATTGACTGTCTCTCGAAAGACCTAATTTCCACATCCCCTATTTTGCCGGTAGGCACGCAATAGAATTTTAGGATGTATAAAAAAGATTCTGCCAAACAGTATCTTTAAATGATCAAGCTGGATTTTAACAAGTATTGGTTTCATAACTCGCAATATACATATTTCTGCTCTTTACAATAGCATTAACAAGATTCCTATTAGGCAAAAGTCTACTCGCAAAAGTTGCAGATCATTGCCAAGTTATTTTCTGTTACTTAATCATTCTTCAAAGGCTTAAAATCAAGTAAAATATGAAGCTATCCTTACCTGAAATTACAGAACTAGCTCTACCTTATCACGCTTTTTCAGAAGGTGCTAGATCTAAAAGAAGACTACTCTACTGTAGAAATTTTGCAGAAAAGGGTAAGTATTTTTTTTCTAGCAATTGTTTTGCATAGTGACTTTACTCTGTTCTTCTGGAAGGGACTAAGAATTCCAAAGATAACATTAAAGATGTTTGGGGAACTTATCCTTCTTATCACAATAACCTAGACAAAACTCTTCCCCCCCCATCCTTTTTCCCATTTACTTTGCAATGATTTTTACAAAGTATATTAAAAGTTTGGGATAGATATAAAAGCAGAAAAACATTAAGAAAGGTACCAGGCATGTCCATGCCACAAACTAAAATTAGAAAGTACCACATCTTTCTTATAAATGCCTTCGGTCCCTGCTCACATCTCCAGCTACATACTTCATATTAGATAAAGGATACAAAATCAAATAGGCTGTATAGTTACACTGTGAGTCATTACCTGCTTGATTTTTATAGGTTTTCCCACTTTTTCCCAAGCCTTAACCTGTGTAAGAAAGGTGAACAGAAGCTGTTTTTTCAAGGAAGAATTTTTTTTTCCTGTAAAACAAATAAAAACAATAGGCAGAATCACTCATTTCCCTTAGGTTCATACAACTCGTACATATGTGCTGTGAAAGGACTGAAAAATTTGCTCCTCCATTCTTGAATGAGAGATCACTCAGACCCTCCAGTTAAAAATTGAACTCTCAAGTAAATTTTCTATTAAAAAAAATAGAAAGAACATTTTGAATCTGCACATCTCAAGGCTTCCGTAATCAAGATTAGTAACTGCCTCATTTTTTTCAGAAAATTATAATACATAGAAAAAGTTCTTCATCAAAATACATCTTGTAAAGCCAGACTACCAAAATTAAGGAAAACCTCCAGCTTCATTCTAAAACACTTTCTTCTAATACTTTTACTCTGTGATTTTTACAAGGTTGAAAAATCAGACTCCCTCACTCCCAAGACCAGTAATATTTATTGACATTCTTATTTAGCTAATAGACTCCATTTTCAGCATCTTCTCTCATTTAATTTTAAGGTGACAAAACAAAATTTTTGACCAGGCTCATACTTATGCAACAGAATTAAAATCATTAAATGCAAATTGTTAAGGGGGCATGATCCAAACCCTACTGCAATGAACACGAATATCGCCACTCCAGCAGAAATAGCAGTCAGTCTATGAAATCTGCCAAAAATTAATGGGCATTCACTACCAGCGAAGTATTAAATTTTGATTATACAGAGGAAAAAAAGACATGATTTTGCATAGATGTATGCTTATCGTGCAGCACTAATATTCCTCTTCAGATTCCAAACGTTTTCATGGCAGTGCATGAGAACTCCCAGAAAGTGATGCAAGGTGATAGTGTTCCATCTCACCAACTAGACTGACAACAGTGTCAAAGTTAAACAAGTGTCCTCCCTGAACAAAACTGAATATGGCTAATATAAAATATATCTTTCATAATAATCTTCATGAAACGAAATTCAAGGAAGGGTTTTAGCTCTTGGCAGCCAGTTTTTCATGTGTTACCCCACGTAATTCCAAGTACACATTTGTACATCTGGGACTTGCAAATATAATTACTTCATTTGGGGCCTGCAACTCGGATATCTTATTTGTCAGATATCTAAATGACCAAATAAACATTTGTCTAGATGTTTTGCAGACATTTGGATAACAGCATAAATAAGTGCTTATATTTCATTTTCCTAGCTGTGGGAATAAAACTGATCATTTTTTGCTTTGAAAGAGTCCTTTTAAATCTATATCTTTTCTTTTTCTTGATTATACTATCTGTATAGTATTTAACTCCTTGATAACCATGATTTAAAGTAAAGTGATTAACCATGAGATAAGTTACTAGCTGACATGAAAAAGAATGGAAAAATCTAGTCCTTTGACTGTCTTGTAGTTTTAATAACCTCATTCTACAGTCTTATCATTTTTGAAATATAGAGAGAAAAGAAATATGAAATAAAAGATATAAACAAAGCTGACAAGTGCATGACAATTAATAAAGAGGCATTGAACACTGCATTACTTTTTACTGTATTTCTAAGTAGTACTATAAATCAAAAATGCTTTTATGCAAGACTGATGTAAAATCCATATATAACAACAGATTTGACAGGTATGTTTTGCATACACTGGTACCTCCTTGTCATGCACAGTCTGGTTTCCCAAGTCATTATTGGCAGATTCTATTATTTATCCACTTATTCTACCCATGAACCACTGACTAATTTTGGTACTCAGTCCAGTCTTCAAATATGCAACCCAGATTCTGATTCTATTATTGCTTCATTTCATCTAGAAATGGAATACATAACTTCCTTAAGTGCAACTGTATTTTTGCTTTTTTTAACTTCAGCATATTTTTCTCGCATCAAGTACCACAGTTTCACACACTTTAGAATGGACAGGCAGCTGTCTGTAGGATTAAGGCACCTACAGAAAACCTGAGACTGATTCATTTCCCCAAATGCAACCTATGTCCCTTTTTCACCCATGTCGTGTATATGGGTAGATCATGTTCAGTCAGCATACCCTCTCTTGATGTATAACCCAGTGTGCCAGAAACAGCTGGTGTTTTTATCTTGCATAAGAGGTCCCTGAGAGAGCCAGAGCAAGAAAGACAGCAAGCATGTTGCGTGGCTGCCCCTGAGGATGACTCATCCTAGCAGGGCTGTGCACTGAAGGGAGCTCCTCCAGAAGGAGTTACAAAGCTGCAGCTCTGCGCTTTAGCTTTCAGGTGATGAAACTTGAAATCATCAGGCAATGTGGCGTGTGTGTAGGCATGCTGTTCTCCTGTACCCCAACACACAGACCCTCTGCAGCGTGACCTGGCACATGGGTTCTCTTCTCACAGGACTTGAGAAAGCTGAGATGTTTGCCAAGAGACTAAGCAGATTGCACCCTTCCTTACAGCAACGGATAAAATTGTGAAACACTTGAACAGGACTTCTCGGCTAACTAACTCAGCAACAGTATTCAAAGGAAGCACTGGCACTATGATGCATTTTGGAAGTGCTAGTTTGAAGCTATTTGTTGATTTTGAGAGATGGTGCCTGAGCTGTAACCTTAAAGGGGGAAGGTACCAGAAGCATATACAGTTGAGAATTAATATCTTTCATGTCAGGTTATGCAATAAAGTTTGGTGCCTTCAGGTTAGGAGTATCTTCAGTCATCAAACAAATCTGAGTTCAAATACATAAGACCAGTGCTGGCCAGTTATAACTGGCGAAGACTGAAAACTTTTTTGCAAAGAAAAATTCTTTGGAGACAAGTCTGTCATAGGGAGGGAATGACTGAGGGTTTCTGGGATTGTGTGCAATGAAAGGTCAGGGGAAAGGAAACAGAGAGGGCTATAATGTGCCAGAAGCTTGCTCAGATGTCAGGGGGAACAAAGAAAATGGAGGTGGTGAACACAAAAAGTGGAGTGGATTTCCGAAGTCTGTAACATCTTAATCAGGTTTACATAGGAAGTTTGTCTCCGCAGTGCTTATCTGAGCTGAACAGTCACTGAACTTTCTCTCCTGAGCCTTTAGTTAAACTGTGAGGCTTTGAAAATCACAAGCAAGTTTCCTCAGTGCAGAATCTGAATGAAGGCAGAGCCACATCAGGGAAAAGATATTGAATTCTTCTTCAGCATTTAGACATTTTATTGCCTTTGAGGAAAACAGTCATTCTGGGCTAAGTACGGTGACACACTTGCTCTAGCTCTAGTACTGTCTCCGCATAGTTTTTCTTTTAGTAGTAAACTCTATTATTCTTTTCAACCGTACACTCAGAAGAATTTGTACTCACAGCTGAAGTTTATTACTGTATGAAGAAGAAAATCAGAGCACCTTGAGTTTCTACTTTTCTTACTACCCATTACCCGCATTGTGAGACCCAGACAGTTTCACAGAAAGAACTGACAACAGAGAATCTTGTAATTCACTTGTAATTTCATCCACATTATAAACAAGTGAATTTCCATCGTAGTAAAACTGTATACTAGCACATGAACAGCAACAAGCTCAGTGTAAAAGTAAGCATGATACTGTTTCTGAGACCATCTGCACAGAGAGGACAGACGGTTGTGTCTATCACCTGCATTCTGCCATCACTGAAGGGGAGCAAGCTTCACTCTGGGAGGCCTGAAGCGACACACATGGTTATTGCGCTCAGTTTCTAATATGCCAGCTCTCACCAGGGCCTATCATCTTCATCGCAGCAGTGCCCTAACAAGGCTATATGCCCTCCTCAGCACTCAGAGCTGGGGTATCTAAATGACTATGCATTGATGTCTCATCTGACGCTAAAATGCACTTACATAAGAGCACCACTGATGCTGACTTAATTTTATTTTGTTTGATTTTTTATTGTAAACTTTCTGACTTTAAAGATTGCAGATCTTTAGGGTGTTTTTCAGTTTTGCAATGTTCCCAAGTAGGCAAACCCTCCACTGAACTTCAACAGTCCTGATCCCCCTGAACCATTTATGTATTACATGTATTACAACCATTAGATAAATACCAGAAGTAATTCTGGAGGCTGATAACCCAAGAATAAAGCAGAAGCAATCCTAGGTCTTGTCTCTGAACCTGAAGTAGTTTAAGTACCATGCTGAAGAGACAAACTGATTTTTAGCTGACACATTATCTAGACTCTTGATCTAGTCCCTGGCATACCTGTCTGCGTGATGGCACACCTTCAACCACAGGCTTGGGCATGTTTCTATGCATCACCTTCTGTTCCTTTCCATCATCCCAGTCTTTACCTGGTGGTTAAGCCATTGTCCTAGAGCACTGTGGAGAGAAGCAGAGAAGAGATTTTCTTCTCTCCAGTTTTGGGTGAGTGCTGTAGTCCAGGCTGCTGTGCAAAAAGCAGGGGCTAGCTACCCCACTATTGCCTTCAGCACCTCAGCTTAGGAAGCAGTGTCAAGCTCCAAACGTCAGTTTCATACACGAGCCAATCTAGGTCTCCAATTAGGTGCTTGAGGCCAAGCAAGCATCGCCCTTCTCTTACCGTCTGGTTTATTGGCTCTTGCCCACTATGCTGCAATCACGTTCTTGGGCATCTGATCTTCCTCATTCCCTCTACAGAAAATGGAAGGCCCTAATTTATCACTGGTAATTCTGTTCCTGGGCCTGTATGCTTACTTTGATGCTATGCTAAACACAGAAGTGTCAAAGTTTACTTTGGTTCTGACCTCTATACACCAAGCAGTAGTAACCAGTAACTCCCTAAATTCAGCATGCACTCCAAGTATTCACATCCAAGCTGGACTACACATTTTCTTGAATCATTTAGCTTTTTTTTCTTTTTAATTGTAAACAAGTTGATCTGTCTGTGTCCTTGAATGTGCAATAACTTTTACTGTATGTATTTATCTGCAAGTCCTTGAACTGAATTTCCTTATCAGAACTTACATTGACTATATCTTGTTCTGTATGCAGATCAACCCCCTGAAACTACAGAAGTAAATACCACTCATGTGTGACTGGTTTCATTTATGAATTCTGTCTGCTGATAAAATACCATTATGTTTGGTCTCACAATACTGCAAAGTAAAGGTTAAATTAAGACAAAACAAAACAAAGCCTGGTTCATTAACATTTAAAATCAGTCATAAGTAAACATCTTGTCCAGCCAAGTGCTGCAGGGCATGCTGCATCTCTAAGATAGAACCCCAAATTTTATGTAATACAGAGCATCTCCTTGGAAAGTGTAGCCAAAGTAGAAGCCAGTTGCACCCATAAAGTAGAAGGAGACCAAGCAAAATAAGCATTTGTTTGCCTTGAACCCAGACATAACTACACCAAAATAGGGTAACCTGTGACTGTGTATAAGAATTTTGTAGCATTGTAACTCTAACAGAGTTTTGTAACACAGCTAAGCATGAATGTACAAACAACATAACTGTGAAAAAGCTAACAGAAATTTGTGATATAGTTGCATGAATGGGGTACAGGAAAATATGTCCAGGTAATAAAATCTTCAAGATAAGAACTAAAGATGTAGAGCAGGTAGCAGAGATGTCTGGTGAAACCAGAAAAATCCTGCAGAATAAGAAAGAAAGATGCCAGGCAAAACCAGAACAAGTCCTACTCCCAAAAATAAGGTTCACAGTGCCAAGGGCAGATGAAGTCATTCCCTTTCCTTTTGGGGAGGGGGCGAGTAGCATAAAACATCAACTGTGAGAGAAGAAAGCTGGGGAAGAAAGAAGATAGCCCACTTAATTTCTGGCTTCTCTCATCTAGCAGCTCTCAAACCTGATTGCCATGACCAAGGCTACTAGAGCTATCAGCACTAACTCCACAGCCTCAGCTCCATGATACTGTATATTCAAAGCTAATTTAGGATATAAGTGTTAAGGACTGACTGCTTTGAGTATGTATGGATAATAACTGAAAGTGATTAAAAGCTAACTGTTGCCAATATGGGTTGTTAATGATTGGCAATCTGGTAAAGTTTTGTTCTGGAGCTTGAAATTGGCCTTATTTGTCAGTCTTTCAAAGATCACAATAATCTCCAGTTCCCTAACTGTCATATAGATATATACATACATTATATAATATCCATATATATGTAAAATATGCATATATACATATGTAATGTGCATATATACATATGTATATATACCCACGCATATATTTATTACTAACAAAAGCATCTTCCCTGTCAGATATGCCATTTCAGAAGTCACTTTCAGGGTATCTCAGATATCTCAGAGGTATGTAATCTCATTTCAGTTTCCAGACCACATGGCATAAAAGCAGAGAGCTACACTATAGCTCCCTGCTGTCAGAATTAAGAAGATCTTTGATTGAACTGCTTGTAAAAAAGAGTTCAGCTCCTCCAGAGAGGAAGATGTTGCCTGGCAGCTGCTGAGGAACTAAATATACTTCACTTGGTCGTATTGCACCTTCAAGGACTCCATTTTCTACTGGCACTGCACTTCAGCCTGCAGGATGCATCTCTACTTATAGCAATCACCTTGGATATTTTCTTCAGTTCAGATCCCAGGGTCTTAGTTTCAGCTTTTACTACATAAGGCAGACAGCACCTGACAACCAGCATACAGCAGTTCAAGTTGTATGCCCTTCAAAACTCTCTGCAAGTATTATAAATCTACTGGTGACTTTCAGGGGCTGTTGTCACGTCTAGTTTGCCCTACGGGAAAGGCTTCCACACAGCAAGTGCAAGTTGCAGCACTTTCTAAACTTCAGAAAACAAACCTGAGGGATATGTAATTGCACATATGCAGAACTTAATATATAGATTCCAGAGTTATATTCACTAAAGATAAGAATTGTCCAGAATTGTAGTTGTACTCTCACCAGCAAAAATGCAGTAGTAATTGCAAAAGCCTCTGCTTGAACATTCACAGATTTTTATCATGACAAAAAAACTCTGCCCACCATAAAAAAGTGGTTTGGAGATGGCTATATTTCTATCCTACTGCAGAATGCACTAGTTTGATATGGGATGTTATTTATTTTCCTATTTTCACAGTTTTTAAATACTTAAATGAAGTCTTTTTTAATATTAATCAATATTGCAATATTTTCTCTCTTTTTCTCATGCCCCCATCATGATGTGGGAGGCTTTGCTTTGTCTCCTGGTATTCACAACTATATCATACTTACAGACTGAACACATATGATGCAACCTTTTAAAACAGAAAACTTACTGCAGGCAAACTTTAAATCTGATAAATGTGTTATTATCTTACTCTTTGTGGATTGTTTTAAACCTGGCATTAATTTGGATTTAGAAAAATTTAGGTTTAAAAACAATGATAGGAAATATGCCAAAATGCCCTTAATTTTTGGAATGACTCATCAGGTGATATTTTCATTGGACTGTTTTGCAAATGAAGTATTGAAAATTTTGTATTTCTAGTATATTTCAGTGCGTTAGTAGAATACACAGTGATAGATAATGGCAAAAAGTGCCTTTAAGGTGAAGAAGTCTCTAACACGGAGACAGAATACAGTAGCATAGATTATTTTTATTGCTACCTAGACATTCAAGGAACACTTTAAAATATGCCTGCTAAAGTAAATCAGCCTGATTAAAACTACAGAAAGTCAAAGCTAATGAGATAACAAATAGAGTGTAAGTTGCAGCTTATACTCCATTCACTAGATACTCTAAGGAAAAACACGTATGGGCTTGAGTCTGGTCTTGTAGAAGGAAGTCTGGAGTAGATGAAGTAACTGAGGTTAAAGTTGCATCCTTTAGAAGACTTTTTTGAAGCTTTTCCATATGAGAAGAGTGATTCTGAGGCCAGTTCTGTCTTTTTTTTATTTTCACAGACTTATACAAATATTACAGCAAGTTCCTCCTGCCTATGGTCAGCAAATAGTATCTTCATTTATACCTGTCGAGTTTTCCCCACAGAGTACTCCTCGGATTTTTTTCTATAATATTTTTGTAAGCATAATACAACAAGAGTTTTGTGTTTATACATTCATTTTTCGGTCTCTTATTTCTACTTCTTGGAGAGAAAAGACATTCCATATAACCTCAAACCAGAAATAAGCAATATTAATCACTTGCTCTAAGCTTTTCTGAAAAAAAATCCATTTGTGTATTAGAACAAAACGTACATTAGAGAGAAGAAGAGAGATTTCTGATTCAGCAAGTGTTTCTCAAATAAAGACTGTCTTTAGGTAGAATCAAGGCCGATAAATCTAGAAAAGGAAATTGTTTATTGCAACAGACATTACTCAAGAGAGTATTTTTGCTTAAACTGCCACCTGAAAAAGCCCTACCCAGTTCTTGCAGCCAGGCTAAGATGCAGAACACACTGCCTCTGCACTGTAGTTAGCATGCAAAGATACACAAACGTGCAGGCTCACAAGTATTTTTAGGCTGCTAATGATGTCCCAGTCAAAGAAGTGAGAGACAAAGACATCATAACTGTCTGTGAGCTATATTTGCCCGACAGCATAGACATTGCCTCTGAGCTCATCAGATGGGAAGAACTCACCCTCCACTGATGTGTATGGGTGCCTATGCGACTGTGGGATATGAGAAAGATAATTCAGAAAGGTCCTTGCATTTTGCATTCTTCTCTGTCCCAGTCATCAGGTGTCCTCGCAAGGTAATTAAACTGAACAGGTGCAATAGAAAGGAGTTTTGAAAGAGAACATAGGATCAGGATGTAAAGAGAACTGCATAGATGTTGAACGTGTTGAATGAGCTCCTTGTTATTTTCGTATGCTTTATCTTACAGCTTTATAATAACTTTTAGTTGTTTTGTGCTGTAGGCAAGAGAGAATATGGCTTTCCTTTGTGTCCTTTACAGTTAGCCCAGTAATACATAATGTCATTGATAGTAAGGGCTAGTGAACACTATAA
The DNA here is from genome assembly GCF_036370855.1 of Dromaius novaehollandiae. Taxonomy (NCBI): domain Eukaryota; kingdom Metazoa; phylum Chordata; class Aves; order Casuariiformes; family Dromaiidae; genus Dromaius; species Dromaius novaehollandiae. The sequence continues at coordinate 111,901,128 of NC_088098.1, forward strand.
ATTGTATGTAACTATGGATTCAGACTTAGGCCTCATTATGCACATGTCTACACCCTTACTATAGGCAAAGAAGGAGACTTGTTACATTAGAATACAAAATGAGAGAGAGAATGAGAGAGAGATTAAAACAACTTTGTTCTGGTCTTTCACTTTGCAGTTACAAAACAGCAAAGAAACCAAAAGAAGAAATTGGAAAGAAAGAAAAAAGAATCAGTTGTGTTGCAAAAGCTCCGTCAATAATAAACAAATGTTCCAGCAAGTAGAAGAAAAGCTTCCTTTTATAGGAAGTTTACTCTTCTTTGAACTTAATTTCTCCTTCTCAGACAATGTATGTTACTCTTGCCAATGTTAGTATTTTAGCCCTTGATTTATAGGGCTGAACAAACCCTCACGGAACAGAGGACAGTCTTGTAAAGGTTCCAAAAGAGAGAAGAAAGCTCTGCCAATTGGAAAACACGTTAAAATATAAAAAATGTATCAATTATTTTTTAAACATTCAGTATGTTCTAAATGATTTTGCTCTTTAAAATATGAAAAGTGTTTACCCCATTAAGCCTTACCTTTTTATTTCAGTTTGTGTTTTCTTTTCAAAGGATAGCAATGCTGTGAGTCATTTTTTAAAAAGAACTAAGAACCTGATTCAGATTTATGATAATAGGAATGTTTATAACTACAGTATTCAAGGTTTCCCTGCTAACCTCTTGGGTTTAGTCACCATCTTTCTGAAAATTTTGCTTTCAGGACTGAAATGTTCAAAATCCACAAGCCCTCCATGCAAGAAAGTAAAGGAGCGTCTGTGAAGATTCTCCATTGTGCTAGTCAATGTACATGTCATGGTTTTATTCTCAGAGGGAATTCCTGTGCTTCTGTGACTAACTGGAACATTAAAAACTATGTATTTCTTAGAGCCTCAAACATGCCTACACACTTACTTATACTAGAATGCATTTAATGGTAGCTGCTTAAATTAATTAAAGTTTACTGTTGACTGCTTGACTTCCAGGTGCCAGATCCTCAAATATACCAAAATAAATTGGAGTTGAGATCCTAGATGTGTTATGAGGCTTCAGTAATAATGACAATTAAAAGTGGCCTATAAAATATATGTATAATAATTTAAAGAAAAGACTGTAAAAAACTGTATAGGTGAATGAATATCAATTTGAAGCAAAATCAAGACAAGAAATGTAATGATAGAGGGAAAGCAAGTGGAAGGCAGTGTATAAATTTTCTAAGAAAATCACACACTGGATTACTAACAGAAGTAGAGTATAATTCCAAAAGCCAAGGAAAATGAGTCACAAATAAGAGTCTGGAATGTGGTATAGAAATAGAGTGCCTGCGCCTGGAGTTAAAACTTGCAGAAAAGCGTTTCTCTACCTCTGTTATACTCCCTTTGCCATTTGTTTATAGTTTAGGTATAGTTACAGCTTCATCTGTTTCAAAGCTTAATTTCATAAAGTTCATTTTAGGTAGGATTCTAAATTTACCACTGAATCTACAGCTTTGAACTTTCTCAATTCTATTTGCCACTCCAATGCTTGATGCAGTCATTTAATTTCATTTCCTGTCATCTTCAAAAATAATTGTCGATTTCCCTTTCATGCCTTGCTTTTTTTCTGTGATTCTCAATTTACAATATGGTTTTGCAAATTTACATAACTAAAAAGTTGCATTTCCTTATCTTAAATTTTCCATGGCTTAATCTCTTTTTCTTGACTATCTGTATCATTTTATACTGTCATCTACACGGCATCACTGAAAGTTGCTTCGTATAACAGCAAAACTGTAATTTAAATTTGATCTACATGATATTTCGGAGCAGATGGGTTTTGTTGTGTGTCTCCTTGGCCTGAATCTGAATGAATCACTGAGTCATGCAACTGCTGGGATGTTTGCAGTAATTGCTTGTTGATTTTCTTTTGGCCATTTGTGGCTGAAAGCACTTTTGATTTCTTTATTGCACATTGGAGGAAGGTCACCGATTGGATTTGTGATAGTGTTCAATTCTACTGTTAATGCTTATGTCAAACATAGTGTAAATATCTGTTTTATTATGTCTACAAGTCTTCTTATAATTGACATCTAAATTGTAATCAGTGCATTTATCTCAAATTGAAGGTTCTCAAAATGAAATAGTTATATCCAGGGAAATAGGGAAGTGTTTATAAAACATGATAGTCTTAATCCTCATTTTAACAGTTTTAGAAACCAAGAGGACAAAGTACATTTCAGCAAAATAGTAACAGTGCAACATTTTATCTGAGAATATTAATATGTGATGTCGGATTTTAATTTCTGGGTAAGGCACAATGTCTATACTGAGTGCTTAGGAGGCACATCACTAAAGCACAATCTGGTGGCTGTAAATCGGCTTTTCTTTTCCTTGGTGTGAGAAATAGAAACCCCAGGACAACGCTGTTCAAATCCTGCACTGCTACATAATTCTGGTGCAATTCCCCATGTAAAAACACCAATCAGTTCTTAAGAGGTACATGTCACACAGCCATTGAATGCCTGTGGCCATCTCTGTCCTATCAAAGACAAGTTCTACTATCAGATTTTCCACTTAAGTCACAGTTATTAAATGGGGCAACAAAGGGATAATGAACACTCTACTGCTTCATAATATGAATATGAACTGGGTTTGGCCCAATGCTGGATTTTATGACAAATTACAAAATATTTCCTTTAATGTAGCATGCATATTAAAAGATTTTTGATGAAAATCTCTTATTTCTTTACCAGTAGGACTGTCTGGCAGCTCAACATTTTTCTCTCTGAGTACTCCTGTGCCTTGTGTTTGATAATGTACTGTCCACTCCAAGACATTAGCGCAGCTGCCTCGGAATTGCCCCTTCATTTGGAAGAGCAATATTAAGTTATTAACCTTGCTCTCCCAAATGAATGCTCCAAATGGAGGCAGTTGTGCCAATATAACAAGTGTGAAGGGCACTGATTCTGATGGGTTTGGATTCTGATTTTTCTTCATTAATGTCCCAAGTGCTTTGCAGCAGAAATGATACTACTAGCTGACCAGGCAAAAATTAACAAGCTGTGGACTGTGTTCATGATACACAATTGCTTTCACCCTAGATTCACTGGGATTTCAAAACTGAAGCACACAGAGGGAAAAAGGACTGTAGTCTTTTTACCACTACCTATCATGTGGCTTTATCTTAGACCATCTATGTGGTCATGTCTTTTTCCCTAACATGCCACTGTATTAGCTGAAACTGGGCAGCCTCATTTTGAATATGACCCTTCCAACAGATGCCAATGACAATAACAGTGGCCAAATTCCCCACTCTGGAAATTCTTTTCTAAAATAAACAGCTACAGCTGAACTCTCCAAAAACGTTCCTCCCCCGGTTTTTAGAATTATTTTTTCTCTAATCCATTTCACAGGCAGTTCTTTTTGTTTGCAAAAACAGTCTTTGGAGATCCCTGAATATTTTGTAGTTGGAATGGAAAGTGGGAAACAAAATAGCATATCAATTTTGGAAAACACTAATGAGATTTGCTAATATGACTGAGGAGGATGGTCTGTTCCATAAGTGTGTGTGTGCAGATGTGCAAATGTTCACTGTGGCTGCAGAAGTTATTAACCCCAGGTGTCCTCTGCTGCTCATGTGTACTAGCTTAGCTTAAACAGATCTTTTGTAGTTGCTGATTTAGACTGAAGTGGGGAGAGTTCATATAATTTAGAAAGAAAATGAGCAGCTAGCTGAGCTGACGATTATGTTCGTCCTTGCACAGTATACCTTTAGCCAGAGGCAACGAGCCCTTATGCCTTCTTATGAAGTCATGTCTGTGTTCACAGTAGTTCAAAAGAATCTCTGATGTGAAATCACACTTTCACTGCCACAAAGGTCAGAATTGTCCGTATGAACATAGAGCAAAACAGGACCCTGTGAGAGTGTTCTTATTCCTAGGGTAAAGAGCTTGCTCTCCAAGTCTCTCTCTCCCCTACCTCCCTCCCTTTTTTTTTTAATTTTGACTTTCCCAAATCAATGCACAAACTGTAAACTGACCCATATATAGGTCAGATGTTTCTTATTTATCAAAGGTCATAAAATTTATGTGAAATGGAAGTTTAAGATTCATAACAATGAAACTAGTAGCAAAACTGTGGTCTAGAACTCATCTGGTGTGTAAATGTGAAATAGCAAGTGTTTTATGAAGTAATCAATGCAACATATTTAATTAAAACAGAGATATGTGTCCAAATTGATCGATCCATAGATTGAAGAAAAGGATTTTGAGACTGTGGATTATCAGTACATGCAACAACATTATCTATCTTTCTGCAGTTAGCACAGATTCTTGGCAGCCAAATGAAGCCAAATCTGAAGAATATGAGTAGCAGCTGAATAAGTGTGCCACGCACCACAGACAAAGAATTGAAATGTTAGAAAGAATGAAATGCTAAGGGAATACATTTTCTGCACATTAAACTGTACATTGTAAAATAATGCACCATAGCCATCTTCAAATTAACCAACAAAAGAAAAAAAGTTATAAAAGAATTAAATTACTGAGAACCATACTTGTGCATCTCACATGATTTCATTCCACTGGGCAAAAAGGGTGAGACATTTTATTTCACACAGAAAAGAATGTTATTTTTCCCTACTTTAACAATTAAATCTGTAAGAGAAGGGAATAAAAAGAGTTTAAAAGGACCCCAGATACTTCCTTCTTAAATCAAGGAAAGACTAGTGAAGAAGGGAGGTGAAAGAGAGAGTCAAAGATTATTTCAACACTTGCTTAAGCAATTTAAGTCATCTAATCTTTCTAAGCAGATCTAATGCCTTTTTGCCCTAGAATCAAAACAAACTACGCTTTATAATGACCGAAGTCCTGCATTAATCAAAATCAAGAAAAGACTTTACATATGTGTGGTGGTTATGGAAATATAACAATGCTCTGGTAATTAAGGAAACATTTAAACAAATTTGTTTTAAGGGAATAGGTGATCTGAAATATATATATAAGTGACTCAAGTAATAAATATGGTGATTAGCACCACCATTCATCGTATTTAGAACTGTTAACATCAGTGGAGCCTTTGCTGAGCTTTTTGGCCGTTTTGAAAAACATGCACTAACTTAAGGAGTTATGGGGAGATTGCTAAATTCTATGAGAGAATTTTAGCTAGTCATTGGTTTTGTGGAGGCTGTCTCTATTTAAAATGAATTGCCATTGCACCCATTTAAACCATGGACCTAAAACTGTAATAAAAGTAATGCTTAAGATTTATTTAGTATTCTTCATTCACAGGCCTAACAGACCTTTGAATGAACTCATTTCTCAAATGAAGATGGATTTCTCATCAACAGATGAATGGAACTTGACCTTTTCCCAGATTTCCAATGCAAAGTAGCTGGTTTAGAGAAAATTTGCAAATATAGTTAGATGTAGTTTAGAAACTATAGCTCCATGTTCTAATTTCATATGACAGAAAATCATGAAACGTCATCATGAGTTCTTTGTGAGATTAGAGCCATTATAAAGTACATCAACTTAACATGAAAAAACATATTCCAAAATTAGGCAAAACAAAATCTAAGACAGACTTCACAATTTATGATTAGTGCCAATATTTTAGTCACTGTGTGGCTGGGAGGAAAGCATGTGGCATACCTTGCAATGAGTTTCCTTTCCTCTTCTTTTGATAGTAATGCTACACGTATGGTTTAGCTGTAAAGGCAGTATTGTTTTTCCATCAGAATTCAACTGTGTCTCTTGAATCATCTAGTTTATCTCATCCATAATCACTGGCAAGGGGAAAGCAACCTAAACCATCAGCAGAAGTAGCTCTAATCATAAGCTTGTCAATCCATGCAAAGTACAGTTCTTCTCACATTACACTACCTAGCACATCACACTGCTATTTTTTACCTCCTCAATCAAAATCACACAACCCACAGCCATCCTTCAACAGCTTTAAATGGGTAGGGCAAGTGGTTGCTTTTGAGACAAGAGAGCTCTTCAAAATGCCTCCGTTTTGTTAAGTTTAGGGTGGGTTCCATGAAAACAGTTGTAAAATAGTCTCTGTCTTTTCTCTATTTCAATTGGCACTGTCAGGTTAGCTAGTAAGGACTGTGACGGTCCGCTTTGTGAACAGCCCCAGTTGTAGTCTTCAACTGGTGTTAAGCATATATCTGCCCAGAGCCATGCAAACAAAGTTACAGTTGGCCGAGTAGCTACTACAGTGTACGTGTGAAAGGTTGTTTCCAGACATCTGTAGGAAGCGACTGAGCATTACTCGCAGCATTTTTGAAATCTGGATGGGAATGAATGCCTGCCTGTGCCTCTGAGAGAGCACAGGAAACTCCCATTCATCACACAGCCAGCTGCTGTTGTTACCAGCTCATTTGCTGCTTCCTCTCACTCCCCTTGGAGAAAGGGCTTCTCGAGAGCAGAGTGTGGCCTTAGCACCTGGGGGGAACAACAGAATGAAGTGCAGCGAAAGACAGCCTGAGGGTGAGGTCACTTCTGTGGTTTGATTAATTAAAACTGAGATCAGGGAAATCGCTAGAAATTATATCATATTTTATTGTAGGGCATTTCTGCCGAACCCTTCTGCCACTGCTTCAGCTACTTGTGCGAGTGCAAGCGTTGCTCCTGCCACCCGCCTTGTAGCCTGGCACTAGGACGGCAGCAGGAGGTGTCAACAGTTAGCTTCTAGGCGGTGAGGACACATGTTAATTTCATCCTGGCAAACCCTTTTGAAAGGAAAAACTGTGTCATCTCCATGACTGAGGAAAGCATCCAACTTCTTCTATCATGAATTTTTAAGAAGAAAACTCAAGAAGGAATGAAAACGTAATTAAAGACAAGGTGGCATTTTCACTGAGGAAAGTAAATAGAGAATAACAAAAATAACTCCCCTTATGTGATTACATTCATCTCATTAAATTGAGAGAAGATACTTCACTGAGATCACTTACAACTAAAGACTAAAGAAGTTAGGCTGAGCAGTCCTAAGGCACTCTTCCCTCTCAGAGCACTCCCACATTAAATAATCAGTTCATTTAAACACTCTGAGAAGATGATTTTCAATATGTTGATTGATTATAGTGATTAAAAAATTGATTATGAAAAATATTTCTTTGTGACTAGTAACCTGGCCATTTTCCTAAGTGTGTATTATTATGAGAAAATAAATGAAAATGCACCATTTCAGATATACACTCTGCTCGTAGTTCTGGAATTTTGATTATTTCTGAGAATCAGATTTAAAAATAATTCTGTAAATGCTTTAGATAAGAAAATTACTGACAGGGAATACACTGAGGGAACAAAGTGTGCCAGGATGACCTCTTTCTTTAAAAGCTTTCACTGATTTTATTTAAACAGGTATGCTTCTCACTGAACTCAAGCTATTTAAAAGATATGCACCTAGTTTAAACTAGACAACTAAGTATCCACATAATCAATGGAGAAGCAAAAGGGGCAGCTGTCCTTGTCTATGACAGGTGTCCAAGGTGGTCTGGATGAATTGGCTTCAAGAAGAGCCTAATCCTCACAATGGCCAGCAGAGAGAAACTAAGTGATTAACTTAGAAAGGGCCATATTTTCAAACAGGTAACATTAGGGCACCCTTGATAGCTAATGGCTTTTAAGGAGTGGCAGGAGAAAACCCTGCATATATTTATGCCTGGCAAATAAATGATTTATGTTGTGGGTGTGTGGTTTAGACCAGTATTTATGAATACAGTATGAATTTTTTGAGGTATAACATGTAGAAGCTCTCTCACGTTGACCAATAATTCCAGAAGGTAAGCTGAATGAGAAAGAAATTGATATGAGGATAGGTTGTTTCCAAGACCAAAGGGCATCAGTCATGTAGGCAAATGGGAAGGAACTGAATGTTGCACTGTACAATGTTAAATACACTTTCCAAAAAAAAAAAGAAAAAAACTTGCAGTAATCTATACGCATGTATGTATGATAGGACAAATGCTGTGTCAGAGCAAAGAAGGAAAAGTATGTGCCATCTTAGCCCAGTAATGCTTTGTGTTGTATTCATATGGAAGCCATTTAGATGAATGCAGTGAAAGAAAAGGGACAAACTCTTGTTACTACCATTTTTGAGAGACAGTGTGAAATCGTGTTATGTGGAGTGAATATTTCTTATGATAATCCTTCCAAAAGCAATTAAAAATTTTCCAATGTTAAATTAGAGGGCCAGTGTGCATGTCTGTTTTCTTTTGTTAAACTGTTATTAGGGCTTGTTACCAATCTGTAGATGTGAACAGACTTAGAAAGGCATGAGTTAACTTGCACAAGATTACCACACAGAATCGGCATTTTCATGCTATAATAATGGATAGCATCCCTAATCATTCATGGTTCATTTTGGAGACCTGTTCAACTGCTCATTCTTCAAGGTAGTGGTGGACAGCAAATGAAATTTTTGTAACACTTGACTGTGAAGAAAGAATTATAGCTTGACCCAAATATTTCAGTTTCTTGTTTTCAGCTTTGCCAAAGTGAGTGGTATGAGAGTTCTGTTCTCTGCCCATTGTTAAATGTCTCAACTGCCTTTTGCACTTCAAAATCACAAACTGCTTCTTACAACCTCTTTCATGCCAAAATCTCCATTTCTGTCTTCAACCAGGTGCAGAGATCTCTGGTGACTCAAAATAAAAATGGTTCATTGTTAAAAATGCTGTTGAATACAGCTGAACAAGGGATATTTCCAATGCTGAGTACAATTCAGCACTGTGGTAATTCATAGATATCACTGGAAGAGCACTAGCAAAGAATCAAGCCTGCCACACCATAGTGATATCTTTTTATTTTTAATAAGTTCATTGCTTTTAGAAATAACATGGTGTGTGCTGACATAAGTCTTGACACATTAACCAGGAGGTGTTACAGTCCTTTGTATGTCTTGTATGACCTGACATAACGTTTGAATAGTGCGACACAATGTGCTGTTAGGAATTTTTCTGTCATCCTGGGGTGTATTAATTTTCTGTGAGTGTACTGAAGTATATCTGACCTTTTGAAATTGCTAGGTTTATAATATTGTCTGGCACTTTATATATACATGCATACATATGTATATACATGTAAAAACTTGTGACAGATGCTTGAGCTGTGAAGTCTATTACTTAAAAAGAGACAGAATATAGGCAAATCTCCTGACACTACCTCTGCTAGATTTAATCAATTTTGACTTCGAAGAAACAAGTATACAAAGAAAAAAAAGTTTATTCATTGTATCTGTCCATTCACTCTTTACTTTTTTCATTAAAATAGCAAATAAGAGCATAGCTGAACTCTTTGGTGTCCAGAAAATAATATATATAATAAATCACCACCCTGTCAGCAGTAATGATATTCAGTCACTATTCATATTGGATGGGCTTGTATTGCACAATAAAAACTGTACATCCAGTCTCCTACCTAAAAAGGAAGCCTGTGTACATATAAAGTTTAGCCACTGAAATTGAAACATCTTTATTTTATAAGACAAGAAATTCACTTTGGGCAGGATCATGGCTTAAGCAAGACATAACAAATATAACAGCTTACCTTAGATAGCCTTAGATATGACAGCTATCTTCTGAGCTATCTTACTGTTATTGCATCTTTTCTTGGGCGGTCACTAATTTGGCCATTAATTTCTAAGTTGTGCCTAAATACTGTAAAGAAAGAACTGACCATCCTAGTGAAATTTGTACTGTTCTTACCCATCCTGGTAAATTCAATTGAGACAAGTTCCTCAGCTAAATCATCCCACCTGCCTATTCATCATCTTTGATGTAAACATTTTTGAGGAAAAATCATAAACTAGCATAGAAGAGTTATTTAGCTAAATTTAATCAGCTGCATTAAGGAACAAATTGTAGCAGTTTTGGTTCACAAACACTGAGAAGCAATGAGAAATCATTTTAAAAAAAAAGTCTTCATTCATTTTGATGAACTTAGGTGCTTATCAACACTTCATGGACTTTAGGAATTAATTTTTATGGTCAGATGCATGAGTACAATTCCAGTCAGAACTCTGATAACACTTTTAAAAGCGATAAATACATTCATAGTGCATAAGCTGACCTGACACCTAGGGAGAACACGGCAGGATAGAAGGGTCTGGATAATAGCATCAGATAACTGTACGGTATTTATATGGTGATCCTTGCATTCTCTGCCTGCTATGCAGAGAAAGATTGTTCTCCTGTGGCTTCAATGATAGACTAACAGTGCCTCTGCAATCAAGTACTTTTATTTAAACAGACTCTCATAAGCTTTGCTAAACGTGTCTAAATTTCACCCTGGTGTGGAGAGGCAGTAGAAGGCCTACCTTCTCTGCTAACACCCCTCTTGAAGACCTTTGGTGTACAGGAGTTGGCAATGGCCCCTGCATGCATCTCTATATAAGGATTTAATTTAGGCTCAAATAAACAGATGACTGAAGCAATATACCTGCCAAGAAAACTCAAAAAAAGTAGGTCTTCAGGCAAAGCACATGTTTATCTTTGAGCGTATGCTTTAGCTTGAGTGATTTCAATTAATGTTAAGTATACCTCAAATGTGTTGCTGAATTGGCCTCCTAATGCACTACTCTGCTGTCCACATAAAGCCTACTAGAAACCAACAAAATGAAATTACAGAAAACGACAAAAATGAGAAAATTACTGTTATTTTGCCTGCTACCAATATCTTATTAGCTATTTTGATGTGGTTTTAGTTTAAGCAGATTGAGAATTTAACCTGTTTCCTTAATGGACTACATTGTGCAAGCTTGTTATAAGCGTCAGGTCCCCACAGTCCCCTGTTGGAAGCCATGATGACACTACATGGAGGGAACTGCCTGAGGGTCTTTCAGGATCAGACATGTTGACCTTGCAACAAAAACATGCCCGAACACAGTACTCTGCTAGGCTATGCGTCCTACCAGGCAAGCCTGTCTGAGCTGCCTTTCTGGGAGACAGTCCTGAAGATGGTGTGTGCATGGGAGGCAGGCAGATTGTATATGGCCTGATGTGATTCTAGCTGCTCTCATGCCTCTCCATCAGCTGCTGGGTTGACATGGAGGGAGAGATTGTTAGAATAGTCAGGCTGTAAATGCTTTAAAGAAGAGCTACAAGAAATGTAAAGGCAAGAAGCTGTGTGTACATTATTGGCTTTTGAATATAAATGGCATAAATGACAAAATACCACCCAAAATATCTAGTGTCAAGTTGTAAAACTCATTTAAAACACATTCAGTGTAATGACTAAGAGCTTGTTTTGCATCAGCTTCATACTATCTCATCCTTAAGTAGTACAGATGGAACCGACAAAGTCAATGTCGTAAGTGAAGAAATTGCAGCTCTGAATGTTGTTAGTACTGGATTGTATGCTTTTGAAGTGAATATCAGTTGATTTATCGTTTCATCACTTTCCCTGCTTTCCTTGTTGGACCATGAGGAGATTATCACAGGCTCTTTTTCATATATAGCTGTAGTCATTTAAGAAATTAGCATCCCCAGGATCTTATTGCTACTCCTAGTTGTACATTACTGCCACCACAACTGAAATGCCATAAAGTTAGTGCAAAATCAGCCACCTCCATTTAAAGTGGGGACAGCTAGAGCTACTGAATATGTTACTGCCCCCTGAGAATTACCCCTAAGCAGCTGGATACCAGTGGTTCGTAAAATGTTCATGTTTGAGCTTCATCACCTACTTCTTTGCAGAATCAGCCATATTAATGGAAACCATTCTCAAACCAAGGACTTAGCAGCTGCAAAGCCAGAGGCAACAAAATAAAACACACTATTCTTCTTGATGAGTGGTGCCTCTATGCATTTAAAGTTCTCTCTGCATTTAAAGTTCTTCAAGCCATTAAAAAGAGCACACAACAAGGGTTATGACTCTCAGTTCTATTCCTAGCGGTTTTGCTCTGTTTTACATGGAATTTCCATTGGGTAAAACACTTCAGCATGACTCAGAAGTCCCTTTGCTTAGATCAGTGCTGCAACTTGCAGTAAAGTTCTCTTTTCTTTCTCTCTTTGTCCCCATTTGCCCTCAACATTCCCTGTAGCATGGCAGATTCAACAACAGGACTGGAAAATGCTCTTCTCTTTGTCCTGTTTGCCCTATACATGCACACACACACACACGCATACACAATATAAGCTGATATTAAGGTGCTATCTAGAAGAATAGACTGAATCATATCCTCCATCAGTACTGAGTAATATTAAAGGAAAAAAAAAGATTTCCTGTGCCTCAACTTTCTCCTCAATGATAGTAATAATAATAAGATATTATTAATATTCCACATTTTTAGCAATGCTGAGATGTCATTGCATAGTATTTAAAGTGTGGCAAATTAAATTTAAACTGTGGCAAATGGACTCTCACCAGCATCGCACATTTTGAAAAATGGCACATATCATTTTTCATAAGGAACTGGCCTGTTCTCTGCCCTCACCCTTGTCCTGAGCTCCAGTTATCCGCTTTCTAGACAAGTATTACTAGTTACTCTACAGAGAGGAAGTATAACCACTTTATCTGAAAAGAAAGCAGCTCACCGCTGAATTTATGTGGAAACATGTCCCATCAGGCTTCTAGTGATGTGTGGTAAGAGCATGCCCCAAAACTGCTTCAAGGATCAATTCCCTCAGGGCACATGGAGCTGAAGAGTTTCTTAATTGGAAATGGCTTAGATATGTTTTGAAAGATTTGTTTTATTGTGTTTAAAAAAAAGTCCTAGTCAGCTAGAATGCTTACTCATTGACATGATTACTGGGAAAGAGTTTGTTCGCAGACCAAAACAAACTATCAAAAACCAAAACAAATATTTGCCTGCTTCTTGAGCTAAATCTAAAATGAAGGATTTTTCAGGATTTTTTTTTTTAAGTGCATATACACACACACAAGAGTACAGCATCTCAGGAAACCATTCATGTGAAATGCTACCAACTCACAGTAAAATTGAAAAATTTCAAGTATAAAAGTATGTTTTTATGAGCTTTCCAGTAAAAAGTCATGAGGTTAGAAGTATCAGCTCTTACAGAAAGCATGTTTTTTCTGACATCCATCAAGGAGTTTCTGATTTACTGCTGTTGAGGTTTTCTTACCTGATTTGTCGAGGAGCTTTGACTCTGACTCATTGAAAGCTAATGCTAAATATATATTTTCAAATATCAGTTTATTCAAATAGCTCGAAACATGTCCATAGATCTACAAAGGATACTAATGAGAGCTACATGGAGAGAAAAAAAGGAATATTTACTGTCAATGATTTTTCAGACTTCTCTTAACTTTACGAACCAGAGCTGTACTATTTCAGTGCTATGGGGTCAGATCCATAGCTGGGCTAAACTGGCACAGTGCCACTAACTTCAGTTAAGCTAAGTACATTTATTTATACTTCCTGAGACTCTGGGCTGCTACTGTTCACACACTGATTTCCACAGACAGGATTGTATTTCCTTGCCATGCCCCTGATGCACAGCACTGTGACGCATACATGGGATGCCTAGAGTTGTGGCCTATTATGAAGAGGATCTTTTTTATAGCTTTATTAATCTTTCTCAGGAATGTGTACCTGGAGAGAAATACTGTTCTTCAGTCACAGATACATAAGTCTTTGAAATTTAGTCTTTAGAGAAAACCCTTTTTGTGTTGTACAGAGTCATACTGTGAGCAAAAAAGTCCATAAATAAAAGAATGCCACATGGATCACAGGTTATCTGTTTAACAATGACAGCTTTGTTCTTCTTTCTAATTTAACAGATTTCAGTATGCTAAGTTTCTGCGATTTAATCATTCTTAACAATTGACTAAAAAGATTCCCACTGAGATTTGAAAAGCAAGAGCAACCAGAACACAGGCCTAAATCAATGTGTGCCCTGCAAGCAGATTGAAAATTAGAAAAAGCTGGATTATTTATTTTATTGTGTGAAGCAAGATTAAATGTGGTAGGAAGTTTTTTAATTACATAGACATGTTTAAGTCATCAACTTCCAGATGTCTCCTGTAGTATATTAAGCAAATAAAGGGCTAAAGTCTTGCTTCTCTTGATAGCAATAAGATTTTTGGCATGGAGTTGAGTTAAATGAGTTTATTACTCATGGAAACTTTAAAATGGAAAAAAAATGGAAAAAAAATCCTCCTCATATTTATTTTAACTAAGTAAGCTAAGGTTGTTCACAGCTATTATTTAACTCCTTGTCTTTACCAAACACTTCAGTTATGTGATTATTAAGACAATTTACTGGTAAAATTAATTAATTCTAGGTAAAATTATGAACTCTCTGTATGTGTCTTTACCAAACTATAGACTCTATTTTGAATGTATATTTTTACTTCTTTGTAACTGAAATTTCTAACAGGTGCTGAAATATTAAGCATTTATTTTACCAATGGAACTCTTTTAATAACACTAAACAGATTCCCTAACACTAAACTATCCCTCCCAAAATGGCTTTCCGGGGAAGCAGATTAGTTAAAGAAACACCTTTTGGAGGACTGTGTTCATTTACTGTCGGCAGATAAAACAGAGAAGTTTTAAAATGGCAAAGGAGCTATAGTCAATCATTCGTCAGCTAAAGACAAGGAGAACTAAAAGCTTTGTAAGGCAGGAGGCAAATTTGTCAGTTCTTTTGCTTTCTGTAAGAGATTTCTTTAGCAGATGCCTGCTTTGCGCTTGCTTTCTGGAGCAGCATTTATTCCCAGAGGGCTACTGCAGCATCTCTTCAGTTCTTAGATCCCATATCACAGATGTAGATGACTGGCTATTGCTTTTGGCAAGAGAAAAGCTACAGCATAACATAAAATAAACAAATATTTGGATAAGGGATGACTGTCCCTCCTGCTGTTACAGTTTCTGACATGAGGGCAGGGAGGTCCTGCAGCCCGGCGCAAGTAACGCGGTGAATTGAGTAAGTGCAGATGTCAGAGGTTTAGAGGGATGAGCCTGACTGCCCTGAATTCTTGTGGACTCCCAAAGGAAGGGGGGGATGTTTTATAACTGGGGGTTTGTTTTGTCTTTTAATGTAAAAGATCTATGAGAGATAACCAGAAATTCAAAAACTGGGCAGAAAGGAATGCTGTTTTGAAAAATCCCAGCAGCAACATCTGTTATAGATCTGGAACAATTTCTGTAAAAGACAGGGTTTTTTTAAAAAAAAAATGTTGTCAATGACATTTCACTTTACATTTTTATGTATTTTCTGATTTTATAGCATTTTTCAGGATTACTGTGGCATTAAGTCAAAATGACAGGATGACAAACTTCATTGCTTTCAGTGTGTCCAATTCTTTCATTATTATATAAGAAGAAGCTTTGAGAATGAGAGATGTTTAAATGAGTACTAAATTACAGATTCCTTCAATTTTAACAAGGAAATAAGACATAATGTTTAGTCTAAACTACTATTTCATACTATAATGTGTTCCTAATGACTCACCTTATAAAGTATGTACTAGGAATAACACATGAAAAGCATCAAAAATGATTTTTTTATGGTATTTGTAAATGCTTTGATTTCCATCTTATTTTTATTCTAGTTCATGGGGATATGGAATAATTGAATACAGAACAGAAAAAAAAGAGAAGTCAGCTAGAAATGGGACAGTATACATTTTGAATAGCTCTGACTTGAATTACTATAACTGAACAAAGTACTAAAATCACAATAATGCTGTAACTGTTTCACTAGAATATTACTCAAGACAACGTATGCCTGGAGATACTGGAAGAAAGACTAACCTATTTTACCATTACGTTCAATGAAACTGAATGTCTCTTGCTCTGTGTGAAGTAGGAAATATAAGACTTCTGTTTACAAAGAATGACTTGATAGTGTTCTGTGGCAGCTTTTATCATTCATAAAGTGATATGAAATGAAAACAGGCAAATGAAAACGTTCCACTGGCTTTAATAGGTTTTGCACCAGATTTTAAACAGTGATTCACTAATAGGATATATAGACAGGAGTATAATCCTTCTGCTCTGCTCACTACTATTTCCAGTTTAGATATACACTTCAAGGAGGATGTGGGCCAACTAGGGAGGGTCCAAGAGAGAGTAATCAGAGATTTGCAAAATATGATCTGTAAAGAAAAATGAATGAATGGAGATTGGTTAGTCTAATTAAAGAGAGAGTGAAGATGGAGATGATCAGAATCTTCAGATACATAAAAGGCTGATGCAAAGAGGGAAAGAATAATCTATTTTCCATATTCATGAGGAATAGAATGAAAAATGAGATTAAGTAGGATCTGCATGTTAGACATGCTGCAGTTTTTCAAATGGTAAGGCCATTGAGGCCCTAGAGAACACAGCTAAAGGCAACTATGGGCTTTCAGTCTACAGGGGTCCTCTGAGGACAACAGATGCCCAGAATAACACAGTTATAGAGGATCTGCCCTGGAGAAGCTGGGCATGGTTTCCTTTGGTCTCTTCCCTTCCCCAAAGTTGAATTGGGGATATGAAGTTCATACTGACAGTAGTGAGGATGGTGTTGCTCTGCAATAAACATGAGAAACTCACCACAAAAATCTATACAGTTCCTTAAAGTATTTTACAAAATAAAACCAGATACAGACAGAACTGGAGATTTTAATTCCCAGTGGGAAGGGCCTGATCTCTTATTTGTTACCCAGGTCAATACCACAAAACACAATGAACCAGCAAAAGGGCTGTGGAGTAAAAAGGACTTTTTATTATGGTCAATGTAATGCGTGACTTGGAGCTTAGTTCCTATGCTCACTAAGATATTCTTGTCCCTTCAATGTATATACCATCAAACTGCTGCATTTTGGCCTAGTCTATCTTCTGAATAAAGGCCTTTACAACACATAAACATAAAAAAAATGCTGAAACATTACAGATGATTCTAGCATACTTACAAATACAGCTTAAATACAAAAGAGAAGTTATTTCACCCTTTAAAATTAAACTGACATTGATTACATGTAGGTGATTTAATCTAATTATCTTGGTAAAATTGAATGGTTGCATTTACAGATCACAGGGATTATGAATGCAAATTGAAGAGGGAGGAAAAGTTGTGGGTAGGTTATTGTGGTGATGGTTCATTTCTGCTGACACCAGGGTTAGTAAAATATCAATTGTAAGTAAATTGCACTTGACATTATTGATGAAATGGTGGATGACAGAAAATTCCAATACTTCTTTCATTTATTTAACAGATTCATGGACTTTTAAAGCCAGAAGGGGGACCACTATGATCACATAGTCTGACTGCTTCTATTACATAGGCCACAGGACTTCTTTGAATTATCTTCTGTGACTGAACTGGAATATAAACTGTTCTAATATTTTAAAATGTGTACTATTTCTAATCTGAATGTGTCTATCTTCAACCTCCAGATATTATTTCTCTATGCAATTTCATGATTGATTTGAGAACTATATCAACAAATTTTTATTCCTTGTATGAATTCCTATCAGCTGCAATACAATCACCCTTATTAATTAGGGAAATCTATGTGGCGCTTATGAATTCTGCTTGTTGCTGTGAAATCTCTAGGTATGTGAACCATTCTGCAAATTCCATAACAATATTGGGCTTTTCTAGTTTTCTGTATTATCTTTTTGACTCTATTTTGAGGATAAACTCTAAAGGGAAAAGACACAGAATTAAAACAAACAAACAAAAAACTTAGGAAGGAATTATTTTAAAGTGGAAACATACTTAAAATAAATTAGCAGGGCAGAAACTAAGAACAGTCTATCTATGCAGACTATCAAATTAACAACAGATCAATGAGTCTGAAATGCTGGTTGATCTTTTCAGTCAGTCAGTTTTGTGAAGTGATCCTTTATAAATGTAGGATTCTCGCTGCAGAGACATCCACATGCCTGCTGTCAGAAGCATGGCCTCCTTGATGACTCGACACAACTGGATGCTACAAAATTGCCTGATTGGACCAAATTGGGGAAAAAACACCAAGCATTTGCCTAAAAGAAGAGGAGCCCATCCATTAGGTAAATTAAACCTGACTGGACATAACAATCCCGAAGGACCAGGGACAGCATTACGGGATGGTGCAGGGATGCCCTGGGAGGGAAGACCAGCAGCAGCACCTGAGAGCATCGAGGCTGTGTAGGGGAGCTCCTGCTGGACACCAGACCTCTGAAGGGCCCACAGAGACCACCCCCCACTGACACACTGAATCTGTGAGTAGCCTACTGGGCCAAAGAGTGGACGGTAGTACAGGAGAAGAGTAGCCACCACTGAGAGAGGCAGTGTGTGTGTTTATTTTTGTGTAAAACCTCAAGGGGAGAGGTGCATTTATAGCATGAGCAAACCATTACGTTGCTTTGTGATTCTGCCATGCTTCCAAGGTCCTTGATGCCTTTGTTAGAAGGAATGAAAGGTTGCGCATGTCAAAATTTTAAAGATATGTTCAAAGTTTGTATTCCCCTCCCTGCAACACTTCCAATCATTGTTAAAAAAAAAAAAACAACAGTGGTCAGGTGAAAGAAGAGGTAGAAATCTTTGCTGTACTAAAACAGAAGGGATCCGTCCAAATATGAGGAAAAACTTCTTTATTGTGAGGGTGACAGAGCACTGGAACAAGTTGCCCAGAGGGGTTGTGGAGTGTCCATCCTTGGGGATATTCAAAACCCGCCTGGACGCGATCCTGCGCAATGTGCTCTAGGTGACCCTGCTTGAGCAGGGGGGTTGGACTACATGATCTGCAGAGGTCCCTTCCAACCTCAACCATTCTGTGATTCTATGAATGTGAAGGACAGTGCACCCAGTCAAAACACATAGGCAACAAGACAGCACTTTTTGGAAGAGATATCCTATGCAGGTGAGAGAGTCTAGATACACGGACCAATTCCCGCTGACCATTGAGAAAGGTGAGGTAAAAGAAGAATGCGCAGATATTTTATTGTTTTGCCAAGAGCTGACGTTCTGTGTGTTAACTAAAGTAAAATGATTGTGCCAGAAACCTCTACAGGCCAACATATTTCAGTTATTACAAATCCGTGTAAACCAAAGCGTGGATTCCTGGGAAGGGTATATCTAAGGTGATCAGTGACGATTCTGAAGCCAAGGGCAGCTATGAGGTTCAACATGTGGAAACAGACTGTACAAAGCATTTTAGAAAGGACAAAGTAAGAAGCAAGTGAACATCCTTTCACAGATCAAAGAAAGCTTACAAGTACAAAGGCCTACCATGATGAGCATCTGGCTGGGAAGAGCTGAGTGTTATAGACACAGCTCTTAACCTTTCCTTTGCTAAATTTATCGTTTGAGCTCCCTGAGTACTTCATAGTTCTTTAATAATTCTCCTGACTTTCTCTTAATCCTCTCCAATTTATCGATGCCCTTTCTGATCTGTGCATTTCAGAACTGGCAGCAATTGTCACAGCATGAGAAATACAGAGGTAGCATAATTCATTTCTACTCAATATTCTCCTGTTTATGTATCACATTTGCCTTTTTCCTGCAGAACTGTATTGAGCGTTCACACTCACTGTGACTTCTTACACCTTTTTAAGTGTAGCTGCTTTCAAGACAGAAATTGTCATCCTGGAAGTGTGGCTTATATTCACACTTTGCTAAAAAAAAAAGAGGTGAAAACCTATGAATTGGCTATACTGAAATGTAAAGTGTATATTTATATTACACCTACCAAACAACCTACATTTCCCTGCTGAGTACTATGTCTCTGCCATTACTTTATGTGTAAGTGTGTGTGTGCACAGGCTATAAACTTAATCAATAACAATTTTTTTCTTCCAAGTCATTGATAAAAATATTAAATAGCAAAAGGTCAAGAACTGATCCTTAAGGACCTCACAAAGATCAGTAAGAAAGGTAGTGTTTAATCAGTATGAACTGTTCTATCAATTTTGTATCATCTGGCTTCTTAATCAAAATATCATGTTGTAGCAAACCAAATAGCTTGCAGAAATAGAAGTGGCAAATTGTATTATTGCTGTTATCAATGAAATCTTAAAATATCAAAAAAAATCATGTCTGTGTCAAACACATAAACCTATTCATTCAACTTTGTAAAAATTTGATAATTACATATTTATAGTAAGAAATGCCAAGACACCTAGCTGCTGGGCATTCAGGAGTTCACATACAAAAACCGGCATGGCAATGATGCTCAATCATCGTTAGCACTTTCAGGCAAACAGCAGAAGACATAGACATCAGTCATCTGCTAGTCGTTCTGACATATTCTACTTTTCCCTGTTAGTCTTAAGTCATGTAGTGACTAACACAAAGAATTATTAAGCTGAATTTGAAAAAGAAAACAAATATAACAAAACTACTACTATTAACGTAACCAATCTTTTAGCTGTCTGCTAACTTGCATGAGGATCAAAAAAGTATACCTTAATGGACACATAGCTGGTCACCTGCTTCTTCTATGATACCTCTTGCACCCAAGGAGAAGGCCAGCACTTCCAGGATTATATATTGCTTAAATTCTGGACCATGATAACTTAAATACTGAAACAAACTGAAATACTGCTTGATATAGCCTACCTAGTCAGAAGTGCTTCAAAGAGCATATTACATTTCCTGGTGGAAGGGAAATGTTATTTTGCACTATAGGAAACCTTACAATGCATTATAGCACTGTAAGATTTTTTGTTGCTGAGTGTCCTCAACTATGTTCTCTTTCTTCTGATAGACACAGTAAAGCAGAGGAAAATCTTGTCTAATCAGGTTCCTATTTGATAAGGAAATTATCTATGTCCATTATAAATAAAACTACTAATTTTATAAAATTGTTCACATGAGATTTTTTTCTGCCTGAAATGGCTTCCACTGCTCAGAATAACTTCTCTCTATGATAGTGAGTTGATCAAATCAGAAGCATTTTAAGAACAGTCTTAAAAATCACATAGTTAAAAGAATAAAATACTAAGTGGGAGAGAATATGCTTCCTAATAAAGACAGAACTTCTGGTTCGTGATGTCTTTGCACATACATAAAATCTGCATGTGGCCATGCCCTTCTGTATGTATATCTCGTTGAACCTAGTGCAAAAGTATGAAAATGCTCTTAAATTTTAGATATATATATATACATATATATATATATTCATTCATAAATGTCCTTGGGTTAAGAACTTATACTTACGTGGGAGAAGAGATAGAGCAACACAGAAGCTTCAGACACATCACTTAATAAATTAACTAAAGTAGCATAATGATGTTGGCTATTCAGGAACTGATATTCCCATTTCTTTAAAGTAGAATAATATTATGCACAGTGAAGCATTATACTTCACAGGACCAGTTATCTTACGATTGAGATTGGGAGTAAAATTCCTGGAAGCTCTAGTTTAGTGTTCACCTTGATGAAAAACCAGGGAGCTATGCACTGTAGCAAGAATAAGACCACAAATGACGTAAAATAAGTTGGCAAGTCATTCTTTTTCAAAGTCAAGTGTTGCAAGCTGTTTAAGTTGTGATACACACATTTAAAGGACTGACTGTCACTCACATTTCTCTTCTTAAAGTTTGTTTTTGTTTCAATGTTGAAATTCTAAAATTGTGTTTAGGATGAGTAGTAGCATTCAGCAGCTGCAAGCTGTTAACATATGATCCCTTCCTGCTGTAAAAGCAGTAATCCTACAGAAATGCTTACAAAATGTGCAAAGCAAATCAATTAAATGAAACATTCATATACATTTCTCCAAGCATTGGGAGAAAAATACATTCAAGAAACAGTAAGTTTACTTCTATATGTATTTTATTGCCAAAAATATCCCCCACTTCTGCAAATTGCTTATAAACCATTCTGTGAAAATATCCATTGCTACTGACATTGCTTAATTTTGGTTAATCAAATATCTAGATCACATGCTATGGAGGATACGGAGAAGATGGAGCCAAACTCTTCTCAGAGGTACGTAGTGAAATGATGAAGGGCAATGAACACAACTTCTAACACAGGAAGTTCTGATTAAACATGTGTTTGGGTTTTTTTTGTTTTTTTGTTTTTTTGTTACAGTGAGGGTTGTTCAGCATTTGAACAGTGAGTCAGCCATACAGTGGCACTCAGTAATACTGTAACCAGCAAATATCCCACCAAGTTAGCTAGGCACAATGAAATATTTGAAAATGACAGACAAGAGTGAAGAGATGTTACTGTAACATAAGAAAAATGGTGAGAGAAGAAGAGATACTTTGAATGATGCAGAAAAAAGAAGCATCAAAGAGAAAAAAATAAAAGCAAAAGTCAAAGAAAGGGAAACGAGAAGATGAATAAAAAGAAACTTCGGACAGTTATAATCGCTGTACATGTACCTATTGTTTTCCACTGACAATTATATAATTCATGTTGTAATATTTTATAGTAAGCCACTTCTCCAAGCATAAAATGAAAAATATAACAAAAATGAGGGGAATTAATGACAGCATTAACTAATTCAGCTAGGAATTGGAGCTAATCAAAACAATTAAAGTCGTTCATTAAAGAGATCTTAGATCATGTGGAACGTGGGCTGGTGATCTTTAAGATGATGGGTATATTGGTTGAGCTGAGCCTCTGGGGTGGAACACAGACATGTTTGTAAGAAGCAAATCCATTTATTTATTCTAACTAGGTTCATGCTGTAGCTACAAGCTACATGAAGGTTGTTCTTGTGTAAAGAGATGTGATACACTGGTCTGTTTATTTTTAGTTTAACTTAATATTTAAAAAACAATAAAAATCTTAGTTCCATTTCCCATTTAAATGGAGTAATCAAGCTGAAGGAGAGGCTGAAATATAAAGGTTTGCTCTTACTTCTATGAAAGTTAATAAGAGGCATCTCCCTGATATTAAAGAAAGACAGATATATTCTCAAGTTTCCATTTGCAAGTTCTTTTAAATAAAACTGTCTATAAGGGCTAAAGTCTTGCCATACATATGTCAGTGGGGTTCCAAAGATTTATTGTAATAATTACAAGCAAAGTCCCTGTTCTGCAAACTGACTTGTCTGTAATGTGATTTCAATAGACCCTTACATTTGGGCAAATGTAGAGTTGTGCATAATTTGAATAAGTTATTGTGCAGAGCTAGGCATGTGAGAAAATAACACTGCCATTTTGCTTATTATGTGCTAAGTGATTTAGTGTCAGTACTACTCATAGAAGACTAGTGATAGCTTTCACATTGTAATATAGCTGTAAATAAAAATAACTAAATATTGACATAGTTGGACTATATCATTTCCACATTTTTTATCTTAGACACCACTCCAAGTGTGTAAAATATCTCGTTCAAGATAAAATGTTGCTGGATTTCTTTTATAAATTCCAGATGCCGTGCTTTTGGCAAGGCAAATTTATTATTTGTTTCTGTAATAGCAAAACAAATGCACTTGTGACAGACAGCACAAATATTTTTGTAATAGTAAATTTGCTTTCAGTAGTGGGGGTTTCAAGCAACCTCTGTTAGAAGAAGATTATGTTGGTTCACCTGGGCTTTGTTCTGTTTAATTTCTCTAATATCTTTCTACTGTATTTTACTGTGTATAAAAAGTTGAACAGAATTGAAATTACAGCTGATCCTGCTATCAGAAAGGCCCTACAGTATTTGCTGAAAGCTTCATCAAAATAAAGTAGTTCAGATTGTATCCGTACATTCTTATCATTGTAACCAATTACTGTCTATTGAATGATGAAGGAGAACTCTTTTCCCTTACTTCTTTGCTTCTCTCCATACCTGGTCTTACTGATTCGTAAAGCCACTCTTTCACTAGAAGTACGTTCTTCCTCTCATGGGAATCTCAATCTTACCCTAAGCTTAAATCAATAACTACTTAGCATCTGCACTCAAAGTAGGATTGGGCCCATAACTTCTTCCTTCTTCTGTTGCTGTATCAAAACGCTTCACTTTTTAGTGAATCACTCATCCTTTCTTACCAGGCTCTGTCCCTGGATGAGAACGAAATCTCTTCATTTTGGTCATTCCAGCTGAAGCATCCTCTGTTCCATTAAAATGCTTCTTCCTATAAAACTTTTCTCTTACGCAGAGATAGCCTTTAGTCCTTTATGATCAATATATCCTTTTCTATCATGAAACGTATTCCTACTTAAATGCCCAGGAAAAAACATTTTATGACAAGATCTATCCCTTAAATGCTATAAAGGCTGTAAAAATTAGTTCAAGTCTCTAGTGCTAGCATCATGCAAACAATAAAATCATATTATCTTCATGTGCCCAGCACTCACCTATATCTTATTGTTTCTTTTTCAAGGTATCACTGTACTGAAGAGTGTGAGGATGGGCGCTGGTAGGTCTGTTGCAATGCACATCCCTTGGATCAAGCTTCTCAAACATTTCTAGTGCCCAAGTTTTGTGTGCCTTTCTTTGGTGCTCTGCTGACCTTTACCTACCCAAAGCGAGATGACGAGAGGCTGATTACCTGTATGGTGCACTCTGCACCAAGGCTGTACAGTCTAGATCTTAGCATGATGTCAGTAAAGAAAACTACTGTCCATTGTTACAGAGATTTTGCTGACATGAATTATTCTTTAACCTACTCCTAAATTATAGCCGACAGACATAGAAAAAGACAGACAGAGAGACAGGTAATATTTTAAATCCAGTAGGTTTGCTATAATTCTTGCTGTTCAACCAAAAGCACTGTAGACACTGTGAGATCACTGAGAAGTACAAAAAAAAAATTGCTGCCCTGTGTTTTATTTGTCTTCACTTGAAAATGCATAAAAGTAGGCCTTAAGTCATCAACAGATAAAATATGGTGAGCATGGATACAAAAAGTGCAAGCAAAGAATAACATACTACCTAGCATTAGCCTACAGTGAAAGGTAATAAGTGCTAAACTATCTGTCAGAAATGTCATAGTTACTTGTTATTTCTTTATAACCTTTTTATCCACTGTTTAAAGGGACAAATTTCCTTATAATCTTTGCCCAGTACTCACTAGCACAAGTAGTGCTAGCTAAGTTAGGTTTCCAAGAATGATAGCTTCTCAGACCCATTCCTCATTTCAAACAAACAATCAAAAAATTACACAGCTAATCATCAATTAAGAAAACTTAAACTGTCATATACAAATTAATCTGCTATAATATGAAATGGTATTAACAAAGTTTTCTTCCATTTCAATCTCTCATACACATAACCAGATAGATAACTTTTTGAAGAGTACATTTCTTCTCTTTATTCTGACAGTACTAAGCTCATCTTTGGATTTAAAAGAATACAGAAATAAAGCTTTCTTGCAGTTCAGAAATTCTCTCATCTCTGTTTGAAATTATATAACTGCCTCAATCAAAAATCCTTTGGAAAACATATAACTAGAGATTTGTGTGTTTGTAGCTTTGGTGAACAGATCAAATGTGCCGCTCTCCATATGTTTCTTAAATCTTCTTTCTTAGAAAAAAGTCACAGCATTGATAGTACTCCTTTTACCATGAATTAAAAGAATAGCACCTCTCTAAATAGCTCTGCAGCCTACGGTCCTCATACACTGAAAAAACAGAACTCATTTGAATTGGGCAAGTTCATGGATATGTTTCATTATTGTCCCATTGTTACTTTTTTCTCCCCTACATTCACCTTAATGCTTTCAAATCATCATTGACTGATGCTGGCATGACCAGACAAAGCTAATGTAATAAACTTAACATTCACCTAATAAAAATCCAGATAAAATTGTAATTGTTATTTACCCGGTGTTGGTTCTTGCTGAAGAAAAGATCCTGCTTATTCAGAAAATCAATCTACTGTTAAAGCAGTCATAATCCGGCAGGAATTTCTGCCCCAAGCATATTATTCTATATGCTTTAGGTCTTATTGCAACTTTCTCACTGCTCACTGCCTTGCTTGCTTAGTGGCTGTGCTCTAAGCCTAGGAAAAGTGTCCAAGAACTGAATGTGAGGGGAGACAGTGTATGAAAGTACTATGCAGAAGAGAACCAGTAGCTGATATAAGGCATACTCAAGAAGCAGAAATGCACTTTCAGCAGAAGAGTTCAAAGGAACTGGAGGCCAATCATGAACAAAGGCAGCCAGAAGACACTCCAGGGGGAGAAGCCAGACCATCAGGACTCTTATTTCAGCAGTGGGAGGAGAAAAGGAAAACCTGAAAACTCAGAAACAAAAACAATGACACATCCTCAACTGGAAGACTGACTTCAGTTCATAGCAGACCTGCTGTGCTGTCTACCTGCAATTTTCATCCATCTAAGACTATCACACATACTGTGTGTATATTTGAGCAGCAAGTGGCAAAACAGAGTGTCAGCCCTGTACACAATCATTAGTGATTATATCCTCCATCATCTTGAGCTCACCTGTGCATCTCCAAGTAGATCTGGATATGACATGTCCTCACTGTTTCAAATGTCAAGATTTCTGTATTCTCCTCCTAACAAGAGCAATTCCAAGTTTCCCAATGCTTTTTCCCATTCACATGGTAGCAGTGGGTGGGTAAGGTTTTATTTTCTTGTGCATACTATGTGCAGCACACTGCTGATTGTTGTTTTTCTCTTTTCTTCCCTTGTGGTATTGCAGGTATTTAGTGATCCAACCAAGGCACACTGTGAAGAATTTTAGAGATTAGTTATCTCACTGGAGGATAGTATGAATTCCATAACAAAACTTCTCCCTCCACTCACTTGTCTCTCTGAAAAAATAATAGAAATCTTTTAATCACCTGGGCAGAGTGAAGCGAAGAGGAAAAGCTTTATTCAAAGTATATAGATAACGTCTATTATTCAACATGAATAAGGCTGGCAGAAATAGGCACCAGATATTTATACCCCAAATATTCATCTTAACAGAAAGTAAGTCATGATTAACATAACAGTGAATGCTTCAGAATGACCGTTTTAAGAGGGTGCGGAAGTCTAAGAAATTAAAATATATCAATTCTAAAGCAGTCAAACAAATCCCCATAAAAATAAACGTGCTTCAATAAGCTGCTTGGACCCAGTACTTTTTTTAAAGGTTAGCTTTTTCAATATCCATCATAATTTAGTTTTGTAAGAATAAAAGAGAAGACTGCATATAGAATAATTGGGGGGGCTCTTTGTTTGTTTGTTCCCGAGTGTCAATAGATAACCTATAACCTAAGTATTCAGAATCTTTTCCTGGGAGTAGAGAGGAGGAGAGCTCTTGCTGTTATTTTTATTTTCTAAAGCGTGGCTAAATCTCAGTTCTTTTACAAAGGATTATGAAATGAACATGAACAGAAATATTTTCAGAAATTTCATTTTTAAAGAGGGATTTGATAATTTAAAAACCAATAGTACTACTTCATTGTACAAACTAAGTAAAAAGCCAAGGCCAGAAGTCTCTCTGGTCTTCACTGCTAAATTTTAATTTATTTCATTCAACACTTGTAACGTGGTAAAGCAGTAGATTTATCATTTAATAGTAAGCATTCCTGAAAAAGATATCATCAAGATACCCAGGAAATTATTAAAAATTAGTCTCCTTATAGGACTACAGTATTCTATATTTTGCATTTAGATATTTCTATCTTGTTTCCATACCTTCAAGAAAATTCTATTAGTATAAAAGTATATCAGGGAAAGAATTAGCTGTTACAATTATTGAAAACAAACTGAAGTTGAAGGCTTGCCCCATACCCACAAAAACTCAAGAGTACCTGCATACTGTGTTGAAACTGTACTTGTATGCCTTACTGCTTAATGAAAGCTTACAGATTCTCTTCATTTTACAGTTTTCACACAGAAACGTCAAATTTGCAAAGCTTTAGCAGCCTTTGCAAACTACACCCAGCATGTTTGTCATATCTTCTTTCAACCATGACTGGGATATAATTCACTATTATCTTGTTGACAAGGCTATGATTCGTTTCATACATCATTGTTCATTAAAATAATATGTACCTGTGCTCTGGTTCCTCCCTCTTCAAAGCTCAACTACCAACAAATTCATGGTCAATTAGCTTAACTGGATGAAGAACATTTGGAAAACTATGCAGGTTTTTCACCCTTTCGTGTTTTGTGATTTTGTGAAATTAGAGTCTAATAAATCCTTTATGATACAGTGAATTAGTTATTGTTCTTCATTTCTTTTATTTAGTGGGAGAAGACATGTTATTTTCTTTTACCTTGCATATGAAGAAGGGTTCTCAAATAATTCCTTTCTTTCTGTGGGCTGAAAAATGCTAAAGATAATCAATATTAAATCTCCTAATGAGATTTTAAGATTGCACATATTATTCTTTGAGACCTGCAGAAACGAAGAACTCAGTAATCTTTACTGCACCAACTTTATACTCACAGCACTGGTTTCATGCTCACAGTGTTGAGCCTACCATCCATGGGTGCAGTTCTTTCAGTAGCCAAAAGTGTAAATGGTATTAAAATTGGGAAAAACATCTGATTTCTTACTGCTTAGTGATATATTCTTCTGAAATATTAACCAGAGGAATAATACTTTATGTCAGTCATCTTCACTCGTGCCTTTTTTGTATAGGTGTCTTTCATATAGAAACATTACACTTGTACATTACAAGTGTAATGTTCCTTAGTATGACCAGGCAGAGTTAACATTAATTGGCCTCATAATTCAGCACAAGAATACTTCTGCAATTAGTAATGCTTGCACATACAAACAAATACTGTACTCAGGGGGAACCTTAACTTCGGAGGCATCTGTTTGGTGACAAATATATAAAACCACTGATCAGTTAAGAGATTCCTAAGTCATACAGAGGGCAACAGATGATGCAGAAAGTAAACAACCCAGCTAAGAAAATAACCTACGTCAAAATCATTCCTTTATGTAAATTCAGTAATTCAGTTTTTCAAGGGAACATTTGGCCAAGATGAAATGCGTATCTTGAAGAAGCACACCATCATCATCTGTGAGGTTGCTTACATTATGAGTTGTCAGCTAGCTCGTCCTGCAAACATAGTATTTTCTGGAACAAATTTATGATAGACTTCAGTTGAGGAGGAAGAAGTTTTGCCCAGAGAGCTCAGGCCTGACATTTTTATCCAAGTGAAACTTGATAAATGGCTGCTCTTTTTCTCTAAGCCCTGTTCTTCACCACACAGGTTTCTCTTCTAAAAGAAACCAGTTTTCAAGAGACCTAGTTTGTTCAGGATAGATAGACTTAGGTAAGGAAATTAGAGTCAATGTTAGGTTGGCTACACAGACAACACATTCATATATAGGAAAAATAACCCCTAGTGTTTTCCTTGAATATAACATCTCCCAAGGTAGTTTTGACAAGGTGCCAGAGAAGATGGGAGAAAAGTCCTTTTTATAGGCTCTCTACTAACAATTCGTATTTGTTCCTACTTTTGTTTTAGCAGAGCAGATTCCTGAAAGGATTTCATTGTTCGCTGTAAACTCCCATTAGCTATGCACAGAAATCATTGCAATCCTCATTTCCTCAGAAGATCTTGTGCTTTAGTTTTTCAATTAGTGCCTGAGCAAGACAGCATAGAGAAGCAAAGCCTTTAAAAGATTGATATTTCTACTATATTCATGATTTAAGTTAAACAGAAACAGGGAAAAAATGGGCAAAAACACCATCCCAGAAGCTTTGATTAGAATTGAGATCTGAATTAGTTCAAAATTAAATTGCCTGATATTATATCACAACAGAGTTTGGACAATTGGAATGCTTCTTTCCAAGTAATTTTTCCTATAATGCATCCAATATCATAAGACAGCCTTCTATATCGCGCGATTTGTCAAAGAAGAGAACAAACTGCTACCTTACAAAATGACTAATGTAGCTAAATAGCCTGGACCCTAAGAGAGAACAGTGCTGTCCCATGAACGTTATCCATGAATCACAATGGCCAGGATGCTACTTAATGTTGAACTGTTATTGAAATGAAAGATGTTTGGATATCTCATTAGACCAGGCCAGACTGTTGAAAAACATCTCGTTTTCCTCACATAAATAGCATGGAAGCAACACATCTTCCATGAAAAGAGCAATATACTTTAAAGTACATTGGACTCTGTCTGAATAAGGATTGCAGGGCCAGAAACAGACTGAAGAAAAGTATACTGCTAACAAAACAGATATTTTTAGCAAGATATTTTAGAAGACGCACAAGACAACAAGATTCCTTAGGGAAAGAACAGGATTCAAAATGTAAGAAGTATTAAGAGGAGTGCTAGTTACTTACTTTTCAGCCTTGTAAGAAATTTACCACATATCAGTCAGTAAACAATTTTAAGAAGGCCTTATTTTAAAATATTTATTATTGCCTGTGCTTGCATTCCTTCATGGACATTTTGGGGATGCCTGCACATCCTCCTGAGACTGGGAGCTTTGGAAAATGTGACACAAAGGTTATTGGAAGCAAATATCAAATGGAATACAGAGTTATCACCTTGTTTTACTTCTTTCTACTGTTTTAGGTATATGGATTCAGTGTGAAAGCCTAAAAGTTGCAGGAGAAGAAGAGAAAAGCAAAATCAAGGCTTAAACCACAGATATCCAGAAATGGCTAACTGTATCTTGATCTCTTAAATAAATAGCCAGATAGTTTTTTTTTTTCTGATTGTTTCCAAACAGAGAACCAGCTGTTTTTCAGCCAAATGCCTCAGTCAATAATTAG
This sequence comes from Dromaius novaehollandiae, assembly GCF_036370855.1. Lineage (NCBI taxonomy): Eukaryota > Metazoa > Chordata > Aves > Casuariiformes > Dromaiidae > Dromaius > Dromaius novaehollandiae. The sequence goes on from NC_088098.1 coordinate 111,931,665, forward strand.
TACAAATTATGAATATAGTCATTATTTTCAAAGTACTTATCTATGCCCTGCACATCAACAAAAGGTAAAAAGGCTTAAAAAAAAAAGTTTTTAGGTTACATCTAACTTACAGCAACAGAGAATGAATAATATTCATAAAATATATCCTCCTAAAAGAAAAAAAAAAACCTATATATGGGATATGGAATACCTATATATGGTATAATGGAAAATGATCTTATAATATCGATGCATTCTAGGGGAGGAAAGCAAAGCTTCTTAAATGTTTCAGTGTGATTCCTCAAGGGAGATACCTCATACTTCTGTGATCTTCAGGGCACAGCACAAGCAATGAACTCACAGAAAAAAATAATAAAAGGACTGGGTTATCAGCTCCAAAAAGCAGATGACAGGTGTTTACATGTCTAGCCCAAAGAGACCTTTAATCTTGGCTAGGGCATGTAGCAACTTAAATATAAATTTAAAGCTGAAATTTAAATCTACCAGATTTGATTCATATTTGCCAGCTTCAGACAAAAAAAAGTTGAATTCTCCCATGCCCATAAACACTGCTGGATCCAAGCCAGGGTACCCTGGCAGGTACAACTATCATCATTTGAGGTGCTGCCCTCTCACAGAGATTATGCTAAGAAAATCCAGATTTGGCAATAGTCAAGATCTCATGGGGTAAGGTTTTCAGACAGCTCAACAGCATCTCCTGCAATGCCTACACTTTACAGGGAATTGGGGGGCTCCTGAAGGATTCAGTGAGGAGGTCTAACAGCTGCAGATGCTTTTTGTGCTCTTCAGTGTCACTTCTTATCCATCCAAACCATAGCTGCCACTTCTGCTTACCTACTACACTTCAGTTGGTACTGAGCCCTACAGTTTTTCCTCAGGCTCTGCCATAAAAGGTGATGGATATCACTCTATCTCACGTCCCCCATGATGAGATTCACCTGTGTGGTTTGAGGAGCAACAATAACTGACATAGTTGAGTGGGTGGAAAAGGCTAAACAGCTAAAGAGAGAGATAACTGCATCTCTGAAGACATGGGGCTAGGGATTCTAACCACATGCATTATAATAAAATTAAATAGCATTTCTGTAATTACAGAAAGTAAGTTTTTGGCTTGAGACTTCATAAGGACCATTACGAACAAATTAAGGTGGAGTAACAGAATGATCCCAGTTTGGCAAATGTGATTGTGTCCCTACAATGATTGGGGGGCAAGGTGATGCAGGCCAATAACCCCAGTTCAAATGTCATTACTTGTTGTGTTTATGTGTTTTGCTTAGTTTCTGTGAATATGAGGCACTGACAAGTGTTTGTAGTCTTATTAAGACAGGTATAGTTCTTTCCTGAGATATATCATCTGTGAAATATTTTAACTACAGGGAGATCACCTGAGCTAGAGAGACTGGGCAGCATTGAGGACAGTTAAAGTGGAGAGAGACTCAGCCAGCCGCTGAGGACAAGAGGAAGACACCCACCCTCCATTTATATTAGTATTAGTGTTAAATGAACCAGAATTCTGCAGACTAAAAAGCAAATCTGAGCCACCGAAAAATCTTTTTCTTGCTTTTGTATTGTCACATAACTTGTATGATGAGTACTTGATAAGTCTGTCCTAAACACAGCTATTTATTTTCATGTTCTCTTTTCAGAGATATCCAATATATTTTAATGAAAGAACATTTTTCTCATAAGAAAAATGGAACAACCCCACAAAGAAATGCTGCTGCACACAATAGCCATCTCAAGAATATAAATAAGAGTCTATAGCCAGAGTAAGAACTCAGTGTCTCAGGCCACATTCTCTCAGGAAAATGTTTATGACATGTTCAGCTTGAGGGCAGGGACAGTTTTTGAGATTCAAAAGTAATGTCTGGTGACAGAGGTAAGTTTCAGGACACTGTTGACAATACATTTTATTGCTTTTTGTACCTCTGTTTACAATCTGCTTAATCAAATGTTTGCTCTGAGATAATGAACCAGACTTACCCTTTGCTTTGAAAGTTATCTAATAGTAAGCCTAGTCCCTGCATGATTTAAGAAAGACTGGGTGTGTTTTTCCTACAAGAATAATGAATGACGACTCTCAAAATGCCTATTACTAAAAATAGGATCCAGGATTCAGAGCTGGAGCACATGCCTTCCACCAAGCTGCGGGAACTGGTTTAAAGCCAGATACCACAACACTGGAAAGAAATCTCCTTTGGCAGGCACAAGCACTTTGGCAAGCATTATAAGTGGTGTGAAGACAGTTTGCTACTCAGAATATTCATGCTAATCACAGTAACCTACTTAGAAATGTTAAGAAATTTTCATTTCCTTACTCTTTGCAAGAGGATGAGGACAGGAGGCAAACAATATTCAAATACTTAAAAAATCAATGTAAAGAGGAAGAGAATAGTCTTTTCTCCAAGTCCACAGAAGATAGGACAAGAAGTAATAATTGTGAAAATAGCCAGAAAGATTTAGGTTAAATATTACTTTGAAAGGAATATTTTCAATCTGACCACTCCAAGAGCGTGTATGGAGAGTGAGGTTTGCTTCATTGGTGGGGGCCTACAGAGGTTAGACAAGTATCAGTCAGAAATGACAGAGCTACTGTTCATCCTACCATGATAAATATTGCATATTCATAAGATGCTGTGTGTTGTCTGCACATGCAGTATCATTTTAATAATTATTCACATTGTAAGCTGTACATTCATTTTTTCCTTCACAGTGTTTTACAGAACAAGGTTCATCAACTAATGACAATATCTTCATATTAGAATATCCTTTGAAGATGATAACTAGATTGCCACTTAATGATAAGCCCTGTAGAAATAAGTAATAGATATAGATATAGACCAGTGTCCCAACTCTAAAGAGCTTACTATCTAATAATGAACTTCAAGCAGTTCATAATTAAAATACAATTAAATAGGAAACAAATATTTAAATTAAAGTTCTACTGCATTTTTTCCATGTGACTGTAATTGATTTGCATCATGCTGCTGATCTAGTTTAGGAAAATAGCTTTTCTTCTGCTAAACTTTTCTGTGCTGATTATGTGAACTTTTATCTACTTTATTAAGAATAGTAGATATTTCACTATAAACATCATTGAGCATTTTTCTTAGCATAGTCAGGATTGAGAACTTAATGTCCATCTTAAGCTTTATGGATTAATTCTACCAATGCTTATTTATGTGCTTAATATTACCACCACTGTTATCAATGGAGCAGTAACATTAACATCAAAAGTCTTAAATTAGAAGCATCTTCTGAACAACCAATAGTGCAAAAAATTGAGCCTTTCAAAGAAAGTAAGGAAATCCATCTTCTGCAAATATTATATTTACAGAAATATGTATTTTGAAACTATTCATTCAGTCTTTTTGCCCTACACAAGAAGTTTTGAAATTGCTAACTTCTTGAAGATATTTTTTTTTTTGAACTTTATTATATGCTGTTTCTAAACAGTTATCAAATTGCATTTAAAGGATAATGCCTGGAAATACTTATGCTTATCATAGTGCCAGAAACACATATACAGGCAGAAAACGTTCAGCATTATTGCTAAGATGAAATAGCAGTTAAACTACATTTGTTCTTTTCTCCATTTTTTCACGTGGTTCATATAAGCTTCTAAAATTTTTAGTGATTTCCTAATCTTTAGGAAAAAAAATAAACCCAGGTCATCTCGTATCCCCATTCTGTTCATTGTGAGTCAAGAGTGATACATAAATAACATTCAAACCAACAGAAGTACTTGGGTGATTGTACATACACTGAATTAATTTTAATTAACTGACTCAACTCCTTTGTGCCTAGGAATCCATATGAGTGCTTTAGCAGAAAAACAGCTATATTAGAACAAATTTGTCTGTGAGAGTGAGCAGAGGGAATGTCTTCCTGATTATCAGGCTGCAGGAACTCAGTCCCAGCCATGACTACCTACAGGTGAACAGTGGGAGGGTGATGAAGCAGACCTAGGAAACCAACTCTCAGTCAAGCACATGAGGAGAGGTAGAAGGATGCATAACAGTATTGGGAGTACATATATTTTAGATTTTGATAGAATACTTTGCATCATTTCTGGCATTTTTTACTTGTATGTAGATTCACTTCTTACAATCAATCTTTCAAAATATTCAAATCTGTATATTTTAGTGAAGACTTATAAATCCTATATATAAAGATCTGATATAACATCAGTTTTTCTAATAACTAATGAACAACCACGAATCATACCTTGAATTTGTCTAAGAAGAGCAAATGGAACTGTTCCAGAATATGTAGTCTTCTCAGCTAAACTGCATAATCAATAGAAGACCTAAAGACAATCCATCACAAAGGCTAATTTTATCCAATCTACATGTGCAATTCTGAAAAGCAAATAAAAAATATAGCAGTAGCAGCTGTCTTGCCTCAGTGGAGGATTAGAATTTTGACTAGAACATTTTCTCTTGCACCTTAGGTTGTTTTATTCAGTGGCATCATATGTAATGCTTTTTTCTTTTTCCCCTAGGAAAATTTTACCAGATGATCCTATAGGCAACTTTTTATTAATTTTTTTATGCAAGCCCATTAAAGCAGGGAAGGCCTATCCAGAAGAGAGATTTGAACTTCCTTATACTGCATCCCAATGCTGTTTTCCTCTTATCTCAGCTCTGTGGGGATCCCAGAGCAGAAAGTCTTCCATCCAGAACAGAGGGTGCCCAGACTAGTCCTAAGGATTTCATCTGTCAGTTGAAAACTGTTTGTTGTGTGTGTTCAACTGTAAGAAAAAGAAAATTGCATTTTCTGAAATGGATAAGCCCTAGGACACTTAGGACTGAAGTCATAGGTTTATTAAAGGATAATTAAGTATTCTTTCGATGTGGCTTACCAATCAAAAGGTAAAAACAAGGGGGATTTTTAAATTAAAAGTCTATTATGTTAAAGTTGCATTTTTCCAGATTTATTTTCCATTAAATGTGTTCAGAAACATTAATACTAGTGAGTCAATCTTTTTAATACCATAGAAGCCCTTTTTCTAGTCTTAATTTATACAGATTGGATTTTCAGCCACTGAACTTTGTACTTCTTTGATCTAGCTAATTCAAGCATCCTGTTTTGTTAGAAATCTTTCCATTTACTGGTAACCCTACTAAATTACCTTTTTAACCTTTTTTTGGATAAACTAAAAGAACAGTAAACATTAAAAACATGTGCAGGTTGAACAGGTGACTTAAGGGAGATGTAACCCTACCTTCACTTCTCTCATTATGTCTACTCTGTAATGTAAATTTTCCTAATCAGGTGAAGTGGTCCAGAATTGGACAGTCTCATTCAGATGTTACCTAAATGCATGCAGCTCAGAATAATTTAATATATCTAATGCATTTCATCTAAAATGCTGTATAATTTAAACATTTTGTTCAGTATCTCTGAAGTTCTGTTGCCTTCAGAAGTCTTTGAAATTAAACCAACTTAAAAACAAGATTATCTAATGTACTATTATCTGACCTATAATGGTACCTGGCAATCATCTTACCAATTTATTGATGATCAAGAGGCTACCACAGAAAGCCAAAGTAAAATCAACGATACAATTTTTGTAATACATGTAAAGGTTTTTTTGAACTGTAGAATGTATTTCTAGGATATGCACTATCCTATTCACGAGGGTTTTGATATCCATACTCCCATGTGACAACTTCTTACAGTCTTGGCTTATTTCATGTTTCCTCTGACTGTGATTCAACAGTTGTCCAGAAGGAGGATGCAATGTTACTAGGTAACATTAAATAATAAAAATTGTTGAACTGAGGTAGGGAGATGCATGCTAACCTTAAGAAACAAGCAATGACTTGCCTTTTCCTCACTCTCCACAATCAGTTTTTCTGGGTTTACAGCAGCTGCAAATTTTCTGAGAAAAAATTAGGGTTTCTCATCTACCCAGAGCCCCTCAGAAACTACAGTCCTGAGGAACACAAGTGCACCGGCAATTAATCTTGCAGCTGAAACATGTCTGAGTAATGCAGCAGCAGATTATGTTAAAAGTCCTGGGAATAGATACAGGTGGAACAGTTAAAAAGCATGCACTTACTACAGCTAATGGTCTTTACATGAGAAGTTCTTAGAGTAGAGCATGCAGGTGCTGAGTACAGGAAATACAGGTATTTATATTTCAGCTTACTGGAAAAAGTAAAATCCATCTGTTTAATTAGAAATATAGTGTGGTTTGGCACTTCATGCAATATCTTTTGTAAATTAAAGATTTTTTTGATACTTTATTCCCTTCTTGGTTATATTTTGTTTTAGGGGAAGACATAGAAAAAGACATTTATTATTCATTATTATATGATTAATAACAGTGATTAACTGAAAAAAAATTGACAATGCTTTCCAGCTCCTAACCAGAAGTTAGCTGGTCTGTACTGAACTTTTTGAAAAGCTTTGTCAAGAGATACTGCGTTATGAATTACTCATTCTATCAGCTCTATTAATTCTGTTACAATGGTAACACATCCCTAGGGACTCAGACTCAATCTTCCCTCTGTGTACCAGCATCACAAGAAAATCTAAAGAAGAGACTGAAAATGGCTCTACCACTCATCACATTTTGTTTGGCACATTCAGAAGAGCACATTAGTTATACATGAAGATTAAAAATGCATTTATTTATCACAGGCAAGGATAAAATGACTAATATGACTCCTGAAAACCAAAAAGAGCCTACAAGGGAAACAACCAATCCAGATTGTAAAATCACAATCGACTTTCCAGTAACGCTGTAAAATGATAGAATAATGTGTTATGAAGAGTTAGTTGTGATTATGCATTGCACAGCCATTTCTGGATGAAAAGGTGATTACATATTAGGGCAGTATAGAAGCTAAGAAAGCTCAAGAAATATAACCATATCGGTGTTTCTATGTCTTACATTAGTAATGAAATTAGATTTTTTTTTTTAATCAAAGAGAATATTAGAAACACTGTGTTTCTATACATCCTTTTTATCCATGTGTATAAAAAGAGAGAGTACTCAAATTCAACAGCACCTGCAATTTGCAAGGCAGGAAGACAGAGATTTGAAAAACAGATGATGATATCATAACAAATAAGGGTGAATCACTATTTATACAAATAGTCCTAGAGGAAGCAAGTCCTTACTGAGATGGCTGTGGAGATCAGACAGTGTGGAATGATAGAAAATGACATAGTTGAGGCTGGAGGAGAGAAGGATCAGGTAAGGTGTGGATATTTTCAGGATTTGAATTAGTAAATTCTCTACTCAGCTGCCTTTCTGTTGAGCTATTAGTTATGGAAAAATAGGCCAATGAAGTGAGTTTTTGGACATTAGAGACTCCTTTGAATGCAGCACAGGCAAAGACCACCTCTGAAAGAGGGTATAGAAATGGATAATGTGAGGTTGTTGTTGATGGATTATCAGCTCAGGACTGCTATTCTCCATACAGCAGAGGACTGAAAAATAAGGAAAGAGGGATGACACAGTTTGAGCTACATGGCGTGTAATCCGCTGCAGATTTCATGCTCAGGTCACTTGGGATGACTTCATTCTTCTTGAATGGAGTGCCATGGCTGAACAGTGCAGTTCATCCCACAAGTGCCAATTTCATACCATTTTTGTGCATTCTGGGCATATGTACCAGATTAATACAAAATAGATCACTGATAATATAGGTATAATTTATGGCTTAAATTTGACTGGTACTATTTGTGTGGCTTTCTCTACCTAAAATCATTCCGCTTTCATAAGACAAGTATAGCTATACAGATGTCAGGAATAAGCAGGTTTACTAACTGTATTTTTTAAAACTTTCATGAATAAAATGTAATATTTCATAAAATTTTTCTTATAGTAAAACTGAGTGTGTTGAGAACATCTGGATTACAAACATGTCTATAGAATACTGGGAATTATTTCTTCTATATGTCCATATACATATATATACTGCAAAAAATCATAAACAAATTATTGATACGTCATTTTCTGATTAACCACCCCACTATTCATCACATTCCTATTTTTACAGAACTTTATGCCCAACAATGGTTAGGTGCAAGAACATGCATTTAAGAATATAAATTTAACACATTGATCTGACAATAGGTCTTAAATAGGTCTCAAAAAAGAGCACACAACTCTCTCTTTTGAACATAGGAATTCAAACTGAGTTTCATTTTAAGAACATGAAATACACCTGTGTATGTGGAGCAGTTCACAGATATGATTAAAATACGACAAAATACAGTACAGTCTGCATCAAAATGCAGACAGACAAAAATGAGACCTTTATTCCTCAAGTGTCTCCTCATTTCTATGTAGATATATTACCTCAAATATCATCTCTCCATTCAGAATCACGGTGGAAACAACTTATTCTGCCTTATAAAATTGGATTAGCAGCTTTTGAATGCAGCTGAACTCAACTAAGTACATGCACATTTATCTAATGCTTTTTATGGCCTCAGATCTTACATACATTTTGCCACTCACGGTATGCCTGTAGAAGTATGCTTGATGCTATTAGTAAGGCTGTTTTTCCATTATGGAGGTAGTAGGAGGGAAGGCATCTTTGGTGCTTTCCCAGAGTGGTCTCTCTACCCAGCTGTTGCCTGGATTAACCCTGCGTACACCTCACATAGGACGCCAGCAAAGCACAAGGGATAGAAGACGAAGGCAAAAGCCATTCAAACCACCTCCTGGTTTAGGAACTGGGAGGATTTTCACAATGTCTGTGGCATCACTATTACTGTTCTCAGCAATGTACTCAGTAACCCTCTCCCCCACTACATACCCTTCCCCTACTTGAGCCACGAGACATGCAGAAAAGAAAATGCATTCTTCTCCCCCAGGAGCTGCATGGGTGATGCAATGTCACGTGAGGTGGAGGGACAGGAAAGACGAATGCAGCCAGAAGACTTGTGGTAGAACAACAAGATGTTCTGGGACTGTAAACTGGGGCTACATTTTGTGCAGTAAGTTAGTCATGAGGGGTAGGTGAATGAATCCTCCCTTTGCTCATCCCACAGGGCTTGGCAGATCGAGGGAAATAGTCTGTGCCTCAAGACTGGTGCTCTACCACACATGCCCCAAAAGGGAAATTCAGATGCTGAAATATAAGTGCCAAAATTCAGGATTTCAGGAGAGTTATCAGAAGGTGATAATTTTAAGAAGCCAAATTTGGAGCTCACCTAGATTCTGCCTAAGACACCAGAGAACGATGGCAGCCAAGCAAAATGTAGTACCGGAGGGGCAGGCTTCCCTCACGCGTATCAGGGAAAGGATTTGCAATTTATCCATTCTCTGTACCTCAATTTAACCCCTAAACTCTTGGTTTCTTGAAGTGTAAATACCTTGTCATTGCCTGTCAATGCCTGTCACCAGGCAGCATTTTCCTGAGCAGAAATCTCTTAAAACAGATCTCTTTGAAGTCCTCTGTGAATCTCAGCCACAGATATCTTCTGCAGACAGCACAATTCACCCCAGAGATGTGGGCCAGAGTAAGCCAGCCAATGTTATGGAGCTTTTCTCCCAGTACAGCTGCACTCCTGGTGATTCACCTGTTTCTGTTCTCTGAAACAGTGGCAACAGCACAAGGAGGGGAGGGAAAAGTAAAATAAAGATTTCTGTGGGCTACGGTTGTGATGTGGAGAACACTACTTCTGCAGAAAAACCTCTCCTGCCTCTTAGATCTTCCTGTATTTCTATCCTCAGTTAAATGAGCTGTATAATTCAAAAATATGGCAGTACATATACTTAATCCTTGAAACTGCTGAGAATTCTAAGTGTAAAGAGCACAGAACCATACTCATAAAATCCAAGTAAAATGAAGCGTTTCCTAGATCTAGTTACTTGTCTAAATATAATTCATTCAGTATAGTTCATCAACTTTGACTATACCTACTTGTGCACATTACGAAGGTCAAATGGAAGAATGAATTTGAACTCTAGACACTTATATATTTCTATCTACCAATCACATATATCAATGGCTCATGTAGGGAAAAAAATAAACACTTCACTAACTTGATAGTCTGTGGAAGAGACAGTTTGGAAAAGATACAAATAATTAGTGACACACCATATAAGAGAGACCTGGAAGAAGGTCAAGAAATCACACAGTGAGAAAGAGACTCTCACATACATTTAACACAAGAGTTCTCTAGGTTATCATGGTTTCATTGTTTTATTAGTGTTATTAAAGGGAGAAGTAATATGACTTGATAAAGCAAAGCATAGAGTATATTTTCTTTTCATTGCCTGTGAATTTATTTCAAAGGCTTCAATTCAGAAAGTTTGGGAGATTTGTATATTCTTCAGACATCAGACAATTCAGCACAGAATCAATATATGGTGGAGCAGAGATCAGACATTTTAGGGGAGCCCTGAGGGATGATCTTCATGATTTCTTCTAATTGCAATTTTAGTAGAATAGTTGATAGAACATTTATTTTTAATGGTACTGCTGGATTCTGAAATTATGCTCAGCAGGTTGGGTGATCCTGCAGAGATTTCAAACACAATATTGCAAATCGTGCAATAAAGCATGTTACTTTAATCCCTTCATTAAGGACAGACAGCCTTTTCAGATAAATTAAAAACCATTTCAAACTTTCTCCCAGCTAAAAAGTACAAGGCCAGCCAAAGCCTGTTTTGTAGATTTAACAAAATGTGGCTTGGAAGCCATCAGCAAATATAATAGACACAATTCAAGCCCTAGCGTAATGTGCTTGTAGTCCAAAAACAACTGAGGAAAAGGCTCATTCAATAAATTATGTCCTTGATCTTGTTGATGCTTTTATACATACTTAACTTTAAGCATATGGATAATCCTCCTGTCTACAATAGCATTATTCATAAAGTTAGCAAGTATTGGAATAAGGGCTTCAGTGTAACCTATAGTAGTGATGGTTATTGATTATGTTAGCGTTCATTGTTCATTAAAGCTCTTAGCAATATGTTTTCTGAAATGTAGGAAGAGGAAACCTACTGAGTCTTTGATCTCCATAATGAAAATTTTGTTACTTTTTTATAACTGATGCATCAGAGTACTTCGCATAGCAGAGACACATAAGTCCCTGGAAATAAGTATGTAAAGCCTTGCATTAGCATAAGAGCAGGCACATTATTTTTTTAGTACTGGGGCAATATAAAACATTTATCCTTTTACGACATTCATGGGTTAGGTTTGAAATATTAGTAAAATATATAATAGGGTTGCTTGACCATCCTTATCATCATTTCATGATAAGATTCAGCTGTCAGTGAAGTAAGGCTATCCTTTTCATAATATTGCAATGTTAAAGGCTGGTACTGTAACTCTGATGACGTCGCTTGCATCATGACAAGATGAAGATTGAAATAAGTGCAACCTTAATCAGTAGAATAAGTTATTCAAAGAATATTGTGGAAAGCTAACCATTGGATATAGTTTACAAATATGTATATAAATTGGATGCTTTAGGGACACAAATAACATGCTGACATGGTGTTTTTTAGAAGAGGAGCTATTCTCTTCTGTATCCAGATTCTGACATCTGGCATTTGTTTTTGTTCTTGGCAAAACAAAGAAGCTGTAAAGATGATAATAACTGCTACAGTTTGCTTTACAAGTGCATATGCTTAACACACTTTACAAGCCTGCTTCATAACAAAAAGAGAGTGTTAAGCTTGGATCTAATTTCTGAAGATCAGTTACACACTATTTCTCACCATGATGTCAAAGAGACTACCAAACTGGCAAACTGGATTAATTCTCACTGAATTTCATAGTCAAATCTGCACAAGAAAGTTAAAAAAAAAAAAAAAAAAAAAAGTGCAGGAGTATTTGTCCATGCACTTGGGTATTTTCTGTATTCTCTAATGATACTGAGGAGTACAGGAGCTGCCAAATCTGCACAGTGCTCCAGAGCTCAACAGCACTGTGTACACACAATACATGTGTATACAGTATATGTACTTGTTATTTCTGCTACACCTTTTAACAGTAGTGTAACTGGCTCCAGTTTAGCAGGTTTTTATAATTTCTGCAGCAGAAAGCAGTGAGCTTCACAGTCCAGTGTTTCTCTTTGTAGGCTCTCGGATGCAGTGTCAGCACAAGGGCAGCCCACTGAAGGAAAGCGGAGCCTTACAGATAACGCTGGCCAGGAGCTTTCTGACAAAACTAATTCTGTGAAGGAGTCTTAGGCATGTTGAACTTTCGCCAAGTAATAGATACTGTGCTGATTACCTGACAGGCAACTGAAGATTTCTGGCTTCCAGTGGTCAAAGCTGGGACAATCAATTTCACAGGCATCCTAGAAGATACGCTTTTTAATACTCCAGGTTCACTGATATGACCAATACCCCATAATGTTTTAATAAATAAAGCTGTAGTCAGGATTTCTACAGTTATAGGCTCACAGTCAGAAATATCAGAAAATGGTAGACAGAGAACACTTGGAAATGTCTGTTTCAGGGAATCACTACTAGAGATTGATTGGGATTTTGATTTGTTTTCTTATTTTGTTTGTAAATAAATACCAGTGGTTGAAGAGGCATATTGCCTCATTTTAACAGCAATCAAGTCTGTATCTCAGAGACTCATTTAGGCTCCCTTTATAGTCAGTGGGAGAAAAACAGTCACTTGTATTGTTGCATTAATCTCACCCTAAAGTGGACATCGTAGCACAAGCTCGATGAATTGGGTACAAAACACGTCTGACTCTCTCCATTGACCATACATGAATACAGATGACCAAGTCATTTGTCATTGTGAACATTTAAAGAAAGATGAGATAAAACTCTGGTTGATGGACAGTTTTTCCAAGAAAAAGAAATACTTTTATAACTAGAAATTCAATGTTTTTTATTTGTATACGCCTATTTTTCTACAGGAGAATGCATGAACTACATGAGCTGTGTGTGAACAACTCTAATTTTTTTAGTGTTTATTTCTATAACTTGGCTTAAAAATTCTTTTTGATGAAAGCCACTTATCAAATGGAAAGATTCATTTTTCAAATTCACACATTTCTGTCCATGCTGGAAGTTTGGAAGTGGAAGGTTTGGTTTGGCTGAAAGTCTCTGTAAGAGATTTCACAAAGGATAAGACAGAAAGAAATATACACATTACTTCATAGGGAACATAAAGCTTGATTGCATGCATTCATAGCATGCCTCATTTTTATGAAAAGGAAATTGAAAAACAACCAAAGCCATTGAAGACTCATCAAGTTCTACTCATACCTGATTTTTTACTTGGTTTTGTGAATTCCGGTTCTCTCAAAGATTCCACAAATGTTCTAGGCAGTTCCAAGAGTGTCAGACCTCCTCCCGTCCATCCTAGCCAGTCTACCATCTCACAGCTAATCGGCGGCAGAGCAAGTCAGAACCACAGGTGAAAAGAGCAGAGCAGAGAAGGCTAGCTGGCTGCAGAAATGTGGAAGCAGAGCTGCCCTGACCTAGTACAAGTACGTGCATAACCCTTCAGTCATGTTGCTACAGAGATGGAAGTAAACTGACTGGACTTAGGCAAAAGCACAAGGTAAAGAAAAAGAAAAGCAGGATGACGAATGAAAGAAAACAGTGGAGGGGGGAGAAGATTCAGAGAAAAGAACAACCAAATAGGACTCAGTTAAATAGGGTTCAAAGTCAGAATGTGAAATCAAAAATGAAGCAAGATATATGAAGATGTGATAATAATATAAAATAAACCTTAGTATATATGTGAAGAAGAATAAACTTAATTGTAGTCAGCAGCTGTTAGGGAAATTAGAAGAGGAGAAAATGACAGTATGATCCATTTTCTAGCTGAAACTGTCACTGCAGTGATCTGCCTACCCAAATAATGTCAAAAACCTTACATAAGGCCTTTCTTCTACCAGTTTCCTCAAAGAGAGTTCCTTGAAGACTGTGCTTTGGGAAATGGCTCAGCATGTAACTCTAGTATTTTGCTGACACCAAGATGTCATTCTCAGAAATAACACCTTTTCTAGGTGCTGCTTCCAGAGCAGGGTTGTGACAGGCACTCCTCCAGATTTCAAGAGTTAAAACACACCAGTAATAGAATGCTTAGCACATAGGCAGCAGCTTTAAATCATCTTCACACTGTACTGACTTAGTGCAACTTTGGCCAAATAACAAGTTACAAATGACTTTTGCACACGTACACCTTTAATTCAGAGTTCAAGAACTACATGAAATAAGTTTTGTGACCTCGATCCAATTGCCAGAAGCTATACCGATAAAACCATAGCCTCAACTGAGCCTAATTAGCAGGCCAGCAGACAATATCCACAGAGTCTCCAGGTAGTGAATGGGCAGAAAGATAGACCTATTCTATCTCCCTTCAGAAACATGCCTCTGAACCAGCCACATAACTGGGATGAGAAATTTGTACTGATTTTCTTTATGCTGAACCTAGTTTTCAGACTAAGCAGAAGATGAAGTCTTCAGGGATATATATCCAGCATTTTTCTGGGAAATTGGATCTTTACAAATAATTAAGCATATCTCTTACAGAGTCCAATTTTAAATGGAGCTATTGCAACAATAAGCAGAGTAGTATGTTACAGTTTCTAAATTCCCACCTCACTTTCAGAAGAAAAGGCCCGCTTCTTAATATGTGCATTTTCATTTTGCTTTTCTCAATACAAATTTAATTATCCTCTATCTTTCCACATTTTATTCCACTTATCTGTAGATTATCCAAACACAAATGTACTAAATGATGGCACTTAATGAAACCTTTGGCTACACTGTTTGCTTATGAAACCGTAAACATTTCCCGGACAAAATTAGCAATAGCAGAACCCTTTTCAAGCATACACTTGACAAAAATACATATAATTGCACAATTCAAAAAATACATTAGGATGTAATGTCTTTTCCGTAAATGTAGTTATTATTTGAACCTTCACAGTACCTTCTGCAAAAGGGCATTTAAGAGGAACGATCAGGTGTCAAGTCCTCACAGTTTTGCGGGCTGCAGGACTGTGTGAGTAGGTAAACAAAGACCATCTCTACTTCACTAACCAGTGCAGTGCAATAGGACTGAATCTATATAGGACTACAAAGTTGTTGGACAAAAGCCTAATATGTACTTATGCATCTTGCTTTCCCTCTTAACAAGAGCAAGTTGCAGTCTTTCGTGGCTTGTTCAGTCACTAGGCCTGAGCTAAGCATTTACACAGGGCAAAAGCAGGGTCTATGGGACCTGGCTGCTCTGCAGAAGGTATCTCTGCAGAAGGAATCTGCACATGGTCCCCATGGGAATTTTCATTTAAAGGCACAGGGAATCTGCTAGTCACAGTAACAATATTCATCCCCCCTTTGCAGACACTAGACCAATGCCCTTGTTCCACCTGAAGTTCCACTCACTCTCATCCATTCTGCAAAAATACTTATAAAAAACAGCATTTACCCTGGTTTGTATCACAGGTAGAGGCACTGTAGGCAACAGATGCCAGCTGTAACAGGGAGCATGTTAAGGAGATGTTCAGTGATAAAAATGTTGCCTTGCAGAGGCGATTTCTCTTGTACAAAGTTCTTGGATGGCTCTGGAGGCCATGCTCTCCTCTGGACTCTGCTGCAGTACAGTTATCAAGCCAGGATATGGACTCATGCTTGGCAGTATATTCACACCTAAAGAGCTCCTCAAACTTTTCACAGTATGAGTGCATCTGCCTCATTGCTTCTGTTTTGTTGGTTTGGGTCTTAGTGAAGGTCACCATTTGGAGGGGTGGGAGGGCTTCACTTTGCACTGATTTCTGAATGCATCTAGTGGCAGTCTTCAGGTTGGCAACTTCACTGTGTTTCTATCAAGTTATCCCACCAGTGGAGAATCCTTTGACCTTTTCATGGGACAAGCTTATGAGTAATGTCATTTTTATAGGAGACAATATACTGAATCTTCTGGGATGCAGAAGATGCCCAATGTTGCCATCCAGATGAGAGGAGGTTTGGTCAAGAACAACAACAAGAAGGAGGCAGAGGAGGACATGAGTGGTTCAAAAGGGTTTAACAGACAGAGGACAGGAAGAAAAAACTGGATCGGTAAAGAAGGACATTGGAAAGGACATTCAGTCCTGGGTCAGGAGAGGCAGATAAGTGTGACAACGAGGCGAGTGTGTATTACATTGACCAGGGTGAGGAAATGGATGAAGTAATCCTCAAACACCTCCAGGATGTCTCTGGATTAAAGACTTGGTGGGGGGGCTTTAACCTCCCTGACATCTGCTGTAAAGGCAACAGGATGGGACGCAAACAAAGCAGGAGGTTAGTGGAGGCTGTCAGGAGTAAATTCTTGATACCTATATTGGATGGGCCAACCAGGGGTGATGCACAGCTGGATCTGCTGTTCCCTAAGAAGAAAGAACTGGCTGGGGATGCAGTAATACGGATAACCTTGACTGTAGTGACCATGAAAATAGTACCATTACTATCATAGCACCAATCCTGACAGTAATTTCTTGTGAGAGGGTATTCATAGCCTTGAGGACAAACAATCCCAAGAGAGACAGAGAGAAACAGACAGTACAGATTGTCTATTTCGTTTTCATCCACTAACTGTGCCTCTTTTTGCTATGATAAGCTTCTGGTATCAAGAAACAAAAGTGATGCAGAGACAAGAGCTAGTCTTAGCTGCTAATTCTGCTCAGTCAGTGAAATTCTGCTTTTCAGCATTTTTGCAGGATCTCAATGGGGATGCTCTGTTACACCCAAAATCTCATTATAGGCAAAAGGGAACACCCCATATACATAGATCTAGGAGTATATTATTAGTCCAGTTAATGTTTTAATGCTCTAATAGTCCAAATTATCTAATTAAAATGCCTCATTAATAAGATATTAAAATTATTATCCAAAAAAGAAATTTCTAGTATCTATCCCTTTTCTCTAGTGTTATGCTCACTCTTCTAAGGTCCAGCTGGGTCACAAGGTTGACAGTTTCAATCTTCCTCAAGAAGACTGGGGGTGTTTGCAATGAGTTCTCAGTATCTTGAGTTTTTCACCAGGAGGAGTATGGTGTTGATGGTGGGATTTCTTTCTTCTCTGGCTTGCGGCCTTTGGGAGGCTCTTTTTAAAATGTTTTCCTACCCCAGCCTGCTCCCTTCCCCCCGCTGCCAGCAAAGGGGTGAAGATGCCCCGCAGCCCCAGCCCCGGCGGCTGTTTGCAGGGCAGGGACTGCCTGGGGCTGTCAGACCCTTCCCCAGCGGCACTCACTGAGCTGCAGCTCAGGCAGCCTGGGCAATGGGCACTTGGCCACAAGGCGCCTGCTCAGCCCAGCCCAGCCCAGCTCAGGACACGGCAAGCCCAGCCACTGCTGGAGACCCTGCATGGGCATGGCACCCCAGAGCCTCCTGCCTTCTGCTAGCAACAGCAAAAATCATATTTACTGGGCTAAAACTCACCTGTGGTCTATGCAGAAAATAGTGTGGATAATATGTCCTGACGTTGTGTGTATCTACCAGTAAACAGGGGTAGTCAAAACATGCTTAAAATTTGTGTACCAAAATGAGTATTTTGTTTCTCTTCAAGTGTGATTTCTTGAACTATGTTGTTATTTCAGTGATGTGAAAGGAAGGCTTTGGTCCCATCCAGGTGAAAGACACAAGAGACTAGTTAGACTATCAGATGAGGGTGCTAATGATTATCTCTTTTAATTATGTGGAAACTGAAAGCATAGATATTATTTGTAGTATCATGGGGAAGAGCGGCAATATTTAGGTGTTTATGATTCAGATTTCAGACCCTTTTCTCTGAAGCAGGGATGAATAAGGGGCAGAATGTTACGGAGAGCTCTACAAGACACAGTTTATATGTGAGCCAAAGTTGCGAATGTGCTCACCTGAAAATTGTTCAAAGCCATAGGTACTGGGGAGGTGTAAAGGTGACAATATTTCTATCTGTAGATGACGGATCTTTCTTACTGTACAGTGACTGCAGTGCTGACCTGTCGAAACTTTTTCTCTCATCAGCGGGCTATTAAGACCCCATGATAGATTGGTCATAAACTTTAAGAGAGCAGAGGTAGGGATCATGCCCATTCTGATAAATTAAGTGTGGATTTGTGATCTAGACTGTTTCTTCAGTGGATGATTGAACATAGAATCAAAGAAGAGATGAAAGCTGGTGTTTTATCCTCTGAGCCACCCCGCTCCTTCGTTTCTTTTTACTTTCCCAAAATTCTGTTCATCAGTTTCATTTTTGCAAAATTCAGACATGGATGAACATTTTGAACTATGTTATATTAATTAAATTTCAACTTCTGAAGTATTAACTAACCAAGCACCTTTTGTGTGTCACTGATTCTTAACTAAAGGCTAACTTGATTTTTAGCATTACATTTTTACCTAATTACATTTCTTTGACAATGCATGGCAAGGAAACTTGTAGAGTAAAACATACAAAAATGTCATTTACAATTAACTCTTGATAGGTTTAGTGCAACACTTCTTTTTTTAATAAACTTGTAGGAATTTTCTCAAAAGGCAGGCCAACAAAGCATTTCCTTCTGCTATTATGTTTTATGAATACTTCTATTAATGGATGAACTCTCATGAGACAGAGGGACTTAAAACAACCTAATTTTAAAGAAAATTGTCCTTGATATGTATGAGCATGACACACCAGGGTGAAATGCTTTTAGAGGAACCGTTACACTCTGTCAAGCAAAGCTGATTAGTGTATATATTTACAAATATTTTGAATTAGCATGTATAAACACAATTTAGACATATTTTTAAATAAAGATAATAAAAGCAATTATAGTAATTGACTAAGTAATGTACTTTTTGGAGAGCTTTTAAAATACATAACTTTGACTGATAGACCTTAATGAGTTCTTTGTAGACAACACAGATAGCCTTGTGCATCTAACTAAGCAGGTTAAATTGTGTGATCATACACTGCAACCAAATCCTCTGAGTTTGCATCTAGAAAATGTTCCTATCTATTTTCTTTCCTATTAAGATGAAAAAAGTCTCCTTAATTTGCACCTGAGTAGGGAAAAAATTCTCAGCTAAGCAGATTTTCAGACATACATCAGAAATTATTTTTCCAAGCTTCCCCCTAGATTTCCTCAAGTCATGTCCACAGTGGCCCACTCTTCCTCCCACTGTGTAAGTTTAAATCACGGCCAGCATAGCATACACAGGCCACTGTTGCCACTAACGTCCTTTTATCAAGACTTCAAGAGCTCTTTCACATGTGCACAGTTTCAGAAGAGATGTAGCTTTTCCTGGTTTCTCATATTACAATAGATTGAGCCTGGACAAAGAGTCAGGGGTATGGCTTCAGTTTCAGACTTTATCAAAGTTTTCTACCTGATTTGAGTAGGTCACTCCATCATGCTATTTCAGTTCTTCCTGTCTGAAAAGAGGAAGAGAAAAAAAATTGCTGCTTATAAAGTGTGTTAAGATGTGTTAGTGAAAAATCTCTATAAAAACTAGGTATTACTTACTACTATCTCTTACGATTTTTCTACTGAAAAATCACTGAATAAAACACTTAATTCAGGATACACTAAAATCTATCATCTATCTAGGCTTGTGTTCAAAATTTTTTGGATTTTTTAAAATGAAAATAAAGAAAATAGATGTTGGATTTGTTTGGGGGAACAGAACTTAGAATTTTGACCAGAATAAATTCAGTATTCCAATATAGCTGCTGGTTATTTGCAAAGGTCTGTTTTTTACAAATGCTAACTGCAATACTTGTCATTGAAAGGTTCAAACAAACTGACTCTGCTTTGAAACTACCTTTCTTTTGAATTTCTTGAACAACTGGCATCCACAGATCTTCTACTTAAAAGCAAGCTTTTTCCTATTGTTTCTTTCACAAAGTGTGCATATTTACAAATTATTTCTATTGACAGCACTTCAAATTTCATAGGATTTCTTCTTAGTCACTCAATGAGGTTTATATCTGTTTATCACTTTACAGCAACACAAAATGACTGATCAAAAGCTACCAAAAACTGTCTTCCCTCAATGAGTCTGAGTTTCTGTTCTATTACTTTTTCCTGTTGTGCATTGGCTTTTAAGAAATTTTTGTTAATTTTCATTTATACCTTAGAACACATTCTCCTACTTTTAAATAGTTCTATTGACAGTTGTATTTGTTCCTTAAGCCAGATGTCTGAAAATTACTTCACCCGAAGCCTACTGCAGGTAACTGATAATCTGGCATTGATGTATAAGTCAAGTTCATATTTGTGGTGTTTGATATTTTGTCATTTTAAAAACAGATACCTAACACAAAATAACTGTGGGTTTCTCTTTTTGCAGTTTGTACTGTGCTTTGTACTGTTATGAATTTACTTTGTCAGTAAAAAAGTTACTGTACATACAAATGTTTAGGTTTGCCATTCATTTGTTGTGACGGATGCTATAAACCTATCTGTATATGAACCTATCCACACGATATTATTAGAATTTATTTTCATTCACCTGAGGTTTTAAAATGAGATATAGCATAGCCAAACTAATTGCATGATTTTAACAAACTGCCTGACTTCACTAATCATTATCCCTTTCTCGGAGTAAGGCTGAAAGTCATAATTATGCTTCGTATTTAAAGAACTATTCAATTCTCCTTGACTAAACATTATACATTATCATAAGTGTGATAGAATTTAAATAGTTATTAAAATATTTCTAACATTCTGCTCTGTAGCTAACTATGCATGAAAAATCTTCAGAAAGTTCTCATTTGTTTGGATGGTGGCAGCATACTATTTTTATTACAAGTATCTGTTATTAACAAAATAAGTGATAGATATTTTGCTTTCCCTTACAATTCTTAGCATTATCTCTTTTAGCATTTGCTTGTATGCTGCTGTTTATCAGCTAAAGTTCATTGGTTTGAACATTAAATATACAATAATGTACATACATTTAACACACATTTAATCCAATTGTCTGTTCTCATAAGCAAAGTCTTTTGACACCTTGCCGTGCATAATGTTGTGGGCTCGTGTGCTTAAGAAAGCATCAGAACGTGGTCTGAGGATACAAGTCATCTCGTCCAAAAGTTGTCCAAATCTGACAGTATACAAGAAGGAAGTAATGAAAGCAGGAAAGGGCTGGATAATTAATAATTAATCAGAATGACAACATGAAAGGAAGAGAAGCATACTTTGATTAATCAACGTCTCATCTCTTACTCACTCACTAAAAATACAGGAAACAACAGACTACACACATCACTACCGTGAATTCATAGCTAAAGGATTCTGACATATGCTTTTGACTACATACTTTGCTTCTTGCTATTTTTAACACAATAGTTTAGTAAATAACTGAACATAAGAAATCTAGATAGATACCTAGCCTGCCCTAGTATTCAGCAATAAAGATCCATAGTATTTTCTATTCTAGTATCTAATCCCATGTAATATTACCATGTTCCCATTCTTTTTCAGTATAAATCTTTAAAATCCAACTGAAATAGATTAAAAAGTAAGCAGTATAATATTGTGACATCTTAACCTGTCTGAAAAAAATCATTTTAGGTGAACGGAAAAAGATTTGGCTTTCACCATAACTGTTATCATCTCTGTCTTCCTCTCAAAACCCATCCCTGGTGAGTGAGGCCTTCATCAAACATTTGTTGCATTGTTTCTGGAATTAATGTCTAATCTTGCAGCATGCAAGACTCCCCCCGTGATGTTTGAGTCTTGCTGAACTGAGTGTATTGCAGAATTGAGAAGTTAGACTGCCTTAGCTAGATACACAGAGGAAATTAAATGTCCCTTTAAGAATTTGGGTTTTGTTTGTTTTTGGTTTCTTGTATTTTATTTAATGATTGCTTAAAGTAAAACAAACAAATAGCTTTGATTCAGGAATTAGAAATGCAAACTCACTGCTTCAGTGCTCAGAAAAAAGGCACTTGCTCTAGAGTTGCCTTACTTCTTACTCCTTCTTTCTGGCCCTAATTATCTTGCCTACCTTTTCCCTCTTTCCAAAGCAGCAGTTTCAACATGCTGTACAAAAGTTTTTAGTGATTAAGAAAAGAAAATATATCCATCCTTTCATCTGTAATCCAAAATACATCATACAACTTTGAAGATGACAAATACCAGGAAATTACGGCATTGTTACAGTGGAACCCTAACTGCCTCTAAGTAAGCTAATTTAGATAGCTAAAACTAGCTAACAGGCTAATTTTCTTCCTAAATTATTTGAATGTTCCTTCCCATAAAGGTCATACAATAATTCATAGAAATTTTATCTGAGCTCTGAATTTGTCACTGGATCAATTAGTTAAAGTGGTATAATTTTGATTGTGTTGCTGCTTTTTTTCTTTTCAAAGCTCAGGGTTTTACTACGACAGCTTAGAATGTACCTTCTCGCTAAAACACAATACTTAATTTACATTTTTCAGATAACTTAAGTTGTAAGTTGTGTTTCAAATATCAAAATGTAATATCATTCTGCTCTATAATACAATATCTGCAAGATCAATATTGCATGATTGGTTTGACACAGTGACTGACCACGGTGAGTCACTGGCATCAGTAAGGACAAAAAGAGACACAAGTCATTGACAGCGTATATACTCTCTCTGCAGAAAAAATATTTTAAAAATGATTGAGAAAAATTAATGAGAAACTTGAGAACTTTCAAGGGCATTAAATATAAAGACCACAGCATAGAAGTAATTCAAATTTTTAAGACTGCTTAGCCACCCACACACACATGTTAAAAATATTGCATATTGTGCTTGTATGCTGCAGACTTCTTAGAACATCATGTACTATTAAATAATCAGTGTATGCTACCAAATCTGCTAATAGCATCCCAGCTTAAATTGGTGTTAATAGAATTTAACAGTGCTTTATTAGTATTGCTCTGATGTTCAACATCATAAGGAGCAAAACTGAGGATAATCAGGATGTTTTTCATTCAATTAGTTGTTACTGCTAAAAAAATATATTATTTTGCCAAACCCAAAACTACTTCAAAGGAAAATAAGTTTTTTGGTAAACAATTAATTAAAAATTAAAAATTACTTGAAGCTGTGAAATAATTTGAAATATTTCATTATATTTAAAGTAAATATTTCTGCACATCATTTTATAAATTTCTTCTTGAGGTGCTTCTCTAAATTTCATCTTAAATTGCTTATAAATGTAGGTATATTATGGTACTTTCCAAAAGAATAAATTTTTGGATAACCTTTCTCACAACTGAAAATTTTCAGTTTTCAAAATCACAAATTTAGACTTTTTTCTATAATTCATTAATATTCTTCTATTTTCTTCTGTGAATACATATGTATGTATACACATACACACACATCTATATGTAAATAGATTTTTATGGATATAAAATAGTTTTCCACTCTTTTGTAAAACCACACCAGAGTCTACGCAGCTTGCCACCTTTTCTGAAAAGGACACAGGGCTTTTCTTCCTAAATAATTTCACTTACGTGGTCTAAACCTGACATTTTGTATTACTTCTACATACTTGTAGGTGGTTTAATTATAAATCAGACTAAGAACATAAAAACAACATTTTCAAAGGATTAATTCTATAATTCCCTAATAATATTTCTCTGCAATTTCCAACTGATAAATTACGTAAATTAATGCCTTCAAAAGAGGCATTGATTAGAGAAAGAGTACATGGATTTCTTTTTGGTGAAGTGCTGAATCTCTGTGCATGCTAAAAAAGCACAAGTGTAACATGTTAATTATCATCAAGCTGATGTTTTCTTGCAAAAGGCCAGTTGTGTTCTACATTGATTACAAAACAAGTTTCAAGCATCCTAGCCTTGAAGACACATAATTCTCAGTTTTTTAATTCCCTTTAAATGAACAACTGTTTTTCTAAAGATGGGAGGAAAAAGTGACCCCCTGTATACTACAGTTAACTATTAGCAGTAGATTTGTGTCTCGGATCACCTGAAGTGCATACAAACTGCTACATAAGATGATCTGTATAGTCAGCCACATTCATTTTTGAGTGCTAAAACTAAAATATATAAATAGTCTTTGTCCCAATCATAGTTTTAGATAATTCTCTCCTTCCTCCACCATGCTTCTAAATGCCTCTTTGGACTGGAAAAAAGTCATATCAGCTCCATGATTTTCTTGTGAAATAGCTTTGGTGGATGCTAAGTGACCAAAATGCAAGTGATAATCTTGTACAGAAAAGGGAAGTCGAGATTCAAGAAGACAGCTGAGTTGAAAAAAAGTCTGTTCTATTTCTAGTTAGAAGGGTTTTGATTAAAAAAAAAGTCAGTCCAGTCAAACATATTATGTGTTTAACCACATACCATTATTTTTAACTTGGCCCTAGTTTGTTTATTAGGATTATGGTTGCCTATAATGTTGATATAAAAAAATGGTAACTGACTCTGTTTCATCCTAGCATGCTTTCAGAGGGCTTCTACTTGATATTTGATATTTGAAATATATCATCAAATACATAAAATAAGCCATATCACACTCTATAAATTGTTGCAGAACATGTAAAAAAAAGTTAAAGAGGAAGCAAGTAGAATTAAGTGAAAAATCATCTCTTTCTAAACAATTGTATTGAGATAACATAAGCCTGTTTTTGTATTTACATTTACATATTTTATATGTGTATATAATACATAAATTTATATCAAATATATAACATTTTGCATTTATATATTTTCTATTTGTATTTTACATTTACAGTTTATATTAAATTTCTTTCCCCACCCTTTCCCCTTCAACAGGTAAAATAAGCAATTGAAATCACTAGGTCAATTCATGTAATGATGCAATTCAAAGATGCAAGCACAAATCATGAGCTTTCATAGTCACATATGTAAAAAGGAATCCCATCCAGCAAAAATCCTCCCAGATGGGTAGTCCTACAACATGCAGTACATTTTTCATGCAACAGGGAGGCAGGTACTGGCCTTCTCAATCTCTCATGTAAAAGTTCTGGCTAAAACCTTTCTCAGGTACCAAAGACTCTTTCTGTTCACCTTTGTAGAGCAGGTGTTTTGGGTCTTCTTTTGTGCCTTGATTAGCTTTGTCTGAGCCCTCCTTCCCTCCTTCCTTCCTAACTTCCCTTTTTAATTATTCTGTACGTGCCCTGTGGTAAATCTAATCCCCTCTCAGTAGGACATGACTTTATAAATACGAGTGAAGTGTCTTCTTATGTGGAGGTTACAGAGCCCGAGTATCCCAGCAGGGTTGTCTCACCTGTCCTTCTGTCCCCCTGCTGCTTACAAAAGATTTCTTGAATAAAATACCATGGTAACTTCCTCTTAAGACTGGAACCATGTGCTGTTCATTCTTATGCATTCTTTCTCCTGAAATATAATTTAAATAACCACAAAAGAAAAGAAAAATAAGTTATGATATAGAACATATCATCACATACAATGGAAGATGGTGCATGTAAGATCATACATAGGCTGTACTGCATAGCAGATACTTGTAAATGTCTTCAACTTACAGCTAAAAGCCTCTATCCAACCTGTAAGTAAAGACATGTATTATCTTGGTATATGACACTGTCTTGTAGAATTTACTCTTTTTCCATTTCAGGAGTAAGCTAAACCTATCCCAGCAAAAGCTGTGAAACTCTACAAGTTTTGTGCGCACAACAGGCCATGCAGTGTTATATGAATAAAAGCAGATAAATATGCTACCACTTTTAATAAAACTGCAATACATAAGTGTATATGTCTTCTTCAGTTTATCTAATAGCAAAACTTTAGTGTTCTCTTAATAATGGTGTTTTGTGAGTATACTTATAAACATTAACTAGATACACATATATGCAATATATACATGTGTCTAGATACATAAACTTACAATAGATTATATTCCATCAATATTTTACAGATTTGATAGGTAGACTGTTGGAATGTTTATTCTAATGTTACGAGATTTTAATATATAAGGAACAAAGGTTGTATATTTTTGCTTGTTCATCTAATGAGATTGTTCTAATTTGGATTTAGCTGCAAAAATACTTTTTTAGTTTGAAGGAATAAAGTACCAACATGATGAAATAAAATCAATATGAACTACAAATTCAAAATTATTTTGTCCAAGAAAAAAATAAATACAAACCAAATTAAATAAGGCACTATGTTTACAAATACTGATTGAAAACAATAAATCAGTTTAAAAATAAATTATTTTATAAGAGAATTTCTAGATGCATTCTAGATTTTGTTTTGCCTGTTCTGTTCTTTTTTTTTTTTTTTTTTTTAACTAGTAAAGTAGAAATGAGGCATCTTTCAGCATTTTTCATTGATCTTGTGGGCCTATTAGGACTCTTGGTCAAACTGAAAATTTTGTTGTTTACATCCTCAACAGCATTATTTACATCACAATATTTATTTCTTGGGAAGCAATATAGCTGGCTTCTGACCTGTACTGAAATCAATTACTTAAAAGAGCAAGGATACTATTGCTGCTACAGACCTAAATAAAGAGAATTCTGCTGATTTACCAAGTCTCATTATGTTTTATTTCATTGACAGTATTTGAATTGTTTAGGACATGAAATACCAGTCTGAACACACACACACACACACACACACACAAAAATTACTTCATGTCTTGGTCATGCTGCTATCACTGATGTAGTAATAGCTGGAGAACCTCTTTTTCCCTTTATGCTGCAATTGCATTCACTGTTTTTGACGTACTGAACACTGTGCAGCTGTACTTGGTCCTGATTTCGTAGACCTTATGGGAACTTACCTTAGCTTGACACATGAGATTTATGTGCCTATTTAATGTTTAGTCCACAGCTATTCAATTCATTTTGCTCCTTTTAAATGGGGCAACCCAAACCCAAAGGCTTTGCTTGTGTGCAAGGGTTTGTAAAGTTTTTCTAATTAATTTGCGTCAATTTATATTCAATAGAATTCTAATATCTCTTGCTATATTGCTTCTGATGCTCAGAAGTTTTTTCCTTATTTGAAATATCTATATTCTGAATATTTTATGGAAGAGAGAGCAGAAAAAAGCAGTAGTAATTGAAAGTGACAGTATCAAGGGGACAGGGGATCTTCCTTGTCCTGATAAGTACTGGTCCATAAACTGTGGCTATAACAAGATGTGTTGAAGGGATTGAATATTCTGACAATTGAAAAGGCAAGCAGCTTTCTTGCTCTCAGCTCATTATATTCTAGCAAATCATTGCCTATTTCACAGGCTCTGACAATAGCTACTGGGGTCAAAAATGTCATCATTAAGTGAGAAAAATGAGTGTATAGTCACTCTGTCATCTTAAGTCGTATGAATAATCTGTGAAATCACAGATTTTTATGAACTCTCTGCTGAGATGGAATATCTTAGTCTTAGAACTATAGAACTTACTAGCATTAACTTCATGAAAAAAACAAAGCAAAAAAAAAAAAAAAAAAAAAAGCCAGCACACATCTGAACTTATGCACCACATCCATTTCAGTTAACAATGATCTGATCCTTTGGTGTAGAGCTCCTCTGCATGTCGCATCCCTCAAATAAGGATGCCACATTCCACAAGATTACTCCATGGACACAATTTACACCATGGCTGCTTGCTTTTTTTTTTTTTTTTTTTTTTTTTTTTTGATCAGGTAGACATATCAAGAATAACTAGACAGCTAGCTTAGATTTTTGGACAGGATAAACAAATGAACTCATTATAACTACATAAGACAGGACCTGTCTGACTTTATGTATAATATAGAGTCCAGTTCTGGTGATCAGTGAAGTGAACATATGATTCTGATCTCTTTTATTTTTGCTGGCTTACCTCTTCTACTACCCCTGACAACATGCTTTGAAAAGTGGTATCCATCTTTTAGCAGCAATAACATAATGAAATGACATGTACTGGTTTATAACGGTATGCTTTGAATGATCAGGGATATAGCAAGAAGCACTACTTCAGATGATCATAACCATATTCGGCCCCTGAAATTTTATGCAAATGTTTGAGAAGGAATTGCAGTCAATTAACTGGTAAGCCTACCTGGTTGTTTCAAGGTAGAAGTGAATTTTCTGATGGTAGCAAGTGACTGAAACTGCAATTGTAACTTTGCAGTGTAGGAGGCAAGAGATAATGCCCCATCAAATCACTTCCAGTACTGGAGATTATAGGAACACCCAGGGCTGAACTTCCATTCAGCAAAGTCATCTAAGAAAAAAGGCTACAATGAAAGATTTCATCTTAAAGCAGTATCCTCCTCAGCAGAGAAAAGGAGAAAATTTATCTAACACACTGCTTCTGATTGCCTGGGTGATGTTTGAATTGACTTTAGAAATAGGTGGCTTGTTATTCCACTAGCAGAAGAGAATGCGGAAAACATTGAAACCAAGCTAGAGTGGGAGCTAAGGAGAAGGGATACTTTAACTTTTCTTTGTCTACCTCCAAGCATAACTATTGCTACAATTACTGTTATAATACAATCTTCATATTTTTATTAAAATAAACTCACTTTATTTTACTTCAAAGTTCACCCTCGTGTTACCAGATTGGCAATCACCAAGAAGCACGGAGCTGAAAACAGGGCATGGATTCTTACCTACAGCAATCCACATCTCAGGAGTCCTCTACAAGTCTCAGTCTGCACCTGCTAGGATGACAAAACAAATGCACGTGTGGCATCTTGCTCCTGATCTGTTTGCTGCAATTCTCTGCTGGGTTTGGATGTTCATTGGGTCTCTTCTTAACTATTCGGCCTGCCTCTACCCAGCAAAGCTTACCCTATCAAGCCTTCTAGATATGCCTAACTCCTCCTTAAGCCTAAGGTAAGGCTAATACAGACACATTCTCTAACGCTCTCTCTGCTAACACTCTCCTCAAACTGCCTCCTAATGCAAGGATCAAGGCAAGTATGTGTGGTGTCCTTGTTTTTATATTGGTGGTAAACCTTCACTACCATTTCTGAAGTGCTCATTCTGACTCACTATACCTAATCTTGATCCAAGCACAACTAGAAGGAATTTCTAGACAGTCTGGTTTTATATAGTTGGGAAGAAGAACTGCATTGTCAGTGTGACCTTTCAGTTGGCTGGGAAGGGACAGGGAGGGGAAAAGTTGGGCAATGGATCCCACACATGTGAAGTACAGAATACAGAAATCTAAATGTTAAGTGAGACATAGTTGCCTAAAAGAACCAGGAATGGCTAACTTAGAGTGAGTACTTCAGCAGAGGACTGGATTAAATACTCCAGGAGATTTCTTCCACTCTTGTTGCAAATGAAAAAAATGAGAAATTTACCTTAACATTTTTGCATGAAATTTTTTTTTCCATGCTTGTGAGGGAGCTGGTGGTAAAAAGGATTTTCTGACAGTAGACTCTTGTGAAAGCTTTCATTTTGGGGGAGATTCTATTTCCCTCTTGATTGTCTTTATTTGGACTACTATTTAAATAAACTGAATGTTGTAAGCAGCAATCTCGTGTACTTGCATATCACATGTTCAAGTTTATTAAATAAATACTTCAGAAAATCACAGAAAGAGTAGGTTTTCAGTTTAAGAAGAAACAATATAGGGATTTTCTGTTGTTATTTTGACATTCTTGCTCTGTCCAAGAAACCATTTAGCAAGAGTGAGGGCTCAAAAAATTACATTATTAGTCTCTGTTACTGAGTAGAGATGTACTGAGCTATACCATCATAATTCATAGAAATAACTGTTCAGGAAGAATACCTTGTTATTTCCACTTCCTTTGTTTTATTTGCTTTATGCTGCTTAATAATCCTTGTCATGTCATTTTTCATTATTTATAAATGTGATAGAGGAGACAACATATTATATCCTGTGGGGTCCAGCTTTCACATGGAACAGCATATACTGTAGTAAGCCAGAGGAAAAAAATAGATCATGCACATCTACAAAACTACAAACTGTAGCAAAAATGGACTGCATATGTTTCATTCTTGTCTCTTGGTTCTATTTTTGGCTGAAGGATAGATTCATGCCATTCCCTTTTCTTTCCTTGTTTCATCAGTAATTTTTTAAGACTATCTCATTTCTGGAATTTTTTTGTTTGTCTTTAGAGCAGTGTATCAAATTACGATGTCAAAGCTGCTAGTTTCTATAAAAGATAACAGTAGTCCCCCTGCAATCCACTGGTTGGTCTACAGTGACTTAACTCTATCATGGTTCTAAATGAAGGGAGCAGAATGACCAGTATAATTAAACAATATGATATTACCTACATTATTACTCTACTAAGTAAATAGTCATACAGCAATGGTACTTCTTCAGTCATTTGAAATGCAGAGTTTGTATAATTTCTTGTCTAAAAACCCAAGTAGAATGGAGTCTTAAATATATGTGTGAATGAATGTGTGGTCCTTACATTCCTGTATACCTATCAAGTCAAACATGAACAACTTTGTAACTCACATAAACAGCAAACTAGGCCACACATTTTGCTCATTTGAACTTTTTACACAACTTAAAATTTGGGAGACAAATGCAGACTTTTAAAAAATATTTGTCAAAAAAAGATGTAGGCAAACTTTATTATGTGTTTTACTTTATCAAAATCTAACAGTGCTCATCACTACCAGGGAATTTGCCTGCTTGTAAATGCACCGGTAGTTTGAAATAGGTATCAGAGCCTTCTGCTTACCTATTCCCTGTACTGCTGTTGCTGAAATCCTGGGGACAAATTGTAATACTGATAATGTTCAGAAAGCCAACAACCTGTGAATGTCCTTCTCTTGGTTGCTTCTTTGGGAAAGGGTAGCTTTTGGGAGGAAGAAGGAAACATAAATATTCAATGTATTTGTTTTAAGTAAATATTAAAAACAATTGATAAAGTAAAATAATAATTAATGAATACAGTTGGCTGCTGGCTCTGAGTGGTTTATTTTATTTGTTATTTAGTAATGTTGGTGTACTACAGGTCGGCAAAGTGACATGGGACTTTTCCCAATCCCTGATTAAAGCATAGCTATAGCAGAATCAGGAGAACGGAGTGCACAGAATAGAAGGGAGAGCTGAATCCATCACTATACTGGAAGTTAAAAAATCAAGTCCAGAAAGGAGGACTTATAGAGGCTTTAGGCCTCACTTTCCATTAGCACAAACTGGAATAGCAGGAACATCCACAGTACAGTTGCACTGCTGCATACTCTTGCCATTGAGACTGGACCTGGATCTTCCCCCACTCCCTTGAGGAAGTTAGTCAGTTCCCAGGTGTCTCAAGCTTCTCTGACTTCCCCAGCTTGATCAACTGAAATGATGATTAGTTCTTATGAGAGCAAAGGTTACATTCACAGAACTGTTTGAGCATGGAAGGTACCTCTAGAGATCTTCTAGTCCAACCCCCTGCCCAGAGCAAGGTCAGCTACAGCAGGCTGTCCAAGGATGGAAACTCCACAACCTATTTGGCTAACGTGTTCCAGTGTTGGATCACCATCACAGGAAAAAGTGTTTTCCTATACTGAAATGGAATTTCCTGCATTTCAATTCATGCCCATTGCCTCTTGTCCTGTCACTGGGCACTACTGAGAAGAGTCTGGCTTTGTCTTCTTTAATTCCCCCTCCTCAGGCACATATACACATTAATAAGATCCACTCAAGTCTTCTCTGCTCTAGGTTAAATACTCCCCTCCCTCTCAGCCTCTCCTCATATGACAGAGGCTCCAGTCCCTTAAACATCTTCATGGCACTTCAGTGGACTTGCTCCAGTATGTCCCTGTCTCTCTTGTACTGGCAAGCCCAAAACTGGAAGCACCACTCCAGGCACAGCCTTACCAGGGCTGAGGAGAGGGGAAGGATCACTTTCATTGGCCTGCTAGTGATGCTTTTTCCAGTGCAGCCCAGGATAGTGTTGGCCTTCTCTGCCATGAGCGTGATTGCTGATTGCTGACTGATAGTTGACTTGTTCTTCAGCATGACCCTCAGGTGTAGGACTTTGCATTTCCCTGTGTTGAACTTCATAAGATTCCTCTCTGCTCATTGCTCCAGCCTCTCAAGGTCCCTCTGAAGGCAGCACAACCATCTGCTGAGTCAACCACTCCTCACAGTTCTGTGTCATCTGCAAACCTGCTGAGGGTGCACTCTGTCTCATCATCCAGGTCATTAAGGAAGATGTTAGACAGTATTGGTCACAGAATCAACCCATCAGTACACCACCAGCGATTGATCTCCATCTGAACTTCGTGCCACCAATCACAACCCATTTAGCCTGGCAGTTCAGACAGTTTTCAGTCTGCCTCGCTGCCTACTTCTGTAGTCCGTATTTCATCAGTCTGTCTATAAGAGTATGTGACGCAGTGTCAAAAGTTTTGCTAAAGTGAAGATAAACAACATCCTCTGCACTCCCCTCATCTTCTGAGCCAGTCATCCCTTTGTAGAAGGCTATCAGGTTGGTCAGACATGATTTCTGTTTTGTAAGTTAATGCTGACTACTCCCAAACACCTTCCTGTCCTTTATGTGTGTCGAAATGGTTTCCAGGATTATTTGCTCTATCACTTTCCCAGGGATTGAGGTGAGGCTCACCAGTCTGTAGTCTCCCAGATTCTCCTTCTTGTCCTTCTTGAAGATAGGGGTGACACTTGCTTTCTTTCAGTCCTCAGCACCTCCCCCAAGCCCCATTACCTTTCAAAGATAATCAAGAATGTGACTGCAGTGACATCAGCCAGTTCACTCAGCACTCATCTGATGACTCACCTGATGGTGATGGTGATGGGTGCATCCCATCAGGTCCCATGGACTTGTATATTTCCAAGTTATTTAAATATTCCCTGACTTGCTTCTCCTCCACCAAGGGCAAGTCTTCCTTCCTCCAAACTTTCCCACAGGTATCAGGGGCCTGGGACTCCTGCAGGCAAATCTTACCAGTAAAGACTGAGGTAAGGAATGCATTAGGTACTTCAGTCTTTTTCATGTCCTTTGTCACTATGGCCCATGCCCCACTTAGCAGTGGGCCCACATTTTCCCTATTTTCCTTTTGCTGCTTAAGTACCTGTAGAAGCCCTTCTTGTTGCTCTGCATATCCCTTGCCAGATTCAACTCCAGCTAGTCTTTGGCTTTACTAACCCTAGACCTGCATACTTGGATAGTGTCTCTGTATTCCTTCTGGGTCATCTCTCCCTGCTTCCTTTTTATGTTTGAGTTTTGTTAGGAGCTCCTTATTCATCCATGCAGGTCATCCTGCCATCCTTGCTTGGCTTTCTGCATGTGGGGATGGGCCATTTTTAAGTTGGTGAAGGTGATCCTTGAAAATTGACCAGTTGTAATTATTATTGGCAGATGACAAATAGCCCATGGTAGACACAGTCATAAAATTGTCTTTGCCTTATACCTTTTTAACAGTGGAAGAAAGAAGTTAGATCATCTTTTACACTCATTGATATCAGTTGGTACGATAGTTCTCTCCATTATTTTCAACTGCTTATGTCATGAAAATTGCCACCTTCGCTGGAAGAAAAATCTAGTAACATTATCAATCAATATTTAATATTGATATTTGACTTTTGAGGTTTTCTTTATATTAAATCTAAAACCTCTGGATTTTAAGGGGGTTAGAGGTTAATTGACCCCTTTCATCTTTGGCCTCTTAGGTTCTCTAAATAATAATCCTCATTTTACATGCTCCCTGCATGTCATTTAGTCTTACAGTAAATATATTGAATTTACATAAAGGAAATTTTGCATTGTTTTCAGTCATTTGCTTTCAAAAGCAAAAAATCTTAGGTCTGTGAAAAATTTTGTTGTAAATAATGTTTTTGACAAGCTTAGGGTCCCGAGCCAATATCGGGAGGCTTTCATTACGATCCCAAGGACGAGATTAAGATGCTAAAACCGGTCAAATAACGTACAACCTTTTAACTTTATTTTCCACGAAGTGGGGAGGAAAGGTGGGGAAAGGTGAAGGGGAGACAAAGGAAAGAGGGGAACAAGGGTAAGGGGAAAAGATAGAGAAAGTTGGAAAAGGAGAGAAGAAGCTAGCTACCACCACTCCGAGGCCAATGATGTTCTGCTGACTCCGTTCAAATTACAGCTCAAGCTGGGTGCCTCCAACGAAGGACCCCAAACAAAGAAATCCCTGGGCAATTATAGTTTTTTCAAATTACGTTTCCCACCCCTCACATGGTAGTTCAGACCAATAGTAATATTTAGGTATGGGGTCTCCTGCTCCTTATTGGGTCTCATCACTGTCCCTAGGCAAGCTGTTTATCTTTACTGTTGAGGTTTTTGCTGACAGATGTGTCTTCATTCCTCGGGTCCTGCCATTGTCTCTCAAGGTCCTGACAAAAAGGTGGTAATTCCAGCAATTAACACTGTTTCAGCAGTGCACAGGAATGCAAACTGCTGGTAACTCCCTTATCATTCCAATTTGAACCAGCTCTCAGGCCCTTTTCTTCTAAGCACGGCCTAAGGCTTCAACAAATTTAGCTACTCATGCTAAGCAAGTTTTATAGAAGTTGTGCTAAGCAGCAGTAATTTACAGTCCAGGTCCCAAAGTCTCTGCCCGATCGTGGTCTGGTTCAGCACAGGCTCGGTGTGTCCTGGGTGGTCGCAGGGAGACCATTTCGGGCTCGCAGCAGCTCAGTCCTGTTTCCGCCGGGGACAGATGGCTTGTTTGGGGTTATGATTTGCTTGCACCCCATGCACCAAGAAATGTTTAAGGCAAAAGTTCACTCATCTGTCCGCTACACTTAGACAAGATCAACCTATCGGAATTTTTTGGTGAACTTTTCACTATGATTATTATTATACTACTTTTAGCATGTGATTGCCAAAAAGTTATAGTTTCATTGTTCTTTGACTAAAGAAATGAAACTTATGAATCAGAAGAACAGTAAATGATGAATAACAAACCCATAAAATTGGTCATGAATGCTGGGAATTTTTGAATGCAAAACTAAATATTCGTACAGAGAACAGTAATTTCCTAAACATTCATGTTGAACAAAAACTTTGCTGCATGAGTGTTTGCTAGTTATGAATATTAAGGAGCAGGGACATGATCTGAAGAAACAGCTGTGCAGAACCAAAACAAATGTGCACTTAACCCTATTTTTGTAGTAGCTGCACAGCTCAATTTATCATGAATCTTTCACTCCTTAGTTATCACTTAGTCAAGATATACATACATATATATGTAGCTCTTCTATTCCTTCCGCGTAGTTCTGCCAGTGACTGCCATAAATCAATGTTTTCTCTCACTCTCTTTTTTTTTTTTTTTTCTCTCTTATGTTTTTACACAGGACTTCAGATCTCAGGAAAGCAAGCTGAGGATGACTAATTTTTTTTCCAAACTACTAGGCTGGAATTAGGGGAAGCATTTCCTAACGTTTAATGCCTTTCTCTTTCCTGTCATGATCATTAAGGATAAGTTCCTCAGTGCATTATCACTGCTTTAAAATACTGAAACACAGTGCCATCTTTTGTGAGCTTGAATTTGTAAAAGGAAGTCAAAGTCTTGATATCATAGAGTAAGCGATTGATGCGTGCTTGACAGCATTGATCCTCCAAACAGCTTGATAAAGTTACATTTGATTTGGTTGAGTGACTTCAGACATTTAATATTGAACATGACCTTACAAAAATAAAAACCAGTAGGCAAATAAATGGATTGTCCATATAGTAAATTTGAAACAAACCGATGGAGGAGCAGTTAATTGAAAGGATAATTGTCTTTTCTAACTGGTGATATATTTGGTGGTCATGAATAAAGCCAATAAAAACCTGTAAAAGCTTTTTTAATGATCTGTGAAGTTCTGTAAGAAGATTAAGTGCCCAAACATTGTGCAAGCAATGTACCTTCATGTTTATGCCTTAGCTATCCAATATCAAGTTTCAAATAAATAAATACATAAATAAATAGGAAGGAGAAAAAGAAGGAGCATCTGCCATTTTCCTATTGATTTTATATACAGTTGCATACTAATTTTAGCAGTGGGTTCTTGGATAAAACAGGGTCCTGGGAGTAGTCAGTGAAGGCTTTCAGTCAGTTACTAGGATGGTTTGAGTGAAAAACAGTAACTTAAATTACATGTGCTTCCATCCTGCATATAGTTTAATCTCAATTGGTTACAGTAATTGTTAAATAAATTTGTTAATAGTTTAAATTGTTAAATAAATTATTAATAAATTGTTATCTATCACCAGACACTTGTTTATGGCCTACCTGAAAATTGCTGGTTATACTTTTAAGTTTTGAATGGTCTTGTGCCCATCTTGCTATCAATCCACTGTTACAACTGTTGGTCAAAGTCACTAGCAGAAAAGTCATGAATCTAATGATACAGATTGGATGTGACACTTTTGGGAAGGTCCTTGCTGCATCCCTACAGTAGATGAATAGAGATGTCTACATCTGGAACTGCAGGTTCCAGAGATTCAGTCTAGCAAATTTCCCTAAGCAGTCACCCTAAAGGGCGACTTAAGGGTCTTACAAGAATTTTGATAAAAAAGCAAAGTATAATATGTAGTTACATTGACAATAGCTCTAATAGTTTTCATAAACTTAAGAACATAAACAAAGAATTTTAAAATGTTTCTTGCATAAAAAGGAATCTTACTTCAGATTCTGAAGTGGTTCAAATGCTGCAAAAAAATTAAATTAATCTTTTTCCTATTTCAACTTTGAAAATCTCTAAATTGTAAAGACACATTGTGAAATATGAAATGCTTTCCACAAGTACTTCCTTTCATAATATGCTTACTTAACTAATTTTCTGAGTGTGGGCAGTTTTATTGACTGCAGAAAGTCTATTTCACCTTGTAAATCTAATTTTATGTACACTAACATCCAATTTATTTCAAATAAAGGACAGAAAGGTACAAAAGAAGTTAGAAATACACTGAAAATGACAGAAAACAGTGAAAACAAGTTTTCTTCACTGTAATCTCTTCGCCTTTTGTGAATCATTACTAACACTATTCTTTCACTACATTTTATTAAAAATACTACTGAATGAGTTAGTACAAATGCTTTTCAAACACATTTCACTGTTACTATTTCAGAATGTGTCATGTATATAAAACTTGTAATTATTTCTTTCATACTTTTACTTGCAGCAGATTCTGTTAAAATAATAATGGCCTTTTATAGTATAAGAGAACATTTGCATTTCAGATTTTGAGTAGCTCTGAGAATTTTCTGCAATTTATCAAATTACCTTTTTCATGGTCCTGGATGGATAATCCAAAATTTGCAGATAACTATTTTAAAGTATGTGGGTGCAAAAATCCATTTAAGAAAACCAAACTTATAACAATACAAAAGGACTTCCTATTATGATTTTAGTATTTAATTAAAATTAGGTCTAAGAATTCAGGGTTATGTCAGACTGCTGTTAAGAAAGTGCAGATCAAACTATCTGGAAATACATGACACTAGTAAGAATGAAAATGACAAAATATTTGATATGCTGTTTCCCTCCTGATGATACCAAGCTTTGTTTTCTGCTCAATCTACTCCAAATATGGATTTCAGCATTATGCTTTAAACAGTATACTGTAAGTCGGGGGACTGCTGTTAGCTCTTTGTCAATAAAGAAAACCTGGACAAAAACTATCTCATTAAAATGTGTCCATAATTTGCTTTATAGACAACAATATAATATTCATTACAGAAAATGCTTAAAAGTTTTATGCAAAACAAAACAGATTAGAATAGTGTGCCTTCAAGATAAGTCAGTATTTTTATTTAACTAGAACTCTAGTTTTCAGCACAACCTAGCAGTATTAGACTTTTGAAAGGGTAAGCTTTGATCTTACAAACTCCCTGTGGTATTTGATCTAATCTGTGCTTTCCTTTAGCTATAAACAGCCTCATTAAAATACTGACAGCTAGAGGATTTGCAAAAAGTGATTGAGAGCAAAGAAAAGCAACTGAACAGACAAGTTGGGTGGGGTCTTTTTGAAGATTTTGCATACTTGTTCTGACACTATTGACTTCTTTCGTAATTCATTGTGAAAAGTCAACCATCAAAAAGCAAATTCAGTTCCTCCTTGCTTAGGAGGTGTTTGCATTAAATTATTTTAAGCACAGGATGAAAAGGTACTTTGTACCAAGCCACAGCTCTAAATAAAGTCATTTCTGGAAAATTTCAAAAGGCAGCATGAAATGCAAGGGAAGAGCTCCATCTATTCAATCATGCTGATGGGCTGCAAAGCCACCTTACAGACTGAATGATTGTTTACAAATAGATTTTGACAGGTAATTTCATCTCATACTCCACCCACACTCTAACTTTCCAAGTCCAGTCCTACTGCCAACGAAGTCAGCTGGAGGTTTGCAATTGAGTAGCATGGGAATATGGTTCAGGTGCCTCTGAAAGGTGAAAGCAGGCAGAATTTGGGTCATGTCAAATCTCTGAGCATCACAGACAAGCTGGGAGGATTTCAGTTCTTGATCCTGCCCGTTCATCTCTGGGTGAAGTGCAGCTCACAATGGATTTGGAGACACTGCTTACACCTAACCACGTAAATTAGATTTTTAGACTGGAAGAAAAATGAAAAACAAACAATGGGAAGGTCAACGATCACTCCACAAGAAATCTGGTGGTAGTGTAATCATAGAGCAGCTGCAATATAGCAATGTAATTGGCAGGATAAAATGTATTAAAAAATGGCATGTGGCTTACTACGTGTTAAAAAGCCAGAGGAAGAAACCACATCCTGCATCTTTGCTTTCCTGGCCTCCAACTGTGTCATGTACCTGCCTCCTCATCACCTAGTATTAAAGATAGTTTTACAGACTTTCCCTCTTCCAACACTGTCCTGTTACAGGTCAGTTGTACTGGTTACATAGTGGAGGCAGGTAGACATCAATCTCTCTGGAGCATCTTTCATCATGAGGGAGACCTCGATGCTCAGCGCCAGATGCCCTGACCCAGCACTCCAGCCACAGTACATCAAACAGTAATTCAAATGCTTAAGGATGTATGGCTATCTCTTGCTGTACCCTCTTCAGTTACGTAAAACAGCCTTGGTCTGAAATGAGGCTTTTATCCAGCAAGTTTGAAAAGAAATAAAATTGCAATTAAAAGAGGCTAGAACTTTTCAAGGGAGAAAAAAAATATTCTGTATCTTTAAAAATGTTAATATTTTCTTTTAAGTTTTCTAATTAACAATGAGCTCTATTCTTCACTCATAACCCAAGCAAAATTCTGTCAGACTCTATATTTAGTGGCTGTTAAATTACATCTATAATTAATATGCGTAGAAATTATGAATAAGATTTAAAATGTCAGCATTTGTTTGAAGTGGCAGAAAATTTAACATGCATTTGAAATTACATTTTTATTCTGTTTTATTATAAAACTGTTTGTTTTATTGAAACATCTTGAGGCTCTATTCAGACAGATATCTGATTTCCTCAGGTTTTGGCACAAGAGCTTGTCTCAAGATTCAAAAGTAAACACATTTCCTCCTGATTTGTTTCTAAAGAATTTACATTTTTCAGCAAGTGTAAAAGTCAGTTGCTCTCTCTAGGCCACACAGTTTTTGAGGGGATGCTATGGCTTCTTTTACTGGGCATGCTTAATAAGACTACTGCCCTCTGTGGAATGGTATCTGGAACATAACTTCTTCGTTTTTCTTCTGCATATGAAACAAAGTAAGGTTGAGGCTGAACTTTTAAAAAGCTAAGAGAGAATATGCTAGTTCACTGCTTGCACAGCTTCAACAGCTTTTCCAGCTGGTTTATTGTAGAAGTACAATCACACCAGTACTTCTCACAACTATTTAATTTCATGCAGCGCTTGCAAATTAAATGCCCAATAACAGACCCTAACATTGAGCTCACAAATGACCATTTCCTGCAATTCAAAGAAAAATGAATTCTAATCATAGCAGGAGTCATCAGAGGAAAAAGAATTATCATTGTTATCATTACTGTCTGATAAAATTATAATTTTAGGTATATAATTATAAGAACATTATAATTTTAGCTGGATATTTCCTGTATAGTGTTATAAATTCCAATAATAACATGAACCATAGAGCTTTATCCTAATTTTTCTGCTGAAAAAAAAAACCAAAAAAAAAACCCAAAAAAAAAAAAACAGAAATCATATCCAAAACTCAGTGAAGTCAGTGGAAAGTCTCCCATTCATGGATAGTTGCTCAGCCTTAGGTTAGACAACAGGTTTCCTCTGCTGGTAAAGAAGTATTGTGATTTTCCCTCTTAGTCTCTGCAGCAGGAGGGTAAAATAGAAGGATCATTTCCTTTCAGTTCCGCAGGTAACACACTGCTGTAACTTAAGTATTTAGAGATTTTTATTCACTGCAGGTGACATTTTGATATCTAATTAAATTGTTCTTTAGAGAAAGAACATCATAAAGGCTGGCTTCGAAAGACCATGAACCTTATTAGTTAAGTACTTGCTCTTTAAAAAATGCATATTTTATGACACAAAAGTGTTGGGGGGTCCACCTTCAGTACAAATGAGTCTGTCATATGAATGTGGCAAACTGCTCATAAAGGCTGCAGACAGTAGCTCATACATTATATCCAGCCTGTTTTCAGAGTGTATTATTTTAGAGCAAATAGCCATCATACCAATGTCATTGTCCTGATTAAATGTTCTTTCTATTTAATGATACTGTACAGTATCTTCACTTCATTATATTTTCTTTTTATATTCTTTTTCGTTATACAAGAGAATCCTATTAAGTCTGTTTAAATAATCTATAAAATCCAGCAGAATGCTGATTTTTCCCATTTATTCACCCAGGAGAGTTCAGGCCACAGAAAAGCTTTATTTGCTTGAAAACTGTCAAAAAAGAAAAGTATTCAGCTCAAAAAGATATGAAAGATCAGGCACTACAGGGAAGATTACACTGTTCTTAATTCATTGCCCTTCCACCTCTCAGACTAGCTTTTGTTAAACATACAATCCAGATAAAAAGCAGATTGTGTTATTTTCATTATTATTCAGAAAAAAAGATCAGAAAATCATAAACTCCACATCTTTTTCAAAAGTCTTTTATTTTCAGACTTATTAGAGATTTCAAGAGAAACAGAACTCAGTGTTTGCTTTTCGTGTTCCTATACAGTCCCTCTTTTTTCAAAGTGTATACAATTTAATGGGAAAAATAAACATTTATTACAGTCAAAGAGTGTTTGTTTCAGGGTTCACTTGACCGATTCTCGTGGGGCATCTGAAATACTTTGTTTCTACTATAGCTGTACTATTTATTAAAAGAAAAAAAGGTCTGTTTCCTCAGTTTCTGTCTTGCTTTCTGCACACAAAATCCAAGATGGTAAAATATGGGTCAATCTTCTATATTTCCGAGCCAAAGAAAGTTGGAATCTAATAATGCTATTCAAGATATTTTCAAATATTAATTGCTCAATTAATATAATAATATGATAGTATTTTTAAACTCCCACATTTCTAAAAAAAATAATACCCAAACTGTTTGGATTTGGTTCTGTTTTGCATTCTGAAAGGCAGTCAGAAAGGCAGAATTCCTTTACGTTCTATCTCTAAACATTCACTACAATGTTTTAATTCTTTTCTCAAGTGGAAACTGCTATAAATCTTATAAATTCATAATTAATAAAAGGTGTTTTTGCTTAATTTTATTCCTGCTAACTGTCCTATTTCCAGCCCTGCAAGAGGTATACGGAATCTTATGCTTTGCAATATCACCATCAACATAACAGCATATCAAGCATGAATAGAAATAATGTACTTCATGTGCCTCAGAAGTCACCTTCCATTGACCCTTGACTTCAACAAAAATGACCCACTGAAGTCCAAACGTTACTGAAGTCTTCCCACTAGCTTTTCTGGAAGTTAGGACTCACCTTTTCTTTGTTTTCCAAGGCTTCTAATATTTTAGGTGTCTTCTGACCTCTACTGAAATTTCCTTGTTTTCCCTGTTAAAAAAACATAAAGCACTAAATCAAATACACAACTCCTAGCTAAGTCAATAGTAGGTCAGAACAATCTGCTTCCATTTTCTTATGTGGTACACCCAATGCAGTATATCAGAATCAATGTCTTCCTTATTCATTTTATTCCCTGAATGTTACTCTGTTATATTACTATCTAGACAACTTCTCTCTTCTACCTTTGTGCGTTTGACTCTGATCTGCTACTTAAACCATCCTTCTTTTATCTGCTAATTTTTCAGAATGCAACCCTTTTCTCTAATTTAGCAAGATAGTGCTGACTGTTGATCCTATCCTCCAAAACAGCTGTGATCCTGCTTACTCTGCAGATTAAAATCCAAATGTTGCAGATTGAGGTTTAAGAGTTTGCTAGGACGTACACTTTGGGCTTTCTTTTTTTTTTTTTTTTTTTTTTTTTTTTTTTTTGGTTTGGTTTGGTTTGCAGATTTTTAGCGGATTCTTTTTTCTAAAAGACTTTATTTAGAATCTTCAGCTTTTCCCTAATACCTTATTCAACTGATTATTAATAGAAATTTAAATAATGATCTACAGAAAAAAAAAGAATTTGGGTGGAGGAGAAATTTTTTTTTTGTTTGGTTTGCAGATTTTTAGCGGATTCTTTTTTCTAAAAGATTTTATTTAGAATCTTCAGCTTTTCCCTAATACCTTATTCAACTGATTATTAGAAATAATAATAGAAATTTAAATAATGTTCTACAGAAAAAAAAAGAATATGGGTGGAGGAGAAATTTGTATAGTGCTGATCCTCATCACTCAAATTACACAATATTACTTTTCCCCTGCAGTGGCACTGCTTGTGAAAGACCCTACAACACAGATAGATAAAACACAGTTGGTTGCTCTTAAAAAACAAGTTATTTACCTGTCACAGAGACAGTATTTTTTGTTTATTCAGAAGAACCATATTCAAAAGGAGTATCTCAGCACACTATCCTGTGTCCTCCAAAGCCCCCAAGCCTGCAAAGTTCACCTTCAGTAACTCCACCCTAGTTATATTGGCTGATAGCATGTTTTGCAGCTGTGCTAAGAAAAAGGCTGTTTATGTTCTTTACATAACTTTGACTCTGCATGCTTTACATTTATAGCTGAGTCATCTGTACCAGGCACCTGATTTGGTAACGTGGGGCACACAGAGTAATGATATGATTTCGTTAAAATTACTCTTTCAAAGCCTTTTGGAAATGAATATACAGAGAGTATATTTTACCCAATATATTGGAAAGATTTTTTTTTTAAATCAGACTGAAAAATTTCACTTCAAATACATATAATCAGAGAATTAAAAAAAAAAGCTTATTCTAACACTAAAATCACAGATCTCATTTTCATTTTTCTAACTAAGACACACTATCCCCGAACTAGTGAATGAATTAAAGAGTCTCTTCTAATAGGAGACTTTGTTTATTCTATATGCACTGAAAGTTGTTATCTGTATTTTGCAATCAAATGGGCAAACTGGAAAACTAATGGAATGGACACTGGAATTTAATAAAAAGGCTTGTGCACAATCTCACATTCTCACACTACTGAATACAACACAACTGAGAATGTTCTTTACACCACATGCCAGAATGAGCACCTAACTCTTTTCAGAGTGTCTTTCCACTTGTGTCACCTCAGTCCTTCTAGTTATAAGGCTATGGGGACAAGGAAAAGTAAGATACCTAAGAAAGGCCAGTTCTTTCTGTCTATTGTATGGGTAGGGCGAAAGTGAGCACATAAATCTCTTCTTCTTTGAAACAAATGAATCCTGCTTTTCTTCTTTGAAACACAATGTAGAGGAATCACAAAAATACACGTACAGAGCCAAAAGTCTAATCCAATGTTAGTAATATTAAAAGGGAGTGTAAGCAAGACTAAGCGTTTAGTCATATAGTAAGCTGTGGCTTGAGGCAGCCTGAGGCTTAGAAACTTCCTGAGTCAGGTGTATTATCTTTGTGTTTAATAGCCTTGGAGCTATCGTGTTTCATAGCCTTGGTTGTACCTCTGTGAATTTGTCTATTTGTTTTTTGAGCCCAGCTGTAAATTTTGCAGATGCTATAGCAGTGAGTTCCACAGTGAGAAAATACAGCTGAAAAGAAGCAAACACACAAGGAACAAATACATAGGGTTAAAAGGAATAGCTAGGTTCATAGTTGAGCCCTTAATAATTATATCTTATTTCATTAATCTTCATCATACTTGGCTGCTGTAGAGAACCGGTACTAAATGCAGTTTTGTCTTGACATTGCTGCTGCTGCTGCAGAGCCACCAATACCAAGGCGCGTTGGGCAATGCCACGCCAGCGCCCCCGGGAGCTGTCCGCAAGGTGAACAACCTCGTGCACCTGCACAGGGGAAAAAGGACACGAAACGGGCAGAAGGCCGCCTCTGGGGGAACAGCGCATCTGACACAAACCGCACATACTCATTTGCCATCTGCACATGAGCAGGAGACCCCCAGATGCCCCCAGCCCGTTTCTGGAAGGTTCCGAGAGGGCGGACTGCGCACGACAGCTAATCTGCATGGGAAGTGAGGAAGCACCTCCCAGAGGCGGGGCAAGAACCTATAAAAACTGCAGACTGTGTGACTGGGGGGGGGGCTCGTTTGCGAGGACTGGAAATCTCGAGCGCAGTTAGCCAAATATCATCGGACTCAGAGTGGCAGTAGCTAGTTTCTTTTCTCCTTTTCCAACTTTGTCTATCTTTTCCCCTTACCCTTGTTCCCCTCTCCCCTTGGCCTTTCCCCGCCTTTTCTCCCCACTCCGTTGAAAATAAAGTTAAAAGGTTGTGCAATATTTGACTGGTTTTAGGGTCTTAATCTCGTCCTTGGGATCGTAACAAAACCTTCCCAATACTGGATTGGGACAGCTGCCAGTAGCAAAATCAATGCATAATAACAGTAGTCTAATTCTCGGATACTATAACTAGTGAAAGCACAGTGTTATATGCCAACCAGCATTATGTAATCAACAGAAAAATACAAAGTGGAAGATGTAGAAATACTGTGATAAAATAATACTGGCAATTAAGTGTCAAGAGATTTCAAATCTAAATGCTAGTGCTAAAACAATAGCAGCTGAATTTTAATTTGAGAAACAATAACCACAGATAACCACAAATCCTTAAAAAAATCCAAACAACAAAACTGTCTCAAGACCTCAAGTAAAATATTGGCTTAT
Source organism: Dromaius novaehollandiae (assembly GCF_036370855.1). Taxonomy (NCBI): domain Eukaryota; kingdom Metazoa; phylum Chordata; class Aves; order Casuariiformes; family Dromaiidae; genus Dromaius; species Dromaius novaehollandiae. The sequence goes on from NC_088098.1 coordinate 111,976,640, forward strand.
TCTTCTTCTCTGATTCGTTCTACCCCCTTAATTATATTTTGGGGGTATTCTCTCTAAGTACCATTTCTCTTCACATTCTCTATTATCTTCTTCTGGAGTTTGCTACTAAAACTTGATCCACTTTGAGATTCCAATAAAAAGAATTACTTGCATTCATTACAAAATATGACATTCTTAGCATTTACTTTCTGCTACGCATTTATGAGAGAGATAACAATGCAGGACCTTTCCTCTGGATTCCTTAAGTCTGTCCCTTCAGGTGCAAAGGAAACTAGTCACAAACCTTTGCAAAAGAAGCAGGTAAGCAGATTTTGCAAAACCAATCCCTATTCCTTCCTTTTAAAGTTATTTGTACTGACATACCTAAAATATGCACATGTATACAAATATATCTGCACTAACCGTTACCCCTACTGCTTCATCATACAAGCAGCCTATCCAATACAAAGAAAATGTATCATAATTTCTGTGTAACATTTCTACCATAAAAATAACTTTTTCCAAACCCTCAGCTTAAATCAAGATTCTTTGCTGTCTCTTCCACTTTCTCACTAAAAAATTAAGGGTTTTACAGCAGTCTGGACAAATCCAAACTACAGCAGAAATTGATGAGAAAAATGTTCTAAGATCTTCATGCTTATTCTTTTTATATTATTGATCTGATGAGTTATATTGGAGTTTACTTTGTTTACTCCAACTGTGGAACTTTTCTGTAATACATTTTCCATTACTGTGGGATTCTAAAGATACGTTCATATATCCTGCCTACGTTCAGTCATCCTGTCCATATAAGTACTATGGGGATGTGAGGAAGAGAAAAGGGAAGAGAGAATGCAAGAGAAGGAAAGAAATAGGCTAAGACTCCCTAAACTATACCTTTAAAAGCCTAAACAGTCTTATCTCCATTAGAAAATGGAGGAGCAGATAAAAAGTTGGGAGAATAAAACTGGTAGAGGGTAAATCAAATATCAGACCTTTTCTAACATTAACCAGATTATTTAGTATCACCATCTGAACTCAGATAACTCCATAAACGCAAGCATTTTGTATTCATAGGAACATGTAGTGGAGGAAGGAAGACCAATTTTTAGTGCAGTCGTCAATTCTGTTCTCACTGATATTCTATCACACAATCAGGTTTTTTTGCTATTTTGTGGGTACTTTTTATACAGCATCAGTAAAGAATTATCATAAAATTGTAAACACACCTTTTATATAGCAGCAAGTCAAACTGGCAGGAAAAGTAAATGTGCCATCGTTTTGGCACGTTACCACGTGACCATGATAAATTGCAAATACTTGCCACAGCCAACTGAATAACAGCATGCTTCGGCTTTCAACGTATATTTCGGTTCCCACAGTCTCCTGTTCTTGAGGTCTTACAAAGTCCTGCAAGTTATAGAGGTATTGGCTTTCTTCCCTGAGACATAAATTTAAAATAAATAAATACGCATTTCCTGCTGTATGATGTGTCAGTAGTCAGAACGTGGATCTTTTATGAGGAGCTGATGCTGGTTGTTTGCTGAAAAGTACGTCCGGCTGCTGGGGATACCAGTCTTCATATGAAATATGTGACTGTGATTATTAAAAAGTCTTCTGTGCAATTTTCATGGTAATTCTATGCCAGCTAATACTAATTGGCAGATTATACCCTTTCCTCATAGCTTTCCCACCTTCATTTCCCACCAGGGAAGTTGTACTTCAGACTGTCTACAGACTTTTGTGTAACATCTCAATGCATAACTAATAGCTCCCCAGCTCCAGTGTAAAACACAGTGTATTTTGTCAATACTTGGGTTTGTTTCTATACATCAAGAGCCTAAGCCTACAGAGTATGTGCAGGTAAAAGAGCCTACTGAAATAAGTGAATTTTGCTCGACTGAGAACCACGGAGTTAGAATCACACAAAGTCAAGGGCATTCCACTGAAATTTTTTTGACACTAATTGTGTTTTTCATTTAAATCAGCAAGGTTTTCTATGTTTTAAGTGAAGAAGGAAAGTCTCCAGGGACTCACCTGTGCCAGATTCTATCAGAATGAAGGAATTTTTACTTTGACAGGTCAAAATTAGTGAGATTCTTCAGAGTAGAGTGTTCTGTGGAAGGTGCCACAAAATGGTCTTCAGCAAAGCAGAGTTACTCAGGAAATGATAGATCAAACTCCACATTACCTGAAGACAAAATGAAAGAATACAGAGTAGTGCTATCTACAAAATATGAATGTAAGAAATGTGTTGCTGTGTCAGAATCGCAGGCCATCTATTTTGTCTCTGAAACTAGCATTAGGAGATGCTATTTAGGAACACACAGAGCATGTGAATGAGATCACCTTCTGCTGTTTATTCTCCTCATGCTCCCCTGGCAGACAGAATTGTGTTAGGGTTGTTAGAGAGTGTATTCCTGCCTAGGCCTGTTGGTAACCATTTATGGAACTGCTGTTGAGGAATTTATCTAATCCCTTGAACCTGCTGGTGCTGTCTGTCTCCATAGCCTCACGTGTCAGCAAGTCCAAGAAGTTTACTACCTTTACTTTCTTTTGTCCGTCTTATATCAGTCTCAGTAGTTTCAAGTGCTTCCTAGTTCTACTGTTGTGAGATCTGAAGGGCAATGTCCACATGCAGCTTATGTGCTGCCTCATGACTTCGCAAATTGAATTTTTGGAAAATGCAGTTTGAAAATTTGGAAATTTCACTGTTCCCTCCCTTCTCCAGGTCACTGATTAAGATATTCAGTAAAACTGACCCCACGATGAAACCCAGCAGGATCCCACTGCTGATTGTTCACCATCTTGAAAAGTGACTTTTTAGCTCTACCATTTGTATCCTGTCCTTTAACCAGCTTTCAGTTCCTGGAAAGACTTTTCTTCCAATTCTGCAATTCCTTTTCTCTAATAATATTTGGTGTAGAGTCTTCTCAAAGGTTTTTTGGAAAGCCAGCTCTGTTATGTCCGCTGGATCCGCTTTACCCACATGGTCATTGACTACTTCCTCCTTCTTTCCCATCCACCCCCTAACTTCAGCAGGCTGAGCCAATGTTTCCCTTTACAGAAACCACACTGTCTCCTTCCCAGAGTGTGTTTATGCATGTGCTCAGTGTTCTTAATCCTTATGATAAACTCTACTATACTACCTGTGACAAAAAATCAGACTCACTGGTCTGTAGTTCTCAAGACTCTCTCTAGAGCCCATGACTGGCGAGACATACACACGGAGCCTCTTAAGCCTAGAGCAAAACTAATACTATGTTCATTACCAAAATGGCTTCATTCCTCAACTTAAACATGCAGATATCCCACTGAATTGAATGAGACTTACACATAAGCTTCAATGAGCTTTGTTGAATAGGAATGCACAGAGCATGTGCTTAAAGACATTGCTGACCTAAAGCTGAAAGAGCCAGCAGAAGAACCTCCAGTAGAGCTAATACTCTCCTCTTGGCACAAATACCAAGCACTGAGCTCCAAAAGAAATTTTTAAAGTGTCATTCCTGAGTAGTGCTCAAAAATGTTGTGCTACTTCCTGCCCCTCAAACTTCTCACAGAATAAATCATTCCAGGCAAATGTCTTAGGGCTTCTGTGGAAAAGTGTGTTGGGTGAGACCAAAGGCTCCAAGAACCTGACATCATAAAGATTAGTTTATATAGATTTCTTTCTTAGGAGAAATGGTTGGGCATATGTTGATTTTTGTCTAGAGCATCAAAACAGAGAGCAAACACTTAAAATATTAGCTAGCCTCTCCTGTTCTGCCTATGGTGTGTGTAAAGACTGAGCCCAACCACTTTGGAGGTCTTCAGTGAGACAAGTGCACACTGCCCAGAAAATTCTGATGTGTGGTGACACATCTCATTAATTCTCAATGTTCTGGATTTAAATAATAATTTTTAAAAGTATCTCAAGAAATAATGGTAATTCAGTTCAGCCAGGAAATCTGCTTTGAAAAACCTTGCCTCAGAAACTCTGAAATTTTGCCCATTGTTTGTTAAATTAGATATTATCAACAATGCTAGAATGATCTAAAGTGGGTTACAGTGAACCAAACACCAAATTAAGTAGGCAAGGGAGTGCCAAAAATTTTTTCAAAGTAGGTTTTGTTATCATCAGGAAAAGTTATCATTTTAATTCACAATTCCTGCCTGATCTACTACTAATGAAAGATTCATTAAATTATCTCCATAAAGGTCAAAATGCTAATTAGAAGATTCTCTTCAGTGGTAAATCAGAAATGTGGAACAAATGATTAGATCAGCTTTTTCTAGAGTTCAATTATACTTCTCTACATTTTTAAAATGTAAGAAAATTCTAAATAAAAACTGAATTTAACATTAAATATTTCTTCTTTTTTAAGTGGATAGAAAATGATCTTGGAAATTTTGATTTTACATAAATTACCTTGTAGGTAAATTTATGTACTTTTTTACATCTACCATTAGTAGTTAATTATTAGCAAGACTGTAGTTAATGACTGAAAAATAATTTAAAAGATATCCTTCAAGTTAAGAAGTTTAGTAATAATCTTAGCTATATGCATTTAAATGGAATGCAGCTTTCTAAACTACAGAGTTAAAATACACCAATATGTAAAGAGATATAATATATAAGCAGATAGATAAAGCAATTATAATGACAAAAGTTTATTTCTCAATTTCGCAAGCAGACTTGCAAAAAAGAAGCATCTACCAATAATCTAGGTAATACTATTTCAAGATACAATGATCCATTTATTTTCCCCAAATAAACAGTCATTCAGAAAACCCTTATACTACCTCAGAAAACTTATATACTAGCAGCGTTCAGTCTCATCTGCAACACTACTATAAGGCTTGTAACGTATTCTGAAGATGTGTACTGTTGGACAGGAAATAATCCTTTTGAATTCCAAAACTACGTAACAGTCATAGTAAAGATTATAAACAAACACCTTCGGTCCAATTCTTAACTGTTGGCCTAATTACAACAAAGTTTAGTGGAAACATTTCTTCTAACAGCACTTTCAGTAAAATGGCATGGAAGCAGAGGCAAATTCATATACTGATAGTCCCCAGTCAATTTAAGGCTCAAAATCCAACTCTTTATGCCCACTGGAAAATTGTGACAAGCAATGAGGGTGTTGCACCCTCAGCTGTACATGCTTCTGATGAAAGACTGTGTGAAACAGTCTGCATTTTATAGGATGTTTTTATACATAGTATGGGATTGGTGTCGTATCTTCTGTAATGAAAAAAAGACATGTACTGAAATCTGTGAGTCAAACCATAATGTAGCCTGGATTCAGCAGTCATATGCTTGTCATCATCAACTGAGAATTTACTCAAGTACACATTTTCAGTTCTCCCTGCGACAGTGAGGTGGCCAACTATGAACTGAGCTGATAATGAAAGATGATTAATTCACGTTCCACTAGTATTTTCAGACTACAAAGCCAAAAACCACATATTTGTACAGATCAGAAGATCCACACGTTTGGTCTTTTATGCAGATATAGACAACGTGAATTTTTGCAACAATTTTATTGACATCTGAGATAAATGACAAATTTAGAAGTTTTATGGCACCTTTTTGCCACTTTTTTCTTAATAGAGTTGTATTGGTTAATCTCTATTGTGTACCATGTGAAGTGAAATGTGGGTTAATAGCAAATATATTCCTGTGTTGTTTTGGGTCAGCCTTTGAATTGTTACCTTAGGGTTCCACAAAAGAACAAAACTCTTGGTTAAGAATGGCAGATTAACTTTGAAAGTTACAAAGAGACAAAAAGAGACAAAAGAAAGAGACAAAATCTGAGGAAACAATTTAGGTTTTACTGCTGCCATTCACAGAAGGGGATCTGCCTGAACCATGGAAAAAAGACTAGCTCCACTGGGCAACATGGGACATGTTAACTTTGTTAACTAGGTAACTTTGCAAGAATCGACTCTGAGTTAGCCTGCACTTAGTTATACCAACTAAAGACTCCTATGAGCAAAGAATTCTGCTTTATTTTGAAAACACACAGTCCACGGTGGTTTATATTACTTCTTGATTGTATATTACTCCTAAGGAGTATAATCCTTGATCAAGAAAAGATAATAGCTCAAGAGCCCAGTCACAGAGGAAAACATCAGGCTAACTCAGCACTTGGCAGTTAACATGACATGGAGGGGTCTGTTTTTAATGTATTTTAGTAGGTATTATGAATTTTATGCAAGCTGTATGTGGGTTGTGGCACTGACTCAGAAAGCTTGTTCTCAGAGCTGTGCACAGAACAAAGCAACATGTCTACCTGATGACTGTGGGACAGCCCACAGCCCAGCTGCCTGTGTGCCAAGGCCCAGCTTTGGGAAGCACTGCTATGTGACTTTGGCTCAGCTGACTGAAAAACACCCTGTTGTCAAGCTGTGAGAAGCTTGACATAAGCTAAGGATAAGAGAAGTAAAAAGACAGAATATAAGTTGTTGAGTAACTGTTGTGTAATAGTCAAAGACTCCAGAGAAAAGTATCGATGTGAAAAAGTGAAAAGTCCTAACAGAAGAGCAGGAAATTGGAAAATGGCACCTCAGCAGGACTGAGGATCAGCCTGCACCAAGGTATGACAGAGCTCACCTTCCCCACCTGACTACTTGCCAGCAGTGATCCATCAGGTGCCTACATCAGAGGTGGCAAGCATAAGAATGCTTAGCCTATTATATCAGTCCTGGCACTCTACTATGCACGTAGCCAATATATAATTGCGGTGTGAACATAATTTGTATATCATCCTGCTTCTACACAGTAAAAGGTTTCCAAATAAAAGATGTCCAGTAGAGGGATGTTACGTGACCTCTGCCAATGGCAAAGAGTCAGAGCACTTCAAAGGGATTGCACGTTATACTGGCATTTAACATCCTGAATCTGTGTGGACAAAATGAGATCAAACTCAATTAATTTCAGAAATGTAGCAGAATCTCTGCTTGCCTTAAAAATGCACAGAAGTCCTTCAATAGATGCTCTGTGGTCTGCAGCATAAAACTGATAGCAAGACACAAACTCTCTGGCATTATGTCACCCGCTCAGTACGGAAACAGTTTTATGAACTGGACGTTGAGCAGAAGTGTGCCAAATAAGTGATCTCAGAAGATTTACAAATGCTAGAGGAAAAATGCTAAACATAAAACCAAACAGACAAACATTCTTGACGGTTCATCTAAGATTTTCTGTCTGAGATAGGTTGCACTAATAAGTCCTCATTTTTGCCATATCTACTCATGTGTTTTTAAACCAAATGCGAAGTGCCCTCAGTCTAATAGAACTTTCCTCAACAACCCACACCTCTATGGCTTAAATCAATTCTCTCCCCATGTTCCATCGAAATGAATGTCTTGAGGCCTAGAAATTCAGCCTTTAATGGCTAGTGCTGTCAGCTATCGATAGCAAATATCCACTAGGTGTATGGAAAACATCGATATGATTTCCTTGGAACCAATCAAGAAAAGAACAGAATTTGGTTTTAATGGAACCGAAGCTTCATAGACCTCTGTTGGAAAAGAAAACAGTCAGAGACCAAAGCTATGCATTGATCATGCAGCAGGTGTTTGACAGGGTACCTCCTAGTAGCTTCATTTATTGACTGCTTAATCTATGAGCCTAAGGTTTCCTTCCATTGGAAACCAGGACATCATGGAAGATACTGTACACAGAGTCAGGGTGCAACTATAGTTTTTAGAAAGGGCTCTGCAATCGGTTGCTGTCTCGGAACCGATAGGTGACACACAGCAAGATATATACTAGCTATTTCAGACACCTACCACAGGGCTTCTTCAGCTTAGCTTTAATCCTCTAAATCCTTTTAAAGCAAGATGCCTCAAATAGGCTAGAGTAAACATTACATCAGATACCTCCCCATTAAGGTTTTGAAAGCTAAGGAAGAGTTTTGGGCCAACAAAATAACTAAAAATGATGATCTACCAGGCTGAACTCAAAATACAAGAACAGAAGAAACTACAAAACAATAGAATTCAGAATTCTTAAGAAAAACTTAAGAATGATGTACTAGATTAGGCAAAGGGTCTATCTAGTCTCATGAGTTTCTCCAGTAATAGCTAACAGAGGATGCCAAGTGAAGGATAAGATAGGCAAGAATACCTGATGCTTCCAGTAAAATATTCTTTCTCTCCAACTATTTTCATTTTAGTCAGATTTTTCCAACCCAGGAATGGTCTTGCTCATTTGGCCAGTCTCAGTGGATTTCTTTTCCATATATTTGTCCAGTCTTGCCTGGAATCTGCATTTATTTTGAGCATCCACATTATCCTGTTGCAGTGAGTTGCACTGATCAGTTCTGTGCTGTGTGAAGTGTATGAACGTATGTGTGAATGTGTGTGTTTGAACCAGCTCTAGCTAGTTTCTTTTGATTCTCCCTACTTGTATTGGAAGAGAGTGCGAACGACTGATCACTATTTTGCAATGCCACTTACGATTTTGTAGACTTTTATCTTATCTTTTCTAATACTATATCCCCTCTAAGTCACCTCTGTTTCAGACTGAAGAGGCCTAGCCTCTGACTGAGAGGCTAGGAGAGAAACTGAATGTCTTTCCTCGCACAGCAGATATTCTGTACCTTTGATCATGTATCTTTGTCAGCTTTTTCTGAACATTTTCCAGTACAACCACAGTCTGTTTGAGATGAGGAGACCAGAAAGAAATGTGGTATTCAGGGGAGGGCAAAAAAGGGATTATATGGTGTTATGGCGATGATCTTTGTTTTGTTCTTTATAAAGCCTCTGTAAGTCACAATACGTATTATTTTTTTGTCTGGTACTGTACAGTGAGCTGACATTTTCATAGACTTCTAGGCTATAACATCAAGATCTTGCTTCTTAGTGGTAACAGTCAGCTCAGAGCTTTGCATAATCATTCATATGTAAAATTAGGATTGCTTTTCCCCAAGTGTATCACTTTACATTTACCCACAATGAATTTCATCTGCCATTTATTGCCCAGCTACTCAGTCTTACAAGGTGTCTTTGCAATTTTTCATATTCAGCATTTGTCTTTAGATTTCTCCACAACTTAATATCATCAGCAAATTTTGTCACTTCATTGCTCACTCCTTTTCCAGGCTATTTACAAATGTGTTGCAGCATAAGTCCCTTTGGAACTCCATTAGTGATGTTCCTCCATTATAAGATCTACCCATTTATTCCTACTCCCTCTTTCCTGTACTTAAACCAAGTTTTACCAAGGAAGCAAGAAAAGAGGAAGAACAGCAGAATAATAACAATATATTTCAAAAGGAATATTTCAGTAAACATAAATAACCTTAGTTATGATTCTATGGGAAATATTGTTTTTAAGTTTCTAAGGGTGTTACTGAAGATACTAAAATGATTTTTTACAGTCATGAGTACTAGAAAGACTTCTGAAATACATGTCTACATGGAAACTTTGTGTTGTGTCTACATAGAAACTTTGTGTTGTCTCTATAGTACTAGAAACTTCAAAAATCACTAGTAGAGACAGAGCTTAAGTACTCTGATCTATTTCAGATGAGTGTTGTAATTATATGGGCTTCCTTTATGAAACCTCATATCTCTATTATTCTGCTATGTATACATAGAATTTGTACCTCTTATCACTACATAGTCTTAATGCCACATAAACAAAAGCCTCAAAGTAAAAATAAATTAGCAGCTACTGAGTAGCTATTTCCTTCTGTAAACAGAGATGCTCACAATTCACAATATTAAATTAACTGTTGAATTGAATGCATTTGCCTGGTTGAGTAAAACAACAGTTGTGTCTTTTTTTTCCTAATTACATTACTTTCTGGTTTTGGTTCACTACCATTGGGCTTATGATAGCCAATAGTAATGATTAATTTTGTTGATCATAAAGCTGGAATAAAAAGCAAGTGATTTGACTTCGACATTTTCTACATCCTGATTAAGGAGTAAAATTGGTCTCCTTATCTCTTTCCTTTCAATCTCAAAGTTAGAACTATCCTATTAAAACTTGATATTTGCATGCTGTGATACCTGTGGAAATAAGAATGGTAGGAAATGCTTATGCTGGTTGCGTGACAATAATTTTCAATCATTGTGAAGAGCTGAGAAGATATATACTCTTAGAGATCAGTGAGAAACATTTTTTCATCCTACAGAACTTTCTGATTTTTTTTTCTTCAGTTTCCATTGGGATGAAATCAATCACTCTTAAAAGATTCTCCTAAAAAATGTGTGTGTGTGTGTGTGTGTGTGTGTGTGTGTGTGTGTGCGCGTGCGTGTGTGTGTGTGGAGGACTTCATACAACTTGTTCTGTTCATTCTCTTAGGGTCTTGATGAAAAAGACTGGAAGTCAAACCTTTGGTTTTCACACCAGGAACTGAGCTTCATTTCTTCTCATACCTCAAGTACCTTAACCACTGGGTGGTCGACTAGTCTGGAGAGAGAAAAATGATTCTTTTTATATCTCCTGTTGAAAAAGTCCTACTTGGAAAATTAATTAGTGAGACTTGATATATTTAATTAAATGAATATTACATAAGACAAACAAGCTTTCTCGATAGTCCAGAGACATGAACAGCCATATCAGATGTGTTCAAAGTTCAACTCTCTCTTCCTATGATTAATTAGCATACAAAAAAGTGGATATGATGTTTCTTAAATCCTAGGTGAACTCCTTTTTTTCACCCTCTCCAAAGACACTAGCTGTTTTTTCATTCTTTCTTGCCTTGACCAGAAATTCTCTCTAAAGTTCTGTTTGTCAAAGTTGCATATATGTTCCACAGAAAATTGGTGTTTCATGAACTATCATATTTCATGAAAATGCTTTATGTGAGAAAATTCCAGACCAGCTCTTTTTCTTTTTACCTGTGGCAAGTAATGGAATTGTCATTCAGAAAAGCTTTGTATGCTTTCGGGAAAAAGAAAAAGTAATATCCATTTGGAAAGCCTCAGCCACCATATCTTCCCCCCAAATGTCAATTAAAGCAGTTACTTCATGCTATTAAGCAAATTCTGTTTTCTGAATCAAATGCCAGATGATCCGGTCAATATTCAGACTACAATTGTGTAGACAAATAATCGTTGAAGATAGGTAGTTTCTTCTGAACAGTTCATGTTTATTAATATATGATTTATTGTTTGTATTTCTCTTTTTTGTTCTAAAAAATTGAATGTTTTTAATATATATGTCAATATATGTTGCTCTGTTTGTAAACTGCAATCTGTGTAATATTCTTTCGACTCCCTACTGATTATGTTACCTCCCACATTGGTGATGGAATTGATATACGTTCATTATACTGAGATTTTTCTGGCACATAATGTTCTAAATAAATAAACAAAGTCAATAACTCATGCCACGGTTGCAAATATACTATTAAAAGTGAACCAGTTCCCTCACTGAAGCTACAATATAGAACAAATAAAAAATGATTAAAATTATGCCCAGGGCAATGTCTATTACTTGTTCACCATGTGACAATGAAATCCTGTTTAAAATTTGAGTTCTGTAATGAAATGCGTTAGTAATTCAGCTGCCAGCTCTTCTCTGCAGTATTTCTGTTGTTCTTTGTGTCTGTGACACAGCTCAGGAGCTGACATGGGGAGACACAAGGGTTTTGCATAGGGACAAGACAGTCTGCTGATGCGACACCTTTTGCTTATGTTACTTATGTTACCAACTTACTACATTGAGCAAGAAATTGGTATTTCTCACCCAATGCAAAATAACCCCCCCCCCAAAAAAAGGAGAGAGGAGAACCCCCCCTTAAGCATGACTACTTCCTGTAATGTTCCTAGTTTATCAGACTGCCCACAACTCAGCTGTTCTTCTCCAGCTGATGACACACAGAACAATCTAATCTTTTTCTCACGCAATTTTCATTTTACTTACTTGTTTTTCAGACTCCCAAGTCTTCCTACTGAAATAAGCATTGTGGTTTTTCCTTCTTTTCTCCCTTTTACTCTAATGATATAATGACCTATAGTTTATTTCTACACAGCTGTTGAAGGGATCTTGCAGCACTCTGTTTTGCTCTAAGGTCAAGTAATGTGTATATTCTGAAAAACAGAGGAATTTAGGTGTCTTGCATTATGTAAACAAAGACTAAGACAAGTATAAGATACTGCAAAGGTTCAAATGCTGTATGAGAATCTGATCTAGGCTAACAAAAAAAGTATTCAGTGTACCTTAAGAAAAAAAGAGACAATAAACCCATTCAAACATCCATAATAAATGTTACATATATTCTGTTCCTATCTTAAAATCTTTTACATGTATTTTATTTTCTGCAAAAGATTTCAAACCTTGTCTTGAAAGTCTGTTTCATTTTTTCCAAATGTGTAACAAATACTTCTTTTTCTGTGCATGGCCAATCGAGGTATCAGAATGCTATGAATGTCTTATGTTTCTACAATATAGGAAGAATTAAGATGCAAGGAGTCCTCACAACAAGATTCCAGAAAGTGTCCGTTTCAACCTCTTAAATATATGTATGTGTGTATATACATATATATATATACACATATGTATGTAGGTAGGTAGGTATAAAAATTGTAGTATTTCCTGTACTCTTACAACTTATTTTCTTTTTTATTCCTTATCAAGGAGGAGAGGTTCAGTTATCGGAGGTAAATATTGTGTTCTTATCTTTTCATCTTTGTGTAGGGAAATCAGCTGTAGCTGTAGCAACACATAAGTTACTTCTAAAAAAAAAAAAAAAAAAAAAAAAGCTTAAAGCATTTTTTTCTCTTCCCTTTTTTTTGCCCCTATTTCCCTCATCCCCGAGTGTAAGAAGCTAGGATAAAATCCTGGTTTTTGCTGGTTCATCATCATCATTACTACCACCAGAATATTTCTGGTCCAGTGATACTGCCTCAGCTGGAAGCTATCAGCACCATGAATTAGCTTCTTTGAGAGGTGTTTTAAGATCTATTCAAACCACATGCAATTTTACATTGTTGGCTCCAGTCAAGATGGGAAGACAGACTGAGAAAACATGGTTGTGGGGTCAGAGAAATTCCAGTATAGCATATGGATAAATATCCACTGTTTCCAAGCCCAGACTAGCTCTCAATAACAAAGCTGAGCTACTGCAATCCTTTAGAAAGGAGGTCACCTTGCACACCTTTCTGTCCTTGCCAGCAACCTTGAACAGATTTATAGATCCTCTGGGCATTACAGGAAAAGCAACACATTTTCTCAGTTATGCCTTCCCAACTTTTAAGAAGAGGGACTATAATTTCTCCGTACAGCCTTCTTTCCATTTTACCATTCCATCATTTTACTGGACATTGTTCAAAGTATCAAATTCTGTATCTGGCTTCATGATGTTCTTGTTTTTCCACCTTACATTGATAATAACAATGCCAACACAGCAGAGTTTTTTCATTAGTTACGAAAAAGCTCTGCAAAACTTTTTTTTTTTTAATTTGGACTAGTAATCCTCAAAATATGAGGCTGTAAGGCTTGGGAAAGCTCTGAGATCCTCTATAGAAAAATCTAGTAAGTTAAGTAAAATTGAGAAAGGAATGATTCTTATTTTAAACTGCTGAAATGTTAGGAGCAGGGGATTTACAAGAGCTGAGATATCTTTTGTTGGTTCTTCATCTTTCTAATTTTACTGGGAACAAATAAACCCATAACAAAGGAAGATTATCATGCCCCTCCAAGTTCTATAATAAAATATACTATTGAACTACATATAATCTATTTTCAAAAGGATGTTTATGAAAAGGTTAAAAACACCTGATGTTCTCTATTTTTGTACAAAAAAAGATGAATATGGAAAGATGGTGAAAAGAAATAATGTAAAATTTACATCTAGCTTTCTTTGATCCTTCCTGGATAATTTTAAGTATGTCATATCATCTTTATTTTACTTTCATTCCAATCAAAGCCATAACATTAAGAATAAAAGGTGTAGCAGTGCTTAATCTCCTGCTAAGGTGATACATTGTGGAGTCATGTAAACAACAGTTATTTATCAGATGGCTCTGCAATTTCTCACATGGCACTGCTACCACATGCATGTGCATATAAGTCTACTATTGATAAAATGCGCATCCATACATATATATATATATAATATATAGTATACCTTCATGTCACAACAGCAGAAAGGGAAATGTGCTTTTTCTGTCTCAGACTGGTGAAGGGGGGAGTAAGCAAGTTAACGTTTAATTATTTTCTCCAGGTTAAGTTTTTTGGATTTTGTTTTCAAATAAGCATATGAACATTCAGAAATGTGGATTTTAGAAAAACAATCCTCTAAAATTCATAGACGATTGCAATTTTTAAAAACACTTTTTTTTTATTTAGCTATTAAGGTCAAGTCTGCTGTTTACTATGCATACTTGTGCTGGAACATCAGTTCTTAGGGTGCTAGTTTTAAAAAACACATTTCTTTTTTAAATAATGCAAAGTGTGTTGCCTTTGTTATCACTGTACCATTTTTCCTACTCTAGCTACCCAGCTTTGCAAACTCTTACATCTGTTGTCCTTACAGTGTAGGAAGGCTCACTGTGATTTTAACAATTTGCAGGTATGCAGTTGTCCCGATCCAATATCGGGGCGGTTTCGTTACGATCCCAAGGACGAGATTAAGACGCTAAAACCGGTCAAATATCGTACAACCTTTTAACTTTATTTTCCACAAAGTGGGGAGAAAAGGTGGGGAAAGGCAAAGGGGAGGAGAGAGAGAAAGAGAGAGAGAGAAAAGGGGGAGAAAGAAAGAGATATCACCACCCGTGGATCCAGCGGCGTCCCGTTGGTCCTCTTCACCCTGGGTGTAAATTTTAGCAATGCGCGTGCAGTAATTACAACTCGAGCAGGGTCCGACCCTAGGTTCCCGCTGAAAAGTTCAGAGCCAAATCAAGGCTAATTAAATAAATAAATTGTAATGACACGCGTGCAGTAGTTACAGCTCGAGCTGGGTGCCTCCAAAGAGGGACCCCAAACAAAGAAATCCCTGGGCAATTATAGCTTTTTTCAAATTAAGTTTCCCGCCCCTCACGCGGTAGTTCAGACCAATAGTAATTTTTGGGTCTGGGGTCTCCTGCTCCCTATTGGGTCTCATCGTTGTTCCTAGGCAGGCTGTTTTTCTCCCTTATCTTTACTGTTGTGGTTTCTGCTGACAGATGTGTTTTGATTCCTCAGGTCCCACCCTTGTCTCTCAAGGCCCTAACAAAGAGGTGTTGTTCCAGCAATCAGCACTGCCCCAGCAGTGACAGCAGGTGTTATCCTGAAGAAGTAGTCCTGAAGAAGTCCTGACGAAGAGGATATAATCCAAACCCCCCCCAATTAACACTGTTTCAGCAATGAGGGCAGGCTTTGTTTCCCAGGGTCCTGGCGCCCAAGCAGGCCTTATTTCAAAGCCTTGACATCCTCCCTCCCGGAGTGTGAAGCATAGGAATGCAGACTGCTTGTAACTCCCTTATCTTTCCAGCCTGCACCAGCTCTGGGGCCCTTTCTCACTGCCTAAGGCTTCAGCAAATTTAGCTACTCATGCTAAGCAAGTTTTATAAAAGTTGTGCTAAGTGGCAATAATTTACAGTCCGGGTCCCAAAGTCTCTGCCCAATCGTGTGCTGGTTCAGCGCAGGTTTGGTGTGTCCTGAATGGTCACAGGGAGACCGTTTCAGGGGTCGCAGCAGCTCAGTCCTGTTTCTGCCGGGAACAGATGGCTTGTTTGGGGTTTTGGTTTGCTTGCACCTTATGTACCAAGAAATGTTTAAGGCAAAAGTTCACTCATCTGTCCGCCACAGCAGTCTACAGAATATGGAATTGTTTGTCACACAGTATATCATTATATATGCATATGTAAATATTTTCTTTCCTCATCTTCTTTCTGAGCACTCTCTGAGAATGTCATCACATTTTTACTGATGAGAGGTTATCCTAG
This sequence comes from Dromaius novaehollandiae, assembly GCF_036370855.1. NCBI lineage: Eukaryota > Metazoa > Chordata > Aves > Casuariiformes > Dromaiidae > Dromaius > Dromaius novaehollandiae. Next base: position 111,992,495 of record NC_088098.1, read on the forward strand.
GTAAAATTTCTGCAGAGCTATTTTCATATAATAGTAAACAAAACATATCCATGCTTAATTCATGAATTGAAAAAAAAAAAACACAAATACCAGCAGATTGTTATAAGTAAGTGACCAACTACTAGCAGCAAAAAAAATCAGACTTACTATCCAACCTATGTACTGTCAAATCACATATGAAGTAATACTTAATCTTTAATCAATGAGCCATAAAATTACCAGGCTGTCTCTAAAGTTATCTTTGGCTGCAGTTGTGTTACTATCTTCCCTTCTTCTCCTTTACCCTTTACAAACACATACGTCTCTAATTCACCAATAAATTCCTCAGCCTTCTTCATATCCTTCTGCCCTCCACTACTCATCATGCACATCATTTTTTTTCTTTTGTCTTCACTTTCAACATAACTAGTTCACAAATTGAAAAATTTCTCCAGAACAGATTCCGTCAAAACACAGGGAAGTTCTGCTTCTCTTCACACATGCACAGGTTTCTGTGCTCAAAAATGCCTTCCAATCCCCATCTGTAATCTTCTCTTCCAACTCAAAACTGCCCACATTTGTCAACAGAGATAGGGCACAAAGAAATACTGCCCCCAAGAGTTTGTAAGAGACTATAAGCTTTCTATCTTCCTAACCTACAGATGCATCTGCACTTTAGTTTTGAAGTATCTCCTCTTAATCACTTGCTCTCTGTAAGTCTCAACTACAAGAAAAATGAAAGCCAAGTCTATCTCAGTGTCTAAGGTCACACTAAAATTTTAATTTAAGAGGTAATAAACCTGTCAAAGTCTAAGAACAGCTGAATCTTACATAGAAACTTAGCTGAATTTCAATGATGGAAAGCATTGATGGATTTGGAACTGACTCTCACGTTGCAAATTCTTACATCTTTTCTCTTGGCCCATTAATAGAGTTAAACCTGAAAATATAGGCCACATGGATTTTTTCTGTTCTGTGGTAGAATAGAGCATGGAGAAAGAATAAGCTGTACTGAATCAAAATTTCAGAACTGTTAGTAAAAGAAAAAAAGTAATACTTAATTCAGCCCAAAACATAATTTTGTATGTTTTGGGGGGGATTATTTAACCTCTTTCTATATTTTTAATGCAAGTCACTTTTGCTTCTGTTTAAAGAAAGGTTCTTTCAAATAGAAATGCCAAAATGTTATTTACAGAGTAAAACCTAAATAAATATTTTAACACTTACTAAATAACATATTTCTTGTGGAAGTAACAAAACAATGTTTCAAAACAGAGCAATTCTAAATGCTTTGAAATAGACTGACTTCCTCCCAATTATTCCAGATAAAACAACTTACTGAATTTGACCCAATTTAGAGACTACAAAAATGGTTTTAAGTAGTCTGCAACTCAGTTTCCAGATATTTTACTATTTATTGGAGGAAAAAAACAAAACAACAACAAAAAACAACCTTCCAACTCTCTAGCTAAGTTTTCCATGCACAGCTAAAGCAAGACAAGTGATCCAGTAGCCTCCGACTAGTTCTCTGGATGGAGGTGAACGGTACATTTCCACTCTTCTTGCCTATCATTAACTCTGGTAATAGCAAGTGAGCTCTGTAAAGAGCTTGTCAGATTTGTCAGATTTATAAAGCTATTGTTTGGCTTCAGAACTCTGCCAGAATTTAAAGCAGAGGGAGCTAATTCGCCTTCAGAAGTCAATTTTACAGGTTTTTTCCTCATACACAGACGTACCAAAAACAAAGACGGTACAAATAAAATTGTTTTGAAGCAGAAATTCACACCTCCTGAAAAGGCAGGTATTCATTCTCTCACAAAGAAACAACTACCTGCAAAAATATTCCAGAGAGGCAGTTCCTGTTTATCTCCAAAAGAGATTATACCTTCAATTTAACATGCCTTCCCTTCCATTTCGCCTCCATTCCTTTAGATCATTTCCATATGGTTATAGTACTGGCCCATGATGATTACAGCAGTGCTAAAGATACAAGAAAGATAAGCTTTGTAAGAAGAGGTAGTATCTTTTGTCAAGACCAGCTGGAGAAAAAACAAACACGCTTCTGGGCACAGAAGTCATTTTAGAACTTTTCCGTTGTTCTGACCTGAAATTTTTCCTATAAACCTTTTCATAAGATTTTTAGGGCCCTTACTGAAATCTCTGCCTCTTTCACCTCAAACAGAGATTTAAGAATAGCTGTGTCAGATACTGGGTCTCAGACTATTGTATGTTAAGTTTATTTTTGGATCACGTTTTTTTTTAAGTAGAGGAGAACAAACAGGTTATTCTATTGCTTTCTCTCATGGAGTCCTATGAACGTCTCAGCTTCTGTTTGTTTGGGGTTTATTCTTGCTTGCCTAGGTTTCATTTTGAAAGGAAATAGTCTCAGTTTGTGGCCTGTAATGTGTAAAAAGATACTTGTGATGTAACAATACCTTAACATTTTAAATAGAGAGTTCTGAGTTTTCTTCAGAAGTTCTCTATGAACTTTCCATTTCCTCCCTAGCATCCTTTCCCTGAGAGTTGTCCCGTCCTTGCTTTGCTCCGCTCTTCAGCCAGATTATCAGAGTGAAAAAGAGATACTGCAAAAATCATGAGACGTATTATGAGTAGAAAGCTTTCTGTAGCTTTCACCCCAATTTGTTTGGAGGTAGATGCATTTGCCTCTGCCACTTTGCAAAGTGAAATTTATCCTCAGCTTTTCAGATTAAAAAAGAGATGAAGTCTTGCATCTATAAATGGAATTATATAATTGTCCAAGATGACCTCAGTATCTCCCCTAGTTCTACCTGGAAAAAATCTTTATTATAGTTTATCTTGATAATGTAAATCTACTGTCATCTTAATTACAGAGGGGTATTACTTCCCACAATACATAATATGTGAACAAGATGTGAATGAGTCAACTGATTTCTGACAATTTAGATATTACTACACCAATTCACATTACTCAAGCAGAGGCCCCAATCTGTGGCTTATGCCCTATAATAAGATATATCTCACATAAAAATAGATTGGTGTCTCAGTATTAATCATCATGCTATATTTTACATTTACATTAAAACACAGTGCAGGATCCTATAACAGAGGTTCAGTGAATTTCCCTTTATGCTTTTACTGTTAGTTAAAGTATTAAAACGTTTAATAATAGCAACATCAGAAAAGCAGCTCTGCTTTGTTCTATTTTCTAATACATATATGGCAGACCAGCAGTATGTTACTCATTGCTGTAATAAGAGAAAATTATTTTAAGGACATTCACTGTGAATAAAGTAGGATGTCAGGTCACCATTTGTGGAGTAAACCCTGAAGCAACTGTGGAGATGAATGTCTGCTGCTACACCCATTGGACTGTAGGCATATCAGGTTTTTGGTAGATGACATTCACAATTCCCTTCTGCAATGGCATTTTCTGCTGCATTCTTCTTTTACTTTTATTCTTGTTTTATTTTGTAAGACTAGCAGGTAAAACAACTTATTCAGAGTTGTTCATGACAAAATACTTGAGATTCCTCTGAATTTTGCTACTGATCTTTTTAATTACATTAGTTGCAAACACAGGTACTCAACTTAGACATGTTGTTCATATGTAACTCAAGGAATGCTCAGGAAAAATTATTAATGTATATTCAGAGGTGTTATTAGTGAGGTGTTCAGGAGAACTGCCACTGGGATTCCACCGAGGTAGCAACAGCCCTACTGGGCAGGAGGTTTTTCCTGATTGTCACCTAGCTGCTGACGCCTTCGGATTGTTCTGAGACACCGCCAGATGAAATAAATTTAATGGATTTACTCTGTGTTTCCAAGAAGCCTGCAAACTAGCTCAATGTGGTAGGGAAGAAAATAAGAAAAAATTGGGGTTTAAAACACTTAGGAGGATGAATAAATTCAGGAGATGCACAGCTATTAACAACACAAATTTTCCTGAGGGAAGTCAGGAGGAAAAGAAAGCACAGGACACAGGAACCCATGGGATCATCCACAAAATGCTAAGCCTGTCAGGTTCACTCATATGAGAGCAATACCTCAGGTATGATAGAGATACATAAATATCGTTATTTTCAAATCCTCCTCTCTCTTTTTTTTTTTCCTACTGTTAAATAAAATATACTGTCAAGACAGCTGTCAGTCACTATGCCACTACTCACAGTTATCTCAAGGGATGAGACACATATTCCTAAAATACTCACATCCTTGCGGAGGTAAACAATTGGTTCAGGTAGGGGAGTGTTCATGAATTGCAGTATAATGAAAAGAAATGCAAGATTTCCCTCCAGAGAAAGGACAAAAGTACAACTAAGACTGTAAGAGTAACAAGAAGAATGTTGGAATGAGAAGCAAAAACATAACTGAATTTCATTAATGTTGTACCAGTACAGACCATCTGATAAGTATTTTCATCTTCTTACCTGTACCACACATTCTCTGGAAAGCTAAGCAAGAAAGAGGTAAAATGTACAGCTAACTTTGACTATTGACATGCCTTCTAGAATAGTTGTATATAAAATGTAGCTCAATAAATATAGTCTGTTTCCTCTATATTGCACTTTTTTTATCTGCATTTTAGATGTTTTTAATTTTATGCATGGATCTCAAAAGACTCAGAACTTATATAGTGAAAAACACAATCATGGCTTATGGTAGCAATGTTAGTATGTGTTTGTATGTATACTTATGTGTATGTCTGAGAATTACTGTTTTTCTATGAATGTTTCTTGCAGTGATAAGCAGAAAAAACTTTGTTGTCAATCAAGGAAAATGTAGTATGGTAGACATCCTCATCTGCTACTCTGCCTTCAAAGTATCTCCTATAAAACACTTTTTTTGAATGAGAAAGATATAACACTAGGTAATTAACTGAATACAGTAAAAGATATATGAACATTGGAAAGTAAAATTGGGCACAGAACTCTTTCAGAAAAAAACGAAGAGAGAAAGGCAAAAATTCCTCATCAACTACAGAGAATAATAGGCTTAATTCAAAGATCAATAGTAAATTTATGTTTCTTTAGAACTTAGTAGTGCATTGTCCTTTAAAGCAATGATACTGAAAACTCAGACTACGTTTTAGGCAGGCTGGCAAGCTGATAGCTAGAGAGTTTGATATAGTTAGCTTTTTTCTTTCTTTTTTTTTCTTTTAAAGTTGTCTATAAAGCCCTGTAACCAGAAAATGAGCAGCTGAGGGAGATGTTTAGAGGGCTTACTTACTCTTTCCAACACAACTGGTATACAAACAAACTGCAGAGAATGGAAGAAAATGTCAATTCCTATGTATTTTACCATGCCCTAATCCAGAAACATTCAATATTTGGTCTGTCAAACTCCTGTGGGGCTACAGTACTTATACAGGCCTGCAAACTAGAGGAAACAGCTGGAGACAGTTTTTTTCCTGTCCTTTGTGACACTCGAGATAATGAAAGAGTTAAAAATGTAGCTTTTCCTTTCCTGATTTTTAGGGAATGGGAAGGGACTGGTTTTGCAGTTTGGGAGCTGAGGGAGGTGGGATGCAGGTGCCTGGCAGAAGCTCTGCAAATACCTCATCGGACCCTTGATACACTGTCTTTCTAAAGAGGGCGGGAGGTCAGCTTAAAAAAAGACGTAGAATGGAAGCAATTTCTCAGCCATGCAGAAATGTTTAGATAAAAAGCATCAAAGTTGTTTCAAAAGTATATATTTGGAAGCAGCAGGATGATACATCTCTGTACTGCTTTAGAGGGACTAGATGTGTGCAAAGAGTCAAAGGATGTATCTACACAAAATGATTAAAGACAGGCTAGCCGCCCTTTGACCATGGCCTGAGTAGTCCTCATGGCAGTAGCTGCAATCTCAAAACCATACAGGTATATAACTGTGCACAGTGAAGAAACTAATAATCATTCTCAACATCCTAGCCTTTTAGAACTGAAAATTATGATCTTCTAAACTCCAAAAATATGGTAACTGTGAGAGAAAAGAGCATCTCTATTTCTGGTGTCTCTCTCGAAAAAGTTTGATTTAATCATTTTGAATTTTTTCTGTTTTTCCTAAAGCTCATCAAACTCATTCATATTTCTACTTCCAGGTGGGTTATTGTGGAGGACTGGCTTGAGGGCAGAGGTCATGTGAAGACTGAACAAATAAAGGAAGCAGAACTAAGTGCATATCGCACACAGTTGATGTGAGCCAAGTCCCGTATGAGAGTAAAAACAGCTAGAGCCAAGGACACATTGTCCTTGGCTCCAAGGTGTTATGAATGATTAGTCCTGGGAACTTGCGGGTGATGTAATGCAGAAGTTGCTGGGTAAACCAAATTGCTGTTACCAATAAGGAGCTCAGCTTTTGCAATATGTATGAGCCTGATTAGTCCTGTGCTATATAAAGAAAGACCACACCTAATAAAGTTGAAGTACACTGATCACTCATATTGAGCGTCTGGGTCTTCCCTCCGTCGGCTCCTCCCGTGCAAGTTTCCAACAGGTTATGCCACTGACCGATTCTTTAAGGAATTAGTTTTATATAATCAGATTTCAAGCGCAAGAGGAACAGTGAAGGATTTGCTTTCAAGAGGGAGAAATTCTTGAAACTCAGTAAATAAGGATATCTGCAGCAGTAAAAAAAGTCACTACTTAGCTTTTGATACTTTAGATATGGAATATCATAAAATTAATCATAATAGATCCTGACACTGTTTGCATCCATCTACAAAATTCTCTATACAGAGATTCATACCTGGTCAATGTATTCCCTTGACTTAGTTCTTTTCCATTGGAAGTCTTGTATGTGACTGTCATAAGCAGGTAATCAGATTCTACTTTATACTGTTAGGAAAAATGTTTTTGTCTCCCACCAACGATAAGCCTTGTTGCAGTGAGATAGTGCCTTCCCATCCCAAAGTAGCTGGAATTTGCTTCATTTACTTCTGCACAGACAGCCCATATGTGCCTTAGGTGTAATTCTCACATTACAGGATCTACGTATTCTCATCTGATTGTTTAAAGGTTCACATGAATAGATCACCCTTTTCTGTCAGCAACCTCATCTTTGGATCATATTGCATGCTTCACTGTTTTGCTCTTTAACATGTTTGCAGTTAACACTTCCTAATCCAAAGATTAATGTGGTTGTATGATAACATTTCTCCAATACACATGACAAATATTGCCGTCTTGCAGGTAATTTCAACAGCTAGACCATATGGTGCTGCAAATAAAATGTACTTCCATACTCTGTACTTAATAGATCCTTCCTGTTCAAGAACATTCTTGTTTGAATGCATCTGTCTGAGAGATGACAAGTTTGTTGGGACACAGACTGGACAGATTATAGAGCAGTGCCTTTTGTTGCAGCATTTTATCATGTGATGTTTCAATTTTATTTCACTGTGTTTAACTCCTAATGAGAATGACTGATATTTGCTACACTTCTTTTGTGATGAAATGGTTTAATATCTTCAACCTGAGTTCTTGCCTCATCTTTCCGATCAAATTCTGCCTGAAATTTCTGCTGAAACTGTTATGATACATCATCAACTGCTATACAGACACCCACAACATTCAAAAACATTCTTTGCTTGAAACATTTCACTTGCTGAATTTGAGTTGCCTGGGAGGTGTAGTGAGTGAAAAGTTCAGACAATTGCTCATCTAATTCGACTTGCCTATATTTGTCTTTCATAAAGAGAACAGTAAAGATACCCTTACCAGAAAATGAGATAGGAAACCTGCTGAGAATACAGTACTGCTGTTTCAGAACATCCTTGTGTAGATCTCTGGGTTCAGACAAAAAAACTCTGCTGTCTCCCTTTGTGATTATTTCCAAGCTGTTAACTCGTGAAACAGATACGGTCACTTGAGATATAACCCTTTCTGTTCCTTGCTGTATATCTCCAAGCCTGGCAAATATGATGCAATGAGCTGATGGAAGCATACATAGGATTTCTCATGAAATCCTCTTTGCCCTTGATGACTTTTAGACAGTGTACAACTTGATACTCTACAGTACTGAGTGCATGGGTATATAACATGAATAGACTACTGTAAATCTTACTTGAGTATAGAGCTATAGACAGTTGTTATTACAGGTGAAAATGAACCATGATTACTGCATTTTTAAACAGAGGATTCAGAAAAAAAGTGAAAACACAGAAACTGTCTATAATCTAGGTCTGAAGAGCTGATCTTGCAATAAACAAATTGGGAAGGCAGAAGAGGAGAGAAGAGAAAGTGATGAAGATTTGGAATTCAGGCTCAGTTTTTGATCACTTTATGTAATGTTAAATGAAGTAGGCAGTGGAGCTTTGTGACTGTGATGGAAGTAAGGTAATTAGCAGTCGTATCACTAGAGAAAATCTTTTAGCCTTATAAAACTACCACTCTAGAAAAATGCTACAGCAAAATAGGAATTATCCCTATGAAAAGGAGGAGAACGGGGTACTGAGTACTTCGGCTGAAAAAATCCCAAACAGACAACAAGTAAAGTAAGCCAAGAGGAACCAAATGAAGACCTAATGGATAAAAGAACTGTTGTCACTGGCAACAAGTTTCAAGGCTGTATGACGGGTTAGAGCATTGCAGAAATTAACTAAGCATAGTAAGTCACTATATTTATGTTGATTACATATACACATACACACACACACACATTCAAATGAACAAGAATAATATACTGGCTACAATTTTATTACAGTGAGGGTGATTAATCACTGTAACAAACTACTGGGAAGCCGTGAATGCTCTCCTTTGCTGTCTCAAATATAGCATAGCTAAACTGCATCTCAGAGAAAAGTAATCAAACATTGGTCATCTTTTAATCTGTCAGCTCACTAAACTAAATGAGATAAAATATAATCATCCGTATTCAACTTGGTGAATAATAGATATTTTCAAATCAAAAGTTAAACTGATCTCCTCTCTCCCACATACCCCCACTTCAGAAATCCAAAGTGTGTAATTCAAACCAACACAAAATACACTTGTTTTTGTAGACCTTTTAGCTTTTTCCTCCTGTTCTTAACTCAGGAATTTAAATTTTTAAATTGAAAGTCCAGATATTTTCTTTTAAAATGTTTAAAATGAATATTTTATCATTTTAAAACTATAATTTAAAAAAATGTTTATGCCTGCAATTATTTCCTAGCTTCAAAAGAGTTTTTGGCCTCCTTGAATTTTATTTTTCAGCAACAATTCCCATTCATGGAACAGGATCACAGGATGTCAGAGAACAAAATCTAACAGTCCCTCTGGCCTTACAAATGCTCTGATTTTAAGCCCTAAAGCTTAGAATTGAGTAGGAAACCTGTTCATAAATGCAGAGAGCCAAGTGTTCTACAAACTGTCAAGTCTGACCCTCTGCAGTTGATGAAAAGACCTATATATTAACTACATCAAATTTATTTTGAAGAGTACTTATGGCACTTTGATAGGGGCATAACAGTTTCTGATGAAAATCTGAAATTAGGGAAGGATTACCTCAGCTGAGACAGTTGATCTAAGTGGTCTTAGATGGTGCTGATAAGTACTACAACTTGTGCTGGTGGATTGATGATTTACTTCTTTGGTATGCAGAGATGGAAAAGGAAAACTATCAGAAGTGATTGAAGCAACTGACACAAAGAACATGAGGTCAATAAATAACATATTAGGATATCTTTCACTCAGACATTACTATCCTGAAATATTTGATAGTACTTGAATCAGATAAAAAGAAGAGGTAAAGGTTAAAGAAACACTGTTTGAATCTAGATAGAGATTAGGAAAGAGGAGAGAGTGAAAGACTGCAAATCTTATTGCAAGAAAATCATAAGTAAATTGTACATTCCATTCTTATGCTTTGAGATCTCACACTTAACCTGGCTCCTAGAGACAAATATTTTGCCATGAAAAGTGCATGCTTTACATTTGTTTTATTCTTAGCATTCTGTGTGAACTCATAAAACTAGGCACTATTTTCATATCAATAGATTGGTCAAAATCCTGTAATGTATTATGACTGTTCAGCTCCTCTGAGGTAAGTGATATCCATCATGGGTGGGAATGGATGTAACTAATTATTGAATTTATTATCATCAAGTAGTAGTCCTTCCCAAGTTTTTTAGTGTATCAGCAAAATATTGTGCAATGAATTGCAGGGTTCTTGGCAGTAAATTAGAGAAGGATCCAGAGCTACAGCATAAAATGCCATAATCCCATACCTTTCTCCTCTATCCCAAAGTTCTGGATATTTCAAATAGCTCATGTTAATAGTTATTTACATTCTAGTCAAGCTCCCCTCTAAGGGAGGGCATTCACAGGCTAAACGTCCTTATTTGTTCCAGCAAGGAAGAACCTTTGCCTTAATGAGTTTTCTACATAATTTAGGCAAATGTAGGCAGAGATTACTGAATTTATATTCTGGATAAGAAAGACAGGCTAGTTATGTGCTAAAGACATTTTTTTTCCTACCTGAATGGTTGGTTTACATTCCCAACTCTGCCCTGCTTCTAGTATCAAGCTTCAAATGTAAGCTTATAGAGTCACACTTTTTTATTTTGGTATCTCATCAATAAAAGAGAGATATAATTTACTTTCTCATGTTCTTTATACTACAAGTCTGAGGCGCACTACCCATACCAGTGCCTATTTACTCAACTGCAATGTGAATTATTAACACCTGTGTAGATGGACATGTTCGTTACTAGTAATTAATTAGTCCTGCTGCCTGGAGTATAAAATATGGCACTTATTAAAAGAAGAGAGCAACAAAGAGGGTGTTCTGTGTTTAGAAGTAAGTGACAGCATCTCTACTACTTCACAAGTATTTCTAACACTTATAGTGTCAATTCTGTTACAACCACTTGTGTCAAGCCCAGGGAGGGTCATAAAAGCAGTATATTTTACCATGACTCATATATTTATTTCCCACTGTATATTTTAAATATCACACCATTTGAATATTTGAAATTATTTTTCTCTAGCTACAATAGCGACTGAATGTTCATATGCCTTCAATGTCCAACAAAAAAGTATCAAGACAGATGCTTCTTTCAAGTGTTCTTATTATTTTAAAGTCACTTCTGGTATGCTATACCAGGCACCAAGAGAACATAGGTTACTGCTACCATAGCATAAAAGGTAGTTTTTTTAAAAGGACTAAAACAGTTTTTTTTTTTTTAAACTGTCAACATTTTGCTACCATTAATGAGAATCTACACAATGAATTTTTGATGATATTGTAAGACCAAGTTAACTAAAAAGGACATTTCTCTTTACAATTAAACATTTTATAAAATACCATGAGACCTTTTAGAAAATAATGTCATATGTTCATAGGATTTTTAATGCTATAAGAGTGATCACTGCTTATAGCAGATCCAGATGACAGCTCAGTTTTTATAGCCACTTACAACTATTTTTTGTATTAACCGCAGCTTTCTTAATCTCAGCCAAATATGTTATTTAAAATAAAAAATTCAGTTTGGGCCGCTACTGATAGGAAAGAAATCTACGTAGCAGAGGAAAAGAGCTAAAAGTTCTTGAGCTATTTAGTCCAAAAGCTGGCAGTGCCACCTTAAGACCTGTACTAAAATAAAGCTTCACACTATGTCCATTTTTTCTAGAGAGCATGAACAGTGAATGGCCATTAAACACCCACCGAACGGAATTGTTAAGGCAAAGAAAGTGACAGCAGCATTTGAATAAGATACTAATTAACATTCACTGTTTCCTTCTTTTCTTCACTGTTGTAATTCTCTCTCATTACCTCTTTACATTTTCACATATTTTGCCTACTACCTTTGACTTATTAACTGCTTAAACTTCAAATAATAGAAGTTAAGAGCTAGAAGCAGATACTGTGGCTTTCCAGGGCTCCTCCTTGTTCTATTGTGTTGCCTAGAATGAATGTATTATTATTTGTCCTCTCAAGACTGCATTTTCTCCTGCTTCTGTGTATTAGAAATGAGGCATTTGGGCTTATGATCATTGAAATGTTCCAGGCTGACAGTACAAAGCCACTTAATTTAAAATGAGTGGCTCTCTAACTCTGCTAACAGCACCAGATTTTGATTACGATTGTGATTCCAGGGATACCCATCATAAACAAATCTTTGGTATTGAATATTAGAGGATAAAAGTTCATGCTTCCATTTAATTCCACCGTAATTACATGGGATAAAATATTAAGTATGAAAATGTTTGGCTTTGTGAGATCCAGCAGTTTTTCTTTTTTTGCTAGATGCCTGTATTGCTATGTACCTGCATCCATATTTTATATTTTTGGAAGGGGTAAAAATTTCTTTTTCAGTTGTACTAGTTAAATAGTTTAAAGAGGACAGACTGCAGCTGTCACATAAAGAATAATAGGAACTAGAGAATACACACCAGGGAACAGCTGACACAGAGATAGAAGTCTTTCACTAGGCAATCACTTACATTTCCTCCAAGCAAGCAGGAGAAAAAAAATATGTGGAGCAAGTAAGAAAAAAAATCACAATACAAATAAAACTAAGAAATATAGTATGGAGTTTCTGGGGGGTTTTTTTGTTTGTTTTTTTGTTTGTTTTTTTGTTTTTTTTTTTTTTTTTTTTGCCAGAGTCACTATCAGAAATCACAGTTGTCTTTTCTGTTTGTTTTATATTGCTATTGTTCAAGTGTTTGAAAATGAAACTTCACTTCATTTTTAGATTTAACAAAAAAAGCTTTCAGAATCCTGGCAGTACTATAGCCTTTAAGGCATAAATACTTTAGGGAAAGTCTCCTACATATCTTTGTGCTATATGTCACTCAATTTCCTCAGTTTCTTAGCTAACACTATAACTGTCCCTTGTCCTTTATCCTTGAGAGCTTCATACAAATACATTCTCTAGTTCTCCCTGTTCTGCTATACTCTATGTCTTGGCTTTACTATCATTGCTGTGGTACTTGCTCATGTTTACAAATTAATAATAAATTAGGAAAGTAATATCTATCAAGTATGAATTCCTTTCCCCTCTGCCATCCCAGAGAGCTACATATTAGTCTTTATGCATGTTTTCTTAAAAAGGAATGCTAACATTGATGCATAAGCAAAGCTGATATTCGCATTAAAATTGGGTTAAAACCTGATGCCACAGCCCCCACAACACTTCAGACAGAGGACTGATTCTGAAGATTTGTTCTAACCTAAAACTGCTGACTTCTTCATGCATAAAACCACGTCCTGTGACATGCCTTCTGACAGCTTATTCCAAAATAGCCACTGAAACAAGATGATCAATAAGAAACTGAGGCAGCCTCTTAGTTGCCATTAGCATGAGTGGAGAAACTCCTCATGGCCATGTGAGGGGATTTTGGCAAGAGCCAACAGAGAAGGGATACATGTCTGCCTAATACAGTAACTTAACACGCAGAAATTCTTCCTCCAGCCTTTTCTTATTGATTATCTTATTACTATTATTTTATTAATATCTGTATTGGAGCTGGAGCGCACAATAAGGGTGACAGAAGGCAGTTCAAGTTTCCTTGCTTCTGAAGATCAGGGTTTATGAGGCAAGATCACCAAAGCTGACCGTTTGTTCCTTACAAGATATCCTACACTGCAGTACAACTAGTCATGGCTCTGTGAATGACCTCCAGGGGAACTGTCAAAATTCACTGGTTTGGGGACACATTTGGCTTACAGTTACTATCCTTTTCTAAGCAAGTTAAGGTCAGTGTGCGATACTACAGTCAAAGATTCTGATCATTTTCATTTCAAAGTATTACTTTGCACTGAAAAAATAGTTTTTGAAAGATGTTACATTTAGATGTGGCTTTACATCTTAAAGTCTAGAAGATCCATTCATGTACCTTTTAAAGAGTTTAAGACTATTTAAGGCCTGTGATTTTTTTACATATTAAAATTAGTATTACATATTTAAATACGGCTTTTAGTTTTAACATTGCAATACTTTCAGTGCTTATCTTTTTTCCTAATTACTGATCTTTCTTACAATTTTAAACACATACTCAACAAAGTCATCAAAATAATTAAAGACCATTTGCTTTTGTTTCTATGTATGTGTTTTAATTTAGGTTCTTTTTCTGGGAAAGAGGGGTAGTAACCAACTACTGGATAAAACATAAAATTTACTTTTGATTGAGGAAGCAAATGTGGGTCTCCATATATTGAGGATTTCCAGGGACTGTAGCTTCCCATTACTCTTCCTGATATTCTATTGTATTGTTTTCTGTGTGCTTGTGTGTGTGTGTGTGTGTGTGTGTGTGTGTGAATTTTTCCTTTAAAGCATCTCATTCAGGCCACAGTTGAAGACATCTGATTTACTCTATGATACCACAGTGTGAACCTAAAAAGCCACCGGAGATTCTACTAGGTTGCATGAGTTATTAACATAACATCAAATCAAAAAGCTGAAAGGAATCAACAGCACTGCATCTTTTGAAAAACTGAATCCCACTTCTACCAGTATAATTGGAAGACTAAAAGCAAGCACATGGCAGGAGACTGAGGTATTCATATAGGGAATAGCAGATAGCAGATACAAGTAGATATAAGGGCAAAGAAAAGTTATCAAGACTCTTGCTTATGGATAATATACTAGCATAGTATATAATCTGTTACATAAGGATGCAAGTCTGACACCTTACTCTCATGAGTTAATGAAAATATTTGGGGAATGTTGACACATCAACACATTTTCACACTGAATATAAAAGTTTCCAATCATCTTGTCTGAATCCATGAGTAAGCATGGTGACATATTCCTGCCATCCTTACAGCTTATAGATTCTGTCTGGCTATACCATAAGGCTTATAGCTTCTGTTTGGCTATGCCGTGTTGCTCTTTTTGATCTTAAAATCTTGACTCAAAATGACTACACCCCTAGGTTATAAGACTGAGCTTAATTTTAGTAAGATTATGGCATTATTATCTAGTTTTGGAATGAAATGAGATTTAGATGCTAAGATAACTAACTGTAACTCAACCTGCAGAGAAAGTGATAGCACTAGTGTATGAACTAATCTAAATGCATAAGAGTCTTCAGAATACATTGTAAAAATGAGTAGAAAGTAAATATGGTTCTTTTCAGAAGAAAGATTGCTAAAATACATAACTACAACACTAGTTAATATTCAGGATTACAAGAAATCCGTTATTCAGTAATTCCTTAGACAATGCATTGTGCTGATGACATTAATACCTTTGTTATTATAATTTTTTGTTGGTATTTATAGTACATTCAGTCATCTGAACTTGAGAAAAATCCCATTTTCCAAGAAAATTGATAAAAAGATTCAAATGGAAAGAAGAAAGAGATTTATACGAAAAACAAAATACAGCTATGAGATGCTTGGTAGGAGAAAGAGGCATATTCCACTGCATTCTAAATGTATGATCACAAGATATACCTGTCGAGTAATAATTACTTAGAAGAAACAGGATGAGAGTTTACAAGGGATTTACTAACAATATTTTCCAGGAGCTGTGCCATGTAACATAATCTTGAATGACTTCAGCATTAGAATGAAGTAGTCAATGTCAACAAATATAGAATAATGCACATGAGAAAAACTGTTTAATTGCACAGGCTGTCAGGGGGCAGCAAGAGCAGGCTGGTCCCAAAGGGAAGGCAAGCTCGAAGCCAAGGGCAGCCACCATGCAGGCTGGTGTCCCGATCCAATATCGGGGGGGGGGGGGTTCGTTACGATCCCAAGGACGAGATTAAGACGCTAAAACCACTCAAATATCGTACAGCCTTTTAACTTTATTTTCCACAAAGTGGGGAGAAAAGGTGGGGAAAGGTGAAGGGGAGGAGAGAGAGAAAGAGAGAGAGAGAAAAGGGGGAGAGAGAAAGAGATATCACCACCCGTGGATCCAGTGGCGTCCCGTTGGTCCTCTTCACCCTGGGTGTAAATTTTAGCGATGCGCGTGCAGTAATTACAACTCAAGCAGGGTCCGACCCTAGGTTCCTGCTGAAAAGTTCAGAGCCAAATCAAGGCTAATTAAATAAATAAATTGTAATGACACGCGTGCAGTAGTTACAGCTCGAGTTGGGTGCCTCCAAAGAGGGACCCCAAACAAAGAAATCCCTGGGCAATTATAGCTTTTTCAAATTAAGTTTCCCACCCCTCACGCGGTAGTTCAGACCAATAGTAATTTTTGGGTCTGGGGTCTCCTGCTCCTTATTGGGCCTCATCGTTGTTCCTAGGCAGGCTGCTTTTCTCCCTTATCTTTACTGTTGTGGTTTCTGCTGACAGATATGTTTTGATTCCTCGGGTTCTGCCCTTCTTTCTCAAGGCCCTGACAAACGGGTGTTGTTCCAGCAATTAGCACTGCCCCAGCAGTGACAGTAGGTGTTATCTTCCAAGGTCCTGACAAAGAGGACATAATCCAGACCCCCCCCTAATTAACACTGTTTCAGCAGTGAGGGGAGGCTTTGTTTCCCAGGGTCCTGGTGCCCAAGCAGGCCTCACTTCAAAGCCTTGACATCCTCCCTCCCGGAGTGTGGCGCATAGGAATGCAAACTGCTTGTAACTCCCCTTATCTTTCCAGCCTGCACCAGCTCTGGGGCCCTTTCTCACTGAACTAGGGAGTGCGGCTAAGCAAGTTTTATAAAAGTTGTGCTAAGCGGCAGTAATTTGCAGTCCAGGTCCCAAAGTCTCTGTCCGATCGTGGTCCGGTTCAGCGCAGGCTCGGTGTGTCCCGAATGGTCGCAGGGAGACCATTTCAGGGGTCGCAGCAGCTCAGTCCTGTTTCCGCTGGGAACAGATGGCTTGTTTGGGGTTTTGGTTTGCTTGCACCTTATGTACCAAGAAATGTTTAAGGCAAAAGTTCACTCATCTGTCCGCCACAGCTGGGCAATGCCCTCACTGACAGGGCACAGTCCCATGGTGCCAGGGGCAGGTAAGCAGAGCAAAGAGTAACTGCAGCAGGTCCCATCAACAGTCCAGTGAGCATCATGCAAAGGCAAGGTAACAAGCCAAGTCCCAGGTCAATGCAGGAAACCCAAACAATTCAGGAACAGGGCTGGGAGCAGGTCCACCTACAATGTAGCCAGGGAGGAATACAAATAGGGAGTGATTACTTCACAGACACAACCACTGAAATTACCCAGGAGCACATTTAACACAAAGAAGTGCTTTTTCATGCAGTGTGTGATTCAACTGTGGAAAAAATTGTCACCAGATTTAATGGAAGTCAAAGGAAAAGTATGAAAAATTCATGAAAAAGTATTTCCCAACTTGTTGATTTCTGAACTGAAATACTAGAAAAATGATCACTCTTTAAATACTCTTTCTCAAAACATTTACTAGTTGGCACCATTAGGCACATGATGCCTTGGTTTGATTCTCCATTTTCTTACAACAGCCTTTGTATCCTTATAACAGAAAGGATATAGGTCATAATCATAATGACAAGGACATGAAAGACTTCACTGCAAAACAAAAAAGTAGAGAAGGAATATGCATAAAAAACAAAGTCAAGAAAGCAGAAGGTACAGTCCAAAAATTCTGTTTTAAAACTATCTACTAAATCCTCAAAAACTTAATAAGTAACTGAGAAAACTAATCTTTGTGTAAGAGGATTAAGCAAGACTTACGTTAACAATTGAGAAGGATAAACTAAAAAGATGGTAAGAGCATTTCAAGAAAGTCTGGATAAAATCAAACCTAGGGTTAAACCAAACTACTCATAGAAAAGCCCCAAATTTCCATAATTAGACACGACCTTCCACTAAATAGGAAAGTATTGAAGCAAGTGAAGAAGTATGAAGGAAACTGTCTGTCTGAGGCTAAGTATAAGCCAGGCTTTGACTGAAGAATCTGAAAAAAATTAACAAGTATCTACTTAGCTTCTTCAGTAGTGCATGGAATAACAAAAAAGCATCAACCTTAATTGTCAGAGAGCCACAGATGGAAGATGAGCCAAAATGTAATAAGCAGCTCAGTGGAATGCTACTGTCACTTCCAGGAAAAGTTTATCACAGGCTAGTATTACAGTAAAGGAAATCTAAGGCAGAGAAGAAGCTAAGAAAAGAAGCAACAGGTATCAGAGAAGGGACCTCATTTACTGAATAAATGCAGTGTTTCAGAGTCCCAAAAGATACACCAAAATGTAAAATGCTAATCACTATTAATCTGTATAGTTCTGAAAAAGCTTTTGGTAGTCTTATCGGAGAAAATGCATAGAGGATAATGGCTGGCTGGAGAACACAAATAGCAAGTTAGCAAGAAAGTATGTCTTTGATGCAACAGCATATTCTGTGCACTGTTGAGCCAAAAAAATTGATTATCAACAGGAATAAAAAGGAACCCATATAATTATTCCTACTTGTTGACTACATTGTGAGAACAAGACTTGAAGGAAAAAAAACCATGGAATGTCTTGGATGGTGAATCAGAAATGTGAAATTCTAGTTACTGAAGGCAAATATTGAAGAAACTCTCACAGTTTCTGCACTTTTAGAGAGTGCAAAGGGTAGCTCTAAGGGGAAAGAAATGAAATTTTCATCTTTAAAACCATTATTCTTGTGGATAATGTTTTTAACAGGAAACCCAATATTTTCAACAGGGATGAACAGAAAACATGTAGGCGTTTTGTTATCTTGTGAATTGAGTGGCAATAAGTGATAATTCAACAGGAGAAAGAAGAGTAAGAATAGGTAGAATTACACCAATGAACAAGTTACATAGCACCTTGACTTCAGCAACCTTGCCAACGGTAATGATTCTTGAGGCAAAACCACATGTTTTCCACTAAATATCTGTCACGACCAAAAAATTTTAAATGGATAGATGTGGTTATAAAACTGGATAAATATGGAAGATTCAGGAACACATCAATTGTTAAGTTGGACAAAATGGCTTGGAAATGTATGAAGAATAGAAGCATAAGCAGTCCTTAAAGCACAAAAGAACACTTAAGCGGTGAACCACTAATATAAAGATAAAAGCAAGTCAGGAATCAAATAGAAAGATAGGTAAGAACATTTGAAGGATAAATTTTTTTTGAAAAGAGGCATTTTGATTTTTATTTCACAGAATTCGAGCAGAAATAGGATAGTATTGACTTACAACAGTAAGGTTAAAATTTTAAATTAAGTAGTTCAAAAATGTTGATATGATACCACTAAAATGTTCACACGGCTGGCTACGTACAGAAAATATAACAAGAACTTGAATTTGGCTATTACCTAACAATCTACAGTTAAGAAGCATGATAGAATTGGCTGATTGTAAGGCACTTTTACATAGTAAAAAAAAAATTTGATTTAAAATAGAAATGGTTTTATGGAGCTCTGATATGTTTTTAGATCAAATGGAAGAGGAGATAAAATTAACAGACTTCAAAGGTGGACTTTTTAATTTTTTATTTTAAAGCACTGTTATTTCCTGAATTGAAACAAGATTACAATTGGAAGGTAAATTTATAATTACAGGGGGAAATATATGTTGAATGTATATGTTGATATGAAAGTGAGAAAGACACCCATAGCCTTGTACAAAATGTGTTTCCCTAAAATCATTTAATTCCCTTTTTGACCCCTAGAGACACACATTCCAGTTAGCTTGAAGTATAAATTGAGTTTTTCTCCAGCTTAATGACATATCTGCGGTACTGTGGAAGGCATGAGTGGAGGGAACATATTCCCCTTTACATACCCCAAAACAGAGTAGACATAAGGGTACCTGCAGAAATGAAATACCATTTAAATTACAGAGACATGCATTCAGATTTATTCTATTCTTACAGTAAGTGAGCACATATTTTGTTTAACCAAGTAACTAGCTCCTTAAATGACAAAATAACCAGCTCCCTCATGCTGCAGCAAATTCATGAACTCTATTGTGTATTCTCTTTATTAAGGCATAGCTTGACATTAAAGAATATTGCAGTTTTAGTCAGAAAGTATTGATGTCTTCCCACTTTATTAAAAATGCTTTAGACTCTTAACAGATTAAACCACACTATATGCAGAAAACAGGCAGTAATTCTTTCCATTAGCACCAGATCAACTCTGTATATGTGTATTCCAAAAAGATAATGAGGAGTTAAAAATGGAGTTGAAAGAAGGTAAATGCATTCCTGACTATGGAACAAATGACATCAAAAGCTGTTGGGATACAGGATTTGTGAAATCCAGGCCTTTAGATTTATTTGCATATGCAAGAAGAAGCCACTGTTTAGTGCAGGAGCAAGAGTGATCAAATAGCCTCTTGTTGCCAGGACTGTCTAGGAAAACTGATCCTTCCCACAGTTTAGAACAACAGCATGTTTTTTTTCTGAAGATAAAAGATGGAAAAGCTGATATGAAACCTAACTAGCATATTCCCAAGAGTATCTTCATTTCTATAGAAAGGGCAGTAAACCGTGTATTGAAAATTGTACATTCCTTGGGGCAATGTGGCGGACAGATGAGTGAACTTTTGCCTTAAATATTTCTTGGTACATAAGATGCAAGCAAACCATAACCCCAAACAAGCCATCTGTTCCTGGCAGGAACAGGACTGAGCTGCTGCAACCCCCGAAATGGTCTCCCTGCGACCACCCGGGACACACCGAGCCTGCGCTGAAAGCTAAATTTGCTGAAGCCTTAGGCCGCACTCCCTAGTACAGTGAGAAAGGGCCCCAGAGCTGGTGCAGGCAGGAAAGACAAGGGGGTTACCAGCAGTTTGCATTTCCATGCTTCACGCTCCGGGAGGAAGGATGTCAAGGCATTGAAGTGAGGCCTGCTTGGGCACCAGGACCCTGGAGAGCAGGGCCTCCTCTTGCTGCGGAAACAATGCTGATTGGGGGGTCTGGGCTATCTTGGGGTCCAGATCATATTCCCTTTGTCTGGACCTTGGGAAATAACACCTACCGTCACTGCTGGGGAAGTAATAAATTGTCAGGGCTTTGAGAGATAAGGGCAAGACCCGAAGAATGAAAACGCATCTGTCAGCAGAAACCACAACGGTAAACAACCTACCTAGGGACCCAATAAGGAGCAGGAGACCCCAGACCTAAATATTACTATTGGTCCAAACTACTGCGTGAAGGGCGGAGAGCTTAAGATTGGAAAGTATAATTGCCCAGGGATTTCTTTGTTCGGGGTCCCTCTTTGGAGGCACCCAACTCGAGCTGTAACTACTGCACACGTGTCATTACAATTTATTTATTTAATTTGCCTTGATTTGGCTCCGAACTTTTCAGCGGGAACCTAGGGTCGGACCCTGCTCGAGTTGTAATTACTGCACGCGCTTCACTAAAATTTACACCCAGGGTGAAGAGGACCAACAGGACGCCGCTGGATCCACGGGTGGTGATATCCCTTTCTCTCTCCCTCTCTCTCTCTCTCTCTTTTTCTCTCTCTCCTCCCCTTCGCCTTTCCCCACCTTTTCTCCCCACTTTGTGGAAAATAAAGTTAAAAGGTTGTACGATATTTGACTGGTTTTAGCGTCTTAATCTCATCCTTGGGATCGTAACGAACCCCCCCCCCCCCCCCCCCGATATTGGATCGGGAGAGGCAAAGAAAACTTTTGTTTTGTTTTATATGTGTGCAAATCACAGACCATTTATTTTCTCCATCCAGCAGCTGGGCTCGGCCATGACATAAATTAAAAGAATCTTCTACAATGTTCCACTATCTGAACTGTGACCACAAAGTGAAATGTACCTGCTCACTGGTATGCTGGTGTTCCCGCTTGCAAATTTAGTTCGTAACTGCCCTGACTTTGCCTGAAAAGTTTCACCACAGCAGGTGGTATCACAAGCGTGGTGCCCAGTGCTTCCATTCTCACCCAGCCTTCAAACCTCTGTTGCAAGGCACCCTGGCAGGTGGGAGAGCGTTTATCCCTCTTTCAAGTGAGCTCACATGTTACAAAGGGAAAAGCCCCAACAGAACAGCTCTAGGCACAAACAAGAGCAGGCTGGCGATTGCTCCAGAAGGCAGGGAGCATGAGTGTGTGGAGTAGAGGGGCAGGCAAACATGAGACTGGGGCCCTGGCTTGGAAAGGGAGTGCACTCAGGAGAGGAACAGCAAAACAGAGGAACACATTTGGAGTTGGGAAATTGGCTGGGCCATTGGAGAAAGACATAAGGGGAAATGAGGAGAAATCGCTTTACAAATAAATTCAGGATCTTGCATCTAAATCTTGGCCAGTACCCTTCATTATGTAAGGCTGACCTTGATCAGAAAATAATTTAGGTTGAAAATGACCTATAGAGGTCATCGGGCCCAGCTGCTTGCTTGGAGCAGGGCTGGCTTAGAACAGGGGTAACTCAATCACGAGCAAATGAAAGAGAGATCAAACATATTGCCATACTGTGGCAATGTAGCAATCACAAGCCCATTCCTTGTGATTTGGTTTATAACATCTCTCCATTTCTTTCTGTAAGAACATTTATCTTTTACCATTTTCTGTAAGACTAACAGGGTTGAGTAGGAATATTTAATTAAAGAGGCATATCTAAAAATATTACAAATAGTCCATCACCTGTCACATGCTTACTGTGACAGAGTACCTAACTAGCAGAGGACATCCATATAAATTATCTAGTTCCACTGAGGATAAAGTAGATGTGACTCTTTATTCTTGGAGAAGTTAAAAGAACCAAAAAATAAATAAAAGGAAAAACATGATACTTAGAAATAGTGGCAAAGGCAAAACAGAAAGACAAAACAGAAAGCCATCACCTAACAGAGAACTGTGAAAGTTCTAGATCAAGCAATTTTCCAAGTTAAAAAAACTTTATAATATTCCAAATGAAACGTATACTCAGTTGAGATGTATAAAATATCATGGCTCCTTCCCACTTTTGTTTGTTCCTCACAGACCTCTGCTTGTTGATACCTATCAAGTGTGCTAAAAATCGGGAGTTTGATTTTAAAAATGGAGCCAGAGCAATATTTTCTAATTGACAGAGCATGTACAACCAATTCAATACTCAAGTGAACTGAGGCAACTATGACACTCAAAATAGTTACACCAATATGCCTGTCATTCTTTATAAAGGAAGAGGAGCTAATTCAAATTTAAGCTGGTGAAACTTTATACAAACCATAAGAGAGGAAGACTGCCTCTAAAAATTATTTCTTTAAAATTATTTGAAAATACCATGAAATCAAATACGACTGTAGAAACTGCAACCTGCACTCACTAGTGTATATGTAATTACAATGTTCCTTGTTTTTAAACGTTAGCGAGAGACCTCCAAGAAAAGTCTGCTTCTGCATCCTGCATAGCACAGAGAGGAGTGAGGAGTAAGAGAGGTCTGACTTCTTCATTATTTTTATTAGATACACTTTCAAACTTGTGCTTTAGACTATAAAATGTTATGTTCTAGGTAGAGGACAAACAGGACACATCTGGACTTCACATTGAATGATTTGGACATTGTCTATTAGTAAGCTGCCCCACAGACAATGAAGACACCATATCTTATGTATTTTGTCAGACATGATCTCAAGTGAAATCAAGAATAGCAGTCATGCGCCTGTGATAAGATGCACCTCT
The DNA here is from genome assembly GCF_036370855.1 of Dromaius novaehollandiae. Classification (NCBI taxonomy): domain Eukaryota; kingdom Metazoa; phylum Chordata; class Aves; order Casuariiformes; family Dromaiidae; genus Dromaius; species Dromaius novaehollandiae. The sequence goes on from NC_088098.1 coordinate 112,015,904, forward strand.
ATTAGAAGATTAGAATAATGAGTTCTCATCATCGATAAAAAGCCCCATTATCTGGTGACTAAACAGCACATTACCAGTGAAATAAAAAATTACTAAAATGAACTTATCTTAAATTAGCCCGAAAAGGTTACCATCAAGTGTATTTCCATATGGGAAGACCTTTTAAAAAGTTTATCAAAGAAAACAGGTTCATTTGTGAAAAATTATAGGTATCTGATGTAATAAATTCTAAAAGCTCTAAACAAGGTGTCAGAAATATTTCACACTACTGAAAATCAACATGTACAAACTGGACATCTGAGGGACAATGGAAAGGGGTTTTGTTCCTAAGCAATACAATAAACTATTTTTTTTCAAGGAGAAGACGATACGTTGGATTTCACTGCTCTGTCACCTTACTGTCTCCAGAATACCACTCCTCCTTACTATAAGGATGTCAATGCCAGGAGACAATGACTCAAAAAAAGGGGGTTCCCTGAGTAGGAAAAATACTCCACTATCTCAATTCATTCTTAAACCTTACTAGTAGGTTTTATGTAGTAAAAAATCCCATCACAGCCTGAAAAAAATAACTTTCTAATTTCTGAAATACTACAATTAAAACAACAAAGCTAAAATGTAAGCGGAATTAGATGGGGAAAGACAAGTCCTTTACCTATATAACTGAAAATATTATTGTAGCAATAAATGATGCTGTAAAAAGGTTAACATTCTTTCTGAAACTTTGCACATCTGCCAGATTTTCTGAAGTGTAAAAAAAAATACTCTCTCTAAATTTATTTGTCTAACCACTCAACCCATGGTTGTGTCATTTCCTGAATCATGTCATACATGGAAGTAGGCAAGTTTCATTTTACTACATTGTAGGTGGTTATTGCAAGCATATTTCCTTCATCAGTAGAGTCCATTTTGGGATGAGGATATGCATTTCAAAGAATCAGAAGAATCATAGAATGGGTGAGGTTGGAAGGCATTTCTGGAGATCTAGTCCAATTCCCTTGCTCAAAGCAGGGTCACCTAGAGCAAGTCGCTCATGTCCAGTTGGATCTCCAAGGATGGAAACTCCACAAACTCTCCAGCTGACCTGTTCTAGTGTTCAGTTGACCTCATAGGAAAAAATTGTTTTCTTATATAGAAATGGAATTTCCTGTTTTTCAGTTCATGCCCATTTTCTCTTGTCCTGTCACTGCTCGCCACCAAGAAGAGTTTGGCTCTGTCTTCTTTACTCCGGCCTACCCAGGCATTTATACACATTGATATGATCCCTCCCTCAAGCCTTCTCTGCTCAAGGAAAAACAATACCACCCCTTTCAGCCTCTCCTTGTACAACAGATACTCCAGTCCCTTACTCACCTTTATAGCCCTTCATTGAACTTGCTCCAGTATGTTCCTGTCTTTCTTGTACTGGGGAACCCAGCACTGGACACAACACTCCAGATGTGGTCTCACCAGGACTGTGGAGAGTGGAGAGGAAGGATCACCCTCCCTCAACTCTTTCCAGTGCAGCCCAGGACAGTGTTGGCCTTATTTGGTGCAAGTACACATTCCTGTATTATGGTCAGCTTGTTGTTCAGTGAGATCCACAGGGCCCTTTCTGCAAAGTTGCTTTCCAGCCACTCTCCCAGCTTGTCCTGGTGCATGGGGTTGCTCGTTCCCAAGTGCAGGACTTTGCATTTCCCTGTGTTGAACTTCATAAGATTCCTCTCTGCTCATTGCTCCAGCCTCTCAAGGTCCCTCTGAAGGCAGCACAACCATCTGCTGAGTCAACCACTCCTCACAGTTCTGTGTCATCTGCAAACTTGCTGAGGGTGCACTCTGTCCCATCATCCAGGTCATTAAAGAAGATGTTAAGCAGTATTGGTCACACTATCAACCTGCAAGTACGCTACTGATGGTTGATCTCTATTTGAACTTCATGCTGCTGATCACAACCTTTTGAGCCTGGTAATTCAGACAATTGTCAGTCTGCCTCACTGTCCACTTACCTAGTCCATATTTCATCAGTCTGTCTATGAGAATATGTGACGCAGTGTCAAAAGCCTTGCTAAAGTGAAGATAAACAACATCCTCTGCTCTCCCCTCATCTACTGAGCCAGTCATCCCTTTGTAGAAGGCTATCAGGTTGGTCTGGCAGGATTTCTCCTTCATAAAGCCATGCTAACTACTCTGAATCACCTTCTTGTCCTTCATGTTTGGAATGGTTTCCAGGAGGATTTGCTCCCTCACCTTCTCAGGGATCGAGGTGAGGCTGACCAGCCTGTAGTTCCCCAGATTCTCCTTCTTGTCCTTCCTGAAGATAGGGGTGACAGTTTCTTTCTTTCCTCAGCAAACACAACAACCTTTCAAAAATAACCAAGAGTGGAGTCACAGAGACATCATACGCTCAGCACTCGTACATGCATCTCATCAAGTCTCTTGAACTTGTGTATGTCCAAATCTTCCTTGCTGCAGACTTTCCCACAGATATCAGGGGCCTGGGATTCTTGCAGGCAAATCTTACCAGTAAAGATTGAGGCAAAGAAGGCATTGGGTACTTGAGCCTTTCATGTCCTTCATCACAAGTTGCATGTCCCATTTACTAGTGTGCCCACATTTTCCCTATTCTTCCTTTTGCTACTGATCTCCCTGTGGAAGCTCTTTTTGCTGCCCTTTACTTCACTCACCAGATTCAAGCTTTGGCTTTCCTTTCTGTCCCTGCACACTTGGACAGCATCTCTAAATTCCTTCTGGATCACTTGACAATATTTCTTAGAAGGATACAACTAGAAACTCATACTGATGATAGATACGTGGCATGTAAGAACGTCATATTTTGCTTGAATTGGTAACACTTTTGCTGTTTTTTTGTTTGCTTTCTTTTCAATCAGAAGCTGTCCTTACTTATATAATGGCACAGAACATAATTTATGCCTGATCAATTACTTACAAAAATATAAAGAACTGTATGAAACTTATCACGGAGCCTTGAAAGACAGTAACACTGCTCACTATCAAAATAGGATGAAAATCAAACATTGTGTGTAAGACAAAATGGTAACAGTTCACAACTATTGCTTAGCTGTCAAGAGTGCTTATAAAATAAACAAAATGACTTTATATTGGTTCCAGGATTTGCTATCCCCTACAACAAAGCACCCAGAGACTTGGGCATTTATAAAAGAATTACTTGTCCATAGCCAACAGTGACGCTGTTTCCTCATGGGTAGGAAGAAAAGACAGTACAAAGAACAGTTAAAAATGCTTCAGCTGGCAAAGTTTTGCATAGTTGATTTTCATTTTATAGAAATGAATACCTGCAGAATTTTATACCAATGTTAGTGCATGAGAGCTGGCTTCACTGAGGAGTGTCACAGCCTTTCTTTACTATGAAGACTTGTTTTATTCCAGTAGGGAGCTTTTAAAAGGAATGGATATCATTAGCTCTGATAAAATTTCTTGTTTTGTCAATGCTCAGTTTGGTCTGGTGAGATCTTTTGTGTACACTATTATTGCATTCCTTTTTTCATATTCCTTATTGTTTGATAGCATACTTTGAGTCTGTCCAGGTGACGTAGGTCTATTGTTTATTGACAAAAAAGCTGAAAATTCAAATGTGTTGCTTGATGTCTGAGATAAAAGAAAATTGAAAAGAAGGATATAGTGCCAAATTCCCCTGAGGACTGGTATGTTGCACAAGGGAAATTCACTGTCATCAGCTAATAAGCAGTAACTTGATAGTTCAGCCATGGGAACACTGGTGCTCCAACTCCACTCCTTACAGGACATCATCCACAAGGACAGCTCGTAGCCTTGCTCCTGTATAACACATGACTCCCCCAACTTCCACCAAGTCCAGAAGTCATCAGAAGTATGAAAGTCAGCACCTCCAGAAAGATCTTTTAGGTGAGAGTCTTGTGGCTCCCCTTATGATTCTGTAAGAATGTAATGATTTGCAAGACTCATCTCTCCGGTGAGGCAGCAGCTCCTGCAGGGTTTTGAACTCTGAAGAGCCAAAAGAGGCTATCTTGCAGAGAGGCAAGTCCTGGTCAGACAGCTGTTCCTGGCCTTGCTGCTGCTCTCAGCTCCTATAGAGATGCTTTTAAGCAGTGTGGTTGACCTGGCAGTCACTGTTTCAAACAAGATGAAATTACTCACCACAGTACAAGATAGCCTGAAGTCAGTGTGATCACAAGTTACTGCCTCACAGAGAGGAGCAGATTTGTGCAAGACAGCCACTTCTGGTTCTGTCCAAGCTCTCACAGCTATCCAAGTGCTATCTTTTGCTTAAAAAATAGCAGGCTGGTTTATGAACTCACATCTCTTCAGAAAGGGGCCTCCTCTCGGAAATGAGGAAGGCAGAATCCAGTTTCACACGAAAGATCTGTGTCACGGTTTACTTCCATGAGTAAGCAAAAAGGGCAACAAATCAACAGTATATCTAAGGTCTCCCCTCAGATTTGCTACATTTTGCCAGATTAATAAATATAGAATGGGGACTTTTTATTGAGATGTTTCTACTCATCATTTGTGTATGCTACACAATCCAGTGTTTTATGCTATTGTTTCAAAAAGCCTTTGGTCTTCACAACTAGTAGAGGAAAGCCACTAGCAACTTCAGTTAGACCACTGAGCCACAGGTTTTAAATACATTTTAATTTCTACGTACATTTAAATGTACATTATGTCCCAAACATCCAATATGCAACATCTAAATACACAGAAAATTGATACTTTCAGTCATTCAGTCACATCTTTAAACACTTTATAAAGAATTCTGAGCAGACAGAACAAAATGGTATCTAGACATTTTCACAAATTATATTAAAACTCATTGATCTTTAAACAGATCTATATATTTGATATTAAAACTGGTAGATCTTGGAGTTTTTTGTTTTTTTTAAGAGAGCATATTCTGTGCAAAAAAATTGTAATGCTCACATTTTGGCGATGTACATGCCATGCTTGGCAAAGGCTTCTCAGTTTCATCATTGTGATGCATACAAACTATTTTTCTGTTTCTGTTAGCAAAGTGCTGCCGTAAGACAATATTCTGAACTTTTAAATTCATTATAATGTAAATTTAGATAGAAAAACTATTTTTCATATTTATACCATACCTGTCAGTTTACTCAAAAACAGACATCACTAGGAGTCTGGTTGAATTTTAACAGAAAATAAATTGGATGTGAGCTAAATAGTACTATATCCAATTAAATAGTTTTCTGTTCATTGGCTAGGCAAAACTTGTTTTTTATTGCAGGAAATCCCAGTAGCTGAGTTGGAAGCAGATTTTAAAGTCCCATGTGCCTGAAATGAATATAAAGTCCAGGTGATTTTTTCATAAGTGTAGAGCAAGAAGAGGGAAACAAACTCCCAAATTAAGCAAAACAGAAATTAAAAAAAATAAAAATCTCTACAACATAAAAAAAAGCAGAATCCTTTCAATTTAATGTCAGGTGCTATTGCAATGAAATCATAAAAGTTTCTGTGAGATGTCAATGCCCCTTAGAAATAAAAATCCTAAGTAAACAATCTGCTTCCTTGGAAAACGAAAACCAAGTTCTGCTTTCCTTCATGTTCTGGATTACAGTACATCCCATCTCCAACATTTCCTGCAGTACATAGACAAATCACAGATATTTTTATATGATTTTTTTCTTGGTGCTTTTGTATAATTTTTTGGACTTTTAATATCTACCTGTCCCTCAGAAAACTGTGAACTTCTTAATAAGCAGACTGCTGGAAACAGGAGGATATGCAGTACCACTACATTCCTCTACTCTTGTATGTCCTCTGAGGCATCCACTTCTGGCCACTGTCAAAGACAAGACACTTAGCGAAGTGAAGCCTCTGGTGCACAGGATCAGATAGTTAATGTAATATGTTGGTCTCCTTCTTCTGATGTGTTATGAACTGTCACAGCAATGATTAGTCATCATCAGCTTAACCAAACTGCTTGAAAGCAGTTAAAGTAGATAAAGTATCACTAGACTTCTAGCTATTATAACCTGCAAGTTACATGGACTAAACAAATCTATTTGGTGTTAGGACTGCTCCCAGCTGATTAGTCACTTAAGAACCTATATTAAACATATATAAACCTGAAAAAAAATTAAAGGAAATGTACAAGTCTACGAGGGAAAATGTGCCACTGTTATTTTTTATACCTGAAGGCACAGATTTTCTATGTCCTGCCAATTAGGCATGGACAATCTGGTTCACTGAATGGGTGAAAAATCCATAGTTCCTTCAGATGTGAAGTTTTATTCAGCTTACTGGTGTGGAAGAGGGCTTTATGTATTTGATTTTTGGTTTTGTTTTGTTTTTTCCATCACTAACAGAGTATGGTGATTGCAGGGAGAGAGGAATTTGCTGGGTTTTTGGGGTGGGGCGGTTGAGGTTTCATATCTGCATGCCAATCAGTCCTCTGCAGAAGTTAGAATTCCTGATTTCACTGGATATTAGGTGATCTGTTTTCATCCCAGACTTACACACTGCACTCTCCAATTTCACATCAAAGCAAGGGGAAACACTGCAGACACAAAATGATTGTGCCTTCAAACTGGAACTGATTATAGAGGAACTGATTATATTGTGCCTAGGTTTACCACCTTGGGGTGATCTTTGTTACTTACTACATGGTGGAGAGCCCAGTTAACCAGACCCTTTTTTAGTTGTTTGATAGCAAAAAGAATCTCATGCAGTCTACCAGCTCAATTTTCTTACCGATTAGACTTCAAAGTGAGTTCCTTATTATAAGGTTAAGGAAAATTTCAGAACAAACCATAATTATAAAATTCAGCTGATCCAAATTACATTAAAAATGTTTGTTAAAATATTCACTTTTTTGTAATATTTTTATTAACATTTCAGTTTAGCCTCTTTTAAAGATCTATGTATGAACTAACATACCCAGGGAGGTTAAATGAAATGCAAAGTACATTGTGCTTTTTCATAAATGGTATAAAACCTACCTTAAAAAAATCAGTGTTACATAACAAATTATTTTTAAAATTCTTGTATTATGACTACTTTCAGAACTTAATTTCCACCTCCTAATTTTCTTTTATATAACAACACAGCCTTAAATTTACCAACACGTACTATTTTTCTCTGTATTGATATGCTTCCTGGGATCAAGAAAAAAGATGACCTGTGAGGTGAACTACAGAATCTCCTGGCAGATTATTAGCGAAGTCTGAAGCATCTGGATTCTATTCTTACCTCTTGAGCTAACAGAGTAATTGGTAGTAGCAATAGATCGTCATCTTCTAGATGCACCACGAGTAGAGAGGAAGGAAGTTTATATTTTGCCAGTGGGTTTCATTGATATTTGCTGATAAGAAAAAGCAATCTGCCTCCTGCCATTCTAAGTCCCAGTCCCTTGCTCTAGGCCCAATTCATCACCCCAGTCCTGAGAAGCATTTTCTCCATTCTCACCTGGAACCATCATTTCTCAGCTCTCTGTCCCAGTCCTAGAGATGAAAACACTGAAACACTACAGTAAAATATTGATTGATAACAAGAATTCATATGAAAGGAAACTCTAAAAAGACCCAAACTAAAACAACACAAGTTGTCACTGCTAATAGCACCTCATAAACAGCTGTAACATTATAGCATTTTTGGTTTGCCTAATCTTCCCAGGCAATTTATATACATACATATATATACATGTATATACATACATATAGGCAGATACACATATTTACATACACCCTGCCTCCTTCAACCCTAATTTCATAAATATTTTGTTTACAGTCTTGAACTAAATACCTGCAGTTTCATGTGCTCTGCAGGCAAACAGCCTGGATGTGAAAACACAAACAAAACCAGGTCTACAGAAGACATTACTCAAACTTAGTATGCCCAGGATAGATCCACAGGTGAGAAAAGGCTATCTCTAACTTCTTCAGTTAGCTAAATTTCATGTTTTACACAGAATTATGAGCTAACTACAATTAGCTACTGCCTTCATTATAATAAATAAAAATCTCCTGTTACATAAACTATTTTATAAAGGTAAACTGTTAATTATAACTATGTGAAATAATAGCCAAGAAAATTATTTGTGAAGTATGCTTTCACAATTGTTAAAATAGAGCAATCACAATGTCATGTTTCCTCCTTCTCTGACAATGTTCTGACTGAGTTATAGAGGTAATAATGCAGATGATGTTTTAGTGCTAATGCTGCACAATATTTTTAAAATTTCATAGGTGGATTTTTTAATTAGTCACACTTTCTATTGCCACTAAGTACTAAACAATTGTACCACACATCCAATTCTAGAATGCTCTCAGTTTTAAATTGTACCGTCTCGTCTTTATTCCCTTCTTAAACTATTTTCCTCTTTTCATTCTTTTTTGTACTACTTTTGTCAAGTATTTAAATTCTACTTTAAAGGCTCCACCTTTATAAAATACATAGTTGATTTTAACATTATCTGAACATCAATATCAAATAATATATGAACAATTCATGCACACTGTTAGATTTAAGGTTTATATGAAGTATCCTAACTTATAGAACAGTTGCTAAATGAAGAGAAAACTCAAATACATTTGAATCATCATTAATCTCATATATGTCAATGAACAGAACCTAAACATCCTGTTTCTAGGCATTTGCCTCTTCATTTTTTAGAACATTAATCATCACAGTTATTAGAATGCAATAAAATGGTTTCTCCATGAAAAGACCATCATAACAATCATAGATTGTAAAAATGCTATTGTTTCTGAACAGCAGTCCAATAACATGAGTGATGTTAAGGAATAATTCAGATTTTGCTAAGCTCTGGCAGAAAGTTCTGTTAAAAGTCTGTCTTCAACTTTTCCTTCCCTTATGAATAGGAAGACTTTGTTTTAAAAAAGCTGGAAACAACTGTAAAACTTTATAGGTCTCATGCTACTTTTCAGCGAACAAGTATATCAAGAAACCCTGTACCAAAAATCACACCATTTTCACTCTGGCATAACTGTTAAGTGAAATCAGGGTTAAGCTCCACAGGCTTTCTTAAGGGATTCTGTTATATTTCATTTTCTGATTGACAGTATTCAGCAGAAGGAAAAAAAAAAGGAAAGATTTTTCAAAGTCATTTGCATTATATGAAACAAAATGCTGACTGCTTTCCTTGAGGAGGTAGTGGGAGGGTTCTGAGTGTTCAATGCTGGTACATTTGAGTGAGTGGGGTTAAAGCTCTGGAGAACAGTTGCTTTAGTACAAAACTGTCCTCTTACCTGATTGCACTATTCTTCTACTCTAGCAAGTCTGAATGGCACTTTTTAGAAAGCCATGCCTTAATAAATAAATAAAGCATACCAGTGTCATAGGCTGCAATTATGCTTTGAAATAATATTACCAACTCCTGACATACCTTTGTCTCTGCACAACAAAGTAGTTCACAATAATACACTTGGAGAATATGCCATCCTATTACATCAAAGGAAATTAGTCATCCCTAAATATCATGTACAGACTGGAAAACTGTTCACATCATTTACTAGGTTATTTGCAACTTGTTTCCAATTGCATTGGTTATCTAGTTTCCACTAAAATGAATCATGGTTTTAGTTCACCTTCAAGCTGGTCCCCACCTATGAGGAACACAAAGGCCAAAGGCAAGTCTAGAAATACACTTCTCTCTTTTCTTTATATCAGATTGACTTTGCCAGGCTAGTTCAAACACTTTGAAATTGCCTTGTTTAATCTGTTTAGTCAACATCCTGAAGGCACTCTATGCTGCATTTCAAACTGCTTGCTAACCAACATAAAATGGCTGCATTAGGTTAAACAGAAGGTCCGTCTACTTCACCAAAAAGTGAGCAGTAAGGGCGAAAACTGCCTCAGTGTTTTCCTGAGAAGAGTTGACCAAGTGCTTTATGAGGTTATTTCTTGCTGCCCAGGAAGGAGTATGCAATCTGGCTCCTCAGGAAAGCTTGGATCTGCTGTCAGCACCACAAGAACCACCAAGCCCATGACTGCTTGGGTGAACGTTGCTATCATCAAATACACAAAAGAAAGAGGAGTAAAGCGGGGAAGAGGGACGCTCAACACCTTCCTTGCTACTCTGGTGCCCTTAATCCTCTTTCTCTCCAGACTGCATCCTACCAAGCAGACTCAGCATCCTTTCTTTTCCTGCTGATTAGCAAGTAGATGTTGTAATGTTGTATATAACCACTTCCTCCTCTTCTTGTTCTTTCTCCAGAATTCTTCCTGAGTTTTTGCCTTCTTGGTCCCTCTCTTTCCTCCAGGATTTACCAGGCTCTGCTCTACCATTGCTACTCTCTATACCTCTGCCCAATGTAGGCAGTCTGCCTTCTTACTCCATCAGTATCTGCATAAAACTTACTTTTCCCTCTTATATGACTGCATTTACCATCACAGTCTGTGCACACACAACAAATACTTTACTGGCTTATGCAGATCAACCAAAGAAGTATCCTCGCTCCTTCTTCTCTGCCCCAAAATAAGCCTCCCCTCTGTCCACATGAACCCCTTTCCCATCTCACTCTTACAATATTCATCATCTTCTCCTTCCCTCTTTTGGGTCTTCCCCATAACCTACCTCACATGGCAGACCCACTCCACTGCTCCCACCACCAAAGGGAAAAGAGAAGAGCGGTATTAGTAAGGATACATAAGACCTGGAGAAAAAACAAAATCAAACAAACAAAAATCCCACAATACACACAGGTGGGAGTCGTTATTGTGCTCTGAGTTTAGCAGCAATCTCGACGCTCCCTCTTCTGATCTGGTAACCAGCAGTCTCCACTGATTTGTACTTTTTCTTCCGACAGAAAAATGATCTACTTTATATAATGGTCTATTTAATCCTGTTAGTACTGAAATCATTCTATACCTTTATCCTTTCCCCTTGTTACTTTCCCTGTCTGTATTTTTCTTTTTTTTCCAGTGGGGAGGATGAACTACAATGCCATACAATATTAAAGATACAGATGCAGCATGGACTTCCAGAGAGGGATTTTATAGCTTACATTTTGTGATCCATTCTTTCCCAAGTGTATTCTCTATTTGTGTTTTCTTACTGGTTGCTGAATGCTGAGCTCATGATTTCACAGAATTTATCCACTCTGACCAAGATCTTTTTTCCTGACTGGAAATAGTTCATTTGGAGTCTATTATATCAAATGCATAGTTGGGATATTTTTTCCCCTACAGGCATTACTTCATGTTTACTGACACTAGATTCCACTTGCATTCTATGTCTCATTTATTTAGTGTCCTGCCACATCTCTTCACAGCTGGCTTTCAGTGTTCTGCCCTGAATAACTGTAAATCATTCAGAAACTGCTCACCCTTTTTCATGAGTGTTTAGAAACATATTGATCAGCACACGTCGCAGCAGGCATCACAGTGGGGTTCCAATTGAGGAGTCTCTTCTTTGTAAACGCTGGCTAAATTTTTACCTTTTCTTTCCAACTTTTATTTAATTATCAACCTATAAACCCTTCCCTTGGATGGGTATTAAGTACCTAGAAACCACTTCTTGTTCTCCAACAATCTGCCAGAAGTTCAGAGAGGATGAAAGGGGAAATAAATCTTTAAGACTTTTCTATTCTTAATTTTCCCTAGTTATCTGCTTTTGTCAGTATTTGAGGCAGGATGCTGGGCTGGATGGGCCCAGTGTAGCTATTATATTTCATCTTATCTTATGAAAACTGAGTATATTTAAGATTGTTGGAGAAGAACCTTTTCAGAAATTCAAATCTTATCAATCTAAACAACCTTATCCATATGCCTATTAACAGCTAACTAACTTTAATGGGTTTCTGAGGCATAATTTCCCCCTACAAAACTATCTTGTTTTTTTCCCCTTCTTTCATATTTAGCCAGGTGCCTATTCGCATTAGTCTTTATTACATTTTCTACTAACTTTCACAATGTGAAAGTTAGATTACTCTTAGTTGCCTTTCCCTCTTCTACTTAAGCAAAAATTATGCAGTACAGTTAATAGGTCAGCAAGTTTATATTTAAGTTCCTTTAAAAGCTTTGGATAAATCACCTACTGCTCCAGATTTCATACTATTAATTTTTTTCAATTTGTCTACCTAGTTTTAAACAATTCTACCAAGAAGAAGAACCTGGGGAACCATAGGCCAGTCAGCCTCACCTTGGTCCCTGGGAAGATGATGGAGCAAATCCACTAGATGCCATTTGCAGGACGGGAAGGTGGTTAGGAGCATCCAGCATGAGCTTACTAAGGGCAAGTTGTGCATGACTAACCTGATAGTTCTCTAGATAACTTGCTCTGTGCAGAAGGGCAGAGCTGTGGATGTTGTTTACTTTGACTTTAGCAAGGTCTTTACCTAACCTTCCATTGAGTACTTATAGCCAAACTGGTGAAACATGCACTGAATAAGTGGAATACAAGGTGCTGGGCTCAAGGAGTGGGGTCCACACTATGAACCCCAAATGACAGTCAGTTACCAGTTGAGTCCCTCAGGGGCTGACACTGGAGCCAGTGTTCTTTATCATATTCATCAATGCCCTGAATAATGGAATAGAGGGCACTCTAAGAAAACTTTCACATGATACTAAATTGGGAGGAAGCAGTCAATATGGGGGAGTCAGGGCTGCCATTCACAGACAACTCGACATGCTGGAGAAATGGGCCGGCAGGAATGTCATGAAGTGCAACAAAGGCAAATACAATGTTCTGCACTGGAGGTGGAATAATTCAATGCACCAGTACACTCTGAGAAGGACAGGTAGCAGTTTTGCAGAAAAAGACCAAGGGGTCCTGGTGGACAACAATTTCAACATAAGCCAGCAGTGTGCCCTCGCAGCAAAGAACAACAACAGTTGTGGGGGCTGAATTAACAAGAGTGTAGCCAGCAGGTCCATGGAACTGATTCTTCTCTCCTACTGAGTGCTTGTGAGACTGTGTGTTTACATGTCAAAAATTTCCTGCATCTGTGATGAACTAATCCCAAGCAAGCAGGGTGTCAAGTAGATAGAAAGCAGGAAAGTGATTATTCACCTGCAATTTACACCTTGGAGAGAACATCTGGAGTACTGTGTCTAGTTTTGGGCTTCCTGGTACAAAACATGCTGGAGCAAGTCCAGAGGAGGACCAGCAAGTTGATAGGGACTGGAGCACATCATGTACAAGGATGGACTGAGAGAGATGGGTTTGTTCAGCCTGAAAAAGAGATGGATGAGGGGGATCTTATTGCTGTCTACAACCACCTAATGAGTATACAGAAGATGGAGCCAGACTCTTCTTAGAGTTCAGCAGTCCTTTGGAGTGAATGAACAAGAAGCAATGAACACAAGCTGCAACAGGGGAAAGTCTGATCAGATATTACGAAAATCTTTTTTTATCATAAGGGAGGTCAAACACTTGCACAGGTTGCCCAGAGAGCTTATGGAATCTCCATCCTTGGAGATATTTGAATTTTGATTGAATGCGGCACTTTAGCCAAAGCAGAGGCTGGTAAGACCTATGAATTATGAATGTATTAATCAGGATATAGCTAATATTAATTACATCACATTGAATCCAAAAATAGGCATACTAAGCAACAGGATGCAAGAATTTTGTAACACTGTGATGGTGTACCCAGACAGAATGTATAAGCATTTTACATAAGTATGTGAGTGATGTGACTACCAAAGACAGTTGTTGTATGTAAGAAGCATCCAAGTAACATAAAAGTGCAAGATAAAGAAGAATAAGCACAAGTGACTGCAAATATCCAGTTGCAACAGCCCTGAGCAACCTGGTCTAAACTGGCCCTGATTTGAGCAGGGGTTCGGACCCTCCAAATGTTCCTTTCAATCTAAGTTACTCTAAAACTCTAAAATATTTTTGTAGTGGATACCCAAATCTGTGTTTTTTCAGAAAACAGAGTAAGTGTGATTTCTATGCTGATTTTCCTTTTAGCACATAAAGTAAACACAAAATTAAGGTAGAAAATATTACTTGAATAAATACGTTTATATTTAAGAAACCTGGATTGGCTCATTTTCAATAAAATGCTCTTTTCTACCAGACACTACATTGTGCAGCAAAACTAAACACTAAAAATTCATATAGAGATTGATACCAATTAAAGGTAAAATAATAAAAGAAGTATTCTGAGATCTGATAAACAATGTGATACTATGACAGAATACAGAGAATTATACTGGGATAGGTCTCATCTCACATGTGATTCAAGGAAAAGCACCTGTATAGTGCTAGGTCAAACCACTTGTAAGACAATCCAACTGCTGTCCTAGTGTCCAGTTTCTCTTAACTATAAGAGAGGATAGTTATTAGATAGAGCATTTTATCCTTCCATTACACATTTCCCAATTTACTTTTTTTTTTTTTTAAGTTTGTAACCTTGAATCTTTGCCAATATTTCTACCTGAAAATATTGCACAAATGGGAAAATTAGCCAGGAGAAAAATTAAATATTTTTTCCTGAGCAATCTACACTAGACACTAGGACAGGAATTGGATTGTCTTACAAGTGGTTTGACCTAGCACTATACATCTGTTTTCACTACCATTTTAACACAAACGAGTATTCAGTAGAATTGGATAATATGTTTTCTGTCAAGTAGTGGTCCTAACCAGCAGACCATTGTACATCAAAGCATTAGTGATCCACATAATAGTTGACCTGAATAGGTGCAGGTCTGTGCTGTGCTATGCGGTGCATATCAGTTGGCTGCTGGATGAGCTTAGCCACCTAATTGTAATGGAGAAGTCTATATGTAACTCCCATTTGGCACCTGGCAATTATACCACCTGCACCTCTCATCTTATCTTGAAGTGCAGCCACATGTTTTCATATAACATCCTTTCGCTTAACAGTAGAAATGATGAACAGAGTTGTTTATTTCTAAGAGCATCCTATAAAAGCTCTGAAGACTACAGTTCTGGCGAACATCACCATGGCTGGGATCTGCTCAGCATGCCGTGCCTTGGTTAGAGGTCTGTCCAACACTGCACAACTCAGGGTGCCAAACATCTGAAGGGATATAAGATCATCTATGCTATTCCTTTCTTCTTTCTCATATTATTTCCAATAAATGGCATTCTAATCAATATCTTATGGAGTCTGAATGCCTTTCTTACTGGGATCCATAACAAACACTTGCACTGGTTCATTACAATGTGAACTATTCAGATTTGCAAAAATCAGAAGTATAATGTATATACACCCATATACTGTTTGACTTCATTGTATCAGGATATCTGACAATTGTGATTCAGTATGTAGGATGGGAGACTGCATTAAAATATAAGGACTGTAATGCAACTTATTTAAATTCTCTCTTGCAGCTTTTGTTTGCAGAGTTTGTACATATAATCCAAATAACTCCAGAGCATAGACTGAAATTCCTCTGAGCTCTCAGCTGCTAAGCTGATATCTGGATGTATCACAGAATCCAGCGTATCAGCTCTTGAACACACACTTTTCTTTTCAGACATTGCTTGGTTCCTGAGCATAGATTCTCTCTACCACTCCTCTATCTTAATCATTTTTAATTCCATTTTGAGCTACTAAAGGCATAACAACAGGTTATTTCTTAATAGCAAAAAAAAATTGCGTTAAAAATCTAGAAAACCAAGCTAGAGAGATTTTAAAGATGAAGAAATTTCATTTGTAATAAAAACCAAGAACCTTTGATGACTGCATCTTAAACCACCATTTCTATATCCATCAGCAACAGATTATTTTGACAGGAAGAACAGTGGAAATAACAACTGACTGTTTACAGTAAAGGTATTTCTGTGGGTTAACTGGTGACTGATGGATCGAATTGCAGTTCCTTCCCTTGTTTATGCTGTAGTAAAGAACAAAGCCAGTTATCTGAGGCCCCCATGCCTACAAGAGCTACTGCTGAAATGCTCCATGGTTTGAGGGCAGGGAAGGTGGAGGGGGGGGACGCAGGGAGAAGAACAGAGGAGTCTGAGGACTAGTTTGGGGTGGAGGGGGAGTTTATGTGTGAATTTGCACTTACAACCTGCAGTGTGGGAACACATAAAAAGAGTATACAGAAAGACACCATGATAGGACTATCAGGGAGCAAACTTTCAATATATGAATCACAACGGTGAACTTTTATGTTACGTAGTTATGTTAAGGCCACCTACTCAAATCCCTGATAGTAGTTATTGCCAGTGCATGGATACAAATAACTCCAGCAGGGCATCATGAAGCAGGAATGTCTCTGACCCAGGAGAGAGCTGTGTAAAGGGACTTGACAGACAAGTCCGAGAAGCAGACTAGCCTGCAGCTTTGATTGTAGTGATATCATCAGAGTCGAAACCATGGAAAGGGTATAACTGCAGATAAAAACTAATGGTCAGACCTCTGTATATGGAATGCCCCCATGAACAACTTACAATTAACAAACATGAAAACAGTCAATATGCAGTTCTGGTGGCCTTTCCAAAGACTATTTAGTGGCCCAGTTACCAAATCTATGAGACATATGAACAGAACTATTGTAAGCTGGCAAAGAAACATGTTCTTATGCAGTCCTGTGAATAGAAAGTTATGTAAATGTAAAAATAAACACACAAATAGCAGCAAGGGCAGAGGCTTGAAAAGAATCTGGTTTCACCAGATGTGTGGGGAGAGGTGTGCACAAGGTCTAGAGAGGCAGTGCAAGCCAAGAATGGGGCATGCCTATGGCACTAGGAAATATGTTAGTGCCTGACAGACAGTCTGTGAGGCCCTCCTATAAACGGAGAGTTGACATGCAAATGCCCCTTTCCCTGTCCACCAAGAAAGAGGCTTGTGGAAGACCGATGGCAGAAATACCCCTCTGCGGGTCACAGAGCACACAACACAGGAAGATGCAGTTTTCACCAATCTTCTTTCATCCCTAGAGGGACGAGGACATTTTGTTTCTAGGATTGATTCAACATTGATTTTTTTGTTGACTCTAAGGAATCTACATCACAGCCTACAAAAAATAGTACTGCTGTAAGTCACTAGTATAACTATAAGAAGGCAATATAACACAGCACTGCTATTGAAAGGACACTCACCCTTCCTCTGCTTCTTTTTTCTCACTGTTGTACTATTGCTTCTCTTGTGCAAGTTAAAGTATTAACAGGACAACACAGCAAACTAGATCAGGGAATCAATTTAAGTTGAATTTAGGGGATTGAATATTTTTTAAAGATAAGATTTAACCCAAATCAGTTCTGAAAGCTAATTTGCTTGGCAGCCCCACAAAAAACTGAAGTAGCATAAAAGACAGCAGAGTGTAAATCTCTGCTGATGGTATTGATACATGAAAGAGGCCACTGAACTACAGTGTAAATAATGCTGGTGAAACCACAAAATTTGAGTCATCTTTTGTTTAAGCAAAACTCTCCCATGAAAGTCAACAGCAAATCCTTCCTCACCAACACCTCACAACTAGAGCAGGCTCACCAGTAGGAAAGTGGCTACGTAATGCAGTCACTACAAAAATTAGGATAGGTGTGACCATATGAATGGTAAAATGGTAAATCACAATTTCACTGAAGCCTGGGGAAATTCAGTCTTACATGTGCACTTCTGCAGCTGAAAAACAATACCGTCTCTTCCCCAAAAGCTTGGCACAAGATTATAGGCACACTACCACATGCTTTAAGCTGTAATAGTTCTACTGCTTATACGCTAAGGTTGCTCAGCAAAAATCTGCACCAAGTGTAAGTAATCCTAACACAAATTTCTTTGTTTTCAATATTTACATAAAAGAATCATTTGTCCTTGCCCTATCAGGTATCATATGACTGCTTTCCACTAGCTGCATAAGGACAGAGCCCAAAAAGGGGCAAAAACTTTCAGTAACTCAGTAATATATAACTGGTACATGTTCAGAAGAAAAGTCGTGAAAGAAACAACATGAAAATAATAACCAAAGAGAGTAAGGATTTAGAAAAATTTAGAACTGAGGAACACAGATATGCAAATCTAAATAACCAAAGCAAGCAGAAAGTCACATATCCTGGTAGAGATATCACTTCACAAGGCATTTCACAACAACTGTCAGCACAATAAAAAAAAAAAAAGGTGTGTGTGGGGATATATGGAGAGAGGGGGGGAGAGAGAGAGAGACAGATTGAAAGCAATCCATAATAAAGCAAGCTAGCAAGCATACATCAAAGAAGAGCAGTGCCAAATCATTAACTGAGATTATCCCAATTTATAATCCTGAAAAAAACTGAAGTGCAGTGAAGGAAAATAAATAAAAGCAGTCCTCCATCAAAAATCTGAATTTTAAACAGTTTTGTTTGTTTTATTGAGGCGAGGTGACTTATTTCTTTTCAGGTACTTGAAAATACATTATGGAGATTGGAAACTAAACATACAAATATCACAATAAAATTAGTCATCTTTATTTTACAATTTTTGAAAAATGTGCAAAACACTCTTTTTATCATATGCCAGTAGGGTTTGGTGAGTATGTCTATACCTTCCCTATAGACCCATTCAGATCTATGAAAGGAATACAGGCATTCACAGGATTTGCACAGATGAATTAAGTTTGTTAAGGATGTTACAGAAAGAATGGGAGAACTGAATATCAAGCATTTTAGCTCTTCCACAATGATCTTCCCAATAGAAACACATTCTGCTCTAAGCAGGTTTGCTAGCCAGGCCGACTTCTATCTAAAATGGACTAAGCTAAACCACCAAAGACATATTTAGGGGAAAAGAAGCATTTGGAAAGACAGCCATGGTGGAACAGATATTTCTGTTAACTTCTTTCCCCAACTTTTTTTGCAATTGCTCCCTGATATAGATGCATCCTTTACTCATATTCAGTTCATTGGTAACTACACTCAGGAAAAGGCACATCTCTCCACCAGAAAAGCACAGACTTGAACGACCAAGAAAGGCTTTCATATCTCGTTGTTATTTTGAATACTCCAAATGTATTTAATATTTTAACCTTCAGTATTGTAAAGGAAGCCTTGAAAACAAGACCTATGCATAATGAATGAAGTATTTTTACATTAACTAGTGGAGATCCAAAAAATAATCATGACAGCAAAGTCATATATTTTAGTCAATGTGAATTCCAAATGTATTTATTATATTTAAAGCAACAGCTCTTCATTTTTATCAGAGCAGGTAAGAAGGAGGGAAAGACTGTCTTTACATATTAGGAACACAGGCATCATTGTAATGAAACAATCCTGTTTCCTGTTCAGTCCCAGGACCTGACTGTTCCACAAAAAGCTGCCTTGCAGGAAGGAGGGGATAATCTTACTTTCCCTGTAAGATATTCTTCAATGTTGTAATATTTAGAGACTAGCTTAAACTTTGCAACATATTTGTATGCCCTTGCATGACTTTTCCCAGAATTTGCTGTTATAGCACTAGATTTTCCTTTTATTTGTTTCATTGCCTGCACAAAAGTTATGCTAGCTTACTTTTGGGTATGCCTAAAATTCATTTTAGGCTGTGCCCTCACATTTGATACTCATTTTCTGCAAACAAGGCTCAGATTTTACAGTAGAAGAAAATTTTGTGCTCTATTGCAGAAAGCGTGAAAGAAAATATTAAACAGAATAGATTATTACACCACACTGCACTAACTGCAACATCACTGAGATGCCACTAGCTCAGCTGAGAGAACCAGTGAGGATGAAAATCTTAAACTCCATTTTTTTCTTGATTCTATCCAAGAGTAGGCAGATAAAGGTTCACCTTTTCAAAAGGAACTTAAAGGAAGCTATTCATCCATTTCCAGGGAAACTTGGGCAAAGTGCCTTAGCTGTTTGTTTCAGTACAGGGATTCCAGTATTTCTGGCGTACTGGATATGATATCCAGCTCATAGCTTGAAAACTACAGGAGAACACAGATGTACACCCAAAGGAAGTAAGAAAAGACCATGAAACGACAAATCTTGCAAGAAAAGAAGTAGGAATGGATGGAAATGGGAAGGCAAATTCTTGCAGTACTGTGGTACGTGCTGTATACCCCTCAACCCATCCCAGGGGTAATGTTACAGGAAATTTGAAAGCTGCAGTGGTGATGAGAGGGCTGCAGATTTAGGAGCCATTTTCACATTCTGGGCTCATCAAAACTTCAAGTCAAGGAACAAATAAACAGCTGAACAACCTGGAGGAAAACTCTAAGAAAAGCTTTGTCTCCAAATTGGATTTTGGTCTGTTGCCCCAAGCCCAGAGCAGACTAAAAGACATTGGCGTAAAAAGTAGGTAAAGGAATGTCTTGGCTTTTTAGGGTATTTCTTGAACCAGCTGAAGTACAGTGTAACTGAGTTTCAGAAAGTTATAAAATTCATTTTTTTTTCTGCTTCAAGTGTTGCACGCTATTAAAGACATGGCAAGACAAGGTGGCAAATAGCCTCACAGAAAGCATGTGAGGAGAAAATGAAGGGATGCATGGCACCCAGAGGTCCAATCAATGCAGTCTGTCTATGGAACGGCAAGCGTGCACCTTTCTGGGTTCAGTGTGCATGAGCTGGGACTAGAAAAAAAGCACCACAGCCACTGTGATTTGTGAAAATGAAAACAGTTTGAAAGAGAAGAAGTAACAATGTATTAAAATAGCAGCTGATGTGTTGCAGTACGAAAAGAAGTTGGAACAGTTTGGATAATGTACTGCAAAAGAGAAGGTTAGTCTGACAGAAAGGATTAGTATTCCAGGAACATATGTATTCTTATCTCAAGGCCAGAGATGTTATTTCACATTCACAGTGCAAGCCAAGTGCACCATTTCTACTAGAAATGTTGCCCTCTTTTCTTTCTTGCAAGAAAAAAAAGTGGTCCTGGGCATCAATGACTGTGTTTATTGCTGCTAATAAAATTGCAAATGACAAAAATGTGTTTGCTCTTTGTTTGCGAGTTTGTATAAACACAAAATGGCTGTCTAATTTTATTTTCTGCAGCACCAATAATGGTTCTTTACCAAGAAATAAAAATGTCCCCATCTTAAAAATAATACAATAAAGGAAACATTACAGTCTTTTTCTTTCAATGTTAATGAGCGAAAAATAAAAATTGTAACTGTGAGACTGATTCAGAGCCAAACTGTGCCTGTAGGTGGGAGATGTGCTAGCTGTCAGTTCTTACTTGCAACAACCATTTTCCAGATCCTCAGCCCTGTTTTTACCAGTGAAGCTGCAACAGCAGTTCCCTCTTCTTTGTGCTATTGTATACAACAGTCCTGCCTCAAGCAGCGTTACACTACAGTTTTAACTGCACAGTTATCTGGAATGGACCTGACCTTTTATGCCCTTATTTTAAGCCTGAATGCTTTAAAAGCTTTTTACTATTATTACGTTAATAAGATGTATCTGGAAACATGTAGCTGGTAACAAATACAGATTATAAT
Source organism: Dromaius novaehollandiae (assembly GCF_036370855.1). NCBI lineage: Eukaryota > Metazoa > Chordata > Aves > Casuariiformes > Dromaiidae > Dromaius > Dromaius novaehollandiae. The sequence goes on from NC_088098.1 coordinate 112,037,216, forward strand.
ATAAAAGCTATTCAAAGATTACCTTACAGAAGGAAAGTTTCTTGAAGGTTTTGATTTCCAAGAACTAATGAAAACTTTCAGAGATTGCAATACTGTCAAAATGTTAATAGCATTTAAAGAAAAAAATTACTTTTGAAGCGGTGAAACATGTTTACATGTATCATGGTTTGTGCTGCATATCTGCACCCTAGTGGCTAGGTTTTGGCAGACAATTTCAAAGAAGTTGCCTAGGAACTCTGAAAGTAAAATGAAACCTGGGAGGATATATTCTGGCCTGCTCCCCTGCCTTGTCATTAGAAATGCTCTGAAATTAGAATTTCCGAAATTAGGAACTCCCCTGGCACTAAGCAGGATCTATTATCTGATGAAAATCATTACAAATCACATACTTTCTGTAATAGATACCATTTATCTTAGCTAACATCCATGCCAAATTAAACATAACGGACATTGCTCCACATTGATTTGACTGTTCACATTTATTAAGAAGAACTCCTCCCTTCTAATCTACAGTATGAAACGTAAGCCATTTGGATCATGTTTCACAGAGAATATGAGTTTATTATAGGCTTACTATAGGTGTCAGTTTGGACCTGTAGAGACTCATGCCTCTGGTCCAATTTTCACGTTAGCCAAAGTAGAAATCCCTGAATATACTCTTCTGGAACTGATATGGAACTCTGCAGTTAGAATAAGGTCAAGCAGAAATATGCAAGAAGCTGATAAACTGCATTATTTAAACCCCACTTTGTGGCTGGGTGAGAAAAATGAAAACCCATCTGCCTTTATCAAAAGCAAATTGTGACTTAATTTTAAAGATTGTCTGTATGGTTACCTGCTGTTCGAAGTAAGAAATTGGTTCTAAGAGAACAAAAATAAAAGAAACTCTTTCTAAATTTTACACAATGTGTTTGTGTTCTCAGCTACAAACCCAGCTATCCAGTTTATCCCGAAAAGCAAACCCTTTGATATCATGTTCTAATTAGACAACTGAATGCAGGGCAAGACCTGCCCTCACCTCAGTCAGCACAATGCCCATTAGAGCCCACAGAGCCTCTGGACAAAGTTATGTTTGTCAGATGTTACATGTCTAAAGACATTTTTTAGGAATCAAGCAGATGGACACGAGTTCAGATGTTGAACACAAGAGTTCCCTACTGACCTTAGAGGGACTTTAGTGGGAAACATATGTACTCTACAATCCTGTAAATCAGGTCACCTTTTTTGGTACTTAGACAAGAGTTAGACTCCTAGCTTTAGGTACTAAATGTAACAGTGAGCACAGACTACCAAATAGAGCATAAATCCCTTTAACTGTAAGAACTTGTTTCTAGTACATAAGAAATAATTCAAATACCAAACACTGTATTTCAGTGTTAATAACTGGATTTCATCAGAAATAATTCATGGTCGTATGTACTACAGAAGGTCACAGTTCTTGGCTGCATTCCAGCTAACCTATTTATCCCAAAAAGCAAACTCTTGGGTATGATGTTCTAACACAGAAAGTGGAATGCACAGGAAGCCTGTGTAAATGACCCTCCCCATCTCAATCACTTCATCTGATTCATGAGGCTGGAATAGTTCAGATTCCCCAAAATGTCAGCTTCCGAATGGCAGCTGAATGCAGACAACCAGTCAGCATAGCTCACAGATGAGTGTTTTTCTCTCCCCTTTGAAGCATGACTGTCTTTTAAAAAGGTTTGAGAGAGAGCTTAGAGGTCATAATTATAAGCAATATAGTAATTCTATTGACTGAATGGGGAAGCTAAACAAAAGCAAATTTATTTGTACAAAATGGAACAGCCCCAGCAAGAGCAACTAAGCAAAAATAATTTCAGAATATGTCAACCTAATTATAAGAGTATACAGTGAAACCAAAGATTGCAAGATGGATGTTAAAATCCCCTTATCAGGAGACGGAGTAGGATATAGAATTCTTCCACTGTGAATGATTGCTCTTCCTGCAAACTAAAGGAAGTACAGATACAGAAGCTTTTCAAAATTGAGGTTTTTTTCTTCTTCTTTTGTTGCAAAGTAGAAATTTTAGCTTAGCATTATTATTATTTAGCATTATTTTATACAAAATGAACAAATTTTACTGCAATGTGGAAAGAAAGCAGTATTTTATCCTGATTAATCTTGTTTTCCATCCCTATGTTTAGTTCATTACTAAGGAAGTATTTAAAACACTATTAGAATATAACACTTATTAGCTAAATTTGCTTTTTAGTTAAATTTGCAGTCATTTTTTCTGTTAGAAAAATTCCTGTTACATCCATAAGAGGAGTCGGTCAAAATCATGGCCTATATTAACTTCTATAGGGAAATATTTTGGACAATTTTTGTTTTGGAGTTTTTTTGATTTGTTCTTCTTTTAGTTAAGGGTTTATTTACTTTTTTCCTCCTTCATGGACTCCAAAGAGTATTAACTTAGAGGAAGGTTAGTTAGTTGCTTTTAATTTTGACCTCTATTATTCCTAATAAAAAGCTATAGTCAATGAACCTACTTCATAAAATAAAGTTCTCTTACACTTCAATTCTCATACATGTCCACACACACATACATAGGTTCAAAGCCTTATTTTTTTTCCCACATCCCATTACGCAATCCTCTACAAAACAGTTAGTCTGAGGAAGGAAAATCGATTTCCTGTCCGTTTCTACAGTGGTAATATATCCTGAAGCATATAAACAGAGTAAGGTATTGCAACTGGTAGGTCAAAAGTTCTGACTGCACTGCCACTTTCTACTGTGTCTGTGATCTTTAGTCACTTCTTATCCTACTCTTTAGGACTCAAGCTACAGCCATCTCCCATCTCTACCTACAGCATTGGCTATCAAGTAAATTGGTATCTTCATTCCTTTAATACCTCACCTTAGACTCAGTAAAACAAAAGCTAAACTTTCAAGGAAGACCTGGAAGTAACATATCCCAGCAAATGTATCCATTTTTTCTTTTGTTAATTCCTTTGAAGGTCCATTCTGAATTGGTTGAATTGCTTGGCTTTTGTTCCTACCTCTGCCAATCATCAGTTCAGCTTATCCCTTTGAGTAGAAGTAGGCTAGAAAATTCATTTTTCTCACCTACTTGTTTCATAGATATTCAAAAGAAATAATGCTAACAATTTTCCAGTTCATCATAACCACTTAGAGAGGAGAAAACCACAGAAGAAGAGTGAGAGAGGTATCCAGCTGAAATGGGCAAAGGTAAATTAAATAAGCAGCTATGCAAATTATTCATTTTCCCAGTTTAACTGATGTCAACCCACACCCTTAGAGAAGAACCTGAAGGTCATCCATGGCCATAAGCTTTGCAGTCTCCACATTTCATTTCAGGAGTCATCAGCCTTTCAAGAATGGTGGACTGGCCAGTCTTTGTTCTTGTCCAAACCAGAAGTTATGCGTGCTGAAAAAAACAAGCATGAACGGAGAGATGCTGCCATTCAACAAAAGGCAAGATATTTTGTATAAAGAAGTGATGGGTATCTTGTTTCTGGGCAAGATAGCAGTTCCAAGTTCCTGACGACTTCGCAACACGCCAGGAAGTGAAAGCCTCTGTTGCTCATATCTACTTTTCTTAACACATCGTACCTCTCAGGTTTCAGCCTTACCCTACACCTCTAGTGGGCTAGTTACAGATTGCTAACAGAACGTGTTCAAGACTTACAGTGTAAGCTGATGACTGCAGGGCCATGACATTGCCAGCTTTTTTGATACCAGTTAGGAACAATATCTAAGTAATATATCATCAAGAAGAGTGGAAGCTACTCACTCAGTCAAACCATGTCTTTCTGTACTACAGCAGCATTCCTTCAAATTTAATCATTGTGGTTCTCTTCCTGTCATTGAAGATGACTGTCCAATAAAAATGCCCATGAGAGAAAGATATGAATAGTTACATGTAAAGTAGGCGATCAAATGAAAGGCCCAGCTGAGTGAACTACAGAGATTCCTTGCTGAGAAATATGGCCTGATATTTATTTTTTATGAAGATATTCAAAAAAAGGAAAAATTCAGAACCAGAGAGGCAATGTTAAAACTTCCAAGCAACATTTGAATTCCCTGCAGCAAAACAGAACAGTAGGAAATCTTAAGAATTGTCTCTGTGTCTCAACCTTCCAAATTTTGTGGAGAGAACTCTTGAGGGTCTCATTTACTTTTTCTGCTGTCAGACTCGTGAATAACCTCCGCATGGATTGTTTTGCTCTTTCATGTCAAGTTTCCTCAGGTATCCTCTTTCTACACGTTCCCTGAAATTTTTCTTTTAGTGTAGACAAACCGCATTTTCTTATGAGCAAAAGTGTTTCACAAATTATTGGGCCATTTTCAGCTACCTTAGACAATAACTTCACAACTTCCAAATTCATACCCATATGTGGTTAACATGCAGATCAAGGTTAAAGTTAAAAAACAACAAGAAACATATTCAAACTGAATATGACAGCACATTTGACTGCCATAAATGAAACATATTAATCCTTCTTCAAAATTAATAACACTATGAATAAAGCAAAAGACTAATGTACAAGTGACATCAATGCTTTGTGGGTATTAGCAAAGCCACCCAACCTCCTGTCAGTCCTTCCAAATTCTGCTTTTCATCATCTCTTTGTTCCCTTCTTTTATTTCTAGTCCTGAGCCAGTGATGATTATATGAATTGAATTATTTTCCCCATGGAGCACTTGTTTGTGAGCAGCTGGCCTGCTCAGGAAGCAAAGTGCTTTGTTACCTTGCCTACAAGAAGCTGTCCCATTTATCAATAGCCATAGTTTAGATCAACCAGAATTGCACACAGCACTGAATTCATTGTCTGCAGTCTGTGAGAAGTGTGACACCCATATCTTCAGCTTGTTATATACCACAACACTGAGTAACTTGTCCTCAGTGCTTTCAACAGCTGTCTGGCTAACTTAAAAAAAAACAAACAAACAAAAAAAAAAAACAAAGAGCGAAAGCTAGCTGTAGTTGGATAGTTGCAATGCTATTTGTATTCAAAAGCTGAGGCAGAAATTTCTGTATTTTGTAAGTTTTATTGCAAAAAGAATAAAGAGAACTTGTGCACACAGCACATGCACCCACATCAGTGTTTAAGGTCCAGGTCAAGGCATAGAAATCTAACTGCGTGAATGTAACACAGGTTAGGGTTCTGACATACATTTCTCATGAAAAGTAAATGCAATTAGAATCAGCCAGATGTTGTACAATTTTTCATTCTACTATACTTTTGTTATCTACAGTACAAAACTGAGGGGCCTACAATGGCCCCTCCTTGGTTGGTCATACAATTCTTTCATAAAATGCATCTGATGATTCAGGAGGCAGAGCTGGCCAGCTCTTTCATTATATTGCTTTGTCCTAAAGCTTTTTTAAAATGTATCCAGTTGCTCAGGGAGGGCATATTAGGAATTGTCAGTTAAGCGATGGATTAAAGTTGTCCTAAGTAGCTTTAGGCTCTCCCAGTAAAATTAATAAACTATTTTTACCTCTCTTTCACAGTGCTGGAATGAAGCAAAAGAAGGCCAAAACATGAGCATACTTTCGAGATTTAAAAAGTTGATGACACTACATCTGTTAGATTTCTTTAAAATTACTTTTTTTAGATTTTACTAGTTTCTGGTTTATGACTTTCTATTTGAAATTGTAAGAAGTTTGTGTTTATTCACTGCGCATACAGAAATCTACAATAGACAGCCTATAAAATTCATTTCCCTATTTAAAATGTTACTGCCTTCAGCGACATTCTTTATCCCTACTGGAGAATATTGCTAAGCTCCATAAGCCCTGGAGAATTAGAATAAAGTTCAAAGTATAGTGAAGTTTTACTTCACTTAAACATAAATACTTATGTAGGATGTACGAAAGTGTTTGAAAAAGCAAGAATAAAAACTAAACAAGTTTCATTTAAATTTGTTAAATGTTAAACTTTGAAAGACTAGTAATCACATCCATGAAAATTGTTAAAAATTGATTAAAAATTACAACTTTCTGGCTTATGCTTCCCAATAAATGAGAAAGGAAGCTCATCCAGCTAATAAGTAAATAAGACATAATACCTGGCCACATACCATTGCCCATACATTATGATACAGTTGTTAGGTAACAAGTCTATACATTATAAAGAGCTTTACCCTCCAAATAACTTCAAATAAATATGCCTACAAATAAAATATACTTTGTTTCCCCTGCTCGTCTAATGACGCTTCTCAATATTCAAGTAAACTTGGAAAGGTAATGTGAGAAGGGAAAACACTAGTTACACTGAGAATAAGACTGGTAAAGACATGTTCAACAACAGTTAAATCACGTGACTTCAGAAAGAGTTTTCTCTTTCTGTTGTAAAAAGAACTACTGAACTTGCTTTCCTGTTTGACAGCCCAGTGAATCTGAGTTACCTCTCTCAGATACTGTGTTGAATGTTTTCCCTGCAAGAAGATTACCACATAACTCTCAGAAACAAAACTCTCAGACTGCACTAGGGCCAAATTTGCGGCTTGCATGGAGACTGTTCAAGGCAGAAAAGCCAAATACATCTGTTTTTTTCACGCCAATTCCATTTGTTCAAGGTTTCAAACTTAACTGAAAAGTTTCCGAATGCTCAGAAAACTCTGAGAGTCTTTCCTCTGTTTTTGAGGGGATTGGGGACACAACTGCAGAAACAGCCCCACAAAGACCAGCTGTGGGATTTCCCTTAGGCAAAGCAGGACACCAAGATACCTTAAGCAAACAAGAGTAGGTCCTCTCCCAGAAAAGAAATAGTCAAAGTCAGAATTTCTTGGAATTTTATGCTGTATTCTCAAAAAATACAACAGAGTTCATCTAGAAAAATATTTTGAAAGATCAGATAGAAAAACGTGTGTGCATAACCATGTCTATTGATGGTTTTCACAAGTTTGCAACACAAATCCTCCATACACTGATTCCAACCAATGTTGAATGTAATTAAAAACACCAGTTAACTTCAACTTTTTTAGAAAAAGAGAACACTTCATGTTTTTGTCTTGGTGACCAGTAACTTAGCTTTCTTTCATATGTTGTACTTCTTCTCTTTAAATAATTCCAGGTTTTGTTGTGGTTATTAGTGCAAAAGCCAGGATTGTTAAGGAAAGCCTTTAATGACAGGGACTGTTTTTTATACAATGGAATCTATTGGCCATCATACTACTCTTCCAAACTGTTCTTGACAAAGCATTTTGTTCAAATTAATTCAAATTAAATGTCTGTTGTTCATTCTGTCAGTATCTTTGACCTAAACTTCAGATCCCAGGAAACCGTGTGGTTAATATTAAATTTCCTGAGCTGTCTATACATAACATAACATAGTATGGAAACTGGATTAAGAGAACCTGTTTTCAATAAAATACCACTAGAATAATGGTATAATACACAAGTGCTCCACTTTTCCCATGGAATTTACTTCATGAACTTTACTTCCTCAGTACCTACAGTTTAAGTAAATTTAAACAAGAGTAACAGCTTTGTGGATAGGGACACTTCTCTATAGAAAGAGGACTCGAAAGCTTTTTATCAATAATTCATTGTTCAATAATAGAACTCAGTAGCAGTTAGAGAGAGGTAGTTAATATCAGGAACTCTGTTATAAGCCAATGCAAACTGTTTCAATGAACTTACTGTTTGTGAATACACTTCAAAAAGTAGGAACGTAGCTATAATTATTAGTCATTAAAACCACTCAGTTTCAGAGAGCAGAGGTTTAATTACCAGACACTCTTTTGCTGGTATATTCCAAATACATATTTGATAGCACTTTTGTGCATTTGAGCAAGCTTTGTCATGTAAGCAAGCCATGCACAGTCTGAAATAGCAGATCCAAAGACAAAAATGGATAGCTACCTGGAAATAACCATCCAGCATACCTAGGATTGGATGGATTGGGTCACAGTGCAGTACATTATTGCTATGGAGCATGTCATGACTGACTTTGTCATTGAGAAACTGTACACAGTAGCTATTTGCAGGGCTCTCAATTCCAGCTAAACACAAAGCCTGGTGCCCTGAAATAGGAATCTTTCTCCCTTATCATTCTTACCCAGACAAATGACTATATTTCCCTTCCAAAGAAAGAAGAGAGTTGCCTTCAATTTCCTGCACTGGATGCTGCAATACATGGAAATTTGAACACTACTAATTTGAACCCTACAGAAAAGAAAATTTAATTAAGATTTGGTTTAAAAGCAGATTGCCGTCAGAAAAAAAATACTAGCTTTACTCATCATATAGCATATCCAAATAAACTTTACTTCTCAAAACTCACATTTGGAGGCTGAGATTAAAATTAGTAATCTTCCCAGTAATCTTTATTTCATAATTATTAATAATTCATAAAATATTGAGGAATATAGAAAAGGGTCTTATTTTTAGATAAAAGTATATGTGGCAAAAGTATTTGTATTTGCCAAGTATATTCTCAAATGCTAGGAAATATCACATAAGATCATGCTGCTTCCAGTTCACTGAAGGACTCTTTCCACTGTTTGCCGGGGTTTCTGGACCACAGCATGAATGAGGCAGAGGTTCCATCAAAAAAGCATGCAACTGTGTGATTTAAGACTCCATTGTAATGCATACACACAGGGAGACAAAATTAAAGTTGAAGGATATTAAACACTTTCTAAACACTGAACCATATAGTGAATCAAAATGGACATCCAAAACCAGAGGTAGCCCTGTAGATTTTTGAAGATTTTCACTAACCTGCTTGCGTTTATATAATTATGGATATGCTACTACAGCATAGTAATGACTGCAATTAGACCTAGACAAAAATGAAATTATAATTAATAGCATACTATAATTCTGTATATATTATATTTTGGGTCTCCTCCAACAGTCCTTACTCATGTAGGAGTCTAAATAAAGATCTATGGAATCAGATGAAAAGATAGCTAAAATTTAACATTCATCTCAACAGTATGAGTGTCTTTTAAATCTACACAGCCAGTGTAGACATTCGTACACTGTGTAAAGCAACTATAGGCTTAAAGAAGCAACTGAAATTTAATGTCTAGAAATTAAACCCATAAACCAAAGGATCAGATGAATAATATTTGTTTCCAATATAATTCAATTTTCAGGTTAGAGTTCAAAGACATATACAAGTCATATAAAACTATTTATTTCAGGAAGAAGCTTGATCGTCTGTTGAAACAGCAAAAACATCAGTCTCTTTCAAAACTCCACATTTTTTAGGATACTAGTGCAACTGGTAGTTATAATCACTATCAGTTCATATGAATTTTCAGAAAACACATTTTAATGTAAGAAAATTAAAAAGAATTATAACATAAGCTAGCCTGTTAACAGTTGAGGAATATCATTTGAAAAAGACCTTTGTCTACTTCTATGGATTTTTTTTTTTTTTTTTTTTTGCTTTTTTTAAACAGCATTCAGTATCAAAAAGAAAAGAAAGGCCAATAGCTGGATAAATAATCAGAATTGCAATTGCGTAGCAGTGAAAAGTACTAACCCAGATAAGAAATGTGAATTGGGTTAAAAAGTTCACATCAGAACCACAGATGAGAAGATTTTAATATGACAGGCATTGCCCTACAAAAGATATTTTCTAATTTAGAAATAGGCAGTAATAATACTGAAAATATTTTCATAAGAGAATGCATGCCAAGCAGAATCTACTGGGATTTCAGTTAGTATATTCACTGTTAGTGTTTCTAGTAAGAGCTGCAGTTTCTGTGCCTGCATGCATTTTTGTTGACTTCAACAAATTTATCATCACGTATGCATGCCAGTCCTACATTTTGATTTTTATCTCATCAGGGGAGCTTGCTTGCATGATTTTCTGTGGTAAGCACTGATATCTTAAAAGCAACGAGAGAAAACATGTTTGTTGTCACCGTGTTAAAGAAAAACTTATAGCCAGCAGGCACATTGATCAAGAATGAGTTGAGGGACCCGTGTCCACCTTTAACAAAACAAAAAAAAGAGGTGGACTTGCTGAAATTCTCCTATACTGTATTTTAAAAGAATGAAAGAGGAAAAAAATCTCCAGCTAAGGGTATTATGCAAGGATATATTTGAATTCTGTTACTGATTTCACAGCCAAACCTACTGTCAGATATTCAGGTCATGTAGCACCCTTTTGAACCTTACAGAATAGAGTGAGGTTCAGCCCACAGTAATCCAATTCCATGATAGGCTTATAAAGAGAACCACATTGGTTGGGTGACCTATATCCAAACAATGAATGAGCCAATTCACCTTATGGCAGACTAGCAAGATGGACAAAAGCTTTAAATTGCACTATAGGGATTTAGAAGGTACAGGTCCTTTTTTACTTTCAAGGACAAGCCATCTGCTAACTGACTGTGTAACAAAGAAAGCTTTCTGATGGGAAGTTTATTACAAACTTGTCCATCGGTCTGCTCTTTTGTTGTTGCTGTCTGTCAGACAACTAGTGCAGCACTGCTGTGTGCCTAAGCCAGCCTGGCAACTACCATGTTCAATGATTTTATGCAGAATTAAATCTGTAATTCATACTATATTCAGCAGCTATTATTTTATTGCATTTTTGCAATAAAGATACTATACGAAAAATGTGAAGACACTATACAAAAGATGTGAAAGCAATAGATACTATATTGAAAGAGGGATACTATATGAAAAATGTGAAGGCAAAATTGTTTTATAGTGTGCTTATGTAAGGTCTTGACAATAATGTCAACTCGGTGCATATGGTAAATTACAAGCACCCAGGGCCATGTGTCATTCACAACTGAACATTTATTTGCTGTTGTTTTTGTGAGGCTAAACTGAAGACAGAAGTTGTGTGGGCAGGGTATTACATATTTTGCTCAATTCAACCTATTTGGGATTGATTCTTCCCATTTATTTATCTTCCTCTGGAACAGTCAGTTCTGTGAAAGAGTTTTCTAAGGACTAGCAAAATGAATTAATTAGATCAGTCCTGACACAGTTCTCATCTCTTGCATCCTCTGACAATAAAATGCCAGCCCACCTTTACTGCCATCTGTAATTTCCCGTTGAGCACTCTCTCACAGTGCAAGGTCTGACTGTTAAACATGTTAATTTTTGTATATATATCCAGGAGGAGACTTCAGATGTGAAGAATGGATGGGGAAAGGGATGGCGTTAGAAAAATGATGTTATTTGCTAACAAAAACAGTATGAGAAAATAAAATCAGCAATAACTAATAGTGCCGCAGGCTTGCATATGGGCAAATACATACTTTTCCTGAAGTCCTGGAAAACTCTTTTGATCGAGTATTACACTACTATTACAAAGGACAGGATGAGCAGGGAAAATAAATACAGTATTGTATCGATACTGTTTGGAATTAATATAAAGAGATGGCTACTCAGAGAGACTCCCTCAGATCCTAAACCTCCCCCAGAACATCAGGTGGCAACTTTTGTATGAGAGACAGTTCCCCAATGAGAGAGGAATATAAGATTTTATTCCTACAATAATGGTAGGGAAAAAAAAGCAACTTGATAGTTAAGCACTAGAAGGATTTTCAGACACGTATCTAAATAAAATTAGATTCCACTGCTGTTCAAAGGTTATTTTCCTAGTCCAACATTCTGACTTTGCCGCACCTCTCTACTGCTTCCACTAGGTCTTCCTTTGCTTTATTTAACAGAGTTACTTATCTTTATTACAAAGACATTCCTAGTTTACCATCAAAGAAAGCCAACAGGGCAAGTCTAGACAAGCTCCTGCCAGAATGGAGACAACATGGGAATGCTATCTGAAGAATCAGTCACTACAGCTGCCTCTCTGTTGCTCTTGTCAAGCAAAGAGGTGCCACATGAATTCCTGTGCATCTTTAAAGAAATATATTGTATATAAAGGAAGGGTTAAAGTAGAGTTAGTGGAGGTGGGTAAAGCAGTGGTCCTGGAGCCAGGTCTTAAAATGTATCCTGGAAGGCAGAAAAAAAGTTATGAGAACTGCTAATATAGAAAAAGAACTCAAAGGACTATTTTTTGCTCTAGGTATGGTGCAATAGAATCTAAATGCATAATTATGGTGTGTATATTCACTTTAATTATGTTTAAGAAAAAAATGTTTGAAGTCACAGATAAGCACACAACTGCAAAAGCAAAGTCAGTTGAGTGGCCTTAAACCCTGCCGTGATTCACAAATCTTCTGACCTCTGTGGTCTCTCACCATTGTGAAGACAGTTGCTCTGACAGTCATGACTATTGTCTATTCTATCTGTAGCTATATACTGCTGAAACAAAACTCTTAAATGAATTCACTTTTCTGATGAGGCATCATGGAGGGCACCTTGAACTTAATGGCAGTTTGGTTGTGCTTGCAAAGTGTGAAGAAAGTGCAAGTCTCTGAGCTAATATAGCTCAAAAATTAATTTCTAGCCCTAATGATTTTGTGAAACAGCCTTTTGAAATCATTGCAATCATACCAATTAGCTTTAAAGTCCTTCTAACAACGTGCCCCCTCTTTCACAAAATACTTCTCAAGCTGCAGCAAGGACTTCTTTTTATTAATGTATATTCTGGTAAGTGAATCAATAAATTCTTTGTTAATAGTATATTTGTGTCAATTTCACCAGACTGCAGCATTTCCAAGAGACTAAATTTAACAGTAATATAATAGTGTCTAAGGACTTGAGCCATCATTCAAAAAAAAAAAAAAGTGCTGAACCATTCAAATACACATCCCTTCCAGCTTTCTTTTCTGGTGTAAGGGAGTAAAAAATAGATTCAGGATATATTTAGCTTTCAGGAAGGCTACATAAAATGCTGCAAATGTAGAAATAGATATAAAAATGAAATTAAAAATGAACATAAATATATGGCAATACTTGTAGTGACAGTGATATGGAGGAGTACTTGTATATATATATTGACTAAAAGTATGAATTTATTTTCATATTTTAGAAGATATATTTGTTCTAGAATAAGAACATATTTTATTACACTTTTGACTTTTAGAATTATACTGGGGCATGAGAGGGGTTTTACCTTGGTTTTGCCATATTAAATATTTTCATTACTCCTACAATATATAAAGGCTAGGAACACAAACACTGATTTGTTTGTGTATACATACACCCACAATAAATGAAACACAGCATCTGGGCATATTTCAGAAATCACTGAACCAAAGGAATCAGAAATCAAAGCCAAGAGAACAGGCAACAGTAACTGTCATGCTCTAGTAGGGATAGTATCAACAACATACGTTCCACTTCCCCTAAGGCATGATTTGACAAGGGCAAAATCTTAACAACATCTGAACAGGGATTACACTTGAGGAACAGAAGGGTTCTCAGACCCAATTTGGAAAAACTGATAGTTACCACGTAACTGATAACTTACCACATAGTGGTTTATGTTTTAGGGGGCAATGCTGGGATGAGCCCTACAAAACAGTAGGGCTAGATAGCAGTTGTAACAGAGTATTGTACACAATAATATTTAGTGGCTCAGTAGTGCCTGCAGCAAGCTGGTGTTGGATATCTCAAAGATTAGAAAATGACGACCAAGAATTTTGGCTTATACCCACTTTACTGGGTTTAATAAAGTTATCCTTAGATTCTAAGCAAACGGTCTGTGATAGCACTTCCTTCTCATGACAGCCTTTGCTTAATGCCTTGTCTGATGGCTTTTGACAAAGATCAGCTGAAGTTCCTCTTCCAGTTAAAAGACTAACTTATTCTTGTTTTAGGTAAAAGTATTTTGCAAGAGCTAAGAGGCGAACAGAACTTGTCTTCAAGTAAAAGCATAATATTAGCCAAGGAAGAAAAAGAAGAGTGTAAAGCCAGCTTCCATTGCCATGCATATAAAGAACTGTATGTACAATGAGTGTCAGTATATACAGTATGTACATATAAGAATGCTTAAATACATAAAGGACTTACAACACAGTTACTATTGTTTACTATAGACACTTTCAAGAAACTCATACATGCCTTAGTGATGTGTCTGAAAAAAACAAAGCTGAAACATAAATTGTTCTAATGTCAGATTACAGTCAGTTTGCTGCAAAGTACAGTCTAATTCAAAATAATTCTACTTTTCAAAAAACAAAATTATCAAATTTCTTATATCCAGTGGTGTAAGTGAATGACAACATCCACAGTCTACCTTCTCTTCTGCTGTAACATTGAGTTTTTTGAATGATCTAGCTGGTGCCCCTTTCTTCCACCTCCCCACACTAAGGCTTTGACAGAAGCATACAGGAGAGTTCTGTTATCATTTGTGGGGAGGAGGGGAGGGGAAGGAAAACACATGAGATGAGACAGTATTTTGTAGTCTGAAAATTGAAAGACATGAAAAATGAGGTCAGAAAAATGGACCAGAAGTGAACCAATGAGAAGTTTGGTGAATTCATCCAGTTGCTGATACCGGTGCCTGGAGTTATAGAGTAAACAGGCCAGTACAACTCCTGAAGCTCCTTTTTGCAGCCACTCAGAGCCACTCCGGGCTAGGCATCAGATCCCCAGGCACTGTGAGCCAGCACAGCTCCTTCAATCCTGCACATCAACCCAGTTTATAGCAGCACAAGCTCTAACACTATACCACCAGTAACAAGGTTGATGAACTGGAGCAATGGAGTAAAATGCTGAATTTCACACCCATAATGTGCAGGGACTCCCAGTCAAAGTCTCCCCCATTTGAAATCAAATTGTTCATCCATTTAACCATCTCCCAGATGTCCACTCCATATTTTAAGATCAAAAAGGCAGGTGTGGAAAGAAAGATTAAGGCTAGACATTTTTTCCGGATGGAGAGGAGTTTGAACATGACAGGGTGATACTGTGATAAGAGATATAACAAGGGTGTTGCAGATGAGGGCCAACATCTACATTTGCATGTGTATTCTATGTGTATTTTTCAGAACTTCATGCATCTGTGTGTGTTTAGGTACTAAACACATTTCTATAATACATACTTTATATACCTTAAAAACTTCAAACAATCATGAAGTTGTTTGGGAATTTGCCTGAAGCACACTTTGTTACCAGCAAATTTGCCTGAATCAAGCATCTTTCTGCACTGTAAATCTTCCATTGTATGAAAATATGGATTATTTTGGCTCCTTGAACTTGGGGTCTTCTTTAAACATCTTCACACAGACTGCCTTAAGTATACAAACCTGTACCAGGTTTCTACCATATAACTGTTTGTATTTGAGGGAGAAGAGTGTAGGTAAATATATTTGCCCCTAAACTTCTTCATTAGTACTAGTACTGAAATAGTTAGTGTCCACAAACACAGAATTCTCACGTGGATTTCTGCTATTTGCATTACACAAGCTAGTCTGAATGAGAGTTTGAGTGAAGTGTATAGAGACCAGTGCTGTGTATCTTTGAATTTCAGTTGAATTTTCATTAAATCGTTCTTTTTTTATCCTTATAATAATGATATATTTTACCTTTATAATAATGCTACATTTTGAAAGAAACTACCACATTGTCTTTTCTGGTAAGGGATGGCCTTGATATGTTTAAACAAAAACCTGCTCCATAGGAAAATTCAAAGCAAATTAAAGAATGAGCCAGTGGGAATATTTTAAACTCCTCATTGTGTCTTTCATCTGGGATGTTTGTGTGTCACAGTCGCAAAACAAGACTTTAGGTTTTGAAGTGTACAGACTTAAAATAATTTTGAAGATACTGAATAAGAAGTAATGAAGTTCACCTGCTATGAAATAATAGACTAGACTAATTCACTGTATGACCACTGTGTTCTGACTGAATGAAAACAAATTGTCTGCTTGTTCTACTGTTATTCACACCTCAGAGGACTATGTTGTGTTTCATGTGCTTGTAAGCGAAGCCACAGATTCTTCTACTGCCAAATGCGTCCTTTGCCCATGAACTGCTTCCTTTGCCAGGAAGCTGTCGCCTCCGCAGTGCAGCAGGGAGGGCACTAGGTGGGACCAGACACCCTGCAGGTTTGTGCTGCAGTCCCTGGGGTGACAGTGAGGCTAGACATTTTTTTAGGGTAACTTAGCCACTCCTTGCCCTGCAGGACAGACTAAAGGATCCCAAGGAGCATAAGGACCTGTGAATTTGTGCAATGCTGTTGGGCAGCATTTCAGAGTTCAAGAGATGTGGCTTCTTCATTTGCCAGTAGGAGAACATTCCACTAAGTTTACTGTTCTTCACCTTTACTATGAAAATCTTATTTTTAGGAACATTAAGATACTTTCTTTTTGTTTTAAGAATTTGAAATACATTTCAGAATATGTGACAAAACATATTGTAAAAGATTTCTTCAAAATTTTCTTTCTATAATTCCCCAAGATGTAAGGAAACTTGGAAACTTCATGACAACCCCAAAGGAAAACATGGAAGTGAGTTCAAAGCAAGGACTTACCCTCAGTTTTAGCATACACATTCAAATCGTCTGCAGCTTTTATGTTTTCACAATCATCAACTACCCTGTCACATTACAATATCATAACTAGAATTCATCAAAATCAAATTATATCTCTATAAATACTGTTGCTTTGACTATGTGAGATTTCCTTTTTTTATTGAAACATTCAAGACTCTTCTTCTGAAAGGTTTTTAATCAAATGATTTTAGTTTTTGATTTTTTACTGTACATGAAAGATTTATTCAAGAGGGCATTTTCATTTCACCACTACTTCTAGCTGACATTCCAAACTCACCACAGACTCATGGATCTGCAGACCAAAAGCCTTTCAACTCTGCAAAGCATGCCCATTATGTTATGCACCCCTGGAAATAAAAGGGTATGCTCATATAACAAAAAAAACTCCCTTAGTCACTGCCAGACAACATAACTCCAGAATGACAAGCAGTATAACTGCATTTGCACAGTGCTTGGATTATACGATTTTACAGCCTTATAATACATCCTCATATACAGGCTTATACACAGCCTCTTTTAGGAGCTGACCCCTACACCGTGCTACATGGTGCCATATATTACACAACTCTAATACAACATTGCATTTAGTGTTCTGTGTAAAGCACGCTCTTGAGGAATGGGCATATTAAGAAGGATCCCATATATCTCAGAAAAGGAGGAGTTTGCTGAACTTGTTCTTACTGACATTCCCTAGAGACACAAGATGAGGCCTGGTCCTTTTTATACGCAACCAGAGAAAGAGGCATGGCCTTTCATTTAACTGTTTTCATTGGAAGCCTGATATTCGCTTTAAATTCTTTATGTAGCTCATGTAATTTAAAACACATCTTCCACTGTGCAGAAAACAGATTGAATTTGAATGGAGACAAGAAGGGAGGATGTATCTGCCTCTGGTCTAGTGATGTGGCAGTGGCTTGGAAGAAGGAGCCTGAGAGTTCTCAACCCTCATCCAAGAACCATCACAGTATTTTTTTCACAGCTGTTAGTATTAGACATCAAACAATTCAGAATCTGAAAACTAATATTCATAATTCATCTCAATGTTGCAAAATACTATTCTATTTCTGTAGGCTTAAACAAAAACCATTAACTTACCTAATTAGCAGGCTCATGTTTTGTGCGTCCTCTCTGTAAAGCTAATTAGATAGGTCAAGGTCGTGTTGAAAATGAGAAAAGAAATAACAGATAGGCATGAATTTTAATGACGTGGGCAGACCTCAGCCACGTGGTGCATCCCACTTTCTCTAGACAACTGTTGCTATTGTCATCTCACACAGTCTTACTCTGTTCTTGCTCATTTACAGAACCCTACCTCTCACTAATACTTTGCACTGACCCAACCAAGACCAGGAAGTTGCACACAAGCTCTCTCTAACCTGTCTATCGCTTGTTTAAGATAGCAAATTACTTAGACTTTGACTATTGTCATATCTTTGCTAGACAACAAGCAGTGGTTTTACAAATTCACAAAGTTACTCGAACTCCGTAAGAAGTAACTGTCTTCTCCAAAGATGTATCTGTCTATTTACAGCTATGTTATAACTATACATGCAAAATTCTTTCAACACCTCTAGCACATTAGTAAGTGAAATTAGCTAAAACTCACAGATGATGGAGGTATTTGTTCCAGGCGTATACATACCTGCCTCTCCAAACCAAATCTGTTTTAAAGCACCTTATCCTTAGACAAGTCTCTTAGATCAGAAATAATAAATACAAAGCTGATCTATGGAGTAAAAAATGAGAGCACATATAAAGCTGTAATGGTCAAAGGCAGTTTAAAAAGAAGTCACACAAGACTTCTGGCTATATGATATCAGTGAAGCTACTTTGGGACTACTGGTGCCCTTAGCAGGATCAGTGAAACTGATACTCTGTCTCATTGGAACAAAAGTAAGTTTATGAGCCCTCAACTATACTGTTACTCTACTTCATTTTATTCAGATTGGTCAAGCTTTAACCTTTAATGATTCTCTGACTAGACATGTGCTTTCTGAATCACTGCTTTGGACAAACCCTGAAGAAATGTCTAGCCAAAGTGATACAATACCATTTAGACCATAGTTGCCCTCTGGTTTCTTCTGACCCCTCCCCAGGCTACTATTCTCAGCAGCATTTAGTGATATGTAGCCCAGCAATAGTCAAGTCTTCATTTACTTCATGTATATGCACTAATTTAAGCTATTTCCCTCCCACCCATATGTTGTGCTGATATGCACAGATGCTATTACAGAGTTCTGTGCCACATAAAATCCCAGCTGTAAACTAAAAAAAAAAAAAAAGGAAAAAAAAAAAAAAAAAAAGAAGAAGTCTTTAACTCATCTTCCAGGAAAGCAAAACAATAGAAAATAAGCCCATAAGGAACTGGATAAACATAAACAGACCCAGACAACATCTGACATAGACACAGATCAGGGATTGAAGATGAAAGACAAAAAAAGAAGGATTAGTATTAAATTATTTCAGACAGTGATAGTAATTAATTAAAAAATGCTAATCTCTACAAAACAGCAGTCAATGGAATACTTTTGATAGTCCTTTGAATCACAAGCAAACTCTTAGTTGCAAAGGTTTTTTAAAATCCTGGATTAAGGGATTTTTTTATTCTGGAGTGAGGGAGTGTAAATACCACAAAATATGTATTCTATAGGGCAAAATGACTAATTGGAAAAAATCCCCAAACTTTTTACAAATCCTTTTTAGTATTTTGTCACCAACATTCCTCCTTCCCTTTTTGAACAAACATCCACGCTTTTAAATTTGTTACCAGTAAGTCTAAAACCACAGCTGAAATGTCTTCAGTCCTAAAACTGAGTTCATTGCAAGAGGAAATTAGTTTTCTCTTCAAAATTAATTTTAATTTTATAACCTTGATACTGCCATCAAAGCTAGAAAAACACTGCCTACAGCCTCTGACAGTCCCAAGAAGCACAAAGTATCCAGGGTAGGTTCTCAAAATTTACACTAGTTATCAACAGATTTTGGTGCCTAACTGCCAGTTGTGCCAATACCTCATGTTTTTTAAAACTGGAGCCCTAAAACTCAAAGCACTCATTACTTTGTAATTGAAATTTTAATTATGGGATGATTAGAACTTCAACTGGAAGCAGCTGTTGGAAATCGAGTCCATAAAAGCAAAGATTATATAACTCTTAAACAACATCTTAATTGACAAATTAGGATTTCTTAGAAAATTAGCTTTTGTTGGAGCATACGGAAATGTGATTCGCAATAACATTTTATATTCTGAGAACACATGGAGTCAGAAGGTCAAGTTTCAAAAGCGAGGTAATCTTGGATCACTTACAAATCTACTTTTAAAAAGATTAATTTAAGATACATAGGCTGGGTGTGACTTTCATCAAGTCCACACTTGACAAAATGGCCTGGAGAACAACAGCTGCTAAGCTAGGAATGGGACTGTCAACAGCAGAGGTGAATCAAATACCCAAAATTGTCTGGGAAGGCGTCTGCCCAAAACCGGTTATGTTGAAGAGGAAGACAACCATCAGCTGGATAAAGCAATAACTGAGGAATTACAAAGAGGTTCTTGAAACGAAGTAGGAGTTGGCCTGAAGAGTTACAAAAGAGGCAGGCAAATGTATAACGAGTGAAGAAAGAGATCTTGGAGCAGAAAGAATAGGAGTTCAGCCCTGGTTTGACACTGTCAGAAGTCAAACACACACACACTGACAATTTTAGGAACCTCTGCCTTGGCCAGACTTGGATGCCTCCCTGTTGGACACCAAACGCAATGAGTAGCCTCTGCACAGAAACCAACTGTTCAGGGTGCATGAAGCAAGGCCCCAGAGCTGAGATGGGCAGGCCACCCCCCAGGGTGCTGCCCCACCAGCACAGGCATTCACGGTGCAGACAACAGCACAAGTGTCCATAAAGGCTGGACCACCCACAGCTCCAGCAGACACGTGCAACTGGGGGAACCCACAGGCCCAGAAAGGGTTTGTGAGTCTATAATCCATGCTGCCTGGGGGTGAGGATGCCTGTAACTCTGTGCGCATGTGTGTGTGGTGTGCGTGTGTGTCCATCTGTCTATCCGTGAGAGAAAGAACTTCTGGGAGATTGGTTATAGAAGGCTCTTTATTAACATTTCTTAGCAGTTAATACTGTGGTTTATCATCTATTGTATTACTCATATTGATCCTGAAAGTATATTTCACTCAGTGATGGCTAATTGCATGTCATTAATGAAGCAATAAACCACTTTGATCCTGATTTAGTTTCATTACGTGAATTGAGCAGCTTCTCCCTGTGATAGTTGGGATAACCTATTTTAAGCCCATGTATTTGAAGATAAACTAGATAGAAAGTTCTAAGCAAAAATCAAGAGGGAATTGAAAGTGAGACAAAAAGTCTAGACTATTTTTGGCACCTTTATCATTGGTCTCTACATGCACATTCTTCTCCATTTTGCTATGGATATTTCACTGCCTCGTACTGGAGATTTACAAACAGTCTGCAGAATAAGAAAATCAGTGATATAAGCCAGACGTTTATTCTGTCGTTGAGGAAAATTATGTTAGTTTTGAACCGATTAGGACAGAAGTCCGGGGTCCTAATCTTGAAACTCACAGTCATACAGAGCATGTCCTCCAAGTTTGAAAATGACGGAGGAAAGGAGGAAAGGAGGAAAGGAGGAAAGGAGGAAAGGAGGAAAGGAGGAAAGGAGGAAAGGAGGAAAGGAGGAAAGGAGGAAAGGAGGAAAGGAGGAAAGGAGGAAAGGAGGAAAGGAGGAAAGGAGGAAAGGAGGAAAGGAGGAAAGGAATCACAAACAGAAACAATAAACCTAAGAAATAATAGCTCCTAAGAGAAAAAGGATTTTTAAGTTTCATAGCATCGTAAGGAATTAGATTCCAGATTCAAAGTTTATGGAGAACAAAGGGTGACAAAGCAAAGTCAGGTGTTACTCCACAGAAGGTCCAGTTCCCAGCTATTTATAACATATTCCTACTCCCTCTTCCCACCCCCGGGAGAAGGATGAACTGCTTAAGCTAAATCCACTCTAATGAAAGTTGAAGAGGAAATATACTGCTGTAGCATTACCCAACTTTCAAACTTTTTTTCTTCCCCAAATGGGGTTTAAAATAACTGCCCCTTGTGATAAATTGCTAAAACTTATAGGATAAACATTTCAATATGAACAGTATATATATATATATATATATATATATATATATATATATATATATATATTTTAGCTATATATCATTTGCTTTCTGGACTCAAAAAAATATACTCAGATCACTTGATTGCAGTTTTACTTGACTGCAGTCATCTGAGCAATGCTCAGTTGAAATTGAGATGTGCAAGGTTTCTTTATTACTATCAGGAGTGCTCACACAGAGAAAAAGCAATTAATACAGTTTGTGCACCAACATAGATAATAAAGAGGACCTTTATCCCAGAGATTCTGTAAAATACAAGATTTCTTTACCAAATAAATGAAACCAGTTTATCAGTTAAAGCAAATAAACACAAATCATGTTTTCTGAGGCTGTGACACTCTTTGGTCATTCACTACCGAAAAGAAAGAATACAGGTTCAACATTCTTCACTGAGCTGCTTTAATTTCATACCCTGTGTGTTTGGGCCTGCAAGAACATACAGGATTACATGCTCCACCACTCAGAGACTCCAGAAACAACAGGGTTATGATAGTGCACTATTCTCGATCCCATTAGAAAGGGAACCCAAGGAGGAACATTGCTTTGCAAACCTTCAGGTAGGGCTTGCTCTTGGAATTGAAAAATCTCCAGTTCTGTTGCTGTCCCAGAAGCAGGCTGTCCCCATGACACATACATTTTATACCAAAGAGTCACTGGGCACAAAATAAGACTTTCTACCATAAATGAGGAAGACATATCTCCTTCAGGAGTTCATTTTTAAAGCAAGAGGAAGGAGAGGAAAGACTCAAGCTCATAGGACGGTTATTCTATGGGAAAATAAAATAACGATATGTATGAACAATTCAGTCAAATAGCAGATGAGGCATCTGAACTCCCAAGACAATGTTTGTATCTTCAAAGAGGCAAGAAGGTCCAGAAGGGATGTAGAACCTACCTCCCAAATAAATTGGATAAGAATAGGGTTTGGAAAATGAAGGGCTTCAAGAAAGAAATTAGTTATCGTGCTTCATCAATAGGATCTCCAGTAAATGTAACAGAAAAATATCAGAATTACTGACTTCGGGGTCCAAGCACATAGGCCAAGTTAACTATGAAGAAAAAAAAACTGTTTCTCTTAATAAACTTGAATGCAAATTAGTTTGTAAGTTTCCTCCCATTTCTTTACCAGTCTCATTTGAACAAAGGCTTATCCCCAAAAACCCACATAACTTTAAGATACTTAACTACAGGATGCCCCACATAACAAAAACGTGGACCACTCTTGCAGAATCTGACCCAACACATTTCTCCTGGAAGTTCTTTAGGTTAACAAAAGGTGCTACCCGTATGTAAACTACATAGGCTGGTTTGAGAACTAGAATTTCAGGAGTCTTACAGTAAACAACAATAACCAGAAAAGCTCTCTATCTTATGGCAAAGTAAAAGGGGCCACCCAAAACTTAAGAATTATGAGGAAATTTGTGAGTCTTAGAAGCTTAGAAGGAAAGAAGAAAATATGTCTTAGTAAAATTGACAGGCAAAATTATCTACAAGATAATACACATGCCCTTTTTGTCTTTCAACCTGGCCATGTGATTTATTTGCTGCTTGCTCACTTTGGACACTAAAGTAACTACTACTTTGCGAATAATTTTTCTTACCTGGGTGTTGCACACTGATTAAGAATTAGGTGTATGCCCTCAAGAGCTATTCCTCCAGCTTCCTTTATTTTGCACAGCAAAATTTTCTCACAATGGCAAAAGTTACTCTCAATCATGATTAACATTCCAGGGACAGTTTTTATACAATGTTTGTTTATACTGTTGGCTTTTGGAAAGTGCTTAAAATTTTCTCTTTGCAATGATGTAAGGGGCAAAAGTCCTCCATGGCTTCCATTCCCCTTTTCACCGTGTACTTTAGCTGCCTATTATCCCATTAATTGCATAGCAGGAGGGTTTCATCTTTAAAACCTGTGAGGGGTAGAACGCGGAACTTACTCCTACACCAAAAACTGTGCATCATTCGTGCAAAGCCAGCCAGGGGAAAAAGGTGCAAGCAAAGAGCAGATTTTTCCCAACCCCTTCTTGAAATAACTCTGACTAAGACCAAACCAGCCATTGTACTCATGCTGAGTGAACTGTCCAACCCTATTTTTTCCAGAGAGACAACAAAGCTCTGCAAATTGCTTGATTTCTGTTACATAACCCAGCATCCAGAATTGCTGTGTGTTTTTTTCTGCCTCCATTGGGTAATAATTCTTAAATACTCTGTTTTAAGTCTCACCAACAACAGGAAGTCAGGAAAGCTATTCTTCACTACTTCAGCAAAGAAACAGAGAAAATTGAAAAACTAAAAACTTCACAGTATGCGGTATAGAAAAAGGAAGATCATAAGCAGAACACAAGAGCTGGAAAAGGCACACAAGCAAACAAACAAAATCTGAGTTTAATCCCCTTCCTTCACACCATCACGTTGAAATGAATTAAAAGATTCCCAGCTTGAGCATATCCAGTATGATAATTTGTCTATTGTACCCAAATATAAATAAGCCAACAAACTGGAACAGCATAAATGTTTGCAGAAACCAGCTTTAAATAGGCAAAAGCAAGAATAAGAGAAGGATATCATCATCAAATTGCTTTCCATAGGAATTTGATATAGAGAAAGATTTTTCAGAAACACAAAATAAAGTGATCACCAAGAGACATATCTTCATCAAATATACATTCCACTCAGAAGGGGGAATTGACATCTTCCTAAGGGGAATAAAATATGAAGAAAAATATACAAAATAAAAAAAAAAAACTGTTAAGCAGAATCAGATGATTCTCGGAATACCTTAAAACAAACTCAGAGACAGCAAACACAGCTATACAGTTATCTATTTCTGATACTTTCCATCTCACTTTTATTTAAACACAAAACCAAATGAAAATTATAAGCCTAGCACTCCAGTTGTATTGTCAAGGCATTACAAGATACTTAAATTTTAAAGAGAGATCTTCTCTTTCTTCTACAACTAATACTTTCAATCTTTTGAAAGAAATACTGAAATACAGACAGAAGAAATTAAAAAGGAGCAGGGAAAGGATAAGAAAATTAATCTGATGAGAGCATGGAAGACAGCAAACATATCCTGAAACAGTCAGTGGGATCACTGAGGTGAAAGACAATTTCATCATAAATTCCAAGTCCACTATAAGGCTTTACATCAGATTTGGGCAGGTTTCTTAAATAAGTCATGCCTCAGTTCTCCATCCCTTAAATTGGAATGATAAATGCCTCCATATCAGGGTTTACAATAATTAGGATAAGATAATTAATTTTGTGAAAGTACTTGGGAGCTACAAAGTAACACAAAGCATTGCTGTTTTAAGCGCACAGTTTTTAAGCAAGCAGTCTACCAGAATGTGGTACAAAGGGTTTACTACTAGAATAGATGCATGAGGAACGAGATGACAAAAATGAGGACATTTGAGCACTCAAACAGCTATGGAAAGAAGAATGTCTAAATCAACTAAATATGAAAAACAATATATATCAGTAAGCAAAGTGAGCTGGGATCATTTAGAGATTTATAAAAACAAAACATTACCCATGGCTTCGTCCGCCCTCTCTCCAAAGTTACAGACACGGTGACACTTCCATTCAGGAAGCAGATTCCTCGTATCTCATGACAACAACCTACTTATGCAAATAAAAGAAAATAGCAGTGTAGCACTTATTAGCGTAGTACTATAAGATTAAAAGGCACTAAGATTTTTCAGTGCATACCTGAGAAAAAGTATATCTTCCATAAATCATAGAAAGCAAAGGTAGAATCAGATTCACTTGTGTACCTTGGCTGCCTTGTGCCACCCAGTGGTATAGAAGTAATACACCCTTCAGCCCAGCTGCAAAAACAGCTGTTCATAAATGATGAACACTTTGGGGCCTATTTGAAATAAATAAATATATGCATACATACATACATAAAAACTGAGACACAAAATATCAGGTAGCCTCAATGGTGGAGATACTATTAAGGCATACTGTATACATCTCCCACCCTGTTCTAATTCAGAGGCAAGGGGCAGGCACATATATCATATCCCACCTGATTTCTAAGACCCTTCATTTCATTTTTAAACTACAGCTTTGGGGAACTTACACTATCCAGAAAGAAAGATATATTACTGAGATGCCTCACCTACAGCGCCCTTCATACACAGGCTGAGACTGCCTCTGAGAAGTACAAATGCAGTGAAAATAATGAAAACTAACAGTTACATTCCAAAAAATCCTAGTCTGTTGGTGTACATTATACTTCAAAGATTAATACAGCTATGGTTTAACTGTGAATGTCTGATTTTCACATAAAGCTTTGGCCTACTTTCTAAAGAACTTTATCTGGCCATAGACAGAATATGAGATTTGAGCTCTCTTCAAAATCTGACTTGATATCATTGCTTTTAGAAAGAAAAACATAAACAGAATTAGCTTATTTACAGTTTGAAAAAAACTCCAATCAAATGTAAAGTAAGATCCATTCATTACGACTGAGCTGCATTCACTTCCATTAAAGCTGAATTCACCTAATTGCTTGTATAATTCCATTGTTCAAGGATAAGTAGATTTAAAAGGTTGAAATGTAAGCATTAAGAAAGGCAAATAACTTTATGTTATAAATATGAAAAATTCAAGACAGGGCTATACCCAGCTTAATTTTTCCTATCACATTTGAAAACTACTTTCAGCTGCTATTTGAAAAAAAAAAATGTTAGCTGATCAGTTGTAGGTTATTTTGCTAACAATTGTTAGAAAATAGCATAGGAAACAATTTGTTGGGTTTTCAGTTATTATTGTTATAAATAAAAACGTATTTGCTTAGATGATATTGCATCTGTATCGAAGCGCAGGGCAAACAGAAACCACAGACTACGCCTCACTTACTGTCTTTGCTATCTGGACTACTACTAAATTAATAAATTCCCCATTCGTGTTCTTAAGCAAGGGTTAAAGTGGGTGCTGCTTTATTTGTGTTGTGGAAAAGAGAGTCAATCAATGGATAATGATACCAAGCTCAGAGAAAGCAAAGAGATATAACATAGAAGAGCTATTTACAGCCCAGAGTTTATCTTAAAATTAGAAGTGAAATAAGACCTTCTGGCAGTGCATCTTTTTCGTCAAATGAATAGGGCGGAACTAAAGAACTGTGACAACAGTATCACGGCAGAGCAGCAGACCAGCAAAGGGAGGAATCACAATACCTCTTCCAAGAGCATTTAATAAATTTCATGTAGTTATTTTGAGTGGAAAAGAAGTAGGAGCAATTGCAGGGGCAGCAGAAAAGGTGAGTCAGCTGATAAGAGTGGCAGCATAAGTAGAAACAGAAATGAAGAAATAGATCTTGCTGATTTTCAGTTCTTTTTAATCAACTAATTTGGATTTTTGTCAGATATCCTGTCAAGATAATCAGCCCTATTTTTACCAAATAGGAAGTCTGGCTCTAGCACTGAAGTTTTTCTAACTCTGAATGCAACCTGTTCTGGGTGTTTATTAAATACCCTATTCTTCTGTTAGAAGAAAGGGAGGGTGAAGACACAAGTGAGTAGTCTTTTCACCATTTAATTAAAGTAAATTCTCCCTAATGCAAACAGTTTACTACAGCTGCAATAACTAACCCCAAAGACAAACACAAGAAAAGGGGGAGAAACAATTTGATGGTAGGAACTTAACAAAGCCCAAATTTTCCCTGCTTTTCCTCTAAGCCCTGTTTGCCTGTGTCTCCGCCACCTCTGCTGTCTTTGTACCCCATGCGTCCCCATGCTTGCTTGATAGCCCAAAAGGATTCTGCAGTGCAGGTGTTCAGAGGATGAGGTACAGTCAGTTATATTGTGGCACACTGGTGTCCACAACTTCCTTCAGCAGTATGACACGAGAAAGGTGGAATTTACAATGAGGAAAAGACTCAGAGATTATGCCAGTACTGCTTGCCACTGACCCTTTCAAACACATGCCATGTCAAAGCAGAAAATAAAGCAGGCTACGTATCTTACTGCTTCTGCACATAATCACACTTCTGTTAAGTTGATCTGTACAGGTATAATGTAGGCTGTGCACCAGAATAATTTCAGCTCAGGGAAGGTTTTTCCTCTCTGCCAAAGTATCAACCATCAAGTGTATTCTAATACTTAAATTTTCCTTACAGTCTCTTACACATCCACATTTATTACCATAAATTATTACCATAACCTATTAATCTCAGACATAGTAATTTTAAATATAAACATGTTGCTATGACACATATTGTAATTGGGGATGGCTGCTATCAGTCAGCAGCATCGGGTTTGGTTGTGACTTATTTTCATTAAACTTACCCATTTTTTGCAGTTACTTATCACAGTGTACTGATTTCTGTCTGTCACTTGTCAAAACCTGTGTGATACATAAAACTGAACTCAGAATAATTCCCTGCTAATTCCATAGTTTATAATTTTTCTTATGATACCCATAATTATAACGAGCTTTGAGTCAAGTTAAGCCCTAGAGTCTACTGGTTTCCCAACTTTAATAGTAAACAGAAAACAAACTTATGAAATACATGTGATTGCCTTTATAAATTTAGTTACTTTTTAGTGATAACTGAAGCCTCAGGCAAAGCATCCACTTCTCTGTACTCTTAATCCAACCCATATTTCGAATGCCTTCAACAGTAAGTTGAACAAATGTAAAAAGAGGCAGGAAAATCTCTCTGTCATACAAATTGATTTGAAACCTCATGCTGAAGTCTGCTGTGTCCTAAGGTATCACCACACAATGGCATAATTAACAGGAATTAATAAATCACAGAGATTCCTCCCTGACAGCTTATGGATTCATATTAGCAGAAATCCTATAAATAGGTTCTCCCTCCCGGTCTGTCTTTTGCACAAATTGATTAACTTTTTCTCCTCTCCTCTACACAAGCCCTTCACTTGAATTTTCTAAGTGTTTTTTCAGTTGTGATTCTCATTGTACCTGGAGTACCCATTTCCTCCATTACTGAAGATAAAATATTCTCTTTAAAACTTCTTAACACAAGTAAATTGGCTTTTCACACTGCAAATGGCCAGGCTTCCAAGAATCACATTTTTTTGTTTCTGTCTGTTATTTTCCTGGAAGACAAGTCATTACGCTACACAAACATCCAATAGATTCAAAGAATTCTTGCTCTTAGTGATGTCCTCTTTTAAGCGAGGAGACAAAATCTCCATGCTGGAAATTTCTGCAAATGAGATCCTTGTGGCCCAGTCAACATGGTTTTTGCCATTACAGGGGAAGGAGGCAGGCTCCGGGGCACTGTGCCCATGCAGGGTCTCTGGCAGTGGCTGGGCTTTCCGTGTCCCAAGCTGGGCTGGGCTGGGCTGGGCTGAGCAGGCACCTCGTGGACGAGTGCCCATTGCCCAGCCTGCCTGAGCTGCAGCTCAGTGAGTGCCGCTGGGGAAGGGTCTGACAGCCCCAGGCAGCCCCTGCCCTGCAAACAGCCCCCGGAGCCAGGGATGCAGGGCAGCTTCACCCCTTCGCTGGGCCCAGGGCCCTGGCAGGCCTGCGCTGCCCTGGCGGACCCAGCAGCCCCCTCGCAGGTCCGGCTGGGCCCTCAGGCCCCGAAGGTGGTGGCCACGGCAAGCAACGCTGCCAGGCCGACAGAAATCCAGCCATCTACATCGGTGTTCGAAGCCACAGAGCTGGTGAAAGTAGCAGCTGTAACAGGAAAGGATTGGAAACGGCTGCTGCAGCGTGTGACAGTTTTTGCTTTGGAGAGTCTCTGCTCAGACCTCCATCAGAAGAAGAATGGCTGTTTTTTTCACAAATATGTGAAATAGGGTAGTCCAGCCTCTAGCTTACCTCCTTTCCACTACTTGGTTGCCAGTTCTGCCATTAAGGGAAGACAAATGCCCCCACACCAGTCAAAGTGTATCCAACTTGGAATAGGGCTCCAGCCAATTGACACCTATTAAACAAACCACTTCTTTTTACCAGTACCACTATTTTCAGTTGCTTCCAGTTCAGCTTGTTAACTTGAAGACTTCCAGGTTATGACCAGACAGGCAATTTAGCTCACTCTACTCCATTCAGAGAATTCCTCTGTGTGCATCTCCCTACATGTACTAGACTACCATAGTCTCTTTATGGGGAGAAATATTACTTAAAAAAATATTACTTATAGTCTAACTCTTGTTGGACTATAAATCTCCTGCCATACTGCCACCATGAGTTTATATCATTAGAGTATGAGTCTTCGGTTTATGAGGCCTCAAGAGCTCACTACACCTTTCACAGAGACTGTCTCGGGGAGCGAACATCGGCAGCTGCAATCATCATTGCTGTAGGGCAACCTGACTAAGCAACTTTCACTGGTGCAGGATGTCCTCTTCTAATCAATCTGGAGTCATCGCCATGCACACACTAACACAAACCTGCATCAGTCGCAGGTGCAGACTTACACAGCTGTAAAAGCATTACACAGGTAATCTCTGGGGACTACAGCAAGAAAAGCCACTTGGTAGCACTGGTTTCTAAGAGCTGCCCCATCCCCATTAGAAGAAACCTAATTATCTGTTCTAATGAATGATTATGTATGCCTAAAGCAGAGCAAGAGAGGAAGGCAGACCCATCCAGAGCAGAGAGGAGCCTGGCTTTTTTAGGTACTCACCTTGGATCTAAGAGAGTAGCAGAACAGACACCCAAGGCTTGATTTCTCATGCAAAAGGTAGTGACCCAACCAGGCTACAGGTTATTCTAGTTCTTTTCTTTTCCCACAGACATTAATAAAGTTTTATTTTTGCCCAGTTATGGAAAAGGATGGTGTTTGAAAGCATGAGATAAATAATTTCTCTACCTAACTCTGCTGGATACAATCTGAAAAAACTATTGAGATTCATACAGGAAGCAATAGTGTTTAATAGAAAATGTTAAATGTTGAGGAGCTAAATAAGATCACTGTTTTAACAGCTGAGCTCCACTACCATTTAAAAAAGACAAATTGTTCACATTCAGGTTGTAATAATTAACAGAATCAGTTCATCAGTTCACTTATTAGTTCATTTGACAATCAAGTTGTAAAAAACACCTGAGTAGAAACTGAAGCACGGCTGAGATACTTCAGTGACTTAGATGTGATGCTCAGTACATGCAGATGGCTTGACTCCGTTAAGACCCATGGTCAATTTGCTGAGGTTTCAGCAGAGGTGGATTTTTACCCAAAGTTCTAATCAAACCTCATCTTCTTCTAGATCAGTACTTATCATGTGTTCAACGTGCACACCTTCCCCTCCAAAAAGATTGGAAGTTTATTTGATATTGAGCGCACGTCTTTTCTCTCTTAAATGGTAATGAATGATTGCCCAGGAGACAGAGACAATTCCAGACACAGATTTTAGTACAGAGAATCTAATGGGAGAGTCTGCACTGTCCCAGGATGTTTGCAGAAGATGTTCATATAGCTAATTCTCTAAGCAAACCTCTCAGTTTATAATTTTAAAATATTCCCATTTCCTCAGAATGTGCTTATATCAATTTCTTTGAAGAGCATGCTATTACTATAACATGAATTCCATGTGAGTTTTTAACTGAAACTGTAATAGAAATTTTAATATTCTGAATGCATAGAAATCTCAAAATTAACATGCAATCAGTGACATTTGCAAGCCTCTGGCCAAAGCGCTGCAGTCACATCCCTTCCTATCTTCTTTTGCCTTCATTTCTTTTCTTCCTATTACAATGTAATGTAAAGATAAGCTAATATTAATTTACAATGGAGCATTTCTGTATTAGAGATTATTTGCATTCATTTGCTTCTCCTGATCTGTGTTCATGTCTTTCTACACTTTATACCAATGGCTGTTGTGGGTCATAGCTATATTAAACTAATGAGTATGGTACAAAAGCGATAGGTAGGCGGTACATTAAAGTTTAAGTGATTGCTCTTGCTGCATTTGTAGATTAAAGGCAAGGAGGAAAAAGAAAGCTATACACAGTTAGATTGGAGAGGGGACAGAGGCCAGCTGGGGGCTACTGCAAAATTCTGCCACAGGAGCTGAAGCATCTTCCTTATACTATAATCAAACAATTTTTTTAAAGCCAATCCTACTGTATATTAAATAGTATACACACAGCAGCAAATGTGTGCTTAATCATGTCTATCATCTTTCCTCAGGTCTACTAGTTTTTAATGGCATCCTTAACATTTCCAGTAACTCTACTGCACTCTCCTTTTTCAGGCTTCATATTTTATAGTTTTTCCTTGAGAAAGTTTAAAAGTTCAGCAACAATTGCCTGCTTAATTACTTTAATTATTACCTTATGTCTCTTAGTTCTATGAAGTATTGACTTTCAATCATAGTTTCAATTACTATGTGATTCTATGATATATTATGAAGTGGAAAAAAGAGGTTAAAATAAGATACTTTTTCTAGGAATTTACAAACTCATTTACATTCACAGGTTTGCACTTTCCTGTTTTTCATATCCAACAGAAGATATTTTGATATGCACTGCTGAGAGATTATCTGGGTTAGAGACAAACAGAGAGTATGTATTGTAACACAGGTATCTGAACATCTTTGGGAGCTGGGCAGTATGCGCTTCAGAAGATTGATGAGCTTCAGAAGATTTAGCTGAGGCAGTTAAAGATGTGCCTGCACCAGACTGTCCTCTCTGCCCTCTGTCAGAGCCTATTGTCTCTGCAGCAAAGAGTACATGTCCATTGCCTAGCTGCCAAAGCTCAGTCTCATGTTAAAGCTCATAATCTCCAAGTGCTTTTTTACCTCTTGTGGGACCTCTGAGGAAAGCACATTACAAGACTGAGGATGTTTAGAAATGTAGTAAACCAAAAGAGATGGCCAGGTGCATCCATCATGAAACCTTCCGTCCTCAAGTTCTCTCCCACTGCTCTGCTCCTGCCACAGAAATTCTGCCTAGCACTTTCTCAGGAGACTCATCTTCCTATGACTTGGCTTTCATGGTGTGTCTCTTCGAATGAGGGCCTTGCAGTTCAGTGAGGAGAAAACCTGCAGAGCTTTTCAATCATCAACAGTGTGTTGGGTATACAGCAGCCTTTCATTAATTTTACACACTTTCATTGTGGCCATCATATCCCATGAAGGGAGACATGAATATCTGCCAGATTAAGCTAAACTAACTCTTACCGCCAGACAAGATCCGGATGGAGCATAAAACATGCTCCAGTCTGCTAAAATGCAAAATTAAAGAGCCAATTACTAGATTTCAGATAAAAGAAACAAAGAAGAATGATATGCTATCCCTATTTGAATTATTTTCCATTGCATCTTCTGCATTTTATTGAGCTAAGGACTGACAAGGGCAAGGACTGATAAGGACACATCCAGATTCCTAGAGCTGTATGCCATTTTCTCAGAGTGGTGACTTTTTTGTAGTATGATTCCCAAATGGGAATCTCTGATTTGGAGGCACTCTTTCCTATGAACTCCTTCATACAGTGAGAATTCCACCGTGCATAAAACACCCTGGGGACTTCCTGTAACTTAGAGTATTCATAATTTATTTTAATCGGAATATTAACTTATGTTCCTTTTATGAATGTAAAGCTGTCTGACATAGCATAGATTTTTTTCAGAGCAGAGAGGTTTTTGAAATGCCATGTTAATCTTAGGAAGCCAGACATTGTTAGCACCCAGCTAATTAGACATCCACCTGGACATAAAAATGAATCCTTCTTTGATAAATGTGTTGGTGAAGAAGGGCTACATCATATCTGAGTTTATCCAAGTTCAGGTACATTAGCTTTCTTTAATATTTAACTTTAGAATCAATTATACAAAAATTTCAACGATAAGTGTAAAGACAGCTTTTTGCTTTCTATAAATTGATTAAATACAGCAGATAACATGGTGAACCTGTATAGAACCACAGCTGTGGCCTGCTGTATTGGAAGACCTCTCACAGTAGGTATATCTCATCTTAAACCCTAAAAAACTATTTTTAAGGGATCACTAGCACAGAGCTAAATCAAAGTACAGACAAATAAGCCCTAGACAGATTTTACAAACTACCTGACTATTAGCACTGCCAGTGATCCAACTCTAGACCTCCCCTGAGCAGAGGCCGATTACCAACTAAATGGTGTCAGTCTGTGAGGTTTTGTGATGTAGATTAATAGAATCCAGAGTGTAACAATCAAACTCACTTTCGCTTCAGTTGTTATCAGTACCACTGAAAGGCCAAGACACTTTCTCCACTGTATAGCATACTCTCAGCTCTCCCAAGAGATTTTTCACTCTCTGTAGCAAAAGATAAAATGTGTTAAAGCTGGATCTTTAAGGCTATAGCTACAAAATCTGCACTGCAGGTTACAAACAGACTAAATGCTTTTGCACACACTTTTCCTTACTGATCATGCAAATTGTGGTCATATAGTCAGGCTGGGGTCAGTAGCTATTTGATACAGTTTTCAGGATTTTTAAATTCATCGTGCAAACCCCACCATTTCTTCACCAAATAACAAGACCTGTGCACGAAGGTACAAGTTAAATGGCATACATTTCTGAGAATAATTTGTATTTTATGAGATCAAACAGTGTTTGTCTATTGAAAATGGCATTCATATAGGCTTCCTAAAGTGCTTGCTGAAGTGCAATTGTTCCAGAAGTTCCTCCAGTACTAATGAATGCACACAGTACTTGATTAGAACAGGGAATGCATTTTCCTTTTAATTTGAATACTCCCTAATAGATTAGATTGATACATAATCCAGCCAGAGGTCCCTGATTTCCCTGCATTCCTGTAGAAGAAACATGTATGTCAGGCATCATTGATAGTTACCATCCTGGAGACAGTGACATTAATATGCTGCTCAATTGCTTTGATCAGATAGAGTCTGTAATTGCAACAAGGTGTTAAGCTTTAGACTGCCCAGTCTTAAGTAACCTACAGGGTATACTTATACTTCCAGTTTCCACATAGCTTGCCATAAAAAGATGCCTTACATTGTAACTCCAAGTCCCTGAGGAGTAGATAATTTTGTTTAGTTTATTCTGGTGGAAGAAATTTTATTTCAATAGTATTTAGCAGTTTTAGAAAGTTAAAAAGGGAGATCTGAGGTAAGTAGGCAAAGAATTATCACAGTTACACTTTTTTTCCCTGGGAAAAAGGGAAAGCTCATGGCAGCAAGGCCTAAAAGGATGTTATGCATGTACACAATTATGGAAATGCTGATATAACAGCTTGTAATCGCAATGTGAGCCAAAAGTAAATACTTTCTGATTTTTATTTGTTGTTAGATACTATATAAGCTGAAAAGACATTAGAATGCTTTATTTAGCAAATATATGCAAGACATTTTTCTTCACAGGCATAACATTGAAATCAGCTGCTGGAAACACAGAAGCAAACTTTGATGGGGAGAAAGCACACGAGCACTCTGTACAAGGAAAAGTAAGAGAACTGTCAGATGTCTGCCAAAGCCTCGGCCGACAGGGCCAAGCAGTCACAAACACACAAGTAGTACATCACTTACAAGGAATGGAGATGGAAAATAAGAAGGGTGCATTAGGTATTAAATAAAATTTTGTAGAGGAAATAATGTGACACACACTGGGAGATAGGCCGGACAGTAAGCTGTAGGAAGCAATTCCACAGTTATTTGTCCAATGTCCTGGCAACATATCAGGGAAAATGCACCTAACAGTATGCATTTATTGACTTTGAAAATAGGAAGAAATTGGGATAATAGTAACAAAACAGACAAAGAAGAAAATTCAATTATTACAGACAAATTATGATGGTACTTCAACTGGCATTTAAGTTGACATTCTTTCAGAACATTAAGACCAGCTATCTGATGCCAGAAAAGTTAATAAAATGGAAAAAAAAAAAAGATTATAAGAACTGAGTGAATTGAGTGCAATTCTTTGAAACCAGTAGTGCACCACACCCACAAATAATCATTACAGGATATGGAAAAAATGCAAATATAAACCATAGGGTTAAAACTTATGCTCTCAGCAAACGTGCAAAAATAAGCCATGTTGTATATGTGAATGCATTCAGGCCTCTACAAGCAATTAAATGATCTAAAAAAAGTTCAGACTAGAACTTACATAACTAGTGTCACATTCATACACACATACAATTACTTGGCGAGAACGTGACATGAGTGAAAACAAAGTCCACTGGACAGCCAGTGAATAAACATTTCCCAGACACCCTATGGAAAGAACACAAATATTATTAAATTTTACCAGGCTCCTCCTAGCTAAAAGCTCCTTTTTGTGCTAAGAAGACAAGATGGAGATTTTAAGATGTCCGTACATCCCTTTTGATCTTTAATTTCCAACTTCGTTTCTCCCCTCAGTCTGCTTTATATGAAAGACTCAGGGCACCCTTTTGTTTATGTTCTCTAATAACAGCCCAGAAAATGGCAGCATTTTCTTCATACAAAGAAGGGATTCACCCAACAGAAGAAAACTGAAAATAAATTTCTGATGTTATGCACTGGCTGGAAAAATTTGCAAAAGAGAAGAAAGCATGGCATTTTTGAACATGTTATTTGTTTCAAAATGTTCACTCAGCATTAATTAGAACTCAAGCTGTTGGCTTCCTATCTTGAGTTCAAACTCCTGCTCCCTCTTTACCACCCACTGGGGCCTGCTATTCCCTTTATAAACACCCATAAATCTCATCAGCTTTAATGGGCTTATTGCAGTCCTGCATATGCATCAAGGGGAGGATAAATGTCTCTACTTGTGCCTTCTGATAACCATAATTGTTTAGTAACTTAATGAGATAATGTTTTTAAAATGGCAAAAATCAGTGGGTGTTTTTCTGTGCCCTTTATCATGATTTAGTGAGCTTTTCAGTTTAAATCATTCTAGATTTCAAATGCTGTAAGTAATCTTTGCAGGGAAATTAAAGGCCAGCTTCTACCTGAAGACAGCAGAATAAGGAAGTAAAAGAAAGAATATACGAACTTAGTCCCCACTTCTGGAGCGTAAAGGATGATGAAGAAAATGCTGTATCAGCTTTACGGTGAGTGTATAAATGGATCGATGAATTCAAGGGGGAAGAGCTATAGCAGAGGATGATCCACAAAAGATTTTTTTCTCATAAAAGATGAGCAAAAGAGCTTGTTTCATTATCCCAGAAAAGCAAAGGCTGAGAAGGAATAGGATTGCTGTCTCTACATACAACAAGAGAAGAGCACAAGGGAGAGAAAATAACCACTTGAACTAAAAGAGAACATTGGCACAAGAACAAATGGGCATAAGCTGGATATGAATAAATTTAGGTCTAATTTAGAAAAGGGCTCTGAGCTTTTCAAGCTATCAGATTTTGAAACATTCTTTCACTGAAAATAATGGAGACAAAAAGAATGTAACTGCCTATAAGAAAACCCAATACATTTTTTGAAGTAGTTGAATAGTATAGTGCCTGCAAGGGACAGATTTCATAACCTAGAAGCTCCCTGCTTTCCCTGTGTTCTTATTGCTTCTCCTTTCTTTCTCCACCATAGAGAGCGCACAAACTGAAGATAAAGACGCAGTAAGAGGGGAGGGGAAAAAAAAAAAGCCCCCTTCACTAAGCATAGCTGTGTCAAAGCACATTCCACTATTTATGATGGACAGTGATGCCGGATGATTTGCTGTATAGAGACTATGAATTAATAACACTTTGATTTGACCTGATAACATAACTCTGAAATAAAATACCATTCTCTACATTTTTATGTCTTGGCACTCCTGTTGGTATGAGTTTGCACTGTCTCCTTATAAGGCCATGACAACCACTGTCCACCTAGCTGAAAAAAATATTGTAAGGGTCAAATAGGATCTGGCCCAGTGCTATTAAAATAACACATATATCTTTTTCTACATTTATAAGCAGATCAAAATAAGCGAAGAGTGTTGCAGTGGCAGTAGTTCCATACACTGGATGTTATCAAATTGTTGATATTTACCATTTAAAAGTAATGAACTTAAAGACAGAGTTAAAAGTGTTCCTTAAGTACTTAATGTTAGCTGTATACTGTAGCTGCTTGAAAAAACATAAATACCATTAAAAAGCACTGATTGATCCTTTATAAATTGCAGCTGAATGTAAAACAATGCTCAAGTTAATTGACTTTGTATTTTCAGCAAGCACTTTGCCAAGTAATTATTATTTATCTAACAATGCTTTCAATGCAAATTGATAGTGAATATTTGCTATTAATCTGAAGTCATTGCAAAATACAAACAACAATTACTTTCTGAAATTACCACAGACGATGAAGTGAAAATCATTTTGACACTGGCTTACGCACTTAATTTATAAAATAACAAACCAAAGACCTAAACATTATTATTTGTCATCTCTCACTGGCAAATTGCTATGTTAAAAAATAACAAAGCTAAACAAAAAAAAACTCCCTATAATGTGTGCACCTTCCCATCAAAGCAATCTGCATCAAAGATCTGTACATGCTACACTATCTTATTGACCCCTCAGATGGAGCACTGATGGAGCACTTCTCACCAATAATCTTGGGAAAGCTGCCAGATCTCAAAGAGGGTTGCACTTCCCAGTCAAGAGGACC
Source organism: Dromaius novaehollandiae (assembly GCF_036370855.1). Classification (NCBI taxonomy): domain Eukaryota; kingdom Metazoa; phylum Chordata; class Aves; order Casuariiformes; family Dromaiidae; genus Dromaius; species Dromaius novaehollandiae. The sequence goes on from NC_088098.1 coordinate 112,075,282, forward strand.
ACCAGACCATGGAATGACAAATCTTATTCAGGGAGACAAATATATGTAGAATATTAATTGCTTCTCTCTAGGGGAATGCATTTAAAATATCTGGGGAAAGATTTAAAATATCACTGGGAAAGATTAATTCAAATTACTAGAATATTCTCTAGGAGAGCTATATTCTATAATAGACACCTCTCTTTGGGAAGAATCCTTAGACAGCAATAAAGCTGAAGGATGGAGAACAACCACAACGACATCCATGCCATTTGAACAACTTATTTCAAATGCAATGACCACTAGTAAAACTCAGCTGCAATATGTACTATTTTGCAGCAAAGAGTTAACTACCAGACAGAATTTAGACAGAGAGCAAATAATTACTTGGCATTCAAAATTAACAGTAGGGAGAGCAACCTCATTCTTAAAGGAATGCTATGGGTTAATAACTCTACGTGGTCAACAACTCACTGTATTGAGGCACTGGTTTTATAGCACCACAGTCAAACTGGGGAAAAGACAGCTTCTGTAGCATTTTTAACTGGTCGTTGCCCTAAACAGAATGTCTTGCAACTTCCTTTTGGTCCACCCTAGGATATGGAAAGGGGAGGGTCTATCATCATAACCATCAAACTCATAATGCTGTAAATGCAGCCACAGTGACACAGAGGAAAGCAAAACCTAAACAATCACCCTAACTCAGTATTACAGGGGTATCCCCTTAAGGCTGCCATCCTATAGTCACTTCAGGTTGATATATTTACGGGCTGATGCTGAAAAGGGCAGTCCTGTAGTGACCCATTCACCCCCAAGCTTTCCTTCTGCCAGGCATAGGTTTCCAAAGAACAAGTCTTGAGCCAGTTCAGGGAATTAATCCAGCTGAAAACCTGTTCCTTATTACTTACTTAGTGTCTGTTTAGCCATCCGCTGACTTCCGTCTCAGTGCACCTGCTCTGACCTTGCACATCCCATAGATATACTAGATACCACAAACCTTTTTGCATACTTCAAGTTAAAATTCAATCTTGCTCTTTCTGGGAGTCATTTTTAAACACCTTATTTTGCTATTTCTGACCCTTTGTTATGTTTGAAGGTTTTCTTACTTCTCTTACACCTGCCAGGAAAAAAAAAACAAAAAACATCTCAGCTGCATCAGTCTCTGCAGTTCCAGTTGTCTGATCAAATAGCCACTTTCTGAATTGGCTGTAGTAACCTGTGTGATACCTTTATGTTATCTAGTCAGCAGAGGCATAGATTCATTCCACAATGCGGCAACCATCTCCAAGATGATATTTAAACATATTAAATTATTGAGTGATAGTGAACTCAAGACATAGCAAAGTCTAATCTATAGATCTCAGTCTATCACGTAAATTTCTGCAAGGAGTAAAAAAAGAAAAAGTGCACCAAACTCTTGAGTAGTCAATTATTTCAGTTAGTATACTCATAGAGCTATAATATATACACATGGTGCAATTCATCGCTTACACTGTGGAGTAGCAGTAGGTGTGAGTTTGACCTCGTGCAGCCAATTACACAGAAACCAGGCTGAATTTACTATTCCATTCAAAATAAGTACTTATCATTTAGAATAGGTATACGAACTGAAACGTCTTTAGTAAGATAAAGCATCTTTTAAAGATAAAAGAGACAGGAATCTGACATTCTGGGTGAGTTGGTATCCCAGGTACGACACTGTTGCGTATGAGAAAATATGTGCCACTATCACTGATTGCCTTGTTTCGCAAGATGCAATCTAACCGTACAATATAATATGAGAATTCTATTAGAGCTTTAGCTAGCATTGCAGACAAGAAGTTGTTTCTCAAACTCTGGTCTTCACTAAGTAACAATAGGAGGTACTGTGGTATCAGTACTTCATCAACATTTCTGATGAGCTGAGTTGCTGAACAACAATAGGAGGGGAAAAGAGGACATTTCCCTTCATTCCTCTGGTGTCTACACAGCATGGTTGGAAGTGGGCTGAGAAAATTCTGTTTGAAAGAATGCTTCAACAAAGTGGAAATAATTCCTTGTTTCTTGGCCTTTCTTTCTGTTAAGTATTTAGTACTACTAATTCCATGCTAGAAAAGAAAGTTACTCTCATCTGGATATTTTCAGACATTCATGCTTTGACTTCTCAGCCAAACTCACTGCATGAAAAGCTTGGAAGAACGGTCTGTTTTCTTTCAAGAGTTTTCTTTTTTTCCTTAAGGAGCAACTCAAAAGCACTGTATTAACACACAATGCTGGACAGTCTCCCTGGGATTACTACATCATACTCACTTATCTGCAAGTTTACTAAAATATCCAGCCCAGATTAACTTCTACTGTACAAACCTTGTTTATATTTTAGTACCATGGAAGGAATATCAAAGTACATTGTGGCCTATTAGGGGTTGTAGGTGGTATGAATCACATCATATCAAAGAAACAAGCAATTTTTTTTTTCGTGTTACAAAGACTAAAGGCTGAATTTAACTTCTCATTTTGCCCTGAAACTAATTTTGTGTCACAGAATATCACATTAAAGTGATTTTACAAATCAGACTGCATTATACATTAAAAAATATATTATGCTCTTAGGCATTCCCTAAATCCCCATAAGCTTGAAAAATCAGTTATGCACTCACAATATTGGGATTCAACTCAGCCTGTGCTGTAACACAGGCTAACTTTTAATCATAACATAATTGGTGCTACGCTGCCGAGGTACTTCATCAGGTAGTGATTTATTTCAATGACAGCATTATGGGAAGAGATTTGATTTGGAAATTGAATTTTTTCTGGCTGCTCTTAGGAAGATCTACAAGACCAAGGACAAACGGAAATGAGGTTTTCCAGCTGAATCCATGACTGCATTCTGTTTGGATCTCTTGCACCATTTCTAACATATCTGAATAAACAGCATGATGGTGTAATGTAGTAGCACACTACCGAGGCAGTGTTATGTGCAAGTCTCATTATGCTTTTCTTTCTGCTATTCAGCTTAGCTCTGATGAATTGCAGACCAGATTTCTATTTTGTTAAAAGCATTGTACAGAATAAACCATAGGGATATTATCTGTAAAAGCTAGGTGTTAGTAAATCCCTCTGAACTTTCACAGACAGAGAATATCATTCAATTTCTTAGTAACAGTACAGTTCCACTTCACAATTGCTCCTGAAACAATCTCCATAATGCATATTACATATATATATGATATCTAACCTGGGCTAGTAGTGAGCTGATTGATTGATCATTAGTAGTTTGGAAAACAGAAATCTCTCAACCTTACTTAAAGTAAGACAAATCCTGTGATCTTCTTCTAGCTGCAAATTTCTCATTCAGATATTATTTGGTAAACCCAGCGATCTGACATTAGGTCTTATATTTATAAGTAGAGCTAATTTTATGCTACAGTAATCTGAAATCCTGTTACGTAATTATCCTTGGGTTTTTTGTTTGTTTGCTTTTCTGTAAAAATCAAGCATTACTTTAGCGCATTTTCATTCCAGCTTCATTCTCAAGATATAAGTGTGATGGGCCACCTGGCTTGCCCACAGTGAAAACTTTCTGTATAGCTTCAGAAACAAGTCTTAGTCTAGCAGCTTCCATATCACAGTTAATCTGTTTCTGGGCCTTTCTCACTGGGTTACCCTGCCATATACTCTGCATGTTTGCGAAGAAATGAAGATAGTCTCTAGATACAGATATTCCTTCCTTCTGGTGTAGCACATAACCCATCCCTCATACCAGGTTTTCCTGGAGTAAAAATCCAGCTATGTGTGTCTGAGGGGACCCATAGCAGGGAGCCATGGCAGGTAGCAATAAACTCCTGTAAAGGGAGAGTGAGAAACAAGGAATTTAGGTTTTGTAAAGCTCACTTGACAACCAGTCCAGGCATATCTAGCGTACTCCAAAAAAAATCTATCCTTTCCCAGTCGCTGGCCTTTTGGGCCAACAACATCAAATAGAGAAGTATAACTCATGCATGTTCCTCTGACATGAGATGTTTGTGAAGAACCTAAAGAATCCCAAAGCCTGAAAAACAAGTTAGAAGTACTGTACATTACAGTTAAAAAGAAAAAAAATCAATATAGTTAACTAATAATAGCAGCGTGACAGTCATATGGTATAAGGGATTTGCATTTGTATGGGTTTTTGCTTTGGATTTTTTAATATTAACTGATAATCAGCTAATAAAGGTATGCACAAGGTATTATCCATATTTCAATGACATATACAGGACCCCAAAAGAGTATTACTGCAGTATCTGGGACAGGGGTTTCGTTATGCTAGACATAGGGTATATACATCTGTATATAAGCACACAGACACATATATGTTTAAAATTTTCCTTGTCCATTTCATGAGAAAGAGAAATCAGAAAAGGAGTCTTTCCTTGTCTGCTTTCCCTGTGAAACATATTTAAGAATAGAGAGAGAACCAGCAGCATGGCCAGAAGGTCATTGAACTTGGGATCTGTTGGATCTGCAGGAGGAATGAATGTAAGAAAATTAAAGCCCTAAGAACATCCTGCTTACAGGCAACATCTAGGTTGCAGGCATAAGCGTCCTTGCTGAGCTTAGCTGTCATGGTGCTACATGATAGCTTTCAACATAACAAACATTTTTCTGGAAGGCAATTAGATTGTTTCTGTGGAGAAATCAAGCTGCTTTGTAGATACTGAATTTGTGATGTAGTCTCATCAGGCCAAGTAAAGAAAGCCAACTCTAAATGCCTCTTAGCAGCATGAAGAAAGACTGCAGACTCAAGAAGGGCACTTTGCTTATCAGAAAGTCATTCCACAAAGCAGGTGTCTTGACGACCTGTACATCTTCAGCTGGTAAGAGTAATTCATGAAGACTTAAATGACAATGATATTGTTTGTATCCCTTTTGGCTTTCCTATACACCTGCATCATGACAAGTAGTAATATCTATAATGATTCTAATTCAGCCTGTCACACAACTGCTTAACTTAATTCTGGGTATCACATGGTGCTGTTAAAGGAACGATCCCAGTCTCTGTGAATCAAAAGAAAACAAAATTCACCTTATCTGTGATCCTCTGTAACATAGCACCCACAGAGGCTTAGAAATGAACCAGAATGGTGTTTAATCTTCAGGCTCGTTTTTCTCTGCTTTGTGCACAATTTTTTCTTCAAGTTTTGAGTGATATATGAAAGCCTACGAAATTGGACAGAAGAAACATGTAAGTGGCATTCATGTTTCATTTCTAAATGGGGACTCTGCCCTTCTGTGAATCTGACAAATGTTCAACTCTCTCTGCCAGCCATTTCTTCTGGTAAAGCTTTTAAAAGGACTTTTACCAGTCACTACTGGCATTCCTAGAACACAGTTCTGTGTGGTGTGAAGGGAAGCACCTGAATGTTTCAGTGGCATCTGCCTGAAAGAATATGTCAAAAAAGAAATGTTTGAACAACAAGATTTATTAAAGTAAATGTCCCATTTCTACCACAGAAAGCTTGACATCCTTTAACCACAAGCCATCTGGGAATATTCCCCTTATTCTCTTTCTCACTGGCTTTTTCTAAACCTGGATTTATATGTAGAGAGAAGGCATAATGACTTAGGTTTGATATGACATTTATCTTCACAAGTGAGGAGACTAATAAATCACCAATGACATTACCACAAGTGAGTTCTAAGGTCTCTTCACAAGGGAAGATAAATGACATATCAGACCTACGCCAGTATATATTACATGAAATACCTAGTAAGTCTCACTCTCGACATAGCTGGATTGGATGGAGATGACTGAACTTGCATTACATTTCAAATCCACCACTCTGAGAAAAAGAAATTAAATTTGCCAACCAGATGAGATCACTCACCACTGAGACAACCTTAGTATGTTTCAGACTTTTGCCATGCTACTGCTCTAAAGATATACAAGTAGCAATGTCACAGTGAAAATCAATTAAAAATGTCCTTATGAAACAGAGGATCAGTAACTCAGTTTTCACTGCATGAAACATACCTTGAGCAATGTAGAATGTTTATAAAGCTTTATATACCCATGTCTGTATGTACAGTTCCACATACCTGAAATATGTGCAGCTGATTGATTGTCAGTTTATGCTTTACAGATGATCACAAGTATCCACTACAACTTGCTGTCTTCCTTAAACTTTGTGAGTGGTTTTACTTTGTTGAAAAGCTGACCATTCTTAGAATTTCTACTTAATTTAGGAGTTCAATATCGTTATTAGAAAGTTACATCTGCCAGTCTGAGACACATCGAAAGTCCAGCTGAATTAGGGGCTAGCAGCAGATGTTTATGGAAAATGGATGATAACATACTGGCGTTAGAGATTTCGTTAGCTGGACACAGCATCTGGACCATCGTGTTATGGAAACAGATGTTCAATCTACCTTATGGGCATTTGAAACCCAAGGTATCATGTTAACACTAGCTGATCCAAAAGGTGATCCTGCCAACAGTCTGCAGTGGAAAGCAAGGAACTCCCCTGAAGCTGAATTTTGTCTTGTGCGGAATTTGCTGAGAGAAGAGGTAGCTTGAAAAAGACTTGTGAGCAACAGAGTTGTAAGTCAGCATAAATGTACATCTCACATCTCGGCCAGGTGCATAAAGTTTCATGCATTTACCCTTTGCTACACAGTGCAATTACAATATTTTCAATATTATTCTCAATTTTTAGTCTAAAAATGCCCTGGCATAATGCTTTATTAGAAACAATTCTCTAAAATAAGATTGTATTTAGCATTAATTTAATGTACTTGTAATCAAGTCCTTTCAAAGACACAGTAGAAGACAGTCTGAGTGGCATGGCAAATAATAAAAATGTGATTTGCACATTTCATACAACGTATTACATTTTGGCCACGTGCAAAAACCAGCTAGAATCCAGGTACGTGCTAATCAAGGCATTCAATAGGTTGAAAGTATAAGAAGAAGAGAAATTAAATCATCTTCTGTGGTATCAGGGGGCAGCGGGGGTAGCCTGGCCAGGTGCAGGGTAGCAGGGCTGCGGGGTGGCCCCTCCCTGGCCAGGTCTGTCCCACAGCCCCCAGCAAGGTGAGCTGGGCTGGGGATGGTGATGGGGGTCAGCCACAGCCTGGCCATCACCAGGTACTGCCGCAGCCCCTGGGGCAGCGTGGGGACAGGGATGGGGATGATGCGGGGAGGTGGCCACGAAGGGTGCAGCCCCAGGGAGCCTCACTCCCACTCTCTTTCTTCCTCTGTGATAACCTTACTTCTGCAGAACATTTTGGAAAAAGTCATGCTTTTTTACATAGCCTAGTTTAAGCATCATTTTCATTTTACTGGTGAGAAAGCGAAAGAAGATAATGCAGTCAAATGATATGGCCAATATCAGAGAAAACGGTCATTATTCCTAGCTTAAAACTCGACATTCTTATCTCCCAAGCAAAGCACTCTCTTAGCCATATTGACTTGCTTTCAACTATACTCATCTTCCTATACATCATGGATACAAAAGAATGGACATATGTGGACTTAGGAGAATTTAGAATTTGCAAAGGTAATCAGAAACTGAGATTAATAAAAATGTTTCTCATTTGTGTTCCCACAGCACTTAAGTACTTAAGTAAGGATAGGGAATAGAAAGCTGAAACAAACTTTAAACCGATCGCAAAAAACATTAAAAAGATTTTATCTGTTTTCATTATGCAAGTTAGGAGACATGAAAGTAGCTGACAAATAAGGAATGAGATAGAACTTCAAAAGAATGATTTTTATAAATGTTTTCTATTTCTAATATATCTAAGAATTTTTACAGTATTTTTTTCATCCTCATATCATTCAAATTGTGGTATAGAAGTTCTGCCTTTCCCTACAGGAAAGAGAGACCAGGTTGTTTGGACACTGTTAAAACAATTTTGGAAAAGCCCATGTAGTTAGTAAGAAGCATTAAAAACAAATAAAATCAAGCAAACATAAAACTGATGAAAATTTATATATTATTTTTCTCTAATAGTTCTTAAGGCATTAACTTGTGTTCAGGTTATGGTTTAAAATTTTTCTATAGAACTTTAATAGTAAGAAATGCATATGGGAACCACAAATCTTTGGAAGAAAAGAGTTATCAAGAGAATTCTTGATAAAACATCAACAGTGAACAATATTCAAAATTTAACTGGAAAATTGCTAAATATCTTCAGCTGAGATTGTCTCTGTATGTATAAAGATCTGGATTAGCATATATTAGCATATATTACTGCTTCTGCTTTTGAAGTTTTTAAAAAATCTTTCTATTTCTATTATGAAAACATCTAGTTGATAAATAGTGGTTAGGATTTTTTTGGATAATTGTAAAAAAAAAAGGGTATTCTAGCAATTGCAGTTAACGTGAATAATAAAAGAAGGGACCCTATGAGAATTTTCATATTTAAATAATTAATTTACTACTTTCTCCATCTTCCTGTAAAAGTAAACAAGCTTTTTTCTGTCATTTGTAAAAGTAAACAAAGCTCCAAGATGCCACTAAATTCCTCTCTTTCCTTCCTCATCTGTGGGAGTGAGACTAGCGCTTGCAGTATCCACTGAATTCACAACATAGAAAAACAATGACAATTTTTTTTTACTTTATGTAGTTGTTCTGATACTTTTAACCAAGTCATTAAGAAGAAGAACTTATTAATATCCACATAGCAAGTCAACAAAGTGCCCTTGGGACTGAAGTCAAAGGTTTCCAGAGACAAGATGAAACTTACACTTTACCCCTAATACATAGATATTTTCATAGGGAGCCTTCAATTTTTGTAACAGCTCTTTCTTTGGCTTTTAACACTTCCAGTAATTATACCCCCCAGAAATAAAAAAAAGCTTTTGTTTTGTTTTTAATGATTTGAACGCTTGTTCATAAGAGCTGGATGGAGATCACTTACTTGCTTTACATGGCTGTAAAATATATGCATTTTATTCATTAAGTTTATCTTGAACTTCTTTAGAGACTTTTGCACATTACATTATTTCTCACTCTCAATACCATTATCGCTTATCTTATAGCTTCCTTTCGTGGTACTATGTTTTAATAAGCATATTTTGTTTTAGATAAACTTTAGCTAATTACTTACCTAAATAATGTTTTCTAGGAAAGAGCAGTGGTAAAATCTAATAAATTTTTAAAAGTTTAAACAGAGTCCTTTGAGAAAACTGAAATAAAAATGTATTTGCTGCAGGTTTCTTTATCTGCAACTTCATTCTTTCATCAGACGCATATACGTGCATGTACCTGCTTTGATACTAGAGGGCTACAGGTGTGGATCAGTGTTTGCTTTTCTTCCTTTTTTTTCCCCTCCTGTGCTTTAAGTTTGAAGCTTTTTATATGTTTTACTGTTTAATCAAGAATAATTTCAGTTGGAAAGCTATTCTAATAAGTCATTTAGCCCAGCACAGCCCAGCAGTGTGATTGATTTGGTGGCTTACACACTTCCCCAGTGTGTGGGTGTCTCGTCTAGCACTGAACAATCCACTGTTGACAATTCTACAACATGCCTTGGCAGGCTGTCCAGCCACCTAAATATATCTACAGGCAAAGGCTTTTTATTTCCTACTGCTTAACCTAAATTTCCATCTCCTGCAAGGAAACTAATACGACGTTTATATACATCCAGTTGGATGATAAAAGCTAGTACTGGGTTAATAACTGTACTACTAAGTAATTCTTTGCATGACATTTTTAAATGCGGAGCCTTTCTTTTTTTTTTTGGCAAACTAATGGTTCATAATAAAGGAATTGAACAATTAAGCAGTATACATAGATTGTGCATGTACTTTTAAAAGAGAGATTTTTAGCATTTAGTTAACATTTTTGACCTGTATATTCTCATATTTAAATGGTTCAGCTGTAACTCTCCCTCTTCAGCCACTTTTAGCACGTGCAGGAACCTTCTACTGTGTACAAAAATGACTCTGCAAGAAAGATGCGCTTTAGAATACAGAGCAACTGTTTTTGTGGTTAATACACAGGCAGTAGACAGCTTCCACTAACAAGCTAGCAGGCTAAACATCAGTAGGCTCACCACTGCCAGTGAGATGTGGCAAGCCTCTACTGCCGCGGATGGTGTTGGCCCCATGGGTGGGGTCAGCCTCCACCGCCCCTGGGAACGGGTTATTTTTTGATGCTTCTGTCTTCCACTTCCATGGGTTTCTTTTTCTTGGAGTTTTATGTGTTTTCATGTCGGTATTTTTTCCTTTTAAACCCTTGAGCTGCTAACTGTTATCTTCTCAATGACTTGTCTGTCTAGGTTTTAAGCTTCCTTATGTCGTGGAGCTCTAGCTTACCCATCTTCTCAACTTTGACAACAACTTCTCAGTATAACTGAGCCAAGGTCACAAAGTTGTGCTGCAACAAACTAGACCCTGGATCACAGACAACTGAATCCCTGGGCTGAGCGTTAGACAGTTGTCAAGCTTTTAAAGCAGATTGTTTCAGTCTAACTCATTCTTTGACAGTTACCACAGGTAAAAGCTACATGCATTAATGTCGGTACCTGTCTTACCATTTAATGTCACTATAATAATAAATGTAACAGGTTATGCTTATCTTTTCATCTAGTGGTTTCCCCTCTGTGAAAGTCGCATGATACTTTTCTTTTTTGATATTAAGCATATCACTGGGAGTCTAACTCTTACTTCACCAGACTATTATTTAGTTACATCCACTGCCTGCAGGTCATACTACATGACTGGGAAAATATTACCTGCTGCCAAAACATTGCCTGCTGTTGTCATAAATCTTGTTAAGACAGAAAACAAGCTAGACAAGATCAGGTCTGTTAAGTTCTCAGAACAAATTAGACATTGAATCTGCACAAGAAGTAAAAATTCAATGAGCAAGTGGACCTTATTTTCAAAGGGTCCTTGAAATTAAGCTATGAGCAGTAAAGTTATCTGGTAATTGGGGCTGGAAGGAAAGGTAGAGATATTTATACACCTAACCCATGCAACTCTCACTTGCAGGTAAGTGGTCAATTGAATTTCTTATTAACAGTCTCTAGAAAGCAATTAATCAGCAGCCAAAGCAACCTTATTGTCTAGAATAACCTCAGTCCACTGCTCTCCCCCTTCTCTGAAACAAAATACACAATTGCTCTTATTAACTCTCTATACTTTTTGCAAGATCTCTTAAACCTTCAAAAAAAAATCACCCAGCATTTGAAATCTGGTCCCTGTAAACCAAACAGGAAAGACCATCTTGGTCTCAACAAATAGAGGTAGAGTCCCCAGTGTTATTTCATAATAGCTGTACCGTTGTTACATACGTAAGTATGTATGACATTTGGTACTTTCCATTAAAAGACCATGTTTTCAGTTGCTTATAATTTTGGCAAACCTCTACTCAGGTGTACGTATTTTCCCTTGCTGGATATCGTCCTTACATGAACGTGTCAGAAATTTCACACAAAAGAGCTTAACTATGTCAAAGAGTGGGGAAGAGGAACATGCTGTTTTACCTGTCCATGCCTTTTGTAGCAGCTATATCTCCCACATATTTCAGAAATTTGGCATAAGTCATTGCGCATTGCCCATGCGGAGCTGAGGACTGTGCACAGAAGCATTGCCCCGTGCGTGTTTCCCTCTGCGAGGCTGCTGGGGCTGCTCCTCCCACCACAGCCCACTTGTCAAGGGAACTTTAATAAAGGTGTATTTCCAGTGCAGGAGTCTAGCACAAAGCCTCCTTCTCACCATGTAACCCTAATCTACCTATAATTTGATTTCATGTATCTGAGATAGCCACCTCTTTCACATGAAGCTACAAATTGAGAAGCATGAAAATTAGGCTTTTGAACTGAGACCAGGAAGACTGTCTTTCCTGTGCTCTAAACAATTTCCACATTAATCTTGGAAGTATGAAAGAGGAAGGTGACTGCTTTAAGCATATGGGGAACCAGGGTTTGAAACAGGAAACAGGAACAGGAAAGAAGAAATTTACTGTGTGTAGGAAGAGGAAGGACTGGAGGCTAAAACAGTGGAGGAAAATGGGATTAGGAGCCAAATTTGGACTGGCTGAACAAGCAAACAAGAATGAGGGTTTAGGGATGGAAACCAGAAGACTGGGCAAATCAGCAACAGAGACAAATTAGGACTAGAAGTTAGTAAAGTGAGGCTAAGGAGGGAAAACCGGGGATGATGGCTGGGGCAGGAAACACAGACCAGGACCCCCACATTAATCTTTATCTGTAATTCTCTTGTATAAGTGGTTGCTGGAGATAATTCCAACATTTCTAAATTTGCTTTAGAACTAAATTATGGTGAATAGTCATAATCTTGCTATTGTGTAGAATGAAATAATAGGGAGTATTTAGATTCAAAAACACAGGTTCAAAAACATATCCATAACATCAAAATACAATACAGAATAATAGTACACTGTATTCACCTGAGTATAATGCAAGTCAGACAAGAAAAAGGCAAAACATTTTAATATTGCTGGAACTGCATTTTCAAACATAAAATTGTTGTTGAACTATTTTAATATGTCTCTATGTAGAGGATTAAAATCTTTTTACAGACAGTTCTCAAGCCTGCTGCCTTCAGCCTATTGTGCTTAATACAGCCTCTGGCTTCTCTCAGTTTGGTTGTGAAGCTCTTCCTGTAGCAGAATTTCCCATTCATATGCTAGAAGGCTTTTTGCTAGCTGGATGTTAAAAGAGTACACAGCAAGGAACCAGACAATTCCTTACAATATTTGCTCTAATCTTTATTCTCTCTTTCATATTATTTCCCTCTTGTCTGTTCTCTGTCTCCACTGAATTCTGAATCTTCATACAGGTCTCACTATATTGATAACCTGAAATTATTATAAAACATAAAATCCCTTATCACTATCCCCATTCTCAAAAGGGGAAGATTGACTTAAAAAATCACCATACTTCAAGAAAAAAAAAGAACTTAAACTAAGAAATATATAAGAAGTGGCTGGTTTTGGCTAATTTGGATATTTTTCCTGAATCTTTTTCTTTTCTGAGCTATAATGTCAATTGGAAATTATGAGTAATACCATAAGAATTAGGAAACTACTTCCTCTCTTCTTATTTTGCCTCCGTAAGTTGAGTAGTGGAACTGTAGCTGGGGGGAAAAAAAAGCATCGAATGCTTTAAATCACAAAAACATACAGCAAAAGCTCACAAAACTGATCTTTGTGCAGTGTTTCATTGTCTACAAATGCCTGTTGTTGTTCTCACTATCAAATATTTGGCATTCAGGTAGCATCTGACAAACATGAACCTATCAGGAAAATAAGTAATATTAGCGTATTTTACCCATTAGGAGCGGTTCAGCATGGAGCTAGCTGTTTATCAGGGCCTCCATGAGAGCCGGCATGGCAGGCAAAATTAGAACACGAGAGCCACTCACCATCTGCTTGGCCTGGCTGTGCATTGCAGCGGGACGAGGCTTTTCCTCAAAACTAGAAAGCACACTAGGTGCTGAGACACTTCCGTCTCACACCCTGAGCCTGCCCTGGTGCTGTATATCCAAGAGCAGGCACATCCATACGGCATTTTGGCAATACGCACAGTAAGGGTACACTGAGCACAGGTAGTCCAGAGAACCCTGTTTTTTACACGTATACACACACAATAAATCCATCTCACTGGACTCATACACACAAAACAGAGCTTCATGCTTTCACTCCCCTCAACTAACAGCAGTACAAAAGAATAAATCTTCACAGCCAGAGGCTACTACTTGTAGCTTGTAATGGTAAAAGCACCTAACTCAAAGGCACGTTTTCAAATGAACCCAACTGGCTCCACCTGAAAGTTTGGTCCTCACACATGTTGCTTTCCCCCTACCGAATATATAAAGAGTTTGAATAAATCCTCAGCCCCTTGCTTCCCATTCTACGGTTGAATAAAACTAGTATTTTTAAGGGTAAGAAACTTCTATGTGTTTATTACCTCTTGGGAAGCATTTTCCTGAGGAAGTATATGTATGAGAGATGTTAACTACTTAGGTGAGTGTGCCTGAGGATGTCTTTGTTGGTTTTCTTTTTTAATAAGGTAGGTAATATTTATTTATAAAAGTCTCAAAGAGACTCTTCTGACAAAGCTATAACTGCTAGAAGTATAGTTGCTTGTAACTAACTTTTCATATGCTTTTTTGTTGAGCGCTGGAGAAGCTAGAAAGATAGAGGCTTTTTGTAGGTTAGTAACAGGCCTTGATTTGTTTTCAGAATTGTGAGTGTCAATATTTCATGATACAGAAGCTATTCTGCATGACTTATTTAAAGTTATGAGAGAAGTCCTTGTCAGCTTTAGTCTTCATATTAAGCACTGCTCCTCTGATGTGTTATTTTTTTCTGTCTATCCTTCAGGAAAAGGAAAGATGGTATAAAAATGAAAAACTACTATCCAAAATTTCCAAAGTAATAATGTTGTTCACTCATTTTAGAATTCTCTATCTGTAAGAGTAAATCCCATTAGGAGTTTGAAAGTAGGGCTGGTTTTCCTTATGCTGAGCCTTATATTTTGCCTCTGCACTTTTCCTTTTTTCTATGACCCCCTTTCAGACCTCCAAGATCCAATGATTTCATCATTATGTTATTACACAGTAACTATGATTTTGCTAAAATACAAAATCATTAGGGCAGTCCTACTTGTAAAATAAACTTTTGTGATCTCTGAACCCTAAGATTATATAGCACATAAATAAACAGTCAGATTAAGAGCGGGAAAAGAAGGTAAGAGAAAGCATAGATAGATGCATTTGGTAAAACTAATGGCTATTAGTCTAAACTGTCCCAGCTAGTAGAGATTTGTAGGCATCACAGCATAGGTAGGTTTTAAGGAAGGATTTAAGAGGATAAAGTGATATGATCTCTGGGATTATCAGTGATGGGTGAAACAGGCAAGGATTTAAAGTGTAAGGGAAGTTTTTAAGTACTCTGTACCTCCAAGTCTAAGGTTTATAATGTGAGATAGCTAATTTGTCATCTTTAGTAGCTTGGAGGGCTTTGCATGTGTGGGGGCATGAGCTTTCTTGCTGGTGGTCTAGAGACTTATGTGGATGCTTTGTATAGTATTTTCTTATTTGGGTGAGAAATAAAATGCCTGAGGCTTAATAGGACAAGTTCAAGTAGTCAACTAATCAGACAAGTCCCTTGCTAAGATGGGGGAGGGCAGGCAGGCAGGCAAAGCCAGGTTCACTAATTACGCAAGAGCTCGTCTCTTTTTGGCTAATTGTACTTATCTGTTGAACTACTATTTTGCTACAGATATGGAGTATGATACCAAGTATTTTGACAAAAGCAGTGTCTGAATAGTGCTCTGTATCAAGCTCTCTTCCTCCTCCCCCCCCCCCCCACCTCTTCACACTCTTGCCCAAAGTATACTATAGAGTTATATGGGTAAAATACTATGCTGCTTGTTTCTATGCAGAGCAGGAGCTGTACTTCTGTGAGTGCTTAAGTGACTTCACTTTTACTGCAATAGAAATGCTGATTATGACATGTTACAGTAGTGGTTTATCTGCCAAATCGGGCAGCTGAAAACCAATAAATAAAAACTGCCAGAATAACTTCCTCTGGTCCTATCTGTCTACATCTAGATATTTGAAGTTGAGCAAGGAGAGCATTTCTGAATGAGAGAATGAAGGAATAGAAAATGGTGCAGAAAATAAGCAGCAATGCATTAGGGAGGCAGGCTTAAAATGTAAAACAGTGATTCATTCAAGATCTGTGTAACTGGAAGTGTTCTGCTCACTGCTTGCAAATCAGGAATGAATTCATTATTGAGAACATAGAAATGTAGTAAGATAGGTGTGATAGGGAATGTGTTGGAAAAATTTGGCAAAAGGTTGCATGTCCAGTTACTGGGACAGTAGAAAGATGTATTTGTAACCTGCTTTAAAACATATCCTAGTCATGCATAATTTCCCCCCCCCCCCCCTTGTTGATAATATGGTTCTTCTCATGGTCCTTTGCTAAGTATCTCATGATATTTAGTTTTCTCCAGAGTCTGTTGCAGAACACTTCTTTTAGAAGTAGTTTTTACAGAAGTAGACTTAAGACTTAAGGATGGGGGGAGGGGAAAGAAGTATAATGAAAGGGTTCTTTACAACAGCCTAGAAAACTGAACGATGCACTTGAGGTAAGTGACACCATGGAAGAAGTCCAGCATGCTAAGGAGCTTTTGAAAAGTGATTAAGGGGAAAACCTCTGCAGTGAAAACTTGACTAACCTGAAAATACTATTTCCCCTATATATTATACAGGAACTGTAATAATTTGTTTACTTTGGGCAATTTAACATCCTGAAGAAAAGGGAACCCCTTAGCCAGACCTGGAGAAAGTGCCAGAAAGGGGGGGGGGGGGGGAGGAACAACTTTTTCCTAAAAGGAAACTAATACTCCCTAATGCTGTAACCATACATAACAGCATAATGTTCTCTGCCTCATCTAATGTTCCTTCATCCTTCCTCCATTTGTACAGGTTTTCACCTCCAGCCCACTGGTGCCCTCTCTTTATGCAGTTTCTTTACCTTCTCTTCCCTTTTCATCCCCTTTTCCTGGATCTTGCTGTCTCTGACAGAACATGCTGCCCTCATGCTGTCTTGCAGCATCTCACCTATGCAGAGCCTCTCCCCCAGTTCTGGCAGCTTCGCTGGAGTTTCTTGTGGGCTGACAGTAATCAATGGGTTATAGTCCTCAAAATGTGAGGAAGAAAAACCTGGTTGTAATTAAACTGTCTAAATGCTTGAAAATGGGTTCTCTCTCTTTCAGCTGGATCTGTTCATCATATCTGAGCAAATCATGGCAGCAGTTTAGGTGGTCACCACAAGCATGTGTTACCTTCCCTGGGCTCTGAGGACACTCTATGGACCCTTTTCTTGAGCAGCTCCTATTATGTGAGTGTCCCGATCCAATATCGGGAAGGCTTCGTTACGATCCCAAGGACGAGATTAAGACCCTAAAACTGGTCAAATATCACACAACCTTTTAACTTTATTTTCAACGGAGTGGGGAGAAAAGGTGGGGAAAGGCCAAGGGGAGAGGGGAACAAGGGTAAGGGGAAAAGATAGACAAAGTTGGAAGAGGAGAAAAGAAACTAGCTACTGCCACTCCGAGTCCGATGATATTCTGCTAACTGCGCTCGAGATTTCCAGTCCTCGCAAACGAGCCCCCTCCCCCAGTCACACAGGTCGCAGTTTTTTATAGGTTCTTGCCCCGCCTCTGGGAGGTGCTTCCTCACTTCCCATGCAGATTAGCTGTCATGCACAGTCTGCCCTCTCGGAACCTTCCAGAAACAGGCTGGGGGCATCTGGGGGTCTCCTGCTCATGCGCAGACGGCAAATGTGCACGTGTGGTTCGTGCTAGATGTGCTGTTCCCCTAGAGGCGGCCTTCTGCCCTTTTTGCGCCCTTTTTCCCCCGTGCAGGTGCATGAGGTTGTTTACCTCATGGACGGCTCCCCGGGGCGCTGGCACGGCATTGCCTGACACACCTTGGTAGTGGCGGCTCTGCAGTAGCAGCAGCAACGTCGAGACAGAACCACATTTAGTACCATTTCTCTACAGTGAAGTGAAGGAGACTGGGCATGAGTCATGAGGACTGACAGCTGGGATGACTTATGGAGAATAGTGCTTTCTGTTATTGCCAGTGACTGAGGGTTGTGCTGTCACCTCTTAGGAGAGGCTGCCAGTGCTGCACTCCTTCGCCAGATAGTATCTCCAAGTATCTGATCCTTGGTGCTGGTGAAGATAACTCTTGGTGTAGGATAGCTGGCTTTAGACTTCTTTCTTTAGAAGGAAGCAGACTTCTTTCTATGTTGCAAAGTGAGCGTAAAGCTGCTGCCACCTGAAACTATTGTTTGCTGTGCCTATAGCCAACCTTATTTCAGTCCTGTTCTAGCCATGGAGGGAAAAGTACAGAGTGGAGAAAGTTACTGGAGGAGGATTATCTGTTGCCTTCAGCTACTGGTAATTTTCAAAACTTTTAAGCGTTTTTCTTTTGTTCCATAATAAACATTACTCTTGCAAGGATCTTCTACATGCACTGTGTAATTGTGAGTCCAAAATGAGAGCTAAATGCTAGGGAAATACTGGGTAATACATAGATGAAACTGATTTGAAATAGGAGAGATCACAGCTGGGGAGATACAATCCTAAACTTCTGACAATACAGGCAATATCTCAATATAGGAGCTAATGAGAATTTTGAATTGCCCTATACTTGGTGCACATCTTTTGCTCTAGCCAAAGAAACTGCTCTGCAAATGGTTTACAACAGTTTTTGAAATGCCAGCTCTTTGGGGGCGAGTGTTATCTGGATTATGCCTGTCTAATCAAGGTGATGTAGTGTACATGGCTAAATATTTGCAACCTCTTGCTGTATGTGCTATTGAGCAGAACTTCTACTAGCCATAGCTTTATAATGCATATATCTTAGCTTAACATGATGCTTAACAGGTGCTAAGCTATGCTTCACAACAGCCAAGACTTTGTTAAGTGACCATGCCACTTGCAGCATCAACTAGAACTATTGCACTACCTAATTGAGATGCTTGACTGGGATGGGACAGATAACTATACTTGGGATTAGTTTTTTCCTTCTAAAGCTTTTTTTTTTTAATGCACATTGCTGTTTAAAAAGGACAATATACAAATGCCTTCTGACTTGGATGTTTTGTATGTCAGCTACCATTCAGTAGATTTAAGCATGATCTTCATATTTAAATTTGAACTTTACTGCCCTGAATTCCTACCACTCAAATTGTGGCATGTCGCAGGATCTCATAAGAGTAGATTAAAGTGATCTTTAAAAAGAAAGAGCAAAAAAGCCTGTCTTTCAAGTTCTCTTTACTGTTCTGTTTTGAGTCCTGAAAACAAAGTGGGTTTGTAAGTTTTGGGTGCTTTTTATTTTTTAGGCTTTTTTGGTATGATTTGTATGTTTAGTTTAGGATTAGAGATGAGATTGGAAGAGTCGGGTAATTTGGAACTAGCAGCAGTGTAGTTATCTTCATTGAAGGCAGTAAAAAGTTTTAGACTGACTCCTGTAAAGTCACTGAGCTGGGGCACCTTCAGTCTGGAGAGCCTGAGGAAACAGCTGGGAAGTGTAAATATTGAACATTCAGGCCTCAGGAAAGAGCAACTTCTTAGGGCCCAGATGGGACATTGCACCACTCTTGCCACAGATGAGCACTGCCAAGTTGCCTGCTGTTGAGCTGGAACCCAGAACGTGCCCACAAATGTGCAGTAGTCAATGTATAAACGCTGTATTTCTCTTCTGTTTGTCCTAGTTACCCAAGCCGTCCCTCTTCAAAACATCCCTTTAATTCATAGCCTAAGTGTCCCTGTCTCTCAGTTTAAAAGCATCTCCTTATTTCTCCTTATCTTGAGGAGATGCATATAGGGGAAGGTCGAAACAGATTTGTCTCAGACTTCTGGCTGAGTTGGGTTTCAGTTGCAATGGGAAAGGTATTCTGTAGTTGTGATTCACTTAATTATATGATGTGATAATTGATTAAATAGTCATTAACCTACAGTAAGCTTCAGTATTTTTGAAAAGCATACAGGATAAGAAGGCAGGTGTTAATTTTCAAAAGGAACTGAAAGAAGTGCAATTCCAGAGAAAGTTACTACAAAGGCAGTCGAAAATGGTCTACAATCCTGTGATTGGCTTTAAACTTGTTTTTTTGTTTGTTTTTTAAGTAATCTGGGGGAGGAGGAATCTTTTTAGATACCTGCTGGCTTCTGAGCCTTTACAATATTTGGCACACACTTTGAAGTTCTTCTCCACAACAAGGCAGGCTAGATTTCTTTTTAAAAAAGGATTAAAATTCTCTCGAAGTCTGGGCTTTAATTAAAAGCTCAAATATCCACTGACCACTAAATCCATGAGGGTTGGCAGGAATTCAGAGAATCTTGCTTTTTTAAACTAAAAAAAGCTCCTAAACTAATTAGGAGTTTTACCTGAGAATCATGGAAAGGATCATTATCATTTTTATGCACAGATTCAGTGCAGAAGTACTACTTACAGAAATGCATGTGCTGGAGGATCAAGTATTAGCTCAAAGCATTTGCATGCATATTGGAGTTCAAGCCTCAAAAATCATGATAAGGTAAAATCCAGAAGAACTTTAAAATATCAAATTTAATGGGAGTTTTCCTGTACCTTTTGACTCTTGAACCTTTACATTTGATGTTCTCAAATCTTTTGTTGATGTGCATGTGTACACACATGTGCACATGCTGACTTGCTCTGTATGTTAGAAACTGGTTAGATTTGGTTTGTATCAATAGAAGTACTATCATAACTTCCTAGAAATCTTCATATAATGCCAGTATGGTGTAACTTCCTTTTTTAAAGCTACTATTCTAAAGTTCTTAAAGTATTAGGAACTTACTGCATTAACAAGGGAAATCATGAACAGTAGTTTTTCCTGTGAAAAGAATCAACAGGGTGTAAAGTCTTGTCAGATGGACAGAAGTAGTCTCTTTTGCTCCTGAGCATCTGTAACATGAATGCTTCAAGCATCAACAGCACACCTGTCATCCTAAACAGCTTCAACTTTTAGGTGGGTTTCCTTGAGAAAAGTCTAAAATGTCTGTCTCTCTGACTGCCAGTCAGTCTTTAACTTTGAATGAGTTAGCAAATTCCAGTCAAATTTGACAGAAGAGCAGAAGCATCAGGTACTCTCCTCTAAGTTTCCTGACAAGAGCTGGAGGGGTAGTACTGAGTGCCTGGAGCACCTTCAAGGAGGGAAGGCACAGCTTGATGCTTATGCTTTCCTAAATATTGGAGAATCACAACCAAATGAGAATTTTGCAGGGACAGCCAAGGGTTTCCATTGCACACAGAACTGTTTCATAGGCTTCCCCCCCCCCTTGCACCCCCCCCCATAAACAGATGCAGAAGCACCCATAAACAGTTATGGTTGTGAGGTACTGTCTGCAGAAAAACATAGTTACATCTTCTGCAAAACAGCACACCCAGTAAACTCTGGAAGAGAAGTGGTAGATGGGTTTTTTTCTATTTTGCTTTCCTTGGCACATGGTTTTGCAAGTTGCCCAAGGTGCAGTATGGGATGTAGACTGTCACACTTGGTAGTAGGTGTGATGTGTACTGTTTTATGCAGTCCTGCTCTCCCAGCTGCCCTATCTCAGGGTCACGTTAGAGCACTCAACAGCTCCAGTTCCCTCCCAACGAAATCAAAGCATGCATGGGAAAGGTGAACATCCAGACCTTGTATGATGCACTGCTGGGTGCTCTTCTAAACCAAACCTGTTTATCTGCCTTGTAGGGCAGCCAGAGTCAAAAATATGCCTGCAGTATTGATAGCTATGACAAATTAATGATTGCCTACTGAGGCAAATGGGAACCTAGATATCTGAAAATTAGATGCCTGCTCTAAGTTAGGTTTAGTTTCCCTTTAGATTTCCTATCCATTCAATGAGGGAAGATAATCAGCTCAAGACACAGGATGAAACTATATAACCTGCTTCAAATAAATCACTTGCTCTAACTATGCATTTAACTTTGACAGCTGATTTCAGGTGATTTAAGTCTCCTCCTGTGTGTCTGACAACTGTTCTAAGGGGTTGTCCCGATCCAATATCGGGAGGGTTTCGTTACGATCCCAAGGACGAGATTAAGACGCTAAAACCGGTCAAATATCGTACAACCTTTTAACTTTATTTTCCACGGAGTGGGGAATAAAGGTGGGGAAAGGCAAAGGGGAGGAGAGAGAGAGAGAAAGAGAGAGAGAGAAAAGGGGGGGAGAGAAAGAGATATCACCACCCGTGGATCCAGCGGCGTCCCGTTGGTCCTCTTCACCCTGGGTGTAAATTTTAGCGATGCGTGTGCAGTAATTACAACTCGAGCAGGGTCCGACCCTAGGTTCCCGCTGAAAAGTTTGGAGCCAAATCAAGGCAAATTAAATAAATAAATTGTAATGACACGTGTGCAGTAGTTACAGCTCGAGTTGGGTGCCTCCAAAGAGGGACCCCAAACAAAGAAATCCCTGGGCAATTATAGCTTTTTTCAAATTAAGTTTCCCGCCCCTCACGCGGTAGTTCAGACCAATAGTAATTTTTGGGTCTGGGGTCTCCTGCTCCCTATTGGGTCTCATCATTGTTCCCAGGCAGGCTGCTTTTCTCCCTTATCTTTACTGTTGCGGTTTCTGCTGACAAATGTGTTTTGATTCCTCGGGTTCTGCCCTTCTTTCTCAGGGCCCTGACAAACAGGTGTTGTTCCAGCAATTAGCACTGCCCCAGCAGTGACAATAGGTGTTATCTTCCAAGGTCCTGACGAGGAGGATATAATCCAGACCCCCCCTAATTAACACTGTTTCAGCAGTGAGGGGAGGCTTTGTTTCCCAGTGTCCTGGCGCCCAAGCAGGCCTCACTTCAAAGCCTTGACATCCTCCCTCCTGGAGTGTGACGCATAGGAATGCAAACTGCTTGTAACTCCCTTATCCTTCCAGTCTGCACCAGCTCTGGGGCCCTTTCTCACTGAACTAGGGAGTGCGGCTAAGCAAGTTTTATAAAAGTTGTGTTAAGCGGCAGTAATTTGCAGTCCAGGTCCCAAAGTCTCTGTCCGATCGTGGTCCGGTTCAGCGCAGGCTCGGTGTGTCCCGAATGGTCGCAGGGAGACCATTTCAGGGGTCGCAGCAGCTCAGTCCTGTTTCCGCTGGGAACAGATGGCTTGTTTGGGGTTTTGGTTTGCTTGCACCTTATGTACCAAGAAATGTTTAAGGCAAAAGTTCACTCATCTGTCCGCCACAGGGGTTAACAGGTATTTTATAAACTTGAAAAAATGAAAACATCTAGTTACAAAAGCAGTCTAAGTCTTTCAAGGGGACTGATACATTTCAGAGATGTATTCCACTGTATGGGGACTTCTGGGCTAATCCTCAGGGCTGTACAGTCATACATATATTACTGGTCTAGGATCTTGTTTAAGCTGTATGGCTGGGGGGTGCTCTGAAAGATAATGAGGCAAGAAGTCAGCTTTTTATTTTATCATTGTCTTTCTACTGTTCTGCTTTTGGTCATTATTGATTCCCAGCTACTTTGAACAAGGGGTATCACAGGTACACAGAGTTCACTTGCAGTGCTCACCTGGCTTCTGTTATCAATAATAAGCTGCTACAGTGCATATGTGTACTAGTAACTGTTAGAAAAACACTTGTTCACAAGGGGGAAAAAAATACAGTGGTCTCTTCTCTGTGGCATGGACACTTGAGTTCTGTTATCTTTCAAAACCTATTTTTCCATGACAATACATTTAAAGCTAAAAATGAGTTTGAATTCTGCTCTGATGTTTTCTATCTCTGGATATGAACACCAGCAAATCAGGCAGTATATGAAGAGATAGCAAAAATAGCCATACTTCCTCACTCACTGTGCAGACATCATAGTTCTCTATTCAGAAGCAGTTTGCTTCCCATTCTTCACATAGGACCTAAAACTGAAAACAGTACCAAACCTAAGAATATTTCTGACTTCAGGGACCCCTTGTGAAAGGCACTAGGGCTATGTAGCAGTACTGTGCTTCTGAAGGTTTTCTGCTTTTGGAATAGACCTGTGCTTGGTTCCGCATGAAGATTAAGTTTGGATCCAAGCCATTGCTCATGCCTCTTCCTAAAACTCCTAAAGGAGTTCTCCATGTATATAATTCTGCATACTGTAGCGTAGTTCACTGCATTTTCACAGAAGCGAAGGAGAAGATACACATGAAGAAAGCTGCAGAGTCCTCATGTATGTGGAAAACCTGCCATTACAGATATAGGTGAAACACCAGATCACTCCTTGAAAGCAGCACATTTCTTCTCTATGCTGCTGATCTGGCCTTTTACGTAGTAGAGGAAAAAAACAGTAGCTAATAAGTATAGACATGCAGTCCAGAGTAGCAACCTGGATCCTCAGGTCTGCTTTCTCACAGCTCTTGGATCAGCAGTCATCAGTACATGCTTCTCATCAGCATGCACCTTCTTGTCATATAGGGAAACTGCTGGTTGAAAGAGGAGAAAGTAAGCCTGGGGAGAAATGACCAGACCCTAAGCTTCTTTTTAATAAGAAGAGAAAGGAAAACTTACTAAGCAAAGACAAAAGAAGCAGGGAAGCAAAAGCAAGAAAATGGCCATGCTTTGGTCACACAGTAAAGGATTTTGAAGGTCGCTAGCTCAAGAGATCCATCAGTAAAGAACAATTCTTAAAAAGAAGCTGGGAATTACCCTGTTAGGATTAGTAACAAGAGTGTGTAATAGCTAGTTCAAGCTCTATAAGCTTTAATAATCCTTGCATGTACAAGTGATATCTTTGGTCAGCTACATAATGTCAGCAAGGGTTTCACAATAAGGCCATAAATACAAGTATCTCAGTTTGAGGGGAAAAGTTAGAGATGTGCAGTGCTAGTAGTAGTGGTAATGGTTACATCCTATTTTTGTTGCAAGTGGGTTTTTAATATTAATAACTCTCCACTTGTTCCCAGCCCCTGTGTCTCACTGCCTCTTTGCACCAAGTCTGAGTACAAGCACAGAACTGATTTCTGGAATAAGGAGTTAAAGAAAAAGAGTAGGTACAAGCTGCACACTTACCTGCAACCTGATAAAGCATTTGGCATAGAAGTAAGTAGTGGAAGTAAAAGACCTGTAGGAGTAAAACAACATAAAAGAACCTCAAATTTAACTCAAAGCATACTTCTTTTGGGGTGTGGGTTTTGAGAATATAAAATTAGTCTGTACAGTTGGCTCCTAGAGAAGATTGCCTAGCTACAAAGCTGAATTCTAATGTATGGCAGAGAGGAGGGGAAAAGGACAAAGACCTCAAGCAGAGAGTTAGAAGAACGGATAAACTGATGAGAGAATATTGCTTTGAAGAAGTAGATTAGCAAAAGGACATTGTCAGCCTTTCAGTGCACTACAATTTTGCTGCATTTCACACACTGCATGCAGATTGTGCTAAAGCCCTTACAGAAATAGAAGTATGCAGCTTGTGCTGTATCCTGCACCCTTAGGTTTGAGAGAGAAAAGTGACTGGGGGTCATACTCATTGCTGGCATCAGCAGGTGTAGCTTCCCCTGGAGTCAGTGGAGCTGAACACCTACCCCTGACAGCAGTAAACTTGTCCTTGTGGATTTTTCATAGCCAAAAGACAACATTTTGAAAAGCATTACTATTAGGAATATACATTCAATAAAGATAATACAGTATGTAACATTATGGATATGTTATCCACTTATCTCTGTTGTGTAGATTGTTTATCACCTGAGATGGAATAATATACTCAAGGCAAAGACAACTGTACTTTTTTCTCTCTGAAAATCACTTTCTAAATGCACTGGAACTTTCCTTCTGGGTAGAATAAACTCCTTTCTTGTCTGAATGAACCATTTTCTTCTTCACATTACTGTGATTTCAGCTCTGCAGAAGCATGACTCCTGTGGATGGCAATAGGGGCTATCTAGTGATTACTGCATAGAATTGCATGCATAGAATATTTCAATGCTATTATGTCAAGTGCAGATACTGCAGAAGCACAGCTTCTCACTCCTCCCCCCCCCCCCCCCAAGCTGTTGTCACAGTATTGGGTTTGCTAGTGATTATACTGTGTCTAAACTTTGAGGGAAGGCAGGGGGCACACCACAGAAGACAGAACTCTAAAGTAACTGAGGAATAATCGCTTCAAATATCCAGTGCTGACTGTGCCAGCCCTTCAAAGACTATACCCTACCAGTAAAATACAATCGCGTTCTTGTGGAGTGTGGGTTGGGGGGGGGGGGGGCTGATGGTGGTGTTTGGGTCATGGATTGTTTACATGTGATTTGGTTTCCCTGGGCTCTCCTGAGAAAGCCACGACCTGGATACATAGTCAGACAAGTAGATAGAGAGCTGGTCTGGGGCAGAAAGGAGAGGGGTATTCATAAAATTGATGCAAGAGGAGGTAGTACCTGGGAAACTAAGTCTCTCTGAGCTACTTGCTGTTTTAAGTACCTCTCTCATATGCTTTTGCTCTGCATGAACATTACTGTGCTTATTTAAAAGCTGGGTGGCAATGTCTTAACTTGGCCTCTGGGATACTGCTGGCTAACGGCTTCTTGGCAGCACATGCAACACTGATGTTACGCCTCAAGGACAGGACAAAACACAGCTTTATAAAACTAAGAAAATAAGTTCTAGGAACAGGAATGATGGCTGGAAAGTGTTCTTGGGCACGGGAAAGAAGAGGCAGAGAGCTAGGAGGATTTGCAGTACATGAGGGACTGGGGTTATGGAGGCTGTAAGTGGAAGGGGTCGGTGAAGATGCTGGTTAGCAGAGTGTGAAGAGGGATGAGTGAGGCTAGAAACAGTGAAAGAGACTGTTTCGGAAGAGAAGTGAGCAGTTCTGGCTGTGCAGCCTTTGTAGGAGCGGTTCACTGTTCTTTCATGTTTTCTGGCCAACAGTCCACTCTTCCTGGGTCCTGTTCTGAGACAGTACAAGCATCAAACTAAACCTCTGGTGCATGACCTGTGTAAGCTATCAGAATGAACCACAAATGTCCTTAAGGAAAAGCTTCAAACTTAACCAAAATGTCTGGAACTTAGATTGAACAATGCAGTCTGGAAGATAAAAATGCAATTCTAAAGGAATGTATTAATAAGTGTCATAACCTAGAGTAGGTGATAAACAAGGACAAAGATGCTAAGATGAATGTTTATCTGCTTTTTAGGAGTATTAAGAAAAATGATATAGAATGAGTGGGTTCAGTAGAGTGAGAAAGGAAAAGAACTTTGAAATGAAATTTTCTTGCATTCTTTCTCTACTGTCTTGAAACTTAGTGTTTTTTATAGTAGAGAAGATGAGGAAAAAAAGAGCTGAAAAACTGGTGTGGAAGGTGTCAGTATGAATGGCTTATTTCAGCAACTAAAAAGTTAAAACCAACAAAATATGTGTTTCACTGAAATAATCTGCTCTACTGGAAGCCTGATGACAGCAAACGTTTCACTTTAAATTTATTTAAACGAATTATTTCATTGAATGCTGAATTGCTTCTTCTACCAAGAGAATTAAAATAGTATATATAAAAATGCATACATTTATTGTTTTCTGTTGCCTTGCTTTTTGACAAAAAAATCATTTGTGGGACAGAAGTCATGGAAGGTCTTTGCAATGTGGTGACTGCTTGTGCAGTAGCATAAGGTTCTTTCATCAAACGATAAATATGCGTGTTCAGATTATTGAAATTCTACAGTATTATTTCTCCTTGTGCGGTGCTGGGCGAGCCAAGTAAATTCTGAGAGATACATTTGACTTCAGATCAGGTAAGCTAGTTGAAACAATTAACTTATATCTGCAACATAGTGAGGTCTGGTGGATAGAGATAGGAAGGTGACTTAGCGGAGTTGGAAACAGAGCCTGAAACTTCTGTGACATGCTGCCAAATCTTGGATAAGTCACAGTTCCTCTTACCCTTTTAACTATTGGCAAGGGGGATTCAATTTGCTGTCTTGGCTAGCTCTAGCATTATATTATGGATGTCTAAGTCTGAGAAAGTCATCATGGCTTCCAGTTGTGGTAAGGGAACAGGACTGGGAACCTTGCAGATGAGATTCATCTTGGCCTATTTTAGTGTTCTGATCTGGAATAACATGAATCATGTCCAAGATACTCCCATTTCTTTGGCATCGTGTCAAAACTGGGATAGATTTCAACACTCCTAGGCGTAGGTTAGAGTGTTTCTGTGTCTACAAGTTATGGTGGATAAACCCCACACTGCATGCTCCTTGAGTCTTATGTGCAAGCAGCAGTTTGTGTACTATTCCAAAACAATATATATATTTTGCTATCACACAATACGGTCATAGTCTTATGAAAAGTGGTCTTTGCTAAGCAAGAAAACTTTACAGTCCTCCCTGAAAGAGCTAGGAAGTGCAGGATTTATTACAGCAGACATGATAAACTAGACTTTCAAAGTTAGGTTGATGGAATTGCAAGTGTTTTAATGTGCAACAAAGCTGATTTGCACATGTAAACGCTTGTATTTATAAGTTAAACTTGTGTAAGTGCCAGCAAATAATGTTTGAATATGTAGATGAAATATATTTCAGATTTGTTTAACCCTTTTTTTTTGTAATGAATCTGTTTATTGAGGGGGGAGAGCTGGTCTTAAACTCTTGTCCAAGCCATTCTGGAATGATCTGCACCAGAAATTTCTGAAAAGTAAATACTGGCTTCAAGTACCTGTATCAAAATGGAAGGATTTTTCAAGGGTTCTCCAGGGACTTGATCCCAAGTTATGTAAATCAGAATTAAGACTCCTATTTACTTCAGTAGGATAGGATTGTTCATTTGCATAACTTCTTCATTAATGCTTAATGCAGGAGGGAAGGGGAAACAATACTACTGACATTCTCAGTTGTCATAAGTTGAAAAAAGTTGGTCATGTGAATCAAGACAAAGGTGGTAACATAGAGAATGCTGGAAATGCAAGTTAAGTGATTTAGAAAATGTAAACCAAAGCATACAATCATTGTTGAGGAGGCCAGTGATGAAAAATATATCTTAATACAGCTGCAGGTTGGCAGTGGACAGTACAGCTGGATGAATACTGAAAATACTAATTCTTAAATAATTATCCCCCAAGCATATGTTAGCATTTGCAACTGTCGTTTAAGATAACTATTTGGCTAGCTCTAACAAATGACAGATTAGAACTGTACTGAATGTTGTAGCCACAAAATGGACTAAGTTTCAAGAGGGAGGTGTAGTTATCTATCACAGAATCAGTAGTTTTTCTTTCTAGAGTTCTGATGTACTGGGCGTTATAATACCCATCAAATAATTGAGTAGATTGGGATAAAAATGATGAAAAATCCTTCTGGAGTTGGGGGAATTCATTGCTGAAAAGGGACTGAGAATTAAGACCCTAATCCAGTCAAAGTCCTTTGAGATCAGTAGCTCCTAGCAATTTACTGAGAAGTGACACAGCAGTTTTCATGTGCTTGGATGAGACTAATATTTGGCGATGGAGCTGGGCGAAGTGTTAAAAGTATTATGCAAGTACAAGTAGTGGAATTAAGAAAGCAAAACTTTCAAAATTTTCTTATCTATGAAAAAACAGGGATAATGTCAAAGTACTTGAAACTAGAGTAGCTCTAACTTTTGTTTCAGTTTCTGCTTATACTCTAAGAAAGCAATTCTTCCGTCCAAAAGACAAGACCAAAACATCGTACCTCAAATGCATTATACCTTTCAATGTTTGGTTATGTATTCTAACTGCATGTTAGATCCTGATTACAGATTGAATCAACAGCTAGATAGCACAGAGTTGGAAAGCTTAATTTCTTGCACTTTCGACAAGGGAAGCTTTGCTTCCTTGGTTTAGCTTCTCTGTGTGTTTCAATAATGAATAAGATTCCAGTCCCCTGCCTCCCCCACCTCCCCTGGTTGAATTATCTTTGTAAGCATAGTGTGCATTATTGGTATTTGAAGGTGATTAACTGAATTAAATTGGCCAATAGTAGACCATGG
This sequence comes from Dromaius novaehollandiae, assembly GCF_036370855.1. NCBI lineage: Eukaryota > Metazoa > Chordata > Aves > Casuariiformes > Dromaiidae > Dromaius > Dromaius novaehollandiae. The sequence goes on from NC_088098.1 coordinate 112,104,706, forward strand.
CTTAGAACCATGCCTTTGGAATATTCAATATGGAAAGAGTGATCTTGATTTATATCAAGGGATACCTTTTTAATCAGAAAACATGCATGTGAATTTAAGATTGTCTACAGAGTTCTCCTCACACAAGCACTTGCACAGATTATTTAAAGAGCTTGTGAGTCTGCACATGGAGAAAACACATCTGTGTAAATACATAAGAAAGGCAAAAAATTAACCTGCAGCCTCTAATCCCCTCCATACCCTGCAAGCCTCTTGAGCAAGGGCCTTACTTCCCTAGTCAATGGGAGGAAGCAGTCTCATGTCCCAGTCAGTGACTCCTTGATGAGCTGTAGTATCTGCAGGGTTTGTATCTGTGCTGACCCCTGATCCTGGACCTGAGGCATTTTTCCCAGAAGACTCACGGAACCAAGTCCGTAATTTCTCTACAAATGTTCTTACTCTAAGGTCACTCATTTAGTGCTGCACTTTGCGCATCCTCAGGTTGCATCCTGTGTATTGATGAAGCAGAGATCAGACAACTAGACAAAAGTTTTGCTATAACATATCCCACACTTTCTTCTCCTCCTGCAGAACTCTACTGAAATTTCCCTGGCAATTGACTTTTAAGCACATCACCTAATAGAGGGAGCATTAAGTTTAAAAAAAAAAGGGGGGGGGGAGCGGGGGTCAAATGTAATGCATCTTTTAATACAAGCACAGTCTGAGGTGACAGGACTTCAGAGGTTTTTTTCCCTATAGCAGCAAATTGTATGGGAAAGAACAGCTTAATTTAAACTAGTACTTCATACGCAGAACATGCTGTATATTTGCAAGCAAGAACATGCTTTTTCTGTCTGTGGCAAATTCATCTTCCATTTTGCTGTTCACAAAGTCCTGAAAAAGCGTGTGCATTCACTGCTTTGCTTATTAAACCTTTAGGGTGAACGAACACCATATGTCCAGCAATCCCTTTTCAGAAAAAGGGACCCAAAGAACCCACTCTATAAACTCCTTTTCTGGAATGGTCTCTTAAATTCCTTGGCATCTGGATAGTAAGAATGTATATCATGCTTTCCTGAGCATCATCTCCAAGTGACACATACCTCAGTAAAGCACACTATGTGGCGATATAAAGTTTGTCTTGAGCTGAAGGCTACAGGCTGCTGTGAGGTGCTTAATGCAGCATACAGTATCCATTACTATTTTTAATGTCAAGGCAGGCCCAAGAAGTAAGCCTGGGAATGTATATTGATCTGCACAGGTCAAGAGCTAAAGGAACTGATTTAAAGCCAATAATGTACTGGAAGCATTTCATGTCCTAACACAGTGCTTGAATTTTGCAGTCAACAGTCAAGAGCAGTTTTGTAGGCCATTAGTCTATATGTGAATTATTGCCCGTGGGTATTTTGGAAATGAAAAATATGGTTTCATTTTAGAAATGCTCTTTTCTATGCAATTAAAATTTCATAATGATATTTAGCCGCATCAGTTTAGGACATGTGCCTAGTAACTGGATCATCATTAAAGACTTTAATATTGCCTTTGGAACAGTTACTTTCTGGATTTATAATGCACAAAATGAAATAATTTAGACAATGGATAGGAGCTGTGATTGTCCATTCTAGTGAATGCTTTTATGTAATTGGTATGTTTATCAAAATATATATTCTTAGTAGCCTTGAAGATTGTCTAAATCTTACGTAACAAAATTCATATTAGCCATGTAAACTGTAAGCCTTTAGAAATCCTCAGTATGAGTTCAACCAGTGTGAATCATTTATCTGTTTGTCATCCAGTGAGGCTAGAATGGCTGCCACTGAATGTTTATTTCACAACCTTTTGTGATTGTTTAAAGTACATTTTTATATATTAATGTTGGACAAAAGAGAAAAGCCACACAGAGCATACAAACAAGACAAATCACAAAAGCCAAAGCATTCAAATTTAAATAGGTAATTTAAAAGATGCTCTTGCTTTTGAATTTGCAGGGTTTTGTCAGCATATATCTGAGCCATAGTGTTATTTAAATGCAGGTTTTTGTCTACATCAGGTTTCTGATTGAAACAAGATAAAACACTTTGAATTCATTGTTCATGTGTGTTTGTAGAGCAAAAGAGCTATCCCACACAAGTGCCAAGCTAGATTTTTTTTGTTTGTAATTGATTGATAAGACCTAGGGATTGTCATTCATCTTACATTTCTGAGCAGACAGAAAAATTACTTCATTTGAAAATGACATCTTGAGGATTTCTTTCCTAACAGTTACTTAATAGCACACATTTTTTGACTTTTTCTTTAGAATGTAGTTATTTATTTAGAATATTGAAGATGAGTATAACTAATATGCATCACTACCAAAATTACATAAAAAGCATTTCATCATATAAACATACAAACTTTCCTGAGAAAGAGGAGTCTTCTAAAGAGGTCAATTCTCACCGTGTAAGTTGAGGTTTATCCAGCAGGTATGCTTGTATTTCTGCTTGTTACACATACTAATATTGAAGAATTGCTAAAAGCAGTGAAATCTAATTGGAAAAATCACAATCTAGTTTCCAAATCAATTACTTGCTTGCTTCATTAATTTCTCACTATCTTTTTAGAATGCCTCACAAACAGGATAAGCATGGTCTAGGTTTCCTTTCTTCAAAACCCATTTGGCTCCCACTGCCACTGCAAAAAAAATTTTTTTTTTTCCTGTCTCTTTACTTTCACATGAATGTTTAAAGTAGCTTGGAGTTTCTCTTCTGTCTCCATTCAGGTTACCAACTCATACCCATGGCGAAACGCTTTGTAACAGCCTTTTCCCAAAGCACACACTGCACTACCTGTACACTCTGTGCAATTTGTGACCAGATTCATTGAATTTGTATTGTTAGCTCCTTCTGGGTTTCGGGGGGGGGGGGGGGGGGGGGGAGGGGGGTTGTTTTTTGTTTTGCTTTTTAACCGGTTTCCTTCTATTTTCCCCTTCAGCTCATTTTTTGTGGGGTGTTTTTTTTTTTTCTTGTTCTCTTACTCCAAGACTTGTAAGATGCATGGTTTCAGATTCACACTTCTTAATAATTGTACACTTCTTAATAATTGTTGCGGGGAATTTCATGTCCCTGTGCAGCCTCATTTACTAAATGTCTGTCAATAACTTGGTGCTTTGCTTCTGATCTGTCTTACTTCTGCAGTCCTTTATCTTGGTCTGTCTCTGATCCTGTATAACTGACTGTCAAATAAAACCCATAAAAACTGAACTAAATTTACAAATATTTCTGGAGTTGTTCAGTTCTCTGCTTGGTTAGATTTCCTCATATACTGGGAAACAAAGGGTGATGGGGTGTCTTTTGGGGTGTTTTTTGGCAGTTTGATTTTTTCGTCTTCCAAGCACTGTGTCACGAGCTACTCAAGAGCAGTGAAGAGCACTTACCATCTCTTTTTTAATGCATAGATGTATTTCTCTCTGAATCAATCTATTTATTTTACAATAAAGAGTAAAATCAAGCTGCGTATTCATTTAGCTAGAGCCCTACAGTACAAATGAACCCTCCCCTCTCTCTACACACACACACACACACACACTCTTCTGCAAAGTGAAAGAGCGCACCTGTTCTGCCCTGGGAGCAGGAGCTTGAATGCTAAAAGGACTTTTACATCTACTTACTGCTCAGATGGTGTGATTCATTAAATCGCAGGCTTACAAAGTAAGAGAGATATGCAGGTATTTGGTCTGAGGAAGCTCAAGGGCAACCAACATGGGGGAGAAGGCTGAGGTTGCTGTTTGTATAATGTTTTCTGTTAATAAAGGCAACTATTGACATTTGAAGTACTATGTGAATTGTTTAAAGCTCATTGTTGCTTCCATTAGCAAATTACTTTCTGAAAATAAGTGTGTTGTTGGGCTCTGAAGTCTACTGAGGAAAGCAGGTTAGCCTGTTAAACCTGTAATGTTCTTGCCTGCCTTATTGTTTCGGGTAATGTCAGAAGTGAGAAGCTATATTCTACACAGCTTACTCCTGAAGTAATTTCAAGATGCGGGGGTGAAGAAAACACCCTGCTCTCCTGGGCCAGAGACAGGATATCAGTCTTGTACTCTAGGCTGGTAGCAGAATTCCAGTTCCGCAAGTGGGCACATCCATAGCCTCCATGAGGTGGCATGGTTTCAACCTCTAAATAAAATTGTTTTCCATCAAGTTCCATATCATGATGTTAACATCGTTTCATATTTCTCGAGTATCTGCCATGATTTTTTTTTTTTTTTTTTTTTTTTTTTTTGGCAAGGTATTAACATTGTTCTGTTGTTCCTGTATGAACTGAGTTGTTCAGGGGTGGAGAAAAAATGGTGTCTTCTCACTATTTAACATACTATCATGAAAAACTAGTGTTTAATAATGGCTTATCAGACTAAAAAGCACTAGTTACCATTTTGAATGTCCCATTAATTCATCAAAATCAAAGGATATGATAATACTAATCAGCACAGAATGAACTTTAATAGTTCTTCCAGACAAGAAAATGATGGGACTGTTTTGCTTGCCCATGAAGTGTCAGAAACAATTCTGTATGTGGATATGGCATATGTTTGTATACTTTTAGGTGTCAGTTGGCCCCTCAAACTAACAGTGAATATGGCCTTTCTTTAGCTTCCTTTAGCATTCACAATAGCTACAAACAGATCCTTTCTATCTATACCTCTAGTGGACTTCCAATCACAATAGAGTGCAGACTATAAGGTGGTGTATTGAATGATGCCTTTCAGATTAACAAACGCAATAAAGAAAGTACATGGTGGTATGACTAAAATGGGGGGATGGATTTTTTTGCTTTGGTTCTTGGCTGTTGTTTGTTTGTGGATTTTTTAGATACTAGGTAGAGAGCAGAACATACTCCTTGGTTAAGGAGAGCAAAGGAGTACTTGATAACCAATACTTTTTTTTTTTTATGGATGCTTTGTTTTGTGATATACTAAATTTAGCTTGCTTTTCATTGTTTGCTTAGCTTTTCTTTGTTTTACCAGTATGATCATATTAAGTCTCCCAGCTTAACTTTGCTAGGAGAGTAATCAACATGGATACAGCTGGAAGAAAAATGCCCACTTCCTTGTGCAGATCTTAAGTTATTCCAATATCTTCCAATATCTTCTTGTTTAAAAATTGTCATCAGAAGTCAGGGAGATGGATGTAATATATAGTTTGGAAAGAGATGCTGTGTCAGAACTTTGCTCAGCAAAAGTTAAGAGAAATCAACACAAAGTGCATCTCAGCAGCTGTGAAAGAGGCATAGCTAGGACAGCTGTTCTAATAACCTAAACTTTTCCCCAGTCACCTTCACCATATCTCTTCCAAAGATGTCAGTCACAGCTTCCAGATGCATCTCTTCTAGCCCTTCCTACCCCTGGAATAAAGAACAAACAGTATAGTGGCAAAACGGTCCTGTTCTCAGTATAGCTGAAAATGTCCTCAACTGGCTGCGGGGGGTGGAACTTGTACAAAAAATATCTTCTGAAGCCCTAATAAGCCTGATATTTGAACATCAGCAACAGTAAACTGCCAGTCTATGTATAGTAATTGTAGTCTATATGCTACTTTTTTAATCAAAAAAGACAAAAAAACCTTAGTTTTTCTAATGAGGATTTAAAGCAGAGGAAGTGATACCAAAACCAGACTTTAATTAGGATTGTTCATCAGCCCTCTGGCATCTGCAGGTGTTTTTTTGTCATTTTTGTTTGTTTGGACCCAGCATTATAATAGTCTTCAGTACATCTACTGCCACACTTAAGCTTGAGGCAATTCCTTTCAAAGCTTTTTTTTTGTCGTCCCCTCCCTTCCCTAATAAGGTTGCAATTTATTTCATGATGTACCAGAAGTATGTAGTAGCTATACCTGTCCTTGCACTGGTCTTTATCTGTTCCCTTGTCTGTTAGCCTGCTGAGCTATCAAGCAAGCTTCTATTAAGATTCTGAAATGATACACTTTTGACAAAAGAACAACCCTTTATTTCCATTACATGTGGCCTTAAGTATACACATTACTCATACCAATACTGTCATTTATTGACAGTGTTGAACTGCAAGTGATCTAGTTAGCACAGTTAGGTACTGTAGCTTCAGTTGCTAGACAAAATGACATTTTGCTCATGGAGCTTATTATTACTTTTAGACTTTATGTATTGGATTAAAGCCAAAACAGACTCTGATTTACCAGAAAAGAAAAAAATCAGAATTCAGAAATAGATCAGAGCCTTTAACAACCTGGGGAGCTGAATTCCTTGGGTGTTGTGGGGTTTTTTGTTTTTGTTTTTCATAAGCCTCCTATAAAGAAGCTTGCATCTATAAACATGGCAATCAAATATTAATGAACTTGAACCTAAGAGAAATATTAGCTTCAAGCTAGATCATTCAAAGGCCTATGTTAGAATGAATGTCAGTGATTTATAAAAAGATTCTTCATTCTGAATTCAGAAAGTCATTCTGCAGAGATTTAAAGAAAATTTGGGTTTTTTTACGATTGGTATGAATGCAATATGAGTGAGAATATGCAAGTGTATTTAAGAAAGATTAAGAATAGATCGCGTTGCTAATGAAGACCACCATTCCCAGGACACTGCTCCTAGGACGCTATTCCCAGTAGCAAACTGGAACATTGCCTGTATCAAGACCAGAAAGCCTGTGTTCTGGTAGGGCCACACCACAGATGACTTGTCAGCAGAAGACCTTGCACCCTGACAGTAGGAGGGCTGCAGCATGTCACGTACAACATTCATTTTCCTGTTAGCCCAACAGGTATATTCCAGACAAGGAAAAACAGACAGTGAGAAGCAAGCTTGCCTCAAGTTTATGGAGGCTGAAGTAAGCAAGAGTCTGAAACAAAGGAGCACTCAATAGCAACTGCTAATTCCCTCCTAATTATCTATAGGTTATTAACACCTGTTTATCATCACCAGTTAAGAGGAACCCAAGAAACATGGTGAGGTCCTGACAGCTGTCATCTCATCTTCCATGTTGCATGTGTGATCTTGGCTGGACTATTCAGACATTTGTGGTGTTTGAGTGCATAAAGTCAACTTGATTAAATTTTTTTTTAAAAAAAAACCTTTCCACTTCCATAAGATCCCAGATGGAATTTAGTTATGCTTTTTTTCTATAATTCCAAGCTTTGAAAATCTTTCTGGAATGTCAAGTTCCTTTTTTTTAAAAAAAAAAAAAAAAGGAATTTTTTTAAAGTCACTCAGTAAGTCTACCTAAGACAAGTAAATAAAAATAATACATATTTTCAAGCATTTTAGCCGTGCTATTGTTAGACTATAGCAACAAGTGAATATTTTCAGGCTATAGTCCTTCAATGATTTACTGATTTAGTGTTCTGAATGTGCATTTTGTGAAACATCTTAGGAATGCCTTCTAAACCAATCTTGAGCTAGAAAGCAGAATCACTATACTGCATTCATTTGATGTTTATGTTCAGGCTGTGGAATTCAATCTATACTGGATACTTGTGCCACTGCACTCTGTAGTACAGGTAAAAACAAAATAAAAATCTATTATTGCCCACCTCAAATGTTAATGTTAAGGCAGGTCTCTAACGGTGCATTCTGTTTCTAAAAATAAAATTAGGGTTCACTTTGCTAATTTTTTGGTTTCCAGAGTCTTTAGGATATACGTGGAACATGAGTTTGTCACATCCATTAGACCCTTAGTTGGCAAAATGCAATATTTTTTTAATCTGAAATACAAGCCTTTAAGGGAAACAACAAATGCTGAAAGACAAATTGTGTTTTAATTTAAGAAGGTAAAAGCATAGATATTTGTGACAAAGAGGTATAGAAGACTTATCTGAGCCTCCTGTATTAATGAGGCTTGTGACTTCTAGTATATGAGCAGAAGCTGGGTACAATGTTTTTTCACTGTTTAAATTTTGAAAATCTACATGTAAGTTTCTATTACATCTTTCAAATAACTTTAGACTAGTTGGAATAGTGCAGCTGCTGTTTTGAGCTTTGTTACCGCAGTTCTGTTGTGTGATTCTCATCTGAGATCCATCCTGACTGTATGGTGGGAAGAGACCTGAGTGCACACAATCCCCTCACATGTGCACATGTCTAAACAGGAAGAAATCCCTAATATGTATGTTCTTCATAGCTAATCAGAAGGGCTAAATTCACTTGCCCTTTTCCTGCTGCGGTTGAAGAAGTTACACAGGCACAATGGGCAAAGAACATCCTTAAGTCAAAGGACTTGTATAAGTGAAATGGGAGGACAGTATGGTCTAACAAATATACGTTCACACCAGATCCCCCCTCTTTACACCTAACCTTCCCCCCGCCCAACAGTGAAGCTGCATGCTTAATTTAGCAGTGGACACATCAAATGAGATGCTGAGCTGGTGCTGCCTCAGAGTATTCCTGGCACCCCTCATGCAGCTGTCTGTCTATTGCTCCTGCAGCAGAGAGGATAGAGGCTCTCAGCGCAAACAGCATTGCTCTGGCTGTACGAGGATGGAAATGGGGAGACTTGAGGGAGCTTCTCTGAGGGACAGCACCTTGGCTGTTTGCCAGCTTCAGCCAAAAGGCATACAGCTGTTCCTTGTCCAGACTGGAACAGCTCGCTTGCTATTTTTCCCTCAAACATGGCTTTGTCCTCCACCGTCAGTAATACAATGCTTATACGCACATGCAAATACATTTATGAGAATCTCCAGGTAGAAAAAGTAAATGAGGGAGGGAGAAGAAATACAGAATTAGACTGTGTTACAATTCAGAAACTTTAAACGCCAATCGAACCGTGTTATTTAATATTATTTTGCTGTTGCTATGCAGGTAATTCTTATAGCTTTGAAGGGTCTGACACTATATTGTAAGAAATGTTAGGAAATGATGAGAAGCCTAGCAGACTATTTTGACAGCTTGTAATATAATACTCTTGGACACCATTTTTTTGTTCCTTCCAAGTTTATAATGCATTAGGGGGGTTGTACTAAACCATGCCTGTTTTGTAATGCTACAGCATATCTGATAGCACAGACCCTCCTCCCACTCCCCTCCCAAATCCGTTCTCTCAGGTAGCGTTGGCTTTGCTGTGGTTAGGAGATGACGTTCCAACAACATTGTCGACTCTTATAGGAATGTGTTATAGAATGCATTTCCAGTGGCTGCCCCTTTAAATATGGCAAAGTTAAGAAACCACAACCATAAATTAGCCTTCTGGTAGCTGGTGATTCATCTCTGTGCCTTAAAACCTAGTGATTTGTTTTGCTTCTCCTTAAAATCTAGGTTTGCATGTGATCCCAAGAGTGTAAGTGCTCAGGGAATTCAATCCAGTTCAGGACTGCTATGCTCCTTGAAATAATCTTCCTTTTGCAAAAGTGCTAATAGCAACACAATGTCCAGGGCTGAATCTTTGCCATGTGTGAGTGAAACTATTGCGGTTTTACGTAGCCATGGATTTCAAAACATTCGGTCCTCCTCCCATTGCCGTTAGTAGTATAAGACTAAGTGGAAACAGAACTGGACCAAAAATTCCCTTGCCTATTTGTGCACACATTTAAACATCTTGTATGCAGATGCTAATGCTAACTCTTCCACTCTTTCTAGGCACTGTTTAAAGACTAGAGAAAACTTAAACCATTGTTGGAAATGGTCATTCATGTTTGACCTAGATGCACTGTCTACCCTGTGCCACCCTTCCCCCCATTAGTCTTTGAGAAAATTAGATGTGAATGAGGGAGGACAGGGGAGAAGAATCACTGCTCAGTCTCTACAAGACTTTTTTCTGCATGAAAATGACCACTTGCTATTTTAGCACTGTTAGCACACTCAAAAAAAAAAAAACTGACTGTAAATGTTCTAGTTCTGCATTTACAGAGGAACCTGGTATTTGTGTACTGAAAGGTGATAACTCCTGAAGTTATAATTAGTATGTTAGGGAAGAGGTGGGGGGGAAATGGTATAGTAATTAAGGTTGAGCTGTCCTTTAAATTCATCTCCATAACATTTAAATGCATTCATTAACTCAATACATAATTGGGAGGCATGCCATTAATGCAACAGTTCTGAATGTTTATCAAATTACTTCTAATCATCAGTGTATCTTGATGATGCCTGGCAATCCAGTGTATGGACATCAATAAAATACTAATTATGAAATACTAATTGTAATCACTCCATAAGGTCTAAAAAGAAGCATCACTGTTTAAATTAAATTAAGTTAATTTTATTGACTTAATTACTGAAGAATGAGCTGTTTCAAGCTGTAAAATTCTGAGCTGACATTTCAAATTACTTCCATACTTATAATTAATGCCAATTCTTCTAAAAGCAGAGACCACAAACAAATAGATGCTGGAGATAATAGGTCACACAAATTAACACATGCTTGCTCACAAACTGCTGAAAAATAGTCTGCTTTAAAAAGAATTCATATTTTTGTTAATAGAGCAAAAATACAGAAGTATCTATAATTTCAAGTTGTTTTCTAAGTAAACCTGTCCTAGTCATTATGTAGCCAGATACTATACACTTCCTACCGCAAATGTAGGTTAACAGGTAGGTGAAATGTGTAGGTATCTCCCAATCTGACCCATGTCTTGAGGGATTTGTTTGGTTTTGGTTCGATTTGGGTTGGGTTTTTTTCCCCCTCCGCTCTCTGCAATCTCATTTCCCTCTGTCTGGGCTGACAGCTAACCTTAAGGCAATATATTTGATTGTGAATCTTTTAATTCACGATTTCTGCAGCATTAATGAGTAATCTGAGTTGAAGGAAACTTTGCCATCCAAAACATACAGATATTTAAATAATCCTAGATTTGTTTTCTGCTGTTTTAGGAGGTATCTAACCCATGTTTGGCTTCCAACTGTAATAATTAAGTAATTATTTTAGGCATGCTTATAGTCTTTACTAGGATTTGTTCACAGTTACCTGATTGGCTTGTAAAATAATTATGCAAGAAAATACAGTTGCATATTCAGAGCTCTGTTGTGTTTTACACAACAAAAAATAACATAGCAGTTTGGTGGGGACAGAGTGAATACGCAAGGCACTGTTACGTAGATGCATTGGGGCTATGGCGAGGTTTCGGTGTCTTACAGAAAACATAAGGGCTGTTTGCTAGCTACAGGCTATTTTATAAAGCATATTGCTGGGTGTCTCTGTGCTGTGAGAGAAATCGCATCCGTGCATACGAGGATCATCAGTCTGAGGCTTTTTTAGGTCAGGTCTCCTTTAGCAGAATTGAAATTTAAGCTTTATTCTTAAAGAGAATACTTACTGGGAGAAATGGAACAAAGATTGCCTAGGCAAGCTAGGATCTAGGTTTCAGTAGAATGTGGTCTGAGATTAAATGAAACTGTATTTGTTCTGGAATATTTCAGGACTAAGCTTGTGTCTTAGGAGTGTACAGCTTGAACCAGACTTCTGCAAAAAGTCTCAGTGATCTTTAAATCTGTAACAAATGTATTTAAAGCTCTCTAGATTTTCATCTAATAAATGTTAATAATAGCTGAGAGGAATGTGATTGAGTTCCTATTATTCTGAAAAGAGAGGCTGACATTATACTATCTATAAGAGTGTTTTCTAAGTTAGGTGCAATGTATTTTAAAGGTGAAAGTAAAGTCTTTCAGAAGTATTGATATACTTTCATTTGGAGAGATTGCCTTCAAACTAGGGAAGAGCATAAGTTGTTCAGAATACCCAACAAAAAATGAGAAGTTTCAAGATCCTGTACTCTGAACTGAACTTGTTCAACTATGTTTATAATAAAGTTATTCCAATAGGAGCAGACTCTTGTGCAGAGCCAGAGCTATACAGGTTCAAGCAATTAGCATTAAATTTTAACAGCCTTGTAATGAAATTAGAAGTTGCTTTAGGACCCATCAAAAAGGCAGGTCAATGTCTGACCTCAGCAGGCTCTCAGCAATGCCTTTGCTTACCAGAAATCTAATACTTGAAAGGAAACTGTAAAATCCAGTGCCATCAAAAAAGCAGAGTTGTTACGTGTGCCTTATTGTTGGTGGTAACTTATAAGAGTTGACGGAAAGACCTTGCTTCTTCTCAGTTTACAAGAAACTTCTCAAGGGAGTGCCCTGCAAGGTGTTGGCCTTTTGATTTCCCTATTGTTATATCATAAATCCGAAAGTCTGTGTAAGGATGTAGCAGCACTCACTTCATGCAGGTGTTTATTTAGCATTGTTCTCACACCCCTACCTCATTTGCACAGGTAGTTGTTGATTACTAGTGTGGTCAGGTTTTTTAGTTTTTTCTTGTTAATAGCTTAAGATGGGATGTCTTAGATGATGCCATCTAGTCTAAAAATTGTAAAATCTCATTTTTCTTTCCTGTGGTTGTCTCGTTTGTTTCTACTTGTGTTTTAGCACTACTTTTCAACTTCTGTGGAGCTGTTCCAACAGTGCTGATGGAATAGGGAGCTGCAATCGCAAGGGTGATGGTCACCTTCTAATTGAACTCAGCACAAGATGTTTTTGCAAAACATTTCATCTCTGACAAATTAGTATATGCTAACTCAATTACTTTGCTAGAATATTTCTGATCAGCTCTATCCAGAAGGCAGTGGGATATTTTGGCCAGCCGCCATGCACCACACTGAACTTGGTAAGAGAATAGGAACAGAGGCTCAGGTTCTTGCTTTCATACCGCTCTGTCAGTGATGTGCATAGATACTGTCTTCAGTTTTGTTACACCACTAATATGTTTAGGCTGCTGAGCGTGATTTCACATCTCACTGCTCGATGACTTCAGTGGCCTTCAGCTTCCTAAAACATCTGTCATGAGGTGGACTGTTTAGTTGTTTTCCAATTCGGCACCATAATCCTTTCCCTTCAGTCAACCTTTACATTTGCCTTTAGCTAAGGTAAGTGCAGGCGGCTTCTCCATAGAGATGCTTGTGCTGCCTATGAGATGCTCTGTAACCTGATCCCACTCTGATTAAGCAGGTTTTTCTTTGGAAAGTCCCAGTGCAGCTTTCCAAAGCGCAGGCCATCCAGGCTGATACCACCCAGGCTGTAAATGTGGTCTGTGTTCCACCGTCCAGGTTCAGTGAGGAAAACTGGCTAATTTTAAGATCTCCACTGATACCTCATATTACTCTGACTGCAAAATGTGTGCCACTAACTTGAAGTAAGCTTATATAAGCATTTGTGCATCTACTGGATGTAGATTTCATCTAGACTGAGGGTGACTGAATCACCATAGCAGCTGAAGGGAGAAAACCATACATCTCCCCAGAAGGTGGACTTCATCCTCCTAAAGTTCTGCAGTCATCACTCATCTCACATATGCAGTCTAATACTTCTCTTCCCAACAACCATGTACTCAGAGCCCCAAAGTGAAAAAATAGAACAAAAACGCCACACACTCTAAGAGCAGTTCATCTGCATAAGTTGTTCAGTATCTTCCTCCTCCTTCTCCCTTTTCATGCTTTGTTAATCAGCACTGATCAGTGCCATCAAAGCTGGTTTTCTTTTTAAGAGGACTGTGCAAGAACTAGTTGAGCCATGTCAGCTAACTCTGGACAAAACAGATACTTAGACTAAAGCTCAGCAGCTTAGACTAAAGCAGCTCCCAGCTGCTCCCGTAGGAGCAATTAAGGTAGGTGGGCCACTGATCTCTAAAGGGAGCCCTGGTTCCCTTGTGACAGGGAAAATTTGCATGGCTTGTATATGAGTAAGGTGCAAGTGGGGAAGACTGGACTAGTCATAAAAGGAACACTGCACAAAAGGATCATGGGGCTATGATGAACCACAGATTGTATATAAGTGAATAACATAATTTTTGTAGCAAAAAGGCATTTAGATGTACTGACAGAAATGCCTAGGGAGGTATTTATGCTGCTCTGCTCACGGTGCACATGTGGGTTTGGGGTTGTGTGGTTGTTTGTTGTGGGTGGTTTCTTTGAGGGGCAGGGAAAAGGGGGAGATACTGTGCTTGAAGGAAGCTGGGGATATAAATGGAGTCTTAAGGAAAGCAACAAAAGCCAGAGACTTAAAAGAATGTCTTCAGGTATTTATTGATGGCTTTGCAAGTTCACAGTTCTCGGGTTATAGTGAGGACACCTTTGGGGACCTGTATGACAATTCCCTAGCTTTGTACCAAACTTTTTAGTTCAGTTAAACCTATTTCTTCAGAGTACTTCAAGGCTAGGTTGATTACTATGGATTGGCTGCTGTTGCAAAACGGAAAAAAAAATCATGAGCAGAGGATCTTCAGAAACTTACAGCTATTTTTGCTAATGAAAAATTGGAACTTAATGTTCAGCAGTTTCTGAAAACAAGGAACACTGAGATTACTCTGTTCTTCTGCATGATTTAGTCTTTCCTGGCTTCCTTGGTTAATGAAATCATTTACTGAACATTTGGATAGATGAAAGGGTCTATTTTGTTATAGCCCAAGCAGATGTAAAATGACAGTACTGTATGTTTGGAAGACTGAAAGGGAAATGAAAATGTCTAATAACCATGGAGATGCTGAGTAACACCTACCTTGTGGAATAAGGGCTTACTATATTTTATTACATTGCATTTCATACTGTATTTCTGTGTGATATGGCATATTATGTTGTACACTAGCTGCAAAGGTCTTATATTAAACTTTCTCATATAAAAAGCTCAGCAATTTCAAATACTTTTAATTCTCTAGGACAGCATGTGAAAAATTTCTACTAAAACTTCAGTAGCTTCTTAGGAAAATCCCATTTTAGAAAACAGTGAAGGTGTAAATGATATTACGTGCACGGACTGCCAGTCAGAACAAGAAGACATAAAGCAAGCCAAACTTTGGATTGACGCTATAAACAAACAAAACTTTTCAAATCTTACAGCACTGAAAGGCATAAGGACATACATATGTGTGGCATATGACAACACAGACCTGAGGTAGGGTGGTTGGTTATATAGCAATCAAGCCCAGCCACTCCTCCAAGTATCTCCTAAGCACTGTGGCATCTTGTGATAGGTAGGAAGACATCTCCTGATCCCTGGCAGGCAGGCAGGCCGGCCAGCAGGACAGGCCCACCGTAGCTGCTGGCACGTAGGCAGGAAGGCACACCATGACTGCTGGTATGCAGGGAAGAAGGCACATCATGGCTGCAGGTAACTCACGTGCACATTCCGGCCACAGATCATAGTTACCACATCATCACTTTCTGCTTTAGAGATTCTCTGGTGTCTTACACAGTGCCATCCTGTTTTGGTCCCCAACACACATGAGATTGTCTTGAACAACAAATAAATGAAGACTTAGAGCTATGGTAATTATTCTTTGAGTAGTGGAAATGTCATCTTTGAGGAACAAGGCTAAAGTTTAAGAACTCAGTTTTCTTCATCCTGGCACAATGTTCAAGAATGGCCTCTGAAAAAAGGCTCCAGATATTGTATCCAGCTCCAGCTGTAGCCACGGTAGGGCAGCCACCTGGAGTGCTGTCAGAAGTCCTCTATTTTTTCTTATTTTCTGAAGTCTGTCTGAGACTCTTGTCTTTGCTACATTATTTAATATAGTCTGAACGACTTTTTTGCAGATTTGCTGTCATATTTTTCTCCATTATTGTGGTTATTGTTTATGCAAATGTGTACTTCTCTTTCTGTGCATATCATGTTATTAAGGTATGTGTTTCTGGGAGGATACAATAGCAAACAGGCAAATCTCAGCTTTGTCCAGTCAACTCTAGAGCAGAGGAGACAGTACAGGATAGTAACTAGAAGACTGCCAGCCTAGCACCAAAGCTATGTATGAATCCTACTTGTACTGAAAAAACAAAGAACTTGATTAATTTTAGAAGCCCACTAGAGATTTTGCACCAACTGGTGAATTAATTCAAAGTAGGGACTGTGCTGTATGATCACAGGATATTATAATTAAAAAAAAAAAAAGAGTTAATGTCAGACTAGACAGGCCCTTAAAAATCTTTGACCTTCCAAAGCTTGCCTTGACTTTGCAACTGTTATATTATATATAGAATAGAATATGTATTTTTTATTAATGACAATATTCAGCTCTGAATACTTAAAAGCACAGACACTTTTTCTGTTCCCTCCTTCATTTTTTTTCTTTTTGTCTTTATTCTTCAACAGTTGTTTCCATTTTCTCTTAAAAGATCATTCATGTAAATGCTTTATTGTAAGGTGTTACAGCAGCATACAACCAAATACATCAGACAGCTCACTTATATTTGAGTCATCTAATGTCTTTCTATTTTGTTTACACTTCTATACTCAGTTCTATTTAACTACCTGGCTATTCCCTCTACTTTCTTTTTTTTTCCCTCACTCCTTTTCCTCCCAGTTCATTACTTCATCTACGTGTCCATGTGCAGAGCTTAACAACACTCACAAGTCCAGCCAATTCAGCACTTACTCATTCTTAAATGTTAGTATCAGTGAATTCTGTGTTTCCTCCCTAGGATTCTCATTTGGCAGGAATTCTTAGAGCACATTTAGGCAATATTCATACCATCTAGCTTCAGCAAACCAGCTTAAGTGCTTTGAATTTGGGGACATCTACCTCTCTCCATTGACTGCTTTAAAAAAACACAAGAGCAAACAAACAAATGAAAAAATAACTTCGTATCCTTAAGGGCATCTATTCTATTATTTAATTTAATTGCATAAAGTGAATATCATAAAATAGAACTGTGATTTCTACTTTCGTTAAAATACATAGCCAAGGAGGGATTATGCCCTTCTCGCATTCAGTAAAATTTTACAAGCTAAAGGTTCACCTAAAGCTGGAACTAATTCATGCAATTTCTTTCCTTGTTGAAGAGTTTAAACCCAGTTCTCTGAAACATACCTGCATCCTTGCTAGGCTTCAGATTATTCAGGTGGGAGTGAAGTGGACTTCACTCCAGTGAACTAAAATTATTAATGGTCACTGAGCCAGAAGGAGTGCACAAAGAGTTCACTGAAAGTCCTTGTTCAGACTTTAGTGTTGTCTAATCCATGGTGGTACCTGTAGGTATTTCTCACAGCCACAATGAAATAATAAATTGAAACTGGTGGGTGGAATGAGTGCTGTGCAGTACTGCCTACAGCACAGTATTTGCTCATTATTGCTGTCTGCGAACTGGCAAAGATAGGAGCATACTGTATTCACCTTAGTCCCTCTGAGAGATATCATTATGGCAACAGAGGTCATGTAAGCACCATAACTTCACTTTCCTTTCAAATCCTTAGTATTTGAGGAAGTGTAGTAAGTGGTTTACAATCTGTTACATCATGTAGAAGTATAGCTCCATTTCTTTAATATCACTGAGTTTGCATATTGTTACATCACAAATTATGTCCACTGCATCACCCCTTTTGACTCGTGGCAGCCTTTACTATTGCACTGTGAAATGAGAACTCCAGCTAAACCCTACATCTCAAGCATTTCTGTTATTTGTGATGAAAAGAGCTTTTCAGTTTTGGAAGGGGAGGATTACTAGTCAGAAGAAATAGTTGGAATGCAGGTTTCTTCTGTAGTGTCTGTAATGGACAAAAAAAACGCCCTAAACCATGGAACTACAAGTTTGAGGAGGGTGTACTTGATTTAAAAAATTTTCAGACATACCAGTAGTAAAATCATGTAAATTTATAGGGGGAGGGGGAGAAGGTATATATAACTTCTATTACTAATTGCTACCTTTTGACTTACAGATAAAAATTAAAGCCAGCCTTTTGCTGTTTGGCTTTTTTTTTTTTGGGCGGGGGGTGGGGGGGAATTATTCCTTAGACCTTTCTGCAACAATAGGTTTCATTTTGCTGTCCTAACCCAGCTGCAAATGGAATATCTACATATGCTGTTGGCTGTAGAGCTTCTTGTGAATGATGGTTTAGGTCAGACAGGATTTATATTGAGCAGGAGGCGAAGTCCGTGTAGCACTACATCACAAGACTTTTAAGTCACTCCCAGTTGATACATAAATTTTTGTTCGGTTTCTATGCGCAGATCCCTGCAGGATAGTTACTCTTGGCCTTTAAGGAATGAGAAACAGGCTCTTCTCAAATGTCACCTCCCCTCAGCCAGAGCCACTGTGCCAATGCGTGGAAGGGAAACACTACTTCTCTGACCAAAAACCATCACTATTCAACCCCACAAGTGATGGTCCCCATGGGGCGGGGGGGGGGGGGGGGGGGGGAGGAGGAGGAGGAGGTGGAGGTAATATAATTGTGGCCATTTTACATAGGTTGTTCCACAAACTGCAGCAACATCAGTGATCTTCCTCCACTGAAGTGAGTTCCCAAATGATGTGATTCCTCACTGTCTTTTGTTAGATAAGCCATAATATGTGCAGAGCTTAACTCCTTCTATCATACGGTTATGTACTCAAAATAGTATTTAACTGTAACGTCATCTACCTGTGACAATAAAAAATTATTTTATTTTACACATGCTCTTCTACTAGCTGAATGATACAGTGGCACTGAAATATTTCTATTTCATCTGAGAGAAGCAAGATACCTGTGCTCCAAACAACTTAGAGTATGGACACCACTAGATTCACTAAGACTTTACATGAATTGCAAGACTGGTCTCTTTCTGGGTACACATAATACTTTCACTTTTTGACTTTTCATATTAGCTTATTATTATGGGCTTTATGATGCAGGAATCATTCTAGAAGATACTGCTGTCTACAAAAAGGGTGCAGTAATCGGGGGCAAAGATTTGTAATTCTAACAAAAAATATACAGAAAAACTAATGAGATTTTAATCAGTAAACAGTTATCTACAATATAGATAAAATCCTAAATTGACAGAGAAAACAGTATGCAACCTAGTAATAAAAAAATATATATTCAAAGAAGTTGAAGCTTAACTATCAAACATTAAATGCAACTTTGTATGCATAAGAGACCTTATTTGCTCTGTGTAGCTTAAGATAGAGTCCAGAAGCTGCATACAGATCAATCCTCCAAACCGCAACCAATTTCTTTTTGGCATCTTTCCAAGCATCCTATAGACATTGGCAGGCATCATTACATTACTCCCATACATTACTCCCATGAGTTAGTCTTCTTTCCTGAGGGTTTGACATGTGGCTGGATGTGATCCTCCCCAGTCGATTGACAGAGATTTATCTCTGCCTTATGACCAGAATGTCACTTCACATGAAATGCATATGTCTGCTATATGCTTGTTTAAGCGACAGGAAGGACCTAAGCCAGCTGAGCTGTGCAGCATCACCAGGAGGACGTGGCAAGGGATCACAGCAGGAGACTCCCTGCTGTGGGGATGGAGGCCCCCATCTGCTGACCTGACCTGTTGTCTAGGGAGGTTTGCTGCTTTGCCAGAAGCTCAGATCTGGGAGGTTGTAGAGTCACTGCCAAGGCTTGTCCATCCCGTGGACGGTTACGCTCTGCTGTTCTTCTCATGGGCACCAACACTACAGTCAGGGGAGACCTGGAGCGTATCAAGAGTGACTACACGGCTCTGGGGGCAAAAGTCTAGAGCATGGGGGCTCAGGTAGTGTCGTCTCAGTCTTGTTGGTGAGGGAGAAAGGCTTGAGGAGGAGTGATCAGATCCTGAGGGTCAACAATTGTTTGTGCAGCTGGTGTCAGCCTCATGGATTTGTCTTTTATGACCATGGGACCCTCTTTGAGGCTCAAAGACTGCCTGGAAGAGGAAAGATCCATCTGACCAAGTGGAGTGAAAGCATCTTTGCCAACAGCTGGCCAGCCTCGTGAGGAGATTTAAGCTAGGAGCAACATGAGGGGGAAAGGGTGACCCACAAGCCAGGGAGGAAGTGGTGGAGGAGGTGGAAAGGTGAAGTGTGTGTGGTGATGTGAACATGAAGGACCTCATGATAAACAAAACAGGGCTGAAAGATAGCTACTTCAAGCATATCCACATAAATGAGGAGGTGTTGAGAGGAGAGTACGATGGGAGAAGGTCTCATAATTTTCTTGGAATTCAGCATGACTGGGTGTCTATATGAAGTGCCTGTACACTCATGTACCGAACATGGAGAATAAACAGGAAGATTAGAGGTCTCTGTGCGCAATTTCAGGGCTACAGTCTCACTGGAATTACAGAGATGTGGTGGGATAGTTAACATGAGTGGTGTGCTGCTATGGATGGATACAGGCTCTTTAGGAAGGAAAAGTTTGGGAAGTGAGGAGGGGCAGTTGCACTTTATGTGAGAGAACAGCAGCAGGAGCTCTGCCTGGGAACAGGTGTTGAGCCAGTCCAGAGCTTATGGGCCAGGGAAACACTGTGGTGAATGTCTGCTACAGACCACCTGGTTAGGAGGAAGTAAATGAAGCTTTCTTCAGACAAGTGGAAGAAGCATCATGTTTGCAGGCCCTTGTCCTTTGGAGGGACCTTAACCATCCTGATATCTGCTGGAGGGACAACACAGCAGGACAAGAACAATTCAGGAGGATTTTACTGAGGAGAAAAACGTGTCTTTACTGGTAAGATTTTTCTACAGGAATCCCTGGCCCCTTACTCCCTTGTGAAAGTCTGGAGCAAAGACGACTTGCCTGTGATGGAGGAACATCAAGATAGGGAGCTTTTAAACAACTTGGATATATCTAGGTCCCTGGAACCTGATGGGATGCAACCACAAGTGTTGAGGGAGATGGCTGATGTCACTGAGAGGCCATTCTTGATTATCTGTGAAAGGTCATGGTGATCAGGAGAGGTTCCTGAGGACTGGAAGAAAGAAAATGTCATCCCTGTCTTTGGGAAGGGCCAGCAGGAGGATCCAGGAAACTACATCCCAGTCAGCCTCACCTCAGTCCCTGGGAAGGTGATGGAGCAAATAATTGTGGAAACCATTTCCAAACAAATGAAGGTCAAGAAGGTGACCGGGAGTAGTCAGCATGCATTTATGAAGTGGAAATCATGCCTCAGGGATGACTGGCTCAGAGGAGGAGGGGAGAGTTGTGGATGTTGTTCATTTTCACCTTAGCAAGGCTTTTGACATTGTCTCCTGTAATATTCATAAACAAACTAACTGATGAAATATAGATTAGATGAATAGACAGTGAAGCAGACTGAAAACTGGCTGAACTGCCAAGCTCAGAGGGTTGTGATCAGTAGCACAAAGTCCAGCTGGAGGCCAGTCTCTAGTAGTACTGACCCCCAGGGGTCAGTAGTGGGGCCAATATGTTTTACACCTTCAATATGCTAACCTGAACAACCTGGACCATGTAACAGAGTGCACCCTCAGCAAGCATGTAGATGACACAGAACAGGGAAGAATAGCTGATACATAAGATCATTGTGCTGCTTTTCAGTGGGACCTCGACATGCTGGAGAAATGGGCTGACAGGGAACCTCAAGAAGTTGGACAAAGGGAAGGACACAAAGGTCCTTCTCCTCAGCCCTGGTGAGACACCACATCTGGAGTGGTGCATCCAGGTCTGGGCTCCCCAGTACAAGAGACAGAGACATACTGGAGCAAGTCCAGCGAAGGGCCACAAAGGTGATTAAGGAACTAGAGCATCTGTCATATGAGGAGAGGCTGAGAGAGCTGGGACTGTTCAACTTTGAGCAGAGAAGCCTCAGTGGCTTCATTTATACACACATCAATGTGTATAAATAACCTGATGGAAGAGTAAAGGGAGAGTAAAGAAGGGGATGTAAGGGAGGGGAGTAAAGGAAGAGGGAGCCAGACTCCTCAGCAGTGCCCAGTGACAGGACAAGAGGCAATGAGTATGAGTTGAAATATGTGAAATACTGTTTAAATGTAAGAAGAAACCTTTTTTTACAGCAAGGGTAGGAATAGGTTGCTCAGAGAGCTTGTGGAGTCTCCATCCTTGGAGATATTCAAAACTTGATTGGACTGGTCCTGTGCAACCTGCTGTAAGTGATCCTGCTTTGAGCAAAGGAGTCGAACTGGATGATCTCAAGAGGTGCCTTAAAACTTCTGCCATTTTGTGATCCTGCAAGTCCAAGACGTGTATTCTAATCATGTAGCCAAGTATATCCGTTGTGTACCATAGCACTAGTATTATCGGAATAAAAATATTTTGCTTTTTATTTTTAGATGTAATTATGATTTGTCTTTGATGTCAGTTTCTAGAACAGAAATAATTGTTTTTACCCCTTAACCTTCCACTGTGGATTTTTTTGGGGGGGAGGGGCACTCTAACTGATGTGGCTGCAGTCTGACAAAGGATAGTAAATCATTCTTGGTAGAGCGTTTAAGTAAATGCAAAACATTAAACAACTATCATGGGTATATGCTTTGAATATTCCCAGACCAGTGTCTGAAGATGATTGCTTGTGGAATTTGTAGGCATATGTAAATGCATTCAAGAGCATGTCAGGAGTATACCCAGGTGGTAATTTATCCCCTTTCATACTGACAGGGACATGGATATAGAAAAACACACCGACAAGATACAGGATTTTTTTTTTTTTTTTTTTGGAATGCCTTAAAAGACAAAGAGAGAAAGATACTAGGATAGCATGTGCTTCAAATTTTTGGTGTAATTTTGTTAAGATTAGGATATTGCTCTGAAAATTTGACTGAGTGTAGTTAAGAGAAGCAAGCTGGTTTTTTCCTCTTTTGTAGTAAAGATGCTCTTAAAGTACTGATATATAATGTATCACACAATTTTCTGTGTTGTCAACTATGTAATTATCCACTGACACTGTACAATCATGAAATTTAAGGCAAATGTGTCATTGTTCTTAGCTTGGAAGGATGACAGATGGGGTTTGCTGTTGGACTATCCTAGTAATTTCTATCTATTTTACAAAGCCTGGATTATTTAATTTATTTTTGAGAGGAGCAAAGATATAAGCATACAGGGCATGAAAGTGCTAATAAGATCGAGCTGCAAGCACCGTGTCGCTCTCCTAGCCTGTAACGCTGCGGTTCCAGTTGAGATGTCCTGCACTGGAAGTGAAGAGTGGTGGTAATTAGCAGGGGAATAAAAAGCATGAAGACACTTCTTGGGCAGACAGTTGGAAATAAAATTGAAAATACGCGTTTTGGAGGCCAGATTGCAAGAGCTCCTCGAGGAAGTACGAGTGCCTGTTGCAGTGCCTGTTTGCGCAGGCTGTGGCCTGCTCGGGCAACACAGCAGGGATGAACTCACTGCTGCCATAGAGGCATCTGGAGGAGAGGCTTTATTTCCATGCTAGTTGCCTATTTCTATAGCCCTAAGGATCTTGTGCTGATGATTTTTAGAGCCAAAATGGTGCAGATCTAAGAGCAGCAAATGCTTCAAGAGGTGCCAACTGTCTAGACATTATGTGGTTTACCCTCACATTGCAAAACTCGGTGGGGGTCGAATAGCAAAGGGAATGTAATTCTTATATCACGCTTTCTGTTTCAGCTAATTGTTCTAGGGAGATTATTATATAGTTTAATATAAGTTTATTAGTGGCTAAATTAATAATTCTGATATCATGGAAAATGAAAGGAACTGATTAATATCACAAATAATGGAGAAACTTTTTGAAAAGTATTTGTGTAGGTTCTGATGCAATAAAGAAAAGTATGAGAATATCTGAAATCCATCTTTAGATTATCACAGCTGTTGCTCTTTTCTTTTTAATGCCTTTTTACAATCTTTTTCCCATTGCCTGCTTTTCTTTCCTTCTCCTTTTTGTTTTCTCCTTATAAAATAGACAACAATTTCCAAAAAGGAATAAATACTTTTAAGATACTCCGAAATCTCTCTGTGGAATGAGAAAAAAAATCAGTATTTTAAAAAATAAATTAGACACTTTTTTTTTCTTCTTACATAGGAAATGTAGGTGTGTATTAATGGGTTAAACATGAGTAAGAGTAAAGTAGTGTCCTCGTTTAAACAGTGTTTGTTCATTAGTTCTGCAACATTTTTCAGTGTATTTCTTAAATTAAAGTGTTAATGTGACATATTACTAGTCTTGAATTTTGGCTGAATATAATTCACTGCATGCACAGCATATTAATATGAATAAATGCAAGCTGATTTATTATGTTTTAATTTTTTTTTAAAGTCAAATACCATAAAAAATTCTAGCATACTTGTTGGTATCTCTTTGTAATAACCACCTATGACTCTATCCTGCTCTGTTTTGATTTGTTTTCTCTGCTTTTGATGTGTTCATAGTCTACAGAGCAGATTATGAAATATAGCCTATGTAGGAACAAACTTTGACTAGAATTTATTATTACTGAAAATAAAACTTTTTGTTTTTTTAAAGTTCTTTAAAATATTTAATACATTAACCATCCACCTATTCATAAACATCAGAAACTTTCATGAAACTCACTGCTGCTTGCTTAATTTTTTTAATTAAAGTATAACCCAACAAGCAAATATTAAATAACTAAGGATCCAGGTCTGCCATTTCCTATGTGCCACTAAAACTGGTGAGTCGAGCAGCATGTGCCAAAATGCAGTTAGACTTCATGCTGTTTGGTGCTTGCTTTATACAAAACAGTATAGTGAGTCTGTGTGTGCATGCTTTATCTGTGTGTCCCATGTACAGAAAGCAGAGGGGAACCCACTCATGACTAAAGTTACTCCTGTGAAATATTTCTGCTCCTTTCCAGAGTGTTTGGGAGGTTTCTGCTCTCTGAAAGTTGTTTCTTCCCTATGATATTCTGGAAAAAAACCAGTTTCTGGCAAGAGGAAAGGAAATATCTGGCTCTACCCCCTGGGTCATCAGTTCTAATTAATAGGTTATGATGGTAGGAAAAAAAGCACGTATCTAAGACCGGAAGGCAATCTGGGATCTGAATTCTAGTTTTACGTATGTCTGGGAGAGCAGGGAGGTTAATGATGAGCTCCTCCTCTTAGCACTTTGTATTTGCCTTTGATTAGTTTTTTATTTGTTTTTGTTGTTGTTTTGTTTTGTTTGGGTTTGGGGGGGTTTGTCTTGTTCGCTGTATTTCCTGATGACTGTTCAAATGCTACTCCAAGAAATGAGGTAACTGGAAGCTAACTTGGCAATGCTTAAGATTGCTATGACTATGCCTGGGCATAAATCTAGCGTAAAAAAGAAAAAGACTTGTTTAGATTGCTCTTAAAAATTGGCAAGTACAAGCTGGTATTTACTAGCTTCTTTAGCCTATTGCAGTCTGATAAACATTGGCTTTTCCTTGCTATTTATGGATGACTGTATCTCAGAGAGCATAGGCCTAGCTGTCAAGTCCATCAAATCAAATATACAGAACTGGATGGAAGAAGCATTTGTCTATCATTTTTGAAGCATCTAAGCAGGTACCATTCACAAGACCCAATCAAAATCATACACGTAACCCTATTTATCTGATAGTATACACAAACACAGGTGTGGGCTTTGGGATTTGAAAGGTGTCTTCTTGGCAGTGGAAGGCTGAATATGTCAATGTGAAATAGATGCTGGAACACAGCTAATGGGAGAAGGTGCCTCAGTAAGATTGCTACCAGTCCAAAATTCACATCTCAGGTGGTGGGGGTAGAAGAAGAGCAGAAACAATATTTCTTCCTCCTATTGACTCTGTTTCCCTCATTTCATAGATCCACTGGTTTCCTCAGAGTGACCTTTGTGACCAGACTCAAGTCTGCAATGAGAATGATGTGACACAGTCTGTCTTGGCTACAGTTAGTTCTCATCTGTCCCATATTTCAACACTCTTACGAATTTATACTGAAAACACTTGTTCCTAGCATTTGATTTTGGCAGTAATCAAACTTTGCAGTGAACTTTCATATGTTACATAAAAGGGCAAAAATCTCTAAAAAGTGGATAAGAACACTTTAAGAGCTCCTAAGGAATTGTAAATCCAATTACTGACAAAAATCACAGTGTAATTCATTTGGGTGCCTGTATCTGTAAATAAGAAGTTAAAGTTAAAACAAAAAATGTCATGACTAGGTTATGCCTTGGAAGTACAATTTACCTGATGAAAGGAAGGGAAAGTTGTGTTAGGCCTGCCCAGTATCAGGTGTTCTGCTGTCCTTGGGATGACTGATCTGTAATCTTTTTAATAGCTTGAGGAAAATCCATATCAAAACAGTAGTCCTTATACCTCCACAAGATGCTGAGTGTGGGGTTTTTATGTTGTTATTTCTTGGCTGTTGCTGAGGTAGCAGTGTAGCTGTAGTTCTTCTCTCATCCACATTGCTGATTGTGGTTTAAAAAAATAGTAAATGGCTTAATACGTAGGTCAAGCGTGAGATGATTATACTAAGGGCTGAGCGTAACATGGAGATAGTCAATAACTTTATACTAGAACCAGTCTTGCTCGTCTCCTCAGATAATTGTGTCTTGCTTTGAAATAGCTTCAGAAGTTATTCGTTATGTATTGTCTCATGATGATGATGGGTAAATAGCTCGAAACAGGACACCATCACAGCTGTGTTGCTGACAGTGCTTTGCATGTAATACCTACAGAGCTCTTCTCAACATATCCTAAACTCAATACAAAATTAGATCTGGAATTTTTGGAGGCAAAGATGGAGTATTTGGAATAAAAATTCCGAACAAAATAAGGCCAATTCAAAGATATTGTGTCTGTCTGCCAGCCTATCTGTATCTGTTTATCTGCCCTGCATTAGTAGTTTTTGATCCCACCGGAAAAGTATCCAAGCCTAGACACCTCAATTTTGTAGAAATTACAGTGCTTTTGGTATACTTTCTCTGTCGTTAATTTATCAATTTTTATTATAGTATACTTTATCCAGAAGTTAAATTTGCCAACAGAAAATTCTGGTAAATCTTGTGCTAAAGGGGTGAAATATAAATGTCCGTTCCAGTAATAAGGATGCACCTTTTTACTCTTAGGAAGGACTAAACGCTCTCAAAACTTTGTTTGGTGGAAATTGATTTTTGTAATATATTTCATTTTGTGACACATTTTCTTTT
Source organism: Dromaius novaehollandiae (assembly GCF_036370855.1). NCBI lineage: Eukaryota > Metazoa > Chordata > Aves > Casuariiformes > Dromaiidae > Dromaius > Dromaius novaehollandiae. Next base: position 112,131,452 of record NC_088098.1, read on the forward strand.
GCAATATTTAATTTTTAGTTTTCTACAGAACTCAGTCTGAAACTTTGGGCCTTTCTGAACCAGTAGTTGCTGGCATTTGGGTTGTACCTGGCATCCAAACCTGCATTTTGTAATGTAATAAAACCAAAGTTTTGCATCTGGAGGCTGTGCAGTCTAAATCCTTGGAGGTTTTGAAGACCTGACTGGACAAAGCCCACAGCAGCCTAGTCTGATCCCAGAGCTGACCCTGTTTTGGGCAGGAGGTTGGACTGGAGGTCCCTTCCAACTGGAATCCTATCGTGCAATACAGCCCCAAAAGATCAAAAGATCTAGTGTTGTTTTTAGAAAATAAAATGCTCTGTGAAAGGTGTTATTGAAGAGATGGATTTAGAGAATAAAAATGGGAAACATAAGCCTAAAATCTAGATTCTGCAATGGCAAAAAAGGTGTGCTAGTTAATACGCCATTTCTGAAGGTATGTAGAACAAAGTTGGAGCAGGGAGGGCAAGCTATTTCTTTTAAGCCTGTGGTGGAGGGACTTTGCTTGACTGAGGTTATGGCAGAACTTAGGTGTCTGACTCCAAAGCATAGTCCTGAAATACCTGCTTGAGCTGCTGCTTAGCCCTTGAAGGGACTTTTCTAGGTTTCCTAAGTCAAGTAACACAAATGCTGTGTCTGTCAATTCCCCTTAATATGTGTGAATTCACTGGGAAAAGAGAAATACCACAGATATTGAGTTTCCACAAATGTCATTAAAATAGTAAAAAGTGAAGTACAGAAGAAAAGCCTTGTAAGTGGACATCACCACCACCACCACCCAAATACCACATGAGAGCATCCTTTGTTGGATACTAAGGAATTTGCCCATACCAAGTGCTCTCAAAAATACCCCTCACACAGGAAAAACTCTTGCCATAACTTGGAAGGCTCTTAAATTCAGTCATCTGCAAGATATAAATCAATAGGAATTATGTTGTTTTTATTCTAGCACCCACTTAGAATCTTATTTCATTCCAATACAATTTACAATGTCAGTCCTACCTCAGCATTTTAAACATTGAAAAAGTAGACTCCAGTGTATACAAGATCCTCTTGTAGCAAGAGAAAATGCAAAAAAACCCACCCTACATGTAAAGCTTCATTGGCAATTCTGATGTCAGTATAATCTGTAATTTTAAATGACTGTCTCATGGTTGCTATTATTAGTTTTATTCAGTTTTATAAAGATGTCTGTTTCCACAAACTTATCTGTGGTATATACAATTTAATATAAGGTTTTATTTATTTTTCAAGATGAATTGCTTGTAGAAAGAGATTTTCTCTAATTAGTTTGTACAATTCAAATAGATGAACAGATCAGATCAGCACAATTTTGCTTGACATTTGTAAATGACAACTGATCCCTTTTGCATCAGTCTTTCTCCAGGAGCAGTAGCTGTTTTTCAAGATACTATTATTTCAAAACATTCCTGATTAGAGAATAAATCTCAAGCTAAAAGTAAAGCAGAGGATATTCAGTGGGAAGATGTAGCCTGAAAAACTGAAAAAATCATGTAAGGAAATCTTTCCATCACCTTTGTTCAGAAGTTTGGAGGAAAACATTGAGGTTGGATGCAGTGATATACAAAGTAGACTGTTCCTGTCAGCAGTATGCCAGTGCTGCTGTATCAGGAACATACTGCCCAAAGTAGGTTTTGAAATGGGAGTAAATTGCCCAAAGTTCTCAGATTAAAGAATTGTTTTTACTCCGTATTAACTTTCTTAAGCTTCCCTTATTACTGTTTCACTGATGCATCCTTCTGGACTCTGCATCCTCAGCTCGAGCCTGCTTTCTGAAATCTCCTTCTGCTCTTGACTTCAATTGAATTGTAAGGATCCAGCCTATCTGGAAACTACGGCTGTAAATACTGCTGTAGAAAAAAATGTAAATGCTGAAAGTTCTTGTGCAATAAAAATGTCCCTTTAACTATATAACCTAATAGTTTTCAGAATTACCCGATTACTTTTATCCCAACTCAGAAGTCACAGAAAGGAAGGATATTTATTTGTCCTTTCCTATCTAGATACCTGTCTGGAATATCTTGTTGATTTTTGGAAGAGCCCAGGCTAATCTAAATTCTCAGTTACAACAAACTCTGGTCATCCCCTGTAAGAATGTGAAGACAGTAGAGAGATCAGTAATATCAAATTTACTTTACTGCGTGCTGAAGACCATGTTAACATAAATGTTAATATACTGTTTTTACCTCACTTTGATAGAAAGAATAAGTGTTAAAAGCAATAACCATAGAAGTGTATGCCATCACTCTAATTTATATAAGATACATAGCTGTGACTTTAATAAAAAGCACTGAGAAAATAAAGTGACAAACTGAAATAATGGAGCAGTTTCTTTAGACTCTAAAGTAAACAAGTGTAATCCCTTGTTTCTCCTCCACTGGTACTTGCAACAGCACAAAAAAAAGAATTTTTTCAAAAAAAAAGAATTATTTATTATTTTGTGTTTTCTTGTATCTGTTTGTTCTAGGTGGCACTCAAAAATATTCTCAAGCAAACTTATCTGACATCCTGGCAGTGATAAAAGGACCTTTCTCTTTACTTTTTTTGTTCTCCTAAGTTACAATAAAAATCCAGACTATAAATTTATTTCAAAACCTTTGAAATAAAGCATCCTTAACAATGCTCCATAGCTCTCATAAAGTCAGCTATATAATTAGTCAGATTTTGTCACTGGAGGAATTTATAAATGGCACAGTAAGTAGAATGGTACTGCTCATACCTGTGTGTAGCCAATGTTTAATTCAGCAGCCTAAATTTTCAAAACCACAGAAAGCACAGCAAAACAGAGAGGGTGGTACCTGCACTTCAGACCTGTCTGGTAAATATGCAGCTGCAAAGTTCCTTTTACATGGTTTTAGGCCTTCACACAACTCTGCTAAACAAATCTGAAAGAGGAGGGAAGAAAATCCCCTGCTCCCTCCATTGACAGCTGAGAAAGGTTGGTTTGATAAAGGTTTGTTTGTGGCTGTTTCCTTTCAGATGCAGCTTCTGGAGTAGTATAAATACTCTGCAGTATTTGCAATTAGGCAAAATGCAAAAGCCTGTTGTATACCCTGAGGAATAATTGAGCTGAAGTGCCTGAGGTATGAGGTACAGGTAGCCTCATGTCCTCACTAGCTGACTGCTTCTCTGCAGCCCTGGGGTTACAACCTGCACCTGTACGGCCATGCTTGCTGCCTTGCTGCCAGCAGCGCTCTGTGACGTGCTGGCTGTGCACAGCACCAGCACAAACCGCGCGATGGACAGGTCTGACTGTGGCCACTCAGAGGAAATCAGGGACAGGTGGCACATTGAATTAGTACCTGCATCTCTCTGGTGTCATTTTAGAAGTGATGTTATCTCTGAAAGAAAATTTGCATCGTTATTACTTCCGTCATGCGTCTTCTGTTCATAAATGTAGAACATTTCTGTGAAGGCTTTAATGCCTGAACTCTTACTCAATACAGAAGAGGAGACATAATACCATATTTGTATGTAAATATACATGTGAAAGTTGTATTAGATATAGACTACTAGTACACAGTAGCAGTGTTTGATTTCTATCAGATTTGTGGGTTTTTTACACTGGAGTTCCATGGTTGTTTTTGCCATCATCTAATATAACAGTTCCTATGCTTCAAAACATTTTTCCTAAAGAGATGCCATTTACAACATGGTAGCTTAAACAACAAATTGTTTGGGTGGCAAAGTATCTTTAACTTTACTTCTGCCTTACAAGGGAAACAATTTTGAGTGCCAGCCATCTCCATTCTAGGAAGAGAGTTCTCAGTAACAGACCTCTCGTGACAACTTGCTGCCACCGCTGATTGTAGGGGCTTAGGTGTGTGACGTGTATCTAAGTGGTCCAATGCACAGTGACCCATGGAGACATTAGATAGTATTTCTTTCTCCTTAAGCTACATCTATATTTCTTTATTTCGAAATTTCTTCTTATTCAAGTCGGAGGTTGTTTCCAAGAAGTGTGGGAGGACAAACACATATAGGCAGTTTTGATTCGGATATTCCGTAACGTCTCAGAAGTTGCTTTTAAGAAGTTGGGGGTGGGTTGGAGGACAGGAATATTGTTTAGATTACATTTCTTAGCATCCTAGATATAATCCACATAGCTGCGTTATCTTTAAGTGTGATTTGGGGGTTTTATGTTTTAGTAGCTTTGTGGAATTGTCACCTATAGAACTGAAAAAGTTCCATCAGCATTCGCTCAATGGATCTGAATGAGCGCGAATTAAAAGACAAACACTTCTCACTGCTTTCATGCTGTGTTTAAAACTGGTCTAACTGATGTAGCTGGAACATTTTTATTATTAGATAGGAGACTTTCATAGGAGAAAAG